>NC_090921.1:105311257-107811257 GCF_040938575.1 Ambystoma mexicanum | reverse complement strand
GGTGTTCCCCATGGCGACTTTGCTCCTAGGTGCATCACTGCTAGCACGTCTGCACCAGATAGGAGACTACAAAGGCCGATCAGGGTCTTGGCTGCTTGCTCCCTGCTGTGTCTTGTGTATCCTGCCTTGGTCCTGCATGAATGCTTGATTGAGAGAATGCCTGATGGAATGTTATGTTGTGGGGTGAGTGCCCCTGTAAGCTCCATGAAGGTCAGGTGGAGTGAAGCAGCCTGTGAGAGAGAAGGCCGGTGGATGTCTCCTATGTAACTTCCTACTTACCCTTGATTGTACCTGATGTATATACCTTGTCACTGGAACTTAGTGACTATCGTGCTCAACTCTTACCATCCCCAGCCGATCTATGTTATCACACTGCATTCCGAAAAGCATGAATTACAAAATAGCAAGGCCCACTTTGTTGCATTTTGTCATTTGAGCTTTTCGGAATGTGTGCAATTGTGCCTTTCCTGTATGTGGGGAACGGGACACCCCTGCAATCCCCAAACCTGAAAATACCAAACTAGGAGGCCAGGCCACACCCCTGCAACCCCGGCTAACCCAGTTTGGTATTTTCGCATTCAGTATTTGTTATTCAGTGTTTCAGGGGTAAACCCGTCCACAGCCACTAAGCGCCCACCAATGGCAATTGGAAAACCCCTCCCAGCATTCCCTAAAAACATCAGAAATCTACATCCATCCCACCAAATTGTATAACACAGCCCCGGCCAAAGCACCATGGCACATGGGCACGGGAGCACCCCTCCTCCTCTGGATGTAGATACTGCAAGAGCCCTCAACACAATCTACCCAAAAACATCCCGCTCACACAGCCCCAGTTCTTCTGACCTGCACAGATGAACACAAAAGCAAAACGTACTCGCATGTTCTGCCTGTCCCGACAAATCAAACACCACCCACTTCTTTTTCCGATGCCTTGGCACTAAGAGACCATGCAAACAGAACTGGAATATGGCATAAAACGTATGTAGAAAATCACGGCCGATCAGATAGCACAGTGAGCAAAGCGCTCACCCCTGATATCCGTGTTCGAGTCCTGCCAGGGTCAACTCAGCCTTTTATTCGTCTGAGATCGCTATATTGAGTACCATGTAGAAGAGGAGCCAAGTGCACCCACTCCACCTGCCTCGCCTACATTACCTGAAAGGTATGAACCAAAGTATTTGACGTATACTGAACAGGTAAACCAGCAAAGAGAAGAGAGAGGTCTCTGTGCAGTACACATAAGAACACCTATACCTAAGAGAATATGGGAAGTAAAGTACCCATTAAGGAAACCATACTTGCATCCAAAACAATATGATGGCCATTTGAAGGAGATTCCTGATGAAGCAAAGAAACTGAATGCACAGGATGAATGGTGATGTCATACGAAGCTGAATCGACTCCATATAGATGATAGCCAGACCAGAGAGACAGACGATTTATAAAGAACGAAGAAGTACCAAGGATAAGTAACATCTTGGGATCAAGATGAAGAGACTGCCACAGACCTGATAAAGATGCTTAGATAGTTTAAAACGTGTACAGATGCAATGAAAGGCAAGCAGCAAACAATTATGAAGCTAGCCACATGCTTTTAAATAGTTAGACTGTACCAAGCGCCAACATATACATATATACCTCATAGATAAATATGGATAAATAAAGAATGAATGTTTCCACTACGTATAAAGCAGTCTTGAACAACGAAGAAGGCTTCAATTTAGTGTCACAGTTACAAAAGCAATTGAATTAAACAGAATATATTTCAGATAAGGAGTTGGCTGAGCCACGAAAGCCAAGGTCTTATCAGAACTGGAATTGTTCTCACGTAGGTGGAAAGTTACTGACGGGGTTAGAAGGCAACCAATTGTAGAAGACCGCCTAGTTGGGGGTGCTGTAGTTTGTGTAGCCAATGGGACGTCGTACATTTAGTGATGTTCATAGTGGCCATCTTGAAGTTGCTTCAAGATGGCCACTATGAACTTAGTTGCCCCACCTGTTGTTGACTATCAAATTATTTCTCTCCGTTACTCCATACAGATATAACACCTATACTGAGTTATTCACTTAGAACCAATCCCGCTTCCTGATAGGTTTTAGTAGTTTACCACGTAGGGTGACGTTGGTAATGACGCAGGTCAACACGTCAGCTATGACCAATTATGGGTTTAAGAATCCAGCTTTTTTATGAAAGGATTGAGAGTTAGAGTATCGAGCGATTGCTGATGTTCGCTGTGCTCCCTGTTTTAAATACTTGCATTAAAAAAGACAAACTTTTGTCAAGCTATTTGTGTCATCGGAATTATTGATGTTTGATTAAAATCTGCATCCCCCTCTATCTCCAGGGTATTGCTACTCATCTTAAAGCCTCCAGTTCACTTGGTAGCAGAAATTGATGTTTAGATAAGATACCATCGGCCGTCGACATAAGTAACTTTAGAGTCTCAGCAATATCACACAACCTTTACCATTCGCCTGACAGGATATGAACCTCCTCGTGGATAGTGGTTAGAATAGGACAACATCCTTGCAAGGAAAAGGGTGTGACAGGACCCCTAGTTTCTATAGAAGCCCCTCCCACATCTATGAGAAGCGGATCGGAAATCGTCTCAAAGAGGCGATAACAAAGGCGGTGATCCCGAGGGTCTGAAGATGAAAAACATGCAAACGATGAGTGAATAAGACCAAAGAGTGTGGCAAAAGGATGCATGCGTAGTAAATAACGGAGAGTAACGGAGGGAGGCGGGATAAAAGTATGTAGTATTATAACCTTCTAATTCGAGCTGCCTGACCTCCACGGGACATGCCTGGCTACATCACAGTATGTAGGATCATAACGTGTGGAATCCAGGTGTCGAGAGAGTTCTAGAAGAGAGGGCTGCAATCAAACGTCAACTGTCCAGCTCCCTTTACAGTTAGCAGCTTCCCTCCTCCTTTCATACATGTAACTTGTTTATGTAGTAAACGTAGCATTCAATAAATACACTTACGTTACTAAACGCCTTAATTGTTATATATAATTTCCCGTTCCGGCTTACTTCAGTGGCGACGAGGATGGGATACTTGCTTCATCCATATATACGGAGCTGCTCCGCTCATGCCCGAGTGTAGCAGCGGCTCCGTCTTCCAGATCCTGAAGGTAACGATCGGCATTTCGCCCCAACGCATCATCCCAGCGCTGCGTCCCAATCGCCTCATTAAGGCTTATCAGGAACTCGATTGAGGTGCTGGGCTGCGCTGCACATTACCAAGTTGTGCCGGCTTGTCCTTCATGTGAAACTCGATCGATGTGCTGGGCCGCGTTATATATTACCAGATTGCCTCTGCCTTTCCTTCGGCTTCCTCCGTGGACACTGTTTATCCAAGTTCGCGCATGCGTTGAATGTACCGAAGAAGGAAGGAGCCATTAAAGGGACAGTACGCTGTTTTTTTGTGTTCGCTTTCTCCAATGCAAACCTGCGCATTGGAAGCAAATAAAGTACCGACATCATCAGGGGCACATTACTCGCTGGAGCTTACATTACAAGTTCAAGGAATCGTTGATGTTGAGCACTACACAAGTGAATATTAACCCTGTAAATGGTACTGAGGAGCCAAATCTCTACTGACAAGAGGTGGTTGAACACAATTACTCAATCAGAATAAATACATGCACAATGATAGGTATTATATAGGATGAGCTGAGTACATCACGTTTTCTGGACAGTACTGTGCCCCACATACAGTTTTTTTTGCAGATTGTGAGCTTGCACAGATTTCAACCAAGTTGTCATGGCATTTAGCAGTGTGCCTCCGCCTGCTTTCTTTATGCCCAGCACTGATGAACCTGCCTTGCCTTGGAAGAGGTGGATAAAATCCTTTGAACATTATGCAGGTGTGATTTGTGGTCCCAATTGTGGCGCAGAAAAGAGGAAATCATTACTCTTGCACTGTTTAGGTCCGGTTGGACAAGAAAAATATGAAACACTTCCAGAATTATCAGAAGAGGAGAGTGTGGACCTAAATGAATACCAGCGAGCTGTAAAAAAAATTGACAAACATTTTGAAAAGAAAGTGAGCATAATCTTAGAACGTTACAAGTTTGGCAAACGCACACAGGAGGAGGGAGAAAGTGTGGAAAAGTTTGTCACTGCTTTGAGGAAATTAGCAAAGTCATGCAATTTCAATGAGCAACTAGATGAGAGACTCAGAGACCAATTTATGTTAGAGTGTCGCAGTAGCAAAGTGAGGGAAAGACTGTGGTCGGAAAGTGATCCTTCTCTTGACATTGTTCTCCGAGTGGCAAAAGAAGTAGAACACACTGAAGAGTGTATGAAGAAATCTAAATTTGAAGAAGCCAACTTAAGTGTCTTTTGGCCCGTTGCAGATGAACTTCATGTACACGGGGATTTTATGATGAGAGGAGATAAAGTCATTCCTCCAACGGATCTGCGTTCAAAGATTATAGAACTAGGTCATGAGGGTCATCAAGGAGTAATAAAGACCAAACAAAGAATTAGGAATGACTATTGGTGGCCTGGCTGCGATCTGCAGATCGAACGATATATTAGAGAATGTATCCTTTGTTGTGATGATGAGAAAAAGTGTGTGGGTTCCAGGCAACCAATGGTTATCACCGACATTCCCAATAGTGCTTGGAGGGATATAAGTATGGATGTTTTAGGTCCCATAAGTTGTAAAGGGGTACAAAAATATTGTTTGGTAGTTATAGACCTCCTCACCAGGTGGGTAGAGATTTTAATTACCTCCAGTGTCACGGGCAAAACTGTGGTTGAATTTTTATCAAATATATGTGAGAGAGAAGGGTATCCAGGAAGTATTCTTTCCGACAACGGTACTCAATTTAAGTCTAAAGAAGTGGCAGACTTCTGTAAAAAATTTGCCATTGAGCATAAGACCAGCTCCATTTACCATCCCCAAACTAATGGATTAGTGGAACGTTTTAATAAAATCTTGAAAGAAACCATCAGGATGGCTTGGGCCAATGGGATGGATTGGGAAGATGCTGTCAGGGAGAAAGTAATTGCACATCGTTTTACACCTCATACCAGTACAGGTATTTCTCCCTTTGAGCATAGTAGGGGAAGGAAAGCAAACACCAAATTAGCTCCCATTTGGCTTATCAAAGAGAGTAAGGAAATAGAGAAAGATCTAGCAAATGCAAAGGAAAAAATTAGGGAAATGCAAAAGAGGAACAAAGTAAATTATGATAAGAAGGTATATAACAACAAATATGATATGTCTGCGGCTGTTGGTAAGTTGGTCAAGGTGTTACTTCCTCCTGCTCTAAGAAGTGGACCATGCAAATGGTCCAAACCCATTAAGGTAATAGAGGCTTTTCGCCATGCTGTCAGAACAGAGGATAAAAGGATATGGAATGTGGAAAGAATTTGGATGTGTGAAAGTAAGGTGCTCAACGAGAAAGAAAACAGAAATGTAAGGCAGAGGATGGACAGAAATGTTAGAATTTCTAGAAATGTGAACAGTGGGGTGAAGAGTGATTGTTATAGTACTGTTAAGAAGAAATGTGATAGCAAATCTGAACAAACCCGATTTTCCTTGCCAACTACCTCCAGATATGATGGAGGCATGTCCAGAGCTGGCAGATCTTATCGTTTGCCGAAAAGGATGGAAGACTATGTGGAATGTACATGAACCAGCTAGAACAATTTTGCGTCAGTCTATGTACATAGTTTGTGAACAATAGAAAGGGAAGGAGATGTGTAGTATTATAACCTTCTAATTGGAGCTGCCTGACCTCCACGGGACATGCCTGGCTACATCACAGTATGTAGGATCATAACGTGTGGAATCCAGGTGTCGAGAGAGTTCTAGAAGAGAGGGCTGCAATCAAACGTCAACTGTCCAGCTCCCTTTACAGTTAGCAGCTTCCCTCCTCCTTTCATACATGTAACTTGTTTATGTAGTAAACGTAGCATTCAATAAATACACTTACGTTACTAAACGCCTTAATTGTTATATATAATTTCCCGTTCCGGCTTACTTCAAAGTAATGCAAGAATAAGAGCATAATATATGACTTGAGTGTTGCCAAGTAATATATGAGGAAAATAGTCGTGAGGTGTAGTCACGCTATGAGATATGACCTGTTCCTGGACTTTAAAGAGTGCTAGCAGAATCTTTAATTCAGAGCCCTTTACGAGGGACATGTAGGAGACGAGGTTAGTTTAAAGACTTTCTTGAAGGAATTAGCTTAAATTCCAATCGGAGCAGATTTTAGAGGGTAAAACGAGTCCTAAGAGAGGATCGTGAGGTGCACGTACATGTGGCCGGTCAAGTCTGTCTGTTTTGTTTTATGTGCTTGTAACGTGTAATGACGTCAGAGTTGAGAAAATAAATGTTTGGAGTAATAGAAGAAACATGAAGTTAAGACAAGAAAAGTGATTATTTTAAGATTAAACTTTGATGGTTGTTTTTTAGCAAGATTAAAGCAAAAAATTGCATTGTGACAGGATTGGAGCTTGCGACGATTGTTGTTCGCTCATAAATGTATGTTGATTGAAACATAAAACTGAAAACTGTAAATAAAGTATATAGCAAAGTGGTAGCAAAAAAGAAAAGTAAAAGTTAGCAATGGAAGAAGTTACGCCTTAGTGAACCTCTGCAAACAGCTACCGAAACATGTGCTTAAACTTAAACAATACAGTGCAGAATGGGTTAAAGGGACTGCAGGCAAAATGTTTATACCATGGCCACAAGGAGGATCATTATTGAGAGCAGTTCTACAGCATAAGGCGACATATTTGCATGCTGCGTATACAGGAAAAAAGTTAGAAAAACGTCTAGCGAGTCTAGAGCTTTAAAAAATGTATGAACATGAGAAGGAGGAGGAGCCTCCTTTAGATTGGATACTTAATATATGCAAAGAGGGGGGTGAAGAGCCTTCTGCTCCGCCCACCCCATCTGAAATGAAAGACGAGATTAAGAAAGAAGAAGGGTTATACCCATTAAGAGAACTTAAAACCGTGACAGGATATAGCAATCCATCATACGAGTCACCTACGCAAAGTAGTGACAAGGGCTCAGAGAAAGATACAGAGAAAGATATAACCTCCAAAGGCCCGAGGGACAAGGAGAGACGCGATAAGGAGAGAAGTGATCAAGCAAGCACATCTCTAGACATAAGGAGAGAAATAAAATGGAAGGGAGATAAGCATAAAACTGATGAGATAGTGCTCGTACAGAACGAATGGTTGGGAGGTCAGATTTTACTTAAACTCGATGGTAAAGGCTTAAAAGATGTAAGACAAAGGGGAGATCAAGACGAACAAGATAGAAAAGACAAAGAAAGGGAGGAACGATTGAGAGATGAAGGAGCAAAAAGAAAAGATAGACAAAGACAAGAACAGTTATCAAGATGAGCAAGCTCAAAGGCAAGAGAGAGCAGAAGAACAAAGAAAGTGTGATAATAAAAGAAGAACAGTCGATGAAAAAGAAAGGCTGAAAGAGAAAAGAATAGAAGCCGATGAACAGAAAAGGATAAGAGAGAAAATAATATAGAGATGAAGAAATACGAAGGGCATATGAACGAAGGGATATGAAAAAGAAAGAGTAAGATAGAGTAAGAGAAGAGGCGACAAAGCGCAGAGAAGTCAATGATGACATGGAATGCAAAAGTAGACAGAGAGCGTGCGACCTTGAGTATTTGGAAAGGGAAGTAAGAAATCCCAGTCCACGGGTAGCGTAGGAAGACATAGAGGAATTCTTTCCTGAGTCTGAGTTATTACCAGGCACATCTAGAATAAACCTGGAACACGAGTTTGACTCACAAAGCATTGGGGCGAACGATCGATAAAGTGTACCACGAAATGCAAGCCCAGAAAGAAGCACAAAGGAAGGGAAAAAATGATCGCCTCGAGAGTACTCAGTTGTATGACACGGAGGAAGCCTCCTGTAGTGCGAGACAGAAGGAGCTGTCTTTAGACAGACTAACATTAAATAGAGATGACGATGAGAGGAATTGCATGAGTTGGGCAGAAGAAGTATCAGATGAAGAAAGCGAAACCTTCTCGAGGGAGGTTAGGAGTGATTCATGTAATCCAGAAGAACATTCGCTTTTGAGTAAGATGGTCAGATTTAAAGAAACCTATGTCCAAGGCATCAGAGCCACTGACACAGTCAGACCCACATAAGGGGCAACCCCATGGTCAGAGGGGAGTCCCCGCCTTATGTAAGCAGGCTAAGGTCATTTCCAGGTAGACGGCGATGTGGGACTATTACTCCAGCAGTAGATAGAGAAATGATGAGAGATGAGAACGATGCTTTTTGGAGCATCCCAGTTCCCCCTGTTGGAAAAGTGAGTGGCCAGGCCACAGTATATACCATGGCTCCAGATGGACAGAGAAAACTTAAAATGTAAACTCCCGAATTTAACTTCCTGTGATGGAAAATGGATACATAACTTAGAAAAAATGACGGGAGGGAATACATTAGCTATAGGGGATATTAAAGGTCTTCTAATCGCCATACTTGGTGAGAGAGCTGATGATGTATGGACACAAGCTGGTTACCCTGGTGTGACTACAGTCAACACCGTGCATGATGGAGCACCATTTAATAACTGTAGAGCAGCGATTTGGAAAGCGCTTCGAGTGCTATATCTGGACACGTCCGATATGGGAGCTATAATGACAAGAAAAATGAAGGAAGGAGAGGATCCGTTACTTTATATTCAATGTTTTCAAGGCGCATGGGCGCTTGAAACGCGTGAGGTTTGGGGGAAGTCTACACCTGTATTTTATCACATATTATGCCAAGGGCTGCCAGAACAAGTACAGAAACAGCTCAAAAAATGAATGGGGATAGAAGCAAAACCATGGTCGGAAATTCAGTTAACCATTGCACATTATTACAGACTCCTGCAGGAAAAAGAATCGCAGAAAAAGACGATGAACGTAAAGGTGAAGAAGCAAAGCTAGTTCAGAAAAAGTTATCCAAGTATGCTATTGAAGGGGCTATGTTAACTAACGTGGGCGGATGAAACCCACAGCAAGCAGTACACATGCTGCAAGTAAATAACCAAAGACAGTTTGATCAGACAAATAATGGATATGCTCCAAGAGGAAGGGGATATCGAGGGAGAGGTTGGCAAGGTAATCAAATGTATTGGCAGAAAAAATCAGAAAATCAGGAAGATTTTCAGAATGGGCAGCAAGGGTTTCAGAATATTCAAACTGGTAATCAAAACATGCAATATAGGCAGATGGGAAGACAACCTCTAGTATGTTGGACATGTGGAATGACAGGGCACATAGCTCGTATGTGTAGATGCCAAGGGATGGTGCAGAACGCTCAGCTTTCAAGACAGGGAATGCCAAATCCACCTGCATATTCGCAACAGAGCGGAAATGGATTTGCGCAAGATCAGACAATGTAGCAGCAAGCGCCTAGAGTGCAGCAAGGCTTGCAACCACAGCAAGTGACAGGTAATCGATCACAAGGACAATCGCAGCAATCTCCTTTGCAACTTCAGCAGAACACAAACACAGAACAACTGATGACTCGTAGAATAGGAGGTGTCACTGTTGATGGAGGAAATCCATTCACGAGTGATGATATGATATGATAGTTTATTTATATAGCGCCTATACACAATGTGTTTCAAAGCACTTCAGGGCAAAGGATGGAACAAGGAAAAATACGACATTCTTACAGGCCATGAACTGTAAGGATGTGAAATTAACTATCGTACTCGGCCTGACAAGAAAGGTAGGGGAGGAACAAAACAAGTGACTATCATACTAGGCCTGACGACTTTTCAGATAGTGCTGGAGGGAAGGTGGGGATGAAAAAAACAGTAAGGGGAGGAACAGGAGACAGACGAGGTTGCTATCATACTAGGTCCAGGGACAATTCTGATGGAGTAAGTGCATAGAAGAAAGTAAGGGGAGGAGATAGGAAAAGGGAAAGGAGGAGAGAACAGAGAGTTAGCAGTCAAAAGAGTGGAGAAGCAAGAGGGGAGAGTGAATACAATTGCAGAAGTCAGTAGTAACACATAATGTTGCAAGCCAGGATAAAAGATGAAGATGGGAACAGCATGATTCAGTGCCACCAGTACAAGATGCAAAGGAAGTTCAGCATGAGAGTTGTGAGACTGTACCTGAAATAGGACAGCTCACTGGAAGACCTGATGTGTTCAGTCCTATCTATTACGCCGAATCCTCATGAGGAGCCACGGGTAGACATAATTGTAGGCGGCAAAGCTTTTTCCTTCTTAGTGGACACGGGTGCAACACGCTCATGCATACGTGAGGGCAAATTTTCAATGTCTGGCGATGCGGTGAATTCTCAGGGCTTTACAGGAGCAATGATTTGAGTTCCTTTTACAGAAGAATTACCAGTATCCATAGGAGAATGTGATATGAAGGTGCCACTGCTTTATTTGAGGCAAACACCTGTCAACATATTAGGACGAGATGTAATGACAAAAATGAATATGACCATTTCGTTTACAGAAGATGGTATAGTATGCTGAACACCAGGAATGCATTATTGAATGTGTGTGAAATGATCAGGGCAAGTAGCGCCTAGAGCAATACCGCTTGAACCTGAGGTGTTCCATTATGTTAACATGGCTGTCAGGCCTAGTAGGCAGAACCATGAGAATACAGATGAGTTTCTATTTAGGCCACAGATACCTATCGATGAAGAAGAGGGGCAAATGTTCCCCTTAGCCATAGAAGCAGCTATAGTGCAGATCTGACGATTTTTTGATATTTGAAATGTGCATTAATTATTGGGTTAAGGCGATTAAGAGAGAAGTCCCACAGAGAATGATGTTAGCACAGAAGCGTCCTGAATATTTCGATGAAGATATGACAAAAGCGCCAATTTCATTATGCACCATTGGCCCCTATGACGCAGGATTACTGAAAGGATTGGGGAAGTGAAGATTAAATTGAAACCAAGAGCAAGTTTGCCTCAAGCACAGCAATATCGCATGTCTCAAGAGGCAGATGAAGGCATTTTTAAGAAAATATTCGCCATGATGGACCAAGGTATCTTAGTGACGTCAGTGTCACCATGTAATACGTCAGTGTACCCTGTGAAAAAATCTAAAGGGGGGTCTTGGAGACTAATTTAAGATTTAAAGCCAATAAACAAGATTGTAGAGGCTGAGTTTCCTCTAGTCCCAAACCCGTCTACAATTCTATATAATATACCTGTTGATGCGCGATATTTCATGGTGATTGGCTTGAAAAATGCATTTTTCTCAATCCCATTGCACAAAGACTCATAAGATTTGACATCGCTTACTTTTAGACAAGTTCAACTAAAAAGCACGAGACTACCCCAGGGGTACTGTGAGTCCCCATCGATTTTTAACAGAGTCCTCCAGATGGACTTGAGCAATATCGCATTAGAGAGCATTGTGTTGCAATACGTGGTTGACATTTTAGTTTGCAGCACAACAGAGGAAGAGTGCAGACACCATTCTGTTCAGCTAATGATTATACTTGCTGACAAAGGATAAAAGGTTGACAATGAAAAGTTACAATATTGTCAACAAGAAGTGTTGTACATAGACCAGTTGATTTCACATGATGGAAAGAAGGTCACCCCAGAAAGAGCTGAGGCCATTTTAGAAACAGCTAAGCCGCACACGATAAAACAGATGCAGAGTCTTTTGGGGCTATGTAATTATGTCAGAGCATGGGTCTTTGACTACAGCTCATATACTAGGCCGCTCTTACAGGCCTTGAAGAAAGCACAGGCAATGCAAGAGAAAATCGTGTGGACTGAGCCAATGGAAGAAGGGTTTGATGAATTGAAAAAAAGCCATTTGCACGGCTCCAGTTTTAGGGATTCCTAATTATGCAGAGAAATTCTTTTTATTCTCGCATACAGATGGTACTTTTATGACAGCAGTACTCACACAGAGAACTACATTGGGGTACAAACCCCTTGCATATTACAGTGGAATTTTGGACCCAGTAATGAGAGGTCACTTTTGATGTGAACAAAGTTTGGCAGCCACCGCGTTCGCCATAGAGAAGCCTACAAGCATAGCGATGGGATGCTCCATGGCATTATTTGTTGAACTTGCATTATTTGCAATTTTAGAAAAACCAAAAGGAACTTTAACCATTCAAAGGGCTTCTGCCTATGAGGTAATAATATCGACTCCAGCGATTAACATAGTTTGATGTAAAATAGTGAATGCAGCTATGTTTATAGCTGAGCCTATTACCGAAGGAGAGCCTATACATGATTGCACTCACAGTGGGAGAGATTGTCTTCATTGACGGCTCTTCGAGTATCGATCAAAATGACGGGCAAAGATATACAGGCTCCGCTGTAGTGAAACATTTGGCAAATGGAGAATTTCGAGCACTTGTCAGTACTCGATTGCCATCACATTATTGAGCGCAAGCTGCAGAATTATTGCTGTTAATACTCGCTATCGAGAATCACACAGACCAGGAAGTAACAGTGTACAGTGACTCTGCCTATGTGACGTCGACAGTGCGTGCAGGATTAGCACGCTGTAAAAGGAGGAGTTACCTCCGAGCAGACGGCACACCAGTGCAGCATGCAGCCTTATTGGACAAGCTCATTAAGGCACTACAAATCCCAGTGGGCATAGCAGTCGTTAAATGCGCAGCTCACATGAAATGGACAGATTTTATCTTGCGCAGAAATCAAGCAGCAGATGCTGAAGCCAAGCGCTTAGCAAATACAAATGATAGGAATGGTGAATATTGAAACTATTGATGTGAATGAAAAAATGACTGTGATGACGAGTGTGGATGAGGGATACAATCATATGACTAAAACACAAATAGTGGGCTACAAGGAGAGGCACAGCAAGAGGAAAAGAATTTGTGGAAACAAAGAGGGTGTTCTTTAAACCCTTCTGAAGCATTGTGGCGACAAGACAGCACTGGTAAACCAGTAATGCCCATAGCCTTATTAAGGGTCGCGCTAAAACAGCTACTCTACCACGCGCATACAACTAGGTGGAATCTTGCTTTAACCATTGCTGAGGATTGGTTTGTACCGAACCTAATGGAGCATGTTGCATTTTTTATGGTAAATTGTATTATTTGCCAACAGTTCACAGCTGGGTATACACTGCAAATAGTGAGGGGGGTCATCCCAAGACCCAATGGCCCTTTTCAGCACTTGCATTTCGACTATGTCGACATGATACAAGTTTGTAATGGATATAGATACCTATTAGTTGTAATATGTCCTTTCTCGGATGTATGGAGGAGGGTCCATGTACACACCCAGACTCTAACTGTGCAGCAAGGTTCTTGGTGCGTGAATTGTTTCCTAGATGGTGAGTGTGCAAAGTAATGAGATCGGATAATGGACCTCACTTTGTTAATACAGATTTCGAGCAGATCACCTCGCTGCTTGGTATAAAACACAAGTTTTCTTCGGCTTATCATCCGCAAGGAAATGGTATCTGTGAAAACCTCAACAGCCTGTTAAAAGAAAGAATAGCTAAGTTGAAGCTTACTTTGAAAAAAGAGTGGTTGCACTGCTTACCACTGGCATTGTATGCATTAAGGAACCAACCAGGTTCTGACCACCATCTTACGTTGCACGAGATTGTGACAGGCAGGCGAATGAGGATTCCTTTAATGCCTGCATCCCGGGTTAGAAGTGATGCTCAGCCAACGTCAGAAATCTTAGGACTTGAATTGCAAAACTATTTGAACTGTTTAACATCTAGTTTTTCTGTAATTTCAGGACAGTTGCAGAGACGAGGGTGTAAGGCAGTACAGAACACAAAAGGAGATGCTTCAACAATACAAACTCCCAAGTTTCTACATCCAAGAATCTACGCTGGAGATAAAGATTCGTAATCACACAAGGAAAAAGTGGGACGAGCCCAGATTCAGCGATCCTTTTATCATTGAGGACGTGATGCCATCTGCTGTCAAATTGTAGGGTAGGCAAACTTGGATCTTCCTGGAAGATACTAAAATCTACGCCGGAGAGACACCTCTGCTTCCACCCCACCGCGAAGAAGCTACAAACATCGGGGAAGAACCACAGCATGTGCAAACAAGATCCATGACGAGGAAGAAGGACTCATAACCTGACAAGTGGAAAGCGTGAAGAACTATAAATAAAGGGGAAAAGGACACATTTGAACACTCTGTGCATCCTAGTTGCAGAGTAAAAGAAGATCTGTATGCTTAAAAAACCACAGTAGTTATTGACTTTGGACTGAGGCACATTTAAGCCTTGATAAGATAAGGATATGCCAAATTGTGATCGTGGACACAGCAATTGGAAAAGGATACAGTACCCTGATTCCTTTTATACGGAGCTCTTGTTCAGTGTTACTCATGGTGTTACCCAGTGAAGACCTTTCTAGGTCCGTGCTTACGTATCTTGAGTGGGTGTTATGTTTGTATCCTACATTGGTGGGGAGAACTTGCCGCATTCCAGATTTTATTGGTAATTCTAACAACAAAAAGATCATTAGAAGATTGCTTATAATCATCACTGAAGAGTTTTTGACGTTGCTTGAGTTCATGCCCTTATCAACCGACGCAGCACATAGACTGGTCAGTGTGGTGTTCTTTCGTCTACTTGAAGAATATCCGCATCTCGTTGGAAGACACACGGATGTGGTAACCATTCTGAGGGATCCAAAAAACACTGCACATTTGAATGTGATCCTGGAAGAAATCATCCTCCAGGTGGCAATCTATTCTGAAAGAAATCACAGAGCTGTGTAGAAACCTTTCCTCTGAGGGACAGATTGGGGAATTGAATGAAGGACAAAACTCTTTGTTCATGCCGACAGGGAAACAACATTTCATCTGGACTGAAGCAAATTTGAGGCATTGATTGGAAACTAATAAACGAAGCAGATTTATAGAGGCCCACCGAGGAGATTCATCTTCATGATAAAGGAACATTTGCACCATGACAAGTGAAGGAATTGGTTCCAAAAAGCAGCTAGTTGATCGAGGACGTATGCTGAAGAAGACAACAGCTTCCAGAAACAATCTAAAAATGCTAAGTCATGCAAATTATTTTTCCTTCCTTAGCATCAAATGATCGAGATGGGGAACCAAAGCAGCAATTTTGTGTTGCTCCAAGAGGACAGACGTAGATACTGTCCCAGAAGCAGATGCTGCAGGGTTACTTATCACTGCATAATCTACACATTTATTATATTCATCCTCATATTGCTTTCACTGGCAGTAAGAACTGCATTCTATATAGGAGCACAAGATGCAAAAATTCCTGTATATTTTTCTGAGCAGAAGGAAAAGGTCAGCGTGGCAACTACAAAGCAGCCTAGGCCATACATAATCTTTCCTGTCCCGAGAAAAAATTGGCAGATACCTGAGCTCGAAATGGATGTCATTAGTAATACACCACACACAGCAATTCCTCCAAACACTGCTTTTGAACGCCTGAGACAGGGTCGGCGGAAGAGGCAAAATAAGGGGTTGAAAAAGGTTGGTCCCACACAGATAATGCATGCAGACACACCTGATCCAGTAACAAGAAGCCCAAGCACAAGTCCTACAGAAAAATCATGTGCAGAGATGATAGCAGAATCTATATGGCCGTTCTTAGCTATTGCCAGAAAAAGACAGATGAATAAAGAAAGACTTGCTGAACTTTCTTCTACGCAGGGAACCCGGATGGATGTTCATGCAGACAAACCAGCCAGAAGAAGTAATACAGATGCATTCAGAGATGTGGCTATAGAAAACTACTTGAAGACTTTAAGAATCAAAAGAAGCACCCAAGAAGACAATTATGAACTGAATGATTATCTAGACAGCACAGCACACTTGGGAAATAACATATGGTACCAACACATGAAAGAAGTTGGAAGAAGACCGTCAGATGAAAATGCTTTGTATGTGCACTCCTGCCATACAACACGGGGAAGTCAGAAATCTTCATAGCTATTGAAATTGATGTCCAAACAGCACATTATCTTTCACGCATAGCACTTTGCAAAACCAGAGGTCAATTTATGGGAAGTGATGCTTCTCTGAAATGGGCAACTGAAAGACAGATCCAGATGAAGATGACTATATACAAGATTTAAAGACAAGAAACAGAGCCCATACAAGAAACCGTGTGATCAGATATGAGAAGCCTGGATTAAAAGGAGCTTGAATCAGATGGGAGGTGAACAAGAAATTGGAGGTTAAGGGAAAATCTGCAGAAGAAACTTGCAGATGGAAGAACAGAGGTCAAATGCAAATCTGGGGAACAGTACTGTCACAAGACGGATGGGAAAAAGGAGTGGTGATCTGCAGAGCATGAGTAGTTATTGGCTGTTTTCAACCTACTATTGACATAGAGCAGAATTTGCTAAACTACTGATATGGGTCGAAGACCGAGGAGGACCCTTACAAATAGTACCACTAAATTATGCTTCAGGAACAATGGTTCAAGAAAAATGGGGGAAAATCAGAACTGTGGGCAAACATTCAATGTACTACGAATGGTGCATGGAACAGCAGTAATCATGAATCACTATTGGGCTTGTGGATCAAAAGCCTACATCAGACTGTCTAAAGAATGGGGAGGAATTTTCACATTGGTGGATGTCCATGTTCCTGCATTGGTGATTCCCAAAGGTGACCTGAACATTGATAGTTTCCTGAAAGCAGATGCTCATCTGCGGAAAAAGAGATTTGTAGAACTGATAAATCGAACAATGAGAGATAACTACTTCTCTGCCAAATCAGTAGAAGCCTTTGATACTATTCCGTATGAACACAGGCTGTTCAGCCAGACTTCATCAGTGTTCACAATAGTCTTTATGCCAAGAATCCAGGTTGGAGCAAATACCATGTGTCTTCAAATCACCAGATGGGAATTGCTGCAGACAATTAACACAACTATAAAAGGATTCAATGCAATCAGAGAAGTACTGAGAGCTGTAAGACTAATGGCTCTCCAGAACAGATACGTCCTGGACATGATCACAGCCATGGATGAAGGTGTGTGTGCCAAAATTGGAAAATCATGTTGCACATTTATACCTTCTCACGATGAAGGGAACAGAACCTTGACAGAGGCCATAGACTTGCTGACGAAACTCCATGGACAGATGATGGAAGAGGTAGAAGATATTGCTGATGCTGATGACAGCTGGATTGGATCACTCTTCTCGTGGGTTCCACAATGGATGGCATATATGTTCACATTTCTTGGAGCTTTGCTTTTATTAGTGATGCTTGGATTCTGTGTGATCAAGATAGCAATCACACAGTGCAAGAAGACAGCAAAGAAAGTCATAGGGATGAAATTATGATTCATGTTGAACCAGGATGGAAGCTTAAAGACCGATGAAGAAATCAGAGACTTCATGAAGGCCAGTATCCATGCACCTGAGGGAACAAAGTTCCTGTAGCCAAAGGACCACAAGAAGTATATGGGAAGATGGATCTACTGCAGTCCATGTGGACAGTGCATGCTCATGACATGGAACAAGGATGAGCATGTGAAGTCAGCTGGTTGCCTGAAGGGAGTCATAAAAATATGGATCCCTAAGAGGGATTTCTTCAGAGCAGGATGTCTAGGTATCGAAGATGATGTGAGAGTGGTCGATAAATCACCCAGAGGGGGGAGTGTAGAGGAGGAGCCACGTACCCCCACTGCACCTGCTAATCCTACATTACCTGAAACGTATCAACCAAAATATGTGACGTATACTGAACAGGTAAACCAGCAAAGAGAAGAGAGAGGTCTCTGTGCAGTACTCATAGGAATACCTATACCTAAGATAATATGGGAAGTAAAGTACCCATTAAGGAAACTATACTTGCATCCAAGACAATATGATGGCCATTTCAATGAGATTCCTGATGAAGCAAAGAAACTGAATGCACAGGATGAATGATGATGTCATACGAAGCTGAATCAACTCCATATAGATGATAGCCAGACCAGAGAGGCAGACGATTTATAAAGAATGTAGAAGTACGGATAAGTAACATCTTGGGATCAAGATGAAGAGACTTATGCCACAGACCTGATAAAGATACTTAGTTTAAAACATGTACAGATTCAATGAAATTAAACCAGCAAAGCAATCATGAAGCTAGCCACATGCTTTTAAATAGTTAGACCACGGCAAGCGCCAATATATACATATATACCTCATAAATACATATGGATAAATAACAAATGAATGTTTCCACTACGTATAAAGCAGTCTTGAACAATGAGGAAGGCCTCAATTCAGTGTCGCAGTTACAAAAGCAATTGAATTAAACAGAATATAATTCAGCAAAGGAGTTGGCTGAGCCACGAAAGCCAAGGTCTTATCAGAACTGGAATTGTATGACATTGGATACAATTAACGTGAAGGAAGGTCAAGCAGAGCAAAAGACATCAAAGGACTATTGAAGAATAACATCAAATACAAGAAAAGGCTCAATTTGTGGTGTCCAGTCACGTGATGGAAGAAAGTTGGACGGATGAGCAGATCACACCTACGGAAGGAAGCCAGACAGTAACCATATTCCTTATAAAGTCCCAGAGAAAAGTACAAACTCAAGGCCAATTTCGAAACGCTAACTGACACTGAACCATTGAGGTGATGATGGATTGTATTTTTAATTGGTGGGAAGCTGGTATCAAGACAAGCTCACCCGCACCTGGTTCAGTCTGCGTGCTGCTTACGTAAGTGGAAAGTTGCTAACGGGGGTTAGAAGCCAACCAATTGTAGAGGACCGCGTAGTTGGGGGTTCTATAGTTTGTGTAGGCAATGGGACGTCATACATTTAGTGACGTTCATAGTGCCCATCTTGAAGGGCGCGCTTATTTGCCCCACCTGTTGTTGACTATCCAGTTATTTCTCTCTGTTACTCCAGACAGATATTACTTAGTTATTCAATTAGAACCAATTCCGCTTCCCGATAGGTTTTAGTAGTTTGCCACGTAGGTTGACGTTGGTAATGACACAGTTCAACACTTCAGCTATGACCAATTATGAGTTTAAGAACCCAGCTTTTTTGTGAAATGATTGAGAGTTTGAGTATCGAGCGATTGCTGATGTTCGTTGTGCTCCCTGTTTTAAATACTTGCATTAAAACAGACAAACTTTTGCCAAGCTATTAGTGTTGTCTGAATTATTGATGTTTGATTAAAATCTGCATCCCCATCTATCTCAAGGGTATTGCTACTCATCTTAAAGGGCTGGAAGCCTCCAGTTCAACCACTCTGTGGGATTATGATGTCTTCTGTAATTTCAGAGCTCTGATACCTTTGGGTGTGCAGCGCTATATAAGAAGTACATTATTATTATTTGAAAGGGGAGGAAGAGAGTGTTGAGTCCGGAGGGGGGGTCTTGTGTTCAACAAGGTATTCTTTGGGGCGATGGGTCTTCATGTGCAGGAAAGAGGAGGGGACATTCTGAGGAACACTCGCAATGTATTCTAGAGTTTGTGAAAGCCCAAACCAAGGTTAATGAAAACATTCTAATTGTATGAAGCACATATCCCTTAAAAATCATTAATATCAAAAATAGAGAAGAGTGGGTTCAAAATAAGCCTTCTATAGAATCCCCTGCCCACACGCCAAGCCTGGATTCGGCAGTCTCCTGGGGGGGCTGGAGGGAGTCTTTAAGTTCTCAGATTTCAAAGCACTGCTCCTGTAGTCGAGAGAAAGCGAGTGTATTGTTTTAGCAGAATAACACGCGAAAAAGCTTTACAATAGAACGCCATTTGATATCATCACTAAGTCAATACATTCATGTCAACACAGCTACATGAAGCCGTGCTCTCTACAAAGAAGTGACATGTGTACCAACAGCTGCTCCGGTTCATGTTAGCCGCAAAAAATAATAACAGTGCGGCCAATCCATTTATCGGGGCATTTCTCCAGCCCAGCAAGCAGCCTGTCGCCCGCAGCCCGCGTGCATGTCAGAGAATGGTATCTTAAGAAGAGAGACAGAGGGAAAGGGTTGGTCAACCTTGCACAGGCTTGTGGTTCTTAGCCCAGGGTGCCTCAACATTAAAATGTTATTATTACCATAAACATTATTCATTCAACACATATGGAGCGCCTGAAGACTGCCATTGGGTGATAATAATAATTAGAACACACTAGTGGTGTTTCTGGGAAGCTGATTGGTTAATCTGCGGGCAATATGCACTGATATAGCGTGCAGATTGATTACAGCCCGCAAATCGGGGTGTTTGCAAAGCAAGCACCTTCAACGTTGTATTCTGCAACGTTGAAGCTGCTTACTTTGGTTTATACGAAAGTGTCCATATGCACGCATGTTTTCAGCAGCATTTTTGTAAAATAACGAATATGTCGTTATTTTACAAAAATGCTGCTGAGACTTCAGGATTGCGCCCGTTATGACAAACAGGCGCAATCCTGAACGTGCACTACGAGGACGCCCAGGCCCACTTGAAAATATTGGTGGAGCCTGGGCGTACTGATTTGGCGCAGTGAATCCTGCTTTTTAGCACATTCACTGCGGCAAGTTCAGAATCGGGCCATGAGGGTGTTCTAATAGCTTTCGGGCCGTACCGGGCGTTATGGTCCCTCATACCTCGTTAAACTCAGACTTCAGGGCCCATAACGCCCAGTGCGGCCCTCGCTGCAGGTCTATAAAGCTACATTATTTGCATTAGCGAACCCTCAGGCACCAGAAGGCTGCTTATAATTACCCATGGTGTGTGGTGGTTATTTGTCGACCTCAGAAGGATGAAAGGATGAATTTGGCCCCGCCGGGATTTGAACCTGAATCAGCAGGCTCTGCACAGATGTCAAAAAAAGCATCTTACTAGCTGTGCTAGCTGAACAGGAGCAGTGTGTGGTATGAATCAACATAACATATCATTAAAACACATCAACAGGCGGTCTGATTACACGTCAATGCATGCAGCATGAAAATAAATACTGCACTTTGCCATCAGCCATAATAGCCACCCATCAAACCAACACTGCTACCCATGAGCCCATCAACCAGCTCGGAAATCATGTCCAGTCAACCATTCACCAAGACATCCACTGGTCAGTCACATGCAACAACCCACAAGTCTCATCAATACTAAAAGTCCACCCACACAACATCAAAACATTCACACAAACAGATAGCAGCTATGAACCAAAACAGCCTCCACTACAGAAGCAGCACCAACACACACACACACACACACACACACACACCCGCCCCCCTCCACCACCTACCGTCCTCACCCCCCCTCCATAAACTGCATAGTTACAGTCTGTTCTTTCATCAGAGCCACACTAACACCCAGGCAACAAGGAAGGTCTGAATGCCAGACCGCAACTAAGTCAAAGATATCCTCATATCATACACTAAGGTGACAGTGATGTAGCGCAGCTGTGCGCCCGCTGGGTAATTCTTCCTTCAGGGAAACACACTCAGGCTGAAACAACTTATCGTCTCTGTGACAGCTGGCAGCAGCAAGAGGTATATAAATGACAAACGAGACGCTTTACAAATGCTGCTTAACAAGGCATACATAACTTATATTTCAATGCACTCCATTGCAATGTCAACAGGCTGATGGATATGTCATTCATAGCTACGCCCCTCCCCCACAGGTGAGAAACGTTACTCACTAAGGCGACCATAGAGGCATTATCCCAGACAGGTACAAGTGAAAATAGACCTGATATAAGATGGCGAGAATAAGCAAACTCACTGTTAACTGCCACACGTGCATGCAACAGACACAAAGCAGATATGCACTCACCATGAAGAGACACAGACAATATGTCAAATATACGTTTATACACAAAGAATATCGCTTGCAACCATAATGACACAAAGAACATTGCATAAACAATGTATAAGCTGAAATGCAACACAAACGATATACGTATACAGCTCACTAGCATAGAAATGCGACAGTAATGGGCAGCATTGTTTTCAAAATGGAAGCAGCAGCTCATATTGAAATGAATGAAAGGCCTCGGGGCTTCATGGAAACTTGAACTGCTGATTTTACTGAGATACTGACCCATGCAGGACACAGATGGTAGCAACCAATGTTATTGAGAAATTAGGGAGGGTTTGGACGGCTCAGAGAGAGCATGAGATAATAATTCCCATGGCACAAGACACATTTCTCTAAGATTAATGAAAGAACAACCAGTCTTTGAAGGCCAGGTACAGAATACCTCTAAGCTAAAACCTGCATAGGGAATGGATCAACTAAGGTCCTGATTCACAGAGTGTTTTCCAATCGGGTTTTGCCATTATGAAACACTTCTGTGAATTAGGCTCTAAATCGCTACTGGCCAGGAAGGTAATAACACTCGCATTCATTTTAGCTAAAATCTCAGTAAATACAGGGTGAAATAATTCAAAACCTGGTCCTCTCACACGTGAGCCATAATTCAAGAACACTGTCTATTCATTAGCCCCGGACATAGACAGGCACCTGCCGCGACTCCCCACATATTCTCAGATATGCAGCGCCGGGCAAGGCCAACTACAAAGAGGTCGCTCTGGCTTAGCCATAGGAATAAGGCATAGTATCTTTTTTAATTGGAGGAAAGCAGTTCCTAGGCCTCTCTCCCCATACTCATATTTGGCTCATGTATTGATGACCTGTCAGAGTTCCAAGGTTGGTCAGTAAGATGCTAACCAATTAAAACCCCAATACTTACCCACCCAGTACATATCGTGCCAACCAATAGCTTCTTTTAGAGATGACATTTATTCACTATTATAATTTTAGAGGTGGTCTCAGGTAGAGCCATCAGATATGTAATAACCAATTAGAAGGCTAACCACTATATATTGTGTACATAGTCAATTACCCTAACCAATCCCTGTATCCTGTAGGTTTCTCTAACCAAGATCATAGAATTATGTCAGTAGTGCGTATTTTTGTTTTATAAGCCATTGTTTTGTTTAAAAATCTTTTGAGAGCTCCAAGATATTACTGTGTGCATGCTGTCCCTGCTTTATGTGGATTGCTACTAAAACGGGTTTGCCCTTCACTTAGACTATTTCTGTTATTGAAAGATTTCCCGGGCCTTCAATTTCTGCTTAAACTGGGGTTTTCCCAAACCACTTTAAACTATGGTAGTGGATCGGATGGTTTTCTCCAGAGCACTCAGTTTGTCGAAGTTCCCTGCCATAGCCAAAGACCGCAAGGTGACCTGCAGAGACCGATATCACTCATGAACTGAGAGAGGTCAGCAGCAGCCCCCTTGGAGAAATTCCTATCCGATCCCTGCGGGAAGCGGCTGGCTGATTGGGGGAAGTTCGATACAGGAGCCCCTCGGCTGATGGACGGATTTAAGTATATAGCATCAGGTTGGCAAAACGCTGGAGGAATTGTTTATATATTGGGAAACTGATGTTAATGGATTGAGTATAGTGGAATACCTGTGACAAGGTTGTAAATGACGACGCACTTAAACTTGTATGAGGCATTCGTGGTGGTGAGATTTCCTGTGCCAAGTGCGTTGTAAACCCTTTTCCGGCATATGATGAAAAGAGAAGGTTACCTCACCAGGTGATGGGAAGATGGCTGTATATTCAATTGTGTAGTGATTGCTGGCACCAGTCGTTGGCTGCAAGACAGTTTAGGTTTGTGGATAGTGAATTTTTGTGTATATTGCCTGGGTAGTTGTTGTGACGATGAAGGTGTGGTGTTGGGAGGAGATGTAGAAGTGTTGGAAGTAAAGGGTAATATTTTTGGTAGGTGAGTGTGAAGGAGGGGTGAAGAGGGAATAAGTGGAACCGATATAGAGACTAAATTGTGACGTAAAATCATGGGAGACACGCCCATTTTTCATTTATGTAAAGCATTACCCCAGTACAAGGACAAACTTACCAAGTACCACGCCCAGTGGGTGAAGGGCACTGTGGTAGAATGTTTATGACCTGGCCATAGGAGGGCACTCTTTCGAGATCAGTACTGCAACACATGACAACATATTTGCATGCCGCATCCAAAGGGAAGAAGTTAGAAAAACAATTAGCCATTCTATAACTGTTGAAGATGTATGGGGAAGGGAAGGAAGAACCACCTATGAGAGAGTCGATGCTTAATCAGCATGAAGGGGAGGGCACAGCGCCCTCGGCTTCTCCTCCTCCTCCCCAGTGCACTGATCTATTTCTAGAAATACAGGGACTGTACCCATTACAAGAATTAAAGGCAGCGGCAGGATACACTAGCCCCCCATGTGCGCCCCCACATAGAGCAGCGAAGATGTTACAAATGGAATTCAAATTAATAAACAAAATTCAATGTCTGCACGCAATGAATACAGTTAACGCTGTGAGTTATAGGCAAAACTGAGAGAGGCTGAGGGGGAGATCCTTAGAAGAAAGGCAGGCAGGGCAATAGGGAAGAGATGACAGTTGCTCTGAACTAAAGGGTGTGAGGACAAATAATGCATAAATTAGATGAGGAGAGTATGACTTTAAAGAAAGAGAAAGAGAAGTTAGAGAAAGACAGGAGAATAAAGAGAAAAGAGAACAAGAGAAAAGAGAACAGGAGAAAAGAGAAGGAGAATGGGACAGAAGATATGAAAAGGAAAAGAAACAAGAGGCAGAAATAAAGAAGGAGAAAAAAATGGAACAGGAAGAAGAAAGAGGAAGGTGAAGAGATGTTGAAAGGGAGAAGGAAAAGAAAAGAGAGGAATAGAGAAGAAGAAAGAGATAGGGAGAGACAATTAGAAATAGGAAGAAGCAAGGAATGGAGATGAAAAGAGATAGAGGAGATTATCCGGGGAAGTGCGGTCCAGGATAAAGAGACAGACAAAATGCAGGAATTGCGAGAAAGACAGAGGTTGGGAAAGACGTAATGAGGAAGTGGGTGAGATACTTAAAAAGCATACTCTTCCAAACGAAGATGAGTGAGAAGCCATGCGAAGGAGGATTGATAATTTGTACAGAAGCAGAAGGGATGGGGTAATAAGCATAGCAAAGACAAGAGGATGCTATCCACAAGGTGAGGGAAGTAGCATATTAGAAGAGTTAATGTGCTGCAAACCCCTGTGCAGACACAGCAGGTACTGCCACAAAAAAGCACCTGTACAACAGAACACAGCGGCATCATGGACCTCAAACATAATGCCATAGCCATCCCCACCCAGGATAGTGGGTGTGACAGTAGTGGGAGGGACCCCTTTCCGGGCCAGGAATCAACTAATACTCACAGTAGGACAGCCACAAAGAGACTTGACGTGTTCCACCATATCAGTTACACAAGGCCCACAAGAGGAATCCAGAGTCGGGGTAACCATAGGTGGCAAAACATTTTCCTTCCTTGTAGATACAGGAGCGACTCAATCTTGTGTTAGAGAGGGAAAATACCCAATGTCAGGTATTACCATGAATACACAATGTTTTTCTGGGGTGACAAGTGCGGTTCCTTTCACCGACGACATACCTATCAGCATAGGAGAACATGATCTTTCCATGCCATTATTGTGTTCCCACAAGACACCAGTCAACATATTGGGGATAGATTTGATGAGCAAACTTAACATGACAATATCATTTACTGACCATGGAATAATATGTTCTACTCCAGGGATCCATTATGTAAATGCACAAAAATTCATATCAGCATTTTGAGGGGTGTGCTATTAGACCCGGAACTATTCCTTTGCAGAGTACACATACAGTTCACATGGCTCCCACGAATAAGGGGCAGATTTTTGCGAATACTCACAGAGTTTTTGTTCAGACCAAAAGTACCCATGGAAGAGGAAGAAGAGCAAGTGAATGCAATAGAACTAGTAGCATTAATAGTGAGGGAAGATCAGGTGATTCTGCATGGAGCTGATGATGAGAGATTAAACTGGAGGACAGTGATAGCTCTTGACGAGGGGCACAGACTGACCAATTTGACAGATGAAGGCTTGTTTACAGATGATGACTCAGATGATGAAGTAATGTTTCACATACGTCTTATTTAACTGCTAAAAATTGAGAACAGAAAAGTGCAGCAGAGAATGGCATTGGCAAAAAAGACACTGGGCCTCATTACAGCTATGCCGGTCTGGAAATAACGGTGCTGGCAAGCTTTCCGGCACCATTGTTTCCAGACCGGCATATTAGATTTCTGCAGGCAGGTGCCATCCCACCAGGCAGGTCAGACCTGCCGAGCGGAACGGCACCTGCCCACAGAATTTTCACAGAAGCACCAGCATCATTATTAACGGTGCTAGTGCTTCGTTGGTCCCCATTCCCATAGAGTCCATTCGGTCTCTATGGGAATGAAGACTTACAATTTTCCAGCGACTGACTTTCCGGACCACTGGGGTTGTAATCCCCTGGTGTTACTGGAAAGGCAGGCGCCGGTAATTCATTATGGTCTGGTGGCAACCTGGTGGTAGCACTGGCACGGTTACCGCTGGACTCATATTGAGGTACACTGTCTTTTTCTCCATGAAGATTTGTCACAAGTACCAAGCATCTTGTGGCCCAGTAGTCCATATGATGTTGGCCTATTAAAAGGAGCAGGGGCTGTTGAAATTTAATTGAACCAGGAGTTATTTTACCATGGGTGAGACAGTACCAAATGTTAAAATAAGCAGACAAAGGTATTTATGAGGATTGGGGTTGTTTGACCGACTTTATTTGCCTGTGGTCTATTCCACCAAATATATGTGGGAGGGAGAACACCCGCAACCCTCACATATATTTGCAGTAGAAAAACTCCCTAAATTCAGTCACATCATCCAAAAGCAAATTGTCTGCAGTCAATTTGGGTTATACCATTTATGACACCATTGCTGCTGTAGTGCAACAGGGGATATTAGTTCCATCAGAATCACCATGTAAGATGGCTGTGCACCCAGTAGAAAAGGCGATGGGAGGTCATGGAGATTTATTTAGGACTTACATGGCCTGAACAATATTGTTGAATCAGAGTTCCCATTGGTTCCGAACCCACCCCAATATATTGCAATATTCTGTCCAAAGCTAAATATTTCACAGTGACTGATTTAAAGAATGCATTCTTTTCAATCCCCCTCCATGAAGAGTCCTAAGACTCTTCATGGAGGGGGACCCTCATTTTCCTATTGTGGGTCCAAGTGGACATATACTTGTTTACCTCAGGGGCACTGTGAGTCCCCCTCAATCTTTAAATGAGTACTCCAGATGGACCTACGAAACGCACAGTTATACAATATGTAGACTACATTTTGGTATGCAAAGAGATAGAGGAAAAGTGCAGGAAAGATTCAGTACAGTTGATGGCAGTCTTAGCAGAGAATGGGTATAAGGTATACAAGGGGAAATTCCAATATTGGCAGTGAGAAGTCCTGTTTATAGGCCAGCTAATATCCTAAGAGGGAAAAAAGCTCCCCTGAGAGAGCAAACATGATTATGAAAACATCCAGATCCAAAACAGTGAGGGAGATACAGCAATTTTTGGGCCTTTGGAATTACTGCAGGCCATGGGTCTTTGACTATAGCACATATGTCAGATCACTTTTGAAAGAACTCAAGGAAGCACAGAAGCACAACAGTGATATAGCCTGGACAGGTGAAATAACAGAGGCCTTTGACAAATTAAAAATGACAATAAGCACAGCACCCGTATTAGGAATCCCTGATTACAGTGCAAAATTATTTTTATTTTCCTACTCAAATGGAGTAGTAATTACAGCAGTCCTCACACAAAAGACTACCAAGTGACACAAACCATTAGCATTCTATAGTGGGATGTTAGATCCACTGATGAGAGGCCATTATCCGTGTGAACAAGCATTGGCAGCAGCAGCCTTTGCAATTGAAATATCTGCTAGCATCACAATGGGAGGTGCAGTAACATTACATGTCAAGCATGCCCTGTTTGCAATTCTTGAAAAGCCTAAATGCAGATTCACCACACATAGAGCCTCTTTTTATGAGGTAATTATATCAAACCCCACTATCAAAATTGTTAGATGCAGAGTAGTGAATCCAGCAATATTCATAGCAGAGCCAGTAGAGGAAGGAGACAATGTGCATGACTGCACCAAGTACATTGAATACCATAATGAGAGACCACACGTTAAAGAAATTTCCCTAGGAGGGGGACAATCCTCTTCATTGATGGGCCCTCATCAATTAATCAGAGAACGAGTAAAAGGCATACTGGGACATAAGTGGTAAAAGCAGGATTGAATGACCACTTTGAGGCAATGGTGTTGGAATGCCACTACGCACAAGCAGCAGAATTGGTAGTGCTCATTTTGGCACTTGAAACTCATGAAGAAGAGGCGGTACCAGTTTTTTCCAACTACGCTTACGTGAGGTCAACATTACATGCAGGATTGTCACGTTGGAAGAGGTGTGGCATTTTACGGGCAGATGGCACACCAGTGAAACATGCACTATTATTGAACAGACTCAAACATACTTCAGCTCCCATCAGCCATCATCGTGGTGAAGTGCATAGCCTGCATAAGCGGTAAAGATTTAGTTTCCTGCAGCAATGAGGTCACCGAATTGGAGGAAAAAAGGGGAGCATATTTTTCTAAAATATATGAATTTGATACTGCACCAAATAAATACACACAGGCATGACACATGGTAATGAAAGATGGCTTTAAATCACAACCCATAGCCCAAACATTTTGAGTAATGAAAGATGGCTTTAATACACAACCCATAGCCCAAACATTTTGAGTTGCAGGAAAGAGCACCACCAGAGGAGCAAGAATTGTGGAAATGAATGGGGTGATCATTGTCCCCCGCAGAGGCAATATACAGCAATACAGCACTGGGAAACCAGTTATGCCTTTGGGATTACTTAAAGTAACAATAGATCAAGTACATCACCCAGCACATACAACACAATAGTATCTTTCAGCTTTGATCTCAGAAGACTGGTTTGTACCCAACCTGGCAGAGCATGTTGCCAAATCTATTGTAAACTGCTTAACTTGTCAGCAATTTATTGCTGGGCAAATGATGTGAACAGTGAGAGGATCAATACCCTGTCCTACTGGACCGTTCCAGCATTTGCATATAGACTATGTAGATATGCTCAAAGTATGTAATGGCTACAGATATATGCTAGTAGTCCTATGTTAATTTTCCCGATGGATTGTAGCAGGTCCATGAATACATCCTGATGCCTCATTGCTGCACAACTCCTCATACCTGAGGTCTTCCCAAGGCAGGGAGTTTGTGAAGTGCTGTGGTCTGACAATGGACTACATTTTGTAAATAAAGTCTTTGAGCACATAACAATTCTGTTGGGTATGAAGCACAAATTATCTTCCGCTTACCACCCACAAGCAAATGATATCTTTGAGCACCTCAATGGCCTCCTCAAGGAACATATTGACAAATTGAAATTGACCCTGAAAAACGGATGGCTCCATTGACTACCCATACACCTATTTGAATTATGTAATCAGCCAGCTCAGACTATCACCTGACTCCTCATGAGCTCGTGACAGGATACCGTATGTGTGGGCCTCTTGCTCCTCCCACTGGAGTGCAAACTGATGCCCATAGTGTTTCAAATATATTGGGAAGTGACATGCATCATTATTTGACTGCTATGATGATGAGTGTTACATTTATGTCTCGATGGCTTTGTGGTCGTTGAAGACTGATGTAGACAATGAAGAAATTGATGTTACAACAGTTATTAAACCGCTTGCTCTGTACACAGATGACAAAGTACTTTGCAGGAGTTTCACCAGGTGCTGGCACAAGCCGCGTTTTGAAAGGCCTTTCATTGCGGAGGAAGTTACACCAGTAATACAGACTATGCCAGAAATTATCAAAAAAACATTCAAAATTGTGTATAAAATGGCTGTTTTTATAGCAAACTATCAAAAGTACCAATTCTAAGAATGGGTTCTGTAGACAGACATGATAACACTGTTCATGTAGGTCGCTGTTCCGATTTGCTAATTGCTTGATGTGCTTTGCAACCTGAAGTAAACTGCACTGAGAATTGGCACCTGTGGCTGGCTTACATATCCTGGAGCAGATGTTGAGGGGAGGTGAGAGTTAGTGTGATGCTGCATACTGGGACCTTCGGTGCTCTCTCCCTGCCTGTCTCCTCACCCTGCCTGGCGTGGTACGTTCATTTTAGTGCAAATATCTTGGAAACTATGTATCCTATGGCCTAGACCTCGAGTTTTGTTTCGTTTCTCGTGTCTGGAACAGTCCTTATACAACCACATTGATGTTTTTGCCGATTTCAGATAGTGGTCAGATAGCACAGCAAGTAGAGCGCTCACTTTGACATGGGTGCAAAGCCTGCTGACGCAGGTTCAAATCCTGGCAGGGCCAAACTCAGCTTTTCATCCATCCGAGGTTGATAAATGAGCACCACACACCGTGGATAATAAACAGCACTCAGATGCCTGAGGGTTCCTAGCGCTATATGAATGCAAAAAATAAAATAAATAAATAAATGAATCAGGCAACTGTCTCATGTGTGAAGGGGCTGAAATTTGGGGAAAGGGGTGGGGTGTTCAAATTTCATGTAGCCGGTAATGTCTGGAGGCCCCTAAAGGGCAACTATGCAAAATTTGGTGGAGATTGGTGAAACAGTGTGGAATTGTATAAGGAACAATGCTTCACCACCACAAACAAACACATTTTCACTTCATTTGTTGTCAGGAAAATTATACTTTCCTGGCCTCTGATTGAGCATCGATATGTGCACTATAGGTGAATCTATACACTACCTTCATCTATTGGCTTATTCTATCCTTGTAACCGGAGCAAGGCATCCGTTTATTAATTAATTAGCATTGTGAAAATCTCCTTTCCCATGATGAAAGAAAGTGGGGGCAGATCACTTTCTGCTTCAGGTGCCTCCCTCTGGAATGGCCTCCCTGCCTCTCTCAGACCCGAGCCAGATCACCTGAAGTTCCGGAAGCAGTTCAAGATCCTCCTTTTCTCCTCTGTCTTCTCACTCTTGCTCCTTTGCTAGCGTGCCTGTCTCCCACACTGACTGGTTGTTTAGTTCCTAAAGAGTCTCACTGGGTACCAGGTTCCTCTACCATCAGCCTACCTCTGCACTGCCTCCTGGCCTACCGTTCACTTAGGGGCTCTAACTGTAACCCCTACAACTTCCCTGCCCCTTGCACTTACCCAGAGCCATGCTGCCCAGGCAGAACTTACTCAGAGCCATGCTGCCCATAGCGCACTTCCCCCTACCCTCTCCCTTGCACTTCCCGCTCTCCTTCCCATGCACTTCTCGTTGTTGCACTTGCACAATCCAAATGACACAGGCCTAGTACGATTGTGTGTCTTGTCCTCCCTATGTCTTCCCTCCCTTGTCTTGTCGCACCTAGATAAACTTGTGTACACGCGCATTTTAAATGCCATACCATATCATATCACGTGCTGATTAAATGCTACTCTTTTTATTTTGTATCAGCTAGCCTTGATATTTGATTGGCTGCTCCAAGAGGAATATGCGTGGAGTGAGGGACTGAGAAAGTTTCAACCATTCTCTGTGTGAGAATTGACGGTGTGACAACAGAATTATAACTTTTACATCCCCTTCCCAAACAATTCATCGGTTGGCACTGTCTTACCGTTCCCATCATTGAGAACTGTTTATCACCAGTTCAACTCTTGTTACGCTCACCTGGTACCACACGATACTGGATGGAGGTCTAAGCGCTATTCCGGACCCCTCTCTGCTTGGTTGTGTGCCAGACATTGGGTAGCACCTACAACAGGAAAATGGAGGATAAAAGATACTGGTTCTGTGATGGGTGGACTCCCACCTCCCTCTGGTCCAAATCCCCTCCCTTTGGGTTGTTCCTCACCTTGGATTTTTGTGCGTTGAACTCTCCGTCCTGCGTCTCTGTACAGGGGCGCTTGGTTGGGGAGGGCGTTCCGTGGACATAGTTGCTTCACTGGTCCGTGTGCCCTTATGTCGGGTCCAGACCGGCTGTGACTCCGACACTGCTTGCTGTCTTCCAGGTGAGTTATAATGTCTTTTCCGTCTTTATTCTGTCTCTTTCTTTCCCTCCGTTTTCTCTGTCTTCTCGGCATCTTGCTCCACTATGCTGTTCCCTAAAAGTTTCTCTTTTTGTTTTCACAGGGATGCTTGCGATCTCGGAGTTGCCGCGCCGATGACGAAGACCACAGTGAGTTATTGATGCGCAGAGCGCTACGCTGTTTATTGGTGTTAATTGTTAACCTGTGTTCTCTTCCCTTCTTTGTACAGGTTGCGGTGATGTTCCGGAGTGATGAGCGATCGAAGCGCTGCTTGCCCAGGTAAGTGCTTTGTTAATGCTGACCTTGTTCCTTCTCCCTTGCAGGTTGCGGTGAAACCCGGAGATGGGTGAGCTAAGAGAAGCGCAGGGTGCTGCCAGGACTCGCTGCTTGCCCAGGTAAAAATTGTTATTAATGCTGTCCTTGTTTCTTTACCTTTGCAGGTTGCAGCAAACTCTGGAGATGGGCGAGGTAAGCGAAGCGCAGGATGGATTCAGACCGGTTACTTCACAGGTAAGTGTTCTTGCTCGCTAATGCTGTTCTTGTTCTTCCAGGTTATCAATGGAATCCGCATCTAGGGCTTCAGGATGGGGCCGCCGGAGAAGCAGATGAGCAGGAGCTGGACACGGTGAGCGTTACGCTGCAGGAGTGCAGAAAACGCAAAGCGTGTTCTGCTGTTTGGGTGTAGTTTAAATAGCCCAGGTAAAGCAATTCCAGGCCAAGTAGTTGCAGGCCCAGCCTTACCCAAAACACTAGACCGCATGGCTTGGTTCTAAAGAACTGAGCTGTGTAATAGGCCTCCATGTTGGATTAAGGTCCAAAACTGGTATTGCTTTATTCCTGATAATGAGCATGGTGCCAAAGGCATCAGGACTGGCTCCATGTATGTTTCCGATGGAGTTTTAAGGCCCTTGGGGCCAGTGTGAAGGGTTTAGCCCCACTGCTGCCAGGAGGCTGTTATACCTCAAGGGGTCAGGGGCATGGATCGTGACACTCTGCAACTCCTTGTTGGAAACATGACTTTCTTCCCCTTCCTTCCTCATGATTTCATTTGTCCTTCCTCTGGCCTTACGAGGTAGGGCTTAGAGGCTTGCAAACTTCATCCTCTTATAATGGCATGAATATGTACAGATGTATGTAGCTTGCAATATTATAAACATACTCTTGCCTAATCTTATGTATGTACTGTGAGGGTTGTTCATGAGTTTCCGTGAAAATCACTGATATCTTGAAAATCACTGATATCTGATTAATTCTATTCTATGTGTAATGGAATTATGTATGGTTCCTACCTTAGCAGTTAGACCTCTTTCAGTGAGATGTTTCCTACAGAGGGCAGTGTTGATCCATGATCATTCTGTTTCGACAGGCATTCTCTTCACTGTTCGTTGTTCGATTCCTACCAGCTTGTGACCTTCATTATGATATGTTTTGATGCACTGACCAGGAACATAAGTTTTTATTTATTCTTTGAACACAAGCTTGGGAACTTGGCTGTGCTGATGTGTTTTGACCAATCCATGTGCAATGGTTGTTCTTTAGCTCTGGGGTCTGATATTTATTTGCTACATTGTCATGACCTCAGTACTACAATTCAGGACTGAAATGTGTTTGCCCCCCTTGCCTTAACCAACCATTGCGCGGCATTCAGTCTTGCTGAGGGAAGTTGCCGCTTTGTATGTGTGCAGATCTTTACAATTTTTTGTTGAGGGGATAAGGACTTTCATGCTTTCGAGAGGGCTACCTGAGTCTTGGAGCCTACATGCATTATTCATTCAGTTGGTATAAAGGAACACTGACTTTTGCCATTTTATTAGTGTCCCCTTAATGTATCCCTAACTACTGTTAAGTGCTACTATACTCATCAAGGGTATGTGGTTATGTTTAAGTGCAAAATCTATGTTTTATGGCTTACTTGCCTCTCAAAGATATGGCCTACTGGAGTATGGCTACTAGTGTCTTGTTGGGTCTACACAGGGAAGTCTACATATGTGGGGCTGCTTTCTTTAAGGCAGGACGGATTCTGGTATCTCCATCACACAATGCAGGATTCTTTAGCCTGGTTTCCTGGCCTTAGGTCTTCTGATCTACAAGGGTTTTGAAAGTAATGGTTACCTGTCGAAAAGGTCAAGAGTATTTTCCTCCTAGCGAACCCTTCTTTTTTTGCTGTCTTTCTCCCCTCATTCAGCAGACTTCTGGAAACTGTTACTCCTTCATGTACTTTGCCTCACTCAGATTGTGCCCTCGTGTGGTGCTTTTATGCATGTGGGGAAGTTCAATGAAAGTCAGATGTGAGTGATTGTCAGTAATCGCCTGACTTCGCCTGACCATAGTAGCAGGACATGTCAGGTACACTGCTCGGGTGTGAGTATGTTTTCTCCCAGAGTGGGCTGTCCGTGTGGAAGTGTTTGTGAGAGGAAGGGGGGGCAAAGTTCACATGTATACTACCTGGTACAATGGTGTAAAGGTATTGTATGGGGATGGATACCGCGTCTCGCCATCCAGTGTCCCACTTCCACTCCCCGAAGACCCCTCACCCAGGTGATCCTCCCACACTGGTCCACCCCCAGGAACTGGATTCAAAAACGATGGCTGTGTCCTGGCCATCTGGATGACAGATCCACTGGGACTAGCTGGTGAGACACCTGCTGGTTTCTCACACTGCATAAAACAAAGAATAGCAATTTAACAAAAAGAAAAATACATACACTAAGTGTTTTCTCTCATAATCATATTTCATATATCTTCATCTCCTTTAGTGGCTACGTATCCTGCTTTAGGAGTGAGAAATATTACCCACTCTGTTCTTCTAGTGAACCGCAAAACGTATTTTATTTTTTGAAAGGAGTTTTCTTGCTGTATTGACACAATGCTTTCTGTGAACATTAACATTCTTGAAGAAACAGAAAGAGACTTATAGGTGGGAAAAGAAAAATTGGACTTTTCAATTTTGTTAGATATTCGCTTTTGGCTTGTAGACATAATAATGCACATTGTTATTTGCAAAAAGTAGATAAGTTGGCAATAATGCTTTTAGCAAATATTTTTACAGTTTGAAGCCTCTATTTCATTATTCTAATTGCATTACGAGAGGTGGTCCTTTATAATGTATCCAAACCAGTATATGGCAATGTAACCACCATCACCATGACAAATGAAATGATCACCCAAGAATGTCCTGCAGTTACTATGCGAATAAAAGGACTAAAAAGAAATCTAACGGATGACTTGGAACACATGAACTCATTGGGCCTCATTACAACTCAGGCGGTAAGGGGTTTACGGCGGCGTAAACAGCGCCGACCCTTACCGCCTGAGTACGAGGTCCCTTAGCGCCATGGAGGTTTTAACACCTGCTTTTAGCAGGTGTTAAAATCCATGGCGCTAAGGGACCATGGAGTTAATTACGCCACCGTAATTTAGGGTGGCGTAATTAACGCCTTCCCCACTCCCATTATGCCCTATGGAGCAAAATGGGAATGGGGAAGGGAAAATGGGAAAATGGGGATTTACCGCCCCGCCAAGGTTGCAATGGGGCGGTAAATCCGCCAACCACCATGGCGTAAACATAGTTTACGCCATGGTGGTAAAGTCACGGCCCAGGCGGTAACTTACCGCCTGGGTCGTAATGAGGCCCATTGTCTTGATATGGGCAAAATCTTCCTCGGGGCCAGCCCTTTGAGAGCAAAAAATACCCAATTCAGCCCAAAATACAGGTTCTATTGTGCTGACCAGTGAACTCATGCTAGTGACAAATGACACCTTCAATAAGTTTTAGTATTTATTCTAAACAGTGAATTTCATATACATTTTGGGATTCAAGTTAGAGAAGATTACAAAGCACAAAACATAGAGAAATGAGAACTTAGAAAAACATAGAGAAACATAGAGAAACACAGTCTTACGCCCCTTCAATCAGCACTGGGAGACCCTGGCCCTCATAAGCTAGCTGTAACAAGCCCCGCTCAGAGGACAGCGCTGCTGGGTGCCGTCAGAGCTCCAATTCCGGGCACTTGATCTTGCTCGAACCAAGTCCACAGGACGATCTCCCACCTGAGTCATGTGAGCATGCATATTTTATAATCTCGTGCTGTCCGTCCATGACGCACAGTTCCAGAACTTTCCCTGTGCAAAATATAGGCTGGCTCATGGAAAAAACCCAACTCTGTTAATTTCCACTGTGCTCCTTCTTCTGAGCCCCTCCCTGGAGCCCATCTGCGCGAAAGCTCAGGAATGTCTTATCAGTGCCTTCCAAGAGAAAGGGAGATTAGTTTACAGGGCTACCGTTAGTGAGGCAGAATATTCTCTAAAAGACATGCACTCATAGCTTAGTGTTCATAGCGCTTAAGACTGGCTATCTAAGCGCTATATAGGTGCCATAATGTTCCAAACACTCCAAAAATGTCTATTAACTACAGAGCTAGGGCCCTCTCCCTGCCTGTCTATCAACAATGCATAATGTGACCTATCAGTCATACTAGGCCTGCATATTCCTTGTAGCTCACTACTGCATAATGGAAGTGCTACAACAGACTACTTTCAGCATTTTTGGCACATACTTTGAATACACTATTGGCTTTCAGCGGCTAATGCTGTCATCTAAAGCCCTGATTGGCAAGGTTGCAATTTTGTGTATCACTACATTCCACCCCTATTCAACGTGTGTGCGACAAATGCTGACTAATACACATCAATATAGTATTTAGTGCAGTGATAAAGACCTTGGGGTTTTGCAAGAGGTTTAAGCAAACTATCTTCTAGCGGTTAGTCAGCGTGGCATGCAAGGTAAAACACTACCTAAACAAAAATGTACACAAAGTGAACAGTGACATATACCCTTGCCAAAACCTGGCCTACACAAAAATACCTACACAAAGTGAACATGGACATTTACTCTAGCCAAAACCTGGCCTACACAACAATACCTAAATTATTATTGTATAACTGATTGTCAGTTAAAAAGCAGCATGCAGTTAGAATGTCAAGGCAATCCAGTGTAGTCTAATCTACAATGCACTATTGCATTTATGTATGGATACCAATTCTAAAACCTGGCAGCCTTTAACTCTAAGGGCCTACCCTCCCCCCTGATCCCAGGGCATTCAAACGTGACTATGGGCTGTGTGATTAGACACTTCCCCCATGTATGTGGAACCCAACCAGAAACCATCTAATTTTGTGAACAAGGTGAACCCATGGGCACCAGGTTATCTAAATAAAAACAATTCTACTAATTTACATCAAGCATGGCATGTGTTATTCATGCAATCAAAAGCAAGCAATTTAATCCATATGTATGCTGGTAACTGTAGCTCCGCGTGCCAGTGTGTGGAGGATGGTCGCCCCCACTCAGTAAAAAGCCAACACCTGCTGATTAAACAATGTTTGCCATACAATGCATCGTGTGTATTTAGCAGTCTTGTTGACCTGCCCTATGGCAGAAAAAATGTCTTCATACCTAAACTTCTGCCATCTTCAGTGGTTGCCAATACTTGTAGCAGTGTTGGGCGTATCAATGGGCCCCACTAGGCCAAAAGTTCTATAGCAGAGCTGGCATCAGAACCCATAGTGGCTAACTTATTGTGCACAGTTTCTATGTCACAAGCATATAAAGCTCCTGCAATTAATGAATCTAGCTCCCTAGCTACGCGCACTCTAGTGATCGGCCATAGAAATGGACTCCATTTGTAGCAGCTTGGTAAATCTATGTCTAAGTGTATCACTGTAATAATAGAGGTGTGCATTACCAGCCTACAATTTAAATGTTGCCTTACTACTGGAAAATCTAACATGTTCACAGTGTCTACCTATTGTGACTTGGAGAATACCTTTCTTCAAGTGGGATATCTACCATCTACAATATTAGTTTTAGCTACAAACACCATACTACCATCCGGCAGTGGCTGTTTCATCACACCATTGTGTAAAATGCATTTAGTCAAATTATAGTCCATAAAATCTTGGCGAGAACACTCGCTGCAGTTCTTGGTCAGAAAAAACATCACATTAAACAAATTAAACAAATCTTTGTATCCATTCACTGAAACATTTGGGCCTATGACTTCATAGACACCAGTCATATGAGTCAGTGACAAAAGATGTCTGACAATGTGCCAGGCCAGTACGCTAGCAATTCCATGTGGATACTCATTTGTAGCGCTTTTCCAAAGAATTATTCCAAATGTCTACAATCAAAAGGTGACTCTTTGTATTAGTGTGCTGGAGACAGCTGTCCCCACAAAAACATGAAACTGGTTGGTTTAACAAAAAACCGTGTCACACACTATGTGTCATAAAATCAAACATCAAGTCAGTCATGGTTTCATTTACCTGCCTTAAGCTGGCTGTAAAAGTATCCAGTGTTTCAAAGATTACCATTTCAAATTGGAGCTCACACACTTGGCAGCATTACTTCAAATTAAGAATCTTAACCTACGCACAGGTGACTTTGATGTGCACACTCATTTTATCTCAAAATAAATTACGCTCCTGCTTGCATAATCCTGCTGCCCCAACAATTCATAAATCATTTTCCTGCCTACGTGCAACGTAGAAGTTTTTTTTTTTTTCAAAAAGCAAAGCATCTCTGGTTAAAGCAATTCAGTTGGAAGAGCAAAACCATTTCGTTTTTTCAGATTCATCTCAAAAAGTGCATTTAAAAACCATTTTTCAATGTGTTAGCATTCAAGTGCTGTGTCTCACAGCTGTTTGTGGTGCATGATGTTACAGTCCACAACTCATTGTCCATAGTCCTTTAAACAAGAAAGGGCAAGACATGTCAATTAAGTTATTTCCAGCAACTGAATCATTTGAATGTGTAGCATCAAATATTTGATAACTAGCCAAGTCTGCACCGTGCCAGTTCAGCAAAAGTTATTACTCTGTTGGACACCTTTCGCAGGTTGCAGAACAAATGTCCTCATACGTCATGCATGTTAGCAGCATTGAGTGAGGTGCAGGACGTTTCGCAGTAATTCGCTTTCTCTGAGAATGCGTCTGCTTGACTGATCAGTGTCACCCGCAAATTGAACACATCTACTTCTGTTATTGTCTTGCTTTTTTGCCTAGGCAAAATACAAACAGAAATGTTAGGATGTCATCAAAACTTCAATATCAGCGTTATCCACCCCTTCCCATAACACCACCCCCATCTTCAGAAGTCTCTTCAGGTAACTACACACTTTATCATTGCTACCACAATTATTTGTCACTCTTCTGCATGTTATTGGGGGCTTATTTACACTCAACCATACGGGGTGTAACTGCCTAATCATAAACTCATTTGTGCAATGCGATCATAGTTGGTCAATGGTACTTCAGACTGATCTGTGCTTTTACAAAAGCCATATAATAAGTACCCAGGTCGCACAATGCGTTTCTTTGTCACCAGAGCGATCACAAATGCCAGGCGCCAACTTGCTTCCAGTGTCTCATGATCTTGATTTAGTTTGCCCTGCTGGCATCACTCCATTTTTCAAAGGTAAAGTCTTTCAGTCCAATATCGCCTGCAGTTGCACAAGCAGCTTTGTTTATTTTTTCTCCATACAGCTAGTGTCTTTCAAGCCTCTGGTTTTTTCACTTATCATTTTCTCAAAGGGTGTTTGCTGATTTCTTGGCCCACCCCTTTGAGAGCGATAGTCTAAGTCAGTTTCTTTTGTTGCTTCAACAAATCATTCATTCTTGCACTAAGCCGTGAGGCTTCTGGATCATGGCTAATGTGCAGTGTTCATGTTGTACTCCAAAGCCCCGCTCTGCATGTTGTCTCTTGCAAAACGGCTAAGCGCTTTTGTCAGATTTGCTTCCATCTGGAATGCCATAATGTCTTTGTCAGTTACTCCAGCCCTGGCAATGTAGCTTGCATTTTGCCAGCTGTGTATTTTCATTTCTCAAAGCGCCTAGAGGTTTCTTCTCCAGTGCACAGCGCTTTACTCCAGTTCACATCACATGGAGCACTGGAATGCAGCTTGCACAGCAATGTCGCTTCACTTCACATCACATCACATGGTGCATGGGAATGCAGTTTGCACGGAGTCTCTTGAAATGGGCAGCTGTCTTTTCTTAGCCCATTCACAGATGCACAGGGTCCCCAAATGTTCAGATGTGATGTGCCCGTCTGCCATCCTGCATGCAGCCTTTGTTTTCCTTCCAGTGTTACTGGGCAAATTCTTTACTTCTGATCAGCTCTGTTATTGCATGCCGTTAGAAAGCATGCGTACATCAGCATTTCTGTCTTTGCACCCCCTCTCCTCAGTTTTTTACTCACAATGACGGTGTCTCTCACAGGGGATGGAATGCAGGAATGTCATTGTTTATCTTTCGCGCAGCAAGCTTATCTCTTTGCTCTATAACTCTTAAACTGTGGTGGCTTCAATGGAAGGCACTCGTTTCAGACAGTTCATCCAGATTAACTCTTTCTTGCCCTGTTCCAGCAACTCAGAAAAGCTCCCATATCTGAAACACCATTTCACTAAACAGGAGCGCAGTATTCTGCTTTTTTTTTTCTGCCTTCCTCCAACAGTTTTTTTTTCTTCGCGCACCTCGCCCAAGACAGTGCAAGTTATCTTCAAGGCACAAGCTCTTCACACACAGCAAGACTCTTATTTTCAAAAGAGGCACTTTTTCTTGTCATCAGATTCTACTCCATGTAATTTTGCAAAATGTCAAAGTGTCTTTTAGCCTGTTTTGAACTGATTAATGTCCCATTTAAAAGCATACGTTTTTTTTTTTCTTCTTCCTCGTAACCTTGTAGTTTGGCTTCACGAGCTCACTCCACTGCAATGTGCGATCTTTCAAAAGAACCCGCAACCCACTAAATCTTTGTGCTATCTTATCACACACAGATTTTTCATTCTGTTGTACCATTGCCAGAATATAACCGCTTATTTCAGTGCATTTAAAAAATGCCATGTTTAGTGCAGCTCCCTACACGTTTTTTTTCTGCAAGAGAAACCCACACTCTATATTGCTTGTGGGCTGTTAAATGTGTCAACAACATTTTTCACCATGTACCACAGTCAACAGGTCACTATTTCCAAACATGCATCAGTTATAAGGCAACAGTACAAATCCATGGCATAGCGTGGGAACAGTCAAAATTACTCCAGGGGCAATTTAGAGGCAATTTAGAAAAATATAAATTGTTTTTTCCCCCCAAACCATTGCAAACTGATTCTGCAATTTCAAATCAATACACAAAAACCGAAAATCCAAATAACATCACTCACTTTCTTTTTTAAGTGAGTCTCTCACCCATTATAAGCATGGCACAGCTTAAAATGCAATATAACCATTTTAGTGTGTTCCCTTTAAACAGAATTCGCCACCAGCACATGGAATTTACAGTTGCCAAAAGAAAAACAAACCCTTTAGGCTCTCAGCACAGATATTACTCTTTCTCCTAAGCACGGCTCATTCCCCACGTTATCTTCAGGAATGTCAACACTTCAAAAGCATACATTAAAAAGCGAACCTTCGCCTCCGAAAATTACAGCCCCCCACTCTCTAGCACACTGGGGCTGAGTCAATGGTTGAATTACTGTTCACAATTTGCATGTCAAATCCTCGCAACTATTTTTCCCTGCCCTCATGACAGAATAGAGATGAGAACTCCGTCTCACTTTGCATTTCAAATTACAACTTTAAACTGGGGAAACCGCATGATAAAATTCTTTCCTAATTGAACATACATCTTTCTTGACCATTCATCGGAGCGCTTTAAACAAAGCCATTTCCCGCTTGTTTATCGCCATGTACTCCCTGGCTCCATTCCCAAGCAATAAGTCAGTCACGACTGATTTACTGAAGGGAGTCTTAACCACACAAGCTATCGGCCACGGCAAGCCGACACAACGCTGCTGTCTTTTGAAGTCTCAGAGCTGCAGTGAGACCACCAAGGAAATGCGACAGCCTGCTCCTCACTCTGCACTGTGTTCTCTCACACAATTTGTCATTTCACAGCAAGGCACTGCTCTTCACAAATCCCCAAGCTGCCACCAAATGTCTTGATATGGGCCAAATCGTCCTCGGGACCAGCCCTCGGGAGCAATAATTACCCAATTCAGCCCAAAATACAGGTTCTATTGTGCTGAGCAGTGATCTCATGCTAGTGACAAATGACACCTTCAATAAGTTTTAGTATTTATTCTAAACAGTGAATTTCATATACATTTGGGATTCAAGTTAGAGAAGATTACAAAGCCCAAAACTTAGAGAAATGCAAAATATAGAGAAACATAGAACTTAGATAAACATAGAGAAACATAGAGAAACACAGTCTTACGCCCCTTCAATCAGCAGTGGGAGACCCTGGCCCTCATAAGCTAGCTGTAACAAGCCCCGCTCAGAGGACAGCGCTGCTGGGTGCCGTCAGAGCTCCAATTCCGGGCACTTGATCTTGCTCGAACCAAGTCCACAGGACGATTTCCCACCCGAGTCATGTGAGCATGCATATTTTATAATCTCGTGCTGCCCGTCCATGACGCACAGTTCCAGAACTTTCCCTGTGCAAAATATAGGCTGGCTCATGGAAAAAACCCAACTCTGTTAATTTCTACTGCTCCTTCTTCTGAGCCCCTCCCTGGCTCCCATCTGTTCGAAAGCTCAGGAATGTCTTATCAGTGCCTTCCCAGAGAAAAGGAAGATTAGCTTGGGGCCATGCAGGGCTACCGTTAGTGAGGCAGAATATTCTAAGGGAAGCAGGGATGTATTAACCCCATCTGCAAGCTCTAAAAGGCATGCACTCATAGCTTAGTGTTCATAGCGCTTAAGACTGGCTATCTAAGCGCTATATAGGTGCCATAATGTTCCAAACACTCCAAAAATGTCTATTAAGTACAGAGCTAGGGCCCTCTCCCTGCCTGTCTATCAACAATGCATAATGTGACCTATCACTCATACTAGGCCTGCATATTCCTTGTAGCTCACTACTGCATAATGGAAGTGCTACAACAGACTACTGTCAGCATTTTTAGCACATACTTTGAATACACTATTGGCTTTCAGCGGCTAATGCTGTCATCTAAAGCCCTGATTGGCAAGGTTGCAATTTTGTGTATCACTACAGCCATAGAAATGGACTCCATTTGTAGCAGCTTGGTAGTACTAAGGAAACATTGCCTCGTGATAAATCTATGTCTAAGTGTATCACTCTAATAATAGAGGTGTGCATTACCAGCCTACAATTTAAATGTTGCCTTACTACTGGAAAATCTAACATGTCACAGTGTCTACCTATTGTGACTTGGAGAATACCCTTCTTCAAGTGGGATATCTACCATATACAATATTAGTTTTAGCTACAAACACCATACTACCATCCGGCAGTGGCTGTTTCATCACACCATTGTGTAAAATGCATTTAGTCAAATTATAGTCCATAAAATCTTGGCGAGAACACTCGCTGCAGTTCTTGGTCAGAAAAACATCACATTAAACAAATTAAACAAATAGTTGTATCCATTCACTGAAACATTTGGGCCTAGGTTTTCATAGACACCAGTCATATGAGTCAGTGACAAAAGATGTCTGACAATGTGCCAGGCCAGTACGCTAGCAATTCTATGTGGATACTCATTTGTAGCGCTTTTCCAAAGAATTATTCCAAATGTCTACAATCAAAAGGTGACTCTTTGCATTAGTGTGCTGGAGACAGCTGTCCCCACTAAAACATGAAACTGGTTGGTTTAACAAAAACCGTGTCACACACTGTGTCATAAAATCAAATATCGAGTCAGTCATGGTTTCATTTACCTGCCTTAAGCTGGCTGTAAAAGTATCCAGTGTTTCAAAGATTACCATCTCAAATTAGAGCTCACACACTTGGCAGCATTACTTCAAATTAAGGATCTTAACCTACGCACAGGTGACTTTGATGTGCGCACTCATCTTATCTCAAAATAAATTACACTCCTGCTTGCATAATCCTGCTGCCCCAACAATTCATAAATCATTTTCCTGCCTACGTGCAACGTAGAAGTTTTTTTTTTTCAAAAAGCAAAACATCTCTGGTTAAAGCAATTCAGTTGGAAGAGCAAAACCATTTCGTTTTTTCAGATTCATCTCAAAAAGTGCATTTAAAAACCATTTTCTCAATGTGTTAGCATTCAAGTGCTGTGTCACACAGCTGTTTGTGGTGCATGATCTTACAGTCCACAACTCATTGTCCACAGTCCTTTAAACAAGAAAGGCAAGACATGTCAATTAAGTTATTTCCAGCAACTGAATCATTTGAATGTGCAGCATCAAATATTTGATAACTAGCCAAGTCTGCACCGTGCCATTTCAGCAAAAGATATTACTCTGTTGGACACCTTTCGCAGGTTGCAGAACAAATGTCCTCATACGTCATGCATGTTAGCAGCATTGAGTGCGGTGCAGGACATTTCAACGTGACTCGCATATTTCATCACGCAGTGACTCGCTTTCTCTGAGAATGCGTCTGCTTGACTGATCAGTGTCACCCGCAAATTGCACACATCTACTTCAATAATGGCACGCAACTGTCTCGCTTTTTTGCCTAGGCAAAATACAAACAGAAATGTTAGGATTTCATCAAAAGTACAATGTCATTATTCTTCACATTAGGATGTCATCAAAACTTCAATATCAGCGTTATCCACCCCTTCCCTTAACACCACCCCCACCTTCAGAAGTCTCATCAGGTAACTACACACTTTATCATTGCTACTGCAATTATTTGTCACCCTTCTGCACGTTATTGGGGGCTTATTTACACTCAACCATACGGGGTGTAACTGCCTAATCACAAACTCATTTGTGCAATGCAATCATAGTTGGTCAATGGTACCTCAGACTGATCTGTGATTTTACAAAAGCCAAATAATAAGTACCCAGGTCGCACTTCTCAATGGATCAATGCTTTCCGTTGTCATCAGAGCGATCACGAATGCCAGGCGCCAACTTGCTTCCAGTGTCTCATGATCTTGATTTAGTTTGCCCTGCTGGCATCACTCCATATTTCAAAGGTAAAGTCTTTCAGTCCAATATCGCCTGCAGTTGCACAAGCAGCTTTGTTTATTTTTCTCCATACAGCTAGTGTCTTTCAAGCCTCTGGTTTTTTCACTTATCATTTTCTCAAAGGGTGTTTGCTGATTTCTTGGACCACCCCTTTGAGCGCGATAGTCTAAGCCAGTTTCTTTTGTTGCTTCAACAAATCATTCATTCTTGCACTAAGCCGTGAGGCTTCTGATCATCGCTAATGTGCAGTGTTCATGTTATACTCCAAAGCCCCGCTCTGCATGTTGTCTCTTGCAAAACGGCTAAGCGCTTTTGTCAGTTTTGCTTCCATCTGGGATGCCATAATGTCTTTGTCAGTTACTCCAGCCCTGGCAATGTAGCTTGCATTTTTAACCAGCTGTGTATTTTCACTTCTCAAAGCGCTTAGAGGTTTCTTCTCCACTGCACAGCGCTTTACTTCAGTTCACATCACATGGAGCACTGGAATGCAGCTTGCACAGCAATGTCTCTTCACTTCACATCACGTCACATGGCGCATGGGAATGCAGCTTGCACGGCAATGTCTCTTGAAATGGGCAGCTGTCTTTTGCTTAGCCCATTCACAGATGCACAGGTTCCCCAAATGTTCAGATGTGATGTGCCCATCTGCCATTCTGCATGCAGCGTTTGTTTTCCATGCGTACATCAGCATGTGTACGAAGGATTGTGCTCTTTTTCATTTTCTCACTCACAGCAATTATTGCCTTCAGTTCTGTTTCAGTATTTCTGTCTTTGCACCCCCTCCACCTCAGTTTTTTGCTCACACTGACGGTGTCTCTTACAGGGGATGGAATGCAGGAATGTCATTGTTTATCTTTCATGTGCACCTGGCAGCGCCATGAGCACGCAGCAAACTTATCTCTTTCCTATAACTCTTAAACTGTGGCGGCTTCAATGGAAGGCACTCGTTTTCAGACAGTTCATCCAGATTAACTCTTTCCTGCCCTGTTCCAGCAACTCAGAAAAGCTCCCATATCTGAAACACCATTTCACTAAACAGGAGCGCAGTATTCTGCTTTTGTCTGCCTTCCTCCAACAGTTTTTTTTTTCTTCGCGCACCTCGCCCAAGACAGTGCAAGTTATCTTCAAGGCACAAGCTCTGCACACACAGCAAGACTCTTATTTTCAAAAGAGGCACTTTTTCTTGTCATCAGATTCTACTCCATGTAATTTTGCAAAATGTCAAAGCGTCTTTTAGCCTGTTTCCCATTTAAAAGCATACGTTTTTTTTTTCTTCCTCTTAACCTTGTAGTTTGGCTTCACGAGCTCACTCCAATGCAATGTGCAATCTTTCAAAAGAACCCACAACCCACTAAATCTTTGTGCTGTCTTATCACACACAGATTTTTCATTCTGTTGTACCATTGCCAGAATATAACCACTTATTTCAGTGCATTTAAAAAATGCCATGTTTAGTGCAGCTCCCTGCACGTTTTTTTTTCTCTGCAAGAGCAACCCACACTCTATATTGCTTGTGGGCTGTTAAATGTGTCAACAACATTTTTCACCATGTACCACAGTTAACAGGTCACTATTTCCAAAAACATACATCACTTATAAGGCAACAGTCCAAATCCATGGCATAGCGTGGGAACAGTCAAAAATACTCCAGGGGCAATTTAGAGGCAATTTAGAAAAATATAAATTGTCTTTTCCCCCCAAACCATTGCAAACTGATTCTGCAATTTCAAATCAATACACAAAAATCGAAAATCCAAATAACATCACTCACTTTCTTTTTTTAAGTGAGTCTCTCACCCATTATAAGCATGGCACAGCTAAAATGCAATATAACCATTTTAGTGTGTTTCCTTTAAACAGAATTTGCCACCAGCACATGGAATTTACAGTTGCCAAAAGAAAAACAAACCCTTTAGGCTCTCAGCACAGATGTTACTCTTTCTCCTAAACACGGCTCATTCCGCACGTTATCTTCAGGAATGTCAACACTTCAAAAGCATACATTAAAAAAAAAAAAAGCGAACCTTCGCCTCCGTACATTACAGCCCCCCACTCGCTAGCACACTGGCTATCTAAGCGCTATATAGGTGCCATAATGTTCCAAACACTCCAATATTGTCTATTAGCTTACAGAGCAGGGGCCTTCGCCCTGCCTGTCTATCAACAATGCATAATGTGACCTATCACTCATACTAGGCCTGCATATTCCTTGTAGCTCACTAATGCATAATGGAAGTGCTACAACAGACTACTGTCAGCATTTTTGGCACATACTTTGAATACACTATTGGCTTTCAGCGGCTAATGCTGTCATCTAAAGCCCTGATTGGCAAATTTGCAATTTTGTGTATCACTACACTCATGTATGTTCATTTCCGCTCAAGTCACTAATAATGTATGGTACCAGCACATGACATGAGTGGGGAAAGAGATGTCTGATGAGAGCTGTTATATATGCTCTCTTATCTCCTATGACAGGAGCGCATCCAAAATTTTCATAGCAGCAGAAATACCAGCGCACAGGACACACTACCTAACCCACATAGAACTTTGCACAACTAGTGGACAGTTTCAAGGGAACCGAGCAATCCTATAATGGATGTCAAAGGAGACGTTGCAGTATGACTATAGCTACATAAACACAAAGGCAGTGAGGAAAGACCCCCAGAGGAAAAATAAGGTGATACACTACGTCTCACAAGGCCCGAATCAAGGAGAAGTTAGAGAAACATATTGTGCAGGCTTGTGATTCAAAAGCTTACATGCAATTACCTCCAATTGGGGCGGCCTGTGTTCCTTACTGGTGATAAGTACACCCGCTTTGGTAGTACCTCAGAGCGAAGTACAAATCAGTGACTTCCTCCAAATTAACGTACACCAAAGAAGGAAAAGGGCCCCTACCGTCACACGCATTAACAGAAAGAATTATTTCTCTGTTAAGTCAGAAGTGGCCTTTAATGAAGTGCCAGATCAACACAAATTGCTCAATAGAGCAACGGCATTCTTTATGTCTCTCTTTGTTCCTGGGTTGCAAAACAGCAAAAATGCCAAATGGTTGCAAATAACCAGATGGGAGCTACTGCAAACGATAACTGCAACTGTGAAGGGCGTTAATGCCATAAAGGAAGAGTTGAGAGCATTACGGCTAGTGTCTCTCCAAATCAATTTAATAACAGCCATGGAGGGTGGCGTGTGCAAAAAAATGGTGCCATCTTGCTGCATGTACATACCTTCCCAAGATGGGGAGAATGGAACCCTCACATAGGCCACAGCAACCTCGACAGATTTTCACACAAAGATGGTGGAGGAGGTGGATGAACCTGAAAGTGACGACTGGTTGAGCTCTCTATTCTCCTGGATACCCACCTGGTTAGCTAAAGCATTTAAGATATTACTTGCCATAGTAGTATTCATACTTTTGGCCTTCTGGATTTTAAGAATAGCAATAAAAGGTTGCAATAAGGCTGCCAAAGGAGCAGTTGGAATGGAAATAGCAATAGACATAAATGCTTCTGCACCGGTGTATACCCAAAGAGATGACCCACTCCATGCCCAAGAAAGAGAAAGCCCCCATTACACCTACAGAATAAAAATGTACTTATCCCATAAGACTGCACAACTATGTTGGGTGCCAGGTATTGTAGAGCTTGCTGATCCATCTCCAGCCCCGTGCCCACCCCCCCTGAAGGGAATTGGCTAGAGAGTGGCCACATGTGACTGGAAGGTCCCATATCTAGAGATCCACCCAGGGAAGCTTGCCCGGGCAGCCCTCGACTAAAGGCACCAAGTCAAAGAACAGCTCCCACAGAAGCAGCTCCAGATGGGTCTGCTGTGTCAGCCAGGGAAGCAAGAATCCTGCAGCTATCAACCTGCTGGGACCGACAAGGTAGGTGCGGTGCGGAATGGGTGCAGCAATCACTGCACCCCACTAAACTGACCCACCCCTCTAATTACTCTTATTTCTCTTGTCACACTGAAGTTAAGCATCTCAGTGAACTACACTGTTTATCCATTTTTCAAATCTCTCCAGGAAAGTTCCATTTCTTGCATTGCTTTTGTGTTAAAACTGAATTTCTTCCCTCCTTTTAGGAAAGTTGAATCTGGGTGTTTTTGCAGTCCTATGTCCCCCCTGTCTTCCGTCCACACTGCTCCTGCATTCCCCTGTGATGTGTTGCCTGCTTGTTGCCTCCTGTGTGCCTCCATCTGTGTGAACACTTCCCCTCTGGAGATGGATCAGCAAGTTCTACAATACAGTACAAATGCCCACAAATGCCCAATCCAAAATTAACCCTCCGGTGCTTACCACAAGGCTGCTGCAACTCTCAGAGAGATCTAGTCACAATATGTGATGGTGCTAACATGAGGTAATAATTCCCATGGCACAAGACATATTTCCCTGAGATTAATAAAAGAACAACCAGCCTTTGAAGGCCACGTGCAGAATAGTAATAAACTAAAATCTTCATAGGGAACGGATTGACTAAGTCTCTAGTAACCAGAAAGGTAACAACACTTTATATTAGCCAAAATCTCAGTAAATGGAGGGTGAAGTAATTCCAAACCTGGTCCTCTCACACGTGACCCATAATTCAAGAACACTGTCTATTCATTAGCCATGTACACAGATCGGCACCTGCCTTGAATCCCCACATATTCTTAGACATGCAGTGTCCTGCAAGGCCAACTACAAAGAGGTTGCTCTGATTTATGGTCTTAGAATAAGGGATAGTATATTTTTAAATGGAAGTAAAGCAGTTCCTAGGTCTCGCTCCACCTACTCATATTTGGTTCATGTATTGACGACCTGTCAGTTGTTCAAGGTTGGTCAGTACGTTTCCAGCCAATGAAAATCCCCATTGCTAGGCCACCCAGTACGTACCATGCCAACCATTAGCTTATTGCAGAGATGACATGTATTCACTATTATCATTTTGGAGGTGGTCTCCGGTTGAGACATCAGATATACAATAAGCAATTAGAAGACTAACCCCTATATATTGTGCACATTGTCGATTCATTTAACCAATCCACACATCTTGCAGGTTTTTGTAGCCAATATAATAGTATGATGTCAGTAGTGATGTATTTTTGATTCGTAAACCGTTGTTTTGTCTGAAAACATTTGAGAGCTCCAAGATTTTACTATGTGTATGCTATACCTGCTTAATGTGGATTGTTAAGGCGGGTTTTGCCTTTTAATTTGACTATTTCTGTTATTGAGTGTAGGATTTCCAGGCCTTCCATTTCTGCTTAAACTGGGGTTGTCATAGAACACTTTAACAGTAGCTTTGAGACACCGTGTGCAAGGTTTATGAGCACTCTGTGCAGACAGATTTTGTTAGTGGTCCAGATGTCTCTTTTTGGTCCAGGACCCCTAGTCCTATCATGGAAAACACCCATACTTCATACCTGCCTACCCTCTGGGTTTAGCCCGGGGACTCTGGGTTTTTACACTCTTCTCCCGGTCTCAGGGGAAGAGCGTGGAGTCTCTGGGTTTTCCGCCTATGCCTCTGGGTATTTAGCGCATTATAAATAACCTATGATATCTCATGAGATTGATGAGGACCAAACATGTGAGGTTGCAAAACTAAGCATTTATGAGTAGAAACAATGAAATGGCACCAGTCTAACCGTTAACATACAATGCCGTCCTTTTGCGGGTCAAACAAAACGTACAGAAGAAACCGCACTGACATAGTTCTCTAAAACAGATCCATTATGATTTATAAAGTTACTGCGAGTTTTATAACTGCAACACGGAATGCGCAAGGACTTTCACAAATCCTGCTTACATTTGAAAATCCTCGCTGTGGCTGTTGATCTGCTGCAGCTGCTTGCAGTGCGTGTGTTGCGTGTTCTGCTTTTGCATGTGTGGAGTAGTGTAAGGTTTCCAAATGCAAAATGGTAAATGTGTTTTTTGAGGACACCTGTTTCATTAGGTGCAGTTTTGTGCACAAAGCCGATCACAGACTCAATATAGTTTAAGGAACTGGAAGAATGAATTTAGTGCAACATAGGCAAATAACTTTCTTTAGGGGAGGCAGCTGCGTGGTGCATACATTATAGTATAAATAGGTTTTCCAATACGCCATACGTGTTTTTATGGCAGATACAACTGAGTTCACCCTTTTGACATGTGGTTGGAGCCTTGCACAATTGGGCCGAGTCTTGTGTGCTATGGGCAGAGCATAAATCTAAGGGGGTTTTATATTCAAATGTAGGCAGGCATGCCATGCTTCTATTAATCTATTCTATTAATCTCCTGCTTTAGTTTCTCGTACCAACTCTACATGGACAGCACCCAAATGTTCTTCTCTTTTCCTGAACTCTCCTCTGATCTCTCTATCAAAATTTCCCAACCGCCTCTCTGTCATTAAATATTGGATGGCTTTACACTCACTGATGTTAAACTCTGCCAAAACATAGCTGCTCTTCTTCCCTGCCAAATACTCTCTCTCACTTCTTCCTCTGCCTATGCACCTGGCACTCTGCCCTACTCTTCTCAAACTGGAATCCTTGTGGCCATCTATGACCCTTCTTACACCATCTCTACTTTCGTCTCCAAAACTGCAATGGCGGCCTGCATAAACCTCCTAAATATTAGGAAAATCAGGCCCACCTTTCTTTCAATACACCAAGCATCTCTTAACCACTCTCTCTTCTCTAAACTGGACTACTGTGCCAGCATCCTCTTCCGTCTCCCCAACTATACTTTCTGTATTTTCAACAAGATCATTAACTTTGTTACCAGGAATCTCTTCCAAACTTCACAACTACTTCCTCATTCTGATGTCAGGCTGGATGGCTGATGATGCAAAACATTTCCATATTTAAATTTCTTCTCCTGGTTCACAAATCTATCCATGGTAAGTCACCACTGTATCGATGCTCATCTATCCAACTCTAAAAGACTTCTCATAATCTCTGCTCTGCCTCCTCGACTACCCATCAGTTTCTCGCCGTCTCAGTGATTCCTCTCGTTTCCTCTCTTTCTCTCTTCTTGCTCCACTTAAATGGAATTCTCTTCCCCGAAACACCCGAGAAACATTTCACACGGATATGTTCAAAATCAAACTAATAGCCTATCTCCTCACCACTGAGTTACCCTCTTAACTTACTTTTCATCTGCCTGCTAGCTAACATTTTTCCATCGCCTCTAACCTGCCTTTGTCCCTCACTTTCTCTGCCTCCATTCTAGCATTTCACCCATCATGGTCACGTCCTGAGCACAGATGGCCATACTGCATACATGCACTTAAAAATGTCTAACATCGGTTGTCCTTAATCGTTGTATGTCTACCCAGGTGATTGTTCCATTTACTCCTCTTCACAACATGGTCAGAATGTCACTCAAACTCAACCCAGTGTAAGTAGCTCACTTTAACTTCCTGTCAAACCTCATTTTTTATCTATTATACATTTATTTGTGATCAAAAGATCTTTGTTCCTCCCTGTATGCAAATAAAGAAATGAATAAATAAATAAAAATAGTAATAGCATTAGACCCTGACAGCAAGCAGGCAAAGGCGCCCCATGAAGGTCAAGCATCGCACTGTGCCTGCGAGCGGCTAGGAAGCTGTCTTCTCCATCTACGGAATGCCCTCTTTATTCACGGCAGGTCCCACTTCACTATGGGCCTCATCATGAGTTGGGCGGTATCCTGGCGGTAATTGCACCAGGATACTGTCCAATGCAATTAGCATTACAGCTATTTGGTCCAGCGCAATTTGTGCCAAATCCCAAGTTGCAGTGATGCTGTGAGTCCCCATTTGTTATGGGTCCATAGAACTCTAGGGAGTTTTAATAGCGCTGGCGGTAATAGCGCCGAAAACAGCCAAAACCGGGCTACTTACCTCCAGCTCAGAACTCAGAGCTGTAGGTAAATCTCCAACTTTCCGCCCAAACTTGGATTGGGTGGAGCGTCAATGCGGCGGTAATAACACTACTGCTGCATTTTTACCACTCCAACCCAATCTCTGATGAGGCCCAGATCTTTTCTGGTATTTGTCAGTGTGACCACAGTTTGAGACCATGGCCCTCTTTACGAGGTTGGCGGAATGGGTTTACTGGCGCCGGTAATGGTGCCGGTGCCGGTAAACCCATTCCGCCCTATTACGAGGTCTCCTCGCGGGACCCGCAATGGTCGTCTGGTAAAACCAGGCATCCTTACCGGGTCCCGCGAGGAGACCAGGGAGCTAACAAGGGCCCGTTATGTACGAGCCCGTTGTTAGCTCCTTCCCCATTCCCATTGAGCCCTATCGGGGCTCGAATGGGAATGGGGATGGGGATGGGCCGGGTCCGGGTTCCTCGGACGAGGAATTACCGGGTCCGCCAAGGTTGGGATGGCCCGGTAAGTGCTCATTTGAGGAACCCGGGCCCGGTATGCGGTGAGGAGGCAACCATGCCGCTAAATGCGGCATGGTTACCTCCAACCTCGTAATGTGACTGATGGAAGTGGTTAGGTCCAGATCATACAAAGGAACTGTTGAATGGAAAAGGGGAGTTGACTCGATGGGAGGAGTGGACTAGTTCAACTCTATGGGCCTCATTATAAGTATGGCGGTACAGTAACAACGGCGCCAGTAGTGCTACCGGCACCGTTGCTACCGTACCACCATACTACGAGCTGTGCTCGCAGGTGCTTGTCAGCCCGCCAGGTCTGACCTGGCAGGCAGAGCAGCACCCGCGAGCACAGCAAGTTGTGTTGTAAACGGTGCCAATGCGTCCTACTTCCCCATTCCCATTAAGCCCTGTAGGTCTCAAATGGGAATGGGGATGAACCCGTGCCGGCCCCCGCGAAAGGGCAACTACCAGGTCCAGCAGGGCTGGAATAGCTCATAATTGCTCATTCGTGGGTGCCAGACCCGGATGGAGTTTGGGGGTAGCCTTGGCGGATTTACCGGCAAGGCTACCTCCAACCTCGTAATGAGGCCCTTTGTCTATGAAGGCCTACATTCTGAGGTCTGCAACTTTGGACTACAAACAAATGGAGAGTTAAAGGTTGCAGACCCCTGGATGTGTTTGTGTGGGGCTGTAGGGCTCTTTTTCACCAGAAGGCCTGGAGAAGAATTCTCAAATGTCCTGAAAATCAAGTTTTGAATTGGTCTCCTGACTGTTAAGCATTCAAGGTGGGATACCTGGAGGGTGGGTTAGGTTGTTGCAGTCAGAACCCATTTGGATGACATGTCTCTTGGCTTTGTCTTGCAAGAGAAAGCTGACTCTGGCCCGCCGTTAAATTGACGAGTGAGCCTGGGTTCTCTCACAATACCTTCAGCTTGGCAGTCTGTATATAATGTGAGCTAAAGGCTTGGCTGACTTTCAAGCCCCCTAACGCCACACACCCTTTTTGATTTTCAGCTATGTCGCACTAACCAAATCACAAAGAATGTGGTTTGGTGCACTAAGAGGGCTAGGCCACACTTTTCATTGATTGGTAGGTGGCTAAAAAGGGATTTCCTGTTAACACGCACTCTATGCTTCCTGTAGACAGAGGCGTTGCTAGGGAGGGGCTTAATGTGCTATAGCCCCGGGTCTTTTGGTTTTAGCCCCGGATAGAAGCTCAGGGGTTACAACCAAAAAGGCTAGCTAGCCCCCAGTCCCAAAAGTCCCAAAGTTAGCATAGCCCCGGATCTTTTCCAGACCTAGCAACACCCCTCCCTGTAGATATGTCAAAGGTCCTTTATTATTCGCCGATGGGCTATCTTCCCAGCAAGCAGGGGCCACTAGTCTGTTATGGGCCCCCTTTGGGATGAGAGCCGCCCCCACTGGGTGTGACGTAAGATTACTCCTGCCATCCCTCAGGCGTCCATCTGCTGTGGCGTTAGCAGGAAAAGGAAATGCACATATGTTTGACTTACAAATGTGGGTTTTATGCAGATTTATGTATGTACGTTCGTGGCACACCATTTTTTACCCCTCATTTGGCAGGGGCGCCTTTCCTTTAGATGTCATTTCCCCCCGCCCCCAACATTTTGAGCAAAGTTACTCCACTGGAAGGCATTGGGCCTCATTACGTGTTTGGAGGTAGCCATGCCGTTCTTACCGGCATGGCTAACCCCAAACTCGTGCCTGAGTCCCAAAAAATGGGAATTACCGGGCCATTCCGACCTTTACAGGCCCGGTAATTCCCATTTTTTGGTACCTGGACCCTGTAAGTTCCCATTCCCATTTGAGCCCCCATAGGGCTCAATGGGAATGGGGAGGATGGTAGCAGCGATACCGTTAATAATGGTAACCGCAGTTCCAGTCAAATGTTCGAAAACAAAGGGTCGAATGACCTTTTGTTCGAAAGTAAAAGGATCGAAAAAAAGGTTCGAAATTATTTTTTATTTATTTATTTATATATATATTTTAGTTTAGAATATAAAAAAAGTTTTTTATAAAAAGAAAATGGGAGGCTGTGGGGGTTCCACCCCATAAAAAAAAAAAAATTGAACCTTTTTTCCGGTCCTTTGACTGTCGAGAAAAAGGCATTGGAGCCTTTTGTTTTGGAAACTTTGACTGTGAACCCGGTACCGCTGCTACCATCCTGGTCTGCTTGCAGGTGCCGCTCTGGACATCTGGTTTGACCAGGCACCCAGAGCGGCACCCGCGAGCAAACTCGTAATTTGGCCCACTGTTTGATGCCACCAAATGGTTGGAAAAATATACTAAAGCAGGGGTGTTGCTAGGTCTGGAAAGATCCAGGGCTACGCTAATGTCGGGACTGCCAGGACTGGGGGCTGACAAGCCTTGTGGGTGCAGCCCCTGAGCTTCTATACGGGGCTATAACCAAAAGACTCTAGGCTGTAGCCCCCCTAGGCCTCCCTAGCGATGCCTCTGTAAAGCATAACATGTACACATGGGAGCCTCATGCCATGGGGTGGGCGCAACTGCACATAGAAACAAAAGAGAACATTCTGGAACAGGACATGTGGTAACATTTCTCCCGCCATATTTTAAAAAATGTCACACTTTAGCCGGCATCTTTTGGCCGCCTCTCACTAAACGCTACAAAATGTCCTGTGCAGTATCCAAAAAAGAAAATACAGTTCGATCCAAATATACTGGGTTTAGTGAAACCGCAGTGAGTGCAGATTCACGCGCGATGCTACGGCAACTGCACAAGAGGGCGGAGCGAAACATACAAACTCGGCTTAACATGAAAATGAATGGGTGGAGAGATTTATAAAAAAATCTGCATATTCGTTCTAAGTGGCTGGAGTGCTATACAGCACCCAGTGCCGGATGAAACCCTGTGTGGGCACCCAGGCAGTCGAAATGTCGCACCCTCTTACCCCCTGGCAAATGATCTCCTAATTCGTTTTTCATTTTCTGCACCACTTTATTTTGATCTGTTGTCGCAGGGCCCCTAAAAGGAGTGGGGCCCCTAAAAGGAGTGGGGCCGATAAGCCGGTAGCTACTTGACCTAATGGATAATCCGGCACTGACAGCGCCTCGGCTGATATCCAGATTGTCGATGTCGGGGTACCTAGTGATGTGATAAGGCCAAAACATCTGGAAAGGCAAACACCGCCAGTGCTTGCCTAAAACACCCCTGGGCAGCAAGAAACACTGCCAATCAAGAGCGGCTTTGTCTAGCACCGCATAAACAGAGAACATGCTTACACCGCTGTGCCAATGCCTCTGCACTCAGACTGAACCTGTCTACCCAGATAGAGCAATACGGTCTCACGGACTACATCTAAAGCATCCCAAGCGTTGCTGGGGGGCACCTAGCAACCATCCTCTTATGCGACATGGAGAGAGCATCAGGCCGGGGCACTAAAGTGCTAGACTACATCCAGCGAGCAAGGAATTCAGTAAGAAAATGACTGCTTCCTCTCCTGTGCTACAAAAGTCTTCAAAGCATGATCCACCAGGAAGCTTGCTGGAATACCGCAAAAGGAATTACCATGCCCGTCACTTGGTTCGGCGGAAATTACCGGTGTATTGCAAATGGTGGTATGGCGGTGTTAGTCCCCATTTATGAAGTCCAGGACTCCAGGACCGTTGCCGGTCATTCTGCCGATTTGGCGCTTTTTTTATGGAAAGGTAGCGCTTTTACCTCCAACAATTTGCCAGATGTTTTCCCTGTGCCTCAACACCAAAGTTATAGTACAGCGGTGCGGTAATGCTACGGAACTGTAGCCCCTGGCTTTATGGCCCTGGCCCGATAGTGCACAATATTTAAAATTACACCGGGCCAGGAATGGCCCACACCGGAACCACCTCACCATCACAGACCAGCTGTTCCGGTGAGACGCTAGGCAACCTCCAATCAAAATCACTAGTACAGGAGATGGGCCACAATCTTGGGTTCACCATTTTAAATACGAAATAAGCCATAATACACGGGAGAGGGTATTTCCCTTAAAGGCTTTTATATGCAAAACTTGCTAATCTAATAATCAGGTAAACTTCTCCCACACATGCACAATTCAGAGTTCCCATTGTGTGTTCAATAATGCATTTCTGAAAGTATGATATGATGGGTTATTTACAACGTGCTTAATACCCAGAGCTTTCTAAGCATGGACCCAGGGATTGAACCTGTGTTGCTCTGTGTCGTTCAGCTTCCAAGAGAAGCACGTTGCCCCTGACCTATCCTCCCAGAGCAGAAGATACCTCTTGCACAACCCCCTCTTCATGTTAACCTTAAGGAGGTTTCCAATCTCTCCACGCTCCACCCTGGGCGACTCCCTCTTTGCATCACAACCTCCCTCTTTCCACATATACCTTTCTGTCTGGAATTATTTAAATCACCTTGGCAGCTGCATAGAGCCCTTACTTTTCCCAGTCCCAGTCCCCACTTGTCAGTCCTAGGAAAGTCTTTAAAGTACAGTTCCTTCGTTTTGTGCCTTTGCTGCTGTTATGCAACAATGCAGCCAAAACCCTGCTCTGCTGCGGGTGGCTGCCACGGGTATATGCAATGCGGCCCTTTGGGACCCGACTGACTGCCTCATGATGCTTCTTTCCTTCGTGGTGGTGCATCCATGGAAGGGCTTTGACAGCCCCTCGTCTTTTTCCTCTGTGGCGGTGCTTTACATAGAATGGGCTCTCCAAGCCCTTATTTCCTGCATGGTAGAGTTTGCTTTGGTGGGGCTTTGGGAGCCCTTCACTTTCCTCAATGGCAGTGCACACAAAATTGGAGAAGTCCGTGTTGGACTCCGCCCAGGTCCCGCCTGTGTGGGCGGAGTCAGCGCCTACCCATCCCACTTACACTGAGTCCTGGCTCCAGGTAAGCTCCAGGTAAGCCCCGCTCTGGCCTCTCTCCCCGTCTGGCCCCAGGGAGAGCGGATGCCGCACAGACCTCCTGGCGGTGCTGTGCCCAGCGCAACCCGCTGGTGCCATCAGGGTCTTCTCTACGCTTCACCACCCACCTGTATGGACCCAGGGCGGGTGGACTTTCCCGCATGGCCACACTGATACCTGCATCCAGGCCGCCCTTGCTTCCATCTCCTCTGGTCTGCCCAGAATGGCCCACGGGCGGACTGTAGCCCTCGGGCCATGCCCCGGTTTGGGTCTCTTCACTACACAGCCCCAGCCTGTGGCTTTGTTGTCATTCTGACCAGCCCAGACAGTCACCGGCACGGACTGTTGCCTCTTCATGCCGGGCTCAGCTGCAGCTCAGAGGCTCAGCCCGGCTCGACACCCAGGATACCCTGGAGGCCGTTCAAAGCCCCAGCCGCCCCCTCCTAGGGGGCGCTGTTTTCCTGTCTTCTTTTTCCTGTGTTTCTTCCTGCTTTCTGTTTCTCTCTATTTGTCTCCTTATCTCTTCTCTCCCTTTTCAACTGTCACTTCCTAACGATCCCTCCTTTCAGAATGCTCTTCAGGTAAGTCTATTGCTATTGGTAGGGGCAACCTCCCATTATCCTACAGTCTCAGTGTTCCACGTGACCCACAAGTATGTCCAGTCAAGAACATATACATTTTAATAAAGCAACTTTTAAACTCAAAGTAAAATTATGGATGGGATGACCACTCGACTGACCACTCGAGAGTGTTCTATGTCCACTTCTAAAAATGCCTCAGTTGCAAGCTGCAGAACTGGTACCACCAGGGCTCAAGTCGAGGGTACACGCACGAAGACGGAGTCACCCCACTTTATTCAGAGGGTGGACTCATTACCCCCCAGCAAAAATGAGTAACAGTGAATGTCCTCTTTGAATTTATAAATTAAAGCCGACCTTGGGGATCAAACTACAGTCGTCAGGTTTGTAGGTGGAACACTTCACCGCTGCACTATATAACATGAAGATAAATGTCAAACAGCTAAAGGTGAAATGTCCCATTTCGGTACTGCAAGTCCCAGGGAAAACATTTCTATTGGTTCTTGGAGTGAGTTTACTTGCACACCTTTTAACGTTCTCAAAAACACTATTAGAAGAACATGTCCTCTCTTGGTTTTGTGTGTGTGTTGATTTTTTGAAGGGCAAATGCCATGCGTCTGGCGCAATTTGCTTGGTTATGCAAAGCCAATTTAATTTAAAGAAATGTGCATATTTCACCTTGATATGCTAATTTCTGGCGACGTCGCATTCCATTGCATTTGTTGATGAGTCCCCCCACTTTAACCTTTAGGACTTGACACCTGAGTACCACAAGGTCTGCCCATAAAAGACCCCAAACAGCTAAAGCAAAAGATTAGATTGGTGCTAGCATATCGCGCATAGACCCTCAAATCCCAATTCACAAAGCTCTTGCCACAATGATTAAACAGTGACAAATGTTCATCCATCAGTGTTTTAATTGCCCAGAATCAGCCGACACGTGTTTCGACCTAAGCCTTCCTCAAGGCCTTGCTTCTAATATGCTGAATATGTGAATCCAAAGTATGGCACGCTGATTGGGATAAATGGATTCACTGAGTTATAGCAATTCTCCATTATGAATTCAGTGATCTTCTATCTCGGAAGCAATATCTTGGTATGATATGATATGATAGGTTATATTCGAACCTGTGTTGCTCGGTGTCGTCTTGCTTCCAAGGTGAGCACATTGCCTCTGAGCTATCCTCCCGAGACAAAGGGAAGTAAAGGGTTCATAATCCCGTATGGTGCGCCTTTACATTGAAGCTGCATCATCTTTCAGGTATTGAGGGTCTAAGCGTGATACGCTAGTACCAATCCAATCTTCAACTTTGAAACTCCGCGGGCCTCATTACGACTTTGGCGGCATGGCTGCCACCAAAATCGGGTCTGGGTTCCCTGAATGGGGAATTACCGGGCCATTCCGAGTTCGGAGGGCCCCGTAATTCCTCCCTCCAGGAACCCGGGCCCGGTCCTTCCCCATTCCCATTGCAGCCCCCATAGGGCTCAATGGGAATGGGAGAGGGAGCAAACAACGGGCCGATTACGAGCAGCCCGTTGTTTGCTCCCTCTTCCCCTCGCGGGACCTGGTAAGCACGCCTGGTTTGACCAGGCGTTACTTACCAGGTCCCGCGATGGGAGCTTGTAATGAGGCGGAACGGGTTTCACGGGTCCGCCTCCTTTAGCGGAGCCCGTTAACCCATTCCGCCTCAGTCGTAATGATGCCCCTTGTGTCTTGGTTGTTCTTTTTGTTCTTCCTTTATGTATCCATAACCCCCTTTCTGAAAGTCCCCCATTTGGGCCGGGGGTTACAAATGCATTATCGCCATTATTTACTGCACCGCTGTACTTGTAATGAGGCCCTCAATATGTACCTTTAAGAGTTGTTTGCACTGAAATAAGAATTCTTACAGAAGGACTATCTCCAGGCTTTTACCTGATCATTTAAGTATTGTGGGTGTGCGCAGTAAGGTGTTCTGTGAATGCAAATACTTTCCGACAGCATGCATTGCAGGGGAAGTAGCATACATGCTACCTTTGCTTACTCAAGTAAACGCAATCTCTTCCGGAATAAGTGAAGATTTATCCGACGCTGGTGCTGAAATACATCTGGTCAACAGAGCAAAAGATCACTTCCTCCATGAGGACTGGTATCTACCAAGAGCTGCCTGGTGTTTAGAAGATGGGAAGATCGGGGCAGTGAGAGCACCACTGCTATTGAGAAGCCTCCAGACCACTTGACTGCAGTTGACATTATGAAGCTGAGGCTAAAGGCTAGAAAAGGCATCAGGTGGTCTAGCTCAACCCAACCTTCTGCTCAGGCTATGGATCCTTCATACAAGCCTGTCCAAAATCTTCATCATGCCTGTTCTATATACACCTCCCTCCATTGCTTTCAGCGCGCGCCGGCATACAGCAAGAAAGCTATAGGGAAACACAGAGGCAGTGCCAAACTCGGCGTTCTGAACAATCACAACATTCAAATAAATGCACTGGTGTAGCCCACTCCCCCTGTCACGTGTGGATCTCAGACGCATGTAAGGGCCTGCAGGGAGGGCGGAGTACAGAAGGAGGAAAAGGGGTTTTTAACATGCGCTTGGCAGCACATGCAAAGAGAATGCATGCAGAGGTAATCAGCAACTCAAGGTCCTGCTCACTCAGAGCATGAATTAAAGGCAAAGAGGCACGGCACAGATAAATAATACGTGCAAGTAAAGGCAATGGCAGCATGACGATCCCATGGCACAGGCAGTAAACATCCACAGCATTTTTTATCCATATACCGTGTTTTTGGGAACTGACAGCTGATTGTCCCTTCCGCTGGCCTCACCAAGGTAAGGAGGACTCCATTATATCTGTGTGAAATGCCTACCAACTGTCACCAACAATGGATGGGGGAGGTACAGCAAGCTTTACAAGATGACAAGGAAACCAAAGGGTGGGACCCAAGCACCTGAGAAATCCCAAACCCCCGTCCTCCTGATTAAAACTCACCCAGAACGACATACGCGTAGAAATAGGAAAAAGAAACAGTGAAGGAAAATCTACCCAAACTCTCAAATGTAAATAAGGAACTTTAAAATCTGCTTACTGAACACCCGATCAATGAACAAGCATGCGTCAAGTATACATGACCTAATTATTGAGGAGGATCTAGACATGCTGTGTCTTACGGAGACCTGCCTCCAAGATCCATGTGGCCCAACGATAGAGAAGGCAGTACCTGAGGGTCACACCTTCCACCATAAAAATAGGGAAACAAGAACAGGCGGTGGAGTGGCGGTAATTGTAAAGGACTCTATTCATTTGTTTCCCTCATCCACAAACTGTCAAGGATGTGAGGTCCTACACCTCAAATACACACCAACAAACAATAACTGTATCAACATACTAGTGATCTATAGACCACCCTCTCTAACATCGGAATTTAACGATGAAATCATCCAGCAGATTTCTGCCATTAAAGGCCCCAATACATCAGTGTTAGTTGTTGGTGACTTAAACAGGTGGAGATGCAATAGAGAGGACAAGAAAGCAATTGAATTGAAAAAGGCACTAAACAATTTCACAAACCACGTACAAAACTCGGAAACTACCACAGACAAAGGGAATCAAATCGATTGGGTGATTACCCATAATATTGATGCCCAAATAGGGAAACCGGTTCCATGTGTATGGTCCGACCACTACGAGGTATTTATCACCCTGACAGTAAAAAGTGAGCAGCTAAGAAAAGACAATGCACATGTAAGAATCATGAACAGAAATGACAAGAACATTACCTCTGACAAACTAGAAATGTGCCTTAAAACAATTCTAGAAGAAAGCTCAATAGACGACACATGGGAGGAGATTATCATCAAATACAACACACGTGCACAAAAACTACTAGAGCAAGAAGCTCCCCTGAAGAACAAGCTGGTTAGAGCAAACAAAAACCATCAAAAATGGTTTAACCACGAACTTGAGAGAGGCCATCTGGCAGAAATCCCCAACAGAACAAAATAAGAACAATTGGAAAGAACTAGAGAAACAATATAAAAACAGCATAATCAAGAACCAAGAACTTCTCTAATGACGAAATTCGCCGCCAGGCCTCCAACACATCTAGGAAACTATTTCAAATATTGAAATCAATTGAGAAACCTAAAGCATAATCCACACCTATTGCCCCATCTCAGGAAGACTGTAACAGAGTACAAGATTTCTTTGCCAACAAATTAATAGAGGCAAGAGACAGCATATAAAGTGCACAAATGGCACAACCATTCCAGCCCAAATCAGTTACTCTGACGAAGATTCCAGAGATTGGGGATACATTTGAATTTGAACTAATAAGCTCGGAAGAGATGTTGAAAATATAGAATTCCATTAACCTGTCAGCCTGTGCGGAGAACATTCTTCCCCCAAAGATCATCATAGATAATAAAGAAATGTTCTCATCTCTACTAACAAAGATGGTGAATGCATCTTTTAAAGAAGGTATAGTCCCAGAGAATATCAAGACCGTCACTGTGACCCCATTGATAAAAATAACTAGAACTAGATCCCAAGGAACTTGGCAAACTGCAATTCTCTCCTTACAATCATGGACAAGGTTGCGACAGCCCAGTTACAAAAATGTGTAGAAAAGAAAGATATTTTACACAAACAACAATCTTGTTTTTGATTGGCTCATAGTACCAAAACAGCCATGATAGACCTGCAGACTCACATGTTAAACATCAAGGATGAAAATAAAACAGGTCTACTTGGACTGCTTGACTTAAGTGCCGCATTTGATTTGCTGGAACACAAGCAACTCCAGTGGGTCCTTGATAAAATGGCTAACTGTTCCTCAGTTGCCATTAAATGGCTGACTTCCTTCATCACCGTGAGAAAATCCAAAATCCATTGGGGAGATAAATTCTCTGCGGAATTGCCTGTTGAATGTGGCGTCCCTCAAGGCGCTTGTCTCTCCCCTCTATTGTTCAACCTATACCTGAGGTGTCTCTGTATTGTGCTAGAGAGTATCAGAGCCTTTTTCAGCAACTACGCTGACGACACTTAGCGGGAGTTACAGCCATGACTGCGCAAGGTTAGGAGACATCTATAACATCATCGAGGCATGGATGGGGACGAACTGGATGCGCCTAAATACAAAGAAGACTGATCTTATGATTTTTGGCTCTATCCATGCAAGGCATGAACTCTGTCTCCAGTATAAGTCAAGGAATCGGCCATTCCAGTTAGAGATGAAGTGAAAACTCTAGGCTAGGCCCTGCAAGCATCACTAGGTGCTGAGGCTCACGTAATGCACCTACAAAAGAACTGCCAATACTACAATCGCCTACTTCAGTCCATTAGACCGTACTTAAGCGAAGAGAACACAGCAACCATTGCAAGAGCCATTATTTTATCACGGCTGGACTACGGAAATGCTTTGATGCTTGGCGCAAGTAAAAGCTGCATGGCCAAGTGCCAAACAATTCTAAACATTTCGGTCAGAATAATAAAAAATAGGAAAAGGAGAGAACATCTTACTAAAGACCGAATTGATCTTCACTGGCTGTCAGTTGAAGAAAGAATCATTTTCAAGACCGTGATCTTGGCACACAGGTGGGTGCCTATTTGGACAGGCTCCAGGTTATCTTAAAGAATGGTGATCCTTCCCCTTGTACACACCTACAGGATCTCTAAGGTCAGAAGGAAAGAACCGGATAAAAAGCACCCTGTTGAAATGCTCACAGGGCATGGGCAGAGCTTTCCCAGTCAGAGTAGTCCTGATATGCAACACACTCCCTGTCGAGCTAAAATCAGAAAGGAACTACCAAAGCTTCCGAAAAAAGCTGAAGACCGGTCTATTTAAATGAACCCACAATCCAGTCAAAATTTGAAAGAAATTGAAGATTAGGATAGATTTCCTTAATAGTTTTTGTCTTGTTCGTCTTGTGTTCCCTGTTGAGCCCTGATGCCTGCGGGCTTCGGCGCGGTGAAAACCAATAAATAAATAAATAAATAAATAAGGTAGACAGTTCGAGGATCCTGAACTTGCTACCTAATTATCCAGGTTTGGCATCATAATGCCCAGAGAGACATGGGCACTTTCCCGCTCTCCTTATGTGGTGCTTTCACTCCAGTGAAGAAAGGCAAGAGCAGAGGACATGAAGGCGGCCTGGCCACATAACTGCCACACTCTCTATAAACACAGTCATGGCTGGCAGCCTTTACCTGCTGAATTTGCATACTGCAGATCATGCGGAAAGCCTGGGCTTTGATGTTCTCTGCCTTGGACCATGCTTGCCGCCACTGTATTGCTGGTACTACCCAATGTGTCATTCTTACTGGGAGAGACTTCAACCTCAGATTGGGGACTCTGGGGTGCAGAAGACGATCAAGCTGAGATTTTTTCCCCGGTGATGGAGGACCCCACCCTGTGGAGGTCAGGCACATTATCGGTACCCCACCTTACTGAACTGGGCCTACGCTCTGTTAACAGGAGGCTTGCCTCGGATACTCCATGGTGATGTACTTTGCAGAATGACATGCGTATTCCTCTGCTGTTGATTATCCTTTGGCACAAGACTGGCATTTCTTTTTTGATTTCACTGTTAACTGGTGTAATCTGGTACCCTTAAGGAATAACACTGGGGTCCAAGAGGAGCGGTACTCAGGATGCCCTGGGAATGGCCCTATTTAGACAAAGGGCTGGACGCTAACACGATCATTTCCTCCGCCTTGAGGTTATATGATATGATATGATAGGTTCTTTATAACGCGCTTAATACCCAGAGGTTTCTAAGCGCAGACACAGGAATTGAACCTGTGTTGCTCCGTGTCATCTTGCTACCAAGGTGAGCGCGTTGCTCTTGAGCTATCCTCCCGAGACTGGTTGGTCTCGCTAGTTCCCTCTTCTGAACTCTGCATTCTTAATGCTTTCATCTATATTTTGTTGTTAGTCAGGCAGTATTTCACCACTATGTGCAATCAGACTCAGGATTTACCTAAATGCTATACAAAGGACCATAGGATCTTGAAGGGAGCATTCCTAAAACCCTAAAGGATCAGTATAGGAATATCTTCACCACAAAAAAGTCCACGCAGAATTACAAAACAGTTATTAGTGAGGCCAAGACTGAAAGCATGAAGCCAGGCTTAATCTTTTTTTTTTTTAAACTTTATTTTTTCTTGCTCACAGGTAATATGGATACATACATATATTACTTATTGCCTCATACATTATACATAATCAATTGCCTTCCGAGTCTGATTGTTCGTGTTCAGCCTTATCCAACAGGTATACTTTATACCTTTCCCATATATTCTTTGGTCTGGATGATGGTAGCACAGAGTCTATATATAATTCTTCCATATCATTCGTCCATACCATGTCTTTGTCCCAGTCAGCCTTAGATGGGGGGTTTGTACTTTTCCATTTCATCAGAATCGCCCTTTTAGCTATGAGCAGACTCAGGTTTAAAAGTTTACGCCATTTCGGATTCAGTTTTTCGACCACACCCAGCAGGCATATCCGGGGGGACCAATCCACTGGTTGGTCAGCTATCTCATCCAGGGCCTCGCATACCTCCTTCCAATAACCCCTTAGTTTAGCACACGCCCATAGCATATGGTATATGTTTGCATCTTCTGCATTTCATCTTGGGCAGTTACCTGACACAGCCGGGTATATACGTTTTAGCTTTACCGGGGTGTAATGTGTCCTTTGAACTATCTTGTAGTGAATTAGTCTGTATCTGGAATTGCATGATATTTGTTTAGTAAGTGCACAGATCCGAGACCATTCCTCATCATCAATTTGTTGTCCCAAGTCTTGTTCCCACTTAGCCTTAGCCTTGCTATTCTCGGCCGGGCATGTCTGAAGTATAATCTTATACAGTGCTGAGGCCGAGAACTTTTGTGTTCCCCCTGTGAACATGTAACCTAGACCCATATTTAATGCTGGTTCGTTAGGGAAGGTAGGGTATGTGGTTTGTACAACTGATTGTATACGGCTGTATTGTTGCTTATGTCTGCTTGTATTCCCCACTATATCCTTGACGTCCTCCCACTGAACGAAGCATTTCCCAGGAAATAGCTGGCCCCATTGGGTTATGCCCCTGGATGTCCAGTGCCGCGCCACCTCTCCATCTATATTGAAGGATGTTTGGGGGTCACCCCAGAGTGGCATACTCGGGTGATAAAGCCTGTCTGTGGCGAATATATCAGTTATTTTGGCCCATGCTGTAATTGATACCTTCGTGGGGTCTAAGGTGGTGTAATGCTTGGGAGCTGGTTTGGTCATTTTGTGGAGCGCCCCGATGGCGCCCCGTTCTGCTTGTCCCGGTATTGGGCTCACGGGGTTCAGAAATTGTGTGGCCCACTGAGCTGCATAGTGTGCTGGCGCAGACAAATAGTATAACTCGAGGTCAGGTGCCATCAGACCGCCCCTTGCATAAGCATCGGTTAGCATTTTCCAGCTTACTCTAAGATGTCCCCCCCATACGAAAGAGACGCATGCTCCAGTCATTTTGGTGAACAATGCGCGACCCGGCCATACCGGTATAGTGCTGAATAGATAAAATAGTTTTGAAAGAATGATCATTTTAATTAGTGCTATCCTTCCCATCAGCGAAATGGGGAGGGCACTCCAGCGTTTCATTTTTATGCATAGCGTGTCTGCCAGTGAATTGTAATTTAAGGCTCGGGAGAGTTGTGCCGTTCTTGCAATGTGCGCTCCTAGGTATAATATGTGCATCGGGCTCCATACCATACCGTGTAGGTCCTGGGGCTTTGTTGTGCCCTCCGTGATGGGGAATACCTCTGAAGTTTCTGGAGTTTAGGCGTAGGCCTGAGAATTCACCGAACCGTTTAACCTCTGCCAATTCCCTGCCCATAGCTTGATCTGGATTCTTTAGATATAGCAAAATGTCATCTGCGTACAGGGTTGTAATGTGTAATTTGCCTTCTAGCCTCAGTCCATGTGCGCATATCCGCCAATGGTTCTATTATTAGGGCGAAGAGTAGAGGTGACAGTGGGCATCCCTGTCGTGTGCCCCCTTGTAGTTCAAATTTGTCTGTTAGAGTTCCATTAATTCTAATCCTGGCCTGAGGACATGTATATAGTATTCGTATCCATTTTATGAAGTTTGGGCCAAACCCATAATTCCGTAATACCCCAAAGAGAAAGGGCCAGGAAACGGTATCAAATGCTTTACGCATATCAAGCGAAACGGCTACAGGCCGGACCTCGGTGGGTGTTGTGGTCAGGATTTTGTGGCATCTTCTAATGTTGGTAGCTGTGGACCTACCCATAATAAACACTGCCTGTTCTTCATGTACAATATATGGCATCAGTGGTGTTAGCCTAGTCGCTAGAATTTTAGCTAAGATTTTTGCATCAGTATTAATTAATGATAGCGGCCTATATGACCCGCAATCTTCCGGGGGCTTCCCTGGTTTGAGCAGTAGCGCAATTACTGCCTCCCTCTTGTTTTCAGGGAGTTATCCCTTATTGAAGGCCTCGGCCCACACCGCCATTAATCTGGGTACCAGTAGATGTTTGAACTCTTTGTAGAATTCAGCCCCAAGACCATCCGTGCCGGGCGCTTTCCCGTTAGGTAGTGCCTTTATTACCTCTTCTATTTCTGCCTCAGTTATCGGTATCTCAAGTGACTCCCTAGTGTCTCCCGCTAATAACGTCGTAGGGATTTGGGAGAGATAATGTTCTATCTCTGCATCAGTGGCTTCAGATTGAGGCGAGTCGAGTTCTTTGTAGAATGATTGGAATGTTTCTTCCACCTTGCCCCGGTCAGTGGTGACCGAGCCGTCCGGTGTTTGTATACATGGGATGGTTGTTGGTCCCCTCTCACCCCTTACTACTCTGGCCAGTAACCTCCCGGGGCGTTTGTTCTCCCCATACCGTGGTGCGGCCGCTGGTTTGTCGAAGTATCGGATCTCTTGATCCGCAGCCTCGGTGAACTCGTCTAATTTATTTTTTATATCTGAGCTAATTTGTGATGTAGGACTGGTCGCATATTGGCGTTGTAATGTTGCTATTTGTGTTTCCAATCGGTGTATTCTATTCCTGATATTTTTAAGGATTCTGGATTCTGTAGATATGGAGCTGCCTCTTATGCATACCTTAAAAGCCTGCCACATGTTAGCTAGACTAGAAACAGAGTTTTAGTTAAGGTCGAAATATTCATGTATATGTTGGTCCAATGTGTTTTTGTAGACCAGATCTCGCAGTGCTGCGGGTTTGAATCTCCATGGTGGTCTGCTCCCGGTGGTGCCAGGGATTTGTAATGTCAGCTGTATGGGGGAGTGGTCTGAATATGTTCTGGGGTGAATCTGAGTGTTCGTGACCCACGACAGGACTGTGGTGTCTACCAACCATAAGTCTATCCTAGAATGCATGTCATGCACCGTGAAGTAGTACGTATATTCTCTCTTGGTAGGGTTTATGGCTCTCCAAGCGTCCTTCAGGTTTTTATCTGTCATTTGTGCAATTGTTGTCTGCGCTGCCTTTGTCAGTGTCCTGGTTTGTGTAGACGTGCGATTGGTATGTACATCTAGAATGGTGTTCAAATCCCCACCGCACATCAAATAGGCTGTGGGGAAGTTTGCCAATTTCCCAAAAATTGTGGAGTAGAATTCCGGGTCGTCTATGTTCGGCCCGTATACATTAAGGAAAACTATCTCTTTATTATACAGCATGCCATGTAGTATCACAAATCTCCCTTCATGATCACATTCTACTGCTTTACATTCAAACTGCAAGGTCTTATGTATTACAATTGCTGTTCCACTTGCCCTTTTTGAATACATTGTGAAATATTGATGTGTTCCCCAATTAGGCACCAATTGCCCTCCCTGTTGAGGTCCTATATGGGTCTCCTGCAAGAAGATAACCTTGGGGGATTGTCTATTGATATAAGCTAAAATCTTCCTCTTTTTGACTCTAGAACCAAGGCCTCGGACATTCCAACTTAGCATTTTAATATTATCAATGTTTGCTACAGCCATTAACCATAAAGCACTCGTAAACATGTGTCTGCAAGTATATTGTTACTGTATTCCTGATGTTCCTGGTGTTCATTACCTGTGTGCTTTTAGTTGTTCTGCCTTCCCTTTCATAACTCCCCCCCAACATTCCCAACTCACCCTCTTCCCCCTCCCTCACAGTTCCCATAACTTTAACCGTGTTTTTTGGATTCCAACCCCTCCCTCCCTGCATAACTGTGCACTTGCTACAGGGGGGAGCCTTTGGCGATTCCCAGTGCCCATGCCCTTTTGGGTCTTATTTAGAGTGGACCGGTTCAATTTGTTGCTCTCTCACATATTGACACCTGTGGAGGGCATCTCATTTTATCGTATCTCGCAGGATGAAAGATATTTACCCCCTCAGAGGGCTGGCCCATAGGGGAGCCATCACTTCTGAATATACATTTTATAACATGAACATGTTTGTTATTGCATGACTATGAAGATTATTCAGTCCCCTCCGCACCAGGTTGCCCGGGTGGGGTAGGGATATGCGTCTCGACAAAGTTTGCTGCCTCCTCAGGAAAAGTGAAGAAATGGATCTTGTTCAGATATTGGATTTTAAGTCTCGCTGGGTATAGCATAGCATACTGGATCTGGCGTTCCCGTAGTCATTTTTTGACCCCATTGAAGAGTTTTCGTTCTTGCTGTACCACCAGAGTAAAGCCCGGGAAGATCCGTATGACGTTGGCTTCCCATCTGAGCTCCTGTTTCTCCCTTGCCGTTTTCAAGATTAAGTCCCTGTCTCTATAGTTCATCACGCTAGCTTTGAGTGGTCTAGGGTAAGCTCCTGGTTTCAGTTTCGGGGCCAACGACCTATGAGCATGTTCTATGATGAACATCTGGGACCATCCCGGGTCTCCCAGAAGGGTACGCAGCAGGCTCTCCACCGCCTTTTCCATGGAGCCTTTCATTGCTTCTTCCGGAACTCCTACAATACGGATGTTATTGCATCGTGACCTCGCTTTCAAAGTCTTCGCATTTGGATTTCACCGTCCCTAGTTCTATTGCCATCGTAGAGACTGTGCTTTTCAGGGCTTCGAGGGCATCTTCAGTGCCCGATATTCTCGTTTCTGCTTCCGTCATGCGTGATGTTGTCTTGTCTAGTTGCGTTTTGATGGACGCCAAGTTTGCAGTTATTCCGTCCAGCTTGTCATTGAGGGCTGTGAAGCCCTGCTGCATGGCGAGGAAGACCGCCTGGGGGTCCATCATCGCGGCCGTTGGTGCCTATTGATCTTGTGGTAATGTTCCTTTCTCCATCTCGACCTCCTTCTCTTTCTGTATTAGTGTCGTATACTTATCAATGGCCCCTTTACCTTTCTTGTGTCCAAAGCTCTTGGGCATTGTCTATGTTCTGGTTGGTTCTCCAACTAGCTGGGTTCGTTTTGTGCCTACTAGCTTTCTCTATGATAGGGTGGTGCGAGGTATGATTCAGACTTCCCTCGTGTAGCGCCTGCAGCTGGACAGTACAAGCTCGCTCTCTGGTGGTTGTGTTTAAATCTTCTCTGTTCTGTTCCCAGCAGTTCACATCAATCCCCACTCGGGGGGTCTGTGTTACGGTGCCTTTATTGTCGTTGGGGCTTAAGTTGATCTGAAGCGTGGGTTGTTTATCACGGGGGTGTTAAGAGGCTTATCCGATGTGTCCCTGTCTTCGGCGAGTTCCCCCTTGTGCTCCCGCGGAGTGGTGTGCCAGTTTCCTGCCTATATACTCCACCTTCCTCCCTTTGTGGTCTCCAGCACCCACAGGATGCAGCCGCCTTTACTATATGGCTTCTTCTGTGGAACTTGGTCTCATATGTCAGTTGCTTGACTAGGTGAGCACACGGCTTGTCTTGGTTCACTGGGATCATACAGTTCTCCAGTATTGATTTCGCTGTATGGCTGTGTGTTATTTCACTTATGTGCCAGGGGTTGGTGCAGGGGGCCGGCTTCGACGTCCTTCCTGTCCAATATGTGTTTTTATGGGGCTCCGGAGCCGTCCCTGCCGCCCCCTGTGGGGGCTTCACTTCGACGCACAGCCCTGACACGGGGCTGGGATTCTCATCCACGTCCCTCGCCATTAGCATTCCTCGGGGAGAGGGGGGGCAGGGGAGCACCGCAGGGCGGGGAAGCGGGATGCCCCCGTGTATCCAAACTGGGGGTGGGAGACCTCGCTCTTGCTTGAGGCCCAAATTTCGCGCCCAGCCACGCTCCCCCTCAGTCCCGCCCCACGCCACTTATCTGTTGTGTGCCTGTCTAGGGCCCGCAAAGCTGCATCCGTGGTTCTGACGGCCGTGTGGTCTATGCCTTCCTCTCCCGGCGCAGTCAGGGATGCAGCTCGGCCCGCTCCAATACTTCGCCCCCTCCCAGTGTCGGAGGGGGGGGGAGGCTGCAGGCTCTCTGTATCTGGATATCAGTGGGTCGTTTGTCTTCCTGCCTCCGCTCGCGTTGTGTCTCGCCGGGCTCCTCCCCTCAGGTCTCGGCACGTTTCCAGGCTTTGCTACCCGCAGCCCGCGGGATTTGGATGGCGCTGTTACTCGCTATGTCTGCAACCGGCGTTCTTATAATTTCGCCAGTTTGATCCTTGGGGATTGCGGTTCAATTCATGTTCTTTATTCGCAGAACCGGTTGCTGGAAATGCTTATATGGGCATCGCGGCCCTGGTCGTCGCTGGAGCTCACACGGGAGCGGCCATCGTCTCTTGTGCGCAACAGCGCCCCCCCAGCCAGGCTTAATCTAAAATGGCCAACCCACAGTAAAAACCAGACTGAATTCTAGAAACTAGTTTTGCATGATTTGGGAACACGGCGAGCACGCCACAGCAATAAACTACCTCCATCAATGTTTACTTTGCTATGTAACTCACAGGCACAACTACTCTTATTGCTCTGCCCGTCGCAGCCGTATTGAATACTCTGAGGCAGAACGACAGCTTCCATACCAAATGCTCATGTAACAAGGTCCAGACAGCTTTCTTTCTGCCAGTAAATTGGAAAGCTCCTGGTCACGACATGACTATGTTGGATGAGTTCAGACATAATTATGCATTCTGTGTGCTGTAGTTACCCACATTTTCTATTCAATTCCCAGAGGTTGTCCATCCCGGTGGAGAGAAGCAATTATTGTCCCTTTTCTCAAGAAATCGGACCATACTTGTAACCTCCTAATTTCCTTACTTAATTGTTTTGCTAAATGGTATGGTAGACTGATTCTTAACCGAGGGCCTCATTACGACTATGCGGGTCTGGTAAGAGTGGTGCCGGTAAGCCTACTGGCACTGTTGTTACCAGACCGGTGCAGTACGACTCTGGGGTCAGATCTGGCGGACGAACGCCCACTGCCCGCAGAGTATCACGGACAGGCGATCCTTGAAGAAAAGCAATCCGTCGCGTTCACTGATATCATAACGTTGCAGCATCTGGAACCTGGAGGAATCCGTCCGAGTGGCATCCAAGAGTTGCTGAATCTGAGGAGTCAACATTGACAGGAAATGCTTCGAAGCAATCAAAGGTTCCTTGCTCTTGGCTCCGTTAATGTTGTTCTCCAGAGATCAGGACAGTGCATCGGCCTTTATATTCTGGGAGCAAGGTATGTAAGTCACCATAAAATCGAACTGAGAAAAGAAAAAGGCCCAACGTGCATGCTGTGAGGTTCTGCATTGCAAGGAACCTAAGAATTGAAGGTTACAGTGGTCTGTGCGCACTTCCACTGGATATCTTCCACCCAGCAAGTGATGTCGCCATTCCTCGAAGGCTGCTTTTATCGCCAAAAGTTCTTTCTCAATCACAGCGTAGTTTCTTTCACTGGGTGACAGCTTCCACGAATAATAGGCCACAGGGTGTTCTGTTTCCGTAACTGGATCATGCTGCAACAAGACTGCACCAATTGCATAGTCTGAAGCATCCGTTTCGACTAAGAATGGTTTTTCGTCATCCGGATGAGTCAAAATAGGAGCAGACATGAAGGCTTTCTTTAATTCCTGGAATGCCACTTTGGCCTGAGAATCCCAGAAAAACTGGATTTTATTGCTAGTCAGACGGGTCAACATGGCAGTTAAGTGAGAGAAATGAGGTATGAAGCGTCAATAAAAATTAGCGAAGCCCAGGAACTGTTGCAGTGACTTAACATCATGGGGGTGTTTCCATTCCTGTATGGCGTTCAGCTTCGTAGGATCCATCCGCACTCCTGTGCTGCTGATCACATAGCCCAGGAATTCCACGCTTTCCTGATGGAATTGACATTTCTCAGCCTTGGCATACAAATGATTGGCAGTTAATCTACGGAGGACTTCCTGAACATGTGTAACATGAGCCATGCGAGTAGAAGAAAAAACCAAGATGTTCTCTAGATATACCCATACTGACACTCCAACAAGATCGGAAAAGACAACATCCATGAACCGTTGGAAGACGGCCGGGGCATTGCAGAGTCCAAACGGCATTACCCTATACTCGTAATGCCCAAAGGGAGTTTTGAAGGCGTCTTCCACTCATCACCCTCTTTAATCCACACCAAGTGGTAGGCTCCTCTGAAATCCAACTTGGTGAAGATCTGAGCAGATTTCAAGGATTCAATGATCTCCCGGATGAGCGGCAGGGGATATCTGTCTTTGCACGTGTTTTCATTCAACTGACGATAATCAATACAAGGGCGCAATGTAACATCCTTCTTCTTGACAAAGAAAAGCGGAAATTCCGTGGGGGATTTAGATGGTACAATGTAGCCCTTATTAAGGCATTCCTCAAGGTACTCCAATAGAACACCCTTTTCTGACTGTGTCAAGGAATATATCTTGTCATGAGGAATGACTGCATCAGGCAGAATATCAATTAAGCAGTCGAATTGTCTGTGAGGAGGTAATGGAATGTCCTCTGGTTTGGAAAACACTTTAAGAAAACCAGCGTATTCCTGAGGTATTGACTGAGTGACTCATAGGTGGACAGGGGTGTTTCCGGGAGTGAGTAGCCCCAAACCAGATTTTGCCGGAAAGGTATCATGAAGACAGCATTCCCGAGAACAACGTGCAGAAGAAAAGACCAGGGTTTGGGAAGTCCAATTAACGTGTGAATTGTGATAAAGCAGCCAAGGCAAGCCGAGTACCACTGGAAAGGAGGGAGATTTGATCACATCCAACAAAATCTTTTAAAGATGTCCTTCCACTGATAGCCACAACTGCCTGGAATGTTGGCACACCGGACCAGAAGACAAGGGCGTACCGTCGATTACCTCAACCACTGCTGAATGTTCCTTGCGGTGCAGGTGGATCCCGTTGGAAACCGCAAACGAGGCATCAATGTAATTGCCCGGTGCTCCACAATCCAGGAGAGCCCTGGTCTTCACACATTTCTCTTGCCAGGCAATACCGACTTCCAAGACCAACAAAGGCACCGAGTGCATAGGAGGAAGGTCTGATTCGAAAAGACGGCCCGCCGCTGCCTTCTCACCATACAGCAGGCCCATTAGTTTTCCAACTTCCTCAAAGGACTTAGAGGACAGGTACCCAGATAATGAGCAGTACCTCCACAGTACAGACATAGGTTTTGCTGACGTCTTCTTTTCTTCTCCGCCTCGGATAACGGTCCACGAATAGCTCCCAGTTGCATGGGCTCAGGACCCACGTCAGTTGAGGTAGTAGATCCTGAAGGATGTACTGAGAGCCCCGGATGGTATCTCTCCGTTTAACGACATTCACTTCTCCTTTCAGCCAGTCTGTGGTCGATACGGAGGACCTGATCCAACAATGCGGGTAAAGTTTCTGGCTCAGGAATATGCAGCAATTCATCCTTGTATTCATCTCGCAATCCATGACGGAACAATGTCTTCTGAGTGATTTCGGGCCATTGGGAGTCAGTTGCCAGCTGCCGAAACCGATTTATATAGTTAATGATGTCACCGGATCCCTGTTTGATTTCCATCAGCTGGTTCTGAGCCACGGCTGCCAGGTTTGGCGGTTTGATGACATCCAAAAAGTCCTTTTCAAAAGCAGCAAAATCACTCAACAAGGGACTGTTGGAGGAAACCAGGGGAGTGGCCCAAGCAAGACCGTTGCCGGTCAAGTTACCTAGGATGTACCCAATCTTAGCCTTGTCTTGATTGAAATGACTTGACCGAAACTGGAAATGGATCCGACAATGAGTACAGAACTCTGCCACTCGACGTGGATCACCATCGAACTTCATAGGAGTTGTGCTGTGGAGCAACATTCAAACCCCGACCTATTGCTTGCCGAAGGGTGTCGTTCTCCTGGCGAAGGGTGGTCATCTCGAGACGCATGGCCTTTAATTCTTCACATAGTTCTTGCATGTCATCCATGTAGGAGCTGGTGGAGAGGCGTCTCAATCTGTTATACAAGGTGCCACGAGATTGCTGGTTACCTTTTCTTCCTGGGGAGCGAGGGGGTGCGGCTGCCAGTCTGTCGATGAATCAGTGCAAGATGACAGAGCAACGCGGAGAACCGACCCAACACCCTCCTGACAATAAATGGCAGGATTGAGCTGAACCAGCTCCCAACGCCACGGGTAGCACTTCTCTGCTTTACGTGACGTCAGGACAGTGTAAACACTGACAGAGAAGGCCTGGTGAAGTCCAATGCGGTACCAGTTGATCAAGGGACGGATGTTCGGTGAGTCCTTGGTAGTAGAATTGACACAGATACCGGCAGGACACAAGACCAGTAGTAGGAATTGAGAAGGCAGACCCTCTGAGAATAAAGGTAATGAATGGGATAAGGACTAACTACCCCAGGACCAGACCCCTTCCTAACCCAAGAATGAGACTGGACAGAGGAACCCCAGGCAGGGACCAGCCTAACACCAAGGACCAAGGACCAGACAGGAACCCAGGAGGACAAGGTGACCAGAGCAGGACTGGAGCCCAAGAGGACTGGCAAGGCAGGAAGAACACAGGGCAAGGCACAAGGAAGATGCCGGAGTAGGGCCGGAGACACAGGCAAGCAGGACTCCAGGAGCACATACACAGAGCAAACCGCGTTGAGACGTGTTGTTTCTGGTTCTGTGGGGCTCTTTATATCCCGGGACCAGAGCGAGGCCGGAACACACATCTCCGTCACTGCGCATGCACGAAACGTCGGATACTGAAAGACAAAAGCTTACCAACTCTTCGCACGCTCCGGAGGCCTTCGGCGCTGCATCCCGCATCTGAAAGACAAAACAAGGTGCGTTTAAAGACATTGGGGAACTTTAATACTCACGTGCCATTACTCCTTTCCACATCTAACCCAGTGGGTATTCCGGCACCCTGCAGCCGCTCCGAACTTGTACCTGCAAAATAAAAAGACAGTTAGAGCGCATCGTGAAGCAGGCAACAAGCGCTTACTTACGTGCTTCCAGGCGCTTCTGTTCATCACACGGGCTCCATCTTCAACTCACTTCAGCCCGTCATCCGCCATCGCCGGAACCCTGCAAAACAAGAAACATCATTACTAAAGACTTTAAAGACATTAGAATTACTCGAAACTTACCGTTCGTGCAGTAAACGACGGACAGCAGTCCTCTGAAGTCAAGAGGCCTGCTCCCCTTATCCAGTGAAGAAACTGGTTACAGCACCCTGCCCCGAGGCAGATGGAGAGCACGGCGTTCACTTACCTAAGGTGAGAGCGTTAACCTTTGGGGTTCTACAGGAGAAGAGAAAGGGAAGAAGAGAGAGACATTCAATAACCCAGTTCCTTAATCCCAAATTTTCTATCTGCAGACATCTTACCCTTCTAGTCAAACATACAGTGCACAGAGGTCCAGCCCAAAGAGCCAGCCGTGTGTTACACATCACCTTTGAAGATACGGTATACGCCCAGTCAAGACCGGCGCCTCTACGGGAATCAGGTGAGCGTTACAGAACGCAAAGCCTACCACAAAACTCCCGTCCAGGCGCTATGGAAACCTCGGATACCGACCAGCTAGCCCTGTTACTTGGGGAACTAAGGGCAGAAGTGCATGCAGCCCGTCAGGAAACGAACGCTCTAAGAAGGGAACTGATTATTTCCAAGGAGCGAACAGATGATCTCGCTAGACAATTGCTACAGTCACAAGCCGGACAGACCCCGTTACCCGCATCTGGGGGAAATCTTCCTTCTACATCCTCTATGAATCCAGTGCAGATCAACCTACCTGGGAATGTACCTCTGGCTCCGCCCGAACGATTTTCTGGTGACCCAAAGAGGTTTGCAGTATTTATCAATCAGTGCCGGTTGCATTTCTTATGCCGGCCAGCAGCCTTTCCAACTGATCAAGCTAAAGTAGCTTTTGTGCTTTCGTACCTTAGTGGCAATGCGGCAGACTGGTCGATCCCTCTAGTAAATCAAGATGATCCAGTCCTCCATGATTTTCAAGCTTTTCAGCTCAGTATGGAAAAACTGTTCGCAAGACATTCACAGGGGCAGGCCTTGGACAATGAGCTTCTTTCGGTGCGACAAGGTAATCAAGACCTTTTGGCTTATATTGCGTCTTTCAACAGACTGATAGTGGAAACTCAATGGCCTGAGGACAAACGGATTACGCTGTTTTATAGAGGTCTACGTGGAGAGCTCAAAGATGTGTTAGCCCAAGTAGTGAATCCCCCACAAGATTGTTCGGACAATATATACTTAGTCGTTCAAATAGATCACAGACTGCAGAACAGGAAGGCCGATCGTTCCAAGTTTGATGCTCGAGTATTTTCCAAACCGCCAACTCCTTCCAAAGGAGTAGACTCCGGGGAACCCATGCAAATAGGGGGTCTGAAAGGTCCTCTAACACAAAAGGAGCGGGAAAGGAGAAAACAGTTGCAATTATGCCTCTATTGCGGAAACTCAGGGCACTTTCTTCGAAACTGTCCGGTGAAACCTGCCAAGAAGGCAGTAGGAGCTGCAGTTACCAAAGTTACAAACTCTGAGCAGGGAAACGACCTCGCCCGACAAGAATAGAGGTCCTCTTGCCGAGCGTGAAAACCAGTTCTGTGACCTCGCATTTCGTGATACCTATGGTCCTCATTAGCCCTGATAATCCGGATCGATTACATGCAATTGAAGCTTACGTCGACAGCGGTGCCATCGGCAATTATGTGGATCATGAAATGGTTTTGAGGATGAATCTAACTCTTTGTCCCAAGGCTGTAAAGGACGTCATTACTACGGTGGATGGTACGGAGATAGCCTCCGGGCCAGTAACGCATACCACTCAAGAGGTGACGCTAGTAAGTCAAGATGGACACCATGAGAAGATCGTGTTCGATGTGATCAAGGCCCCTCAGTTTCAGATTATTCTAGGAATACCTTGGTTAGAGAAACACAATCCTCTGATCGATTGGCGAGCAAGAACGGTCCAGTTTCCAGAATGTGTCTCTACTTGTCACCCTCCACCTGGTGTTGCACTGGCAGCAATTTCTTCAGAGACTCCCCAGTTACCTCCCGAATACCTAGAATACCAAGATGTTTTCCGGAAGGATCAGGCTAACTCTCTACCTCCTCATAGGTCTTATGACTGCCAGATAGACCTGATACCTGGATCTACTCCTCCTTGTAGTAGAATTTATGCCCTCACCGAGCCTGAGAACCTTCACCTTCGACAATACCTGGATCACTACCTGGCAAATGGGTTTATTCGTCCTTCCAAGTCCCCTGCTTCTTCAGCTTTGTTCTTCGTTCCAAAAAAGGAAGGAGACCTTAGAACTTGTATAGATTATCGCTCCCTGAACCAGATCACCGTTAAGAATAGATATCCGTTACCTTTGATCCCTGAACTCCTGGACCAAGTCAGAAAAGCATGCATATATACAAAGCTGGATCTTAGAGGAGCTTACCACTTGGTACGAGTAAAAGAGGGCGATGAATGGAAGACGGCCTTCTGCACCAAGTATGGGCTATTTGAATATCAGGTCATGCCCTTCGGACTTTGCAATGCCCCGGCCGCCTTTCAATATTTTATGAACGATGCCCTCAGAGAGCTCATAGATGTGTGTGTTGTTGTTTACATTGACGACATCCTCGTTTATTCTTCATCGGAATCTGAACATCGGAAACACGTGAAAATGGTCCTCGAAAGATTGCGTCAACACAAACTTTTCGCTAAGTTGGAAAAATGTGTTTTCAACGTGACTGAAGTTGAATTCTTGGGATTCATATTATCACCTGGCGGAGTGCGTATGGATTCAAAGAAGGTCGATGCAGTTCTCAAATGGCCATCACCATCCTCCGTAAAAGGTGTGCAAAGCATGTTAGGCTTCGCTAACTTTTACCGCAGGTTTATCCCCGAATTCTCTCGAATAGTCCAGCCCATCACTGCCTTGTTAAAGAAAAACAAACGTTTTGAATGGTCTACCGAGGCGGAACAAGCTTTCCAGGATTTGAAGACTAAATTTATCTCTGCACCAATCTTAAAACACCCTCGCCCCGAACTCCCCTACATCGTGGAAACTGATGCTTCAAGTCTTGCCATGGAGGCAGTTCTATCACAAAAGGACCCGGTAACCAATCAGTTGCATCCCGTGGCATTTTGGTCCCGCAAATTCTCGCCTCCTGAAATCAATTACACGATTACTGACAAGGAACTTCTGGCTATCAGGTCTGCCTTTAAGGCTTGGCGGCATTATCTGCTGGGGGCCCGACACACTGTTACTGTGATTACGGATCACCGAAACCTGCAATATTTGAAAACCGCAAAAGCCCAATCCTCTAGACAACTCCGTTGGGCATTATTCTTTGCCGAGTTTGACTTCATAATTACCTATCGACCTGGTACAAAGAACGGTAAAGCTGATGCCCTTTCTCGGATGGGAGTGGAAGAACACTTGATCAACCCTAAACCTGTACCAATCATTCCCGAACAAAGAATTCTGGGTGTAATCGCCACAGAATCCATAGAGGAAGTTAAGGATAAAGGCAAGCAACTTGTAACTCCAGCAGACATACAGAATTGGCATCTGCAGGGAAAGGACTTTGCAGTAAAGGACAACTTATTGTATTTCCAAGAACGATTATACCTACCCAGCACAGATTTACAGAAAAAAGTAATCTCTTGTTATCACGATTCTTTAATGGAAGGACATCCCGGTATGGCCAAGACCTCAGAAAAGATCAAGCGCTACTTCTGGTGGCCGTCTTGGAAAAAAGATATCAGAGACTTTATAATGTCCTGTGGAGTATGCGCCCAAAACAAGAGTCAAAAGGAAAGACCAGCAGGCCTCTTACGCCCTATTGACATCCCACCTCGCCCTTGGCATACGCTTTCTATGGACTTCATCACCGATCTACCTCCATGCTCCGGATACAATACGATTCTAGTAATCGTGGACTTATTCTCCAAGATGGCGCATTTCATTCCGCTCAAAGGCTTGCCAACAGCAGCAACTCTGGACCGAGAATTTCTCGAAAACATCGTCCGACTGCACGGTTTCCCTTCGGTTCTAATTTCGGATCGAGGTAGTCAATTTATTTCTCATTTTTGGCGAAGTTGCTGTCGGTCGGCTCAAATTGATGTGAGACTATCGACCAGTCACCACCCTCAGACCGACGGACAAACCGAGAGGACCAAACAAACTCTGGAACAGTATTTACGCTGCATGCTGCAACAAACTGAAAAAACTTGGAAAGACATCCTTTGGATAGCCGAATATGCCTACAATAACTCTGTCCATTCGGGAACTGGGAAAACCCCGTTTTTTCTTTTGTACGGCAGTCACCCTCGAACCTCGGAGTTGGATCCCCTCCAAGATCTTGAAACACCAGCAGTAGACTACCTGCATTCTACAATCACCCAAGCCTTTTAGGAAGCTGTTTCTCACCTTCAAAGGGCTAAAGAACAATACAAGAAGGGAGCAGATCAACATCGGAAGGAAGCCCCTCAATATCAAGTAGGGGATCAAGTCTGGTTATCCACCAAATATCTACCTCTAAAAGGGCCACGCACATTCAACCCAAGATACCTTGGTCCCTATTCCATCACTACCATAGTAAACCCAGTAGCGGTCAAGTTGGACTTGCCCCCGCACATGAAGATACATCCGGTCTTCCACGTCTCTCTATTAAAACCCGTGCAACCTCAAACCCGACTAACTAAATCTCCAAAACCTATCCTAGTTGATGGAGAACTCGAGTTTGAAGTCAAAAGCATTCTGGACTCCAAGATCTCCAAATCTAAACTATTTTACCTAATTGACTGGAAAGGCTACGGCCCCCAAGAGAGATCCTGGGAACCTGCTGAATATGTCCACGCTCCTCGCCTAATCAAAAGATTTCACCGAACATTTCCTGACAAGCCAAAACCCCTGGAGAAGCCCGGTTTGGGAGGGGCGTTGAGGGGGGGTACTGTCATGATCTCTGCTTCCAAAAGGTCAGGGTTTTCCCAACTCCCTTGGAAGCAGATCCATAACCCAGGTTCCGAGTGCCAACCAGTCCCAATTGGGACCTTTTGGACCCAGTCCTGGCGCCAGTGGCACCAGGCTCATAAATATGCCCAGTCCCAGCGCTGGAAGCGCCGGGCTCATAATGCTTGGGTGGACTTACCTGCAGCAGACCATGCTGCTTACTTGCCTGCCAGTTGAGCCTCTGATCCTCTTCTGTTTGGAACTACTTTTCCTGTTGGGTGGGGCAGGAGCCACTCCCTAGATTCAGAACACTGGAACTCTTCTGGAAAGCAAGAACTCTTTTCTTACCTAGGCGTGGCTGTGGAAGGAGACACCTAAGCACTACAGGAGGCTATTTAAACCACACCCGATGGATTAATCTTGCTTTGCGTTATTCTGCATCCTCTGCAGCAGAACGCTCATCGTGTCTTCTGCATCTGATCCTGGGCCTAAGGAAAAAGGCTTACCATCCTGAATCCAGTCTTCAGCAACACCTATAAAGACAAGAAAGAACAGGTTAGCATTACGGTCTTCAGTGACAGCTCTTCACTTACCTGGTCCATCGGCTGTCACCAACGCCTCGCGCTGCATTCCGGCATCTGAAAGACAAAGGCTTACCTACTCTTCGTGCGCTCCGGAGGTCTTCACTCTGCATTCCGGCATCTGAAAGACAAAAGCTTACCAACTCTTCGCACGCTCCAGAGGCCTTCGGCGCTGCATCCCGCATCTGAAAGACAAAACAAGGTGCGTTTAAAGACATTGGGGAACTTTAATACTCACGTGCCATTACTCCTTTCCACATCTAACCCAGTGGGTATTCCGGCACCCTGCAGCCGCTCCGAACTTGTACCTGCAAAATAAAAAGACAGTTAGAGCGCATCGTGAAGCAGGCAACAAGCGCTTACTTACGTGCTTCCAGGCGCTTCTGTTCATCACACGGGCTCCATCTTCAACTCACTTCAGCCCGTCATCCGCCATCGCCGGAACCCTGCAAAACAAGAAACATCATTACTAAAGACTTTAAAGACATTAGAATTACTCGAAACTTACCGTTCGTGCAGTAAACGACGGACAGCAGTCCTCTGAAGTCAAGAGGCCTGCTCCCCTTATCCAGTGAAGAAACTGGTTACAGCACCCTGCCCCGAGGCAGATGGAGAGCACGGCGTTCACTTACCTAAGGTGAGAGCGTTAACCTTTGGGGTTCTACAGGAGAAGAGAAAGGGAAGAAGAGAGAGACATTCAATAACCCAGTTCCTTAATCCCATATTTTCTATCTGCAGACATCTTACCCTTCGAGTCAAACATACAGTGCACAGAGGTCCAGCCCAAAGAGCCAGCCGTGTGTTACACATCACCTTTGAAGATACGGTATACGCCCAGTCAAGACCGGCGCCTCTACGGGAATCAGGTGAGCGTTACAATTATAGGTTTGCCGATATCCCACCAGCAATTCATGCGAGATACCGGCAAACTGCCTTACCATTTCTGCTGCCTGATATGATTCAGGCATTTTTTTGCCGTTAGGGTCCTGAACTCCCGGCAGGTCAAGCCTGCCGGTATGGCCCCCACCGGCGAACATGAAGTGTACAGGTCCGGAAAAAATGCCAGAGCCGGAATTACCAGCATTTTTTCCAAACTGGCACACTTATGAGGCCCATAGGGTAGACCAGCTTGAGGGTGCATTTAATATGTAGAAGCACCCTTATTAAAGACCAGAAAACATTGCAAAAACGGATTTTTCTTTAATTGGATTGGAGTAGCCGATGCATAGTCCCAAACCTCAGAACCATCGATACCAGTTGCAATTGATTTCTCACAATAAATAGGGAAGATTGGGTCAACAGTGAAACCACCCAAATTCCCCCCAAATTTAAAGAAGGTTCCATTCACTTGCGCCAGTTTTGGTGCTATGCTATTAAAATCGGTTTACCAATTTAGATTATTTGAGTAAGTAATCGATAGATTACAGAATTTGTTGACCCACATGTGACTTTATGCCTTTTCCATGTATTTTTAGATCCATCTTTTGTGGCTGTAACAGATCTAAAAATCCTGGCATTTAAATACACCAATGTAAAGAACAACCAGCGGCATATTCCAGAAGAAGGAAAGAGCTCTCTCCCTCAATAACCTGAGCTGGATCTTAACCAATTCTCTGAAAAGTATCTGAGCTGTTTCTCTGATCCTCGTAATCGTGCTGTGCTGTTTAGTGTCAGGGAAAATCGAGCGTCATTACGAGTGTGGCGGTAATTAGGTGGTGAATCTGCCAGAAATTCGCCCTGAGGAATACCGTTACCGCCAATTGGTCAGGCGGCATATCTGCTTGATTACAAGTGGTTGTGGCGGTGTAATTCCCCTTTTATCTTGAGTCTATTTGACTGAATGGGGCTTTTTTTGCAGAATTGCCACCACAGAATTATTGCCATGGTAATTCCGGCAATTCTGCTGATTTTTCACCGTTGAGTGAGAAGATTAACCTACAGGGTTTTCCTGGAGGTAAATCCTCCACTCAAAACCCAACCTCATAATTTTGCATGGTGGTAAAATTAGCGCTAACTCAATTACCACCAATTTTACCACTTACCGCCTAACTCATAATGAGACCTGATCGTCTTCTGCTAGCGTCTGTGACTCAAAATTGGAAATGCGATCAGTGAACTATAAAGCCCTCAAACTGCATTTGATAATATTTCTGTCAAAGACTTGACACATTTCATTTTTTTGTAGAATGATTATATTTTTAGGGAGAAATGATATAATTCCAATTCTGGTGGACTGTACGTTTAGACAAGTTGATAATCCTATAAATATTTGCGATCCCTTCCAAATAGACATGTTGCTTCCCAACTGTACGCCTTCATGGAAAGAGCATTATTACCAAGGGAACATTAAACTGCTAATTACATTTTTGTCATTTAGGGTTAATTTGTTTTAATGTATTTATTGTTCTTTCATGATGGTTTTTACCTTCCAAAAGAATGATTATGATTGACTGACTTTTATTATTGTCAAAAAGTATATTGGAAGGGGAATAGTGTGGAACATATACATAGGGCCTCATTACGAGGCATGCCGGTAAGGGAAAAATGATGCCGGTATGTAAATACCGGCATCATTTAACGTTCCGTAGCATTCTGACACACAAACCCGGTATTAACGGCGCCGTTATTTACTGTGCCGTAAATAGCGGCATAGGCGCGTACACGCGCCTCTTCGCGCAGGAAATACCGGCATGGCGGTAATAGGTGCCAAACACAACCCATGCAAACATGCAAATACCGGCATCGCAAACCCGGTAATAACGGGCTGCATGATGCCGGCCACACAGGCATCTCAGACCACCCGCAAACAGTAATCAGGATACAAGGCAGCTGCCACAGGAGCACAGAATCAGTCAATGTAGGCTGAGCCAGTATAAACTGAGCACACCTACACACAACAACCTTTCCCACACCAACATTCCCCAAGTATCAGTTGCAACCATGGCACTGTTGGACATGCTTATACTGCTCAAACAACAGCAACTACAGCAACAACTAACACAGCAGCAACAATAGGCAGCACAGAGGAGACGCAGGAGGAGAAGGAGGGTGAGACAGGGCCAGCAATTACCACCAGCGCAGACACCAGTGCCTTGTAGGCAGCCACCAATCCCTCGCACCAGACCCAGCCCATCCAACCAAACCCCTGGCACATCCACACCCTATACCGGTTGGACTGTGACACCATCACCACCATAGTGGACATGATACATTTTCATCCACGTATAAATACGCACTGCCATCCCCCCACCACCAAGGGTGCTGTCTGTGCTACACTACCTGTCCGCAGGCACCTACGGGCCAGCTGCATGGCAGTTCACAACCAACAGCTACACGTATGCTGAACCAAGTGCACAATGCCCTCATGAAGCACACAGGCAGCCATGAATCCCCATCACGGACTGGCCAGGATATACCCAAAACCAAAGTATGCTTCCATGCACTGCCATGCATGCCCAAATTCGTAGGTGCCATCGACTGCACCCATGTAGAATAGTAATATTCCCATAACATAGAGGCTGTGTCCCGCAATCGCAAGCAATACCACTCCCTCAATGTGCAAATGGCATGTGACTCAAGCAAGATCATCACCCATTGCTGTCCCCGAATCCCTGGATCCACACATGATGCCATGGTACTGCGCAAGTCAACCCTACACCATCACATGCTGCAACATGCTGGACCATGTGCCTGGCAGCTTGCTGAGTCGAACCACAAGGCCATGGCCATGCTGTGTGGTACTGAGGTGTGCGGATGCAGTAGGGGGGTTGGCCCACTGCACCAGGGTGGGAAAGGTGCGAAAGCACACCAGTGCGCCAATAGCCACTGACTTGGGAATGCATGCAGAGGCAAACACTCCTCACCTGAACCAGCCGAACGGAACAGGACACATCACTGTGCCACACATCCCAAATGATGCATACAGATGAAAATATGTAAGAGGCACAACCAGGGCAGCATGGTGCTGGCAAGCAATGCATGACTGAATGGGATGGCAACTACGGCAACGCGGCTAGTCTGACCATGCATAGCAAACAATATCCCTCATGAATCTCCAGACTACACATTGTCGCAATACCGCAGCACATGACCCTCAGCATGCAGGAATAGACCCTGTAGCTTCCATTCAATCCCATCCAGTGTACCACATCCCATTACAGTATACGTTGCATCTAGGTGACCAATTCCTACACGTACTGGGACATGTGCATGCCCACATCAAGTAGCTGCTGACATGACTGTGCTCCCTGAAGGTGGTAGTTCTCAGCAACACATACCGATTCGTCTCCACCTGCAGGTGATGGAGGACATCCCTTGAGGCCTTGGATACTTACCCCTGTGCGTAACCCGCAGAACTGCCATGAAGAGGAGTACAGTTGTGTGCACACTCGTACCCGTGTAGACATTGAGCCGGCCTTTGGCCTGCTGAAGGTGCATTTCCGCAGCATAACCAGGCCTGGTGGGGCACTCCCATGTAGGCCGGAGAAGGTGGCACAGATCACCATGGCCTGTGTCATGCTGCACAACATGTGCGTCTGAAGGAATGTAACACTGCCACCTCACATTCACAGGCATGGCCTGGGTGAGGATGAAGGGGATGGAGACAGAGGCGAAGGAGTCCCCCTGCCAGTACGTGCTGCACGGGATAGACATGCTGTACGCCAATGCAAAATATACACAATCCATAGAAACGCATGGACGATGTGAGTAATGTGTCTACGACACACTGAATGAGGACATGCACACCTTGATGTTCCCAATTGGCCCACTGTACACCAAACAAAATGAATGCACATGTCTGAAAAGAATGAAGTCCAAACAATGATATGCTTGCACACTACCTTGTATTTCAATCAAACGTGATGTGGCGGACATAATACCCTCAAAACACCCCTGTGAACTCCCTCTCCCACCCCACAAACCCTCTAAACACCACTGTGAACTCCCTCTCCCACCCCACAAACCCTCAAAACACCCCTGTGAACTCCCTCTCCCACCCCACAGATGCAAAGTGTCCCCATATGTGCAACGAACAGTGCTCCCTTCCCCAATGTGGTTCTCCACAATGTCATTGTCCGTACATTCACTTCTTTGGAAGTTTTGGTTCGGGGGGTGCCATGGCCGACCATCGTGCGCTCCTCCTCATCAGACGCACTGGACTGGATTGCGAGGAGGTGGTAGGGGTAGTTTTTACGGAGGTATCTATTGTCAATCCACTGTCTGTGGCAAGGTGTGGCCGCTGCATCTGAGCGTTAACTGCAAGGAGGGCCTCTGTCAGTGACCCCATGCACTCCCTGAAGGCACGCGTATGTGCCTCCACTGCAGCAGTATTGGCTCCAATAGCCGTTACAATGGCACTCATGGCCTCTTTCCCTGCTTCTACATGCTGGTGCATGATTTGGAGCATGGACTCCTGCCGGGCCTCTATCCTTGTCAGGCGGGACTCCAGCGAGGTGTCGTCCGCAGGTGTGCTGGTTGCTGGCCGAGTGGAGGAATGCAGAGTGGTGGCGTGCAGAGTGGTGGCTGGCAGGGTGGTGGCTGGCAGGGTGGTGGCTGGCAGGGTGGAGGAAGGCAGAGTGGTGGCTTGCAGAGTGGTGGCTGGCAAGATGGTGGCTGGCAAGGTGGTGGCTGGCAGGGTGGTGGCTGGCAGGGTGGTGGAAGGCACCTGCGCGGAGCCCTCGTCCGGGGCACTGTCCTCAAACAGCGCATAGTCTGATTCCCCGAGGTCGGAGTCATGTAGACAGGGATCATTGAGGCACTCAGACTCCGCAAGAGGTTGGGGGCTGGCAATGTGGCTTGTGGTGGGTGTGCCAGACATCAAATCTGCATCATCTTCCACCTCTGTGGACACAATGTCCCTAGTGGCTGGCGGCACGGCTCCCACTGTTGTGGTTCTCTGTTGTTGTACAGTGGGTGCAGGTGTCCCCTGCAGGGTTGGTGCCTTGCGTGGCACACTGGCTTTGGCAGATGTCATTTCCTTGGCCTGGTGGGTTGCGGTGGCCCTGGTCCCCTTGCGTGCACTGGATGTGCTTGCACCCCTGTCCAGTGGTCCACCTTCATCATTGGTGCCTGGGGGATAGAAGAGATGCAGGTCATCAGTGATGTTGTCAAATGGCAGCTATGATGAATTGCGGTGGGATATGTTCATGCATTCAGCCATCATTTCATTTCTGGGTTGTTGCTTTAGGTGTACTGAAGGGGTATGTGGGGAATCAATGCATGGCTGGTGGGGTAGCATTAGTTTGGTCTCTGTGTGGTGGGTGCTTGGGCATGGTTGGGTCATGTGGCACCTCTGTTGGGATTGGGGTCGTCACTCAGTGTCCATGTGGTGCAGGGAGTGACAATGATTATTTTATGGATATGTTGATGCATCACCCTGCCCACTCTAACTTCCCCATCAGTTGGGCCACATCATGTGTCGTAATACGTGGTTGTGATGGTACACTCACCTTCCTCTGTGGTGATTGCTGCGCCGGCCTCCTGATCTCCGAACCCCTCAATGGATTCAGGGTCGATGAAACCACTTGCCGTTTCCTCCCATGGCATCAATTTAACTGGGGAGTGTGGGCCACCGCCTGTCGCCATTGCGGCATTCCGGTTCTCCGACAGGATCCTCCGGACGCGGAGGCGGAGGTCCCCCAGCGCTTCCGGCAGTCACGCACACTCCTTGGGGCGCTCCCCACTGCTGACACCCTCTGAGCGACCTCAAGCCAGACCTCTTTTTTGCGGGTTTGGGCCGCATACTTTAGGTCTGTGCTGCGGATTATGTCAGCATGCTCTTCCAGGGTGTTGGCGAGCATGGTGAGCTCAGCGTCCGAGAAACGCTGCTTCCTCTTCCTCTGGGTGGATTTCCTGCTGGCCTTGGACATGATGATGCTATTCTGACACACAACGACACGGGAGGAGTGGTGGTTGTGGAGGATTGCAATGGATTGTGTTTTTAAAGATGGCCGCCGGCCCATTTCCCGTTCCTGCACGATGACGTAATTTCCGGGTCCGGTTTTGCGAACACTGGGATTCCGTGCCGGAGTTACCGTGCCGGTTTTTAGTGGTTCATTGAAGGCGGTTACGGAGTGGACGCAAGCCACAATGCCGGTATAGGGGGGTTGGTGGGCCGTTACCGGGATGGTGGTTTTTCCACTACCGGCATGGGGGGACGCGCGTGCTCGCGCACTCGTGATCGGCCGCTGTTAGCGGGCTCTTGAGTGCACGGACACGCACTTCCCGGCATGCTGGTAATTGAGCCGGATTTTCCGGCCAACTCGTAATGAGGCCCATAGACTGACATCACAGTACAGCTGTGGACTCCCTGAAAGTGTCAACTCCCTGGCCTCATTACGGCCCTGGCGGTAGAGTGATAACGGCGCCGGTAGTGCTGCTGGTGTCGTTATCATTCTACCGCCACATTACGAATTCGGCTCGCGGGACCGCTCTGTACGCCTGGTCAGACCAGACAAGCAGAGCGGCACCAGCTAGCAGAAGCAGGATGGTAGCAACAGTCCCGTCATTAACGGGCCCGTTGTTAGCATCCTCCCCATTCCCATTGAGCCCTATGGGGGCTCAAATGGGAATGGGGACGTACCGGGTCCAGGTCCCGCAAATGGGAATTAAAGGGCCCTCCAAGGTCGGAATGGTCCGGTATTTCCCATTTTTCGGGACCCGGACCCGAGTTTGGGGGTAAAAACGGCATGGCTACCTCCAAACTCGGAACGAGGCCCATATTTCTCTACGAAATCTGGGCTGGTGGGGTGCCCAGAAGTCCTAAATCAGCATTGGGGTGCCTAGTGGGGCCGGTTGAATACATTCAGATGAAGGAGATGTAATACATCCAATGGCGTGGCTTGGTTTATGGCGGTGGAACAGCACGGCACTGATTTTCATGCAGGAATATAATCTATGGAAATATAAACTAGGGTCTTTAGCATGATGGAAGGTGTAAGGACTAATGGTAAACCAATAACCTATATCACCAATATAAGAATGTGGGCCTCATTACGACTTTGGAGGTAGCCGGCTGCCTCCGAAATTGTGTCCGGGTCCGGGTTCCCTGAATGGGGAAATACCGGGCCATTCCGACTTTGGAGGGCCCAGTATTTCCTCCTTCAGGGAACCCCGACCCTCCCCATTCCCATGCGAGCCCCCATAGGGCTCAATGTGAATGGGGAGGGAGCTAACAACGGGCCCGTTAATAACGGGCCCGTTGTTAGCTCCCTGGTCCCCTTGCGGGACCCGCTATGGATGTCTGGTAAAACCAGACAACCAGAGCGGGTCCCGCGAGGGAACCTCGTAATAGGGCGGAATGGGCTTAACGGCGCCGGAACCATTAATGGTGCCGTTAAACCCATTTTGCCCTTCTTGTAATGAGGCCCTTTGTCTCTATAGATCCTCTTCGAGGGCGCCCCCCTTTCTTTCTGCACATAGTTCCCAACATAGTTCCTAATATTGGAAATGCAAAGGCTCTGTGGAGAGCCACCTCTCTCAAAAGATAATTGCCCTCATTACAACACCGGCGCTAAACCATGGCGCTATTAGCACCATAGTATTGTAATGAGTCTGCCATGGTGAAATGGGGAAATACCATCCCATTCCAAGGTTGGCGGGGCGGTACTTCCCCATTTCACCATGGCCCTTCCCCTTTCCCATTTTTGCCCCATAGGGCATAATGGGAATGGGGAAGGCGGTAATTAGCACCAAGGTCCCTTTGCGGGTCCATTCCTTAACAGCTGGTAAAACCAGCCGTTAAGGTGGGAACCCGCAAAGGGACCTCGTAATCAGGCGCTAAGGGATTCCCGGTACCCTTACCGGTACCGGTAATCCCTTAGCGCCAGGGTCGTAATGAAGCCCAATGTGATGGTCTACTTAGTATGCAATCTGAACAGGCTGGTAGAGAGCCATGGACCTGCCACACGACGTTCAACATGGCCGCCGGATCCCTCGTACTGCATGAAAGAGATGCCAATTTACGTTGGCGGTTATAAACAACATTTGTGACATTGCATCAAACAGAGCTATCAACCCTGGACTGAACAATAAGGCACATGAGGATACCAAAGTTGGACAGGTTCTGCGAGCGATGTAAAACTGGAAATGAAAACAAAATGGTTGACGGGATGTGTAACCTTTTAGGGCCAGTTGCTGCAATGAAAGCAGAGAGAAAGGCAGAAGGTAGGATGTTTGTGGATAGATTATGAATCAATATTAACCACTGAAAGTTGCTCTGGGTAGCCCTCCAGACCACTGTTTTCCCATCAGCATGACACCACGAGCAACCCCAGACATGTTTCAGACTTATCAGTGAGGTGTAACTTGGGTCTCTAAGTGCACCAACCTCAGGACACATGCCTGGGCTAACCTGTTCCACTCGTGGAGACAAGTGCAAAGCTGAAGGTTGCTGGCTGGAAGGGTACGAAGCTATCTTAACCACTGGCAATTGCTCTCACCATCCTCAAAGACCATTTTGTCTCGGTTAGAGGTAGAAAAAGGTAAAAAATGTAAAAATGCAATTCCTATGCTGATCCAAGGAGATACAAAAGATAGCCTATCCCAGGAGAGAGAAGGGGCCAGAAGAAAGAGGAGGCAGCCCGGGATATAAGGAAAGCACAGATATCACTGTACTCGAGGAGACTATCTGGTGTTGGAGGCGTGAGCAAGAGAAATGCTGAGAAGAGTACTGGAACCAGAGAGATGCTGAGGATGAGGATTGGAACCAGAGAGATGCTGAGGATGAGGACTGGAACCAGAGAGATGCTGAGGATGAGGATTGGAGACAGAGAGATGCTGAGGAAGAGGCCTGGAACCAGAGAGATGATGAGGATGAGGACTGGAACCAGAGAGATGCTGAGGATGAGGACTGGAGACAGAGAGATGCTGAGGAAGAGGACTGGCCCCAGAGAGATGCTGAGGATGAGGATTGGAACCAGAGAGATGCTGAGGATGAGGACTGGAACCAGAGAGATGCTGAGGATGAGGACTGGAACCAGAGAGATGCTGGGGATGAAGAATGGAGACAGAGAGATGCTGAGGAAGAGGCCTGGAACCAGAGAGATGCTGCGGATGAGGACTGGAGACAGAGAGATGCTGAGGATGAGGACTGGAACCAGAGATATGCTGAGGATGAGGACTGGACCAGAGATATGCTGAGGGTGAGGATTGGAACCAGAGAGATGCTGAGGATGAGACCTGGAACCAGAGAGATGCTGAGGAAGAGACCTGGAACCAGAGAGATGCTGAGGATGAGGACTGGCGATAGAGAGATGCTGAGGATGAGGACTGGAACCAGAGAGATGCTGAGGAAGAGGACTGGAGACAGAGAGATGCTGAGGGTGAGGACTGGAACCAGAGAGATGCTGAGGATGAGGACTGGAGACAGAGAGATGCTGAGGATGAGAACTGGAGAAAGAGAGATGCTGAGAAGAGTACTTGAACCAGAGAGATGCTGAGTATGAGGACTGGCACCAGAGAGATGCTGGGGATGAGGACTGGAACCAGAGAGATGCTGAGGATGAGGACTGGAGACAGAGAGATGCTGAGGATGAGGACTGGAACCAGAGAGATGCTGAGGAAGAGGACTGGAGACAGAGAGATGCTGAGGGTGAGGACTGGAACCAGAGAGATACTGAGGATGACGACTGGAGACAGAGAGATGCTGAGGATGAGAACTGGAGACAGAGAGATGCTGAGAAGAGTACTTGAACCAGAGAGATGCTGAGGATGAGGATTGGAGACAGAGAGAAGCTGAGGATGAGGACTGGAACCAGAGAGATGCTGAGGATGAGGACTGGAGACAGAGAGATGCTGAGGATGTGAACTGGAGACAGAGAGATGCTGAGGATGAGAACTGGTGACAGAGAGATGCTAGGGATTAGAACTGGAGACAGAGAGATGCTGAGGATGAGGACTGGAACCAGAGCTTTGCTGAGGATGAGGACTGGAGACAGAGAGATGCTGAGAAGAGTACTTGAACCAGAGAGATACTGAGGATGAGAACTGGCACCAGAGAGATGCTGTGGATGAGGACTGAAGACAGAGAGATGCTGAGGATGAGGACTGGAACCAGAGAGATGCTGAGGATGAGGACTGGCACCAGAGAGATGCTGTGGATGAGTACTGAAGACAGAGAGATGCTGAGGATGAGGACTGGAACCAGAGAGATGCTGAGGATGAGGACTGGTGACAAAGAGATGCTGAGGATGCGAACTGGAGAAAGAGGGATGCTGAGGATGAGAACTGGAGACAGAGAGATGCTGAGGATGAGGACTGGAACCAGAGAGATGCTGAGGATGAGGACTGGAGACAAAGAGATGCTGAGGATGAGAACTGGAGAAAGAGAGATGCTGAGGAAGAGGACTGGAGACAGAGAGATGCTGAGAAGAGTACTTGAACCAGCGAGATGCTGAGGATTAGGTCTGGAGACAGAGAGATGCTGAGGGTGAGAACTGGAGACAGAGAGTTGCTGAGGATGAGAACTGGTGACAGAGAGATGCTAGGGATGAGAACTGGAGACAGAGAGATGCTGAGTATGAGGACTGGAACCAGAGAGATGCTGAGGATGAGGACTGGATCCAGAGAGATGCTGAGGATGAGTACTGGAGACAGAGAGATGCTGAGGATGAGGACTGGAACCAGAGAGATGCTGAGGATGAGACTGGAGACAAAGAGATGCTGAGGATGAGTACTGGTGACAGAGAGATGCTAGGGATGAGAACTGGAGACAGAGAGATGCTGGGGATGAGGACTGGAACCAGAGAGATGCTGAGGATGAGGACTGGAGACAGAGAGATGCTGAGGATGAGGACTGGAGGCAGAGAGATGCTTAAAGAGTACTTGAACCATAGCAATGCTGAGGAAGAGGATTGCAGACAGATAGATGCTGAGAAGAGTACTGGAACCAGGGAGATGCTCACTATGTGGACTGGAGACATAGAGATTCCAAGGATGAGGACTGGAGACAGAGAGATATTGAGAAGAGTACTTGAAACAGGGAGATGCTGAGGATGAGTACTGAAGACAGAGAGATGCTGAGAAGAGTACTTGAAACAGGGAGATGCTGAGGATGAGTACTGAAGACAGAGAGATGCTGAGAAGAGTACTTGAACCAGAGGGATGCTGAGGATGAGGACTGGATCCAGAGAGATGCTGAGGATGTGGACTGGAGACAGAGAGGTGCTCTGGATGAGGACTGGAGACAGAGAGAATCTGAGGATGAGGAATGGAGACGACTCATGCTGAGAAGAGTACCTGAACCATAGCGATGCTGAGGAAGAGGATTGCAGACAGATAGATGCTGAGAAGAGTACCTGAACCATAGCGATGCTGAGGAAGAGGATTGCAGACAGATAGATGTTGAGAGGAGTACTGGAACCAGAGAGATGCTGAGGATGAGGACTGGAGACAGAGAGATGCTGAGAAGAGTACTTGAACCAGAGAGATGCTGAGGATGAGGACTGGAGATAGAGAGATGCTGAGAAGAGTACTTGAACCAGAGAGATGCTTAGGATGAGGACTGGAGATAGAGAGATGCTGAGAAGAGTAATTGAACCAGAGAGATGCTGAGGAAGAGGACTGGAGACAGAGAGATGCTGAGAAGAGTACTGGATCCAGTAAGATGCTGAGGATAAGGACTGGAGACAGAGACATGCTGGGAAGAGTACTTGAACGAGAGATATGCTGAGGATGAGGACTAGAGACAAAGAGATGCCGAGAAAAGTACTGGAGACAGAGAGATGCTGAGGATGTGGACTGGAGACAGAGAGATGTTCAGGATGAGGACTGGAGAAAGAGAGATGCTGAGAAGAGTACCTGAACCAGAGAGATGCTGAGGATGAGGACTGGAGACAGAGAGATGCTGAGGATGTGGACTGGAGACAGAGGTGCTCAGGAAGAGGACTGGAGACAGAGGGATCCTGAGAAGAATACTTGAACCAGAGAAATTCTGAGGATGAGGACTGGAGACAGATAGATGCTGAGAAGAGTACTGGATACAGAGAGATGCTGAGGATGTGGACTGGAGACAGAGAGATGTTCAGGATGAGGAAAGGAGACAGAGAGATGCTGATAAGAGTACTTGAACCAGAGAGATCCTGAGGAAGAGGACTGGAGAGAGAGTTATGCTGAGAAGAGTACTGGATCCAGAGAGATGCTGAGGATGTGGACTGGAGACAGAGAGGTGCTCAGGATGAGGACTGGAGACAGAGAGATCCTGAGAAGAGTACTTGAACCAGCGAGATGCTGCGGATAAGGACTGGAGACAGAGAGATGCTGAGAAGAGTACTTGAACCAGAGAGATGCTGAGGAAGAGGCCTGGAGACAGAGTGACACTGAGAAGAGTACTGGAACCAGAGAGAGGCTGTGGATGTGGATTGGAGACAGAGAGATTCTCAGGAGGAGGACTGGAGACAAAGAGATGCTGAGAAGAGTACTTGAATCAGAGAGATGCTGAGGATGTGGACTGGAGACAGAGAGGTGCTCAGGATGAGGACTGGAGACAGAGAGATGCTGAGAAGAGCACTTGAACCAGCGAGATGCTGCGGATAAGGACTGGAGACAGAGAGATGCTGAGAAGAGTACTTGAACCAGAGAGATGCTGAGGAAGAGGCCTGGAGACAGAGTGACACTGAGAAGAGTACTGGAACCAGAGAGAGGCTGTGGATGTGGACTGGAGACAGAGAGATTCTCAGGAGGAGGACTGGAGACAAAGAGATGCTGAGAAGAGTACTTGAATCAGAGAGATGCTGAGGATGTGGACTGGAGACAGAGAGGTGCTCAGGATGAGGACTGGAGACAGAGAGATGCTGAGAAGAGTACTGGAACCAGAGATATGCTGAGGATGAGGAATCGAGACAGACGGATGCTGAGAAGAGTACTGGAGACAGAGAGATGCTGAGAAGAGTACTGGAGACAGAGAGATGGTGAGGATATGGACTGTAGACAGAGAGATGCTCAGGATGAGGACTGGAGACAGAGAGATGCTGAGAAGAGTACCTGAACCAGAGAGCTGATGACGATGAGCACTGGAGACGGAGAGATGGATGAGGAGTGGAGACAAAGACATGCTGATAAGAGTACTTGAACCAGAGAGATGCTTAGGAAGAGGACTGGAGAGAGAGTGATGCTGAGAAGAGTACTGGAACAAGAGAGAGGCTGAGGATGTGGACTGGAGACAGAGAGGTGCTCAGGATGAGGACTGGAGACAGAGAGATGCTTAGAAGAGTACTTGAACAAGCGAGATGCTGAGGATAAGGACTGGAGAGATGCTGAGAACAGTACTTGAACCAGAGATATGCTGAGGATGAGGACTGGAGACAGAGAGATTCTGAGGATGAGGAACGGAGACAGACTGATGCTGAGAAGAATACTTGAACCATAGCGATGCTGAGGAAGAGGATTGCAGACAGATAGATGTTGAGAGGAGTACTGGAACCAGAGAGATGCTGAGGATGACTACTGGAGATAGAGAGATGCTGAAAAGAGTACTTGAACCAGAGAGATGCTGAGGAAGAGGACTGGAGACAGAGAGATGCTGAGAAGAGTACTGGATCCAAAGAGATGCTGAGGATGTGGACTGGAGAAAGAGAGGTGCTCAGGATGAGGACTGGAGACAGAGATGCTGAGAAGAGTACTGGAGACAGAGAGATGTTCAGGATAAGGACTGGAGACAGAGAGATGTTCAGGATGAGGACAGGAGACAGAGAGATGCTGATAAGAGTACTTGAACCAGAGAGATCCTGAGGAAGAGGACTGGAGAGAGAGTGATGCTGAGAAGAGTACTGGATCCAGAGAGATGCTGAGGATGTGGACTGGAGACAGAGAGGTGCTCAGGATGAGGACTGGAGACAGAGAGATCCTGAGAAGAGTACTTGAACCAGCGAGATGCTGCGGATAAGGACTGGAGACAGAGAGATGCTGAGAAGAGTACTTGAACCAGAGATATGCTGAGGATGTGGACTGGAGACAGAGAGATGTTCAGGATGAGGGCTGGAGAAAGAGAGCTGCTGATAAGAGTACTTGAACCAGAGAGATGCTGAGGAAGAGGCCTGGAGGCAGAGTGACACTGAGAAGAATACTGGAACCAGAGAGAGGCTGTGGATGTGGACTGGAGACAGAGAGATTCTCAGGAGGAGGACTGGAGACAAAGAGATGCTGATAAGGGTACTTGAATCAGAGAGATGCTGAGGATGTGGACTGGAGACAGAGAGGTGCTCAGGATGAGGACTGAAGACAGAGAGATGCTGAGAAGAGTACTGGAACCAGAGATATGCTGAGGATGAGGACTCGAGACAGACGGATGCTGAGAAGAGTACTGGAGACAGAGAGATGCTGAGAAGAGTACTGGAGACAGAGAGATGCTGAGGATATGGACTGGTGACAGAGAGATGCTCAGGATGAGGACTGGAGACAGAGAGATGCTGAGAAGAGTACCTGAACCAGAGAGCTGATGAGGATGAGCACTGGAGACAGAGAGATGGATGAGGAGTGGAGACAAAGACATGCTGATAAAAGTACTTGAACCAGAGAGATGCTGAGGAAGAGGACTGGAGAGAGAGTGATGCTGAGAAGAGTACTGGAACAAGAGAGAGGCTGAGGATGTGGACTGGAGACAGAGAGGTGCTCAGGATGTGGACTGGAGACAGAGAGATGCTGAGAAGAGTACTTGAACAAGCGAGATGCTGGGGATAAGGACTGGAGAGATGCTGAGAACAGTACTTGAACCAGAGATATGCTGAGGATGAGGACTGGAGACAGAGATATTCTGAGGATGAGGAACGGAGACAGACTGATGCTGTGAAGAATACTTGAACCATAGCGATGCTGAGGAAGAGGATTGCAGACAGATAGATGTTGAGGAGTACTGGAACCAGAGAGATGCTGAAGATGGCTACTGGAGATAGAGAGATGCTGAGAAGAGTACTTGAACCAGAGAGATGCTGAGGAAGAGGACTGGAGACAGAGAGATGCTGAGAAGAGTACTGGATCCAAAGAGATGCTGAGGATGTGGACTGGAGAAAGAGAGGTGCTCATGATGAGGACTGGAGACAGAGAGATGCTGAGAAGAGTACTGGAGACAGAGAGATGTTCAGGATAAGGACTGGAGACAGAGAGATGCTGAGAAGAGTACCTGAACCAGAGAGATGATGAGGATTAGCACTGGAGACAGAGAGATGGATGAGGACTGGAGACAGAGAGATGCTGAGGATGTGGACTGGAGCCAGAGGGGTGCTCAGGATGGGGACTGGAGACAGTGAGATCCTGAGAAGAGTACTTGAACCAGTGAAATGCTACAGATGTGGACTGGAGACAGAGAGATGTTCAGGATGAAGACTGGAGACAGGGAGATGCTGATAAGAGTACTTGAACCAGAGAGATGCTGGGGAAGAGGACTGGAGACCGAGTGACGCTGAGAAGAGTACTGGAACCAGAGAGAGGATGAGGATGTGGACTGGAGACAGAGAGATTCTCAGGAGGAGGACTGGAGACAGAGATATGCTGAGAAGAGTACTGGAACCAGAGATATGCTGAGGATGAAGACTGGAGACAGAGAGATGCTGGGAAGAGTACTGGAGACAGAGAGATGCTGAGGATGTGGACTGGAGACAGAGAGATGCACAGTATGAGGACTGGAGACAGAGAGATGCTGAGAAGAGTACCTGGACCATAGAGCTGATGAGGATGAGCACTGGATACAGAGAGATGGATGAGGACTGGAGACAGAGGGATGCTGAGTATGTGCACTGGAGACATAGAGGTGCTCGGGATTGAGGACTGGAGACAGAGAGATCCTGAGAAGAGTACCTGAACCAGCGTGATGCTGAGGATAAGAACTGGAGACAGAGAGATGCTGAGAAGAGTACTTGAATCAGAGAGATGCTGGGGATGTGGACTGGAGACAGAGAGGTGCTCAGGATGAGGACTGGAGACAGAGAGATGCTGAGAAGAGTACTGGAACCAGAGATATGCTGAGGATGAGGACTCGAGACAGAGAGATTCTGAGGATGAGGAACGGAGACAGACTGATGCTGAGAAGAATACTTGAACCATAGCGATGCTGAGGAAGAGGATTGCAGACAGATAGATGTTGAGAGGAGTTCTGGAACCAGAGAGATGCTGAGGATGGCTACTGGAGATAGAGAGATGCTGAGAAGAGTACTTGAACCAGAGAGATGCTGAGGAAGAGGACTGGAGACAGAGAGATGCTGAGAAGAGTACTGGATCCAAAGAGATGCTGAGGATGTGGACTGGAGAAAGAGAGGTGCTCATGATGAGGACTGGAGACAGAGAGATGCTGAGAAGAGTACTGGAGACAGAGAGATGTTCAGGATAAGGACTGGAGACAGAGAGATCCTGAGAAGAGTACCTGAACCAGCGTGATGCTGAGGATAAGAACTGGAGACAGAGAGATGCTGAGAAGAGTACTTGAATCAGAAAGATGCTGGGGATGTGGACTGGAGACAGAGAGGTGCTCAGGATGAGGACTGGAGACAGAGAGATGCTGAGAAGAGTACTGGAACCAGAGATATGCTGAGGATGAGGACTCGAGACAGAGAGATTCTGAGGATGAGGAACGGAGACAGACTGATGCTGAGAAGAATAATTGAACCATAGCGATGCTGAGGAAGAGGATTGCAGACAGATAGATGTTGAGGAGTACTGGAACCAGAGAGATGCTGAGGATGACTACTGGAGATAGAGAGATGCTGAAAAGAGTACTTGAACCAGAGAGATGCTGAGGAAGAGGACTGGAGACAGAGAGATGCTGAGAAGAGTACTGGATCCAAAGAGATGCTGAGGATGTGGACTGGAGAAAGAGAGGTGCTCAGGATGAGGACTGGAGACAGAGATGCTGAGAAGAGTACTGGAGACAGAGAGATGTTCAGGATAAGGACTGGAGACAGAGATGTTCAGGATGAGGACAGGAGACAGAGAGATGCTGATAAGAGTACTTGAACCAGAGAGATCCTGAGGAAGAGGACTGGAGAGAGAGTGATGCTGAGAAGAGTACTGGATCCAGAGAGATGCTGAGGATGTGGACTGGAGACAGAGAGGTGCTCAGGATGAGGACTGGAGACAGAGAGATCCTGAGAAGAGTACTTGAACCAGCGAGATGCTGCGGATAAGGACTGGAGACAGAGAGATGCTGAGAAGAGTACTTGAACCAGAGATATGCTGAGGATGTGGACTGGAGACAGAGAGATGTTCAGGATGAGGGCTGGAGAAAGAGAGCTGCTGATAAGAGTACTTGAACCAGAGAGATGCTGAGGAAGAGGCCTGGAGGCAGAGTGACACTGAGAAGAATACTGGAACCAGAGAGAGGCTGTGGATGTGGACTGGAGACAGAGAGATTCTCAGGAGGAGGACTGGAGACAAAGAGATGCTGATAAGGGTACTTGAATCAGAGAGATGCTGAGGATGTGGACTGGAGACAGAGAGGTGCTCAGGATGAGGACTGAAGACAGAGAGATGCTGAGAAGAGTACTGGAACCAGAGATATGCTGAGGATGAGGACTCGAGACAGACGGATGCTGAGAAGAGTACTGGAGACAGAGAGATGCTGAGAAGAGTACTGGAGACAGAGAGATGCTGAGGATATGGACTGGTGACAGAGAGATGCTCAGGATGAGGACTGGAGACAGAGAGATGCTGAGAAGAGTACCTGAACCAGAGAGCTGATGAGGATGAGCACTGGAGACAGAGAGATGGATGAGGAGTGGAGACAAAGACATGCTGATAAAAGTACTTGAACCAGAGAGATGCTGAGGAAGAGGACTGGAGAGAGAGTGATGCTGAGAAGAGTACTGGAACAAGAGAGAGGCTGAGGATGTGGACTGGAGACAGAGAGGTGCTCAGGATGTGGACTGGAGACAGAGAGATGCTGAGAAGAGTACTTGAACAAGCGAGATGCTGGGGATAAGGACTGGAGAGATGCTGAGAACAGTACTTGAACCAGAGATATGCTGAGGATGAGGACTGGAGACAGAGATATTCTGAGGATGAGGAACGGAGACAGACTGATGCTGTGAAGAATACTTGAACCATGGCGATGCTGAGGAAGAGGATTGCAGACAGATAGATGTTGAGAGGAGTACTGGAACCAGAGAGATGCTGAGGATGGCTACTGGAGATAGAGAGATGCTGAGAAGAGTACTTGAACCAGAGAGATGCTGAGGAAGAGGACTGGATCCAAAGAGATGCTGAGGATGTGGACTGGAGAAAGAGAGGTGCTCTTGATGAGGACTGGAGACAGAGAGATGCTGAGAAGAGTACTGGATCCAAAGAGATGCTGAGGATGTGGACTGGAGAAAGAGAGGTGCTCAGGATGAGGACTGGAGACAGAGATGCTGAGAAGAGTACTGGAGACAGAGAGATGTTCAGGATAAGGACTGGAGACAGAGAGATGTTCAGGATGAGGACAGGAGACAGAGAGATGCTGATAAGAGTACTTGAACCAGAGAGATCCTGAGGAAGAGGACTGGAGAGAGAGTGATGCTGAGAAGAGTACTGGATCCAGAGAGATGCTGAGGATGTGGACTGGAGACAGAGAGGTGCTCAGGATGAGGACTGGAGACAGAGAGATCCTGAGAAGAGTACTTGAACCAGCGAGATGCTGCGGATAAGGACTGGAGACAGAGAGATGCTGAGAAGAGTACTTGAACCAGAGATATGCTGAGGATGTGGACTGGAGACAGAGAGATGTTCAGGATGAGGGCTGGAGAAAGAGAGCTGCTGATAAGAGTACTTGAACCAGAGAGATGCTGAGGAAGAGGCCTGGAGGCAGAGTGACACTGAGAAGAATACTGGAACCAGAGAGAGGCTGTGGATGTGGACTGGAGACAGAGAGATTCTCAGGAGGAGGACTGGAGACAAAGAGATGCTGATAAGGGTACTTGAATCAGAGAGATGCTGAGGATGTGGACTGGAGACAGAGAGGTGCTCAGGATGAGGACTGAAGACAGAGAGATGCTGAGAAGAGTACTGGAACCAGAGATATGCTGAGGATGAGGACTCGAGACAGACGGATGCTGAGAAGAGTACTGGAGACAGAGAGATGCTGAGAAGAGTACTGGAGACAGAGAGATGCTGAGGATATGGACTGGTGACAGAGAGATGCTCAGGATGAGGACTGGAGACAGAGAGATGCTGAGAAGAGTACCTGAACCAGAGAGCTGATGAGGATGAGCACTGGAGACAGAGAGATGGATGAGGAGTGGAGACAAAGACATGCTGATAAAAGTACTTGAACCAGAGAGATGCTGAGGAAGAGGACTGGAGAGAGAGTGATGCTGAGAAGAGTACTGGAACAAGAGAGAGGCTGAGGATGTGGACTGGAGACAGAGAGGTGCTCAGGATGTGGACTGGAGACAGAGAGATGCTGAGAAGAGTACTTGAACAAGCGAGATGCTGGGGATAAGGACTGGAGAGATGCTGAGAACAGTACTTGAACCAGAGATATGCTGAGGATGAGGACTGGAGACAGAGATATTCTGAGGATGAGGAACGGAGACAGACTGATGCTGTGAAGAATACTTGAACCATGGCGATGCTGAGGAAGAGGATTGCAGACAGATAGATGTTGAGAGGAGTACTGGAACCAGAGAGATGCTGAGGATGGCTACTGGAGATAGAGAGATGCTGAGAAGAGTACTTGAACCAGAGAGATGCTGAGGAAGAGGACTGGAGACAGAGAGATGCTGAGAAGAGTACTGGATCCAAAGAGATGCTGAGGATGTGGACTGGAGAAAGAGAGGTGCTCATGATGAGGACTGGAGACAGAGAGATGCTGAGAAGAGTACTGGAGACAGAGAGATGTTCAGGATAAGGACTGGAGACAGAGAGATGCTGAGAAGAGTACCTGAACCAGAGAGATGATGAGGATTAGCACTGGAGACAGAGAGATGGATGAGGACTGGAGACAGAGAGATGCTGAGGATGTGGACTGGAGCCAGAGGGGTGCTCAGGATGGGGACTGGAGACAGTGAGATCCTGAGAAGAGTACTTGAACCAGTGAAATGCTACAGATGTGGACTGGAGACAGAGAGATGTTCAGGATGAAGACTGGAGACAGGGAGATGCTGATAAGAGTACTTGAACCAGAGAGATGCTGGGGAAGAGGACTGGAGACCGAGTGACGCTGAGAAGAGTACTGGAACCAGAGAGAGGATGAGGATGTGGACTGGAGACAGAGAGATTCTCAGGAGGAGGACTGGAGACAGAGATATGCTGAGAAGAGTACTGGAACCAGAGATATGCTGAGGATGAAGACTGGAGACAGAGAGATGCTGGGAAGAGTACTGGAGACAGAGATGCTGAGGATGTGGACTGGAGACAGAGAGATGCACAGGATGAGGACTGGAGACAGAGAGATGCTGAGAAGAGTACCTGGACCATAGAGCTGATGAGGATGAGCACTGGATACAGAGAGATGGATGAGGACTGGAGACAGAGGGATGCTGAGTATGTGCACTGGAGACATAGAGGTGCTCGGGATTGAGGACTGGAGACAGAGAGATCCTGAGAAGAGTACCTGAACCAGCGTGATGCTGAGGATAAGAACTGGAGACAGAGAGATGCTGAGAAGAGTACTTGAATCAGAGAGATGCTGAGGATGTGGACTGGAGACAGAGAGGTGCTCAGGATGAGGACTGGAGACAGAGAGATGCTGAGAAGAGTACTGGAACCAGAGATATGCTGAGGATGAGGACTCGAGACAGACGGATGCTGAGAAGAGTACTGGAGACAGAGAGATGCTGGGAAGAGTACTGGAGACAGAGAGATGCTGAGGATATGGACTGGAGACAGAGAGATGCTCAGGATAAGGACTGGAGACATAGAGATGCTGAGAATAGCGTCTGAACCAGAGAGCTGATGAGGATGAGCACTGGAGACAGAGAGATGGATGAGGAGTGGAGACAAAGACATGCTGATAAGAGTACTTGAACCAGAGAGATGCTGAGGAAGAGGACTGGAGAGAGAGTGATGCTGAGAAGAGTACTGGAACAGGAGAGAGGCTGAGGATGTGGACTGGAGACAGAGAGGTGCTCAGGATGAGGACTGGAGACAGAGAGATGCTGAGAAGAGTACTTGAACAAGCGAGATGCTGAGGATAAGGACTGGAGAGATGCAGAGAACAGTACTTGAACCAGAGATATGCTGAGGATGAGGACTGGAGACAGAGAGATTCTGAGGATGAGGAACGGAGACAGACTGATGCTGAGAAGAATACTTGAACCATAGCGATGCAGAGGAAGAGGATTGCAGACAGATAGATGTTGAGAGGAGTACTGGAACCAGAGAGATGCTGAGGATGACTACTGGAGATAGAGAGATGCTGAGAAGAGTACTTGAACCAGAGAGATGCTGAGGAAGAGGACTGGAGACAGAGAGATGCTGAGAAGAGTACTGGATCCAAAGAGATGCTGAGGATGTGGACTGGAGAAAGAGAGGTGCTCATGATGAGGACTGGAGACAGAGAGATGTTGAGAAGAGTACTGGAGACAGAGAGATGTTCAGGATAAGGACTGGAGACAGAGAGATGTTCAGGATGAGGACAGGAGACAGAGAGATGCTGATAAGAGTACTTGAACCAGAGCGATCCTGAGGAAGAGGACTGGAGAGAGAGTGATGCTGAGAAGAGTACTGGATCCAGAGAGATGCTGAGGATGTGGACTGGAGACAGAGAGGTGCTCAGGATGAGGACTGGAGACAGAGAGATCCTGAGAAGAGTACTTGAACCAGCGAGATGCTGCGGATAAGGACTGGAGACAGAGAGATGCTGAGAAGAGTACTTGAACCAGAGATATGCTGCAGATGTGGACTGGAGACAGAGCGATGTTCAGGATGAGGGCTGGAGACAGAGAGCTGCTGATAAGAGTACTTGAACCAGTGAGATGCTGAGGAAGAGGCCTGGAGACAGAGTGACACTGAGAAGAGTACTGGAACCAGAGAGAGGCTGTGGATGTGGACTGGAGACAGAGAGATTCTCAGGAGGAGGACTGGAGACAAAGAGATGCTGAGAAGAGTACTTGAATCAGAGAGATGCTGAGGATGAGGACTGGAGACAGAGAGATGCTGAGAAGAGTACTGGAACCAGAGATATGCTGAGGATGAGGACTCGAGACAGACGGATGCTGAGAAGAGTACTGGAGACAGAGAGATGCTAAGAAGAGTACTGGAGACAGAGAGATGCTCAGGATGAGGACTGGAGACAGAGAGATGCTTAGAAGAGTACTTGAACCAGAGAGCTGATGAGGATGAGCACTGGAGACGGAGAGATGGATGAGGAGTGGAGACAAAGACATGCTGATAAGAGTACTTGAACCAGAGAGATGCTGAGGAAGAGGACTGGTGAGAGAGTGATGCTGAGAAGAGTACTGGAACAAGAGAGAGGCTGAGGATGTGGACTGGAGACAGAGAGGTGCTCAGGATGAGGACTGGAGACAGAGAGATGCTGAGAAGAGTACTTGAACAAGCGAGATGCTGAGGATAAGGACTGGAGAGATGCTGAGAACAGTACTTGAACCAGAGATATGCGGAGGATGAGGACTGGAGACAGAGAGATTCTGAGGATGAGGAACGGAGACAGACTGATGCTGAGAAGAATACTTGAACCATAGCGATGCTGAGGAAGAGGATTGCAGACAGATAGATGTTGAGAGGAGTACTGGAACCAGAGAGATGCTGAGGATGACTACTGGTGATAGAGAGATGCTGAGAAGAGTACTTGAACCAGAGAGATGCTGAGGAAGAGGACTGGAGACAGAGAGATGCTGAGGAAGAGGACTGGAGACAGAGAGATGCTGACGATGTGGACCGGAGAAAGAGAGGTGCTCGTGATGAGGACTGGAGACAGAGAGATGCTGAGAAGAGTACTGGAGACAGAGAGATGTTCAGGATAAGGACTGGAGACAGAGAGATGCTGAGAAGAGTACCTGAACCAGAGAGATGATGAGGATGAGCACTGGAGACAGAGAGATGGATGTGGACTGGAGACAGAGAGATGCTGAGGATGTGGACTGGAGCCAGAGGGGTGCTCAGGATGAGGACTGGAGACAGAGAGATCCTGAGAAGAGTACTTGAACCAGAGAAATGCTGTGGATGTGGACTGGAGACAGAGAGATGTTCAGGATGAAGACTGGAGACAGAGAGATGATGATAAGAGTACTTGAACCAGAGAGATGCTGAGGAAGAGGACTGGAGACCGAGTGATGCTGAGAAGAGTACTGGAACCAGAGAGAGGATGAGGATGTGGACTGGAGACAGAGAGATTCTCAGGAGGAGGACTGGAGACAGAGAGATGCTGAGAAGAGTACTTGAACCAGAGAGATGCTGAGGAAGAGGACTGGAGACAGAGAGATGCTGAGGATGTGGACCGGAGACAGAGAGGTGTTCTGGATGAGGACTGGAGACAGAGATATGCTGAGGATGAAGACTGGAGGCAGAGAGATGCTGAGGATGTGGACTGGAGACAGAGAGATGCTCAGGATGAGGACTGCAGACAGGGAGATGCTGAGAAGAGTACCTGGACCATAGAGCTGATGAGGATGAGCACTGGATACAGAGAGATGGATGAGGACTGGAGACAGAGGGATGCTGAGTATGTGCACTGGAGACAGAGAGGTGCTCGGGATTGAGGACTGGAGACAGAGAGATCCTGAGAAGAGTACCTGAACCAGCGTGATGCTGAGGATAAGAACTGGAGACAGAGAGATGCTGAGAAGAGTACTTGAACCAGAGATATGCTGAGGATGAGGACTGGAGACAGAGAGATGCTGAGAAGAGTACTGGAGACAGAGAGATGCTGAGGATGTGGACTGGAGACAGAGAGATGCTGAGAAGAGTACTGGAACCAGAGATATGCTGAGGATGAGGAATCGAGACAGACGGATGCTGAGAAGAGTACTGGAGACAGAGAGATGCTGAGAAGAGTACTGGAGACAGAGAGATGGTGAGGATATGGACTGGAGACAGAGAGATGCTCAGGATGAGGACTGGAGACAGAGAGATGCTGAGAAGAGTACCTGAACCAGAGAGCTGATGACGATGAGCACTGGAGACGGAGAGATGGATGAGGAGTGGAGACAAAGACATGCTGATAAGAGTACTTGAACCAGAGAGATGCTTAGGAAGAGGACTGGAGAGAGAGTGATGCTGAGAAGAGTACTGGAACAAGAGAGAGGCTGAGGATGTGGACTGGAGACAGAGAGGTGCTCAGGATGAGGACTGGAGACAGAGAGATGCTTAGAAGAGTACTTGAACAAGCGAGATGCTGAGGATAAGGACTGGAGAGATGCTGAGAACAGTACTTGAACCAGAGATATGCTGAGGATGAGGACTGGAGACAGAGAGATTCTGAGGATGAGGAACGGAGACAGACTGATGCTGAGAAGAATACTTGAACCATAGCGATGCTGAGGAAGAGGATTGCAGACAGATAGATGTTGAGAGGAGTACTGGAACCAGAGAGATGCTGAGGATGACTACTGGAGATAGAGAGATGCTGAAAAGAGTACTTGAACCAGAGAGATGCTGAGGAAGAGGACTGGAGACAGAGAGATGCTGAGAAGAGTACTGGATCCAAAGAGATGCTGAGGATGTGGACTGGAGAAAGAGAGGTGCTCAGGATGAGGACTGGAGACAGAGATGCTGAGAAGAGTACTGGAGACAGAGAGATGTTCAGGATAAGGACTGGAGACAGAGAGATGTTCAGGATGAGGACAGGAGACAGAGAGATGCTGATAAGAGTACTTGAACCAGAGAGATCCTGAGGAAGAGGACTGGAGAGAGAGTGATGCTGAGAAGAGTACTGGATCCAGAGAGATGCTGAGGATGTGGACTGGAGACAGAGAGGTGCTCAGGATGAGGACTGGAGACAGAGAGATCCTGAGAAGAGTACTTGAACCAGCGAGATGCTGCGGATAAGGACTGGAGACAGAGAGATGCTGAGAAGAGTACTTGAACCAGAGATATGCTGAGGATGTGGACTGGAGACAGAGAGATGTTCAGGATGAGGGCTGGAGAAAGAGAGCTGCTGATAAGAGTACTTGAACCAGAGAGATGCTGAGGAAGAGGCCTGGAGGCAGAGTGACACTGAGAAGAATACTGGAACCAGAGAGAGGCTGTGGATGTGGACTGGAGACAGAGAGATTCTCAGGAGGAGGACTGGAGACAAAGAGATGCTGATAAGGGTACTTGAATCAGAGAGATGCTGAGGATGTGGACTGGAGACAGAGAGGTGCTCAGGATGAGGACTGAAGACAGAGAGATGCTGAGAAGAGTACTGGAACCAGAGATATGCTGAGGATGAGGACTCGAGACAGACGGATGCTGAGAAGAGTACTGGAGACAGAGAGATGCTGAGAAGAGTACTGGAGACAGAGAGATGCTGAGGATATGGACTGGTGACAGAGAGATGCTCAGGATGAGGACTGGAGACAGAGAGATGCTGAGAAGAGTACCTGAACCAGAGAGCTGATGAGGATGAGCACTGGAGACAGAGAGATGGATGAGGAGTGGAGACAAAGACATGCTGAGGATGTGGACTGGAGCCAGAGGGGTGCTCAGGATGGGGACTGGAGACAGTGAGATCCTGAGAAGAGTACTTGAACCAGTGAAATGCTACAGATGTGGACTGGAGACAGAGAGATGTTCAGGATGAAGACTGGAGACAGGGAGATGCTGATAAGAGTACTTGAACCAGAGAGATGCTGGGGAAGAGGACTGAAGACCGAGTGACGCTGAGAAGAGTACTGGAACCAGAGAGAGGATGAGGATGTGGACTGGAGACAGAGAGATTCTCAGGAGGAGGACTGGAGACAGAGATATGCTGAGAAGAGTACTGGAACCAGAGATATGCTGAGGATGAAGACTGGAGACAGAGAGATGCTGGGAAGAGTACTGGAGACAGAGATGCTGAGGATGTGGACTGGAGACAGAGAGATGCACAGGATGAGGACTGGAGACAGAGAGATGCTGAGAAGAGTACCTGGACCATAGAGCTGATGAGGATGAGCACTGGATACAGAGAGATGGATGAGGACTGGAGACAGAGGGATGCTGAGTATGTGCACTGGAGACATAGAGGTGCTCGGGATTGAGGACTGGAGACAGAGAGATCCTGAGAAGAGTACCTGAACCAGCGTGATGCTGAGGATAAGAACTGGAGACAGAGAGATGCTGAGAAGAGTACTTGAATCAGAGAGATGCTGAGGATGTGGACTGGAGACAGAGAGGTGCTCAGGATGAGGACTGGAGACAGAGAGATGCTGAGAAGAGTACTGGAACCAGAGATATGCTGAGGATGAGGACTCGAGACAGACGGATGCTGAGAAGAGTACTGGAGACAGAGAGATGCTGGGAAGAGTACTGGAGACAGAGAGATGCTGAGGATATGGACTGGAGACAGAGAGATGCTCAGGATAAGGACTGGAGACATAGAGATGCTGAGAATAGCGTCTGAACCAGAGAGCTGATGAGGATGAGCACTGGAGACAGAGAGATGGATGAGGAGTGGAGACAAAGACATGCTGATAAGAGTACTTGAACCAGAGAGATGCTGAGGAAGAGGACTGGAGAGAGAGTGATGCTGAGAAGAGTACTGGAACAGGAGAGAGGCTGAGGATGTGGACTGGAGACAGAGAGGTGCTCAGGATGAGGACTGGAGACAGAGAGATGCTGAGAAGAGTACTTGAACAAGCGAGATGCTGAGGATAAGGACTGGAGAGATGCAGAGAACAGTACTTGAACCAGAGATATGCTGAGGATGAGGACTGGAGACAGAGAGATTCTGAGGATGAGGAACGGAGACAGACTGATGCTGAGAAGAATACTTGAACCATAGCGATGCAGAGGAAGAGGATTGCAGACAGATAGATGTTGAGAGGAGTACTGGAACCAGAGAGATGCTGAGGATGACTACTGGAGATAGAGAGATGCTGAGAAGAGTACTTGAACCAGAGAGATGCTGAGGAAGAGGACTGGAGACAGAGAGATGCTGAGAAGAGTACTGGATCCAAAGAGATGCTGAGGATGTGGACTGGAGAAAGAGAGGTGCTCATGATGAGGACTGGAGACAGAGAGATGTTGAGAAGAGTACTGGAGACAGAGAGATGTTCAGGATAAGGACTGGAGACAGAGAGATGTTCAGGATGAGGACAGGAGACAGAGAGATGCTGATAAGAGTACTTGAACCAGAGCGATCCTGAGGAAGAGGACTGGAGAGAGAGTGATGCTGAGAAGAGTACTGGATCCAGAGAGATGCTGAGGATGTGGACTGGAGACAGAGAGGTGCTCAGGATGAGGACTGGAGACAGAGAGATCCTGAGAAGAGTACTTGAACCAGCGAGATGCTGCGGATAAGGACTGGAGACAGAGAGATGCTGAGAAGAGTACTTGAACCAGAGATATGCTGCAGATGTGGACTGGAGACAGAGCGATGTTCAGGATGAGGGCTGGAGACAGAGAGCTGCTGATAAGAGTACTTGAACCAGTGAGATGCTGAGGAAGAGGCCTGGAGACAGAGTGACACTGAGAAGAGTACTGGAACCAGAGAGAGGCTGTGGATGTGGACTGGAGACAGAGAGATTCTCAGGAGGAGGACTGGAGACAAAGAGATGCTGAGAAGAGTACTTGAATCAGAGAGATGCTGAGGATGAGGACTGGAGACAGAGAGATGCTGAGAAGAGTACTGGAACCAGAGATATGCTGAGGATGAGGACTCGAGACAGACGGATGCTGAGAAGAGTACTGGAGACAGAGAGATGCTAAGAAGAGTACTGGAGACAGAGAGATGCTCAGGATGAGGACTGGAGACAGAGAGATGCTTAGAAGAGTACTTGAACCAGAGAGCTGATGAGGATGAGCACTGGAGACGGAGAGATGGATGAGGAGTGGAGACAAAGACATGCTGATAAGAGTACTTGAACCAGAGAGATGCTGAGGAAGAGGACTGGTGAGAGAGTGATGCTGAGAAGAGTACTGGAACAAGAGAGAGGCTGAGGATGTGGACTGGAGACAGAGAGGTGCTCAGGATGAGGACTGGAGACAGAGAGATGCTGAGAAGAGTACTTGAACAAGCGAGATGCTGAGGATAAGGACTGGAGAGATGCTGAGAACAGTACTTGAACCAGAGATATGCGGAGGATGAGGACTGGAGACAGAGAGATTCTGAGGATGAGGAACGGAGACAGACTGATGCTGAGAAGAATACTTGAACCATAGCGATGCTGAGGAAGAGGATTGCAGACAGATAGATGTTGAGAGGAGTACTGGAACCAGAGAGATGCTGAGGATGACTACTGGTGATAGAGAGATGCTGAGAAGAGTACTTGAACCAGAGAGATGCTGAGGAAGAGGACTGGAGACAGAGAGATGCTGAGGAAGAGGACTGGAGACAGAGAGATGCTGACGATGTGGACCGTAGAAAGAGAGGTGCTCGTGATGAGGACTGGAGACAGAGAGATGCTGAGAAGAGTACTGGAGACAGAGAGATGTTCAGGATAAGGACTGGAGACAGAGAGATGCTGAGAAGAGTACCTGAACCAGAGAGATGATGAGGATGAGCACTGGAGACAGAGAGATGGATGTGGACTGGAGACAGAGAGATGCTGAGGATGTGGACTGGAGCCAGAGGGGTGCTCAGGATGAGGACTGGAGACAGAGAGATCCTGAGAAGAGTACTTGAACCAGAGAAATGCTGTGGATGTGGACTGGAGACAGAGAGATGTTCAGGATGAAGACTGGAGACAGAGAGATGATGATAAGAGTACTTGAACCAGAGAGATGCTGAGGAAGAGGACTGGAGACCGAGTGATGCTGAGAAGAGTACTGGAACCAGAGAGAGGATGAGGATGTGGACTGGAGACAGAGAGATTCTCAGGAGGAGGACTGGAGACAGAGAGATGCTGAGAAGAGTACTTGAACCAGAGAGATGCTGAGGAAGAGGACTGGAGACAGAGAGATGCTGAGGATGTGGACCGGAGACAGAGAGGTGTTCTGGATGAGGACTGGAGACAGAGATATGCTGAGGATGAAGACTGGAGGCAGAGAGATGCTGAGGATGTGGACTGGAGACAGAGAGATGCTCAGGATGAGGACTGCAGACAGGGAGATGCTGAGAAGAGTACCTGGACCATAGAGCTGATGAGGATGAGCACTGGATACAGAGAGATGGATGAGGACTGGAGACAGAGGGATGCTGAGTATGTGCACTGGAGACAGAGAGGTGCTCGGGATTGAGGACTGGAGACAGAGAGATCCTGAGAAGAGTACCTGAACCAGCGTGATGCTGAGGATAAGAACTGGAGACAGAGAGATGCTGAGAAGAGTACTTGAACCAGAGATATGCTGAGGATGAGGACTGGAGACAGAGAGATGCTGAGAAGAGTACTGGAGACAGAGAGATGCTGAGGATGTGGACTGGAGACAGAGAGATCTTCAGGATGAGGACTGGAGACACAGAGATGCTGATAAGAGTACTTGAACAAGAGAGATGCTGAGGAAGAGGACTGGAGACAGAGAGATGCTGAGAAGAGTACTGGATCCAGAGAGATGCTGAGGATGAGGACTGGAGACAGAGAGATGCTGAGAAGAGTACTGGAGACAGAGAGATGCTGAAGATGTGGACTGGAGACAGAGAGATCTTCAGGATGAGGACTGGAGACACAGAGATGCTGATAAGAGTACTTGAACAAGAGAGATGCTGAGGAAGAGGACTGGAGACAGAGTGACGATGAGAAGAATACTGGAACCAGAGAGAGACTGTGGATGTGGACTGGAGACAGAGAGATGCTCAGGAGGAGGACTGGAGAAAGAGAGATGCTGATAAGAGTACCCGAACCAGAGAGATGATGAGGATGAGCACTAGAGACAGAGAGATGGATGAGGACTGGAGACAGAGAGATTGATGAGTACTGGAGACAGAGAGATGCTTATAAGAGTACTTGAACCGGAGAGATGCAGAGGATGTGGACTGAAAACAGGGATATGCTGAGGATGAGGACTGGAGACAGAGAGATGCTGAAAGGAGCTCTTGGACAAAAGAGGACCTTTAAAGATATTTGCACCAAAGAGGTGCTGAGTTAATAAATGGATACAGAGAGGGACAGTGAGGAGCATTTCATCCAAAGAGGTGCTAAGAGGAGCAGTTAGACAAGAAAGGTGTTGAATAAAGCACTGGGACCTAATAAGGTATTGAAGAGAAACCCTTAAACGAGAGTGCACTGTTGGATGAGGATCTTGGAGGGCATTCTCTAAGAGCTTTTGTAAATACTGATGAATCTAATTGGAGCAGCAATAATAGGAAGTACTTGAACCCTGCAGGTGCTGAGAAGAAGTTGACCATACAAGAGCTATGAATCCTAAGAAATACTTAAACCAAAGAGCGTCCAAGGCCCCTGATGAGATTCACATGAACCCAAGGGGTGCTGGGAAAACTGAGAAACACATGAGCCCAAGGGGTGCTGGAGAAACTGAGAATCACATGAACCCAAGGGGTGCTGGGAAAACTGAGAATAACATGAACCCAAGGGGTGCTGGGAAAACTGAGAATAACATGAACCTAAGGGGTGCTGGGAAAACTGAGAATCACATGAACCCAAGGGGTGCTGGAGAAACCGAGAATCACATGAACCCAAGGGGTGCTTGGAAAACCGATAATCACATGAACCCAAGGGGTGCTGGGAAAACTGAGAATCACATGAACCCAAGGTGTGGTGGGAAAACCAATAATCACATGAACCCAAGGGGTGCTGGAGAAACCAAGAATCACATGAACCCAAGGGGTACTGGGAAAAGTGAGAAACACATGAGCCCAAGGGGTACTGGGAAAAGTGAGAATCACATGAACCCAACGGGTGCTGGGAAAACTGAGAATTAAATGAACCCAAGGGGTGCTGGGAAAACCGAGAATCACATGAACCCAAGGGGTGCTGGAGAAACTGAGAATCACATGAACCCAAAGAGTGCTGGGAAAACAGAGAATCACATGAACCCAAGGGGTGCTGGGAAAACTGAGAATCACATGAACCCAAGGGGTGCTGGGAAAACTTAGAATCATATGAACCAAAGGGGTGCTGGGAAAACTGAGAATCACATGAACCCAAGGGGTGCTGGGAAAACCGAGAATCACATGAACCCAAGGGGTGCTGGGAAAACTGAGAATAACATGAACCTAAGGGGTGCTGGGAAAACTGAGAATCACATGAACCCAAGGGGTGCTGGAGAAACCGAGAATCACATGAACCCAAGGGGTGCTTGGAAAACCGATAATCACATGAACCCAAGGGGTGCTGGGAAAACTGAGAATCACATGAACCCAAGGGGTGCTGGGAAAACCGAGAATCATATGAACCCAAGGGGTGCTAGGAAAACTGAGAGTAACATGAACCCAAGGGGTGCTGGGAAAACCGAGAATCACATGAACTCAAGGGGTGCTGGAGAAACCGAGAATCATATGAACCAAAGAGGTGCTGGGAAAACTGAGAATCACATGAACCCAAGGGGTGCTGGGAAAACTGAGACTAACATGAACCCAAGGGGTGCTGGGAAAACTGAGAATAACATGAACTCAAGGGGTGCTGGGAAAACCTATAATCACATAAACCCAAAGGGTGCTGGGAAAATTGAGAAACACATGAGCCCAAGGGGTACTGGGAAAAGTGAGAATCACATGAACCCAAGGGGTGCGGGGAAAACTGAGAATCTAATGAACTCAAGCAGTGCTGGGAAAACCGAAAATCACCTGAACCTAAGGGATGCTGGAGAAACCGAGAATCACATGAACCCAAAGGGTGCTGGGAAAACCGAGAATCACATGAACCCAAGGGGTGCTGGGAAAACCGAGAATAACATGAACCCAAGGGGTGCTGGGAAAACCGACAATCACATGAACCCAAGGGGTGCTGGAGAAACCGAGAAACATATGAACCTAAGGGGTGCTGGGAAAACCGAGAATCACATGAACCCAAGGGGTGCTGGGAAAACTGAGAATCATATGAACCAAAGAGGTGCTGGGAAAACCGAGAATCACATGAACCCAAGGGGTGCTGGGAAAACCGATAATCACATGAACCCAAGGGGTGCCGGGAAAACCGAGAATCACATGAACCCAAGGGGTGCTGGAGAAACCGAGAATCATGTGAACCAAAGAGGTGCTGGCAAAACTGAGAATAACACAAACCCAAGAGAGCTGGGAAAACCGAGAATCACATGAACCCAAGGGGTGCTGGAGAAACCAAGAATCACATGAAACCAAGGGGTGCTGGGAAAACTGAGAATAACATGAACTCAAGGGGTGCTGGGAAAACCTATAATCACATAAACCCAAAGGGTGCTGGGAAAACTGAGAAACACATGAGCCCAAGGGGTACTGGGAAAAGTGAGAATCACATGAACCCAAGGGGTGCGGGGAAAACTGAGAATCTAATGAACTCAAGCAGTGCTGGGAAAACCGAAAATCACATGAACCTAAGGGATGCTGGAGAAACCGAGAATCACATGAACCCAAAGGATGCTGGGAAAACCGAGAATCACATGAACCCAAGGGGTGCTGGGAAAACCAAGAATAACATGAACCCAAGGGGTGCTGGGAAAACTGACAATCACATGAACCCAAGGGGTGCTGGAGAAACCGAGAAACATATGAACCTCAGGGGTGCTGGGAAAACTGAGAATCACATGAACCCAAGGGGTGCTGGGAAAACTGAGAATCATATGAACCAAAGAGGTGCTGGGAAAACCGAGAATCACATGAACCCAAGGGGTGCTGGGAAAACCGATAATCGCATGAACCCAAGGGGTGCTGGGAAAACCGAGAATCACATGAACCCAAGGGGTGCTGGAGAAACCGAGAATCATGTGAACCAAAGAGGTGCTGGGAAAACTGAGAATCACATGAACCCAAGGGGTGCTGGGAAAACCGATAATCAGATGAACCCAAGGAGTGCTGGAGAAACCGAGAATCACATGAACCCAAGGGGTGCTGGGAAAAATGAGAATGACATGAACCCAAGGGGTGCTGGGAAAACCGATAATCACATGAACCAAGGGATGCTGGGAACACCGAGAATCACATGAACCCAAGAGTGCTGGAGAAACAGAGAATCATATGAACCAAAGAGGTGCTGGGAAAACTGAGAATCACATGAACCCAAGGGGTGCTGGGAAAACCGAGAATCACATAAACCCAAGGGGTGCTGGGAAAACTGAGAATCACATGAACCCAAGGGGTGCTGGAGAAAACGAAAAACATATGAACCAAAGAGGTGCTGGGAAAACTGAGAATCACATGAACCCAAGGGGTGCTAGGAAAACCGAGAATCACATGAACCCAAGGGGTGCTGGAAAACTGAGAATAACATGAACCCAAGAGGTGCTGGGAAAACCGAGAATCACATGAACCCAAGGGGTGCTGAAAAAACTGAGAATCACATGAACCCAAGGGGTGCTGGGAAAACTGAGACTAACATGAACCCAAGGGGTGCTGGGAAAACCGAGAATCACAGGAACCCAAGGGGTGCTGGAGAAACCGAGAATCATATGAACCAAAGAGGTGCTGGGAAAACTGAGAATCACATGAACCCAAGGGGTGCTGGGAAAACCGAGAATCACATGAACCCAAGGGGTGCTGGGAAAACCGAGAATCACATGAACCCAAGGGGTGCTGGGAAAACCAAGAATCACATGAACCCAAGGGGTGCTGGAGAAACCGAGAATCGCATGAACCAAAGAGGTGCTGGGAAAACCGAGAATTACATGAACCCGAAGGGGTGCTGGGAAACCTGAGAATAACATGAACCCAAGGTGTGCTGGGAAAACTGAGAATCACATGAACCCAAGGGGTGCTGGGAATACCGAGAATCACATGAACCCAAGGGGTGCTGGGAAAACTGAGAATAACATGAACCCAAGGGGTGCTGGGAAAACCAAGAATCACATGAACCCAAGGGGTGCTGGAGAAACCGAGAATCACATGAACCCGAAGGGGTGCTGGGAAAACCGAGAATCACATGAACCCGAAGGGGTGCTGGGAAACCCGAGAATCACATGAACCCAAAGGGTGCTGAAGAAACTGAGAATCACATGAACCCAAGGGGTGCTGGGAAAACCGAGAATCACATGAACCCAAGGGGTGCTGGGAAAACTGAGAATAACATGAACCCAAGGGGTGCTGGGAAAACCAAGAATCACATGAACCCAAGGGGTGCTGGAGAAACCGAGAATCACATGAACCAAAGAGGTGCTGGGAAAACCGAGAATTACATGAACCCGAAGGGGTGCTGGGAAACCTGAGAATAACATGAACCCAAGGTGTGCTGGGAAAACTGAGAATCACATGAACCCAAGGGGTGCTGGGAATACCGAGAATCACATGAACCCAAGGGGTGCTGGGAAAACTGAGAATAACATGAACCCAAGGGGTGCTGGGAAAACCAAGAATCACATGAACCCAAGGGGTGCTGGAGAAACCGAGAATCACATGAACCAAAGAGGTGCTGGGAAAACCGAGAATCACATGAACCCGAAGGGGTGCTGGGAAACCCGAGAATCACATGAACCCAAAGGGTGCTGGGAAAACTGAGAATCACATGAACAAAAGGGGTGCTGGGAAAACTGAGAATCACATGAACCCAAGAGGTGCTGGGAAAACGGAGAATCACATGAACCCAAGGGATGCTGGGAAAACCGAGAATCACATGAACCCAAGGTGTGCTGGGAAAACTGAGAATCACATGAACCCAAGGGGTGCTGGGAATACCGAGAATCACATGAACCCAAGGGGTGCTGGGAAAACTGAGAATAACATGAACCCAAGGGGTGCTGGGAAAACCAAGAATCACATGAACCCAAGGTTTGTTGGGAAAACCGAGAATCACATGAACCCGAAGGGGTGCTGGGAAACCCGAGAATCACATGAACCCAAGGTGTGCTGGGAAAACTGAGAATAACATGAACCCAAGGGCTGCTGGGAATACAGAGAATCACATGAACCCAAGGGGTGCTGGGAAAACTGAGAATAACATGAACCCAAGGAGTGCTGAGAAAACCAAGAATCACATGAACCCAAGGGGTGTTGGAGAAACCGAGAATCACATGAACCAAAGAGGTGCTGGGAAAACCGAGAATCACATGAACCCGAAGGGGTGCTGGGAAACCCGAGAATCACATGAACCCAAGGGGTGCTGGAGAAACTGAGAATCACATGAACCCACGGGGTGCTGGGAAAACTGAGAATCACATGAACCAAAGGGGTGCTGGGAAAACTGAGAATCACATGAACCCAAGAGGTGCTGGGAAAACGGAGAATCACATGAACCCAAGGGGTGCTGGGAAAACTGAGAATAACATGAACCCAAGGGGTGCTGGGAAAACTGAGAATCACATGAACCCAAGGGGTGCTGGGAAAATCGATAATCACATGAACCCAAGGGGTGCTGGGAAAACTGAGAATAACATGAACCCAAGGGGTGCTGGGAAAACGAGAATCACATGAACCCAAGGGGTGCTGGAGAAACCGAGAATCATATGAACCAAAGAGGTGCTGGGAAAACTGAGAATCACATGAACCCAAGGGGTGTTGGGAAAACAGATAATCACATAAGCCCAAGGGGTGCTGGAAAAACCAAGAATCATATGAACCAAAGAGGTGCTGGGAAAACTGAGAATCACATGAACCCAAGGGATTCTGGGAAAACTGAGACTAACATAAACCCAAAGCGTGCTGGGAAAACTGAGAATCACATGAACCCAAGGGGTGCTGGAGAAACCGAGAATCACATGAACCCAAGGGGTGCTGGGAAAACTGAGAATAACATGAACCCTAGGGGTGCTGGGAAAACCTAGAATCACATGAACCCAAGGGGTGCTGGAGAAACCGAGAATCATATGAACCAAAGAGGTGCTGGGAAAACTGAGAATCACATGAACCCAAGGGGTGCTGGGAAAACCGAGAATCACATGAACCCAAGGGGTGCTGGGAAAACTGAGAATAAGATGAACCCAAGGGGTGCTGGGAAAACCGAGAATCACATGAACCCAAGGGGTGCTGGAGAAACCGAGAATCATATGAACCCAAGGGGTGCTGGAGAAACCGAGAATCATATGAACCCAAGGGGTGCTGGAGAAACCGAGAATCACATGAACCCAAGGGGTGCTGGGAAAACCGAGAATCACATGAACCCAAGGGGTGCTGGGAAAACTGAGAATAACATGAACCCAAGGGGTGCTGGGAAAACTGAGAATCACATGAACCCAAGGGTTGATGGGAAAACCGATAATCACATGAACCCAAGGTGTGCTGGGAAAACTGAGAATCACATGAACCCAAGGGGTGCTGGGAAAACTGAGAATCACATGAACCCAAGGGGTGCTGGGAAAACCGATAATCACATGAACCCAAGGAGTGCTGGAGAAACCGAGAATCACATGAACCCAAGTGGTGCTGGGAAAACTGAGAATCACATGAACCCAAGGGGTGCTGGAGAAACAGAGAATCATATGAACCAAAGAGGTGCTGGGAAAACTGAGAATCACATGAACCCAAGGGGTGCTGGAGAAAACGAAAAACATATGAACCAAAGAGGTGCTGGGAAAACTGAGAATAACATGAACCCAAGGGGTGCTGGGAAAACTGAGAATCACATGAACCCAAGGGGTGCTGGAGAAAACGAAAAACATATGAACCAAAGAGGTGCTGGGAAAACTGAGAATCATATGAACCCAAGGGGTGCTGGGAAAACTGAGAATAAAATGAACCCAAGAGGTGCTGGGAAAACCGAGAATCACATGAACCCAAGGGGTGCTGGGAAAACCGAGAATAACATGAACCCAAGGGGTGCTGGGAAAACCGAGAATCATATGAACCAAAGAGGTGCTGGGAAAACTGAGAATCACATGAACCCAAGGGGTGCTGGGAAAACTGAGAATCACATTAACCCAAGGGGTGCTGGGAAAACTGAGAATAACATGAACCCAAGCGGTGCTGGGAAAACCAAGAATCACATGAACCCAAGGGGTGCTGGGAAAACCGAGAATCACATGAACCCAAGGGGTGCTGGAGAAACAGAGAATAATATGAACCAAAGAGGTGCTGGGAAAACTGTGAATCACATGAACCCAAGTGGTGCTGGGAAAACCGAGAATCACATGAACCCAAGGGGTGCTGGGAAAACTGAGAATCACATGAACCCAAGGGGTGCTGGAGAAAACGAAAAACATATGAACCAAAGAGGTGCTGGGAAAACTGAGAATCACATGAACCCAAGGGGTGCTGGGAAAACTGAGAATAACATGAACCCAAGAGGTGCTGGGAAAACCGAGAATCACATGAACCCAAGGGGTACTGAAGAAACTGAGAATCACATGAACCCAAGGGGTGCTGGGAAAACTGAGAATAACATGAACCCAAGGGGTGCTGGGAAAACCGAGAATCACAGGAACCCAAGGGGTGCTGGAGAAACCGAGAATCATATGAACCAAAGAGGTGCTGGGAAAACTGAGAATCACATGAACCCAAGGGGTGCTGGGAAAACCGAGAATCACATTAACCCATGGGGTGCTGGGAAAACTGAGAATAACATGAACCCAAGGGGTGCTGGGAAAACCAAGAATCACATGAACCCAAGGGGTGCTGGAGAAACCGAGAATCACATGAACCAAAGAGGTGCTGGGAAAACCGAAAATCACATGAACCCAAAGGGGTGCTGGGAAACCTGAGAATCACATGAACCCAAGGTGTGCTGGGAAAACTGAGAATCACATGAACCCAAGGGGTGCTGGGAATACCGAGAATCACATGAACCCAAGGGGTGCTGGAGAAAACGAAAAACATATGAACCCAAGGGGTGCTGGGAAAACCAAGAATCACATGAACCCAAGGGGTGCTGGAGAAACTGAGAATAACATGAACCCAAGAGGTGCTGGGAAAACCGAGAATCACATGAACCCAAGGTGTGCTGAAGAAACTGAGAATCACATGAACCCAAGGGCTGCTGGGAAAACTGAGAATAACATGAACCCAAGGGGTGCTGGGAAAACCGAGAATCACAGGAACCCAAGGGGTGCTGGAGAAACCGAGAATCATATGAACCAAAGAGGTGCTGGGAAAACTGAGAATCACATGAACCCAAGGGGTGCTGGGAAAACCGAGAATCACATTAACCCAAGGGGTGCTGGGAAAACTGAGAATAACATGAACCCAAGGGGTGCTGGGAAAACCAAGAATCACATGAACCCAAGGGGTGCTGGAGAAACCGAGAATCACATGAACCAAAGAGGTGCTGGGAAAACCGAGAATCACATGAACCCGAAGGGGTGCTGGGAAACCTGAGAATCACATGAACCCAAGGTGTGCTGGGAAAACTGAGAATCACATGAACCCAAGGGGTGCTGGGAATACCGAGAATCACATGAACCCAAGGGGTGCTGGGAAAACTGAGAATAACATGAACCCAAGGGGTGCTGGGAAAACCAAGAATCACATGAACCCAAGGGGTGCTGGAGAAACCGAGAATCGCATGAACCAAAGAGGTGCTGGGAAAACCGAGAATCACATGAACCCGAAGGGGTGCTGGGAAAACCGAGAATCACATGAACCTAAGGGGTGCTGAAGAAACTGAGAATCACATGAACCCAAGGGGTGCTGGGAAAACTGAGAATCACTTGAACCAAAGGGGTGCTGGGAAAACTGAGAATCACATGAACCCAAGAGGTGCTGGGAAAACAGAGAATCACATGAACCCAACGGGTGCTGGGAAAACTGAGAATAACATGAACCCAAGGGGTGCTGGGAAAACTGAGAATCACATGAACCCAAGGGGTGCTGGGAAAACCGATAATCACATGAACCAAAGAGGTGCTGGGAAAACTGAGAATCACATGAACCCAAGGGGTGATGGGAAAACCGAGAATCACCTGAACCCAAGGTGTGCTGGGAAAACTGAGAATCACATGAACCCAAGGGGTGCTGGGAATACCGAGAATCACATGAACCCAAGGGGTGCTGGGAAAACTGAGAATAACATGAACCCAAGGGGTGCTGGGAAAACCAAGAATCACATGAACCCAAGGGTTGCTGGGAAAACCGAGAATCACATGAACCCGAAGGGGTGCTGGGAAACCCGAGAATCACATGAACCCAAGGTGTGCTGGGAAAACTGAGAAAACCATGAACCCGATGGGTGCTGGGAATACAGAGAATCACATGAGCCCAAGGGGTGCTGGGAAAACTGAGAATAACATGAACCCAAGGAGTGCTGAGAAAACCAAGAATCACATGAACCCAAGGGGTGCTGGAGAAACCGAGAATCACATGAACCAAAGAGGTGCTGGGAAAACCGAGAATCACATGAACCCGAAGGGGTGCTGGGAAACCCGAGAATCACATGAACCCAAGGGGTGCTGGAGAAACTGAGAATCACATGAACCCAAGGGGTGCTGGGAAAACTGAGAATCACATGAACCAAAGGGGTGCTGGGAAAACTGAGAATCACATGAACCCAAGAGGTGCTGGGAAAACGGAGAATCACATGAACCCAAGGGGTGCTGGGAAAACTGAGAATAACATGAACCCAAGGGGTGCTGGGAAAACTGAGAATCACATGAACCCAAGGGGTGCTGGGAAAATCGATAATCACATGAACCCAAGGGGTGCTGGGAAAACTGAGAATCACATGAACCCAAGGGGTGCTGGGAAATCGAGAATCACATGAACCCAAGGGGTGCTGGAGAAACCGAGAATCATATGAACCAAAGAGGTGCTGGGAAAACTGAGAATCACATGAACCCAAGGGGTGCTGGGAAAACAGATAATCACATGAACCCAAGGGGTGCTGGGAAAACTGAGAATAACATGAACCCAAGGGGTGCTGGGAAAACCGAGAATCACATGAAGCCAAGGGGTGCTGGAGAAACCGAGAATCATATGAACCAAAGAGGTGCTGGGAAAACTGAGAATCACATGAACCCAAGGTGTGCTGGGAAAACTGAGACTAACATGAACCCAAAGGGTGCTGGGAAAACTGAGAACCACATGAACCCAAGGGGTGCTGGAGAAACAGAGAATCACATGAACCCAAGGGGTGCTGGATAAACTGATAACAACATGAACCCAAAGGGTGCTCGGAAAACCGATAATCAAATCAACCCAAGGGGTGCTGGGAAAACCGAGAATCACATGAACCCAAGGGGTGCTGTGAAAACTGAGAATAACATGAACCCTAGGGGTGCTGGGAAAACCTAGAATCACATGAACCCAATGGGTGCTGGAGAAACCGAGAATCATATGAACCAAAGAGGTGCTGGGAAAACTGAGAATCACATGAACCCAAGGGGTGCTGGGAAAACTGAGAATCACATGAACCCAATGGGTGCTGGAGAAACCGAGAATCATATGAACCCAAGGGGTGCTGGAGAAATCGAGAATCATATGAACCAAAGAGGTGGTGGGAAAACTGAGAATCACATGAACCCAAGGGGTGCTGGGAAAACTGAGAATAACATGAACCCAAGGGGTGCTGGGAAAACTGAGAATCACATGAACCCAAGGGTTGCTGGGAAAACCGATAATCACATGAACCCTAGGTGTGCTGGGAAAACTGAGAATCACATGAACCCAAGGGGTGCTGGGAAAACCGAGAATCACATGAACCCAAAGGGTGCTGGGAAAACCGAGAATCACATGAACCCAAGGGGTTCTGGAGAAACCGAGAATCACATGAACCAAAGAGGTGCTGGGAAAACCAAGAATCACATGAACCCGAAGGGGTCTGGGAAACCCGAGAATCACATGAACCCAAGGGGTGCTGGAGAAACTGAGAATCACATGAACCCAAGGGGTGCTGGGAAAATTGAGAATCACATGAACCAAAGGGGTGCTGGGAAAACTGAGAATCACATGAACCCAAGAGGTGCTGGGAAAACGGAGAATCACATGAACCCAAGGGGTGCTGGGAAAACTGAGAATAACATGAACCCAAGGGGTGCTGGGAAAACTGAGAATCACATGAACCCATGTCGTGCTGGGAAAACCGATAATCACATGAACCCAAGGGGTGCTGGAGAAACCGAGAATCACATGAACCCAAGGGGTGCTGGGAAAACTGAGTATAACATGAACCCAAGGGGTGCTGGGAAAATCGATAATCACATGAACCCAAGGGGTGCTAGGAAAACTGAGAATCACATGAACCCAAGGGGTTCTGGGAAAACTGAGAATCACATGAACCCAAGGGGTGCTGGGAAAACTGAGAATAACATGAACCCAAGGGGTGCTGGGAAAACCGAGAATCACATGAACCCAAGGGGTGCTGGGAAAACTGAGAATCACATGAACCCAAGGGGTGCTGGAGAAACCGAGAATCATATGTACCAAAGAGGTGCTGGGAAAACTGAGAATCACATGAACCCAAGGGGTGCTGGGAAACCAGAGAATCACATGAACCCAAGGGGTGCTTGGAAAACTGAGAATAACATGAACCCAAGGGGTGCTGCGAAAACCGAGAATCAAATGAACCCAAGGGGTGCTGGAGAAACCGAGGATCAAATGAACCCAAGGGGTGCTGGAGAAACCGAGGATCATATGAACCCAAGAGGTGCTGGGAAAACTGAGAATCACATGAACCCAAGGGGTGCTGGGAAAACCGAGAATCACATGAACCCAAGGGATGCTGGGAAAACTGAGAATAACATGAACCCAAGGGGTGCTGGGAAAACTGAGAATCACATGAACCCAAGGGGTGCTGGCAAAACCAATAATCACATGAACCTAAGGGGTGCTTGGAAAACTGAGAATCACATGAACCCAAGGGGTGCTGGAGAAACCGAGAATCATATGAACCCAAGGGGTGCTGGGAAAAGTGAGAATAGCATGAACCCAAGGGGTGCTGGGAAAACCGAGAAACACATTAACCCAAGGGGTGGTGGAGAAACCGAAAATCATATGAGCCCATGGGTGCTGGGAAAACCGAGAATCACATGAACCCAAGGGGTGCTGGAGAAACCGAGAATCATGTGAACCAAAGAGGTGCTGGGAAAACTGAGAATTACATGAACCCAAGGGGTGCTGGGAAAACAGATAATCACATGAACCCAAGGGGTGCTGGGAAAACTGAGAATCACATGAACCCAAGAGGTGCTGGGAAAATGGAGAATCACATGAACTCAAGGGGTGCTGGGAAAACCGAGAATCACATGAACCCAAGGGATGCTGGGAAAACTGAGAATAACATGAACCCAAGGGGTGCTGGGAAAACTGAGAATCACATGAACCCAAGGGGTGCTGGTAAAACCAATAATCACATGAACCCAAGGGGTGCTGGGAAAACTGAGAATCACATGAACCCAAGGGGTGCTGGAGAAACCGAGAATCATATGAACCCAAGGGGTGCTGGGAAAACTGAGAATAACATGAACCCAAGGGGTGCTGGGAAAACCGAGAAACACATGAACCCAAGGGGTGCTGGAGAAACCGAGAATCATATGAACCCATGGGTGCTGGGAAAACCGAGAATCACATGAACCCAAGGGGTGCTTCAGAAACCGAGAATCATGTGAACCCAAGGGGTGCTGGGAAAACTGAGTATAACATGAACCCAAGGGGTGCTGGAGAAACCGAGAATCACATGAACCCAAGGGGTGCTGGGAAAACTGAGTATAACATGAACCCAAGGGGTGCTGGAAAAAACCGATAATCACATGAACCCAGGGGTGCTGGGAAAACTGAGAATCACATGAACCCAAGGGGTGCTGGGTAAACCGAGAATCACATGAACCCAAGGGGTGCTGGGAAAACTGAGAATAACATGAACCCAAGGGGTGCTGGGAAAACCGAGAATCACATGAACCCAAGGGGTGCTGGGAAAACTGAGAATCACATGAACCCAAGGGGTGCTGGGAAAACCGAGAATCACATGAACCCAAGGGGTGCTGGAGAAACCGAGAATCATATGAACCAAAGAGGTGCTGGGAAAACTGAGAATCACATGAACCCAAGGGGTGCTGGGAAACCCGAGAATCACATGAACCCAAGGGGTGCTGGGAAAACTGAGAATAACATGAACCCAAGGGGTGCTGCGAAAACCGAGAATCAAATGAACCCAAGGGGTGCTGGAGAAACCGAGAATCATATGAACCAAAGAGGTGCTGGGAAAACTGAGAATCACATGAACCCAAGGGGTGCTGGGAAAACCGAGAATCACATGAACCCAAGGGATGCTGGTAAAACCAATAATCACATGAACCCAAGGGGTGCTGGGAAAACTGAGAATCACATGAACCCAAGGGGTGCTGGAGAAACTGAGAATCATATGAACCAAAGAGGTGCTGGGAAAACTGAGAAGCACATGAACACAAGGGGTGCTGGGAAAACCGAGAATCACATGAACCCAAGGGGTGCTGGGAAAACTGAGAATAACATGAACCCAAGGGGTGCTGGGAAAACCGAGAACCACATGAACCCAAGGGGTGCTGGAGAAACCGAGAATCATATGAACCCATGGGTGCTGGGAAAACCGAGAATCACATGAATCCAAGGGGTGCTGGAGAAACCGAGAATCATGTGAACCAAAGAGGTGCTGGGAAAACTGAGAATCACTTGAACCCAAGGGGTGCTGGGAAAACCGATAATCACATGAACCCAAGGGGTGCTGGGAAAACTGAGATTCACATGAACCCAAGGGGTGCTGGGAAAACCGAGAATCACCTGAACCCAAGGGGTGCTGGGAAAACTGAGAATAACATGAACCCAAGGTGTGCTGGGGAAACCGAGAATCACATGAACCCAAGGGGTGCTGGGAAAACTGAGAATCACATGAACCCAAGGGGTGCTGGAGAAACCGAGAATCATATGAACCAAAGAGGTGCTGGGAAAACTGAGAATCCCATGAACCCAAGGGGTGCTGGGAAAACCGAGAATCACATGAACCCAAGGGGTGCTGGGAAAACTGAGAATCACATGAACCCAAGGGGTGCTGGGAAAACCGATAATCACATGAACCCAAGGGGTGCTGGGAAAACTGAGAATAACATGAACCCAAGGGGTGCTGGGAAAACCGAGAATCACTTGAACCCAAGGGGTGCTGGAGAAACCGAGAATCACATGAACCAAAGAGGTCCTGGGAAAACTGAGAATCACATGAACCCAAGGGGTGCTGGGAAAACCGAGAATAACATGAACCCAAGGGGTGCTGGAAAAACTGAAATAATCGATATTTGGGCGTAGGACCCTATTACAAATGCCTATATCTTTTCGGGGCTGTTGCCCCCTCCCCAATAAAAGCCGCCTTTCCCTGGCAGTGCTGTGCCCTAGAGTAAATAGGCACCGACTTAAATGGGCACATGGGACTCAAGCGCAACCAATAAATATTGCCCTGGGGCTCAAGGGGCAGGGGCAGCCAACCTCAAATTCCCTGTAGAGTTGTTTACTCAAGTGCATTGTGGTCCCTGAAAAACAAGAAAGTAGGCTTCATGGCGCTATACCTCTGTCCTAATTAAGGGATGCCGAGGATGCGTTGATCGAGGGCATTGATCAAAGGTTAAGGCATTAACCAAGAGGGGAGTACCACCCCCAGCAATCAAATACTGTCATACGGCACAGGAGCCTGCCACCAACAAACCACCCAAAAGATGAGGCACTGCCCCAACACAGCCACGCCTGCCACTAGAACCCCCAAAGTGAGGACACCAAATTGGGGATACAGAAAGGGCCCAACTCATTCGGGCTCACAAGATAACCATCCAAACACCACTACCAACACCAACAGAGTGACCACGCCCCACCTTGCCACCAAGGTGCAACCATGACAGATCCAGCACAGGCAGCTACAGAGGCAGGGACAGCCCCCATTGCCAATGCCAGCCTTACCTCGCATGCCAGCCTCATGAGGAGACCAAGCCCATTCACATTCAATCCACGCCTTGACCAAGGACAGCGGTGGGAAGAATGGGTTGAGGAATTTTAAGACTTTGTGGGTGCCATTGGCACACAAGACCCCCCCCTAACAAAATCAGCATCTTTACCAATGTCACAGGAAGAGAAATTAGAAACATAATACGCACAATTCCCCCGCTAAACCACGCCACTTACCCACGACTTCTGGAAGCCATTAACGAAAAACTCGTCATAACACCCAATCGTGACTACGAGCACCTGAGTTTGTATTCAGAAATTGTATAACTTTCTTGAGCATTCAACGCAAACCAGATTGAAACAGGAGTGCTCCTCTACACCTATATTACCACAGTGATCACTGTTAGAGACTACTCCATTACTAGTAGGGGCACCCATTAACTGACATCAACAAGTACATGTCATTTTCAAAGATTGAATCATTAACTACCAATAGAGCTGAAACTCTCGGATTTTCAGCAGAGGAAGCAACGAAAATTCTAGGTTTGATAAAGGAGATCAACATTGACCTTAGTACCTCCGATGACCCAGAAACACTGATACATCAATTAGAGTGACTCATAAGAAGGGAGATAAGTCAGAAACTTCACGCCACAACATTAGCCCAATACTATAAAGCGCAACGAATTCCACGTGGTCTTAGAATAGACTTGGAGCCAACCTTGTGAAAAGAGAACCCAGACTTCGTGAAAAGGTGGAGATACATCCTCAACAAATGTTCATTAGACTTGATCCTTTTAACAATAGAGGAACTATCAAAATCATTAATTAATATTGAATTAGACTTAGAGAAATTGAAAGTAACATTATCTAAGTTAAGCACAAGGAAGAACTAGCAACCATATTAGAAGAAACAAATAGAAAACTCGATGGATATAAGAAGGAAATTGAGGCTAAAAAAATCAGAAAATTCAGAAGAGATACCTTGGATTATAAACTGGACATAGTCTATTCCTGGAAAGACAACTCCAGAAGTGAGAGAACACCTTTCAATTCAAAAGCGCCAACTACGGGCAGTGCTTCTTCTGAAGCCTCAAGTGCTGAATCAGAAATAGCAGAACAAGAACAACAAATACCTACAGAAAGAGAAGAGCAAATACCATCCACATCTAATGCAACGAAATCACCATCGGAAAATATTGCATCTTTTTTAGACAGAGCAAAACTAGAAGAGGCAAGAAGAAAAAAAGAAAAACTAGTCATAAATATCTCAGACTATAGACTGAGCAAGTTCGAAGAAAAAAACACTACAAAAAGGCATCTCATTTGTTCCTTATCATAATAGTTCTCTTCTAAAAGAAAAAATTGATTTTTTCAAATTAACACGCAAAATGAAATTGAAATTGTTCTTTGACACTGAGTGGGGAACACCCAAAGACACCCAATATCTTGAAATGAAACCTAAGAGCACATTTATGCCTCCAATACACAATCCAGTGATTGAGGTGTTTCAAAAACAAGTTCTAAAAGTTCTGGAAAAACTTAACTACCAAAGAAGATCCAGAACTAATTTCACAAAAAGAGAACAACAAGTTCTAAAAAGAATGGTGGGAAAATCCTAATATAATATTGAAACCGGCAGACAAGGGAGGAGCCCTAGTGATGATGAACTCTGAACATTATAAGAAAGAAGTGGAAAGAGAATTAGCAGATGAGGACACCTATCTGCAAATTCATGAAGATCTGACAGAGAAAGTTCAGAAATTAATTAAAACCATACTGGATGAAGCAGAAAATGATGAAATGATAAGCCACAGCACATCATTCCTCCACCATTCCTCTTATATACATACTACCAAAAGTGCACAAGAACTTGACCAATCTGCCAGGGAGACCCATCATTGCAGCTAACAACAGTGTGCTGGAACCATTAGCGCAATGAATGCACATCCATCCATTCCTCTTATATACATACTACCAAAAGTGCACAAGAACTTGACCAATCTGCCAGGGAGACCCATCATTGCAGCTAACAACAGTGTGCTGGAACCATTAGCGCAATACATAGACCGAGCAATTCAACCTCTAACTCGCAAATTCAAAACCTACATAAAAGACACCAATGATTTTTTGAACAAACTAAATTCAATTGAAATAAATGAAGAGCAAGATATCCTGTTTACTATGGACGTCGTAAGCTTGTACACGAACATCACCCATGAAGGAGGGCTAGAAGCCATGGAATGGCTACTGCTGAAACCCGATTCTGACTGTAAAGCTGATAAACTGTGCATTCTTAAATTGCTGAAGACTGTATTACAGAATAACTTCTTCATGTTTGAAGAAAAATACTTTATAGAAATATCCGGAACATCGATGGGAGCCGCTATGGCCCCTAGTTACGCAACAACATACATGGCCTACCTGGAAGAAACTAACATCTTTAATGATGCAAGATGGACCCAACAACTGAAATGCATCTACAGATTTATAGACGACATATTTGGGATTTGGAGAGGCACACACAAAGAACTCAGAGTTTTCTTTCAACATCTGAACCAGATGGCACCAAGGATTAAACTAACATCAAAAACAAGCAAAGAAATGATAGAATTTCTAGATGTATAAATATACAAGAAAAGAGGGAAATTGGAGACCACCATATACACGAAAGAAACAGTCAGAAACAGCATACTGCATGCCAGCAGCTTTCACCCAAAAAAACAGTAGAAAGCATACCATTCAGTCAGTTTTTAAGATACAGAAGAATCATCTCTGAAGAAGGTGAATACAACAAAAAATCACAAGACTTGAAACAAAAATTCGAGAAAACATGCTACCAAGCAGTAAACATAACCACAAGTGCAGAAAAAGTCAGTAAAATCAGCAGAAAAGAAGCTTTAAATCACAAACCCATGGACAAAGTAGACAATTTGGTATATGTCACCACCTTTTCACAACAAAGTCCGAAGATCAAAAAAATCATTAAAAAAACTGGACAACTCTTACATTGGATCCCGTAATGAAAAGACTGTTTCCTGAACCTCCACTCTTTGCCTACAACAAAGGGAGATCGATTAAAGATCAGTTAATAAAAGCAGACTTTTCAGCAGCAAGGGAAACACAGAAAAACCACAAAGGGACGATTCCTTGTTACAATTGCAACAATTGCAACAACTTAATCAAAGGCAACACAATCACTCATCCCCACAAGGGATACAAGATAAATCTTCAACATTCGGCCACATGTGACTCGCAAAATGTAATATACGGCATAAGATGCCCGTGTGGGATATATTATGTCGGGATGACAACAAGAAAAGCCAAAACAAGATGGGCTGAACATAAGTCGAACATAAGAACAGGGGCCATCAAATCGCCAGTTACGCAACATTTCAAACAAGAGAGACACAACATCGCCCAGATGAGGTTCATCATCCTGGAGCAGGTGAAATCCCCAAGAAGGGGAGACAACCTTAACAAAATGTTGCTTCAAAGGGAAACTTACTGGATCAAAAAATTGAATTCTATGCAACCCAACGGCATGAATGCTGATTGGGATTTAAGTTGTTTTTTATAACAACTGAACAAATGAAGAAGGGCATGTGAACTACATATGAAGATTGAAGATCTCAATACGATCACACAACTAGTAAGGATATGTTAAAATGGCGCCCATGGAATACGAGTAATAAGTCACCTCGTCTAGTTCTTCAACAATACAGTTACCATAACAACCAAATTGAACGGGAACGCCGAGCCACAGTGGAACTCTCCACACACACGGAAACATCAAGCGGTGGACGCCGGAGTAGGAGAGAAGCAAAACGAGACGAGCAAAAGATCGGTGAACAGTCGATTCAACACAGACGGCGATCCCGTTACAGCAACGGGAACACGCACGGCACTGTAACTCTAGGACAAAGGTGAGCACATGATTCAAATGCGCATTAACATCTACTATTCCTGAATATGTTAACAATCAGGGTTATGACACTGGGACCCAGCGCTTCTTCCCAAGCGACTGATCCCGGTGCATAACCCGCATCAAAACGCCTAAAAAAAAAACTGTATGGAGTGAAAACAATCTCCTATTGTTTTCTCAACAGATCTAACAAAGAGACTGTTCGTTGCACACTAAAGAAAAACAAATCATTAAAAATGTACCGGCCAAGTGTGGAAGGTGTTTGGAAGAACACTGGATTTTTTGTATCAGTGAAACGGAAGGTCAGAGGTATTTTCAATTAACATTTTTGAGAAGCACGTAATAAGTATTCTGAAACACTGAGTGAACAATGACACTGGCCCTCATTACGACCCTGGCGGATTTTTTCCGCCATCGACGGACTTTTCCGCCATGGCGTAAAGTCCGTTTACGCCATGGCGGTTGGCGGACTTACCGCCCCATTCCGAGGTTGGCGGGGCGGTAAGTCCCCATTGACCCATTTACCCTTCCCCATTCCCATTTCGGCCCCATAGGGCTCAATGGGAGTGGGGAAGGCGTTAATTACGCCACCGTACATTACGGTGGCGTAATTAACACCAAGGTCCCATAGCGCCATGGATTTTTACGCCCGCAAAAAGCGGGCGGAAAAGTGACCATGGCGCTTTGGGAACTCGTAGTTGGCGGTAAGGGGTCGGCGCAGCTAACGCTGGCGTAAACCCCTTACCGCCAGGGTCGTAATGAGGGCCACTGACTAGAATTTTTTCTCTACTTAAATTGCAGAAATTGATTTATTGGAACTTGTGAATAACTCGCACCTGATGAAGGGCTAGAATAGCCCGAAACGTGTTGTGCATTAAAAATCAACACAAAGGCAATAAAATTGAAAGAAAGGAAGCCACATATTTGGACTACCCCCATCTGTAAAGACAGGGAATAGGAAATTGTGGACTATTTATGTAAATTTGAGTGGCTAATTCTATCATCACATTTTGTATGCATGTGTAAAGAATCACACTGGGAAATTTAGTCCCTTGAAAGAATTGCTTGTTTATGTAAGCAATGAAGTTATGTACACAATAACCTGCAATGCTAAATTAATTGCGAGAAAGATATAAATTCCGTTTTGGGAATTCACTTTATTTTGAAATGTTAAAAAATTAAATAAAAAGTCCTAACCATTGACGAGTACATCATAATTGAAAAGTAAGATTTAATTTTTATAGTTATATGCATAAGAGTGTGCACGGAGAATAGGTCACTCCGGTGTGGAGCGACCCTGTTTATTTTGTCTGTTTAGATTGGATTCTGTAGCCCAGAATTAGTCTCTGTTGGCACCAGAGTTTGTATTCAGAAACTGTATAACTTTCTTGAGCATTCAACGCAAACCAGATTGAAACAGGAGTGCTCCTCTACACCTATATTACCCACACAGGGGACCATGCCCTGCAATTGGCCAGCGATGCATGCGATGTGGACAAGAAAACCACTTCCAAGCTATGTGCAAGGAACCTCCCCGAGGCGAACCCAATCAGCCAACAGAATGCCGGTCGCACACCGGAGACACACAGAGAAGAACATGACCAGCGCTCCGTTGAAAGAGGATTGACCTACCCCACAAACGCCTACCAACGCCCAAATACAGTTAGAGCGCTAGAAGGATTACAGATTGAACCCGACAGGAAAGACCATGAGCTCTACGACCTTCGTCACTGTGACCGAGTGCAATTGGCAGTGCAAGAGAGAACATATACGAAAGAACTCCCGCCACCTCACAAACAGGACAGTCATATCCTACCTTTCCCTCTGGACATCGATCCATACGGCAACTCTCCGCCAAGATATCATCAGGAGCAAGTGCAACAATTCCAATACTTACAACACGGATATGACAGAGAGAACGTCTGCCTCCTCAGCGTCGACATCGAGGACACGCCAGCCCCCAGAGTCACGATACAAATGGGAGACACCAGGAACCAATTTGTCGTTGACACCGGAGAGACAGTAAATGTTATGAACGAAGAACTATACCATGAGATTGCAGCCCTCTACACTCTGCAGAAGTCCAGAACACACATCTTCCAGTGGGGAGCAGCCCTGCCCATGACGTCCAAAGGACAATTTCAATGTGACCTGATGCACCACAACCTCACAGTAACCACCACGATTCACGTCATAAGCAGTCCCTCCGTAGGACGCTGCCTTCTCAGCTACCGAACGGCCAGAGCCCTGGCGCTCATCGACCTGCAGTACAACCAAACCGAAATAATAAAAGGACACTCATCAGAATACAATGCCATCATGTCAATAACATGCCGACCCTTCACTAAAGAGGATCTGAAAGCTCGGTTCCCCAAATTGTTTGAAGGAGTAGGTATGCTCAAAGACTCTGTTGTTAAACTGCACATCGACCCCAAGATCACGCCAGTGCCACAACACCCCCACAAGGTGGGCTTCCACCTCCTGGCCCAAGTGTCAAAGGAGATCCAACTCCTCCTCCTCAATGACAATATTGAAAAAGCAGAAGGACCGACACCATGGATATCCCCCATAGTAATAGTGCCCAAGGACAATGGACGCCTAACCATATGCGTTGACATGTGCATCCCCAACACCACCATTCAAAGGGAGAGGCACCCAGGTCCAAGCCTAGAGGACATGCTTATCAGGCTGAGCCCAGCCACACACTTTTCAAAATTAGACCTCAATCAGGGCTATCACCAGCTCGTAATAGACCCTGCTTAACTAGCAATCACCACTTTCGCGACACACGAAGGGCTATTTAGATATAAACGGCTCAATTTCGGCATATCCTGCACCGCAGAAATCTTTCAAGAGACAATCAGACGCCTAATATCATCTGAGATGAACGCCCTAAATTACAGCGATGATATTCTGATCTTTGGAAAGGACCAAGAACAACATGACAGGGCACTCACAACTGTCTGCAAGATCCTCCAAGAAGCAGGCTTAACGCTGAATGTACCGAAGTGCGACATCAGCAAAACCAGCCTCAGAATTTTTGGGCGCATATTTTCAGATAAAGGCATACAGGCTGACCCGGAAAAGATAAAAGCAATCACTGACCTTCAAGCTCCCACGACAACTGCAGAACTACGCTCATTCTTAGGGATGGCAGGATACTGTGCGCACTACCTCCCACACTATGCCACGGTCACCGACCTGCTCCGTATTCTCCTCAAAAAGGGCCAGCCATTCCTCTGGGATGTACAGTGCCAGATGGCATTTTCAACCATCAAAGAAAACCTTGCCAACCACCGCCAGCTAGCGTACTTCCACTCAGAGTGGGACACCAACATCACAGTTGATGCCAGTCCAGTTGGCCTGGGGGCCATCCTGGCCCAAACAGACACCAAAGACAACGCACGACATGCAGTCGTGGCTTAAGCCATTTGTGCCCTATCACACACCGAAAAAGCCTACTCCCAAGCTGAACGAGAAAGCCTTGCAGCTGTATGGGCCTGCGAGAAGTTCCACCACTTAATCGACCGACAGTTCACCCTTGTAACAGCCCATCAAGCCCCCTCTCGATATTAGGGAACCCCTAGATGAAAATGCCTCCCCGAATAGAGCGCTGGGGGATAAGGTTGCAAGAATACAACTATGTGATCGTCCACAAGCCTGGAGGAGAAGCCAACCCGGCAGACTACCTGTCAAGGAACCCGCTGATGAGAAACGATGACACCCAAGCCCATGAGGCCGAAGAATATATTTTATACCTGTCCTGCAATGCTATGCCACCAACAATCTCAATGACAACTTTTGCAGAACGAAGCAAGGCTGACTCAACAATTAAAGCCGCTTTACGCCTCACCCGCTCCAACAAATGGAGAGAATGCCAAGAAAGAGGAAACGGAGAGGAGCGGGCAGACAAGAAAGACCTAGACCGCCTAGCCAAAATACACAAGGAGCTGGTCACCACTGATCAAGACATACTACTACGAGGAAACAGGCTAGTGGCCCCAAAAGATCTACGGAAGACACTGGTAGCTCTAGCCCATGAGGGCCACAGAGGGATTGACAATACAAAAAAGATCCTAAGAAACCACATTTGGTTTCCCTACATGGATACTGTAATGGAAGACATGCTGGCACACCGCAGACCCTGCCAATTAGCAGCAAGGACGTCCAACCCAAGCCCCCTGCAGCCGACGACACTGCCGGAGAGACCCTGGCAAAAGGTTTCAATGGACTTCTATGGACCCCTAGAGGAAGGCGGATACCTGCTCGTGATCACTGATGAATACTCAAGGTTTCCTTTCATCAAACAAACACCCTCGATATCATTCTCTGAAATAGCACCCATCATAGAGGAACTATTCAGTGAATGGGGCATCCCCAACAACGTTAAGACAGACAATGGATCCCCGTTCCAAGGACGTGAATTCGCCAAACTCGCAGACCATCTCGACTTCCATCACCAAAAGGTTACCCAACTCTAGCCCCAAGCCAACGGAATGGTGGAACGGTTCATGGCCACTATAAAACTAACCAGACAGAAGGCCCTAGCTGAACAAATATCTCAACCACAGGCTGTCTGCAGCATGCTCAGAAGCTAGAGGAACACACAGCACGAAGCAACGGGGAAAACGGCAGCAGAACTAATGGTGAGGTACCGAACCCGAACACGCATCCCCCAGTGGGAAGACTACACACCAGAAGAAGACGCGGCCATAAGGGAACGAGACGCCGGAAAAAAGAGGAAAGCCAAGGAATGGGCTGACAAAAAGAGGAATGCAAAAGACCCCCAGCTAGAAGTAGGACATACAGTCCTAGTACGACAAAACCAGAGGAGGAAAACAGACACCCGTTATAACACAGAACCTTGAATCATCACGGCCATGAAGGGACCCATGATAACTACAACAGGTGAACCAGGGAAGATAACTCGAAATGTGTCATTCTTCAAAAGACTGTATCTCGACGATCAAGAGGCGCCAGAAGCAATTGCTGAGGATCCAGAAGATGAGGAAGACAAGAGCCCCCCGGTCTAAGCAACAGGCGAAAGTCGTGAGTCTCCAGGAAGGCCCCACAGAACAGTGAGGAGACCGGCGAGACTCATTGAACAGATGTGAACCCGGCTTTCATGTTAAGCACGGGGTGGTGTTGTATCTGAATGAAAGGGAAGCAGCCCCTTTAAGAGTACACGCACACACACCAAGGCGGGAGGAGGGCAGAAGGGGAGGCACAAGGGAAAAGGAAAGGCAGTTCGATGGTGTACGTGAATAAAGAAAGGTTGAACTCAGCAATGGCTCCGAACATTCTTGATGAGGCTGTGGATGACTGAGGGAGTGACCCCCCAACAACTCCCAGGACCCCCCTTGTTTATGTATCGAATAGGCCCCACCAGTACATTTGTGAAGTTGCCACCTATGCCCATGTCTCAGAATCTCTCTACTGGCTGTTCATCCATTTTTTAAGCATATGTCCCTGGGGTTTCCTTCTGAATCCTGGCTGCCACAGTGTGATGAAATATTTTTCTTCAGATATTCATTGATTATATGGTCCATATAAAATGTAATGTTGTTTTATAAATACTTTATTTTAGAATGGCAAAATCTGACTAACACGTTATGCTCCACTTTAGGAGTACGTACCGCTAGATGGCATTCCACTGGGTATCTCAAGACGATCTTCTGCCTTCCTTTTACTGGCTAGACTCCATTGGCTGCCCGTGAGAAACCGTGTTAAGTTTAAGGCATTGTGCATCGCACATTGGACCTGTTTTCTGACTGGGCCTGTTTTCCTCCAATCGAAACTCAGCCACTATACGCCTTCTTGCCCTATGCGCTCAGTTTCGGCAAATCTTTTGCAAGTCCTGCATTTTTTGTAAACCTCGAGCAGGGGGGCGTTCCTTCTCGCTCTTTGCTCCTACACTATGGACTTTAGCAGGAGATTCCGGACATTTCGCTTCCAGAAAGCTTTCAAGACACTCTTCTTCTCAGGAGGGGAGGATGGGGATAACCAGGGATTTCTTACTGTTTTGGCTTTTTTGCACCCCGATGCTTTCTGACCTTGGCTGTGCTCAATACATTTCTATACATATATGCAGACATCTAAACTCTGTTATGATGGATCCTCGTCGCCATTGTTATGACCCGATTGCAATCGGGTTGATGTTGTGCAGCAATTAGGCAAAGTAAATAAAGCAATTCAATGAGACGCGGGAGCCGGGTAATCGGCTTCAAATCTCTTTAATCTTCGGTGTGTATCTGCCGCCTGAGGCGGTAACCCCGCCTCTTCCCTTGTACCTGTGGGGCACAGCCCACAACAAACAACAACAACAGAAGTGGGCCTTGGCTCCCAATCAAACAATGCTAATGGTAATGAAAAGAGGACACAATATCTCCCCCCCACTTAAACAAGGAATGGACTTCAGTTAATTTCTTCTATCCACCTGGTCGGTCTGCGTATATTCCGTTTCGATGGGCTTCGTCTTGTGGTCACAGTCCGGTTTAAAGAGATATCACTGTCACTATCATCAGCGTCACAATCTACCACTCTGTACTCAGATTCTAGGTCTGAAGACTCATATGAAGCTGTCGCAGTTGAGTTTTCGAGTTCTGCATTTCCATCAAAGGCTTTGAAGAACAAAGAGTTTTTCGTGATGCTTATGTGCGGGCTAGTGGCTGTTATCATGGGCCCATTGGTATGGGTCACTGTCATGGGTTTGGGTTTGAACGCTGGATTATCCTTGGTGTTTTGATCCTGTCGTACGAGTACCACATCACCCACTTGAATCTGACATGTTTTGCTTGTCTCCTTTGATCTGAGTACGTTTTCATTTCTTCCTTGCTCGCCTTGTCTTTGACCCGTGCATCTTCAATGATGGATGTGGGTGCACGGACGTGAGGATTATGAGGGAGTCTTGTCCGTATGACTCGGCTGAACATTAGGGTGGAGGGCCATTCACCTGTGGCGCTGTTTGGGGTGTTTCACTATTCTCTGAATAGCATGCCGGTGGCTTGCATAAACGACCCATTAGTGATGCAACAGACTTGCAGTGTCCTTTTGAGGTTGCTCATAATTTTCTCAGCCATTGCGTTGGCTTGTGGCCACAGTGGTGTTATTTTTCTGTGTTGGAAACCCAGATGCTCTGCAAACATTGCAAATTCATGACCACTGAAAGGTGGTCCATTGTCCAACTTTACTGTCGAGGGGATTCCGTAATCTGCAAATGTCTTGTCCAGGGCAGGTATTACTGCCTGTGCCCCGGTGGAGTGGATGAGGTGTACTTCTGGGAAGTGTGACATTTCATCCACAATTACTAGTGCATATTTCCCGTTTGCTAAAGGTCCAAACATGTCGACTGCCACTTCGTCCCATACTTGTAGAGGCATTTCGGATGGCTTTAGTGGTGCTGGGAATGTTCTCGGGGCCACGGCTTGACATGCGATGCATTTGCTCAGTAGACTCTCTACTTTCTCATCCATTTTTGGAAACCAGACTTTTGTCCTGAGCTATCTTTTTGTGGATACTACTCCGCGGTGTCCAGCGTGGGCTATGTCCAGGATCTGATTTTGTAATCTGGATGGAATCACAAGCCTGTTTTCTTTGAGGAGCAGTCCCTCCAGGGACATGGAGAAGGTGTGTTGTAACAGTTTGAACATGCGCAGTTGTGCTTCATCCCGGACAGACAGGCTTGGCTTGTCCTGATCCTTCACATGCCACCGTCCCGACTTTATGCACTCCTGTACGATTCGTATGAGTTTGTCTTTTTCCGTGGCTTCCACTAGTTGAGCTGTGGAGATGTGTTTTGGGAGTGCATTGTTGACGAGGTAGTTGATGTACTGGTTTGCATTCACAGATTGACGCTCCTCTTGCGCAGGCAGAGGGTATCTGGGCAGGAAATCTGCTGAGTTGTTGTCTTTTCCTGGTCGATGAATGATGGTGAATGAATATTCTTTTAGCCGCAGTCCACATCGGGCTATGCAAGGTGGCATTTTGGCGGTGGGTTTTCCATAAATGGTGGTGAGTGCCTGGTTCCGTGACAGCGGTGAACGGACGGCGTATAAAAAGAGATGGTAAAGCTCGCACGCCCACACGAATGCCAGGCTTTCCTTTTCAGGTTGAGAGTAGGCACACTCTGCGGGTGACAGGCTTCGACTTGAGTAGGCTACTATGCGTTTTGTTGAGTTTGGCGATGCTCCTGGTCTGGATTGGGCCAGGATGGCTCTGAGGCCGACCGGGCTGGCATCAACAGTGAGTTCAGTGTCATACGTGGGATCATAATATGCCAAAACCGAGGCTGATGCGATGCGACGTTTAATTTCTTGAAATGCTTCCTCGCACTCTGTTGTCCATTGGTAGTCTCGATCCTTCCCTGTAAGGAGCCTTAGTGGTGTGCTTACCGATGCAAAATCTTGGATGTATCGGGTGCAGCAGCTATCCATCCCTAGGAAAGAGCGTATGGCTGATGTAGAGGTGGGAGTAGGGGCATCCACCAGTGCTTCTACCTTCTCGGGATCGGGGCGCATGCCTTTGTTCGAAAATATGTGTCCAAAGAATTTTAATGTGGTTTTGCTGATTTCGCATTTCTCGGGATTGAGTGTGAGATGGGCGTTTTCGAGCGCCATGCAGAATCGTCTCAGGGTGTCATCATGACTTTCTTGTGAGGTGCCGAATATGAGGATGTCGTCGCTATAATTTAGACAGTGAGGGATGTGTTTAATTATTTGATGGATTTCATTCTGGAAGATCTCTGCGGCAGAAGATACTCTGAAACTTAGTCTCTTATATTTGAATAGGCCTAAATGTGTTGAGAAAGTGTTGATGTATCTTGATGAAGGATGAAGTTCAAGCTGATGATAGCCTTTGTTCAAGTCAAGCTTTGAGAATATGGTGGCTCCGTGTAGTAAGTGCATCATATCTGTCATGCATGGGGCTAGATGCCGTTCTCTTTCAATGGCCACGTTTGGGGCGTGCATGTCAACACAGATGCATATGCTTGAAGTGCTATCTCTCTTGGGCACCAGTACTATTGGCGAGACCCAGGGTGTTGGGCAAGAAGCTGGCTCAATAATGTCATGTTGTAGTAGAGACTGTATTTCATCCTCAACATGTTGCTGTATGTTGAGCGGGAGCCTCGATAATGTTGAGCTGTCGGCAGTATTTGTGGGTTGATGTGTAATTTGATTTGTCTGTCTTTTAGGCAGCCCAGGCCTTTGAAAAGAGATGGGAACATATTTTGGATCATGTCTTTTGCGCTTGAGGTGTAGGCGGACATGATTTGGTACATAATGCTAATTAGCCCCATTTGTATGGCTGTTCGGAAGCTTAGTGTGCTCCCCCCTGGGACTTCTCCTTTGATGACATAGATTTGTACCTTTTGACTCTGCTCTTTGTACTGGCACCTTGCGGTGAACATGCCTTTACAGTCAAGCGGTTTGTTGGAACCGTACGGATATATCAACGTGTCGGCCTGCTGTAATTCTTTCTTCACCTCGAGGGATTTGTATACTATGTCACTTATAACATTGACGGTGGCCCCCGTATCAATTAGAAATTCTAAATTTTGTCCATTTAATTGAAGCAACAATGTTGGGCTGTATTCAACTGCTGTATTGTTGCCAATAGCAGGTACATATGCTCGTTTTCTCTCCCCACTGGATGATGATGACCTGGCTGTTCTTCTTTCTTGCGTGATTTGTCCAGGTATCTGATTCTTTGTCTTGGTTTTCGATGTTGGGAGTTGTGTCTGCTTTTGCGGTGACTGGAGGTGTCTGACCTTTCTTCCCGCCACCAAGTTGATGGTGTGTGCTCCCTTGATGAGCTGGGCGAGCGCCGCCTTCTGGGCGCGGTGAATTGACTTGCGTGTCTATGTGGGCTTTCCCGCCTTGAGTTTCGGCCATCTTGTCTCCATGATTCCTTGTTGGCATCAGTGCTTTGGAAGAACTTTATGTTTTTGCAGACGGACTGGAAGTGATTCTCACCCCCACATTTGTCGCAGTGATGCCCTATTGCAGGACACGGTCCTACGTGGGGAAATCGGAAACCACATCTGTAGCATTTTTTTTGTTCTGATGAGTCAACTGGAGTGCGAATGGGGCATACTATTGCTGCATTGGCAGTCTGCCTGATAGTGATGTTTCCAAGCGACTCAGTTTGTAGTGCCAATGCTGCGTCAGCTCTTGCTATCTGAAGGATTTCCTCCAGTGTCCTACTTTTCTTCAGTAGTTTTTTGTGATAGTCAGGGGACCCGCACCCTGCAATGGCCTGTGATTTGAGGGCCTCGTCGGTGGACTATCTGTCAAAGTCACACTATTTGGCTCTTTTTCTTAATCTCATGACAAAATTGTCCATACTTTCATTTTTTTCTTGTGTAGTTGTATGAAAAACATGTCTCTCATAATGAACATTCCGTAGGGGTGCAAAATATGTATTCAATGAGTCAATTATACCTTGGAATGATTCAGTGCTGGTGTCAGGCATTTCAAATACGATGTCACGTACCGTGGGTCCCAGTGAATGTAGCAGGATTCCTATTAAGCAGCATTCCTCTCTCACTCCAGAGGCATCAATGTAAATGTGAAGCTCTTTCAGCCATCTGACCCATCTGGGCGCCAGACTACTCGTGTCTGACATCTCAAAGTGTGGCATTGCTTGTAGCTGCAGGGACTCTGAGTTTCCTTCCTCCCTGTTTCTGGCAGGCCTGGGGGTGGAGCTGGCCTGGGAGCTTTGAAGCCCACTATCAGAGTTACCTTCAGACATTTCTACAGCCACATGTGATTGGTTGCAGTTGGACGTTCTTCAGTGCTGGCACCTCAATCTTGCTTTGTGCGGCACGTGCTGACAATGACAGGTCACTTTTTCCTTTCTATTTGATTGATGTGATCGTGTCGCGTTCTGTAATTTCTTCCGTGGCAGTGATGAGGTTGCAAACCTGCTGTGCGGCGGGTGCGTGGATTGTAAAGTAGCGTGTACCGTGTGAAAAGTCCAGCCTGCTGCCCCGGATACACAGAGATAACGTCCTTTGATGTGAAAATGAAGTCATAAGACTGCGTTGTTGTGGGGCAGTCTGGATGCGGCCCTCGCAGTTCACCGTGATACGATCGTCACGTGGGTTAAGTTGGGAGGCTTGACCCAGTCAATGGATCCTCGTCGCCATTGTTATGACCCGATTGCAATCGGGTTGATGTTGTGCAGCAATTAGGCAAAGTAAATAAAGCAATTCAATGAGAAGCGGGAGCCGTGCAATCGGCTTCTAATCTCTTTAATTTTCGGCACGTAACTGCCGCCTGAAGCGGTAACCCCGCCTCTTCCCTTGTACCCGTGGGGCGCAGCCCACAACAAACTACAACAACAGAAGTGGGACTTGGCTCCCAATCAAACAATGCTAATGGTAATGAAAAGAGGACACAACAAACACCTCACAGAATTTGTGACCCCACACGGTGCTTTCCAGTACAACTGAATGCCACTCAACCTCTTGTCTGCTTGCTCCATCTTTCAACAACTGATGTTGCGTTACTCAAGACCGCACCAAGTGTGTTGCGCCTGCAGCATATCATCTTGGTGTATGGTTCAAAAGAGGAAGAACATGGTCTCAATGCTAGGGAAGCACTGAACAGACTAGACACCAGAGGTCTCCCTTAGCAAATGGGTAAGAACAATGAATGAATCTTTTATAAAGTGCTTCAAATCACAGACCAGTCTCTAAGCGCAGGACCAGGATTCTAACCTGTGTTTTCTTGCTTCCAAGACAAATGCGTTGCCCCTGGGCTATCGTCCCAGAAAATCAGATGCCAAAGTTCATGCAGACCATCAAATGTGCTGCCAAACCACCAAAGCTCCTTCCAAAAAACCAAAGCTCCAGCTAAACCACAAAAGCCCCTGCGAAAGCACTGAATCCTCTGCCAAACCACCAAAGCTCCTGCTAAACCACTTACTCTCGAGCCAAACAATCAGAGCTCCTGCTAAACCACTGAATCTCCTGCCAAGCCACTAAAGCTCCTGCTAAACCACTGAATCTCCTGGCATAACCACGAAAGCTCCTTCTAAACCACTGAATCTCCTCCCAAACCACCAAGGCTCCTGATAAACCACTGAATCTACATCCAAGCCACCAAGGCTCCTGCTAAACCACTGAATACTCTGCCAAACCACCAAAGCCCCTGCAAAAGCAGTGAATCCTCTGCCAAACCACCAAAGCTCCTGCTAAACCACTTAATCCCCTGCCACACAATCAAAGCTCCTGCTAAAACACTGAATCTCCTGCCAAGCCACCAAAGCTCCTGCTAATCCACTGAATCTCCTGGCATAACCACAAAAGCTCCTTCTAAACCACTGAATCTCCTGCCAAACCACCAAGGCTCCTGCTAAACCACTGAATCTACTTCCAAGCCACCAAGGCTCCTGCTAAACAACTGAATCTCCTGCCAAACAATCAAAGCTCCTGCTAAACCACTGAATTTCCAGCCAAGCCACCAAAGCTTGTATCTTAGCCTCTCCAGTGACTGCACTATTAGCCATTTCTCCAATGTTGCGCAAATCATTTTGTTGCTACTAACACAAGTCTTTGCTATTTCTTTCTCTGTGTGCTGCTTTTTTGTCCTTATTCTGATGCATGACGGCTGAGAGATGGGTCCCTCCTATTCACCAATACTCACCCAGGCCTTGGAGAGCCTTTAAACCACCACGGCGAAGGCAGCCACATAATACAACCTTATAGACTGAGGGAGGGGCTGTTATCATGGGATAATTTCCCGCCGCCAAGTTATTTCCCCAGGCGAAGCTGAGTCCTATAAGTTGGGGAAGGGTCATTATCCTATAAAGCTATTAGCACATGGTGGTAATAGCAAGACCTGTTTTGAAGTAATAGATATGACTTTAAGAGTGAGTAAAGTAAATAGATAAACTGTCAGTAAAATAAATGTGATTTTATTTTGTATTATTGAAATAACATGGTTGTCTTCATAAGTTAAGAACTGTAATTGCAACTTGGTTGAAGTGGAACAGGTTTAACATGAGCGTGCACTGGGTATAATCTCAAAGTACATTGTTCTTCTATTAGAAAGTGAAAGCATTTTCCAATGTTTTAGCTTTCTCGTTTGTGTGTTAAATAGCATGTTGCAGCCCCAAAAAGTCCTCCCAGAGAGGAAGTGTACTGTTGAAAATAATGTTGTCTGGAAATTGCATTGTTGTTTCTCGGTCTGCTTCTGAAGTCCAGTTGTTATTGACTGCACTCTAAACATTCTGATTTGCTGAGAGGAGGTCAATAACGATCTACAGGTGCTAATGGGTGAAAATGCAGTCAATGGGGCCTGATTTTTGCAGAAATGTATTCTCTATTTACAACCTATCATAGTTAAACAGCAACAAGCACTACTAAACTTGGTAGTATAAATCGCAATACTGGATTATTGGGGCATCAAAGACAGGACAAGCACACAACCATCTGACCCTCGAGGTGAGTTTACCTACTCAGAGTGGCACCAAGCATTCTCTCAAGATGGGTTACCAAATGACTTTGTGTGCACACCGAATAGTAACTTAACACTTGATCCTCTTCAGGAAGCAGGACACAAAAGAGACCTTGCATATGCAAAGCCTGGCATTCAACATACAGCTCAGTCCCCCCTCACGCCAACCCCCCGGTCAGTGACAAGGACACCGTGCACATGTTTGGGACTGTGGGTGGAGATACGGGTAACCGCATACAGCAACCATCTCCCCATTTGTAGACTTGTGTCATGGTGCCAGGGCGTCAAGAGGACGGTAAAGGATAGACAATTCTCCCAAGATGGCAGCCAGCGACAAAAACAAAGAGCAGACTGAAAACTCCCATTCCAGGGCCAACTAACATGGCCAGAAAGATGGCGGGCAACACCACCCCTCCCCATCCACTAGGAGGGTCCTGACCTGGTGGAGGTGCCATGGGATGGACACATACGCTGTCTACTGCCTCTACAGCACCCAACCTCTACTGCCACCCACACAACACCACACTACATACATGCTGGTCTACCCAGCCAAACCTATTTCCTCCCCTAGCCAGGATAAACCACATGTCCTCTGGGCTATGCCCAACCCCCACTTTCACCATGCGTCCTGCAAACCTTTTGAGGTCACATAAATGATACAGGAAGCTTAGAGGCCACCACCTAGTGCTGAAGAAAAACACAGAGAAGCCTCCAGTGCAGGTCTGCCATGACATCTGTATTCTGCACCTGCAATGCCACTGTGTTGTGCACTCCACCCCCAGGCTCAGCTGATAGCAAAACCCTTTTAATTCGGCCTCTCACGGAACTGCTCAGAAAACACTCATGTTTGGTCTTCCAGACCCCCAACCAAAGATGCAGTCATGGTGGTCAAACTGCTCCTTCATCACTTGGCACCAGCATGACGTGGGCTCTTCTATAAAAGTTGTCGTAACTCGGTCTTCTTTAAGGGCCATATGCACAATGTCTGTGCATGGCTATTCAGAGAGAGCCGTCTCACATGTGCTGGTAATTACCAGCGGAGGCGTCAAAAGGATTGTCTAACAAGTGGGGCCTGAAGCTGATGTAGTTGGGCCCACCGCAGTGACCTTAACATCTATAAATGCCTACACAGAGCTGCTGAGTGGGAATTTACAGGTTTTGGGTGGGCCTTGTCCGTTCACAGCCTACCCTGTCTACGCCGCTGAGTACCAGAGCAGAGTGGTCCCCAAAGTCATTCTGGAGGTACTCCAACAATGGCTCAGCCATTTGGGAACGAGACGAAGGCCATGCCCCGCTGCCCATCCAGTCGATGGTACCACGGTCTCCACTGCTGTATGGGAACTCGCATTTTTTTTTTAAAATACTACTGGATGGATTTACACCAAACCAAAAAAAGGAATATCTTGTGCAGATCGGTCCAGCCGTTTCCCTGTTGTATGGGCTCAATGGGAAACAAGAATGAGAATAGGACAATACCAGCTTTTTTCAGCGCTTAAACAGACATTTATTTGGGAAAATGTCAGTCAGACCCGTCCAGTAAGTCTAAAGTTTTTGGCAATACTACTTTGTAATTGGATAACTATTGGGTGGTCTCTCTCTCTCTCTCTCTCTCTCTCTCTCTCTCTCTCTCTCTCTCTCTCTCTCTCTCTCTCATATTTACCTTTACATAGGAAAAAGCCAAAATGCTTTGCTTTTCCTTTCTAGCTTTCCAACTTTGATCCCAGCTGTGAACATTCGCCAAGCTTGGCAGGCAACTGATCTGGCTAGTTCTGAACACTCATTCCTAATTTAGCAATGTCTCATGAACCTTTTCATGTCTAAAACTGGCTGAAAATAATGTTTTTTGCCCGGGGCTATCCTTGGAGGCTGGAAATGCATTATTAGGCAAACAATATGTCAAAATTGTCAATTTCCATTTTGCAGATTTGTGGCAAACACTTTGACCTTGGCCAGCAGCATCGCATGCCACACAAAGTTTGAAAATGGCGTTTAAGGCCAATTAAATTTGGGGCAAACAAAATTAAATATATGCTAAAAAATGCTAAAATGTATTCACAGCTGCCAATGCACTCAAGCACAGATACACCTATTCACTAATGCACAGTAGGAAGGGATGGACAAAAGTACAATTTTTCTGCAAATTTAAAAATACTCCACAAAATGCGCAAGATTTTCTGGCAATGCAAATGTCGAGCAGGGTCACCGAACAACATGCGCCATAGGAGTGGAGGGGGCAAAACAAAATGAAAAAAATAGAAGCCAGGTAAGAAATATTGCTAGATGATTTGATGCACCAAGCACACAGCGGGGCTACTGTACATGCACAGTATGAATTGCAAAAATGAAATGAAAAAAATACAGTGCAATGAAAAAAATGCTCTGAAAAATGCACAAGAGCTGCTGTGCCAAACAACCATTAGTGCCACCGTGAAGGAACAGCCGGTTAGTGAATGTATTTATTTATTTATTGTTCGCTCGTTAGGCGCTTATACAGCAAGTACGTTCTGTTTCATAGCGCCCAGCTGATACGCAGCTGATTGGAAAAAAGTCTGCAAAAAACCCCAAGATGAACTGTCACACCAAACACCCAAGGGGGCCACTGTACATTTGTTTGTTTGTTTTATTTGCTTATATAGCGCGCCAAACCCAAGGGTAACTGGGTGCATTTCTTAGGCACATGGTTACAGAATAGAACGTGCAAAACATTACTATACACAGGACAGCATTGCATACACTTACAGTAGATTACAAGAGCTAAAATAACATACAATTTACAATTTACAGTATTATACAGAATATACAGATGCACCGGTATTCTAGTGTTTGCTTTACAATAAGTTAAGCCTGTGGTCGTACAGCTAAAGTCGTGTCAGTGGGTAGCAGGAGAGGTGGTCAGAGGTATAAGGGGGCAGCGTGATCAGATTGAGAGGGAGAAAAGCCAGGTTTTTAATTTGTTCCGAAACGAGAGGAATACTGGGTCGGTTCTGAATTCAGAGGGTAGTTTATTCCAGGTGTTGGCGGCAAGCACTGGGAAACTGGAGCCCCCAGCTTTAGTAAGTTCGAATTTAAGCGTTCAATAGTTTCTGGTTACATAGCTGCACCATGGACGATGGGTCCATGTCTGGAGGGAATTGCTGTTGGAGGATCGGTTGAATTAGTGGCAATAGTTGCTCTAATGAGATTAAGCGATTATTCCTTGTTAAGTCTGGTGGGGCCTGGAAGTCTTTAGGTGTGAGATGTTTGGCATCAGAGATTTCAAAGGTGATGGGCCTCATTACGAGTCCGGCGGTAACCGCGGCGTTAAAACCGCCTGGTTATCGCCGGACTCATATTACCATTCCGCCTCTGTGATTCCCGGAATTACCGGGGCATTACAACCCCGGTTTTCCGGGAATCACGGAGGCAGAATGGTGTTAATCCACATTTCCATCAAGTCCTATGGGGCTCGATGGGAATGGGGATCATGGAAACACTTGCAGCATCTCGTAATGCTGCCGGTGTTTCCTCGTCCGCCTGCAGGCGGGCGGTGTTAAACCCGCCAGGTCAGACCTGGCGGGAACATCACCTCCCGCCTGCAGGAGTCGGGATCAGGCGGTCCGGAAAGAACGGTGGTGGCGGGTTTACCGCCACCGTTATTTCCGGACCGCCTGAGTTATAATGAGGCCCGATGACATTATGGTCAGACCAAGTTCATGGGGAGTTGGTAAGAATATTGGTATTGCAGTTAAGTTCTGCGAACCAGTCCAATATTCTACCTTTGTTGTGTGTTGTGTCTGTTATTTCTAGGGAGAAGCATAGTTCAGAGATGATATTTTGGATGGCTAGTGCGTTGGTATCCAGGCTATCGTATAGTCCGAGGTTCAGGTCACCTAAGAGGAGGATTTGTGATTTAGGTTCAGTATTTTGGGTGAGGAGGTTGGACAGGTCGTCCTCAAAGGAGGAGAGTGGGCCAGGTGGTCTATAGATGGTGTGGATGAGGCGTGTTTGGTCTGGGGCGAGTCGAAGTTTCATTGAGAGGAGTTCTCCCCAGGGGAGGGAGGTAGTGTCACATTCTCTAAGAGCTAGAGAGTTCCTTTCAATGAAGGCCACACCACACATTTGAAATAGGGTCTGTGAGACATCCACATACATCAGACTGAATAATATTCTGCAAATTGCATAAAATGACCTGTCAAGCCACACATGGATAGGCCCTCCTTACATGTGGAGTTGGATCAGAGGAACAAAATGAAACGAAAAAGATATACAACGAAACATAGAAGAATAATTGCAGTCCACAATGATATGAGGAAAGCAGAGCTGAAAAACAAACAATATGTCACGATACCCCTACTCTACAGCACACCATCACAACATGCACATGAGAAGGGTATCAGGCAAAAAAGAAAGCCGTCTGCCACAGCAGCACATCATGACAGCGTACACAGAAAAAAACGTACACACGTAGCCAAACCACATATGGCGTTGCGCATCATATGAAACAGCGACATGGCCACAGGAATAAAACATGCACAATGTGGCCAGAGGGACCCAATGGAATTAAGAATACATCACTTGCCAAACAGCAAATATACTATTTGAAAACAAATCTAAAACAAAACATCCACTAACATAGCGCAGCACGAATGTCAGGAGTATACTGTGCAACAAAGCATACCATCTGCCACACCATAACAGCACACTAACAAAATATCCGCTAACACAGCAGAGCATGTAAATGAGCAGCACACTGTGAAACAGAGAATACCATTTGCCACAACTAAGAGCACTCTAATAAAACATCCACTAACACAGCAGAGCATGTAAATGAGCAGCATACTGTGCAACAAAGCATACCATCTGCCACTACATAACAGCACTCTAACAAAATATCCGCTAACACAGCAGAGCATGTAAATGAGCAGCATACTGTGCAACAAAGCATACCATCTGCCACTACATAACAGCACTCTAACAAAACATCCACTAACATAGCACAGCATGTAAATGAGCAGCATACTGTGCAACAAAGCATACCATCTGCCACAACATTACAGCAGTCTAACAAAACATCCGCTAATACAGCAGAGCATGTAAATGAGTATACTGTGCAACAAAGCATATCATCTGCCACAACATAACAGCACTCTAACAAAATATCCGCTAACACAGCAGAGCATATAAATGAGCAGCATACTGTGCAACAAAGCATACCATCTGCCACAACATAACAGCACTCTAACAAAACATCCACTAACATAGCACAGCATGTAAATGAGCAGAATACTGTGCAACAAAGCATACCATCTGCCACAACATAACAGCAGTCTAACAAAATATCCGCTAACACAGCAGAGCATGTAAATGAGCAGCATACTGTGCAACAGAGCATACCATCTGCCACAACATAAGAGCAAAACAAAACATCCACTAACAAGGCAGAGCATGTAAATGAGGAGTATACTGTGCAACAAAGCATACCATCTTCCACAACATAACAACACTCTAACAAAATATCCACTAACATAGCACAGCATGTAAATGAGCAGTATACTGTGCAAAAAAGCATACCATCTGCCACAACATAACAGCACTCTAACAAAACATCCACTAACATAGCACAGCACGTAAATGTGCCGCATAATGTGCAACAAAGCATACCATCTGCCACAACATAACAGCACTCTAACAAAACATCCACTAACATAGCACAGCATGTAAATGTGCTGCATAATGTGCAACAAAGCATACCATCTGCCACAACATAACAGTACTCTAACAAAACATCCAAGCATGGCTCTAAATCCCATACACACAAACATAGCCAAATAAGACGCGCCATCACAAATCAAGCGACTCACACAGACATATAAATATGCTGCCCAAAATAGTGTCAATTACTCAACAAAATGGGGAATACACCCTGCAACAAACACAACCAGCTGCAACAACATCTCCACAACATGGAGGCAAATCGAATCTTTCAAATATGCAAATATGTCTCAGTGCCCCAGAGATCTCGCCAACCATTACGCGACACTCTAATTATCATGTGGAGCAGAAGGGCACACATGATGCATGTGTGACAGCACATCAGGTGCCCACGCCGAACTTCTCAGAAATGCACCAACCGTTCACTTCCACACACTCGCAGGAAGAACCACCCAGCAGACCACCTAATCGCATGCACGCACAGCTTCTGAAAATCCTGAGACACACTTTTAACTCTCCTTTTTTCTGTTGCAAAGCACCACAAACAGAACCAGTCCCTGGCATTGCTGACGCTGTGGCCGCATTTCAGAAACTTTGGGCTCCAAACACTGACTCAGCCAACAAGAATATTGCTCAGGCCAAGAGCAAAAGCAAGCACAAAACCACAACTTTTGATAATAACACATTGGGGCTCATTACGAATGCGGTGGTTTTTCAGCGGTATTACTGCCAGAGTACAAGTGGTGGTGGCAGTGTGTCCAAGGAGGTTTCGGCAGGGTGGTAATTCTATTGAAATGTGGCTGCAAGGGTGGCGGATTTACCTCCAGGCGAATCCTCCAACTTCACACCAATCTCATAGTTGGCGGTGCAGTAATACGCCAGTATACGGTATTACTGCCGCATTTTACCGCACCGCCCAACCTATAATGAGGACCACAGGCTAGTAACTCACTTTCAATTCCACAAATGTCCCACTTTGAATCTGTAAAATAATAGTAACTGGACAAAAGTACTGACTTTACCTAAAAGCAATGCATGTTTACCTGTTACGTAAGGTGTCATTGGGCAAACTGTATTTAACAACCTGCTTGCCCAAATAAGTTCTCATAGTGGTGCAATACAAAATAATGGACCGCATTACAAAACTGGTGGTATTTTGTCAGTAAAACCGGGAAATACCACTGAATGGATTTACGGTTACTGCCATATTGTTTGCCAGAATTACCGATTCATTAGAAGTGGTGGAAGGCAGTGTTAGTCCCCATTTGTTGGCGTCCATAAGACTCCATGGGATTTATGACAGAATTACCGTCAGCGGTAATTCTGTTGGCAGTAAATCCACTGATTTGGCTGTTTTTTGGCGGCAAGGTGGAGGAATTACCTCCAGCTTTCTGCTGGAGATTTTTCTCCATCTTATGATATGATATGATAATTTATATAGGGCCTCATTACGACCCTGGCGGTACGGAGTGAACGGCGCCGTAAAAAGGTGCCGGCGCCGTTCACTCAGTACCACTGCATTACGAGTTCCCCTCGCGGGACACGGTAAGCACGCCTGGGAAAACTAGGCGTGCTTACCGGGTCCCGCGAGGGGAAGAGGGAGCAAACAACGGGCCATCTCCTAATGGCCCGTTGTTTGCTCCCTCTCCCATTCCCATTCAGCCCTATGGGGGCTGAAATGGGAATGGGGAAGGACCGTGTCCGGGTCCTTGGAAGGAGGAATTACCGGGCCTTCCGAACTCGGAATGGCCAGGTAAGTCCTCATTCCGAGGACCCGGACCCCGACGCGATTTCGGCGGCAGCCATGCCGTCAATAGCGGCATGGTTACCGCCAAACTCGTAATGAGGGCCATAGTGCCTATACACAAGGGGTCATTCCGTGTTTGGAGGCAGCCATGGTGCTATTAGCACCATGGCTGCCTCCAAACCCGGGTCCAGTCTCACTGAATGGGGATTTACCGGGTCATTCTGACCTTGGAGGACCCGGTAAGTCCCCATTCAGTAAAGCATTCTCCATTCCCATTTGGGCTCAATGGGGAAGGCGCTAATTACAGGCCCGCAAATAGCGGGCCCGTTATTAGCGCCCTGGTCCCTTAGCGGGACCCGCTAAGGACGTCTGGTCTGACCAGACGTCCTTTGCGGGTCCCGCTAAGGGACCTCGGAATAGGGCGGTAAGGGTTTTACCGGTGCCCATAAACCCTTACCGCCCAACTCGGAATGACCCCCAATCTGTTCCAAAGCACTTCAAGGCAAGGAAGGGAAAAAGGAAAATACAATGACATTCTTACAGGCCATGAACAGTAAGGATGTGAAATTAACTATCGTACTCGGCCTGACGACATTTCAGATAGTGCAAGAGCTAAGACATAGATAAGGAAGGGAGGGGGAGAGTGGGAAGGAAATGGAAACAGACAGGCAACTACCGTGCTAGGCCTGATGACATTTCTGGTAGAGCCGGATAAAACAAAAGGTGAAGGAGAGGGGTGCAGAAAGGGAGGGGAGGAACAAAAAAAGTGACTATCGTACTAGGCCTGATGACATTTCAGATAGTGCTGGGGGAGAAGGACCAGTAAGGGGATGGGGGAGGGAAGAGACAGACGAGAATGCTATCATACTAGATCCAAGGACAAATCTGATAGAGTAAGTGCATAGAAGAAAGTAAGGGGAGGAGATAGGAGAAGGGAGAAGAGGGGAGAACAGAGAGTAAGCAGTCAAAAAGAGTGGAGAAGCAAGAGGGGAGAGAGAAAACAATTGCAGAAGCCAGTAGTAACACATAGGGCCTCATTACAAGTGAGGCGGAACCGTTAAACACGTTCCGCCTCATTACAAGCTCCCCTCGTGGGACCCGGTAAGTAACGCCTGGTCAAACCAGGCGTGCTTACCGGTCCCGCGAGGGGAAGAGGGAGCAAACAACAGGCCGCTCGTAATCGGCTCGTTGTTTGCTTCCTCCCCCATTCCCATTCAGCCCTATGGAGGCTGAAATGGAAATGGGGAATGTCCAGGCCTGGGGTCCTGGAGGGAGGAATTACCGGGCCCTCCGAACTCAGAATGGCCTGGTAATTCCCCATTCTGGGAACCCATACCCGACATTTGCGGCAGCCATGCCGCCAATAGCGTCATGGCTACCGCCAAAATCGTAATGAGGCCCATAATGTTGCAAGCCAGGATACAAGATAACCATCAAAAAACCACCATTCAGTGGTGCAGTAATGCAGTGGAAATGCATTGCCACAGTTTTTCACCCCATGGCTGAACTTATAATGAAGTCCAATATGCCTTGAGGCATGATACTCATGCATGGTAGCGGAATAAAAAACAGTACGCATGGAGGGATTGTTACAACTTGCAATATTGTCATTCAAAGAATATACATATTGATGGGATCAGTCAATGTAAACACCATATATATGGGCAGCATCGCCCAAAATCAACAGCAAATCAAAATATAATGGTCAGTCCCCAAACAGCAGGTGAGATCATATATATATATATATATATATATACATATATATATATACATATATATATGAAAAAAACATATATATAATATTAATATTTAATCTATTATTATATTATTAAATATAAAGATAAAACCAGCATTAACCCTAACCATAATGTATTTAAAACCAGCTTTGTTGGAATCTTAAGTCACCCTTAAAAATGCCAAGTAATTAAATTACATCCGCACGTAAGTAAATCTTTACAGCATACGCCAACAACAAAACAACAACGATAGCAACCTTAGCAACACAACACCTTATATCAAATAACCTCAAAGAATTCACCTATATAAACACCTAATATTACATTTCTTCAAGGGATACACCTGCATTGACGCCTTATGATGTAGGACCTCAACACATACACCCACAATTGCTGACATTACTAGCCAACACCATACACTGTTAACATCTTCATTGCACTATTCACACACAATATCAACCACACAAACCTTATCAGTAGGCAAACTAAACACAACATACTACTAACAAATAAACACATTTGCATGATAGCAACAATTTAAAAAAAGGGAGCGAGTTAAAGTTTCAGCAGTGTTGCCTATAATGTTGTTTTAGTTGATTTCATGCTAGCCAGGCAGGCAGCGGTGCATAGGCGTGTCCAGGGAGTGGCCTGGCCTAGGCTATCCCTGGACTCTGATTGGCCACGCCAGTGCCAACCCATTATCCTAAACTATGATCAGTATCTCACTGCGCTCATACTTCATACCCCCCTGCATATGTCAGTGCCCCACTTGGGCCACCCAATTAAAAAAAGTCGTGACGTGCACAGCGCTTGCCAATGGGCCGGCTCTTGCTCGGTCCAAGATCCGGCATCAGATGTCTGTCCGGATCGCGAACCCAAACGCAAAAATACTGCTTAAACTTGCATACACTAATTTTCTTTGAAATGTGTTTCTGTTTTTGTCGGACTACCACACAAATGCCCTGTATCATGTGTGCCTCTACCTTTGTGTTCTATCACAGGCTATATTCATAAAGATGTTATATGCTTGTCAAACTGCTTAATCACAAAGAAATTCTTCTGTTGTGCTGACAGCAGTTATTCGGAAATTAAACTGTGGGTTCATGTGTGCTAACATTTGTTTTTCACTAGAGGGGCAGAAATACCCACACCTCCGCTCTCAATACAAGCTAGCGGCCAGCCCAACCCATGCTTTGGCCAAGTCTTATAATTAGCAAACAGTTTTTAATATATAGCATCTCAGCAATGGTCTCTCAACCTACTGAGCTACCCTAGTAACATTCTACTGTAGAGCATGTCTATGGATTCCTCAATGTACTAAAAATCACTGCATTATCAATAGTATTGTGGGTGCACCACTGACATGGGAGTGATTTAAAGTGGAACTGATGTACAATGTGGAGTTTGGAAAGAAGCATCATGAAAGAAATGATGCCATTTTTAAACTATCATTTTGAACATTTCCTTTCAGTGGAGTACAAATGCCAACTCAGCCAGAGCAGAACTCTGCCCCTCTTCCAAACTCCACCCCCACCCCGGCCCTTATGGAATCCCCCTTTACATTTTCTTTTCCATTTCCACCTCAGAGGTATTAGGGAAATAGGAGGCTTGAGTGTAGATTGGCTGATTGTGTACTTTGAGCCGGTTGGGAAAACTTTCCGGTGCCGTATGCCCATGTGGCTCATGAATTGAGGCTGCTAAATGAAGGCCCATTGTCTGACTTCAGCGTATCAGGAATGCCCCAGGCAGAGAATATGATGTCTAATTCCAGGATTAAGGTGCTGGGTGACGTGGACAAGAACATCTGTACAAGGGGGAACCGACAGAATTCGTCCATCCGGAAGAATTCATCCATTAGCACCATCCAGTACTTTCCCCCCACCAAACGGTACAAAGAAAATCCACATGGGTCCATGGCGCCTCTGGCAATTCCAACCTTTGGAGTGGTTCCGAATTACTGGGCTTCGATGTGCACTAGCACAGGTGCATTTCTTTACGGTGTCTTCTACCATTGAGTCGATCCCTGGGAACCACATGATGTCTCTTATCTGGGTTTTAGTGGTAACCATCCCTCGATGCCCTTCATGTGCCAAGTCCACCACTTACTGTCTCAGATCCGTGGGTATGATGATCCGCCTCCCGAGCATCACAAGACCTTCAGCTGTGACTGACAGTTCATCTTTCACCTGTCTGAATGCTTGCATTTCTTGCTTCCACGTCTCTTGGCTTCCTTGTGCGGATCCTTGTTCATGGTCTCTCCATCTTCACGACGTGATCAGCTCCTTCGCCTTCTGCAATATCCTGTCTCTCATGGTGTGGTCTCTCACTACGGCCGTCGTAAGCGGATTTGGGTGTCCTTGCTGAGTGAGGAAATTGATGTATTCCTCCTCCATGGATGGGTCACAGTCTTGTTTTTTGCAAGCGGGTGCCGGGAAATAAAATCGCCCGGATTGTAGTCTTTCCACGGTTTATGAACAATGGTGAAATTGAAGTCCTGCAGTCTCAAACCCCATCTTTCGATCCTAGGAGGTATCTTGCACTGAGGGTGTCTGTAGACCAATGCTTGGTGATCTGTCACTACTGTGAAGAACATCTGCAAAGGTTTGCACGCCCAAATGATGGACAACCCCTCTTTTTCCGGCTGGGAGTATTTTCTTTCGACCTTTATCAGACTTTTTGAGGCATATACGATGATGACCCTGGGACTGTCCCTGCTGGGTTTGTGCTGCACCAGGATGGCTCCCAGACCTACTTGGCTGGCATCCACTGTCACTTCAGTACATTTACCTCGGTTGAAATAAGCCATGCATTCAGCAGACCCAATGCCTCTCTTGATCTGTGCGAACGCCTTTTTGGATGCCTTGTCCCACTGAAATGTGTTCCCTTGCTTGGTGAGCTCTCTCAATGTTGCACGTATTGTAGCAAAAAGTCTTTCAGGTATCTGCTGCAATAGCTCGCCATTCCCAGACATGCCCGTACATCGCTCACATCTTGTGGAGGCAAAGCTTTCAATTGCAGTTACTTTCCCTGGATCCAGACTCATCCCCTCTTGCGAGAACACATGTCTGAAGGACTTAAGGTTCTTTTGGTGAAATGTGCACTTGTCAGCACTTAACGTCAGCCCTGCTTGAGAGAGTGCTGTACACACCTGATGTAGCGACGGATCATGTTGTTCACGATCGACTCCAAAGACCAAAATATCTTCTCTGTAGTTGAGACAATTCTTTACGAGCCGAATTTCCTTCCTAATTCTTTCCTGGAAAATGTCAGCCGCCAACGATATCCCAAAGCTTAGCCGCTTATACCGAAATAGCTCTTCATGGGTTGCAAAAGTGGTTATGTAGCGTGATTGTTCATCTAGCTGTATACAGTGGTATCCTTTATATAGATCCAGTTTCTTGAATACCTTAGCTCCGTTGAGCATGCTGATCATATCATCCAGATGCATGGCAGGGTGTATCTCTCGTTGAATTACTTTGTTGGCTTGGCACATGTCCACACATTGGCGAATTTTCTCAAAGGACCTTTGCTTGGGTTATGCTACCACATGCGAGACCCACGGACTGGGACCACAAGTAGGTTCTATGATGTCCTCCTTTAACAGGCACTTAATCACCTTCTTTGCATGCGGATGCAGATGAATGGGTTCCCCCTGGGTAACGCTACGCCACTGGAGGTATTGACCCGTCAATGTGAAGCGTGGCTCATGCTCCGTTCAGGCACCAGATTCCTTTGAAGAGTTTTGGAAATCGTTGCATCACTGGGACTTCATGCTGCATCGTGTACATTACTGCAGCACTCTTCGTTTCGAGGGCCGTGGGTCGGCCTAGCATGTTGTTTCCCGGCCCTTCTCCTTAAAGAACATGCAGCTCTGTCATTGCCAGTCTCCCTTTGTAGTTCAATTGTATTGAGAACTTTCAATGGTTCCGAACTGGCTCCCGGGCGGTCCACTGAAATACCTTTAGATCCGACGGTTCCAATTCTGGTGGACGTGCCATCTTGCGAAATTCTGAGATGCACATGATGTTCAGGGGGGCTACTGTGTCAATGACAACCTTGGTAGGGTGTTGTCCTACTTTGATGTTGATACCTCCTTCTGGGGCAGTCACCACGTCAGTCATCATATATGCATACTCAAGATGACTTTTCTCTTGTTCTGGGGGAGGCGACGGTGACACTCTGGTGATCTGCCAAACATGGCTGACCTCATCTCAACTCGCGTAGATGGCTCCCCTTTATCCTTGGACATGTGGATTGTGCTCTGGGCGAGTAATGCTAGGACTGCCTCCTGGTGCCCTGTTTGGCAGTGCCTTGCACACTCTCGCCATATGAGTTTCCCGCCCGCAGTTGGTGCACTTCTGTCAAAAAAAGCAGGGCATCGGGTACCTTCCAGGCCACACCTGTAACACTTTCCGGCAGTGCCATACCTTCTCAGTGGGGCATTGCCACTGTTGTTTCTCCTGCCACCTTGACTAATGAAACATGCTTGCTCTTTCACTGGTCCCTTGCTGGTTTCCATCTGCGTAGCTTGTGAGTCTGCTCTTGCTCCATCCGCACCATTTGTATAATGGTGACAAGGGGAAACGGTTCCCAGAGTAATTATTTTCTGAAGGTGGACGATAAGCACCCTCCTATGATCCTTGAACTGATGACCTCATCATTCGAGAATTTACGAATGCCACATAGAGCCACCAACTTGCACAATCGAGTCGCAAATGCGTCCATGGACTCACCAGGCATTTGACAGGTTGCGTTGAAAGTGTGCCTTTCATGATCTATGTTGCACTGAGGATCAAAATATGTGCATGGCGCTTCCTTGAGCCCCTCTTACGTTTTGACTTCTTCAGGCGGTAATGTGGGGATGAGATCTTCAACATCGTCGCCAACCAAGTTGATAAGTAGTCTCCTGGCAAGCTTGTATGCAGCCTTTTCCTCATAGGCGGCCATCGAAACCTTGTAGCCATCTCTACCATCTCTGCCCCAGGGCTTGTTGATCACCCATGTCAAAAGGGCCTGGTTTATGAAATGCAGCTGCACTGGGTCCTTCTTCATCAGATGTTTGCCTCTGACTGTCTCTTTCCTCATTCGCCGACATTTTGCTGCAATCAGGCACCCTCAGTTGTACACTTTGTTAAAGTACTCACAGATTTTCATTAGCTGCTGTATTTTCTCCCTTCATTCTTTTCTCTAGGCGAGGGGGTGTTGAAATCCCATCCTCGTCGTCAGTTGACCTGTCTTTGAGCACACAACAGAATTAAATATCCCCCTCTGTGCCCCCAAACATGCAGCAGGGCCAAAATGCAGGACACGGAGCGGGGGAAAGTGCTTCTAACCTCTTTTTTTCTCTTTCACCTTCTGCCTAACGTGGCAGAGTTTCCTTGTGCATGCGCGTGCCTTATTGGATGTATTCGGCGCGACAGGGTCTGCTCATCACGCCAGGTTAATTGTGTCCGTCACCGGACACAACAAACAGATACACGGTGCTCTTGCGCTAAGCACATGAACCTTCTGAGACCCCTGTATGTGGGCTAGGCAGCCTATGCTGACTAGGCACTGTTCTCGTGTACCTCTATTCGCATCTTGCAAGGAATCCCCTCTTGGAAGTGCAAGAGCAGCACCCAAAAGTAGAAGAACTCTTCAGCACCTACCAGGCAGCCGAATGAGGGGCATCCAAAGCAGGGCTCAAGTCGAGGGTACAGGCGGGTGGAGTGAGTCCACCCACTTTTTTTCATGAGTCCCCCTCTTTTTTCAGAGGACACATTCATATGCTAATTTCTGGTGACCCCACATTCAATTGGTATGTTAATGAGCCCCCCCACTTTCTTTTTTAAGGACTTGACCACTGATCTAAAGGTGTGTATTAACTATTACTGACAGGCATTAAGGGGGAAGCTGTCTCCAAATTGTAGTTAATTGAAAGAACAACATCAAGTACCACTAAGACCGATAAGGTTATTGCACCTGTGATGTATATAGGGTGAAGCTCTGTGTAAATATGTCAGGCAAAATTATCATTGCATTACTAGAAAAAGAAAAGGGGACCAAGTCCTGCTACTAAGGGCAGATGCTTAGGAAAGGGAGTTTCAAGACTCTGCCACTAGAACAAATCCAGTGGGGGAACAGAGGCCAATTAGGGGGTTCCCTCCCGGGATCTCCACAGGGGTGTCCAGGAAGCTATAGTTCTTGGGAAGGGTGTAGAGAAGCAGACGTGTACCCGCCGCCTCACCTCTGAAATATTGGATGCTGGACACAAAGACACTGCACATGACACCAGGTATCATTCCAATACCGCATTGGGTGTAGGAAAGATGTTATGCACTCAGACAACCCCACCGAATGTACCCTCGAACAGAAGGAGTAGCAGGAGATTTGCAGACACCACTGAACATTGAAGAGCTGTAAAGAAAATCTGACAGATGCAAGGCGATATCATAAGGAGAAGACACAATGGCGCATAGAAATGATATAAGAATACTCAAAGAATGAAGATGTAACTAAATAAACAAGAGTAAACATATATACGAGTGAGAAGAAGCCATATATATATACAGAAGATAAGTAACCAGATGTGTAGTCTGTGTATATACACGGAAATGCAAGGTAGATGAGTCACATAGAAGCTTGCTGCAGTAGAAAATATGACATTTGGTAAAGCGGGCATGTTGAAAAGATGTACGTCGGCTCTGAATAATAGTACGCAAAAAACTTGAAGGAGAGAGACCAGGGCTGTAGAGCTGACAGATTCTGGAAATTTGGGCATGAACAAAGAATAGCTTTTTGGCCAAACACCAAGGATGCCTCAGCAAGAAGCAATTGCAGAATACTGAGGGAGTCAACGACGATAAGAAATATATGCAGGACATATTTCTCTTAAAGCCCTTGCAGGACAAGGCCACGGTGTTGAGAGATGCAAGCAATTTGCGACAAAGGGGTCAGAGCGTAGAGTGTGAACATGCAGCGCAGCCATCAACCAGCAGCTGCCGCAAGGTAAGAAAGATGCAGGCGGGGGGCAGCCATTACTGTGTCCTACTAAACCGCCCTACTTTGTGCATACATCCTTTTCAATGCGATTCTTACCCTGCACTGTTTCCACACGTCCATTAGGCTGTCCCTCTGCTGGGGACTGTTTTCTGCATCTCTGAGCTGTTTTCTCTTGCATTGCTCTGCATTTCTTCCCTTTAAGTGACGCTTTGTCCCCGCGCCCCACTGTCTTCACATTTCCCCTGCAATTACTGCATTTTATCCCTCTAGGTGATTGGATTGGCCTCTGTCTCTGTTTTCTGCATACTCCTGCATTTTATCTCCCGTGGGCAAGTGTTCCTTGGTGTGCTTCACATGGTATGCTTTGTCCACTAGGCCTTTCTCCTCTTCTCTAAGTTCCCCTCTTCTCTGTATTTCACTACTGTTGCGCTCCAGGTCTTTCTTCTCCCTGGGGGCTCTGAGCTGGCTCCCACCGCTCTTTATCACTGCCTGCAACAGCCTTGTTTTCCTGTTCTCTGTGCTCTGTTGTTTTTCCCCTTATCTCCACCCCCTCATTCTGTATCCCCTTCCTGTGCACCCTGTGAGACATAGCTCTATGCAGTGTTCCTTGCGCTTCTCGCTCTCTTGCCTGCCCTCTCTTTCCTCCTTCCCACCCACTATGGTGCTATCTATTTGCCCCATCTTCTCAAACTGTTTTTCTATCTCCCATCCTACCCTTCTCACTAAGACTGGTAGGAAGAAGCTTAAGAAGGACATCCTAGTCTCTAATCCAGGCCTGCCCATCACGGACACATATGCCAGTGCTTCTGCCAGAGAGACTCTCACCAACATCTTCTTTGTCGTTCCTTCAGCCGACATAAGGACCCTTCATATGGTCGCTCTACTCTCTCCTTCTTCCTCTTCACCCATTCATGGTGGCACACAATGGAGGTCTTCTTGTCCTTCTTCTAGTCCTCCGGAGTCATCATTAATGTCTATCTAAATGGTATTATCATCGTCCAGGGGACTCAGCCCAACCTCCTACTATTTGATTGACACCTCCCTCAACTCATGAACTTCCTTCCTTCTCCTGCTATTCCTGCTACCACTTCTCTGGCTCATCCTCCACCTCCTTCCTCTACCATTATGGCTCCTCTGCCATCTACCACCTCTCTGGCACACTTGCCATCTTCCCCCCTCTGGCTCCCTTGCCACCTCTGTCCCCCACCTCTCTGGCCCCCTAGCCAACTTCCTCTCTCCTGGCTCCCTTCCCTTCCTCGCCATCCACTACCTCTCAGGCTTCTCTGCCACTTCCGATGGGTGCCTCTCTTCCCTGTGCCCCTCCACAGAAGTCTTTCAAAAGTGGCAACCTACTCCACATTGCTACTCTCAACTCTGGCTCTGTTGTCAAACACTACTCTGACATCTGCCACCTCCTTGAACTCCTGGACCTAGATGTAGTCACTCATACCGAGACATGGATTAAGGCAACTCTGTCACAAATTTTGACACACTCCTTCCTGAGGGCTGCAAGATACTTTTCAAGCCCAGGCCCAACAGATCTGGAGGCGGAGTGGCACTGATTTTTCCTGAGTGGATTTTCTACCTCTATCATCGCCACTCAAACCTGCTCATCATTTGAATGCCTGGTCTGCAGTCTATCTATCTCCCCTGGCTGCTCTCTGACCTTGGTCAACTTCTACAGGCCACCTGGTCAGGTTACCCTCTTCCTCTCTGAATGGGCTGATCTCACTTCTTCTCTCCTTTCATCTACCTCCCAGCTTCTCCTCCTTGGGGATCTCAACATCCACCTGGACTCCCCAGATTCCTCTGGACTCTTCTGCAACCTTTGCAACTCTATGTACCTTTCCATTCTACCCTCTGGTCGACTAACTCTGCCGGGAACACCTTGGATGCTTTTCAGACATCCCCCTCTCAAATCCTCTCACTACTCCTCTCTCCTGGACTGACCACTTTCTTCTTTCTTCTCACTTGAAGCTTCCTGTCCCCTTGGCAAAGACCCGCCCAGCACTGCCACCTTCCTTCGCAGTCATTCGACCTATGAAGCGAGTGTCAGTTGCTACCTTTTCGTCCACTTTCTCTCCACCACCTACTCCTGCAGCTGACTCCCATACTGACACATCCCTTTTCAACCATCATTTTTCCATCTCTAACACTCTGGACATCCTTGCCCATGTCATGAGGATCTGCATGAAGCCTGGCAAAAAGTGCCTGATGATGTTTCGAGACAAGTCCGGTAGATGAAACTCTCATCCAAACAGGTGACCCCGTCGCTCCAGAACCATTAAGGACAACATTGTTTATCATGCTCCAGCCTTGAGCAATTTCTGTAATCACTCTTTTGCCACTGGAGTTTTCTCCTCTCCTCTTCTAAAAAAAAGCCTTTTGCCAACCCCTCCATTCTGGCAAACTATCATCCGATCTCTATCACTCCTTTCCTGAGCAAACTCCTGGAGGAGTTGGCTATCTCCCTACTAACCCTAACCACCAAAGCTGTTGGTTGCCTCCATGACCATCAGTCTGGCTTCAGAGCAGGCAGAGGCATGGAAACGTCTCTCCTGAACACCCGTGAAGATCTGCTCTCTAACCTTGACTTTAGCTCTCCTTCTGTCCTCATTCTCCTTGGCCCATCCTCTGCTTTTGACACAGTGAACCACAACCTCCTGATCACTTGTCTCTGTGATACCATGGGCATCACGGATCAGGCTCTGGTGTGTCTCTCCACTTTCCTTTTGGACCGACCTTCCCAGATTCAACTTTGGTCCTTCCTCTCCACCACCTCACTCTCCACATGTGATCCGCCCCAGGGCTCTATCCTATAACCCAGGTTTTTCAATGTCTACCTGGCCACTTTGGCTCTCCTGAGCTCTACCTTTTCCTCTAACTTTCAGTGTTATGCGGATGACACACAGCTCTCGTTCAGACTACCCCTGGGCTTACTCTGCATCCTCGTTGATCTGTGACTGTTTAACCGCTATTCAGGCATGGTGCACCTCTAATGATATCTGCTATGACCGGCCTCCCTGGACAATCTGCCCTCACCCTCTTGTGAGGCAAAAAACCTTGGGGTCATCTTCAACTCCACTCTCTCCTTCCCTCCACACATCACAGACCTTTCCAGAAAGGCCCATTTCCAGCTCCATCTCCCTTTTCACACCTACCCCTAGAAGCTCACTGTCTCCAGAGCCCTGGTTCTCACTAGGCTAGACTACTACAACAGCCTCTTTCTCAATCTACCTAACTCTACCCTTCGCCCTCTACAACTCACCCAGAACAGGACTGCAAGATTTATCCTTCACCTCAAGCCAAAGGACTGCATCTCTCCGGCCCTGAAATCCCTCCAATGGCTCCCGGTGGCTGCAAGGATCAAGTTCAAGACCCTCTGCATCATCCACAAGGCTCTCTAGGGCAGAGGCCCTCGCTATCTCCAACTCTCTCTTCCTAAGTACCTTTCTACTAGAGCCCTCCCCTCGTCTACTTCTAATTCTCTTCGGGTGAGTTGCTTCTCCAAGCAGAGAATGGGAATAGATCTCTCTCCTCTGCAGGTGCCTCTATCTGGAATGGCCTCCCTGTCTCACTCGGCCTTGAGCCAGACCTCCTTATGTTCCAGAAACTCTTCAGGCCCTTCCTTTTCTCTTCTTCTTTCTCGCTCCCTCTCCCTGCTAACCCTTGCTTACCCACGCTCCATCTGCTGGCTGGTTGCTTGGTGTACTCTGAGTCCTACAGGACAACAGGCCACCCCTGACCAGTCACCCTGCACTTGCCTGCTGGCCTTCCTGCACTGCTGCCTGGCCTCCCTTGCACTACCGGGCTAGGATTGCACCCTGTAGTCCCAGCCTTCATTGCACTTAACTCAGGAGCCTGCTGCTCTGGGTGTACATCTCCCTGTACCCCACCCCCCTGCACTTTGTGTCTGTGCACATGCACAATCTAAATGATACAAGTCCTAGTAAGATTGTTTGGGCCTCATCACGACTTTGACGGTAACCCTTAAATCCGGCGGTCGCGCTATTACTGCCGGATTTAAGGGACCGCCAAATTAGGACTTCGGCGGATTTCGCCCCAGCTCTTGGCTGGGGGGAAATCTGCCGAAAATTCACGCTGTTACCGCCGGTGGGAAATCCGCCGGCGTAAGAGCGCAAATTTTCCCCATTGAGCCCAATGGGGAATGGGGCATTACATTACCGCCGAACTCGTGATCCGCCGCTATTAGCGCCGGGGAGTTTGACGGTAGGACTAATACCGCCGGCGGTAATACCACCAGTGTTACCGCCAAAGTCGTGATCAGGCCCTTTGTCTTGGCCTCCCTTGTGCCCCCTCCCTTGCTTGGTTGCACCTTGAAACACTTGTGTAAAGGCGCATTATAAATAACATATCAATCAATCAATCTCTTAGATTATGTAAATGAGTGAACATTCGTGAATGCCAGGTATTGAACAATAAAAGATGCAGAAAGCATATGTGAAACGGAGTAACCAAGTCTCCAGTGGACAAAGAGACTCATGACACCGAGGGTAATTGAATCAAATAGTACTAAATGGAAAGGTGAGATGGACAAAATCATGGTCACTTCACAGCTGTTGCAAGACCAGAAAACAAGGCCTATTCATATGCCCCCGACGAAGATAATGATGTATCTTAACTCCCCTTAAAGTTCCAGAGAAAAAAACATTCAGCAAGGTCAAGTACAAAGAAGAAGCCTTGGCTGAAGGCTTGGCTGATGAGAGATGATGGACTAATTGGGCAAGTGGTCAGTAGTGTGGCGTTGTTCTCTGCACCTGGGTTTTGTTTTGCTTACGTTCTGCTATCGAGCTGAATGGTCAAAGTTGGGAGAGAATGCCACCCAATCATGAAGGCCTATGCAATGGTGAGCATACATTGTTGCAGGGGCCAATCCGCTGTTGTTGTGCTGCTATGATCTGTATTATACGTACTTAGAGGGAGGTTCAAGGTATGCCTGCCAGATAATGGGCAGCCAATTAAGTTACTAACACCTAAATAATATATAGGTATATACGTTCCCTTAACCAAAACCTCCACCCGTAGGATGACATCACAACTGATGCAGATCGAGGTATAAAGCCTTTGTGTAACTGAAATTTGATTGAGAGTGTGCGGACTACGATTTGTTGTTCGCCAGGTTTCTCATTTCATTGAAGTGATAATAAAGTCGGACTTTGCCACATTCTTTGAGACTGTCCGGTTATTTGAGTCTAAGATCATTTATTATGGAAATCCCATTCTGTGCATAAGGGGGAGTCTTAAATTGGGCAGGTATAAAAGAAGTCTAGGAGTTTATTGGTCAGTTCATCTTCCTCCCTTTCCTTCTGCGGGGCTCCAAGACGAGGCATGAGTGTCTGGTGTTACTTTCTCCAATTCTCCTTTCCCTTGAGGGCATTATGGTTGCAACAGGGGAATAGACTGATGCAGGCCTAACACACAACACAGGTGTCTATGGGGCCAGCAACTCCAGTGAAAGCCAGTCTATTGTGTTGTTGTTCAATAATAGATTAAGGGCCCGATTCATAAAATGTTTGCACAGTGCAAAGTGACTTTGCACTGGTATAAAGGGACTTTGCATTGGTATAAAGGGACTTTGCACTGGTATAAAGGGACTTTGCACTGGTATAAAGGGACTTTGCACTGGTATAAAGGGACTTTGCATTGGTATAAAGGGACTTTGCACTGGTATAAAGTGACTTTGCACTGGTATAAAGGGACTTTGCACTGGTATAAAGGGACTTTCCACTGCCAAAAACACCCTGATTCACAGAGAGGTGGAAAGCGTAGTTTTGCAGTGCAAAGTGACTTTGCACCGCGCTAAATATTCCATGAATCGGGCCCTAAACCTTAACATTGGAATTCCCAAATTGCCAATCCTTATCCTTACTTAAAACATATCCTTACGCTTATTTAAAAAGGAATGCTCCTATAAACATATGTGTTTGCGTATACAAATTCGTGAATATATGTCATTTTATATGCCATATGAAAAACACCTTACTGTTCACTAGAAGAAGTGTAAACATGAACTTGCCTCAGACCATTAATCTGAGAGTAAATCCTGCATGCGTTCGCATTTGTATAAGAGAACCTGGATTTTGTCTGTTCATTTAGGTGGATACACTGCCCCTGTCGCGTAGGCCAAACCCAAATACCGCCTTCCTTTACATGTATCATCCTCTACCAAGCATTTTTCCCCTCCTCCACCTTTGATCCCTTTACATCCCAAACTTTCAAAAACCTTGATCTCGTCCCGTGCTTCCGCCTTTCCTTGCTCTTGAATCCCTTTCTTTCCACTGGCATCTTCTCTACCGGCTCCAAGGAGGCTTCAGTCATAGCCATCTTCAGAAAAACCTACCACGAAGCCTAACTAGCTCTCTGTTTACTGACCCGTCTCAGATGTGCCCCGCCACTCCACTCTGAAACCTCCTCAAGAGGATAATCTTGAAATGCACCCTCAGCTAGTTAGAGGAACATGAATTCTCTGGCCCCTTCCAGTCTGGCATCCAAAGTAAACACTCCACAAGAATTGGTTGTATCCATGTCACCCTTATTGATGCCAGTCCTCGCTTCTCCCTACCTCTCCTCCAGTCTACTTGCACTGTATCTCTCTGCTGCCTTTGACACTCTGGATCACCCCTACATCCGTCACCGTGTCCTCCCGGCATCCACTTGACTGGACCGTCTGCTATCACACTGACTGCTCCTTCTTCATCTCTTAGAACTCAGCACCTCCTCTCCCATCCCATTCCAGTGAGGGGCCCCAAGTACCTCCCGGGGTAAACTAATCTCATCCATTGGATTCCATGAACACCTCTTTGCTGATGACACACAGATCGACTTCTCCCTTCCCTCCTTCACCCTTAATATGATAGGTTATTTATAAAACGCTTAATACCCAGAGATTTCTAAGCTGTCCCGGGGATCGAACCTATGGTGCTCCGTGTAGTCTTGCTTTCAAGGCGAGTACTTTGCCCCTGAGCTATCATCCCGAGACTATCAGAACAGCTCTCCTGCTGCCTCTCTGCAACCATCACTGGTTATATCTGCCCTGGCTTATGTTGAACTCTTCTTCCAAGGTGGAAATCATGTTTCTTCCGGCCTCAAATACTAACCTTACTCCCCCCTTGCCCACTTACACCCCCCTATGCAGTCATAATAAGGCCACCTAGTGACCAAGCCTACCCGGACTCTCTGGTACATTTAATTGTGTTTTTATTTAATGTATATAGCAGTTTTCACCAAAGGTGCATGTACAAAAAGGTTACAAAATGATACAATGAAAGTGAAAATACAATCCAGGTAAATTAGAGGAGAAGAGGGGAAAGAATGGATAGTTTAATTGTTGGATAGAGCAGTTAAAAGATAGGTTTTAAGATTGGTCTGGAAGATACTGTGCGAGGAGGAAGAACAAATAGAGAGAGAGAGATAATTCCAATGCTTGGGGACGAGGAGGGAAAAGGACTTGGGGCTTTACTGGCTTTACTTTATTCTATTTACCAGCGCGCAACCAAGGGCGCGGAGCCATACAGGTGTATGGAACCAAAGCCAAATCAAGATGGTAAAACAGGACAAAACAAGACAAAGAACAACCGCTTCCAAACCATTTGACTGCTCCGATAACCTTTATCTAAACAGGATGGTTTCAGTTTTTTTTTAAAGGTCTCCAGAGAGTCACACCTTCTCAGGCCGGGAGGCAGGGCATTCCAGCTTTCAGGCACCACCACCCAAAACTTGCTTTTTATAACCAAGGCCATATTAGCTCTTGGAACCAACCTACAGAAAATTTGAATTACTTGATCTGAGGTTCTTCATACTTTTTTCTTAATAATCCTCTCCGACAAGTAGGCTGGATACGACTCTTCCAAGCATTTATAGGTAATAGTAAGTATTCAAAACTCAATTTGTGCTTCCATGGGAAACCAATGGAGTCTTCAACTAAAACCGGACACATTGGCCCTCATTACGACCCTGGCGGATTTTTTCCGCCATCGGCGGACTTTTCCGCCATGGCGCAAAGTCCCTTTACACCATGGCGGATGGCGGACTTACCGCCCCATTCCGAGGTCGGCGGGGCGGTAAGTCCCCATTGACCCATTTACCCTTCCCCATTCCCATTTCGGCCCCATAGGGCTCAATGGGAGTGGGGAAGGTGTTAATTACGCCACCGTACACTACGGTGGCGTAATTAACACCGAGGTCCCATAGCGCCATGGATTTTTACGCCCGCAAAAAGCGGGCGGAAAAATGACCATGGCGCTATGGGAACTCGTAGTTGGCGGTAAGGGGTCGGCGCAGCTAACGCTGGCGCAAACCCCTTAGCGCCAGGGTCCTAATGAGGGCCATTGTCACATTTTTTCAACCCAACGATGGCTCTAATCATACTATTTTGGATAACCTGCTATCTTGACACTTTTCCCTTACCAAGTCCAGCCAATAAACTACTACAATAATCCATCTTTGATCCAATGATAGCTCTTGCCACCGTCTCACAAAATGTTTGTAATAGAGAAGGACAAATGTAGGAGAAGAGTGTAATATGCTATGCTGATGAGGAGACCACGCTTCACCTGTGCCTTCATACTGGGATGTTGGTCCAACATGACTCCCAGAGTCTTTATCTTATCTTTGGTTAATATTTTACAATACGCAATCTGGAACCTTCTAAAGTCTACACCCAGGCTTTTCATCTGAGGCTGGAGTCTATAGCCATGAGTTCTGTTTTATCATGATTAAGCGTCAGCCCACTCTCGCCCAAACAATCCTCGATGAGACTGTAGATCTCATTCATAGCTCTCGCATCTTCCTGATAGTTCCCTGTTAGTGGGATTAAACACTGGGTGTCATCAGTGTATTTGGAGAAGCAACTCTTCTTCACCTCTAACATCTGGAAGAGTGGGGTTTTAAAAACATTATGCAGGGCAGGCGGCACACACGCACCCTGGGGCACCCCATAGAGCAGCGGAACTGGAAATGCCTCTGCAGTACTACTACACACCCTATTAGTTCTATAATAGTTGGCTCCATGAAAACAGTTAAGAACCACGACTCCCAATTCAGTCACTTCATGATTGACAGCATTAAAATCCCAGTAGCCAACTCTGTAAAAACACTGGGTGTCTATTTTGACTCAAACCTAACGATGATAAGGCAAGTTAATGCCATCGCCTCAACAGCGGCCTACCATGCCAATCTCTTAACTTCAGCCAGACCCTTCCTCTCCAAGGAGAACTGCCTCACAATTGCCAGAGCTATCACAGGGTCAAGACTATACTAGTGCAATGCACTGTTTCTGGGCACCTCAGCTAAAAACATGGCCAAACTTCAAACCATACAAAACAACGGTCTGAGAGCAGCCACTGGAATACCCAAAAAAGAGCACATCACGGAATCCAGGAAACAGGTTCACTGGCTCCCAGTAAGAGAATGAGTCCTCTTTAAAGCCCTTGCCCTTACTCATAAGTGCATCCACTTCACTGCTCCACCCTACCTCTCTGAGAGAATTCACCCCAATATATCCACCAGACTCACTAGAACACCTTATGCAAACATGCTCACCATTCCCAGGGTCAAGAGGGACCGGGCCGGAGGTGTTAGCTTGCAATACCTATCAGCGTTGCAATGGAATGCCCTACCACCACCCCTGCAAGGAGAACTCTCCCACCTAGCATTCCACAAGGCTGTGACAACGATGCTCTTTAATTAAAACCCATCCAATGTCTGAACATTACATGGTACCTGGCTCACGCCTAGGATTAGCATCTTGCATGCACCTGCATAATGTAGCTGAACTTCAATTTGTATCTGTATGTATTTGAACGGTGATACTCATATGCCCTGACACCTCTCCTAGTCACATGTATGTAACTCCCTTGTAACTAAGATTGCCACGAGTAACAGGGCCGCGATGCCTTTTGGGCCATATGTGCGCTATATACAATTAAAAATAAAATAAAATAATAAAATAAAATATAATCCCAAAACTGATTGAATCCTGGACACCGCTTGGTTAAAATTAGCCACTTACTGTAGTCTTTTGACGAGTATGGGGTGTTCAACTAAATCGAATGCGGAAGAAAGATCTAGTACCATAATCATCATGGTTTGGCCATCATTTATACTTTCTATCATGTTGGGCTTCAAGTGCAAGAGCGCTGATTCAGTGCTAAATCCTGGCCTGAAACCTGATTGCCAACTATTAAGAATACTATGATTCTTCATTCTTCAGATGGTTTAGCACTTGCTCATAGGCAACCATATCCAATATTTTAAGAAGGAGTTGAGAGTTAGCTATAGGTCTATAGTTTGTTGGGACAGCGGGATAAAGACCCTGCTTTTTAAGGAGAGGGGGATCCATGCTCCCTTCAGATAAGTAGGTTCATGACCTTCCTTCAAGGAGTCATTAACAATTTTAGTGATGCTACCAATCAATAACTCGGAGCAAGGTTCAACGGCTGTAGCTGGAAAAATATCTCCTTTGTAAGCTATAAATTTGAGATTTGTAAGTTTGACCCTTAGCTCCTCTTCTTAAATGCTCCTTAAGTTAACAATTGGGATATGATATGATAGGTTATTTATAACGCGCTTAATACCCAGAGGTTTCTAAGCGCGGACCCGGGGATCGAACCCGTGTTGCTCCATGTCGTCTTGTTTCCAAGGCGAGCACGTTGCTCCTGAGCTATCCTTCCGAGACCCAAAATCCTCCCGGAAGACAAAATGGTCCCTGGGCTGTCCAACAACCCTTACTCTAGGCTCTTCCTTTGTAACTGCCAACTTTTTAAAGGCTTTCGCATTTTGAATAGTTGTTTTTGATCTTTACCAATTTATCCACCATAGCAACCTAAACAGGGGCGCACCATTCTATATCTTTAGAAATCCATTTCTGTTGGTTATTCTCAGGCATCTCCAATTCCTTGAGGATTCTAAACATTTCCTTCGAGTCATAATGTGCTTCTAGGATGTACGTTAAATGACCGAATCTGAAAAGCTCGAATTGCAACATTGCTAATTGCACTTTCTCGCATTTTGTAATTCGAGCTTTTGGGATTTTTCTTTTTTGTCCCCCAATGTGCCTTTATTGTATGTGGGGGGACACCCCTGCAATCCCCACAGCCCATAATACCGAACTAGGGGGGCAGGCGATACTCTGCAACCCCCAGCTCACCTAGTTCGGCATTTTCTGATTCGACCCTATCAACTATGTCGAATGCACACAAAACGTGCCTTTGCCATTTATGATACAACATTTTGTGGCAGTAGAATGCTTCTACTATGCGTAAATCATAAGTACCTTTTTTTTGCTTCTTTAATCACTGCTTCTTTGTACTAGAGATAAAACCTTTTTCTTTTACTCACTCTTATAACCTCTAATTCATCCGAGAACCAGGCATTATAAACCCTACAGTGCCCCATCCTGGGTGTTAGAGGAGCAAGAGTATTTGTTGCTTCTTCCAAAGCACATTAGTCGTCTCCTCTGTGGTACGCATGAGTGATATATTCACTATTGCTGGCACAATCCAGTCTTGTAAGTTCTCAGGTTTTAACTTCCTCAAATTTCTAGAAATAATCCAGTTCTGTTTGGCTGCAACAGTCCGTACTTTACAATCTAACGTAATAGTAAAGTCAATAAAGAAACGTCCGACCAGGGACAAAGAGAAATACTGGGTTTACTCATACTCACAATATAAGAGGCCTGCCAACCCAGCATGTTACCTTTAATGTGTGTCGGCTCCTCAACATGTTCTTCAAAGCCAACGCTTGTCATAAACCTTTCCAATACTATAGCCGTCAAATCACTTTTATCAGTTTTCCAAAGATTAAAGTCTCCCAATAGTATCCATTTGGAAGAAAGTTTCAAATACGGGACTATTCAAATGGGGGACGAAATCTGTCATTGTAGTTGGTGGTCTGAACATGACCATTATAGTCAAAGTTGTGGTAGCACATACTTGCCAACCCTACTGATTTAGGCAGTAGGCTACTGCTTTTTAAGCAGTCCTTCCGCCTACAGATTTAGGTGACAGATCCTACTGCTTTTTACAGTGGCAGGTAATTGTTGTGACTCGAAGGCAATTCATCTGTCTGTGCGATGGGCAGGTAAGTGATACATTTGAGTGATGGGCTCAGACCAATCCAGTGACCAAAACATCTACATGACTGCCCTGCACTCTTGCCGGGGCAGTCCTTAGGTGCACCACCAGTCAAGGCAAGTGGCAGAGCGTACCACCATCACACAGCATCTGCCTATCAGACTGAGGAGGGTATCAGTCTTCATGTTACTCAGTTATTCATCTTGCTCTGCAGGAATAAATATGTACAGTCCAGGCTGGTGCTACAGAACCGTAATAAACGTTGCCTACCAGCTCTGTGTGTGTACCTTCCGTGAAGTTAGGTAATTGAATTTGGTGTTAACTTACCATTCACAATTATACATTTTAAACATTTGAGCATCTTTACATGTTGCGCTATTTGATTGGTTGGGCATTGTAGAATGCTCCAGTGGTGCCAGCAATGAATGTTTTGTCATATCCTGTGATGTCATTGTTATGTGAAGTATTATTTCTGAAACTTGAAAAATCCTACATCTTTTTGGTCGCTGATTGTTGGCCAGTATGGTAGCATCAGTCCTTACTTTAATGCACAGTGTCTCACAACCCCCATGGGCCACCCACCTCGGACTCCCACACCTCTAAACTGTTTTTAAAAATTAAAGCCACCCCCGCCCCTTGATTCTTCCTAGGGAGAAGGGAGAAGGGAGAAGAGGAAGCGGGATCAGGGGAAAGAGGGGAAAGGATATGGTTCAGGTTTTGAAATAGACGGTTATGGTGGGGACAAGTGAGGAGAAGAGAGAATGGAAACATTGTTGCTTAGCAACAAAAAGCAAAGAATCATAAATAGAGCAGAGAAAAGATAGAGAAGATAAGTCAGTTGGTGATCTAGATGTGAGCTCAGCCTGATGACGAGATCGGCCAGTGGGCTAAACAGATGATGATATCCAAGGCTCAGATGGCCAGTGAGATGGAGTAAAAGCAACAGAAGGCTAAAGAAGATCAAGAAGCTCATGGTATCAGACCGCAGAGAAGCAGAGAGAGGGGAATACTTAAGAATTGAAGGGAGAATAGAAATGAGAGCTGTAGAAAAAGATCAAGAATCAAAGAGTCGAAGATCACAGCGAAGAAAAGTAGAAGAACATTGAGGTGGGGAAGCAGAAGGAGGGAGGCAAAACAAGAAAGAAAGAAGAAAGTGACCAGAACAGTAAACAGGGAGAGCAGTAATTGAATCAGAAACAGAGAGAGTAGAAAAGATAAGGTCAAGAGAGGATCCTGCAATGTGAGATGGTGGTGTGGGGTTTTGTAGAAGTGAGTAGGAGTGAAGAATAGAAAGGGGAGGGAATGAGTAGAAGAGAGTTGGAGATTGAAGACACCCAGGAGAAAGAGATGTGGCAGAGAGGGCAAGGAAGTAGAGGGGAGACGATCAAGGTCATCTCAGAAAGTGGAGATGGAGCCAGGAGGCTGATAGACAACAATGAAAGTGAGATATGGACAGGAAAAGGAACTGTAGTGATACTAGAAGGACAGAAAATGGTGGCAGTCCAACTGTGGGGGGAGAAGACACAGCGGACAACGAAGAAAAAGTATAGACTCTGCCACCATGTCCAAAAGGGCAGGGGTGTGGGAAAAGAATGATTGTGCAGAGGATAGTGTAGCAGGAATAACAGTATTGGATGGGGACAACTAGGTTTCTGTAATGCAGAAAAACTTGAAATGAAAACGAGAGAAAAGTTCTAACACAGAGAAGGCTTTGTTTTTGAGAGACTGAGAGTTCCAGAGAGTAACATTAAAGGTTTGAGAAAGATCCATCACAGCGGGAGAGATGATATTTTTAACACCTGGTGTACCTCCCGGACATACCGTCCTGCAGTCAGCCACCTCTTGAAGAGAGGGAGACAGACAGCTGTCTCGGAGTGAATTTATGTATTCACTGTCCCTTACTGTTGAAAAAGGAAATATCAACTCTTTAATACATACACCATGGGTTTTAAACAACAGCAACAGATTATGCAATAATGTATGCTAATATGAACCTACGATTTTAACCTCAATGATTTTTGAATCATTGACATATGTTGCAACCTTAAAGCTGGACAAAAACAAGTTCCGGAAATAATGTCTTCAGACCTTTATAGCACACTGTGTTCAAGACAGAAATAGACTGTCTGGTTTTCTATTGGTTAACTTCTCCATCTTATCTTTTCTGACTATAAGCCTGTTTCGTTTTATGAATCACACTACTGAAAATCACATATCTGCTCAGCACTCTTAAATCCCCATGGAGCTTTGAGGCCTGTAGCTATCTGTAATACCTTGGCTATCTGTTGCTAACCTATATTCTGCATCAGAAATCTATATTCTGTGATAATTATGTTGTGCGTAATGTAACCATAACATTATGGCCTATGTTGTCCTAAAGAAGTGTGCCCAATGTTACCTATTTCCAATGTAATTGCCTTAGATAAGGGCAACCCAGCTGCCTCAATAGACAATACTCCTGATTTTTACAATGTTGGACAGGAGAGAGGGGTACTGGTAAAACACCACCTGAATTTGTAAAACTTAAACACGGGAAACAGGAAACCCTAAGCGTATCTCAAAGAGACCAGATGCGGAAAGGCGTGTAACATCAAAGTTGCCCATCGAGGTTACTCATCCCTGGGTGATGAGGGTATACAGGTGCAGACCTAAAATTATTACTATAGAGGCCAAGCAGTAATCCCATTAGTGTCCTAAGAGACTGCAACAGTCACAGACAACCAAAGGCCCTAAACCTCTTAGGCATATATAGGATCCCACAGATTGAGAAATGTTATTCATTTTGTACCGTCTCTCAGCCATCACATGTTACAAAGGTAGCCAGATAACCTGAACATGTGGAGATCTGCAGCTCTCAAATGCAACTGCTGTGCAGAAGCCATCCATGATTGACAGAGCAACCTGGAGAATGGCGCCGTCAATTACCACGAGGATAATGTCTCGCTCACATAAGCCATGAGGTAATGAGAACCTCCATGGAACAATCAGGAAGCCACACAACAATGACAACAGTGCAATGAGAATCATTGGGAGATGGATCAGCAGCCCGGAAACCTAAGTGGCAAATCTTTGGTGTAGGTAACTCTGTACTCTAACCACTGAGCTGCTGGGTCTCCCTCCTAAGATCATAGGATGGAAAGTGAAACAATGCGACAGAACCCGTCCCAACCAGGGTCACAGCCTACCAACCACAGCGGTATGCAAAATGTCCAATAAACCAACACCGCGGTAGAATGAGGGGAAAAGCATAATGGCTGCTGGCTAAGAAGCATCTTGCTAAAAAAAAGTATATATATATACGTATATATATATATATATATGTATAATCAACGTGGGCACAAGGGTAAAAAAGGCACAATCATTTATAGCAGGAAATCCACCCCAGATAAGGACCCTTGCCCAAACCAGGCACGTTGTGCTCAAGCTATCCACCTAGCTAACTGGCAATCAATCACCAACCTTCTGCGCTGAGTGCACCGGGGAGCCTCCAGCTGTGCAACAGCAGGTTAACGTGTCATACCAAGAGACATAGGGCCTCATTATAACCCTGGCAGTAGCCAAAACAGGCAAGGCTGCCGCCGGAGTTGCATTTTTTTCAGCACCTGTCAATGAGGAATTACTGGGTAATTCCGACATTGGCGGGTGCCGGTGCCCATCAGTCCCCATTCCCATTTGAGCCCCAGAGGGCTCAATGGGAATGGGGACATCGGATGCACCGTCAACGACGCTGCCGGTGCATGCGACATGCTGCACTCGCGCGTGCCGCTCTGCCCGCCAGGCCAGACCTGGCGGGCTGACAGTATAGCGGTCCGGTAACTACGGTACCGGCATGCTTACCGGTACCGTAGTTCCCGGACCGCCATGCTTATAATGAGGCCCAGAGTCAAGCTCTTCACTTAGCCCTCATGTGTGTTGTAGTTGTTCAAATCCACCAATACAACACCGGAACCCATGTGTGCGTGCGTAGCAATCCATATACTTTGACTCTACAAGACAGAGAAGTCGCGCCTTGAAACACTTGTGTGTAGGCGCGTTATAAATAAATGCCATATCATATCACATGATTATAACCAGTCCTTGGTGCAAGTATTCTAGTTCCTCTCAATGGACAGTTCAAAACGCCTTTTTGAGAATTTTCTATCCAAAGAGGGACTTGAACCTGCCACCTTGCTATTGGCTAGTCCATGCTCTAACCACTGAGCTACTGGGCCTTGTAAATTCCACGGAGCAGGCCATATCCACCTGGGCTGCCAAATTAACGTATCACGCTAAGGCGAAAGGCTAACTGCTCAATCCCACTAATGCATAGCGTAAAAACAGCTGAAACATGCTAGCAAGCATATTAGCAGTAATAAATCAGATATACGTTATGTTACGTAATGTTACAGGGTCTTGTACCTCGCGTACTTTTGCCACTTGCGTGGTCTCTTGGCGCTCTTATAGATCTGCCATGGAAAGAGGGTTGGCAGGGCTGTTAGTGGGATTGAGAGAGCAAGAGAGCTTTGATGTGCTTTTGGCAGCTTCAGTTTGGAGAAACCGGTCACTGAGAATTGGTGCGATTTTGGTTGCAAGCCGTCATGTTTTGTTTGTTTGTTTATTGTTTTTCTAGAGCGCACGGCACCAAAAGGTATCCGGGCGCTGTATAAGACAGCTTTAAGCATATCCATTCAGTGGTACAGAATCAGCAGCCAATGTTACAGAATCGACAGTTATAGATAATATGCAGAACAAGTGGGAAACAGACATATCGATGCAATATATAACTTACTAGGCGTGAGCCGGTTCAGAAGGGCAAGGTTGGACCAGACAGCCTGGTAAGTTACTTGTGGACAGTCCGATAGTACATTTATAATACACTGTCCTTGGAAAAGAGCAATTTTTTGGTGTTGGACCTGAAACTCTGAAGGTTAGAGTCAATACGCAGGTTAAGAGGGAGGGCATTCCATGCCTGGGCTGCTTGCACTGGGAAGCTAGTGCCTCCAGCTCTTTTGAGGTTGTAGCATGGTGCAACAATGAGGCAGGAGTTAGCTGATCTTGTGAGTCTGGTGGATATTTTGGGAATAATTTTGTCCATAAGGTATTTAGGTGCGGCCTCATGAAGACATTTGTGGGAGATAGAGACCAGTTTAAAGTATATTCTATCCTGGATGGAAAGCCATTCATGGCTTCTTCTTGTTTCTGAAATGTGGTCCTTTCTTGGGATGCCCAATGCAGTTCTTAGTGCATTGTTTTGTAAGGTTTGTAGTTTGGTCAGAATTTTTTTGTTAGCCCCTGCATACAAAGCAGTGCAATAATCAAGTTTCGATAAGATTAGTGCTCGTGCCAGAATTAAGCGGCTATTGGTGGAGAGGTAGTTTTTGCAAGCATGGATCAATTTGCAAGTGTAGGCTGTCGCTGATGCAACAGCGTTGGCTTGCTTCTTAAGGTTTAGGGCCAAGTCTAGGTGGAAGCCTAAGGTTTTAGTTTCCTTAGCAGTCGTAATCATATTGCCGTCAATGTTGAAGGCAGTGTAGTTAAGGTTTAGTTTATTCAGATGAGTGGTGGCGCCAAGTATATGAATTTCAGTCTTGTCGTCATTCAGGCATAGGCTATGGGTAGCCATCCATGCCTGAATGACGAGGTAGACTTCGTTTAGCCGGTCGTTGTCCACGTCGTAGTTTCCGGTTAGTGGGATAAGTATCTGGGTGTCATCTGCATAGTTGGTGTAGATGACACCCAAATGGTCCAGAATGTCAGAGTGTTTTGTGAACACATTGTATAGTGTAGGGGAGACACAGGATCCTTGGGGGACTCCGCAGGTGATGGGGATGGGGTCGGCTGCATCAGTAGGGGAGAATACTCTCATCATTCTATTGTTGAGAAAGGATTTGATCCAAGAGGTGGCCTCAAGGGAGAAGTTTGCTGCCGATGAGAGGTGCTTACATAGTATGTTATGATCTTGTGGTTTAGAGGTGTGGGTGGTTTGGTTTCGTGTTGTGAAGTGTGTGCGATTTGCGGTACGATAGAGGTAGGGTTATGTTTAGTTCAGGGTTTGAAGGTGAGTATCCAGAATGGTGAGTTTTAGTACAGTTAGTTAGAAGCAAACATTTCCTACCCCCAACAATCCATTTAAGTGTGACACATTTCCAGCCCCCAACAATACATCCAAGTGGGACACACTCCCTGCCCCCACAAATATGTTTGTTAAGTTACACGTGGTATTATATGAAAAAAATGTGCATGTTGGGTTTCGTTCTATAACTGGACATCAAACAATACTCCATGTTTTCCTATCTGTGCTCTGACAACTTGGGAACTTCTAAGGAAACACTCCCCTCTAGTGGTTATTATTTGTTAAGCGCTTTACCGTAAATTCTTCATGCAATTCTAACTTTCCTTCCAGAGGCAATTTCAAGGGTCAAAGCAAGCAAGCAATGTTTTTAAAAAAATACGTATAAATGAGTGTAACACAGGTGAGATGAGCGGTGCTACATAATTATGAAAGAATCGCCTCCCACACTGAGGAAGTTAATGTCAGAAGGCGGTACCCTGCTGCGAGGCTCTATTGCAAAAGCGTTTAATGCATCTCACCACTGAGAGCGGAGCGCTTAGGTTTGAACAGTCATGAACAGGAAACAGCAAAAACCGAACAGTGGCAAATGACTGAAGTCCGCCCTGCCCATATCAATATACACCCCGACCCCCACCTCCCAGATGAAGCCAAAGACTTAAGTGCTGGTCTCACCGTTCAGTGGCTAAACAAATGGGTGTACCCTTACTGTTAATAGTTAGAACCACAAAGATTTTGGATGGACAGGTACTTGAGTTTAGATCTGTCCACTGGTTTTTGTTGGAAAAAGAGATTAGGTTTCCCAATGTAGAAATCCTATGATTAAATGATATGATTGGTTATTTATAATGCGCTTAATACCCAGAGGTTTCTAAGCCCAGCCCGGGGTTCAAACCTGTGGTGCGCCGTGTCACCTTGCTTCCAAGGCAAGCACGTTGCCCCTGAGCTATCCACACGAGACTAAATCAAACGCTATTAATAATCACCACCCACTTTATCTGGGTGCTGGCTGCTCTTAAACATGTCTTTATTCTGTTCTTCAAAGAGTAATAAATGAATATCTAAACAAGTAATTGTGACAAAACATCAACATACAATTGTGACAAAATGCAATAATATTTTTGCAAGAATTGTAGTGACAAAACTTAGCAAAGTGCGCGTAATTATGTGCAGTTTACAATAATGCTTCATATACAGAAAATAATGAAAACACAAATGACAGAGAAACAATGCTTGTTAGTTCAATTACTGTCAAAGCAATTTTGGGGGCTCAAATGCATATTGAGAGTTCAGTGAGTACACTGCACTATTGAGCCGGTGAGGGTACAAAGTTACCCCTAAGAAATCAATGTATTTTCGAAAAACAATCAATGTTGCCGGGTCGTGGGGTAAAAGTTATCTTTGCCTTGCCAAGCAGAAGATTGTTGGACAAAAAATCTGAAGACAGGGAAACAGGTTGTCTTCGAATGTTCCCTGTACTCTTCACGTTTCGGCAGTGGCAGAGTGTGGCAAGTCCGCCTTCAGTAGCACACACCTTCTGACCGGACTGCCCTGTCTTTTTTGTTTGTACCTAATGTGTAATTGTTGCGCCCCGATGCCTGTGGGCTTTCGGGGCAGTATACAAATAAATAAATAAAAAATGTCGCATCAGGGTGAAAGATGGATCTAATGGGTGAAAGGAATAGATATTCAGCCTCAGATGACTCAGAGGAGTGGGGGTCGGGGGGAGGGGTGCAGGTGTGCTTGCTAGGCTGGGACCTGCAGTCACCGCAAGAAGCTGTCTAGTCTGATTCCCAGCCCCAGTAATGTATGAACGCCGGCCCCTATGCTTGCCTATCTGTTCCCCAATATTTCAAGATAGCAGAAAGACAGTTTATGGGTGAGGGTTACACCAGCCAGAGTGAACAAAACGAAGCAGCAACTGGTAGTGGGCACGCTGGCACTTGGAGGGGCATTGGCTGTGGGATAATCACTCATGGCCCACTCGCGACATGCTTTGTAACCCCCTAAGTGCTAAGGATGAGTGTGGTTGCCCTGAATTCCCATAAAGAACCATCGCACATTGCGCCCCCTTCCACTGATAAGTGGTTAAAACCAACCCAAGCCCCACCAGCCGAACAATTTCAGGCTGCCCCTAACCCTGTCAATATGCAAGTGCGGTCTATAGATGCGGTCTAAATAAATTGGGTAATGATAAGATCGATTGTTGCAGAACTTAGATGTGGGAGAATCCATCGCAAAGCACTATGGGAAAATGTGATATTAGTAAAGGAGTTTGCCTAATCTCTCTGCAAAGCTTCACTAAATCAAAGTACCACAGAGCCAGTCCTGCCCGCCTAGCAAAAGCCGAGAGTCAAAGATCTCTCTCTTTAAAAAAGTCACGTTTTAAACATGAATTCTCCTTTTCTTAAAGTATTTTTAGTGCAAGTTAGCAGCCACACCTGGCTGAACCAGACATATTTTCTCCCCCTCTTGGGGGCTATTTTGTGACTCCACTAAGAGTGCTGTGTAAAAATTGGTCATCATATTGATAATATTAGGCGGAAACTAAGTTTCAGTTAAAATACCCCTACAGTAGCATATTGATATGTGGAATATTACTCACGGATGGCTCACAATTATGAATTAAGTCTGAGTAAAGCCACGGTGAAACCATGACCAGTGTAGAAGAAAGAGAGAAAACTTTGAAAGAAGAATGAATACCCTGATGAAATTCCATCTCATCTCATTTGGACTGAAACATGTTGGGTATAAGAAGTGCCTGAGTAGCAAGTCATGGGAGAAGCTTTGATACACACACACAGTATACATGAAGCCTGCATGGACACTATGATGAACTACTTTAACAAATAAAATATTAAATATATGTAAATCGAAGTGTAACATATTGAATGGGCAAAACGCTGGCAAGGGTGTACTTATTAAGAAAGCAAGTATAGACACTTCTTTAAGAAATTGCTGTATATAGTTAATGAACATATTAATGTATTATGCATACAGAACATGACAAAAAGAATGAACCGGTTTTGCATCAACTTAGTCGTAGAGTGTGAAAGAAAAACAGGAGCGTATTACAGCACAGGATCTGGACATTGGGATCTAGGCACAAAGGTTGCCTGCAAAAGAGCCCCGTTGCGGAGGACTGTCATTTAAAGCCCGTTGTCTTACATATTCATGCTGTCCCTTTCCCCTCTTGCCCTTCGCCAATTTAGGGGATGCCGCCCCCAGATACATGTTACTTGGTACCCCCACCTCTCTCCCTTCCCCAACCTTTTCCCACTTACCTGCCCTCCTCCTTCCCCTCTATGCCAGCCTCCTCCCCTTGGTGCCCAATGTTAGGAAAGATTTCTTAATTGTAGGTAATTTTCCTTCCATGTGGCAACCCCGAAACTTTTTGCTGCTGTTTTCACCCTGATCTAGACTTTGCCAGAGAAGCACAGCCTTCCGCCGCACTCCTCTGGGCTTTCGCTCCATTCTTACGGGGAAACTGACATGCCCTTAAGACAGTCAGTACCGGGAAACGTTGTTTTCCGTAGTTCTTTTATCATGTTACAGCTTTCGCGCAACATGACACAAGAGGGCACTGTAAGCTAAGTTACTGCTCTCTTGGGTCTCTAGTCACTCTACAGGCCCTAGACACTCTCTTTGGATTGTTAACGAACAGTGCAAGTGAATCACGGACGGGACTGGTGGCAGCGATCGTTTCTTTGTGTTTTGAGCTCCTTTTGGCTGTGTAAGTGCGTTTCTTGCGCTTAGCCCAAAATGGTGGCCTCGCTCCCAAAATGGCGGCCAGACACAAGGCTCTTTGTCCTTTGTCCTGCCTGCTGACCGTCTTGCCCCCTTCCGCTTCCCCAGGTCGAGCCGACCCGGGGCCTTCCTTATTTGGGCATGTACTTTCCCGCAAAACACAGATGCTTTCACGGGCTTCTACAGGCCTTGTGTGTGTCTCCAGGATGTGGGCTGGGATGTCTGGTCCCAATACACATCCTGGGTACCAGAGAGTCTAGTGTGTCGTGAATGCCTGGGACCACCGTGGTCCGTAATAGGTCCAAGTATGGTTTGAGTGTTTTGTGAGCAGATCTCCCATTGGGTCTTCTCCATTTTGGCACGAAGGGAACTCTGGATAAGAGGAGGCTGGAAACACCACTACCATGTTGATCTCCTGATTTCTCACGAACGACGGATACAGGAGCCAAGTATCCTGCAACCAAGAGGCTGAACCGAGGAATCGCTGGTGACCCGCTGAAGGACTGCTCCTCTGCACTGCTGTCGCTCTGTGAAACCATTCTGCCTCTGATCGAACGAGAAGGCCTGTACTGGTACTTCGACCCTTTGGAATAGTGGGAACAACTATTCTCGGCATCTTCATCATCTCCTGCACGTAAGCCTTCGGAAGCGTCTCTGGGCCATCCAGTGGACTGACCAGCTTACCCAGGAGTCTTGCTCTGTAACCGCCGTCAGGTTGCTGCTGTATTCCGAAGCCTTGACACTCTCACACGATTCATACACTTGGCATTCCCAGGTCTGAAGTGAGAAGTGTACATTGGGCTGAAATACACACGGCCGCTTCGTTGCCCTGCTGTGGTAACAATCTGTGCGGGTTCACTGCATTTGGGACATCCTCCCGCGGAATCTACACGACGCCGAGACGTCCCCGGCTCTCATCAGAACCTGCCAGCACTGAAACTGACGCGGAGAAGCCTGGGTCTGCCTGCATCGGGGGCCGGTGAGTAGCAACGCTAGGAACTGGTCGCCCTCCTACAGTAGCCCGTAGCTTTTCCTCGCTGTGTTAAACAGCACACCTTTTTCGCCCTCGTGCTCTGCTTCTGCCCGCAAGTGGAGGCCGTGCTTGAGTAGCGGAGATCTGTTTGCCCTCCTTTGTTCACCACTCTGAACTGCCTGACTTCCTTGAAGAGACTCCCCTTGGCCCATCGGCACCAGCGTGTGCAGGTACTTTTGAGCACAAGGCTCCACTCTTCGTAGGGCTCGGACTTCCTTCTAGATAGGTGGCCTCTGAAGGAGAACTGGGTCTAAACGATTACTTGCACTGCCTGTTTTCCTCCCCATCTAGGTAGTCTGCATATTTCGTGCTTCTAACTCTTTAGACCCGTCGGTAATTGTATATATATTGTATTTGATGGTGATGTGTTGGTTTACTTGAGTTTTATGGTGATTCTTTGCTATGGTCAATATTACAAAGGCCTTGTAATAAATGTGTCTATATTTTTGATATAACACCTGCTTGGAGTAATTTGTAAGCGTCCTTGCTCTGAGTGCTCATTGCGGGCTTTCAGTCACCCTCACCCCTCTTGAGACCTAGTCTTGACCGCCGCGATCGCTACCTTGATTGGTCTGGCTTGTCCAGAGGTTACCCTGTTCCAAGAAACTAGGCTGGCCTTCTGAACCTCTGCCCCTCCAGAACAGAGTTCAGAAATCCATCTTAACACCCACTCAAAGCAACACCCTTCTGCCTGGTGCTCTCCTGACCTCAATTGAACATTTTTGTACAAAAAAGTACTTTTAAGTTGACCTCAACGGGCGCACCCCATCACAAGGGCCTCTATGCTAGGATCATAAATGCATTTGTTCACTGATCACAATCTTCCCCAAAGTGTTCTTCATTGGGGCCAAATGAGCATGCAAGTAGGGTCATATTGGCTGCAAGGGAAATAAAGGCAGCAAGGTATCAGACTTAACTGCTGTCTGAGAAACATTCTTCAATAGTATCGAATGAGAAAACATGTGGACCCCATTCCCATAGACCTCACAAGTGTCCCTTACTAGACCCCAGTCCCATAGACTTCGCAAGTGTCCCTTACTAGACCCCAGTCCCGTAGATCTCACAAGTGTCCCTTAGTAGACCCCAGTCCCATACATCTCTCAAGTGTCCCATCCTGGACCCCAGTCCCATAGAGCTCTCAAGTATCCCTTCCTGGACCCCAGTCCCATAGAGCTCCCAAGTATCCCTTCCTGGACCCCAGTCCCATAGAGCTCTCAAGTATCCCTTCCTAGACCCCAGTCCCATAGAGCTCTCAAGTATCCCTTCTTAGATCCCAGTACTATAGAGCTCTCCAGTATCCCTTCCTAGACTGCAGTCCCATAGAGCTCTCAGGTATCCCACCTTAGATCCCAGTACCATAGAGCTCTCCAGTATCCCTTCCTAGACCACAGTCCCATTGAGCTCCCAAGTGTCCCTTCCTAGACTGCAGTCCCATAGAGCTCTCAAGTGTCCCTTCTTAGATCCCAGTACCATAGAGCTCTCAAGTATCCCTTCCTGGACCCCAGTCCCATAGAGCTCTCAAGTATCCTTTCCTATACCCAGTCTCATAGAGCTCTCAAGTATCCCTTCCTAGAACCTAGTCCCATGGAGCTCTCAACTGTCCCTTCCTGGACCCCGGTCCCATAGAGCTCTCAAGTATCCCTTCCTGGACCCCAGTCCCATAGAGCTCTCAAGTATCCCTTCCTAGACCGCAGTACCATAGAGCTCTCACGTATCCCTTCCTAGAGGCTAGTCCCATAGAGCTCCCAAGTATCCCTTCCTGGACCCCAGTCCCATAGAGCTCTCAAGTATCCCTTCCTAGACCGCAGTACCATAGAGCTCTCAAGTATCACTTCCTAGACCACAGTCCCATAGAGCTCTCAAGTATTCCTTCTTAGACCCCAGTACTTTAGAGCTCTCCAGTATGCCTTCCTAGACTGCAGTCCCATAGAGCTCTCAAGTATCCCTTCTTAGATCCCAGTACTATAGAGCTCTCCAGTATCCCTTCCTAGACTGCAGTCCCATAGAGCTCTCGGGTATCCCTCCTTAGATCCCAGTACCATAGAGCTCTCCAGTAGCCCTTCCTAGACCAGAGTCCCATAGAGCTCCAAGTGTCCCTTCCTAGACTGCAGTCCCATAGAGCTCTTAAGTTTCCCTTCTTAGATCCCAGTACCATAGAGCTCTCAAGTATCCCTTTCTGGACCCTTGTCCCATAGAGCTCTCAAGTATCTTTTCCTATACCCAGTCTCATAGAGCTCTCAACTGTCCCTTCGTGGACCCTAGTTCTATAAAGCTCTGAAGCCCTGCTGCGGAGACTAGTCGGTGCAAATTGTCACTGTTTGTACTATTTGGTGCTGGCGGTGCTGCATATAGAAGAATAGAAACGCAGTCCAATAACGAATGAGGAGCCAGAGCACAACGAACTGCGTACCGCGCACTGGATTACGGTGGGACACTTCTTTAGGGCATTTTCTTTCTTCATTCTAATCTGAAATAGCCCATTGAAGCGTTTGCCAATATTGGGGACTGCTCTGCATATGTTTGACTGCGCTCTGTGCCCCGTTACTGCTGAAGAACTCACTTCTGTTGCCGGCACTGATTGAGCTGAGGGGGTGGTTGGTTAGTTCGAGGGAGTGTGGCAGTAGTATACTGTCATAGTCCTCTGTTGCTTACCTCTGCCCTCCCGGCCCGTTTCCTGGCACCAATTGCGCAAGCTATTGGGAAGCGGTATGGCGGGGCATTTTTACGAGCGCTTCCAACTCTGTTGAAAGGCCTGGAAAAGCCGCTAGCCGTGGCAAAACGGCGTGCGCACGCAGCAAGAAACCACATGACCTTCGCTCCGGGAAACAGACCACAGCCTTCTCGGATCAGACGGCGAACCCTCGTAATAAAGGCGATAATGAGCCAAGTGCCAAGGATCCACAAGTCCCTCAGAAAGGTCCCCTAGAAGTGTTTTTTCCCGCAAAAGCCCCAGCCACCGAACAAGTCCCAAAAAAAAAACAACGCAAGCCAGCACCTCGCCAAAAAGGAGATCTGCTCAGACGGTGGGCCCATTAACGAGCTGGTTGCTGGATGAGATGTCGGACAAAGTGCAACCCGCTCCTGCTGGTCAATCGGTGCCTCTTGTAGGCCCGCAGGCCATCCCTTCTATGCCTGGCCTGGCCAAATCTCAACGGGCTCATGATCAATCTTGCTCGGATCCCTTGGTCATTGTACCTGAGGCTAGTGACAACCAGGTGCCCATTAACAAGGTTGATCTGAAAATTCTGACTTTCTCCCCAGTGACCTGCAGTAAATCTGGTTGCCAGTTAAATCACACAACACTTTTGCCTTGTTCTATAAAATACCATCCCTTCAATACTAGTGATTTGGATTTTATCGAACCTTTACGCTTGCCTGGGCTAAAGTTTACAAAAATCCACTGCTGTTTGCCTGAAACTGCATCCCTCATAAGACTATATATCAGTCGTCCCTTGGCCATTTGGGTTATGCATTAGACTCCCCCCTCCCTAGGGAGTTGGCCACTGATGGCTGCCCCAAGTGTAAGTGTGTACGGTCTAACAGCACTGCTTCAGTACTTCCCTCCCAACCACTGATTAAATTCAATGATGAAAAAGGGTGGGAGTGGCTGCAAGGAATGTTTGCACAAAGAAAATCACGGTGTGAAATTCGACCATTATCCGCTGGAACACAAGGGGCTTCAGTCATTGGCTAAATGAGGGGGGCTCTCGGGACCTGCTACTGTCATGTGAAGTCATTATGCTGTAAGAAACGTGGATTACATTTGACGTTGAATTTGATGGCTATGTCACTTTTCAGACCTTGGCCACAAAGGGTGAGCGGGGGCGACCAGCAGGTGGTCTGTTAACTAGTGTTAAGTTCTCCTTCAACCCCAGACTAATCCATCAAGACAACCCAGGGGGCGATATATTGGCAACACAGATATCCCCACCCGGGGTTTGGGGGGTGCATAGTGACATCCTGATAGTTCATGTGTATGATCCCCCAGGTGAGTTGCCCACTGAGGTTATAGGTGATCAACTGGATTCCCTACTTACAGCTTGGTGTGCGGGAAAAGAGTCTCCTCCTGTGCTATTATGTGGAGATCTAAACGCTCAATGCGTGGACTGAGGAGGGGATACGCATGTGTTTCTGATGTTTGTAACATGCCACTAGTTAAGAGCAATAAAAAGGGGAAAGTGTGATTAGATTTCTTTAAGGAATGGAATTGTACAGTACTAAATGGGAGTACCACAGGAGATTCTCCTGGTCAGATGACATGGGCAGCGGGGACCAAGGGTACTGTGGCTGCTACTGAGTGCCTCCTGGGTCGGGCATTGCAATTATCCATCTCTCTGAATGACTATAGTGACCATGAGACCTTAACCCTGAGTATGGGGGGAGGTGAGGGGGTGAAGTGCTGAGTGCTTGCAGAGAGGTGGTGCCTAAGGCGAAAGGACGCTTATTGCTGGTCAGGGCGGTCAACGGAGCTACTCTCTCAGAAAATGAGCAGATGAATCGACGGTAGAAATTGGCAAAACCAATGAAGGATTGTAAGGCCTTAACGGTAGTGGGAATGGGCCAATCCAAGACAGCTTTGGCCTTGGCATTGCTCATCTTGATGCCAGCACTGGTTATGGCATAACCGAGGAATTCCACTTCTTGGACATGAAACAAACATCTTTCCAGTTTGGCATATAGTCGATTCTCCCTTAAATACTGAAGGACAGCAGATACATGGGTCACGTGTTCTTCATAAGACGAGGAGTACACCAGTATATCATCCAAATATACAACAACATAGCGATCCAACATGTCACTCAAGACATCATTGATGAACCTTTAGAAAGTAGCTGTCATGATCTCTGCTTCCAAAAGGACAGGGTTTTCCCAACTCCCTTGGAAGCAGATCCATAACCCAGGTTCCGAGGGCCAACCAGTCCCAATTGGGACCTTTTGGACCCAGTCCTGGCGCCAGTGGCACCAGGCTCATAAATATGCCCAGTCCCAGCACTGGAAGCGCCGGGCTCATAATGCTTGGTGGACTTACCTGCAGCAGACCATGCTGCTTACTTGCCTGCCAGCTGAGCCTCTGATCCTCTTCTGTTTGGAACTACTTTTCCTGTTGGGTGGGGCAGGAGCCACTCCCTAGATTCAGAACACTGGAACTCTTCTGGAAAGCAGGAACTCTTTTCTTACCTAGGCGTGGCTGTGGAAGGAGACACCTAAGCACTACAGGAGGCTATTTAAACCACACCCGGTGGATGAATCTTGCTTTGCGTTATTCTGCATCCTCTGCAGCAGAACGCTCATCGTGTCTTCTGCATCGGATCCTGGGCCTAAGGAAAAAGGCTTACCATCCTGAATCCAGTCTTCAGCAACACCTATAAAGACAAGAAAGAACAGGTTAGCATTCCGGCATCTGAAAGACAAAGGCTTACCTACTCTTCGTGCGCTCCGGAGGTCTTCACACTGCATTCCGGCATCTGAAAGACAAAAGCTTACCAACTCTTCGCACGCTCCGGAGGCCTTCGGCGCTGCACCCTGCATCTGAAAGACAAAACAAGGTGAGTTTAAAGACATTGGGGAACTTTAATACTCACGTGCCATTACTCCTTTCCACATCAACCCCAGTGGGTATTCCGGCACCCTGCAGCCGCTCCGAACTCGTACCTGCAAAATAAAAGACAGTTAGAGCGCATCGTGAAGCAGGCAACAAGCGCTTACTTACGTGCTTCCAGGCACTTCTATTCATCACACGGACTCCATCTTCAACTCACTTCAGCCCGTCATCCGCCATCGCCGGAACCTGCAAAACAAGAGACATCATTACTAAAGACTTTAAAGACAATAGAATTACTCGAAACTTACCGTTCGTGCAGTAAACGACGGACAGCAGTCCTCTGAAGTCAAGAGGCCTGCGCTACCGATCCAGTGAAGAAACTGGTTACAGCACCCTGCCCCGAGGCAGATGGAGAGCTCGGCATTCACTTACCTAAGGTGAGAGCGTTAACCTTTGGGGGTCTACAGGAGAGCAAGAAAGGAAAGAGATAGGGACACCCCAATAACCCCAGTTCGTTAATCCCATATTTTCTATCTGCAGACATCTTACTCTTGAAGTCAGGCATACAGTGCACAGAGGTCCAGCCCAAAGAGCCAACCGGGTGCTACACATCACCTTTGAAGATACGGTAGTCGCCCAGTCAAGACCGGCGCCTCTGCGAGAATCAGGTGAGCGTTACAGTAGCAGGGGCGTTACACAACCCAAACGGCATAACAAGGTATTCAAAAAGGCTGTATTTGGTCTTGAACACCGTTTTCCATTCGTCCCCTTTCCTCATCCTCACTAGATTGTATGCCCCACGCAAATCGAGTTTAGTAAAGAACTCTGAGGTGCCCAACTGATCCAAAAGTGGGATTGGGTACTGATTCCGTATGGTAACCAAGTTCAATTCATGGTAATCGATTCAGGGCCGTAGGTCCCCCTCCTTCTTGGGCACGAAGAATAGGGGAGAATAGGGGAGAAGCGGCTGGGGAACGAGATCATTAAATCGGGGCATTCTGTTTGATAATGAGAGCTGTCCTGTGCTTGACTGATTGTTATTTGTGTTTTCTTGTAATATTCATAAATATATGGAATTTTTAATTTCATAATTCTATAGCGATTAGATTTTGTTTATGATCTCCATAATACTTTTAATCTCTGCAAACATTTCACATATGTATATTTTTCTTTCTGTGCTGTCTATTGTTTCTTCATTACGTCGACATTCAGATGTAGCTTTATTTGTTTACATCTGACGTCATACGTTTTAGTGCGTATGACATCATTATGTTCTCATGTATTTCCGGCATTTTGAATGCGCGCATGTCAAGGAAACAGCCCCTCGTGAGTTTGCTTTCTGTTCGGGCACTTGCTGAGTGATTTATTTTGTGGGAACTATCCCTAAATATCGTGTCATTGTTTCAATGTATTGGTGGAACTTATTCAGTGTTACATTAGTTATCAGGCTACGTGGCATTCAATTCATTGTGTCTTTAACTGCCAACATATTTATCTGCTTTAAGAAGTGGTGTCTTTGCATATTAATCCTTTCTATGCAATGGAGGATACTAATTTAATGACTTTCCCCTTCTTTTCAACAAGTTTAGAATGAATCCTTCTTAATGGCCATGCATAGAGCAGATCATGACTGATCACGCTCATTCTCTGAGAATTCTAGACTCCTACTTCGATATTACACTCAATTTATTTTTCCTTCAACCTTTTAGGGTAACACTGACAATATATGCTAATCAGCATTTCATGTTTGTCTCTTCACCTTAATATTATGTATTTATCAATCCATCTGGATTATACCAGTACACCTTTGTACGTATGAATGGTATTCGGATCAGAGAATATTGACCAATATAAGGTATGTTCAATCTATTTAAATACCAGTTGATTAGCATTACAGCCATCAGCAATTGCATTGTGTAGCTATATCACACTTCCCTTATTCGCCATTTCCAATTTGACCTTTCTAAACAGATAAGAACATATTAGCTGATCACAGTACGGTAAACTTGGCATTTTAGTTGCTTTTACCACATCACATTATGAATTCGATATATCAATAATTGAATGTCTGACACTTATTTGTTGATGACTATTTATGGTGAATTCAATCTATTGCATGGGCCACAATAGGAATCTTTTTTTAGGATTCCACAAGGTGCATTGACAATGGATAAACAGACTGGTCTCACACTCGCATTTCCTTATGCTCTTAGAACAAGGGATTCAACATAATGCATGGTGCTAACATGATATGATATACTTAATGCCTTACTAACTTTTGATACTCTAATGAAATTCAAAGTCTTTGTATTCTTATTGTTGGTTTTTTCTCACATATGTATGCATCCGACTACCTCCCGTCCCTGACCTGATCTGTGACATTGTTTGATATGTCTTCACATTTTCTCTACTTGTTTATTTTGTATGTTGATCCCATATTTACAACTTGGATGAATTTCTTTATTGTATTATTTATGTATTGGAATATGTGTTTTGTGAAATGTGTTCATGGGAACATTTTATAACAGCCTTGAAAACGACCAGATGGTTAAAAGATGTGTCGGCTGTCAATCATAATCAATTAAAACTATGTTTCCTAAATGTTGATTTGACATCAGTGTTATTAATATACAAAAATGTTGCTCTTAATTTCCGAGGGTTGAGCGCGAGTTTCCTTTCCAAAACACCAAATGTATTGTTTCTAGTTAACAAACCTTGTGGGTGGATTGTGGGAATAGTGAGCATGCTGACTCCCAAACTTTTTGTACTATTTCTTTTCTGTACTCTCAAAGGAAATAGAGAGTGGTCAATAGCGCACAAGAGTTTGATCGAACCAACATGCCAAATCCTTAATATAATTATAATTGTGAACTATTGAAGTCTGCTCCCATCTTGAAGGGCTATGATTTGTGCTCAACTACTGGTTGATTTACTGGGTCCCGGCGTAACTTCACTGCAGGTCTCAGAGTCATTTTATCGACCTACAATTCTTCATTTCCCGGATTTTACCAGTTTATTAGCAAGAAGATTTCACCATTAAAGGACAAGTTTGTCCTCACAGAAATCTTCACTTTGAACTAAGGGTTAGGCCTTGAAAACGACCAGTGTGTCCAAACACGTGTCGCTGTTCACGATTTGGAAAAAAAACATACAAGCTTCTGAATTTATGCATTCTGGCAACATTGTTATTACAGTTGTACTTCGTTTAACTTGAGCGCGAGTCACCTTCCCATTCTCATAATCTTTTGTTCTCTAATTTTCCAACCCTGGTGGATGAGTTGGAGCGAAAAGAGTGAACGCTGCCAGTGCACTTTTACACACTTTTCATTATTTAATTTTAGAGTGGTCACGAGCGCACAGGTCCAACGTATCGAATCCACCACCTTCTATTTCTTGTGAACAGGAGTTTAGCCAGGGCTCAAGTCGAATGTACACACAGGGGGATGGAGTCCACCCACTTTTTTCAGAGGGTGGACTCAGTTCTCTCCCAGCTAAAATGAGAAACAATTAATGTCCTCTTTGAATTTATGCATTAAAGCCAATTAAAGGTATCGAACCACAGTCGTCAGATTTGTAGGCCGGACACTTCTCCACTGCACCACTGGTGAAAAATAACAAACAACTAAAGGCAACATGTCCCACTTCGGTACTGCAAGAACCAGGGAAAACATTTGTATTGGTTCTTGGAGTTTAAAACATGCACCTCTTTTCTTTTAACGTTTTCAAAAACACTATTAGAAGAAAATATCCTCTCTTGGTTGTGTGTGTGTGTTGATTTTATGAAAGGCAAATGCCATTCGTCCTGTCCTATTTGGTTGGTTATGCAAAGCCAATTTAATGAAACGTGCATGTTTCACTTTGATATGCTAATTTCTTGCGATGTCACATCCCATTGCATTTGTTGAGCGGTCCCACCACTTTAATTTTTAGGGCTTGACCCCTGAGTTTACCCATCCCAATTTGCACAGTAGGGGATTGGGTTCTGCACCTGTGAGATGCAATTTGTGAAGTGAATTTGGATGGGTACTCATTCTTTCATTAGGAAATAATAAAACAATGTTCTTGTCGTTGGTGGATGAACCAAGATAATGTGTATTCGAAATTTGATAGCACTATTCGTATAAGCCAAACCTGCAGAATTAGATGAAACTCATTACAGTCTAAACACAGAAAAGCCACTGGCCCTGAGGAGTGACTCTGGATCCACCGACATGGAGCGCAACCCTACCACTGGCATCTGTCCTTAACTGTAAGCTCAAAGTAGCCTGTTTGGTGGTGGTGGCTGAAGTGGCACAGTGGATCATTCTTGTGGGGGTGAGACATCTGGGCATGGGGTACTTCCTGCAGGTTTTAGATGCTGCTATAGATGGATATGGTTGGTCATGCAGTGAACAGCTACCGTCCTGAGCTTCTGCCTGATCCTTTAGTGATTTGCCTGTATTATCGCCTGAACAACTATTAATGTGTGAATTTCTGCTACAGAGTGAGAGTGAGTAGAGTGAACCTGTTGACGCTGCGGGAAGGGGCTGTGGTGACCTGAGACCCTGTTCGAAGAGCGGCCATGGTATGCTTAGCAGGATGGTGGCTGCCAATCCATGAAACGGGAATGGAGTCCCAGAGTGTGACGCTGATCCTGTTTGCCCAGGGTATCCGATGTGAGCGGCGGACGGCTGAAGCTGTGCCACATGGAGCTGCGGCAGGGAGTCCCGCAGGGCTGCGGGTGGAGGATGCATGTGGCTGAGCAGTGCTCCGTTCCCATGGGGCTGTGGAGGTGGACAATTGCAGCAGCGAGCCCGGAGCAGCGGTCGGCTAGATGAGTTGCCTCGCGTTGGCATGTAGGCAGAAGCGTACCACAGCATGGAGGCCAGTGATGGATGGGCCGGGCGGAGATCAGAGCTTCCCGGGCACTTTCTTTTATGGCCTGTCGGGGAGAAAGAGTACACACATAGGCATCCTAGAGCGGCAACTGCTTCCGTAACAGTGTGCCTTCCAGACACAGACTGGATTGCAGCACACTGTCACGTATATAGCCCTGTGCAGGGGAGGCCCTGCTTATTCGTTATCTGTCATGTTGCTGCTGGTAAGTGAAGCTGGTGTGTAGTGTTTTGGTCTGCGCCCTGAGCCTCAGGCTGCCATTATGACCTTCCTGCATTATATGAGCTCCTGATCCTCCCCTGGTCTGCGGGATGGTGTTTGGTTGGGGCAACTGAGGGGTGGGATTGGAATAGCATCCCAGTGGCCTGATTGGAGTGGTCTTGAAGGAGTAGCCTGCCTGCTGCGGAGCCCTGGGTGTCTTGGTCAGTGTGGCACTGCTATGGCCGCGGTGGGGATGCAAGACAGGGTGAGGTGTGTTGGCTGGAGCTGAGCTGGTGGCTGATGGGCCTCCGGTGGGGTGGTGACAGGAGAGGGGGGTGGACGGTTGCTGTGCCCTGCCTTCATTCTGAGCGAATACGGCAGTGATACCAGTGAGGAGGAGAGAGTGGTTACACTGAGCGGCTGGGATGCCTGGCCCACTCTGGAGGTTTGGGGCATGGCTCCTGAGATGTCCTGTGGGCAGCTGTGCTGCTGGAACTTTTAAACGGAGTGTGTAGGAGAAGATTCGGGACCCGGCCCTCACAGTACCAGGTGTGCACAGAGCAGACTGTCATGGAGGCCTTTACCCAGAAGGAGGGAAGTGGCACGGTGCAGAGGCCGCCGCTGGGTCAGTGAGTCAGCAAAAGGAGGACCGAATATTGTCAGTGATAGCAACTTTGCAGGCGTCCTTGGAACATAAGATCGAGACAGTGACAATTGATATTGGCCTCTTGAGACAGGATGTGCGCACACTTGCTGACAGGCTGGGTGCCACGGAGGCCCAGGTGCAGGAGAACAGGAGCAGCATTGCCGGTGCTCAATCTGACATTGCTGCTCTGATGTTGATGATGCAAGAACTGGAGCGACGGGCTAAGGATGCAGAGGGCAGGATACGGAGGAACAATGTGCAGATCCTGGGACTGCCAGAGTGGGAAGACGGGTAGGACCCCACCTCCTTTGTCAAGAACTTGCTTTTTTTTTTGGTTTTACAAAACCTTTACAAAATAAACACAAGAGATTAAACACAAAAATTCAAATCATAAGTAAAACAGTTCATAGCAGTAAAGCAATTCTGCTGACCTATGCACCAGCAGCAAAACCAAACAAAGTCTGTAGTCAATTTTTCCATAGCCATTTTTAGAGACCTTGATCATACCTTGTGCTATTTTTGGTTGCTATGTGCCCTGTCTTTCCAGTACATGCTCACAGTCTTAATTTCAAGGTCCTTTAACATGGAAATTGGAAAAATAATGTAAAAATCCAAGATGTTTTAGAAATTCAACTACAGAAAATGTCAGGAGAGTTTCATGTCAGGAGATGATTCTGTTCCAGCAGAGATCGGAGATCAACCCTTCATCATTTCTTACATATGTCCTGAATAGCAGCAAGTTTCTCAGATTCAAAGTGCCTTCGCATTCCATTAACAAGTGCTCAGAGACTGATTTGAGGGATTCTCACACACTTTACATAGTTTCTGTGAGTCTTCCTCTTGTCTTCTCTGTACCAGCACTTCCCCAACTGGTAAAAGGTTTAGCCTTACCCTAAGAAAGTTATTTCTCACCTGCCTATCTGGACATTTGATCAGGTATTTCACTGGGAACCCCAACCTTTTGTCCACAGATTGGAAAACATTTGGTCTATTCGCGTTTCTGACCTTTGCAATTGTTTTGATCCAATCACCTCTTTCTCCAACTGCTTTCCCTTTCTGGGGTATGTTAATCAAGGTCTCGAGGTATGAGTCATATTCTGACTGAAAGTCTTTGACTTTTTTTTCCAGATGGATTAGATGTTCAGATCTCGAGCATTCCGAATGAGCTTTGACATCGCCATACAATGAGTTACGATCTGCTGTGATTATCTGGTGATAAAGAGATGCTAACTTCCAGCTTGCCAAGAAATCAAGGGAGTTCAGGTCTAGTTCAAACCTCAAGTTCTAGGATGATGTACTAGATGGCAGACACAAAACTGTCTTCCAGACAAGTGATTCCCATCTATTCCAGTTTGTGTTCCAAAGTAAACACTTGGCCTCTAAGCCATAAAGAATAATTGGAGTCACCTTTGCCCTAAAGTATCTAATTAGGGGGAGAATTGAAAACCTATAGTATTTACAATAAATCTTCTTCATCTGGGGAATGAGTTGAAGAATCTTCATCGCCACATCTGTCTCCACCTTGTGGATTGGCGGGGAGGCATATATCCTATAACTCAAGTACATCAGATCTTCTACTATTGGAATTCTATCAGTTTACAGGACCCAGTTGGAGAATAGGGTCTTTCATTTAGTGTGTTTGAAAATCGAGATTTTTGATTTCAATGGGTTAATTGACAGGCCGTTTTTCCTGGCATATTCTCCCAAGCCTGTCAACAGCCGCTGCAAGCCTATTGCCGTCCTATCCAGCAGCACTATGTCGTCTGCGTAGGCCAGCCAATGGATCTTTCTTCCATTGATCACAAGGCTGGCCAACGCAGACGGTTCCAGGGAGTCACCCATGTCTGCCAGGAACAGATTGAAGAAGGTGGGTGCGCACAGGCGGCCTTGTCGTACTCCTCTCTCCACTTTGATTAGGGCCGAGAGATTACCTTGTTCATCCAGGCGCACTCTTAAAGAGGTGACCCCATAAAATTCAATTAACATTGCCAGGAGAGACTCAGATATCCCCCATTCCTTCAGTTTTCTCCACAGATGTGCTCTATCGACCTGGTCGAAGGCTTTCGATAAATCTACCCAGGCACCATAGAGTGGCTATTCTCCCTGGGCCATTGTTCATTCACTTACCAGATTCAGAATGAGGCCGTTCAAGGTGGTAGAGATGCCTCGTCTGAATCCTATCTGGTGGCAGCAAAGAATTTGTGCCGTACCTACCCATTTGGTAAGTTACCTCAGTAGCAATTTCATAAAAATGTTTCTTTCTATATCAAGGAGAGCGATGGGGTGACCTTGCTGTTACAGGAGATGGTGCCAGGATCGCTGACACAGGGGTTCATGGTGGAGCGGGCCCACAGATTTCAGGCTAAGTGGCCCCGCCGGGTGCCCCTCTGAGACCGCTGATTGTTAAGATCCTGAACTATAAAGATAGAGAGCGTATACTGACTTTCTTTAGGGAGGGCGGGGTGATAGAGCGAGCGCCTTCCAAATGGACTATTTACCCGGACTATACGCATTTGGTGCAGAGAAAGATGGCAGCATTTGGTCCTACCAAGGAGCGAGTGCGTAGGGCCCAGCTGCACTATATGTTGATTTACCCTGCCAAGCTGAAGGTGCTGAATAATGGCCAATCGTACTTCTTTGAGGACACCCTGGCTGCACACGCTTGGATAGACTCGATGGGGATTGCACAGTTACCAGCGCAAGGGAAAAATGTCCCTTGATTGGAGTATTTGCTCTGAGGGATTGGACATATCGAATCAAGTTTAGGGCGGTTTAATCACCTAAGGCAGGAGCTAAGCAGTTGACGCCAAGCTTGTCTTCCTTGTTTTTGTGTATTTTTTTCTTTCTTTCTTGGGCGGATTTTCTGCCGGCTGTGTGTGCTGCTGACACGCTGCTATAGAAATGTTTCAATACCAATTTTAGGGTATCTGCTGCTGTTCGTGACCTGGGAGGATGGCAGGGGGTGCATGAGAGGCAGATAGGCTGAATATGCGTTTTGCTATTGGGTCTGTATTATTTGGTTGGAGGGAGGGCAGGGGTGGTTGAGTTGGAGGTTTAAGTTGGTTGCTGAGGGGTAGCGACGTTGTGAGGTTGTGGGTTTTGTTTTGAGTTCATAGTTATTACTGCTCATGTCTGGAATTTGGTGGGCAACATTTGCCATGCTGGAGGATGGATGGGGTGGCTGTAAAGGCTCCAGGGAGGGCCCACTCTTGAAGATGGAGAGGGGGCGCTGGGGTGGAGTTGGGTGTTTGTGAATGACTGGTAGTGTGCGTGTGGTCACATGGAATGGTCGTCGTCTGAATGGTTACATTAAAAGACCTCGAGTGCTATCGTGGTGCTAGCGTATTTGCGTAGGATGGGGAGTTGGGATAGCTCTGTTACAGGAGACGCATCTCAATAAGGACAGGCAGAATAAGCTTTTGGGGAAACAGGGTGGGAAGCTATGCATTTGTGGTGCAAGAGGTGTCTTGGTGTGGATCACACCTACGGTCTATTTCAGGATCCTAGAAACCAATGAAGATGATGGGGTAGAATGGTGCTAGTTTTGGGGCTCCTGGAGGGGAGGGAAGTGTGCATTGTAAATTTCTATGCTCTCAACCATGCTGCTATGACTTACTTTGTCTCATGTTATCCGATGTTGGCCCAATATAGGGGTGCCATGTGGATATGGAGGGGTGATTTTAAAAGCACCTTGGACCCGAGGGTTGACATGTCAGACAATAAATGTAAGCTGCCTACTCCCCCTGTAAAAGCCTTAAGGGGTCTACTGAAGGACTTTGAGCTGACAGATGTGTGGAGGCCATTGCATGCAGAGAAACGGTCCTATTCATATTTTTCGGCCCCACATGGAGTGCGTACCGGCATAGACTACATTTTCACAGGACGGGAGTCTTTGGGGGAATTCATGGAAGTAAGTGGCTTATAGGGCCCGGGTCCTATCCGGTCATGCACCATTAATGGCTATGTGGGGGAGATTGCACACGCCCCTGATCCCTCCTTGGCGGTTGAGAGCAGAGGCCCTATTGGATGATACTTTTTGGAGAACATCTGGATGAGACAATAGATTCTTTCTTTGACATTAATAGAGGCAGTGTGGCAAGGGCTGGTACATTGTGGGAGGCTTTTAATATAGTGGTATGCAGCGAAGCAAACAGCAAAATGGGAGGGGGCTCCAGAAGGAGTTGCTGGATTTTCTCACGGACTGGGAGCATAGAGTGGAACTGACTGAGGGGAAGGCTGCAGGGATGGGACAGGAAGCTGGGCATTTCACTGAACTCTGGCAACAGTGTATAGCAGCATGGGACGATTGGGCAACCTGATTTTGGGGGATATACGAGAAAGCTACATGCGGATGGTGATAAGCCTAGGAAGTTGCTGGCCTGATTGTAATGAAGGGAGAATACGAGAGAAATGATCAGCGCCATATGGTCCTCAGGAGACGGTTAGACATGGGCAGGAGGAGATTAATCAGGTCTTCACCACATATTATGGAACTCTAGATTCATCGGGCGTGGAGGCCTATGACATTGACGTGGCTATAGCCTTGTCTCATATTGAACTGCCTCGCCTTCAGCCCGATCAGTGGGAGATGCTGGATGCCCCACTCTCAGTTGAGGAGTTACTGGCTGCAATGAGAGCATTACAATCTGGCAAAACCCCGGGAGCGGATGGCTTGCCAGGGGAGTTTTATAAGCAATAGGCCGAGAGGCTGGCTCTGTGGCTCCTGGAGACATTTGAAGAGGCGTATGAGATGGGGACGTTTCCTGACAGTTTGCAGGAATCAATTATAGTCCCGGTGCTCAAGCCACACAGGCCACCGCTGGAGACTGGGGCTCATACAGACCCCTGTCCATGATCAGGATTGCAAGATTTGAATGGCCTTGTTGGTGGCCAGGCTGAAGAGGGTAATAGGCACCCTGATACATATGGACCAGACGGGGTACGTGCCGGCAGAAATTCACATGGAATTTAAGGAGACTTCATTGCATTGGTGCTAGTACTAGGGATTTGGACTGGTATTGTGCAGTGGCCTCCTTGGACGCTGTTAAGGCATTCAACTTGGTCCGATGGGCCTGGTTGTATGAGTCTTTGCATTGTTTTGGCATTGGGGATGGTTTTCGGCAGTGAGTTTGCCTAGTGTACACTGGCCCTGCGACCAGGGTGTGTACGGGAAGACAGATTTCCGAAGGGTGATGGAGAAGGGCTGTAGACAGGGTTTCCCACAATTTTCAGCATCTTTTGGAAGTAATTGATCGACTTGGGGAGGTCTCAGGCATACAGGTTAGCAGATCAAAGTCATGCTTGTTCCTGCTAGCAGGGTTGCGGAACCACCACAGTTCATCTCTGCCTAATTTCCAATACCTCAGGGAGAATGTCCGACATTACTTTTCAGCTGCACATACCCATAATATGCAGAGAGCTTTGGACAGGATTGTTAAGTCTATGGAGTTTTGGAGTTAGCTCCCGCTGTCGATGATTGACAGGGTGGCACTTTTAAAGATGGTGGTGCGTTTGTTATATTTTTTCATCAACATACCATTTGGCATCCCCAAAATATTATTGGGTAAACTGAATACTATCTATTGTCAGAGAGTTTGTTGGGGAGGGGTGACACAGAGGAACATGATTGCACTGGGCACTGTGAGAAACCTGAAGGTGTCTCACTTACTAGTCCCCGGGGATCTTTCATCCAGGTGGCCAGGACACGGCCATCGCTATTGGATCCAGTTCCTGGGGTTGGACCAGTGCCAGAGGATCAATTGGATGGGGGATCCTCAGGGAGAGGAAGTGGGACACCGACGGGTGAGACATCGTACCCCCTTTCTTATAAAATATTTTCCACATCCTACCCCATAGGATAGGTAAAAGCTCTACCCCCGCCTTTTCCTACATGAACACTTTCTCACACCGTGAAAGACAACGGACTAAGACCAGAGCAGTTTACCTGACATGTCCCAACACAAGGGTCAGACAGAGACAGGAAATTGCTGATAACCAAATAGACCAGCAGACCTGATGTCCCGCCTCCCACACACGCCGATTAGCTGACGCAGTACATATCTACTGGAGCCCAGGGTAGCCGGCAGGCTATGTCAGCCCCCTATCAAGGACCCCATGCAAGGATGCACCCTATCTGGCTCTGTCTGGATCCTGGCCGCATACTGTCGGAAAGCCGCAATGTATGCAAATAAAATCATCCTCTGTTTGTGCTCTGCCTATCTGTCCCCTCAACACTACCCTCTAGCCACCTAATCCCACCTTCTTGGTTCCTACCTAACGCCACTTCAAGCATCCCAAGGCCCGCACACGCACACATTGGTGCACGCTCTATGCTGGAAAAGCATATGGCCTCAGTTTGCAATATTATTCGCCTACGCAATTCATGCTTATCGAGCCGCACAACCCGCTCACCGACTCTCCATGCAGTAGCCATGCCCACCTCGGCCAGGAACCTCTGTATCGGCTCAAGATCCACCCTTAAAGGTAAGCTATGCCCTTTTGGCCGACCTGGGCCTGCCCACAGCAGTCACACCTGCATCAGACGGTCATTTTCCAACGCCACAACTTAAACCGAAACCACTTGAAGTCAAGCATCTGGCCTGCTCCGCTGTCCTGAAATCAAATGCCTTGCTAAACACCAATGCTGCCTCTTCACGGAAACTTTTCTCTGCTCCTAAGTCTTTTACTAGTATTACCGACACACCAAATGTCAGCGCTACCCCTATACTGACCCTAGTCACTGCCCCAAGACAAATGTTAATATTGCTGATGTGCATAATGTCAGCGTTGCCCCTATGTTGAACTCAGACACTGCCCTCAAGTCAAATGCCAGCACAGTCACACTGTACACACTGAACCCAGCCCCAAGACCCAATCCAAACATCTTCCCAATGACACAGGTCAGCACTGTACTCATGATTAATGACAGTACTTCTCCTCAGCCCAAAGTCAACAACCAGAGCCCTGCCTGAACAAGTAACACCCCCACACCAGCTCCCGACCTCAATTTAGCCCTAATCAACACTTGCTCTCTGACTGCACATGCCCTGGACATCCACAATATCTTAAATAGTAGCCAACTAGATGCACTCACCGTCACTGAAACCTGGCATCACGCAGCCTCTGGCCCTGTGCTGGCGCTTGCCATCCCGCCAAGATACACCATCTATAGAAGCGATAGACCAACTTCTAAAGGAGGTGGCATAGCCTTTATTGCAAAGGACCACCTCACCATCCGACAAATACCTGTCACCCTCAATAACAATTGTGACATCCTCTCCCTCAAATGGACTACCTCCCCCACAACACAATCTCTATTCACCTCATCTATCGTCCACCAGAACCGACACATACCTTCGAGGAAGACCTTCTCCTCAGTCTAGGCCACAACCTCAAACCTACACTACATCACAAGTGCTCCTCCTAGGGGACTTCAATGTAGGCCTTAATGACCCCTCAGACCTACGAGCTACTTGACTAACCACTGCCCTCAACGCCCTTGGCTTCAACCAACGTATTGCCAGCCCTACGCACAACAAGGGCGGCACCCTAGATTGGCTAGCAGACATGAACTGTAATATATCCATTAAATCCAACCTACCATGCCCATGGTCTGACCACCATATCATCACCTACTCGTTCCTAGCAGGTCCACGCCCAAACCCCCCACAAGCCACACCCCACCCACTCTTGACCGCAGCTCTCGCAAACTCACTAAAAACCTCACCCCCTTCATCAAAGCCCTCAACCCTGATAGCCTGGAGACCAGCAACCCAGTATTCTTAGCACAACACTACACCACTACCCTTACTGACGCCATTAACACTATTGCCCCTTTAGCTGGAAACAAAGGCAAACCAGCTGTCCACTCTAACGCCTGGTTCACAGAAGAACTCACCACCCTAAGATCTAAAATAAAGACTGGCTGAGACAAATTGGAAAAGCTCTCCCTCTGATTCATCCAAACATGCATTCTCTATCCTCTCTAACAAATGCAAAAACAAATCTTACATGCTAAAGCCACCTCCCTAAACACAAGAATCGCCAACGCCTGCTCAGACTCTGAGGAGCTATTCTCCATCCTCAAAGAGCTGGAAACTCCTCTCCCCCAAGTCTCCTCGAACCTCAAGGACGTTACTTGGTACGACACCATCCAGAACGCCCTTCTGTCCAAAATCGACATGCTACAACTCAAGATCCAAGCTAAAAAATCTTGCATTCTGCAACACTCCATGCCCACGTACACGACGATCACCCCCACTACCGCTGTTCCTTTGTTTCACTTTAACAAGGTCACCATCCAGCAAACATCCAACATCTTACAAGGCTTAAAGCCCTCAAAATGTAAAGGCGACATCTGCCTGGCACCTCTGATCAAAGACTGCCCACGAACTAGCCCCAGTCATCACAGCCTTTATCAATGCCTCCTTCAATACAGGCAGGGTACCCTCCTGCCTAAAAGAAGATTGAGACCTCCCCATGAAAGTGTTTTCTGATAATGTCTGTGCCACTCCTTCCCCTATCAACTGTGTGGTCCCCCAAGGATCATGTGTCTCGCCAGTGCTCTACAATATCTACACAAAGCCCCTCTTCGATCACCTTGATTCACTCGGCATGGCCTATACGAACTATGCTGATGACACTCAGATTCTTCTTCCGCTCTCAGGGTCAAACCAGGAAGATGCTACCTCCTTCAGTTTCACCTACGCTACCATCCAAGCCTGGGTGGCAACCCATGGCCTCTGCCTTAACTACGAGAAGACTGAGCTTCTGATCGTCAGCCCAGCAGCCGCCTTAAAATCCCTCGACTCCCAATACTCCTCCTTTAACATCGACGGATCTGTGATTCCCGTTTCCTCCTCGCTAAAAACACTGGGAGTCCAGCTAGCTCAATGCCACTCTCTCACTAACACGACAAGTAAATGGCCTCACCTCTGTAGCTGCCTACTCTACGAAACTACTCAACGCTGCCAGGCCTTTCCTATCCAGATACAACTGCCTAAGGATAGCCCAAGAGGTAATTGGCGCCAGGCTCCACTACTGCAATGTCCTCTTCGCTGGTACCTCCTCCACCAACGTAAAAAAACTCCAAACCATGCAGAATAATGCCTTACGCGCTGCCCTCAATATCCCACACTCTGAGCACATCTCGCCCGCCAGAAGAGCTGTCCACTGGTTTCCTGTGAAGGAAAGAATTCTATTCAAGACTTTATCACCCACAAGTGCATCTTAAACACTGCACCACCTTACCTAGTACAGAACATCACCAAAGCACAACCCAAAAGGCCTACACTTGCCATATTCTCCCACAGACTATTTCAACCCAAGTTCAAACGAGCCAAAGCAGCAGACTCCAGTTTTCCAGTCTTAGCTGCCAAACATTGGAACTCCCTCCGACCTGCCCTCAGAGCGGAACAATCCTACTGGGCCTTCCGCAAAACCCTAAAGACATGGCTATTCAACTTGCATGGTCCCACGCTTCATCCCTAAACTATCACTGCTGTAGGTTTGAAGGGTTATAAATAAAATAAATGAGTGATTGAAGTCCGAATGGGCCGTATGTGTCCATAGTAGTGTGTAAGTGTTAACAGTTGGTAGCAGAGAGAGTGCTTGCATAGCAAACCAGTTGAGTTTTCAAAAGTATGTATGCCCTGGCGGTCGTATTGTAGATACTGTGGGTTGTTCTGTATTAGATGACTGGGTCGCAATGTATGTGGTGTGTGTTTGTGCATGTGTATGTGTTGATCTGTTGACATGTGTGTTATGTAATGGGTACCTGACTAGCAAACCTGGTGAAGTTTGGTTTGTATTCTCAGGACACATGGTTGAGTCGAGAGGCGGGGGGTGGGGTGTGTGTGCAGGCGTGCGTGCGTGCGTGTGTGTGTGGTGTGTGTGTGTGGGTCTTGATAAAGGAGGGAGATATGTGGCATTTTAGTTTGCTTAGATGAAGAGGAGAGAGAGAGATGTGTGGCATTTTAGTTGCAGGTCCCTGTGTGCCTCACTGTAGTGTTGTCACAGTGTTTTTGAGATCATATGGAATGTGTACCTTGACCATTGGGATCAGTTACCTGGGTGGAGGGCACCAGTGAGTCCATGTATATAGTTTCTGTAACATGAACTGTTAGACTTAATAAAAAGACTTACCTGACCTTACCAGAGGGTTCTTGAGTAAGAGAACATTACACTATAGCAATCACAAAAGGCATCGCAGAATCCATCAGATGTGCGAGAGATGTGGAAGACGCGTGCGCAATTTCCAGAACACCCACAGGTGGAGGCGCTCCACACTGAAGGTGAGAGGAAGGGAAGCCCAGGAGAATGCTACAGACGTGGCAATCAAGCACACCTGGCTGGGCAGATCCAAGAGTGCCCAGCCAGAGACCAGGACTGTACGGTCTGTAAAATGTCTGCCATGAGGGAGGAGCCAGAAGAGCGGCCCTTGCTGACGTTTATGAATCATCTGCAGACCTGGATGAGAGGATGACCAGAACAGTCCCCCATATTTGGAGCCATGTTGGAGGCCACCTTGGTAGTAAGAAATACAACACACCGTACTGTGAAGTTATCCTAAATGGAGTAACAGCGAGGCTTCTGGTTCGCTCGGGGTCTGATAACCCTTAGTTTTGGTGCACTCTGCTGCCTGCCTTTGCCCCAGGTGCATGTAGCGGCCACAAGATTCACTTATTGGGGTGGATTACAGGCAACATTTCCTTTAAGGACAGACAGGCAACAGGGAAGTATAGTGTAACAAAAAGGGGACCTCCCATTCTGGCCTGGCGCATCCAAGGTTAACTTGGCATGGAACTGGACCCATCCAAGGAAGATCCTGGTCTGGTGTAAAGGGACATTTTGGTACCACCGTTGAACAGCTGATTTTTGCATGAGGCTGAATGCCCCTCCCCCCATCTACTACTCCTAGGGGGTCACAAGCCCTGGGATAATTGGCTTCAGAGAACTGATAACAACAAGATTGTAAATCTCATCACAACCCATGCTATCCCTCTTCTAATGGAGTCTGATAGGGCCCCGTGTTTGGACCTCGCTTTAACAATGAATGTTCCTATTTTTATGCCAGTCACTCTACCTCATTACAGGTTTGGTGGGGTGTACCACGAGTAAATCCAGCGAGATACCACCAAACGGTAAGACCATCACCAGCACCTGGTCAGCATGGTATTCATTTCAATGTGTGTTATGACTTCCATTTGGCTAGAAGACGTGTGCGATTATATGATAGAGAGCGGATCGAAAATGAATGCTACTAAGACTAAAGTCTTCCTGAAAGAGCAGCCACAGCTGATCAGTAAATCTGGGCGCCAACCCCCGGCAACCAGTTCCCTTGACCCAAAAGCACCTTTATGATGAAAAGGGAAGCCATCTGGAGGTCTCGGGGATTCTGATCTGAGCTTAAACGCTGGTTGTAAAAGGGGCTTCATTTAGTCCTTATCAACAGTGACACATGCTCACATTTATTCCAACAGAACTACACCACTTTGTGGTATGATCTTATATAATTTCAAAGCATCTCTGTGGGTTAGCTCCACCTTATCTGGTGGTGAAACTCCACATTATTTGCTCAGCAGAAGCCTTCGATCGACTAATGTTTAACCATTAGAAAACCCACAATTAAACTACAAATACAGAGAGGCAAGAAGATATCCTGTCCAGGTTCTTAAGGCGTGGCATGCCACCCCTTATTTAAGGAGGCACTGAAACTCACAGAATCTGCCTATCTTTGTGCTCTTGGATATGAAGTGGTCCTGGTTCTCGCTTCCATACCAATAGGCAACTGCATTTGCAGTGGCAGCGGAGCACTACACATCACGCATCGAATCAAATATGAAACCATGTCCAACAGTGATCTCTTAGAGAAGGAAGATATCTCCAGGGAAACTACAAGCACCTTGAAATCCTTCATCCAGAAAATCACACTTGGCATAGGACTCACGCCAGTACCCGTCGGGGTGAGCAAGGATCATAAGGTTATCCTTGACCAGGTGTTGATCAACAATTGAACCAATTAGAACCTCAGAATGAGTGAGCCTCATCGTTCTCGGCAAGAAACCAGACGGCACATTTTTCCGCCTGCGTGTGGACCTTTTCAACCTGCATTTCTATGCGCTCACAGATCACTAGCCTATGCCGAGCATCAGCGATCGGATCTTTAGGCTGGGCAAAGCCTCATTCTTCTTCAAACTTGACCTATTCTGCGCTTATCATCAGATTTAATTGATCCAAGCTCCTTATGGCTTCTGGGACCATGTAAGGCATGCTCCAAAACACCAGAATGTCATTTTGGTTGTCGGCCGCGGCCTCTATATTCGTGGGCTGCTCATTTCAAGAAGAACACAGTCAAATGCCACAAGAAATACAAAAAAAGCTGCATAACTGTGGATTTATGTTGCAACTCAGCAAGTATTCATCTTCACATTGTCAACTTTACAACTTACGATATACCATTTTGGACAAAGGTATCCTACATAAGAACATTTTTATCAACATCACCAGGGACTCACCTAACCCCACAAACAAAGACCAAATGCTATTGTTCATGGAGTTAATCACATTGCACCAGATCATTCTGCCAAAACTCACAAAATTCCCCAGTTTCACATCAAAGGTCCCACGTCTCACTGGGATGGGGGAGCGGACGCAGACTTAGGCCCATTCCGAGAGATGTAGACCACTCTCCATGCTTGCATCCATGTTATCCCAAAGGATGAACATAGTAAGAGCAGATGCCAGCGTGCATGGATTAAGCAATACTGATATGCGTAAGGATGCCCTGACCTTTGCCTACAAAGTCTTGTGGAGGATATTTCGTGCACATGGGCCATAAAACACTTACACACATATCCATGAGGTACAGCTTCTTCTACAATCTGACCACAAACCCTTGGTGCACATATTGACCCCAGATGGCATAAAGATCCAGGACCTTACGTATGTTTCCACGGCAGCGCAACAATCCAGCAGACTGCCTCTCACACCTGCCCTCGCCGTCAAAGGATGAAACAGAGCGGAGAAAACCTGAGTGTGTAGTAGCAACTTGACAAGACACCTCAAAGAGTACAGTGAGGAAGAGTCGGGTCAAGGCATGGCTGGCAGAGGATTATGGCCCCCATGAGTCGGGTGACCAGATGTCCTGGTTTTCCTGGGACAGTGCAGAGAAATCACCCTATGTCCCGGGGTCCCGAGAGTTTTTTTAATTAAATGAACCCCGTCCCGGGATTGGATGGGCTGGGGTGGCCGCGGTCCTGGTTTTTGCCGGAACCGATTCTGAAATCCTGAAATCGGGGGCCCAGCACATAGAAGTAGGACTACAGTTTTATCTGAGTCCTGTTTGTATTTACTGTAGTCCTACATCTATGTCTATTATCTGCCCCTTTTTTTTATTATTCTGGTCAACGCAGGGGAGTTGCTAGGTCTGGAAAAGACCCGGGGCTACGCTGATGTCGGAACTGTTGGGACTCGGGGCTAGCTAGTCTTTTGGCTGTAGCTTCTGAGATTCTATCCGGGGCTACAACCAAAAGATCAGGGGCTATAGCCCCCTTAGCCCCCCCCCTAGCAACGCCCCTTGGTCATGAGGCAAAGTGCATCACAAAGATCCATGAAGTTTGTAGGAAAATAACTGGCCCAATCACATTTTGCTGCAATTTCTATTGACTGATTTTTTTGACAGCAGAACGCATGGGGAACCCACACGCTCAGCTCCTCACCTACTCGACCTCAAGCTTCCCTCCCCTTCTATAAACCTAACCCGAACCCAGCATCTAAATTATTGCGGTAAAAAAAGAAGTTTGATAGTCCGAAAAAGTTGTGAAAACTCGACACAAAACAGCCCTGGTTCCAGGAAAAGAGCCTAACAGGAACTGTGAAGCCTAATTGGAAAGTTGCGCCGGAACGCTCAGTGGGATCAGAATTTAGCATACATAATGGAGTGCTCGTGCTCCCCTCTGCATTCAGGAAAACGCTCACGGGCATAGGTGGCATGTGAAGGTCCTCGCAGCATGGAACTCAGGACGAGGCAGTCAAGGGAGCGCTATTAGAAGCAGATCACGCATGTGAGAGGCTGGCCCCACCACGCATGAAAAGCGTGGAATGGACAGTGAAACTGCAGGCTATCATGAGGGAGGAGGGGCACTCGTGCCTGGCTCTTCTGTCTGTTCTCGCTCTCTCTGCCCCACTCTGCCTCTTCTGTTTCTCTCCTGTTGTTCTGTTCTCTTTCTCGCCCTCCAGTTCTGTTTTTCCTGTCTGGGCTCAGAGCGAGGGGTCGACTCCCTGCCAGTCTGGTGCTTGTGGCGCTGGCCCTTTAATAATAAACGGGGCGTTCCCGGTGGCATCAGAACCACCATGGAGCCAATACGAGTATCACCTCTGTCTCCGTGTCTCTGTGCAATGGGGGTGTGGGGCTCACGGGCGGCGGTAGCGAAACACCGCTAACAGTGGCGACGAAGACCGGATCACTCCCTGGGACAGGCGGCGAAGTTTGCTCGTTGCGCAGATGATCCAATGTGAGCGCATCAGGCAAAATCTGACCGCGGAGAGGGGAGAGACACACGCGGCCGGCAGCCATTTTGTTGAATAGGCCTCGGATGATCACGGCTTCATAACGAAGCACCCGTGAGCCATCCAAGCCCAATTTTTGGACAATCCAGTGGCGGATAGCCACTAGAAGCAGCATGTGTCATTTCATAATGATTTATTGAGAGTTTCACTGTTTTTCACCAAATTGGTGGGTGAGACTCCCAAGGAGGCCTGCTGGATGCAAGTTGGGGGCCCACCCTGCCCAATTTTGAACTCTCCATTTCTACCTGTTTGCCCAATATACGATTTGTGGATCTGCATGTGCCTGGCTACATTGGAAGAACAGTGCCATCTGTGGGCGGCCTGTGGACAGTGTCAAGAGACTATCTACTGAAGAAGGTGTTGGCTGTGTCTGGTGGTGAGTTGCGGCCCCATCACTCGGATATCTTTGGGGTGCCTGTGCGCTTACCACCATGAGCCAAGCTGCTGCGGCTGCGGCTGCTGCACAGCAACAGGCTGCTCCCGCACTTCAGCCTCTGCCCATCCTGCCGCCAAGACCTCTGCTCAAGCCACCTGGCTCCCTACAACCAATGCCTGAGTTTCATATCTCGGGCACACCATCAAGTCTGGAACCGAGGTGGACGATGTGGATGGACAGACTTGAGATGTACTTCAGGGCCACGATGGAGACTAGCGATGACAGTAAGTTAGCCACCCTCCTATATTCTGCAGGCCCGGCGGTACATGAGATATTTCTGTGCCTGCAACCAGCGGATGGGTTGTTTGCGGCAGCGAAGGATGTGCTCCACAACCATTTTCTGCCGATGGCAAATGCAGATTATGAACGTTTCCTTATGGGGGCTGCTCGACAAAAGGACGATGAGACTCTTGATGTTTTCTGTGGGCGGCTGCGCAGACTGGCGGCGCCATGTGCATGGAACAACCCGGAAGTCATGATTCATAACCAGCTCATACAGGGGTGTGCCTCTGGCAAACTGCGGCGCCAGATACTGCGAGAGCCTGGCATCAGCTAACAGTGCTGACTGCACTGCTTCAGGAAATAACACAGCGTGGAGCATGCTTCCATGCTGTGGGCGTATTCTCTTCTTCCTGACCCTTCTTCCTGACCCCGGAAACCCTGCAGCATTGAGCTTCCTGGGGTCACAGGCATGCCAACATTCTGAAGCCCCGTGTAGGATCTCCGGTGGACCTGCTGGATCCCTTTCTGGCCTCAAGAATGCATACCTTGGACAAACGAGGCGGAAGGCTGAGAGCGGTTCAAACACCTTTATTCTACGACATCAACATTCCAACTGAACTTCCCTTTCCGCCACCCGCTCCTCGCCTCCCCGTGTCCCCATGTCCCCTGTCACATGACATGGGCGTGTGACGACACCTCCCGAACCCCCTGATACTAAACATGAACTCAACTCTAGTTCATTTCCTCAATGAGACTTTGAGGTTTCTTCTGCACTCTTTGGAGTATCAGGTCCCTTGGTTCGTCACCTGCTTCTCGGGGCCAGGGTGTTGTTTCGGCGCTGGATTACTCTCTGTTCCCTTCATAAGGTGAGTCCCACTCTGCAGTTGTGAGGTGTGAGTACTGGTCAGCTACTGGCACTATTGCAGGCATCCGTCGAAAGTGTGATGAATTTCTAGCTATGGTTTTCCGGTCTCCTTCGGTGGTGTTGAAGGACCCTTTCTCCCAGACAACAGTCAGGGGGACATTGAACTTGTCTTGCTATGACCACATCTCCAGGTTCGAACTCATTTTCTTGTGCCCTTCTCTTCTCATCGGCCCCTCTTTTCATTTCTTCCTTTCTCCGGAAGTCTTGTTCTTGCATCTCCCGGTCCCCTCTGTACCTGTTTTCTTCTCGGGTTATGTGGAGAATTCGAGTATGTATGCTTCCTCCAAACATCAGCTCAGCAGGAGTTTTTCCTGTGGTGCTGTGAGAAGTGTTTCTGTCGTCTCTCATGAGCTGGCATAGCGTTTTCTCTTCTGGCTCTCCTGTCAGTCGGGCGATTTGCACTGTTCTCTTGATATTGCTCATGAAACGCTCTACTGTGCCATTTGCTTGGGGCCACAGTGGCGTTATTTTCCTGTGGTGAAATCCCATGTATTCAGAGAATGTCTTAAAGTCCTGCCCTGTGAATGGGGCCCATTGTCCGACTTTATCACCTTTGGGATGCCATAGATGGCGAACATTCTTTCGAGAGCAGGAATGGACTGAAATGCTGAGGTGGATGGCACGATTTGGATGTCTAGGAAGAGAGAATATTTGTCTACTGCCAAGAGTATGTGTTCCCCTCCATCACCACTGCGACTTCTTCCCATGTTTCCATGTTCCGTCTGGCAAAGCTGTCATGCACAATGGTTCGGGTCTTGTGTGTGGGTTTATGACGGTACAGGTGGGGCAGTTTTTTAGTAGGTCCTCTATTTGTACGTCGAGATGTGGAAACTAGAGTTTTTGTCTCAGCATCCTTTTGGTAGACACAATGCCCCGGTGTCCTTCATGGGCTAGTTCCAGCACCTTCCTTCGCAGGCTTTGGGGAATTTCTAGTTTGGTGCCCTTTAGCAGTAGCCCTTCCTCGGATCTGGCCAGTTCATCCTTTACAGCAAGAAGACAGGTGATGTCTTGTTTGACGTCCTCCCTCATGTGTTCCTTCAGCTGCCGGGCATGTTTCCTGTGTCCAGTTTCCAGGCATCTCAAAATGATCTGTAGTCCCTGATCGTAGCTTGTTCCTTGGGCAATTAGATGGGGCTCTGGACCTTTTCGGGGTGTTCCTTTGTATTACATAGCGGATGTACTGGTCCGCTATGGATGGAGAGGGTTGGGCCTCCTTGCAGGTGTGCCATGAGAGAAAGTCAGCTGGGCTTTGCTCTTTCCCCGGCCAGTGGATTATGTTGAAGTGATAGTCCTGCAGTCTTAACGCTCATCTTGCTATGCGCGGCAGCATTTTGGCTTCCAGATTCCCGTAGATAAACAGCAGCGCCTGATGGTCTGTGACAATTGTGGAAGGTTTCCCAGATAAAAATAAGTGGAAGTGCTCACAGGCCCACACAACCGCTAGTCCTTCTTTTTCAGCCTGTGAGTAGGCTTGCTCGGTCTTGGATAAGCTTCTGCTGGCATAGGACACGATGTGTCTGGACTGGCTGTCTCTCTCATCGAGTTGGGTCAGAATGGCTCCAAGACCCACTGGGCTTGCGCCCACTTCCAGTTCAGTGGCTGTCCTTGGATTGAAGGTTCTGGACATCGGATATGCGCTGCTTTATTAGTTGGAACGCCTGCTGGCATTTTTCCGTCCACTTGAATTCCGCATTTTGATCCGTGAGTGCCCTGAGGGGTTCACTGACAGATGCACAGTCTCTGAAATAGCGTGTACAATAGCTTGCCAGACCAAGGAATAATCGTAGGTCCGTCGTGGAGTTGGGCGGCTGCGCGTCTGTGCGGGCACTGACCATTTCTGGGTCTGGTGTCATTCCATTTGAGGAGAATATGTGTTCAAAGAAGCGCAATGTCTGCTTCCTGAATTCGCATTTGTCTCTGTTCAGGGTGAGGTGAGTCTCCCCTAGAGCCATGCACACTCTCATGAGTGTGTTGTCATGTTGCTCTTGGGTCTGTCCAAACACTAGGATGTCATCACTGTAGTTCAGGCAGTTGGGTATATGTTTAATGACATTGTGTATCTCAGCCTGAAATATTTCCACCGCTGATGAGACACCAAAACTGAGGCGCTTGTACCTGTATAGCCCCAGGTGGGTGGCGAATGTGGTGATGTATCGGGACTTTCTTTTAAGCTCCAGTTAACAGTATCCCTTGTTGAGGTCTAACTTGGTGAAAATGGTTGCCCCGTTTAGGCGGTGAACCATGTTCGTGATGCGTGGGGCTTGATGGCGTTCACGGAGTATGGCCTCATTTGGCCGTTGCATGTCCACACAGATATGGATGTCTGTCGAGTCCCTCTTGGGCACGGGCACTATGAGGGACACCCACGGTGTGGGGCCTTCGGCCCGTTCGATGATGTCCGCTTCCAGTAGCTTTGTTAGTTCTTCTTCCACCTGTCTTTGAAGTTTATGGTGATCCCCCTATAATGCTGTGCTACTGGGGTTACTTTTGTGTCGATGTGCAGTTCTATCTGGTGGCCTTTCAACTTTCCCAGTCCTTTGAAGAGTGCAGAGAATACCTGTTCAATGTTAGCGGTGGGATCCAGGCATTTGTGCACCATAAGCCAGTAAAGGACGTAGATGGAGCCCATGTCAATTGCGGCCTTGTAGCTTAGAATGCATCCGCTCTCGGTGGCCGGCTTCTAGAATGTGCATGGGGATTTCTTTGGATTGCCCTTTGTAGCTACATGATGCTGTGAAGTAACCCTTGCACGGTAGGGGTGTTTTTGAATCGTATGGGTAGAGTAGTGCTTTTGCAGGCCGCAGGCGTGGAGCGTGTGGTAGGCTGTGATAAACTTCTTCACTTATTACGTTCACAGTGGCCCCCGTGTCCACCAAGAACTCAGCCGCTGTCTTGTTGATTTGTATTATCAGGGTCAGACTGTGTTCTTTTGCTGTTGTGTTACCTAACGCATATAGGTAGCCTTTCCTCTGTGGCTCTTCCCATGGCTTTTCGTGTCTTTGCAAGGTTTCTTCTGAAGAAGTGTTCAACCCACTGTCGGACTGGGATTATTTGACCAGGTATCTGACATATCCTCTGGGCCTTCTTCTTGATCGAGAGGTGGGTGGTTGGCTCACTCTCCAGTCTCCTGACGTCCATTCTCGTCTTCTTTCCGGTCTCTCCTCTTTGTGCCAGTGTGGGGGGCCTTCCTGCACTTGTCTGGATGCTCGGGATGGACTCGGCAGCCTTTGTTCTTTGCCTTGAGACGGTTTTCCGCTCCCTCCTTCACCTCGCATTTTGCTGCAGAATATGTTGCATCATACTGCTTTGTAGTGGTTGTCTTCCCACAGGCTGCATACTGTAGGCCCATAGCGGGGCATTGTCCTTTATGCGGGTACTCATGGCCACACCGATAGCAGAACGGCTCGGCGTTCCCCTTGGAGGCGCCTTCCAGTTTGTTGATGCTCTCATGCTTACCGTGAGTGATCTTGATGTCCTCCAACCCTTCTACCTGTGCAGTCAGTGCAGCATCTGAGCCAGCTAGGTGCAGGATTTCTTCCAGGTTGAGTGGTTTTTGTAGAAGTCGCTTCCTGAACTCCACGCTTTCACACCCTACTATGATTTGTGAGCGTAGTGCTTCTGTTTGGAGTAATTGTTAAAGTCACAATGTTTCATTTTGAGCCTTAAACGCATTACAAATACATCCGTAGTCCCACCCTTGGTCTGTTTGGTGGTATGGAAGATGTGTCTTTCGTAATCTACGTTTGTGTGTGGCGTAAACTAGCCTGTGAGTGTTGATTTTAAGCTTCTGTATGTGTCGGTTGCTCCCGGGGGGAGTCCGTCAACAATGTCTCGGACGTTTGAGCCAATCGAAAATGTCAATAGGCTGTGCTTCTTGTCTTCATCTATGGTGCCAATGGCTTTTAGGCATACTTCAAAGTCTCTTAACCACCTCTTCCAACGTGGGCCTAGTGTGCCGGAGTCGGTGAGGTCAAAACTGGTGAGAAACTGGTTCATGAGGCTGTCATGCATCCTGGCAGGTAGTGCTTGGGCTGGTGTCAGCGGGACGGTTAGTGATTCATCCAGTGACATTTTGATTTGCTAGGCGATTTATCAGGCTATGTCCCGTCAATTGGTCTCTTTATACCTGCCCCCTCCGGACCGACCTTCTTTGTGGGTGAGGGGCCACGTGCTCCTGTGTGCTGGCGGTCCCTGCGTGCTGTTGTTCTTGAGGCACGTGCGTTGGGGCCTTCTTCTGTGATGCAGTCATGCTCCCTTGTTCTTTGCTTGGCCTAAGGCCTGGGCATGCGTGATCCCTGTGGCCGCTGTAGTTGTGACTGGCTCCGGCCTGTTGTGTTTAATATTTTGTGGGCCCCGGCCTGCAAAGTTTGCTTTTGGCGGGCTTCAGCCTTTAGTATCTGAATATCGCAGGCTCCGGCCTGCAGTGCCCTTTTCGGCGGGCTCAGGCCTGCAGAGTGCTTTTCGGCGGGCTTCAGCCTGCAGTGTGCTTTTCAGTGGGCTCCGGCCTGCAGTGCGTTTTTTGGCGGGCTCCGGCCTTTAGTGCGATTTTCGGCGGGTTGCGGCCTGCAATATTCAGATTTTTGGCAGGCTGCAGCCCACTCTTCTAGCTGTGCGCGAGGCGTACTCGACCGCTTCTGCTGGTACGATGGCAGGGAGCCCTGGTGCTCTGACCCGCGTGAGAGGTGTCGCCGTTGGTGGGAGACTTGCTCCACCGCCTGGTGCTGATGTTACGTGAGGAGTGGGGTTGGACAGCCCCCCTGCGGGGAGCCGACGATCCGACACACTTTGCGCAACACGTTGCTGTCGGAGCAAGATATACTCGACCACCCGGAATTGTTGGGTGAGAAAAGGGGGGCGCACTGCCCACCCGCGGGGAGCTTCTGTGCTCTGGAACCCGCTTCTCACCTTTGATGGGAAACTTCTTCCGCCTTGCTGGTGGCGCTGCTCCTCAAGTGGCTTCTTCACTCATAGCCACAAGCGTGGGGTGACACGCACGTTCTGGGTCCGCCAGCGCCTCGTCGCCAATATAGGATCTCCGGTGGCCCTGCTGGTTCCCTCTCTGTCCTCAAGCATGCATACCTTGGACATACGAGGCGGGAGGCTGAGAGTGGTAAACAACTTTATTCTACGGCTTCAACATTCCAACTGAACTTCCCTTCCCGCCACCCACTCCTCCCCCTCCCGTGTCCCCTGTCACATGACATGGGCGTGTGACGACACCACACCCCCGAGAGGGAGATTTCTCCACAGAAATCGGGAGAATGTAATTTCCCTATAGGATTGCATTAGCTATATAGTTATTTTAGGCGGAAGTCAGAAAAAATGACGCAATTTTTTGGTATGAAAATCGGAAGTCTCCGGAGGGTTGGCGACAGCTTCGGGACAAAAGGTTGCCTCTGCAATACCTGCTAAGCAGCCGTAACGGGGGCTTCAAGCTGTGGGATTCGGACGCCACCAACCAAACACTGCACCCCCACTCCATAGGTTGTGGCCTACAGCCCTAGACTAATGGTCTTGAAACTAGGGGTATGTCCAATGAAGGGGAATAGGGGAGGGCCCAGAAGCTCCTTCAAAAAAATTACGGTAACCGGTTTCAATAGAAAATATAATCAGTTATAGCTTGGGGGTGCTCGGGAACAATCCATGTAGTGCAGGGAGGGGTGGGGGCTCAGTATAAAAAAGCATGAAGACCACTACGGCCCTAGCACTGTGCAGCACTGTGCAGCACTGTGCAGCTGGTAGTTTTAAAGTGTTAACCAATATTACAGGCCAGTTGTGCTTCAAGTTATTTTTGTGTGCACCTCTCTGGATGGTTTTGCGTGCTGGCATATCTGTGGCCAGCAGCACGTCTGCCCGCAGCTTGTGCCATCTGCAGGGCCTATTGGAGGTTTGGGTCCTGCAAGTAAAAAGGTGGGGTTATGGCCGGGTTATTGGGGGCAGAGAAGAGGCCATTAGATTGCCTGGCTGCCGTGCCAAGCATTTAATAGCTGGACAAGAAGCAGGAATGAAAAGAGAGGCGCAGCGCCTCCTCGCCCCCCGCCGCCCCATGTGGCTCTGTGGATTGAACACAATCCGTCTCTGGTCTTTGGGGGCCTGACGGCAGCAAGTACCAAGGAAATAATGAACCAGATAACTCTTACTATCTGGGGTAGAGGGGGGAGGAGCGGAGAGTTAGCGGGGGCAGGGGAGACGGCAGAGGACGTGGGGAGCCCGTAGGCGCAGACGCACAGGGCTCAGTTCACAAAGAATCGCACGTCTCAGAGATATGGAGATGAACTGCCTTTTTTGAGGTGATTATGGGAAATTCGCATGTCACTTTATTCACATTTTAGGGGGAGTCGGGCTGCAGTCCGCAGAAATAAACACTTTGGGCGTGACTCTAATGCACCCATTGCTGTCCAGTGTCCACCTGGGAGCCGGGATCGCAATCAAGCGCGGCGGGCCTTAAACTAAACTATCATGGCAAATTGCACATATGCAGGGACAATCATTCTCTGCGTGACCACGGGGGCTCTAGCAGCTGCTGTACAAGCTCCAGGCAAGCCACAGGCGGGGCAGTAATGCCTGTTAGAAGTGTGCACAAGTAGTGGTACTGTGGTCTCGGGAGGGGAGAGGGTAGGCGGGAGCCTGGTGTAACATGTGACACGTGCTCCGGCCGGGGCATTGCAATAGTCTAAGTGACTAGTAAATAAGACTCCTGTTACAACTTTACACTTGCACAGGGACATGAATGGACAAATACTCTATATAGAATAGTGAATATGTATTTATTTGTTTATTTATTTAGTACATTTGTATAGCGCACAGCAGCCCTTGGGCATCGAGGCGCTGTTACACGCGGGTTGCTTAGTCACAGGGTAGGTACAGCTGGGAATATGATCGTTAAAAGTAGAGGAATGGTAAACAGAAAAAATAAAAGCAGTGGAACACAGCTCCCGACCGTTCCTGCTCACTTCAATCACTGGTTAAGGGCCCTGTGCATTTCCTGAGCGTCTTCCGCACCTGCGCTGAAGAACACCTCTCATTTGATTGTGCATCCTGTTCCTGTATGCGGGATGTGTTACTTAATGCAATGGCACTGCCCTCACAAGGCGGCATTGCAACGCAACCCCTCACTGTCTTATTGCTGTTGGTTCCATTCCATGATCCAATCATCTTCAGATACACTCTGCGGCCGTCTCTGGGAAGCATCCATACAGAAAGCACTTGCCGCAAGCACTGGTTCTCGGACAGCAGCAGGCCCCTGGATCCCTACTCTTGGCAACCAGCTGTGTCTGATATGGGAAATGACTGGTGGGCCGATAGGAAGTGGTGCCCACGCAGGGCCAGTGGGATGACTTGCCACCTGGCAAAGTTGTGAAAGCCCTGCTATTTTTGATTTGTATGAAAAAATAAAATGGTGCAGTAATTTCATCTCTGAAAGGGTAACCTTCTGATCAGTTTCCCCTTTCATATGCTCCAGGCCAAAGCATAGTGTGTATCTGTGCCTTGCTGTACCAGTATCTTGATCTGCAGCGCCTGCTCTCCCAGTGGCACGGAGCAGGTTCAGAGGTCACAGCTGCACATGAAAACCTAGTCTCTGCAGCGCAGGGGCTGCATTTAGATATGCCCCACTATACCTAAACTATGATGAGCATAAGCAGCCTATGATGGTGGCAGGATAACTTCTAAAGCAAAGCTATGGCTAAGTTAAGGCATGTTGCATGATGATTTATGATCATTGCATCTACATCCAATTTGATATCACACACACAGCAGCTTCCGTGAGTCTTCTCAGCTGTGAATTTTGGCCAGATGAGCTGAGCCTGCCAAATGATATGATAGGTTATTATGAAACGCGCTTCATACCCAGAGGTTTCTAAGCGCGGACCCGGGGATCGAACCTGTGGTGCTCCATGTCTTCTTACTTCCAAGGCAAACATGTTGCCCCTGAGCTATCCTCCCGAGACTGAACGACAGGACGGGAATCTGAATGGCCATGCATCTTCTTTGATCCCTTTGTGAGGCTAGGTAACGCCCTCTGCCAGACAGCCACCCACCAGGCAGCTGCCCTAGGCTCAGGGATCAAAGAAGAACACCCATTCAAAGGGAGTAGCCTCACACCAGAGTGCTGCATTTCTAAAGGCCTTTTATCCTAGTGAGAAGGGAAGGGGGTGGAGTTAGAGTAGTCAGGAGGGCTCTGTACCATTGAAGGAGATGCCTACCATTGTGTTTCTCTCTGCCTCCCTCTCTCCTTCCTGTCCCCTCCACTTCCTCTAGAGCAAAGCACTTTGGGTGTGATGTCAGATGGGCAAAGACCACTTCTTTCAAGAACAGGCATTGGACCTCTAAGGCAAGATAGCTTTAGTCCAGTCACCTGTGTACTTTTCCCACAGTGGCGTAACACAAAATGTGGGGGTACCCTGCGAGCCATGCTGAGGGCCCCCCTTCAAGCTTGGAAACAAAGCACGTGCTGCACCACACTTGGGATATGCCTGGACCACCGTGCATGTACAATGTACATGATGCTCCTGCTGCTGGAAGCAAATGCCGCACACTGCACGAGGTGAAAGATGGATGTATGTGTTTTTAGCAAACCTTAAATCTTTCACCTAGCTTACAAACTAGGAGGATACACCTGGCTCCTGAGTCCTAACACCCAAATGTACCAAATAAACTCTGTGTGTGGCCAGTAATATTATGCACAGTTATGATATCATAAGAAAACATGTTCATGCTGGCACTGCCAGTATCCCGATGTATGAACATTCTCTTTTTGGCTTTACCCTTAATGCCAGTAAAACTCTGCTTCCACAAGGAGAAAAGATGTTACTGCTGATGCAAACATTAGTTGCCCAACCTTACACATGCCCAATAAAAAAACACTCCCACACCACCATGTAAGAATACTCATATTGACTTTGCCCTTAATGCCAGTAAAACATGATATGATATATGTCATTTATAACGCACCTGTACACAAGTGTTAAGGAACCATGTCCTTGTTTGGCTGCACATGTGCCTCCACTCAATATGTAAGAAGACTTATCATGTTGACTTTGCCTTTAATACCAGTAAAACATGCAATGCCACAATAAGAAAACTTTTACTTGCTGACTGCACAAGTGCCTCCAAACTCCCCATGTAAGAACACACATGTTTACCTTGCCCCTTATGTGAGTAATACATGCCATGCCAAAGAAAGAACATATCCAGTCTGCCTGCCCTATTGTGCCATAAAACCCTGCCCTCCTCCATGTAATAGCATTCATCAAGTTGGCTTTACCCAATAATACCAGTAAAATATGCAAAAACATCCCTGATACAATACGCCATTCCTGGGCTCCGGCATTGCATGCACACTGCATACCCATTCACCACCAGCTACTCACCCATTGGCGGCTGGTGACGAAGTTAACTGGAGGGGTGTAAACATTTCCCACAAATATGCCGGATAATGCGAGCATAGCGAGGGAGTCCAAAACAACGAAAAGTGGTTGGGGTGGGGAAGGGTCCCTCTGTTCCCCGAGAAATATATTTAAATACTAGGTTAAAATGGTGCATTATATAGCACACTTTCTGTAAAAAACTGTTTAAAAAGCCAGACAATATGCAATTGGCTTTAACCCAGAAATCGAACAGATGCAATTCACCCCAGTGCTAAAACATTTTCACGCTGGCTGTGCCCATACATGTCCACATTGGCAGCACCTATGTATATGCCAGTATTTCCATATAAGAAAGAACATACTCTTTTTTGCTTTGCACATAATGCCAGTAATAATATTATAAGAAAATATGTCCAGGCTGGCTCAGCCAATATATGCCAGTATCCCTGCAGAAGACATACTCCTGTTGGGTTCTCCATTCAAAATGCCATGCCACAATAAGAAAACATGTCCAAACCGGCTGCATAAAAATGCCAGTCTACTCACGTAATAAGACATACCATGTAATACCATATCATGATTGTTTGGCTCACCAATAAAAAGGTCATGCCACAGTAAGGAATGTCATTACTGCCTCCACCCAAATGCCAGTCTAGTGAAGTAATAACACCTTCACAAACTGCATCTGAAAGCCGTCCATTGCTCACAAGGACAGAACAAACTCAAACAATGGAACAGTACAAAGCGCTATATATGTCTCATATTTTGTACACACTTTACTGTCATATTGACTATACCAACAGATGAAATAAGCATAATACCAAGTATGCATTGCATGCTCAGAAGGAACACACATTTTAATTCCTATCACAGACATGTTTGATAAATTGGTCGTCATTCTTATGTTCCCAAGATGGACTATGTTTTTATACAAAACAGCCAGCATCCAATATTCTGGGCACCCACATTATTCGATGTCATACGAACCAGTTTCCCCAAGGCACAGCTCGGCAGACACACGCACACAGCGTCCATGGCTCTGCAGGTCGTTAAGGTGCTCAGGTTGCAAACACATTTCTTTTATCACTGGCAGAGCCTTTCATATGCGCAAAGCACCTTGCAAATTTGTGATAGTTAAACACAAAGCGCCTATTTACAGATTTGCCTTGACATGTAAAAACATCATGAGTAACAAGGTGCTGGAAGATTGTGACAATACATGTGCATGAATGTGCATATGTACCTTTGTTTATTACACAACTTCTTTTATTACATGTCTTAAATCAATGAAGGTTCGTTCAGTGGGGTTAACTAGATTTTTCAGGCTGGCATTATCTTGCATTCTGGGACTTATAGTTTAGCATTCAGGATGTGAAAATGTAAGCCACTTTTTTTTGTCTTAACATGTTGCTATACGGATTTGCATGTTGTTCTGTGGCTTTATTATACAATTTGTGATCCTGGTCACTCCCTCATCCCACCTCAACCCCTCCATTTGGCTGCCCATCCCACTCCCTCCTTTTTGGATGCAGCTGGAGTACCAGTTCTTTCACTTCCACCACTAGTTCGCTTGCATGCACACACTCAGCCAGCATACACACACTCACATACATTGCATAATTCATAGTTAGATGCACACGTGCATACATAGATACAAACATCCATCATACGCATGTAAACACCCTTGCTCGCAGGTAACATGTCTAGCCATCGAAAAATGTTAATCGAGGTGATGTTACGTCGAATTCTTTTTATTGAAAGATGTTTCAACGAATTTCCATACATAAAGTGGAAAGAGTTTATACATCGAAACCCTTTCATCGAATAGTAGTAAAATAAACTTTTAAAAAAAGCATTTCTTTTCTTATCTGCTGCTGACTCAAGGGACTCCTCTCTCAGGCAGGCATACGGCTGAGCTCCCTGAGCACTGCCATGCTAACAGGAACAAGGAAGCAGGGAGAGCCCCCTACTTCTTTGTTCCTGACATGCGCAGAGGGGACACCTTCATTGCAATGAAATGTTCCGGTTGCGCCGCAGAATGGTCCTTCATCCCGTGGCGCAACCGCAGCGTTACTTTCTGAAAGTCTAGCTCCGGCTTCAGAAAGAAATGATTTCTTTCAGAAGATTCTGGAGGCTGGACACTGCAAGGCAGGGCCCACTGCATCGCGGGGGCTCTGTGGGTGCCTGCTACACCAGTGGTCTCCCACCACTTCTTTGATTCACTCTGGAACACCACCTGGAGCTCTTTAGGGAGTGGTGAGGTGAAGAAGGGTGGTGCCTGGAAAGGGTTCAATCTTCTTTCAGCCCCAGTTTTCTTTTTTGCTGCTTTATTTTTTTTTGCCAAAAATGTTTTGCTGAAATAATTATTGGATTTTTAATTTTATTTGGGGGGTCCCCCCCACTCGACCTCCCCTATTTATTTGCTATGCACCATCCCACCCTAACACTTATATGTGCTCCCCCTCTCCCATATTTTTCAATGTTTTTTTGGCGAAACATTTTTGCCAAAAAAACCTTTTACTCCAATAGACACAATAGCTTGTGTCTATTAGTGGATCTTAACCTCTAACGCCCTCCATCTTATGCGCAAATGCGACATTTTAGCCTCTACGCTCTCATACCACGCTCCAGTGTTAATACACATTGATCCACCAACAATTCCGTACAGGAGACCGCAGTGGCGTTTGAAACTACAGGCTCTGGGCTACCCTGACTTTTGTGAACACTTAGAGGAAGATACAGACATGTTTTGGCTAAACAATATATCTACAGATTTCCCTGTGCTGGGTTGCTAGGATGCGTACAAGGCATTCATGAGGGGGCAATGCATCTCGAGATGGTCCTACAAACTGAAAAGCTGGGGTAAACAGGAGATAAAGCTGAGAACTTACATACTTATCACTGAAAAACTACATAAATGCACACGAGATCCGCAGACATATGTAACACTTGCTAAACTCAGGTTAACCTTGACACACGTGACAGCTGCACGTCCCCAGAAATCTTTCACTAGTTGGTCACAAACGTATTACTGTGATGGAGACAGGCCCATACACCTTTTGGCGCTTGCCCTGCGGAACAGACAAGCAGCGTAGATTATTGACTCCATACAAGATCAACATGGGAATGTACTGGAGGGAAATTAACATATTAATGAGCGACTTGCGCAATTCTACGGCGCACCATATGCGAAAAACACCCCAACTGATCCACAACATATTACTGATTTCCTAGCATCCGTTGACCTGCCTAAACTGAATACCTCCGCGTCCTGCCTAAGCTGAATACCTCCCAGGCCGAGGAGCTTGCCTCCCCACTTACCACATTAGAAGTGACCTGGGCAATTAGATCATTGGCGGTGGGTAAAGTGGCAGGCCCGGACCATCTGTCCATTGAATTTTATAGGTCTCTGGTGGAACGCTTTGCGCCCACATTGTATTGTATTGTATTGTTTATTTATTTATAGAGCGCACCGGCCATCAGGCATCTAGGCGCTTGCAAAAGATGTTGGTTACAGTGACAGAAGAAACAGGATAAAAATACAAGATAAAACAATGTACAGGGCCTTCAGCTACTGTGCAGCCAACGCGAATAGAAGCCCAAGCGGCAGAACTTTCAGCCTTTGGGATTTGTCCCTTTAACTATATTTCGGACAACAGTCATATGGACTTTTTCACAATAATATTGGCCCTGATTTGACAAAGGCTTGTGGTAGCCGAAACGCGTAATCAAGTAGAGGGCTACTGTTCTCAGATGTAGCTACGACTCAGATAGTTTATGCTATTAAACAATCTTTTTTTTTGGTGCCGAGTCCTGGAGTCACTTGTGTTTTTTCTGGCATTATATATGGACGGTATGGGCTTAATTTCCGTCCGAATCCAGTGACCAGCGACAATTGATGTGAATTAGTGTACCCAATTTTGGCAACACGTGGCAATTAACAGGGATTGTAAGGAGTCGCCTGCTCGAACAACTTCGAAAATAAGCCCCTCATTTTTTCAATATACAGGGACTATTTACAGGCATATATGAATGTGCAGAGTAAGTACAGTAATATACATTTATACAGATCATGGATTTGGACGTCAAAGGTCATAGGAGTGCAGCCATTGTTTAGCACTGGTCTTGAAGGAATGGAGTGAGGGTGATGCTCTCAAGGTGTCCAGTATTGAGTTCCCGAGTTGTGCTGCCAAGACTGGAAAGCTGGATCCTCAATTTTTTTAAAGTTTAAAGTTGGGGATTCTAATACTATTGGAGTGTGCCTTTCTAATAGGACGTTCTGAAGTATGTTTAGTGAATCTCTCCATCAGGTATATAGGTGCCTTGTTGTTGAGGCATTTGTAGGTCAGGTTTAGTGTTTTGAACTTAATTCTGTCTTTAATGGCAGGCCAATTGGTAGATCATTTTTCATCAGAGATATGCTGACCTTTGGGGATACCTAGGGCAGTTCTTAGAGCATTATTTTGGAGGGTTTGGAGTTTGTTAGTATTGTGTTTACTGGTGCCTAAACAGAGTGTGTTGCAGTAATCCAATTTGGATAGGATTAGTGCCCGTGCAATCGTGGTGCAACTTTCAGTGGTCAAATATTCAAGGCGGTTTTCGCTGGCGCAAGAACCAATTGCCATCTACCACGCTCCATGCTTGCAGCCAACATTATGTTTGTATGTGTTTAAATGTTATTATTGAAAAAACACTTTTGTGGGTTGAGCTTCTAGTAAAAACAATATAGATAACACATTGATTGATTGTTGTTCCATAAATTATATTTATTCTTTGCATTAATATTCATGCAACTTTGAATTTCATTCATATATTGGTCAATTTCCAAATGTTCACATTTTTTTTACTCTCAGCACGTGTTTCCCCATGGTAAGTGTCCGTGGTTCTTCAGGAGAGATACTGAGAAAGAAAGTGTGACAAGAAAAGAATGAAATGATGTTCAAAAGTTACATCAAAAATAAATGGTACAAGTAGTGGGGTGGGAGAATAAACTATTCAGATTATGTGACTTGTTTGGTACACTCACCTAATTTTCAATTCTTTATGTGTCAAACATCGTTCTCTCTGAATTTTCATATATATTTTTTCATTCATATTTTTCTCATTTTTTCTTAATTTCAGAATTATTCCAAATGTTTTTATCTGAAAGCAGTGAAAAATCAGGGATTCAGACCATGCATTAATTATGTGTCATACATAGAATCTGTAGACTTGCTTATCAAGAGTCTCATTCTTTTTAGGAGGCTACTACTTATTTTCTCCCAGCAAAATTATATACAGTCGAAAGAGGAATCAAGGCACCTAGCCTCTCTTTCCCCTTAAATTCAAATGAATGTGAATACCAGGAGAAACTTTTCCTAGCTCCTCTCTAATTGGATTACCTTCTGATTCTGTTTTTCTTTAGGTACGATTGCCTCCACGACGCCAAGATCCGCACTGTTGGATTATCTGGCTTTCATTTCTCTTTTAAAGCCCGCGAATGCGTGATGCATTACGTCACCGCATTACGTAGCGCGATGACGTCACGTGTCACGCAAAAAACGGCAGGCAGCCATTTTCTATTGTCTTTTCATTTAAAAATCTGATTGTTGTTGCTCATAGATGTTGTGCCTCAGATTCTTCCTTATGTGTAAGTAAGAGGGATTAGTAGTTATACTGATCTACATGTGTACGGTATGGTGAAATGAAGAATTATAGTCAATAACGGATTCTTTTTTTAATGTTTTAATATTTTTTAATATTTTTATAAAAAGTGAAAAAGGTAAGTAAAATTACTGGAAAGATAGTGTGAATACAGAAGGGTGGAGTAAGAAGGAGAAAGTAGAAAGGAAGGAATAGAACAAGAAAAAAAAGGGGAAAAGACAAGTCCTTATGTAATAGAAATCAGTTGCATACACTTAAATATATTAACATAAATCGCAATAGTGAGATTAATTAGAACCAGCAATGTTGGTAACAATTCACAGAATGCAACATTCATGAGAAAAGTCGATGTGTTGCACTAATTATAAGCAATATATATATATATATATATATATATATATATATATATATATATATGTATACAGTATGGACATTACATGAGAATTGAACAAAGAAATATAATATTTATAGCCAGTAGGCCATCTCATTTTCCCAGTTCAGGCCAGAGTGGCACGTGGCCAGAGTACATATCCATTTTGCTTCTCTCCTTCTTAACAGGAGTTCTCTGTTACCTCCTCTCTCTGGTGTGTCGACTCTTTCTAGGCCCAGGAATTTGTTTTTTTGATTTCACATGGTTGGTGTTCTTGATTGAAGTGTATTGCCATTGGATATCTTGTATCATTGTTTTTGATGGCTCTTAAATGTTCTTGAAGTCTGATGTTTAATGATCGAATGGTACTTCCGACGTATCTTTTCTCACAGATACAATTAATAGCATAAATTTCATATTTTGTATTACAATTGATGTACTGTTTGATCTTTTGGAATTTTCCATTAGGCAACATCATTTCCTTTGTTCCATTCTCTATTTGGATACAGATGACACAATTTCCACAACTATGAGTTCCTGTTGGTGCCGGCACTTTTAGAAATTGACTGAGAGTTTCAGTTCTATCTTCTTTTAGGTGGCTGGGACAGATTTCTTTTTCAGCTCTTCGATAAATTATCCTCGGTTTGACTTCTATATTTTGTTTTATTGTTTCATCACTTTGTAAGATGTTCCGATTTGGATAGGATTAGTGCCCGTGCAATCGTGGTGCAACTTTCAGTGGTCAAAAATTTGAGGCGGTTTTCGCTGGCGCAAGAACCAATCTACCACGCTCCATGCTTGCAGCCAACATTATAGTGTTTCACAAGAACGGGCGCGATCCAAGGGAAAGGTTGAATCTAGGGAATGTAGGTCTTATCGCCCTATATCCCAAATCAACACCAACGCGAAAATCTTAGCGAAATGCCTGAAGCATAGAATTTTAGCGCTACTGCCACACCTCATTCACAGGGACTAAACGGGATTTATCCAAGGGAAGCATTCAGCTGACAATGTTATTTACTCTTACTTTACTTTAATAGACTTATAATGCACAGCAATGGACCCATAGTCATGATGGCACAATGAGACAAATACATAGAACATAATCAAGGACCCGCCAGGGCAAGAGAGTGAAGAAAAGCTGGAAGTTTAGTCAAAGAGCCAAGTGATTTGCTTTTTCTTAAAAGGCTCTAGTTTTGTTTCCAGTCTAAGATCCAGCGGCTGGATATTCCAGGCCGCCGGTGCCGCTATGGCGAAAGCTCCTTTTTCAGCCCTTTAAGATTGACTTCTTAGGATCCTTAGCATTTTTGTCTCGTTTGATCTAAGTGATCAAGAGATGTTCTTGAACGAGATAAGTTCATTCAGATAATGAGGCATAATGTCTAATAGGCTCTTAAAGGTGATCAGGAGGAGGCGATAACGGATTCTCGCCTCTACGTGGGGCCAATGCAAGGTTCTTCTGGCTGGCGTGACATGGTCACGTCTGGGTAATCCTGTGACAGCCCTCACGCCCCCGCTTTGTATAACCTGAAGCCGATTTATCTTGGTCTTACTAATGTCAGTCAACAAACTGCAGTAATAGTCAATTTTTTAACCTACTATGGCTCTTGCTAGCGTTTATACATTTGTCTGGGAAATCATGGGTCACAAATGTGCAAAAAGTCTTAGGTAGTAGGCAGCTCCAGAGACCACACTCCCCACGTGGACCTTCATGGAGAGGTGCTGATCCAAAATGACCCCAAGGGACTTTACCTTCTTGAGGGTATCGATCTTTACTTCTCCGAGTTGGAAGTTTCTATACCAGGAGTCTAGCTTGGAGATCAAGCTAGAAGACCCCACAATCATAAGTTCCGTTTTGGATCTGTTCAATGTCAGTCTGTTCTGGACCATCCAGTTTTCAATGCATGTATAAGCTTTGTTTATCCGGACTTCATCTTGTACATGATCACCAGTCAGAGGGATGATGCATTGAGTATCATCCGCAAAATAAACCAGATATCTTCTTGCTCAAGCATCGCAAAAAAAGTAGCTGTAAAGATTTTATAAAAACAAGGCGAGGAACTCCATATTCAATCGGTGCCATAGCTGCTTTGGCGGTTTCCGAGCAGACACAACTAACCCAGTTCTGAAGAAAAGAGGCTACCCAACGGGAGGCCTCCGAAGAGAATGCTGCCACTTTTCCGAGCCTGGTGACCAACAACGTATGGTCAACAAGGTCAAACGCGGCAGAGAGATCCAACAGCATAAGCATGGTGGTCTGTTCTTTGTCGATGTTGGCCACGAGCCAAGATTTAAGTTCCAGTAGAGCCGTTTCGTTGCTATGCCCGACTCTGAAGCCCGATTGTCGACAATTTAGAATGGGGTGGCTTTCAAGATGGTTGGGTATCTGTTTATATGCGACCCTATGAAATATTTTCATCAAAAATACAGAGTTGGCGATGGGCCTGTAATTCAAAGGTTACTCTTTAGGGAGATCTGCTTTTTTTAACGGTGTGGTCACCCATGAACGTTACAAGACGTCAGGCACAGAGCTCTCTCTAAAAGATGCGTTGACAAACTGGAGAATAGCATCCAAGAGGATGGCGGGACAGGTTTTAATGATAATGGCAGAAAAAGGATCTCCCTTACAGCTTGTTGTTTTAAGGTGATTCACAACCTCTGTCACTTCTGCCAATGTAATGGCAGCCAATGAGAATTCAGGAATTGTGGGGCATCTAATTGGTTCATTACCACTTGTGGCACTGGCTTCAATGGAGGCATTAGCCTTTTTAGAAAGAATATTAGACTTAACGCCCTGGCGTTTCGCACCCATAGCATCCTGTATTGACTGACATCAAGCCCTGTCTTTCACCACCTCATCTACATCAGGGGCGGGTGTAGACTCTTGCTCCGTAAGAATTTTAAAGAGCTCCTTGGTCTCTGACTTGGCTGCAGTGATCCTGTCGTTAAATTAATTCTTCTTAGCTTCCAATAGTGCAGCTTTATATTTTCTGGCCGCCTGTTGGTAAGCTAGGAGCAGATCAGGAGAGTGGTTTGCTTTCCAGCTATAATATTGTTTTCTCGCAAAAACTTTAAGTTTGCGTAAAGCAGGCGTAAACCACGGTTTCTTTGTGGATACGGATTTGTGTTTCCTCAGTTTCTCCGGAGCTAACCGATTGGTAATATCCATAAAAGAGTCAGTGAGAACTTTGGATAACCTCTGGACAGAATCTGTAGGCAGGAGGTTGGTCAAGTGAGTGACCAGCGGGGTAATTGTTTCTAGGGTAAATAATTTAGGATTACGAACCTTAGTAGGTGGCAAAACATTGCTTTTATGCTTAACTGGGAAAGCTGTACAGATAACAAAGATGACAAAATGGTGATCAGACTAGGGGCACGGGGTGGTCACTACCTGTTGTATGTTATTGCAGGTGGGACAGGTCCTGAGGAAGGAATACTAGCTCTCGACACCGAAAAGGCCTTTTGTCAAGGTTCAATGTGATTCCACGTACTGGAAGAATTTGCGTGAATATATTGAAATGGTGAAGCTGCTATATTCAGACCTTACAGCCGCTGTGGTCACCAATGGTGTTACATTACCCCTTGCCCCTATATTTGGGCACATGTCAAGGGTGCCCACTGTCCCCGCTCCTCTACGCTCTCATCATATAACCTCTAGCAGTGAAACTGTGCGAAGACCCCGGGTGGACCGACTCTCGGGTATCCCTCTATGCAGACAACCTACTTTGTCTATGTTAGCAACTGCAAGACCTCCGTACCAAGAATATGACAGTTGCTCCAAGACTTCGGCCCTATGGCTGACGGCGGACTGGTATTACCGGTATGGAGGACATACTATATGGCGGCAAAAGTATGTTGGGCCAAACGTTGGCTGAACATAGAAGATCACTCCAGCTGGAAGTCCACAGAACTATCGTTATTGGTGCCGTTCACGCCATCCGAAGTTTTGCGGATTCCACCGTCAAGACTCCCTAGCGCAATCAAACAACATCCGATAGTTCGGCCCATGCTCGACCAATGGCACAATATGACATCCACGTTGGGGTCACACATCCAAAAGGCACTTGCATGGATCATCGTGAGGTAGATCCTGTCATATGGAGTTGACTATAAATTACACCCCCATCAAGATACAATATGGCCACACATCCGGGTTCTACCCTGTATGACAGGGACTGACCACTTACCCTCCCGGAGGCCAGACAGATTCTCAGGCTAGAGGAGGAAAACTGGCTACAGTGTATGATCATATTCGCAACTATTCGTAAACACACCTCAGAGGAGACATGACAGGCCACACCGACAACAGGTGAGCTTGAGATGGAGTGGAATGTAACCTCATTCCCACAACTTCACACGTTTTACTCTATCTGCACCCCGAATAATGTTGGATGCAACCGGTGACTGGCATCTCAGTGGTCCGCAGATTTGGGCATAGAACTTGACCCACGGGTCATGTATGATTTCTTTGAAGCCATACCATTGGTCATTAGGAACAGGGATATCCAATACAAATTGCTTCAGCGCATGTACTACACACCGAGTAAGCTATTTAGGATGGTTCTTACACAATCTTCTCTATGCTGGCTACAATGTGGGGGCCTAGGCACCTTAGGGCATATTCTCTGGTCTTGCCCACTGATTGGGGAATTTTGGCAAAGGGTACACAACCTGATTATGTGTGTGAGAGGGACGGATGTGGTGATAGCTCCCTGCCTGATGCTATTCGGGGCTCAACAGGAAGACTGGCATGGGGAACGTACACCACGTAGACCTATACACATAATACTATGTGTTGCCCGAAAATCCCTGATTCTCTGATGGAAAGACATAAACCCACCCACTGAATCCTCCTGGAAAGCAATGCTGAACAAACTATACTCTATGTAATAAAGTGCTCTTAAACGCCTCTTGGTCCTTTCCTTTTTTATTTTATTTTATTTGTTTACTTTTTATGGGACCGGCTGCGGGGGACACCGCAGGCTTACCAGCCCTTATTACAGTCGTAATAAGGCCCACTGTCTTCCCCTGATGTGATATGATATGTTATTTATAACACGCTTAATACCCAGAGGTTTCTAAGCATGGACCCAAGGATATATATGTATATACACACACACAAGTACAGGCGACCCATACATGATTTCTACCATCACCGCTCCCATCCTTGAACTCTATCCTTGTGTAAAATAGAACTTACCACCGTGGCCTGTGGCCATGCAGACCTGCTTGGAACTATGAGCCTCAATAAATATGTGAGGGTGAGACGAATTGGAGACTGCTCCACAAGATTACAAGGATGAGTCGGGGTAAAATGACACACTCAGCCCTCACACTTCTACAAACCAAAACATATAATAAAGGTAAAACAGGGAGGGTTAAGAGATATACCTCCTTCGCCTGTTGTGGTAATGTGGTTCGAAGGAAGGCCATGCTTTCAAGAGGGGTGTGAAGGTGAACCAGTAGTGACCCAAACACAGTATCACAGTTCAAAATAAACAGAGTGTCCTATCAAGGTTCGATAAAAAATATATACTTTAATCAAATACATCATCTGCAATAGAACAATTAGAAAACCCTGTACAAAACTCGCCCAAAAGAAGAACATAGAAGATGCGACAGACAAAGAAAAGTAGCACTCTAAGCATTGGATGATGTGGGCCCAAGCAGCAAGCGGGCGTCGAGTAGGGGTGAGTGCGTTGACTCTGTGCGGTCGAGGAGAGCTTGCAAGGAGTGAGGTTGGGAGGTCACTGGACCACTTGGCAGTTGGATCAGGCCAAGTCAGGCGTTAGCTGCAGGAAGGGGTCGAAGAGTGACGATCCAGCAGTTTGAGTCGGTGGGCGATGGCCATCAAAGTGGTGATCTTAGGTGCATTGAGGTGCAGGTCGATGAGGCGGTCATCCAGAGCCTTGATGGGTCGAGCTGTGATTGTAACCGCTGATCAGACTCAGCGTGTGATTCACCGGTGATTCGGGTTCGGCCCTGGCGTTGAGCAGTCAATTCCAGCCTAGCAGGTAAAGGGCTACCTAGAACACAATGCAAGGTCGAGCTGGTTTGAAGTGGAAGCATGAGTTAGAATTGATGGACAGGTGCAAAAACCAGTGCCGGAGCATTCCCTCTTATTCAATGAGTGGTGAACACAGAGTGACCAGTTTGGTGCGGACGAACAGGGAGCTTCAGCTTTTCTGGCCCTTGCGCTGCTGTGAGGCTCACTCAGGGGGACTCGAAGACAGGGTGGTTCCATTCAGGTTCTGCTCTCTCAGCTCTATGAGATTCCAGTGCAGAGTGGTAGGCCCTGGTCCACAGCAGAGGTCACTCCTGATGTGCCTTTGGAGTGGGTAGGGGACAGATCTTCCTTCTGCCATGGACGACTCCTTCTTTATCTCAGGCTGAGGGGAAAGCACAACTTTCCCAAAGGAAGTACAGAACGTTCTTGCTGAGCGAATCTGCCAGTCTTGAGGGGGTCCAAGAGGATCTGAGAGAATCCCCTTTTTTAATGGCAAAAGACCTCAGATGTTTGGGCTAAAGCTAGCCTGCGTTAGCAGTCCAATCCCTGCTCTTGAACGGAGTGGACTTTGCCCATCTGAGGTTACACCCAAAGTGCTTGGGTGCAGAGGAAGCGAAGGGGACAGGAAAGGGAAAGAGGGATAGAGAAACAAAATGGTGGAAGTCTCCTTCCATGGACCAGATCACTCCTGCCCACTCGAATCCCACCCATCCCATTCTCACTAAGAGCAAATTTAGATATGCAGCACCCCGGTGTGAGGCTATTCCTTTTAAATGGATGTGCACCCTTGATGCCTAGACCCAGGACAGCTGTCTGCTGTGCAGCTGTCGTTGGCAGAGGTTGTTATCTGTCCTCTGAAAGAGATCAAAGCAGAGGCCCAACCATCCAGGTTCCTGTCTTGCTCTTTGGCAGTCTCCACCCAGCTGACCAGAATACACATCACCTTTCACAGCAGAGCTGACTCACAGGACCTGACACATATGCAATATCAATTGGAAGGTGGTGGCCACGCTCATAAGTAGTGGCTCAGGCTTAGCTGTGTTTTTAGTGTTTAACCTGCCACCATCATGAGCTATTTATGATCATTTGGTACGGGGTGCATATCTTAAGTGCAGCCCCTGTGTTGCAAAGACTTGTCTGTCACTGCAGCTGTCAAATGGGCAGCTGTGACCTCTGAACCTGCTCCGTGCCGCTGGCAGGACTGGCGATGCAAATCAGGATACTGATGCAGCAGGACACAGATACATACTAGAATAGAGCTTATGAAAGGGGAATCCGATCAGCAGATTACCCTTTCAGAGATGGAATTACCCACGTCATTGCATTAGTCAGGCGTTGCACCATTGCCAGATGGCAATTCCTCACAGAGGGAGAAGCTACCTCTTTGGCCTGCGCCATGCAGATCTGCTAGGAACTACTGACCCTCTAAATCCCTTCTTATGAGAGGTAGAAACCACTGCCATTTCCCAAGGTTATGCAAACAGGGGAAGGAGATGCAAGAGTTACGAACCAGAGACCTTGCCGGTCTACTGTGACCTGAGCACTGTGTCCGCATCCTATCACACCTGTGCCTCAGTAGATATTCAACGATGGTGGACCTGTGTACTATAGTCCATCTGTATACTCACCACATAGCCAATCTCTGGCTCAGAATCACAATCTCAGCCATGGGCAGGCCATGCACCTTAGCCCGGCCGGGGATAGTGGGGATTGGAAGTTTATGGATGATGAAGCAGTAGGGAGTTTGGGGAACTGGAGCAGGGAATGAGCAGGCCTGGCCTTTGACATAACATAACATAACATGTAGGGAGGGAGCTGCAGAGTGAGCTGAAGCTGCACGAGGAGGAGGAAGTGCTTGAGGCGCAGGAGGAGTAGGAGGTACTGAAGTAGGAGCTGCTGAAGAGATATGATATGATATGATAGGTTATCAATAACGCAGTCTAAGCGCGGACACGGTAATCGAACCTGTGGTTCTCTGTGTCGTCTTGCTTCCAAGGCGAGCACGTTGCCCCTGAGCTATCCTCTTGAGATTCCGAGATAAAGTCGTGACAGAGCTTAATGTGCAGGGGGAGGATTTGGAGAGTAAGTCACAGGTGCTGGAGGTGGAAGAGGGTGTGAGAGAGTAGGAGAAGGAAGAGTAGCTAAAGGAGAATGTCCCAGAGGAGAAGTGGAAGCAGAGGTTCGAGGAGAAGGGTGATACGAAGGGGAGGCGAGTGGGCCAGTAGAGGGGGAAACTATAGGAGGAAGTTGCAGGGAACAACGTTTGAGAATTGGAGTAGTAGAGCGTGGGGAGACCTCTGGAAGTGTTATTCAAGCCACAGAGAGTAAGACACCAACAGTCAAACCATTGGCTGGAAGAAGTTTGTGCAGGAAAGAGCTCACAATGGGACAGCAAGGAGGTTTGTCGATTAGCCAAGTGTCACCTCTTGGCATAGAGACAGACTGCCAGGAACAAGTGAGTGTTGGATTGATGAGTTGAAAGGTACGCTGGAACTGGGAGACCATGTCACCTACCCAGGAATGCAGAGAGCCTCCTTGCCTACCTCACCCCTGGGAGATGCTGTGGACACTGCTGCAATGGAGCTTGGTCCTGCAAGAGGAGTGCTTGATCCATGTCAATTACCTGCCCTTTGGCCACAGGGGTAAACCCAATGGAAGCAGCGATCCCATCCACATAAATCCAAGCTGTGCCAAGAGACTGTGAGTGATGCCGGAGAAAGACCTGGAGAGACTGTTAGGGGACAAAGGTTGTTCGGCCAAGAAGACATTATTATTATTATTATTATTATTATTATTATTATTATTATTATTATTATTATTATCATATTTATTGAGCACAGACCTAGCTTCGAGAAGCAACAGAGCACTTTACAGAGGTGTACAACAGCACAGATGCATAACAGAACACTTTATAGAGGTGTACAACAATACAGATGCATAACAGAGCGCTTTAGAGAGGTGTACAACAATACAGATGCATAACAGAGCGCTTTAGAGAGGTATAAAACAATACAGATGCATAACAGAGAGCTTTCCAGAGGTATACAAGTGTACAGATGCATAACAGAGCACTTTACAGAGGTGTACAACAATACAGATGCATAACGGAGCGCTTTAGAGAGGTATAAAACAATACAGATGCATAACAGAGCGCTTTCAAGAGATATACAACAGTACAGATGCATAACAGCATGCTTAACAGAGCTACACGACAGTACAGATATGATATGATATGATAGGTTGTTTATAACGTGCTTAATACCCAGTGGTTTCTAAGCGCAGACACGGTGATCGAACCTGTGTTGCTCCATGTAGTCTTTCTTCCAAGGCGAGCATGTTGCCCCTGAGCTATCCTCCCGAGACGATGCATAATGGAATACTTTACAGAGGTATACAACAGTACAGATGTATAACGGAGCACTTTACAGAGGTATACAACAGCACATATGCATAACCGCTTGCTTTACAGAGCTATACAACAGTACAGATGCATAACAGAGTGCATTACAGAGGTGTACAACAGCACATATGCATAACAGAGCGCTTTTCAGAGGTAACACCAGAACAGATATAAAGCAGGGGTAGGATACAGAGGGGCACAGAGGAGGGGTACAGCTATACAGGGTGGCGGGCAGATGGCACCTACCAAGTCAGGTGGCACGAGGGGTGACGTGATGACCTAGATGTTGAGGAAAAAAGACTCCTTGAAGAGTGGGCTTGGAATTATAGGAGCGTGGGGGCGAGTCAGTTGTTTTCTTTTAGCCCTTGCCTACCCCATTTTGAGCTGGCCATCATTTGTGTTAAAAACCCCAATATGACTTTTGTTTAAGCTCGGCTTGGTGTCCATTTATTCCAGCCCTTTAGTTCATTGCACGCACTGCACCCAAATAACAATTGCTTGGCTATATTGGAATGGTTTCTCCTGGCAAATGATATATTTGAGCAGCCTTCCTGGCAGGCTGGCATATACAGCATCTGGTTATTATCTGCACACTGGAATATATACTCAAAATGCTGATATGAAAGACAGGTCCTAGGATTATTCGAACAATGTACAGGAATGCTTTGGAAGGGAGCTATATGAATACTGCGGCGGGGAGACCTTTTTTTATCACATATATATGCGAGAGGAGACTCCTGCAATCCCCGCAATACCCCTCAAGCTTTTTTATTTACTTTTTTTGGCATTTTGTATTTTGGTATGATCCCCTGATGTCACAATTGCACATTCAAGCAATTCGACTTGACTCAGGTGTGGTACTGTCAAGGGTTTGACCCATGTTAAATGAATAGACTGGGAAGATGTGGGGATGAGCTGTCGCCGCCCATTATTCCATCCCAGAACAAACTAAATCAATAGACTGGGTAGATGTAGGGATGAGCTGTCGCCGCCCACATTCACGCCAGAATCCAGGAGAACTGCGCAGTTTGTGCACACCAAAATGGTCATCTAATCTGCCACCCACCAGTGCAAAGAAAGATGGTTCTGTTCGAAATCCGTTTTTATTGATGTCAAAAAGTTGCTAAAATCATGGGCACAAGACCACTCTAAAGATACAACCTTCTTGTGGGGGGTTCCACATCACCACTCTACTGTAAGGATGCCATCAAAACAATGTTAAGCAAGGATCCTATACTATCAAGCAAAAGACCGTTGTATTGAAATGCATTAATTCAAGACAGATCCCAAAAATGGGTGTAGTACCATCTTTGTCCACAAACCGGCGCTAGCGGTCTAAACTCTGACAGGAGAACTGCTACTTCCGAAGCTAATTAGCCTCCTGAGACAGCTGGAAACTTCAAAGGCCCGCTGGTTAATTAAAACTCTTAACCACCTGCTGTTCCCAGAGACAATCTGATTGCATTAACAGGCCAAGAGGCTGGGAAACCTTCTCACTTCAGAGACCCACACAACAGCCCAGGAAATCACAGGGTCATGCTAACCAAATGCAGAGTGGCCCCCTGGCCTGCTGACCTCAGCCGACACAATAGACTCTTGAAATTGAATGGGGTATGTTGATTTTCAGTGTGGACTGTAAACAGAGCCCTGCCTGGGAGAGGAGAGACATGTAGTACTCCCAAGTTTCTGGGGGTGGACTCAGACACTTTTGTGGAATCATATTGCAGCAAATATATGTTTAAGTTAAATGCTTCTAAAATATTGTATTAAGCTCACAAAAATGTGCAATTTGGAGAACCTTAATCTAAGAAATGTATCCACAAATCAAGACTTGATTCAACTTTGTACCATGTTCTGAGGCAAAACCCCACTATTTATTGATATTACAGACACTGGGTTTATGCTAGAGACCTAGTAGATTACTGGAATGTGTGTAGAAGGAGGGTGCACATTTGTGTAAAATCTGGAAAGGTTTAGAGGTCGTGATCTGGATGAAAAGGGCAGAATTCTGTCATAAGTGGACACGACATCTTACGAAGACAGGGATCGGATGGTTTGGTGCTACAGAAAATATGTTAACTGGATGTATAATATTAGAAAAATGGTACATAGATAAATATGTATTTGGATCAGAAATAGATTTGTGTGCAATTTGACAAGGGGAGGATCCTCTGACCATAAACCTACCTAATCACTCTGACTCACAACCCAGTTCCCCCAATCAAGGGAGAGAGGAAGAACTGGCCAATGATAAGTTGAGGGTTGGGCATGCAGAATTAGCCGACCCACCCACTTTCTAAACACATAAAAAGAGCCACTGGAAGCCAGATAGGACATTTCTTTTTCACTTTCTGCGGAGCATTTTGACTTCAGACTTCACATCCAAAGATCCAGACTTCAAATCCATCAATCTCCAGAGACCAGAAATTAACTCCAGAATTTGTAGCAGAGAGGCCTGAATCCACAAGCTGAATCCTTTTTCAGCAGGCCTCCAAATCATTTGCAAACTATTCAACAGCCTGGCGAGCTGTTTGAATTTTTGCCAAGAACTTTTGTCAGAACCAGAGACCAGACCGCCGTGCAGTGCCGAGAACTTTTGTCAGAACCAGAGATCCAGACCGCTGTGCAGTGCCGCTAGCAGAGCTAATCCAGAAGGTAGAATTATCCAGTGAGCAGAACCAGGCCGAGACCATCCATGGTGAGGGAACCGCAGTCCAATCCTGACCCGATCCGTGGCAAAGTCGCATTCCTGTCCAAAATCTAGTGTGAGTGCCCAGCTAGCACTGTGCCAAAACCAATCCCTTAGTTTAAAATAATCTAATCCAAACTATTTTAACCTATTAGAACTGCCTCCTAGAATCGTGTCATTCCGTCATCTTTAAAACTGAAAACTGTCATCTGTCATTCTGAAACTGTGATTTCATTTCTGAAAAACTACCTTCACAAAATCGTATCTCCGGAACTGTTTGTGCTAGGAGCGAGTTTTAACTGTCATCTTAAAGCCAAGATTCTAAGCTTTCCAACGAACCTAGGGCCTCCGTAATTGCGCTCGACGCACGTGACTAAATTGCCGCGATTTGACATTTTGCTTCATTTCAGCCACGGGTAAAAATATTTGTCCTTGCTTTCCTTTGCTGAAATTCGTTTGCAACCTGACAATCATTCATAGAGCATTGCTAAAGTGATCCTGAACTAATACAAAGTAGCTATCACCTACCCTGAACCTCCTATAGGGAATTAAAAGCATGTTTTCGCATATTTTCACTTAATTGCAACCACATCAAAGTATATTGCCTGTGTTTAAAACTCCTACCTGTTTTCCTCTAGGCTTGCTAGGGGGGAACTGAATTATATTTGATTGCATTCCTGAGAACTGTGTGCTTTCCTCCCATCTCTTTACCTTGCATAGAGGGGGGGTGGTGAATTGTCAAAGAAAAGTGATTACATTGTCTTTTGTTGAAGTCATATCAAGTTTATTTTCTGTACTGCAATTTCATTCATCATTGCATTGTCTTTGAAGCCATACAAGCATTCTCAACTACTTTATCCTCCCTATATCACTTCTAAGCCATCAAAAAGAGTGTACCACTGTAACATTATCCATTGTTGATCACCATCATCTTCACAAGTGTGCTATCAAATCTTAATTTATTATAAAAGTGTGATATATATATATATTGTTTAATTTTCAAATAAACCTTTTAATTTGCAAAACAAACCTACTTCTTGGCTCAGTGGGGTCAGGGTGATTCTAAGAGAGGGGTGTTATATAAGGGTTGTCATCCAGAGTAAACGAACTGGACATAAACATATATCAATAAGGGTTTCCCTCAGCATCCCAGACTAGGCATTGACTTAGCTGTAGTGTTTAATTGAATCCGCTTACAAAGTGGGTGCTCGGAGCCGGGATATTCTGGGTTAGATTTACCACTTGTGCAGCTTAATACAGTGTGCCAACTGACCGGATACACATATCCGGTTAGATCACCACGCTGTTTTACACTGTGAAAGCACCCCTCAAAGGAACGCTCTAAGGAAACGGTCTGTTTTGCAAAATAAAATACAAACTTCTGTAAGTCAGGAAGGAACTCAAATTCCAGAATGACGACCCTTGTAGACATCAAAATAGCCAGAGAGCACTTCTCACATAAGCTATTTGTGAGAGGTGAATGGACCGAGCAGGGCCAGGATGCGTGGTTGCAGGCAATCACACAACAAGTCACTGCAACTGGGTTATATATCTGGAGAGATCAGGGTCCCTTACATGTGGCCCTGAGTGAACTATACATGGCTCCTAAAGCTAAAGATGAACACAACAAGATGGTTAGGATAGCAGCATATTTGTATCTATATATGGGAGCTATGCAGGACAAATGTGCTGAAGGCCAAGATCTGGCAAATAGGCAACAGATCGCGTTAGAGAAGGCCCAATCCGACCTGGTCTCTTCTGAGCAAAGGATGAACAGAAGCCAGGAGTCAGAAAATGAGAGCCGACAGTATCTCATTAAAATCAAAGAGGACATGTGTATCCTGCAACAGGAAAAGTCTGACCAGGATACCAGATTTCTGGCCTTGCAGAAGGAGTACCAAGAAGGTTTGGACTCCCTACTGCAGAGCCAGAAAAAGCTGGAGCAACAATTACATTTCAATAGGGCATGTGCTGAGCAGGTAGTTACCCTGCAAAGCCACCTAGATAGGGAAAAGGCAGAGAGCAATAAACTGATCCTGAAAGACCTGGATACCCAGGCAGAGTTTGATCAGGAGCGCCAGAAAGCTGGTGCCTTTCAAAGGCAAAGGGATGACCTGGCGGCACAGATGCAGACTCTTAGTCAGGAAAGGGACACCTTGGGCCAGGAAGTCTGCCATTTAAAAAGAAAAACTGAAGAAAATCACTTAGCCCTCCAGGGGCTGGGTGACCTCCAAAAAGAGCATCAGAACTTGTTAGAGCACACCAGGAGGGTGGAAGAGGCTCTGGCAAGAAAGGAGCAGGCCAGTAGGGATGGGACTCAGGAGGTAACCCTCCTGCAGCAAAGACTGGCCCAGTACTCCAGGACCAATCAGGAGGCACAGAGAGAGAATGAGGCTCTCTGTCAGCACAATGATAGGCTCCAGCAACAGGTAGCCATGCAGGAGAGACTGATAGAGTCTAGTAAGGCCTTAACTGAGGAACTGAAAGCGCAGGCTCTTGCATTGCAACAGGGAGCAGGGGCTGATAGAGATGAGGTTTGCTGGGAAAGGGAAACGCCTGAGCATAACCCGAGGAGCCCTAGTACCAGAGGCCTCCATCTCTCCCAGTCCCTGGACTCTGCCACCCCCATGTCCCCTGGCGCACTTGAGCACAGGGCTGCAGGGATGGCAGATTACTATCCAGCCAAAAGGATGGGGCTCATAGGCCAGTACCACCCAGGAATGGATGGGCGGGCATCCGGGTATGGGCACCTAAGTACAGTGCAATTTAGTGGAGAACCCCAGGAGAGTAGGCCCACTAAGGGCATCCTGAAAACCTCTGCCCAGTTAGGTCAGTGGGGGGGTACCCATCAAATCCTGGTAGCAAGGAGGGATCTGAAGACTCCTCTGAGCGTCATAGAACACAGGAGACCAGGTCCCCACATTCTACCAGCTATTCCCAGGCTCGCAGAATCCGGGAAAACCTGGAAGATCAGACGGGCACCTCTGGGAGCAGTGCTTCTGAATCAGAGGATGAATGGACCAGGGTTACCCGAACCAAAAAGGCCAATAAGGTGAAAAGGGCCTTGCTTAAGGACCCCTTAAAACAGATTAAGGCAATCAGGAGTGTCATCACGCCTTATCATAAGAACGCCAAGTATTCTGTTTGGGAACACTTGGAGCTCTATGAGCAAATGATGGAGACTTTCCATTTGAAGGACAGCAGTAGCTGCATCCAGTACGTCAAATGGACATTCTCCCCTGAATACTCCAGTTTCTTTGCGGGGCTGGAGGACCAAAACCATTCAAGATGGTCCGGCCATCTTGAAACATTTTTCTGTACATAGAAACCCCCAAGAGGCTCGCAAGGCAGCCTATAATTTGCAATGTGGGGAGGATCAGGCCCCACATGAATTCGTGCAAGAATTGAAGCGTGCCTTTGCGCAGACCACCAGAAGGGTGCGCACGGACAGCAGAGAATTCATCAACACATTTTTCCATGCTCTTCCCAAGTACATAATGACCCAGATCGTGAGAGATTTTCACGAGAAAAGATCTTTAGACTGGGTCATTGAGCAAGCCATCCGGTCTATGAGGTGCAGAAGCCTATAGAAAATAAAAGTAATGCGCAGAAAAACCCCAAAACCAACAGCACCCCTGCTGCTGCCAAGGTGGCAGAGGTAAAGGTTGCCCCCGTTTTAGATATGGAGATGGGGGGGCCTAAAAACCTGCCTGTGCCAAATAATTCACAGCCCTTAAGGCCCTCTGGCCAGTCACAGACAGGGAGTCGAGAAGGTAGTCCCACAAATGGGGTCCCTCGCTCCCCTGATTATGTAAGTCCCCGCTACAAGGGAAACCGACCCATCCTGGGTTATGTGTGGACTCCTCCAGCCCAAGGGGGGGGATCCAGTCAAGCACCTAACCCAGAGAACCTCCCTCCAAACTTCCCACAGGAGGGCAGAAATTCACCAAACCCTGGGCCGAACTTTTTCCCCAGGTATCCACAAGGTTTCCAGCCCCAAACTCATCCATCCTTCTGTCCCCAATTCCCTGAGCCCAGACAACCTAATCCGGGATAGGGGAGGTCAAGGGTGGAGGGGTACCCAAATCTTCCCAACCCGTGGTATTACCAGAGAAGGGATAGCTACCCTTCCCGGGATCAGCCCAGGGGAGAAAATAGAGCCCCGTATCAGCCTGAGCGAGTTTCACAATTAGAGCGCCAGGTTCAGAACATGCCACAAGATTTGGGCCGCATGCTGAGGGCCCAACAGAACCCTCATATGGGCATGCCGGCACAGAATGCCCCAAACTCTGGACCTGGTGCTCCAGAACAATGACGGGGGCAGCACCCCGATAACCCACCGGTTCCCAGGGAGGAGGCACAAGGGGAAGGGGGTGTAAAGCCTTGGAGGAAGCTTCCTTCCCAACTTGTAAACAGCCCCTGGAAAACCAGGAACCGGAAACAAAATCTCCTGCCCCTGAAAGTCTGCCTCCCAAGGAGCAGGGGGGGGGGGGTAGGAGAAACAAAGTACCCAAACAGACCAACTTTTTGGAGGAGGTAAAGGTCTTCCAATTTGAGGGAGAGGGATCCCAAGAGGATCCTGGGGAAAGGATCTTCTCCTTCAGAGATGGGGGAACTCCTCCCAAGGAAAAATGGGCCCCAAGAGATTCCAATCCAGACTGGGTGGATGTGGGGATTGAGCTATCGCCGCCCATCATCCTATCCCAGAACCAACAAAACCAAACTTCCCTGGTTCAAACCCATCATGGTGACTGCCTCCAAAAAGGCAGTGGCGGCCCAGAACCGGAACCAGGGGAACCTAAAACCGAATCAACAGACTGGGTAGATGTGGGGATTGAGCTGTCGCCGCCCATCATTCTATCCCAGAACCAACAATGCCAAAATCCCATGGGTCAAACCCATCCTGATGACTGCCTCCAAAAGGGGGGGGGAGCGGCCCAGAACCCGAAACCATTTCCAGTTGCCAACTTTTTCTTTCAGATTCCCCAGGCTCTCCACAGAATTCTGCCCAAATCTCTTCTCTCTCAATGTCCAAAATCAGAAAGGTAGCCCACCAGTTGTCCAAAAATGTGCATTATCTGTGCCCCCTTGAGGAGAAGGAGGGAAGATATTATGCCCTGGTACAAGTACAGGGGCAGGGTACAATTGTGGCACTGGTAGACACTGGATCCCAAGCTACCCTTCTGTCCAAAAGGGCCTTTGATGAACTAAATGCAGGAAAGGGGGAGAATTACCGTATTCCTCTCACCTCTCTTCCTGGACAACTGCAGAACTTTGACGGGAAGGAAATTCCTGTCGAGGGGACTGCAGATTTGGACATCAAAATTGGGCGACACAAGGTGAAACACCCGTTCATGGTAGTGACTCCAGAGGGCACCCCTTGTTTACTAGGGAATGACCTCCTGAGAAGGTTGTCACCCCTAATAGATTGTGTAAACAAGGTCCTCTGGACCCAGAATAGCCGACCAATAAAATTAAAACAGAGTGTCAACCATGTTAGTTTAAATGGCACCTGCCACATGGTTGAACAAAAATCTGACCAAGTAGAATTTCACTTCCAGAACAACCAAATCCCAGACGTGACAGTAATAGCAGTAGGACAACAGACTGGTGATGGGGGGGTCCTCTCTATTTCTGAAAATCAACCTTCCTTCCAGTTTAAGGTGGTATTCCACATTGGAAGGAAACACTCTGAAATTCTTTACTAATCCACAATCAGAAACTCCCACTCCTATAGTCCAGAAAGATGTGAAATCAGCTCAGAGCCTGGCTGATATTCAGCAAACTGGAGAGCAGTTGTTCATCCCTGTTCAGTTAAATGATGGGAAGGACTCTGTTCTCATTCGAGTGTGTGTGAACAACGGTAAGAGCTTCATCAGCGAAGCCATGTTCCGCCAACTCCCAAAAGATCCAGCCATTCCCACATTCAAACTGATAGACAAATGGGAAATGGATCTGAAAACACCCAATTCGAAAAACACCTCCTGCCAAGCAGGTGTATGCTCAAAATCCCCATTGGCAACAAGAGCATAGTCCATAATTGTTGGGTCGTGCGAGACGTCACTGCCGCCTTTTACTTAGGCAGTGACATTCTCTATCGCTTTGCCATTAGTTTGGACCTAATAAACTTCAAAGCTTGGTCCCGATTAGCGGATAATCCCATGGGCTTTGATGATCCAGAAAAAGCATTTAGGTCAGCTCAATTGCTACCTTATGCAGTTGAAATTCAGATTAAAGAGGAAGTCACCATCCCAGAAAGGACCCGACAATTCTCCCTGGAAGTGAAAGTTAAAAGAGAACAAAAATTGAAAAACCCTGATGCTTATATTCATCTAAATGCTTCACTCCAACAGCAAGGGTTGGGGTAAACCCAACACCATTAGTCAACATAGAACATGACACCATTCCAATAGAGGTGGATAACAGCAACTTAAAGAGTATTACTCTAGCCGCAGGCACCATTATTGGAATGGCGGTTGATGACCGACATTTCTCCATTGATTTAGGAAATGAACTGTTAGGACCAATCCTCAAGGACTGTGTTGACAGTGACAGTGATGACAATACAACACCAGACAGGATCTTTACCCGGCATGGGGGGAACTTCCTGGTGTACACTTCTTGCCCTTATGGTAAGGAAGACGTAACTTGTGACTTTAGAAGGGATGAGGTGATTTTCCAGGTCCATGAGGGCTGCCTTTCCCACCTGAAGCCTCTAGTCCAAATCAGCACTCTGACCAGGGACTTCTCCACCCAGCTGGAGGAGGCCGCTGAGATAGCAAAACCAGAAGTGTTTCCAGGCTTCAGGCAGATGGTGGAAGAGAGAGTCAACCTAGCTGATGCCTGTGTGACTCTGGAACAGAAGCAAAAGTTGAAACAAGTTTTCTTGGATTTCCAAGATCTCTTTGAGGTAGACTCATATGACTGTGGTCGCACTGACATCCACACAACAACAATTCCCACAGACCCTGGCATGACTCCAGTGTTTGTGAAGCAATATCGCTTGCCTCTCGTATCCATGGAGTCCCTTACTGAAATAATTAAGAATCTTGAGTCCCAGGGAATAATCCATCCAGTCCACAGCACTTTCAATAATCCGGTGTTGGGAATATTGAAGCCAAACGGCCAGTGGAGACTCTGCGCCGACCTTAGGGAGCTCAACAAACGGGTCCATACTTCCCTATGGCCCCTGCCCCACATTGACCAAGGGCTGGCCCAGATCCAGGGGTCACAGGTGTTCACTGCAATAGACCTGACGAATAGATACTGGACCATGCCTGTCAGTAGGGAGGACCAATACAAACTGGCTTTTACCTTTGGGGGTCAGCAGTACACATGGACCCGGACTCCCTTCGGAAACCTCAACTCCGGCAATGAATTCAACATTTTCCTACATAAGGCCATGCCCGACCGGGGTGCGAGGGGTAACCTGGCTTATGTAAATGATGTCCTCATCAAAAGTTCATCTGTGGAGGAACACATAGTGGAGATCCGTTATGTTCTGACGCAGTTGAGGGCCGCCGGAGCAAAACTTTCCTTTCAGAAGGCACAGTGGTGTAGAACCTGTGTTAATTTCTTAGGGCATGAGATTACTCCTCAGGGTCGCTGTCCCCAAGAAAAGAAAGTGGAAGCACTTCAGAAACTGAAGGATCCCACAACTCTGCGGAAACTAAGGAGCCTCCTTGGACTGACTAATTACAGCGGAAAGTTCATTGAAGGCTACGCAGAGATCACTAGACCCCTGATTCATATCTTGAAGGTGGGGTCAAGTGGGAATGGGGTCCAGAACAATCTGAGGCAGTAAGACAACTCAAGAGAAGCCTCTCACAAGCGCCTTGCCTAGCTTACCCTGTCAGAAACAAGGAGTTCTTCCTGGAGACAGGGTTCTCTAATACGTGCTTGACGGCAGTATTATACCAAAAGCATGACAAGGTCAATAAAGTAATCTCCTATGCGAGCAAAACTTTATCCTCTGTGGAGGAAAAATTCAACGATTGTGAGAAGGCACTCCTGGCAACGGTGTGGGCATTGAAGAATTACCACCTGTTCATCCAGGGGGAACACATCATAGTGGAGACTCCACACCAGCCTCTGCAATAGCTCTAAAGTGACAGAATCCGGGCCGGAAATGTGAGTAATTCCCGAATTACTTCCTGGATTCTGTCAATGCAAGGCTTTCCTGTGGAGGTCAGATATGGCCAAAACAAGAAGAGTCCCCTCGCGCAAGGTCTGGCTGACTTGCATGATTGTGCCAGAGAAAACTGTCTCGAGAACGAAAGTCTAAAAATCAAAGACAACATGGAGGCATACCTTAATTCCCCACACAAAGTCTTTGAAGAAGACAAGTGTGAGGGAATGCCCACTGTCTATGTGGATGGATGCTCGTACCATGTTGACAACAACGGGGAGAAAGAACTGGTGGCCGGCGTAGAGAATGCATGGGTGAAGGAGTTTCCAGAATCCTCCGCTGGGTACAAAATTGGTCCCCAAAGTAGTCAGGTGGCAGAATTTATGGCTGTGCATCAGACCATCCTCACTGCCGTCCAACATCAACTCCACAAACTGGTCATAATCACAGATTCGGATTATGTATGGAACGGGTTCGTGGAGCACCTGGTTAACTGGAAAACCAGAGGCATGCTATGTGCTAATAACAAACCTTTGAAACATGGAAAGTTAATCCAAAACATTGATGATCTGGTCACATTGAATGGGATGACCATCTACTGGAAAAAGATCAAGGGTCATTAGAGGGACCAGACCAAAACTGGAAATGACTTAGCTGATCAGCTGGCCAAAACCGGGGCCATCCAAGGGGATCTAATAGAAATAGAGTCCCTGTTGGGGGAAATCCAGGTCACTGCTATCACTAGGTCCTAGACAAATGCTCACAATGATCTTTCAACTGCACAATGGAGTAAGGAGACCCCTGATGCTGATTTGATTACAGCTCAGAAGGGGGACCCAATAATTGGTAAGTTTTACCAACACATTGAGGACCCTGAGAACTTTCCCCTGACGGATATCGATTACACTGGGAAAGAGGACCTAAGAGTGTTGATGAAATGTCCAAAAAGGTTCCGAATCCAAGACGGTTTGTTGGTAAGGAAATCCCAAGCTGGCCATGATCAGTGGGTGGTTCCTACCTCATTCCGAAGCCTGATGTTAAGTCACGCCCATGATGCGGCCACCGCCGGTCATAGGGGGTTTCACACAACACTTGAGATCTTAAGAGAGGTTGCATACTGGCCACACATGGGGCAGGACCTCGACCAATACTTGAAGGGGTGTCTGGTGTGTGCACAATTTCAGCCAACATCCCTCACACACCGGGCGCCTCTCCAAAAGAGGGGGATGACACTGCCATGGTCAGATTTGCAAATCGACTTCGTAGGCCCTGTAATTCGCTCATCTAGAGGAAACAAGTACATGTTGACCGTCACATGCTTGTTTACCAAGTGGGTGGAATGTCTCCCTGCCCCAAATTGCAAGGCAGAAACAGCAGCTGCCCTGATGATTAACCACATCTTTTCCCGTTTTGGTCTACCTCAAAGGATTGAGTCAGACAGAGGTAGCCATTTCACCAGCGAGGTAATGACAAAGATATGGGAGATACTGGGGGTTAAAAAGAAGCTACACATTGCTTACAGGCCAGCTTCTTCTGGAGCAGTAGAGAGATACAACCGGACCATTGTGAGCATATTAAAAAAGTTTGTGGCAGATTCTGTGCCAAGTTGGGATATCCGATTACCTCTGGTCCTAATGGCCATCAGATCTACCCCTTCATCTGCAACTAAAATGTCACCGTTTGAGCTGATGACTGGACGCAAGATGGTGCTTCCCCAGCATTTGCTCTACAGGACCCAAGAGCAGACATTGATAAATGCCTCCACAACTCATGAGTATATGGAGAATTTAAGGAAACACCTCCAACATGCTTTTGCCTATGCTCAGCGGAATCTAGAAAGATCAACTGATAGCATGAAAACACACTACGACCTGAAGACCACCAGGAAGGAATATACTGTGGGAGACCGGGTCTATCTATACAATTTCCAAAGGAACCAGGCCAAACAGCAAAAATGTTTGCCTACATGGAAGGGACCGTTTGAAATTATAGACAAGGTCTCCCCAGTAGCGTATAAGATCCGCATCCCCAAAGGTAGTCTGGCGGAAGGGGAAGACAAGTGGGTACATATAAATCAGTTAAAGTGTTGCCATCCCAGGCACACTCTGCAGCAACTGGAGGAGTCCTCTGCAATACCAGAGGGGGCCGCTCCAGATTAATTCAGTTCACCCCTAACATATCCCACATATAGTCTCTAAAATATTATGATTCTTGTAGGCAACTGTCTTTGAATTATATCTTGTTTTTCAAAATAAGAATGCTATGTCTCTTGATATATAAAATGTACATGCCGCCCCACTAGATCAATAGTGGGGGAGAAATGTCTACGAATAGGTATTGCCACTTTTGCTTTCTCATCCTTGGAGAGATGAAACCATGGAGACTGACCAAGGAGGAGGGCCGGGGACCGGGAGCAGAGATCTGAGGGGCCCGGGGTACCGCCCAATATTCCCATCAGGACCGGCGAGGAGAACCGATCGATCCAACCGGATGGAGGAAAAGATGCTGAACTGTGCCATCTACGGAATTGGAAGAAGATGATGCGGACATGCCAGCGCGTGGATCAAAAACATCCTTTGCACCCGACTCCCCCTCGACTCCAAATCAAAGAGCAGTCGGGCGGGGGGGCTTGTCAAGGGTTTTGACCCATGTTAAATCAATAGACTGGGTAGATGTGGGGATGAGCTGTCACCGCCCATTATTCCATCCCAGAACAAACTAAATCAATAGACTGGGTAGATGTGGGGATGAGCTGTCTCCGCCCACATTCATGCCAGAATCCAGGAGAACTGCGCAGTTTGCACAAACCAAAATGGTCACCTAATCTGCCACCCACCAGTGCAAAGAAAGATGGTTCTGTTCGAAATCCATTTTTATTGATGTCAAAAAGTTGCTAAAATCATGGGCACAAGACCACTCTAAAGATACAACCTTCTTGTGGGGGGTTCCACATCACCACTCTACTGTAAGGATGCCATCAAAACAATGTTAAGCAAGGATCCTATACTATCAAGCAAAAGACCACTCTATTGAAATGCATTAATTCAAGACAGGTCCCAAAAATGGGTGCAGTACCAGCTTTGTCCACAAACCGGCGCTAGCGGTCTAAACTCTGACAGGAGAACTGCTACTTCAGCAGCTAATCAGCCTCCTGAGTCAGCTGGAAACTTCAAAGGCCCGCTGGTTAATTAAAACTCTTAACCACCTGCTTTTCCCAGAGACAATCTGATTGCATTAACATGCCAAGAGGCTGGGAAACCTTCTCACCTCAAAGACCCACACAACAGCCCAGGAAATCACAGGTTCATGCTAACCAAATGCAGAGTGGCCCCCTGGCCTGCTGACCTCAGCCGACACAATAGACTCTTGCAATTGAATGGGGTATGTTGATTTTCAGTGTGGACTGTAAACAGAGCCCTGCCTGGGAGAGGAGAGACATGTGGTACTCCCAAGTTTCTGGGGGTGGACTCAGACACTTTTGTGGAATCATATTGCAGCAAATATATGTTTAAGTTAAATACTTCTAAAATATTGTATTAAGCTCCCAAAAATGTGCAATTTGGAGAACCTTAATCTAAGAAATGTACCCACAATTCAAGACTTGATTCAACTTTGTACCATGTTCTGAGGCAAAACCCTGCTATTTATTGATATTACAGACACTGGGTTTATGCTAGAGACCTAGTAGATTACTGGAATGTGTGTAGAAGGAGGGTGCACATTTGTGTAAAATCTGGAAAGGTTTAGAGGTCGTGAACTGGATGAAAAGGGCAGAATTCTGTCATAAGTGGACACGACATCTTACAAAGACAGGGATCGGATGGTTTGGTGCTACAGAAAATATGTTAACTGGACGTATAATATTAGAAAAATGGTACATTGATAAATATGTATTTGGATCAGAAATAGATTTGTGTGCAATTTGACAAGGGGAGGATCCTCTGACCATAAACCTACCTAATAACTCTAACTCACAAACCAGTTCCCCCAATCAAGGGAGAGAGGAGGAACTGGCCAATGATAAGTTGAGAGGGTTGGGCATGCAGAATTAGCCGACCCACCCACTTTCTAATCACATAAAAAGAGCCACTGGAAGCCAGATAGGACTTTTCTTTTTCACTTTCTGCAGAGCATTTTGACTTCAGACTTCACATCCAGAGATCCAGACTTCAAATCCATCAATCTCCAGAGACCAGAAATTAACTCCAGAATTTGTAGCAGAGAGGCCTGAATCCACAAGCTGAATCCTTTTTCAGCAGGCCTCCAAATCATTTCCAAACTATTCAACAGCCGGGCGAGCTGTTTGAATTTTTTCCAAGAACTTTTGTCAGAACCAGAGACCAGACCGCCGTGCAGTGCCGAGAACTTTTGTCAGAACCAGAGATCCAGACCGCTGTGCAGTGCCACTAGCAGAGCTGACCCAGAAGGTAGAGTTATCCAGTGAGCAGAACCAGGCCGAGACCGTCCGTGGCGAGGGAACCGCAGTCCAATCCTGACCAGATCCGTGGCGAAGTCGCATTCCTGTCCAAAATCTAGTGTGAGTACCCAGCTAGCACTGTGCCAAAACCAATCTCTTAGTTTAAAATAATCTAATCCAAACTATTTTAACCTATTAGAACTGCCTCCTAGAATCGTGTCATTCTGTCATCTTTAAAACTGAAAACTGTCATCTGTCATCTGTCATCTGAAACTGTGATTTCATTTCTGAAAAACTACCTTCACAAATTCGTCCGTATCTCCGGAACCGTTTGTGCGAGTTTTAACTGTCACCTTATAGGGCCTCCGTAATTGCGCTCGACGCACGTGACTAAATTGCCGCGATTTGACATTTTGCTTCATTTCAGCCACGGGTAAAAATATTTGTCCTTGCTTTCCTTTGCTGAAATTCGTTTGCAACCCGGCAATCATTCATAGAGCATTGCTAAAGTGATCCTGAACTAATACAAAGTAGCTATCACCTACCCTGAACCTCCTATAGGGAATTAAAAGCATTTTTCACATATTTTCACTTAATTGCAACCACATCAAAGTATATTGCCTGTGTTTAAAACTCCTACCTGTTTTCCTCTAAGCTTGCTAGGGGGGAACTGAATTATATTTGATTGCATTCCTGAGAACTGTGTGCTTTCCTCCCATCTCTTTACCTTGCATAGAGGGGAGGCGGGGGGGGGGGGTGAATTGTCAAAGAAAAGTGATTACATTGTCTTTTGTTGAAGTCATATCAAGTTTATTTTCTGTACTGCAATTTCATTCATCATTGCATTGTCTTTGAAGCCATACAAGCATTTTCAGCTACTTTATCCTCTCTATATCACTTCTAAGCCTCCAAAAAGAGTGTACCACTGTAACATTATCCATTGTTGATCACCATCATCTTCACAAGTGTGCTATCAAATCTTAATTTATTATAAAAGTGTGATTTATATATATATATTGTTTAATTTTGAAATAAACCTTTTAATTTGCAAAACAAACCTACTTCTTGGCTCAGTGGGGTCAGGGGGATTCTAAGAGAGGGGTGTTATATAAGGGTTGTCATCCAGAGTAAACGAACTGGACATAAAAATATATCAATAAGGGTTTCCCTCAGCATCCCAGACTAGGCATTGATTGAGCTGTAGTGTTGAATTGAATCCGCTTACAGTACTCTATCCAATCAAGTGTATCCTCCGGGAAAAGTCTAATTGCAAGCTCTGGTCCGAGGCAGCAGGGATGTTGTTTGTGGGTCTGCAGGTCTCCCTTGCTACCCCTAAAATAAATGTTAATTAAAATAATGGTTTTGTTTCCATTTAATTTTTTTAATGTAAGCTCCTGGGCTGTGGCCTGTGCCATCTGGCTCTTTGCTTCTGGAGTGGCTGACTTCCTTGTTAAGGCCTCTTAAAGAAACAGGGTGTTACACAAGTGTAACACTTTCAACAGTGACCCTAAATAAGAAAGAATAGGAATAACAAATAATTTGTCTTTCTAGAAGTCTATACAATAATTGCTAGACTCATTAAAGGCTGATTTCAGGCACACTTCAGGGGTGAGTCACTGATTAAGTCTGTTCTTAAACCAACTAAGCCTTTCATCCTGCTGAGGTTGGTAAATGAGTACTAACACAGGTTGGGTGATATTGCATGTATATTTGTTCTATATAAAGCGCTTAAGCGTAAGCGCTATATAATAACACATAATTATCATTTGGACGCAGACTTCTGCTTGCATTCACAGTAATTTGGTAATATGGGCCTATACACACTGATCTATATGATATATATGGCGATCCATTCTTGCATGAAATGTATATCACATTATAGTGATATTGTAACCATATTTTTCGTAGTGTACTTAGGAACAAAGCTATGTCATGCCACTTCCTGGTTTGTCAAGGGGTGAAAGGTTGTGTTCCATCACAACCCGTGATGTCACTTCGGTGGGGTCAAATGACATCACTTCCTGTGTTGTCATCAGAGGTCAAGGGTCGTGTTATGTCACTTCCGCTGCTCCTGGCATTTAGGTGGAATGACGTCCCTGCGAGGCAGTACCAACTTGCAGAGGTTTCTGTGCCCTGGCCATGGCCTGTGTACATGTTACAGGCACAGTGCCAACATCCACAGTCTTCTCACGTCAGGGAGTATACCTGGGGCAGGAGTGCAGCACTTTTCCCCACCCCCACAGAACTCAGTGTAGCAACATCCAGTGAGTACTGCACACAGGGGTGGCCGGATCGAACACCTTAAAAACAATCCATGCATGCAGAGATTGGTAATGCCAGCTGTCAGGCTGTGAAGCCGTGGGCCACATGATGGCCCACCCACATCGTTATGTGGGAGTCCGCCGTTACGGGCTGTTGGGAAAGGATGTGACATTGCGGGTTAGGGAGGGGCTGGCCGGGGCACCGGCAGTTGGAGTCTGTAATTGAATAAAGGTACACGTTAGTAACCATGCTCCGTCTCCTGTCTAGTCCATGAGTGCGTGCATGCTGAATGAAAGCGGCCCAGTAGACTCCTCACACTGGCGACGAGGAGCTGAGCGACGTCGGGCAGTGAAGCGCGTGGGCCCCCCTCACACGCATCAGACCCTGTGCCTCATAGCACGCGAACCGCGGTGCCGTCCAAGAAACAAAAGGGCCGCATCGCACGCACTAGGCCAAGAGACCCACCCGCAGCACAAGCAGAGCACAGACAATGCTCTCAGCACCGCGGGTGCAGAGCCCAGCACCGAAATGGAGCACAGCAGGCCGCAACGAGGCCCAGCCCGTGGCAAACGTCGCCGCCCCTCCCCACCCACACAAGGAGACACAGGTGAGAGGCAAGGGGAGCACGGCAAATGGACAAGGACTGATAAGTCAACCCTGGAGGATAAATCCACAACAACACGTGTGTGCCCCGCCCAAGAATAAGGCATACACGCAGCAGCCAAGGCAGCTGGGGAGATGGCCACCTCACACAGAAAGCATTTGAGCAAACAAAAGACATGTTAATCCTGCATCCTACCCGCACTGTAAGAAGCAGTTACCTTACCCCAAATTTGACCTTGAGACACACCTCCTGTGATTTAAGATGACAGACCAGTCATCATCATCTGCACTCACAGCTTCATCTTCAACACCCACAGCCGCAGCAGGAGGCACGTAGGGAGCCACAGGAGGGAATGCTGTCCAAACACCAGAGGCAGGAGGGTCTGCGCAAGTGATGCACATTCCGAACCCATTTGACGTTCGGGACACGACAAATCTAGGTCCCAGGTGGGCCACATGGCTGCGAAACTTTAAATTTTACACAGGGGCAGTAGGCCTGGCAGAAGACGACAGGCTGAAGTACACAGTGTCCATGGCTATAGGCCAGCCGTCAGGGACATTGCAGGCGAGCTAATCAATTGGGACACAGCAACATATGAAAAGGTACATCGCAAACTATCGGAATATTTCGCTCCCCATACCAATGTTGACTATGAGCGCCATATCCTTCACTCCATCCGTCAAGAAAAAGGCGAGTCACTGGACAATTACGTTATGCGCCTGCGCATCAAACAAAAGTACTGTGAATTTCACCGCTACTCAAACGAAGAAGCCCTAAGATCACAGGTGATCGCAGGATGCCAATCTCAATCTTTCAGGAAACAACTGTTAAAAAAACAAAGATCACTGGAAGAAATCCTGGCCTTAGCCAGAATGGAAGCCGCAGTCGAATAACAACTAGACAACCTAGGCAAAATCAACATCCAACTGCCCACGGGGCCCACAGACACAGTCAACAGACTGGACTCAGCCGCGACCCCAGAGGCGGGACGTTCCGAAGCCACATGCTACAGGTGTGGATATAAATACCCACACACAGGGGACAGCCCCGCCATAGGACAGCAATGCACCGCATTTGGGGGCATGGACCACTTCAGGGCAATGTGCAAAAATTCCCCCCCAGCCGGTTCCAGCAGGTAGAGAGACCGCCGCAGGACGACCGCCACAGTCCAACAAGCAACAGAACTGAATGGGACCACAGACCCTCCCGGAGAGAAGATAAGGACCGCAGAAACTCCTACGCCAGAGAGGACAGGACGCCACAAGAAGGGGGAGACACACTCAAAGAATACAATTCGTCCGATATATAGAAATGCGCTCACCATCCCGCAGTGAGACACCATCTTCAGAAGATGACCAATGGAAGAAAGGCTCTGTGTGGGCACTCAACAACGCGACAGCCACCCAGCACAGCCCAATCATCACGCTACGAGTGAACGACACTCCAATAGAATTCCTAATTGATACGGGAGCTACAGGGAACATTATCAGCGAACAAACATTCAACTCGCTGTCCCGTAAAACAAAGATACGAAAGGCCACAGTTGACATATACTTGTACGGGGCGACCACCCCACTCCCGTGAAAAGGCACCATCGCAGCATGGTGCGCCCGCAAATCTCATGCAGCAAAGATCCCCCTACACATCCTAAACATGGAGGCCAACAGCGGATATATCCTCAGTTTCAAAACAGAGGTCGACATGGGCCTAGTACATATTCTATACCAGCTAATGGCGCACAAATATTTTGCCACACCCAAAGCGATCCATGAAGCATTTCCGAAATTGTTCAAAGGATTAGACAAGCTGAAGAACAGACAGGTACACCTTCACATCAACACAGACGTGCCACCAGTGGCGCAACACTACAGAGGCATACCAATTAATATACAAAAACAGGTAGAGGAGGAACTCGACGAACTGATAAAGCTGCAAGTCATCGAGTCCGTGCAGGGGCCCACACCGTGGGTGTCACCAATTGTCCCTGTCCCAAAGAAGTCACCAGATGGTTCCATACGCCTGTGCGTGGACATGAGCAGGGCCAATGTCACCATTGAAAGGGAGGGACACCAAGCACCGAGGATCACGGACACGATCCACCTCCTCCATGGTGCCAAGGTCTTTTCCAAACTAGACCTCACAAAGCGATATCACCAGATCGAAATAGGCCCCGAATCCAGACATAACCTTTGTAACACACTTGGGCCTGTTTCAATACAAGAGACTCAGCTTCGGCATTTCATCGGCCGCCGCGATCTTTCAAGAAGAGATCCACAATGTCATCCGCCACATACCGAACTGTCTAATTTACTCAGACGATGTGCTGGTATTTGGAAAAATAAAAGAGGAACACGACACAGCGTTGCACCGCGTGTGTGCCGCCATGGAAGCGGCGGGCCTCACACTCAACAAAGATAAGTGTGAGTTCGGCAAAGGTTCACTGAGATTCTTTGGGCACATTTTTTCGGACCAGGGCATGCGGCCAGACCCCGAAAAGGTTGCAGCACTCAACACAACGCTACCCCCACCAACATCTCAGAGCTACGCTAGTTTCTAGCACTCGCGAGCTACTGCTCGAGATATCTCAAAGATTATGCGATGGTGAGCAACCCGTTACGCCTGCTCACACGTAAAAATTAGCCATTCACGTGGTCAGAAGAATGTCAGCAAGCGTTCGAGTCCCTCAGACAGTCCATCTCAAGGGCGGAACACATGGCATACTTCGACTCCCGAAGGGACACGGAGGTCATCATCGATGCCAGCCCCGTAGGGCTAGGGGCCATCCTATCCCAGAAAGACCCTGAGGAGCCGGCAAAGGCGTTCATAGTGGCCTACGCCAGCAGAAGCCTCACGTACACGGAACAGGCCTACTCCCAGGCCGAGGAAGAGAGTCTAGCCGTGGTGTGGGCCTGTGAGTACTTCCACCTATTCCTGTATGGGAAAGAGTTTACAGTCGTCACCGACCATCAAGCATTGCTCACCATCTACGGCGACCCCAAGTCCAGGATGCCGCAGAGGATTGCAAAGTGGGGGTTGAGGTTACAGGACTACAAATTCAGCAACAAGCATCGACCAGTAAAGGAGAACAATCCGGCAGACTATTTATCCAGACACCCATCGGGCTCTGCACAAACCCAACCTTCCATAGCAGATGCATACATTAACTATGTGGTACACCATCTGCAGCCGTTGAATGGGAGGAAGTGATAAACAAATCTGAACAAGACCCGGCACTACAAATCGTCAAACATTGCATGCAAACAGACAAACAGACACACATGAAACAACAGGCAAGACAAGAACAGGAGAAAGTGAGAGACAACATCAGGTGGATAGACCAAGTGAAAGACGAGTTATCGGTCGTGAACGATCACATCATACTCAAAGGCTGCAAAGTCATCATGCCCGAAGCTCTGCGGGAGAGGACAATACAACTAGCCCACGGAGGGCACAGAGGGGTAGCGGCAACAAAATGACTCCTGAGACAAAAAGTCTGGTTCCCAAAGCTCGATGCCATGGTGGACACACTGGTAGGCACCCCCACCACACCCAAACCCGATGCAAATGTCCAAGATGCCAGATAGAGTCTAGGACGAACTGACGGTAGATTTGTTTGGACCCATGAGAAATGGCACATATGTACTAGTGCTTGTGGATGAACACTCACAGTTCCCGGAACCACAGATCGTGGAGAGCACGGCGGCCACCTGCATCATACCAGCCCTGGACCGCATGCTGTCCGCATACGGCATCCCCAGGGTGATAAAATCGGACAATGGCCCGCCCTTTGCCAGTGCAGACTTTCAGAACTTTGCCCGATACATGGGTTTCCACCATAGGAAGATAACCCCGAGATGGCCCCAAGCGAACGGCACAGTCGAGAGGTTCATGGCCACGTTAAAAGAGCTCTCCAAATAGCTATCATACTGAACAAGCCTTTAGAGCAAGCCCTATACCAACTACTCAGGGAATACAGGTACACCCCGCAAAGCACCACGGGGGTCAGACCGGCCGACCTCATGTTCCGCCGACCCGTAAAAACAAGACTACTGGAAGACCCGCAGCCGAAGCCCTTGACACCCCTGGAGCTTCAAGCCAGAGAAAAGGATCGAGAGGAAAAGGAGAAAATGAAACAAACGGCCGACACGCACCGGCACGCGCAAGTGTCAAATGTCGAACCCGCCGACCATGTGCGGATGCGACAGACCACAGGCCGGAAAAAAGACACCCCATTCGCGCCTGAGCTACTGACAGTAACATGCAGGAAGGCCACCATGGTCACCGCAGAGAGAGAAGGACGATGATCGGTAACCCGAAACGTGTCGCAGTTCTAAAGGGTGCTAACACCACTCAGTGGGAGATGGGAGTCAAATGAAGACTCCAGAGACTGGCCAGAAGCAGTTGAACCCTACCACGGAGACCGGGACACATCGGACGTTGATGGTCCGGAACAAGGCACCCCAGGTAGCGCCTGCCACCCAACCCCGGAGACGTCTGGATGACCCCAGCGGAGCTGGATGAACCCGCAGAGACTCATAGAAGAAATGGAGTAAAAGACATCACAGAACTGTTGAGTTAAAAAGGCGGGAGATGTCAGGCTGTGCAGCTGTGGGCCACGTGATGGCCCGCCCATATCGTTATGTGGGAGTCCGCCTTTGCGGGCTGTTGGGAAAGGAAGTGATGTTGCGGGTTAATGAGGGGCTGGCCCGGGGCGCGGGCAGTTGGAGTCTATAATTGAATAAAGGTACACGTTAGTAACCTTGCTCCGTCTCCTGTCTAGTCCATGAGTGCGTGCATGCTCAATGAAAGCGGCCCAGTAGACTCCTCACACCAGCAGTGATGTCGTCAATAATGCCATTTGTGAGGCCATCTGTGATGTCATGTGTGATGTCATGAGCAGTGCACGTTGGGAAACATAACTCATGAGTTTGAGCGTTTTTGTTTTTTAGGTTTTGCACTGTGAACACAGTGTAGCCACACACCGGGGTTCACAAGGAATGCTAAACTGTTAGGCGGGACACCTCAGAGTGTGTAGTCATTTAGACTGCTTGGGGCTCCTGTTCCTGAGTGGAGGGCCACGTCCCACCCACGTCAGTGGCAACTAGTGCCCCCATGTGCTCTCAGCTTCGGATCATGACTGCGATGTCATTTCCCCCCAGCAACAGCAAGGGCATGCCATGGCAAGGTGGTGACAGACAGGTGAAGGCATTAGCGCGTGGTGACAGACAGGTGAAGGCATTAGCGCTTACACACCGTCCAAAGCGCTAGATATAATATCCAACCCGGGTTGGTGACTAGGGGCTAAGGAGAATGCTAAAGTTAGACAGGGGGCGTGGCCTGTAAAACGTGACCTGTGTTTAAGAGCTGGTAATGAGAACATCTGAAAATAACCTGGTTTAAGTAACGTTCTAATCTGACTTTCTTTGGATTACAATAGCAGAGCGCCATGATTTCTCGTTGTTTACCTTATTGATATGTGTTGACCCTTCAGGCAGCCTTGCTGTGGTGACTGCAGGCCTTTGCCCATGCCCCAAGCAGGGTCACCCGAACTACAGGGTCATCTGGGCATGACCATGCCCTCGGCAGACTCACCCTCCTTGCATTACCTGCTGGGCATGCCCATAACTCACAGTGGCCCTACCCGTGGTGATACCTGTACATGCAGGGCACTATTCATGCCCTGCCAGAGGGGCATCACCCACCGTGCATTGTGACCCTACCCATAGTACTTGGCGGGCATGGCAGCAGGCCATAGCTTGGACACAGCAACCCTACCAGCAGTGCCCACGAGACATGCTCGCACAGTGTCCCAAAGGGCAAAATGGCCAATCCCCCCCCCCCCTGGGCACAGTGACCCTGTCTGCCGTGCCCACTGGGCATGGACCGTGGCCTAGCAGGCTCTGTGGGAATGGCATGGCCTTTGACCATTCCCCACGGCACAGTGGCCACGCCTGCATTGCCTATTCAGCATAGCCTGTGGCCATGCCAGTTGCCACTCTGCCAGGGGAACAGATGCAAATAAGGACTCGGTTCGCATACACATGACACATAATCCCGAGGGCCACTTCTCCTTTACAGCCCTGATACTAAACAAACACTGCATCTACTCACTTACTGTGTATTCCCGTGGTGGGTCAGTGCCCTTGTAAAGCCACAGGGCACATGACACGGCTCCCTCCCCACCTCTCATCAAAACCTCACTTCCCCCATCCAGAACTCCTCTGACCCTGACAGCACGGGAGGGCGAGGGAATAGGCGATAGGCTCCACCCTGACCCCCACCTCCTTCCTAGGACTATGGCGCAACATGTCACACGGCGACTGCGAAAGGGTCGACTTCAACACTGTGGTCAGTTTCTATGGTTAGAGACATCACCCACTGCACGTCTCACATGTCTGCACCCATCCGTAATATAGTCAGGGGTGGCAGAGACAATAATCACCCTAGTACTCTGAAGTGTCCTAGGCACATATATTTAGACACTGCGGTTCTCAACATGTTGAGAAGGTGTAGGGCTTTAAGCGGGCCGGGGCCTGCCGGGTCTCGGCCCCGGCAGGCTCCGAAATCTCGTTTTGAGGCGGGGCCCTGCTGAGGCCCACTTATCTCCCCTGGCAACCCCGGACACTACACAATGCTTTTTTTCTAAAGCCTGAAGCTCTTGCTCGTGTGCAAGAGCTTCAGGCTTCCGAAAAAAATGCCTTTCGTCCATGATGGTGGCGCGGCACCTGCGAGGAATCCCTTTAAACAAGAGATGCCCGTGAGCCGGCGCCACCATTATGGAGAAAACTTGAGGCCGCTGGAAGCAGAGGCCTTGTTTTCTAAATCCTGAAGCTCCTGAGCATTCGCGCGGGAGTTTCCGTCATCAAGAAAACGGCCTCAGCTTCTAGCAGCCTCACCCTTTCAGCCTTAATGGTGACGGTGCCCCTTCCATGGTGGTATGGGGCTACACCATTAAGGCTGAATAGGCGAGGCGCTGTCCCTTGCCAGGCATGGGACACCCTCGTGGGGAGAGGTTGCTGATCTCTACAAAATGCTGCCTGGCAGGGGTGCCAGTAGCCCATTGAGCTGGGCTCGTCAAGGGGGCGTGGCCTAACGGGCCAGCAGGCAACCCGTTTCTATGCGGATTGTGCCAAATTCCATCAGGAGACTTCCTTTATCACTATGTGTCAGTGCTGCCCCCTTTAAGTTAAGTGTGCCCAAAATACAATTCTACCCTGATCAAATAATATAGGATATCACTGCCACTGTAAAACGTTTGCAAGCTTGCCCAAAGGCCATCACGAGGCTTGCCTCAATAACGTACGCCAATGTAAGACATGTTTCTGCTGTTGTGAGTAAGAGGTGAGAGTGACAGAGGGCTGGATAGAGAGAGCGAGGGATGGAAACTGATATAAATTGGTGAGTGAGTGGGAACATGAAATGCAAGACAGTTATTGAGGGTGAATGATAGGGGAAGATAATGCAGCGTTTTCATAGAATGTTTACAAAACTAGAACATATCTATTATTATAATAATGGGGAAAAACAGAATGCTAAAAATTATAAGAGGACATAGTACTACACACGACAGTTTTTAGCTACAATCAATGTGTGTGTGTGTGTGTGTGTGTCAGTCAGTAATGTATAACACTCAGCTTTTGCAACAAAAATATGTGCGTGTGTCTCAGTGTGAGAGGGACCGTGTGACTGTGATAATGTGTGACTCTTAGAGCAAGTGTGTGTGATGTATGCACAATGGTGACTCATTTTGACAAGGTGAATGTGTGAGAGTGTAAGTGTGACAGTGAAACAGCATGTGTGAGTGTGTGGCAGTGTATGTGAGTGTATGTCAGTGTGTGTGATGTGTGCATGACAGTGTGCACGTGACAGTGAGTCAGTTTGACAGTGTGTGTTAATGTGTTACAGAGAAAGTGTGCAAATGAATGAGTGTGCACCTGTGTGTGAAAGGGTGTGGCGGTGTGTGCGACAGTGAGTGAGTTTGATAGTGTGTGTGAATGTGTGACAGTGAAAGTGTGTAAATGAAAGATTGTTCGTCTGTGTGTGTGACAGTAAGTGTGATGACAGTTTGTGTGACAGTGAACAAGTGTGATTTGTGAATGCAACATTGCGTGTTGCAGATGACAGCAATTGAGTGTGACAGTATGTGGTTGCATGACTGTGAGGGAGAGTGAATGTTATTGTGAGTGTGTGTTGTGACAGCAAGTGTGTGAATGTGACAGTGAGTGTCTGCGTGTTACAGTGAGTGTGACATCAGTCAGCATCAGTGCGTTAGTGCATAAGTGTGTGACAGTGGGTGTTACAGAAAGATAGTGTGTGGCCATGTATGTTGGTGTGTGAGTGAGTGTTCGACACTGTGTTTGTGGTAGAATGTGCTAAAGAGACAACTTGTGCGTATGTGACAGTGTGTGGGTGTGTGGCAGTGCGTGAGTGTGTGAGACGAGTGTGGCAGTGCGAGTGTGAATGTATGTGTTGTCTAATGAGACAATCTGTTCGGATTAGTGTTTTCATTTCTAGGAAGACACAACGTCTGCCTACGTTGCTTTTCACAACCCCGGATAACCCACGGCTTCAGTCACTCACACCCTAAGCTTAGCAATTAGAAGTCGAAGCTAAATTGCGCGCTATAATTCAACACATGCATGTTCAATTCTTGGAGTGACACAATGAGGCCACGTGATCTCACAGAAAAGCGCATATTTCTTGCACCTTCTTTAATATCCGGGGCCCTGGACAGTCCACTGGTTTGGCGAGAGCAGTCGGGCAGAGGATCCTCCCACGCGGGGAAGCTCATGGCGCCGCCCCAAAGGGGCTTGATGCGCCAAGGCATAACAGGTCAGAAGGGCTGTGCCCTCTACCCCGCCTGCTGCCTCACAAGGGAGGAAGTGGGGCCGTATAATATGGCCCCTATATATGATACCTGCGCAGGCGGAGCGCCTCTTTGCAAGGGGGCTGGTTTCTTAACAATCAGGCACAGGCTCCTAAATCTAGGAGTGCCCGCATATTTAAAGAAGGACGCGGTCCACCTGTCGGATAGGGGTAGGTACCCGGTTTTTCAGAACTTGGAGGACACCCTGAGTGGGGGAGAGCAGGCCAGTTTTCAGCAGGAATGGGGCAGAAACCGCTTTTTGCTCTGGCGGTAACTCAGGCGATCGAGCAGTGCCTAAACTAAACTGAGGGAGGTTTAAAAGGACCAAGGGTCACTGGACCCCCGGAAGCCTAATACGGCGGGGGGGGGGTTACATGGTGCAAAGAGGAGGGGCACCCCCTGTGGTCATCAGCTGCCAGCCTGGGCTGGTGGAAAAAGAAAGCATAACGGCACTCCCTGCAGCCCATCAGCGGCACAGGCCAATGTCTGTTGTTCAGACCGAGACTCTGGGTGGTTCGGGGAGTGGTGGCATAAGTATGCTGGTGAACCCGTGTGGGCCTTTTAAGATGAGTTAACAGTATCTGAGATGGATGGGGATGCAGACCTTATTCATACATCAATAATCAGACCGACTCAGGAAGTTTGGCAAAATCTCAGCTATTTTACTAACATTTGTTAAAACCGGTAGTACAACAGGCATCAATGGACGCTGCACAGCACGCTCAACGAGTTCTCGAAAACCTTTTATAAAAGATATACCTTTATTCTAAAAATGTGTCTTAAGTGACATCATACTACGTGTCAAAATAAGAAAACCTTCTAGGGGATATTATAGGCTTAAAAAGAATATCTACATATACTTTCTCTGTGTGGCAGTGTATGTGAGTGTATGTCAGTGTGTGTGGCCCATTCTTTCTCTGGGGTGTGGGGTTGTTATTGGTCTCTAAAGTCAGGTGGACAACTAATCCCACCCCAAGTGCAAGTCATCTTCCGTGTTGGACTAATACACAATGTCCTATTGGCTTCTCAAATTGTAGGGCTCGCTGATCCATGGCCCACTATAATTGGTTGGTACGCTTGTATCATTCTGGAATATTCCAATCGCTAGCAGCACGCAAGCTGGTACCCCAGGTGCTGGGAAGTTGGCCTGGCCATGCCTCCCCGCCCAATTAGCCCAACATCCATTATCACTCCTGCGGTCTGCCATTCAATTACTCTGTTGGAACTTGGCCTTGTGCAGGCTCTCTGTGCCTGAGAATAACCGGGAGTGAAGATATGGCCTTATCTTCTGGTCTCGGTGTAGCTCGCCCCAAAGTCTATTTTCATCTGACCATGTGACTCGAGACCATGTTATGAGCTCCTTTGATTCATTTTATTAAGTGGAGAAAACCTAACCTAGCGCTGCAAGTGTTTTTCCATTACACCTCAAACAGGAGCTCAGCTCACTTCTCACGTTATTGTATCCTCTCGAGTAAATAACCAGGCCCTCGGTTGCCCCGACTCTTGACACTGGGCCAGGCAAGCTTTCTTGAATCTTCTTTCGCCGTCAGCTATTTTATTCTGCCGCGCCACACTTCCCACCCTTTCATTCACAGGGTCCAGGTTTTATACAATGCATCGTGCATAATCCAGATTCTATACATTCCTATACATATACGTTGGCGTATCGCCTGCAATATATTTACTACAGAGCTAGCCTTATGATTACTTCGTCTGCTTGCGATACTGCGTCTGACAATTGCAAAATGGTTTGACATTTTCCTCAGTGCTTCTTCGCACGCACATTCTTCATTTTGCTCCCGAAATGTTGCTTAATTCGCTACTTTATCATCAAATTCTATAAGGTCTATATTCTTCTACATCAGCATCTCTTCTGGGTGCGTCATTTCTACTTCATATGATGTCACCAGTCTTCTCTTTCATTTTCTTTCACACTTCTTCCGGAACTTCCTTCAGAAGACCGTCATTTCATTGCAGCTACACATAGGATTTTCTCAATGGATACCTTGTTTCAAGGATTCTTCGCGTTATAGGTACCATTACTGGCTTTGCACGTGTCGTAATTTCCGGTTGCCAACATATAGGCAGGATGGGGCAGGAATTCCGGTAGAAGTACTTGACTTCTCCTCTACACTCCCCCCTCTGGTTGATTTATCGACCACTCTCTCACCAGTCTCCACTTGTAGACAACCTCTTCTGAAGAAGTGCTTCTTTGGAGTCCATATCTTTATCACTCCTTTCAGACATCCTGCTGATTTCACATGTTCGTCAATACTCATTGTCCATTCGGGCTGCAGTAGATCCATCTTCCCACATACTTCTTGTGGTTCTTTGGGTACAGACACTTAATTCCTACAGGTGCATGAACACTGGCCTTTACATAGTCTCTGATTTCTTCATCTGTCAGCTCCTTGAGTCCAAACCCAGACTCAACATCGATCATGATCTCCATTCCTGTTGTTTTCTTTGCCATCTTCTAGCACTGTGTGATTATTATTCTGATCACACAGAATCCAAACATAATCATCACCAACAGAGCTCCAAGAAGCTTGAAGATATATGCCATCCATTGTCGAATCCATGAGAAGATCAATGCAAACCAGCTGTCATCAACAATGTCTTCTACTTCATCTTCCATTTTGACGTGTGCATTCGTTAGCAGCGTTATGGCCTCTGTCAAGGTCTCATTCACTTCATGGTGAGAAGGTATGAATGTACAACATGATTCACCAATTTTAGCACAAACACCTCCATCCATAGCTGTAATCATATCCAAAACATATCTGTTCTGAAGAGTCATCAGTTGTATGGCTCTTAGCTCTTCTTTGATAGCACTAAATCCCTTTATTGTAGTGTTGATAGTCTGCAGGAGCTCCCATCTGATTATCTGTAACCATTTGGCATTTGCCATTGTCTGTATCCCTGGCATGAAGTTTGTAGCAAGCACTGCTGAAGTCTGGCTGACAACCTGTGTTCATATGGAATAGAATTGAAGGCTTCTATCGATTTAGCTGAGAAATAATTCTCCCTCTTTGTTCAATTGAGGAATCCACCTTCTTCTGGCGCTGACCATTTCGTCACCCATACCAAGGATGCTGTTAGACCCTGGAATTGACCTCTTGTATGGCAGAACGCATGGTGAGTTAAGCTGTCTGGACATCTATTTCTATAGCTATGAATATCTTGGACTTCCCCATAGCATAATGTAGGAGAGCACATACATAGCAATCCTCCTCAGAGGCACTCTTTCCTACCTCCTTCATGTGTTGATACCACATGTTGTTCCCCAAATGTGCTGTACTATCTAGATAATTATTTAACTTGTAATTATCTTCTCTTGCACTTCTCTTAGGTCACTTTCTTGCCAATATAATGCATGCATAATGCTCATGGAGTATATCAGTCATCATCCATCCTTCAGGGGGAATCATAGGATCAGTCTTCAGAGAAAAAGGTGACCATACATGTGTCACTGGTGTAGGGATAATCACATATGGCCTTGGTTTCCTTGCAAAATCTAACTCTGCATAGGTCACTGGTGTGGGAATAATCAAGGGAACTCCTAACTGTCTGAGACGAGCAAGGTAAGCGGCATGCATTAGCAGAAACAGAAAAACAATAATAGATGCTGTGCATACATATATGATGCACCAATACGTGAGACCCCACAATTGGTGTCCCTCCACTCATCGTTGAGTCTGCTAATTTTCTGGAACTGCATTATTTTCAATACTCCACATTATGCCTGTATACTCTTTTTTAAGGAAGGAAAAAACTTTTTTAATCAGGCAGCCTTGTCAGATGCTCAGGTAGATGCCGAATTTGCTCAATTATTGCTGCCAACAATCTTCTAATCGCAGGGGCATTCTTCGGATCCTGCACAAAGGTACGAATGTCAGTGCTCCATCCAACAAGAGCATGGTAAGCTCGAAGTATAAAAAGAAAAGACAGCGAGAAGGAGTCTATGAATATTGACATCAGATAGGACCATGAATCTATCCAAAGAGAAACTCAGTAAGGAAATAATCGGGGAACTGCTCCCTCTTCCAATCATCAAATAGGAAATTAAGGTCTGGCATTTTTTGCACACAGGGCACTTCCTAAAGTCCCATAAAAGAAATTCCTGTAGCTCAAGAACAGTTGCTTTCACACTCCTGCTAAAATATCTATAAAGAGTGTCTGAGGCAAGCCACAGTCCAAATGCACACTTGCATTTATTTAATCAGCAATCTTAGCATCCTTCTTCCTCGTCATCGATCGAGTTTGCACATGCTCAACTGCCGGTCCAATAGCGCAGTGAGTAGGGCGCTCACTTTTACATCTGTGCAGAGCCTGCTGACGCAGGTTCGAATCCCGGCAGGGCCTAACGCAGCCTTTCATCCTTCCGAGGTCGATAAGTAAGCACCACACACTGTGGGTAATAATCAGCAGCACTCAGATACCTGAGGGTTCGCAGCACTATATAAATGCTAAATAATAATAATAATTATTATTCATTCCTTGTTTCCAAATTGGGTCGGGGTTTTCCGGTTTCACCAGCATTCGGCTTCATGTTGCCCAATTGTATCCAGGTGCCTTTTTCTTGAACTTTTACTGCTGAGGGAGTAATATTCTCTATGAAATATGGTCCACTGAAACAGGGCTTGTGCGACTTCCTAGGGAAGTTGAGTATTACAATGGGATCTCCAACAAATAATTTAAGTAAAGGTAATTCCTTAGGTCCGGTTGCTGAATGGTCCTGAGACCGACACCCCTTACGCTTGAGTTGATCTGAAATGACAGAGATACTAGCGGTCATACCTGCTAAATGCGCACACAGCTCATTTCCTAACAATTCTGCTGTCTTCTGGGCATCACTTCTAATCCTCGATGGAGGAATCAGAGGCATTCTCATCCACCTCCCTGTTACTAACTCATGGGGTGTGAGGTGGTGGTCCGACCTAGGCTGATTTCCTAATGCATACAAGGGAAGGGGCAGGCAGTACAGCTATCCCTTTTTCAGTGACAATTTAAGTTTAGCAATTCTCTCTTTGAGAAGACTGTTGAGTCTCTCATATATCCTGTTTGCTTGCAGGTGATAAGCAGAAGAAAACTTATGTTGTATGCTAAGCAATAGGCTAATCTGTTTGAATACTTCATTAACAAAATGGGGGCCATTGTCGGATCTCAGCACCTCACATACTCCCCATCTCCCATCTAGGAAAGACTTGTAAAACTAAAAACTTTGCAGTGCAAGTGGCATCAGGGTGTGTACATGGACCAGCTTCAATCCATCTCGAAAAGAGGCACACCACCACTATCAAATACCTGTATCCGCTACATACTTGCAGCATATCAACATAATCGATATGTAAATGCTGAAAAGGACCATTCGGTCAAGGAATCACTCCCTGGAATTGTTCCCAATGTATGCCCAGCAATAAAGTTTTGACATACGATGCAATTTACTACATAAAATGCAATGCATTCTAACAGGTCTGGGACAAACCAATCCTCTGCAATAGTTGATGCGAGGCTTTCACTATTTAGATACGCAGGTAGTTCAGCTGTTTTAAGAGCTATCCTTAATAAGGCTACAGGCATCACTAGCTTTCCAGTGCTGTCCTGTCGCCACAATGCTACAGAGGGGGATAAAAAACACCCCCTTCGTTTCCATAGGTCTTGCTCTTCTTGAGGAGCACTGCCTTGAATTTCCATTAACTGTGTTTTTGGTAAATTATTAAACCCTTCTTCCATTATCATAGCAATAGTCACCCCCACTCTTATATTAGGAATATCAAAACTCAAAATATCTGAAGAAGTTGCAACCCTTTTGGCTTCTTCATCTGCGGCTTTGTTTCCAGGTGAGATAAAGTCAGTTCTCTTAGTATGTGCTCCTGTAGTGATACACAAAATTGCAACTTTGCCAATCAGGGCTTTAGATGACAGCATTAGCCGCTGAAAGCCAATAGTGTCTTCAAAGTATGTGCCAAAAATGCTGACAGTAGTCTGTTGTAGCACTTCCATTATGCAGTAGTGAGCTACAAGGAATATGCAGGCCTAGTATGAGTGATAGGTCACATTATGCATTGTTGATAGACAGGCAGGGCGAAGGCCCCAGCTCTGTAGCTAATAGACAATATTGGAGTGTTTGGAACATTATGGCACCTATATAGCGCTTAGATAGCCAGTCTTAAGCGCTATGAACACTAAACTATGAGTGCATGCCTTTTAGAGCTTGCTCAAATAGGGTTAATACATCTCGGCTTCCCTTAGAATATTCTGCCTCTCTAACGGTAGCCTTGTAAGCTAATCTTCCTTTCTCTGGGAAGTCACTGATAAGACATTCCTGAGCTTTCGCGCAGATGGGCTCCAGGGAGGGGCACAAAAAAAGGAGCACAGTGGAAATTCACAGAGCTGGGTTTTTCCATGAGCCAGCCTATATTTTGCACAGGGAAAGTTCTGGAACTGTGCGTCATGGACGGACAGCACGAGATTATAAAATATGCATGCTCACATGACTCAGGTGGGAGATCGACCTGTGGACTTGGTTCGAGCAAGATCAAGTGCCCGGTGTTTGGAGCTCTGACGGTACCCTACAGCGCTGTCCTCTGAGCGGGGCTTGTTACAGCTAGCTTATGAGGGCCAGGGTCTCCCAGAGATGATTGAAGGGGCGTAAGACTGTGTTTCTCTATGTTTCTCTATGTTTCTCTATGTTTATCTAAGTTCTATGTTTCTCTATATTTTGCATTTCTCTAAGTTTTGTGCTTTGTAATCTTCTCTAACTTGAATCCCAAAATGTATATGAAATTCACTGTTTAGAATAAATACTAAAACTTATTGAAGGTGTCATTTGTCACTAGCATGAGTTCACTGCTCAGCACAATAGAACCTGTATTTTGGGCTGAATTGGGTATTTTTTGCTCTCAAAGGGCTGGCCCCGAGGAAGATTTTGCCCATATCAAGACATTTGGTGGCAGCGGTGGGATTTGTGAAGAGCAGTGCCTTGCTGTGAAATGACAAATTGTGTGAGAGAACACAGTGCAGAGTGAGGAGCAGGCTGTCGCATTTCCTTGGTGGTCTCACTGCAGCTCTGATACTTCAAAAGACAGCAGCGTTGTGTCGGCTTGCCGTGGCCGATAGCTTGTGTGGTTAAGACTCCCTTCAGTAAATCAGTCGTGACTGACTTATTGCTTGGGAATGGAGCCAGGGAGTACAAGGCGATAAACAAGCGGGAAATGGCTTTGTTAAAAGCGCTCCGATGAATGGTCAAGAAAGATGTATGTTCAATTAGGAAATAATTTTATCATGCGGTTTCCCCAGTTTAAAGTTGTAATTTGAAATGCAAAGTGAGACAGAGTTCTCAACTCTATTATGTCATGAGGGCAGAGAAAATAGTTGCGAGGATTTGACATGCAAATTGTGAATAGTAATCTAACCATTGATTCAGCCCCAGTGTGCTAGCGAGTGGGGGGCTGTAATGTACGGAGGCGAAGGTTCGCTTTTTTAATGTATGGTTTTGAAGTGTTGACATTCCTGAAGATAACGTGGGGAATGAGCCGTGCTTAGGAGAAAGAGTAACATCTGTGCTGAGAGCCTAAAGGGTTTGTTTTTCTTTTGGCAACTGTAAATTCCATGTGCTGGTGGTGCATTCTGTTTAAAGGAAACACACTAAAATGGTTATATTGCATTTTAGTTGTGCCATGCTTATAATGGGTGAGAGACTCACTTAAAAAGAAAGTGAGTGAATGGTATTTGGATTTTCGATTTTTGTGTATTGATTTGAAATTGCAGAATCAGTTTGCAATGGTTTGGGGGGAAAAGACAATTTATATTTTTCTAAATTGCCTCTAAATTTCCCCTGGAGTATTTTTGACTGTTCCCACGCTATGCCATGGATTTGTACTGTTGCCTTATAAGTGATGTATGTTTTTGGAAATAGTGACCTGTTGACTGTGATACATGGTGAAAAATGTTGTTGACACATTTAACAGCCCACAAGCAATATAGAGTGTGGGTTGCTCTTGCAGAAAAAAAAAACGTGCAGGGAGCTGCACTACACATGGCATTTTTTAAATGCACTGAAATAAGTGGTTATATTCTGGCAATGGAACAACAGAATGAAAAATCTGTGTGTGATAAGACAGCACAAAGATTTAGTGGGTTGCGGGTTCTTTTGAAAGATCGCACATTGCATTGGAGTGAGTTCGTGAAGCCAAACTACAAGGTTACAAGGAAAAAGAAAAAAAAATGTATGCCTTTTAAATGGGACATTGATCAGTTTAAAACAGGCTAAAAGACGCTTTGACATTTTGCAAAATTACATGGAGTAGAATCTGATGACAAGAGAAAGTGCCTCTTTTGAAAATAAGAGTCTTGCTGTGTGTGCAGAGCTTGTGCCTTGAAGATAACTTGCACTGTCTTGGGCGAGGTGCGTGAAAAAAAAAAAAAAAAAAACTGTTGGAGGAAGGCAGAAAAAAGCAGAATACTGCACTCCTGTTTAGCGAAATGGTGTTTACAGAAGCTGGCAGATATGGGAGCTTTTCTGAGTTGAGGAAAGCAGTGCAAGAAAGAGTTAATCTGGATGAACTGTCTGAAAAGAGTGCCTTTCATTGAAGCCGCCACAGTTTAAGAGTTATAGGCAAAGAGATAAGCTTGCTGCGTGCTCATGGCGCTGCCGTGTGCACATGAAAGATAAACAATGACATTCCTGCATTCCATCCCCTGTGAGAGACACCGTCAGTGTGAGCAAAAACTGAGGAAGGGAGGGGTGCAAAGACAGAAATGCTGAAACAGAACTGAAGGCAATAATTGCTGTGAGTGAGAAAATGAAAAAGAGCACAATCTACCGTACACATGCTGATGTACGCATGCTTTCTAACACAGCATGCAATAACAGAGCTGTGCCTCAATGGGCCTGTCTAATAATGCAGCATGTTGCACTAGAGTGCCGTCCGATCAGAGGTAGCCCCTCCTTTCCAACGTGCTAGCCCTGTGTGTACAGTTGACGTCACATGGGCGGTGTCACTGTACGCCGTTGCTTCCTCCCCTTTGTATTTTTCAAGCACGAAAAGCACCACTAATTCTGCAGCCTGTGCCAAAAAATGCGATGGCAGGCTTATGCTCGCCACAATTTCAAATCCCCCATTAGCTCTGTGCCTTACCACAGCTGAACCTGAACACCTTTCCCCATCAGTTTGACCAATTGTTGACGACCTGTCAATGAAGAGAACCTCCCCTCCTGCTAGAGCATTCTCCTTTACCCTCAGGATCTCATCATAAAACTCCTCATAAATGGAGCAATCATGGACCTGCTCATCCACTGTCACAGGTTTCGGCTACAAACGTCTACCAGAAGTGTCGCCCCTAGGCTACCTATATGTTGGGAACTGGAAATAGTGACAAGCAAGACACCTATAATGATGCCAATAACACGAGCAGCCTTTGAAGCAAAGTACCCATTTGTCCTGCTTTTATACGTATGTTCTTTTTCTTTTTGGTGCGCTCTGATGCCTGCGGGCTGCGGCGCGGTACAAATCTAGAAAGAAAGAAAGAAAGAAAGAAAGAAAGAAAGAAAGAAAGAAAGAAAGAAAGAAAGAAAGAGAGAAAGAAAGAAAAAAGACCTTTATGTATCCACGAAGAGCTGGCAGTCTCTTAGGGAAGATCCCTGAAGAGCGAGAGAAGATGAACGAAAAAACAGACTGGTGATGTTACATGACGTAAAGTGACACACTGAGATGAGATGACAGAAGAGAAAGTATAGAGAATATATAGAATCCTGTGACGAAGTAAAGAAGTGAGTGACCTTTTACATGCAAAATGAAGATTACACGTGTGAAGAGCACAGAAGAAAATTCAAACCATTTTATAATTGTACAGATGCTGTAACACAAGTAGAACTAAGTAATCATAAAGGCTGGCTATACGTAGTGAATTTATTGCAGCGATGCACCAAGGTGTATATATATATGCATAAGAAATCTGGATGTTCCACATCGTGTTTTAGCAAACTGGGACCCCATGAACAGGAAGGCTGAAAGTGTGGTGCAGTTAATAAAAGTAGCTGGCGAGCAAGAAAGAATTCAAGAGGGCTTGGTTGACCCATTGTCAAAGGACCAGTGCAGTCGAGAACTAGTTGTCGAGCTTCAAGAGATACAATGAATTCAAGAGACGGGCCAAGCCCTGCCATGGTACAGCAAAAGGACAATGAGTGCCAAGTTTTATTCATTTTAAAAACCAGAGAAGAAGCTCTAAACGTGGCTTCCAGTCAGATGATTTAGATGGAAATCCAGATGACGCTGAGGCGAGGAGATGAGAGCATGCTCACACTCCCTTTTTATTCCCAGGAGCTGTGAGGCGTTCAAGGCCATGTTCAAAGGCCAATTGAATGACAGAAAGTAAATGTGATGATAGATGTTGGTCTAATTGGGAAGGGAGGCATGGTCAAGTCAAACCCAACAACACCTGGGGTACCAGCTTGCGTGCTGCTAGCAAGTGGAATATTATAGAAGGGTACAAGCGTGCCATCCAATTATAGAGCACCACGTATCAAAGAGCCCTATAGTTTGCGAACCAATAAATTGTCCTGCATTATATGACGATGAAGATGACTTGCACTAGAGGAGGGCTTAGTTGCCCACCTGACAATAGAGGCCCTATCACAACCTCACACCCCATAGAAAGTATATGTAGAGGTTTTCCGTTATCCAACCACAATCCAGTATAGGTTTGACAGTTTTCCACGTAGTGAGAGATCAGTGATGACGAAGTTTTACTATAAAAGCTTGTTTTTTATGTAAATCATTGAGACCTTGCCATGAGACGTCCATTGATGTGCGGTGTATTCCCTGTTTTAGAGAATTGTTAATAAAACAGTGAACCTTTTGCCAACTTCCAGAGTCAATTTGTTTATTAATGTTTGAGTAACTTCTGCATCCCCATCCATCCTATAAGAGTTCCACCTCATCTTAAAGGGCCCATACGGGTTCAGTTCACTATTCTGAGCCTGTCTATTTTAATTGCTGGTTTCGATATAACTACTTCTTATGCAGATGCCCTCTGAGATGTCAGCGTACCCTTAGGTTTCTCCAAAACACCAAACACTGCATGCCCAACAAATAACGTCATGGAACACCCCATTACAATGCTTATAGACTTCTCAATGGTCGAACGCGGGTCCTGCCAGCAATTGTTCGCAAGGAAAGTGCCCTCTAATAACTGGATCTAAAATCCCACTATAATATGCCAGTGGTTTGTACCCTAGTGAAATCCTCTGCGTAAGCACTGCTGTCACAATTGACCCATTTGTGTGGGTAAACAGGTAGAACTCATCAGAAAAATTGGGAATTCCTCAAACTGGTACTGTATAAATTGCTTTTTTTAATTCCTCAAACTCTCCGTCCATTTCCTAAGTCCATTGTATTTTCTCTTTGTTCACTTGGGCTTTCTTCAAAGCCTGTAAACGGGGTTTCGTCTATTAACTATAATCAAATACCCATGCTCTGACATAGTATCACAATCCCAGCAACTGCTGCATTTGTTTTATCGTGTACGGTTTTGGTCTTTTCATAATCGCCTCAGCTCTTTCAGGTGTGACTTTCTTTCCCTCATGCAAGATTAACTGGCCTATGTAAAACACCTCCTCCTGGCATCATTGCAATTTCTCCTTATACACTTTATATCCATTGTCTGCAAGGTTAGTCATTAACTGAATCGAATCTTGTCCACACTCTGTCGTGCTACAGACTAGAATGTCATCTACATACTGCAGCACAACACTTTGCAAATCAATATTGATCAGGTACATCTGTAGGACTCTGTTAAAGATCGATGGAGGCTCACAATACCCCTGAGGCAAACAAGTACTTTTCAACTTAGTCTGATGAAACTTAAATGACGTAAGGTCTTGGGAGTCCTTATGCAATGGGATTGAGAAATACGCATTTCTCAAGTCAATCCACGTGAAATATCATGCCTCTGTGAGGATACTACATAAAAGTGTCACAGGATTTGGAACTAGAGAAACTCTGCCTCTACAATCTGGTTAATTGGCCTCATGTCCTGAATTAATCTCCATGACCCCCATTTTGATTTTTTCACAGGATACACAGCAGTATTACACAGTGACTCTGACGTCACCAGGATACCCCGTTCCATCATAGCTGATATAGACATAAAAATACCCTCATCCGCCTTTTGATACATTGGGTACTGCCTTGCTCGAGGTAAAATTGCTACTGGTTCAAGCTTAATCCTAACTTTTACCACCCCCCTCAATAGACCTAAGTCATAGGTGTCTGTAATCCATAGGAAGGTTGGCACTTTCTCCATGTACTTATCAAAAAATGCTGGGCGTTGCCACACTATCATCATTCGATGTGGGACCTCTTTGTTCTCTATCATAATCCAATATGTAATACACATCTCGGATAACACTTCATCATCTGATGGATCATCTGTAAACATATCTTCGTCAGTGACATCCGTCAATATATACCCTTCCCCTATGGCAATCACTGTTCTCCATGGCCTGCCTTCGTCATCAAATCCTTCAAGCATGGCCAATTCCGCTCGAACTATAGCTGCCTACAGCTGTAGGAGAATAATGTGTTCCCCCTCTTCGTCCATAGGTATCTGTGGCCTGAACAAAAACTCATCAGGTATTCTCATAGTCGTTCCCACTAAGCCGGGTAGCCATGTTAACAGAATGCATATCCCATAAAGAAAAACGTCTGGCTATAATGGCATCCCTTGCAGAGCTATTTGTCCTGTAAATGCCATGATAAATTCGCCCACGTTTAAATAATGTATCCCTGTAGTGGAACACACTATGCCTTCATTAGTGAAGGAAATAGTCATATTTAGCTTTGTCATTAAATCTCGACCCAGAATATTAACTGGTGTCTGTCGCAAATACAATAGTGGAACAGACATGTCACACTCTCCTATAGAGACTGGTAATTCATCAGTAAAAGGAACTCTACTTGCAGCTCCAGAGAAGCCCTGAGCATTCATGGCATGTCCCGATAACGGATATCTCCCCTCTCGTATACATGAGCGAGTTTCCCCAGTATCTACTAAAAAAGAAAAGGATTTGCCACCTATGGCAACATAAACCCTTGGTTCCTATTGGGGATCGGGCATCACCGATAGTACTGAACACATCAAGTCACCCTGTGAGCTGTCCTATTGTGGGTACAGAAAAAAATCAGATGGGAGATCAAAACAGCAAAATTATGGATTAATATATTTATTCTCACAATAGTAACAATCTAATAGATTTTTAATTTTTCACAAAACAACAGTAAACTGACAGGTTTTTACTTAACTACGGCGGTACTGCTGAGTACCAACCGCTTCAATAACGAGGGTGTTTACCTCACATAAGTGCACAGTCTCTAAACAAAAGATTAAGACATTTTGATACAATAAAGAGTAAGCGCTGCCCAGGGCTACTGTTAGTAAAATATAACACACAACAACATGTATAAACAAAGAAATAGGACAAAGCGTTGTGTCACAGATTGACACTGTAGTGTTTCGGCCACTTGTAGCAGTTGATTGGAGCCAGTTGTTGGGGGGGCCTTCTTCAGGATGGGGGTGAAGGATGACACTGTCCGTGTGGTATCTGTTGGAGTATATATAGAATAATGTCAAAGGCTGTTATGGTGGTGTTTTAATCTCTGTAACATATTTATTTATACTTTGAGATACTTGTTAGTGGCTGATTATTGCCAGCACATACACTAGAAAGTGCATTCATGTAGAGCTTACCGTCAAAAAAGCGATGTGGCGGTAAGGCTTCTACACCGCATCTCTCAGCTTTGCGTGATGGAGACTATTGGAGCCGTGTGATGAATACACTGCTCAGGAAGATACAAGAGTGTGATAATCACTCTGGGAATCCTGGGTACAATCAGTTGTCCAGGGCGTGGTGGCGCCTACAAGTGGCATGTTGAATGCACAGGGCTGAGAAAAGAAACGGAAGAAATGATGTATGATCCGTTAAGGTGGAGTAAATCCAGTGAATGTCAAAAATGGGGTGGCCTAGAGGGCAGCAGTGTGATTAGTTCGTGATCATCAGTGCCTATTGTGGCTGTCTGGGAAATGAATCGAAAGTTGTTTGAACATCCCACCTCTACGCTGTCGCAACCAATCGTGGTGCGTCAAGTGGGCCAATGAGGAGGGGGGTGTGCGCGCATGACGTGGCACTCAGTTTGAGTCAAACAAGATAGTACGTCCGATTGGCTCTAACTGAAAAAGGTCTGCTATTGGGCTGATAAGAAAGCATGTATGATCTCAAACTGAGTGTGATGTCGGTCAGGCGATCGGATAGGAGGATCCGGGCTAAGGGTGCTACCTGGTGACAGGTGAATTCATAATTTTCAACATCGATGTGGAATAAATTAACCAAAATACAATGTCCAGAACATTAAGTCCATTGCTAAACTCAGTATATGCGACATGATTAAATCTGTGCCGGATGCATAGAGCTCACACTGTGATATGAAACAGCAGTTAAGACGGGATACTTGCAGTGTTGTTGTTGTGAAACACATCTAGTTAAGGTGCCCATATCGACGTGGTTCAGAGTAAATGTCATTAAAGTCTAGGCATATACCACTTCATTCGTATAGTTAGGTTCAGGTATACGTCAAAGAAGGGTGATACTGCCGAGTGTAGGGTACAGAATATTCACATAATTTGGCATACACTAATGCACTTGCATAAACAGGTTCAAGATTCGGCATATACCAATGCATTTAAATAGACAGGTTCAGGTATACATACAGCAGGGTGATGTTTACGTGGGTGGACCTTAGTACCTTAGCATATAAGTATACAAGGAGCGAAAAAACATGGTTAGTCGAGTGCATTGCTCCTACTATTGAGACTCAGAGGTATGTGTACATTAGATGATGCATACCGAGTACCCAGTGCAATAGAGCGGACTAAAGGCCTATTTACTCGAGGCTGATGGGTCTAACCCGTTTGCAAAGCAGCCAGAACAAATTATTGGTTGGTCGTGGAGAAAGGGAGACAAGCCGATGTGGTGTGGCTCCTCATGTATTGTGAGTTAATTCCAAAAGTGCTTCCATTCTACAGTGATATTCAGTCAATTTTTCACAGTGTCTAATCTGTGTAACCATTTCTGTTCCAATCTGGTCAAGGATAGATTGATGTCTCCCCCTCGCTTTTGGGGGGGGTCAGTTGTTGTACAATTGTCTAAGTAAACTGTTCATTGGTATGTCCTTTCTTCGTAAAATATTCAACAAGTGGTTTACCAACCACTGCATTCTTCATGACCGTTCCGTTGTTTGATAGGCCTGATTGTCTTGCCAATGTAGATAAGCTCACACGGACATCTAATAACATAGATGACAAATTTGCTTTCGCAGTTGGTGTGATTCTTCAGAGTCCAGTGAAAGTCCTTGTATGTAAAGGTTTTGCTGGATTTGGTGTATCTACATGCCACACACCGGCCGCAGCTGAAGTGTCCAACCACGGGTGGTAGATTCCACAGTGTTGTCATTTCTTTCTTTCTATATTCTGGTGACTATGGATGTAGAGTCATTATATACCTCCATCGCACAACAAGAAGGATTAGAAGCATTAACCATCTGCCTCAACTAAAGACCTGACATCGCCACTACACCAACTAATTTTATCCTTGAATGCATCTGTTTAGCCAAGTCCGAAAACTTCTTCTTGTTCGTGGAAAAAATATACCAACAAGTAAAGGGAGTTAGCATGGGTGCCACCTTATACATGGCCCAATATGAGGCCCAATATGAGGATGACCACATCTACAACAACAACAATCCCTATAAAAACAACATTCAAGTATGGCGACGCTATATAGAATATGTCCTCCTCATCTGGCAAGGAACCAAGGAACAATGGATTGCCTTCCATCAATGGCTCAATCTATGGAACAAACACATCAAATTCACTCTGGAATGGGACTTCCAGACAATCGATTTCTTGGATTTAGACATATATTGATCTGGCAGCAACCTGAAGACCATCTCCTGCCCCTAAACTACCCCGATAGGAGTTTGAATCATTCCCTCTCACAAGCCTTGTATGGGACCCACCTAAGTACCCACTTTTTCACAATTATATCTTCTAGAAGTTCCTTGAGTTTAGGATTCTGGGCTCTATATAGACGCTCCTCGTCATATATTAACCAAACAACCCCCTGTTACCTTATAATTTTACCACAATCCCAAATTCCAATATTTTGTGCCAGTTCTCTCAATCTACTCACCATTTGCTTTTCGGCTCGTGACACTCGGCTTCATATCCCCCTCCAAACAGCCACTGCCGCCTTCGGTCTGCTCATCGTCTGTGGAAACCCGGAGGGATTTCATGAAAGAGGGACCCGTCCCATCTGTATCAGTCTTCTTGCAAGAATTCTATATTGGCGGTTCTACAAAGGATGCCTCGCGATCCTCCAACAAAATGGCAGAGGACGCCTGATGCTCCGAAATCTCTAAAAGCCTGCTAATCGATGGATCTGAACCATCTTCTCTCTGCTACCAAGTGAACCCATGTGGGCTCTTTAAGACGAGGTAACAGTTTCTGAGATGGATGGGGATGCAGACCTTACTCATATATCAATAATCAGACCTCACCATCCCTGGCAACCCAGCAATCAAGTCAATGAAGGAAGATCTCCATGTCCTACTTGACACTCTGATCCTCACACAGCACATCATGAAAGAACCAACCCACAGGAATGGTAATTTCCTTAACCTTATCATCACTACCCTGCCCACCTTCCATTACAGCTCTCATATCACGCTGGACTGGTCAGACCATCTGGCAATCCTCTTTGATATTAGTCTCATGCAAACCCATCGTAAACCCAGCAAACAAGCCTTCAGACCATTCAATAAATTCCCAGTGGAGGCTCTCACGGAAGACCGCACCAAACTCCACCTCACACGGGCTGATCTACCTCTGACAAACCAGGACTGCAACTCATTTCTCCAAGAACTCAACACCACCCTCACAAACAACAACGACTGCCATGCCCCGGTGAAACAATGCACCCTGAAGCCTAAACGTTCCTTACCCTAGTACCCCGAAGAACTCCCCTGTTTGATCCACACTCCCTTGTTTCTCTTTTTCCTAACCTTGTTCTTCTCTCCCCTCCTATGGTTGTAAAGCGCTCTGTTGCTCCCAGAAGGTAGATCCGCACCAAAATAACCAAATAATTATAACAATAATAATAACAAGGATAACAAAAGAACCATCAGAAAACAAGAAAATAAAATTGGTGAACATCCTGACCTCACCCTGCTCATGGAACTCTGTGCAAAATGCAACATGCAGATGACTGATCACCAAGTCCACCTACTACCAAAACACCATAGCCAATGGCAACAATGAAAGCAGCACCCTCTACAAAGCCATCAAGCACTGCATAAACCCTATGCTGGAGCAACCCATACCACAGTACATCGAAAAATACACAGACATCAACTCTTTCTTCCTCAACAAGATCAGCGTGATCCGACAAACACATAGACAACAATGCCACAAATGACAACAAACTAAACATCCCATCTCGCAAAACCTCCACGAACAGGACACTTTTTAAGACACAGACCGCACTGCCACCATAACATTCCCCAAGGCCACATCATATGAGAATGACATCCTGCCTGCTTCCGTACTCAAGGCAGTTCTGACTGAAGCACTCCTCCGTTACCTGACAATCATCAACAGCTCAACTGATGACCCCACAACCTTCAAGACCAGACAAATCCTCCTGCTTCTTAAGAAACCAACACTGATCTCTGATGACCTTTTATGTAAATGTTTTTCTGCTCTTCGTGTTACCCAGTGCGATATCCTTGCAAATACACACATCTATGATGTAACTTTGTACTAAATTCTGAAATACTTAACACAGCGGGGACTATATTTTTGGGATGATAATAGACCTCAGAAACGACTACCCCATCATCCATCTTCACTTCCTGGGTAAGGTCCTTGAGAAAGCAGCAGCCACACAATCCTCCAACATATCCAAGCCAATAACCTCTTTCAGTGCTACCAATCTGGTTTCAGACCCAGATTCAGCACACAAACAGTTCCATCAAGGTGATAGACGATGCCCTTAAAATTCTTAAGGATGGCCATCCTGGTTCTCTTTGGACCCTCTGCAACATTATGGACATTAGACTATCAGACACTCACCGACAATCTACATTGTCGCATGGAGACCAGCAAGATCATCCTCAGCTGGTTCAAATCCTACCTTCTACCTTTCTAATTTCCAACAGTTCGTACAAATGGTTTTCGCCAGATAACCAACTCTACACATCACCTGTGGAGTCCCCAGTGATATTCAATCTTTACATGGAACCACTCTGAATCCTCCTCACTCCACACAACATCCACATCCACCAATACGCATATGACACACAGATCTACCTCAAGATATTCTCCATTGAAAACATCCACATGTTCAAGGCCAGCCTCACATTGATCCAATCCTTGATGTCCAGTGCTTACTTGAAGCTCCACCCCTGCAAAACTGAATTCCTACTGCTGGCCAGCAACACCAAACACCCTCACATCTAGTCCTGGCTCTCTGCTGAACCTTGAGGTCTTAACACCGAGCTGTCCACCTGCGCCAATTGCCTTGGATTCACTATCGACAGACACCTCAACTTCTAAAAGTACATAGCAAGGAAGTTCAAAAATGCAAACCCTTCATCCCAGAAAACAACGTCAGATCTACCGCCCACTCATTGGATGGTGGCAATGCTATTTTGGAAGGCTGTCCGGCAACTACCCTGGCACCCCTGAGATGTGTCCTGCATGCTGTAGCATGACTCATCAAAGGACTCCACAATTCAACCACATCACTCGACCCGCATTGAACAGCACTGGTTCCTGCTGCAAGCCTGTATAATCTTCAAATCCTGTTGCATCATCTATTAAGCTGTCTACCCAAAGTCCCCAAGCTATCACAATGAGAATCTCAGAGAAACTCATCATCTCCAGAGACCTGCGATCCACCAGATGTAAGGCAATGTGCAGATTTGAACCCCGCTCGTGCAGCAAGGAAGGAATCAGAAGACAGGCCTTCTCTTTTAACACCGCAAGACTCTAAAACGTCCTCCTTGTCAACATCAGACTCGCCCTAGAGCTTCTACAGTTCAGGAAAGAGCTCAAGACACTCCTCATCCATGAATGGCTCCTCCCTAACACCTAGGTCCCCACACACTCCACTCCTTAGTCTATCTGAGACTGGGTGATCTGCTCCTCACTTTGATGCGTAGCCTCACTTTGAGATTACTTACTGATTTTGCATGTGTATATTTAGACGGATAGATAGATACATAGTGAAGGTGGTTACTATCCAACTCCAGAATCCTGTTGAGGAACATCTTCTACTAGATACTTTTCAATCGCGTTTCGTCCCACACACGTAACAGAGACAGCCCTGCTAAATGTTTTGGACGATATTTTTAAGTCGACTGATGATGGCACCTGCACGTTGCTTGTTATGATGGATCTCTCTGCAGCATTTGACAGAGTAGATCATGATATCTTATTGCGGTACGACGTCCTTTCATCGCCTGCAATTGCAACGGCAGGCATTTCAAAGTGTATATTATAATGAAAACGTTCATCGATTTTTTTCTAGGGGCGTGGGAAAGGGCAGATAAGGGGTTGAGGGGTAGGGAATAGGTAAAGATGGGTGGGGGTAAGCCCCCCCCCAAAAAAGAAAACATTTGAAGAACGTTTTCATTATAAAGTACACCTTCTAATGCCTGGCGTTATAATTGCAGGCGATGAAAGAACATGGAACCCTTATTGCACAGGATCTCTGAAGTAGCAGGTGTCTCACACCAAGAACTAGCCTGGTTTTGCTAGTTTTTTTCACGGCCATACTCAACAAGTCAATTTTGGGGGCTAGCTGTCTGACTCACTTTCTGTTCACTGAAACTCCCATACCCACCATTTTAGAGGCCTATGCATATCTGAAGGCAGGCGGAGACTGGCCTATACGCAACTTTGGAGATTTTCTGGTGGGCCTCTTTTGCTTGGTAACATATTTTATTTCCAAATGGTCTCATCGGAAAGGGGTTGGGCTTGCTGAAAAGGTGTAATATTTTGACCATTGAACATTATTTCCAGGACCGCTTGGGTTCCCAGCCCACCCCTGCCTGTAGGGTGTGCAAGAGTCTTAGCTTTCAGTTAAGCCATATCCTGACTGCCCCTGATACCATAGATAGAGCACTATTGGTAATTATGGACAGTGAGCCATTTTCACTTTCATGTTAGCATTTATTTTTATTTTTTATTCATTCCACTTCGATGATGTCGCTTCCCTTGGTGTTATCTGGTCATGGGTCATGTAGAGTCACTTTCTGTCCGTCATGAGGGTGTCACATGGCATATGAGATCCCTCCATCCACCTCTATATTTTGGCAGAAAAGGCACCAGCACAGGGCATTGCATACTAGTTATGAAGCCCCCCACACACTGTCGACTGGCCAGCGAGGAGCTGTCTCTAATGTCAGGGCAGTGTCCCCTTGCTAGACGGCTGCATCACCACCACACTGACCCATAATTTAGTCGTAAATGGCTGCCTTGTATTCAAAACATTTTATACTGGGCCACCCTTGAGTAAAAATGTTGTTGCTGACACCCCACATCCCTGATCCCCTTGAGTAGAAATATTGCTGCTGGACCCCCCTAGATGTCATTTTCGCTTATATTTTCTATTTAAATAAGTCACTGTACTCCCTTTTGGAAGATCCTTGCGCCGCCCCTGGACACCCTTAGTGCCCCCCACGGGGACCAGCCCCACAGTTAGATGGTGCAAATTCTGTGAAGCGTACGGTACATTTCTAACGTGATGTTCTATCTGTGTCACGCGGTGTTTCCGTAGGTTTATGGCAGCTATGCCTTGGATCGGCACTGCAAGGCAGAGCCTCCCCCCATGTAACTGCAGGAGAAGAGTGGGATCTCTCTCATAGGGAAATAGGAAAGGAAAGGAGAAAAGAGAGCTGACATAGGCCAAGCTTTCCCTTCCCGCTCAACGAGGCCCCTAAATATAGCAGTGGGGTCTAACACACACCCACACAAACACATTCACCCGCACATTCACACATCATTCATACAACTCCTTATATGCACTCCTTCATAGATACCAACACCAACATACATACATGCAAGCATGCAATCCATTTTGACGCCCCCCTGCCTCCCAATATTATGCACTGCATTTGTTGCGGAGGCTAAAGGGCTTGATAAAAAACAAGACACGCCCCTACTCAGAGGCAGGCAGCACAGACCCCCATGCAGTTAAAGCACTCAGGCAAGTCAGAAACAGCCTCCTCTGCTCCCCTCGCCCATAGTGGCAGGCCACCACTGATCTTGGGTCTCTCCCTTCCCAGTAGAATAGGTCAATCAGTTGCTGGTGGAATGCAAGGACCCTCAAGTGGGGACACACTTAATAGCTCCAGTGCTTGAGCCAGTCCAATGGTCACAATGGATTTGTTCACCTGACATGTGCGGAGGAGGTTCTCCACTCCCCATCCATTTCAAAGCCACCGTCTGGTTCACTGCTCCTGCACAGATCAACAAATCAGTTGGTCCCCTTTGTATTTGCCTTCTTTAGGCTTGTCCCAGCTCCCTTCCCTGTGCCCCATTCCCCCCTTAGTGCTTACCAAATTCTGCTTAAGTGACATCTGGAGCCTAAGAAGCAATCCTAAGATATGATATGATAAGTCATTTATAACGCGCTTGTACACAAGGGTTTCTATTCGCGACAAGACATGGAAAGGGAGGACAGAAGGAGGACAACACAACGATCTTACTAGGCCTTGTGTCATTCAGATCGCGCAAGTACGGGGGGAGGGGAGAGTGCAGAGAGTCAGGGGACTGTAGGGCTGCAGATACCGTCCCTTAAAATGGGCTTAATCCATCTGAACCCCGCTTTCTGCCACCCACAAAATCTATCAATCACAGCCAATGTTGAGTTCCTCCAACTCTCCTGATTCTATCTATGAGATCCTGCTGTGCCCTCATTGTTAGGCGAGTCTGTGCAGCAATGTCAATAAAAGCCAAGCCCCACCAGACAACCATTCCTCTCCCTTTGACTGGATCTTCAAAGCTTTATACATCTATATGATCTCTCACTCTCCCACTTATACTCACAGAGACACGCTTACACACACAGACCCAGAGATGCACACGCTTACACACACAGACCCAGAGATGCACACACCTCATTAATGTTTTTCTTGTCCACAGATGACTAAATATCGGCATGTCATCGTTTCGGGAACATTCAGAAGGCAACCACTGACCCATTTGGTGAAATGGTGAACGAGAAAAGGACATGTAACATGAATGTGGACTTCCCGGGGCCAGATTACAGAAACTTTGCACTGGTGCAAGTGGAAAGTTTGCACTGTATTAGCACTAGGGCAAAGTTTGCCCTATTTTTAAAAACACTGCGACACATTAAAAAAACATTGCACCTTGACAAGTGTAGTTTGCCATATTAAAAGCATGGTTGTTCACAGTGTAGGCAATAGGTGGAAAGGAGAGTGTGCACTCTCCTGTTCCATTGCACATTTGCTTGAACGCACCAAGGCAGTGCAAAAAGGCCTCAAACCTTGTGCCGCAGGTATAGGTGTATCTTTGTCTATTAATGGACAATGGCCCTTCTAGATTGTTCTGCTTAAAGTGAATGGGCCTCATTCCGAGGTTGGAGGTAAGTACCGGTCGTTTCCGGCATGGCGGAAAGTGTGACTCCGGCAAGGTGACAGACCGCTAATTGCGTCCCATTCCGACCTCACGGACACGCGCTTTTCGCCATGCCGGAAAAGTACCTAGCGGCATGCCGCAAAACCCCCCGAAAAACCCCTACCGGCCTGCTGCGACACGTACATTACAACACCGCCATGGAAGCAGCAGCGACAGTAAATAACGGGGACCGTAATTTACGGATCCCGTAAATTACGGTCACCGCAAAACAACGGAACCGGAAATTACGTCATCGCACAGGAACGGGAAGGAGCGCGGCGGCCATCTATAAAAACACAATCCATTGCCATCCTCATCAGGCAGCACCCTTGGGAGCAATCCGAAGTTGGGGAAAGCATCAGGAACCCAGGAACTATGCCTAAAGCACCTAAGAAGTCTGCGGACCGGCTCCGCAAGAAGCGATTCTGCCCTGATGAGCTCCAGGTCATGGTGGACTACCTGGCAGAACACGCTGACGTGGTGTTCAGCCCCGACATGCGGAGGGAGTCCACTATCCGTAAGAAGAACATCTGGGCAGAAACCGCCCAAAGGGTGAGCGCTGTAGGCTCCACCCCTCGCACCCCCAAGGACTGCCGCAAGCGGTGGGATGACTTGCGGGTGCGGATGCGGGGACTCCTCACTGCCAACAGGAGTCAGGCCATGCAGACTGGAGGGGGCCCAAGTTCCCCTGTGCGACTTGAGCCATGGGAGGAGACATGCGCCGCAATGATTGGCACGGAATGCATGGAGGGCATCGGTGAAATGGACTGCGGGGCAACGTCGTCTGCCGATGGAGGTGAGTGTCCAAAGTCAACACTGCCAATGGCAATTGCATGATGTAGACTCCCCCAAGGGCCATAAAAGGCACCTTGTCATGTAGCCACCCCCCCATCCAACTAATGCAGAGTCAACTGCAACGCAATCAAGGGCCAAGTGCAAGTACATAACACACATCAGCCATAGTGCAGTAACTTGCACATTCCATCATGCACATTGTGCATCAGGTTCGGCAGTGTGTGAGCCAGACTGCACATTACTATGGCAGGATGAGTCACTCCGACACATGCGTACACATGCATACATTCAATTCACATTCATATGTACTAGTACTGTTGCAACGCCCAGAGGGCCACAAACCCCAAATTACAGAAATGTGAATGCAGCGATCTATGCAATTAGCGCATCATACAATCACTCATGTTGTCCCTCTCCTCTACCCCCACAGGCACCGATCATGACAGCGGGGATACCCAGACGACCCGTCCATCCACCTCCACGTGCAGAGGCCGGTCCCGGAGCATTCCAGCACGGAATAAGAAAAAAACCCAGGCACCACAAACACCAGTGGAGGATGCACCACCACAATCCCTCCCTGCCTCGGCACCTGCCACATTAGACACCCCAAGGTCGGCAGGCAGAATCAAGCATTGCTGGGGAGTTGGCAGCTACGGCCACCCAGGAGAATGTGGACAGCCCCTTATCGATCTGTGGTGCCACTGAGGAGGACTTTTACCCCACAGTCCACACCCCGGAGCCCACCAATGTCCCCCTGCCATCAAGCAGTGACTCTGTGGAGCAGGAAACACCTGGCCGTAGTGCTCCGGCAGATCCTGGACCTATTCCACCAGTTGAGGCCATGCCAGGGCAGGTAGGCCCAAGACCCGCCAGGAATGTACCTACATACATTGATGAACCACGTGCACATCAGCTGACGGACCTCATCAATGTGTTCATGGAGGACAGCCGCCAGGCCAGGGTGGAGTGGGTGGATGAGCTAAGGCAGATGCGTCAGACGGTCACTGACAGCAGCAATAGGTTGTGTGCGGTCCTGGGACGCATCGCGGATGCCCTGGAGGCTGCACCTCCCACACGACAGCCCCAGCGGGAGGACACACCGTCACAGTGCTCCTCTACCCAGACCAGCTCGCTCCGACGCTCATTGCGTACATTGCGCCGGCCCAACATGGATCCCCCTGGCTCTGGGGGCACGCCTTGAACATGCTGGCACACACATGTGGCCTATGTTGGCCTTATGGCACTATTCTGGGGTTGTTGTGGGTGAGGGGGAGGGGAGTGAGGGTGTGTTTGGGAGTTGGGGGGAGGGGGGGGGTGGTGGAGGTTTTGTTGTACACGTTTCATGACAATTATTCAATACACTGGTTGTTCATAATGTAAAACGGAGTGGACATTGATCATTGCGCAGGTGTCATTTGATGTCTCACAGTGCATGGAAGGCAACATTTGCATCCTGGGGAGTCCGTGGTAGGTATATGTAGTCCCTTGTGTGCTTGAGGAGGGCATCCAGCACTTGGTTCAGTATCCGGGTAAATAAGGGTTGTGATATACCATGCATGTGCCCCACTGTGTGCCGGTAGGTGCCTGTGGCAAGGAAGTGGAGCACAGTCACTACCTTCAGTGGAGGGGGGATGGCAGAGCTTTATTCTATGAAACTCACTATGTCGTCATGTATCAGTTCCACTATGGTGGTGATGGTGTCATGGTCAAGCCGGTACAGGGTGTGGATCTGATGTGGTGTTAGGTTGAAGGAGGTGGCTCGGATGCGAGGGATTGGGGGCTGCCAGCGTGGTAATGGTGGATGCACTGGTGGTGCATGCTGGGCCTGTCTCACCCTCCGCCTCCTCCTGTGTGTCCTCTGTGGTTGGGGCTGTGGTTGTTGTTGTTACTGCCTTGCAAGCAAGGCCTCCAGCTCCAGTTGTGCCACTACTATTGGTATCATCTTGGTGTGGGAGAGGGTGTGTATGTACTCCATGCCGGTAAGGTACTTTACGGCCTTAAGGAGACCGTTATTTACGTGTGCTCCTTACTTGCGATCAGCTCCGGTTTACGCCATGCCGTTGATTACGCCATGGTGGTGTGCGCGCGCGACCCAAGACCGTAAATTACGGCATTGTTGTTTACGGTGCCGTAATTTACGGTCTGAAGGGTCGGAATGGCATGGAGCGGAAATCCATGCCGGTAAATCATTACCGGCATGGTTTGTACCTTACCTCCAACCTCGGAATGAGGCCCAATGTCTCCTTTGCCCTAGTGAGCTCCCATGCATTATTCTGCGCCTTAATTCTCTCATACTGCATTGCAGTAGCTCATTTATCTGCCCACTACATGCAAAGGTGACACGCCGTGAGATTTATTTATGGGATCACTGGGAATGTGGGGAGTACTTTCCCCCCCAATCAACAGCCCCACACAAATAGACTTTGATATTCTATCTTGCCCTGTCCATGGCTGATCTAGAACCAGTGAATCTCTCACTCTTGGGCAACGTTAAGCCAAGAACCAGGCCGGTGTATAGGAAGGATATATATTTATTAAATAACAGGTTCAATGAATATTTGCACACGCGCCACTTTCTCTGTGGCACAAAACAAAGCTTCAATGCAAACTCGCTTTTTGGGAATCAACATTAAGAAAAACTAAAAATGGAAATTATACAACATGAGACTTTTGGGTCTCATGGAAATAGAACACAGGTCAAATAAACAGTTCAAACCTTTTATCACACACACATAACTTAATGGCAACATTATACAGCACCTTAGAACATTACAAGATCACGAGCATTAGCCTTCCTTGGTAAGGTTTAGATTTAAACCAACTGCAACCTTTTTCTATTTTCAAAAGCAATTTCACACATGCAGCTTTTTGTATATTTAATTTCCCTGCGCACTTGAAAATGGTAGCCATTTTGAAAGCACAACAGTCTTTCGATAATACTTTGAATTGAAAGAACCCTCTTCCTTTGCCCATATGCAATGCAGAATCTCTTGTGCCAGGAGTTTCTTTCTCATTCTCTGTAGAGAGTGTACATTTCAATTAGGGACCTCACTTTATTTCGTTTAGCAAGACACCTTGGCATTTCTGGACCCTCTCTTGGAGAAAACAGGGATCAGGCCAGGCACCTCAATCATGTATAGCCACCACCATTCATCCCTCTATGTGATTCTTCTTGAAAAGATCCCAGACTCTGTTTCCCTCATTTCCTTCATCACTCTCATCAGTAATTCCACCCCAGGTAGTGTCAGGCACTTTCCAGGCAAGGTTACATTCTGCAACCCTCTTTTAGTATTCACCCAGATGATTTAAGGCAGCCCCTCCTCTCTTTTTTTTTTTTATTTGTAATGCGCCGTATTGGCCCTCAGGCATAAAGGCGCAGACAAGACAAGGACAGGCAATATACAACAAGGAGACAGAAGGCACATCTTTCACCCAAAGACGTGAGGAAAAGAGGCATATGGGGACAACCAGAGAGTGTTCAACTGGGTCAACCCAGGATATCATATCACCAAAGATATTAGAGCATTAATATAATAGAAGAGAAAGAAGTTATTATGAAGAGTCTCTTTTTTTGTGCAATCAGGCGAAGAGATGGGTTTTTAGTTCTTTCTTAAAAACATGCAAAGAGTTCAGACTCCTTAATCTGACTGGAAGTTTATTCCACAGAAAAGGAGCCCTAACGTTGAATGCACCATTTTCTGCCTTTGCAGTCCTGCTTCTAGGCTGCACAATAAAATGTTGTGCTCCGGATCTGAGGGATCGTTGGTTGCTTTTCTCTTTTATGTGATTTTGTAGGTATATAGGCATAACTTGTAACCTACATTTAAATGTGATTACCAGCACTCTGAAAGATATCCGGGCTTCTATCGGAAGCCAGTGAAGAGATCTCCTACCCTCTGTTATGTGACTATACTTGGGGAGGCTGAGAACTACTCTGACCCCCCATTCTGAGCGATCTGCAATCTGCGTAGTTCAAGTTGACTAATGCCTAGCAGGAGACTGCAGCAATAGTCCAACTTTGCTCCAATTATTGCCCTTGCAATAGTCTCAGCTCATTCCTGAGATATCATAGACCTTAGGTGAGAGAGTAGCTTAACATAATACACTACTCCCGCCACTACCGTAGAAACATGAGCCTTCATACTCAAAGTCGAATCCAAAGTTACCCCTAAGATTTTTGTTTTCGGTAAAGGAGAGATAACATCATCCCCTAATTTGAAGGAGCTATATGCTTGATCAAGATTTTTTAGAGCCTTTGAACTACCAAAAATCAAAAGCTCTGTCTTGCTACGGTTCAGAGCAAGGAGGTTTTCCAACATCCACCTTTCTATCAAAGTAAATATTCTGTTTATCTCGAGCTCATCCCTCTCATGATGTCCTGTTAATGAGATGACACATTGAGTGTCATCTGCATAATTTGAAAATATGACCCTCTCCTCCTCAAGCATGAAGAAAAAGGGCACCATAAATAGATTATATAGGCAAGGTGACATGCTCGGCCCTTGGAGAACTCCGTATAGCTCCGATATAGGAGTGGTTTCAGCCAAGGCCGAGCAGACTCTGCTGCTTCTATGCTCCAGGAAAGACTCAACCCACTGAGCTGCTGAGGCAGAGAGGTTAGCCACTTCTTGTAATCTAGGAATGAGAATGGAATGTTCAATCAGATCAAAAGCTGCTGATTGATCTAAAGAGATTATTAATGACAAGCCCCTTCTATCCATTTCTCCCAAGGGTTTAGTTTTAAGCTCCAAAAGAGCTGTTTCAGTCCCAAAAAAATTTCTGAAACCTGACTGCTTGGGGTGGAGAATAGAGTATTTCTCCAGATGTTCTGCCAGCTGGCCGTATGCCACCCTATCTAAAAATTTTAGTAGAAAAGGAGTATTGGATATGGGTCTAAAATTAAGCCGGTTGTCCATTGGCAGGCCTGGTTTTTTTAAGAATGGGAGTGACCATAGTAGATTTAATCTCGTCTGGGATGCTATTTTCCTTCAAGGAAGTTTTTATGAATGTGCATACTGCGTCTAGGAGCCGCGGGGGACATGCCTTTATAATCATTTAGGAGCAAGCATCTCCTCTGCATTGTGAGGGTTTCATGTGTTCAATGATTTTTTGATGCTCACTCACTGTTATGGGATGGAAATCAAATTGAGGGACCGATGGGTCATGACTGAACCCCATGTTAGAAGCCTTACATACCAGAATGGAGGATTTCTTTTTCTCTAACATTGTGCATCCACTTTTCAACTTCAAAAACCACACCTCTGAAAAATAGAAATTATGAGATGCTAGCGTATTAGCCCTGAATTTTCATTGAGCCCCTACGGTCCTCTCGACTCCCAATGCCAAGCCCCTCTCTGTGGATAGGATCCCAGAGTTATGTAGTTGAAATGATTGGAGGGAGAAATCCACCCACTGGAGTTTTCATTTTACACATTTTCACCTAAAAAGTCACTACATGGCAAAGGTTTGTATCTTACAAATAAATATAACAATATATACATGTTTAGATTCCCCTAATCATGCCGCTCTTGATGAAACAATTCCCATGTTTGCATGAAGTTGCACATTCAAACAGCAGTTTTTCACAGTTAACACAAAAATCATTATAACAGTTATGAGCATTAAATTTTCTACCTAGATATCTAATTTATTAAGTTATCACCTCCTCAAATCTTTGCTTTGTAACATTTCACGGGGAGTTAAGAACACATTTTAGGTTGTAACTGTTGTCCACAAGGTCACATTTTGATAAGGCATGATTCAATAAATAGGCCTGTTCATCAGCCTTATCGTGATACCTGGACCATTATGGTGGTGTCTTATGGTTCTTGAGAAAATGAACAAGCTGTGATCAGCCATTTAAACTAATGGGACTCTTCAAACATATATGCAGATCCTGACTACATTTCACAGTTACGTTTCATTTCTCTTCGGAGCATCTGCTCCAGTCTCTGCTGTTCCGTTGTTGACTTTGGTCTGCAATTAAACCATCAGCCTTTCGTCTCTCAGGACTAATGGTGACCATGTTGCTTATCTCAGAGAACAGGCCCAAATACAATTACTTCATGGTCACTGCTTGCGTGTTCCTCATAGAAACTGAGCCCTTCTCATGAAATAGAAACTTAAAGTCATTCCTCTAGAAACAGACACATATGTTTGTGAAAGTTACATTTCCTTGAACACCTGAGGCCTTCTGTTTATTTTTAACCACCACTGTTCATTTTCCAATCTGTTCATTGTTTTTAAGCTGCACATGCACTCCTTTCCATGATAGCAATTTCTGTATTTGCAAATGATCCCTTAAGGCATCAATAAACTTGAATTGCGTAGCTTTGACAATTGCATGCAAGGCCCACTTAGTAAGTGGATTTCTCTTTCCTTGAAAGCATTTTTGATGTGGCAGCTGAAAATGAAATGCTGTCTTCTTGTCTGTTAGCTCACAATGTGCCTTTCCAATTCCCTCTACTGCCTGATTTCATTTTTCACATATTCCTGGCTTCAACTGCAGTACATACATTTTAATTCACTAGGCACATTAGCAGTGTTGAACTTTTTGATGGCGGCTAATCAGTCTACAAGTGTGCCTTCCCATGACAAGAAGGTATTAATTCACATTTTAGAACTATAATTGGCCTTTCAGTTCATTTTATCCTGGGGCTTGCTTTTAAACACCAGAACTCATTGGTCCTCATTTTAAGTTTGCCGGTCCGGTATTAACGGTGCCGGTAAGCTACCGGCACCATTACTACCCGACCAGCAAACTACGAGTTCTGCTCATGGGTGCCTCCCGCCTGCCAGGTCTGACCTGGCGGGCAGAACGGCAGCTGCGAGCAGAACCATGTCGGTGCATCTGGGCTCCCCATTCCCATTGAGCCCAATGGGGCACTTACTGGGTCCGGCAGAGCCATAATGACCCGGTAATTGCCCATTCACGGGTGCTGGCAAAAACATGATACCAGTGGAGGCCCATCTCTTCCACCAGAGGCCAGTGTGGTGGGACTCAGAGCGGCACTCATTTTGCAACCAGCCGATTCCTGGCACGGACATCTCCATCAGTGGGTTTGACTTCTTCACCAGAAACCCCTTCGGCTTTCAGCAGGGGGGAATCCAAGATGATTATATGGTTAGTAGTCCCCACAGCACCCAGGAACCCTTGAGTACATTTCAAGGGCATCAAGCATCCACAATTTGACAGCGTAATATCATCACCGCCCTGGTAATGGCCACTATAAAAATTTCTCACGGCCAATAAGGGAAGCTCTGACCCATCCTTTCAATTAAATGTTCTTCTGGTCAAAACACTAAATACGATATATGTATGCCAATGATCACTACCACTGACCCTTATGTTTTCTTTCCCCCATGTATTGTGAGTTAAGTGTATACATTTTTCTCTCCCTGACTTTTCCCACTCTCCCCCTTTCCCAATCACTTTGATCCTGTTTTCTTTTTACCGCAGAGACCACGGGCATTGTCTGGCTACCACCCTGTCCGCCGTCACAAGCCGCCTCGACATGGACAAGTCTCAGTGCTTTAAGACCACTATTTTGTGATGTGTGCAGTTTACAGCAATAATGACATAACATTTTTTATCAATGGTTCTACAGTCAAGGAATCCTTTCACCTAACAGAAAAAGGAGTGCATTTCAATGGAACCTTTGATTGAACTGTAATGTTGTACACCTCAGTAAAGTGCTCTGTTATGTGTCTGTATTGGTGTTTACCTCTGTAAAGCGCTCTGCTGTTTCTCGAAAATAGGTCCTCGCTCAATAAATATAATAATAATAATAATAATAAAAACCAGCCCAACATGAGCCATAGAGGGAATCTGTGTGGTGGCTTACAATCTCTCCATGGATGGAAGAAATCTTCAGACTCACTAGTCATGCAAAATCAGGCATGGAATGAGGTTGAATACCAAGAGGTTTAAAAGAAAACTGATTTTTCTTCTTGATAACCATTTCAATAAAATTAGGTTCAGATAGCACAAGGTACAGTAGCTTTGGTGAGTTTTGTGATATATGGGAGTGCAATGCTAAACAATGTATGAAAGGTGCATTACTTGTTGAGGAATGGTGTGTTAGTGTTTGTGAAGTACAGGAAAGGTGGGCTTTGACAAGCCATCAATAAGATGCAGGTGCCATTTCCATCCATAACCAGCAGTGAGTGAAACTTTCATTATGTGTTGGTTTTACACAAAGTTGAAGAGAAACAGTAACTATTGGAAATGTATCTCCTGGATAGTGTAGCTGCCAAGATGTGTGGATGAAGTCAGATGCATTATTGTTGCATGGGAATACCTGCACAGATTTCACACTAGTATGAGCCATCATGAAAATGTCAGGAAAGATCCAAAGAAATATGTACAGAGAAATCTAGAGATGCTAAAATCAGTGAATAAGTCAAGATTAAAGCACTATGAGACGTTTGAAGTGACGTGTCTCTCCAAGACAACACCTTTATTCCACAGTGTCTAATACAAGTTTGCAACCTTATATACCAGTGTATGAAAAAAGATCATCTGCCAGGAATTAGAGGGTGGAATATTGCAGATGATGACCAGCAGGTTAGTTCCAGGAAAGGTAGTCCACTAAATGTGATTCTCTGTTTGGAACAACAATTAGAAGGTGTGAAGAGATTTAGTTGTGGGGAAAATGCTGCATCTGTTTTAAGCATTGACAGAACCTTTAAATGTGGTGCAGGCTTTTCTACATTGACATCATAAATGAACCCAGCAGTTGTTATGAAAGACACAGGGTCACTCTCGATATTTCTTGGTCCCTTATATTGACCTTATGAAGCATATGATAACGTTGTTGATTAGGTACAGATAGCTTCGCAATTAAAGTTGTAAAGGGACAGATGTATTGCCCTTCCTCTTGTTGGTGGACAGATGAACATGTCACATATGGCTCTTGCCCCGCCCCAGTTTCAATACTGTAAAGGTGAGAAGTGTTACTCACTGAGATAATCATATTGCCAGTATTCTAAGCAGGTGCAGCAAACGATAAATACGATGTGAGCTAAAGATGGTGAAGAATGATCAGATAGATGATAGTAACATATATATATATATATATGCACTCACCATGAAGAAATACAGACACTAGGTTAAACGATGCATTTAGACATGAAGAACATTACATGTACAGACCTTTCATGCATGAAGAACATACCATAAGCAAAATATATATGTTGAATGCAACACTAATAGTATGCAAATATAGCTCACTTACATAGAAATGCGAGAGTAGATGGCAGCCATCTTTGTTAAAATAGATGTTGCAGTAAGCTGTATTAATACATGAGATCTTCCAGTTCCAGTAGAACATAAAATGCTGAATTAATTAAATAAGATCTGTGAAGAGCTCAGGCGGTGACGAGCCAAATCCAAGGTTGAAATATGGGAGAACAATGTTGCCATGCAAGGGGGATTTGCCCAGAACACACTAAGTACAGAAATAAAGGAAACATAGAATTAAATAGCAGGATAACCAGTACCTAGCAGTGTCTTGCAGAGGTTTTTTTTATAAACTAAACTTGGCATGAAGTAGGGAAGAGATGGGGAAGGACACGATAACAAACCAGAATTCAGTGAGACAATGGCTTAGAGTAAGCTGACCTTCAATGCCTTGCGCCATCTCAGGCGCAAGGCATTGTTTCCAGGCAAATGAAATTTAGTTGAAACCTGTATTTTTCCAGCTAATTCTGCTGATCAGCACATGGTGATATCACAGATGGGCAGTGTGGGTGCTTCTTACAGGAAGTGTGTTTGCCCAGTCAGAAGGGGGCAATGTATTTTATCTATAAGGGCTCGACCAATCAGTCCATTTTACCTGCCCCTAATGTAGCTGATGTGTGCTTATTGTAATTCTGTGGTTTATGTCTATAAAGCTTGCTTAAGGGAAGGTGGAGTTGAGAAATGTTTCAGCCCAAGAGCAGGACTGTTTCCGAATCTGTATCTCCCAGCTGTTGGGGGATTAATAAATCTCTTTTGTTTCCTGCGGGTGGCTCACTTTGTCTGTGGATGTATTTCTTATTTATTTTGGGAGTGTGTCTAGATGGCAGCTTCTTAACAAAGTTTTCTGTACCTAATCTGGGAACTGAAATAAAACTGACTAAAAGCATTGTTATTGAGTCTTATGAATAAAGTTCTTTATTGTATGCGTTTGAATCCTGTTTTCCTGAAACTTGGTATATGCAGTAAAATATAAGCACTATATTCAAATAACTGTAAGGGTGCATTTAGAAGACAAAGACCCAACTTTTTGGGGGTGTAATGCTTTAGTCTGGTTTCCTCATGAATACTAATTTCTCTTAAGTCACATTTCTCTCAAAGCTTACCTTCTGACCTACTTTTGAATTGAATTTGCGCTCACCTTTTTCATTATTGTATTTTACTGTCTTTGTATATCTGCTTATTTTATTATGTACAGCGCTTTGGCGAAAGTGCTTCATAAATCAAAATGAATATATAAAACGATAAGAAAAATAACGTAAAAAGAGTTTCACTTTGAGAATAATAAACAAGCGTGTGCTCACTATTCAACAACTAAACGTGTACCCACAATGGCAAATAAAGTTCTGGATGCCACGAACTGGGTGGACATCAGCTGTGAAGTTATGACTCATCTCATTAAGTTGTTGACTGGATGGAAGGCTCAGAAATCACATGACCTTATTGCAAATATGCAAACAATTGCAGGATTAAAGTGCATGTATATACGTGGGTGAGGTAATTCGGCCATTTGCAAAGAGTCTAAGCAGCACCAGTTTATGCCTCAGACAAGGCTGAATATAGCGATTACGCCCGGCTGCCACGGCGGACAAAGCGTTTAACGGCCCACAAGCCCGAGCTTTGGTAGGGGCCTCAGCTCAGGTTGCAGGCTGTTAAACTGGGATTTCCCTGGGTGCGGATAGTTTTCTTTGTTTTTATTATTTTGACGGCAGATGAGCTCAGCACAAGCACATCTCCAGTCGGAATTAAAAAAGGAGGTTAAACAAATGGCTACCATAAATATAGAAAAGGGACTATGCCCCATTTTTAATGACGGCGCCATGAGAAACATGTTCAAAAATAGCCGCCGTCATTCAAAAAGGGGCATAGTCCCTTTCCTATTTTATTGGCGGAAGCAATTTTGGTTTACATTGTCTTTTTTAAACCCCAGCGTGCGGTGAAATCACAATCGCACCCGGAAAGGTGGATTGTGAATGGTCAATCCGCTTTTCCCGGGTGCGAATGAGAAATCTTCACAGGAAAAGCAAGAAGACACTGAGAAATACTTTAGAGCCAAGAAGCCTATCCAAAGCACAATTGAGCCATCCAGTGATTGACAACGTCAGATTGCAAAAACCACTAAACTTCCACAAAAAAACAGACAGAAGAGAAAAGTAAAAAACTGAGCGAACAGCAGCAAAGGAAACGCTGCTCATTGTATAGTCCTAACATTGGTAATAAAGACATATTTGCAGCATTTTTAGTATCCATTGTTTATGTCAGCCTTTTTAGCACACATTGTTATGTTCTGAAGTCTTGTACAAGAATTTCCTAATTATTCCCATATTAATGTTATCAGCATCAATTATTTGGTTATTGCCATCCTGATGTATTTCTGAATCTAAAATCGAATGTTTTTGGTTTGAGTGATGTGGTCTTTTCTAAAAGATGTAGGATTACATCGAAGATCCATAATGCACAATAGCCCAGATAATATAAATCGTTTTTCTTTTGGCCCTCTCATAGTCATGACTACAGAAAATTGGGATGCTGATATTGTTCTATAGATGAAGCTGAGCCTGTCACCTGGTGAGAGTGGACATTGCCTGAGATGGCAAATGTTCTTCATGAAATCCACACGCATTGATGTGTGGTACTTTGAGAATATTGCAGAGGAAGGTTTGATCCATCCATTTACTGTTTTATAAAAAGGGCATAACCACAAGCGTGTATCTAATCTCTTATAATATCTGTACTTGATGCAGGTTCCAGGATATTTGATAAGTTTGTAGTTTATGGTTGTTTAAGTTGATTTGTAGTATTTTAAGGTAGTTAGTGTCAATTAGTTATGTTTTTTACTGGGCAAAAAAAGAAGAAATTGGATTTAAGTAAACCTTACACAACATAAAATCAACCGTATACAACTTCACACATTATGCATACCATCTCATATATAAAATTAAAAAGAAAAAAGAAGAGATAAAGAAAACAGAAGAAAGGAAAATAGCATCCCATAAAACAATTATCATTAATTCATCATAAACTACTATAAAACATCAATTTATTATTATACGACAATGCCATGCAGTAAGACGGTGGCCCATCAGGACCATTCAGTGAGAATATCCTTCATAAAGTGCAGCAGTGCAATAATCAAGGCAATTGAAGAAGTTTTAACACTTTCCCATAGGACTACAATTGGGACGAAGTTGGTGGAATTGACATAACCACGAGCTGGTTGCTCATCTGTGATAGTATCTGTACTTGATGCAGGTTCCAGGATATTTGATACGGTTTGTAGTTTATGGTTGTTTCAGTTAATTTGTTGTATTTTATGGTAGTAAATGACAATTCGTTATCTTGTTCCTGTTAGTTTGCAGCAGTTTGTGGCTCTTTGCTATGTTATGTTGATGTATACCGCACACTGCTACCAGGGTTCGTCTCCAGGTGCTCCTTTGTTGTAGCTTGGGGTTGTCTATGCATGTTTTGCGGTAATTAGCAGGGTTGTTTTTGTTAGGTCGTGCTACTTTTCGGTTGGATATGATACTACTTGTATTATTTAGGGTTGTTCTGTGCATGTGTGGTCATTTGTGGTCATTAGTAGTAGTTGGTGGCAAATAGTCGTCTAGTTGGTGATCCTAGGGAAGGAGTATACCTTACTCCTGGCATCGCGCCAATGATAAAAGCAGAAAACAAAGAGGACTTCTGTGTATATTAACCATATCTGCTTAGAGCAAATGGTGTATAACAAGTTAAATAAACTACCCTAAAAACATCAATAACACATTTCATCACCATGTCTAGCTATTGATATGTCCATGATATGCTCCATGTAGCAGGACCAGTGTAGTGAAATTTGAGGTCTGGGGTCGGGGAGATGGGTCCAGGGAGAAGATAACATCAGAAAACCTTACTGGTCATTAGACACCATCGCAACACCCTATCAACTGCTTCTTCCATCCCATGCCCCATTAAATCAAGGATGTGTGTTTGGACTACACCATCAGATGGGGTTACATCTACCAGCTATGTCCATGCAAAGATATCGCTTTATTTCCAGGAGGTTGCTGACGTTAAGTCAGATAATGCCACGCCGAAACTCTAAACCTGCAATAACACTGCCCACATATCTAGCTGACCTGCCTGGCACCCCTTAATAATGATTGCTACTCTTCCTCAGTGGTACTCATTTTTCCCACCCCATCCAAGTAGAGCACGTGAGCTATAAGCGTAATGTAAAGGACCAGACGTTCTCTTCCAAAATGAAAAGCAGGCAGGGCATTAAGTAGGCTGGGGCTGTCAGGAACTCAGCTCCAGCACGCTCCATAAAATGCCCTGAAGTCGGGGCTCTGCAGAGACTCCCTAACACAGTTTCTTAAAATCCAATGAAAAGATGACGAGTCACAATACTTATCTTCCCTAGTAGGCGTCTCTACCAGTCCATGCTTACAATCACCTCAATCTTTTCAGACATTTGGAGATAGGTGACTAGTTTTCAATACTTAGAAGCGCAAATGCATTGTAGAGAATGCCATGTTTGATTTTAATAAACGTTTTAAATTGAAGTCTTTTCAATCGAACTATTTAGTAAAATGACTGCATGAGAATGATGGATTTTCTTTAAAAAAAAACTAAGGGAGTAAAACCTGCAATTACCATTTTTTAACTGATTTTATATTTATTAGATCTGGCGAGGGAGAGCTAACACTCTGGCAGTCTTTTGCATGTGCATACTAAGAAGGAGGCCAGCTGCTCAGTGAAGCATGACAGGCGCATCTTGCTGGAAGCTCAGTTCCAACAACAGACATTTTTTTAAGAGCCAGTGAGGCCATACAAGTAGGGTAAAACTTTGAGAAACATGTTTTTAAAGCATCTGTTGTTTCTATGATTTTGTTATGTTAAAGGTACTTATATAGAGCACCATCACCATCGAAATTGGTCCGCAGGTGCTCTGGCAGATCTGTAAACGAGAAGGTGGGATGGGTTAGTAAGGTGAAGAGGGAGTAGGATAGTGAGAGGAGTGGTGTACTGTTGGCAGCTTCACCTTGGTATACATGTGCCATGATCAACTGCCGGTCCCTACCAGCACATGCCTTGGATGTGCACGACTTGATAGACAGTAACAACCTTGACCTACTGTTCCTCAGCGAAACATGGTTGTCCAACACCTCTGGCCCAGCCCTCTCCCTCGCAATACCACCTGGTTTCACTATCTATAGACAGGACCGCCTCACCCAAAGAGGGGGCGGGGTAGCAGTCATAGCCAGAGAATCTCTAGCCATTCGATTGATTCAAGGGAACCTTGATCCGGCCACCGACTATCTCCTACTCAAGCTTCAACTCTCTCATAACTGCACTCTCACCTTTCACCTTGTCTATCGCCCCCCTGGCCCCTACATTGACTTTCAGGACGCCATTACCCACGCACTGTCTGATAACCTAAAGAAATCATCCAAAATCCTGCTTCTAGGCGACCTCAACCTCGGCCTGAATGACCCAAGTGACTCACACGCAAAGGCCCTCCGCAAAGCCCTCTCCACTCTGGGCTTCTCCCAAACCGTCTCCAGCCCTACCCACTCTAAAGGTCGCACCTTGGACTGGTTATCTCACCATAACTGCTCCATCAGCCAACCTGTGATCTATCCAGTCCCATGGTCCGACCACCATTGCATCCAATTTGACATCATCACTACCAAAGGGCCTACCTCACCCACCACTCCCCTACCGGCCACACTCGCACGAAGCTCCAAGCAGCTCACTCATGACAACCTAGCTCAACACCTTTCGGTGCCCGCCTTACTGCCCCCATTCTCCAATGACCCAGAAACACTGGCCGATGACTTCAAAAGGGCCATCACCCAAGCCATTGACACTGTGGCCCCACTCACCCTCAAAAAGGCCAAAACAGTGAAGCATACTAATGCATGGTTTTCCCAAGAACTCCTGCAGTTGCGCGCAAAAAAGAGAGCGGCCCTCAAGTCATGGAGCAAATCCCCCTCAGAAAACACCAAGGCTGCCTTTAAAGCTCTGTCCAAACAATACAAAACTGCCATCACCACTGCTAAAGCCTCCTCCTTTAACACGAGGATAGCCAACGCTAAATCAGGGACAAGAGAAATATTCTCTATCTTCAGAGAGCTGGAGACTCCTTCCACACCCCCTTCTTCTCTCCTCATGGATAAAGCCTGGTGTAACACAATCCAGTCAGCCATGCTGAACAAGCTTGAAACTTTGCAGGCAAAGATCATCGCTCATCAAAAAGCTCTGGCCATACTCATAGCCAAGAATCACAATAACCCACTTCCACCTATGACCACCCACAGTTGCTCCCCGGTGTTTGACTTTAAAGACATGAGCGAAACAGAAGTCCTCACACTTCTCCAGTCTATCAAACCATCAAATTGTAAAGGAGATGCCTGCCCAGCACAGGTCATCAAGGACTGTGCACCCTCCCTAGCCCCATTCATCACAGCATTCATCAATGCCTCCTTCCGGTCCGGCCATGTCCCCCTTGGTCTCAAAGAAGCGTGGGTTCGTCCGCTGCTTAAAAAACCCTCCCTGGACCCTACCCTCCCGGGAAATTACCGGCCCATAACCACTGTCCCCTTCCTCCTAAAAATCCTGGACAAAGCAGCCTACCTGCAAGTTCAGAAATTCCTTGAAGAGAACCATCTCCTTGGCCTACGGCAATCAGGGTTCCGACCTCGGCACGGCACAGAAACTGCCCTCCTTGACCTGAAAAACCAGATCGATGACCTCAGAGACGCAGACAAACCTGCACTCCTACTGCTCCTAGACCTCTCTGCTGCGTTTGATCTAGTTGATCACAAGACCCTGTGCCACCACCTTTCCACAGCAGCAAACTTTTCGACCAAGGCCTGCAAATGGATTACTTCATTTCTGCAAGACAGAGCAATGAGGGTTTTCTCTGACTCCTCCTGTGCAACTCCCAGCACCATCAAATGCGGGGTTCCACAAGGCTCCTGTATTGCCCCCACTCTATACAACCTCTTCACCAGGCCACTATTCAAAATCCTGGATGCCCTGGGAATCTCATATACAAACTATGCAGATGACACCCAGGTGCTCATCCCCCTCACGGGTGATTACCAATCTGACACTAACACCCTCAACTCCATCTATGCGATTATCCAATCCTGGATGGCAGAAAACTGGCTCTGTCTCAACAGTGAGAAGACCGAGCTTCTACTGGTAGGCTCCCCCTCCACCCTGAACAAACTTGACCAACTATACTCCTCCTTCACCATTGATGACATCCCTATCACTGTCTCACAATCAATTAAAACACTGGGTGTATACCTGGAACCTAACCTATCTATGAACAGACAGGTCAACGCCATTGCATCCACCTCTGCCTACCACTCCAAACTCATCAACACAATAAGACCCTTCCTGTCACAACAAAATTGCCTTACCATTGCCAGGGCCATAATCGGATCCAGATTGGACTACTGTAATGCCCTCCTGGTAGGCACCTCAGCCAAGAATCTTGCTAAACTACAAATTGTTCAGAACAATGCTCTCAGGGCCGCTACTGGACTCTCGCGTAGGGATCATATTTCTGCACTCAGAAGGCAGGTCCACTGGCTACCAGTCAAAGAAAGGATCATATTCAAAACCCTTGCCCTGACACACAAGTGCCTTCATGAACAGGCACTCCCCTACCTGGCACAGAGACTCTCTAAACCCCCTTCCTCCAGGCCCACCAGAACCCCCTACTCCAACTTGATTGCTATTCCTAGAACACGCAAAGTCCGGGCTGGCGGCACCAGTTTCCCAACTATGGCAGCCACCCACTGGAACTCACTCCCCCCTCACATTAGGACTATTGACTCCCATGCAGCCTTCCGCAAGGCCATCAAAACCAGTCTCTTTGTATGACTTGCATTGTGCAACCGCAACCGCAATCCCCGCAATGTACCATGATCTAAATATGTATGTAACCCTATATCATGCATTGTATCGTCACTAAGTCTATCTACCTGGGCGGCTTCACTGTAACCCTTAAGCGAGCCTTCTTTGAGTACTGCTATAGCGCCGCGATGCCTGTGGGCTGTTGTGCGCTCTACAAATTTAAATAAATAAAAATACACCGGGTGCTGAGCTTTGGTGCGAGTATTGGGTCGGTGTCATTCCGCGTGTGCTGTTGGTGCGGCTTATGTGTTGTTGTGGTGTGGTGAAGTGCGTGCAGGTTGTTGTGCGAGAGATGGTTGTGTGAGTATTTTGAGTGAAATAAGTATGCAGAGAGTTTGAGCTTATATTGGTTAGTGGATATATTACATTTAACATGAAAGCATTCACCTTTCTGTCTAAGTGTACGTGCTGATTGACATAATTCCATCTAAGTGTGGCACTTGCTAACCTTCACAATAATTATCTAGATATGGGGCAGGATAATGTTTTCAATTCTAAGTGTGGCATAGGCTAACATTCAAGTTCCATCCATGTGTGGCAGATGCTAACATTCACAATCCTGTCTATTCGTTTATTTATTCCGTTTTCATTTTATTGCTGCCTTACTTTGCATCCAGCTTTTCCGGCCCTTTAAAATGCAAAATGTGAAATTGATGAAGCAGAATTGCATGAGGACCTTAGCCCATCATTTGTTTCTCGCGACTTCCAAGCAAAATGGCGGCCATATTAGTTCAGCACCAACCTTGCCGGTGTATTACTTATTACAATATTTAAAAATCCAGAAAAGGCTATGTTTGTATAGACAGTTGCCTTATAATAGGAGACTGTCTCTTTGCCGTGCGCATGCGCCAGAATGCCACGCTACAGATATGTTAGCACTCCGCTGCTACCCATCCCAAGTTTCTCAGGACAGTCCTGAGCTTTCATATTTAGGCCGGCGTCCCTACTTGAAGAAAATGGGACTGTAAAAATTCCAAATTCCACCGACATTTTAGTTTTTGTATAAAAAAAAGAAAGTGCGCATAGGAGTGAGAGCGCTCCACACTGGTAGTCCCCCCGGTTGCTAGGCAACGAAGCTCGAGTTGGTTAAATTCTTCCCAGGCACTGTACTGCTTTATTCGCTCCTTCCTTCTGCAATTGCCCCGCCTAGAAAACTCTAACAGAAGGAGCTGACTGGCCGCATATTAAGCAGGAAATATGAGGAAAAGGTTTGTATGCATGCAAAGCACCTCTGAGTGTAAAGCTGTGTGTGTGTGTACACGTGAGTGATCCTAAAGTGGGTACGTAGGTGGTGGGTTCTTAGTTTTAGGCTTGTTTAAAGCCACCTCCTACAGATTAATTGGACAATCCTCATACATGCCAACATCTTGCCACAGCTTGGAGGTTTTTTTTTTTGTTAACAGAAATCGGGAGAATTGTATGGAGGATGGCTCAGGGGCAACGCGTTTGTCTTGGAAGTAAGACAACGCATCCAACACAGGTTCAAATCCCAGGCTCGTGTTTAGAAATTGGTCTCGATATTAAGTGCGTTATAAAAGAACAATTATAATGAATTGGGATTGGAAATATTTTGGGAGGAGGAAAGTAAAAAACTGCACAACTTTTCATTACATATTGGGAGAACCCCCGCCCAACTCTGGAGGTTTGGCGTGTATAAATCATGGCTTGGAATGTGTACGCCTCTCTCAAGGTACAATACGTTGCAGAGGCCTCCAGGGTGATGGGCAGCATTAAGCTTAAAATGAATGGTGCAATCATATCCGCACATTTGAGAGCCTGTCTCAAGCAGCAAAGATGTTGCCGGATGTTTTTATTTATTTATTTTTGCATTCATTTCAGCGTGCAAAACCCTGAGGCATCTTGGCACAAGTTACATAAAGTGCATTTAGTCAAGTGCTAGAAAAGGCATATCGGTTACAGATAAAATTGATGTGTGTATGCCAACTGGCAAAGCCTCACCTCATGGTGTGAGGGGCTACATCAGGCGTGCAGACAAGCATATGAGACATAATAGGTATGTGTGTATACACAGACTGACATAGCCTCCGCTCATGAGACGGGGGGCTACATCAGGCGTGCAGACAAGCATATGAGACATAATAGGTATGTGTGTATACAGACTAGCAAAGCCTCATCTCATAGTACGGAGGCTGCATCAGGCGTGCAGACAAGCATATGAGACATAATAGGAGTGTGTGTATACACAGACTGACAAAGCCTAACCTCATGGTACATGGGGGCTACATCAGGCATGCAGACAAGCATATGAGACATAATAGGAGTGTGTGTATACACAGCCTGACAAAGCCTCACCTCATGGTGTGGGGGGCTACATCAGGCGTGCAGACAAGCATATGAGACATAATAGGAGTGTGTGTATACACAGACTGACAAAGCCTCACCTCATAGCACATGGGGGCTACATCAGGCGTGCAGACAAGCATATGAAACATAATTGGTATGTGTGTATACAGACTAGCAAAGCCTCATCTCATAGTACGGAGGCTGCATCAGGCGTGCAGACAAGCATATGAGACATAATAGGAGTGTGTGTATACACAGACTGACAAAGCCTAACCTCATGGTACATGGGGGCTACATCAGGCATGCAGACAAGCATATGAGACATAATAGGAGTGTGTGTATACACAGCCTGACAAAGCCTCACCTCATGGTGTGGGGGGCTACATCAGGCGTGCAGACAAGCATATGAGACATAATAGGAGTGTGTGTATACACAGACTGACAAAGCCTCACCTCATGGCACATGGGGGCTACATCAGGCATGCAGACAAGCATATGAGACATAATAGGAGTGTGTGTATACACAGACTGACAAAACCTCACCTCATGGTACATGGGGGCTACATCAGGCATGCAGACAAGCATATGAGACATAATAGGAGTGTGTGTATACACAGACTGACAAAGCCTCACCTCATGGTGTGGGGGCTACATCCGGCGTATATGAGACATAATAGGAGTGTGTGTATACACAAACTGGCAAAGCGTCACCTCATGGTACATGGGGGCTACATCAAGCATGCAGACAAGCATATGAGACATAATAGGAGTGTGTGTATACAGACTGGCAAAGCCTCACCTCATGATGTGGGGGGCTACATCAGGCGTGCAGACAAGCATATGAGACATAATAGGAGTGTGTGTATACACAGACTGACAAAGCCTCACCTCATGGTACGAGGGGCTACATCAGGCATGCAGACAAGCACATGAGACATAATGGGAGTGTGTGTATACACAGACTGGCAAAGCCTCACCTCATGCTGTGGGGGCGGCATCAGGCGTGCAGACAAGCATATGAGACATAATAGGTGTGTGCGTATACAGACTGGCAAAGCCTCACCTCATGGTGTGGGGGCTGCATCAGGCGTGCAGACATGCATATGAGACAACATGTGAGACAAAATTGGTATGTGCATGCAGACTGCATAAGCCTCACCTCATGGTGTGGGGTGCTACTTTAGGCATGCAGATAAGCATATGAGACAACATGAGATTCATGTACAGAGCACAGGCTGCCAGGTCAAAATAGGTAGTTGCAGGCAAGATAGGTTTTCCATAGAACACGACTGGTGTTCTCCAGTAACATAGCTGGAGAAAAGAAATGCAGCAAAAAGGAGTGCAGGTAGGCATAATGCAAAACGCTGTGGAAAGCATAATGAGATGTCATTGTGTGCACAATCGGGTAAAGCCATGCCTCATGATACATGGGGCTACATCTGGTGTGCATGTGCAAGTGGACATAGAGTACATATAATGAAGCGGACGATAGTGAGTGACGACCAGTGCAACACCCCCACTTGCTAGCGTCACCTCGAAGCACAGTTTGTTTGCAAGATCAGGTGGGCAGGCCGGGGAGCACTCGGGCGATGATAAGGCGTTGACACCGAGAGTGGGCAAAGTCCTGGAAAAGGGAAGGACTTAACTGCACATATTGGTGAGGCCGTACCCGGTGTAGGTATTATATCTAACAAACCTTTGGAAATAGATGGTTGCAAGTTATAAAATACTCAGCCAGCTCTGCAAAAGAAGTATGCTGCAATATCAAAAATTCGTTAACTTTTATTCAGTGATTTGACAACTCCGTCAACATTTAAGGACGCGCGCTGCCGCTGGCTTAACAGCTATTGGTAGACACCTTTGTGCACTTTGTTTGTGCACTTTTGTTCGATATAATTTCCTCCAATTCTTGTTTTGTTTTTTAAATGGGGGTTCCTCCGGATTCCCTCCATTTAGCCCATACTCCAAGCCCCCACCCACAACCCCCATCTGCACTCCCCCCCCACATACACATTTACATGTACTCGTAAACCTATATGTATTTGGTCGATTTCGGCCGAAGTTGCTTATACGTTAAAACAGGTGTTTACAAATAGATGTAATAGGCAGCTACTGCACTACTTTACGAGCTACCTTATATATTATAGTGTGCTCACCTGTTTGGTTGTGTTTATTACCTGTGTCTATTGGAGTCTGAGTGCTTTGAACGTGAAACTGTTATCTTCTGGTGTTACTCGTTAATTATGACCGAAGTGGAGGAACGCCTTGATTGAAATAAAAACGACATATGTATACATTTATATATTCAATAACAAAGCGACAGTTGACTAGCATTAAGGTCGCAAAAACTCAAAATGTTTAACGAATTGTCAGCGAGGCTCTACTTACCTAAAGTCACCTAGTTTCGCACGGGGGTCTGCGAGTTTTATAAATGTTTTGGACTACTACTCCCATGATCCCTCGCTGTTGACAATGCTGGCTATGACTGATGGCAGTTGGAGTCCAATGGTGAGGAGGAGCAAAGGGTTGCAGAGCGTTGGTATTGACCACTTGTGCTTGCCAAGGGAGGCAGAGAGTTATGTTTCCTATAAAACGTTCACACACATTTTCAAGTCCACTGGATAAGTGGCATTCATTGTGCTTTTCTGCACATTTCATGACGCGTCTGTCAAATTACTTATCTTTTCTTTCATAATTTTTTGAAACATCAAACAACCCCACCACACATAAGACAAGCCGACTCCCCACCCTCTCCGTAACATTACTCCATTACAGACCGCACAGAGAACCACACACACGGTCTGCAATACGAACCTGGGGTACACAGAGTACAGCCTAGAAATGTACACACCACACATAGTACAGCCTTTCAGGTCAACACACACACACCTACGGGTGCAGCAAAGCAATCTTGCCCTGGTCCCTCTGCTCCCAAAAGCCTATATCAATGATCTGAAACCTTTTATTCTGCAGGTGTTTTGGACTACAACTCCCATGAGGGAATTGTAGTCCAAAAAATCTGGAGACCCAAAGGTTGCTGTAGACCCCTGGCTACCGCACTGTTTCTCTGTAATAGACCCAGAAGCGCCAACAGACCACAGCAATGGAATACATTGTGCTCTATAAGACCCCTCTATTTAACACAACATAGAGCCTTGGGGTAAATTAATGGGTTTCAAGCAGGACTTGTCTTTTTACAACGTCATGGCCATTTAAAAAAAAGAAACATCTCTGAACAGTATTTCAACATGTATGCACAGAGGAAACTTGGGAAACTCAAAGATCAGGTGACAACAATTTAGGATGGCACTTAAAACATCTAGAACCGACTAAAGGAAACCCCTACCACAACAAGCGAGACGATGTCAGGTCGAATAGGACCCAAGCGACACCCATGAGGATGGAAATCAGCATCCCTAACCAACCCCAGCCAACAACCTCACCCGCCCCATAACTGCCACTAGGTATCATACTTGTATAGAGTTGTGTGAATGTTAGCACTTGCCACACTTGAACTAAGTTGTGGACATTGGCATGGGCCTAGACCGGATGGAGTTGTGAATGATGGCAGCTGGAGAGAACACAAAAGTTTTAGCGCCTATTTCACCCCTCGGCACACACCTCTCAAACTCTAACCAAACACAACCACAAGCCTACAACACAACAATCCGCACAAGCTTCACTACACTGCAACAACAAAACAAACCACACATAAACTCGCACAACAGCACACAACGACTACCAACCGGAAACACCCCAAGCCCAGCCAACAGACCCACCAGGCTGAGGTTGCCAACAGCACATCACTACTCCAGCTTATTCCCGCTAACCCAATCCCTCCCTTCCCTTTTTTCAGAGCCACCAGAGCGCCAGGGGACCACTCCGGGGCGCGGTGCAAATGCGCGGTACAAATATCCTTTAACATTAACATGCATAAGGAACTGAATGAGTGAAAAATCACTCTGCTTTCTAAATTTGCAAAAACATTTGTTAGCAATTTTTGTGCTAGCCAAAAAAACGTCAGAGGGGCCATAGGCATGTTTGGCGAGGGTCTGTCTAAATTTGATTCACATGTACTACATAAACACATTCTGGAGACACCAAGGTCTTCCATGGCCTGAATTCATCTGCTAATCCTTCTCACATGAGCCTCGCAAAGCAGCAGAACGAAGCGCTATATTACACTGGCCGATGATCCAGGCCTGACATGTCTTATGCCAGTGGTCTTCAAACTGGGGGGCTATCCTCCCTGGGGGGGGCAAAAGATGTTCGGGAGATGCTGGGGCAGACTCTGAAAATGGATTAAAATGGCAGTGTTTAATATAAAAAAGGATTATGGCGACTGCTTTTAATATAAAATATAAGCAGTAGGTAATCTACTTATAATTTAAATAGCCTGCCCTCCACCCCCAGTCCCCACCTGCATATCCTTTGGGACCCTTAAGGGCCAACCTTTAGTGGGGACCCAGAAGCAATATTTGTACTCATGGGGTGATTCGGTATGAAAACATTTGAAGCGTTATAAGCGTTATGTATACATACTGTGATTGTGTTAGAGAAAATACAAAAAGACAGGATTCTCGGCTAGTCACTGGTTTAGGCCGATCAAGATCACAACGAAATTAAATAGAGAAAACAGACACGTGCTGTGTGACAGTCCTCCGATGGCCCGGCAGGAATATTCCAAGTTGGAGGGAGCAGAAAAAAGTCATAGTTGGTCAATGTCCCCGTGCCCCCCCCTGCAGGTGTTATTGGATGGTCCTGGTTTCGTGAGGGGCATCATGGCGTCTTCCGGTAGATGCTTTCAGAAGCGGCAGCACTCAGATGGACTGATACCCGCCATGGGAGCGCCTCCGTCCAATGAGGTAGGCCACCACGACGATGACGATGAGCACCGCCAGGATCACCCCCACGATGATGGGCACTACCATGCTGGGCTGGTCGGCGGGGCAGTGCTCAGCTGCAGAGGAAGAGAACAGGAAGTCAGAGTTACCCGTCAGTCAGTGCGGTTCACGGCCAATACCGCAGACAATCACCGACACATCGTGTCAAGCCATCGCTCTGGGATCTCAAAGGAGACTAAGTGATCATCGGCAAGGCGAGCCGTTGAAACTGCACACACATCAAGTTCTGTTCACCAATACTGCCAAGAGTAGAGTGGTGCATCCCAAAACCCTTGCCCCTCCACGGCTGAGGTACATTGATGTAGGCAAACCATTTATCACACAAGTGTCATGATGAGACAATGAGACCAGAAACCTTGCAAAGAGGACACAGGCCGGGTCACTGATGCTACTAAGACTGGCTTATTTCCTGCTATGAACTTTGCCCCTGGAAGAAGTAACCAACTAAGGTCCACCTCCACCGTACACTGCCGGAAGTACCTGAAGACCCTACAGATCATCCCACCCATCACTGACTGCTCCACTAAACCCTACTTCTCCCCCTCTGGAGATCCCTCTGCTCTCTGGTACTCCCCCCATCCATTGCAGGTCCTCTGCTACCCCTGCACCCTACTTTTACTCATGACACTACACCCACTAAGTAAAGGGATCTGTTGCTTGCCATGTTGGTTTGCTCTTTATAAACCTCAAACATTCATGAGTTCCTGAGTAGTAGGATGCACCACACAACTATGTCCCCAAGCCTCAGGTACATCATTGTTGACAAACCTAAAACATACAAGCGTTATGAACCCCCAAACAAGTAAGATGATGAGATGATAGTGCGTAGATAGCAAAGCCGTCAACGGCCTCTTCGTCAATGCTCCCAAGGATGGTTGGGTGTACCCCTTAGTCCTTCCCCACCACTGCTCTTGTACCTCAGTGGACAAAAACCTACAACAGACAAACATCATGAGCTCTCAAGCAAGATGTCTCCAAGAGTGCTGGGGTGCACCAACCAACCCTGTCCAACCACCCCTCTGGCACCTCCTATTTAGACAAACCTAAAAACATAGCTTTCATGAGCACCCAACCACGCAAGATGAAGGGGTGAAACTGCAGATATAGCAAGCTGGTACCAGCCCTGTTCACCAACGCTACCTATATTTGTGGGGTGAAACACCCACCACTGCCCCCACCCCTCTTGTACATCAACCCAGACACACCATAAGATTTATAAGCACCAACCCATTCAGCAGATATAGGCCTGGCATCCATTCCACCAGGTGGGGTGCCACTGAACTTTACCCTTACCTTGTAGTAACCCACCAGCGTGGGTAAAAGGTGGTCCCTTTCTCCTTTCCACTCATCTGCTATCTATCCCTCACTGTTAAAATGTAGCTGTATGTTCTTTCTCTTAATTCCACAATCAGGGCCTCATTATAACCCTGCCGGTCTGGTAATAAAGTGGCAGTATTAACATATACCGGCATTTTACCGGACTGGCAGAGTACAACTATGCCGGTGAGGGTAACAAGACTTACCTCCAGCCAAGGGCTGGAGGTAACTCAGGCCCCCACCGCCATAAAACAGCCGGTACCTTCGGAACCGGTATTGCTGGTGACAAAAATACCAGAAAATACCCCCATTGAGTCCTATCGAGATTCACTGCCTTTTCCGCCAGCTGTAATATCCCGATAAACCGGGATATCATGCGGCGGAAACGGTAGGGTTCGTTTGCCAGTATCCTGGAGGATATTCCGCCAGGATACCGGCAAACCTATAAAGAGGTCCATTATTTGTTACCACTTCTCTGGCCACTGCTTTGGGGACAGCAAATAAAATAAATGAATTCCTGGAAGCCCCTCATCTGACACTCCTGGACACTTCTGCAGTCTATGCAATGGGGAACCAAAAAATCTCTCTAAGCAGACTGATAGCTGAGAATATCTGATTGGCCCTGGACTGAGTTCAGTCTTACCTCTATAACAGTTGAAGGTAAGCAAGGGCTCAGAAAAATCCTGAACACGTGGTACGTGTGGAGTGCCTCAGGAGGCATTCATTATAGCATCTGTTAATATTTACAGGCGCCAAATTACGTCGGCTATGAACAACATGAAATTAATTTCCAAATGTTTCCAAATAACGCCCAGATCCACACTGGACTGGGAAACGACTTTGGTTACCAATCAAATCTTTAAAACTGCCTCAACTGCATCAACTGCCTCAACTGCATCAACTGCTGGGTGCAAGCCAGCTTCCTCGCTCTCAATAGCTCTTAATCTGAGATCCTCATTCTGAGATCAAGCAACTTCCCTTAACGTGACCGACACCATGGATCTACCCCCGGTCTTCCACAAAGAGAAAAGAAACTGGGAATAACTTTTGATAAAGAGCTGTTGCTCAACCCCCAGATTGATTCAGTGGTCAAGGGCATTAACTTCCAGCTGACTATGGTCTCAAAGATCATTTGTTTGTTATAAGACAACCATCACAGGAACTGTCCAAAGCCTTGCTCATGTCAGGACTAAATTAATGTAAAGAAATTTACACTGGACTCCCTGAAAAAAACCACAGATACGCCACAATGACTGAAAAATCAGACTGTCAGTCTTCTTCTCAACTCGAGGAAATGCACCCGCAGAAAACCATTTTCAAAAGACCATCATTGAATGCTGATAGAATCCAGGCTCTCATTCAAAGTTCTATGCACAACGAAGAAGGCATCTGCTTATAATAAAAGGCCAGATGTATATTTGCCCGATGCCGCCATGCACAGTAGAGGCTGCACGGACGCGCATAATGCTCCGCTAGAGGTACCTGTTGCCTTAGGATATTCAGAGGTCCAAGTCGCATAGCTTCGCCTGTTACAGTGGTCCAATGTGCATAGATTTGTCTGCTGTCACTGCTAGAGGGAGCTGTAAGTTCAGGATATATAGTCCTCCTACTGTGTCAATGAAAACCTGTGCTTTGACCGTGTACACGGGCCTGTAAACTAGTATTATAATAAAGCGACAAGAAATGTAGGTAGAGTGAGCACCACATATACTAACATATAACAATTACACTATTGTGCTGAAATGTAAAGGTGCTAGCCAACCAAACAATCCTTGCACTGGGTTGGTACTAATAAATGTTCACAAACGACCATGAGATGGCACCCACTGTGCTGGCTGCACTCTTAAAGGAAGAAACCGAAACAAAGTCAGTTAAAGTCATCAGCACTACTTATGATACATAGTATATTTGTGCCATACCGTGTGGTTCAAAATGTGATCAGTCTCAAAAATATGTTATGTTATGTTCTTTGGCATTTATATAGCGTCCTATACATCATTGGTATGATCTCAAAGTGCTTTTGGGTTGAAAACCCTTGGATACCGTAGTCCAGGTCAGTCAAGAGAGTAGGGTAGAATACAGTGCTTGGGTGCACTCAGTATATGAGCAGCCAGTGTGATTTGCTTGATAGTGGCAGCATCCTAACACTAGGTGCGGTGGTAGTGAGAGATCAGTCAAATGTGTGCATTCAGGTGGTTGGTCTCTGAGACTGCATTCTGGCGGCATTAGGCTTCTGTAGGATGTTTATGTGTGAAGCTAGGCCGATTTGTTCATGGGGTATAGCTGCGTTCTAACAGGTTGTTGAGGTGTTCATAGAGAAATTGTTAGTATGTGTGCAGCTAGGCTGAAATTCATTGAGGGGTATAGCTGCGCTCTATTGTTTGTTGGTGTAGAGTAGAGAGTGAGCATAGCGGTGGGAGAGGTGAGTGTGTGGAGTGGATGATTTACTCTTAGGAGCCCAATGTTCCTGGGTACTTTCTAGGTCTGGATGAGCTGGCAGTGATCGTCCTCATGTTTCGCTGTAAGGGTACTCTAAGATAGATTTGCAGGTTGGACCGGAGTAAGTTAGGATTTGCACAGTCAGAGGGTCATTGTTCATTAGGCTCGCCACTATGTGTCTGGAGCCCTGGTTGTCATTTATGGTGGGTTACAGGGTAGGTCTTGGCAGGTACTGGTGATATAGGTCAGGATGTATCTCGCAGTACTATAGCCCTACCGAGGCAGTGGTGCTAAGGACGGGCTGGACTGAGGCATTGTAGAGCCTGGTTGGTTTGGTGCTTTGGGAGGGTTCGTATCTTAGGTGTGTAGTTGGGGAAGGTAGGGAGTGAATGGGTGTGATCAACTTGATGGCACAAGAGGCTGCTGGGTCTGTCTAGTAGTATCGGGAAGCGTAGAGTCGGCAGATGCATATCCTAGAGCCTGCTCGACACTAAAGCTGCCAACTGTAGCCTGACAGTTCCTAAATCCGCCTTAATGTCTTATTGGTCGTTTTCTGTGGTCCTTTCTCTCAGTATCCCTAGGAACACTTGTTGGCCGGCAGTAATTACTTTCCAATGTAATATCATTGAACTCATGATTCTATAATTTTGGTGAGTTTCGGCAGCCTTAGACGGGTCTAAACATTGTTTACTGAAAAAGCCAGGTTTTAGAGCTTTACAGACGGCCATGTTGTCTTTGGTGTGTCGAATGAGAGGGAGGAGAGAGTTCCACAGAGTTGGAGCCAAGGTTGAGTAGGCGGACCCTCCATTACTGGTTGAATTGGAGGCTGGAATCACTAGTAAGAGAGCAGTGCTTGACCTTAGGGACCATGATGGGTGGTAGGGTGTAATGTTCTCTAGTAGGTATGCTGGGCCAGTCATGTGCACGGCTCGGTGGGTAATGCATAGGATTCTGAAAGTAGCCCTTTGTCCAACAGGGAGCCAGAGAAGGGTGCAGAGAGAGGGGGAGATGTGATCCCTGTGTCCCAGTGCAAGAATGTGTCCGGTGGCAGCGTTTTGGGCTCTTTGGAGTTTGCTAAGTTGGTATGCCGGTGTACCCAGATATAAAGAGTTGGCATAGTTCAATCTAGACACAACAGTGCACATAATAGTGGCAAGTCTGTTGGGGTAGGTGAGGTAAGGGAAAATGCGTCTTAGGAACTAGGTGGTAGTGACAGGATTTTGATACATTATTGATCTAATGGGAGAGAGTTAAGTCAGAGTCCACAGTGCAGCCAAGGTTCTTGACTATTTCGGAAGTAGGAGTGGGGTGCCACAGGAGAGGGACATGGGAGTGGTTGCAGAAGGGCAGTGTTCCCACACAGCATGATCTCGATTTTATCTGGGTTCAGAAGGAGGTGGTTTCTTTTCATCCATCGGTGAATGTCTCTGAGGCAAGCTTCAAGGTCGGGTCGTGGGTTGGAGCTTGTTTTGGGAATTCTCAAGATAATTTGGGTATTGTCAGCGTAGTTGTAGCAGATGAGGTTGTGCACGTGGATGATCCCAGGTAGAGTGGTCAGATAGAGGTTGAAAAGGAGAGCAGAGAGGCAGGCGCCTTATGGTACTTCAGTGTTCACGGTGCGGGGCGGTTGAGAGAAAGGGGGAGAGGAGAGTGATCTGTTTCCTGTTGTAGAGGAATGAGGCAATCCATTTAAATCTCCTGTAATTCAAGCACCTAAAACATGGAGGCAGGATAATTGAAGAGCAGGTCCTTAGGACCTGCAATGTCTTAAATCCCAGCTTGTGGTGAAAAGCCAACTAAAGAAAGCTTAGAAAACAAATGGAAGAGTATATGTTACAATCGACCCAGGTGATACCTACTTCTTACTGTGGAAGCGACCGAGGAATCCTGGGCTGTGGTAACTTAGCCTACATCCGATTGTGCAAAGAGATTGTGAGTAGAATAAGTGACTCAACCAGAGCGTTTTTAATTATCTACTCTTAGGTGCTATGACTCCTTGATTTGCCTCGTTTGGGAACAACTTGGCCAAAACTCAATAGCACTAAGGCAGATGTCTGCAATCTGTGGTTCTCCAGCGTTTTTGGACTACAACTCCCGTGGTCCCTCAACATTGACTATGCTGGCAGAGAATAATGGGAGATGTAGTCCAAAACATCTAGAGAGCCAATGGTGGCAGACCCAACCACTAAGTTCCGGCACTTGTGCAAGGGGCTCCAATGAGCTCCAATAAAACATCTATTCTCTGCAGGCCCCACCACACAGCACGCATAACGTACATCGGCCAAACTGTCCATCCTGCAGCTGGAAGGCTTGGATTTGCGGCTGGACCATGTTGAGCAAGACATCGCGCGACACCTGGATGGTGAGGTTCTTGCACTGGTAAGATCTGCCGGTCACAGTCTCGAGCTCATGCAGGCTGGAATTGTGAGCACCAAAAGATGTTTCTGTAGAGGGGACAAAACAGTGCAGAAGTAAAGAAAGGAACGGCCAGAAACATTCCCTACCCCCCTTTGCCCTCCCAAAGCAGAGTCACTATACATAGCAATCCTCGGGGCCTATGACGCAGAACGCAGGTGCCCGCTTGGCAGGACAGCCTATCCCAACACTGAATAGCCAGTATATGAGCGACAGTTACCTCTGCGCCAGTGTCACTATGCTCCTTCCAGTAAACTACAGTGACCCCTTGTGGTTGAAAGACAGATTGCAGTCTCCTTCTAGAGAATTCAACCAGTGCTATACTATGACTGACCACTGGTTTTAACTAGCCCCAGTGCCATTCTGTGAGTGGCCCCTAGTTGCCACTAGAGCCACTGAAGACAGTGATTGAAACAGACTTGACCATGGGGAAGGGCAGACCATATGTGACCGAAGTTGAAGTCTTTCTTAGACCACTAGATGTCAGTCTTTCACTCAAGTCATCCCGATTCTCCCACCAGGACATGTCCCGGCCCAAAGTGAGAGCTGCCTTCAACTGATTAATGTTCTATTCCACTGACCATGCCTTGAAAATTACTAAGACGCAAAGTCTTCCCACACATAAATCGACATCTGCATTAATAGGGCCGTCGTGTGTCCTGCTACAGAATTGGTTGATGATGCACAAACCGGCCAGGATTATACTTTCCAGATATAGCTGCTCAAAAACAAAGTGGCTGATGAGCTTTGGTTTGTAAAGCTGGGGAGGCGGGGGATTAAGGAGAAGCCTTCACAAAGGATTGTGGCAGACCGACAGTGGCCGACAAATAGTGACATAGAGACATGTATTGCAACTCTTGCACTAGTGGTGCATTCCCAGGTAGAGCTGGCAGGATCGCCACAAGACAACGAGATGGCACAGCAGCCTGCCACCCCTCTGTGGATTAGTCAAGCTCACAGAGAGATGCCCCAGTACATGTGGGGGCTTCAGACTAACCAGTGGGATGGTATTGCAGGTACAAGGCACATAGGTCACGGGTGGCCTCTAGGAGAGAGTGTAAACTGATCAGGAAATGTGGCACTGCCAGTGTTGTGAGTGATCCGTCAATGGCTGAGGCATGGATGGAAGGCACAGGGACTAAACAGAGTGGTTGGGCAATCACATCGCCTGTGCAAGTACTGGTTGGGCAGGGGCCTGGCAAAAAAAAACCCAATGATGGCCCTCATGCCTGGCATGCAGGACTACCAGAATCAAGTCTTGTTTAGAGGTTATGACAAGAACCCCAGAATGTACTATTGTCAATAGGCATGCCCCACCTAGACGGCAACAAGTTATTATATGAACCTCAGAACCAGCCCTTGTTTAGAGATGACTTACACATACATGTAGTGCAGTACTGGCCTTGGTGTGATGCAACAACTGGAGACTGACTTTACTTAGATGGGACAGGCACTCACACCTGGAATTCTGCTGGAAGGCACAATGTAACCCATAGTCCCTGACACACTCACCTTTGGACTGAGGCAACGATTGGTTGATGCTTAGGAAGACATCACTCAAGTAGACATATTGCTTAGAGGTGTTCTGCGAGAAGAAACAGAGAAAAGTCATTAAGGTCAAGCAAACGGTGTGGCATATATACCCCCAATCTGCAGAAATGGCGCTGTGGGCATGGTGATTATCCAAGGGCATATGGGGCTCCCAATCACTTGAGAGGAGGGCCAGAAAGAAGGAAAACACTTCCCTCTCTGTGTTTTTCCTAGACTTACATGCTAAGAATTGTGGGATGCAATCAAAGGCCCCAAACCAATTGAACTGAAAGGCCCACTGAAAAAATGACCAGCCAGCCTTTAAAACAAAACCTTCACACTGAAAATGGGTCTATTAAGGCAGACTGTGGGGTTTCTGCAAGAAACACAAGGAAGGCCATGTGAGAAAGGTCTACCTGTCATTACAAAAGGAAAATCAGCATTTTAATTCACAGTGGCAGAAGAAATGCAAATGCCCCTTTCACGTGGAAAGCAGGATTTTTGAACACTGACACCAAAATGGCTTTGTATGGGCGTTGTCAGTTTAATGCAAGACATGGAAAAGATGTAACCCTCCTAACATAAAGTGATCAGGGAAAAGACATGGTGTCTGTTGACAAAAAGTAATGCACATTAAGCTTCACATGCAAAATACTGGCAAACATTTGAAAAGAAAATCCCACTTTGCTTCCATGAAAAGTTCCTGAAGGCCAGAGGCAGACCATTTTGCTTGTTATGGGGCAAATGTCACAAAGGACTCCCCCACTTAAAGCCTGGCCTGCATCCCAGCTGTTTACAACTGCAATAAAGTGGGGTCACTAAGAGTGTTGAAAACAAACTTCCCCCAGACTGGGAGTCTCTGAAAACTCATTTCTGTGCAGGGCAGATGAACTAGCCAGTGCATTACCGGAATGTAGGTGGAAGCGGGGCTGGAATCAAGGCTGAACTCTGAAAAGAAAATACAGGAAAATAGAAGCTTTCTAGATTGAAATGGTGGTCCCCTTAAGATAAGAGGACAGAATGCCAAATGTCTGCAGAAGGGGATCTCTATGCTGGCTGGCGCATCCCATGTATTTATGATCTGAAGCCTAGCCCAGAGTGGCAAATGGCATGGAGACCAGAGAGCTACAATTTGCATAACATGACGATTTCATATTAATTTAAATGGACTGTTACCACTTATGCCTTTTTCTCAGCAACCATTAGTCGAACTGCTTTCATTTTCATGTCATTGTTTAGATAATTTCCAGGCGATTTTGTTGAAATAAAATTCATCTACCTGCGACTTAGGGAATTGTTATGACCAGCTAAAAGATGTTCCTGGCTGCTCTGAACATGTTCCAAATTTGAGAGTTGGCAAACTGGTGGAGGGTAAAATTAGGAATGTGGGGGGTAAATTGCATGTTCCTAACTGTTATACATTTTGTAAAAACAGTGAGAAATTGCTAAACGGGTGAGCAACATGGGGTTTCTATGCGCGGACCCGGGATCAAACCTGTGTTGCTCCGTGTCATCTTGCTTCCAAGGTGTGCATGTTGCCCCTGAGCTACCCTCCTGAGCCAACTGGGAGGACTGGACATTTACTAGCTCCATGAACATGATGAGAACCCAGGACCATGAAAGACACTTCACCATTACTTAGCCATTACTCTGTTACTGTGTAATCTGAACTTGAGCTAAACTCACCTCCTGCCACCTCCTATCAAATACGGTGCCCATATCTATACAGCTTCATAAAGTTTACACCAGGCAACACATCACTACTCAATTGTGCTCACCATCTCACTCCACCTAGCCTCACCACGGTTGTGCTCCGATTGCCCAATGGTAATAACCTACTATATTACCTGCACAACTCCTACACCAAATATGGCCAAACACCAACATCTCATGCTTCCCTGCTCAGACCTGATTCCACCAACTCTGTTCTTGCCGGCCCTCAGGATAAATGAGAGTTTAAATTCACACTCCAAATCCACTGTACCTAAATCTCCAAATAACACCCGATGCAATCCCACATCTATAGTTCAAATCCCCTCGCTCACGCCACCCACATACCTAAGAAACTTAAGACTTGGAGCTCGAGCCTATCACCAATCACAAATACACTGCTAAAACCTACAACACACCAGCGCACATAAACGCACACAGCAAGAAGATCCTGGAACTCATCACCATACACCACGCCATATGCCAGTCCCTACCCCCGTGGTACATCATCCTCTGCCAGGACAGACCCACACACAAAGGTGGAGCAGTTGCCCTTATAGTCAAAAAAACACTTAAGGCTAGACAAATTAAATCTGCCACATCAGATAACTTTGACGCCCTATCTGTGAAGATCTCCTTCTCGCCCAACGACACCATGACAATGCACCTCATCTACTGTCCTCCAGGACCTCTTCTGGACTTCCAAGCCAACCTCCTACACCTCATAGGCAATGACCTCAAACCTAACACTAGAGCCATACTCTTAGGAGAGTTCAATCTCGGCTACAAGGATGCAAAAGACAAACACAGTAAAGCCTTTGCTAGACCTCCTAGACATAGAATTCATTCAAAAAGTCGACTCCGCCACCCATAGCAAAGGACGCATACTAGATTGGCTAGCTGACTACAATTGCGGTGTAGACATCAGCTCTAATACACCACGGCCTTGGACAGACCACCATCTCATCCATTTCTATATCCCTACAAGTGCCGTATCCCCACAAAACCTTCCCATGCCAGCTGCCCTTGCTAGATCAAAAAAACTGCTCACTAAAGAAAGAATACTCTCTTTTCTAGAAATCTCAGCCATAGCTTCACCACTTTCAAACAACCCCACGGAATTGGTCGATTTGTACAATGCCGCCATCAAAGAGGTGATCGACACAATCGCCCCGTAAGAGAGAAAAAAGCTAAAAGACTCTTTCACATCAATTCCTGGTATAACCAAGTGCTACTTGACCTAGAAGTACTCAAAGACACCCCCTCAACAAATGGCAATCTGCCCATCCACCTCCGCTCGTGACTCCTACCTGGCTATCACTAAACAATATAAAATTGCTATTGCCACAGCCAAAGCGGCAGCTTACAATACCAGAATAGACAATGCCAAATCCCACTCAAAAGAAATATTCGCCATCTTCAATGAGCTTGTCATACCTCCCATGTCCAAACATCAAACTGTTAAGGACGAGAAATGGTGTTATAACATCCAGAAGGCTATGCTGGACAAAATCGAGTTACTTAAAAAAAAGAAATCACAACTAACTACGCCAACCTACCTCAGGTCACCCGCACAACAAACGCGGCACCTAACTCTAAGCCCACTATCCCTCCCGACAGCAAACCACATCCGCCATTTACCTTAAGAAACAACATAAAACCCTCACTATGTAAAGGTGACATTTGCCCAGCAAACATAATCAAAGACTGTTCAGAAGCACTAGCACCCTTCATTACAACTTTTAGTAATGCTTCATTTGCCTCTGGCGCAGTACCCTCGTCCCTCAAGGAAGCATGGGTTCGGCCACTCCTAAAAAAGCCCTCGTTAGACACTGACTCTCCAAATAACTACAGGCCCATTACGATTGTGTATTTTCTGCTGAACATCCTGGACAAGGCTGCATATCTCCAGATACAAGCCTACCTAGACCTCTAGAACTATACAACATCCTAGGAAAGAGACAATCTGGTCTTCGTCCACGGCATGGCATCGAACCAGCCTTGCTTGATTTAAACAAACAACTCCTAAGAAATATGGACAAGGGCAAATTAGCTATCCTCCTACTTCTCGACCTGTCAGGAGCGTTTGACCTGGTTGACCACAAAGTCCTCAAGACACACCTCGCAGACACGGCTCACTTCTCCGCTGAGATCACCACTTGGATCACATCCTTCCTGGTGGGCAGAGCCATAAGGGTGTTCTCAGATCAAGCATCAGCTGCCCCATCCCCAATCAGCTGTGGAGTACCACAAGGCTCCTGCACCTCCCTACGCTCTATAATCTATTTACCCTACCACTCTTTAACGACTTAGAAGAATTCGGCATAACCTTCACCAATTATGCTGATGATACACAAATTCTTATCCCACTATCTGGTGACTACCAACAAGACCTAAACACCCTACAAGACACCTATGCCATCATCAAGGCCTGGATGGCAGCTAATGGCCTCTTTCTAAATGGGGACAAAACCGAGATCCTACTCGTTGGTCCAAAAGAAATCCTTAGGAAACTAGACAGCAAATACTGCAACTTCAAAATAGATAATTTAATAATTACAGCGTCTTCCTCTGTAAAAACTTTGGGAGTGTACCTAGACGCAACCCTGTCCATGGATAGACACGAAAGCTATATCTCCTCAGAAGCAGCACTCACAACAAAAAAAAACGGTAAAACCTCACCTATCCACTGGAAACTGCCTCAACATTGCCAGAGCCACTATAGGTGCTAAACTGGACTATTGCAACTTCCTCCTATTGGGCACTTCTGCAAAAAACATTAACAGACTATAAGTTACACAAAATAACGCACTGAGAGCAGCACTCAATATCCCAGGAGGGAGCACATCTCCCAAGCAAGACAAAAAGCCCACTGGCTCCCAGTCAAAGAGCGCATCTTGTTTAAGACCCTCACCATCACCCACAGATGCCTATCCCAATCTGCTCCAATCTATCTAGCTGAACGAAAACATCCAGTGTAGACATTCAGACCAAAACGAGACATGTACATACACACACTCTCAATTCCTACCTTCAACAGAACCAAAGCCGGTGGGTCAAGTTTTGAAGTCCTAGCACCAAAATCTTGGAACTCACTGCCACCTAAATTGAGATCGGCAACATCGTTCCTGGCCTTCAGAAAGGCATTGAAGACCACCTTATTCAAATAAGCTCTCTTTCCTGCTCCACTGTTCCCATGTAACCTTGGAACATGAGCAAGGTCTTTAACTAAGCCTGTTTACTGTTTCTTCATTATTGTACTTATGTCAATATCAATACTGTGCTATGACAAGTGAGCTCTCTGTAACAGCGCCACGATGCCCCAGGGCAGATGGGCGCTTAAAAAATGCAAATAAATAAATAAATAAATAAATTGACTTTCCGTTGCCACTATGTTAATAGCAGCTTCTCACTTAAATGTCCTTTGGCTCATAAATCTGCCTGGAGACAGGTTCTCCTCGGCTAAAGATTGAAGTTGTTCACCTCGCACCATAAAAGGCCAGTACACAGCAAATGCATGTCTGCAACTGATCAGAATGAGGTCATTGTCCATTCCACATAAGCACGACAGAGTGAAGGCGCCTAAATACAACCGGAAACGCATGAGTGGCATTATATTTAGGATGACTGGTCTGATGGTGTGCCATGCCATTCCACTGACCCTAAGGCTCCAGGAAAACCTCCTCTGCTTCAGGAAAGAACTCAAAGCCTGTCTCTCCCAGACATTATATATGGTCAGACCTCAATGCCTCGGTCTCACCACCGAGAAAGGACTTTCAAGCATTCCACGGTACACACATCGCCACAGGATCCTTTGACTACTCCAGAGCTTCTGCCAAGGGGATCCCAAACCCCTCAATGCTTGGCTCTCTCAAGACAGCCCACACAAGCCCCATGAACAGCGCACACCACTGGATCAGCCAGGCACTGTCTCCAACTAAGCCAACTCTTTGAGGATGGTGCAGCTACCCTATCTCCAAACAGCATCATCAAGAAGCCCTGTGATTTAAGGAAAGGCTTCATGGATACCTTCTCCCCCTGACTGTCTGGAACATCTGCCCTGGGACCCAGACTCCCAAAACTGCGGACTGCAGTCTTACATTGAATGGGGAGCACCCTACCACAACCCACTTGTCCCTCCCACTCTTCTGCCATGGCCACCGGACCGCCAAACTGCAACTCACAATCCTGTATTGAATGCGGTACTCTCTTTTCCACTCCCTCCCCATAACTTCATCTCTCAGTCTTCCTGGCCAGCTCATCCTTTTAGTCTTTCCTCCTCATCTTTCCCTGCCCAGCACTATGGGGGAGTTTTGCCTGCATGCGGATTCTGTACAAAATAAATAAAGAAATAAAAAAGAGTAGCGCGTGGGACGACGACTCCTCTAACAATAATCCTGCGAGAAAAGAAAGCCAGAAGGACATAGACAGAAAGGTGGTCAGGTGTGTCTGAGCTGCAGTAATGTAGAAGAATGGACTCACTTTCAGAGGAGAGGCCAAGACTTGCCACAGAACTATGGACCTTGAAACAAGGTGGTCAAGCGCGTCACAGCTGCAGTACTATACAAGAATGGACACACTCTCCGAGGAGAGGACAAGACTTGCCACAGAACTATGAAACGTGAAACAACAGTAGTCAAGGGCTTCAGAGCTGCAGTACTATACAAGAATGGACGCACTCTCGGAGGATAGGACAAGACCCGCCACAGAACTATGAACCTTGAAACAAAGCAGTCAAGTGTGTCTGAGTAGCATTGGTACACAAGAATGCAAGCACTCTCTGAGGAGAGGACTTGACTCTCCACAGAACTATGAACCTTGAAACAAGGCGATCAAGGGCGTTTGAGCTTCAGTAGTGCACAAGAACTGACGCACTGTCTGAGGAGAGGACAAGACTTGCCCAGAACTATGAAATATGAAACAACAGCGGTCAAGGGTGTCTGAGCTGCATTACTACACAGGAATGGACTCACTTCCAGAAGAGAGGACAATACTTGCCCAGAAATATGAAACGTGAAACAAAGCCGTCAAGGGCGCCTGAGCTTCAGTAGTACACAAGAATGGACTCACTTTCAGAGGAGAGGTCAAGACTCGCCACATAACTATAAACCTTGAAACAAGGCGCTCAAGCGTGTCTAAGCTTCAGTACCACATAAGAATGGACGCACTCTCCGAGGACAGGACAAGACTTGCCCAGAACTATGAAATGTGAAACAAAGCGGTTGAGGGCGTCTGAGCTTCAGTAGTACACAAGAATGGACTCACTTTCAGAGGAGAGGTCCAGACTCGCCACAGAACTATGAACCTTGAAACAAGGCGGTGAAGCGTGTCTGAGCTGCATTAGTACACAAGAATGGACACACTTTCCGAGGAGAGGGCATGACTCGCCACAGAACTATGAACCTTGAAACAAGGCGGTCAAGCACATCAGTGCTGCAGTACTACTCAAGAAACGACGCACTCTCCGAGGAGAGGACATGACTCGCCACAGAACTATGAACCTTGAAACAAGGTGGTCAAACGCTTCAGAGCTGCAGTACTACACAAGAATGGACGCACTCTATGAGGAGAAGACAAGATACGCCACAGAACTATAAACCTTGAAACAAGGTGGTCAAGCGCGTCAGAGCTGCAGTACTACACAAGAATGGACGCACTCTCTGAGGAGAAGACAAGACACGCCACAGAACTATGAACCTTGAAACGAGGCGGTCAAGCATTTCTGAGCTTTACTAGTACACAAGAATGGACGCACTCTCTGTGGAGAAGACAAGACTCGCCACAGAACTATGAACCTTGAAACAAAGCGGTCAAGCATATCAGTGCTGCAGTACTACTCAAGAATGGACGCACTCTCCGAGGAGAGGACATGACTCGCCACAGAACTATGAACCTTGAAACAAGGTGGTCAAGCGCGTCAGAGCTGCAGTACTACACAAGAATGGACGCACTCTCCGAGGAGAGGACATGATCCACCACAGAACTATGAACCTTGAAACAAAGCGGTCAAGCGTTTCTGAGCTGCATTAGTACACAAGCATGGACGCACTCTCTGAGGAGAAGACAAGACTCGCCACAGAACTATGAACCTTGAAACAAGGTGGTCAAGCGCGTCAGAGCTGCAATACTACACAAGAATGGACGGACTCTCTGAGGAGAAGAAAAGACTTGCCACAGGACTATGAACCCTGAAACAAGGCGACCAAGCACCTCAGAGCTGCAGTACTACACAAGAATGGACGCACTCTCCGAGAAGAGGACAAGACTTGCCACAGAACAATGAGCCTTGAAACAAGGCAGTCAAGCGTTTATGAGCTGTATTAATACACAAGAATGCAGGCACTCTCCGAGGAGAAGACAAAACTCGCCACAGAACTATGAACCTTGAAACAAGGTGGTCAAGCGCGTCAGAGCTGCAGTACTACACAAGAATGGATGCACTCACTGAGGAGAAGATAAGACACGCCACAGAACTATGAACCTTGAAACAAGGCGGTCAAGCATTTCTGAGCTTTATTAGTACACAAGAATGGACGCACTCTCTGAGGAGAAGAAAAGACTCGTCACAGAACTATGAACCTTGAAACAATGTGGTCAAGCGCGTCAGAGCTGCAGTACTACACAAGAATGGACGCACTCTCGGAAGAGAGGACAAGACCCGCCACAGAACTATGAACCTTGAAACAAAGCAGTCAAGCGTGTCTGAGCAGCATTAGTACACAAGAATGCAACCACTCTCCGAGGAGAGGACTTGACTCGCCACAGAACTATGAACCTTGAAACAAGGCGATCAAGGGCGTTTGAGCTTCAGTAGTGCACAAGAATGGACGCACTGTCTGAGGAGAGGACAAGACTTGCCCAGAACTATGAAACGTGAAACAACAGCGGTCAAGGGTGTCTGAGCTGCATTACTACACAGGAATGGACTCACTTTCAGAGGAGAGGACAATACTTGCCTAGAAATATGAAACGTGAAACAAAGCGGTCAAGGGCGCCTGAGCTTCAGTAGTACACAAGAATGGACTCACTTTCAGAGGAGAGGTCAAGACTCGCCACAGAACTATAAACCTTGAAACAAGGCGCTCAAGCGTGTCTGAGCTGCAGTACCACATAAGAATGGACGCACTCTCCAAGGAGAGAACAAGACTCGCCACATAACTATGAACCTTGAAACAAGGCGGTCAAGCGTGTCTGAGCTGCAGTACTACACAGGAATGGACGCACTCTCCGAGGAGAGAACAAGACTTGCCCAGAACTATGAAACGTGAAACAAAGCGGTCGAGGGCGTCTGAGCTTCAGTACTACACAAGAATGGCCTCACTTTCAGAGGAGAGGTCCAGACTCGCCACAGAACTATGAACCTTGAAACAAGGCGGTGAAGCGTGTCTGAGCTGCATTAGTACACAAGAATGGACAAACTTTCCGAGGAGAGGGCATGACTCGCCACAGAACTATGAACCTTGAAACAAGGCGGTCAAGCATATCAGTGCTGCCGTACTACTCAAGAATGGACGCACTCTCCGAGGAGAGGACATGACTCGCCACAGAACTATGAACCTTGAAACAAGGTGGTCAAACGCTTCAGAGCTGCAGTACTACACAAGAATGGACGCACTCTCTGAGGAGAAGACAAGACACGCCACAGAACTATAAACCTTGAAACAAGGTGGTCAAGCGCGTCAGAGCGGCAGTACTACACAAGAATGGAAGCACTCTCTGAGGAGAAGACAAACACGCCACAGAACTATGAACCTTGAAACGAGGCGGTCAAGCATTTCCGAGCTTTACTAGTACACAAGAATGGACGCACTCTCTGTGGAGAAGACAAGACTCGCCACAGAACTATGAACCTTGAAACAAAGCGGTCAAGCGTTTCTGAGCTGCATTAGTACACAAGAATGGACACACTCTCTGAGGAGAAGACAAGACTCGCCACAGAACTATGAACCTTGAAACAAGGTGGTCAAGCGCGTCAGAGCTGCAATACTACACAAGAATGGACGGACTCTCTGAGGAGAAGACAAGACTCGCCACAGAACTATGAACCCTGAAACAAGGCGATCAAGCACCTCAGAGCTGCAGTACTACACAAGAATGGACGCACTCTCCGAGGAGAGGACATGATCCACCACAGAACTATGAACCTTGAAACAAAGCGGTCAAGCGTTTCTGAGCTGCATTAGTACACAAGAATGGACGCACTCTCTGAGGAGAAGACAAGACTCGCCACAGAACTATGAACCTTGAAACAAGGTGGTCAAGCGCGTCAGAGCTGCAATACTACACAAGAATGGACGGACTCTCTGAGGAGAAGACAAGACTCGCCACAGAACTATGAACCCTGAAACAAGGCGATCAAGCACCTCAGAGCTGCAGTACTACACAAGAATGGACGCACTCTCCGAGGAGAGGACAAGACTTGCCACAGAACAATGAGCCTTGAAACAAGGCAGTCAAGCGTTTATGAGCTGTATTAATACACAAGAATGCAGGCACTCTCCGAGGAGAAGACAAGACTCGCCACAGAACTATGAACCCTGAAACAAGGCGATCAAGCACCTCAGAGCTGCAGTACTACACAAGAATGGACGCACTCTCCGAGGAGAGGACAAGACTTGCCACAGAACAATGAGCCTTGAAACAAGGCAGTCAAGCGTTTATGAGCTGTATTAATAAACAAGAATGCAGGCACTCACTGAGGAGAAGACAAGACACGCCACAGAACTATGAACCTTGAAACAAGGCGGTCAAGCATTTCTGAGCTTTATTAGTACACAAGAATGGACGCACTCTCTGAGGAGAAGACAAGACTCGTCACAGAACTATGAACCTTGAAACAATGTGGTCAAGCGCGTCAGAGCTGCAGTACTACACAAGAATGGACGCACTCTCGGAAGAGAGGACAAGACCCGCCACAGAACTATGAACCTTGAAACAAAGCAGTCAAGCGTGTCTGAGCATTAGTACACAAGAATGCAAGCACTCTCCGAGGAGAGGACTTGACTCGCCACAGAACTATGAACCTTGAAACAAGGTGATCAAGGGCGTTTGAGCTTTATTAGTGCACAAGAATGGACGCACTGTCTGAGGAGAGTACAAGACTTGCCCAGAACTATGAAACGTGAAACAACAGCGGTCAAGAGTGTCTGAGCTGCATTACTACACAGGAATGGACTCACTTTCAGAGGAGAGGACAATACTTGCCCAGAAATATGAAACGTGAAACAAAGCGGTCAACGGCGCCATAGCTTCAGTAGTACACAAGAATGGACTCACTTTCAGAGGAGAGGTCAAGACTCGCCACAGAACTATAAACCTTGAAACAAGGCGCTCAAGCGTGTCTGAGCTGCAGTACCACATAAGAATGGGCGCACTCTCCAAGGAGAGAACAAGACTCGCCACATAACTATGAACCTTGAAACAAGGCGGTCAAGCGTGTCTGAGCTGCAGTACTACACAGGAATGGACGCACTCTCCGAGGAGAGGACAAGACTTGCCCAGAACTATGAAACGTGAAACAAAGCGGTCGAGGGCATCTGAGCTTCAGTACTACACAAGAATGGCCTCACTTTCAGAGGAGAGGTCCAGACTCGCCACAGAACTATGAACCTTGAAACAAGGCGGTGAAGCGTGTCTGAGCTGCATTAGTACACAAGAATGGACACACTTTCCGAGGAGAGGGCATGACTCGCCACAGAACTATGAACCTTGAAACAAGGCGGTCAAGCATATCAGTGCTGCAGTACTACTCAAGAATGGACGCACTCTCCGAGGAGAGGACATGACTCGCCACAGAACTATGAACCTTGAAACAAGGTGGTCAAACGCTTCAGAGCTGCAGTACTACACAAGAATGGACGCACTCTCTGAGGAGAAGACAAGACACGCCACAGAACTATGAACCTTGAAACGAGGTGGTCAAGCATTTCTGAGCTTTACTAGTACACAAGAATGGACGCACTCTCTGTGGAGAAGACAAGACTCCCCACAGAACTATGAACCTTGAAACAATGTGGTCAAGCGCATCAGAGCTGCAGTACTACACAAGAATGGACGCACTCTCCGAGGAGAGGACAAGATCCACCACAAAACTGTGAACCTTGAAACAAAGCGGTCAAGCGTGTGTGAGCAGCATTAGTACACAAGAATGCAAGAACTCTCCGAGGAGAGGACTTGACTCGCCACAGAACTATGAACCTTGAAACAAGGCGATCAAGGGCGTTTGAGCTTCAGTAGTGCACAAGAATGGACTCACTTTCAGAGGAGAGGTCAAGACTCGCCACAGAACTATAAACCTTGAAACAAGGCGGTCAAGCGTGTCGGAGCTGCAGTACCACATAAGAATGGATGCACTCTCCAAGGAGAGGTCCAGACTCGCCACAGAACTATGAACCTTGAAACAAGGTGGTGAAGCGTGTGATGAGCTGCATTAGTACACAAGAATGGACGCACTTTCCGAGGAGAGGGCATGACTCTCCATAGAACTATGAACCTTGAAACAAGGCGGTCAAGCGCATCAGTGCTGCAGTACTACTCAAGAATGGATGCACTCTCCGAGGAGAGGCCATGACTTGCCACAGAACTATGAACCTTGAAACAAGGTGGTCAAACGCTTCAGAGCTGCAGTACTACACAAAAATGGACGCACTCTCTGAGGAGAGGACAAGACTCGCCACAGAACTATAAACCTTGAAACAAGTGGGCCAAGGGCGTATGAGCTTCACTAGTGCACAAAAATGGGCGCGCTCTCCGAGGAGAGGAAAAAACTCGCCACAGAACTATGAACCTTGAAACAAGGCGGTCAAGCGCGTCAGAACTGCAGTACTACACAGGAATGGACGCACTCTCCGAGGAGAGGACAAGACTCGCCACAGAACTATGAACCTTGAAACAAGGCAGTCAAGCGCGTCAGAGCTGCACTACTGCACAAGAATGGACGCACTCTCCAAGGAGAGGACAAGACTCGCCACAGAACTATGAACCTTGAAACAAGGTGGTGAAGCGTGTGATGAGCTGCATTAGTACACAAGAATGGACGCACTTTCCGAGGAGAGGGCATGACTCTCCATAGAACTATGAACCTTGAAACAAGGCGGTCAAGCGCATCAGTGCTGCAGTACTACTCAAGAATGGATGCACTCTCCGAGGAGAGGCCATGACTTGCCACAGAACTATGAACCTTGAAACAAGGTGGTCAAACGCTTCAGAGCTGCAGTACTACACAAAAATGGACGCACTCTCTGAGGAGAGGACAAGACTCGCCACAGAACTATAAACCTTGAAACAAGTGGGCCAAGGGCGTATGAGCTTCACTAGTGCACAAAAATGGGCACGCTCTCCGAGGAGAGGAAAAAACTCGCCACAGAACTATGAACCTTGAAACAAGGCGGTCAAGCGCGTCAGAACTGCAGTACTACACAGGAATGGACGCACTCTCCGAGGAGAGGACAAGACTCGCCACAGAACTATGAACCTTGAAACAAGGCAGTCAAGCGCGTCAGAGCTGCACTACTGCACAAGAATGGACGCACTCTCCAAGGAGAGGACAAGACTCGCCACAGAACTATGAACCTTGAAACAAGGTGGTGAAGCGTGTCTGAGCTGCATTAGTACACAGGAATGGATGCACTCTCCGAGGAGAGGACAAGACTCACCACAGAACTATGAACCTTGAAAAAAGGCGGTCAAGCACGTCAGAGCTGCAGTACTTCACAAGAATGGACGCAGTCTCAGAGGAGAGGACAAGCCTCGCCACAGAACTATGAACCTTGAAACAAGGCGGTCAAGCGCGTCAGAGCTGCAGTACTACACAAGAATGGACGCACTCTCAGAGGAGAGGATAAGACTCGGCACAGAACTAAGAACCTTGAAACAAGGTGGGCAAGCATGTCAGAGCTGCAGTACTACACAAGAATGGACGCACTCTCCAAGGAGAGGACAAGACTTGCCACAGAGCCATGAAACGTGAAACAACAGTGGTCAAGGGCGCCTGAGCTTCAGTAGTACACAAGAATGGACTCAATTTCAGAGGAGTGGACAAGGCTTGCCACAGAACAATGGACTGTGAAACAAAGGCAGTCAAGTGTATCTGAGCTGTAGCATTGCACAATAACAGGTTCACTTTCAGAGGAGAGGACAAGACTTGCCACAGAGCTATGAGCCTTCAAACAAAGGTGAGTCCCTACTCAAGGGCAAAGCTATCAAACCCACTCTCAGCCTGAAGGATCATATCTCATCCCAACAAGGCATCGGCACAAGTGTCAGACAGCCTTGCCAAGGGACTTAGAGCTAAAAGTAAAGAGACATTACAGAAAGATGTCCACAAAGGATAGTTGCCACAGGTTAAGACAATCACCACAACCCTGCGCGATCCCAATGTCACCAGGCCTAGTAATATCATTGTCTTTGTCCTCCCTTTGTTTCCCCACCCCTGCCTCGTCGCGCCTTGAAACACTTGTGTATAGGCGCGTTATAAATATCATATCATATCATAACCAGGACCAGCATGCCCAGACTCACTGCAAAGCAACATCGAAGGTGCAGAGAAGACAAGCACACACGGTCTCTGGTTGTCCGGGTGGATGGCATTTCTCTGACATATGCTCTACTCCTCTCGACCGCAGTCATCTGACCTCCCTGCTCAGAAAACCTCGCCCTTGCTCCCCTCACCAAAATCCTTTCCCCTTGACCTCCAAACACCTTCACTGAAGGCTCATAGTCTTGGTGTTTTGTCGGCTAGAGATCTGAAGGTTCAACAATGAATCACCCCAAATACTGCAAGAACCAACCTTTGAAAAAGAAAATGTTTTCTTGCCACCTACCAATGCAGAGAAGCCGTCATCTCCACTTCGAAACGTAGTCAACTTGAATACTGCTCGCGCCGCCTCTTGGGTCTTTCCTTTCACTCTTTGGCACCCGTCGTCAAAATACTCAACTTTGCAACTCTCCCCCTATGCACCTTTCGCCATTCTTCTCCCGCTCCTCCCCAGAAACTCCACATGGGCTGGATCCTGATGCACAGATAGCACAGCAAGTAGAGCGCTCGCATGATGCAGGTTCGAATCCCGGCAGGGCCAAACTCAGCCTTTCATCCTTCCGAGGTCGGTAAATGAGCACCACACACCGTAGGTAATAATAAGCAGATACCTGAGGGTTCGTAGCGCTATATAAAATGCACAAGCAAACAGCCAGTCCATCTACAGCAATGGTATCCAAACCTGTTTGTGCTGAGCACACCCTTGAGTACAAAAGCCATAACTGCTTGTTTTTTCCCCAAACAAAAGCAGCCACTGTACCCCCTTTTTAGAGAGCCCCATGTCCCCTGGGCATCCTTCTGGCCAGCCCCGCAGTTTGAAGACCACTGATACAGACGTTTCATGGGCAAGCCCTCTCCTACCTTGCTGCTTCTATCACCCGGCACTCCCAAGCTTGTGCACTCTGGTTCAGCACCCTTGTACATTTCCCTGTCCCTCGCCCAGCCTATGCATCCTCTCAGGGTCTCCCCTTGCCGCTCCCCGCAGCCACCACTGCACTTCACTAACGCATGGAATCCAGGACACCACCAACATGCATGCATTCAAGCTGGACCTCAAGCTCTATCTTCTTGTCTCTTCCACAGGGAAAGCCCCTCCACACTATCCCTGCACATTCTACCACCCCTTTGAACACCTCCCACCTTCCATAATTCTAAGAGAACTGACGTCCACCTATACATTCTTCTTGCATCTCGCCTGTCTGTCCCCAGGTCATGGTCTACCTCACTCCTAACATGACCTGGTTCATGTTTGGAATCGCCCAAAATTACAGAGTTCAAAAGCCCGAATGCGTGATTTGTCAGAATTTTGGGCGTTGGAAAATTCCGAACGGCCGAAAGGTTCAACAAAATCATGCATTCGGTAATGGGGGCTGGGGGGATGTCCCCTGCACCCTAGCTCACTATATTGCGAGTGAGAGTTGCAGGGGTGCCCCCACAGCCGATCCCGAAAAAAAATAAAAAGGAAAGGACCCTACAGCGCTGGTTCCCAATCACGGAAGTGAAAGGGAAAAGGCGTTGCAGGGACACAGCGAGTTGGCAGCAAGGTAAGTAAGGGGTGTGGGTGGGAGGTGTGATGTGGGTGTGGCTAGGGGTGTGGTTGTGGTTGGAGGACAAGTCAGAAATGTTCCGGTGAGAAAAGACTGAAGGTTATTTCAGAAAAATAATCTTCGTTCTTTTCTCCCTCAAACATTTCTACCTCGGGCTTTCAACCCCGATCCTCATTTTCCATTCCGCAAGTTCAATTGTAACCTGCATGCGGGATTGTCCTGACTACTGTGTGTAGCCATGAATGTGTTTCTTGTCAAAAAGGCATTTCCTCAAAAAAAAAGCAAATATTGAAACTCCAGTTCACAGCCAGAGTGTGAGAAGAAGCAGGAAAGGGAGGAGAACTAAGTCCAGACTCGAAGCTGGAACCAAAAGACAGCATGAGCTACAGAGCGGAAGACTGAGCGTCAAAGCTGGTAACAGAAAGCATTGTCCGGAGGTTCCACGTAGATGCCACCATGCAAGAGAATGTTTGCCATTGAAAACTCGTCCATTAAAAGTTGCTTACATGTTTTATGTCCCCCATCCTTCCCATGGTCCATGCAATGAACTTCATGCATGGCAGCATTGTTTCAGCAGGTGTCACCTTTTGCCTATTTTCTCCAATTTTGCTATTTCTCTGTGTGTTGGCGATGCTACTGTGATGCATTGGCTCTCGCTCACACCTCCTGTGTTAGTGGTGTGACTGCCACTCCTTGTCGAGAAACTGTTCACGCTGATGAAAATAACTGAGGGTCAGAACTACACCAAGCATTCGTTAGGTGAAAGAGGGAGGTGGTATGTTTAGTAGCATCCGGGGCGGGGGAGCCGATCAATCAGGTTGCTCTCATCGCGGGTTAAATCCTACGATCCAAGCCAAATTTTTTAGCAACCTGAAGGCTGCTCACATCCGCCCTGCCATTTTCCCTCCCTCCACCGGCTTCTCCGTCCGCTCTGGTTTCAGGTCCCTTCCATTCCGTCCCCCATGGCCCACTAACCTGATTGTTTTAATGGTGGTCGAGGTGGCGGCACCACCACCACTGATCTGTCTCCCGGTCACCATGGAAATAGAAGAGGGGCTCCACATGGAGCCTCCCATCTTTTCCATGACGGCCATCTTTGGTAAGCATTTGTTTGAATTAACGGGATGCCGCAAGAGCATTCAGCCCCCGGATTAAAAACCTGCGGTGCTAATGGCAATAAGACTAGATCCATTCGGCCATTTCACGTGGTATTTGTGCCGGGGCCCATCGTTAAGGTCCGAGCGCATACTTGGTCCCCGGGTCGTTACCACCCGATATGGTCCACCGGATCAGGTTTTATTGCCATAATGTTATACAGTTTATAAGTATTTCATTCACTAAGCTTCAGCCCTCAAAAGTGCCTACAGAGCTTCTGTACACATTGCAAATTGAAATTGGATTGTACCTATAACATTTCATTAGGTTTTCCTAGTCTCATCCTGAGAGTATAAGGTAGCAGCGCCCTAATGGAGGTCAGGTGTTATAGCAACTGTGGAATCTGGCTGACCATTGTCTCTTACATTATCTGCTACCATTCCTTACACCATGTGGGGAGAAGACGAAATCGGCTGATATGATATTTTATATATATCGCGCTCATACACAAGTGTTTCAGAGCGCGACCAAGCAAAGTAAGGGGAACAAGGGACAACAAAATAAACAACAAACTTACTAGGCCCAGCGACATTAAGAACGCGCAAGTGCATGGAAAAGGGAAAAAGGGGGAAAGTGCGTGGGAGTGGGAGAAGTGGAAAGTGCGTAACAGAGGAGAGAACAGAATAAAGTAAATAAATAAGGCAGTGAAAAGTGGCAGTGCAGCCAGCAAGTGGCAAGTGCAAGGTTAGTCAGATCGTGTATATCTGATAAGTGCAGAAGAAGAGGGGGGCACTGTATGGGTACAGATATAGAAACCCAGTGCAAGGGGTGGCCCTAGGGCAGTGCTGGAGGCAGGCAGGGTGAGCAGGTACCTGGGCCCGAAGGACAGAGGGTGGCCAGGTGCACGGTGCCGAGAGAGAAAAACAGGGTCAGCAGGGGAGAAGAGAGGCGCTTCCGGAACCAGAGATGGTTCTCCTCAAGTTTCAGGGTGGCCGGGAGGCTGTTCCAAAAGGAGACCCCAGCCGAAGACAGAGATCTTCCCCCAGCTCGTTTCTTTGAAAAATGACTGACCCTGAGGGAGTTAGAAGTAGAGGAGCGACAGTTATTGGAGTTACAGTATTATTAAAGCTAGTCATTGTGATACTAGCGGGAAAACTGAACCTGCCAACTAGGGGAAAAAAGAACAAATTCAAACCCTGTTTTGTCAACTTGTAAGAACATGTGGTCTGACTCCAGTTCCTTCCTGTGTACGATACACCTTACCTGATTTTCATTTACTTGTAATAGGCTGTAGGAGAAGTGGTTCTTCTCTAAAAATGTTTTTTCAGACAAAAACAAATAACGTTTTACTTGACAATACCTTTAAACGCTAGCATATATTTAAACTATGCTTAAGTTCCTTTGCTGTTTAAAATATATTCATAAACAATTCCAACTTTTATCAGTCTCTTAAATATCTTCAGCAATATTTAATTCAGAATGTTAATCTCTTAAATATTCATTAATATTTAACTAAATTCGAATAACTTTTTTTAAGACTACACTTATTAGCATTGTTTAGGTATAAATACCTTTTCAACGTCTAATTCCAATTTTTATTTTAAACTCCAAATGAAAATGTTAATCAAAATTCTTTTGAAACTGCTTAATAGTTTAAAAATAAATCTATTTTTATAAACGGTCCCACCTTTTTCAAAACTCCTAAATAAATGTTACGTATGTTTCACCAAAAATAGCAACTTTGTTTCATCTCTAATTGTTTCAAACACTCAAGGCTGGATCAGAACAGAAGAAGAAAGATTGGCATATGAAGTCTAGGGGAAATCATGGGAAGATTGCAAGAAACCAAACTTGTTACCGAGCTATCTCCAATTATTTCTGCATTGGTTTTCACGAGACCAATTCTTCAGGTTTCGTTTGGGCCTATTAAAAATGAAAGAGACTGCCTGGCGCCGAACCCTAGATGCAAACTCTACCAGATGTAGACTAAGTAACAAATAGGATTCGATCGAAAATCTGCAACATCTGGTAATGGCTGCACGGCCTTGTTACCACAAGGAGAGCTTCTAATGACTCCTGTGATAAACAAATATGGGCACCGACCCAAAGCACTATGCTGGAAGATGATGTTGTCAGGCGAAAAAACCTCAATAACTTTGGTCTTGGTGAAATTGTTAATTGTTATTCAAGGAAAACTGGCCGATGCTTGATGAACTCATCTTTTTTTTAGCACTGTTTCTCTCCATGACGCATCGAATGATGAACTTGTGATTAAAGGTTGTAACTTGTACAACCATTTAAATCACGTTTAATAAAAAATAAAAAGTCGATAAATCCAAAACACTAGTTTTGGGACACCTCAGTTCGTGGGTATTTATACAGGAAACACTTGCACGGATGAAAGTCCTAATTCCTTCCTTTTGAAAAATGCTGAAAAATCTCCAACCAGCGGAAGAGTTTACTCATGTTTGCCATTTTATTGACCTTCAGGAGCCTCATGGCACTATATTCTGCGAGCCTCAAACCCTATGTTAGATGGCAATGCTGAAGAACTCTGTTTAAGTGTTCGAAGTCTGGGCTTTGCTAGGTCTGGAAAGGATCCAGAGCTACGCTTATGTCGGGACTGTCTGGACCCAGGGGCTAGCTAGCCTTTTGTTTGTATCCCCTGAGCTTCTATCCAGGGCTACAACCAGAAGAACCAGGGCTATACCCCCCTAGCCTCCTCCTAGCGACGCCTCTGCTAGCACTTACTGGATCTTGGTCCTCTTGTAATGGTGGCTTTGAGTATTGCAATGAGAAGTCACCATTTCCTGTTTTTAATAAGAAGGAAGTTGGGCAGCCACTGGGGGAGGGGCGAGGAAGAGAAATTAGGTTTTTCCAAACATGATGATGCCAGGCAGCTTGAGACCAACTTCCTCCTCTCTTACAGGTTGCAGTCTATAAAAAGACGCCAAACCACCAGAGCTGTGTGCTCTGAGGTCATCCGCTGAATCATGTGGCACGTTCAGGCATAGACCCTCAACCCGACAGCTCTGCCCCAGTGCTCTGTCTTTTGCCATGTTCTCCTCTGTCATGTACAAGTATCTTAGCCAGTGCCATGGTGTCTTATACAATGGTATTTTATGGCATCTCCTATAATACTATGCCATGGTGCGTTTTCATGTTATTTAAGCTAAGATGTGCTATCCTGTGCTGCATGTTACGATGCCATATACTTCATGTAATACTATTTAATGCCAGTGTATGCAATGCTATGTTATAGTGTTATATACCGTGCACCGCTGCCATTTTCATGGTCTCCGGGCGCATTTCCATTATGATATTTATGTGTAAACTATGCCATGTTCTGCTCTACTGTGCTACCATTCAATATTATGCAATGTTATGCTGATGATAAGCTATACTAATGCTATGTTAGGCATTGTTATATGCTGCTATGATGGTATGCTGAGGTGTGCTTGGATACAAAACTTCTAAGTTGACGGTGTCCAGATTCTCAGATTCTAAAGCATCAAATTGGAGGACCTGTGGGACAGCATGAACTTGTAGGAGGTTATTTAATGTAATGCAATGTGGCCTTATAAAGCACCCTTCTTTTTTATTATTGTTCTTTTATAACGCGCTTAATACCAGAGATTGATTTCTAAGCGCAGGATCGGGATTCAAACCCGTGTTGTGCTGCGTTGTCTTGCTGCCAAGACAAACGCGTTAACCCCGAGCTACCCCTTCTGCCATGTTTGTTGTCTTCACTGTGCATGACTCTGTAAGAACAGAGTATGTGACCGGGAGCCTCATTGCACAATTGGTTGTTCAGTAAAAAATTATGGTAATACCACTCAAAGAGGGTGGTAATTCCATTACCACCATTTTGGCGTGGTAACAGTATTACTTCCATTTATTCCACACAAGTTTGACCTCCACTTTAAAACAGCGGAATAAACATTCAGCCCTGTGGATTTCCAAAATGGGGATTAACACCGCCCTTCCATCACTCGTAATCTTCTGGTAAACCCACAGGACCGAGTCTCAACAACCCACAGGACTGAGTGTCAAAAACAAGTTTCCCAGTAATTCTGCATATTTACTGCCTAATTACCACCAAACTCGTAATGAGGCCTAGTGACTGTTTTATATGCAATGGGTCACATTATGAGTTTGAAGGCAATTGGGTGGTAAATGTGCCGAAATGCTGTCACATTTGTTTACCGTTACTGCCACTTTGTCCTGTAGGTTTACCATGGGATTGTGAGTGGTGGAAGGTCAAAACAATGGGTAAGTGTTGTGAGAAACCAGAAAGTGTCTCACCCACTAGTCCCCAGGGATCTGTCATCCAGGTGGCCAGGACACAGCCATCACTTTTGGATCCAGTTCCTGGGGGTGGACCAGTGCAGGAGGATCACCTGGATGAGCAGTCTTCGAGGAGTGGGAGTGGGACACAGGACGGAGAGACGCAGTATCCTCTTCCATGTAACACCTTTTCCCAAACCTACCAGGTAGGATACTTAGGAACTCAACTTCCTCCTCCCCCCCTCCCTTTTCCCGACACAAACACTTTCTCACGGATAGCTCACTGGGAGAGAAAACAGACAGACACCCGAGCCGTATACCTGACATGTCCCAACATAAAGGTCAGGCTGAGTCAGGCAATTACTGATCATTGCACACACCTAACACCCATCACACTTCCCCACACGTATAAAAGCGGAGCACGAAAGCACACTCTGGGCAAGGCAAAACACACTAGGAAGCATCAGTTCCTAGATGGCAGTTTAATACGAGGAGAAAGACGCATAGACCAGAGAGGGTAGCAACGAGGGAAGTTCCCTTGACCTTTTTGGAGAAAAAAACACTACTTTCACGAGCCCTCGAGAATAAGAAACATTAGACCTGGAATTAAAGCTGAAGAAACGTTCATTGTGTGTCAGAGTTGCCCGGGGCTCTCCCACATCGATAGCCAAGGTGGGAAGAAGGGATTGCCACTGTGGTACTGTCCCCTACAACAAAGCAGTGCCAGTAAAGACAGCATAGCCGGTGAGTCGGGGAGACTGATAGCAGACTGGTCTGTGTTAGAACCAAGGTTACAAGCAGCAACATTGTATGAAGAAATCTCAAGAGAACAGTGTGTGAAGCGTATGTTATGAGCGACGAAAATATAATTGAACATCCAAGGAGACTGAACCTTTGAAGCCAAGATAAGATACTATATACAGAGTGATCCGGCACCACGCGGGTGCTCATTCGAAGGTCTCTGTTAGGTATCCAACGGAGAGGTGGTAAATGGAAATTGTGAATTGTGGAATCGAAGGCGTCCTGCAATGGGTCAAGCTAAATCCTGTGCACATTCAAAGGTCTTCGATAGCAATTATGAACTGCAGTTGGTCCAAGCCCGGATGAGGTAGACTAATTGTATAAGAGGAAGAATCAGGCTGAGTGGGATCCGGGGTGAACCGTGGGCCACCCGAGAATGGATATTCTCTGAACATTAACGATTGTTGTATAAAAAGGGACCTGAGCCTGGCTGAGGGGGATCCAAGATGAAGAGTGAATCATCTGACTTGAGTTCTTGTAAGAGGAAAGGAACATTTCTTTTGTTTTGGTACATAAGGCCCTCTGAATCAAGAGACTTTGATAACTTAAGAGACTAGTGCAAAGAAGTCCCTGATGCTGGTAACGGAACTGTGTCCTCGTGCCGAAGAAGACTGAGAGTGTGCTATGCTTGAGTGAACCGACGTGTCCCGTGCTGAATACGTGGGGAAAGGATGCCAACAGCCTGAACATCCTGACGTATAATGTTTTTGAACACTTCTTTCTTTTTCATGAACACTACCCACACACTATTTGTATTTAGAGGTAAGGATTGGCAATATGTTTTTTTAGTATAGGCCCTTTTATTTTGACGAGACTCCGCTAGGACTGCATTATTATTATTTGATGGTCGTAGCTTGCTCCCATCTGTAGATTTAGGATTAGATAGGTGTTTATCACACCCTTGGTGAAGTTCAATCAACACCCTCAAACTGTGGTCACTTGTGCCTGTCTTACTATTGATACCATGACTTCCTTACAGTGTATACATTCTAAAAGCTAGTAATTGAGAGAAACTCTGCCCCCTGAGCTGAAATAGTGCTCTCAAATCAAGTCACGTCATTGTTAGCCCATGTCATTTCCAATTCCTTTACAGGTATCAGAATTCAACATGATGTGTGTCTAGAAGCCAAGACTGGTGATTATTCTTCACCTGGAATGGGACAACCTGAGATCTTACCAAATGAGGTGTACTACTTACAAGAGCATGGTAAGTAAGACATGTGAGGAACTCATGGTGGCAACAGTAAAGACAGACACACATGATCACAGTTCAAGGGTGTTTATTGAACTGTATATGCAGGGTGGAACAACGCCTAACCTAAACCTAAATCTAAGATGGTAGCAAGCTTGGACCATCAAATGAAAAATAAGGCAGTCCTTGTGGCGTCTTGTCAAAGTAAAGAGGCCTATACTAAAAAAAAAAAAAGGATTGCCAAATCCCTACAACTAATTACAGAAATAGTGTGGGATAGGGTTTTCAATAAAGAAGGAAGTGTTCACAAAAAATAAGTCAGGATGTGATTGCCAGGGGTCTCTCTTCCCCACATTTTCAGCACGGGACAAGGTAGGTCTCCTGAGCACAGCAGACACTCAAGCTTTCCCAGCACAAGCAAACAGTTTCAATCCAGCTCATCAGGTTCAACGATGGTTAAGTCTCTTTTCAATAAAAAGTCAATTGCCTTCGAGGGCCTGATATTTTCAACTAACGAACACAAAGGTTCTGTTCCACGTATAGCTTTGTGTGAAGGCTTCACCCCTGGGTCCCCCTCTTCCGGGCTCGGATCCCAATGCTAAAGGGGACAGTCCACTTCTCCCCGCCTTACAATGCTTTTGTATTCAAAAGATACTAAATGTCTCTTTAAACAGTTCTTCAGGTTTTGCCCTTTTCCAAAACAGTTCTCTGTGGCCATCCCTCCACCGGGTTAACTCCTGTAAACACAATGTTCATGTCTTTAAACTCTTAACTCATGAGTCTTAATGTTTTGTCAAACAATTCAATATGGACTTCCCTTCGCCGGGCTCACTCTTGCCAACCTTTACCATGCACTAATTGTGTACTACTTTTACAATGCGGGCCTCGTTTCCCTTAGTTTCCCAATGATCTGTCGGTCAAAGACTTTCGACTATACGGAGGATTTGACACAACCCCAGTATGACCACTTTGACCCCTCATCTCGCCTTTCTCCCAAGGCCTTCTGGTTACTGTAGTTCAATAGCAGGGTAATCGCCTTGCGTTTCTCAAGTGAACACCCACGTGGTGTTTGACTCTCTTATGCTGGCATTCCCCTTTTCAATAAGCAATCAGTTCTTTGTTTATTCAGTGTTCAATTAGCTGCTTGCTACTTTCTTTTTTCATCACAGTTCGGTCTCTTTGTCGGCTCTCCCCTTGACTCACTGGCTGTGACAAACTCCTTTGCTTTCTTGTCTTGTAGAGTCAAGTCTGGTACCATTGGGCAATGCATCTCTCCCCGGCTTGGCTGTCAGCAGAGGAGGTGCCCGGGTACCGTTGACATCTGCTGGAACACACGCTTGGTATTGTTCACAGTCTTAAGATTCCTTCTCTTGAGGCTTCAAGGGTCTCTGTCGATAAGGTCATGGTCACTTCTCCTCTTGGTATCCTCTCAACATGCGCCGTCTTTCTCCGCCTCTTGAACTTCCGTGGTGAGTTAGTTCTCATGTCGTGCGGTTTGCCTTGCTCGCCTGGTGCTCTTGTGCTCCATCTTTTATCCCTGTGGGGAAAGGAAAGGGCCGTCAGGTGTGTGCAATTCTGGTCAATTACCTGACTCTGCCTGGCCCTTGGGTTGGGACATGTCAGGTAAACAGGTTTGGACTTGGTCCATTGTCTTCCGTGGTGTGTGAAAGTGTTTGTGTCAGAAAAGTGGGTGGGGATTAGAGTATCTGAGTATCCTACATGGTAAGATGGAAAAAAGGTATTAAAAGACTGGGTTTTCTTGGTTAATTCAGAATGATGACATGGAGAGGGTGCATGAAACATACAGGACTGACGGGGATTATTATTGTGAAAGGAACAGGGGGAATTGTGTGAATGGTAGTGTTTTGTAAATGCCATTTGAGAGTTTGGAAAATGACAATCAGTGGTACGGGATTTGTAGGGTTTTGTCAAGGTAGATTGGGTGTATGGGAAAGAATAATCATAGGGACGTGGAAAAGAACATTTGGGAGTATGCGGACGGAAAACAGGAAAACAATGATTCTGGGAGCTGTGGTTTTTGTGGGTAACAGGGTTCTTAGTTGGTTTATCAGAATTGTCGGGCGTGACAGGATTTTATTAAGGGAGCATCTTTGGTCGGAAGGGAGGTAGCTGTGGAATAACCAAAGAAGATCTCACGGACTTCATCCTTCTCTTCTTCTTCTTCTGCAGTAGAGTACCGCATCTCACCTGGGGTACTTCCCTAAGCACAACCCCAGGCTCCCCTACCCAGGGGATACTCCCTCGCTCGTCAATCAGGATATCATCTTGAAAAAACATGATTCCTTTAACTTCCCCCAAAACAGTATGCATCATATGTTGGAAAAACACAGATTCCAGGCAAAACAGCATGCGTTTGAACCTGAACGTACCTTTCTGCATTAGATGGTGTAGTCTCTAGACACCGGGTGAAGCTCCATCTGGTGGTACTCTGAAGCGAGATCTAAAGTGCTAAAACAATTGGCACCTGCAGTCAGACCCACCATTTCTCTTATGTTGGCAGGAGGAAATATGTCCCCAACAACACACTTATTGAGGCATCGAAGGTCTACACAGAGACTAATGCTCCCGTTGCTTTTCCTGACAACCACGCCAGTGAAACCCACGATGAGGGTTCCACTCTTAGGGTTCCACTGCTTCAATAATCCCTTCGTTATCTAATCTTTTATTTTCACTAGTGACTACATCCCTCAGTGCTACGGGGACACAACTGGCCTTTGCCACCACATGTACTGAATCACTCTTAAGTTTGATTCTATGGCAAAATCCTTTCATACACCCACGACTGTCTCTCAAAATGTCCTCAAGCCTGTCTTCAAGCGTGTTCTCCTTATTGGTGACTGTAGCAACAGGTCCTGGTATGTCAAGATTGTTCACTATGCCAAGGTTGCACTGTTCATACCAGCCGAGCAGGCTGCCCCTCTCATAGACACACATGCCCTTCCCTCTGTTAACCTCCCCAAGCACTCTAAAGTGGCGTGAAAATATCCTACGAACTCAAGACACACGCCCCTGTATGCACTCAGCGTAGTCCCTTCGAAATTTTTCTTTCCATATGCAGTAATCAACAATCATGTAGTCTGACCCTGAGTCAACTAACATATGTACCACTTTGCCATTTATGAGCACGTTGCCATGTGGTTTGTCATCTCTTCTGATCCTATGACACACCGACCCACTTCACACACCGACCAACTAACACCTTCATCATACCATTTCACACTTTCTTCCTCACTACTGTCATCCTCCTGTTCCACTGGAATTTCTTTGATGCCTTTTAATGAAAAATTCTGGCATCGGTCATAGAGACGCTTTTTCCCACTGCGAAGACACACAGCATTGAGTCTTGGGCACTCCCCCGAATTAGTAAAATGGAACGTGCTGCCATATCTTAAACATTTCTTTATCCTTGTGGACTGTCTATTCTCGGCTCCTTTAGCAGCCTCCGAGATGGCACCTTCCCCTTTCAAGCTCAGTTTTTGTATAGCTCCCATGGCTTCCTTGGTGCCCTCCCAATGTTCTTTGTGCTCAGACTATTAACTGTTTCACCCCCCACGTTCCTTTGATTCTTTCTTACCAGTTCCTTAACACATGCAATGGTGTGCTCAATCCTTTTGGCTATGTCCAAGACTTCATCTAGACTGGGGTCACCTTTAGCCCAAATTTCTTCCCTGATTTTAATTTCCCCTGACCTTCATGATGAATTTATCCCTTGGTTCCTCCTTGTGTGAAGTTCCAAAGTTGCACCTGTTGGCCAGTTCCCTAAGAGCTTGAGAGTTCTACTGACTCACCTATGGTCTGAACTCTGGTCCCAAAGTAGTATCTTTGTAGTACAATCAATTTCTTCTCAAAATGTTTGTCCATCATTTTCAAAATGGTCTCGTAGGCGCTGGGCACCTCCTCGCTTTCACCAGAGCCCACCCCAGACACTACTAGAGCCTGTAAACTATTAAGAATGCATCTGCCCTCGAAGCCCAAACTGTGCATGAGCAGAGCCCTGTGCTTTTCTCTACTTAACGTGGGGCCATGTATGATGCACATGTAGTCCTGGAAGTCGTCCTTCCATGCCTCCCACCTGACATCTGGTTCCCTAGTGGTGGGAAGGAATTGAGATGGTAAAGAGCTCATCATTGACATTAAAATGGAACAAACTGTAACTGTTTTTAATGCTCAGCACTCGCCAGAGACTAGACTGCGGGGACACTGCCACTCTAGAGTAGTCACTTGCACAATCCATGGATAACAAATCCACTGAGCAGAATGCAGCCTGCAATGCACCGTAGTGTGTGGCACAATCCGGCACAATCCAGCTGAGCAATTTATTTATTTATTTATTTTAATAATTATTACGCTTCACATGCCCATAGCCACAGGCCTCAGAGCGCACATGAAGAACAGACAGAAACAAGACAACAAAAGTCATTTGTCAGGCAGGAAGACGGGGATTACGGGATTTAACCTGGGTTGAGGTTGAACAGATAGGTTTTAATCTGCTTCTTAAATAATGCCAGATTCCCAGTCAGGCGTGTAATTCCGGGGAGTGAGTTCCAATGAAGAGGAGCCTGGACATCAAATGATGTCCCCCCAAAATGCACCAGCTTGTATCTCGGCTGGGCAAAGGGGGCGAAGGCAGAAGAGCGGAGCTGTCTCCCTGATGTGTGTGTCTTCACTCGATACTTTAGGTATGAGGGACAGGCATTGGTACGGCACCTGAATGACAATGTCAGGATCTTGTGTGTGATCCTATGTTTTACAGGCAGCCAGTGTAACGTCCTACGCGCATCAGACACATGAGCGCATTTAGACATGCCATGAATAGCCCAGACTGTGCTATTCTGTGCAACCTGGAGTGCTTGAATGTTCGAGCACGTTGTTCCAGCTAGATGACTTTTGCAATAGTCCAGTCTGGAGTTTATTAGCGCAGAGGGCAGCTGCATCCAGTTCTTGATAGTGAGGAATGGGCGGATAGAATTAAGCAACTTGGAGATGAGACCACAGGAGGATCGAATATAGGAAACAAGCGGTCTAATGGTCAACTCATCATCAAGAACAACCCCTAGTGTTTTGCAGAAATTGGTGCACGGGCACTGGCTATCAGAGCCATGTTCCCGAAGCTCCAAGGTGACGTCGACATGTAAAATCACAACAATGCAGAGTCCTTTCCTCCAATGTAGACAGTCAAGGGCAAAGGGCGGCTCCTGTGTGTGACTGCAGGTGTCCGCAGGGGACGCCAGGCGCCAGCCCTCTCCCTTCGACCTCCTGCTCACTCCTCCTTCCGCTCACTAGCTGTAAACCTCTGCTGTTCTACGTGCAAAAATCTGCCTGCCTTTATTACCGCATTGTGAAACCTAGACCTTTTTTCTCCCTCTTTAGGATTCTCAAATTTAGGTGGCGTTAAATTGTTTGTAACGGTACCACCACTATAACTGCATTGTGAAACCTAGGCCTTTTTCTGCCTCTTTAGGATTCTCAAATTTAGGTGGCGTTAAATTGCTTGTAACGGTACCACCACTATAACTGCATTGTGAAACCTAGGCCCTTTCTCCCTCCTTAGGATTCTCAAACTTAGGGTTGTCTTCCTTCCTGCCTTAGAATGTTCGGTGCCTTTCTTACGCTCGCCCCCTAAGTGCCGTTGTCTTGTCCCACTCTCCTGCACACTTGCCTCTCTCTGTCTTGTCTGTCTACCCCTTTGACCCCCCTCCTGTTTCTCTATTGACTATCCTGCTCTCCTCACTAAGTCTGGTAGGAAAAAGTTTTAAAAGGACATCCTGGTCTCCAACCCAGGCCTCCCTATCGCCGACACCTACACCAGTGCCTCCTCCAAGGAAACTCTTACCGACATCCTCTTTGTCGTTCCTTCACCAGATCTATTGACCCCTCATATGGTCTCTGTTCTCTCTCCTTTCTCCTCTTCTCCAATTAATGGTGGTACCCGTTGGGACGCCCTCCTGGCCTCCTTCCTATCCTCTAATGTCATCATTAATGTGTACTATAATGGGACCGTCTTGGTCCAAGGCCCTCAGGCCAACCTTCATCTCTTTGATAGATGCTTTCCACGCCTCATCAACTTCCTTTGTTCTCCTGCTGCCCCCTCCCCCTTTCCTTGGCTACCTTGCCTTCCCCCTCCCTCTCTGCCCCCTCTCGGGCGCGTTCTACACTTCCACAGGGTGTACCTCTGATCTGTACCCCTTCCCGGAAGTCCTTCAAGGAGGGCAACCTTCTCCACATTGCCACTCTTAACTCCTGCTCTGCTGTCAAACACTCCTCTGATATCTGCCGCCTTCTTGAAGAACTTGACGTAGATGTCCTCGGTCTCACTGAGACATGGCTTAAGGCCAGCTCTGTCACCAGCTTTGACACACTCCTACCTGATGGCTACAAGACCCTCTCTGCGCCCAGGCCCAACCGCTCTGGTGGTGGCGTAGCCCTTATCTTCCCTGAGTGGATTCCTGCCTCTGTCATTCCTTTACAGGCCTACTCCTCTTTTGAATGCCTCGTCTGCAGGCTCTCTCTCTCGCCTAGCCATTCCCTTACTGTGGCTACTATCAATCGGTCACCTGGTCAGATTTCTTCCTTTCTCTCTGAGTGGGCGGACCTCTCCTCCTCACTACTGTCCTCTACCATTCAACTCCTCCTTCTTGGAGACTTCAACATCCACCTGGATGCCTCCTGTCCCCCCTCTGAACTCTTTTGCGACTCTCTCTCACTCACCATTCTCCCCTCTGACCCGGCTCATTCTGCAGGGCATACTCTTGTTGTTCTGATCTCTTCAGACTTTCCCCTCTCTGTCCCTCTCTCCACTCCTCTCTCCTGGAGTGACCACTCTCACCTATCCTCCCACCTCACCCTCCCCACCCCGCAGGCCAAGCCACCTCCGTCACTGCCACCCACCTTCTCGGTCACCCGACCCATGAAGCACGTGTCAGCTGAGGCTTTCGCCGCCACCTTCTCCCCCCTGCCCCTTCCCTGGCTGACTCTCACCCTGCCACAGCCCTCTCCATGCTCCACTCTTCTGTATCTGATACTCTCGATATCCTTGACCCCGTCATGAGAATCCGCCTGAAGCCCAAAGCCAAGTGTAACTCCTGGTATGACTCAGACCTCGCCACCCTAAAACGCAAGTGTAGGGTTGCCGAGAGGAAATGGCGTGCTTCATGTTCATCCTCTGACAAACTGGCCTGCCGCCTGCTGCAAAGGCAATACCGGCTCTCCGTCCACACCAAGAGGAGAGCTCATATCCAAGCCCGCGTCTCTGCCGCATCTAACAACTCAGCCAAACTCTTTAAAATCTGCAAGGAACTGGCCAATCCTGCCGCAGTCTCTACTCTCCTGTCTCTTCCCAGGCCCTCTGCACGGCACTGGCTTCTCATTTCATTTCAAAAACTCAGGACATCCTGTCCTCACTCTCCTCCTCTCGACCCTCTCCCACTATTCTGTGCCCTTCCTCTGGCCCTTCTGCAGCCACCCCTCCTCCCTCCTTCTCGGCCTTTCCCCTTTTCTCTCCAGATGAGGTTTCTAGACAAGACCGATCTATGAAAGTCTTGTCGAAACAGGTTCACCCCTGTTCCTCCAAAACTATCAAGGATCACACCGACTCCCTGGCTCCTGCCCTGGCGGATTTCTGCAATCACTTCTTCGCCACTGTAGTCTTCCCCTCCCCCCTGAAGCACTCCCTTGTGCACCCTCTTCTTAAGAAACCCTCTGCCGACCCCTCCTGCCCGGCTAACTATCGCCCAATCTCCATCACTCCCTTCCTGGGCAACTCCTGGAGAAACTACCCATCTCCCAGCTCAGTCTCCACACTGAATCTGCTGGTTGTCTTCATGACCATCAGTCTGGCTTCAGAGCTGCCAGAAGCAAGGAAACTGCTCTCGTGAACATCCGTGAAGACCTGCTCACTAACCTCGACTCTAACACCGCCTACGTTCTTATCTTGCTTGATCTCTCTTCTGCCTTTGACACTGTCAACCATGCCATCCTGCTCAACCGTCTCCGTGATAACCTGGGTATCACTGGTCAGGCTCTGGTGTGGCTGACTTCTTTCCTCTCCAACTGGCCCTCCCAGGTCCAACTTGGGTATTTCCTCTCCGATATCTTTGTCTCTACCTGTGGTGTCCCCCAGGGATCTAACCTCTCTCCCTGGCTGTTCAACCAATACCTGGCACTCCTTGCCCACCGCATCGCCGCCCTCTGTCCCAACTTTCAGTGCTATGCGGATGATACCCAGCTCATTTTCAGGCTACCCTCGGCCTCTTCCTCTCCTTCTCTCATCTCTGACTGTCTGTCCGCCATCCAGGAATGGTGTGCCACCAACAACCTCTGCCTTAATGCCAGTAAGACCGAGATTCTACTCAGCGGCACACCCACTCCCTGCTTCCCTGCAGCACTCTGGCGGCCTCTCTTGGCCCTCCTCCCACTCCAACCGGCAAGGCTAAAAACCTCGGGGTCATCTTCGACTCTGCACTCTCCTTCTCCCCTCACATCTCTGACGTCTCTAAGAAGTCACACTACCAGCTGCACCTCCTTAGAGGTATTCTTCCTTTCCTCTCCTTCCCCCAGAAGCTCACTGTCTCCAGAGCCCTGGTCCTCTCCAAGCTGGACTACTGTAACAGCCTCTATCTAAACCTGCCTGCCTCCACGCTTCGCCCTCTGCAACTTATCCAGAACAGGACTGCGAGACTTGTCCTTGGCCTCAAGCCCAGGGATCGTATCTCTCCAGGACTGAAATCTCTGCACTGGCTCCCAGTGGCTGTGAGGATTAAGTTCAAAACCCTCTACATTGTACACAAGGCCTTCTGGGGTCTGGGCTGCAATACCTTCAACTCTCTCGTCCTAAATACCTTCCTTCTCGAGCTCTTCGCTCATCTGCCTCCAACTCCCTTAGGGTCAGTCGCTTCTCCAAGCAACGAGTTGGTGGCAGATCACTCTCTTCGGCAGGGGCCTCTCTCTGGAACAGCCTTCCTGCCTCCCTGAAACTTGAGGAGAACCATCCCCATTTCCGGAAACACCTCAAAACCCTTCTCTTTGCTTCTGCTTTCTCTCCTCCCCTCCCTTGCTGAACTCCTGACTGAAATTGCACTGGTTACCTGGCCACCCTTTCTGATCTCTGGCCCAGGCCCCGCCAATTACCCACCTGCACTGCCTCCCTGGCAACCCCTGAACTTGGGGACTGTTTTTCTGTATCCCTTCAGTCCCCCTACCAGCACTTACGTTTGCACTTCCTTGCACTTGCCACTAGCTGGCTGTTTTATGTGTCTTATTTATTCCACTTCCCATGTACTGCACTTTCCCCTCTCCCCTCCCCCTGCGCACTTTCCTTCCCCCCCCCTTCCAATGCACTTGCGCAATCTGAATGACACCTGGCCTAGTAGGATCGTTGCCTGTCCTCCCTTTGTTCCCCCCCCCTTGCCTCGTCGCGCCTTGAAACACTTGTGTATAGGCGCATTATAAATGTCATATCATATCAATGTGTTTCAATGCGCAACAAGAAAGAAGGATGGGGCACAGGGATGATAAAATCAAAAACGGTCCTACTAGGCCTTGTGACATTCGATCATGCAAGTGCAGTAACAAGACGTGCGGGGGAAGGGGGACGGGGACAGAGCCAAGGGAATGCAGTGAGTGCAGGTGAAGCAAGGTCCACTAGCTAAGCACGAGATAAGGGGCTGGAAGGGCTCAAGTGGTGCAGGCCGAGCCAGGCTAGTGCAGGAGGGTGGGGCCCAGAAGAGCAAGTGCAGGTTGAGGGGTCTGGGGTCAGGGGAGAGCAAGTGCAGGGGTAGACTGGACGAGGAGGGTCTGGTGCCCTATAAGAATCTGAAGGAACCAGGCAGACGGGGACATTAGCAGGGGAGTAGGAGAGGGAAGGAGGAAGAGAAAAGGAAGGTCTTGAGAAGCTTCTGGAATTTCAGGAGATCCGACTAAATCTGAGAGGGGCAGGGAGGCCATTCCAGAGGGGGTCACCTGCGGAGGAGAGCGATCTACCCCCCACTCTCTGCTTGGAGAAGCGTCTGATCTGCAGAGAGTTGGAGCTAGAAGACCGAAGGGCTCTAGCAGGGAGGTATTTAGGGAGGGAGAGAGTTAGATGTAGCAGTGTCCCAGGCCCCAGAAAGCCTTGTGGATGAATCAGAGGGTCTTGAACTTGATCCTCGCAGCAACTGGGAGCCAGTGGAGAGATGTTATGGCTGGAGAGATGTGGCCCCTGGGCTTGAGGCCAAAAATAATTCTTGCAGTCCTATTCTGGATTAGTTGATGGGCCGAAGGGAGGATGAAGGCAGTTTGAGGACGAGGCTGTTGCAGAAGTCCAGCCTACAGACGACCAGCGCTCTGTAGGTATTGAGTTTCTGGGAGAAGCTGAGGAAGGGGAGAATGCCTCTGAGGAGGAGCAGCTGAAAGTGGGCCTTCTTGGCAAGGTCAGTGATATGAAGAGAGAAGGAGAGAGAGGAGTCGAAGATGACACCAAGGTGTTTTGCCTCACAGAAGGGTGAGCGGAGGGGGCCCATGGAGGGCATCCAGAGAGTGGGAGGGAAGGAGGAAGCAGGGGTCCCAATGAGAGGGATCTCAGTCTTACCGCCATTAAAGCAGATATCATTAGCAGTGCACCATGCCTGAATAGCAGACAGGCAATCAGGAATGATCAAGGAAGAGGCAGAGGCAGAGGAGGGAAGCTTGAAGGAGAGCTGCATAACACTGGAAATTAGGAGAGAAGGTGGAGATCAAATGTGCTAGTGGGGCCAGGTAGATACTGAAAATCCAAGGCGAGAGACTAAAGCCCTGAAGGACACCGCAGGCGGAGAGCGAGATGGAGGTGAGACAAGGGCCCAGTTGAACCTGGGAAGGTCAGTCAGAGAGGAAGGAGGTCAACCAGTCCAGTGCCAGGTTAGTGATGCTAAGGGTATCACAGAGCCTATTTATAAGGGTTGCATGATTGACCGTATCAAATACAGAGGAAAGCCCAAGAAGGAGGAGAACAGAAAGAGAGTTGAATCAAGATTAGAGAGCAAGTCTTCACGGATGTTCAGAAGTGCAGTTTCCCTGCCTCTGGCAGCTCTGGAGCTAGACTGATGGTCGTGGAGACAACTAACAGATTCAGGGTGGTGGATAAGCTGGGAGATGGCCAGCTCCTCCAAGAGTTTGCCCAAGGAGCGGGTAATGGAGATTGGACGGTGGTTGGCCGGACAGGAAGGGTGGCCTTTCTGGTACGCAGATGGCTGTTCCTGGGGGCAAGGGGACCAGGGCCCCAGATCACCCGCTCCTTTAGTGACCCTGCCCCACCTGGCTGTGTTTAACAACTGTACTATCAAGACTGATGAAAACACAATGAAAAGAAATACATTTAAATGACCTCCCTTAGTTTGTCCTTACCCTCCTTCCAACAACATTCAGCTTTTAGCAACCGCCCCCTTCCAATCACCCACCGCTCGCACCTCTCAAGGGACATGACCAAGACCATAGGCACCCCCTGCCCATTACTGCTGCAGACATTCGGCTAGAGTCTCAAAACTTGCTCTCTCTGAAGCCAAACTAGGGGTCGTGGCCAACAGATTCAGTGTGGTGGATGAGCTGGGAGAGGAGCAGCTTCTGCAAGCGTTTACCCAGGAATGGGGTAATGGAGATAGGGTGGTAGTTACCCAGATAGGAAGGGTCGGCAGAAGGCTTTTTGAGGAGAGGGTGCACAATGGAGTGCTTGAGGAGTGAGGGGAAGGATCCAGGGACAAACACATCTACTAAATAAAACGTGTGTTATATGAAATGATATAATATGATATGATATGATAGGTTATTTATAACGAAAGTGACACACATAACTATAATAAGAGCAGTTGTACAAAATAGTTTTACATATTCTCTGTGTGTTAAAAAAGCAAATATGTAACTTCATTATCCACAAGAAAAACTGCTCTGAACACAGTTGAGCTGTGCCCAGAATGTGAAGGTGGACGCTGGAGCAATGAGGGTGGTCTGTGTCACTCCTGCATGGCACACTATGCCCACGCCACTGTCAGGATGGCCAGGACATCTCCTTGCAAGTTCTGTACAGGAAGGTTACATCCACAAGACTCTTCAGCACGCCCCATCAAATGAACACACTAAAAAAACACCTACTAGGCCCTCTGCAAACTCCTTTCACTAGCATCCTCGTTATTATTGTTATTGTCATTATTAATAATAATATTATGAATTATTATAATTATGGTATTCATTGAGTGCGGGCCAAGCTTCGAAAAGCAACAGAGCGCTTTACAGAGGTATACAACTATACAGATGCTTAACGGAGCACTTTACAGAGGTGTACAACAGAACAGATGCATAACGGAGCACTTTACAGAGGTTTACAACAGTACATATGCATAACTCAGGGCCTTACAGAGGTGTACAACAGTACAGATGCATAACGCAGTGCTTTACAGTGGTACACAACAGTTAAGATGCAGAAGGGAGAGCTTTACAGAGGTAACAACAGAACAGATATACAGCGGGGTTAGGATACAGAGGGTCACAGAGGAGGGGTACAGCTGTACTGCGGTGCGGGAGGAGAGGGATGGGTGGCGTCTAGCAATTCAGGTGCCGCCAGGGGTGACGTGATGGCCTAGGTTTTAAGGAGGAGACACTCCTTGGAGAGGTGGGTCTTGAGTTATTTTCTGAATTTTAGGAGCTTGGGAGGGAGTCTGATCCTGATGGGGAGGAGGTTCCATAACCTTGTAGGCAGAGAAGGCTTGTTTTCTGGTCCTTTCCTATTTGCAGCAGCGAATTTCAAGTGTGCATGTGTCCTGGCTTCTGATGGTACGTGTCCGCCGGAGATGCTAAGTTTCTCTGTGAGGTAGCTGGCTAACTCAAGGAGACTGCCTTATAGATGATGCAGCAAGACTTGGAGGTGATTTGTTTCTGCAGTGGGAGACAGAGAAGGTCGATGAGGGCCAAGGTGTTGTGGCCGTATCTGCGTAGACCCTTGATGAGTGTAGGACACTTGTCTGTGGCACAAGAGAGGACGACTGGAGTCCTTCGAGGAGTACATTGCCCCTTTCCAGTCAGATAGGACCAGAGCTTGAACAGTGAATATAAAGATGTCCGGGGGGAGGAAGGACTTAACTTTCTGCAGGAGAGAGAGCTGATATGAAGCCGAGATGTCTAAGCTATGTGTGTCTTGAAGGAGAGGTGTTTGTCGATGTGGAACCCGAGGGACTTGGTGCAGGGGGAGAGCTCGGGTGTGAAGCCCTCATAGTTCATGGATAATTGCCAGGTCTGTATGTATGGGTTTTTTTTATTCATCCGGAGGAATAGGAATTCCGTCTTGGAGGGGTTGAGCTTCAAATATGCACTGGACATCCACGATTGGATCAGATAACATCCTCAACGCTCTATACACAGATCCACTATGCCGCCCGCACACAGCAATGTGATGGTCCTCTCATACAGCTTCAAGCAACACAACATTACACCTCGACAACCAACTTGCATACCAAACCTTTGGTGCATCATTCCAGCATGGGCACACAAGGCCCCCCTCAAGAGACAAAACCTCTCAGCCAGAAAAAGCCACACACGCGAAGCTCGGGGAACTTCCAATGTGCACCCATTAACAACACAAACGCAAAGCTATCTTGCATTTTCCGCTCTCGCAGGGTTGTCCAAATCCAGGCCTCAAGGGCCGGGAATCTTGTGGGTTTTCAGGATATCCCACATTAATATTCATGAGGAAAAATGTGCATACATTTAGAATCATTGTATGCAAATGTATCTCATGAATATTAACGAGGGGTTTTGTGAAAACCCGACATGGATCTTGCTCTCGAGGCTTGGGGTTGGACAACCCTGCCGGTAACCTGGCCCCCAATGTTTTAGATGGAGCAAATAGCCTAAGGCCCATGAATATGGCAGTGGCACGTGGTACATCTCCCAGTGAGCATCATCACTTTTAAGTAGATTTTGCACCCTTTCCTGACAGGTGCGAAAACGCGACCGCCTCCGTTAGTCCACTCCGTTATTTACACAGGCCACACCTCTGTAGTCCACTCCGTTATTTACACAGGCCACACCTCTGTTCAAGCTTCCTAAACTGCTTGTGATTCACACCCAAACATTGCTGATTGTACCACATTCATGGCTGCTCTCATTATTCCACTGGTGAGAGGTCCTGAGCTCGGCCCTCCCGCTACTAATTCCAGGTGTTTCGTGCGTTTTCTGACTTGCACTCACCTGAACCTTGGTGTTTGGACTTGGCTAAAGGAGGCATCAAGTCCCCCCCCCCCCCCCAAGCCTCAAATCCAAGGAAGGCCAGGGACAATGCCCCAACATCATGGTAGCGTTCCATAAAGCACTGCATCTCAAACCAAAACATATCATGTCATCGCCTATCAATGCATACAATATTGCAGCCTAGTATAGCATAGCAAAACATACCAAATTATAGCACAGCAGGGTACATAAGAGCAAAACGCAGCATAGCAGAGCACAACATATATCAGCATAGGATAGCAGGGAACATAACATATGTAGCATAACATAGCATAGCAGGGCATATAAGAGCGAAACATAGCATAGCAGAGCACTTTTTTACCACAAAAGAACGGCACTTGAAGAGATAATTTGCAGAGAGATAATACTAATATCTACTACACAAAAACAGACATGTAAACTGTCCCTGCTAAGAAGAACACCCGGGCCCTATGGGGCGAAGCTCTCCCTAGGGGGGCTGGTGGGGCGCCGCCTATCTAATAGGGATAGCGAGAAGACTGTCACTCATCAGCGAGTATATACGTCCACTTTTCGTGTTAACCTAAAAGGCCAGAAGCAAGTAGGGGTGGAGACAGTGCACAGTAGATCTTATCTCTTCCGTGTGTGACGCAAAGCTCCTACTACCAAAAATGATTTTCTCCTCTTTGTTTTAATCACCAACTAGGTAGTGGCCCTTCACACATCAGACCTTGTTCTGGACTATTTAAAACAAACAAACCATAGCAGAGCACAACATATATAATCAGGGAACAGCACAGCATAATATAGCATAATATGGAACAGCCTGGTATAGGAAAGCAGAGACTATAACATAGCATAGGTAGCATAATATAGCATAGCTGGGGATATAAGAGCGAAAAGCAGCATAGCAGAGCACAACATATATAATCAGGGAGCAGCACAGCATAATAAAGCATAATATGGAACAGCCTGGTATAGGAAAGCAGAGAATATAACATAGCATAGGTAGCATAATATAGCATAGCTGGGGATATAAGAGCGAAAAGCAGCATAGCAGAGCACAACATAGAAAATCACAGAGTAGAACAGCATAATAACACGTAATATGGAACAGCCTAGTATAAGATATCAGAGAATATAACATAGCATATTTAGCATAGTGTAACATAGCCTAGCAGGGTATATAAGAGCGAAACATAGCATAGCACAGCACAACATATATAATCAGGGAACAGGACAGCATAATAATGCATAATATGCGACAGCCTAGTATAGGAAAGCAGAGAATATAACATAGCATAGGTAGCATAATATAGCATAGCTGGGGATATAAGAGCGAAAAGCAGCATAGCAGAGCACAACATAGAAAATCACAGAGTAGAACAGCATAATAACACGTAATATGGAACAGCCTAGTATAAGATATCAGAGAATATAACATAGCATATTTAGCATAGTGTAACATAGCCTAGCAGGGTATATAAGAGCGAAACATAGCATAGCAGAGCACAACATATATAATCAGGGAACAGGACAGCATAATAATGCATAATATGCGACAGCCTAGTATAGGAAAGCAGAGAATATAACATAGCATAGGTAGCATAATATAGCATAGCTGGGGATATAAGAGCGAAAAGCAGCATAGCAGAGCACAGCATATAACATCAAAGAGAAGTACCCTATAATAATGCATAATATGGAAGAGCCTACTATAAGAAGGCAGAACATATAACATAGCATAGCAAAGCAAAGCATGGTATATAAGAGTGAAGCGAAGCATAGCACAGCACAACATATACAATCAGAGAGCAGTACCCTATAATAACGCATACAATGGACAGCCTAGTATAGGATAGCAGAGAATATAAAATAGCATATGTAGCATAGCATAAAATAGCATAGCAGGGTATATAAGAGCTAAACGCAGCATAGCAGAGAACAACATATACAATCATATCATAGCATAAAAAAAGCATAATATGGAACAGCCTGGTATAGGAAAGCAGAGAATATAACATAGCATCGGTAGCATAATATAGCATAGCTGGGGATATAAGAGCGAAAAGCAGCATAGCAGAGCACAACATAGAAAATCACAGAGTAGAACAGCATAATAACACGTAATATGGAACAGCCTAGTATAAGATATCAGAGAATATAACATAGCATATTTAGCATAGTGTAACATAGCCTAGCAGGGTATATAAGAGCGAAACATAGCATAGCACAGCACAACATATATAATCAGGGAACAGGACAGCATAATAATGCATAATATGTGACAGCCTGGTATAGGAAAGCAGAGAATATAACATAGCATAGGTAGCATAAAATAGCATACCATGGTATATAAGAGTGAACACACAGCATATCAGAGCACAGCATATAACATCAAAGAGTAGTACCCTATAATAATGCATAATATGGAAGAGCCTACTATAAGAAGGCAGAACATATAACATAGCATAGCAAAGCAAAGCATGGTATATAAGAGTGAAGCGAAGCATAGCACAGCACAACATATACAATCAGAGAGCAGTACCCTATAATAACGCATACAATGGACAGCCTGGTATAGGAAAGCAGAGAATATAACATAGCATAGGTAGCATAATATAGCATAGCTGGGGATATAAGAGCGAAAAGCAGCATAGCAGAGCACAACATAGAAAATCACAGAGTAGAACAGCATAATAACACGTAATATGGAACAGCCTAGTATAAGATATCAGAGAATATAACATAGCATATTTAGCATAGTGTAACATAGCCTAGCAGGGTATATAAGAGCGAAACATAGCATAGCAGAGCACAACATATATAATCAGGGAGCAGCACAGCATAATATAGCATAATATGGAACAGCCTGGTATAGGAAAGCAGAGAATATAACATAGCATGGTGTAGCATATCAAGGTGTGGCACATCATAGAATACCAAACACAGCATAGCATAGCATAGCATATCACAACATGCCAGGGTATTACATACCACGACATAATATTGCTTTATAGCCCTGCAATGGCAGCCATACCAGGTGTTACGTCGCCGCGGTCGAAGTGAGCCGGAGCGATTGGGAGCGGTGCTCCTCTACTTTTACTTTAAAAAGAAACCGTTCCGGAATGGTTTTGTTGTAAAATAAATGTGTTGGAAGAAGTTGAAACTTGCACTTTCAGTGCACTGCACTGGACCTGCCCTTAAACTGCAGGTGCAAGTGTTTGGGGGTGTGTATTGTGTGTGGGAGGGGACGTGGTGATGGGGTTTGCCAGCAGGGAACATAGTTCCACTACTTCTTTTCGTACATTTCGACCACTGTGCAAGGCAGATTTAAAGGACCCTGCGCAAACTATTAGCACCCCAGACGAAGGGGGCAGATTGGTTTTTTGCCTCCCAACAAAGCCACCAATGTAAATGAGTTGCATTCAGTGTACTGCGAAGGCTCACCACGGTATCCAGGCAACGCACAGGCACTGAAATGCAGCCAATGGGAGAGGAGACACAGTGAGGCGAGTGCCCAGCCTGTGCCGGCTAGTATAGCCGTCCACGATGGCTAAAAGACAGAATCATGGTGCATACCAAGGCACTGCGTAGCGTACCATAACCGAACTGTAGCATGCATAGCACAGCACATGTCATGACATAAAAGGTTGCCGCATAATATAGATTGCCATGACATATAAAAGCATGGCAAAGCATACCATGGCACAACATAGGTAGGCAAAGCATATATTACCATAGCATAATACAATAGAAAAATATAATATCATGGCATGCCATAAGAAAGAATTCTGTGGCTTAGCCTACAGCTACACAATATCCATCTATATATCTATCCACATATATATATATATATATATATATATATATATATATATATATATATATATATATATATATATATCCATCTATCCATCTATATCTATCCATCCATCCATCCATCCATCCATCTATATATCCCTCTATCTATCCATCTATCTGTCCATCCATCAATCTATCTATCCATCTATCTATCCATCCATCTATCCATCTATCTAGCTAGATATCTACCCATTTACCCATTTACCTATCTATCTATCTATCTATCTATCTATCTATCTATCTATCTATCTATCTATCCATCTATCCATCTATCCATCTATCCATCTATCTACCCATTTACCTATCTATCTATCTATCTATCTATCTATCTATCTATCTATCCATCTATCTATCTAGCTATCTATCTAGCTATCTATCTATCTATCGATCTATCCATCTATCTATCTATCGATCTATCCATCCATCTATCCATCTATCTACCCATTTACCTATCTATCTATCTATCTATCTATCTATCTATCTATCTATCTATCTATCCATCTATCCATCTATCCATCTATCCATCTATCCATCTATCTATCTATCTATCCATCTATCCATCTATCCATCTATCTACCCATTTACCTATCTATCTATCTATCTATCTATCTATCTATCTATCTATCTATCTATCTATCCATCTACCTATCTATCTATCTATCTATCTATCTATCTATCTATCTATCTATCTATCTATCTATCTATCTATCCATCCATCTATCCATCTATCTAGCTACCCATTTACCTATCTATCTATCTATCTATCTACCTATCTATCTATCTATCCATCTATCTATCCATCTCGCTATCCATCTATCTATCCCTGTGTCTATCCATCTATCTATCTATCTATCTATCTATCTATCTATCTATCTATCTATCTATCCATCTATCTATCCATCTATCTATCCATCTATCCATCCATCTATCTATCCACCTATCTATCAACCTATCTAGCTATCCATCTATCTATCCATCTATCCATCTATCCATCCATCTATCTATCCACCTATCTATCAACCTATCTAGCTATCCATCTATCTATCCATCTATCCATCTATCCATCTATCCATCTGTCCATCTGTCCATCTGTCCATCTGTCCATCTATCTAGCTAGCTATCTATCCATCTATCCATCTATCCATCGATCTATCTATCTATCTATCTATCTATCTATCTATCTATCTATCTATCTATCTATCTATCAATCTATTTATCTACGTGTTTGTAAAGCACATGATGCAGGTCAAGACCTGCTAGCATTGGCATGTCAAATAATAGCATAATAGGACATTACATAGCATAATAACAAATACAATGCAATAGAATGGCACACCCTATCATGTTATAGCACCACTGTATGGCAGAATAAAGTCTAATATAGCATAACCTGGCATATTATATGTTCGTGTATTATAACAGCATAGCGTGGTGTAACGGAACCTGATATATGACATCATAACATAGCATAACGTGACCTACCTTGTGAAATGTAAACTGTACGAATCCTGCTGGAAAGCTGAGCTTCAAGATGGCCGTCTCATTGTAGCAAAACCCAGATGGGATGGTGAGGTCTGGACCTGGCACTATAACGGACCCCCAGATCTGGAATGAAAAAAGAGAAAGAAGGACAAGTCAACACAAGAAAGATGCATAATGAGGAGAGATAGCATCAGAAGTCGAGACTGCGAGACATCATCAGTAACCAAAAAGGAGAGATTGTATCATAAGCCTGGACAGAGGAACATCACAAGGAACTGGGGAGGAGAAATGGCATCAGAAGCGTCGATGGAGAGAACCAAGGAGGAGAGACAGCATCAGAGGTTTAGATGGAGACGCAACATGGAACCAAGGAGGAGAGATGGAATCAAAAGACTAGATGGAGAGACATCATGAAATAAGGAGGAGAGACAGCATCAGAGGTCTAAATGGAGACACGCCATAGAACCAAGGAGGAGAGATGGAATCAGAAGCCTAGATGGAGTGACATCATGGAACCATGGTGAAGAGACAGCATCAGAAGCCTAGATGGAGAGACATCATGGATTAATGAGGAGAGATGGGATCGGAAGCTTAGATGGAGTGTCATCATGAAATAAGGAGGAGAGACAGCATCAGAGGTCTAAATGGAGACACGCCATAGAACCAAGGAGGAGAGATGGAATCAGAAGCCTAGATGGAGTGACATCATGGAACCATGGTGAAGAGATAGCATCAGAAGCCTAGATGGAGAGACATCATGGATTAATGAGGAGAGATGGGATCGGAAGCTTAGATGGAGTGTCATCATGGAACCAAGAGGGGGAGACGCCATCAGTAGCCTAGATGGAGAGACATCATGGAACCAAGGAGGAGAGATGGAATCATAAACCTAAGTGGAGAGACATCATGGAACCAAGGAGGAATGATGGAATCAGACGCGTGCACAATACTGACTTTATTATTTTTACATAACATGATTACACCTTCAGCATAGTGCATGTGTATGTGTGCATGTCAAACCGCTAGACAGTGCAGTGCATCTCCTGCATCTCCGGGCCCCCATTTGTGTCTGCATAACATCCCTCCCAGCTATGCCTAAACATTAAAACAGTAAGCCTAAGACTATATATTTCTCCTGTGCCTTAGCTTAGTCATCCAGCACGTTAGTCTTGAAGCTTTGCTGTCCTCCGTCCACTCGCATGCACAGGGTAGAGCCCAGGCTTTGCAGGAGCAGCAGGAAGGGTGGTCATTAGTTGGTGGACTAGGCTTTGCAGGACTATCAGGAAAGGAGTCATTGGTTGGTAGACCAGGCTTTGCAGGACTAGCAGGAAGGGGGTGAATGGTTGGTGGATCAGGTTTTGCAAGATACGCAGGAATGGGGTCATTGGTTGGTGGACCAGGCTTTTCAGGAGCAGCAGGAAGAGGGTAATTAGTTGGTGGATTAGGCTTTGTAGGAGCAGCAGGAAGGGGCTCATTAGTTGGTGGACCAGGCTGTACAGGACAAGCAGAATGGGTTCAATTGTTGGTGAAAAAGGCTATGCAGGACCAGCAAGAAGGGGGCCATTAGTTGGTGGACCGGAATGTGTATGTCCAGCAGGTTGGGGATCATTAGTTGATGGACCAGGCTTTGCAGGACCAGCAGGAAGAGTGTCATTCATTGGTGGACCAGGATTTGCAGGACAGGCAGGATGGGGTCATTAGTTGGTGGACCAGGCTTTGCAGGACTAGCAGATTGGAGATCATTAGTTGGTAGACCAGGCATTGAAGGACCAACAGGGTGGGGGTCATTAGTTGGTGGGCCAGACTTTGCAGAATCAGCAGGAAGGGAGTCATTCGTTGGTGGACTGTACTTATCTTTTGACTCATGATCTTGTCCTTCTCTTTCTTTCCTCTTGCTGGTCCTTCCATTGTCACCTGATCCGTTAGTGCCTTCCAGCACTTCATTGTTCACTTTGAACTGACTTGAGTTCCCATGAGGGCATCTAGGTCCATTGCTCACGGTCAAGCAACTACCACCTAGTATAATCGTATTCATTTTATTTATTGGACATTGTATGGCGCCTATACACAAGTGTTTCTAGGCGCCACAAGACAAGATGGGGGAGGAGATGGGAATCACAAAAGTAGAACAACAAACAACGGTTATATTGGCCTTGTGACAATCCTACCATGCAAGTGATTGACAAGGTGGTAAGTGCAAGGGGGAGGGGTCGAGGGAGAAGTGCAGGAGTGGGAAGTGGGAGGGGAGCCCAGGGAAGGGGGGCAGGCAAGTGTTGAGCTGGCCAAGACGGCAAGTGCCAGGGGAGAAGGGGGATAGGGAGCATGCATGCAGTGGACAGCGAGGACCAAGTTGGGCTAGTCTGGGAAAGGGAGCCTGATGACAAGTGCTGGCAATGAATGCTGGGGGAACTAATAGGGGGCGGTCTGGCCCCTGTAAGACTCTGAAGGGACTAGGCCCCAATCACAGTGGCAGAGGGAGCGTTAGCATGGGAGGGGGAGAGCGAAGGAAGAGCAGAAAAGAAAAGTCTTGAGAAGTTTCCAGAATTTAAGAAGATCTGGCTCAAGTCTGAGGGGGGAGGGAGGCTGTTCCAGAGGGAAGAGCCAGCCGAGGAAAGGGATCTACCACTCACGCTCTGCTTGGAAAAACGTTTCACCTACAGAGAGTTGGAGCCAGAGGACTGAAGGACTTGGCTGGGAGGTATTTAGGGAAGGAAAGCTGGATGTAAAGAGGTCCTAAGCCCCAGACAGCCTTCTTGATCTTGCAAAGGGTAATGAATTTAATCCTTGCGGTCTTCGGGAGCTAGTGGAGACATTTTAAGGCTGGAGAGATGTAGTCCCTGGTCTTGAAGCCAAGGATAAGTCTTGCAGTCATATTCTGGAATAGTTGAAGGGCAAGATGGGAGGAAGGAGGTAGCTTGAGGAAGGGGCTGTTGCAATAATATAGCCTAGAGAGAGCCAGGGCTCTGGGGACATTAAGCTTATGGGGGAAGGTGAGGAAAGGTAAAATGCCCCTGAGACGGTGGAGCTGAAAGTTGTACTTCTTGGCGAAGTCTGTGATGTGGGGAGAGAAAGAGAGAGGGGAGTCAAAGTTAATCCCAAGGTTTATTGCCCCACAGGTTGCAGAGGGTAGGGGACCCAAGGAGTCTGGCCAGAGAGTGGGGGGGAAACAAGGAGCAGGCGTCCCAATTAGAAGGGTCTCTGTCTTACTGTCATTAAGACAGAGATCATTAGCAAAGCACCATGCCTGAATAGCAGTCAGGCAGTCAGGTATGAGAGAGGAGGAGGAGGTAGAGGATGGCATATTGAAAGAGAGTTGTGTGTTGTCTGCCTAATACTGTAAGTGTTAGGAGAAGATAGAGATCAAGTGGGCCAGGGGGACCTGGTAGACGTTGAAGAGCCATGGCAATAGGATAGAACCCTGAGGGACACCACAGGTAGAAAGTGTGACGGAAGAGAGAAATTGGCCCATTTGCACTTGGGAGGGTCTGTTTGAAAGGAAGGAGGGCAGCCACGCTAGTGTCCTGTCCATGATGCCTAGGGTATCATGGTATCATGGAGCCAGTTTATGAGGATGGAGTGGTTGACTGTGTCAAAGGCAGTAGAAAGATCAAGGAGGATTAGAACAGAGTGAGTGTTAGAGTCCAGGTTAGAGAGTAGGTCTTCATCGATGTTCAGGAGAGCAGTTTCCGTGCCTCTGCCCTGAAACCAGACTGGTGGTCATAGAGGCAGCCAGCCACTTCTGTGTGGGGGATCAGTTGGGGGATGACCAGCTGCACCATGAGTTTGCCCAAAAAAGGGGTAATAGAGATAGGCGATAGTTATCCAACCAAGAAGGGTCAGCAGACTGCTTTTATAGGAGAGGGTGCACACAAGAGTGCATAAGGGGTTGCAGGAAGGAGCCAGTGGTGAATGAGTGGTTTTAGAAGTCTACCAAGGATGGAGCGAGGGAGGTGATGTTGTCCTTGATGGTTCTGGAGGAACAGAGGAGCACCTGTTTAGAGGAGACTTTCATAGAGTGAACAACTCTAGAGATCTCATTGGGGACAAGGGAAGTGAGAGAACAGGGTTTTGGGGGAGCAGATGACAGAGGAAGGATGTCCAGAGTTTTGGAGGAAAAGTGTATGGCCAGTGCAGAGCAGAGGGCCTGGGAGGGAGGAGGAGAGAAGGAGACTGCAGTAGGATTGGCAAGTGCCTTGCAGTTTTTAAAGAGTTCAGCTGTGTTATTGGTGGCTCCAGAGATGCAGGCTTGGACATGAGCCCTTTTCTTGGAGCAGATGGAGAGACGATATTGCCTTTGGAGTAGGCAGCAGGCCAATTTGTCAGAGGATGAGCTAGTTGCCTGCCACTTCCACTCTGCAGCTTTGCACTTGCGTTTCAAAGCAGCCTAGTCAGCATCATACCAAGAGTTGCATTTTGAGGCAAACTTCACGCGGATCCTCATGACGGGGGCAAGGATGTCCAGGGTGTTAGAGATAGAAAAGTGGAGGTTAGCTAGAACAGAGTCAGATGGAGAGTCAAAAGAAGGGGGCGGAGGAGGGATGAAGGAAAAGGCAAATGCAGCAAATGACACATGCTTCATCGGTCAAATTACAGAGATGGAGACTGGCAGTGCGGGCGGAGGCATCATCAGAGGATAGGGGAGGTCAAGGTGGGAAGAGAAGATAGAGTGGTCAGACCAGAAGAGAGGGGTAATAAGAGGGTTGTAGATGGGGATGTCTGCTCAGATGAGAGCATCCAAGGTGTGTCTAGCAGTGTCGGTTGGGCCCGAGGGAAGGATAGTAAGGGAGAGAGTTTCTCAGAGGTTGCGAAAGAGAACAGTAGCCGCATCCGGAGAGTCGAGGTGGATGTTCAAGTCACCAAGGAAGAAACGTTTGGGGAGGAGGCAAGAAGAGAGGAGGACAGGTCACCCCATTCTCAGAGGAAGCTGGAGGTCGGTAAGAGAGAAGGTAGGTGAGACCAAAATCCTGCAGACTAGGCTTTCAAAGGATGAGTAGGTTTGAGTGGGGATGATGGAGGCAGGAACCCACTCAGGGAAGATCAGAGCCACTCCACCACCAGGGCGGGAGGGCCTGGGATTGGACAAGATCTTGTAGCCCTTGGGGAGAAGAGTGGCAAAAGCAATGATGGATTTGGCCTTGAACCATGTTTCAGTGAGACCAAGGACATCAAGGTCAAGCTATAGAAGGAGGAGACAGTTGTCAGAGGAGTGTTTGATAGTAAAGCAAGAATTGAGGGAAGCTAAGTGAAGCTGAAGATTTGCGAGGGGGCGCAGGGCTGGGGTGCCACAACTGGGGTTGGGGGTGCCTTTGGATTGCACCTTGCCATATCTTATGTTATGCTATTTTATTGATAAAGTTCACACACACCACAGAGGTGGTTTCTTTGTGCTGAACAACAAGAGTGCATGACAACTGTCCTAAGTTGCTTCCTAAAATAGTTATGGCTAACAATAGACTGAGGTCAAAGAAGTAGAGGACGCCTCAGGTTGCCAAGGATGTGGTGAACTCTACGCCCTTATTGGTAAGAGCACACAAGTACTGAATGCTGAATACTGACTACAAATGGTGAATAGCGAAAGTTGCCTTCTCAAATAAGGGGTGAATTCATTTGATTGAAATGTCCATACTACCACCATGCTCATATCTTTTCCTGGCACTCCCGATTGCAATCCCAAATTCTTTCCTTAAGCACCTAGAATCCATCCTCTTTAGCTTTATCTGGAATCCTGGGAAGCTACCTAGAGCCAGTAAACATATGACGATGCCTTATTGCAGAGGAGTGCTCAATCTTCCTCAATTGCAGTTCTGTTACTGGACTGCGATTGGTGACTGGGTACTTCATCGGCTATCAGAGACCACGTTGAAGTCTTGAATGATTCATATTTCGGACAACAAGAAGTGTCAATACAGATTTAAGCTCAAACATCGGAAATCTCAAAGAAAATCATTATCAAATTCTGATTACATTAATGCTGAGTGAAGATACCAAGACCAGCCGTGTCTGCCAGGACAGGAGTAGGCATATAGGTTATTGTGGACAAAGTAGAAAATTGTGGCCTTTTTATCATTCATTCATAAAATTTAGTATATCATGTAACACCTTTAGGATAGCGAGTCCGCTCTTATTTACCACATAATCGTTCTTCCTAAGGACCCTATATTTGTGCTAATTATTCTTTCATCTTGCTCACCACTATCTCAATGGTACAAGATACTCCTTTGCAGCCACAATGATCTTATAAGAAAGCAAAAGGATGATCGGAAAGTATAGGCATCATGGTTGCCCGGGAAATTCTGAACAGTTCCATTGAAAATATTCATGGATGCCTATTGCTGGCCAAATCTCAACACATTCAAATCAATAGGTAATCAATTTCTTCCACCAGAAAAACTTAATGGGTACCCACAGCATAAGACACCATGTGCAAAGTTAGCAGGATAATCCAGACGTGGATCTCTTGCTCACTGTGCTCAGAGAGGTACAGCTCGACCTCACTGATGAGGCCCGACTAGGCCAAAACACATGTCTAGGGTTGCTGTTGGTACTCTTGTTCAGAGGGGATTTGCCTAGCATTTCGGTGCTGGACTGCCTTTGGGTGGGACAAAGACTGATATGAATATGGAAATGTCTCCTCTGTGAAAAGCGCAGTGAGCTAAAGCATGGCTCAGACTCTCCCGGGAGCCATCCACCCAAGAACAGGTCAATGGGCTGTGTTCATGCCAGTAGAGGGGCTCCCAGACCTTCTTTTGTTCATTTAAAAATGCACCCATTATAAAATGACCCCCTATCAAGGGATTTCTGGCAATCTGCTTGCTTTTATGTGAAACGCTGATGGCTGTCAAAGCAATCCGTTGGTTTTATGCCAGTATCAGAATCTTATGTCGGTGTAAAATGTAGAGGTTTCGCAGGTGGAGTTGGCAGTACCAGCTGAAAATGTATTTCCCTTCCGTCTCTCCTGCAAAACCTTTGTATTATATATAAAAGTGTATAGTAAGGTGAACAATTCTAAAAAGAACACAGGACCCACCTCTCCAAGGAGTCTCTCCACCCAAATACCTTGGTCATCAAGCCGCCCCCCCCCCACATCCACTGACTCGCTAATTGGCGCCCGCGCCTCTCGTCCCTGCCATGCGGTACAGCTGTACCCCTCCTCTGTGCCCCTCTGTATCCTACCCCCCACTGTATATCTGTACTGTTGTATACCTCTATAAAGCACTCCATTGCTTCTCGAAGCTAGGTCCACGCTCAGCTTTGCTATACCACCCCATCCAATTTAAAGAGCCGGGATTCGTAGTTTTCCCGTGTGTGCACCCAATGCCGCAGTTGAGACAGCGGCAGAGCTCATAATAGCAGCAGATGGGGAGAATGCTGTGGAATATCAGGGGAAGTGAAGATGTGGCTGCAGGAGGTTGGGGGGACTACAGCGGGATGCAGAGGGAATGCATGACATGAGGTGGCCAAAAAAAGAGAGGGCATGGTGACAGTGAGAAAGAAGAAAGAATAAGAAAGGAAGCAGATAGAGGGATAGCAAAGGATAGCAGTGGACAGGCCAAAGAGCAGGATACTACCCAGAAAGGGGAGAATTGAGAAAAGAGGAAGAGAGCGGCGCAGAAGGAAAACAACAGGAGAATGGCAAAGTTTCAGGAAAAGAGAGGGAGAAGATTGAACGAAAGCAAAGGACAGCAGAGGACAGGCCAAAGAGCAGCATACTACCCAGGAAGGAGGGAAATGGCAAAAGAGGAAGAGAGCAGCGCATAATCAAAACAACAGGAGAAGGGCAAAACTTCAGGAAAAGGTAGGAAGCAGATAAAGGGACAGCAAAGGACAGGCCAAAGAGTAGCATACTACCCAGAAAGGGAAGAAATGGCAAAGTTTCAGGAAAAGGTAGGAAGCAGAGGAAAGGCCAAAGAGCAGGAAGGAGGGAAATGGCAAGAGAGGAAGAGAGCGGCGAAGAAGGAAATCAACAGGAGAATGGCAAAGCTTCAGGAAAAGGTAGGAAGCAGATAGAGGGACAGCAAAGGGCAGCACAGGAGAGTGCAAAGAGCAGGACTACCCAGGAAGGAGGGAAATGGCAAAAGACAAAGAGAATGGCAAAGAAGGAAAGACACAGGAGAATGGCAAAGAAGGAAAGACACAGGAAAATGGCAAAGTTCAGGAAAGGAGAGGACGCAGATAGAGGGATAGCAAAGGACAGCAGAGGACAGGCCAAAGAGCAGGAAGGAAGGAAATGGCAAAAGAGGAAGAGAGCGGCGAAGAAGGGGAAAAAAACAGGAGAATGGCAAAGCTCAGGAAAAGGTAGGAAGCAGATAGAGGGACAGCAAAGGACAGCAGAGGACAGGCCAGAGAGCAGGACTACCCAGCAATGGGAGAAATTGCAAAAGAGGAAGAAAGAGGTGACGAAGGGACAAAAACGTTAGAATGGCAACAGTTCAGAAAAAGAAATGGAACCGATAGATAGCAAAGGACATCACAGGACAGTTCCAAGAGCAGGATACTCTGCTCTTACCAGGGAAATGGTAAAGAAAGAAAAAACGAGAGAATGGCAAAGCTTCAGAAAAAAAGAGAGGAAGGTCAGACATAATAGACGTTGATAGGAGTGTATATATTATGCCATAATGGTAGCAGGGGTAAGAGTGCCACCTTTACCTGGACATTACACGGGAAAGTGTCCTGAGCACGAAAGGGTTACAGCTCGGGGCTGCAATGACATATATACATATAATATGGCCGCTTTACATCGACCCCGCTCATACCTTATAATAATTTGAAAGTGGCGTCATGGGTTGGAGACAAGTGGTTTCGCTGCGAATTTAAAAGTTCGCGAATATTGAAGACACAATATGTAGGGAAGTTATGAATTTGCTTAACTGTGTCCCAATAACCAGTGCTTAAAGTGGGCCGGGGCCTGCCGGGGCCGGGCCCCGGCAGTCTCCAAAAAGTGGGACTGAGCCGGGGCCCTGCTGGGTCCCCGTCCTACAGCAACATTGGCGGGAATCGCGGGATGCATTATCCCGTCGCGGCCGCAACCACGACGGGAGATGCGCCTGCAATGAAGTCAGGCAAGCTGACAGAAGTGGCAGCCAACTGCAGCGACACTGTGCCTGGCTGCCACTTCCGTCAGTCATAGTAACTGCCTCGGGTGACCCCTCACATGAGGGGTCACCCGAGGCAGTTACTGTCCCTTTGTTTCCCCAGGTCGCTGAGGCGTCTTTAACCCTCGGCGAACCTGGGGATTCCTCGACATATTTCGAGGTTTATAAAAGATGGCTTTGAAAGTACACATTTCAAGCCATCTTTTATAAAGCTTTGCCGACGGACAATTTTGTCCGTAGTCAAAGCTTTATAAAAAGATGGCTTGAATTGTGTACTTTCAAAGCCATCTTTTATAAACCCGAAATGTTTAAAAAAGATGGCCTGAAAACTAGGCAAACCGTAGGGTATGCACACAAATATGTATAAATGTTATATATTGGTGTGCCCACCTTACTATGGTGTGTGTACTGTGCAAGCCATCTTTTCTAAACGTAGAGATATGTTACATATTTCTACGTTTATACGCACACAAATATATAACATTTATATATATTTGTGTGTATACCCTACGATTTGCGCACTTTTTAGCCCACGTCCCTCCCACAAGCTACGCCCCCAAACGAGGGCCCCCCCTCGATTTCTAACCCCACTTAAAGCCCTGCCAATAACTATAATAAGGCGTGAACTAGGTTGGGCATCTGTGGCTTGAGCTATTCGCTGGTAAAGGGTGTCATGAAATAGGAAACCTAGGGTGGCTAAACCAGGTTCTTCATATTATCAGCTCTGTAAACAAATGGACAATGGGAACGCAGGCTGTCTGAGAAAGTTCCAGAAGGAACGCATTAGACCCTTGCAATATCTAATGAGATTCTTACCCATAATCCCAATCTGGACTGGATTAAAACATGCGATGGGAGAAGCTCGTATAAAATCCGCCCTGAGATTAATTTGGAAAGTAAAAGAGGAGCTCTCCTGAGGTACTTGATGCAATGTCCTGATGGCAGCGCGGTTTGTCCTCATGCACACTCGTGAGGTATAGTTCATCAGTGGCTCAAGCGGTGATGACAACGTAACATATATTTGTATCCTGTGTCTCCCTTCAGAGGAAAAGAGAACAGTATAAAGTTTAGGTGAATGCAACCCTATTTTGGTATCGAATTTTAGCAGGTAGTTCGGTATCTTTTGGAATCAAGGTCGGGAGGAAGGATAGCTCAGGGGCCACTAGTGGCACAACATAGGTTCGAATCCCGATCCTGCACTGAGAAACCACTCGCTGGTATTGAAAATGTGCATTATAAATGAACAAATAAATCAAAGGTGGTTACTTTTTTGAAAGGAGTCGAATTTTATTGATGACATAATAATGTATTTCTATTATGTATCTGTGGTCTAAGTGTATAAGGTTTGAAATAAACCGTGTACACAAAGAAAATAGGATTAATTATTAACAGCGATCCTAGTGTAGGATAAAGGTGGGGAATTGGAATCATGAGAGGCCGCCCCCCCCCCCATTAAAAGAATCAGAAGAAAAGTTTAAAAGTTTTAAATTGATGTAGCTAAATTCATGAAAGGAAGGATTTGTTGGAACCACATAATGCCATAGCAGCCGCAGATGCACTGCAGTTAGTGGGGGGCGGGCCATAGACATAGAGGTAGGACTACAGCAAATACAAACGGGGCTCGATACAAACAGTAATCCTACTTCTAAGTCACTGGCCTTTTGCGGGTGTGTTCCAGGCACACTCCTCTCATTGGAGAAGAGAGACCAGGTAGGGGAAGGGGGACGAAATGGGGGCATGAAAAGCCTTCATGATCAGGTAGAGTTGCGCCGGGCCTCGATTTCAGGATTTCTGAATCGGTTCCTGGTAAAAACAAGGACTGTAGCCACCTGCCCATCCAATCCCGGGACTGGGTTTATTTATTTAAAAAACTCTCTGGACCCCAGGGGACGGAGGGTGATTTCCCCAGACTGTCCCGGAAAAACTGTGACATCTGATCACCATAGGGGAGAACACTGAATAGAGAGAGGCAAGCCTGACTACTCAGGAAATGAATGGCAGCATGGTTGGATTGCCCATTGTGGGAGAAAGGACAAGAGTGGGAGAAGGGCATGCTGTGACTAAGGGCACAGATGCTGTATTTGCGTCCCGAAGAAGGTCAAGCTCCACTTGCAATCATGGGGAGGGCTACTCTAAGTGCATCTATTGGACTGCCGCTGAGTATGAGTGCGGACTAGGATAGGGAATGGAAGTCCAGACCACGGAAATGACCATATAGAAGAGGAGGAGGAAGATGGAGGGGGAGGATGGGAGAGAGGAGCGGGCCGGAACCCATTGGAAGTGGCAGGAGAAGCTGCAAGTTGGCCAGGTCACCGGAGAGGTGGGACAGAACAAGGGCCGTAGACTCTATACAGGTTTTGGGAGCAGCTTGTGATGAGCACTGGGCAGTAAAATGGGCACAATTCAAGCTGGAAGGGAGGGGGGGGTTGATGGAGGGAAAACTAATTAGGCCAAAAGCATGCTGGCTAAGAAGTCTGGGAGGGCGAGAAGAGTTGGTTCAGATAGAGAGACCTAGTTGGTGAGTAGGTCAGTGCACATCAAAGCTCACACACAGTTTCCAAGACAAACCGAAGTCCTGATTACTTTGTCAATGAGGGCAAACACGGTAGAGGGATGCTTAGGCTGGGGGTGCACACGGAAGTGGATGGCGTACGCTGTGAAATGTTTCCAGACATGGAATTAAAAAGTTGAGACTCTGGGATAATCCGTCCAGGGCACGGGTGAACGTGATAAGGCAACAAAGTTGAAATGGGTGGCAATGACAAGGTGGCACCGTTGCAGCCCATGCAAGATCCACATAGACAGGGCAGGCAGCATCTGACAAAAGGACAAGTGCAAACACAATATGCAAATTCCAGTATGAATGCACAAACAGACTCCCAGTACATGATCATGGCTGGGCCGGACAAGTGCGACAAGCGAGCGATAGACGTGGAGCAACAGTTGGCAAAGGGCTCCTGGACTAGTTAAAATGTAGTCAAGGTGAGTTTTTCTTTTACTTTGCTACCCAGCCTAAGAAAGTTTAAAGAAGTATACATTTCCAGGCCACACACTGATACTCATCATGTTGAAAACAAGGGCTATTCATTAATCCCAAACGAAGATAATAGTGTGTCTACATTCCCTTGAATGTCCCAGGACAGAGAGCAGGCTTCGAGGTCAACTACAAAGGAGAAGTCTTGGCTTGGGACCTGACAGATGAGAAACAATGGACTCATTGGAAAAGTGGGGAGTAGTCTGACGTTGCTTGTGGCAGCTGAGTTTCGCTTTGCTTACGTGCTGCTAGTGAGCCGAAAGTCCAAGGTTGGGAATGCATGCCAACCAATCAGAGGGTCTGTGTAGCAACACGCTATACAATGTTGCAAAGACCAACCCGCTGCCATTTCACTGCTATAATCAGCATTGTACGTATTTAAAGGGGGTTTGAGGCATGTCCACCAGATAAGGGGCAGCCAATGAAGTTATTAGCACTTATACATACTATAGGTTCATATGTTCCCTTAACCAATCCCGCCCTTGAATAGGTTTTAGTTTGCTACATAGGATGACATCAAAGCTGACGCATATAATAATAATTAGGCTTTTATATATTGAGGTATAAAACCTTTGTATAATCACATTTGGGTGTGAGTGCGCGAATTACTGCCTGTTATTTGCCAGATTTCCCTACTTTATTCTTATACTAAAAATAAAGTAGTACTTTGCCACATTCTCTGAGCCTGTCCGGATTTTTGGATCTGAGATCATTATTGGTAATTCCATCTAGCACATGAGACGCTTCAATGTGCTAGAGCACACTGTGATTATAGCTGTGTCGACAGAATTTAGGTGTGCAGGGGACAGGAGTGTCCTGTTATAGGACACAACATATGCTTGTTTCCATTCTTCAGCAGTGCCAAGGTGGAGAAAGGTCACAGAGAAAAGACAAGATCGCCATCATGCTCACCCCCTCTGTCATGTAAGCGCACCTCCCTTGGCACGTGGATGAGATTTTTAATGTTGCCGTAGAACAAATGTATTACTATGGAATCCGCCTCAGTTTACCACCTGCTAAAGAGCAGACGGATTCCATGGGACTCCATTAATAAATCCATCTTTCTATCATGGCCGGTCTAGCCATGTTACGTTTTCTTCTGCAGCAACCTTCTGTTTGTCTCATCTACCTTGCGTGTCTGCGTATATACACTTATTAGTCAGCAGGTTCATTTATCTTCTTTGCACATACACTTTCTTCATATTCGATTACATGTTTCTCTTGTTACTTCAGTTAAATCTTTATTCTTTGAGTATTTGCATATTGTTCCAGTAAGTCTCACTGTTTTTCCTCAGTGACATCACTCTGCTCTTGTCAGATTTTAGTTATAGCTCTATGATGTCCAGACATCCTTCCACCCTCTCAGTGCAAGGGTACATTCTAGCCGGTCAAGTGGCACAGCGAGTAGACGTGCAGAGCTTGCTAATGCAGGTTCGAATCCTGGCAGGGTCAAACTCAGCCTTTCATCCTTCCGAGGTCAATAAATGAGCACCACACACCATGGGTAATAATAAGCAGCGCTAAGATGTCTGAGGGTTTGTAGCGCTATATAAATGTCATATTATTATTATTATATGGTTGTCTGAGTGCATATCGTCTCTCATAAACTGGATTCGGTTTTGGGATGATACATGTTATGTGGCTTTTCTCCAGCTGTTCCAGTGTGATGGAGGTGAGGGGCGGGAGCTGGGGATAACATGTCCACCTGCTTCTCTACAACACTATCAAAAACAGATAAACACAACGCTTTCGGGGATTTTGCAAGAACAATTCTCAGAAGAACTTTGTACAAAATGATGTAAACCTCTTTATTTTGCTAAGTAAACTATGCAACATGTTTCAGGGACCATAACCCCTTCTTCAGGAGCACAACTGTAAACATAATAATATTGACAAACTTAGACTCTCATTGTGAACTTTACAATCTTTTAGGTGCATACACAACAAATTATAACATAATACCCTAACCATCAATATATGTGTAAATAGAACTAAACAATGCATTAATTGTGGTCCCAATTTGAAGAAGGAAAATGTGAATGAGTAGCCAGACACCAAACACGGGGGTGTATCCATGCACTTCATGCAGGCCCCACATTTGAAAATAATGACTACAAACAACCACCAATTAAGACTTTCTTACCCAAGAAGTAAACGCCACCCATGCTGATAAACAGTGCTGAAGAGCGTCACCAGAACATCAAACAATCAAGCCAATAGCCTGCAGATGGACCTACCTAGCCCGCGTCCCAGACATCAGGCCAGTGAACAAAGTGGAGAGCAAACACTCACAATTTCCTAAAAATCAATATAGATAAAGGCACAACACTGCCATGGTCAATATGAACATTTAAAGCAAAGCCATAATAAACCAATTAGTAAAAATAATGATAAATTAAATTTCGAGAGGCGTATCTCTAAAAATGTTTGAAGATTGTGCGGAAGCTTACACCTACTTATCAAACTAACTGACCTAACTGAACTTTAGACATAACTATTGACACCGGAAATGACTGCCTTACCAAGTACGCACAGCTGTTTAGTACTTCTTTTTTCCTTCAATGTTTTCTGTTTGTTCTCATTGTGTGAGCGCCCTGAGACCCTTGGGTTAGTGTTGCTCTATACAAGAATGTATTTAGTTAGTTAGTAATGGTAGCCACATACAACCAAAGGCAACGTGGCTGTATGACGCATAATAGCATTGCACGTTAAGGGCTGTTATTGTTCTCAGAGGGTAGCGGGTGGTAAAAGGATTCAATGTATTGGTAGGTTCCTTCAGGCCTTTTTTCAGATTGTTTGAGGATGCAGCTATGGAAGTATAATTTGGAAGACTACTTAAGTTAAGTTGATTTATACAGCGCACCGCTGCCATATTCATGGTCTCCAGGCGCTCACGTGGTTGTATAAGGAAACGTGTGTAGGGTTGGTCAGAGAAATAGAGAGGGGATATGATATAAATGTTGTGCTCATATGTTGGTTCGTGCAGCACCAGTAGCAACTGGCATCTGTGCATGGGAACTTTCTGGATGTGCTTTGTTTTGTGCACTTGGGCTCGTTGAGTCCGGATGGGAGTCATCAGTTTTTGAGTCATTTGTTGTCTGAGATTATTTGGTTTGTAGCTTGTTTAGAGGGTGGTGTGTGGTTTGTGTGTTTTTGATGTTTGGTTCACTAGCCCGCTGGGTGTGTGTTGTAGGGGAGAAGTGTTGGCTGTGTGAAAGAGAGAAATGTATAAGTGGGTTTGGGGGATCTCTGGGTATTTGTAGCTATGTTATTGTTTTCCATTCTGAGTTTCCCCTTGTCTTCTGTGTTTCCAGCTGATGGTTTGTAGAGGGAGGGATTGTATGGGTTGGGTGGCCCGCTCATGGGGGTGGTTGTTGAATAGTTGGTCTTTTTATGGCCGGAAGTTGAATAGTCAGGTTTTTAGTTGTTTCCTGAATGTTAGGTGGTCTTCCGTCATTCTCATTTCCTTCAGGATCGAGCTTATCTATCAGATAGGCAAAGGTGGTTCCCCAGAATTTTCTTTTATCGCAGTGTCTTGTTTCTATTTGGAGGTCAGGCCAGATCTTAAGTCTCTTCTAGGTTGGTATCGGGAGATATTTCATTGGAGGAATTTGGCTGCTTGTTCTTGTAGTGACTTATGGACAATGCAGAGGGATTTGAAGGTGAGGACATTGTCCATGAGGATTCCCAGATCTGGGGCCAGGTAAGGGATATCTGTGTTGGATTGTCTTTTTGTGTGGAGATTAATATTTCAGTTTTGGGTGGGTTTAGTTTGAGGTTGTTGTTTGCCATCCAGGTGTCTATGTCAGTAAGGCATTTATTGTCAGCGGTGTTGTCAGGGTTGTTGTTGTTTGTTCTTTTTAAAATGTGTTGGTTGTCGTCTACGTAAATGTTGAAGAAGAGTGGGGAGAGGCTTGATCCTTGTGGTACAACACGTGATATCTTTGTGTTTCACATGAATGGTGGAATATGGGTTCTTTCTATTTGGTTGCTGAGGAAAGATTTCAGCCATTGTAGTGTGGAGATTTGAATACCGGATTCCTCCACTTTCTCAATTAGAATTGTGTGTTTGATTGCATCGAAAGCAGCTGATATGTCCAGTAGTATGAGGGCTGATTGGGTGCTGTTGTTAATTTTTAGGTCATCCCTAAGGCAAACCCTATAGCCTGATATACTGACGAACGGGTCATTATTGCAAGATAATGACCAACCACCAAGCTCTGGCCCGAGGCAGAGCTGAGGGCCTTAACTTAAGGAAGGTTCATTATCCCAATAATGACTCATCTTGAGGTATGTAAGTCTATTAGTACACAACGGTACTAACAAATCATGTATTGGAGTTTTGGTGGTGAAGTAAAAATATTTAGTTTAGTAATGAGAAAGTATATGAACAGTAAATGTGTTTATATTGTTTGTAGAATTTAAATAGCAAGGTTGTCTTCATAAGTTAAGCATTTCAATTTCAAACTTGGTTCAACTGAAGGGGGTTTAACATGAGCATGCATTAGGGGTCCTGTAAAAGTAAAAGGTTTCTCTATAAGAAATTGAAAGCATTTTCCGATATTTTAACTTTCTCTTTGGTATGTTAAATTGATTGTGATGTGAAAAAACAGGTTCTTTATACAGAGGAAGTGTCAGAAAGTGTCTTGTTGAGAGACAGATTGCCTGGATATTGCATTATTGTTTTGCTGTCTACTTTTGAAGTCAGAATGTTTAGAATGCAGACAATACCAGTAGTTATTGACTGCACTCTGAACATTCTGATTGGCCAAGAGGAGGCCAATAATGATCGCCATGTGCTAATAGCCATTAATCATTGCTTTATTTTAGCTAAAATAACCTTAAACGCATAACATCAGTAATACAACACAAGGTATAAAGATATAATCATGGATATGATATACACATATAAACAACATTTATCAAACAGGGCATACCATAACCATCAGCTCATAATAAAGACCATGATACAGTTGCATTGAGAAAATGAATAAGGTTAAAATAGAACCCATTTTTTTTTAAAGTATGTTTGGGGAAACGACCAACTATCGCACAAACTCCAGTACAGAAAAATGGTATATGATTGGTCTCTGTACATCAATTGTATCATCTTTGTTTGACCTGTATGGCAGATTATTGTGCAATAATAATTGCAACAGCACTCTTTAACATACCTTTGCCTGATCCTCCATGCACAAGTAGGTAACGTATAACCGCTGTTAATACAGGTGCTCTGTTTATTAGTTTACACGTGGGTAAAGCCATGTCAACCCCCCACAGTGAGGGTGAAAGCTATTCGCACCCCGGGGTTTATCCAGGGTGCAAATGGTTTAATGTTTTTCCTCAGGAGATTGCCTGTAGAAGCAGCGTCAAACTCCAGAGAAAAATAGAAAAAAGATGGCCACCACCATAGGGAAAAGGGACCAAGTCTGTGGCAGTGGCCGGGACCGGAGCACAAGGCTCCGATCCAGCAGGCAAGTGGGGATGGAGAGAGTGGTTGGGGAAGAGATTTGGTTTTCTTTGGGGGCAGGGAATTGGGGAGGCAACAGGGAGAGGATCCTCGTTGTCCCCCTCCCCATATTAAATGCAATAAAATAAAAGCCTTGGGGCATTGGAAACAGTGGGCGGAGAATGTGTATTCTTGTCTACTGTTCCAGCCAACTGATTGGCTAATCGCACTCCCCCGGGTGCGAAGTGAGAAGAGGTCATAACATCATGCAGATAGATCAAGTCTGCCCTTTTGCAGCTCTTAGCTCAATACACTAACAATTTACCTTTCCCACATAGGATAGTGCCAACAAACCCAGCTCCATTTTCGCTGGTAATGAAGCAGCCCAGCTCGGTGGACCTAACAAATGCTTTATTATTTTGTTTTCTTTTTGATCAAGTGACGTACATATGCAGTGCCCCTACAGCTCTGCTCCTTAAAGGTCCTTAAAGGGCGACTGGAACTTCTTGGCATCTCCAGTGAATGGGAGAAAACACTGGTACTGAACTGTTTACTATAGGGCACAACTGACTCCACTCTCCTGGTCAATATGAGCAAACTCTTTTCTATCTGTGAAGGCCAATTACTCATACTATCAAAAGATAAGCCCAAACAGTCAAAGGCATCCAAGCAATCAATGACAATGCCTTCGATCCCCGACCATGGGGATGATAAACCAGAACCTTGAATTAGGATGTGTGTCTCTTCAAACCTTTTTCTACATAAGCGTCACTAAACACAGACTTCTGTCGTTGAAGCCTGCTGGTTTTTCTTTTTTTTAAAATTAGGACTGCGTCATCTGCAAAGAGCAAAATCGCTGACATGCGTCCATCAGAGAAGGGAAACACTTATTAAACATTCATGTGCAATGAAAATGACAAGGGTGCTAGCACGCATCACCACCATACACCTTTACTGATATTAAATGTTTGGGGGCATCAGCCCTCTTCTCGCCATCTTACAAACCATAGTTGTATGAATATAGTGTCATAATATTCAATAAAAGGCAGATCGGTATTGGCCTTTGTTCTACTGTTGTGCTATGCAAAACGCAGTCTGATGATAGAGAATGACCAGGTGAAGTGGTTGCGTCTTGAGGAGGACAAGTTTGCAAAGAAGCATCAATAACCTAAATGACTACGGTATCGCCACAACTGGTCTACCATTGAAATTCCTTTTCCAAAACCAATTTGATGGTGAGATAACAATTCGACCTAAGACTACATAAGCAAATATTTTGCCAAAGGAATCTAACAAAGATATGGGTCAATAATTAGTAGGATTTGTCCTGGGACCTTTTTTTGTACATTGACATAATGACAGCTCCCTGCCAGCTGCACGGCACAAGTCCAACTGAACTAGCTCATTGAACAAATTCAATATTAAAAGGAATCAAGATTGCTGGATTATCCCTAAACAGGTCAGCTGGGATGAGACCCTGCCCAGGTGTTTGGTGGACCTCTGAAACAGCACAGCTGCTAGTTCCTCTTTTATGCTGACAGTGGTGATGGAGCTGTGTTTAATGAACCACATGTTAGCAAAATATTGGATTGTTCCATGTCATCAATTACTCAATAAAGTGATTGAAAAGGATCAGAGAATTGGTCTTTTTGGGGTGGTATTCCCAGAGGCGATAGTATTATTAGTCCAACCTTTGCTCATAACCTGCCTAAAAGTGAGCTGATAACCCTGGGAGGCGGCCTTCTTAAAGACTGGCCAATGTTTCGAACAATATTCCTTCTATTTTCTCATTATCGGGTACTTATAGGGTTTCCTTTCATTAGCTACTCCCAGCCTATCACACTGCGCAACCGGTTTCAGCTCCTCCTGTAGGTCCGTCTTAGCCAACCTTCAGTCTTTATGAAGAGTACATTTTCCATTATGGGTCTTCTTACCCAAAGCCAATGCAGGCTGGTTAATATATGGTGTTATCATTACATTAGTGGGGTTAATAGATCAAGCAAGGGTAAAATGATATCAAACAAAGCTGAAATAGCTTTGCTTCTATCCACTTGGGACCTTGGGAGTCTTTTACTGTTGGGGGGCAGGTCGGATGTTAGCACTATAGGTTATAGATGATATATTTGTTCCTAATGATCCTGGGAGATATAGCAATAGCACCAGGATATCATGATCACTTTCCAATCATTTCTCAGCAGCAACTATTTTGTAGATAACACAAAGACCTCAATTCAACCAATGTATGATCAATATATTATGACTGTCTACATTGTGCTTTGATAGTTGGTCGTGCAGGGTTAACCCTTTGAATCTGCCATTACAAGCTCTCTGGCCCAACGACTCTCTAGCAATGCTAGACTTTTTGCACAACGCTATGCCCTCCAAGAGCAATGTACCAAAAGAGATGGGATCCCCCACGTTGTGTCCTCAACCTCTATTAGGCTATGAAATACAGACAATGCTTCAAATTGAACATTGAGGACTCCCGATACCTATACTACCAAAATAGTTTCAAAGATGACATTGATATCACTTTCAAATAATAGAGCAAGCATCCTTTGCAGTTGCTCTAAAGCTTTTAATTGGCCCCTTGAATCAACATTTACTTGGCATAATGGTGTAGCAAATGGAAATTGGATCTCCAATATTAAAATGTCTGATGTAGAAGCATCTAGAATTATACATAGGACATTTAGGGCTACTGAAACCCAAATCATAACTCCCCCACTTGTTCGCCCTCTATCGGCCCTTATCCCAGAGCTAAAACTTTCAGAAAACCTCTCTGTGCTACAGCAAACACTAGTAAACCTGGCCTTTCCTGCAATCAGCAACAGTTAGCTGTAGACTTAGTGTGAAGAAAATGCTTTCCCTCTTCCCTGCAGATGTTGTGGGTGAGGGTGCCCATAGCACAACTGTATGAATATACCTAGCCAGTGATAGACCAACTTGTCTGGTGGCTAGGTATATTGTCAGTGGCAAAGCTAGGGAAAGAAGGGTGTGGTCACCTCCCTGGGAGTCCTCCGGCAGGTCTCGGTGCACCCCTGAGCTACATGCTCTGCTGGCACTTGCAGAACAAATTGCTTGCAGAAGGAGCTGCTAAGTGGCACTGCAGCATACTGATGCTGTTCGCTGGAGCCAGTGTGTTGCCACTTCTAAGCAAGCAAACTTGGGCGGTGCCCGTGCCATCCTTCCCAAGTGTTCTTTTCCTCTTCCTGTAGCCTATGATAGTGAATCCCTCTGCTTCTGTACTCCGCCATACCAGGGAGATCTTGAAAACAGAAACATCAGATTATAAAGGTAAAGTATTTGTGTGCCTATGTGCCTGTGTGTTTGGAATGTTATGAAATGTGTTGGTTTTTGTGTGTGCAAGATTTTGAATGTGTGTGTGTGGTGAGTGAATGGGTTTGTGAGCATGTGTGCGTATGATTATGTTTCTGTGAGTGTGTGTATGTGTAATGGAGGCATTTGTTTTTGTTTGGTGGAGGAAGAAAGCACACTAGAATCTGAAATCATACAGTGGCAATGTTGGTATATATTGTGGGTGCCCCATCGAAGAGATTTACTGCATAATTGATTATTGTTGGCATATATTGTGGTTAATACTGGCAATACTGCATACATTGGTGATGCAGCATCATGAAAATGATTTACAATGACAGTGCTGGCATATTTGTGGGTGCAGCTTCATGAAAGTGATTAACAGTAGTAATGCTGGCATATTAGGTGGGTGCAGCATCAAGAAACTGATTTACAGTGGAAATGGCATCATATATTGAAGGGATAGAATCATGAAGAATATTTACAATGACAACACTTGCATACATTATAGACACAATATCATGAAAGTGGCAATGTTGGCATTTACTGCTAGCAAGACATCATCAAACAATGTGGATGCTGTCATATATTCTGGGCCCTGCATCAAAAAAGTGATTTTCAGTGGATATGATGGCAGAAATTGTGGGTGCCGCATCATGAATGTGATTTACAATGGGAATGCAAGCATATTTTGTGGGTGCAGCTTCATGAAAGTGATTTGCAGTGGCAATGCTGGCACATTGTGTGGGTGCAGCAGCATGAAACTCATTTACAGTGGAAATGTTGGCATATACTGTGGGGATAGAATCATGAAATTTATTTACAATGGAAACATCGGCATACATTGATGATACAACTTAATTAAAGTGATTTAGATTATTTACAATGGAAACATCAGCATACATTGATGATACAACTTAATTAAAGTGATTTACAGTGATAACGTGGCCTTCATTGGTCACAAGATATCATCAAACGGTGTGGATGCTGCCTTATATTGTTGGTGCTGTCTCATAAAAATAATTTTCAGTGGCTATGCTGGCATATATTGTGGGTGCAGCTTCATGAAAGTGATTTACAGTGGGTATACCAGCATATATTGTGGGCTTGATTAAATGGATTTAAAGTGGGAATGCTGCTACATATTGTGTGTGAAGCATCATGAAAGTGATATACTATGGCAATCATGGTATATATTGAGGATACATGCATCATTAAAATGTTGTTAAATGATCCTGGGTACTGTTGAAGACCTGGTGTCTGTTTTTTTTCTTCATGTGGCACCCCAGAGAGACAACTGTAAATGATATGACTTTTTATCAGGTTTTAAAGGGTATAACCTAAATAACCTATTATTTATAAACTTTTCTCAGTGGGGGGAGAACCTCCCTGACCCCGCCCACTTTATTTTGGGCTGCCTCACTATGCTTGGTCGCTCATGCTTATGCAGGAAGCTATTTATATTTATACCCCTTGTCTGAAAATATTGACCAGCCTCCACTGACCTTGAATCATTCAGAATATGTGGCCCCTCATGTGCCACCTACATTGGTCCAAAACATCTGCAGAGCCAAAGGAAGCACATCCCTGTTTTAGGGAAGCAAATAAGGAAGAAGGCGTGTTAGAGGCACAGAAGGCATAAGAGGTCTGAATGAAATAGCGATAGTAGAATACTGAGAGGTCAGGGGGAGAGGCCATAATGGCACTGAGTTGATAATGGCAATCAGTGGGAACAGTGTGAATACAGTTCAAGTAGAGGTTCATCATTATTATTATTATTATTATTATTATTATTATGGCATTTATTGAGCATGGACCTAGCTTCGGGAAGCAACAAAGCACTTTATAATCACAAGGTGAAGAAAACTGTGAGGGAAGCTGAAAAAAAGGGAGCAGGGAGCTAATAGGGGAGGGCAAAGGTGGTCAATTGGCAGCAAAGGATCTTCAAGAAACTGGGGGAGGAAACAGTGAGGAGCAGATCACAGAGTCTCAGGTAGATTGAGGAGTGTGTGGACTGCAATATATTGATGCGCAGGTGAAAAACCTGATGAGCCAACTACATTGTGCACTAGTGCATAGCTTGCATAGGCAGGCTGGGGTTTAGTAGCTAATAGAGGCATGTATTGAGTGCTTGCAGACCTGCAGTATAAAGCATTATGGCGGCTAGATGGCCAGTCTTGTAATACCGTGACACTAACTAGCAGAATGCAGGGCCTGTAGAGCTTGCCCCATGATGCCCTAGCTGGTGATGGTCCATGCTTTATAAGAATTCATACGATAACTAGGGGTTCATCGCAATGCATGTATTTGGCTTTTTCAAAAGCATTCTGCTTTCGCAAGAGTTGCTTTGCCGTTCATGGTAAACAGGTACTCATTTGCACGAGAAAAAATGCATTACCCAAGCAGTTCCGATAGGAGACATTCCAGAGATTTTGCAGCTGTGCCCCGAAATGGGAGGGGGAAGGAGTGATTTGCATCGGTACAGAGTGGGTTTTTCCACCAGCAAACATGTTTGCACTGAAGGAAGATTCTGGAACTTTGCGTCACTCTGATTGACAGGCCTACCTGATAAATCTTTGCACATACGTTGATCGTGGAGTACTCTGCCATGGATGAGCATCGTGCACTCTCTTGCCCAGACTTCAATTTGCCCCTAAGCGGCATTCTTTACTTGTCACGTACCCACTGAAGGGCTGACCGGAGTAGGAGGGCGCAGGGAGTGCGGTCCAGACCCGAGTGGCCTGTGCAGTACCTGACCAGAGGGGTGCCAACCAGAGAGAGACAAGTCGGTCCTTAAGCTGAGCTGGTTCCTAGATGTTGGCTAAAAAGAAACTTGAGACTGTGCTCCAAGTATCTAAGTATCTGTTATTTCTGATTTGTAACTTGCATTCTTCCCATCTTTCTGAATGGCTGCTTTTGTTTTGTATTATCTACTCATTGTTAAATAAAAGCTAAGTTCATGTATTTCACTTATGGTCTCTCTGGCAGGAGTTCATGGCCGTATCACAAGAATCGAGCTTGAGCGGGGTTTGGTGCAGGTGTGTGCACATTTGTTTTGGGCTAGTTCCAAGGTACCTCAGCACACACCCTCACAATACATGAGTCTAGGTGGTAAGAGGAGCCATTCCTTTAAGAGGAAAGTCTTGAGCTCTTTTCTGAACTGCAGACTCAATGGGTTGGGGCATGTCTGATGTTGGTGGGCAGGAAGTTCCAGAGACTTGTAGTGTAGACAGAGAAGGCTTAACTTCTGGTTTCACAATCTTTTCAGGTCACTTGGTAATATATATATATATTGTTTTTCTCGTGTAGACACTGGTCCCAATGAAATATATTTGTATATCAGAATAACTGTGCTGCTGCGTATGTTGTGCGGCCCATACATCTTTTTGACGTCATGTTCTGAGTTCTTTCATGTATTTATATATTTATATATATATTCCTGCTTTGGCAGACAAGGTTGTTTAGCCTCAGCAGATCTAGATTGGCCTTGGATGAGTGCCAATTAAATGCTTATTTAGTGTCAAATAGCTTACCTCTGGTTGGCTATTCTCTTGATATAAACAATCGTAAAATCTTTTTCTTTTTCATAGGATTAATAATGCTACTCACATTCCAGGATATCACCCGAATGCCCTGTTTTGTGTTGAATATATTGCCTATAGAAATGAAAAGAACATGTACGCTATGATTGGAATGGAATGGCATGCACTTGTATTTGTGTTGCATAATGACGGAGGCACAAAGAAAATCGAAACATAAAGGAAGAAGGGTAGGAAACCTCAAAACCCTCTTGTGCTAACGTCATTCTCTGTGACCTTCACGCCATCGAACCTCACATATCGCTGACTTAGTTAGAATGGTCTTGACATTTTTCTTCTTGGCCAGTGCCTTGGCTTCTTTGAAGGAATATCTTTTTTCCATCACTTGCTTGGGGTAGTCAAGAAACACAGAAACAGGGTTGCCACCATACAGCACTCCCTTTTCCCTTGCAGCCTGTAAGATCCCTTCTTTTGTGCTTACTTTGGTGAAGACCAACACTACCTGATGTGACCTGCCCTGTTCAGGTCTCCTCATTCTATAGGCAAAATCCACATCAGAGAGAGCTAGTATCCCTGTACCCTACAGCTTCATCATAGCTCTAGTAATATGGTTAGGAATACCAGATGCAAGATCACTGTGTTTCTCAGGCCCATCAGGGGTAGGTTATAGCAGCAGGTCTTCAAATCCAGATTTGTGACTCTGCTTCTCATGCTTGACAGTTCACCCTTTAATTCATTATATGCTCTGAAACTGCCATCTGTTTAGATCTCAAGCTTCCAGTCTCCTTTTCAACCATAGTAATCTGGCCCTCCGGGCGGTTAACCTTCTGAGATAGATCACAAGGTCATTTTTATATCACCCAAATCTTGTGCCACCTTTAGCCACAAAGTGGATATGGTTTTAGGGCCAGGCTCTTCGCCTGTTTCTTGAGAGGTTTGCTTAGGATTTTTCGGGGTCGGGTTCTCTGCAACCTCAATTTTCTTCTTAGTATTCATTATCCTTAAAGTAAATCCTTAGTAGAGGAGCAGGAGCTGCCTGCTTAGGCTGCTTCTCCGTTGATCAATCTTTCAGAATCAACATATACATTTTAGTTCCCGCTGAGGGACAATCAGATTGTTACAAACTATCTGATTGGCCCTCGCTGGGTCCTTACCAGACCCACAAAGACTTAACTGCTGTGGCCGCGTTCCTCGCTGATCGTTCCCAATGTGCGAGTGGCCGCCATGTCAGTGGGAGAAGGGAGCATGTGTAGTCCTATCGCCCCGTTTCATGGTGGCCATTTTGTTTGTGTACTATTTTCCCCTATGTTTTTAATAGCCACCATGGAAAGGGAGAAGTGACTACTGGTAGTTCCTTCTCCCCGATACCTGGCACCATTTTATTTGCATTTTTTTCTTGGTTTGAGAAACGGGTTCAACACCATTTCTCCACTCCAGAAAAATTGCTATTAGTACCCCGATGCAATGTGCCAGGGTACTAATAGCAATAGAACCCTCAGAGGGGCAGCATTATCAGTTGATTAATGCCCCTGGGTCTATGTTAAAGCCCACAAGGCTACGTTAAAACTCTTGCTTCGCTCGGGGGCAGTACCCGTACGTTAATGCCCCCTCCTTGAGTTGTATTGCTTTAGTAAAAATAAAGTTACAGGGTTTTAAATAGCATTATTTCAAATTGCATTGTGGAAGGCTTAATATGCAGAGAAAAGGGGGAATCCTCCTGCAATTTGACCACAAAAAAGCCACACTCTGGTTCAGAGCCCCCCAGTTATCTCATGTCAGAGTGTAAATTCTGTCATTTGTAATATTGGACATACTTCAAGTGAAAAGCAAAACTACAGCTACAAGAATGCAAATGAATGAGGGGACTAGGCGAGCTATTCAAATCCTTGCATAAGAACATAAGAGAGCTGGTTATCACTACTGCAGAAGTACACGCGATGACACAAAAACACCGAAACTACCCACGCCATGGTGAATGGGTGTGTGTGGAGGGAACGCGCGTAATACATTGAGCTAATCGGGCGTCAGCTCCTGCCCCCCAAATGTGAGCTGAGGGGCGGGGCTGAATCCCGAGTAGCTCAATGGCGTCCATAATTTTCTGTGCGTCAGAGAGGGAAGAGAAATTTATTTGCACAAATGCAGTAACTCTTTAAGCTGCTAGTTTCAAGAACGGCTACCCTCACCTCTCAGCCTAACAAACATGGACATATCGGCCCCCTCCCCACGGATGTGTGCAAACATTAGATGTACTTTCACATCTCGGGGGAAGGGGCTGATGTGCACACTTGCTTCTTGCTAGGCAGAGACGTGAGGAAAGCCTTTTTCTGAAACTAGCAGTGCATACTAGCTCATTGTGTATGTATGCATGTGTGCAAGGAGTGTGTATGCAATGCATGTGTGAGTGAGTGTGTATGAATGAGTGTATGATGTAAGGGGGGCTGGGTGTGCATGTAAATGAGAGAGTGTGATATGATATGATATGATTGTTTATTTATATAGCGCCTATACACCATGTGTTTCAAAGCGCTTCAAGGCAAGGGAGGGAACAAGGGAAAATAAAACCACATTCTCACAGGCCATGAACAGTAAGGATGTGAAATTAACTATCGCACTCGGCCTGACGACATTTCAGATAGTGCAAGAGCTAAGACATAGATAAGGAAGGGAGGGGGAGAGTGGGGAGGAAATGGAAACAGACAGGCGACTACTGTACTAGGCCTGACGACATTTCTGGTAGAGCCAGAGAAAAACAAAAGGTGAGGGAGAGGGGTGCAAAAAGGGAGGGGAGGAACAAAACAAGCGACTATCATAATAGGCCTGACGACATTTCAGATAGTGCTGGAGGGATGGTGGGGAGGAAAAAAACAGTAATGGGAGGGTGGAGGAAACAGACGAGGTTGCTATCATATTAGGTCCAGGGACAATTCTGATAGAGTAAGTGCATAGAAGAAAGTAAGGGGAGGAGATAGGAAAAGGGAGAAGGGAAAGGAGGAGAGAAAAGAGAGTAAGCAGTCAAAAAGAGTAGAGAATGAAGAGTGGAGAGCGAATACAATTGCAGAAGTCAGTAGTAACACATAAGGTTGCAAGCCAGGATACAAGATGAAGATGGGAACAGCATGATTCAGGGTCACCATGAGTACATGATGCAAAGGAAGTCGAGCATGAGTGTTGCGAAAGAGTGACGCACCGTGAATGAATGAAGTCCATACAAGTCAAATCCAGCATTGGCCACAAGACAGTGATGGTGAACGAAGGCACCAGCTGGGCGGGGCTTGCTAAGTGGTGAAAAAGAGCAGCAGGCAGGGAGGTACCAGGTGGGCGGGGCTTAGGCCAGGTGACCTAGATCCACTTGCACCTGCTCCCCATCTACAAAGGAAAAGAAGCTGGAGGGCTCCTTAGGTAGGGAAACAGAGCGGCATGCAGGAAAGCACCAGGTGGGCGTGGCTTGCAAAGTGGTGAAAAAGAGCGGGACGCAGGAAGGAACGAGGTGGGCAGGGCTTGCTAAATGGTGAAAAAGAGCGGCAAGCAGAAAGGCACCAGTTGGGCGGGGCTTGCTAAGTGGTGAAAAAGAGCGGCAGGCAGGAAGGCACCAGGTGGGCGGGACTTAGGCCAGGTGACCTAGATTCACTTGCACCTGCTCCCCATCTCTAAATGGGATCTTTAAATGAGTGAATGTGTAATTGTGGGTGCGCCTTTGTGTAATGCGGGACTGCTACCATTTGATACTTGGGCCCCATACCAAACAACCCTTGTGGTAGAACAGAGTGGGCAGAGCAAGTTTGCCACGCCCCTCTTCTAAAGTGGCGCCTCCCATCACCAGTTAGCCTCCCCCCCGAAATGTAGGTTTCCTTGTGCCCCTCGTTAAGGGAACATATATTGTGGATTTTAGACAAGTTACTTATTAATGTAATTACTAATGTAATTATTCTTCTTTGTCTTTTTTATCTATTATTCATCTAATATTTTTTTATTTTTTTATGTGTAAAGTTTATATTTAAACTGTATCACATTAATAAAAAATATTTAAAAAATTGTGGATGTTTAGGATAGTGGAGTGCAGGAAAGGGGTGGGGGTGTGTGGGACGGGAGTTTGGGGCTTGTCCCCCATATAAACATGCAGTGAAAAACGCAGTTAAATGGCCACCACGACGGGGTGCAACAGATCCAAAAACACACCATGTGTGCACGGTCCCACTCACACACAATGGCAGTGTTGTGCACACACTACTTTAGAGGTGCACCGCACTGCTCCGTAAACAACTGCGTGCACACAATTTCCAAAGCATGCTAAACCCATTGCTAAACATTCAAAAAGACACACACAATAACACACATATAATACACATCCATATTCCCACATCTTCACTATTACTTAGCTAAGTTCCACATACTCAGAAATATTCACTCAGCGGTTTCTCACCTGCCGTCCGCCTGTGATGTTGTATTGAATCAAGAGCTTCAGTCCCATTTTGGCTCGCAGGCAGATCTCAGAGCCATTCTTCACTGTGTAATCCCCTACAACAACATCTGGATTGATGGTGGGCACCAGCGTGGTGCTCGGAGCGACTGTATGGTTTGTTGTGTGAGTCGCAGTTGTATTATCAGTTGTATAAGTGGCTGTTGTGTGTGGTGCAGATGTGTGATTGGATGTTGTGTATGGTTTCGAGGTATAATTTGCAGTTGTGTAGTTGGCAGTAGTGTGTGCTGTTGTGTGATTGGCTGTTGTGTATGGTGCAGAGGTATGGTTGGTTGTGTGAGGTGCAGAGGTGTGATTGGCTGTTGTGTGATTGGTTGTGTGAGGTGCAGATGTATGATTGGCAGTTGTGTGTGGTGCAGAGGTATGATTGGCTGTTGTGTGATTGGCAGTAGTGTGTGCTGTTGTGTGATTTGTATGCGGAGGTGTGGTTGGCCGTGTTGTTGTTTGAGGAGTTGTTGTGCGATGTGTTGTAGTTGTGGTTTTCTTGTGTGGCGGGCAACATTCATTATCCTGAGCAGAGCTGGCCACTGGGAAATGGAGAGAAAAAAGAAGGGATTAGAAAGAACCAGATTAGTTGAAGTAATATACTCCTTATTTAAATAAGATTGGTAACATCATAAGCAAAGACATGAGAGCTATGGCACACAAAGCTGTCCTTCTTATGACCTTTCAACGAGTCCTCCCCTTAGTGTCACTGCATATGATATCAATGGCAACATTAGTTGTGGGCAAAGGTTCAAGATTAACCAATTGCCTAGTGTTCCTATAACATGCTTCCGCCACCTTGGAGCAAGCAGCCACGTCAGAGAAATGAAATGATGGAGGAAACTTGATAAAGCACTGCCGCTCAAACTATGCAGACGCAATCTACCCCGCAATCCTCATATAAGGGGAGTCCTTTCAAGAGATCGGAAGATCACTTTCCTCATGAAGAGTTCTTATTCTGGCATTGTTTCAGATTGGTCGAACCACCCAGCCATTCCACTCTCAGTAACATACTCCATAGCAACCCACAAACGCCAACTGAACGCCAACCAGTCACCCTCTCCTTCTAGTATTTATAGACACACAAAACTAAGACAAGTGTTAAAACCCCACTCAAAAGCCTCCTAGTACACTCAATCACTTTATAGAAACACATTAGAAATCCAGAAAAACAGCAGCAAAAAAAAAGTCAAAAGATAGACACCAACAACTAAACGACCACTGCAAAAAAGCCCAGATTGGAGCAGCGAAATCCAGACACTACCAACAAATCTTCAAGCAAGCGACCAACAAAGGAACATCATTGCATCCATCAGTAAAGCAGGAGTTTAACAACTCATGCTTTCATAATAGAATACCATCATTGCACACTGTTTCCAGCCTTTCTATAACCAAAATATGTTATTGTAAGATACAAATTCATCAAAATATTACTCCAAAGGAAAAAACACTAAAGAGAAGATGATCTATAAAGACTGATAGATATTTAGTAATAGAGTTTGGGAAGTCACTTGGATGGATGAGTTGAAGGAATTCTAGTAGGCTGTTTATATGTCAACCTAAAACACAAATAATGAAATGCTCAGGATCATCGTCTCCAGCAAATGGACTTTATAACCGGTGGCCCCTTCAGCAGCCCATAGTAAAAGTGGTCTTAAAACAGTCTTCTTACAATATATGTAAGACCTGATTCTTCCTATACCATGATAGTTGGGGATGACAGAAGGAGTCTTAACAAAGCCTTAAAAATTAATGGCACCCTAATTCACTAGAATATAGGGCACCCCACGACTACCAGCATGTTGTAAGGCTTAATTGGGACAGAAACAGAATGACCCCCAAATGTAAGGATAACACGCAGAATTCCCCCGGTCAATCCCTGCAGCTCGTCTCTCCCCCGGAGAGTGGGGGAGCCTGTGGGCTGGCGCCCTGCAGGGCATGGAGAAACTAAGGGTGGAGAGAGGCTGCGAGGACCGGACGTCACCGGCGGAGGTGAATGTAGATCCAAAGAGGAGGACCCCTGTGGTGGACGGCCGCTGCAGATAAGGTATGCAGCGAGGAAGGGCGGAGCAGAGGAGGAGCCCCATAGAGAGCCAGATCAGCTGATCCAGGGGGAACAACTGACGGTGGAGTGGGTGCAGGGGGCAGTGTGGAGAACCTGTAAGCTTCCCCCAGGAGAGCCACAAGATCTCCCCCGACCCGACTCCCCCCATCCCTGAGTGTGAGCCGGAACAGCCACTGAGACACATATGACATTGCCTGAAGGCTTGGTGTACCTCAAAAATGCCACACCACGTGTTAAACCCAGACGAGATATATGGACTTGGGCCACACACTGGGCCCAGTCCTGTGCTGAGGGAACCTTCTCCGTCGGCCAGGCCTGCTGGGACATCAAAACACCACAGAGACAGCAGAGAGAGATAGACTTGCCGCAGCCCCACAGTGGAAGGGAGAATCGGCCCATGAGTTGGAAGGTGTCCCTACAGAGATTCCGCAAACCGACCGCAAACCTGAAGCTAGCTGGAATGGGGCCTGATACACCCAGAGACAACATGGCTGTGGACCCTGCTGCGACAAAGTCAGATATAGCATCCCTCATGGAAGAGATCAGGGGCATCTGTAAAGCCCTTGATCACAGGCTGGATAAAATGGTCCAGAGAATGGACGCCCTAGAAGACAAAATCCAATGCCTAGAAGCAAATCAGACATCCTTGGACACCCTTGAACTTCAGACTGACGTGAGGCTAGCTGAATTGGAAAGGAGGGAGGCGGAGCCCATGCTTAAAATGGACGACTTTGAAAATAGGGAGCGCTGTAACAACCTGCGCTTTTTGGATTCCTGGACAAGGAGGGCGAAGCAGAGGGGGACATACGAAGGTCCATCCTTGTTCGTAGATGACACCATGGAAAGGCCAGCATCGATCGGGCTCATCGAGCAGTAGGAGGTTCCCGGGAGCCCATATGGTACTAGCCCGCTTGCATTACTACGTGCAGAGGACGAGAGTCCTTGAGAGGGCCAGGAAGGAAGACCTGGCCAAAAATGGTGAAGGCCGCATTACCCTCTTTCAGGGGTATCCCTACATATTATCCCCACCAAAAATATTGCCGTACATATGGTCGTTTGTCTCGCCATAGGCGATATTTTTTGGGGGAATCATTTGTGGAGATGGGGATTCCAGGGGTGTCCCCCGCACATTTAAAAATAATGCAGCGGTTGCGGGGGTGTCCCCCGCAGGGTGCATGGCTCAATATCACTGCAGAAATATGGTGATATTTTTGCATTGCGATATTTTTGTGGGGATATTAACACATGGAACCCTTTCAGGACCTCTCAGTGCTCACTCTGACAAGGAGGAGACTGCGTGGACCTCTCACAAAGTGGCTAACGGAGAAAGGAGTGAGCTACCGGTGAGGTTTCCCTTTCTCCATCGCCTTTGAGTATAAATGGAAGATTTTGGGCTGGGTGGACAAGTATGAAGTTTACAGTGTGTTGCAGTACACCTTGCAGTTCTATTCGTCAATGGACTGACCCGGTTGGGGTATGCTTTTATGATTCTTGGTGTTTGGGTAGTCTTAGGAGGAAGTGGGTAGGTAGGAGGAATGGGAACAGAGTCATGGGTGCAGCAGGTGAGATGGTGGTTGGGTCCCTCAACGCTAGAGGCTGAACATACCAACTAAAAGATGTTTGACCTTGCAGGAGTTTCAGAGGGCTGGGTTAGACATCCTCCTGGTGTAGGAGACCCACTGGCAGCAGGGCAAGCAACTGCGCCTAAGATCCAGGCAGGTGGGGGAGATGTTTATGGCCTTGGGCAACAACAAAAAAAGAGGTGGGCAATTAAACTTTCGGCTCGCCTGTGTCTAGTGGTGGAAGCAGTACAGGAAGACCTGGGGGGTCGTTTTCTATTCATTAAAGGGAGCCTGCATGGGGAGATGGTCACAATATGTTCGTTGTACTACCCTAACATGAGACAGAATGAGTTTTGGGAGGGAGTGAAGAACGAAGTGGTGCTCTTTGTGGAAGACCGATTGGTCATGGGGGAGATTTCAACATGGTCTTAGACCCGATAAGAGACCGTATGAGACTGGGGGGAGAGACAGATACTCGCTCAAGTAGGGTAACCTCTGGGAGGTTTAAGAGCGTGAACTTGGACCTGGGCCTCTCAGACCGCCTGGTTGAGAGACAGGTGGGGCATTGGCCCTTCACATATTTCTCTGCGGTCCACAATTCCTACTCGCGCATCAACCTTACATTGGTGGACACCGAGCTGAGAGCCCAAGTCAGATACGGTATTGGGTGATTATACCGAATTGAAAACAACTAATACAATTTTAAAGAATGAAAAAACAACAAAATGAAAAATAACACATTTTAGAAAAAACAAAAAATGGGGTCGGGAGTGGGAATAGTGGTTTTGGTGGTGGGGGAAGTATTACTAAAAAAGCTGGGGCTTTGAGGGGGTAACCCCAAAAACAACAAAAAAGAAATTCGTTATTTTGGTTTTAGTTGTTTTTATTCATAAAAATGTCATTAGTTGTTTTTTCATTCGATGAAATCACATGTCAGAGACTTGTGTGTTATTTCCAGGGTGACCTTCCACGGCAACCTCTTCACCTCCCCCAAGGAGCATAACTACAAAATACTACAAAGGTGGGATAGTGATCCATTGAAGATCTCGAGAATGTTTCTGGGATCGCCTCCTCTCTGCCCGAGGGACTGTGGGCATGTGGGCTCACTCTCCCACATGCGGTGGCATTGTCCCAGGATCCACATTGACTGGCAAGAATTTCTTAGCTGGATTAAGGATGTCACAAGAGTTCAGTTGAGCATGGTATCACTTCAGATTCTCCTGGGGATCCCGGCTACGGATAGGACTGGAATATAGACGGCACAAGGTTATGGGAGGCCATGATGTGGGGCAGAAGACTGGCCCTAGCTCAAATATGGAGGGGAGGAGGCATGGCCACTAGGATAGAGTGGGAACAGAAACTCTATGGTATGATGGTAATGGAAAAACTGACCACCCTTGTAAATGACTGTTTGGGATCCTTCCAGGAGGAACGAGTCCCGGTTATAACCAGGATGGAGGGCAATAATGCCTAGTCATTGGTGGAGGAGGTGGGGTGGGGGGTAAACACTGGCTGTCGATGCGCAGGGGGGAGCCAATCCATGATATCTACTTTGACTCATTTACAACGCTCCCTGAGACTCAGAACTGCTTGGAGAACAGCTGGAAGCTCAACACACGGATATTGAGATGGCATAGGGGGGCAAGGCGTTATCATTTGCAAAAAGAAATAAGTTGCGGTTGGTGATTGACTAAATGCAAATAAAAACTAATGTTTTAAAAAAAAGAAAATCAGACATCAAAACGAGCACCACTGTGGGCACCAAAATTATGCTGCATAAAATCCCCAATGGGAAGAACATCTGGCCAGTAAACCTTCAGCCACAGATACTCCCTCGTGGCTAGGATGTACCTAAAAGTTCAAAATCTGCAGAAAAATATTATCCATCCAAGACATGCATGGCTTGATGAAGAAACCTCACGAGCATTAGAGCCTGGGTGACTTTAGTGCCAGCAATTGGCCTCGTAGCGGCCGTTTCGCCCCATTTGGTGTAATAGACGTTTTGCCACATTCCTGCAGTGTTCTTTTTAACCCCTTAAGTGCTAAGGATGAGTATGCTCGTCGTTTTTGCATAGACTTGATACAAGTTCAGCAGTTAAGTTGGAGCAGATTTGGAAAGATTTTTTATTTATTTTTGGTCTAGTAGTAGCCCCCATAGTTTCATTAGCTACAAAAGGTGTGGCAAAAATGCCCTTGAGACAAGGTGGGCCAGATCTGAGTTTAGCACACCAAACGTGTAATCCAAACGAGAAACAAGTCCTTCACAACAGAGCTGAAACAACAACCAGTACATAGTGGTGGAAATCTGCTTCTCTCGAAATGCAAGAAAAATCCCCAAATTGCTATGGACGTGAGCTCAGCTCTGCTGTAGACTTCACAGAACACACAATGGAAAGAGCCCGAACAATCCTACCAATTCCTTCTGCTAGACACATAAAGCACCCTCTTCTACACACATCACTTTAGTCAATAATGAAAAGCACGGCCATATATGACCTTTACGGAAGCCCTGCAAGCCTAGTGAGTTGAAAGTCTGACGACAGAAAGTATAATCGGGTCACACCTGCTTCCTAACATTGTCTACCACTAGAATCCAGGGTCATCTTCAAGCTGGGCTGTCTGCAAGAGCTTCTAAATATCAGGTGAAACAGGCCTAATTAACAGCCATCTTTCAATGTTACAAGAGAAGAAAACAGCCTCTGCAGCTCAAGCATTCAGCAACACTGCTCATCATTCTGCAATTTACAAACTGTCTCCCTAGTCTTAGTCTGTACTCAGTGCAACATAAAACATATGCTTTCCAAAAAATGTCCCTTTTGGCTTACTGCACAACAACCCAGACTCACTTAAAGTGGAAAAGATTGCTTTAATGTGACAGGCCAAAGCTTACAATTAAACGCTTACCTGGTTCCATGGCCTTACATACTAACAAACTATTTTAAACAATAAATTAAATAATTAAACATTTTCATTTTACCCCAACAGTTAAATAATTAAATAAACCACTTCCTCGCTAACTTTCCCTTGGACCCTACCTTACCCCTTCTCCAGGTGTCCCGCTTTCTCCCCGGGGCCATGCCCCTCCAGGCTCAATACCTGTTCCCCCGGGGTGGCCCGCTTGTGCAAACAGCACCACCCCGTCCTTTCCCGCGCCATTACCCCATTGTGCTTCCCTTCCGCCACATCTAAAGGGGCCATGCCCCCGGCAACCAAAACCACTTCAAAACCCAAAAGACTCCCCTCTACACCAATCTCTCCCTTCCTATGACCTGCGGCCAGTCTGATCTGCCACATCAGCAACAAAAATGTTCATTACAACTTCACTAGTGCCCTGACCTGTCACACAAAACTACCGGACAATAGCTCCTTAAACCTACGCCAAAAACCCTGTAAAAACTTGACATGGACAGTAAAATCCTGCAGAACCCAACTACATGGACCCCCCCTTAGAAATAAAACCAGATACCAGACCTAACCCAAAAGAAAGGGGTGGGAGGGCGGGTCAATCTCAAAGTCCAACCGTCGCCTGTCTCCTGAACCTTCCCTGAAAGCTTAAATACCCCCTGGAGGAGCTCTACCCCCCACGGCCACTCGCTGGCCATATGCAGCGCCAAAATACACCCCGGGGGGAAACGCTTCCCCCGGGGCCCACCTTTTGGCTTACTGCACAAAAACCCAAACTCATTTAAAGTGGAAAAGGTTGCTTTAATGTGACAGGCCAAAGCTTACAATTAAACACTTATCTGGCTCCTTGGCCTTACAGACTAACAAACTATTTTAAACAAACAATTAAATAATTAAACATTTTCAATTTCCCCCAACAATTAAATAATTAAATAAAGCCACTTCCTCCCTAACTATCCCTTGGACGCTACCGTCTCCTTACCCCTTCTCCAGGCGTCCCGCTTTCTCCCCGCGGCCATGCCCCTCAAGGCTCAATACCTGTTCCCCCGGGGTGGCCCGCTTGTGCAAACAGCACCACCCCGTCCTTTCCCGCGCCATTACCCCATTGTGCTTCCCTCCCCCCACATCTAAAGGGGCCATGCACCCGGCACCAGAAAAAACCTCCACCAAGGTGTTCTTTCTGCCCCCCGCCAGTTCTCTTTACCTCCAACTCCTTAACCAATCTCCCAGCCAAGAGCCCAAGTCCGCCAGGTAATGATTATTCCCATAAACCGACAAGTGTACACCATCGTCTCCAAATATCATGAATCCTTCATAGACTATTTCCTTATGTTCCAAAACCTGCACCGCCACCAAGGCACAAAACTTTTCCATCTCTCTGTGTATCCCCTTCCTAGCCCACTCTATTGCTCCCTCACTTCTCGCTCCCCTCCAAACTCTCCGTGGCAACAACTTAGTCCACACTACAGATGCATGAGGCCACATTTCTCGAACCCACACCAAATCCCTTTTCATTTTCCTAAGAAGAGCCACACCCGTATCCCTTACCCGGTCATTTTCCCCAGCATGAATAATCACCACCTCTTGAGGCCCATAGCGTTCCCTCAACCCCGGCAACATAGGGAGCAACTGATCCCAGTGCAGCCCGCCTATCTCGGACAATCTTACCACCACATCTTTGTTGCTACACCCCAATTGCCTGCCCAAAACCCTTCTCTCTGCTTCCTTCCCAGCCCACTTCACAATTGAATGGCCGAAAATCCACACTTGCGCCAACTCCCCCTCCTTTCGAGCAGCATCTGAAAAAGGATTACAAAATCACTTACAAATTAAAACATCCTACCACACTCCATTCTCATGAGGTCCTTTGCCGCCTTCCTTCCAACGTCCCCTTTTCCCAAATCCCTGACATACCCCTTGTATCTCCCAGACCTCCAACGCCCCAAACTTTTCACCTTATCCTCTGAAAACCCCAGCCTACTACCCTCAGATGCTGCACCCATCCTAAAGGAATGTGTCCCAAACTCCTCTGCCTTTTCCCCTACCGCTACCATAGTCTTTCACTATACCCCCAGAACTTGAGCCGCTGAAACCAGCGTCCCATCCTCATGCTGAAAGACCAAACCTGTCCTTCCCCCACATGCTCCTTCCACACCTGACCTGTCTGAACCGGGCATAAATCCTTGCTCCCACGCCCCAGCAAAACCCAAGAGCCCTTTCCTTTTTGATCCGCCTTAGACCTCTTAATCTTGATGTCCAAACCGGACTCTGTAAATTGAACATCTTCCCATTGCAGTCCCCCTATCCCACCTTTTCCCCCCACCAACTCAGAAACCCGAAAAGCCCCAAAGATTAACCAAGTAAAACAAGTCACAAACAGCTCCCCTTCCCATGCCGACCAGCAAACATCCCCCACCGCCTGACTCAACTTCTTTAGCAATTCCGCCGATACCAGTCTCCTCTTATCCTTTTCCCTCTTATTTTCCCTTGCCCATCCTTCCAACATCCTATTTGCCATTTCCCCACCGCTCGGCTGAAAACCCCAAAACCATTTCCCATAGATAAATACAGATTGACGATAAGTACTGTCCATCAAATTGCGACAAAGGGCCCTCTTGGTTGCCCGAAAGGTGGCCTGTTGATTTCTGTTCAATCACCATGGTCCATCAACAAACTCTTGTTATCGAATGAACATATATTAGTGGCCAAATTAACATTGATGTCGACCATCCTAATTGTGATTAATATCTACGATCCTCCTAATCTGGCTAAAACAGCAACTAATATTGAGACTGTTGAAAATGTGTTGAAATTGTTCAATCATCGCTACCCTATATTTCTTGTGGGTGATCTGAATGCGAAAATTGGCGATTATTGTCTGACTGATGTGCAGCTGGGTACCTCACTCAAATCTAATATCCACTCTGTGTCTAATAGACAAGGCAAAAAGTGGATGAAAGTTATGCAGACCCATAGTTTTATTAAACGTAATGGTTTTACACCTAGGCATTGTGCCTATGAACTTCACTAGGGTAGAGGGTAGATCTGCAGCTACCCTTGACTACATTTTCACCAATCAAATTGGGTTCCATTTTGTCATTGATATGGGTGTAGTTGAGAGAGATGAGAGTGATCATCTACCCCTGTCTCTGTTATTTGCTGTCACAGACAAAGGTATAGTCCATCATGACTATGATGATAATGGGGTGCTCAGTATTAATGAAGGACATAATAGGATTGTCTGGCATAGTCGTAATATTGAACATGTCTCTCAACTGGTATCCACCCTATTACCGGAGTTCATTAAGGAGGGGGTGTCCGGTATGAATGCCGGTAATCAAATTTTGCATAGTTTCACTGAACTTATGCAAAATATTCAGAAACAAGTGGGTGAACGTCGTACATACAAATCAACTGGGGAACGTTCCAATATCGCTATCCCACGAAGGCCTGGGAATGACAAAAAGATCAATTTGGCTAAAAAGAATTTGCGTAATGAAATTCGCATTGCTCTCAGAAACAATGACTCCCTGTCGTCAGAACGTGAGGTAGCATGTCTAATTAAAAAACTCAAAAAGAATTATAAAGTGTGGCTAAAAATCCATAAACGCGAATATGAAACCAAACTATGGAAAAAAATTGCTCTGGCTGCCTTGTCCAACAATCAACAAGGGATTTGGCATCTCCTTAGCAAACATAAAAAACGTGATTTAACAATAAATTGTATCCCTGAAGACACGTGGGCCCATTATATCAACGGCACACTGGGCAAAGTTGAACTAGGTACAACGCTTACTCTTTCTCCCGAAGTTACTTGGGTCTGTAAATCCTCCGAACTTGATATTATTAAGATCATTGAAAACCTTATGAACTCACGGGCCGCAGGGCCAGATGGGGTCTGTAATCTGGTCATAAAAAAGCAGCCTGAACTGTGGGGTGCTGCTCTTGTACTCTTGTTGAAACAAATAGGGACGCTAGGTGAAATACCCTTATCGTGGAAGACAAGCCACATCCTTACTGTTCATAAAAAAGGGTCATGGGATAACCCGGCTAACTTTCGAATGTTGGCAATGTTAGATGTGTCCTCTAAGATATTTACCAAAGTATTGCTCAAGGAACTTAATGATTGGGTTAGTGAAAATAATATCTTACCTCCCAACCAAATAGGTTTCCGTGACAAATCGAGTACTGTACATAACTTGATGATGTTTATATCTTCGATAGAACATGCCTGGAAAAAACGCAATCTAAATGTTTATTGCGCATATATTGATTTTTCTGCGGCATTTGACACCATACTTCAAAACCGACTCTGGAAAAAACTAAGTACATGGGGGATTCCCCAAGGTCTGTTAAAGATGTTAATGCTGTTACACTCTGATACATCAGTACGCATCAGACTCAATGCAGCTGGTAAACTTATGAAATGTATGGCCACTAGCTGCGGTGTTAAGCAAGGCTGTATGATTGCTGCCATCCTTTTTAATCTGTATCTATCAGATATGATGAATGCATTCTCTATCCCAGAAGCTAACCCCGTGAGAGTTAATGGAGTAACTATTGGATGGCTTGCCTATGCTGACGACCTGCTATTGTTAGATTATACCCCGGCGGGGCCTTCAGCATATGCTTGACTCTTTGGCTATCTACTCTGCTGAGAATGGTTTAACCATTAACATCGATAAGAGCAAGATAATGTTCTTCTCTAATAAATGCAGACCGAAGAAATACTCATGGAGCTTGGAAAGCAAAAAAGTGGTACAGGTCACATCATATAAATATCTGGGAGTTGTTATTGATGAAAAGTTGAATTGGGAGGAACAGTGGTCATCTATCAAGAGCAGATGTACTGTGGCTGCAAACGCTTTAAGTGTTTTTATTGGTCGCAATTGCTGTTATTCGGTCATTGCAGTTCTCAACATTTACCTTGCAAAAATAAGATCAATGCTGCTCTATGCTGTGGAAATTTGGGGGCATACGTTTGTCAAACGTAGTGTGGTCTTTGAGTCTATTCTCTTAAGAAAATTACTACGTCTCCCTCCGAGAGTGAGTGTGGAATATCTGTATTTGGAATTCAACATTAAAAGTTATTTGTATGCATATATCTGCCAATGTGTTCTATCCTATGAGAAAGCTGCAACACTCCGCACTGAAACTATCTTTGTGCCATTTGTAAAAGCATATCTTAGTCTGGAAGGTAATGTGTTGATTGGTACCATTGGTATCATTCAAAGACTACACTGTACATGGACTAATGGGTCTGAGCCATGCACTCTTTCTCTACTATCTTTAAAAATGAGACTTAAGGTCAAGGTGCAGGACTATTGCCATGAACAAAATATTGTAAACTTAGCATCTAAAAAGCATAGTGGCAGGTTTCTCGATGAATATATGAGTAGAGTGTTGTCTCCCTCCTATATTCTTGCTAATTCGCACCTACCTAATGATGAAATTTAATGTGACTGTTGCACTAGAAACAAATTGTGCGAACATTGGTTCCACACATATGTTGAAGTATTGTCGCCTATGTGGAGTAAATTTAGTTGAGTCCCTTCATCATCTAATCATGTGCTGTGAAAGTCTAAATGATCTGCGAACTACATGTTTTAAATCTTATAACAATGACACAGTGATGACTGAGATCTCTGAGCAATGGATGAATTTTATGCGAGGCAATGATATTAACTTGATATATTTTATGGTGGTATTTTATTTGAAAATTGTGGCAATTTTAAACTGTATTGTATAGCACATGTGAAAATGTAATATGTTTTTAGATTGTGTGTATTTATGTTGTTTTGTTAATGTGTTATCAAAGCCAATTGGCTATATGTATATCAAATCAATAAATACATTTCCCATAGAATGCAATCCTGGCTAACTTCCCCGCTATAGTTGCCCTAGACCAGCCCCTGTCCATGCACCTCAATAGGAAGTTCATGACATCATCCCTCCTCTGCTCTTCCGCATCCCATCTACCCTTCCAACTACAGGCCCCCCCCCTATAAAATCTTCCCAAGCCCTCCTGTATGCCTCCTTAGATGCCGAGGCCAGTGAACCCTCCACCAAAGCCAGCGCTCTCATCTTCCTATCTTCCAGAGCTCCTCTGGAATCTGCTGCCGCTCCTGATCTGCATCTGGAGCCAATCCACGGAATCTCTGCCATTGAAAACGAGATAATGCATCAGCGATGCCATTATCCTTCCCTGACACATGAGTTGCCTTGAAAACCACATTCCATTCCATGCAACACAGGACAAACCCTCTCATCAGTCTTGCCACCCTCAGATCCCGTGCTGACTGCCTGTTCACTACATGAACCACGCATTTGTTGTTAACGTTGAAATTCACTTTCTTATTCTGCAAATCCTTCCCCCACAACTCCAATGCCACCAGCAAAGGGAAAAATTCAAGAAATGCTATACTCCTTCCCTCTTTCAACCACAGAGATGGTCACTTCTCCACACACCACTTTCCTCCCCAGAAAACTCCAAAACCTCCCGCTCCTGCGGCATCAGAAAATATCTGTATGTCCCATGTCACCGGGTCTCCCTGCAACCACATGGACACTCCGTTAAAGCTCTCCAAAAAATGCAGCCAAATTCTTTAATCCTCCCGCACTGCACCCGATACTCTTATCCGATGATGTAGGCATTTCGCTCCCGCCAAAGACCTCGCCATTATCCTACAAAAAGTCCACCCGGGGCCACAACCTTGCATGCAATATTCAGATGCCCCACCAATCTCTGCATTTCCACCAGCATCATTTTCTTGGCCCCTACCGCTTTCTCCAGCAGTCCTACCAATTTGCTCACCTTGTCGTGCGGCAAGCGTGAGGTCATTGCCACTGAATCCAGTTCAATTCCTAGAAATGTCAACACCACTGCCGGCCCTTCTGTTTTGTCTTCCGCTAGAGGCACCCCCAAATCTTCCATCAACTCCTGAAACATCTTTAGCATTTCCTTGCACTCCCCCTCTCTTTCTGCCCCGCTAATGAACAGAAAATCATCCAGGTAATGCAGCACGGTCTCCCATCCCGAGCTAAATGAAAAATCCCACTGTAAGAAAGAACTGAACCGCTCAAACAAAGCGCAGGAAATTGCGCAGCCCATTGGCAAGGCTTTGTCTATGTATATGCGGTCCTCAAATTGCAAACCTAACAGCCAAAAATCCTCCGGGTGCACCTGCAACAACCTGAAAGCCGCCTTAATGTCACACTTGGCCATGAACGCCCCGCGCCCTTCTTTCCTCACCAACTCCACTGCCTGGTCCACACTTGCATATACAACCCCACATTCCTCCGGGGCAATGAAATAATTGACCGACATGCCCTCAGGCCATGACAAATGGTGTATCAATCTGAACTCCCCCACTCTTGGGCACCACCCCCAGTGGGGATATAACTAAGTCAACCGGCAGGTCATCGAATGGCCCTACTATCCTACCTGCCGCTATTTCCTTACCCAATTTTTGTCTTACCCCACCTCAACATTTTCCTTGGCTGACTTCAAGTTTTCCGCCCACTGACACACCCTTGGGCCCTGGTACCCCAGTCTGAAACCCTGACAAAACCCCTCACTCAAATTCTTAGCCCCTTCCCTGTCCGGATAAAATTGCAACCATTTCTGCAGCACCTCCACTTTAATTGGAGTAAAAGCTTTTCCCCACAACCCATCCACCAGATCCTCTCCCCCTCCCCCTGTCTCCCTGTTGGAAACACTGAGTGAGAGGGTGTTTTCCTCCACATTTGCTACACTTGTGCCTGAACCTACATAAATTCCTTGTGCAGCCGTCCTTATTAAACGCCCAGCACGCTGCTGAGGACTGTCCTGTGCCTCTTCCCCCACCCCCTCATGGGTGGGGCGAATATTAAAGGGCCGGTAAGGCACACGCAGACCACTTGCTGTGTGCAGTGTCAGGGCAGGCCTCATTGGAGCCATCCATTGCAGCCAAAGATACATGTCTATTTCCCCCCACACAGCCTGACTGTCCTCCGCCATTCTTGCTCTGAATTCCTGATCGTAGCGTACCCACGCAAAGCCCCCAAAACTTGTGAAAGCCTTCCTAATTACGTCCATATATTTGAGCAGAGCCACGCATCGCTCTGGGAATTTCTCACAATATACGCTGGCATAAATTATAAATGCCGATGTCCAATTCTCAATAGTCATTGGGACCCTTGGGCACGTAAGCCAGTTCCCTCTCTTCTTCCTTAGACCCCTCATTAGCTCTCAATTCCCTATGGAGCAGCTTAAAAACATCTACAAATTCCCCGCTTGAATCTTCTCCCTGGTCGCTGCCATCAAGTGCGCCCCCAAAGGTTTTGTGATACCCATGTACTGCAGTTTTTTTCTCCTTGCCTTTCACTTCAACCTCCCTTTCCTTTGCAACTTGCACCTTGGGTCAATGGCTCCACCACCTTGTCCGTTTGAACTTTCACTGAGCAATTGCCCTTCTCATCCCCCAAGGCTCCAATGGCCTGTACACCAACCTCTATCCTTACCCCTTGCAGACCAGACCCTTCATTTCCCGTCCCCAATCTCGTTTCCCCTCTCTGCCATGCAGATGACCATTCCCTTTCCCGCTCATCTATTTCCACACAGCCCGTCTGTGGTCTGGTGTCCACACCGATGCTCCTCATCTCTTTTCTTAACGGGCTCCTACTGCGGGGACGAAACATGTCAGCAGACTTACCCAGCCAATTGCTCCCCCAACCTCTTGCCCTCCGACCGCCCTGCACTTGTCTTTCCCAATCCCACCTCAAACTTCTTCTCTCCTCCCCCCTTTCCCTTTATGCCCTATAACCTTCTTCCTCCCACTGCCCCACATAATCCTCCAAACCAACTTCATCACCCCTTAAATACCATTGTGGATGCGAGCTCATGCCCGAGTTCAGTCGATCTTCTTCCTGCGAGCACGGGACGTCCGCTCCGCCACTCCTTTGATGTCTTCTCAGCGGGCCGCAGAAACCCCTGCCTGGTCCTCTTCTCTCGGGCGAGGCGTGCCGTCCTGCACCATGTAATCCTCTTCGCTAGGGGCCGTGCTGCACCCTCTAGGCCCTCCTTGCGCTGACCGAGGAGGGGCCGTTCTTAAACCCTCTCCCTCCACCTGAACAGCGGGGGCTGCGCAGTGCCCTCTGCGCTCACTCCTCCTAACCGGGGGGCTGTTCCGCGCCCCTCTCTAACCTCCTCAATTGATGGGGACCTCTCTCTCCTTCTCCCACCTGCACTCTTCCGCAGGTATTTACCCCCTTTTCCCCTCTGCCCTGTCACCGCCTTCTGTGCCCCATCACCGCCCCACTGTGGTTCCCTTGACCCACCTCTATCTGAGCACTTCTAACCTCCCCTCGGCTATCATTAACTCCCTCCCTCTCTGGCTCCCCACCCGAAATCATTTCTCCCCTGGACGCTCTCCTGTCAATCTCCCTCCTTGTCTTCCTGCCCCTGGATTCCCAAACCTCCCCTCTCCCAGCCGCAGGGGTGCAAGCCACCACTTCCTGCTCTACGCTGCAGCCTACCACCAACTACCTCCCCTTCTCCCGTGACCTCCACTACCGCCACTTCCAACTGGGCCTTAGATGCCCTGCTAATGATTTCCAGGGCCTCCATCAGAGCCCTGGCATCCACCAGCCCCTTCTTACTTGCTCCCTGTCCCACCATGGTGCACTAATACTCTTAATGTGCACTAAGATTATGCCCCTGCAGCTAACTAGCTAAGCCCCCAAGCCAGCACCTACCCGTGGACAATATCCTAGGAAATGGGCCACCCAACCCAGTAAAGAAAATTACACTATAAAGCTAATATCTTTGCGACGTCCAATACCTTATAATTACAAGATATAAGTATTATAAATAATTATTACCCTGACCCAAAAAAATGTTGTTTTTTTTTTAAACCCCTCTCAATAATCCCAAAATTGCCCTAACAGGCCCCTACTAGCTCCTAAACTGCTACAGATGAAAAAATACACCCCAAAAACAGCAACACAGGCTCAAATAGGCCCAAAAACAAACTTATCACACTGCCCCCTGGAGGATTGCAAGCCTAACCGCACCCGCAGAAAAAGTTATTTATTTACCCCTTAAAATGACCCTTTCCGTGATGGACCCCTTCCTTAACTTAGAAATAGCCCACCACCACAAAAGAAATCAAAAACTGGGCTCACAGGCTCCCAAAAACAGTCCGCCAACGGTGCTTTCCTCCCAGCAGGTAAGAAAATGGAGGTACCTTATTTACGGTACCTCCGCTAGAAAATTATTACTATTATTTATTTTTTATAACTAACTACCTACCCAACAATCCTAAGCTACACTGCCCTGCTCCTCACCTCAACTGATAACACCCCCCAAAGTCCCAACTCAGGGAAGGCTCGGGAGCAGGCAACGTGACTTCTCAATCTCAAAGTCCAACCGTCGCCTGCCTGCCGAACCTTCCCTGAAAGCTTAAATACCCCCTGGAGGCCCTCTACCCCCAGGGCCACTCGCTGGCCGTGTGCAGCGCCAAAATACACCCCGGGGGGAAACGCTTTGCGTTCCCCTTAGGGCCCCCCTCTAATGCCACACAATGTCATGCTACAGGTCTGCCTTGACTCTGTACATTAGGGATCTTAAAGCCCTGAACTCAACCAATTAGAAGAGACTGTGGGCAAGGGTTTTGCGCCGAAAAGGACACTGTGTGTGCCTGCGTGCAGAATAAAAAATGTGTGCCCTGTGTATTCATGGATTTGTTAGCGCAAAGTAACCATATCGCACTTGCAGCCGGAACGCCACCGACACGCCCACACGCAAAGCAAAAACAGCCAGAACAGCTACCTTTGCGCGCTCCCCCGGCGCTTGTACATGCACCCTTCAAACAGTGCATGGGGTCCTCCGCAAGCAGGCCTGCATCTCGGTGACCTTGCTGGGGACCCCCGTAACTGTAATCGGCACCCCCACAACATGCGTATATAAAATCGTAGTTCAGTAATTATTCTGATATCTGTGTGCAAACCCCCGTAAACCGTTCCTGCACCCCGCTAACCTGCATATGCGCAGCCCTAAGTTAGATCGGAAACCCGGGTGAATGCACGCACCCTGAAATCTGACATGCAACCCCACCTCTGCGCTGCAAATCCTACGGATGGCGTATAGTATGAAGGACTTGCTTGCCCATTTCCAGGTCGAGAGGTTGCACGATCAAATCCATGAATAACTCTCGTGCCGCGCAATTGTGGGCGTGCGAGTGACTGCCTGCAGGACATCCCTCGGAACTCCCATTTTTGAGCTAGTTCGTCCACATTTTTGGTGTTCTGTCCACTTCATAGCCCTCTGCGTAAGCCACCCCATGCTGAGCATGGCGTCTCGCGCAAAGCCTTTGACGGCTTGCGGAGACATGCTGAGCCTCCACAAAATCCACACAAGTCCAGGAATAGTACTGCGTATTCGATTCCATGAATCGCTGAACAGGGATTTGCACGCAGAATGAACTCCTGGAAAAACTGGCAATCTCAAAGCTTAATATTCACTCTGAATCTGTTGGCTGTCTCCATGACCATCAGTCTGACTTCAGAGATGCCAGAAGGACAGAAACTGCTCTCCAGAACATCTGTGAAGACCTGCTCTCCAACCTCGATTCCAACACTCCCTGTGTCCTCATCTTACTCGATCTCTCTTCTGCCTTTGACATGGTCAACCATGCCATCCTGCTCAACCGTCTCCAAGATAACCTGGCTATCACCGATCAGGCCCTGGCTTGGCTGACCTCCTTTCTCTCCGATCGACCCTCCCAGGTCCAACTTGGGTCCTTCCTCTCCTCTATTTCTTTCTCTACCTGTGGTGCTCCCGGGGGTCTAACCTATCTCCCTGGCTGTTCAACCAATACCTGGCACTTCTTGACCAATGCATAGCTGCTCTCTGCCCCAACTTTCAGTGCTATGCAGATGACACTCAGCTCATTTTCAGGCTCCCTTCAGCCACCTCTTCTCCTTCTCTCATCTCTGACTGTCTGTCCGACATCTAGGAGTGGTGTGCCGCCAATGATCTCTGCCTTAATGCCAGTAAGACCGAGATTCTCCTCATCGCCGCACCTGCTCCCTCCTTTCTTGTCACTCTCTGATCATCCTCCCTTGGCCTTCTTCATGCTCCCACCTGTGAAGCTAAAAACCTTGGGGTCATCTTCGACACTACACTCTCCTTCTCTCCTCACATCTCTAAGAAGTCACACTACCAGCTGCACCTCCTCAGATGTATTCTTCCCTTCCTCTCCTTCCCCCAGAAGCTCACTGTTTCCTGAGCTCTAGGTTCTCTCTAGGCTGGACTACTGCAACATCCTCTTTCTAAATCTGCCTGCTTCTATTCTCCGCCCTCTGAAACTTAACCAGAACAGGACTGCGAGACTTGTCCTTGACCTCAAGCCCAGGGATCGTATCTCTCCAACACTGAAATCCCTGCACTGGCTCCCAGTGGCTGCGAGGATTAAGTTCAAAACCCTCTGTGTTGTCCACAAGGCCTTCTGGGGCCTGGGACCTCAATACCTTCAACTCTCTCTTCCTAAATATCTTCCTTCCCAAGCTCTTCGCTCAGCAGCCTCCAACTCCCTCAGGTTTAGTCGTTTCTCCAAGCAGCGAGTTGGTGGTAGATCTCTTTCTTCTGCCTGAGCCTCCCTCTGGAACAGCCCCCCTGCCTCTCTGAATCTTGAGGAGAACCATCTATTGAAGCACCTCAAGACCTTCCTCTTTGCTTCTGCTTTCTCTCCTCCTCTCCCCTGCTGATCTCCTGGCTGAATCTGAAACTGCACTGGTTTACCTGGCCACCCTCTGATCTCGGGCCCAGCCCCCCCCCCTGCCAGTTGCACACCTGCACTGCCCCCCTGGCAACCCTGCACTCGGGGACTGTTTCTGTATCCCTACAGCCACTACTAGCACTTGACACCTGATGTCTGCACATACCCTTGCACTTGCCACCTGCTGGCTGCACTTCCTATTTATTGTCTTTATTTATTTTACGGTCACCCTATGTACTGCGTTGCCTCTCCGCATTCCCCCTGCACTTTCCCCTTTCCCCCTCCCCTGCACTTGCGTGATCTGAATGTCACCTGGCCTAGTAGGATCGCTGTCTGTCTTCCCTCTGTATCCCCTCCCTTGCCTTGCCGCGCCTTGAAACACTTGTGTATAGGCGCGTTATAAATGCCATATCATATCATACCCTACCCTATTTTCCACGCAAATAATTCCATGAATCCAGGCCCATAATGTGACTCCACTGAGATTATTGTAGCCTATGAACCTTGCTATTACCTAGCATGCTATGTAATTCATATAGTGCACAGTCTTCTTTCTCTAGCAGGAAATGCTCAATGCCTCTGGTGTCTCTTTGTACACCTGTCCGCTGCTCCTTAGGCATCTGTTTTCACCCAACAAAAGCAACAGGTAAAGCAAAAGTAAAGAAATAAAGGCTTACTTTTTTATTAAACAATTTACAACATTGTTAAAATGGATTTCTAAACTCTGACCTGGTGGGCAGAGGTTTAGGAGGCCACCCTCGGTTTAGTGGAACAGGGGAACCTTCTGGACAAGCCAGACCAATCTAGGTAGCTTGGCAGGCGGTCAGGACTAAGTCTCAGGAGGTGTGAGAGTGGTCAGAAGCCCACAATGAGCACACACAGAAACAAACCACAAATTAATCTTAGACAAGTGTATTTGAAAAATATCTATACAGATATCTATACATTTATTGTCAGCCGGACCAATAGGCATAAGTAAACTTTGGTTATATAAAAACAATTACCACACAAAATACTCTACTATATAACATATATACAATATGTTTCCTAATGCGACAAATGAGTAAAACATAGCCACAACCTGTAAAGAGAAAGGCGGGTTAACACACTAGAAGAGTTAGACAATTCTTCAGAGTCGTTCCCTAACTTTTCGGGTTCAGCCCTAAGAAGTGGGGAGCCTTGTGCTCAACAGTATACTTGTGTGTAAAAACGCACGAACGCCCAGGCAGAACAAAAAGCGGGTCTTCTTGGGAGTGCTGTAGCAAGTCTGGACGGAACAATAGACAATGGACCAGAGGTGGAGAGGGGTAATCTCCTATTCTATTATATGGTCTTTTTATAAATATCGATCAACAATTCAAGTTATTTGATCAATGAATTCAATTTAATTGTGTCGCACACATTTTTTTTTTAAATTCATAAAAGAATACAAAGTACAAAATACATTATACATTTAAACAATGACCTGTATTACTTCCATGTTGGTTATAAAACACCAAAGCTCACATTTCACATATACAACCACTCATTCACTCTCATTCGCCATTCCATTCAGACTCTCTATCTTCTCTCTCTAACCCTCCTTGGTTAGATATAACAATTTCAATATAATGATTCCCTCCTGTGTAGATTGTATTCTCACAGATTCAAAATGTCGGACGGGGCTCGAGGCGATGAAGAATTGGTTCCCACTATTCGAGTAGGATCTGCCCTTGGCGGCAGAGCAGTTTTCAAAAGGTGAGAAAAGCGAGGTAGCGCAGGCTAACCCAGCCAAAAGCGAATACCTTTTTAGGGATATCCCTGCTTAAAAGAAATCGGATATGCCAGGGGGCCACCGGTAAGTGATGCAAGTACTCACCAAACCTTGGCACAGTCCAGACCAAACTTTACCTGTTTAGTCAAGGTCACTAGTAGATTCGAGTCCTGCAGTTTCACGGCGCTCTGGCTCTCAGCGGCTGCGGGATAGAATGATTGTCTGTGACGGGACAGTTTCCTTTTCTCAGCTTCCGAAGATAATACCAAGAGTTACAGGAGAGCAGGTCAATAAAACACATACAGCTACCGTCACCAACAGGTAGTGACGTAGGAATCACAGATGTGTGCAGCGTTACGCACTCTCCTAATTTGGGACCCAGAGGAGCTAGTCCAACAAAATCTGGCAAGAGAGGGCACGGCACCACAAGCAAGCGATGTCCCAAGTCTCGGGTTCAACTCGAGATGGCAGCGATTCTGTGGGATACTCTGAGGTAGAGCAGGACATTTCACTGGATGGCTCAGGAACACTTCGGAAGGGGCTTGTTCGTCGTGTAAGCAGGGGGTGCTGAGAGTAGTTGTTCCCACTACTCTAAAGGCCTTCTTGTATGATGAAGAAAACAAGGGTCAAACGGGACAGCAGAGGGTGAAAGGTGCCTAACCTTCCAAAGCATCTCCAGCGGTTCCACAAGTCTGTTTCTTCAGTGCAGGATACTTGGTTCCTTCTGTAGTTCAGAGAGAACTCAGGTGATCGGCCTGGAATGGAGGCAGAGCCCCTTCTCTTATCAAGATTAGCTTTGTGCCAAAATCAAGGACTTCCAATCAAAGATATGCTCTCATGCAGGCATCCCAGCCATGGACCAATCATGGTCCACGGTTTTCCCAGTCTTTCAGGCACTCCAAACATCCTGGCACCAGTAGTGTGGATTGGGACCAGACAGTCCCAACCCGCTTCATGGGCACACGTGACAGGCAGAAGCAGGCGAAAGAGAACGGTTTTCACATGAGGCTGCATGCCCAAATAAGTACAACCCGGTTTACTTAATCTGGGTGTAGCCAAGGGACAAAATGGCCATGGGACAGAACCAAAATTTTCAGACCTGGTCACAGTCTTGAACCAAACATGGTAAACGTGATATGATTCCGTAAAAAGAAGTAAAACACTAAAAAGTAACTGCTGCCACCGGTTCATCGCAGGCACACTCATAAAATCACCCAAAAATCTTTTGAGGGCCACAAAACAAAAAGGACCTCAGCGCATGGTACTGAAAGGTATATCGTGCACTGTTGAAAAGTTACCAAGAAATGGCAACATAGTCAAAGACTAAGGGAAACATAGTTTCCTTTACTGACAGTTTGAAGGATGGGTCAGTTTCACCATAACAAGTGAGCAAGAACCCAGGGGAACACAGCTGAAGGCTGGGCTCCACTGGTAAAAAGTCAGGATAGGATAGCGAAACAAAAGCAAAAAGTTGGAGGGGTCCACAAATGGAGGGACAATTACACATAAATGAAATCTTTCCTAACTACCAATGATATTCTATACGATCTTCCGTTTACAGACAGATGCTATAGGCGCAGTTGTCTGTTTGCTATAGAGCACTAATCCATCAAAAATGGTGCTTCATGGTAATAGAATTTCCACAGAGGTTAATTTATTTTACAGGTTATGCTTCTAGTTGGTGGGAGACATAACCCTACGAAAGGATAACCACAAATGTCCCACAAATCTAAAGAAATATGAAAAGGACCTCCCAGCCTAGAGACCATTGAGTTTAATTATTATATGTATTCCCTGGGCCTGTGTGGACACATCAGAAAGGCCCAGGGAATTTAGTCTGAGAGACAGCAGCAGTCATAATGATAGCGTGAATGTTTGCAAGATACAGATGAACTACTAGTGTTTAGAGCTACCTGTAATAATAAAGTAAGCAAACAAATCAGTCATGCATTGATTCACAGGTTGACAGAGGCATGGCAACAGTGGAGCAAGTGCTGCAGATGGATGACCTAGAGAACTGTATCAATAGAAACAATATTTGGTTAGCTGGGTTCCAGGAGGAGTTAAAAACAGGAAACACGTTGTCTTATCTGACTTTCTTTGTTCAACAATCAACAGTAAGCTTGGCGAGGGCTTATCATGACTGAGAGTGCACTCACGGCACGATAATCATTGAAAGCCCGCTTCATTTGCATTTGTAGGATTCTGAACAATAACAGAGGGGCCAGGAAAGCTGCTGACTTGTCTATGTATGGGTGAAGTAAAATCGTGGAGCACATCCTTGCCCCTGTTATGAGGATCCGCCTGAAGCCTGCCACCAAGTGCAACTCTTGGTATGACTCTGATTTGGCTGTTCTGAAACGCAAGTACAGAGTAGCTGAGCAGAATTGGGGAGCTCCGGGCGCCCCCACTGACAAAATGGCCTGCCGCCTACTCCAAAGGCAATACAGACTCTCCATCTTCTCTAAGAAGAGGGTCCACATCCAAGCCTGCATCTCTGCAGCCTCTAACAATAAGGCCAAACTTTTCACAATCTGCAAGGAGCTGGCCAAGCCTAACGCAATATCCTCCTCCTCTACACCAACCCAGGCCCTCTGCACGGCTCTGGCTTCTCATTTCAACAATAAAACCCAGGACATCCTATCAGCACTCTCCACCACTTCTCCTCTCTCTTTATCCACCCCTATCAGGCCTGCCATGGTCGACCCCCACCTATCCTTCTCTCCTCCTTCTCTCCTGTAACACCTGAAGCTGTTTCCAGACAAGTCCGGTCTATGAAAGTCTCATCTAAAAAGGTGACGCCCTGCTCCTCCAGAACCATCAAGGAAAACATTGGTTCTCTCGCCCCAGCCTTGGCCGATTCCTACAACCACTCCTTCGCCACTGCCTCTTTCCCCTCTATACTCAAGCACTACCTTCTGCAATCCCTACTTAAAAAGCCTTCTGCCGACTCCTCCATTCCGGCAAACTATCGCCAGACCTCTATCACTCTTTTCCTGGGCAAACTCCTGAAGAAGTTGGCTATCTCCCAGCTAACCCTCCACATTGAATCTGTTGGGTATCTCCATGGCCATCAGTCTGGCTTCAGAGCAGCCAAAGGCACAGTAACTGCACTCCTGAGCACCCGTGAAGACCTGCTCTCTAATCTAACCTCTAGTTCTCCCTCTGTCCTCATTCTCCTCGACCTTTCCTCTGCTTTTGACACGGTCAACCACAACATCCTGATTACCCGTCTCTGTGAGACCCTTGGCATCACGGATCAGGCTCTGACTTCTAAACCTCCTTCCTCCTGGACCGACCCTCCCAGGTTCAGCTTGGATCCTTTCTCTCCACCACCTCTTTCTCCACATGTAGTGTTCCCCAGGGCTCTATCCTCACCCCCTACCACTTCAACATTTATCTGGCCCCTTTAGCCCTTCTGATCTCCACCTTCACCTCTAACTTTCAGTGTTATGCGGATGACACGCCGCTCTTCTTCAAGATACCCTCGGCCTCCTCCTCACTCATCCCTGACTCTATATCTGCTATTCAGTCTTGGTGCATCTCTAACGATCGCTGCCTTAAAGCTAGCATGACTGAGATCCTTCTCGTTGGGACCCCTGTTCCCACTTTCCCTCTGTCATTCTCACCGCCCTCCTTGAGTCCTCTGCCATCACCATCTTGTGAGGCAAAAAACATTGACCGAAATGCTAGGCAATGCTACTCTGAACAAGAGTACCAACAGCAACCCCAGACACGTGTTTCCGTCTGGTTGGACCTCATCAGTAGGGTAGAGCTGTGCCTCTCCAAGAATAGTGAGCAAGGGGTCCACGCCTGGATTCCCCTAGTAAATTAGGGTGAGACCCAAAGTTACTTAAAATATGCAAAAAACAATGGGGGTCCTGGGAGTCCTTCTGCCGGACATTAGTCCCGGTTACGAGAGACTTACCCAGAGTCTTTAGCTCAATATCTTTCACAGAGGAGAAATATCCAAAACATATCAGTCTTTGTCCTGCGCTGGGGTAGTACAGCACTGAAATGCATAAAATATGATTATTGCACAGAACATGTATATTTATCGAAGCGGTTTAAAAATACCTGCGGTTCCAGCCGCAACGAATGAAACGCAGAGTAGTATTGACGTGCCTAGGCAGATGCTTTTTTATAGACGCACCTATACAAGAGCCCCTCTTAGACATCTGTTGATAGCCCCGGCTATCCGCAAAAATTGCATTTCCATTACACCAAACTTCCAAAACTGTCCCCAACATGCCTACCAGCCCCCCCCTCTACTCCTCATAATCCTTCTCCACTTCCCTAGTCTCTTATAATCCCCCAAAACACTAAATGCATATAACATGCCTCCCCACCCAACATTTCGGATAGCCGTGACTACCACACGTCCACAAACACAAGACATGTCACTTGCTCTTATATAGCTGCGGCTGCAATGGGGGAGGTGTGTACCCGCGACTAGCAATGCTGCATGCTGGACGGCTGTTGAATAGCCGCGAATACTAACAATAGCACCATCCACCATTTAGAAAGTACAACACACACACATCATACATACCTTACTCATACAAACTACTAGAAATTCAAAATAATAATCATTTGGACTACTTATCATATATAAATACACAAATACAAAAAAATAATAACAAAAATAAATGTTTTATTATACCCGTGGCTACAGTTCATTGGGCCTCATTACGAGCATGGCGGTCTGGGAAGTACGGTACCGGTAACCGTGCCGGTACCGTACTTCCCGGACTGCCATACTACGGGCTATGCTTGCGGGAACCGTTTCACCCGCCAGGTTTTTCCTGGCTGGTGTAACGGCACCCGCAAGCAGAGCACGTCAGATGCACCGGCACATGCAGAGTTGTGCTGGTGCATCAGACGTCCCCATCCCCATTCAGCCCTATGGGGCAGAATGGGGATGAGGAGGCCCTTGATTCAGGCACCGGAAAATGGACAAGTACCGGGACCGCTTAACTCGTCATGACCCGGTTCTTGCCCATTAAGGGGTGACGGAAAAAATGCAACTCCAGCGGCATTTTTAACGGCACAGCTACCGCCGGAGTTGTAATGAGGGCCATTGACTTTTATCTTAGCCGCGGTTACAAAATGTTAGTTGAGAAGGGGACTGACTTTAACTTTTATACTACTATGCAACTTGAATAATCAGTACAGAACAACAATGCTCATGTACTTATATGAAGTAACTGAAAAATAATAGCAATATGTAACAATACACTAGGTAGGCTAGCATTCCACAGCCACACAATATAAACCCATAATTGAAAATACACACCCTTAAATATATTGGGCCTCATTACGAGCATGGCGGTAGCCGTGCATGGCAGGCACAGCTGCCGCCATGCTCGCTATTTGCACCGCCTCCCGCGATTGGGCAATAACTGGCCCATTATGAGATGAGTGGGCCGGTAATTGCCCATTTGCAGGCGGCAGTAATGCCGGGCTCCCGATCCCCATTCTGCCCCACAGGGCAGAATGGGAGTCTGGAGCATGGTTGCACCGGCACTGTTCATAACGGTGCCGGTGCAATCACGAGCTCTGCTCGCGGGTGGCGCATAGCACACCAGGTAAGACCTGGCGGGCTGTCAGGGACCCGCGAGCAGAACTCGTAATGTGGCGGCCCAGTATGAATGGTGCCGGCACGTATTATTTTCATATTAATTTTGTTAAACTATTTTTTTCGATTTCTCTCCAAAGTCTCACATGCTCAAAAGTCTGAAAACACATATCCAAAATAAAAGAGACTCTCTAATACCCACCAAGCCTCTGAACTTGGACTTTGGCCATGGCCGGGGATTTTTCACCCCCCAACGAGAGTATACCTAAACAAAGAACTTTCAAAAAAATATAAAACACTGACACCCCAAACTATCTAGCCGCGCATTCCGAACTACACATACCCGCGGCTATCTGTAATCTTTTGTAGCCTCCAATATAGCCACGTATATCATCAAAACGGTAGGAAAAGAAATGCTTCCCTGCCCCCCAGGCCCTCACCAATTGCCCCCTTCATCTGTCCCAGATCCCTCCACTCCCCAGACGGCCTCCTCACCTCCTATGCCCTCTCCCTTTCACCCCAGAACACACGCTGCTTCTGTGACGCAGTTTGCATCGAGATTTCGGCTATTCGCGGCTATAGCTGAGGCTACAGAAACTTTGTGCTGCAAACTCAGTCCCTATGCCCCCTCCAACTCCTGAATTTCACTCAGTGCCCTCTGGCCATCCCCCCACCTCTACCCTGATGAAATCTTTGTTTTTTTACCTACAAATAGCTTTTTAGTGCATTTCATTTTGCCATAACCCTGGCTATAGCCTCGAATATCTCTCACATCGAGAGAAAAACAAGATGGCGGTCGTTTCATTTCTGAAAACCATGATCCTGCAATGCACCATGGGAGATATAACTATATTTTTTGTGGGGACGGGGACACCCCCTTCTCCGTAAAATTTTTAAATGACCACTGCTCGGAATAACCCCACACCACAAAAGGATCGCAGGTCAACGCTTCATGCCCAAGTGGTTCGGACCTGGTCCAAATCTATCCAGTGGTTTAGGCTGGGCGCTTTGGCATAAATTGACCTTTTTTGTCTATGGCAAAATGAATTGGAAGTAAGCCGCACTTTTGGGGAAAAATGATTTGATGCTTAATAACTTTTTCATTTTTGAACAAATCTTTATGAATCTTTGCAGTCTGGGGGGGGCGTCGACTTTTAATCACTTTCAAAATTTCAGCCAAATCCGTTACTCGAATCTAAGTTTACTAAGAATAGAATTTTGAGGGGTTCTTATGCGTCTCCGACTCACCTTAATTATAAGTTGGCTATCGCCGCCCTGTAATATACTTCTGTCTTATGGAAAACTCACTGTATAATGGCGATACACTGAATTAAGTGTAACCACATTTTACTAACCCACCACCGTGCAGAGTATACATGCACTTTTATATGTATCTGTGTTGTGCCACTGCACATAAGAATTCCTTCAGACAAAACTTTCTCTTTTGTTAAAAATAAATGTTGATCATTTTTTTCATGTACCCCATGGTGAATCTCGTTTGTGTAGAATTATCAATGTAGTAGTTCTTTTGCAAGGTCCTGCCGACCCCCTATGACGCAACTGGCTAGGGAAGCCATTTGACTCTACCCTCTCTACTATTGTGTAACTATTTCTACCTTCAAGAGTCAGGCCCCCGAAAAAAGAAGGTTTTTTCGCATATATATATATATTTTCCCCCGGCTTTCAGAGCTGGACACAATATTCCAGATACGGCATCCAGAATGGACACAATATTCTTAACAAGTCTGCCATACATGGGCATAATATTCCAGAAAAAGCCAACAAACTGGACACAAAATTCCAGATTAGAGTACCACAACTCATCCCAGAAGAAGCTGCCTGTGCAGGGTACTATTTTATGGACAAGATTTCAAGAATTGGTCCTCCAGAACGTGACCAAATGCTCAAGAATAGCTAGACATAATATTCCAGACGAGACAGCCAGAGCTTCACACAGTATTCCTGATTTTGCAAGCAGACGTGGACCCAATATGCCAGCAGTGACACGCAGAACATGAAACATTACTCCACACTGAGCCGCTAGAACAAGAAACAATACTCTGGATGAGGCCTCACTGATGGCATCACTAGTTGAAATATTCCTCTACCTGTGCACCTCAAATTGTCTCTTGCCCTCATTACAGCCTCATTGTCTAGAGTAGAAGGGACTGATGTCATCTATCGCTGGATACATGTATATACAACTGACACATTTCTGATAGCAAAATCAGATTAGACAGGCATGGTGGGAGCTGGATGGTGGTCAGGAATGCCTACTACCCACTATTACCACACAATGCAACTCCAATGAGGAAGGAATTCCCAGAACTGCCTTGAGCCATCCGGAACGTTGCCCAATGACTATGTGTCATTGGGGAGGCCACACCCCACTATGCAGCTATACTTTCTCTATTAGTTGCATTCTGGGAGGTGTAGTCTTTGTTCAATTCAATTGAGTCAAATGAACCAGAGTAAAACTAAAGTAAAATCAAAGGTCATGAATGGTGGAGGATGACACCAGTGACATGCAGTCTTTGGGTAATCTTACCACCCTCACTTTGCAAGGTGTCCATTATAGTGTCTTGTCTAAAATGAAAATAAAAATAACTTTATTATATAATCTGACTGGAGTGACTCGGTCAGCGCGAGACAGGCAGAAGTCATGAGGCATGTGGTTAATCTCCTTGATTAGTATCAGCAGTACGGGATGTCAGAGGTTACATGTATAGAACACACCGGTCCTCCACCAGCCAGGCAAGTGCCTCGAAGTCACGCCTGGAACACAGCAGCAGAGGTGCACAATGTGATGTCAACACATGGCACTGGAGGTATTTCAGAGTCACACGACATCAGGAGACGGGACACACAGCTAACAGCACAGGATACAAATGCAAAATCACTACAGCACCTCCTCTGTGGGGATTGATATGGAAGTAGTAATACATGAATGAGTGTTGAAGTACAGCCGGCCATGGAAAAACAACCAAATAGCTTTGAAAATTAAGGAGAGCCTCTTGAGAGTGGCAGCAGGAAAAGTGGCTTTCAGATCTTCTGCACCTCTGGTTAGAAGTGTAATAATTGTATGCCTCAGTCAACCTTTTGGCATGTTAATCTTTGCATATAAGGCATGCCTGGTTGTGGCATGATGGCTACTTAGAGCACACAATTATGCAGCCACAGCAATTTTGTATCATACAAGTGTAAGCTCTGTGAGCAGGGCTGAAGCTTTGCCATAACTGATGCACATCAGCATCTGGCATGTATGTCTCAACTACAGCCATTTAGAATAATAGCTAAGAAGCTGCCTTCTATGATCTTGCAGAGTAGTGTTACACCTTCCTCCAGGGTACAGGCACCCTCCCCAGGAGATCTCCTGGGAATACGCCTCTTCAAAGATAGCACGGACACACTCATACCAGGTTACTGACCACTGGATCCCTTTTAAGGACATTAGACATGGGAAGAGGGTTGAGTTAGAGTAGCCAAAGGTGAGAGGTAGGCTGAGAGAGGGGATCCACCATGTTGGTTTCTGTTAGGGCTCTCTACACTTTCTATGTCGCTATTCACCATTTCCTGCAGGACAAGGCACTCTGGGTATGATTTCAGAAGGCAAATGGTTTCTTAGTACAACAACGTTAATTGGACCCTTTATAGAAATCTTGCTTTTGACCAATAACCTGTGACATTTTGCCTTTATATGGCTGGGCGACCCATTGCTTCTTTGACTCTGATGAAATGAAGAATCCACTGGACCTCTGTTGGGGATATAATCTATCCCAATGTCCAGTACCAGGAAGGTGAAGACAGAAGGCATCCAAGGCAGAGGAGAGCTCTTTCCCTAACCATGGTTAATGGTATATTTATGGACCACCTTTTAACATGGGGTGTTCATTCCCCCCCCAATCAAAAGCGCCACACAATATATAATTTGTCTGATTCAGCAAGCCCTATCTATTGTTAAACCATATTCGCATAAATACTGCCTGATTATAAACATTATAAACATTGGCCTAAGCCATTTCGCATTTGTATTAAAAACCTATGTATTACAAACCTATGTTTAACTAGATACAGACAGAATTGACTTTGCTGCCATTTTGAAAGAGATCTGCCATTTTGGTTCTGACTCGTGTTCTCTGTTCAGAAATGATTCCATGTTTTCAGCTGCCAGAGCAGCCTGACCTTTGAGCCTATGTCAACACTAGAGCTGACAAGAGCCGACTATTTGTTCTGTGCAAACAGACCTTGTAACCAGAATTAACTCTCATTCAAAGTGTTATCTATGTCTACAAGACTCATCCTCCCTCAAACAGTGACATACAATGAAAAGTAACTAATGCTGAGAGCTTTGGAAGCTTTGGAAGAAATGCTTTGTGCATTTTTTGGAACAAGACTTTTCCCAAAGTTCAAGAAACAAGGAAAGATCTACACAGCTGAGCACAACAAAGTTTGCCAGTGTCTTTTAGGAGCCTTGGAGCTACAGGGAACCTCAATTCAAAGTGTTGTCTGCATCAATAGCATCAGCCATATACAAGCATCAGAACTGAATGGTAGACACACTAAAACTATGTGCCTTAGCAATAAGCTATTGAATTCATTTCTTGAAACTAGGATCAACCTAAGCTGGAGAACCAACATCACCATTGAATCTTCAAGGATAGGACAACATGTCAAAAGTGTATACTAATATTGTTATATTTGTTATGTGAACTGGGCACACACCCAAATGTGTAACTTATTAGTTTGGTGAAGGGCTGAGCTATGACCAGGAATGTGTATAAATACTGCATGCTTGTGATGACCAGTACTCTCACTCCTCACTGTGTCAGCTGGTACACACTGCGAGGTGTTGGGAGCCAGATAGCTATCTGCTTTGATATTTGAATCTGAACAGAATAAAGTTATATTAGCAGATTCAATTTTTGGTGGTACTAAGCCTCGATATTTCTTGCTTGATTTCTTGCTTGATCTTACAAGATGGCGCCCGAGTAGGGACCCTCAAGATTGATGTCACATCGCTGATTAAGGACACAGCTACCGGACTGGGATTGGAGCGTGAGAAAAGGGGCCCCTTTTTTGAATGAGACGCGACACCTCAACAGTACTGCACAATCTGATCCCTGAACGGTGAGCAAGCGGTTCGAGAGGACATCTTGATGAGGGTCCCCATATCGAGGCGGGTATTTTTGCCGGAATCACCGCCACGTCGATCCTTTGTAATCCGATCGGACCTCCTTTGTCCTTTGCAATCAGGTGAGTCTTGCCCCGATTCCTAAGTATTTGGTTGCAGATTTGCACTTGCGAGTTCAAACGACGCCAGGTAACACCAGTGATCTGATATGCCTGGGAAATTGTCTGCCTGTTTCAGGGGATTATTCCGCAGAGACAGACAATCTTTGGAATTTGGCCGTCCGGCGCCACAGGAGGGATCGCCAGCATTTATTCTGTACTGTAAGTACGGCTTTGGTAGTATAGTATTCAACGATATTTGGCACAGACAAACTAGACATGCTTCTGAATTTCAGTGGCCAGTCAATGGTAGTTTTGAGATTGCCCGAATAGAGTATTTAGAGTCTATATTGTTAAAGGAAAAAGCTAAAACCTGCAGCATTTGATGTAATTCAGAATTGGAAAAAGGAAGCTATGCAGCAACTTAAGAGTAAAGAGAAGCATGCATGTTGTCATATGTCAAATTCAGAAAAGTCATTATTGTAAGATCAACAGAAAAAGTCAGAGTCTGTTAGAAACATGGATAGGGCTTTCCAACTTGGTGTACAGAAAATATATCCGTCTAAAGATTTTCATGCCTCAGATGAACTAATTGATAAACATTTAAATGAACGTAGGTCTGGTGCCACTGCACCACCTCCTTATGTACCTCTTCCTGCTGTCTTACCTCTTCCTGTTGTTGCACCTCCTCCCGTAGCTGTCCCTGTTCTTCCTGTTACTCCTCCACCTTCAGCTGTTGCTCCTCTTCCTATCGTTGTTTCTCCTTCTGCATCACCACCCTTACCGATACTTGCTGTTCCCGTAATTCCGTCTTTACCGCCAGCGGTAGTGTCTCCACTACCTGTTTTACAGGATTTGTCTGAACTCTCTTTCCCAAGTGGTTCTGCTCCACTTGAAACAATTGTAGGGGCGAGTGCCGAATCAAAGGTAGTGACTCGTAGTACAGTTTTTAAAGCTAGAAAGAGGGAATTGTATGTATGGGCTAAGAAATGCATAGAAGACGGTGAAATATCAGCTTAGCTACAATTTCTGAACAAAAAAGTATTCACTAACAGAATATTTTTAAAGAGGGGATGGGAATGCACTTGGCTGAAATGTGAAATGATTTGACGGACATGGATGTCCCACAAGGGTTAAGGGATTTGAATGTCTTAGCTTACTCAAGGGACACTGCTTAGAAACTACATGAGCATGTCGAGAGGGTTTTTGAGTTTAAGAGGGAGTTAGATTGGTTACAGAATGATGAAACAGATGGTGATAGATTGGACGCTCTGTATGTGCAGAAACGGTTTCTTCCTTCGTGTAAATCAACGTGTGAAGAGACGCGAATTTGCACAAGGGATGCGCTTAGATGAACTTCAGATGTTTCGATATCTCCCGTGGAAGTATATGATACGTTTAGTCAGTATAGTCCAGAAATGCAAAACAAAGTGTTACAGGTAATGGTAGAGTACCTGCAGGATGAGTGCAGGAAGAAAAAGATTTGTTGCCCTGCAGATTTGATGATTATTTATAAGAGAGGATTTTCACCTGACACTGCTTTGACTACTTTGTCACTCGATTTAGCCTTATTGCTTAACAAACGTTCATAGTTGCCTACTTTTCAAATGCCAATGAGAGAGCTTCCGCCGACATTTGTTCCTAAAGTGGAAATTCCAGCTGATGCCGCAGCAGGCACACCAGCTACCACTATTGAAGCTCACTATGTTTCGCAATTTGTTCATGTTCTGTTTTCCAGACAGGAAGTGAATCCCATTAGACAGTCGATTCCAGATATTAGGAAAAATCCTACAGGATTTTATAAAGAAATAGAATCTGTCTTGCATTCATCGGTTTTCACTCTGGGTGATATAGACTTGTTGTTCCCTGTGATCCTACCTGCTGATTTATGGAAACAGATTAGAACTTTAGATGATCAGGCAGGGCTGGGTGACACATGTGTTAACTTAGTATGGTTAGATGGAGAAAGGAAAGCTGGTGAGAGACCACCACAGGTGATACTGACACTGCCAGACAGAAAAGTAATTAAATTAAAGACTCTAGTTCCAGAAAGAAGGATAGTTTGGGACAAACTCATTGCTTGTACCCAAGGGAAATCTGAAGGTGCTACCGAATTCTTTAATCAGTTCGAACAAGTATTTTCAGATTTTAGCAGACAGGATTTAATCACTGAGTCAGGGAAAAGGTTGTTTGTGGATAGTTTTGGCTACAAGGGAATAATTAAATTATTATTTATCATAATATGCTATGGGTCTACTTCCATAATCCCTCCCCCCAATGCTAATTAAGGGGAAGGTATTACATCTAACAGACGGGTGCACTCTTGGTTCTGTTGGAAAAGCTACTTACATTGAATATTTCTGGGCTTGGTGCTCAGGAAAGAGATCAGCATTTCTGGACCCTCTATTTGTCTCTCCCTGTAAAGATCACAGCATCGGTCTATGTCTCTGGTTTCCTTCAGAAATCGCATTAGGATTTTCAACCCATGTAGTATCAGTCTGTCTCCCATGCAATGTTAAAACTGCATCAAGCTTTCAATAGTTCCACCCAGATGATTCAGGCAGCTGTCTCCCTCTCCATTGTGTGCCAATTTATATACCAGTCACTACACCTCAAAATATTAAAATGAGGAGGTGCCAGATGATTGTCTCTCAAACTGGATTGGACAACTACGGTCGTCCCCTCCTCTTAAGGCCCAGCCTCTCCCTGTGGATAGGTTCTTTGAGTTATGAAACTTAAATCAAGGAAGGGATGAGTACACCCACTTGGAGGTTCATTCTTCCGCAGGTCCGTTTTTCACTGGAAAGGTCCTACATGACAAAACCTTTTATTTTACAAATAAACATAACAATATGGATATTTTGGGGTTTCTCTAATCATGCTGCACTTAATGAAACGATTCCTGTGGTCGCGCAAAAGAGGCACCTCCGAACAGCGTTTTTTCACAATTTACTCAAAGTGATAAAAGTCAGGATCACCACATTTTACCTACAGTTACATGATTCCCTAAGCTACTATCTCCCCGGATTTCTGCTCTGTAACATTTCCTAGGGAGCCATAATCACATTTCAGGCTGTAGCTGTGGGTTCTCAAGGTCGAATTCTAATGAGAATTACATCAACAGCACAGCCTTGTGATACTTTTTCCAATAATATGTGTCCCATTTCTGTACCACAGTTCCAAGTTAATAGGCAGAACATGATTCCTAATATAAGCCTATGGCAAAATAATTACATGCGTATGAGTCCTTCAGTTTCACATTTAAGTTTAATTTCCCTTCTGAATATAAGATCTGGGCATCTGCTCTCCTTTGTTGACTTTAGTCTGGTGTAGAGTTCTTAGTCATTCTTGTGAAGTCAAAGACTGGGCTAACGGATGCCGAAGAGAGCTTATCTCCCTGGCCAGATGGGTGTTTGGCACGATGTGACAATCTTGATTGCAGGCCATCCCCCCAGTCAGCAAAAATGGACCACACAATTTCTTGCATTTTGGGGATTTTACAAAGTTCAGCCCATGAAGGGTGGACTTTCCGTTGGCCCAGCCACACTAATACATTTCTCTGTCATGAATGATTATAGCTCTTCTCACTGGCCCTGAAACTTCAAAGAAATTGTCTTTCAGATAGAGAGCAGAGCAGAGCATCGACGGGAGGTCACTGTTTTTAACTTTTTAAGGGGAAAGGTCTTTACACTCCCGCAAGCCTTCTGTGCTCTAAAGAATAGGAATCTGTTGCATTTGCTTTTCACGTATATCCTTTTAATCTCGCTCATCATGCCATCAATGTTCATCTCCATATCCTCTTATATATATATATATCTGCTTATCTCTGGAAATGGAGATTTGTTTCCCATGTCTTCATGGGTTTAGGCAGCGAAATGCACACACTCCATGGTAAACAGTTTCTGTGTTGGCAAGCGACTCCCTTTACTCTTTACTCTCTGTGTCTGCATGGTTACACTTTAAACACTAGTCACTTGTTCAAATGTAGGCCTGCTTTTACGTTTTTATAGTTGAGAATAAACTGCTGGCAATTTTTTGGGAGAATCACATTGTTCCATGTATCCTTTCCACACACTTTAGGCCTCAGTCAGCCAGTGTGCCTTCCCATGACAAGAAGGCCCATGGCCTTTCAGTTTATTTGATCCTGGGGCTGCCGTTAAACCCCACACATACCAAGGGAACATTTGGGATGAATTGCTGTGGACTAAGGCCCCCCCCTGCTGGCTGTGGCACTGGAACCAGGATCCTGTACTGGAGGAGAAGGAGGCCCTGAAGGACTTCCTCGAATGGAAATACAGGGCTGAAGGACTCGCCTCCAGAAGCACAGATACAGCTGGAATCCTATTTCGTCACCCGAGACATCTCTGAGCCCGATTGACAGCACTGGACACTCTTCAAGCCATCACAGGATGTGTGGTGCTGCTTTTAGCACTCTGCACAAACTTTAAACACTTGCTGCGCTTTGAACCATTCAAATTCCGACTCGGTTCTTTAGAGCGGACCGACTCATCTCAACCCCATTGCAGGCTCCACATCGTGGAAACAACTGACTGAATTGTCGACCCGATGGAAGAAGTCAAACTCGCCTGTCTTGCACGCCAACTCAAGCCATCGAAGCCATTGTCTCGAAGCAGACCCGACCGCCACCCCGAACCATTGAATGTCATTGGCCCTCATTACGACCCTTGCGGAAAGCGACTGACCGGAGCGCCACAGCGTAAATAGCGTTTCCGCCATTGTACGAAGGAGCAAAGTGCGGCCCATTCCGACCCATCGGGCACGAGCACCACGCCACGGCGGAAGTGCAAAGTCTGCGATGGCGGAAATGACCCCAAAACGGCCCACACCGCCGCCGTACGGCGCCCTAGGTGCAATACCGCCACCCCTCTTAGCGGTCACCGCAGTGTGCGCCTACCGGAAAGTACGGTGCCCGGAAATATACGGAAACGGAAGTTAAAACATGGGCCCGGAACGGGAAACATCCCGGCGTACACCTATAAAAACACCAAAACCACACAACCACTAAAATCACTACCCTGAAACACACCCCAACCCGTCAACCACCCTAGCGAAACCACGAAAAATGGGAAAAGTAGCGAAGAAAGCGTGCGACCGCAAGCGGCAGGTCCACTTCTCCCGTGAGGAACTCACCGTGCTAACAGAGACCCTCCAGGAGAATGCAGCCGTCGTCTTCTCCACGCAAATGACCAGGACGGCACTTGCAAACAAGAAGGCCATATGGGCTCTGGTGGCACAGCGGGTAAGTGCGGTGGGGACCGCACCCCGCACCCCACAGCAATGCCGCAAGCGATGGGACGACCTGCGGATACGCGTCCGCAGCATACTCTCTGCCAACCGCAACATTGCCACAGCCACCGGGGGAGGTCCTGAATCACCCATCAAGTTGACCCCCTGGGAAGAAATCTGTGCCTCCACCATCGGAATGGAGAGCATAGAGGGAGTCGGAGGGATGGAGAAAGGAGTGCAGACATCCGAAGATTCAGGTAGGTGGGCCAGATAAAACAATGCCAAATCCACAAAGTCCAACCATGTGAAGTACCATGCGTCCACATAGTGCAACAGAAACACATGTCCAGGAGAACGTCCACACACATCGGCCTGAAAGCGCACGTCAAAACCCACAATAAATACATAAATAATTAAAAACCCCTAATACACGCACTACACGTGCAGCAGGCACACCCTAACTGCAGGCTGCCAAACAACTGCACCCTCACTCCACACACAAATCAAAGCACCTCCAAGACCCCGACCCAAATCACCCTCAGGTACCACCCCAATGCATGTGATACAATGCCATTCCAATTCCCACTGACCCATCAATAACCCTCGCCCTCCTTTACTCCACCACAGGGTCCGATCCAAACGACGAGCTACAGGACACCCCTACCAGCACACCTGCAAAGAGGGCCAAGACCAACGGCCAGAGACCCTCCACCTCAGCTGCACGCATCAAGACACGGCAGCAGCACAAATCAGGTGGCAGCACAGAGGAGGGAACATCAACAGGCACCCCAGCAGCCAGCATGGCCACAACACCACCACCACAGGTCCCCCCAATGGATGCCACAGAAGGCACTGCCTCTGGTAGCAGCAGCACCATAGGTGACACCCCATTGATGGCAGCATGCTCCGACACAGAAGACGGGGATGTCGAGGTCAGATCCATCCATGACCTGTCCCAATCCCCCTGTCTGTCCCATCCCGTACAACATGAGGATACCACGCAGGTGCAGCCACAAGACGACGACTGGCCATCCCCCACAAGCCCTGTGGCAAGGCAACATGAGGACAACAGCCCCTCTGTGACACCACCGCAAATGGCCATGGCCCAGCAGAGGCAACAGTCCCTCGACAAGTTAATCGTCCAACAGCAGCAAATGGCCACACTCCTCAAGGGCCATGCCGATGAATGTGGGGGCACCAAGGCAGACATAGAAACATCAACAGAGACACTTAGGGCAGAAATGGAGAGAGGTACAGAGACGCTAAGGGCACAAATTGAGAGTAGCACCGAGAGCCTGAGAGTCCAAATGGAGAGTAGCACCGAGAGCCTGAGGGGGGAACTGCATGCGACGTCCAAAGACGTATGTGCCGAACTTGCCGCAGTGCGCCGTGTGCTCACTGAGCTCTCGCAAACCCTTAGGGACATGCATGGACGTGAGCAGGCAGACACATCATCCGTTGCAAGTTCCGTCCAGGGCAGCCCCCAACGTAGATCAGGAAGGAACCTGCGCTCCACAGGCAGGGGTGCCCCTGATACCCGCAGAGGGGGCATGCAATAGCGACAGCCCACTGACAATGAGCATCTTTGGACACTGGTGTTCGGGGGGGAGGTAGGAGGGTGGAGGGGGTGTGTTGGGCTCACTTGGGTGGCGGGTCGATAGGGTGTTCAACATGATATCACATATGCCATAAAAAGTGCACGATCAACCAATGAGAAGTGTGGACATTGATCTTTGTGTACTAGGCCATCATAGGCGTACAGTCCATATTGTGCATGTCCCAGACACACGCAGTGCCACGAGTCCCGTGTCCATGTATCAGCCACCAGGCGTGAGTGCTAGAAGCATACATCAATGAGATGCTGACGAATGTCACGGCCCTCCGGTGCCTCGCAGACTCCATGAGGTGCTGCCACATCCCCACCCTCATCATGACCATCATCAGGTGCTTGCAGTTCTGCGTCAGGGGGCATGGGCACATTTCTACGTACGCACATGTTGTGGAGCATGACACATGCCATGACCATCTTTGCAACCTTCTCATGGCGGTATAGGAGTGCCCCGCCAGACCTGCTGAGGCAGCGGAAACGGGTCTTCAGTAGGCCGAATGCCTGTTCTATGACTACACGGGTACGTGAGTGGGCATGGTTGTAGTCCTCCTCATGCTGGTCCCGTGGGTTCCGGACTGGTGTGAGGAGCCATCTCTTCAGTGGATATCCAGCATCACCTGTATGTGGACGAGAAACGTATGATGTGGAATGCCATTGATACGTACGCACACCCCCCCCCCCCCCTTCCTGGCAGGTCATTGACAATTCACATACCCCACATCATCATGCATGTAATGAGACTCACCGAGTAGCCAGGATCTGTTCCCTGCGTGTCGTTCCATGTAGCGTGGTATTGTAGAGTTCCTCAAGACCATAGAATCATGGGTTGATCCAGGGAATCGGGCACAACAATGTGTAATGATCCTGTTGGAGTCACACACCATCTGTACATTCAGGGAATGAAATTGTTTTCGGTTGCGGTACTGGGCCTCCATGGCATGTGGGACGACCAATTCAACATGGGTGCAGTCGATGGCACCAATGCAACCCGGTATGCCGGCAAGTGCATGGAATCCCACTTTTGTGTTGGTAATTTCCTGCTCCGAGCGTGGTAGAGAGATGTAGTCGTCTGCGTGCTTCAGGAGGGCATCGAGCACTTGCAATAGTGTCCGTGAGAACAGTGGCTGAGAAATGCCATGCAACTGTCCGACTGTGTGCTGGTAGGTGCCTGTGGCCAGGAAGTGTAGTACAGACACCACCTTCAGTAGGGGTGGGATGGCGGTTGGGCTATCTATCATGCTGACAAGGTCAGCCTGTGTCATGTCCACAATGGCGGCTATGGTGTCCCGGTCCAGACGGTAGAGGGTGTGGATCTGCTCATCAGTGAGGTTGAACGGATGTGCTCGGAGGCGTTGAATTGCGGGCTGCCTGCGTGGTGGTAGTGGCTGTGCTGGTGGGCCTTGCTGGCCCTGCCTTGGCCTCCTCCTCCTCCTGCGTCTCCTCCGTGCGGCTGGTTGTAGTTGGTGTTCGTCTACTTCTTGGAGTCGGAGCACTTGCAGTGCTATCAGGTCCCCCAGGGCCAACATCGCGAGTCCTGCCGGTAGCATTTCGGTGTGGTTGTGGGAGGAGACTGGCTGTGCAATTTATGTGTTTTCAGGCTGTATGGCCTCCACCTGTGGTGATTGATTCCACCTGTGCAAACTGCTCTCCCCTTTGGCCGAGCACATCCCGCGCACAACGCTGCAATTCGGGGAATTGTATCTTGCTATTGCAATCATGTATTTGTACCCGATGGCCGTGTAAGATTGGTTGATATGTTCATTCTGCTGTGGTCCCATTGTTTCACATACTATCTGTGCAGTCGCGAACAGACTTGTGAAGGGTCAGTGGAACGTAGTACTCGAGTGACGGTGGGCCCTCATGCATCACTGTACCGAGTTGCAACGACGGGCGGGGCGTCCCATTCGTGGGTGAAGGCAGTTGCCATTTTCACACACAGCCGCACTCGATGGGATAATTAGTGATTTCAAACGGCCACAGATGCCTTTTCGACGTGATGTTGCAAATGAGGAATTCGAAGGGCGGCGCTTTCGGTTTCCAGCTAGCGGCGAGGAGATGCCCACAGGTCTGACTGCAAATGTAACGTTCTATTGTTCTATGTCCTTGAGACAGGGCCCATGGCGAGGGAGCAATGATTGATATGAATAGTTTGGGATGCGCAATAGCTACGTGGGCGATGAGGCCGTCCGTTCCCAAATACATGTTACTTCACAACACTGGAATTACGGGCTGGGGCACTGTGGATTTAGCAGGCTGCATAACGCACAGACTCAATGGATGTTTCTAATGTCATGTGAGTAATTATTCAGGCATTTTGATCCCGGGATGAGGGAATGATGGATGGATGCATGGGCAGGTGATTTGATACAGAGTTTGCCATGTACAGGGCTTCTTGGGATCTATCCGCCTCCCCTACGCTATGTGATGCAGGGCTGCCATAGTGGGACCATCGTCCATCTGGCCTTGTTGAGCCCTCCCTGTCTCGAGGCGCCCTCAGACACTCGTTTGTGATGGTGTTTGCACCTCGATATAGATGGTTATGAGTCGCAAGTGGTTTTGGGGTGGTGATGTTCCTTTGGAGTGGGCTAGCATGCATATGGCTGTGGATTTCGTGTGATCATTGAAGTGAGTTGTTGGTATGTAGTTCTGATGGCCATTCTGTTCTTTTTCTTTTCTTTTGGTTGACAGGTATCTCCTCCCCTTTTGCCACTGCCATCTGTATGCCACTCCTGCAGATGGATTTTACTCCCGACACCTGCTGCTTCGTGTTAATCAGTGGAGCAGCATTACGATCTTATGGGACGATCGCCAATGGGCCACATGCCCTTACGCAGTACTGGTGGCTCGGAGCAACATTTCGGCCTTTCAGCTGGACTAGTGCCTCCCCATTGGGACGGCCCTGCGGTTCTGTGCGCTTCCATGTTGCCTTTTCGTACGTGAGTGTGGCTCTGTGTACCATGGGGGAACAGGGCGACACACAGGTAGTGGCTGGTCATTTCTTGCGGAAGCAGCCCACAATGGTGATTGGTGTTTTGGATTTCATGGCCTGATGGCTGTATGTGCTTGGTGATTTTGATGTGCATAAATTTCTATTCTGATTTGGCCCGTGTAGCGTTTTTCTTTGCAAGTGATGTGGCATATGCCTATTTGGGGGGCGATGTATTGTGAGGAGATCTGCATTGGGTTCCAGCTTCGGGGTTTAGTTGCGTGGTACTGTGCTGTGCGCGTTTGCCTACGAAGCCCAGTGAGGTCAGGGATGGGGGCTGCCAATATGCCAGTTTGAATGTTGTCATGCTCAGGGGCGGGGGATTGGGTTTTGTGTAACAGATGCCGGTCAGCCAGGTGGACTGGTTGAATGATGTGGTTTTCGGAATATTGCTGGTCACAGGTGCCTGTGTTTGCGTGCGTTTCTTGGTGGGGGACTGTGGTCATGTCCATTGGGATGGCTTCTGTATTCGTGCCATCTGTGCCCTGCAGCTCCCATTGGCCCCTGTTGTGTTTCTTTTGTTCGTTGGCATGCATGGGTGACTTGTACATTTCAATGGTTGCATTGTGGCTTCATTGCACCTACGGGGAGTTGTACTTTGTGGGCAGGGAGCGGTGTACAGGCACTCAGTGGGGCCGTTTACGGTTGATTCGCGATGCCGTACTTCTCGCCATGGCGGAATGGTACATTCCGCCATGCCTGATGGCGTTAGGTACATGTCCGCTAGGGTCGGAATTGGCGTACCGTTGCACCATGGTGGTGTTTGCGGTTTGGCATGGCGCGCGCGCGCGTGCTTGGTGCAGTTAGCGTTGGCGTTCACTACGGTGTCGCTAATGGCTTCGTACTTTGCGGTGACGGGTCATAGTCGCACCGAGCGCTATTCGATGGCGGTATTGCATTTCCGCCATCGTTTTTCGATTTCCGCCAGGGTCGTAATGAGGGCCAATGTCTCCCTGGTCCACTTCTATAACCATAACCATAACCATAATGATTTTTAAGCACCTCCATCTCAACCTTTACCTACAAAGCCACATCTTTAAACTATTTACATTGTTGCTAATTCTGATGCCTGAACACTCCTGCTTATCAACCCAGAGAGCCCTTTCACACAAGGTTTTGCATTCTCTTAAGGGGTGGGTTTTTATGCTTTTATTTATTTATTTTAATTCTTAGTAAGGTCTGCATGAGCGTGCCAAGGGAAAAACAGCATGAGAGATAAGGGAAGAAAGAAGTTCGAAGGAATTCCGGCCCCGCCGGTACTGGTAATTGGGTGCCGGAATCGGGTGATCCCCATTCCCATTGAGCCATATAGGGCTCACTGGGAATGGGGATGCCTGTAGCATCGGTACGGTTTACCGTGCCGGTGCTGCAGGCTTGCTGTACTCGCGGGTGCCTTTCATTCTGCCAGGTCAGGCACCCGCGAGCACAACTCAGAGTTTTCCAGTCCGGATACAATAGTACCGGCAAGCTTACCGGTACTGTTGTATCTGGACCGGCAAACTCGTAATGAGGCTCATTGTCTTTGTCCTCCCTTTGTTTCCCCTCCCTTGCCATGTCGCGTATCGAAACACTTGTGTATAGGCGTGTTATAAACGTCATATCATTGATGAAGTGCAAACCTCGCTGGAAAGCGTTGTAGAGTATAATTTGAGGATTATTTTGTGTTTTCACTTGCGCATTACATTTAGGCGTGTTTACACTTAATTGCAGTAGTAGATGTTAGGGATGTTGCTAGGTCTGGAAAAGATTAGCCCCTTTAATTCCCCACCACGCCCCCAGCAATGCCTCTGGTAGATGTTGGATGGCATTTTGTTTTTTATTTGTTAACCCTTTAACTTCCATAGGGGCTGCTGAACTCATGATCCTCTATCCTAACCTTCATAGTTAAACCCCAGGTGTACTGTGCATTTTGGTAGCCTTATTTCATGCGTGGACTTTAAGAGGCACCCGCCCACTTCACACAATGGCCGCATTCCAGTGTTGCCGGCCTACTGAGCGTGTGAAGTGCAGAGGACTGTGCCGAGGACTGTTGCTCTTCCTTTGCAGGAAGTCCTCATTTTTAGTACTGTAAGAAAGGTAGTGCTTTAAGTAACACTTTGTATATAAGGTATCTTATACCTCAATTCTTGTAACTAAGCTTTGCATATCCTTGTAACTGCTGCGCCTTGATACCCCTGGGTCTGACGCACTTTGTAAATAATAAAACAAACAAACAATGCTGTTGGTCCTCCTGGCGACTGCAACCTGAGTAAGCCAGTTTGTCACCAAGCCGAGTTGGAAGGTAATGCTTTATATCTGTACTCACGGATGCAAATACCTTGTTATGATGATATGATAGGTTATTTATAATGTGCTTAATAACCAGAGGTTTCTAAGCGTGGACCGGGGGATCGAACCTGTGTTGCTCCGTGTCGTCTTGCTTCCAAGTGGAGCACGTTGCCCCAGAGCTATCCTCGCTGAGTTGTGGCGTCTATATGAATGTGACGTCCCAGCAGCGGTCCAAGTGGGCGGGAACTAAAGGGTACGACGTTCCCTTACTTTTCGAGGCAACTCGTCATCTCTCACTTACTTTATGCGACCCACGACAGCAAATTTTAAAAATAATTCTTATTTCTTTCATCCCTATCGGGGTCTCGAATCTGCGCACTGCTGATATAAAGTCAGTGCAACATGCTCAGGTGCTGGAAGAGGATTATTTATTTCAATAGGCTGCTTGGAATACATAACCCATTCCCAAGCAGCCAAAAAAGCCCAGCTTGATTGGGATCTGCGTATGAATGGCTATAGAGGCTCAGACTTGTTAGCAGGCAATGGGAGGGACGTGTCTGTGAATGGCCATGTTCTTTAAGCCGTGCAAAAGGAGGGTGTGGAAGTGGAGGCTGCATGAAGGTGCATGCTGAGTGGGGCAATGACACACCAATGGTGATCATTTTAAATCCATTTTCTTTCATTGTGTTCTCTTCAGTCTTACTAGAACTGTTGTAAAACACAATGTTGCAGGGTGGGGTGGAGGAAAGGAAGGACCCAGGTGTGGGGTTTGAATGGGGGTGAGGGGTGATGGTGAGAATGGGGGGAGTAGGCAGAATAGGGGGCAGGGCACAGGGAACATAGTTCCACTACTTTATTTTTTACACTTCGACCACTGCACTGCAGGGCGTATACTCTAGCTATCCGCCTCTTTCAGAAGCCTAAAGGCCTCATTACTGCTTTGGCGGTAGCCATGCCGTTATTGACGGCATGGCTGCCTCCAAAACTGGATCCGGGTTCCCTGAATGGGGAATTACCGGGCCATTCCGAGTTTGGAGGGCCCGGTAATTTCTCCCTCGGGGAACCCGGGCCCAGACCTTCCCCATTCCCATTTGAGCCCCCATAGGGCTCAATGGGAATGGGTGCAGGGAGCTAACAACTTACCGATTACGACTTGCCCGTTGTTAGCTCCCTGGTCCCCTCGCGGGACCCGGTAGGGACGCCTGGTTTTACCAGGCGTCCTTACCGGGTCCTGCGAGTGGGCCTCGTAATCAGGCGGAATGGGTTTAACGGGTCCGCATCCATTAGCGGCACCCGTTAATCCATTCCACCAAGATTGTAATGAGGCCCTAGGTTTTTTACTCTATAAGCGCCATGACTTCAGAAAGAAACTTTCCTGTGCTTAGTTTGCCAGAAATGCACTACACGCTGAGGTTGAAATATGCTTCCCTGTGTTTTTTTCTAGGACCCAGAAAGGCAACTCAGTTTTCTGTTGCATCACTAAGGCAGAAAGACGCCGCTGATTTTGCATCACTAAGGCAGCAAGAGTGAGTGGGGCTCATAACGAGTATGGCAGTGCAGGAAAAAAGTGGCGGTAATGGAATTATTGTCACTTTTTCCTGCTCCGCCATACTACGAGTTTGGCCCTGGAGTGGGTGTTTTATCTCCAGCATCGTGCTGGAGGTGAATCCTCACTCTTTCCGCTTATAAATTGGCAAAATCTGTGGAATTTTGCCATAATCCCATTGATTCCTATGGACTCCAAATGAATGGGGACTAACACCGCCTCCACCACTTACAATCTGGCAGTAAATCTGCCGGACCAAGTGGCGGTAACTGTAATTTCATTGGGCTCTATTCCGGCGGATTAACCACTGGAATACCGCCCAACTCGTAATGAAGCACACGGTTTTCTGTTGCATTACTAAGGCAGAAATACACCAATGATTTGCTTCACTGAGGCAGGAAGATGCCTGTAACAAAACCATTACTGCACTACAGGAGTACAGGGTTGGTTGTGCATAGTGGCTAAACCGTCTACTCAGACCAACACTACTGCTAAACCAGCATTGATCGCAATCATAAAGTTAAAACAGGTACAGTCCGACAGGTGAACTTCCTTCACATCTTTTGGTAGCGCAGACTGAGGGCAGGCTATTTGTTCAGGAGGGATATAAACTGATAACAGTTGTAACCCAAACAGCTTAAGTACAATGGTTTCCAAAATAAAAGAATGTCCAATCAAGGTTCTATAACAAATATGGGAACTTTAATAAAAGCGATATTGGCAACAACCTAACTAAAATGTGAACGGAATTCTCTGTCTGCTGCTATGAAAACATCCCGATCACTGACAATGTTTAAGAGAAATGTAAAAACCCTATTGTTTAACCTAGCTGACCAATTGCTTGTCCTCACTTTCTTCTATCCTTACCCCGGATAAGGTAATTGCCCATTCGCGGGTGCCAGATTTTTTGGGAAGTTTGGCAGCAGCCTGCCGGTTTTACCATCAAGGCTGCGGCCAAACTCCTAATGAGGCCCAATGATCGTACTAGCCCTAGGGACATTGAGATCGCGCAAGTGCAGGGGAGGAGGAAGGGGAGAAGTGCTGGGGGGCGGGGAGAGGATGGCCATGTGCAGGAAAAGAAATCAACACAAGTAGTGCAGGTGGCAGTGCGAGTGTTAAAAGTGCAGACAGCAGGTGCAATACCATACATACTTCGAAACACTTTTTAGAAAACCCTGAAACTCTCCTATTCAGGTGGACTCCCTTAAACTGATACTTAACCTCTAGAACTCCTTGTCCCGTTCTTTCTGTTCTACTTGTGTTCCCGCTGCAGTCTGCGCGTCATAAACATATACATAAATAAATAAATAAACAAAGGTCCATGCCAAATGTGGCTCTCAGTACTCGTGCACAGTGCCATGACATTCACATGCCTACACAGGTGTGGATGGGGCACTACCATAGCACTCTCAGAGACATGCATGACCTGGGACACTAAACGTGGCGGCAAGGCCCACAGAACTAGCTCAGCGGGAGGTCACTCCTCCCTCGTGTTTCCTGAGTGACTGAATTCCAATTTCAGATGCATCAGCAAGTCAGGGCCGAAGCCCATAAGAGCCTTGTTAAGTTCACAGGAGCATGGATGCTGAGAGCACGCTGTAGATGTGTACAGAACTCCATGACAGCTTCTACACACAGCAACACATGCTTCCTGTGCCCAGACCATGTTCAACAGGTGATTGTCATGCAGTCTATTGAATGAAACAAAAGAAATCCAGAACCTGCAAAATAGCACAGTGCCCTGCGACACTGGCTTGTTACCGGCAGGGCTCAGGTTCGAATCCCCAGCACGGGCAATAAAATCCTTGGTGTCGGGTTGCTGGTGGTTGCTGGTGGTTGCTGGTGGGTGCTGAGGGAGCCCCTGCAGCGCCCCTGCTTGATCAAATATTAGGCAGACTGCCTCAGCCCACTTTTCTACTGGTACCTTCATTACTCCAAGTCCTAGCTCTCCTCATTATAAGTCTAGTTATATGATGCTCCGTCTCGTGGCACAGAACCTCCACAATTTCTTCCCAATCAAAGATGGAGGACCGACTAGACTCAAATACTTTCTCCATGTCTGGGGCGTTACCCTAACACCCTTAGTAATAGGAAGGTGAGAATGTACCTTGGGCTCGGAGAGAGGCTCAAAAAGGCCCCCTGGAAACCTCAGCGAACTAATGGTAGATCCCAAGGTGGGCCCTTATGACAAGCAGGTGGCTTACTACACTAAAAACCTTGAAGAAATGTAGACACCAGTTTCTCAATGTTGTAAAATCCTTCCACCACCCTTATGGCAGCCCACTGGCTTCTTAACAGCGAAGGGGACACCTTTTCTTTTAAAACATACGAAAGGAAATCCTCTGTATGGTTATGTTATTTGGCATTTGTTTAGCGCCTTTTACCATTGGTATAATTCCGAAGCGCTGTGGGTTGAACGCCATTGGGGACCACAGTCCAGGTCAGTGAAGAGAGTAATGTAGTAAAACGTGCTTGGGTGCACTCGGTATGTGTGCAGCCAGTGTGGAATAAGTGGTGTGTAGCTGCATACTGGTGTCAGATGTGGTGCAGTGGTAGTGTGAGATCAGTAGAATGTGTGCAGTAAAACAAATGGACTTGGGTATCTGCGTTCTGGCGGCGCTGGAGTTTGTGAATGAGATTATTTGTGCATGCATCTGGGCTGATTTCGAGGGGTGTAGCTCAGTTCGAGACTGTAGTGGGGAATGTGGAGGTGTATGAGCATGTGAGCAGCTAGACCGAGTTAATCAAAGGGTGTTGCTGCATTCGATTGTTTGTTGATGCAGAGGAAAGAGCATAATGGTGTGACTGAGTGTCGGTGTGCTTTCCAGTGGCACCCAGTTCCTGTTGAGCTCCCAGTGCCTGCCGAGGGGGTGGTAACTCCCATTGGGCTCTGGCTGTTAGGCTAAGTTCCTCCCTGTGTCTTGTTGGGTCAAATTGCTTTGGCGAAGACTGATGGGTGGTGAAAGGCAGATCTGGCCCAACTCATGTCGTTACTGTAAGGTGCTAGAGACGTCCTTAGTTGGTAGTTCTGCTAAATAGGTTCCCTGATAGGGAGTTCTACTAAAAGCATTCCCTGATAGTTGGGATTAGCAAAGAATAAGCGCTGGACGTCTTTGGTATATAGTTCTGCTCAGGGATTTCCAGGTGTGTAGGATTAGCAAGCAAGTGCATCACCTGGACTGATACCGTAGTGCATATTGGCAGGGCAGTGATCAAGTTCATAAGTGCTATTAGTGCTTGGGTTGGTTGTTCTGCTAAATGAATTCCCAGATAGATGCAATTAGCTAAATAACTCCTAGGCGAACCCCGGTGTCTAGTTCTGCTCTTGGATTTCCAGATGAGTCGGATAGCAGGCATGTGCCTTCTTGGACTAATATTGTAGTGCCATGAGTGTTATTAGTGCTTGGGTTATGAGTCTAGCACAATCGGTCCAGATTATTGGAGAAAGATTTCTCCAGGCCATCAAGTATACGGTATTCCTGGTGGAAGAAGGATATATTGGGCCTCATTCCGAGTATGGAGGTAGTCATGACTACCTCCCATACCGGTACCGACTCCGACTTGGTTCAATGGGGATTTACCGGTGTAGTCCGACCTTTGCGGGACCGGTAAATCCCCATTGAAAAATCCTTTCCCCATTCCCATTTGAGCCCCTGTAGGGCTCAATGGGAATGGGGGAGTAGCTAATAAGGGTACCTCAATTTGCGGTACCGTTATTAGCTCTGAAGTCCCTTAACGGGTCCCGTCAATAGCGCCTGGTCAGACCAGGCGTTAAAGGAGGGACCCACTAAGGGACCTCAGAATAGGACGGAAAGGGTTTACCGGCACCGGTGTCCTTACCGGTGCCAGTAATTCCTCTGTGCTCAACTCGGAATGAGGACCAATGATTCAATTCCGTCATGTACATGGGTGCTACTACGATTCGAGTTTCAAGTCAGGGGCAAAGGCTCCATATAATGGGGCTAGATATCGTCTGGCCTGTGAGTCTATAAAAGGGCCCGTATTGAGAGGGATACCACACCATTTCTTGGTCATGATGGTAAGTTGAGTGGTTAGGACATTCCCTTATGTGTTTTAAGGTGAAGATCCAGGTTTTGAGTGCCTTCTGGGAAGCCATGTATTCTTTGCTGTGTCTAATGCGGGGGGGGGGGGGCATTGTGAGTTCCACAAAGTTGGCACCAGCATTGAGTAGGCAGATCCTCCGATCCTGGCTGAAATGAAGGTGGGTACCACTAGGAAGAGGGCAGTGCTTGACCTTAGGGTGCGAGTCGGGTGGTAAGGTGTAAAAGTTTTTGTAAGAAATTGGGGCATGCTTTGTGCACTGCTGGGTGAGTAATGCATAGGAATTTGAAGGTGATCCTTTGTCCAATTTGGGTGCGGAGAGCAGGTGAGATATGGTCCCTTCATCAGAATGCGAGAAGCAGTCTGGCAGACGAGTTTTGGACTCTTTGGAGTTTGTTTTGCTGGCAGGCCAGTGCGCCTAGGTAGAGGGAGTTTGCATAATCAAGTCTGGAAATGACAATGGACATAATTGCAGGCAGTCTGTTGGGGTAGGCGAGGAAAGGGAAGAGGCGCTTCAGGAGCCAACAGTGGAAATGACAGGATTTGGATGCATTGTTGATGTTGTGAGACAGAGTTAGGTCTGAGTCCATTATGCAGCCGAGGTTTTTAACAGTGGTGGTGGTTGGGGGATGTGAAAGGAGGCCGAATGAGGGTGGCCAGGGATTCGGTTGGGGAAAAAGAGCGGTTTTGCCGCATACCAAGATCTCCATTTTATCTGGGTTCAGAAGGAGATGGTTAGTCGTCATCCAGCGGTCAGTGTCTGTGAGGCAAGCTGCTAGGTCATGGTGAGGGTGGGTGGTTGATTTAGGAATTGTCAAGATGATTTGTGTGTCATCCGCATAGTTGTAGCAGGTGAGGTTGTGTGAGCGAATGATCCTGGGTAGAGGCGTCATATAAAGTTTGAAGAGAAGGGGAGAGAGGCAGGTCCTTTGAGGTACTCCAGTGTTTGCTGGGTGTGCAGAAGAGAGAAAAGGGGGGGGAGAACTGTGATTTGCTGTCTATTAGTGAGGAATGAGGCAATCCAGGGAATCAATAGACAGCAGTGACCAGTGGCACAACAGCCATTGGACAGATTGCGTTTCAACCCCCATTCCACCTCCCCCTGAAATTATGGGTTATGTGGACTAGGCCTGGATGACCTACAGAGCCGTAGCAGGACAGGCACAGACAATAAAAAGTGCCTTCGGCTGAGCAGTTAACAAAGTACTGGCAGTTACTAATGTAAATGGTTTCATTGTTAGCACCTGGATTTGTATGCATACTTGTTTAGGCCTTGGGATGGGGGTTAGTACTTGCATGCCAGGAGAGTGATTTCGTAGAGGGTGGAGGGCTAGAGGACAGCTAATTCTCACAGCATTTCTTAAGTGTGTGGTATCAGACATGAAGGAGAGAGTTACCTGCATGTAAGATTGAAGCTACACTAGAATAGTCTCATTAGAATATGTAAAGTGGTTTGAGGCCACCACACAAGTGTGTCTGCCCCTTGCCCACAGTCTCTGAAGTTAGCCACTCTCCCAACATTTGAAGGTTTAGCCCCCTCGAAGTTTTATCCTAGTTGCACTACTGGCAGTGATACACCTTACTCACTGCACCACTCATCAAAGTGCCACCAGTGGTGTTGGTATGAGCTTAAGGTGGTGGTGGTTCTTGCCTTTTGAATCCATATTGCTACCTCTTTGAGCACCCACGCCACTGTAGGCCTACCCATTCAATATCCAGGCCACCAAGTGCAGGGTCTAGAGTGCCTTCTTGGTCAACTGAGGAAATCACAGCTAGGGAGGACAAGGACAAGTGCCCGCTTGAGCAACATACTTGTCAACCATAGCAATTTGGGCAGTAGGCTGCTGCTTTTTATGCAGTCCAACTGCCTACAGATTTCAGTGTCCAATCCTAATCAGGCCCTGGTAGCGCAGCGTCACGCATTCAGAAGATGGGCGTGTTAAATGGCCCATTAATTTGATCGATGTATCCCGGACATCAGATGATGTGAGGGAGGAGCAAGAAGCATGTGCCAAGGGCAGGGACGTCATCAGGGCCTATCAACCTTTTCAGTTCAAACGGCCTATGAGCCCTGAGGATGCCCAATGTAGCCAGCTAGCAGTCTCATAACACAACAATATATTTCTCTATCTTGCTTTTGTTCTGGGGCTTGCCTGACAAGCTGCATTTGCATGAGCCCTTGCTACCATCATTTCCCTTGGGGTATACAGAAGTGTTATCACCTCGTTGCCTTTTCACACTAGTTCCTCCACAGCAGGCACTTGTTGACATAGAAGCATGTATAGCTGTTCAGTGGGTATTTGATATTTCAGCATCCTGCTGCCTGGCCATCTCGTGATAATCGGTGGCTGTTAACCCCCAGATGTATTTCTTTGTCATTCCTCTGGGTAAAATTGATGTGACATTTCCTGTGATGTCACCACCATGCCACTTACTATTTTTGAAACGTTAAGATTCCTACAGATTTCTGGTCACTGAATGTTGACATGTATGGAGCAAGGCTGAGGAGGAGAGGAAACCATATACCCATCTGTTCTCTGAGAAGGTACTGCTTGTTACTTGCAGAGAACGAAATAACAGGCCGAGCGGGGAGTATTCTTTACAAATACATTTCAAAAAGGTCAATATCAAACATGGAGAAAGGACTTGAGTGTAGGTGGTCCTCCATGTTTGATTGAGTAGGGATTGGGTAATAACTGTCTCATGAGACGGAGACCCATGTAATTAGGACTGTGACGAGGATGACAAACGAGTAGGTATGGCATCTGCGGTCACTACAACCCTCCTCCCCGCTGGCTACATGATGTTCCAAATAACGGTCTTTCTGCTGCAGCACCACTTCGGGGTATTCATAGTACTGCTTGGAGCCTGCCACATCCCTAAGGGAAGATCTTGCCCTCAAAAGGAAAAATGTGCCCTACAAAATGAGAATAATCCCCAAAAATTAGGTCCTGCATCCTCAAAAACCAGAAAACTCCCTGCACTCTCCACTTTTCGCACCTTGAAACATTTGTGTATAGGCGCGTTACAAATGCCATATCATATCATATCCTGTGCCAGGTACTGTGTTATTATCGAGCACTCTGGAAAACAGATGTAATGGCCACCACACACTAAAGAGGCCTATGCTTCTGAATGCTGATAGTGCATCACACTATCAAGAAGGCACTAAAGAATATGACAAGCAGCGCATCAAAAAGTTTCAGGAGATACATCAGCTGATGAGATCTGTAACATTGGCACGTGCCAGTCCTTCAGGCATAAAATTAGAGGGACCAGGTGATTTCAAGCAGTGCTTAATTTGTAAAGAAAAAAGAAGTCCCAGGGACGAAATTAGTTCTAGTATGCTTGTGACACATTGGGGTGGGCAGCTCCACACCACTGTTGCCGCAACTATAGCTGTTCTCCACAGTGTCAACATATTTGGGATTAAAGCTACAGCTCACAAAGGCTCATTGAGGTTGATGGATAAACTAACTATGGCAGGTTTACAAATACCAATCAACATAACACAAAATAAGATAACAAACTAGTTGTGTCTTGAAATTAGACACGTTTATTTAAGTGCTTCTTTAAACACAATCATCTGAACATTTTGATGGAGTTCTTTAGTTGGAAAATGGAATGTATTGACTGTTTAGCCACAGAAAACAGAGCCGACATACTTTCCTCCAGTCTCGGCAGAAAAAAGTCGCGAAGTTAAGCAAAGTCGCGAAATTTGATGTTTCGAAAAAATGAAAACATCGAATTTCAAAATGACCGTGTTTATTTTGAGATCATATCGCCAACTTTGGGGCATTTTTAAAATTAAAATAGGGGTGGGGTGGGGTAAGAGAAATAGTTAAGGTGGGGCAAGTGGGGGGCCGCGGGAGCTCTCCCCCCCACATTTTAACACACACAAAAAACATTGTCATTTCGAAAAGCGATGTTTTCACGTACATCTCTTTCCTCCAATGGACTGAAGGAGTGTGTGCATGGGCAGCCAGCATTGCCACCTTCCAACTCATTGCCAAGTCAGTGTAGGTCCTCGGGTTCATGAATTACAATGAGCCAGCCCAGGATGCAGAGATGCGTGGCCAGTGCACACTTGTGTCGCTTGTTATGTGGCTACTACTGAGTGACAGACAGATAAAATAATAAAGTTGCCAAAACACCACATCATAATCAAACTCTGGAATACTAAGTGCCAGAACTCATAGAGCCCTGGCAAACACGCCCACAAATTAAGCACTGATTTCTGGGCACCAGGACAGCCCTTTTCCATCACTGGTAATTCTTTTTACAAGTTATTGATGTCAGGTGCATAGGTCCAGATGGTTCAATTGAAGCTAATGAAAAAAACACAACCCAGACATTATATTTTTGTTAGCCTAAAGCCCAGCTAACTCCATGCCCTTGTGACATGGAGTTATCTGGTCACCTTAGCAGATACAGTGACAGCAAATAGCAGAACAATAAACTGAACCTTAACCTCTTCAGGGCGGCGGCAGGACAATGTAAGGTAATATTAAATCATTCACATTGGGTCCCTAAGGGGTAGTACCAGAGCCCACAATTGCTGGGAGGAGGGGACACTTGTGACCACACCCCCTCCGCCCAGTGATGTGTCGCCTGTACTCAAGATGGCTGCCAATCGACCTCAGGAACATGTAGCGCATTGCTTTTTTTACCTGTCTTTAATCTTTTCACACATTCAAAATAAAACATATTGCTTCAGTGGGTGGGGGAGTTTGAAGAAGCAGTACATCCTGCAGCCACTTTCCAGACTTTTCTGAACCTCGGGGAGATAAGAGTAAAACGACAGAGGTTGGGGGGGGCAGAGGAGGGAGACAGGTCAGGAGGTGCATGGGCGGAGAAGGGTTAGAGAAGGGTGAGACTGGGCAAATGAAACAGGAGCAGAGAAGGGACAGAGGTCCGGAGATGCAAGGGTAGGGAAGGATTAGAGGTCAAAGGATACAGGGGCAGAGTAGTGAGAAAGGCCAGAAGATTCAGGGGTAGAGAAGGGATAGAGGTCAAAGGATACAGGGTAAGAGAAGGGTGAAAGGTCAGGAGATTCAGGAGCAGAGAAGGGGTAGAGGTCAAAGGATACAGGGGCAGAGAAGGGAGAGGGCCGGATATACAGGGGCAGAGAAGGGAGAAAGGTCAGGAGATTCAGGGGCAGAGAAGGGGTAGAGGTCAAAGGATACAGTGGTAGAGAAGGGAGAAAGGTCAGGAGATTCAGGGGCAGAGAAGGGGTAGAGGTCAAGGGATACAGGGGCAGAGCAGGGAGAGGGCCGGATATACAGGGGCAGAGAAGGGAGACAGGTCAGGAGATTCAGGGGAGAGAAGGGGGTAGAGGTCAAAGAATACAGGAGCAGAGAAGGGAGAGGGCCGGATATACAGGGACAGAGAAGGGAGAAATGTCAGGAGATTCAGGGGCAGAGAAGGGGTTGAGGTCAAAGGATACAGAGGCAGAGAAGGGAGAAAGGTCAGGAGATTCAGGGGCAGAGAAGGGGTAGAGGTCAAAGGATACAGGGGCAGAGCAGGGAGAGGGCCAGATATACAGGGACAGAAAAGGGAGAAAGGTCAGGAGATTCTGGGGCAGAGAAGGGGTAGAGGTCAAAGGATACAGGAGCAGAGAAGGGAGAAAGGTCAGGAGATTCAGGGGTAGAGGTCAAAGGATTCAGGGGCAGAGAAGGGATAGGGCTGGATATACAGGGGCAGAGAAGGGAGAAAGGTCAGGAGATTCAGGGGCAGAGAAGGGGTAGAGGTCATAGGATACAGGGGCATAGAAGAGAGAGGGCCGGATGTACAGGAGCAGAGAAGGAAGAAAGGTCAGGAGATGCAGGGGCAGAGAAGCGGTCAAGGTTAGAGGACGCAGGGGCAGAGAAGGGAGAGCGATCAGGAGATACAGGGGCAGAGAAGCGGTCGTGGTTAGAGGACGCAGGGGCAGAGAAGGGAGAGAAATCAGGAGATACAGAGGCAGAGAAGGAGTAGAGATCACATGATACAGGAATAGAGAAAGGAGAGAGGTCACAAGATACAGGAGAAGAGACGTGGAAAGGTTGCAGACCCCGTAATTATGATGTCAGGTTTTGAGGGCTGTAAAATGCTAGCAATGAGAGGGAGGAGAGGGGACACATAGTTGGAGCCCACATATTACCAACATAATATTTTAGCCTCTAGATTGGCCTGAGGAAGCATCCTTTGTAGTCGGTCCAGTGACCAATAGTTCCCTCCTTTGCATAAAGGAACACTTGACTCTTTTCTGAGCTGAGATGAGAGGAGGGGCAGAGTTCTAGTCTAGTCGGGGGTCGTTCAAAGACAACACACGACAGAGAGGTCAGGAGATACAGGAGCAGAGAAGGGGCAGATAGCGGAGGATACAGGGGCAGAGAAGGGAGAGAGGTCAAGTGGCATAGGAGCAGAAACGGGGTAGACGTTGAGAATACAGGAGCAGAGAAAGATGAGGGATTAGGAGGTACGGGGCAGAGAAGGGAGAGCTGTCAGGAAATGCAGGAGCAGAGACGGGAGAGAAGTCATAGGATAAATTGGTAAAGAAGGGAGAGAAGTCATAGTATAAATGGACAGAGAAGGGAGAGAAGTCATAGGATAAATGGGCAAAGAAGGGAGAGAAGTCATAGGATAAATGGACAGAGAAGGGAGAGAGGTTAGGTGATACAGGGCCAGAGAAGGGAGAGCGGTCAGGAGATACAGGGCAAGAGAGAAGGGAGAGAATTCATAGGATAAATGGGCTAAGAATGGAGAGAAGTCATAGGATAAATAGACAGGGAAGGGGGAGAAGTTATAGGATAAATGGAAAAAGAAGGGAGAGAAGTCATAGGATAAATGGGCAAAGAAGGGAGAGAAGTCATTGGATAAATAGACAGGGAAGGGAGAGAAGTTATAGGATAAATGGAAAAAGAAGGGAGAGAAGTCATGGGATAAATGGACAGAGAAGGGAGAGAAGTCATTGGCTAAATGGACAGAGAAGGGAGAGTGGTTAGGTGATACAGGGGCTGAGAAGGGGTAGAAAATTATAATGGCAAAATCAACATTTTTCCTACAACTCATTAACTCCCCAAAGAACCGACCTAAGGAGCTTTTTGCCATAGCAAAGAATTTAACATCCCCTGAATCTGTTTCACTTTGGCTACCCCATCTCTTAACTTCACAAATTAGTTTATAATCTTTTTTTTATAATAAAGTTAACTCTATTCATTTGAATATTGATTTGAAAATGTGTAATTCACTAACCTCTCTTAAAAAAATCTGACCTTTCAACTGTGCCTCCTTACTAAAGTGTCATTTCATGTTCATGCCAGTGAAATCGGACGACATCGAAATTATAATTCAGAAGCGTAAACCTAGAAACCACGATTATGATGGTATTCCAGCTCATCTGGCAAGACAACAAGACTCATATCTTAAAGACTTTTTGACAGATTCTGTGATTGCCTCATTGTCTCAGGGAAGTGTGCATCGAGAACGTAAGAAATCTTTTTTGACCCCGTTACTAAATAAATCGTCTTTAGAACATCAAGTTCTCTCAAATCATCGCCCCATTGCTGGTCTGAATTGACCATCAAAGATTGTGGAAAAAGTCATAACTATACAGTTCCGGAGTTATCTGGAGAAGAATTCTATTCTTGACATTTTCCAATCTGGACTCAGACCTGGACATGTTTGGGACGACATTCATAGGGCCGTCGATGAAGGAGATTTTAGCAGGTTAATCATGCTCGACCTATCAGCGGCCTTTGATGCGGTTAATTTCAGGCAGCTGCTGACTAGACTTTCTTTGGCTGCTCGGGTCTCAGAGAGAGCAATGAAGCGCTTCCCTTCTTTTTTGTTAGATCGAACCTAAGCTGTTAAATTGGGAACTTTTTACTCTGTCATTCTTCCTGCTCTATGCGGAAGATTGCCCCTGGGGTTGCCCCTTCCCTCAATGCTGTTTAATATTTAATCAGGACATTCATGGATATCTTCACTAGGTTTGATCTGAAATATTATTCCTATGAAGATGATACACAAATTGATGTCAAATTAAAATCCTCATGATATGATATGATATGATATGATATGATATTTTATTTATAGCGCGCCCATACACAAGTGTTTCAAAGCGTGATGAGGCAAGGGAGGACAAGACAACGATCTTACTAGGCCCAGTCACATTGAGATCACGCGAGTGCAGGGGAGAGGGAAGGGGGAAAGTGCAAGGCACAGGGGAGGATTGGAAAGTGCAGAACACGGGATCAAAACAATAGTAGTGTGGCCAGCAGGTGGCAAGTGCAAGAGTTAAGCACAGACAATGGGTGTCTAAAAAGTGCAGGTAAGGGGACTGCAGGGTTGCATATACAGACCCAAGTGCAAGGGTTGCCAGGAGGCAGTGCGTGTATGCAGCTGGGTGGACAGGGACCTGGGCCCGGATTCTGAGGGCAGCCAGCTGCCCAGTGCAGTAACAGACAGATCAGCAGGGGAGAGGAAGAGAGAAGGGAGAAGCAAAGAGGAAGGTCTTGAGGTGCTTCCAGAACCGAAAATGGTTTTCCTCAAGTTTCAGAGGCAGGGAGGCTGTTCCAAAGGGATGCCCCAGCCGAAGAAAGAGATCTACCACCAACTCATTCTTTGGAGAAGCGAATGACCCTGAGGGAGTTGGAGGTGAAGGAGCGAAGAGCTCGAGTAGGAAGTTATTTCCGAAGGGAGAGTTGAAAATATTGCGGACCTAGGCCCCAGAAGGCCTTGTGGACAATGCAGAGGGTCTTGAACTTAATCCTTGCAGCCACTGGGAACCAATGAAGAGATTTCAGGGTTGGAGAGATACGATCCCTGGGCTGGAGGCCAAGGACAAGTCGTGCAGTCCTGTTCTGGATGAGTTGCAGAGGGCAGATAGTAGCAGATTTAGAAAGAGGCTGTTACAGTAGTCCAGCCTGGAGAGAACCAGAGCTCTACAGACAGTGAGCTTCTGGGGGAAGGTGAGGAAAGGAAGAATACCTATGAGGAGGTGCAGTTGGTAGTTTAACTTCTTAGAGATGTCAGAGATGTGAGGAGAAACGGAAAGTGTTGAGTTGAAGATGACCCTGAGGTTCTTAGCCTCCAGGTGGTAGCAGGAAGAGGGCCAAGGGAGGCCGGCCAGAGAGTGACAGGAAAGGAAGGTGCAGGTGTGCCGATGAGGAGGTTCTCCATCTTACTGGCATTAAGGCAGAGGTTGTTGGCGCCATACCACTCCTGGATTGCAGACAGACAGTCAGAGATGAGGGAGGGAGACGAGGTGGCAGAGGGGAGGATGAAAACGATATGTTATGATATGATAGTTTATTTATATAGCGGCTATACACAATTTGTTTCAAAGCGCTTCAAGGCAAGGGAGGGAACATGGGAAAATACAATGACATTCTTACAGGCCAAGAACAGTAAGGATGTGAAATTAACTATCGTACTCGGCCTGTATGTGCATAGAGGAATGTAAGGGGAGGAGGGGCGGAGATAGGAAAAGGGAGAAAGGGAGAGGAGGAGAGAACAGAGAGTAAGCAGTCACAAAGAGTTGAGAAGCAAGAGGGGAGAGTGAATACAATTGCAGAAGTCAGAAGTCAGTAGTAACACATAATGTTGCAAGCCAGGATACAAGATGAAGATGGGAACAGCATGATTCAGGGCCACCATGAGTACAAGATGCAAAGGAAGTCCAGCATGAGAGTTGAGAAAGGGTGACAAACCGTGAATCAATGAAATCCATAAAAGTCAAATCCAGCATTGGCCACAAGACGGTGATGGTGAAACCAGAATGTATCAGGACAGACTCCTGCAGAAGTAGGATGGAGGGGCATGGGTGGGGGAGCAGGGTAGCAGAATCAAGGAAAACAGGCAACACCTGTGTGCAAGAAGGGGGGAGGCAGCACAAGGGAACAGCACGGGGGCAAGAGGGGTGGGGATGACCTGTGGGGAAAGAGGGAGCAAACACATGTTGGTGCATGCTTATCTGCTGTCTGAGCAGGGGGTCGGGCCCTGGGTCGTCCTGGTCCAAACAGGAATTGCTCTTTTCTTTGCCTGCCCTTCGCTTCGGACACCCAGGCAAGAGACACCCTTGATCTAAGAGTTAAGAGCAGGAAGGAAGAGGCAGGGCTAAGATGGTAGGTGGTGCTTAGGCCAGGTGACTTAAATCCACTTGCACCTGCTCCAAATCTGCAAAGGAAAAGAGGCTGGAGGGCTCCTTAAGTAGGGAAAAAGAGCGGCAACCAGGAAGGCACAGGTGGGCGGGGCTTGCTAAGTGGGGAAAAAGAGCACCAACCAGGAAGACACCAGGTGGCCGGTGCTTAGGTCAGGTGACCTAGATCCACTTGCACCTGCTCCCCATCTGCAAAGGAAAAGAGTCTGGAGGGCTCCTTAAGTAGGGAAAAAGAGCGGCAACCAGAAAGGCACCAGGTGGGCGGGGACTGCTAAGTGGGGAAAAAGAGCAGCAACCAGGAAGGTACCAGGTGGGCGGGGCTTAGGCCAGGTGACCTAGATCCACTTGCACCTGCACCCCACCTGCAAAGGAAAAGAGGCTGGAGGGCTCCTTAAGTAGGAAAAAAGAGCAGCAACCAGGAAGGCACCAGGTGGGAGGCGCTTGCTAAGTGGGGAAAAATAGCGGGAACCAGGAAGACACAGGGTGGGCGGGGCTTAGGCCAGGTGACCTAGATCCACTTGCACCTGCTCCCCATCTGCAAAGGAAAAGAGGCTGGAGGGCTCCTTAAGTAGGGAAAAAGAGCGGCAACCAGGAAGGCACCAGGTGGGCAGGGCTTGCTAAGTGGGGAAAAAGAACCGCAACCAGCAAGGCACCAGTAGGGCGGGGCTTAGGCCAGGTGACCTAGATCCACTTGCACCTGCTCCCCATCTGCCTAACAAGCTGAGGGTCATCCACATAGCACTGAAAGTTAGAGCAGAGAGCAGCAATGCGGTGGGCAAGATGTGCCAGATATTGGTTGAAAAGCCAAGGAGAGAGGTTAGACCCCTGGGGAACACCACAGGTAGAGAGTGAGATAGAGGAAAGAAAGGATCCAAGTTGGACCTGGCAGGGTCAGTTGGAGAGGAAAGAGGTCAGCCAGGTCATCAGAGGTCATCTGAAGCTATTGATCGAATTCTGGGCTGTGCCAATGCAAAAAGAAGTAGGATGCTCGAAAGAATACGCCAACTTAATTCTTCAAAAACCAAGGTTATTGTTTTTGGTCCAAAAACACACTGATTGATTTTCATGCCACAATTCCTTGTCCTGCCATTTTTGAAGTTACATCCTCTTTCGTTTGTAAGGTAAAAAATCTAGGTTCTATATGGCAGGCATCTCTGGGCTGTACTGCTCATGTTACTGAAGTTATTAGATCTGTTTATTACCAATTTAGGTTACAAAAACCTGTTCTGCCATTTGTCTCTGAACTACACTGTACTGTGGTTGTGAGGACAATGGTCATTTCTAGGCTTGATTATTACAGCACCCTTCTTTTAGGAGCGCCACCGAGTCAGTTACATCGACTTCAAGTGGCCGGGAACACTGCAGGCAAACTGGTACGTCATCTTTCAAGAACTCTATCTGTTTGTTTGCATTTCAAGAAGCTACATTGGTTGCCTGTCCAGAAATTAATGGAGATCAGGTCCCGACGACTAATATATAAATGTATTCATGGCATGGCGCCCAGTTAAATGGTTTCTAAAATCTGTCTATATCATCCATCTCGCTCTCTTCGCTCGATCGGGCAAAATTTGTTAGTTGTTCTGCTTTCTCAATTTGCCTTCCGGAGCGATCAAATGTTTTTTAATTAAGGGTCCCCGTCTCTGGAACACAGTCCCTGCTGAACTCCCAAACACCTGCTCTGTCACTCTTTTTTCAGAAAAATTGAAGACCCACCTGTTTCAATAACTTCTACATTCGTATTGTTCTATGCGGTGTCTTTAGGAATTTAACATCTGCGCCTAGACACAGGTTTCTGATTGGCTCCGTGAGGAGATACGCAATATAAATTTCAAATCAAATCAGAGGTCAGAGGATACAGGGGTAGAGAAGAAGAAGAGGTCGGGAGATACAGTGGGCAAAGAATGGAGAGAGGTCAGAAGATACATGGCACTGAAGGGGTAGAGGATACAGGGGCAGAATAGGGCGAGAGAATGGGTAGTGGTCACAGGATATGGGGTAGAGAAGGGCTATAGATCAAGAGATACAGGGGCAGATGAGAGGTCGCAGGATGCAGGAGCAGAGAAGGGAGAGGGGTCAGGAGATATAGGGCACAGAAGGGGTAGATGATACAGGGGGATAGAGGGGGAGGTCAGGAGATACTGGCGCAGAGGAGGGAGAGATGTCAGGGGATACACGAGCAGAGGTGGGGCAGAGGTCAGATACATGGGCAGTGAAGGGAGAGAGGTCAGGAAATACAGGGGGTAAAGAAGAGAGAGGTCAGGAGATATGGGTCAGGGAACAGGTAGAGGATACAGGGGGAGAGAAGGGAGTGAGGTCAGGAGATACAGGGGCAGAGAAGGGGTAGAGGTCAGAGGTAAAGAGGCAGTGAAGTGAGAGATGTCAGGAGATACAGAGGCAGAGAAGTGATAGAGGTCATATGATACAAGAGCAGAGAATGCAGAGAGATCAAGAGATACAGGGGCAGAGAAGGAGTAGAGATCAGAGGATAGACAAATGATACAAGGCCAGAGAAGGGGAGGATACCATAATATGAAGACTTAATTATGAAGCCAACCATCGCTTCACAATCAGAGAAGCAAAGGCAGAAACATAAATGATTGAGGGGAATAGAGAAGGAGCCTAGAAGGAGATCCAGAGCAGAAAGCAGAATCATAGAAAAAGTGTAAAAGAATTCCAGAGACTAAAGCAAGATAATGAAAGAGTGTGAAGGAAGTCCAGAGAAGAAAGCAAGACAATGAGAGAGAGTGCAGGAAGTGCAGAGAAGAAAGTAAGACAATTAAAGAGTGTAAAAGGAGTCCGGAGCAATAAGCAAGGTAATAAAAGAGTCTAGAAGAAGTCAAGAACACAAAGCAAGATAATGAAAGAAGGCAAAAGAAGTGCAGGGCAGAAAGCAATATCATGAAAAAGTGTAAAAGAAGTCCAGAAACGAAAGCGAGAGAGTGCAGGAAGTCCAGAGAAGAAAGCAAGACAATGAAAGAGTGTAAAAGGAGTTCTGAGCAGTAAGGAAGGTAATGAAAGAGAGTAAAGGAAGTTCAGAGCAGAAAGCAAGATTATAAAAGAGTAAAAGAACCGAGAGTAAGATAATGAAAGAGTGTACAAGAAGTCCAGCACAAAAAGCAAAATGATAAAAGACAGTAAAGGAAGACAAGAGCAGTAAGCAAGATAATGAGAGAGAGTAAAGGAAGTCCAGAGCAGAAAGCAAGATAATGAAAGAGAGTAAAGGAAGTCCAGAGCAGAAAGCAAGATAATGAGAGAGAGCAAAGGAAGTCCACAGCAGAAAGCAAGATAATGAAAGGGTGTGAGGGAAGTCCAGAGCAGAAAACAAGATAATGAACGAGTGTAAAGGAAGTCCAGAGCAGAAAGCAAAATAATGAGAGAGAGTAAAAGAAGTCCAGAGCAGAAAGCAAGATAATGAGAGAGAGTAAAGGAAGTCCAGAACAGAAAGCAAGATAATGAAAGAGAGTAAAGGAAGTCCAGAACAGAAAGCAAGATAATGAGAGAGAGTGAAGGCAGTCCAGAGCAGAAAGCAAGATAATGAAAGAGAGTAAAGGAAGTCCAGAGCAGAAAGCAAGATGATGAGAGAGAGTAAAGGAAGCCCAGAGCAGAAAGCAAGATAATGAAAGAGAGTAAAGGAAGTCCAGAGCAGAAAGCAAGATGATGAGAGAGAGTAAAAGAAGTCCAGAGCAGAAAGCAAGATAATGAGAGAGAGTACAGGAAGTCCAGAACAGAAAGCAAGATAATGAGAGAGAGTGAAGGCAGTCCAGAGCAGAAAGCAAGATAATGAAAGAGAGTAAAGGAAGTCCAGAGCAGAAAGCAAGATGATGAGAGAGAGTAAAGGAAGCCCAGAGCAGAAAGCAAGATAATGAAAGAGAGTAAAGGAAGTCCAGAGCAGAAAGCAAGATGATGAGAGAGAGTAAAGGCAGTCCAGAGCAAAAAGCAAGATAATGAGAGAGAGTGCAGGAAGTGCAGAGAAGAAAGCAAGATAATGAGAGAGACTAAAGAAAGTCCAGAGCAGAGGGGTAAATGGTGGAAACAAAGAGAGGAATAAAAAACAACTAGGAAGGACATCTTGAAGGGTGGGAGAAGAGATAACCGGAAAGAGGGGGGAAAGCCACGTGTATTGAGGTAATGGGGAGGAGAGGAAGAAGGGCAGAGCAAATGGTAGGGTGGGCAGGGGAGACAGACATTGGCAGAGTGAAGAGAATGGAAGAGGGAGCAAATAGCAAGCGGGGAAGAAGAGAGGGCGGGGATAGCAAGAGAGCGGAAGGTGGAGAAGGAGAAAAGGTAGGAGAGACGGAGCAATGGCGGCAAGAGGAGACCAGGTGGCGTTGCTTAGTGGCTAAGTTGGTGGCTGCGTGGCCAGGACGCCAGAGCTCTAAACACGGCTTGCTCACGTGACACGCTTGTACTGTAGCTCTAAGCCTCATGTCTTTCATCGTCCCCAAAAACGCGAGAGCTTAGAAACAGACGAGATGCCAGTATTAAGCGCTATATCAGAAGCTGGGCATTGAATAAATATAACAAAGCGCTGGAAAAGTGGGAGTAGAGGAGGGGGGGGGGAAGAAACTCAGTAGGGGCAGAACAGGAGGGGGGAGCTAAAGGGAGGAGGAAATGGTGGGGTGGGGTAGGTGACAGAGGGTGTACTGAGCAAGGAAGCCTAAAGGTATGAAAAGTAAGGGGATTGGAGAAGAGAACAAGTTGGGTATAGAGGATGAAAGAGAGCCTGGGAGAAGAGGGACCAAAGAGGAAGAGAACGAGTGTAAGGGAAACAAGATGGGACTAGTGCCAGGAAGGCAATGGGGAAGGGAGTAGAGTTCGGGGGGTGCCAGGAAGACAATGGGGAAGGGAGTAGAGTGTGGGTGGTACCAGGAAGGCAACGGGGAAGGGAGTACAGTTCGGGGGATGCCAGGAAGACAATGGGGAAGGGAGTAGATTGTGGGTGGTACCAGGAAGGCAATGGGGAAGGGAGTAGAGTTCGGGGGATACCAGGAAGGCAATGGGGAAGGGAGTAGAGTGTGGGTGGTACCAGGAAGGCAATGGGGAAGGGAGTAGAGTTCGGGGGATGCCAGGAAGGCAATGGGAAAGTGAGTAGAGTGCTGGGATGTCAGGAAGGCAATGGGGAAGGGAATAGAGTTCGGGGGATGCCAGGAAGGCAATGGGGAAGGACGTAGAGTGTGGGTGGTAACAGGAAGGCAATGGGGAAGGGAGTAGAGTGTGGGTAGTACCAGAAAGGCAATGGGGAAGGGAGTAGAGTGTGGGTGGTACCAGGAAGGCAATGGGGAAGGGAGTAGAGTTTGGGGGATGCCAGGAAGGCGATGGGAAAGGGAGTAGAGTGTTGGGATGTCAGGAAGGCAATGGGGAAGGGAATAGAGTTTGGGTGGTACCAAGAAGGCAATGGGGAAGGGAGTAGAGTTCGGGGGATGCCAGGAAGGAAATGGGGAAGGGAGTAGAGTTTGAGGGATGCCAGGAAGGCAATGGGGAAGGGAATAGAGTTCGGGGGATGCCAGGAAGGCAATGGGGAAGGGAATAGAGTTTGTGGGATGCCAGGAAGGCAATAGGGAAGGGAGTAGAGTGTGGGTGGTAACAGGAAGGCAATGGGCGAAGGGAGTAGAGTTTGGGGGATGCCAGGAAGGCAATGGGGAAGGGAGAAGATTTGAGGGATACCAGGAAGGCAATGGGAAAGGGATTAGAGTTTAGAGGGTGCCAGGAAGGCAATGGGGAAGGGAGTAGAGTTTGGAGGATACCAGGAAGGCTATGGGGAAGGGAGTAGAGTTTGGGGGATGTCAGGAAGTCAATGGGGAAGGGAGCAGAGTTTTGGGGGTTGCCAGGAAGGCAATGGGAAAGGGAGTAGAGTTCGGAGGGTGCCAGGAAGGCAATGGGGAAGGGAGCGGAGTTTGGGGGATGTCAGGAAGGCAATGGGGAAGGTAGTAGAGTTTGGGGGATGCCAGGAAGGCATTGGGAACGGAGTAGAATTTGGGGATGCCAGGAAGGCAATGGGAAAGGGAGCGGAGTTTTGGGGGATGCCAGGAAGGCAATGGGAAAGGGGGTAGAGTTCGGAGGGTGCCAGGAAGGCAATGGCGAAGGGAACGGAGTTTGGGGGATGTCAGGAAGGCAATGGGGAAGGTAGTAGAGTTTGGGGGATGCCAGGAAGGCATTGGGAACGGAGTAGAATTTGGGGATGCCAGGAAGGCAATGGGAAAGGGAGTAGAGTTCTGGGGTGCCAGGAAGGTAATGGGAAAGGGAGTAGAGTTTTGGGGTGTCAGGAAGGCAATGGGGAAGGGAGCGGAGTTTTGGGGGATGCCAGGAAGGCAATGGGGAAGGGAGTAGAGTTTGGGGATGCCAGGAAGGCAATGGGGAAGGGAGTAGACTTTGGGGGATGCCAGGAAGGCAATGGGAACGGAGTAGAATTTGGGGGAGGCCAGGATGGCAATGGGGAAGGGAGTAAAATTTGGGGGAGGCCAGGATGGCAATGGGCAAGGGGGTAACTTTTGGAGATGGGAGATAGGGATAGAGGGACAGTGGGGAGTAGCCAGAGAGATGAAGGGAGAGAACGAAGCGGGGAGAGATACATGGGGGATCCACTGGAAAAGGGATAGGAATGGTGGCTTTGGGGCAGGCGGGGGTAGAAGTCGACAGCTAGAAGGAATTATTAAAGGAGACAAGCGTGTAACCAGGGAGACAGGAGGGATACAAGAGGACAGAAAGGAAGCGAGGGGGCGGGCAGATTTAAGTTAAACTTTGTAGGCTATTAACATACATGCCAGAAGAATGGTGAAGGCCAGGCACCGCGACAGAGTGCCTTCCATGGCGGCAATGGGTTCGGCGGGGTGGGGATCTCCAGAGGGTAGAAATCGTCAGTGCTAGATCCAAAAGATCTGGATTCGAAATCTGGCTTCTTCAGATCCGCAACGGTGTGATCCTGAGCAAGTCACCGTGTCTCCGTGTGCCTCTTTCCCGTCATCTAATGAACTGCTCCGGTCTCTTCAAACAGCCGTCACCCCCGTATGTAAGTGGCACCACACAATCTGGGTATTTGAATAAAGTGAGCGGTGCTGGAGTAGCCCCTGCCTGTCCTGCTGCCTCGAGAGAAAGTCCTGCAGCGGCAGCTGACTCCTTCGCTCCTCCTCTTCTCCGATAAAAGGAGGAAGCGTAACCTGAAATCTCAGCAGATCATGCAAGCGCCCCAATTGCCCCCACCCCCGCAGCTTCCTCCGGAGAAGGCTGCCTGCTGGGAAGTTGCACAAGGCATTGACGAAAACAGTCATGGGGACACTGTGACTGCTGACACCTGCTCACATGACCTGGAGGGAGCCCATCTTTTGGAACCGTCACTTCTGCCACTCACCCTCGAGGGGGGGCGCACGTGATTAAACACCTGAACCCCAGGGAGCAGTGTCGGTGAATACAGAATGGCCGTGCTGGCAGGGATCACAGCTACGCTCTCCCACTGCCACACAGGTCACATAGGAAAAAGAGAAGCTCTCCCATTCCTACCCAGAAGTCACAAACACCAGGGAAGCTCTCCCATTCCTACCCAGAACACACAGGCACCAGGGAAGCTCTCCCATTCCTACCCAGAACACACAGGCGCCAGGGAAGCTCTCTGAGAAGGATAGAGAACTCCTGTGTGACAGCTTCACAGGGTGCAGGGAGCACAGCGACGCTCTCCCACTGCGACACAGGTCACATAGGAAAAAGAAAAGCTCTCCCATTCCTACCCAGAAGTCACAGGTACCAGGGAAGCTCTCCCATTCCTACCCAGAAGTCACAAACACCAGGGAAGCTCTCCCATTCCTACCCATAACACACAGGCGCCAGGGAAGCTCTCTGAGAAGGATAGAGAACTCCTGTGTGACAGCTTCACAGGGTGCAGGGAGCACAGCGACGCTCTCCCACTGCGACACAGGTCACATAGGAAAAAGAGAAGCTGTCCCATTCCTACCCAGAAGACACAGGTACCAGGGAAGCTCTCCCATTCCTACCCAGAAGTCACAAACACCAGGGAAGCTCTCCCATTCCTACCCAGAACACACAGGCACCAGGAAAGCTCTCCCATTTCTACCCAGAACACACAGGCGCCAGGGAAGCTCTCTGAGAAGGATAGAGAACTCCTGTGTGACAGCTTCACAGGGTGCAGGGAGCACAGCGACGCTCTCCCACTGCCACACAAGCCACATAGGAAAAAGAGAAGCTCTCCCATTCCTACCCAGAAGACACAGGTACCAAGGAAGCTCTCCCATTCCTACCCAGAAGTCACAGACACCAGGGAAGCTCTCCCATTCCTACCCAGAACACACAGGCGCCAGGGAAGCTCTCCCATTCCTACCCAGAACACCAGGCACCATGGAAGCTCTCCCATTCCTACCCAGAAGACACAGGAATTAGGGAAGCTCTCCCATTCCTACCCAGAAGACACAGGCACCAAGGAAGCTCTCCCATTCCTACCCAGAAGACTCAGACACCAGGGAAGCTCTCTGAGAAGGATAGAGAACTCCTGTGTGACAGCTTCACAGGGTGCAGGGAACACAGCAATGCTCTCCCACAGCCACACAGGTCACATAGGAAAAAGAGAAGCTCTCCCATTCCTACCCAGAAGACACAAGCACCAGGGAAGCTCTCCCATTCCTACCCAGAAGACCAGAACAGTTCTCTCACTGAAACCCAGAACACAAAGAGACAAGATGAGCACATATGGCACACACAGACCAGAGGAGCTCTCCCACAACCACCCAGAGCACATGATGAGCAGAGAAGCTCTCTTATGGGCACATGGAGTTCTTAAGCATCAAACAATCTCTCTCACTGAAGCCCAGAACACACCACAGCACCTAATCTAGGAAAGCTCTCACACAGCCACGATCAACCCAGAGCAAACGGACACCAGAGAAGCTGACTCTCCGCCACCTAAATGCCATGACGACCGGAGGAGCTCTCTCACATCTAGCAAGACCACATGGAGGCCAGAGGAGCTCCCTTATGGCCACCCAAACCCTACGGAGATCAGTGATGCTCGCACAGCCACCAGACCACATGGAAACCAGAGAAGCTCTCTAAGCCACCCTATTTATATGAACACAGATGACCTTTCTTACATCTATCCGCAGCCCAGAAACAAGAGGAGCTTTCTTACAGGCATACAGAGTACATAAAGACCAGGAGAGCTCTCTCACCACAGCCCACAGTACATAGAGACCAGAGGAGCTTTCTTACAGGCACCTATAGTACATAGAGATCAGTAGTGCTCTCTCACCACAACCCACAGTACATAGAGACCAGAGGAGCTCTCTTACAGGCACCTATAGTATATAGAGATCAGCAGAGCTCTCCCACCACAACCCACAGTACACAGAGACCAGAGGAGCTCTCCCACATGCACACATGGTACATACATACAGACCAGCAGAGCTCTCTCACCACAACCCACTGTACATAGAGAACAGTGGAGCTCTCTTACAGGCACCTATAGGACATAGAGATCAGTAGAGCTCTCTCGCCACAACCCACAGTACATAGAGACCAGAGGAGCTCTCTTACAGGCACCTATATTACATCAGATCAGCAGAGCTCTCTCACCACAACCCACAGTACATAGAGACCAGAGGAGCTTTCCTACAGGCCCCTATAGTACATAGAGTTCAGTAGAGCTCTCTCACCACAACCCACAGTACACAGAGACCAGAGGAGCTCTCTCAAATTCACATATGGTACATACAGACCAGCAGAGCTCTCTCACCACAACCCACTGTACATAGAGACCAGAGGAGCTTTCTTACAGGCACCTATAGTACATAGAGATCAGTAGAGCTCTCTCGCCACAAACCACAGTACATACAGACCAGAGGAGGTCTCTTACAGGCACCTATAGTACATACAGACCAGCAGAGCTCTCTCACCACAGCCCACAGTACATAGGGACCAGAGGCGCTCTCTCACATGCACCTGTGTTAGATAGAAACCAGCAGAGCTCTCTCACCACAACCCACAGTACACAGAGACCAGAGGAGTTCATTAACAGGCACATATGTTACATATAGACCAGAAGCACATGAAGAACAGAAATAACTCGCTCACAGCCAACAAGAATGCACACAGATCAGAAAAGCTCTTCCACCGCCACCCAGAAAAGACAGAGACCAGAAAAGTCACTAGTCTGACTTCAGAAAGTAATCATTTCCGATACAGACCTGTAATGGCAATAATTTCTTTATGCCCACAGAAGGACTTTAAAAAATCTATTTCTTTTGGAAGTCAATGCCCCCCACCCACACCCCATGACATGGATGCTTCCAGGTTGGAGGCCTCTGTGTCACAGGGTGGTGGGAGCCCTATGACGTCAAACAGAAATAGTTTATTTGTGAAGTCCTTCTGCCTTCATAAAGAAATGGTTCTCGTTATGGTAATTGTTCCCGTAATGGAAACAATTTCTTTATGAAGGCAGAGTGACTTCAAAAGAAGTCATGTTTTTGAAGTCACAGGGGTCCCCCGCACACTGTGACATAAATGTCTCCAGCTCCGGAACAGTAACAAGATACAAGGTTGGCCACATGTCAAGCCTCTGTGGATCTACTTTTCAGGCTTTAGAGGTTGGCAAAATACACACCATTGGGAGGGTTCATAACTGCATATTAAAGAATTTAGAGTAGTGCAGGGAAAGCACCGCTCTCACACGGCATCCCATACTCTGTGCACTCGTTACCTCATACATGCAAACAAACATCCTGAACAGCATGGCAGGGAGATAGGAAAGAAAGACACATTTTAACAGGGCATTCCTTGAGGCACAATGAAATCAAGGGCCATGTGCTATGGCCAAACATTTCTACACTGTACACAAGATTTTAGGCACAAGGATTTTTTGTCAAGTGACTAGGACACTGAGATGGAATGTCACAGCGGCAGTAAAAAACATGCTAATTCTGTGAACCCGCAGGTCCTTCAAGAGGAGGTAAAAGTATCTGAGATGGATGGGGATGCAGTTCTTACTCACACATCAATAATCAGACCGACTCAGGATGTTTGGCAAAAACACAACTGTTTTAATGACACTTGTTAAAACAGGGAGTACAACGGGCTTCAACGGATGCCGCACAACATTCTCTCTCAAGAGTTCCTCACACATTTCATGAAAAAATACAACTTTATACTAAAAATTCGTCATCATGTGGAAAAATAAGAAGCCCTACTAAGGGATGTGATCGGCTTAAAGGGGAACATTTAAGTATACTTTCTATGAGGTATGGGATCGTGATTGGGTCTCTAAGGTCAGGTGGACCGTTATGCCCACCCCTAGTGCAAGTCATCTTCCGTGTCATACTAATACACAAAGTTCTATTGGCTTCTCAAACTATAGGGCCCCTTGCTACGGTGCCCTCTACAATTGGTTGGCACGCTTGTACCCTTCTGGAATATTCCACTCGCTAGCAGCACCCAAGCTGGCACCACAGGTGCTGGGGGGTTAGCCTGGTCATGCCTCCCCACCCAATTAGCCCAACATCTATCATCACTCCTGCTGTCTGCCATTGAATTAGTTCTTTGACCTCGGCCTTGCAAAGGATCATTGTGCCTGAGAATAAGAGGGAGTGAAGGCATGGCCTTATCGTCTGGTCTTGGTGTAGGTCACTGCAAAGTCTATTTTCATCTGAGCATGTGCCTGGTGAGCACGTTTCGAGCTCCTTTGTTGCATTTAATAGAGAAAACCTGGCCCTTCTAGTGTTTTTCCATTACACCTCAAACAGGAGCTCGGCTTTTTTCTCACGTTCATTGTAACTTCTCGCGTAGCTAACCAGGCTCTTGGCAGGCCGACTCGAATCGTCCGTCGCCGTCAGCTGTTTTATTCTGCTGTTCCACACTTTCAGCTCTTTCATTCACGGGGTCCAAGTTTGCTCAAATGCATCGTGGAACATCCAGATTCTACACACACATATATATATATTGGCGGCCCCGCCTGCAGTCTATTCACTACGTATAGCCAGACTATAGATGACTTCATCTACTTCCGTTACAGAATCTGTACATTTATGAAATGGCTTTGCATTTTCTTCAGTGCTTCTTCGCACGTGGAATCTTCATTCCGCACATGAAACTTTGCTCAATTCTTTATTTCGCTATCAGATTCTATAAGGTCTCTATTCTTTCTTCTTTGCCATCTCTTCTGGGTGCGTCATTTCTGATTCATGTGATGTTAGCAGTCTCCTCTTTCATTCATCTTCACACTTCTTCCGGAACTTCCCTCAGAAGACCGTCATTTCTTCGCTGATACATACTGGTTTTGCACATGTCGCATTTCCGGCTGCCAACATATAGGCAGAATGGGGGCGGCAATTCCGATAGAGGTACTTGGCTCCTCCTCTACAACTGCAACTTGAGAAAAGCAAAATACATAGTTTGTAATGGATGCTTAATCTACTCTAAACCTTTTTGGAAGTTTTTGTCTGCATTGTGAATTTGAGGTGTTTAAGAACAGACTAAATCAGTGACTCAGCCCCTGAAGTGTACCTGAAATAAACCTTTAATAAGTCTAGCAATTATTGTATAGAATTCCAGAAAGACAAATTATTTGTTATTTCTATTCTTTCGTATTTAAGGTCACTGCTCAAAGTGTTACACTTGTGGAAACTCCTGTTCTTTTAAGAGACCTGTGCAAGAATGCCAGCCACTCCAGAAACAAAGAGCCACATGGCACTGGCCACAGCCCAGGAGCTTCAGTTAAAAAAGAAAAACACATTTTGTTTTTTTAGTGCTAGCAAGGGAGACCACAGGGGTCACAGTTGGTGACCCCCAAATGACATCCATGACAGAGACTAGAAATGCTCTGTCACAGCCATCACCACCACATGGAGAACAGAGAAGCTCAATTTTATTTTTATTTTATTGCTTATAGCGCAAGCTTTTCACAAGAGCGATTTACAACAGGATTGTGCCAGAATTGGGCTTGGCATTTTAAACAGTAGCCCAGTACTGTTGGTGAATGGAGAGAGAGAAGTTTATTCATCTGGCAGATATTGTTGAAAGAGCACGTTTTAAATGTTTTGGAGAACGGGAAGAGTGGGGGCAGTTCGAGGCTCCGCCGGGATAGAGTTCCAGATGGGCAGGCGTGGCAGGAGAAGGACTGCTTGCGAGTCTTCTGTTTATGGGCTAATTTAGACTCCAACCTTTTGATAGTTTTGCCGTGTGAGGTGCGAGAGCCTCCAGAGTTGTGAAGTTTAACCACAAAGTAGCTCTAGAGCAGATGGTGGCAGGCAATCTCTGACGCCTATACAAGCCAGCCAGACCAAACAGAGATTATAGAAGCTGTCTCGCCGCCGGCTAACCCATGTGGTGACTAGAGGAGCACTGTCACATCTCTTTAGACCACAGGGTGCCTAGAGGAGCTCTCTTGCAGCCAGCCAGTCCATGGCTTTTGTTAAAATGACAACATGGGGTGATAGGTGTTTTTCCCCCTTTGGTCCTCTCTCTTGGAACTCTTTAACAATGGACAGATTGAATCTTTATCCATTTTCAGGAAACAACTAAAAACGTACCTTTTCATGTAATCTGTTCTTACTAACCAATACAAGCATCGAGCTGCAGCCCAGTGAAGCCCATGACTAGCTGTCAACTATTATCTGCACCCAGATGTAGTCTCTGCCCGGACCCCACAGGGTATGCGCGTTATAAATACCAAATCAAATCAAATCATGGAGAGACCAGCTGAGCTCTCACAACCACCCATGCTACCTGGAATCCAGGGGAGCTCCCCCTCGGGCCCCCCTGATCCCATGAGACCAGATGAGCTCTCTCATCACCACCCAAAGCACACAGAGACCCGAGCAGCTCTCTCACAGTCGCTCAAGGTATCAGGGGAAACCAGATCATTCCTTTTAGAGACCAGGGAAGCTTCCTAGCAGCCATTTTTATACCAGAGGGAAGTCACCTCTAAGTAGCCAGTCTCTCACAGCTGCCGAAAACACTCTGAGGAGACCCGAAAATCTACCGTACCGTCGAAAAGAACGCTAACTCTCTGTGAGTGGAACTGCAAATGTTTCTCTCAGCGAGTGAGAACAAACGGGAGAATCCCAGAGGAGGCTAGTAGGTCTCTTTCTTCCCAGTTATAAGCACTTGACAAAGTCAAGGCCCAGCGGCTCTTTCTCCCAACCTTCACAGTTGGTAACTCCACCATCTTCTGACTGGCGCAGCTTTTTCCCAGCAAAATGTTAGTTAATCTTGAAGCCCATTTGCGCAAGGGCCACGGCCGCACACAAGGCCCACCTCCTTATCCACCCGCGGCTTCCATAGCTGAGTCCCTCTGGGTTTTCCAGTTGCCACCCGTGCCGACTGGTGCCCCCTTAAAAGCTGTTTTTGCGTGCGTTACACAGTAGGGTTGTAAGATTTTTTGGAATCCAGGAAGGCTATGGAGAGTTTTGCCGATTGCCCTTGAACGCCGGCTCCTTCATATTCTCCAGGTGATGAGATGGTTATTTATTTTATTTATTTATTGTATTTGTGGTAGCGCCTAGACGCGGAGCTATCACGCCGCTGAAGGAAGTACATAATGCATTACAGTGTGGCGCCTGCGCAGGCATTGCCTGCGCAGGCATTGCCTGCTGGTTTTCTGCTGCTTAAGCTTTCCCCCTTGCTTTTGTTTGTTGATTACATTGTTAATCATATGGATCTTTATTTGCACCTGGCCAAGGCTTGAAAGATTAACCCGTTTTTTCAGTCTCATTGAGATGAATTGGGGGGGCAGGAGGCTTTCATTCATTCCATCGAGCCCCCACTGCCTGTGATGTTGCAAGGAGTTTGCCGTTTAACAGATGTGTTAAGTGGCAATATCTTGTGAGCAGTCGCAACATTTGGACCACTGGAAGCGGTGAGAGCTGTCTTCGGACTATCTAAGCGGGACTGTGTCACAGCATTTAGGAAGGAAACTGGCTGCCAGATAAGCAAAGAATAAGACATAAGATATTGGCGGTCTTTACGAGTTTGGAGGTAGTCAGGGTGCAAATAGCACCATGGCTGCCTCCAAACCCGTGTCCGGGTTCACTGAATGGGGACTTACCGGGTCATTCCAACCTTGGAGGACCCGGTAAGTCTCCATTCAGAAAACCATTCCTCATTCCCATTCGAGCCCCCCATAGGGTTCAATGGGAATGGGAAAGGAGCTAATAACGGGCCCGCAATTAGCTCCATGGTCCCTTAACGGGTCCCGCTAAAGGGACCTCGTAATAGGGCGGTAGGGGGTTAATGGCACCGGCATCCTTACCGGTGCCGTTAACCCCCTACCGCCAGGGTCGGAATGACCCCCATTGTCTCTTGCTTTTAAGTGTCATAATAAGTGCGCCCCTCTTTATTTGTCTAGAAGATTGTCATGGAAACCAGTCCCTTGAATGTTGCGTTCTTCTGAGAATCCTCAGTTGAATCGAACCGTTTCAATCTAAAAAGATTCGGGGAATCCAGCTTTGACTTTCATGCTCCGGGAGAATGGAATGCTCTACCTTCTACCATCAAAGCATCTCGATCCTTGATAACATTCACGAGAAATATAAAAACTCTACTTTTCAATGCTGCTGACTTACGATCTCTCTCATTCTGGTCTGATTTGGTCTCTGTTGCTTCATCCTTGCTCTTTCTTGCTGCGCTCTGAGGCCTTCGGGCATGTAGCGCGCTACCCAAAAATGTAAATGAAATTAATAAATAAGGGTTCCTGCGTTAATGCCCAGCACCTGGGAAGCCATATGTGGAAGCCGAATTTCCAGCTCCTGGTGTCTCATGCAGCATTTCTGGCTTATGGCTAGCATCAGGAGGTTGCAGTACTCCCTGAAGGTTGATCTCTGGTGCCGGGGCTCAGCATTGCGGGTACCTGATAATTGCAGGTACTAGTGTTGAAGCATCCTAAGCTAGTATGGCAGCTGTGTATTTTCTTACTGCCACATGGTCTGTTATGTTATGTTATTGTGATTTATGCTGCACACCGTCGCCATTGTCATGGCCTCCAGGCGCTCTGGCAGATCGGAAAAGGAAGGAGGGCTTAGTGGGATAGAGACGGATAGAGCAAAAGAGCTTTGATCTGCTGTTGGTGCTCCAGTTCTGGAAAACAGGCCACTATGTGCTGGTGTTCTTTTTTTCATTGGTATGAGTAAGGTGGTGTTCTTTGTATGAGTGTGTGCGGGATGATTTGTGTGTAATTGGTTTAGTTTTCTGTAGTGTGTTTTGTTTAGTCGGGTATGGCTCAGTGTGTGCATTTTGTGGTGGGTTTAGGTTTCTGTTGTGGTAGAGTTATGTGAGTGTTTTGTTTGGGGTTTGAGGGTGAGTATGGAGGATATCGGAAAGTTTTTATTAGGGTAACTTAGTGATGTTAGTGGTCTGTGCCCTTCTATAGGATGGTTATGTTGGTCTGGCAGGGATCATATTCTTCTATGGTGGTTTGTTCTAACATGCTTCATTTCGTTGTGGAGCCAGGTTTCGATTTGTTAGATTTCGGTTGTTTTGGGTGTTTCTCTTGTGTTTTGTTGATTGTTTCCCTTCAACTGTCTTTCCTATTTAGTTTGGTGAGTTAAAAAGCCATGTTTTTAGAAATAATCAGAATTTTAGGTGGTCTTCTACTGTTCGTATTTCCTTTGGGAGTGAGTTCCAATGTTTTGCAGAGATGCAGGAGAATGGTAATCCACCAAACCACAAATTTCAACTTTGAGTATTGTTTTGGTTCGAGGCAGTGTTCAGTTTGGTTTGTAAATGGAGATTCTTCCCAATGTGAATTCCGCTCTGTGGCCATGGATTGCTCTGTGGGTTATACACAATGGGCCTCATTACGAGTCGGGCAGTTACCGAGGCGGTAAAACCGCCTGGTTACTGCCGGACTTGTATTACCATTCCGCCTCTGTCATTCCCGGAATTACCGGGGCATTACAACCCCGGTTTTCCGGGAATCACGGAGGCGGAATGGTGTTAATCCCCATTCCCATTGAGCCCTGTGGGACTAGGAAGTAGAAAATCACTACTTGTTACAATGATGAAAAACGCCTTTTTTGATCATGAAATGATATCTGTTATCCACTGGTATCATGCACACATTTAAGCTTGCTTCCATCACATGCGCAAGATGCCTTATTACTAAACTTGCATGGTATTATTTCCACTCGTTGCCCATTCCCATTGAGTCCTCTGGGACTCAATGGGAATGGGGATCATGGAAACACCGGCAGCATCTCGTAATGCTGCCGGTGTTTCCTCGTCCGCCTGCAGGCGGGCGGTGTTAAACCCACCAGGTCAAACCTGTCAGAAACATCACCTCCCACCTGCAGGAGTCGGGATCAGGCGGTCCGGAAACAACGGTGGCGGTGGGTTTACTGCCACCGTTATTTCCGGACCGCCCGATTTGTAATGAGGCCCAATGTCTTGAAGAAGATACTTTTTTTGACTGGTAGCCAGTTTAGGGTTTGCAATGCTGCTGGGATGTGTTCTCTCTTAGTAAGTCTGAGGAGTAGTCTTGATGCTGCGTTCTGTTTTCGCTGTTGTTTTTTGGTAAGATAGTCTGGCATTCCGAGATAGATGCTGTTGACGTAGTCTATTCTTAACATGATGAAAAAAGTGATGGGGAGTGTTCTATGTGGAAAGGTGAAGAAAAATATTATCTGCTTGATTGTGTGTAGGTGAAGAAGCACTTCTTTACTACTGCGTTGACTTGTGGTTCGGGTGTTAATACATTTCTGAGGTTTTGAACCACTTTGGAATGTTCCGGTCAATTTCCCATTTCGGTAGCCATTGAATATGGTGTTGGTTTGACGGGTCGATGGGCGTTATCATGATTTCACTGCTTTTACCAGACGCACAGAGCGGGTCCCGCGAGGGGAAGAGGGAGCAAACAACGGGCCGCTCGTAATCGGCCCGTTGTTTGCTCCCTCTCCCATTCCCATTCCCATTAAGGCCTATGGGGGCTGAAATGGGAATGGGGAAGGTCTGGGCCCGGGTTCCTGAAGGGAGGAATTACCGGGCCCTCTGACCTCAGAATGGCCAGGTAATTCCCCATTCTGGGAACCCCGACCCGATTTTGGCGGCAGCCATGCTGCCAATAGCGGCATGGCTACCGCCAAAGTCGTAATGACGGCCATAGTCTCTAATGTAGGGAAGTTTGGGTACCTTCCCCAAAGGGTAGCTTGGGCCAACAAGAGCACCAGGTGGATGGGCTCAAGCTTTGTGGGCATCAAGGAAGCTAGCCTGGGTCCCCCTGTGGCAGAGGGAGGGGCTGGTTTCGGGTTAGATGGTACCAGCAATGGCCTGGTGGGGGCAGCAGGATCCCCAGGTGAATTTTCTCAGGTCAGTGGCGTGTGACCTCTGGGGCAAATTACGAGGTTTAGAGGTTTACCAAAATCCTTGAAAGGGTTCTAATGGTGTTGCTATTGTTCCTGTTGCTTTATCACAGGATAAAGGACATTGCTAGAAGTACATAATTTGATCAGGTCTGTATCAGGCCGCAGCCCAGAAGAAGAAGAGCAAGCAGAAGTGTGGATCACATTGGTAAGGTGGTGTCTGTGTGTTGAGGTAAAGGTGGAGTGCCCCACAGGATTAGACCTGTTAGCATGGGAGCAAGAAACTTGTAACTCACCAACCTATAGCCGCAATGTTATCTACATGTTAACGTATGGCTGTCTCAGTGACAAACATGGGCGTGTTCACATCAGGCTCAGTGCAGCCATGAAGGAGGATCTGTGCATATGGCAGGGTTTCCTCTTAGGGTTTAACCGGATATGGTTGTGGAGGGCCCCATGGGGAATCAGAAGGGATGGATTCGGGGTCATCCTGGGGCGGAAATGCTGCACACAGAAGTGGCCGGCGTAATGACGGAAGAAAGACAGGACCGATAATATCATGGCTCTAGAGCTATTCCCAATTGTGGTACCACTCTTGCTGTGGCCAGGCAAATTGAGTAGCAGGAGGGTGTGCTTTTGGTCTGATAACAGAGCGGATGTGCGGGCCATTAACATGCAGTCAACGTCATGTCCAGTGGTACTGGGTCTGCTGAGGAAACTAGTGGAGAGCTGCTTGTACCAGAATATTGAGTTCAGGGCGTGCCATGTGCAGGGTACTGTTAACACCTCAGCTGAGTGACGCTCTTTTTCAGTGAGACAAGTCACGGAAGGCCCATCCTGGGGCACAGGAAAGAGGGGTGAAGTTCCGGAAGGAATGGTGGCAGCTGATGCCGTGGACCAGATGCTCTGGGATGTGATCGCTCACGCCAGGAGTTAAGTGCAGGTACCAGCGGGGCTATGGTAAGTTCTTGAATGTGTCGCATGACCAAAGATGCATTGAACAGCCACTAGAGGAGCAGGTGGGAGCATTTCTGGTTTGGGCACACAAAGGTGGTAAGATGCGGAGCTTGGCGGTTGGGTATCTGGCAGCGATAGCTTTCTACAGCCCGCTATGGGTAGGGGTGACCCACCAAAGGTTTCGCGGTGCGCACTGCACTGAAAGGTTGGGTTAAGATAGAAGGTCCAAGGAAGGATGCACACAGCCCCATTGATTTCGGACGGCTAGTGAACCTTCTGGGGGGCACTGCCCGCGGTGTGCTATGATGCGTACGAGGTGTCATTGTTTAGGGCTGCCTTAGCACTTGCCTTTTTTGGAGAATTTCGCATCAGCGAACTGGTTGCATGCGGCAAGGAAGAGCGGTCTGGGAGAGCACAAGTGAAAGTGAAAGGGGATGTCATGCTCACGGATGAAGGATTAGGATAAGGCTGAGAAGATCCAACATAGACCAGCAGGGAAAAGGAAGATGGGGTTCTTTATTTAGTTCACCGTACAAACAGAGTGGTCCTCCTGGGTTGCTTTTGCACAACTTGAGCAGCAGGCCAGCAGGCGGAGCATATCTGCTGTTGCTGGCTGTTGAGGCCTATGGATCACGGGTCGCCGTATCAACAGTGGAGCTGCTCAGCGCTGAGGCCAGTTCTGTGATTAAGCGTGAGTAAGACTCTCCATTACTTTACAATAGTTCCAGGGACTACTCACAAGTGATCGAACTGGTTTTGCTTTTGGGACCGTTTTAAGTCTCAATTATGCCAGTTTCCAGACTGCAATCCCTGACAAGTAAAGATATTGACACAGTCCACTCCTTAGAGGCGGAACTGGTCTCCTCTCCGCAGTCATTTGCTAATGAAATGAATGCGGGGGAGCGGGTATTTCATGTGTCATATCTCTCACCTACTTCCTCGATGGACCATCAAAGGTCTACTCTGAGTGGATATGTAACAATAAACAGCGCAATATTAATGATAGTTCCAGAGTGATATCTCCTCCATCTTGTGCCGTTCCTGAATTGCCCCATACGTCTGTGTTTTCGAGCGAACAGTCAAGTAATAAAACCTCTGAAAGCTCAAGTTGACAGATACAAGGACCAGTGGTTGCAAGATCTTGGGGCATGTCATAATATTGAGGACCTTTTCTCCTGGGTGAAGGTTTTTGGGAGGAATGTATCTGAGTCAGTGTGGCCTAACCTGCAGAAACCTTTAACTGAGGAGAAATTAGAACAAGAAAGTTTCCTGGCCATATGGAACTTCACCAAGGAACCCAAACAGATCCCTTTGTTGTTACTTACCCGGTACCTCCCGCACAGAAGAAAGAAGTAGCCTCTATCATCTGTCCTGTGCCTGAAGTCCGATTAAAGGGTGTATCATCGTTTACCAGGCCAGTGGCACCATTGGTTAATACAACCTATAGGGATCCATGTCTTAAAAAATCAACAATGGAAAAAATCATCGACCCCGCTTTGAGCAGCTTTGCTATGGATACAAGAAACTTTATAATAACCAACGTAGAGAAATCACTACATCTTGAAACAAGTGAGGCCCTAAAGACTAAAATCCTAGCCTGGCTTAACATAAATAGGCCCCTAACTGTGCTAGACCCTCAGGTTTCATGGTCCTTCAAAGAATTCATACTGATGGCTGGTGTAGTGTGGACAACACTAACTGCATTGCGGTGGGATGCGGATCGAGCAGCCTACACATGTTCCTATATAGACTGCCTAAATTTAACCACCTATCACCAAACTGAAAGATGAACATTGTATTGAATTGATTTCTCAGATGTAGCTGTTTGTCACTGTTTCTCTTTACTAATTTAGGACTGTATTTCTTTTTGGATAGTAATAGCGCCCTTTTTTGTTTCCCTGTTGTTTGGATTCTATGTCTTGTTGCGCCATCATGCCTACGGGTCTATTGTGGCGGTACAAATATATTAAAGTAAAGTAAAGTAAAATGCACAGGGATGGCTCTCCCTGACCCTATTTAAATCTCGCAAGGTGTTGTCAGCAGCGTTGGGCGAAGAGGGCTATCGGGGTAGGGGTTGTACCTGCCACGTCTTCAGAATAGGGGCTGCCATGACAGCTTCCCATCAGAGGATGCCTGGGCAAGCCATAAATAAATTGGGCAGATGCGACTCCTACCGATATAGGTTGTATGTCAGGCCTAACAAGCTTCCCTAGTTGCTAGTATAGGCCCGGGACGGAGCATGGTCAAGGAATGGCTGCAGGAAAAAGAGGATATGTGGGGGGACTTGTGATTTACTATAAGGACCCCGGGCGCTCTTGCAGATCTGCAAACGAGAAGGTGGGATGGGTTAGTAGTGTGAAGAGGGAGTAGGATAGTGAGAGGGGTGGTATTTTGTTGGCAGCTTCATCTCGGGTTACACCGTGCGCTGAGCTTTTGGTACCAGTATCGGAGCGATGTCGGGCCTCGTGTGCTGTTGGTGCACCTTATGTGCTGTTGCAGTGTGGTGAAGTGCATGCGACTTGCAGGGCAAGAGGTGGTTGTGTGAATTTATAAGTGTGTTAAGTATGCAGAAGAGGAGGGAGGCGTGGTCGACGGGCGTGCGATGCAGACGTGATTCCTCGCCGCTCCCGGGCCGCCAGTCTGTTCCTGCATCCATCCTGCTTTAATAACTATGTGCGAGATACCCAAAGACACCTCAGCGATGCGTAAAATACTGGTCTAACAAACCGCAGCACTGCGATCCAGAATCGGTGTGTATTCCAGGAGTTACACCGTCCGGAAAGTACAGACGCCGGCTCGAAAAAGCACTTCGAAGATGGCCACCGAGACCCTGGAATAGGAGCCGAGCGCAGCGGTCCGGCACGGAAGTCAGCCGATACCCAAAAGGGCCGCCCCCGGCAGCGCTGACAGCGGGAGTCCCGGAGGCGGACCGAAAAGCGTGAGTAAAAGAGCAGGACTGACCAGTGCCTGCCGCCTCCAGTGACTCACCAGCACACCCGCGATACGCGGCAACGGCGCACACCGCCTGAGTAGGGAAACCCCCTTCCCCCACCACATACCAGCACCGAACGGCTGCGATCCCGAGGCTCCAGAACACGCAAGTAACGCCGACAGCCGACAGCACCAGCAGCCGACAGCACCGGCAGTGTCGGCCCCTGAACGAACCAGCACTGGGCACAACTAACAGTGTGTGGCACTGACATACAACCCCCCCCAAGGCGCGTACCAAGATACTACGCCCAAGTGCACACAAAGTACACGAGCCACCTGATTACTGATCCTGAGCCCTAATGAACCTGCCATCACAAGGAGCCAACAACTGCTGGCGACAAGCAACAATCGAGAGGAGAGGGTACAAGGGGAACTGCAGAGTACTCGAGGGGCAAACAAGCCAAGAGCGCGAAAGCACAAATCCACACGAGGTTATAAGGTGGGTGGACACTCTCAACACAGGGTGGCGGCGAAATACAGAGGCTAATCCTAAAACGACCCCATGTGACCTCCGTCCCAGTCATCCCAGGACCAGTGCATATTACCCCCAAGACTCCGGGCAGCACTCGCCTGCCTGCTCCGTCATCACCCTTCATCTCATACATGCAGAGCGGTTCTCCAAATAACAACACTGCAGAGCAAAGCACAAGGTCCCACGCGAGGAGATGGAGCCCACACTACGCCGGGCACAGAGGTAGTTAAGATCCCACAACTTGCGGTAGCTCCTGGCGTAGCTGTTCTAGGAGGTTACCCTAGGAGGTCACCCACCTGGTGGACCATTCCTAGCCCGACTAGCCCATCTGCCCTCTCACTTTATCGCTGTCCTTCCCCACTTGACAGGGGCAAACCTCCACTGATATTGTCCCGGATACCCGGAAATGGGAAAGGATAAGCCTAGAAAAACTTCTACGCAAAGCCGAATTGAACAGTATGCTACAACGCCATCGGGCCGCTCCCCGTAGCGGCCGCTGCCATCTGAATCAGACAGCATGGAGGAAGATATCTCCCTCAGAGATATAATGAGCGCCATTGCCAGCTCCAGAACTTCAATGGAGAAGAAGATGGATAGCATTGGTGCGGACGTATCCCTGCTAAAACACGACCTGCAAAGATGACCTCACGCACGGGGGAGGCTGAGGCGCGGATCTCCGAGACCGAAGACAATTTACAAGGGATAAACCGCAACATGTCCAGCATGATGGCGCGCATCAAGCTTCTGGAGGCAAGAGTGGATGATGGCGAAGGCAGATCTAGGCGAAACAACATTCGCATACTAGGCCTTCCCGAAAAGGCAGAAGGGGACTGTATGGAACTATTCCTCGAGGAATGGCTGGTGAACACATACGATGCACAGTCATTCTCTAAGTTCTTTTCCATTGAACGGGTCCCCCGCATTCCAACCGGCAAAGTTATTCCTGGGGTGCCGCCACGCACAGTTATTGTAAGATTCCTAAATTATAGGGACAGGAATGCGGTGCTGCAGCTGGCGAGATCAAAAGGGACAATCACATATAACGGATCTAAAATCGCCTTCTTCCCAGACTTTACCAGAGAAGTACAAAAGTACAAAATTTGATCCGCTCAAGAAACGCCTGCACTCAATGGGTGTCAAATATGGACTAATCTTCCCCGCCCAGTTAAAGATTTATCACAAGAGCACATCGGTGCATTTCACAGATCCCAAGGATGCATGGAACTGGGCTGAGAGGCATGTAGATGGCGACTGGAGCACATGAGGGAGAGGACGAGGGGATTGCAATAGACCACACCCTGAACGCCCACCGGATGTGGAGCCGCAACAGCAACAACAAATGGAGAATCCGAACCCAGGAAACGCATAAAGATTGAATCAGCTATGAAAAACGACCAAAGCACCACATAATGAAGCAACGGAAACCGTGCTTCGCAAAGTATACTAAGACATACGTTATATTAAGGCTGGCGGCCGACCAACAACAAAGAACAGATCACATACTACTTAATCAGTTTAGTTTGAACTAGTTTACTAAGTTATGAAGGGGCGACAGATGCTTCAGTTGGGGAAGAAGTGTGGGGAGGGGGGAGTTGGGTACCAGTTCAAAAGATGGGAAAGCTCAACAGAATGTTGAAACGTGCAAAAAATGGAAACCAAGAGGTCACTAGCTGAGGATCCCCGGTATGGGATGTGCAGGGGCACCACTACTGCCCCAGAAGAACGCAATGTCATCCAGAATCACGACCATTGAAATGCTGCTGCAAGATAACAAGGCTCGAACCCTGAAGCTCCTCACTTGGAATGTGAACGGATTAGGAAACAGCCTGAAAAGACGATTGGTGCGACAACTGCTAAATAGACATGGTCCAGATATCATTTTCCTAACTGAAACGCACCTTGTGGGCACAGCCAATGCGCTATTTAACCGCTCCAACTATCACTCGGCCGCACAGTCGGGCTTTACGATGGGAGCCAGAGGGGTACTGATACTAGTGCATAAAAGGCTGCCGCTCAATCTCTCAAAAACAATACAAGATACTGGAGGCCGATTTACATACACCACTGGTACTCTCTGGAACAAATCGATATCCCTATTGGCGATCTATGCCCCGCCTGCACTGCAATCTGCCCTACTTGAAGATATAACCCCTTTAATGTCTGATGACACCTCTGATATCCTGATCCTTGGGGGTGACTTTAACAATGTCATGAGTAATGTGCACGACCGCACACATATACGTAGCAGAGACCCCACCCATCGGACCAACCTGGCCTCATTTGCGGAGGCACTTAACATTAAAGACGTTTGGCACAATCTGCACCCTGGCGAGCAACAATACTCCTATCACTAAGGGGTGCATGCATCGTTATCACGTTTGGACTATTTCTTTGTCCCTGCAGTAACAATTCACATGGCAGTGCAGGCGGAATACCTCCCAAGGGGCATTTCGGACCACTCCCCTCTGCTCGTGTCAATAATAACAAGTAAGCCGACCCCGCCACCGATGTGGAGACTAAACAGTTACCACCTAGGCTCTCCTGAATTAGTAGAACGTCTGCAAGCTGCTAGCAGAGAATATTTTGAACTAAACGAAGGAACAGTGGACTGCCCTATCACACTGTGGGAGCCCTATAAACCGGCGCTACGGGGAGAGATTATCTCCTGGACTGCAGCGCAAAAGGGGAAATACCTGGAATCAATAAAGGAAGCGGAAGCGAATGTGAAACAAGCAGAAGCAGCCCACCTAAACCAAGACAGTGCTGACACAAACAGAGCACTAACCCTGGCACAGACAAAATTACAGAACGTTGCACTGGACAATGCAAAACAAGCACACAATGCTATGAAAGCCAGAATCTATGAGACAGGCGACAAGGCAGGAAAGATGCTTGCTTGGCTTGAGCGAAGGGACAAGGGCCACAACCAAGTAAGAAGGATCACGCCCCAACATTCAGAACCTTGCCTGACAGATGCGGAAATAGCAGAAGAGTTTGCTAAGTACTACGAGAAATTGTACGAGACACCATCATCCCCCCCTGAGACCACGGTGCTGGAAGGGATCTCCCTCACACCCTTAAATGCCGAACAAATTGCTGTCCTAGAAAAGGAAATCACTGAGGAGGAAATCACAACTGCCATGATGCAGCTCCAATCTGGGAAAACACCTGGGCCAAACGGCTTCCCCATTGAAGCATGGAAGAAGATAGGAGGTAATGAACTGTCTCCCCACCTGCTTAAAATGTTCCAACAAGCCCGGACCACAGGCACCCTTCCGACGGACCTGCGGAAAGCCACAATAATTGTAATTCCCAAAGCCAACAAACCCCCGGAACTATGTTGCTCATATAGGCCAATTTCCCTTATTAACACCGAGGCAAAAATTCTGGCCAAACTATTAGCGACGCACTTACAACAGGTCATACCGACTCTGAACCACCCAGACCAGTGTGGCTTTATGCCGGGCAGGTCTACAAGAATGAATATTCGACGCTTACACTTGGCCATCGAACGCGCCCAGACCCTGAATGCTCCCCTGGGAATTCTGGCAATAGACTTTGAAAAAGCGTTTGATTCTGTCCTATGGGAGGCACTCTGGGAGATCATGCGCAAAATGGGGTTTCGTGAACAGTTCCTATCCTGGGTTCGATTGTTGTACAATGCACCGATGGCCGAGGTTAGAGTGAATGGTTGGACATCTCAAACCTTTCCCTTGGGAACAGGGACATGACAGGGCTGCCCCCTGTCGGCTCTCCTTTTTGCATTGGCTATGGAACCACTTGCCCAGCTTTTGAGAGATGCACCCTCATGGAGGGGGATGCCAGGGGGAATAGACTGGGAAGACAAAGTGTCATTGTACGCAGACGACCTGCTGATATACATGCGCGACCCCAGGACAGCTTGCGCGGAAGTAACACGTCTACTTCAGAAATATGAGGCCTTCAGTGGCCTGAGAGTAAACTGGTCCAAATCAACGATATTTGCATTAAATCAGCTGGGCATGGAACCCCCAGAGCCCTGCCCCTATAGAATAGCCCCCGACCACTTTCAATATCTGGGTATCCAGATCACAAGAAACCTTCACGACTACACAGCTAATAACCTCCAGCCCATCACAGATCGATTCGGAAGAGATGTGCAACACTGGAAATCCCTGCCACTGACCCTACTAGGCTGCGCAGCACTGTTTAAGATGTTGACACTTCCTCGATACCTGTACATACTTCAGAATGCCCCACTGTATATACCGGTGAAGGTGTTCCAAATAATAGATGGCATACTCCGGAAACATCTGTGGGGAGGGGGACGATCGAGGATAGCCCTCCGAACGCTCCAAAGATCGATATGGGAAGGCGGTATCGGCCTCCCGAGGCTACAATCCTACTACTGGGCTGGTCAAATGTCGGTAATAAACGATGCGCTCCATGCAGAACCTACATTTCCACATGTACGGGCGTCACCATCCCTGAAGATATATGCTGTAACATCCAGAGCAGGGCCCAGCACAATGGTAACACAGACAACTCCCATCTGGAGGGAATCGCATGCTTTCATGGGTTGGGAGGACAGGGTCACACCAGTACAACCCCTATGGAACAATGGGAATCTTCCCGAGGTATCCAAACTCCCGGAATGGCCCACTTGGGTGAAATGTGGTATAAAAAAAGTGAGCGATGTCATAGAAAACGACAATATCAAGTCCTATGAGGAGCTGACTCTGTCCTTTGACCTCCCGGAGTCGGAACGATACCACTATACACAGCTTCGACATGCACTACAACAACATCTCCCCGCCCTTTCGAGCATGCCAGACAGCACCCCACTGGAGCGTAATGTCATCACAGATCATATCCAGGCGAAGGTTACCACAGTGATGTACAATGTTATAACTTCCTTTGCCACACCAGAGTTGACACAGTTGAAAACGAAATGGGAGAGAGAGGTCGGAGAGATCCTGCTGGAGGACTGGGTCCAGATTCTGCTGGAGGACTGGGTCCAGATCCTGCTAGAGGACTGGGTCCAGATCCTGATGTACCCCCGTGAAACTGCCATCTCGACTAGACTAAGGCTTGTCCAGCTTAAAATACTGCATAGGATCTACCCGAGAGTGGCTCTATACCGCTGGGGCACAATAACGGAACCCAACTGTTCGCGCTGTCGTGCAGAGGAAGGAACCTTCTTCCATATATTGTGGGAGTGTCCACCTATACTACATTACTGGCAACAATGCTGTGATATACTTACGGAAGTCCTGCGACAGACAATTCCCAGGGACCCTAAACTACTGTTGCTGGGAGCTGACAGCGAAATAGACTTGTCCAGATATGAAAAGCTATGCTTCATGACCACAACCGCGATAATCAAAAGAAACATTGCCCAACTCTGGGGAGCCGCACAACTGCCAACAGTAGACCAGTGGATCACGGATGTACAAATCTGCATAGCCATTGAGAGGAGAGTGTACAGAAGCAGAGGATGCCCTGAAAAGGCGGATAAGATATGGCAACGCTGGGAAGACACCTTGTGACCCCCTGCACTCTAAAGTCCCGATAGCATGTGAAGCATGACATGGACTTTATGGCGGACATTTCACTATGCAATGTATTATGTACTGTAGGCAAACTATATGAGCATGTACAGCATCGAATGTTACCGTTGTTGTAGTAATTGGTGCTGACCTGTTACGGTCCAGCAGATGTATGTTTAAAAAACCAATAAAATGTAATATTAAAAACAAAAGTATGCAGAAGAGTTTGAGCGTATTGGTCAGTGGGCCAGGTTTTGCAGCTAGACCTCACAGTATGACCGGATGCCTAGATTTTGGGGTTCCTGCCTGGTGTGAAAGTAGTCATATTTGAGAGTAATGTATGGTGGGAGAGGCCTATGCCAAGCGGAGCAATGAGCAATACTGTGTGGTACCATACACTGCTGGATGGGGGGCTTACTGGCCTGGCAGAAAAATAACCCAAGGCAGAAGTCCGACAAAAACTAAAACTGGAAGTGGCAGGATCACTAGAGGAGAATAACGACTAAGGTGATGGCTCACCAATAGGGAAAGCCCGGGAATGGCAAAGGGCCACCTGGAGAAGTGTTTTAGGGCATGTACACTGGAGAAGCCTCGGGACCGCCCATTATGTTCACTCCATTAAATGCAACCTGTTTAATCCAATGCAAGAATTGTCTCTGCAGTTTCTTTTAAAAGGAAATGTTGGAAGGATGTTTTGGGGTCATGGGGCCCCAGTAGGCACTAGCCTGCTATGTTTGAGAAATATTAACCAGTGAGACAGTCTTTGGATGAGGTTGATGAGTGGGGTCGTGTAGGTGTTGAAGGGCAGTGGTGAGAGTGATGAGCCTTGTGGAACTCTGCAGGTTATTGTGAGAGGTGCTGTGTTGAAGGGGTTGAATCGTGTTGTTTCTGTTCTTCCCGCTAGGAAGGATTTTAACCATGGTAATGCCGTGTTGCTGATTCCGATTTCTCCCAGTCTTTTGATGAATGCAGTCACAGTGGGCCAGATTCTCATAAATGAGCACAAATGAGCACAAATGAAAGGAGCGCAGAGAATGCGATTGTTTCATTTGCGCTGCTTTCAAAAATGCCCAGGTCACACTTTCTCAAAGATGCCCTGAGCATTTCAGGATGGGCTGAACAATAGCGCAAAAGAGACAACGCCCAGCCCCCTTGCATCCAAAATGGTTGCTGGGATTTCCTTTCACCGAGACGGGCTGTTAAAGGACCCCGCTCAGTGAAATGAGAGAAAATAAAAAAGCATTTGCATCCTTGTTTGGGGATAGAAATGCTAATGTGACAACCGCGGCTGTCACACTTCAAAAACAAGTCAAGACAGAATCAGAAATTATCCTGCCATGTTTTGCGTATCCCCTTGAGCCTGTTCTGAACAGGCGCAGGGGGAAGGCCCTCATTTTGGGGCATTTAAAAGTACATCCTGTTTGTGAATTCAGGATGCGCTTTTAACGGCACAGAATGCCCCCTTATTTGTGCATAGGGGGAAGGGCGTCTGAATGAGCAAATCTAAGAGGCACTCATTCAGATGCCCTTTGTGAATTGGGCTGCTCTTTTTTTTGGTGCAAGTGAAGAAAGAAAGTTTTGAGACTCTATCCCAATGTCCGCACCAGTAATGGGGAGTGTGGACGCCTATGGTCTTGGTCATGTCCCTTAAGAGGTGCGAATGGTGGGTGATTGGAAGGGGGAGGTTGCTTAAGGCTGCAAGGCGCGGGGGAGGGTAAGGGCAAACTAACGAAGGTCATTTTTTTCATTGTGTTTTCGTCAGTCTTGATAGTATATTTGTAAAACACAGCCGGCAGGGGCGCGGAGTGGGTGGGAAACGGCACTTGTGAACAACCGTGAAGACTTGCCCTCTAATCTCGATTCAAACTCTCCTTCCGTTCTCCTCCTTCTTGATTCTTCCTCTGCCTTTGATACGATCAATCATGCCAGCCATATAAATCGGCTCCATGATACACTTGGCATCATGACCCTGGCATTGGACGGGTTGACCTCCTTCCTCTCTGACCGACCATCCCAGTTCAACTGGGTGCTTTTCTCTCCTCCATCTTGTTCTCCACCTGTGGTGTCCCGCAGGGTTTTATCCTCTCGCAGTGGCTCTTCAACATCTACCTGGCCCCTCTAGCCCATTTGATCTCTGCCTTCTCTCCTAAACGTCCGGTGCTATGCAGACGACACAGAACTCTCCTTCAAGCTTAACTCCTCTGCCTCCTCCTCTTTCTCTCTCATACCTGACTGCTATTCGGGCATGGTGTGCTGCTAACGCTCTCTGCCTTAATGCCAGTGAGACTCAGGTCCTTCTCATTGGGACTCCAGCTCGCGCCTTTCCCCAGACACTCTGGCGGCCCTCTATGGGCCACCTCCCTTCACCGTCATGTGAGGCAAAAGTGTTGGTATCATGTTCGACTCCTCTCTCCTTCTCTCCACATCAGAACCTTGCCAAAAAGGCCCACTTACAGCTTTATCTCCTCAGAGGTATTCTTCCTTTCCCCACCTTACCTCAGAAGCTCAATGTCTCCAGAGCTCTGGTCCTCTCCAGGCTGCACTACTGTAAGTGTAGTGTCTCTCCACTGGCTACCATCATCCACAAGGCTTTCTAGGGCCTGAGAACCGGCTACATCCAGCTTGCTCTCCCTTAATACCTCCCTGCTAGAGCCCTGCGTTCGCCTAGCTCCAACTCTGCTGATCAGACGCTTATCCAAGCAGAGAGTGGGAGGTAGATCTCTCTCCTCCGTGGGTGCTTCCCTCTGGAATGGCCTCCGTGCCCCTCTCAGCCTTGAGCCGGATCTCCTTAAGTGCCAGAAGCTTCTCAAGACCCTCCTTTTCTCACCCTCCTTCCCTCTCACCCTCCCCTGCTCATTTTGCCCCCCTCAGCCTCTTGACTGGCTGCCTGGTTCCTTCAGATTCTTCTAGGGGAGCAGGCCCTCCCCTACCAGTCTACCCCTGCACTTGGTGTCCTTTGACCTCCCACCCCCAACCTGCACTTGCCTTTCTGGGCTCCTTGCCCATACACTAGCCTGGCTGAGCCTGCACCCCTTAGCCCTTCCAGCCCGTTCCTCGCACTTTGCACGTCGACCTTTCTGCCCATGCACTCTCCTCTCCCTGGGCTCAGTGCACCTGTCCCCCCAACCCCCGGCCCTCGCTTACCCCTCTGCCACTCCCTCTCCCCTCCACTCCACTCTCCCCACCACGTCTTGTTACTGCACTTGCATGATCCGAATGACACAAGGCCTAGTAGGCCCGTTCTGTTTTATCAATCCTGTCATCCCTGCCCCCCCCTGTGTTTTGTTGCACCGGGAAACACATTGTGTATGGGTGCATTATAACACCTCAATAAATAAATCTGTGTAAAAGTCCTTATACTTTAAATGGGGCGTTTTATGTCTTTTTTCTCGTGGCCGAACCCTAAAGGTACCCCCACGGGAAAACCTGGACTGGGCTGAGGTTTGTGGTTTGAATTGGGGTGGGGGGGGCTGAGTATGGGGTTGGCGGGGAGTGGGGGGTGGGAAGAAAGGGCGGAGCGGTGCAGAACGTAGTTCCACTCCGTTTTGTTACACTTCGACCCCTGGTATGCTTAATAGAAATTATCACGCACAATTAAACACGTGACTTCATGCCTAAGGGCATTGTGCGCATGCGTGGGCGCCCAGTATGGGGTTGCAGCCCGCGCACTGGGTGCACCGGCTCCAGCGTTGAGAAATGTACCCGCGTGAGGTCTATGACAGCACCAAAAAGATAGCTCCATTGTTTGGGACAGCCGGGTGGGGGGAGGTGGAGGGTTTACATATGCCTTGCTGTTTGTGGTCTGCTCCTGGTAGAAGGGTTGACTGAAACCTCGGACTCTAATGTCTTTATAGGCTGAGGAGTGTCCAGGACCCTGCAAGGGCTGTCTCTTCTGTGATGTAACCGTGCAGTCTAAAGCTTCAGCCAGTCAGATCTGTGTTATCCGAGGGACAGATCGGCTGCCCAATAACTGTGCTCGATTGGCTAAGGCAAGACCATGTAAGGGCGGGCTTCTGTGTGGGGCTAGCTGTGCTTCCCAAAGCCTTCGCATCTGTACCCCCGGAGTGATAGCACTGCTGTCTGAGGCATGCAGGATTGATGTCAGCTGTGGCTGGGTACCCTGAAGCATAGCTCTACTGTCTAAGGTCTGCGCCGGGAAGATGGATCGAATTCTACATGCTGGGTAGATCCGCTGTCTAAAGACAGAGCCTGGAGGATCAGAGATGCAAAGACGGCTAGCCCTGCTCTCTCTGAGTCCTGGCCTTGTGAGGTATGTGCCCCCCCCGACCGAAAGGTATGCTGTCTGAGGTCTATAGGATCTATGTAACCTAAAGAAGCGTTTTGAAACACATTGGCCTCATTACACGGTAGGCGGTAAGGGTTTACCGGTACCGGTAAATCCTTACCGCCTTACTATGAGGTCCCTTTGCAGGTTGGGGAATTTAACGCCTGCTTTTTGCAGCCGTTAAAAATCCAACCCGCAAAGGGACCAGGGAGCTAATAACAGTACCGCAAATTGCGGTACCGTAATTAGCGCCTTCCCCATTCCCATTATGCCCTTTGGGGCAAAAATGGGAATGGGGAAGGGCAATGGAGGAAGTAGGAATTACCGCCTTCACAACCTTGGAATAGGGCGGTAATTCCCCTTTCCTCCAAGGCGGTACCAGTAATTTACCGGCATGAACCATATGCGCTATATAAATAAACTGTCATATCAATGATAGCTCTGTTTAAGGACTGAATTGAAGAGATCGTAGTTACTTGAATGCAGGCCTATAGCCTACTTTCTGAGTAGGCTCGTGGGAATCTCTATTTTCTGTACGCTAGCTCTGCAGATTAAGTGCTCGCTGTAAAGACCAGTGCGTGATCTGCAGCTCGCAGGTTCGAATCCTGGCAAAGCCAGCTCAGCCTCTGACCCCGTGTTCCTTATGTTCTATGTGCTGGGCTTTTGCGAAAGTACTTTATATAACTATGAATAAATAGGAAATCATGAGGGCTAGTTCTGCTATCTAAGCGCATAGGGCCTGTGCCTCGCTTCCCCCCTTCCATGGCTGGCTAGCTACTGGAAGCTCTGGAGACACCGGCCTGTTGGCGCTACATGCACAATGGCCCGAGTGGACAGGAAGTGCTAGCCACAGCCTCCGTCGCAATGGAGTGTCAGGACCAGAGTCACAGGGTAACTTCAGGCTGATTAGATAGGTGGGGCCTGCCAGACACGCACTCTCTCTCTTTCCCTTCTCGTGGCGGTCCTCAGCAGGCCCCCTCCTTCACAGCTCTTTCCTAATCTCTCCCTGAGGGCTTCCGTTCCCCTCCCCAGCCTCACAGTCACCGATATTTAGGAACTGCTGAGTTGTGAAATTCATTTCTCTGTTTTTCAGACATGGAAGCTGCTCGTGACTCGAGCCTACAGTTCCTGCGAGCAGCTTGTATCCTACTCGAAATGTGGCCCCCTGCACTGGCCAGTGGACAGAATACTCCAGTCCAGTGGAGGCCCTCAATACCGGACACAATAGCACAGAGGGGGGGTTCCAGATGTGACCTCCAAGAGTGGACAGAATACTTCACAGGAGGCTACTCAGACTAGACACAATACTCCAGAGGATGCCCTGAGAACGAATAAAATACTCCAGCGGAGGCCTGAGGAACTGGACACAATACCCTAGAGGAGGCCTGAGGAACTGGACACAATACCCTAGAGGAGGCCCGAGGAACTGGACACAATACCCTAGAGGACACCTCCAGAACTGGATACAATACCCTAGAGGAGGCCTGAGGAACTGGACACAATACCCTAGAGGAGGCCCGAGGAACTGGACACAATACGCCAGAGGATGCCTGCAGAACTGGACACAATACTCCAGAGGATGCCTGCAGAACTAGATACAATACTTCAGAGGAAGCATCCAGAACTGGACACAATACTCAAGAGGATGCCTGCAGAACTGGATACAATACTCCAGAGGAGACCTGAGAACTGGATAAAATACTCCAGCGGAGGCCTGAGGAACTGGACACAATACCCTAGAGGAGGCCTGAGGAACTGGACACAATACCCCAGAGGATGCCTGCAGAACTGGACACAATACTCCAGAGGATGCCTGCAGGACTGGACACAATACTCCAGAGGAAGCATTCAGAACTGGACACAATACTCCAGAGGAAGCATCCAGAACTGGACACAATACTCCAGAGGATGCCTGCAGAACTGGATACAATACTCCAGAGGAGGCCTGAGAACTGGATAAAATACTCCAGCGGGGGCCTGAGGAACTGGACACAATACCCTAGAGGAGGCCTGAGGAACTGGACACAATACCCCAGAGGATGCCTGCAGAACTGGACACAATACTACAGAGGATGCCTGCAGAACTAGATACAATACTTCAGAGGAAGCATCCAGAACTGGACACAATACTCCAGAGGAAGCATCCAGAACTGGACACAATACTCCAGAGGAAGCCTGAGAACTGGATAAAATACTCCAGCGGAGGCCTGAGGAACTGGACACAATACCCTAGAGGAGGCCTGAGGAACTGGACACAATACCCCAGAGGATGCCTGCAGAACTAGATACAATACTTCAGAGGAAGCATCCAGAACTGGACACAATACTCCAGAGGAAGCATCCAGAACTGGACACAATATTCAAGAGGATGCCTGCAGCACTGGATACAATACTTTCTGAGGAGGCCTGAGAACAGGATAAAATACTCCAGTGGAGGCCTGAGGAACTGGACACAATACCCTAGAGGAGGCCTGAGGAACTGGACACAATACCCCAGAGGACTACTCCAGAACTTGACACAATACCCTAAAGGAGGCCTGAGCAACTGGACACAATACCCTAGAAGAGGCCTAAGGAACTGAACACAATACCCTAGAGGAGGCCTCAGGAACTGGACACAGTACCCTAGAGGAGGCCTGAGGAACTGGACACAATACCCTAGAGGACACCTCCAGAACTGGACACAATACCCTAGAGGACACCTCCAGAATTGGACACAATACGCCAGAGGATGCCTGCAGAACTGGATACATTACTCCAGAGGAAGCATCCAGACTGGACACAATACTCCAGAGGATGCCCTGAGAACTGGACACAATACTCCAGAGGATGCCTGCAGAACTGGACACAATACTCCAGAGGAAGCCTGCAGAACTGGCCACAATACTCCAGAGGATGCCCTAAGAACTGGACACAATACTCCAGAGAGCAACTTGAGAAGTAGACACAATACCCTAGAGGACACCTCCAGAACTGGACACAATACGCCAGAGGATGCCTGCAGAACTGGATACAATACTCCAGAGGATGCCTGCAGAACTAGATACAATACTCCAGAGGAAGCATCCAGAACTGGACACAATACTCCAGAGGATGCCTGCAGAACTGGATACAATACTCCAGAGGAGGCATCCAGAACTGCACACAATACTCCAGAGGATGCCTGCAGAACTGGATACAATACTCCAGAGGATGCCTGCAGAACTGGAGACAATACTCCAGAGGACAACTTGAGAACTGGACACAATACCCTAGAGGACACCTCCAGAACTGGACACAATACGCCAGAGGATGCCTGCAGAACTGAATACAATACTCCAGAGGAAGCATCCAGTACTGGACACAATACTCCAGAGGACTCCTTGAGAACTGGACACAATACCCTAGAGGACACCTCCAGAACTGGACACAATACGCCAGGGGAGGCCGGCAAAGTGGACACGATACTCAAGAGGATGCCTGCAGAACTGGATACAATACTCCAGAGGAAGCATCCAGAAGATGCCCGCACAACTGGATACAATACTCCAGAGGATGCCCGCACAACTGGATACAATACTCCAGAGTAATTGTCCAGAACTGGACTTTCCACAGGGGGCATCTCGAAAATAACAAAATACTCCATAGGGAGCCTCCAGAATGGGACATAATACTACAGAAGAGTTCTCCAGAACGAGACATAATACGCTGGACAAAGTTTCCATAAATTGACCCAATACTCCAAGAGGATGCCTTCAGTACTGGACACAATACTCAATAGAAAGCCTTCAGAACAGGTAACAATACAACAACGGTGACTTGCCATCCTGGATGCAATACTCCAGACGTGAACACCATAAGTGGACACAATCATCCACAGGATGCCTCTAGTCCTGGACACAGAAGAAGGCTCTAGCCATGGGTAGAAGGGGCAGGCAGCCTCTATAACTGAGCACACTACTACTGGTATGGCATGGTTGAAACAGGCATGACAATTGTTAAGTGTTAATACAAAACTAGCATAGACATTTTCCAAGGACTGTGGTGAATCTAGGAGGGCAATGTTCTCTGCTGTGGAAGTAACTGACATGGCACAATTATAATGGAGTTGACAATTTTCTGGAGGGAACAATAACATTGGTATGGAGGTTTTCTGAGGGAAATGTAGAAAATGACGAATTCATAAACAGAATATGGAGATGTTCTATACACTGTATAGTGTCCTATGTACATAGACAAAAACAAGAGATGATGGCTGGGAGGTTTAGAATTAATCTTAACCTCTGGCATTGCTCTGGGCAACCATCCATCCCATCGGTCTTCGCCTGCCAAGCCATTACAGACAAGGAAAGACCATATGCAAATCGGGCTTGGTCCCACCCAAAAAGGGGCAGTCCAGTCCGAACTGCTAGGTCACATCCCTTTTGCACAAGACCACTAGCATCCCCAAACATGTTTCGGCCTGTTGGGCCTCATCAGTGTGGTGTAGTTTGGGTCTCTAGGCCCAGCAGGCACGGGACCCATGCCTGGGCATACCCGTCGCACTCGGGGTGACAGAGCAAAAATAAAGAGGTGATGGCTGGAAGGTTTATAATGAATCTTAACCACTGGTGTTGCTCTGGTCAACCCTCCAGACCATTGTTCTTCGCCTGCCAAGCCATTACTAAAATGCAAAGACCATATGCAAATCCGGCCTGGTCCCTTCCGAAAATGAGCAGTCCATCCCGAAATGCTAGGTCACATTCCTATGCACGAGACCACAAGCATCCTCAAACATGTTTTGTCCTTGTTGGGACTCATCAATGAGGTGTAGCTTAAGTCTCTAAGTCTAGCAGGCACTGGACCCACATCTGGGCACACCCGTCCCACTCGAGATGACAAAGCAAAAACAAAGAGGTGATGGCTGGGACGTTTAGGATGTATTTTAACCTCTTGCATTGCTCTGAGCAACCCTCCGGACCATTGTTCTTCGCCTGCCAACACATTACAGAAGGGGAAAGACGGTAGGTATCCAGTCATTTTACAGAAAATAAATCAGAGTGGTAAGTTTTACCGAGGTAAAAAATACTGAAAAAATATATATATTGTAGTGGGGAAAGGGGTTACAATGGGTGGGTATGGGGTTAAAAGGGTGGGAAAATGGGGGGCATAGAGGTGGGGGGACCGCCCACGCCCTACATATTTTTTTTAAAAAGATATTCAGGATTTTTTCCTCTGTGAAAAATACCACTCTGATTTTACCTTTAGTAAAATCACATATAACTGGGAAAGATAACTGGTCCCACCACAAAAGGGGCAGTCCAGCCAGAACTGCTAGGTCAGATCACTTCTGCACACGACCACAAGCATCCTCAAACATGTTTCGGCCTTGTTGGGCCTCATCAGTGAGGAGTAGCTTTGAGGAGTAGCTTTGGTCTCTAGGCCCAGCAGGCACGGGATCCACATCTGGGCTTACCCAAACCACTCGGGGTGTCAAAGCAAAAACAAAAAGGTGATGTCTCGAACTTTCAAAATGAATCTTAACCTCTGGCATTTCTCTTGGCAACCCTCCAGACCATTGAATTTTTACCTGCCAAGCCATTACAGAAGAGGATAGACCATATGCAAATCAGGCTTGGTCCCACCCCAAAAGGGGCAGTCCACCCCGAAGTGCTAGGTGACATTCCTTCTGCACGAGACCACAAGCATCCAAAAACATGTTTCTGCCTTGTTGGTCCTCATCAGTGAGGAGTAGCTTTGGTCTCTAGGCCCAGCAGGCACGGGACCCACATCTGGGCTTACCCATCCCACTCGGGGGACAAAGCAAAACAAAGGGGTGATGTCTGGAAGGTTTAGAATTAATCCTAACCTTTGGCATTCCTCTGGGCAACCCTCTAGACCATCGTTCTTTGCCTGTCAAGCCATTATAGAAGGAGAAAGACCATATGAAAATCAGGTGTTGTCCCACCCAAAAGGGGCAGTCCAGCCCGAAAATCTGGGTCACATCCCTTCTGCTCTAGACCACAAGCATACCCAAACATGTTTTGGCCTTGTTGGGCCTCATCAGTAAGGAGTATCTTGGGTCTCAAGGCCCAGCAGGCACGGGACCGATGTCTGGGCATACCCGTCCCACTTGGGGTGACAAAGAAAAAACAGAGAGGTGATGGCTGGAAGGTTTAGAATGAATCATAACCTCTGGCATTGGTCTAGACTACCCTCCAGACCACTGTTGTTCGCCTGTCAAGCCATTTCAGAAGTGGAATGACCATATGCAAATTAGGCTTGGCCCCACCCCAAAGGGCACAGTCCAGCCCAAACTGCTATGTCACATCCCTTCTGCACAAGACCACTAGCATTTCCAAACATGTTTCGGCCTTGTTGTGCCTCATCAGTGAGGAGTTAGCTTGGGTCTCTAGGCCCAGCAGGCACAGGACCCACATCTGGGCATACCCGTCTCACTCGGGGTGACAGAGAAAAAACAAAGAGGTGATGGCAGGAAGGTTTAGTCTTAACCTCTGGCATTACTCTCGGCAACCCTCCAGACCATCGTTTTTTGCCTGCCAAGCCATTATAGAAGGGGAAATACAATAAGCAATTAAGGGGTAGTCCCACCACAAAAGGGGCAGTCCAGCCTCAACTGCTAGGCCACACCCCTTTTGCACAAAACCACAAGCATCCCAAAACATGTTTCGGCCTTGTTGGGCCTCATTAGTGAGGAGTATCTTGAGTCTCTAGGGCCAGCAGCCACGGGACCCACGTCTGGGCATATCCATCCCACTTGGGGTGACAAAGAAAAAACAAAGAGGTGATGGCTGGAAGGTTAGAATGAATCTTAACCTCTGGCCCTGATCCGGGCAATCCTGCACGCCACCGTTCTTCATCTTCCAAACCATTACAGAAGGGGAAAGACGGTATCCAGTAATTTTACTGAAAATAAATCAGAGTGGTGAGTTTTACCAAAGTAAAAAATACCAAATAAATACCAAAAATGTTAAATAAATGTTACGGTTTATTACACGGCACACGCCAGCAACGGAACTCCTTCCCCTACAGTGAATGTGGCCCACTATAAAACACTTTTTATTTTTAGTATACTACGGATACTTTTTGAATAGGCCTCCAACCCGTCTCGCACCGTCTCACACACAACGTCCCTCTGTCACAATGGACTAGGAACAAGGCCGGCGTGTATTAATAAGATATTTCATTAATGTATTATTCTATGCAAATGAGGATAATCAAAATACAACAGCCACCAAAATTGTGGCAACACAAATGCAATATTCTAACTAGAGCAACCAGATTGAACCATATTGAAATAGACTGTTACACGCGCTTTTATTTTAGTGACAAAACAGGTAAATAACGAGGTAAATAACAAGTCCACACAAAGTGATAGCACCTACAGTTAAGCACTCTGCCCTGCAACACTCACCCCCCAAAAATAGATTAGACTTGTTTCATTTGAATGGAAGGTAGTGGCAAGGAGTAAGAATATAGGGGGAAATTCGGTTTTGGGGTGAAGCCCACCACAATATGGGAGCCAGCGAAGAAAGGGAAAATCTGTTTTTGCAGCAAAATTGAAGAATGGGGGTTTTATTATTTCTCACAACTGCTAGGAGACAGAACAGAAGACGATAGGTACTGCTTACACTTAGAAGGCAAGCAAAGATTTAGAGAATATCAATCAGCACACCAGGGAAAATAGAAATAAAGTAGGAAAATCGGTTTTTGGGCAAATGTAAAGGGAAAATACAGTGGCAAATGGAAATTCGTATACACTGAGGCTACAATGACAGGCAGGCTTTGGGAAAGGGGTTTAGCTCACAAAACTAAAATCGGTTTTGGTTAAGGCTGACAGACGCAAAGAGGAATGACACTGGCAAATGAAAATTAGCTTAGCAGAGCATAATTTAAACACAGGGACAAATTCGCTTTTCAGCTCACAAGGGGAATGATTATTTTTGGCAATACTTTAATGACTATAACAAGTAACAAAAACTCTGGGAAAAAGATTTTTGGTTTCCAACTCAACCAATCCTGATCCTGTGAAATTCAATGGGGGAATTAACTGATTTACTTACACAAATACTAAGGATTTACACAGACAAATGAGGGAATTTTCAGTGGGGATATGCTGACATACACCAGCAAACAAGAGATTGTTCTATGGGGAGATATTGGATGCACTGCTACAAAATGAAGGGTTTATGCAATTTAGGGCTGGGGTTATTGCTACTTACATAGTAAGCCTTTGCTTAAGGATCAGGAAAGTCAGCTGCATCACAGGACACTCTGGAAAGATAGGGTGGGGGACTGGTCACTCCACTCTCAAAGATGGTAAATTTCTGCAGCCTTCTCTCCATCCTCCTTTTTCTTTCTTCCCAGTTTGTGTGTCTTGAGTCCTGGTGCAGGCCCCCTTATATAGCAGAAATGACATCACTAATTTTGCAATCTAGAGGAAGTACCCTGCAATAATACCTGCAGCTAGGATGGGACAGTTACCGCCTCTCTCTCTGCCCCAGTCAGGATTGATTTAGGGGTTGGGAGCACCATCTGTCTTTTTCCATTTGTCATCATCCTTTGTTCTCCTTACACCTTTTTGGCAAAAATGTGTTATGTATCACAACTTCATAATTGTACTAGCAACTGCCATACAAAACATATATTCTGTTTTAGCTGATCATGGGGAATTAGATAAGCTGACCGCCAAATCCGAACGATGGAGCATGGCCCTGTGTCACATTTCTGTAATTTTCATAAAATGTACAACAGTTATGAATATGTAAATTATCAAGCATATTCCTAATTTCATTTTGCACCTTTTCACCCACTCTCACATTTGTAACATGTTCAGATAAGCCAGAAACCTAGTCTAACTGGCCATTGCAGTACCCAGAATCACAGGTAGATGCATTTTATACCCCCAAAACCGCCTGGAAATTACATGAAAAATTGCATAAAAATGAAATTAATCCTCAGTCTGATTGCTGCACAAAATGCCTAAAAATGAAATAGTTATTTATTTTAATGATGAGCGTTTCTGTCAGCAGATGGGATTGCTGCTTCATCCCCCACAGCCATCATTTCCCCTGAGTCAGCATGTGACCAGAGATTGTTATGAGTCTCTTTGAAGTTAAAGCCTGCTCTTTGAAGTGGGCGCAACAAGGATGCACATTTTTTAGTCATACCACAGCCAAGGGTGGCCTTCTCTTGAAGTCCCTGCTTTCCTGCCAGCAAATCTGTGGAATAGTGAATGTGAGACCTTAAGCAGCATCAAATTGTATTGTGGGGTTATTAGATGGGAGGTGTGACATCCACCTGGAGTGGGGCTTTTCATTGTGAACGTTTTGCACCCAGAACAGGTTTTTCCTGAAGTAAGTGCCTCTTCAACTGTCACTGGAGGTTTGTGGGTGAAAGATAATATACATTGCTTTGGTCAACCCACACCTCCTATTCTGCTTTCCTGACATTTTTCAGTGAGCAGTGATATCTTTTTCCATTGTGGCTTTTTAAAGCCGATTTTATTTGCAAACTCATGTGCAGGTGGTTTTTGCTTCCAATGTTTAAAAATCCTGTTTTCCATGCCACAGGATTCTCTGATTCCTCCTTCTTTTGTGAATTAAACTGCTTCTTGTCCCTTGATAATGACAGGTAGGCCCTTTCCCTCCATGTTTCTTGAACTTTACATGAACAACCAAAGAAAAAGCCAGGCCGTTTTTTTGAAGCAGTGTTTAAATTCCTGACATTCATATGACATGGAAAGCAAAAGCCAGGCCGTTTTTGATTGCAGTGTTTAAATGGCTGCTATTCATGTGAAATGGATTTCTGTTTGGGGCCTTTAAATGTACCCCACATGCACCCCTGCTCTTCCATGACTCTTTGTTGGGGAAGAGCAGGGCAGAGTGGGGTTTCCTTCGGTGTAATTTTCCTTCATCAGGGAGTGGGCACTCCAGTATCCCCTTCCGTCTCTGGGTTGAGGGGTATGGTCTGGCCCCCCCTTTTCTTCCTTCTTTTGGGATTGGGCACTCCAGCCTCCCGTTCATATTTGGGTTGGATGGAGTGGCACGGCATCCCTTTCATCCTTCCCTTCAAGGTCACTAGGGTCCTCACTGGGCTCTGCTCTCAACTTCATGCTGGAATTTAAGGAGTTAGGAGGTTAGTTCGCTAATAGAACAAGTTACAGTACTTTTTACACACATTTTTTTTTATTTTCTTAATTTGTACAATAAATTCAAGTAAATTACATATACATATACATATGAAAGATGAAAGCAAACACAGACCGCGGGGTCTGGTTTCTTTGAAAGCTGCGCTCCCATCAATTAGCGGAATCCACAAATATACAGCAACAGTTGCTCGCCGAGAAAGTCAGTAATTGGAAAACAACAGCAACCAACTGCACAGCAAAAATTTGCTTTAAAAAGTTTCAAGTTTAATTAAAAAAAATAGTAGCAGTAAAAAACGACTGCCGAGCAGCAGAGAGAGGCTACCTGACGCATTTCGCCACACACCTGTGGCTTGTTCACAGTAGCTCCACCCTGTTGTGGGAGCTTATTTAACCCATGGCACACCAAAGCACACAAAAGAGGTGACTTACAAAGATTTAGTTTTTGCATGCAGCCATCTTAAACAGTGTAAAATACAATTATTTCACCATGTCTGTATGTGTATGGTACATTCCGACAGCTAATGGACACCTAATGGATTTTACCAACCAAAATATATATCAATATACATTCTATAAAATGGTACGTGAGTTCTAATATTTTTTTCCAGGTTTTGTCAACCCGGTCTTATACGAACAATGGACATTAAATAAGCGTCATAGTGACACTGTTAATAGCAGTATGCATATAGGTATAATATAGTTTATCTAACTTTCTATTAAAATTCCACCTAATCAACATACTTTGATATGAGGTAACGGTGTGGCAATATGTAGTTTTATATGTATGGACAACATTTTATAATAAAGTACAAGTGCATAGCAGCATTTGATAGTAAGGTGCTAGTGCTAGTGCTAGTGCATAGTGCAACATAATAGCAGCATAGATCGATGACCAGAATATTGTCTTAAAATCATCAATTAAAGTGCAAGTGCTTTACTAAAAAACCATTAATTCTACATAGCACAACATTACTCTTAGTCCATTGAAATTCGAAAAGGCCTTAGGTGACTGCAGTCGGATGGACATACCAAACATGTGTAAACAGATGTAATGCATAACATAGAAATACATCTTAATTTGATATTCAATTATCGACTGTGTTCATGGGTGTCATGTAAAGAAAGGTTAAAAATAGAAACCAACCCAAAGAAAGCCATAGGGGAAGTAAGGCAAAAGAAACAAGAAAATAGTTAGGAAGAAGGAAACATGAACATTAGTATAGACAGAACTGCCGACAGTTATATAGGCTACTTGAACCAAGCTATTTGAGCAATGATGTATAAAACCTGGAGGGTGGTAGTTTAATAACTGGCTGACACATTTTAAGTTCCCAAAAAAGTGTACAGCTCTTCATCCACGTTGTGGCCCATCAGGTTTTTGCTCTCAAAGTCTATAATATGTCTGGTCTCCTCCTGTCATAACAGTTTCTCATTGTCGCCGCCTCTCGGGCCACAAATGACTTTGTGGACACCAGAAAACCTCAGGGTGCTTGGATCTCCATTATGGCACTCTGTGAAGTGTTTGGCCATAGGATATGTATGATAATAATAATAATAATAATAATAATAATAATAATAATAATAATAATAATAATAATAATAATAATAATAATAATAATAATGATCTTTATTGACGATAGCTCTGATATGTTGCAAAATGCGTATTTTTAATTTGCACTTAGTGCTGCCAACATACCATTTTAAGCATGGACACTTCAGGACATATACTACAAGTTCAGACTCACAGGTAATTCTACTGGCTATTTGTATTTGTGTCAGGAGAATAGGATGTGTATAGCTTTTGCAATTAGACGCATATTTGCAAGCTTTGCATTTGCAACACTTGAAAAAGCCTTTTTGTTCCCCTGAGAGCCAATTAGTTCCTGTGGATACATGTTCGGAAGCCATGTAGCTTTGAACCACTAAGTCTTTAATGGCCAGACTTTTACGAAAAGTAATATCTGGCTGTGCATTAAGCATGTTTCCTAGGTCTTTATCCACCTTAAGGACTTTCCAATACTTAGTGATGATGTTTCTTATAATAGTAGAATGGCTCCCGAAGGTCAGTATTAATCTGATAGTATCTTTGTCCGTAGTGTCCCGAAGTTTAGTTTGTGATGTTGTCAATAGAGTTTGTCGATTCATATCTCTGACCTTTAGGTAAGATCTTTCAATCACCTGTTTGGGATACCGCTGTTTCAGGAAATTGTGAGCCGTGATTTTACTTGCTGAATCAAAGTCTTTCACATCACTGCAATTCCTCCTGATACGAATGAATTCTCCGTACGGAATGCTCCATAAAAGACTTTTTGGGTGTGCGCTGTTTGCATGCAATGGGATGCTAGCTCCAGTTGTCTTATGATGTAATTCACACCCAATTTTTTGATCAGTAATTTTAACCTTCACATCCAAAAAGACGATAGATTGTTCGCTGTGTTGTTCAGTGAATTGTAAATTCAATTCATTAACATTGAGGAATTTAACAAACTTTTTCCAGGATTGAGCTGTACCATTCCATACAATGAATAAATCGTCTATGTAGCATAGCCACAGAATGATTTTGTCAGTGAAGATCTCATTTCCTTCAGCCCATACCAGGGTTTTTTCCCATTTCCCCATCAAAAGATTTGCCCTGGATTTGACGGAACAGTTCATCGTTGAAAAGAAAAATATTATTTTCTAGGCAGAGTCTTACCATTTCTAGGATCATTGTCGAATGGTCGAGGTAATTGAGAGAACGAGGTTTCAAGAAAGTATCACATGCTTTGATGCCATCCTCGTGTTGTATGGATGTGTACAATGACACCACATCCATAGTGGCCAGCAGGTACATTGGTTCCCACGGCAAATCATCGATTTTACAAAGGAAGTCAGTAGTGTCCTTTATGTAGGAGGGCAGTGTTGAAACAAATGGGCACAATACCTCATCCACAAATTTGGACATATTTTCGAGTAGCGAGCCACACAGTGTGACTATTGGTCTACCGGGAGGTTTGGAAGGATTTTTATGAATTGTAGGGAGGAAGTATATCGTGGGGATGGTGGAGTGTTGAGTAAACAAGAATTTCACCATGTCTTCATCCAAGATACCTGCATTCTCCCATTTCGCCAAGAATTCCCAAATTATTTTTTCCATCTGGTTGATAGGGTTTTTTTCAAGCTTTTTCAAGTTTTTCATAGCATCTGGAATCATTGAGCTGTCTATATGCTTCTTTAATGTAGTCCACCTTATTCATCAGGACAATGTTACAACCTTTGTCCGCAGGTTTGACTATACATCCGTCCATTTTACATATGTTTGACAAAGCATTGCGTTGTTTCCAGGACAAATTACTTGTCCTGGAAACAACTTGTCCAGAACAAATATGTTTGTTATATATATATATATATATATGATTTTCTTTATCTGGGTTCCAGTTCCTTACCTGTACTCTTTGGGGGATTCCTGGGTTCTACCCTCACTGTGTTTTTTAATCAGCCACAAGCCCTGCTCTCTTAATTTTTAGGGAGATGGTGAATTGTCGGACCAGTCCTGGGATGGTGACCTCTTCCCCAGTTTGAACTTCAACTGCATACGGCAGCAATTAATCTGACCAAAATGCTTTTTCAGGATTGTCAAAGGCCAGGAGGTTACCCCCCAGTCGGGACACGACTTTGCAATTAATTAAGTCCAAATTAATTGCCAATCAGTTGAGAATGTCACTGCCTAAATAGAAGGCAGAGAGGACATCACGCACAACCCCACAATTATACTCTATGCATTTGTTGCCAATGGACATTTTCAACATGCACCTGCTAGGCAGGAGATGTTTAGAATTGGGAGTTCCCAGGCCCATTTCCCACTTATCAATCAACTTAAATGTGGGAATGGTCTGATCTTTTAGGAGTTTGATGAATAGCGCTTCGCTGAGGAAGCTTCTTACATTTACAGGCATACTCTGGCGAGGACATGCGTCCTCGCCAGAGTCATTTACCTGACTGGGGAAGAACAGCTGTTCGCCCTTTTTCTGAATATCAACCAAGCTTTGAACTGGTTTTTCATCACCTTTTCTCATGGGATTTGGGTTTTCTTAAAATTGTGGATCAGTTTAAAATGACAGGGTATTTCCTTCCAGTGTGGAATGCCACTTAAAACTGGAAGGAAGGTTGATTTTGAAGAATAGAGAAGGGTTCCCATCGCCAGTTTGTTCTCCTACAGCAATTACAGTAATTTCGGGGACTTGATTGTTCCTAAAGGGGAACTCAATTTTGTAGACCGCTGCTCAACCATATGACATGTGCCATTTAGAGTTACATAGTTGGTGCTCTGTTTAAGTTTTATTGGCTGGTTAGTCTGGGTCAGAAGGACCTTGTTCATTCAGTCTATTAGGGGTGACAACCTCCAAAGGAGGTCATTCCCTAGGAGACAGGGTGTGCCCTCTGAAGTGATGACTATGACCGGGCGGTTCACCTTATGTCGCCCAATTTTGATCTCCAGATTCGCAGTCCCCTCGACGGAAATGTCATTTCCGTCGAAGTTCTGGAGTTGTCCAGGAAGAGGAGTGAGGGGAATTTGGTGACTCTTCACACTTTCTGAATTGATTTGATCAAATGCCTTTTTGGATAGAAGGGTGGCTTGGGATCCTGTGTCCCTCAGTGTTGAAAATGCACACTGGCCTTGTTTCTTGGTGTGGGCATAAAACCTGCCTCATTTCTGCTCCAGGGAGCAAAGGAAATGTGCTTTTTGGGCCAGCTGGGCAGTTAATTTCTTTATTTTGAACTCCGACACTGTGGGATCTTGGGTAGTTTTGTGTATCGGAGTTTGGGAATCTGTAAACAAAATTTGGCATCCTGAGATTTGGGGGATTTGGGATTACCCTTTTCCCCTTGATTCTGTGCTGTCCCCCTTTTCTTGGAGGCAGTCACTTGAACCGGTTTGGGGGGAGGATCCCTCATTTATTTCTGAGTCATTGGAGTGACATTTTTGGGGTTCAGGAGTTAGCTGTTCTAGGCCAGTCCCCATATTTGCCCAGTATAAGTTAGGGTCTTTTGAGACCCATTTTCTTTGGGAGGAATCCCCCGTCCTTGAAAGAGAAGACTTCCTCTAGGGTTTTGCAACTAGAAAGCCTGTGGAAAATAAGAATTCCCCCAAAAATCCCAAACCAGCCAATAACCCTGCTGCTGCCAAGAGGTGAAGAATACCCCAATTTTGGACCTAGAAATGGGGGGGGGCTAAGAATACACCTCCCGCTAACAAACCAAATGAGAGGAAGAGGAGACCCTCTGACCAGTCCCAAGCAGGTGATAGCCAGACAGGATACACCACAAATGTGTCCGCTGAGTCTGCTGACCGCATTAGCCAGAGGTACAAGGGGAACAGACCCATCTTAGGGTACGTATGACTCCCCCCGCTCAGGGGGGGATCCAACCAGGTAAGTACGGCTTCAGAAGATTGTGATGACAATTAGCTGAATATTTCTACTTGTCAGCTATAGGGTAGCCAGGTCCTGAGGAAGGCAATGATATGATATGATATGGTATTTGTAACACGCCTATACACAAGTGTTTCAATAAAATGCAGTTTTCCGAAAACGCTTATTTGTGCTAGGATGACCCAGCTTGGCACTGAGAAATTTCGTCGATTGCGTTTTGTATATGTACCAATGTAATGCTTTGCCTTGTGTTTGAATTTCTAATGAGCCATAATCAAACATTACGTTGATGCAAGGAATAGTCTATGTGATGTAATTTACAAAAATGTCATTGGACTAATGATGTGTTAAAGAATAAAAATGCTATGAGTTAATTGGTTAATGGATTGAGCTCTGGCTGATACCTACCAAGTGCTATATCAGAATGTTCTCTGTTTAATTAAAATTACATTTTAAAATGGACTCAAGACCGCCAGGAACGCCCCCCACCCCCCACCCCCCTTTGCTTGCGTTAATAGTGGAGCTGAACTCTTACTATGCTGCAATTGCTGTAAATACTCATAGCCAATCATTTGAGGTCTTTTTTCTACTGGTCTGTCGTCCACTGGCAGGGCAGTGAGTGTGGCTGGGGATGACAGGGCCACTCCCTTTAATGTGACCGGCCTGAGATCCTCCCTGGTAGCTTTAATGATTAAGTCGCCATGTGCTGCCTACATCCACATTACAAAAGCAAAACCAAACCCCACAGAGACCCCAACTGCTGCTCAAGACAATGCACGCCTTCAAGAACACAAAACCGAATAAAAGAAAACTTGACACATCTTATGTCTTGGTCATTTCCTTGACGTCTTAGCTGATTTTTATCAAATTCCATTTTTTGTTTCACTTCACGCATGCAGAGCAAATCAGCTTTAAGACTGTGTCCAAGGATGAAAACATTAGGGAAGAATCGCACAGAATCCTTGGTGTCCTTTGAAAGTAGTGGAATTTGCAGAGCACTCAAGTTGAGCGGCCCTGGAAATAGATGACTTGGCAGGAACAGAGAGCCTATTATTCTCTGTTGTTGCAACGTTGTCCTCCTTTCCATAATTCTTTTTAAACAGCCAGGAAACGAAGGAGTTCCAACGAGCAAAGCCAAGGTTTGAACGCTAGAAACACAAACATGATTGCAGTGGCTACTTTCATTGTATGGCTGCACATGTGCCAAAGTCCTTTCACACAAACTAAAGATGGCTGCTAGTTTGGGAGCACCACCTCTGAAGCACAAGTCAGTACAGACTTTGATGTTTGACTTTCTTTCAGGGCAAGAAGGACCGTGTTTGATGGATGAGGCTGGACATAGTTTGGTGGTTAGTAGCGATGGGATGGGTCGTTCCCCCGCTAAGCAGGGACGCACTACGTGCTGGTGTTTGCTCTACTGACAGTAGCATGGGCCTGTGCCTCTCCAAACACACTGAATTGGTGCCGGAAGCTGAGACGTCCTTACTCCCCGATTGCTGGTGACCGAGGGACAGTGGTGTTTGTGAGTGAAGGCAAAGCTATCGGTTTGGAGTCTTTATCCACCTGTTGGAGGCTGCTCCAAAAAGGACTGCCTGAATTGGGGCAGCTTCAAACGGCTAAGTTTCCACTGCCACAGAGGGGGTTCCATCCCCTGACCTCCCAGGGAATATGCCGCTGTGCACATCCTCGCCTCCTCTGCCATTTCATGCCCTCCTTTAAGTTTTCCATCAGGGCTATCACCCTTCGAGCCTTCCCTACGCTGTATCCCCCCGCCCACCACCCAAAGCACACCCGGCGTCTGCCCCCAGATCCGCCACGACTTCCCTCCAGATTTGCCACCCCTTCCCTTCAGATCTGCCAATCCCCCAAGCCTCCCCACGACCAATGGCCCCCTGACAGACTTACCTGCTGCCCTGCGACACGCCACTTCCTGCTTCTGGGACAGCGTCCAATCACGTGCATGCATTCTTCCCTAGGCAGCATTTCCTGGGCGAGGCCAGGAAACACGGTCTAAGGACTGCATGGCGATTTATCACTTTGCTCCAATGGAGAGGGATTATGCAGAAGACCAGATAGGGCAGAAGGAAAGGCGGGTCCCTATGTTTCCGGAAATATGCAACGCAAACGCAGCTTAGAGAGAAGCTTCAACAGCAGGAGGCTAGGGCTGCTCATTTGGCGGCAGATGAAATTCATGAAGAGAGCCAAATAACAGCTTGGTGGCAGCGACGCAGCAGACTAATAGCAAACATTTGGAGAGCACACGTAGAGCTTTTACAACTGCCTGCAAAAACAAGAACCATGTCGCACAGAAGCCGCACTTTAAGGGCTGAATCCAGAACGAGCTAGTGTGCTCCCGCTAGCCGTGAACATCTTCTCCCCTCTGGCCAGATGTAAGGGGCTTGCCAAATGTGGTGGGCAAGGGACAGACGGTCGGAGCAATGAAGAAGGACTACTTGTTGTACAAGGACAGATCCCTCTTGAAATTCCCAGTGCTGCAGATAAACAGCCAAACCCTCTTCGGTATGCATTGGAGGGAGGCGCCAGAGAATATTTTGTCTGGAATGGAGGAACCCTTCTTTATAAGTACTGTTGTGTACGTGGTACACGAAGCGCGCATGCGCGGCCGAGCGGGCCGGCGCATGCGCGCCAGTTAATAAAGGCGGCGCCCGGGGCAGTTCGCGCCGGAGCGCCGGAACAGGCAGACGTCTCTGGTGTGTGTTCCTGCGCGCCGCATATGCGCGCTGGTGCCCAGACCCAGGGGGGCCCACACTCCACCACAGTGCCCCCCAGGTTACAACACTGGCGACGAGGAGGTACGGTCCGCTTCCGTGCCCGACTACCTCGGAGAGACGGAAGTCTGCCGTATTACGGACCCGCGGAGCGCCGGCGGCCATCTTCTTTTCACTCGCTCCCCTTCACACGTGGCGACAGTGGTTGCGGCCCGACTGGGTGCTCGTGCGCCACTCGCCAGCGGTGTTGGAGAACACAGAAGAATAATTTTTGGAAAGCCCACAGTCCTGCAGGCGCAGGGCTGTTGCAACTAAGAAGAAAGAAGTGGGTTTTACACCCCAACCCTACCACGAGGCCAGGACAAGCCACCCTTCTCTCAAGACAGCCAACAGTGAGTACGTGGCGCTGAGATGGGTGAAGAAGCTGACGATGAGGGTGCCGCCGCCCCAATCCCTCGCAGAGCTCGTAGCTCCCTAGCCCCCATGCCGGAATTCGATACTACTGGCCCCCCTTCCAAGCTGGGCCCGAAGTGGCTATTGTGGGTCAAAAGACTAGATATGTTCTTCAGGGCATCTGGGGTGGACGATGATGACGCCAAAATCGCAACCATGATCTACTCGGCAGGCGCAGAAGTCCACAAGATCTACGACTCCCTCGTCATCCCCGTGGTCACGTATGACGCAGTCAAGCAGGCACTCAAAGACCATTTTCTCCCCATGGCTAACGTGGATTTTGATAGGTTTGTCATGGGCGCTGAGAGACAATTGGACGACGAGCCCCTAGACAAATTTTGCGACTGCCTGAGACACCTGGCGACCTCCTGCAGATGGGCCGACGAGGAGGAAATGGTCCGCAACCAACTACTGCAGGGGTGCAGCTCCGGAAAACTTCGGAGGCAGGTATTGAGAGAGCCTGGCCTGACCCTCCAGCAGATTTTGGACCTGGGTAGAGCACATGAGCTGGCGGAAGCCAGAGGTGCGAAAATGGACGCTGCCACGCGACCAGGGAATAACGAGGACGCATTTGCAGTAGGACGGTCAGCTGCGGGTAGGGCAAGATGGGCGCCGAGAAGGACCGATGCCACACCCACACCAGGCAATGCCCCATCGTGCTCGTACTGTGGGTATGACCTCCCCCACAGCGGTGACTGCCCGGAAAAGTCGAGAACATGCGCCCGGTGTGGCACACCGGGGCACTATGCCAGGATGTGCCGAGCTGCTTCCCCCGTTGCAGCAGGAAGGGGACCAGAGAGAGTTGGACGAGGAGGCGCTCGCAGAGTGAGAGGCATCTCCTCGATCGATCAGGGCCTGCAGGACCTGGATATCGCAGAAGAAGAAGAGGAGGAGGAAGAAGTTTTCTTCATCTCCGGCATCGCGAAAGGTCCCGGCACGAGGCGCCAACCCACATGCACTGTCAACATCGATGACGTTCCCACCCCCATTCTCATCGACACTGGGGCTTCGGTCTGCGTGCTAGCCACCAAACATTGTGTGGCCCTGCCAGGCCACGAGTCCTGCGGAAAAGGGTCCGCCCATTCAGGCCATGGAACGGAGCGACGTGCCATGGGGAACAGTGCACGCAGATTTCGGCTCGACCGGAAGAGGTCTATATTTCTTGGTAGTCACAGACCAGTGGTCGAGGTACCCGGAAGTGGAACTCGTGGAATCCACCGCCAGCGATCACACCATCCTGGCCATGGACAAAATCTTCGCCACCCATGGTTTCCCACTTGAGATCTGCTCAGACAATGGAGCGCCGTTCCAAGGGCAGCGGTTCGCCAGATACTGCGCTGAACGAGGCATCAAGCACCGAAAGGTGACCTCGCTGTGGCCAAGGGCCAATGGAGAGGTTGAGCGTTTCATGCGGACGCTTAACAAAATTTTTCGTATCTCTGTCAATGAAGGGGAGGACCTGCGCCACAACTTAATCGACTTTCTCCGTGAGTACCGGTCCACCCCACATCGGTCCACCGGAATCGCACCCGCCGAGGCGCTGTTCAGGCGAATACCCAGAGGGCTGATACCGGAAGCGGGTGACCGACGCCCAGGAATAATCGATGGTGCACAGGTGGCAGCAGACAGAGCCGCGAGAAACGAGAGCGAGACAACAAGGCGGAGGCTGCCGGAGAAAGAGCAGTAGGAGACACCGTCCTTGTCCGGAACAGGAAACCGGAAGGAAAACTCTCAATGACTTACGAAACCCAACCAATGGGAGTAACTCACGTCAAAGGCTCCATGGTCACGGCTGCGAACGCTCGAGGGACGGTGACCCGAAATGTGTCCTTCTTCAACCGCATAGGACCCGTGGCAGCGGAGGAAGAACCCGATCCTGACCAAGGACTAGCGGCAGAGGCGCCCCCGGAAGGCGTTGAACCGCCCGAAGATCCGGGGGGGCCAGAGAACCTCGAGAGGAGCTCGCCCAGGTACCCGCGCAGGGAAGGGCGCCGCCCCCCACAAAGATTCCAAGATTTCATCATGGACTCTGCAGCCTGAGTAACTAAGTCTGTTAAGTATAAGTTGTTTTGAGCCATGTTGGCTCCCCATGTTTAATGTGTTTGTTGTTTGAGGGGGAAAAGGAGGGATGTTGTGTACGTGGTACACGAAGCGCGCATGCGCGGCCGTGCGGGCCGGCGCATGCGCGCCAGTTAATAAAGGCGGCGCCCGGGGCAGTTCGCGCCGGAGCGCCGGAACAGGCAGACGTCTCTGGTGTGTGTTCCTGCGCGCCGCATACGCGCGCTGGTGCCCAGACCCAGGGGGGCCCACACTCCACCACAGTGCCCCCCAGGTTACAACAAGTACCAGATGGCCAAGGAGCTAGGCAACGTGTGATCTACTTAAGGTAGGTCTGTGTATAAGGGGACTAATACATCCACTACAGGAGTCTGTGTCTGACCTTGTGGTCACAGGTTCTAATCCCTGCAGGTCCTACAACCCTTCATCCTTCTGAGATTGATAAAATGAGTACCATTAAATTGGGTAATGATAAGCATCTGTTATCTGTCAGTAGCGGCAAAATATCCCTCCTGGGTGTGAACGTCCGCTCTACAAATACACCTGTTATGTTATTTTAAGGACCTGCAGGGGCGGTCCCCTAATTACCTGTTCTGCTTTTGCTTGGCCACGTGGGTAAGACCTCAGACTTACCTTCCAATGGCCCTAACAGAACGAAGTATTGGATTCAGACATGCAGAAATAAATCACTCCCGGACCAATACCTGTGATAAAAAAATGTAAATGGCTCGTTATAGGCCCTTTATTCACTCCTCATATATACATATATATATACAAGGTGGTCTACTACAGCAGATAGAATGCACAAGGCTCATCTGCTGCAGCAGATAGAATGAACCGGGCAGGTCTAGTGCAGCAGATAGAATGCACAGAGCTGGTCTGCTGCAACAGATAGCAAGCACAGGTCTGGTCTCCTGGGGCAGATAGGATGCACCGGACAGATCTGCAGCAGGTAGAATGCCCAGGGCTGGTCAACTGCAACAGATATAATGCACAGGGCAGATCTGGTGCAGAAAATAGAAACACCCATGGCTGGTCTGCTGAAGCAGATAGAATGCACAGGGATGGACTGCTGCAGCAGAGAGAATGCACAGGTCTGGTCTGCTGCAGCAGATAGAATGCACAGGGATGGATTGCTGCAGCAGAGAGAATGCACAGGGCTGCTCCGCTGCAACATATAGAATGCACAGGGCTGGTCTGCTGCAGCAGATAGAAAGCACAGGGCTGGTCTGCTGCGGCAGATAGAAAGCACAGGGCTTGTCTGCTGCAACAGGTAGAATGCACATGGTTGATCTGCTGCAGTAGATAAAACGTACAGGGCTGGTCTGCTGCAGCACATAGAGCACCCATGTCTGGTCTGCTGTAGCAGATAGAATGCACATGGCTGGTCTGCTGCAGCAGGTGGAATACACAGGGATGGTCTTCTATGGCATATAAAATGTGCAGGGCTGGTCTGCTGTAGCAGATAGAATTCCCATGCCTGGTCTGCTTCAGCAGATAGAATTTCCATGGCTGGTCTGCTGCAGAAGAAAGAATACCCAATGCTGGTCTGCTGCAGCAGATAGAATGCACAGGGCTGGCCTGCTGCAGCAGATAGAATGCACAGGGCTGGCCTGCTGCAGCAGATAGAATGCACAGTGCAGGTATGCTGTAGAACATAGACACACTCCTGGCTAGTCTGCTGTAGCAGATAGAATGCACATGGCTGGTCTGCTGCAGCAGGTGGAATACACAGGGATGGTCTTCTATGGCAGATAAAATGTGCAGGGCTGGTCCGCTGTAGCAGATAGAATTTCCATGGCTGGTCTGCTGCAGCAGAACGAATACCCAATGCTGGTCTGCTGCAGCAGATAGAATGCACAGGGCTGGCCTGCTGCAGCAGATAGAATGCACAGTGCAGGTCTGCTGTAGCACATAGACACACTCCTGGCTAGTCTGCTGGAGCAGATATAATCCCTGTGGCCTGTTCAGCTGGAGCAGGAAGAATGCTTATGGATGGTCTGCTACGGTAGGTAGACCCTACATGGCTGATGTGCTGCAACAATTAGAATGCACAGGACAGGATGCTGCAGCAGATATAAACACTGATGTCTGGTCTGCTGCCGCAGATAGGAAACCCCATGGCTAGTCTGCTGCAGCAGATAGAATTCACAGGGTTGGTCTGCTGCAGCATATAGAATGGACAGGGCTGGTCTGCTGCAGCATATGGAATGCACAGGGCTGGTCTGCTGCAGCATATAGAATGCACAGGGCTGGTCTGCTGCAGCATATGGAATGCACAGGGCTGGTCTGCTGCAGCATATAGAATGCACAGTGCAGGTATGCTGTAGAACATAGACACACTCCTGGCTAGTCTGCTGTAGCAGATAGAATGCACATGGCTGGTCTGCTGCAGCAGGTGGAATACACAGGGATGGTCTTCTATGGCAGATAAAATGTGCAGGGCTGGTCCGCTGTAGCAGATTGAATTCCCATGCCTGGTCTGCTTCAGCAGATAGAATTTCCATGGCTGGTCTGCTGCAGCAGAACGAATACCCAATGCTGGTCTGCTGCAGCAGATAGAATGCACAGGGCTGGCCTGCTGCAGCAGATAGAATGCACAGTGCAGGTCTGCTGTAGCACATAGACACACTCCTGGCTAGTCTGCTGGAGCAGATATAACCCCTATGGCCTGTTCAGCTGGAGCAGGAAGAATGCTTATGGATGGTCTGCTACGGTAGGTAGACTCTACATGGCTGATGTGCTGCAACAATTAGAATGCACAGGACAGGATGCTGCAGCAGATATAAACACTGATGTCTGGTCTGCTGCCGCAGATAGGAAAACCCATGGCTAGTCTGCTGAAGCAGATAGAATTCAGAGGGTTGGTCTGCTGCAGAATATAGAATGCACAGGGCTGGTCTGCTGCAGCATATGGAATGCACAGGGCTGGTCTGCTGCAGCATATAGAATGCACAGGGCTGGTCTGCTGCAGCATATAGAATGCACAGGGCTGGACTGCGCCCATCTCCAAACTACTGGTACAGTAATCAAGTTGAAGGTTCTAAGAGGCACGTGTTTTGGGGCTGGGAGAAGTCACCTCGTTTTGGGCAATATGTTGGACCGATTAGTCTAGTGTTGGATTTCGCAGTTCAGCTGTCACCATTGATGGTGGTCCTTCCAGAGGAAATCATGTATACGGTCTTAGTGGTTCTTACCCTCCCATCCTACCCTTGCCTGGTCGTGCCTGGTCGTGCCTGGTCGTGCCTGGTCTTTCACCACTCCAGGCGTTCCTACTCGACATTAGAGGAAGGCTTGAGGCTGGATTGATGTTTAATTTGTGGCATGCATACCCTTTACTGTTGCTCTCTAGTTATTTGCTACCTTCTGCAGCTGTAGCTTTAAAATCAAATAAAGCTTTTTGCAAAAAGAATTGTCCGTTTACAGATGATCCTGATGTAATAGCCAGCAATCTGCAAACTGGGGGTCTCTGGATGTTTTGGCTCCCATGATCCCTCACTGTTGACTGTACTCACTGGGACTGATGGGAGTTGTAGTCCAAGACATCTAGGGAAATAAAAATTGCATGGCCCTGCAATAAACCTTCAAGAAGTGAATGACAGTGGAATGGGCAGAGTGTTGCACCGCAGTGTTACAGGAACTGAAATATTCAGACATATTGTGCGACAACTGCAAAAGTAATGGCTTAATTGCATTAGAGAACACACGCCAAAGGTTATGATACAATTGGTTATTTATAACGTGCCTGATACCCAGAGGTTTGTATGTGCGGATCCGGGGATCGAACCTGCGTCTTGCTTCCAAGGCGAGCACGTCGCCCCTAGGCTATCCTCCCGAGTGACAGTAGTACTGCTGTCACTTGCTGTCAGTAGGTTGCTGTATTTGTGGACAAGGGCACTACGGTCAGCAACAAGCCTGCGTTAATTATGTATCATTGTGTTCTCTTTGGGGATCAGAGTGAGCCAGTCATCATTTCCTTTGCTTTGCTTGAGCTACAAGAAGCAAATGACACTTACACAAGTGCAGCTCTCCCCGAGTCGAGGCGTTGCTAGGGGAGAGCTGAGAGGGGCTATAGCCCTGTTCTTTTTTGGTTGTAGCCCCGGATAGAAGCTCAGGGGCTTACAACCAAAAGCCTAGCTAACCCCGAGCCCCGACACCCTCGGCATTAGCGTAGCCCCGGATCTTTTCCAGACCTAGCAACACCCCTGCATCATGAAACCTGTGTTGCATGAGTTCTGGATTGGTGTGTATTCTGAAGTAGTAGCTGTAATGCTTGGTAAAAATGGCTGACTCACAACCTTATTTAGAGCTGAATTTGCAAAACTGGTATTGTCTCTGCATAATCTAGCTCAGCGTCTAGAAATTGCTCTTCCAGGTGCATTTAATGAAACAGGCTGTGATAATCATTTAAAATCCCCAGGTCAGTTGGAAGCCTAAGTGAAACAAGGGCTTTAACTACAGCCCAGGGCATTACCTAGCCCGGTAATGCCACTCCGTGGGGATTATATTGATATTAGTACCCCGGCACATTGAACCGGGGTACTAACAGTGTTTTCTTAAAGTTGAGAAACAACGAGGTAGCCGTTTATCAACCTAAAACAAAACTACAAAAGAAGATGCCGCTATGGATTAGGGAGAAAGGAACTACATGTAGTCCCTTCTCCCTTTCCATGGAGGCTCTTCACGTGTCGGGCACATGCCGGGAACACTACTGTTCCCTGTGCCGGTGAGGGACAAGGCAGTGCAAGCCTAGTGGAGCGGTCGGGGGAGGGGCAAAATATACGGAAAAGGTGGGTGGGAGGTGGGAGGAAGGGGATGCAGGGGCTTAGGGGAGCACTTACCTGATTATCCGGCTGGGGGAAGATGGTAGCCTCCAGTTTTAGGGCCAATGTCCGATTCCCTTCAAGAACTTAATGCCTTATCACAGCTCTACAGAAAGGTGGCAACACAATTGTTGATGCACATAGGCTTTTGCTGGGTCAAGGATTTCGGTTTTCAGCAATGAAGGATGCTCCTGGAGACATTCGAAGGTTTGGAGAATTATTCCCAACTCACAGGGAAGGGCTACGGCAATCTCTCTCACTGAAGGGCCGCTTTATGAAAGTGCCTCAGTTAATATTGCTAAAGGATGTGCTACTGCTTCTGATCAAGACCTTATAATCGGTGTCGGTGTATTGGATGCAGAGAACACACCTGCTCTTGATGAAATAGCCCTTTACAGAGAGACTGACATTCAGAGGCAGCTAATCAGAGACACTGCGCACGCCTTCAGATACTTTAAAGATTTTAGTGCTAAGAGTTGCCCCGAAGTAGTAGGGATACTAGTTGTCTGCATGGAAGCCCTGCCAGCAAGCAAGACAGGCTGTGAAAAGGGTTTCAGTGGCACGAGCCTAACTGCTTCCCAGGGCAGGCCATCCCCCCATGCAGTCACATGTTCTTCCCGCGTACAGGGGAGACCTAATGGTACTCGAGTAAACTACTGCTGTGTGCAAAATATTGGCTAGCAAAATTGGGTGGTCAGCAGATGAAAGGCAATGTGAGTGAACTCAGGTGAAGAAAGAGGATCCTGAAAATGATATTTTTGGGTTCTGGGAAATTGTGAATGAAATATTTGGAAAGCTTTGGCGCTGCTGCCACTCGCAGTCCTACCTTACATCGGAGTACATACAAAGGCTTTGATGTGGATCTCTGCTTGCTTGCCCGGAGTAAGGATGCTTTATTTACATTCAATAAATTATAAATTGGCATTTTTTAGTTTTTATTTTAATGTGATTTGCACAACACAACCCTTTCTAAACAACACACCTCACTTATGCCTCTATTCAGGTCCGGCCTTAGGGCAGGACGGGCCGGCCTTAGGGCAGGGCGGGCTGGGCGACAGCCCAGGGCGCCATTAATCCCCCTGCCACACAACCTCGGGGGAGATTTTTTAAGGGCTCCCCTGAGTTGCCGTAGTGGGAGAAGGCGTGGCAGGCGCCCTATTGTTATTAAATGCACCCGTGACAGCGGGCGCTTTTAATAACAATAGGGTGCTGATGCCAAAGCATCAACACCCTATTGAGATGATTACCTCCCCGCTCTGACGCGGGAGCGAGGTGGCTTTCATTAAAATAGGGCACTCATGCATTAGCCTGAGCATCCTATTCAAGTGATTAACTCCCTGCTCAGATGCCAAAGCAGAGAGTAAAAAATAAATAAATCATAAAACGTCTGGGGTGCTGCCGGCGCTAATGCCAGCACTGCCTCTATCATGGCCAGGGCTTAGTCAAATATGTTACCCCTTTCAGTTTCTGTTATATATATATATATATATATATTGTTTCTGTTTTATATATATATATATATAAATATATTGTTTAGGCTACGCCCCATATCTCGTAAGGCTGCATCCCTGTGCATCACTGTGCTGTTAAGGCAACTTCCCCATTGCATTCTTCTTGACCTGATGGTCCAAACTTAGAGTACTCACCCACTGTCAAGGGGCCAAAAGATCCATTGCAATTTATTTATTTTATTTATTTTTATTTATTTAGATTTGTAAAGCGCACTGCAGCCCACGGGCATCAAGGCGCTAAGAGGTGCTTGAGGAGGCTTACTTATGGGTTACATGAAAGCTGCCCAAGGATGATTCTTATACATGGTAAGGTTAATACGCACATAAGAGAGAGCTGCGTGTTCAAGAAGGCTGCTTGGTAACAGATGCAGCAGTTAAGAGAAGCAGGTTAGAGCAACAGATTCAAACGAAGAGCACGGTTTTCATCGCCATACGGAAGGCTGCATGGGAGTCAATGTTCCTGATTGTCAATAAAACCAGTGGAGCTGCTTTTGCACATAGCTCCCAACTCACACGCTTTCGGCAGGTGTCACCCGCCTTGTAAAGAGCTGACTCCCCCGCCAAGCCTCCTGCATGCCCATTCATTTCAATGGGCTCTCACCCGCCAAACACAAAATCGTGTGTTTTCACCCGCCTTTGCGACACAAATGGATGAGAGCTATGTTTACATTCATTTATTAAATTAAACACCCTATCTCCACTCATAGCTCTCAACTCACCCGCTTTTGGCGGGTGTCACCCGCCAAAGCATCTACACACCCGCCCACCCGCCAGCTCATCTGTTTCACCCGCCTTGGCAAAGGTGGGAGCTACGATTCATATTTTTGCCGGGACCCGATTTCGAGATCCCGAAATCGGGTCCCGGCGCGACTCTTCCTGCGCGAATGGAGGCGTGAAAAGCAAGTGTCATGCTTTTCACGCCCCCATTTCCTCCCCCTTCCCCTCCCTGGCGCTCTCCTCCAATGAGAGGATTGTGCCTGGGAGCATTCCTCCCCACCCCCCTCCCGTAAAAGGTCAGCGACATAGAAGTAGGACTGCCGTTTCATGTTTTTACGGCAGTCCTACTTTTATGTTTATGGCCTTTCTGGGTTTTCACCCGCCTTGGGGCCGCTACTACAGATAGTCTCAGTCAACAATTTAAAATCGCAACTGCACAGTGTATTAATGTCTACGGGCGGGAGGGAGAATGCATCTGCGCACGTCAGGTCGAGAACATGTTTTCATATTTCAATTTCCGAAACAAGAAAAAGACATCTGATAGTTTGTCACTATTGTTATATAAAGTTCTGATGTTTGAATTACGATAGCTCCAGTGAGGAAACCTGATCTCGCGAGAAGAGATATATACTATACCCGCTTGGATGACTCGTGTTTCCGAGCATGTACACTAGAGGGCGCACAAGGCTTTCTATATGACATAGTGGAAGATTTTCAGAAGCTGCTGTTGTTTGCTGTTCTCTGATATGCTTTTCGACAAAGCTCCAATTCCCAGGAACTGAATCACACTGAGTTGAACATTTCCGAGAAATGAACAAGTTAACTCCAGAAATGCCGAAATAAGAAATAAAAAACGTTTACATGACTTTGGCATCCTTACAAATATGTTCTTGGAAAACGTGTTTGTTGCGCGAAAAAGAAAGGTGAGGCAGTTTCCCATGACAATAAAATAGTGCCTTTACTCAGCATCTGCTTGGATTAGAAGACTCGTCTACAGTGTGCGTACGTTGCATATCCCCAATTGTTTAAAGTCACTGGCACATTATCCATTTTCAAGACCAGCCCTGGACATTTATGGAGCACTTCTCGGCACAGTCCCCCCAGCGTCACCTCTCCCTGGGCCCCTCCAGTGCACCCTTCTGCCTTGCCTGGCTGACACTGATAAGTGGCACATATGGGCTGGGTGCACTTCCGTGTTCCTCGGTGTCAGGAGCCATGTGTCTGGGGGGCCTCCCTGAGCAGACGTAGGTGGCAACTGAGCGAGCCGTAGTATGGGAGCAGCACAGCTGTACTAGCACCTTTCAGCGTGCAGAGAGCAGGCAGCCATCTCCTGCTTCTCCTCATGTAAGAAGGATAGAGGACGGGGCCTTGCCAGGGCTTAGCCCAAGCACTTATTTCTGAAGCCCGGCACTTATTTCTAATCCTAGCTTGATTCTGTTTAAGGCTTCCTGTTCTATGGTATTGATTTTGCCGCCATTCCGTCTGTATTTTTTTGGACTTTTTTCTGTATTTAGCCACATTTATTTTTTGTCATATAAAAAGATAATTCACATCCAGTACTTTTCAGCATTTATTGTAATTAAAAATGCATTTATTAAAGCAGACATGCAGTCATATAGGAAAGAAATGCTAGCTCCATTTTTTCCATAACAAGAAACGGTTCGTCCTGTGGCTGCTGCTGCATTAAGATATATGCTGTCAGCAATTTCAAGAACTTTAATGCTATTTTTATACAACGTTTACATTCTCCATGCTGCCAATCTGCAGTGTGATTGGCCTGTGAGGTATGAGTGACATCATTGAGAACCAGACAGACCTCTTTTTTCCGTTTTGTTCCATTTTTATAAATGAATACAAACAGAAAGCAGATTGATTTCTGTCTGTATTTATGTGTAAACATCAGTAAAAACGGAAACCTGGAAGCCTTACTTATGTTGTTGTGTTTTGGCAAATGTATTATTTTAACTGTCAGTCATAGTAATACAAAAACAACAGTGTGCTCTGACCTGGGTGTCTTCATCCTGGGCTGGCTCATTGTTATCCACAAACTTGATAACCCAGGATGGCAAGGCATGGCTATTTATCCATTTTCATGAATAAGAATGAGTTAGAAGCTGACAATGTTGGGCACGGATGCTGGCCATGCCCGCACACTACACCAATCAACCTGCTTGACATTGTTGCAAATTCTCTACTGTAATAATCAGCAAAGTGGGTTGACAACAAAGGGACAGTCACCAGCCAGCAGCCTCAACACGGGCAAAGTCAGACAAAACACCAATATCAAAGAGGAGTGCCTAGCATGAGTGCCAAGCCAAGGAAGATGTTCTTCCTGCAGTGTTTGACAGGCACTTTCATCAGTTCAGTAAGGATTTTGCCTGCATTTGTCCAATCATTTACCATCGAAAGAAAGCATGTTGGCTCTTGTTTTCTATTGATAGATCGTTAAGATGTTCCACCTGCCACTAATAGGATCACAGCAAAATATTAACAATACTGGGCCTCAGTACAAGTATGGTGGTAAGTGGTAAAATTGGCGGTAAATCTGTTACCAAACTACACCAAATTATGACTCCGAAAATTGGCGCTAATTCCGATGGTGGAATTACCTCTGGAGAATTGGCACAATTAGCGCTCGGGTTAATTCCATTGGCAGAATTACTGCCAAAACCGAAACACCTATTTCCACCGCTTTACAAGATGCAAATCAGTGGAATTACCTCCAAAAAACAGCAGTAATTGAGCAACAAAAACAGCGCTGTTACTTCCACCAGAAAGATGGAGGTAAATGCAAACAGGAGATTGAAATCAACGCATAGGTGAACCAGATCCACTCAGAGGGAGTATAAACGATCCACACCTTCCCCCCACACTCATCCAAGCAACATGCATCCACAAGCAGCCGTTGATCCACAATCTCCTACTATTCATCCAGCTGCAGCAGCATGCAAGACCCCAGCAGGGAAGGAGACAGGCACCACAAAGGTGCAGAACACATGTCGTGGAGGGCACCCAAACAATGTATTCGCCCATGCACACGATATGATATGATAGGTTATTTATAATGCGCTTAATACCCAGATGTTTCTAAGTGCAGACTCAGGGATAGAACCTGTGTTTCTCCATGTCGTCTTGCTTCCAAGGCGAGCACGTTGCCCCTGAGCTATCCTCCCAAGGATGGACACTGACGGACAGCCAATCAGTGACACTCTATCGGTTGGACCGTCCCACCATCACAGACCTGCTCACACTGATCCAGGCTGATCTCCAGAGTGCCATTGCAATCAGAACTGCTGCTCCTCCCCCCCCTGCTGAAGCTTGGGTCTGTCCTACACTATTGTGCCATGGCCGGATTCCAGCACACTGTCAGGACAATGTATGGAATGTCCCAGCCCACTTTATCAAAGGTGCAGGACCAAGTCCCGGATGCGCTCCTGAGGCATGCAGATCAGCAGATCTCTATGCCCCCCACCCAGACGCGGTTGCACGCAGCAAATGCATGTTTCTACCCAATGGCCCAGTTTCCCAACACCATAGCGGCAGTGGATTGCACACATGTACCATTGTGGCATTAGAGGCCTCCCAGGCAATGAAGCAGGCGTACCGGTACAGGAAACAGTACCTTTCCATGAATATCCAAATGACATGTGATGCAGACCTCACAATCAGCCACTGCTGCACCCTATACCCTGGAGCCACATATGATGCCATGATACTGAGGAACAGCACCCTACCAGCGTACACGGACACACACAGAGGACAGCTTACCCGGCTTGTGCGTAAGCAGTAGTCCATTTGAATAAGACATATCACTATGACTCACATGGGGAATGGAATGAGAAGTTATGTGACACAACTACAAGTACCATGATGCATCAAAAATAAAGCACTGAACAGGCGATGAGCCATGACTGACTCACCCCAGTACACAGACTGAACTCATGTGACTATACAGGGCATCCTGGTATGCAAGGCACCCATCAAACCCATTCCCTGACAAAGCAGGGTCATAGGCAGGCACATGGCCTACCACCACATCAATCGTGACAACTGTATTGGTGATGACAGCGCATAGACAAATACACGATGAATGGCATCTCATACACTGTGAATGACTGCAAGTGTACCATGTTGGCCAATTCCCATCCACCGCATTGTAATCAAAGTGTTCCATTCACATGTACTGATGTGCGCACAATGGCTGACGTGACATGAGGCCCATACACATGTACCTCGACCCACACTCCGCTATGTCTCACACTGTCGATTCATGTATTGCAGGTGATGCAGGCTTTCCAGAGTTTCCATGGCTGATGACACCCGTGAGGGACCCTGGTACACCACAGGAGACGCCTACAACGAAGCAGAGGAGGACAAGGTCATGCATTGAGCACACATTCGGATCGCTGAAGGCCAGATTAGGTGCCTCCACAACACATGTGGTGCACTCATGTACGGTCCTGAGAAAGTTGGCAAAATTGTAGTCATATGTGCAATGTTGCACAACTTGTGCATACGAATGAACATAGAAATGCCTCCAGATGAGGACCTTCCCCCCCACTCCCCGGGGCTCAAATGAGGAAGACAATGCAGGTGTACACAGGGCACCTCAGGACATACATGGGGAGGTGAGGGAAAGATGAATCAATTTCACCTGACTTGGCACATAGGCACCACATACGTCACTGTACATGCACTGAATGCATGTGACACCATGAAACTGACACCATGAAATAGCACTGTACAAATAATCATGACTTAACTGTGGTTCATTTGTCCAACCAACTTACCCTGACCCCCAAGACAAACACCCACCCCACACCCTGAACCCCAACACAATCACCCGCTTGCGCTTCCTTTTGTCCCCTTTGTCCGCAGGCAGTGAAGCACAGGACGTGCGGCGCAGTGAGCGCCTAGGAGGAGTGATTGCCAATCACCCCTCAGTAGGTATGGAGGACACCAAACCTGCACACTGCCCCAGAGGTGTTCCATAGTAAGATGTATGCCCCTTGGCCATGGGCTCATGTGAGGCCGATAACTGTTCCACCAGCTCCCTCACCCTCTGGCTGACAAGGCTGGTGCTGGCATTACTATGGGCTGTGTTCCTGCACAGACGATCGATGGATTGGGACAGCGCCTTGCTGACCCCCAGGATAACACTTCACATGGCCTGGGAATGTCCCAATTGCTCCTGCGCTATTGCGTGCATTTCTGCCTGATGTTGTTCCATCCTCTCAGGCTGATCCCGGATGGCCTGCTATGTGGGAGCCGCCGGCACTGGGTGTGGGGATTGTCGTGGTGCCAGACCCCCATTGGTGGATGCACAATGAGGTGGCTCTGCCTAGTCATCAGAGGAGGATTCATGCCGGAATTGCGGTGTACGGCGGGGTGACAAAGGTGAGGATGATGAATGCATGGGGGAGAGGCTTCACAGGGGGGCGAATTCAGGCAGAAAATGTCTCGTGGGTGAGTGAGGCTGACTGGAGGTGGGTGTGGAAGACTGTTACTGCCCATCTGCAGTGGGTGCTGTGGGCTGCTCACATGGCAGGCTGTCATCCAGACTCAGGCCAGGGTGTGTTTCAACAGTGTCCCCAGTGGTGGCGGTGGGTGCCCCTGTTGCAGGTGAAGCTGTTGGCTCCCTATTGGTCTGAGTTGGCCTTGCAGTAGTTTCCTTTGCACCAGTGTCCATGGAGGTGGACGGCACTGTTGCTTGAGGCCTTTTCCTGGGTGGTAGGCTACCACTCCTGGACCTGCCATGGCCTGTGGCTCTTGTGGGGCCTGTTGGTGCTGGTGCCGTGGAGGTATTGGTACCTTCTGTTGCTTCCTGGGGGTCTTGTGTGTCTTTTGGGAGACATGAAAATGTGTATTAATACATTGATGGTAATGTGTCTGGTGAGTAGACATATACTTTCACTTGTACTATCGGGTCACAGGGTGTTAGTCCTCCAGGGGGGCATGCCTCATGTGACTGGCAGCATGGCAGTCTTCTGCATTGATTGGGGGCGAACACATGGTCGGTGTGATGAACCTGGCTTGCTTGGGGCATCCTGTTCAGCGCATCAATGACAGACAGATTACGTGTGCACTTGCACATCAGAATGGTTATTGCTTGGTTTTCTTGTAGTGCCGTCGGCTGATGTGTGACCTGCTAGTTGTGGGGAGTCATGTTGACATGATGTCAGACATCATTGTGTCCATGTGGGCCTTTGTGCTACTTTTCAGTTGCTGTGGTTGTTAGTCTGACACACACGTCCAGTGATGCTCTTTGATGGGCATGCGCTACGTCTTTGATACCATGCTTGCTGTGTTGACTGTGCCTGGGTGACAAGTGTGCAAGCAAGGGGTGGTTGTGATGTGCGCTGCAGATGTGCATTGGCCCTTCTTGCTACTAGACTTGGCCACGTCATGCCCTCCCCATCCTGCGTGGTTGTCATGTGGGGCGTATCATGGCATGTTATGTTATCTTATGTTATAACATTTCTATAGCGCCAAAGCCCTCAGGCGCCTAAGCGCTCCTTCACAAGCAGAAAAGGATCAGTGAGGATGACCGAAGATTAGATGAAGAGTACTGTTTTCAAAAGCTTTCGAAAAGCCAAGTGGTTGCTTTCTTCCCTGAGTGCCAGAGGTAGATTGTTCCATGCCTTTGACACAAGCACTGAGAAGGAACGTCCATTTCCACAAGCTCTCTTGGTCCTTGCCACCTGTAAGAGTTGGGTGGAGGTAGAGCGAAGATTTTTTGTGGGCTGGTATATAGTGATCTTATCCTTTAGGTAGCTCAGAGCTGTCCCATAGATGCATTTGTGACACAGGGTCAGCATTTTAAAGGAGATCCTGGCTGATATTGGTAGCCAGTGTAACTCCTTTCTGGCAAAAGAGGTGGGTTCAAATCTTTTCATGCCGTAAATTATAGGCACAGATGCGTTCTGGATTTTCTGCAGTCTGAGAATATATTCTCTGCTAGCTCCCCCCAATAGGGCAATGCAGTAATCCAGGCGTGGCAAAATAACGACCCTGACTAGTTTGGCTCGAATATTTTTAGAAATTAATGGGGCGACCTGTCTCAGTACTCGCAAGTGGTATTGGGTATTCTTTTCAATGGCATCTACTTGAGCCCATGCATCCAAGGAGGCCTGCAGGTATGCACTAAGAGTCTTCACCTTATCAAACACTTCGATGAGGATATCCTCAACCAAGAATCTGGAAAAAGCAGGAACTAAGGCCTCTCTAGATTTCTTGCACCCGTAAATCATAAGTTCCGTTTTCCTGGCGTTTAGGCATAGCCAATTTGTAGTCATCCAGTTCTTTATAACTCTGTAGACCTCATTAAGTTAGTACTGATCTTCCTGATGGTCTCCTGATTGCTCCATTGACAGTTGGAAGTTGTCGGCGTAATTTGTAAAGAAGAAGCCCAGCTTTTCCAATTCTCAACAAAGAGGAACTATATAAATGTTGAAGAGCCGAGGTGAAAGGCATGCCCCTTGAGGGACGCCACACATAATAGTTTCCACGTCAGAGAACGCGTCTCCCCATTGTGCCCTAGATCTTCTACCCTCCAGAAAGGATCTGACCCAATCTATTGTCTCAGTAGCTTGTCCACCCGTATCTAGCAGTCTATTCAGTAATATCTTATGGTCTAAAAGATCAAAAGCTGCGCTAAGATCTAACAATATTAACAGGCCGTTCTACTTCTCTCCACTAAAGTCAGCATGTGGGTTTGGAGGTCCACCAGAGCGCTCTCTGTACCATGAAAGCGACGGAAGCCTGATTGTCTTTCATGTAACCAACCTGTATTTTCAATGTGGAGTTGAAGGTAGTTTGTGGCTACCTTATCGACCAGCTTTAAGAAGAATAGTGTTCGTAATAGGCCGGAAGTCGGTAGCGTCCTTGGGGTCTGAAGCCAGCCTTTTTTTAAAGGGGCGTGACAGCCACTGTTTTGATGGCCTGTGGGACAGTGCTGTGCCTAAAAGAGGCATTAACGAATCTACATACAAATGGAGCAAAAATGCCTAGTTGGTCCAGGATTATCTTTGAAGGGATGAGATCCCCCGGACAACTGGTCGGGTTCATGGCTCTCATAATACCTTCAATCTCAGTGACTGAAATCTCTGGAAATTTAAATCCTATCCTATGGCTTCAATGACTCATGTTGTTATGGCCTGCAGTCTCACGTGGATGGGTCATGCATTGTCGAGTTTGATGTCACATGGATGCATGGAAGTATATGCATGTGTACATGCCATCATGGCGTTTCTTCAATGGTCCCATCATTCACTCAGGTACTCACCAGATTCCCCCTGAGTGCTGGCTCCAATCTCCAGCAGATCCCGTGCCCTCTATGCCCACCATATGAAGGATGCCACTGACCATCTACTTCCATGGGGCCAGCTGAAGTGGTTCAATGCTCCCTCCACCAGTGGCAGCCATCTCCCTGCGGTGGTTGGCAATCAGGCTGCGGACTATGGACTTCAAATAATTCCAGCATTTTTTCTGCGTAGTGTTGGACATGTCCTATGGCCACCACCTTGTCCCTGATTTCGGACCAGATTGCATTTTTACACTGCTGGCTGGTCTTTCTGAGTTGGGCCTCATATAGTTCTTCCGAGTGGGCCGACTCCTGCTCCATACATTTTGTCTTTAGCATCCTCATATCCGGCACCCTGAATTTGCCCTTCCCTGCCAACATGTTTTTACTTGTCTCTGGGTCTGGATGGCACCCCTACGGCCTGATTTTTAACGGATTGCATTTTTCAAAATGGCCACCGCAGTCCTTCCTTTTTACGCAATGATGAATTTACATTGATTTACCTGGCTGTAACGGTAATTTCCGCAGATTTATTGCAGAATTATCGCTGCTAGCTCATTTTTCTGTGTTAATTTCGCTGGGCTATGCCAGCCTTCCTGATGTACTGCATCTACTGAGAACCACACTGCTTGGGGTGGACAACTTTCTAAAATAATTTTTCAGCACAGCAATGACAACAAGTCATCATTCACCTCCCCCCCAACTGTATCCAAGCAACCAGTCGGCACAGTTTACATGTAGGTCAGCAGGGGAGGGAGAGAGAGAAAGCAGAGGAGAAAAGGAAGGTCTTGAGCTGCTTGTGGAACTTCAGGTAGTCCAGCTCAGGTTTGAGAAGGGCAGGGAGGCCATTCCAGAGGGAGACACCTGCAGCGGCGAGCAATCTACCCCCGCTCTCTGCCTGGAGAAGCGCCTGACCCTCAGAGAGTTGGAGATAGCTTAGCAAAGGGCTCGAGAAGGAAGGTATCTAGGAAGAGAGAGTTGGATTTAGTGCGAGCTCCCGCCCCAGAAAGCTTTGTGAACAATGCAGAGAGTCTTGAACTTGAGCTGACCGGGAATCAGTGGGGAGCTTTCAGGGCTGGAGTGATACGGTCCCTGGGCTTGAGGCCAAGAATAGGTCTCGCAGTCCTGTTCTGGATTCGTTTTAGAGGGCAGAGAGTAGAGGAAGGAAGATTGAGAAAGAGGCTCTTGGAGTAGTCCAGCCTAGACAGAACCAGGGCTCTGGAGACAGTGAGCTTCTGCGGGAAAGTGAGAAAAGGAAGAATACCTCTGAGGAAGTGCATCTGAAAGTGGGACTTCTTGGGGAAGGTCTATGATGTGAGGAGAGAAGGAGAGAGTGGAGTCGAAGATGACACAAGAAGGCAAAGAAGGTGGTTACCAAGGAGGGCCGCCAGAGTGAGAGAGGGAAAGTGGGAGCATAGGTCCCAATGAGAAGGATCTCCATCTTACTGGCATTAAGGCTGAGATTGTTGGAGGTACACCAATCCTGAATCATGGATAGACAGTCAGAATGAGCGAGAGAGGAGAGGAGGTTGAGGGGTGCCTGAAATAGAGCTGAGGGTCATCCATATGACCCTCAGCTGAACGTGAGAGGAGAAGGTAGAGATCAGGTGGGCCAAAGGGGCAAAGTAGACATTGAAGAGCCACGGTGAGAGGGTAGAGTCCTGAGGAACACCATAGCTGGGAGGGTTAGTCGCAGATGAAGGAGGTCAACCACTCCAGGGCCTGATCTGTGATGCCTAGATTCTTAAAGAGTCGATTTATCAGGATGTCATGATTGACCATGTCTTAAAGGTCAAGGAGGATGAAGAAGGAAGGAAGGCTGGAGTCAAGATTAGAGGGCAGATCTTCACGGGTGTTCAGGAGAGCTGTTTCTAAGCCTCTGGCTGCTCTGAAGCAAGACCGATGGTCATGTAGAGAACCAACAGGTTCAGTGTGAAGAGCAAGCTGGGTGATGGCCACATGCTCCATGAAAATGAACAAGAAGACTGTCTGGATGTTAGGTGAAGCTATATGGCGTGCACCTTGGCATCTCTGACAACCTTGCATTAGCAGAAGAGGAGGTGTCATGGCATGGAGTGTGTGGCATGAAATATAGTCAACTGTTACCAATGTGTGAAGATATTGTGCATTTGAAACACCCAGAAATGATCCTAGTACATTGTGGAGACAATAGTTTAGGATATGTAACTGCAATATCTTTGCAGTTTGCCATGAAAGATACTTTCAGAAGACTTATGGAATTATTTGCAGCAACAATGATTATTTTTTTCACAAATTACTCAAAGGCAAATGTGGAAGAGATGAAACTTGTTTTGTCCACGAATTTGAAAAGTCAGGCAAAATGTCAATTAAGCTGTATGTGCAAGATGTAGGAATGGCATCTTTTCCAAATGAGAATATGCAACACGATGGAGTAAACATTTTTCGTAAAGATGGAGGACATCTAACCAATGTTGGAAATTAGATTTTTGTGTCTAACATCCAGAATACTTTGAAACAGCTTTTGTGAAAGAAATCAAAAAGAAAGAAGAGGTTGTGGTAACACATTCGGTAGTAGATAAAAGAAAAAAAAGAAAATACATAAAAATACTCTTTTAAGAGCCAACACTATAGTAAGGAAAAAAGCAGTAAAGCGAAGATAAACCCCCTTTATTTGCACAGTGTAGTGCGTGGACTCTTACAGTCTGTGGACTACATAGGGGCAGACAAGGAGAGGTAGTCATGGTGTTGGGTGGTGTAGTGTGAATGGGAAGTGTAAAAGTCTTGAGTATACCTCAAACACCTCCGATGCACGTTTTAATTTATGTTTCATATTTTGTATGGTAGAGAGAAGTATTTGGAATAGAGAATTATTTCTGTCACCTTTTCTTCATCTCTAATATACAAAGGGCCTCATTACGACCCTCGCGCTCCCGTAATGAAGGGTGCCGGTACGGGACCGGCACTCTTCATTACGGGAGCGCCTATTACGAGGTTCCCTTTGCGGGACCCAGTAAAACCAGACGTCCGTTCCGGGTCCCGCGAGGGGAAGAGGGAGCTAATAACGGGCCATGATGAAGTGTGGCTCCACACTGGGTGCAGTGCACATGGGCACCCGTCCCACGCAGGTGAAAATCCTCCACACACTTGACGGTATCTCCTCTACTTTATCTTGCTCCTCCTATTCATCCTGCAGCTTCTCTCCCGCAGTGCCCCTGTCCCCCTGTCCAGGTCCCCCAGGTGGTGGTGGTGGAACCTGGGGAGGAGGGAGGGCCACGACAGATGCCATTGGTAAGTGCAGGTAGCCTCCTGTAGCTCCTAAAAAGAAGTTGCTCCCTCCTGCTGTGCTAGATTGAGAATGACTAAAAGAAATGGGTGGGTCCCATTGGAGGATCCGTCCGTGGTCTATTCTACTGTCGGTGGAACTCTAAAAAAGGGCATGGAAAGCTGTGCAAAGTTCAGAGATCAACTAAGAATGGTACTAGCAGTTGTGGAATGGTAACATTTCAACTTCAAACTTCCTAAAATGGGTGAAAAATTGGATTTCAAGATGCCTGCAGAGCACGTAAGTGGTTTCGGACATATTGGCATGCCACACAGGCGTGTTCAGGTGATGACGTTTGCGAGCGTTCATGATGTCATTACATGTACATGAACATGAGAGATTAAACAATTGCATAAAAAGTTGTAAACGGTTTATAGGAATACTAAGAATATTCATTGCAGTTGTGGAAGGGTAAACTTCAACTTCAAACGATCTAGATTGGCCAAAAATGCGATTTCGGTCGCATGCATATCATTATGCTGCATAGCTGCGGTAACATGATAATGTTTGTGAGTGGGTGTAGCATAACCATGACTTTTGCAGACTATAGGACACCAGCTGATGTCACACACATGAGATGCGACATTCAAGACCAAGAGACGATGTTTGCGAACTAATTGAACGTGGGTAATGGGTTTGCAAACATGTCCAATGATCGTGAACATTGTTGTCGCATGCATTGATGCTATTAGGGCACTGAAGTGGGACCAAGGCTGAGCGGGGACGTTCACAAACTAATTAAAAGTGTGTAACAGGTGCCGCGGACTAGCGGCACGTTCGTGAACACCATAGTTCCTGGTAACGTCAATATGATGACACTCTGCAGACACGAACATGTATATAGTCCGCAAACGTCAAATTTGCATTTTAAAAACTATATATATTTTGGGGACATACAAATAACATTTACATTGAGGTAATGTGTGATGCTGGAAACACCTTATGGAGGGACAGGGCATCCAGTCCTTGTCCTATCACTTATCTCTGTGTGTTTTCCTTATATTCTCTGCCACTGAGGTCCAGCCTGGACTTCTGGCAGTTCATCTCTTCATTTTAACTATTTGGTGAACAACACTCATGGGATACCTTGTGCCCCCTATGTATGTTTTGGGCACCTATGCATTTCCCACAGAGCCAGGTATGGGCTAGTTGCAGCTACATGCTGGCTTGGCAGTGGCTCTGAGTGTCCTCCATTTTTGGAACACCCGGGCCCTGCCGTAGGAATCAATGGATTCCTGATGGAAGGCAAGATGGCCCCTGTGGCCTCTTGGCTTCTATTGCCTTTTACCTTGTCTCCCAATATCCTGTGAAGCCCTAACATGGTCCCTTCCTCCCAAATGACTATTGGGTGGAAACATCATATATGTCTCTGTTGTTCCCTTTCCCTCTGACTGGCCGTTGGATGGAATACCATATATGGCTCTTGGGCTGCCTCCTGTCAGACTAACTGGAGCCTTCCCAGGTGTTGTGGGTACACCCTAGGGGTGGGACCTGTGTGAATGGAGTTGGGAGTCAACTCCCATTCTCTGTTGCGGTTGTCTGTTTTCTGTGTTCACAATGAATGAGACAGCCCTGACTGAAACTGAAATGTATGCAGTGTAGTGTGCTGAAAGGCAGGGTGCTTACCCCAATCCACATTCTTTGTTATGGGTGTCTGGGGGGAGTGAATGGCCAGAATGCCTGTGAGCCTGATTGGCTGCCTGCCTGCATGAATGCCCTACTGCATTGATAGGCTGACTGAGCCTGGCTCAGCCAGAGTGAATGAGGGATATATGGGTATATCTGGGGACCTCTCACTTATCAATTTGTTCAGAAGATGAAGTCGAATCTTAGCAGCAAGAAGAAGCGGTTCCTTGAAGCCCAGCTGGAGAAGAAGTCTGCTGCTGCAATGTCTTCAATGTAATCTGAAAGCTGTCGTGTCTCTCAAAGACTGGTCCAGAGAGGACCTGCAAAGGAGACCTCTCCCCAAGCTACGAGGGACGATCATGCAAACTACTGCTCTTCATCAGAAGTGCCCTGGAAACCAGTCCTGTGTGCCCGCCGTCAGGAGAAGGGTTCTTCATGAGTCCTGAAGAGGAGTGACCAGACATCTCGCTTCAAAGAAGTCCATTGGTGTCACCCAGGGTCTGGAGGTGCATTTCATGACCGCTGGAAGCCGTTGCTGTCTAATGCCCAGAGGAGGGGGTACCATGGCACAGTGCTGCTGGATACCCAGAGCTGCAAAAGTTCCAAACCGCCTAAGAACATTTCAAAGGACATCCTTGCCATCATCACTGACCACTTTGTCCTGCCCGAGAGAGCCCAGAGTTGGTGGGTGCAGAGGAAGGTCCGCCGGTGGGTTTCCCACCACCAGAAGCTGACAAAGATGTCCCGAAAGTCCAGACTTAGTTAGGGTCTGAGGTCCACTCCAGTGGTCGAGTCCAGGTCAACAAAAGCTGCCCAGAAGTCTGTGCTGCAGCTGCAGCACCAAAGAACCGAAAGTTAGATAAACACGTAAATCCGAAAGCTGACACGAAAAGTGACCTATGCACCCGTCGCCGCCCGAAATCATCAGAGAGTTCCAGGGGTCTTACTTTCAGGTACTTTGGGGGTTGTAGAACCTTCTAAAAGAAAGCACAAGGTTATTAAACATTATTGGACTGGGCTCTAAAGGACAACATAGGTTACTCTCTAACCTTTCCCTTGGAGGTTGCCCAGGTAGGGGATCCTCTCTCAGAATAATTTTTCTAGTCTAAAGAAAGCATTATGCCACAGTTCATACCTTACCTGCCTTTCATTCCTATTCTATACTGTGACACCTAACTGAAGAATCCCCGTGCCTATTTAAAACTGCCTGCAGTTAGTGCCTATATCACTGGATTTAAGTATTGTGTGGCACCACATAGAGTGTATTTATTTGCCATTCTTTGAATAAGTATTCCAAGTACAAAGTGTTATTATTTATATGTGTATGTATTCCTGAGCCCTTATTTTATATAAAGCAGCTATGTTATCGCCTAACATACTGTGTGGACATTTCTTTGTGGGGGCTTTGGGAAAGCACTGGATTTAAGAAACTGCCTGCATCACCTCCTGACAACTTAAGCCTGGCTGCTTGTCCATTGCTACCAAATTAAGTGCCTTGCTGGGGTGTTCTGTGCCTTTACCCTACCACTTAGAGGGAAGAAGTACAGATACCTCCCTCCAGTCTTTACATAATGTAAGAAAGGGCTGGGGACTCAGAGTGGAAACAAAAATAGGGGAATTTGTGTCATGTACATTAATATGATTGGGTGAATCAGGGAGAGAAGTTCCATGAAAACGTTTGCAATTAATATTCCTTTCTATTGATTCAGGTGATTTCTGGGAGAAAGGCTCACGGGTACAGGTAGGGCAATAAAAGTCAATATTTCTAATCACATGATCCTTTACATAGGAGGGTAGTTCTGTAAATTGATTTGTAAGTCCTCCTATTTGTAAAGATAAGTTGCTCATTTGATTTTGAATATTTTTTAATTGTGGTTTGCTTTCTGGTAGCTCAGTTTGTTTATGATTAGTTGTGGGCGTGTCTTCTACTACATTATGGAGTATTAAAAAATGAGAAAATTAAACTTTTAATAATTTATGTATAAGTTATATTTAGTATTATTTAATTGACTTATAAAATATATCATTTTCCATTTGTTACTTTCTCATCGGTCATATCATCTTTGGGAAAATGCCCTTCCAGCCAGTCAAGTGTGCTTGCCATTTCTGTGAAAACATACAATGGTCATATTTGTTTATGGATAAAGTGTAACACTTCTACAATGTTTCCATAATAAACGGATGTAATACAAATAAAAAAAGTGTACTTACTATTTTCTGAGAGATTGTTTGGCACGAGTTCCTGTGTTTCAGTGCGTGTGAAGAGTTGCAGTGAACTGATGATATGAGGTGTGATGGTATGCTTAGTATTTAGTATAATACATAATATCGTGTAATGATTTACAAATTTGTTTTCAAATTTGTAAAGGGGTAATTGGTTATAGATGTACATTTGAGTTGTATTAAATGTTTTTTTAATGTCGATTTACGTATAGCCTTTTTGTATTAGAAGGGTAACACGTGTTGGGCCTCATTACACGGATGGCAGTAAGGGTTTATCGGTACCAGTATTTTACCGGTACCGGTAAATCCTTACCGCCTTACTACGAGGTCCCTTTGCGGGTTGGGGAATTTAACGCCTGCTTTTTGCAGGCGTTAAAAACCAACCAGCAAAGGGACCAGGGAGCTAATTACGGTACCGCAATTTGCGGTACCGTAATTGGCGCCTTAACCCATTCCCATAGAGCCCTATGGGGCAAAAATGGGGAAGGGCAATGGTGGAAGGGGGAATTACCGCCCCGCCAACCTTGGAATTCCCCTTTCCACCAAGGCGGTGCCGGTATTTTACCGGCATGAACCATGGCGCTAATAGCACCTTGGTCCACCGCCGTCCGTGTAATGAGGCCCATTACATTGTCCCCTGTGCTATTGGGTTATATTGATGCTACCTGGTCCCAGGTGGGACTGCACACGTCAGAGCTGCTGCAAAGCAGGGGAGAAGGATTTGTTGGTGTAAAGTTTGAAAAGAGATATTAAGAAGTTGTAGGAATTTAGGGTGCACTGGGAAAAACCTATGAAATTCAGTAAAAAAACTTTGTTAGAGGGACATTATGGTTGTTAGGTAAAATTGAAAAACCAAAGAAATGTGCTAGTTATGGTAAGCTATGAAACCATAACTAGCACTGTGACCATGCACGCTAAGACTAACAAACCAGGACATCAAAGATGACATTACAACCATAACGTCCCTTTAACTAAAGTTTTTTCACTGAATTTCATAGGTTTTCATGCGTGCAACCTAACCGTTTAACCAAGTGTTTTCACTGCTATATATACTTTGGCGTCACTTACGGTCTCGTGCAGATGGGCTGCGACCTAGCAGTTCGGGCTAGAGTGACCCTGTCAGAGAAGGTCAAAGACTGATTTGCAAGTGGTCTGTCCCTTCTGAGGTTGCACAGTGGGCTGAAGGAAATGAATGCACACTTTCCAGAGCAACTACAAATGGTTATGAACGTTAGCTCGAAACAGCAGCTTGGTCTTTGTAAGGAGATTAGTCGATCGCTACATAGCACTGAGTCTGAGGGCCTCATTACACGGAAGGCGGTGAACCATGGCGCTATTAGCGCCATGGTTCATGCCGGTAAAATACTGGCACCGCCTTGTTGGAAATGGGAATTACCGCCCCATTCCAAGGTTGGCGGGGCGGTAATTCCCCCTTCCACCATTGCCCTTCCCCATCCCCATTTTTGCCCCATAGGGCTCTATGGGAATGGGGAAGGCGCTAATTACGGTACCGCAAATTGCGGTACCGGAATTAGCTCCACTGGTCCCTTTGCTGGTTGGTTTTTAACGCCTGCAAAAAGCAGGCGTTAAATTCCCCAACCCGCAAAGGGACCTCGTAGTAAGGCGGTAAGGATTTACCGGTAAAATACCGGTACCGGTAAACCCTTACCGCCTACCGTGTAATGAGGCCCTGAGTCTTTTAAGAACTGGGTGAGTGTGAGTTATGCATCCGCCACCATCATCATCATCAACAGGTCAATCACATATATAGCTGTTACACATCACCCAACATCATGCTGACTCTGGCCTTTATAATCTTTGGATTAGCCATTTTCCCTTCCCCATTCCCATTTTGCCCCATAGGGCATAATGGGAGTGGGGAAGGCGTTAATTACGCCACCGTATATTACGGTGGCGTAATTAACTCCATGGTCCCTTAGCGCCATGGATTTTAACACCTGCTAAAAGCAGGTGTTAAGTCCGCCATGGCGCTAAGGGACCTCGTACTCAGGCGGTAAGGGTCGGCGCTGTTTACGCCGCCGTAAATCCCTTACCGCCTGAGTTGTAATGAGGCCCAACGTGCGCGTGTGGAATTACACGCGAACAGGATTCACGCAGCCCAGGCCAGCCGAGCTTGAAGACAACATGCGCTTGTGGATTTGCACGCTAACAGGATACACGCAGCCCAGGACAGCCGCGTTTGAAGACAACGTGCGCGTGTGGAATTACACGCGAACAAACAGCTCCAGGAATCAGCGTGTGGCAGAAAACACACTATAGAAGGCCCAAGAAGCAGCTGAGGAAAACTGCAAGGACGCAGATCGGAGGTTCAGCTACACAACGCCAAATGATTCGATCAGAAGCAGCGAGTGAAGTTTCCACGCTACTTATATACGTAATGCCGTAGCTCACGTGACGAAGCAGAATTCACGTGAATTTAGCGACGTGAAAAGTGCAGACGTCGCTTTCCCGGCAATGAATCGAACAACCGCCATTTGGAATAGAACGGTCTGGCTGTTCTATGAGCGTAAGAGGTAGAACCATGTCCAGCATGCATGACAGTTGAGGCGGGCTCTTATAAAAGTATTCCTCAGCTTGCGGTTTGGATATCTTTTCACGTACGCTTGTAGTTCGTGTAGTTGTGGAACATCTGTGGCAGGTGCGAAGTTGACTTGTACGCAGCAGCCTGGTCCAAGGTAAGTATCCAATCAAGCTCGTTTAGTTTGTTTTGGATTTTCATCGGATTGACCATCAACTCCTTTTTGGAACATTGAATAGAGCCTAATTGTTCTTCTTGGTCTCTGTACCATCTGTTCAGGACAGCCAGGCGCCCTCCTTCTGCCTCTGTATTTATAGCTTCCAAGAGCTCAGGAAGATTTTCCAGCAATAATTTCCTAAACAACATCAAGCTGTTTCTTTCCACTATCGAGGCAAGCGAGAGTTGGCTCATTTCACGTCGGATCAAAACCAATGGAGTTGAGTTTGGTAGATTTAGGACCTCTCTCCAGTATTGGCTTTCAAGTTTCGTCCAGATGGTGTGTGGTAACCCCAGCATTGCTTCAGCTCCGTAGATTAGTGTGGGAACTACCTTGGCCTTGTACAAGTCCACAATTGGTATGAGGGAGAAGCGACCGTATTTTCTATCTATCGCTTTAGCCTGCGATATTAAGTTCTTTTTTAGCAGCAGATGTTTTTGCATTGCAATCTCCCTTGGCGAGTTATCCACCACAATGCCCAGATATTTAAATTCTGTAACTGTGTCGATGTGTTCACCTTCCAAAGACCATGCATATGAGTCGCTTTTGCTTCTGCCTTTCCCAAAGAGCATGCTTTTGGTTTTGGGCTTGTTTATTTCGAGACCGTTTGCCTTGATATAGTCAGCGAAGTGGTTACGTTGTCTCTGCAGGTCTATTGCTGTTTGATCTGTGATAATGATGTCATCCGCATACATAATTCTCGAGATTTTCATTTGGCCAATATGCGGAGGAAATGATCTGACCTTTGCTTCTGATTCTTTGTAGTCGCCAATAAAGCTAAGAAATAATGCCGGGGCCAACGGGCAGCCCTGCTTAACTCCCTGATTGGTTGGGATCTCCTCTGAAAGTGCGCCTTGGTTGTCAAGCCTCACTTAGATCCTTGTGTCCGTGGTGTCCGTGTGTAGTGCTATAATTGGATGTAGAATAGATGCCGGGCAGTTCCAAGACCTTAACTTTGCCCAGAGCCTCGCTCGGTTAACTTGGTCAAAGGCTTGTCTTATACCGATAAAAGCCATGTAGGTACGGGTGCCACCTGCCAGGCTTTTGTATTTTAAGATGTTGACCGTTAGAATGTTAATTGTTGTTCCCACATTCTTTTTGAAGCCGAATTGTAGGGGGTCTTCGCAAGGTGCGTCTTTGGCCCACCTTTGGAAATGTTGTAGAAGTAAAGAACCGTACACTTTGCCAATTACATTCAACAGGGCAATAGGCCGAAAGTTTTTAGGATCGTCTCTCCATAGGGCATAATGGGAGTGGGGAAGGCGTTAATTACGCCACCGTATATTACGGTGGCGTAATTAACTCCATGGTCCCTTAGCGCCATGGATTTTAACACCTGCTAAAAGCAGGTGTTAAGTCCGCCATGGCGCTAAGGGACCTCGTACTCAGGCGGTAAGGGTCGGCGCTGTTTACGCCGCCGTAAATCCCTTACCGCCTGAGTTGTAATGAGGCCCAACGTGCGCGTGTGGAATTACACGCGAACAGGATTCACGCAGCCCAGGCCAGCCGAGCTTGAAGACAACATGCGCTTGTGGATTTGCACGCTAACAGGATACACGCAGCCCAGGACAGCCGCGTTTGAAGACAACGTGCGCGTGTGGAATTACACGCGAACAAACAGCTCCAGGAATCAGCGTGTGGCAGAAAACACACTATAGAAGGCCCAAGAAGCAGCTGAGGAAAACTGCAAGGACGCAGATCGGAGGTTCAGCTACACAACGCCAAATGATTCGATCAGAAGCAGCGAGTGAAGTTTCCACGCTACTTATATACGTAATGCCGTAGCTCACGTGACGAAGCAGAATTCACGTGAATTTAGCGACGTGAAAAGTGCAGACGTCGCTTTCCCGGCAATGAATCGAACAACCGCCATTTGGAATAGAACGGTCTGGCTGTTCTATGAGCGTAAGAGGTAGAACCATGTCCAGCATGCATGACAGTTGAGGCGGGCTCTTATAAAAGTATTCCTCAGCTTGCGGTTTGGATATCTTTTCACGTACGCTTGTAGTTCGTGTAGTTGTGGAACATCTGTGGCAGGTGCGAAGTTGACTTGTACGCAGCAGCCTGGTCCAAGGTAAGTATCCAATCAAGCTCGTTTAGTTTGTTTTGGATTTTCATCGGATTGACCATCAACTCCTTTTTGGAACATTGAATAGAGCCTAATTTTTCTTCTTGGTCTCTGTACCATCTGTTCAGGACAGCCAGGCGCCCTCCTTCTGCCTCTGTATTTATAGCTTCCAAGAGCTCAGGAAGATTTTCCAGCAATAATTTCCTAAACAACATCAAGCTGTTTCTTTCCACTATCGAGGCAAGCGAGAGTTGGCTCATTTCACGTCGGATCAAAACCAATGGAGTTGAGTTTGGTAGATTTAGGACCTCTCTCCAGTATTGGCTTTCAAGTTTCGTCCAGATGGTGTGTGGTAACCCCAGCATTGCTTCAGCTCCGTAGATTAGTGTGGGAACTACCTTGGCCTTGTACAAGTCCACAATTGGTATGAGGGAGAAGCGACCGTATTTTCTATCTATCGCTTTAGCCTGCGATATTAAGTTCTTTTTTAGCAGCAGATGTTTTTGCATTGCAATCTCCCTTGGCGAGTTATCCACCACAATGCCCAGATATTTAAATTCTGTAACTGTGTCGATGTGTTCACCTTCCAAAGACCATGCATATGAGTCGCTTTTGCTTCTGCCTTTCCCAAAGAGCATGCTTTTGGTTTTGGGCTTGTTTATTTCGAGACCGTTTGCCTTGATATAGTCAGCGAAGTGGTTACGTTGTCTCTGCAGGTCTATTGCTGTTTGATCTGTGATAATGATGTCATCCGCATACATAATTCTCGAGATTTTCATTTGGCCAATATGCGGAGGAAATGATCTGACCTTTGCTTCTGATTCTTTGTAGTCGCCAATAAAGCTAAGAAATAATGCCGGGGCCAACGGGCAGCCCTGCTTAACTCCCTGATTGGTTGGGATCTCCTCTGAAAGTGCGCCTTGGTTGTCAAGCCTCACTTAGATCCTTGTGTCCGTGGTGTCCGTGTGTAGTGCTATAATTGGATGTAGAATAGATGCCGGGCAGTTCCAAGACCTTAACTTTGCCCAGAGCCTCGCTCGGTTAACTTGGTCAAAGGCTTGTCTTATACCGATAAAAGCCATGTAGGTACGGGTGCCACCTGCCAGGCTTTTGTATTTTAAGATGTTGACCGTTAGAATGTTAATTGTTGTTCCCACATTCTTTTTGAAGCCGAATTGTAGGGGGTCTTCGCAAGGTGCGTCTTTGGCCCACCTTTGGAAATGTTGTAGAAGTAAAGAACCGTACACTTTGCCAATTACATTCAACAGGGCAATAGGCCGAAAGTTTTTAGGATCGTCTCTCGCCCCTCTCTTGTAAATAGGTACCACAACTGCGGTGGTCCAAGATTCCGGTAGAGCCCTTGCAGCTGTCAATCTTCGGAAGGCCGCACATATGAAGTTGGCCCATGCCTCAGGCTGTTCTTTCAGGTGCCTATTTGTCAAACCGTCGGGCCCAGGGGCCCTGGAATTTTTCAATTTTTTCAAAATGTACGTTATGTCTTCAGGGTCGTGAAGCTCCACCCAGGGTTCTGTGCTTTGGACCTGTGCAGTTTCGGTGCTAACCTTAGGATCAAAGAAAAGGTTTGCGAAGAACTCTGTCCATTTAGCCTCTGCAATGCCATTGATTAAGGCGTCTGAGTTGATCCGTTCCGGTGCGTTTATCAGGGCCCAGAATACTCTCAGGTTTTTGGTTGACACACTTCGCAGCATGTCTTCCGAATCTTTTTGATACATGGCGAGACGATGGTCTCGCAGCCAAGACTTTTAGCTCGTTGATCCAAAGTTGTTTGTTAGAGTCAGATCTGGTTTTCACAAAACTTCTCTTAGCCTTCCTGAGTTGACGTCTTTTCTCGTCCAAGATTTGGTCGTAAGTATGGATTGATTTGTTCTTCAAACTCGGTTTCTTAAAGACGTTCAGAAGATCACTATAGTCGGAAAGGATAGATGCGTGCTCTTGAAACTCTAACTTGGAGTAGTTATTTGTCAGAGAGATGACGCTGTTTAGGCTCAATGCAAGTAGAGTTCCATTTGCATTTGGTACAAGCTTTGGGGCCGAGGCTATTTTTTCAGTTGAAATGGTTGGCCAGGACAGGCATAGAAGAGTATGGTAGCTCGCCTTGGTTTTAACCACGTCGAAAGATGAAATGATAGACAGTAGGGCCGATGAGGCGTAGATATAATCTATTGTTGCCTCAGAACCACGACTTTCCCATGTTGGATACTGAGCTGAATTCCCAAAAGTGGCGGCCACATTGAACAGGTCTTTAGATTTCATCAGTACTGACCAAGCTGCACCCCTTGCTTCAAGCTTTGGTTCTCGTCGGTTTCTTTTCGCATACAGCGTTCAGGTCGCCGCAAACATATAGATGGACTTCGGAGTGTACAATGTATGCTTTATCGATTTCTTGTTCGATCATATCTAGAAAGTCCTTGTTTGAAATGGCTTCTGGATTCCAGTACAAGTTTATGATTATTGCTGTTGTCGAGACAGATCTGTTGTATAGTGTGTCCCAGTACTTCCATTTGACTTGTACTGAAATCATCAGGACGGAAAGTGTCAAGATTCTAATCATTTTCATTCCATTGCCCATTCTAACTGCAGTTATCAAGCCCGAGGAGGGTCGGCCTTTCGGTCCCTTTTTAGCTGTACAAAGGCTATTTCGAAACCATCTAAGATGGGTTTTGTAGTAAGCCATGTCTCTTGAAAACACATGATATCAAAAGAGGCAAAGTTCACGTCACCCCGTACTGTAAGGTGCATAAACCCCCGAGTATTCCATGAGCAGAGTTTAGCTAGGTTTGAAGTTGGGCCTGTTTTCAAGTCGTCGTCGCCAAAGTTCTTGTTAGCAATGGATTGCTATTTTTCTTGGGGACCAAGAGCTTTCGGGAGCCATGCCCACATCTTTTGTAAAGGATTAGATTTTTCCTTGTCTTCGTTGACTTTTGTTCCGATTGTACCTTCTGTGTACTCGTTCTTTTAATTGGCAATGGTGGCCCAGCTGGTTTTCTGTCATACTTTGTCACTTCCACCTCGTCACTTTCTTTATGATTCATTGAAGGTTTACCCCGTGGGTCTAATTTTCTAGTATTTTCTTTATGAAGTCTATGCTTTGGCGAGTTTCTCGTCGATTCGTTCGCCCATGCTTCTTGATATTCCGTATTACGGTTCTCTTGGAGATGTTTTTGTCTCCTAACCTCAGGGGATCTATCGTTTGAGGAGTTATACCCTTTCCTCGTTGAACGGTTATTTGGACTGAGGTAAGTTGGGTCTTCCCATTTAGTTCTTCTCTCGTCACCCAATTCACTTATGTCATAGCCCATTTTTAGGAAGTCTTTCAAGGAGTCGCGCAGCCTCTGTTTGACAGATTTTGAGGAGATAAATAGATAGGCAGTTGCTCGGCGGCCTTTATGAAGCGGCTCCACTATTTGCAAATCTCTCGATTCCACTGGTCTTAGTTTCGGTATGCTGTCTAGCAACTCCATCACAGTTCTTCTATTCAGGATTACATAGTTGTGGCAAAGGCCGATTTGTTCAATTTTGAAGGCAGGCGGATCTCTAGATCGCATTTTGAGTGGTACCCATGGCCTTTTTCATCTCTTTCTTGTCTTTTTCCATTTCTATTTGCTGCCCGATCTTCTCGCCATAGATGATTCTTGCGGCTGTCTTGGTGCTGAGCCTCATTTCCAGATGTGGATGGTAGATATCTCTCGCCCCGCCGATTTTCTAGATCGCTAGCTTTTGTAGAGTATAGTTTCTGTGGACCTTGGCTCGGGGTCTTACACCCCTTCTCGTCCTGTTTGACAGGACTCCAGTTAACAGAGCGAGTAATCTTCTTACAATGATCCTTCGATGGCAGAGATGGATGTTTACCTCCTACTTCTTTTGATCCATGCTCCAATCGAGATTCGGCTTTGTGGTCTCCTTTTGACCTTTTTTCCATTGATGTCTCGATGAGTTCTAAGGACGGAGGTTCGCAAGAGTGATTCAAGTTTTCGAGAACTTCTTCCATCAGAAGATCTTCTGTAGATTTTGAAGTGTTAGAGACTTTGGAAGTCTCCATTTGATTCTTGCCAGGTGGGGTCAAAGCAGCCTCTGGAATTATTGGAGTTGAGCAATTTGAATTTACATTTGGGCACGCTCCATCACCATAGTTCTTCCTCCTATCTTTGAAACTCTTTTCCTGAACTGGTAGACAGAATACCAGTTGCTTTCCCTTAGTTTCAACTGGTGTCATTGGCAATTTGCGTTCAGCAAAAATAGAGAAGTCTTTGCTGGTAACTGCTTCCGTGTTCTTCGTTTGTGGGTTCTTTGAATTGCTCACTAGTTTGGGGACTTTTTTTCAGATGCAATGTTTTGGGCCTTCTTTGGTCCGTGTTCACTGACAGCATCATCTTTCTTTTGTGTATTGTGTCGCAGGTGTGTACTTATAGGCTTTGACCTTTTAGTTTGCAGATGGACTGGCGAAGTTTGCTCGATTATGAGTAAGTCCGCCTCATCCGTCGACTTTGGGGGGGATTGAATTTTTTTTGGGACGTTAAGCACGGTTTGAGACCCCTTTTCGATGCTTGCCGATGTAAAGGTCTTTTTCATTCCAAGGACACCGTGTACCAGCCTTATTTTTCTCATGGTCCACCGCAGTGATATACCCTTCCAAATATGCAAGCTTTGCATGCATTGTTGTCAGTAGAGAGCAATTGTCTTTTAATGAATTGTTTATGGCTTCATAAAGCTTGGTAAAGGGGGCCATTGCGACCGCCACCGCTGCCATAAGCGTCACCATATCCGGTCTTTTTTCTGGTGATTTCTCGGGAGAATGGTTTTGTCCGAGGGTTTTTCCTTTGTCCCTGCTTGGCGTTGTTATTGCAGATAAATTTAGGTCATTTGCCATTTGATTTGCATCTTTGACTGAGGGGAACCAGTCCTCTGGTTCCCCACTCTCCATAAAATATTTGGGTCTTGCTTCGTCATTATGGTCAGTGTTTTGTGTTTTGTCAGCGACAGGTTTTGCGGTTTCCAGGGTGGCCATACCAGGCTTGATCTCCACTGTGATTGATGGCGTCTCCACCCCCACCCGTTCATCTGTAGGCGAAGCACTAGCTTCTGCTTCCTCTTTCTCTTCCACACTGTGGGGTGGATTTTTATGATTTCCTGTACTAAGATCACCCAGGCCTGGTGCTGAAGCTGGAGTCACAGATTGAGAGTCTTCTGAGCTGTGCACCACTTCCAGCTTCTCACTGTCAGGATTTGCAGTTTCCAGACTATCCATACCAGTCTCAGTCCCCACTGTAATTGATGGAGTTTCCGCCCTCTGGCGTTCGTCTGTGGGCGAAACATTGGGTGTCAGCTTCTTCTTTCTCAGCCATAGCGCTAGGAGGTAGATTTGTGTGATATTCTATACTGGGTCCTCCCAGGTCTGGCGCCGGAGCTGGAATCCCAGATTGTAAATCTTCTGAACTGTGCACCACTTCCAGCATCTCGCTGTCACTTATTTCACATATGTTATCGAACTTTCTTTTTCTGTGGTTCACAAAGAAGTCTGCCACACTTTGAGGTGAAAAGATGTTAGTTGCTTGTTGGCTTTTTGTTTTTGTACTGTCTATAGTTCACCTTATTGACCTTTTTGGTCTCTGTTTTCCTTCATTGTTGGATTCAAGACCTTTATTCTTGCCAGGGAATGTTGGTGCACTTGTCGATGGTTTATTTGTCAAAGTTTGTTTTTTCATTTTCAGCATGGTTTTCGGTTTTATATAGCACGGTCCTTCATCAGGTTGTATGTCCGGTGATTTTGATGACTGGCCGGCGTTTGGGTGGCTCGTGTTGCCCATGGTCTCATTGGCTTTTGATGTAGCTATGTCTAAAGAACCTGCTGTAGTGGGCATACTAGGTGGGAGCGAGTGGATTTCCACCGCCACCTTTTCCGGGTTGCCTGCCGGTTGGTCATGTAAGCAGGGAGCTTTCTGCAAAAGTTCACTGTGTACATTTTCCGTCATTGTCTCGCACCGATCATCCACCAGGGGGCCCTCCAGGACGGCCACTACTGGCAAGACTACACCGTGATCCATGACCTTCTCCGTGGGTTCCTGTTCCGGGAGCCCCACCCTCGGGAGCTCCACTAGGTCTGCCGTCGCTTTAGCCCGCGGCTTATCCCGATCAGCGGCTTGCTCCCCCGGACTGGCTCCCCCCATCACCGCCAAGCTTGACGCCGTCCGTCTTCCGACAGGCGGCGGGGCGTTAGCGGCTAACAGGACAGGGCCTAGCCCGTGGGAGACGCCGCCCGGGATCTCCAGCAGAGCCACGGGTCGCCCAGGTGAGTTTGAGCCAAATTTTGGCATACGGGGAAGGTGTCCACTCCCCGCAACTCTTCGTCGTTGGTGCACAGATCAGTGTGCTGGGTTCCCAGAACTGGGAGTGTATTTATTGCCATCGCCTCCTCCTTTGACCAAGTTGTTTTCGGACAGACAAAGCAGGACTCTGTGTCGTTGCTGTAGCAGTTGATTTAATCTGCTTTGAGTATTGCGGACTTTTCTCTGCGCTTGCAGGCAGTTTTCGGCCCACTTCAGCTCGTGTGCGGGGCCATGAACTCCTTTGCTGAGAGTCTTTATCACATAGAGTCATGGTTGGCGAAGAATTCAGAGTAGCGTCCCCGGCGTTCATGGCTGCCATAGACTGCCTAAGACTGCTACTCTGCCGCTACTCCGCGGCCGCTCCGCGGTGTCAGGGAGCTTTTGAATGGTGGTCAGGTGGTCAGGAACAAACACAGTAAACAGACTGGAGAAAAGAGTAGCCTGCAGTCACTGCCTGAGACTGCTACTCTGCCGCTACTCCGCGGCTGCTCCGCGGTGTCAGGGAGCTTTTGAATGGTGGTCAGGTGGTCAGGAACAAACACAGTAAACAGACTGGAGAAAAGAGTAGCCTGCAGTCACTGCCTGAGACTGCTACTCTGCTCTCAGAGTGAACATTGAAGGAGAGATTGTAGGATTGTGCGGCCTACAATTGGCCTGCAAACTCTATTCTGATAATATCGGCAAAGTGGTAAAAAATCAGACACAAGTCATGGAACCTCTAGTCTCCAACCTTGCGCTCAGCAAACTGGACTATTGCTCAAGCCTATTCTTTGGCCTTCCTCCCTCTAGACCAGTGGTCTTCAAACCTTTTTGGCCGGGGCCCCCCTGAGCAAAATGTGGGCAGGCCGGGCCCCCCCAAAAATGCCAAATGGACAGTATGTGTTGAACGCTGTCACAGCACCCTACTTCCAGTATAGTCCCTGGGCTCCCCGACCTGCTCCCATCACAGTTGTTGGGCTCCCTCATCCCACTCCTACCCAGTCCCTGGGCTCTACCCATCCCATCACACACCCTGGGCTCTACCCACCATGCTCCCGCCACTATCCCATGGTTCCCGCTCATTCTGCTCCCACCACAGTCCCTGGGCTCCCCCCCCATCCTGGTTCTAACACAGTACGAGGGCCAGTGGCTGCTGGTGAATTTTTTAAGTGAAGGGGCATAACTATTTCCCCCAAAGATACCAAAGTGACCAAGCGCAGTGAGGGAGCGCAAACCAATCAAGGGGGTTTGGGGGGTTTTCCCCCAGTGAATTTTTTTTAAAATAATGGGTTCAAATGTTGCATTGTAGAGCATACTTTAAAACTTTTTTAAAAAATGGGTAACTAGCCAAACAGTTTGCAATTGGTGCTGGGTGGCACAGGGGGCAGGCATGACATTTTTTGCGACTCAGGAGATGGATGTTGCCCCTGTAGTTTTGTAATGTTGAGCTATCCGTCCTGCCTTTCCTAGCAGGGGCGTGTAGAACGGGTCGAGTTAACTTCACTGGCCTGTGGGAAGGTGGATCCAGACCGGCTGCGACAAATCCAAGTATTAGGTAAGTCTTTAGTATGATTATAGTTTGGTCAGAATGACTGTATTCCAGCTACCGGTAATTCTTGCAATGTCTCATGTATATATGCGGCCGTGTGAGCGCATATAAGCTCTAACCTGTTTGTTCTTTTCCCTCGTAGGTGCAGGCCGACGATGAAGAATGGTGTCCGGGCCTTCGATGCGTCTCCGGCTCTGACCATGGTGGAATGTTGGCTCGGAAGAAGACTCGACTCAGGCCGTAATGAAATGGAGGTAAGAAGAAGAGTCTGGCACAGGTTACAACGAGATGCAGGTAAGAGGGGCGTTCAGCGATGCAGCAGCTGGAGCGCTAGTGATGTAGAGGCTGGCAACAGGTAAGGTGCCTGCTCAGCGATGTAGCGGCTGACGAGAGGTAAGATGCGTGCTCAGCGATGTGGCGGCTGGCGACAGGTAAGATGCGTGCTCAGCGATGTAGCAGCTGGCGAAAAGTAAGAGGCACGCTCAGCGATGTGGAGGCTGGTAGCAGGTAAGTTGCGCGCTCAGCGATGTAGAGGCTGGTAGCAGATGGAACGACTGGCAGCAGGTAAGACGCATCTGCAGCGATGGAGTAGCTGGAGAGAAGACGCTCGCGGAGATGAGGCGGAAGACTGCTGGTAAGAAGCATTCCCAAGAAATCTCGAAGATGAGGCTGTAATCCAGCGAGGCACAGGTAGGTACAGTGGAGAGCGTTACGCTGCTTGGAAGCAGAATAACGCGAAGCGAGGGCACGTGGATGAGCTGGCCTTATATAGGCTGGTTCAGGCCCCTCCCATAGCTCCGCCTACAAACTCCACCTTGTCCTTCTTTGGGCCTGTAGCACATGCCTTCCAGTTCTGTTCCTTGGGCCACTCCAGGCCCAGTTGCACACGCCCTAGGCCTAGAGTGTGCAGAGCACACTTTAACATGAGCCTGGTGCCTGAGGCGCCAGGACTGGGTCCAATGGAACCCTGGAAATGAGGAAGGACTGGCCCCATGACCAGTAACCATGACAGCACTCCCCCGCAAGGGCCCTCTCACAGGTGACCTCCTCCCTGGCCCAGGCTTGGTGGGGTTATTGCGATGAAATCGCCTGATTAGTCGAGGTGCATGGATAAACTCCACAGGTTCCCAGGTGCGATCTTGGGGCCCATAACCCTTCCAGTCGATCAAGTAGTATAGCTTTGATCGCACTCTCTTGGAGTCCAAAATGTCTTTAACCTCATATTCAGGTTCTCCGTCAATGATTTCGGGTTACGGTAGTTGTGTAATTCTTGTCTCAGGCTTCACTGGTTTTAAAAGAGAAACAAGAAATACGGGATGGATTCGCAAATTGTCTGGTAGTTCTGGCTTTACAGCACTGGGGTTGATGATGGCCTTGATGGGATAGGGCCCAAGAATTCTAGGGCAGAAGACCCAAGGTCCTTTTAGCGGGATGTTTCTAGCCGCTAACCACACTTAATCTCCGATTTGGTAGCGTAGAGCTTCCCTTCTATGCCGGTCAGCAAACTTCTTTTGTTGTTCTTTTACTTTAGCTAAGTTCTTGGTTGCTTCCTTGAGGGTTTGAGTAATAGATTTATGTAGAGAGGTAACCTTTGACACGGTGAACCATACCATCCTGCTCAACTGTCTCTGTGAAAACCTGGGTATCACTGATCAGGCACAGGCCTGGATGACCTCTTTACTCTCAGATCGACCCTCCCAGGTCCAACTTGGGTCCTTCCTTTCATCTATCTTCCTCTATACCTGTGGTGTTCCCCAGGGGTCTAACCTCTCGCCGTGGCTTTTCAACCAGTACCTGGCAACTCTCGCCCACTGCATTGCCATTTTCTGCTCAAATTTCCAGCGCTACGCTGACGACACTCAACTCATTTTCAGGCTGCCCTCGGCCACCTCCTCTCCCTCTCTCATCTCTAATTGCCTAACTGCCATTCATGATTGGTGTGCCACCAATGATCTTTGTCTGAATGCCAGCAAGACAGAAATCCTCCTCATCGGCACACCTTCACCATCCTTTCCCCTCACTCTCTGGCCGGCCTCCCTTGGCCCTCCTCCTACCCCAACCTGCGAGGCTAAGAACCTCGGGGTCATCTTTGACTCCACCCTTTTCTTCTCCGCCCACATCTCTGAGGTCTCAAAAAAGTAAAATTTCTGTCTGCTCCTCCTCAGAGGTACTCTGCCTTTCCTCTCCTTCACCCAGAAGCTCAGGGTATCCCAGGCTCTGGTTCTCTCTAGCTTGGACTATTGTAACAGCCTCTTTCTAAATCTACCTGCGTCTACTCTCCGCCCTCTGCAACTAATCCAGAACAGGACTGCGCAACTTGTCCTTGGCCTCAAGCCCTGGGATCGTATCTCACCAGCTCTGAAATCTCTCCACTGGCTCCCAGTGGATGTAAGGATTAAATTCAAAACCCTCTGCATTGTCAACAAGGCTTTCTGGGGCCTGGGTCCAAAATACCTTCAGCTATCCCTCCGCAAATACCTCCCCTCTCGAGCTCTTCGCTCCTCTACCTCCAACTCCCTCAGGGCCAGTCGTTTTTCTAAGAAACGAGCAGGGGGTAGATCTCTGTCTTCTGCTGGGGCCTCCCTCTGGAACAGCCTCCCTGCCACTCTAAAACTTGAAGAGAACCACCTCTGGTTCCGGAAGCACCTCAAGACCTTCTTTTCTTCTGCCTTCGCTCCCCCTCTCCACCTCTCCCCTGCTGATCTGTTCTCTCTTGGCACCGTGCACCTGGCCACCCTCTGTCCTTCAGGCCCAGGTACTCATCCTGCCACCCTCACGTACTGCCTCCGGGCCACCCCTTGCACTGGGGTCTGTATCTGTACCCATACAGCCCCCCCTTTCTTCCTGCACTTATCAGACCTACCCTGTCTGCTGCCTTAAACCTAGCACTTGCAAATTGCTGGCAGCATTACCACTGTCTGTTGCCTTTATTATTTATTTATTGTTATTTATCTGTTTCTCCTCTGCTCTGCTTCTCACTTTCCACTTCTCCCCCCTTCTATGCACTTTTCCCCTCCCCCTCTCCCATGCACTTGTGCGTTCCCTATGTCACTGGGCCTAGTAAGATCGCTGTTTTGTTCTCCCCTGTTCCTCTCCTTTGCCTTGTCGTGCTCTGAAACACTTGTGTACGAGCGCAATAGAAATAAAATATCAACCAATCAATCAATCAATCAATTGCTGCCATTTTCAGTTCATCAAGTGGGTCAAAGGAAGATGTCCGAGGGTGCCGACCGTTCATGATGAAGAATGGGGTTTGTCCTGTGCTAGTGTGGATAGAGTTATTGTAAGCATACTCCGTTAGCCACAGAACATCTTTCCAGGATCCCTGTTTGTTGCAGCATACACCTCAGATACGGCTCCAGTGTCTGGTTAGTCCTTTCAGTTTGACCATCGATCTGGGGATGGTGACTGGTAGAAAGGAGATCAATCTGTGCTATTTTGCAGCAATACCTCCAGAAGGCTGAGACAAATTGTGTTCTGCAATCAGAGATCAATGCAGAGGGTAAGCCATGCAACGTGACTATTTGCTCCAGGAACACGGTGGCCAGGATTCCAGTCGTAGGGAGTCCTTTAGCGGAATAAACTGTGCCATTTTAGAGAATAAGTCCACCACTACTAAGATGGCGTTGAAGCCATCGCAAGGAGGTAAATCTGTAATGAAGTCCATGGACAAAGTATGCCAAGGCACCGGTGGTACGCTTAGGGGACGTAATAATCCTGCAGGATTGGTCTTTTGAGATTTATGTTGTGCGCACACCCCGCAGGTTGCAATGAATTGGGCCACATCCTTTCTCCAGGTGGGCCACCAATAGGTCTTACTGATCTTGGCCCGTGTATTGGTAATCCTGGGGTGTCCCTCCACTAGTGAGTTGTGGTAGTTAGCGATAATCTTGTTTTGGATCTCTCTGTCCTTAATGTATAGTCTTCCCTGAAAATAGGGTAAATTGTTCATGACAGAATACTGATCTCCCTTACTCAACCATTCTTGTTGGGTGGTTTGATCCATTTGCGATTGGAGGTCGGTCTTTAATTCTTCTCAACAGGCGGTTACTGTAATCTGGCTCTGAATTCGTTCTTCCGGAATAATGGGTACTGGTTCTGATGGAATGAATGCATCCTGGTTATCACCCATTCGCAACAGAGCGTCAGCTTTTCCGTTCCGTACTCCTGGCCGGTATGTGATTACGAAATCATACTCCATGAAGAAGAGAGCCCAACATAGCTGACAAGATGATTGGGCCTTGGCTGTCTTTAAATACTGCAAGTTGCGATGGTCCGTGATAACGGTGACAGTATGCCTAGCCCCCAGGAGGTAATGCCTCCAGTTTTTAAAGGCTCCTTTGATCGCCAATAGTTCTTTTTCAGTTATAGCATAATTCTTCTCAGGTGCTGTGAAATTGGGGGGCCAGAATGCTATAGGATGCAACTGTCCGCTGTCAGGGTCTCTCTGTGAGAAAACCGCTGCCATGGCCACATTGGAGGCGTCGGTCTCAACCACATAAGGTAGATCGGGTCGAGGGTGTCGGAGGATAGGGGCTGAAGTGAAGGCTGATTTCAATTCTTGAAATGCTTTATCAGCATCGGAGGTCCAAGAGAACGTTTTATTATTTTTTAGCAAAGAGGTGATAGGATGGACGATTTGCAAAAATCCTGTGATAAAGCGCCGATGGAAATTGGCAAAGTACACTCTGCACTCCTTTGATTGATGTTGGAGATGGCCAATGAAGGATTGCTTCCACTTTACGAGTATCCATGTGTACTCCCTGAGGAGTAAGCATGAAGCCCAGGAACTCGACTTCTGCAACGTGGAATTATTTTTTTCCAATTTGGCGTATAATTGGTTCTTACAGAGTTTTTCCAATACTGCTCTCACATGGCCCACATGTTCTTCCTTGGATGCCGAATAAATGAGGATATCATCGATATAAACAAGGACACAGGTGTCTAGCAGTTCGTGGAGTATGTCGTTCATAAAGAACTGGAATGCAGCTGGTGCACTGCATAGCCCAAAGGGCATAACTTGATACTCGAAGAGCCCATATTTGGTTCAGAATGCTGTCTTCCATTCGTCGCCTTTTTTCACTCTGACCAGGTGGTAAGCTCCCCGCAGATCCAGCTTCATATAGATTTGGGCATTCTTCACCTGGTCGAGTAGTTTGGGAATGAGTGGCAGAGGATACCTATTGTTGACGGTAATCTGGTTTAACGCCCTATATTCTATGCAGGTCCTGAGGTCCCCTTCTTTCTTCGGTACGAAGAAGAGAGCTGAAGAGGCCGGGGACTTGGATGGACGGATGAATTCATTAGCTAGATACTGATCGAGATATGTTTGTAATTGCTGATTTTCCTGCTCCGTCAGAGCGTAGATTCTGCTGCAGGGGACTTGTGCTCCCGGGACCAGATCGATTTGGCAATCGTATGTTCTGTGTGGTGGTAGGGTATTGGCTTGTTCCTTTTGAAACACATCTGCAAAGTCTTGATATTCGGAGGGCATTGAGCCTGACACTCCCAAGATGGGTTTCTTCTGGTGTTGTAATCTCCTCACATCCTTAAGATAGCAATTCTTGGTGCATTCATGAGGGAAGGTCAGCCTTCTGGTGCGCCAGTCGATCCTTGGGTTATGGGTTTCCAGCCATGGCATTCCTAGAATCATTTGGAACTGGGGGGCCCCAATGAGGTCAAACAAAATGCTTTCCCGGTGACCATCTTGGCACGTCAGCAGTACCTTGTCGGTATGTTGGGTTACAGGCCCCGAAGACAGCTGAGAACCATCCACGGCTGTGACATTTTCCGAGTGTGGTTTTTGCTGAAGTGGAAGGCCTGTCCGTGCAGCCAATCCCTGATCAATATAATTACCCACCGCACTACTATCAATGTAGTCGTCTAGAGCATACACTTTCGATGGTTGTTGGGGGTGGGTGATTATTGCTGGAATAACCAGGTGTGAGATTGTTACAACTCTCTTGACTCGGCTTGACAAGTGGACCTCTACACTTGCCGGGCGTCCGAGTTTTCTGACTCCTGTTCCTTGTCTTGACTGTCATTGACTGTCCGTAGCACCTACCCCTTTCTTGGGGGGTTTTGTAGGGCAATCCCGTAGGAAATGTCCTTTTTATGCGCAATATAAACAAAGCCGCTGTTCTCTTCTTTTCTCTCTTTCGGCCTTGGAAATAGGAGCTCGTAGTCCCCCTATTTGCATAGGTTCAGGGGTTTCATGGCCCTTGGTCTGAGTGTCCCGAAGCCTCACATACACTGATCTTCCTTCAGCTCTTGTGCAGTCCATTTTTCGGTCTTGTAACCGGTGGTCTAACTGAACAATTAGGTTAATATAGTATGCACAGCATTCTGGTGGATTAACTACTTGAGCTAGTACATCCTTTAACTAACCACGAAGCCCCCGGTAAAACAGCGTGGTCCTCTTCTCCTTTGGCCAGTTGGTCTGTGCTACAAGGCGGTTGAAGGTGGCAATGTAAGTCAATAAGTCATGGTTTCCTTGTCTCAGAGACAGTAGTTTGTTGTCCAATGCTTGCCCTTGAGTGTGTCTGGCGAACAGTGTTTCTAGCTCCCGTTGGAATTCTGCAAAGTTCCGAAGTATTGGATCATCCTGATCCACTAGCGGTACAGACCAATCAGCTGCGCAGCCTCCCAAATAAGAAAGCATAAATGCCACCCTAGCACTATCATTAGGAAAGGCTCCAGGTCGACACAAAAAATGGAGGCAGCACTGATTCATGAACACTGCATATTTGTTTGGGTCGCCAAAAAGCTTTCGAGTGAAGCAAGTGGAACAGCTCCTGTGAGTACCACCTGTACTGGTGGTGAGGGCTCAGGCACCAGTATTGGTGTAATTCAAGGCAACAGGACTTGTCTTGCATGTGCCTGAAGCATTTGTCTTGCCAGGTCATCTGTCCGTTCTCGGGCTACAATAAGGTCTCTCCTTAGGGAATTAATCTCTTGTCTGGAGGCATGCACCTCGGCCCGTAGCTCTCCCAAGAGCTGGGCTAACTGGTCGGTTTCAGAAGTTTCCATAATACGCAGGCGGAAGTTTGGGCTGGCTTTGTGTTCTGTAACGCTCACCTGGTTTCCGTGGGGGCGTTGAGGGACGGTTGGAGCCCTCCCTTGGTCTGGTTCCTCAGAATCACCTTTCCCCTCCTAGAGTTGTTGGACCTGCGGCTCAGGGGATGGATGTTGCCCCTGTAGTTTTGTAATGTTGAGCTATCCGTCCTGCCTTTCCTAGCAGGGGCATGTAGAACGGACCGAGTTAACTTCACTGGCCCATGGGAAGGTTGATCCAGACCGGCTGCGACCAATCCAAGTATGAGGTAAGTCTTTAGTATGATTATAGTTCGGTCGGAATGACTGTATTCTGGCTAGCGGTAATTCTTGCAATGTCTCATGTATATATGTGGCCGTCTGAGCGCATATAAGCTCTAACCTGTTTGTTTTTTTCCCTCGTAGGTGCAGGCCAACGATGAAGAGTGGTGTCTGGGCCTTCAATGAAGATTCGTGGTTGCAAGAGGGCGTCTCTGGCTCTGACCGTGGTGGAATGTTGGCTCGGAAGAAGACTCGACTCAGGCCGTAATGAAATGGAGGTAAGAAGAAGGGTCTGGCACAGGCCACAACGAGTTGCAGGTAAGAGGCGCGTTCAGCGATGCAGCAGCTGGAGCGCTAGCGATGTAGAGGCTGGCAACAGGTAAGGTTCTTGCTCTGTGATGTAGCAGCTGGTGACAGGTAAGAGGCACGCTCAGCCATGTGGAGGCTGGTAGCAGGTAAGATGCGCGCTCAGCGATGTAGAGGCTGGTAGCAGATGGAACGACTGGCAGCAGGTAAGACGCGTCTGCAGCGACGGAGTAGCTGGAGAGAAGACGCTCGTGGAGATGAGGCCGAAGACTGCTGGTAAAACGCGTTCCCAGAAAATCTCGAAGATGAGCTGTAATCCAGCGAGGCACAGGTAGGTACAGCAGAGAGCGTTACGCTGCTTGGAAGCAGAATAACGTGAAGCGAGGGCACGTGGATGAGCTGGCCTTATATAGGTTGGTTCAGGCCCCTCCCATAGCTCTGCCTACAAACTCTACCTTGTCCTTCTTTGGGCCTGTAGCATGTGCCTTCCAGTTCTGTTCCTTGGGCCACGCCCGGCCCAGTTGCACACGCCCTAGGCCTAGAGCGTGCAGAGCACACTTTAACATGAGCCTGGTGCAAGAGGTGCCGGGACTGGGTCCAATGGGACCCTGGAGATGAGGAAGGACTGGCCCCATGACCAGTGGCCATGACAGCTAGGGTGCCAAGGGGAAATGCATGGTATTTTTGACTGGACATCTATGATAGAAATCCAGTAAAAAAATACCATCCCTGTCACCTGGGCTCAACAGTGCCTCAGAAGAAGAGCTGATTTTGTCCGGTGGGTAGGGGGATTGTGCAACAAAGGCATTTAGTTTTTTTTTAAATGCCTTTGTTGTACAATCCTCCTCCCCCCCGCTATCCACCTCTTGCCAAAATTAGCTCAACAGACCAAAACAAACCAACACACACATTCATACAGCAATCACTCTATCATTCACACAAGCATCCATCACCATACACACACAGATAACACAAGCATACACGCATCCATACACATGTTTAAATAAAAAACATGAACATAAACCTACCTTCTGCATTGGCTTGCGTGTGGGTGCTGAAATGCCCCGTTCCAGGCTGCTCTGTCTGTATGTGCGAGGAGGCGCAGGAGCTCCCCGCCAGTGACCCAGACAGCATTTCCAATGAGCTATGTGAGGCTGGCGAAGCAAAACGCCCCAGCACTTGCATGGCTCAGTGAGCATGTGCGGCTGGAGAACTAAACCGAACTAATAGAAATAGTATTTCCCTTTGACAGTTCAGCCAGCCTAGGAGCACTCCCTCAGCTGGAAAAAGCAGCTGAGGGAGTGCTCATTGTTTCACTGGCCTGGCTCCTTAGCTCCTCCATAATGGGTGAGGGGGCCACAGGGTGGGCACCCCCTCGCCATTATGGATGAGCTGCCAGGCTCGGAGTGGCCTATAGGGCAACATGGCAATGCCTGTTGCAAAAATGCAAAATGCTAGTGTGGGCCAGTCAAAATGGGCCACCTTTTTGGCCAATGTGGGCCAGTTTGATTAGTTACTTCACTATGCAGTTAGTAATTTTTACCATTGTTGCTGAGTAAATACTCTTTAAATATCACAATTTACTTACATTTTAACACAAAGTACCCCCTTGGGTACTATTCAAACAGTCTGTGACTAAAGGAATGAATTTCCATTTACAACTGTGGGCCACTTTTTCATTGGTGCCTGAGACAGTTTCATGCTTCAGCCCGACCATGTGAGCCGCTCCAGCCAATTTCTTCCAATCTACAAATATTTTCATTTTTTTTAACATTTCATGCTGGGCTCTCACGGCTCCTCCAGGGATGTGGATGTGGACCCCTGCGGGGGCGCCCCACAGTTTGAATACCGCTGCTCTAGACAAAGTCCTCGACTTTGCCACCTGCACGTTCTACAACCTTCTGCAATTCTTCCTCACATCTTTCTAACGACAATATGCTGGTTGGCTCTCAAGGCATCAAGTTCCTTCTTCTAGTTTACAAAGCTATCAATGGTCTTGCTCCTCGGTACCTGTCAAAGTATATCTCAGTTTACTCATCATCCTTCCGATGCGCCTCTGCACTCAACCTCACCACCCCACATCCTCCATGTGCCTCCCCTCGCTTCCGCTCTTTCTCTCTACTCGGCCCACTTCACTGGAACCCGCTGTCCATCACAATCACAGCCAGCTCAGCTGTGGATCTCTTCAAAGCTCAGCTTAAACCTCACTCACTTGTTAAAGAGGGAGTTCCCCCTTACCCTCATTCTCCCTACTTGATGCCACCACTTCCTCCAGCGACAATAATGTAATGTTGTATATTTATATAGTACTCCTCTTTTGTTTGAAGCACCTGCCCCCTTAGGTTAATGTTACCTTTGTTAGTCACGTTTTCTTAAATGTATATTATTCTGTTTGTTTTGCTTTGTCCCTGGTGTATGTCCCAAGTTTTCACAACCTCATAAACTGGCGCACTGCATGTTCTCGTTGTGGGAATACCTCAATTTATACATATGTTCATTTGTCATTTCTGATCAAATTAGACATCCCTGGTCTTCAAATAAATACAAGGCCTCGCCCTGTACCCTCTCCCCTGCACTTCTTGTTACTCACTTGCACAATCTAATAAGATTGTCTGTTTTGTCTTCCCTCTGTTCCCCTTCTCTTGCCTTGTTTCTCCTTGAAACACTTGTGTATAAGCGCATAATAAATAACTAATCAATCAAATACAAAATCATCAGCGCTAACTATTGCCTTTTCTCTTCATTTCATTGACGGCCTAGAGGCTCCTCTAGGCCAGTACTTGAGAAGACGTGGCTGCTATGTTCAGTAAAGTGTCTGCATATGGCACCCTTCCCCACCCCCGCAAATGGTTTGCTGTTCTTGACAATTGTATTGTATTGTAATTGTCATTTATACAGCGCCATTTTCCCATTTGTATGGTCTTAATGCACTTTGTGGGTTGGAACGCTCTTAGGGACCAAAGTTCAGGTATGGGAAAATGTTCTCAGAGTAGACTTTAAGATGTGTGCGTACATTTGGCCAATTTTCAGACTTAGGTAAGCTGGCTAGGCTCCATTAAGCAACCAAGGCTGTCAGGGTCGTGGGCGAGTGCTAAGGGTGGTCATGACACGGCTAGTACAGGAGACTCGATGGGTAGCCAGCCAAACCACCTCTGACAGTGCTTTCAGTGCTTTACTCAAAAAATAGTATGTTATAGGAAACGAAAATATCAAATATTGCAAGAAATGCAACTCCTAGCAGAATGAGTTCCAGAGATACTATTATTCGGGCTGCTTGAATAGCACTTTATGACAGAGTCCTCCTGGTTTTAGGTACTGTCATAACAGGTGTTAAGTATTACTCTATTTTCTGAATGGCACTAATTGACCTCAGAACGATGAAAATCTAAGTCGGCCTCGCCATAGGATGTCAACTTGCAAAGTGCAGGCTGTCCTCATGCCAGAAAACAGCACCTTACTCAGAAATTCTGTCCATATCACTTTGAACTGGGTGATCTCCAGCCCTTTAAGTTGAGTAGCAATACAGTTGAGATGGATGGGGATGCATACTTTATTCATACATCAATAATCGAAACAATTCAGGTAGTTGGCAAAAAGGATAACTGATAACTAAGCCCTCCCCTTAAACAGGTCACTATGAACATCACTAAATACACAATGTCCTATTGGCTACACAAACTATATGTGCCTTGATTACGTGGCACCCTACAATTGGTTGGCACTCTAACCTCCGTCAGTACTTTTCCACCTATGATAGCAGCACGCAGGCTGGGCTCTCAGGTGCTGGTGAGCTCCTCTTGACCTTAGCTTCAAACCAATTAGCATATGCATCTGTGATCACCTCAGTGGTCTGCTGCCAATTATGACTTTGAACTTGTCCTTGGCAGTGTTCTTAGCTCTGGAGAATGCAGGGAGTGAAGGCACGCTCTGCCCTCATGTATAGGTGTGACCATCTTGTTTGTCCAGCTTGATCCTTCAACGTGACTGAAGATCACAGAATCGCCCTCACGTGTATTTAAAATACGATTTTCTAATAGACCTCTGACGTCTTCCTTGTTTGGTTCATGCTTTCTGAACAGGAGTTTTGTTCTTTCACACGATTTGTATCCAATGTCTGATCACGCCAGCCTGATAAGACTTTGGCTTCTTGGCTTGGCTTCGTGGCTCATCCAGCCTCGCCTTTCTGAGATTCACTTGGTAATTAATTTGTTTTCTTACTGCGACACACCTTCCTTTTCTAGCCCAGCACTGCTATAGTTCGTAGAGGAAACATCCAATCTTTACTCACTTGGCGCATGCCGCAATCTATTCACTACAAAGCTAGCCTCAAGAATACTTTGTCTGCTTACGTTTCTCTGCGTCTGTACAGGGGTAAACTGGCTTGATATCTTCATCAGTTCTGTGGCATAAGCTTCTTCAACTTGCTCTCAAGGTGTCACTTATCCTTGATACTTTCTTGATGCTTTATAGAATATCTGCATTCTCTTGCCTCTGCATCTTTCTATGTACGTCAGCTCGACTCTGTATGATGTCACCATTCGTCTTGCCCATCCACTTGCTCTGCTTCTTCAGGGATTTCATTCAAACGGCCATCATACTTTCTTGTATGCAAGTATGGTTTTCTCAATGGGAACCTTGCTTCCAGGATTCTCTTTGGTATCAGTATTGTTATCGGTACTGCACATGTCTCACACTCTGGCTCCCAACATATAGGCAATATGGGTGAAGTGGTTGAGGTGGGGGTACTTGGCTCCTTCTCTGCAACAGCAAGTATGCAGCACAGTATAAAATGCCCTAATCACTGCATTGTGGGATGTATTAACCCACTTATGCTCTACCCAGCGGCATCACTGTGTGTTGGTGGCACCAGAATCATCAAAATGGCTGCAAAACCCCTATGTGTGCCAAAACCTATGGAATTGCGCTCTACAAAGCACAAAAAGATGGCTGTCAAATCTACCATGCATGTTGTCAGTGGTGGAAGGGAGACCTCACTTCTGAATCATGGCATTGGGCTGCATGACAAGTAAAAATGGAGACTACATGAAAAGCAGTTCTGGCTGAAAGAAATCCGAAATCTTGCATTTTAAATATTTTCTTGGTTGCTGAAAATACAGAATGCTGGTGAAAAACACCCAGAAACACCCAATCTTCTTGCTGAGTGTCACATTTTACTGAATTCAAGAAATCATTGTGAAATTGCAATATCCTGGAAAGCTGAATTTATCATCAAAACACCCACAGCCACGGCCTGCCTGTGGGATCTGCTGTCAAACTTTTGGCGCAGTACCACCGGCCGCCTGAATGACTGTTTTAAAAGCCTGCATTAAAACTGTAAAGTTGTACCATCAAGATCTACAGGCTGATTCATGGAATTAATGTGCACTGAAAATACCTGCGCAAGCGTGCAAAATCGTGCGAATCGCAGTGCAAGTGCGAAAATCACAGCAAAACCCACGCACATCGATTCATGGAAGTCCGTGCGCGAGTAAAATCTGGGATGTGCGCTGAAAATCTGCGTGGCGCACGCCGGCACACAGGTCATCTAACGGCGTGCGCTACGGCCACAGCAAAAGCGCACATAGTGCGGCGCACATAACAAAAGTAGGCGTAACACGGAATGGGGAACAACGCGTGAAAATGTGGGCGTCACGGGGGAAGTACAGGAAGCAAGTCCGCGGAACGCCCACACGCTCGCCTGCAACACGTATTCATGGAATCGAATAGGGCAAACCAGCGCACGGGCGAAGACATGGACAGGCCTAAAGACGTCCGCCACATGAAGGCAGGCGGTAGCGTCCCTGCGCATGAAATAAATGTGCGCCAAAATGTGTGCTAACAAAAAGCACGTATATACAGCTCTGATGATTGTCCCATACTGTGGCCCTCTAGGACAAATGAAGTGCAAAGGGGTACGCGACAGACACGAACACCCGCTGTGTCAAAAATAGCATGTGCGTGTATTCCTGGGGTTCGCATGAAGTTTCACACGCGATTGGCCTGGGTATGTCTAAATCTGGGGTGCGCGGGAAGTTTCACACGCGATTGGCCTTGGGCGAGCGGGGTACGTGTATTTCGGGGGTGTGCGGGAAGTTTCACACGCAACAGGCCCTGTGCGAGTGGGGTACGTGTATATCTGGGGTGCAGGGGAGTCCTACACGTGAATTGGCAGTGTGGGTCCTCCCAGGTGTTCCCTCTACACCCTAAGCGGCCCCTGTAGGCAGCCCACACCACAGGGGACTACCCTGCACCCCTTGTCATGTCCCGCAGGCAGCCCATCCACCATGGGCATGCCCCCCAGCCAAGCCACATGTCAGCTTGCACTACTGATCACCAACGCATGACCCCCTCCACCCCCACCCCCCAGCATTGCAGGGCACCTGACAGCAGGCCCCCTCTCATGTCCCACTCATGTACCCTTGCACCCCCACCACCCAGCAGTGCAGGGCACCTGCCAGCAGGCCCCCACTCATGTCCCCTTGCACCCCCACCCCCCAACACTGAGGGGCACCTGCCAACAGGCCCCCACTCATGTCCCCTTGCACACCCACCCCCTAGCACTGGGGGACACCTGCCAGCAGGCCCCCACTCATGTCCCCTTGCACACCCACCCCCCAGCACTGAGGGGCACCTGCCAGCAGGCCCCCACTCATGTCCCCTTGCACACCCACCCCCCAGCACTGAGGGCACCTGCCAGCAGGCCCCCACTCATGCCCCCTTGCACACCCACCCCCCAGCACTGAGGGGCACCTGTCAGCAGGCCCCCGCTCATTTCCCCTTGCACACCCACCCCCCAGCAGTGAAATGGCGATCTCATGACAGAAACCGAAGGTCAACTATGTACATCAACACATGTCCGCCACACGTAGGCAGGTGTTAGCGTCCCTGCGTATTAAAAAATGTGCATTAACAAAAAGCCCGTATATACAGCTCTGATGAATGTCCCATACTGTGGCCCTCTAGGAAAATGACGTGCAAAGGGGTACGCGCTGTGTCAAAAATAGCGTGTATTTCGGGGGTGCGCGGGAAGTTTCACACGCGATTGTGCCTGGGCGAGTGGGGTACGTGTACTTCAGGGGCTCGCAGGAAGTTTTACACGCGATTGTGCCTGGGCGAGCGGGGTACGTGTATTACTGGGGTGGGCGGGGAAGTACAGGAGGCAAATGCGCGGAACACCCACACACACCTGCTAAAAAAGACGCGCTAATCTGGAAACACATACGCCAGCAGGAAGCAGGCGTACGTGGACCCGCGCAGCATAAACGTGCGCGCAAACAACAAGCAAACTCAGACGCCAGAATGAACATACTGTTCCTAGCAGCAGTGGTCGTGGGATACCGCAGGAGGAGGAGGAGGATAGTCAAGCCCAGAATTTTCACACCCAGAACCAGCCTTTTTGGCATGCCTGCTGACCAGGTGTATGGGAGGTACAGGTTTCCACTTCACATAATACTCGACCTGGTCAGTGAGTGGGAGGATAACCTCACATCACCCACCCTCTGCTCCCAAGCACTCAGCCCCCTGGAGAAGGTCCTCAATGTACTGCACTTTTTGGCCACCGGATCATTTCAGCGGACAAGTGCCATAGTGGGGGGGGGTGTCACAGGCCACGCAGTCATGCTGCCTACACCAGGTCTTGGCCATCATGACTGCACACCCATCAGTCTGCAGGCACATATACCTGCCCAGAACACCTGCAGAAAGGAAGGCTGCAGTCCAGGATTTCTACGGGGTGGCACAATTCCCCAAAGTCCTAGGTGCCATTGATTGCACCCATGTGGCTCTACGTCCCCCCAGGGCATCAGAGCACATCTATAGAAACCGCAAGCACTGGCATTCCATCAACGTCCAGGTAGTATGTGATGCCAAGGGAATCATCACCTCAGTATATGCCAACTATCCAGGGTCCACCCACGACAGTTTCATTTACAGAATGTCAACCCTAAACCGGGACCTAGAAGCTGGGCGGCATGGCGATACATGGCTGCTCGGTGAGTATAAATGCCACAGTACATGCATGCATGCCAGATACTGAGTAATGTCACAACCCTACTAATGATACCCATCACCACCTCCCCAGGGGACAGTGCCTACCCTCTGAGCACCCACATGGTGACGCCAATTCGGAACCCCACCACGCCACCCGAGGTAAGATACAACACAGCCTATATTGCAACCCGGGGCATAGTGGAGAGCACATTGGAAGTGCTCAAGTCACGCTTTCACTCCCTTGACCGTTCTGGCGGGCAGCTGTTATACGCTCCCCCAGTAGTGTGCAGGATCATAGTGGCAGCATGTGTCCTGCACAATGTTGCAACACGCCGGGGCCTGCCGGTGGACATGGTGGTGCCCCCACATCCCCAACCACATGCATGCCCACTGCACATGTGAGGGGAAAGGGCACGGGGTGAGGCAGCCCGAACGCAGCTGGTGGCTAATTACTTCACTTAGAATCATACCCCTGTGGAGTGCACACAGCCCTGCCACATACCAGCTGACAATCGATGATGACACAAGGGACAGTGAACTGTCACAACCATACCAGCCTGAGATTGGTCACCTGGAAGTGGCACAATGTGTGCATCCCTACCTACAGAAACACCACAAATGCTGTGTCATCAAAAGACACATATGCTGCTAAATGCATTACCCCCTTGCAAAATACAACATGAGAACAGTGCCATGTCACCCAACCCCACCCCAGCACCACCACCCAACACACCATGGCATGTCATGCTATGTGAGAGCAAACAAAGCAATCCCGAAAACCTGACACAAGTGTCACAAAGTACAGTGTCCCTAATGGAAACTGGCCACACACAATATGCTCCCAGTAATGTTGAACTAACAACACACATGACCAAATACTTACCAACAATAAAATGCAGCTACACAAGCTCAAACATAACTAAAACATGACAATACTAAGTTAAAGTAGTCGTACAACCTGAATATGTCACTACATCGCCCTCTTCCAATTGTAGTCTTGCAGGCTTCAAAACTTGTCTGTGTACTGCATACAACATGAACTCCATCTCCAAAGTAGACGACCTTGTGAAGACATGATGAACGAACCTGCAAATTCAGAGGGAGACATGGAAGCAGAAGCATACATAATTCCAACATACAGTGTACAATACAACAACAATATACACAAGGAATGTCTACACAGTATTGACTACAGACTGCCCACACAGCTCATGGGAGCCCAACATCACTGTGTACATCACCGTCACTTGGTCACACCCTTTGCAAGCCTATGGAAACATCGTCCAGGATTTCTACGGGGTGGCACAATTCCCCAAAGTCCTAGGTGCCATTGATTGCACCCATGTGGCTCTACGTCCCCCCAGGGCACCAGAGCACATCTATAGAAACCGCAAGCACTGGCATTCCATCAACGTCCAGGTAGTATGTGATGCCAAGGGAATCATCACCTCAGTATATGCCAACTATCCAGGGTCCACCCACGACAGTTTCATTTACAGAATGTCAACCCTAAACCGAGACCTAGAAGCTGGGCGGCATGGCGATACAATGCTGCTCGGTGAGTATAAATGCCACAGCACATGCATGCATGCCAGATACTGAGTAATGTCACAACCCTACTAATGATACCCATCACCACCTCCCCAGGGGACAGTGCCTACCCTCTGAGCATCCATATGATGACGCCAATTCGGAACCCCACCACGCCACCCGAGGTAAGATACAACACGGCCCATATTGCAACCCGGGGCATAGTGGAGCGCACATTAGAAGTGCTCGAGTCACGCTTTTGCTCCCTTGACCCTTCTGGCGGGCAGCTGTTATACGCTCCCCCAGTAGTGTGCAGGATCATAGGGGCAGAATGTGTCCTGCACACCGTTGCAACACGCCAGGGCCTGCCGGTGGACATGGTGGTGCCCCCACATCCCCAACCACATGCACGCCCGCTGTGCATGGGAGGGGAAAGGGCACGGGGTGAGGCAGCCCGAACGCAGCTGGTGGCTAATTACTTCACTTAGAATCACACCCATGTGGAGTTCACACAGCCCTGCCACATACCAGCTGACAATCGATGATGACACAAGGGACAGTGAACTGTCACAACCATACCAGCCTGAGATTGGTCACCTGGAAGTGTCACAATGTGTGCATCCCTACCTACAGAAACACCACCAATGCTGTGTCATCAAAAGACACATATGCTGCATTACCACCTTGCAAAATACAACATGAGAACAGTGCCATGTCACCCAACCCCTCCCCAGCACCACCACCCAACACACCATGGCATGTCATGCTATGTGAGAGCAAACAAAGAAATCCCGAAAACCTGACACAAGTGTCACAAAGTACAGTGTCCCTAATGGAAACTGGCCACACACAATATGCTCCCAGTAATGTTGAACTAACAACACACATGACCAAATACTTACCAACAATACAATGCAGCTACACAGGCTCAAACATAACTAAAACATGACAGTACTAAGTTAAAGTAGTCGTACAACCTGAATATGTCACCACATCGCCCCCTTCCAACTGTAGTCTTGCAGGTTTCAAAACTTGTCTGTGTACTGCATACAACATGAACTCCATCTCCAAAGTAGATGGCCTTGTGAAGACATGAGGAATGAACCTGCAAATTCAGAGGGAGACATGGAAGCAGAAGCATACATAATTCCAACATACAGTGTACAATACAACAACAATATACACAAGGAATGTCTACACAGTATTGACTACAGACTGCCCACACAGCTCATGGGAGCCCAACATCATTGTGTACATCACTGTCACTTGGTCACACCCTTTGCAAGCCCATGGAAACGGGAAGCAGGAGGGGTGTGTGTCTCACGAACCCAAGCATCAAACCCAAACTCAGGACAAGCCTGCATGTGCCCAGCCGGAATACAGTGGATGCCCACGGGAGCCACACAAGGCAACACACTGTTAAATAATAATAATAAATACAAAATAAAAAAAGCAAAAATCAAAAATCAAAAATCAATGGGCTCATGGTTCATGGCCTGCACGTCTATGCCAATGTGGGAGAACTGCTGCTGTCGCTCTCATTACCCTCTGCTGCTGCCACAGGAGGTGGTGGTGCTATGGGAGGCAGCCCACGCAAAGCCCTGGTATGGTCCTCCATGGCAGCAAGCATGCGGGTGTGGAAGGTCTCGTTCTGGAAGATTATAGTGCGCAGATCCCCATGCAGCACCTGACGTGATGCCCGGATCTCCTCCCGAGTTGCCTGCATCTCAGCTGAGAGCGAACATGTGAGCCGCTCCAGCTGCTGTTCTGTCCTCAAGTTAGTGGAAGTCTCAAGGTCAACAAGAGTCTCCCTGAGGTGATGGAGTTCTACCCTCAGGGCTTCCCTGTGGCCCTGGGACTCTATTGATATCGATTGGCGTAGAGTCTCCAGTGCCGCCCGTCTGTCCCTGTTGGACGCCAACATGTCCTCCCTGTGTGATTGGCAAAGGGAGTCTGTTGCCTGCTGTAGTAGCTCCATCTGCCTTTCAGGGGGGACAATGGAAGTGGCCACCCTCTCCATGGCTTGAGCCATCATCTCAACTGATGCTGCCTGTTGGGTTGCCATACCGTAAATGGATTGTTCCCATGCGGTATTGCCTGGTGGCGTACGCCCACCACGTCAGCGCACTACACCTGTTTGGGGAAAGGCGATCTGCGCCTTGCTGTGCCGGCACTGCCTGAGCTGCAGGACTGCATTCCCCCTCTGATCTGCTGGGCCCAGGAACAGGATCAGATGTTGTGGAGTGTGACCCTGCACCCGTAACCGCCAAAGGCTGACTAACCAACACTGACATCCCCATAGAGGGTTCTACCCCTGGTGCAGGTGGGTTGGACAGAACAGAACCCCTTCCAGAAACACTTACCTGCGACGCCACATAGGTCTCATCATCCGAATCAACATCTGAATACAGGTCTGGGGAGGTGCACCCAGAGACACCCCTGGACAGAATCGTCTGCAGCAAGAGTGGGTTCTCACCCACCACCACACCACGTCCCCCACTGGTGGCCGGTTGTGCCTTAGGTTCCTCCTGGGTCTGCACCATCTCCTCAACCTCAACATCATCAAGTGTGCCATCCCCTGCAAAAACATGAAAGACAAAAAATTGAAGCAGGCATTAGCACCATAGCACACAAATAGGCCTGACAAGCTACAGAACCAGTACATGATTTACACATGTCCCACATGACTATAACCCTCCCATGCATGCACTGTCACAGAATTGGAAGGAGAGGCAAAAGTCTGACACTGATGACACCAAGATGGAAAAGCAACACATTTGTACATGCTGGGTAGCACTGCCATCACACATTGGCCTGTGAGTGGCATGTCCTATACACATAAATGACACATTCCATCACACAGATGGCATGTACCATAGCCATGGTACATTCCACAAGTACATCCATATGTCAGTGAATGAGTACTGTCACCCATCCATAAGAGATGGACATGAAGAGATGAAAAATGCCACATAGTGTGAAAAGATACGCCATGTGCCACACACTGCAACACATCCAGTGTACAAAAAAACAGTGATTGCAGGGCCATGTATACATCAATGGTTGTGCACTTCAACATGACAGGGAACAACTAGCATGTTCCACATTCAAACAGGCCCAAAAACATCATGTGATCAGGACAATACTCATTCAGCCTGAATGGTCAAATCTTTCAACTACCAAGGTGACACATGTGGGCCTATGTGGGGTTCTTCACTGACAGAAGCATGTCACATATGTGACAATAGGGCTGAGGAATGTGTTGCAAAAGTGGGAGAATTGAAACAATCAGCCTGAAAGAACACTGAAAAATACAGACAATGTTGTTGCATGATGCCACCTCAAGGGCAACTGCCGTAATGTTGCGCTAAATTACTACTGTGGGCAGAAGGGATAGTGTCACACCCAAATTCCAAGGCCGCAGAATTTTTTGGATGAAGCACATGGGTGACCCATACTACTCAGTCACACACACCCTCACCTGGCACTCAATCAGAACCCGTCACCCAAACAACATACACATGCAGTACACACACACGCATGGGCACTCACCGGACAATGCTTCGTAATGAGGTAGTTCTCCCACACCTCGGATCTGTTCCTCTGTGATGAAGGTCCCAGCAACAGACTCATGTTCAGTGAGTTCGTTGTCCTCTTGTGGAGACCCACCGCCAGTCACCAGAGTAGCGGCATGACTTGAGGCCAGCTTTTCCTTTGCTCTGCGTTTCAGGTTGTTCCACCGCTTGTAGCAATCATCAGCTGAGCGCCTCACAAATCCAAGGGCACTTATGTGGTTGGCGATGGTCTGCCAGTGTGCCTTACGTTGACCAGGTGTGGTCTTGGACCCTGCAGTCACCACAATTTCGTGGCTATGTTGCAAGACATAGCTCACAAGTGCATTAAGCTCTGCGTCATTAAAGCAAGGCTTCCTTGACGTGCCGGAGTGTGTAGCATGCCTGGGGTCTCAGCCTGTCATGCCAGAGCACCCTTCTTCCTCTTTTTAGAAGGTGGAGCGGAGCCAGAGTGGCTAATGCCGCTCTGGTCAGTAGGGGCAGAATCACCGGTGGACTGGGTTGTTGGAGTGTGCAAATGTCCCGGGAGGATAGATCAGCGGCAGCGTGCGCGTCTTGGAAGCAAGACGACACGAAGCAACAACAGGTTCGATCCCCGGGTCCGCGCTTAGAAACCTCTGGGTGTTTAAGCGCGTTATAAATACGTAACTAAGAAAAAAAAAAACACACACAATTACGCAACTAAGAAAAACAACAAAAAAAACAATTCCTGTAACAGCGCCTCGATGCCTGCGGGCTGTGCGAGCGCTTTATAAATGTAAAATAAATAAATAAATGCACATTGACCATAGGACTTGGTGCAGGCATTGTCTGAAGTGTGATGTTGGCAGGGGGAACATCAGTATGATGGACCAGGACCGACACTGTCCTGGCTGGGAGAGTCAGAGCTGGGGCGGATGGAGCTGCAGCTGCCCCTGCAGCCTCACCACCCTGCATACTTGGGGCAGCAGATGACATAGCTGCCCCAGATCCACGTGGCTTGGTGACAACTTGCACCGCCACATGTGGCTTAGACTTGCTGAGCTGGAAGTCAGCCAGGGAGTCATCCTGTGCCAGGTCAGGTGCCACAATGGGCTGGTCCACCAAGGGCTGAGCTGGGATGGTCTCAGCCACGTTTCCCTCAACCATGGGGGGGGTCATGGGTGTCCCTGATTGGTCCTCCACACATGAGGGTATAGGGGCACCCTGCAAATCCTGGCTACGTCCCCTACTGCGCCCACTACGTCCACCTATTGAAGGTCGGCCACCTTTGCCTCCCTTACCGCTTGGTCGCCTCCCAACCATGGCACTGATGTTGTTGTGCATATGGGAGGAGCAGTAGACTATTGTCCTGGGCAATTGGGGGTCAAAGGGGTAGGGTACTAGATGGAATTGGTACCCTAGTGCTCTAACAAGGCTGTCTGTGACCCCTGGGGGAAGATGACGGGTAACGCAACGCACAGGTAGCCCAAAAACAAAAATAAACGTGCACGCAACCCCTCGTAGACCACGTGCGTGGAAAAATGAACCCGCACTACGCTGTGGCACCCAGAAACACAAAAATAAGCGTACACGTGATACACGCAGCCTACAATGACCTCTGAAGGGGTACGCGACACACGGGGCAAGCACAGTTGGTAAGTTCGTGTGGAACTCACCGTCTGCCTGGAAAAAGAACATGAAAAAGATGCGCGTGTGGGCGTTGGCAACACCCCCGCCAAAAGAAGAATTGTACGCTGTCTGAGGTGACAGGACAAAAGGAGAAGTGAACACTGTTTGAGGAAACAGGCCCAAAAAAAGTAGAAAAATGAAAGCTGTCAGAGGTAACAGGGAGTACAAACTTGAAAGGCTGTGAAGTAATCGCGTGTGAACCGACAAGAAGTACAGAACCCACCCACTTGCTCTCCACAAAAAGCACGTACAAGGAAATGGCGTTCTAAACGTACCTTTTAAACCAGCCCACACGTACACGTCACATATGCGTGTACGCGCCCTTTCCTCAAATTACACGCGCTGACACTCGGACGTGCAGCTTTTCCACGTGTGCTCTGTCATCACGTGCTATGAGGGAAACACCCGCGCGCATCACATCACAGACGCGCTTACGCGCTAAGGGCCTTTCCTCGAATTACACGCTGACGTGCAAGATTTTCACGTGCCAAATCACTCCATATCAAGCTGGCCACGCGTTCACACACGGAAGACCACGCTCCTGCCCAGAAGGCCGAATTACTGCCCCCGAGAGCCCCGAGTACGCTCCCACCTGCCATCTGCTGCTGCCTGATTGCCTGCTGCCCACGTGCCCTGCCATTTGCTGCCTGCACGTCAGCCAGGGGTGCTGTTGCTGTGACCACCCCTGCTGGAACCGAAGACTCCCGACTGGGATTCCATCGCTCCACAGCCCAGCCCCAGGACCCAGTTGCCCGCCCACTCCTGCCTCTGGGGTTGCCATGTCCAGCACTACACCATCTGGCGGCTCTGGCAACCCCCAGCCAGAGAGGCAGAGGGCCACCAGCTTCACTGCCACCGAAGTTGGTGTCCTGGTGGAGCAAGTCCTGGGGCAGTATGAGGCCCTCTTCGGAAGGTCGCGCGCCGACAAGGAAGGACGGACCAAGATCTGGACGGACATCGTGACTGCCATCAACGCGGAGGGGGTGGCAGTCCACGAATTCCATCATGTCAAGAAGCGCTGGGAGGACTTCAGGTCCAGGACCCTCAACAAGGCCCGGCGCCTCTTGAAGGCAGCGGATGCTAAGGGGCCACCTGTCGGAAGACCAAATGAGGGTCCTGGAACGCGTATGCCCAGCGCTCCACGTCCAGGTCCTTGAGAGGCACACCCGTCTGGAGTCGAGCGGTAAGTGTACATGCATACTGATTGGAAGCTGTGCGTGTGGTGGTGTGCCAGTAGTGTGCAGGTTGCACATGTGGTTTTGTAGGGCCATGTATGGATGTGTATGTACAGGGCCGTGAGGCTGACACATGCGAGTCCTTTCATGTGTGAGACACATGGATGGTGTATTTGTGGGTAAGCATGCAGGCCAAATGCAGATGTGTGAGCACACATGTTTGAATGACTGTGTATGTCAGTTGGCAAGGTTGTGGTGTCACACGTGGATGTTGGTTCCAGCTGCATGTATCTGCACTGTGTACATGTGCATGTATGTGTATCTGACAAGTGTACAACTGTCATGCAACATGGATACATGTGAGACTGATATGTAGAAGACTGATTGCCAGATGTGACATGGATGCTGATCTCATCACTGCGACACTTGGTGGAGGTGTACACATGCTAGTAAGTGTGGTGGCGTGTGTGCATGTCTAGTGCACTCCCTGTGTCTCATGTGATGTCTGGCTCACCTTTGCCTGCTCATGCTGCTGTATGTGTATGGATGGTGCTGGCTGTTGCGATATGGCTGTGGAATAGAACAAAGTATATGGTGGAAGGCACAACGGTGTCAAGATGTGGACTATGATTCAGCTCAGAATATTGTCATTGGGCCTCATTACACGGTAGGCGGTAGGGACATACCGTTACCGGTAAGGGATTACCGGTATCGGTAAATCCCCTCCCCAATCACGAACCGGACATACCGCTATTAGCGGCACCGCAAAGTACAGTGGCACTATTAGCGGCAAGTCCGTGAGCGCGCGGCCCCTCAGACCGGAAATAGCGGCATAGCGCTAATATCACGGCATCACGAGCCATGCGTACATGGCAATACCGGCATGTAGTAGACCCAAAGAACCCTTACCGGCAAGGCGCTAATACCGGCATCGCGAACCACACGTTAAAAGAGCACAGCAGAGTTCCCACCTGCCACAGGTGGACAAAATCAGCACAGGTGGAGGCAATGGAGACTGGCAGCACAAAAGAGCACACCACACCCCTCCCCACACCCATTCCCACACCAAGATGGATGCAATACTAGCAGCATTACATGGGCTAGAGGACATGATTGCTGTGCAGCAGCTATAACAACAGGCAGCACAGAGGAGACGCAGGAGGAGGAGGAGGAGGAGGGCAAGACAGGCGCAGCAAGCACCACCAGTGCACCTAGTGATACCACAGAGGCAGCCACCAATTCCCAGGATCAGAGCCAGTCCAGTCAACCTAACCCCTGAGCAGATACACACCCTGTACCGTCTGGACTGGGATACCATCACCACCATAGTAGACATGATATACAACGACATTGTGAGTCTCATTGACATCCGTACTGCCATCCCCCCTCTACTGAAGGTAGTAACAGTGCTCCACTTCTTGGCCACAGGCACCTACCAGCATACGGTAGGTCAGATGCATGGCATATCACAACCAGTATTCTCACGCACACTGAACCAGGTGCTCGATGCCCTCCTGCAGCACACAAGTCAACACATATACATGCCACGGACTGCCCAGGAGATCTCCAACACCAAAGTTGGCTTCCATTCACTGGCAGGCATCCCAAGTTGCATCGGGGCCAACGACTGTACCCATGTAGAACTGGTGGTCCCACATGCCAATGAGGTAGTGTACCGTAACAGAAAGCAATACCACTCCATCAACGTCCAAATGGTATGTGACTCCAATAAGATCATCACACATTGCTGTGCCCGATATCCCGGTTCAACCCATGATGCAATGGTCCTGCGGAACTCGACAATACCACGATACATGGAGCGACATGCTGGACAACGTTCATGGCTACTTGGTGAGTAGCAGGCCGACTACATGTCAGTGTGATGTGGATTCTGAGTGGGGGGGGGAGATGCATACTCCAACTGGGCGTGAATGGGGGGGGGGGGCAGATGCATACTCCAACTGGGAGTGAATGGGGGGGGGAGATGCATACTCCAACTGGGTGTGAATGGGGGGGGGAGATGCATACTCCAACTGGCCGTGAATGGGGGGGGGGGAGATGCATACTCCAACTGGGCGTGAACTGGTGTCATGAGAAGAATGGACATACATATTTGCATCACTGTACAGTGAGGCAGCCCACAATGGACCAGAGACAAAACCACATGCTGGAAATGAGTGCCACGGCAAACATATCAATCCATTACGCCAAACAGGCCATTCCAAACAACATGCACACCGCACAACACACCATTCCCCCATTACACAAATCAGCAACATGCATATCAAAATCACAACTGAAATATACGCTGAACAACATCAGAAATGGTCCGCGCACATGAGTGCATACAAATGGATCCCCTGTAGCCATTGTGGTGAGGCAAACCCGTACCCCACCAAAGAATTGCCATCAAACAGCATGGGGACATCAACTAAGGAATGGCAGTGTACTAGCAGTGTGGCCCTAACGTTGCCAGGGCCAGGAAACACAAATCACTTAAACTCTGGCGGGACATGGCAATCCCTGCTGTATGCATGCATGGTGCATGTCCACTTGCAAGGACCACCTCACCTTCCCACATTGCTGTTACCCTGATTGCCATGCGTGCTTGGATCAGTGGATGTCGTTGAATGTGCAATGTTTGTTTGTGTGATATGTGCACGCTCCACATTATGTAGACACTTACACATACCCATTGTTGCACCCATGCAGGTGATGCAGGTTATCCCCTGAAGAGGTGGCTCCTTACCCCTGTGTGGAACCCACAGAACAGGCATGAAGAGGACTACAATCATGCACACACCCGTACCCGCGTGGTGATCGAGCAGACATTCGGCCTATTGAAGGAACGCTTCCGGTGCCTCAGCAGGTCGGGCGGGGCACTCCTGTATGGGCATGAGAAGGTGGCCAAGATCACCATGGCATGTGTCATGCTTCACAATATGTGTATCAGACGGAATGTGCCAATGCCCCCTGACATAGAACTGCGACCACCGTCTGAGGATGATGACGGGGATGAGGATGGAGGAGAGGGGGCTGCAGGTCATGCAGGTGGCGATGCCCATGAGGGACGTGCTGTGCGGCAGCACCTGATAGACCATTGTTTCTGATGCACATGGATTAGGAGGGTGCAATTGGTGTTCAGCTCAGGGCACGGGGTGTATGGAGGACATAAACACAGTGCACCCTTCAACAATAAAGCACACATACACAATGATCAATGTCCAGTCATGTGATTATCCGTGCCATTACGTGTGTATTGAGCATTATGACATTCAAACGTGCATGTACCCTCCACCCCAACAACCCTCACCCCCCTCCCCCCACAACTCCACCGAACACCCTCCCCTCCCTCCCCCCACAACTCCACCGAACACCCTCCCTCCCCTCCCCCCACAACTCCACCGAACACCCTCACCCCCCTCCCCCCACAACTCCACCGAACACCCTCACCCTCCTCCCCCCACAACTCCACCGAACATGGTGTGCACATCAGTGCTGCATTAGTTCCCAAGTGTCAACAGGGACAGGCTGGCCCTACTTCCCTCCTCCACTACCACCATTGGGGGGGTGTGAGTCTGACCGCCGCAAGGACCGGCTGGACCTGCGCAGGATGGTTGTCTGGTCTGAGCTAGTAGACGAGGGGGTGGCTGGTTGATCTGCTCCCTGTGAGTGACGCATGCTCTCCATCGCCTCAGCAATGCACGTTAGGACCTGCCTCACAGTGGCCATCTCGTCACATAGGCGCGTCGTGTTGCTGTCCATGGCAGCTTTCATGTCCCTTGACAACACCCGGATCTCCTCCCTGGTCGAGGCAGCCTCGCTCACTTGCCGGGCAACCAGGGCATTGAGCTCCTTTTGACGCTGGCGTATCAGGCTCATGGTGTCGTCTGCGGCCCTGCCCCTGTTACTCCTCGGCGCAGCTTGCTGCATGTGGCCAACATCAGGTGAGCTCGCCACGGGACTGAATGACCCATCCATTGCATCTCTGGCATGCACCTCATGGATGCTGCCATTGGATGTGTTGCATGGGCTGTGGAGTGGGGACAGCTGGGTGCTGGGTGTACGCTGCCCTTCCGGTGTCGGACATGGGTCATCCACATCACTCATAGGTGCCGTGGCTGCTGCTTCCCCGATGGAGCTATTGGCTGCGGACGGCGTGCCTTCTGGCACTGGCTCCTGAGTGGTGGGGGTGGGTGGTGGGGGTGCTGCCACAGTGTCGGATGGCATTTCGACCCTTGGTGTGGTCGTTGCGTGGGTGGCTTTTGAACGCTGGGCCACTCCAGATATCCCAGTGCCCCTCGATGTACTGGGCCTGGTGCCTGCATCCTTTCCCTTGGCCTGCTTTTTGGGTGGTGGGGCCTGCGTTGCAGAGTCCAGCTCCTCACTGTCAGATTGTGACCCTGTGGGGGAGCAAGACAGGGATAACATCAGTGATGGGTCAACGTGCATCATGCATATGTTGTTGTTGCTGCAGTTCTTTGGATTTGGACATTTGGTTTGGGCCTGCAGGTTGTTGGGCAGATGGGTGGGTCATCCGGACATGTGTCAGGGTGACATGTGTGTGAGGTGCTGCATGCATGTGGTTGTGTGGGGATGTGCAGGGCATATATGCAGGGTTGTGTACATGTGTGTGTGATGACCCCTTCCATTAGCTGATTCCCAATTCACATTTGGGGGAGGGACTCATGCTTGGCATTGCTGTGTTTTGCGTGGTCACTCACCTCCGTCTGACGTTGTTGCCACACCACACTCCATTCGGCCCACTCCCTCGATGGATTCTATGCCAATGGTGCTGGCACATGTCTCCTCCCACTCCTGCATCTTCATCGGGGATCCACCTCCGCCTCCTGTGCCCATGGCCAGATTCCTGTTGGCCAATAAAATGCTGCGTACACGGAGGCGCAGATCATCCCACCGCTTGCGGTGCGGGGGTGGAGCCCACCGCACTGACTTTCTGCGCCACCTCAGCCCAGATTTCCTTTTTTCTCAGGAGTGCCGGGCGCCGCATGTCGCTAGCGAACACTACGTCTGCATTTGCAGCCAGGGTGTCTGCCAGCATTTTCAATTCCTCGTTTGAGAAGCGTTCTTTGCGCTGGCGCGCATCGGCTTTCTTTAGGGCCTTGGGCATTGTTTGTTCTTGTGGGATGTGGTTTTGCCAGTCGTGGTGTTGCTGCAGGTCCTGAGTGCAGGGGATGGCAATGGATTGTGTTTTTAAAGATGGCCGCCGGGCTCTTTCCCGTTCCGGTGCGATGACGCTATTTCCGGTTCCAGTGTTTTACGGTGACCGCTAATAGCAGTGACCGCTAACAGCGGTGACCGCTAATAGCGTGCAGCATGAGGGCGGAGGTGCTATCAGCACTTTGGTCGGAGCCGGTAAGGTGCTTTTGCGCCATGGCGGTAGGGTCATTTACCGGCATGGCCCTATGCGCGTGTCCGCTAACTCGTAATGGAACGCTATTAGCGGTCTCCTGCGATGGCGGACATGCTAATAGCGCCATGACGGTAAATCACATTTTTTAGCGCCTACCGTGTAATGAGGCCCATTGTTTGAGATTATGTGAATGTATAACTATTTTTGTTTCTAATGATTTCCACGCTATGAGTTAATAGTGTGGGTGCAATATTTGAATGCGCTTTTTGGTAAAATTGTCTAACTTACATATAAAAATAATTTACCTGTCTATAAACTGTTCTGCCTCAGCTTTGTGGTGCTTCTCTGTAGGCAGGCAGATAGACAGATGCTTCATATACCTTGTTCATCATATGAATAGCTTATGAACACAGTGAAGGCTTGTTGCATTGTAATTTAATCGATAGTGGGGTCTCTCGTGACTTAAGACTTCTCCTGGCTGGAGTTGGATGGGGTTCACGAGATACTTAAAATAACCTTGAGGACTTGTTTTCCCATTAGGAGTGCAGCATAGGGCTATCAGATGGCAACAGCTGGTGTGTGTCTGGTGTTTCATGGCTGTGGAATAGCTCATGTGTGTGATTTGAAATTACATGTGTGTTGGGGATTGTGATGCCATGTCTGAAGTTTCACAATGACACTCGTGTGCAACTGTCATGTGTGTATGAGTCCATTGTACAGTGCCCTGATGCCTGTGTCCTATCTCTCCCTGTCTGCAGAGTCGACTGATGAAGAGGGCGGAGAGGGTGCTGTGGAGCACAGCGGCAGGGATCGCACCGCCAGCCGGATACGCAAGGCCCGGCTCCCCTCCCAGGTTGTCATCTCGTCGGGGAGTGAGGAGTCCAGTGCCGCATCCCAGGTCGCAGCTGCCGAGGGGAGGTCCAAGAGGCAGAGGTCGGAGTTGGACTCCTCTGCAGCAGAAGGGGCAGCTGAGACCCCACAGGGCCCGACGGAGGAAGATGGCACGGAGTCCTCCAGGTTGGTGGGGGGTTTGGTGGAGGAGGAGGCCATGCAAGCGAAAGAGACGGGGTCTGGAGGTGGGGATTCCACTGGTGCTAGTGGTGCAGTAGAGGGGCAGGGACAGGAGGCAGCACAGGCCGCCGCGGAGGTGCCTGTGTGTAATCCTGTCCCCGATCCTGTGACTGCATCATCTTGCACCAGCAGGGATACCTACGTCCAGACCCGTTTTCAGGCAGGGGATGAGCTTACGACAACTGGCCTTCCTCTGCCTGCGGACGTGGCTATCTGGGACCGGGTTGAGCCTGTCCTGGGTGGTGTGGTGTGGCGTTGCGTCAACGGGCCATGCCAGGCGAAATGCAGTCTTTTCATGGGGAGACTGCATGTTGTCTCGATTGGCTCGTTGCCCACGTCGACCTACTGGGACAGGTCACCAGGGCCGGATCCCTCCGTTTGCTGGGTCTTGTTCCGACCCCCTCCTCAACTGAACCCCCTATGCGCCAGTCGTACTCCGTGCCATCTTCCCACCCATGTGTCAGCTGGGTGCCCTGTGGAGCTGCCTCTGACCCTGCGGCCAGGCTGGTGGAGGACACATCCCTGCCACAGTCGGGAGTCGGACATCCAGCAGGGGGGGCCACCTCAACAACTGCACCCCAGCCGGAGGAGGATGTGCAGGCAGAAAGAGCCAGGGCACAGGCACAGGCACAGCAGCAGCAGGCACACGGTGGGAGCCATGATGGCTCGGGGCCTTCGTCATCGGAGGGGCAGGCATCGGCCAGAGGGCAGGAAGACCCAGGACGGGAAGTGTCTTCCGTGTGGCAGCGGTTAGGCCATGCCATAGATGCGGAGCGGCAGCGGGCAGAAGAGGCATGGCTCACGATGGTCAGGGCGGAGAACTCCATGCGGAGGGCCCTGAGGCGGGCCGAGTGCCTCGAGGCAATTCGCAGGGAGTTGGAGGAGAACATGTCATCGTCCCTGCGAACCCTCGGGGCCATGGAAGAGGACCGCCTACGGGACATTGAGCAGGAGTTCGATGATGCCCTGGCCCGGGACATCCAAAAGTGAGCCGTCGGACTAGCCCTCTGCCCTTGTAAATAGTTAGATAGTGTTAGGTTTCCTTTGGTTTTTTCTTTATTTTGGTTGCGCTTGGACAATGCACCACGTTTCTGTATATAGTTTTTCATTAGGTAGTATTTTTGATAGGTTTCATTTCTTCAGTTGGGATCATGGACCCTGGATTGTTCATCTGTATATAGTTCACTATTGGATTCATCTCTTTTTTTGGGATTTCCCCATGGAGCAATGGTTTTCACTTTTGTTTTTCCCTTGGATTTGCTTTGTTGGACTGTGACTTTGGACACCTTTCCTTTGGATTATGATTTCTTGTTTTTCATTATTTTACGGACATGCAGCTTTTCTTTTTTTATTCCCATTGTTGTTTGTTTGATTTTAATTCCATTCATGTTGCTTTTAATACATTTTTTGCTTCATACTTCGATGTGTGGTATTATCTCATTGATTTCATGCATGTCATGATATGGGTTTTCACATTCACTTGCAACCATTGTGTGTGTGTGACGGACATGTGTTCATTTACATACTTGCCATTGGGGTTGTATCATGTAATTGCCTTTTCTATGTGGGTGGAAGCAATACTTGGTTGGGTCTTTGGGCTGGGGAGGCTGGCCATAAGGGCCATGATTGAGGATCGTCATGACCTGGGGGCAGGGGGACATGAGTGGGGGCCTGCTGGCAGGTGCCCTGCACTGCTGGGGGGTGGGGGTGCAAGGGGACATGAGTGGGACATGAGTGGGGGCCTGCTGGCAGGTGCCCTGCACTGCTGGGGGGTGGGGGTGCAAGGGGACATGGTTGGGGGCCTGCTGGCAGGTGCCCTGCACTGCTGGGGGGTGGGGTGCAAGGGGACATGAGTGGGACATGAGTGGGGGCCTGCTGGCAGGTGCCCTGCACTGCTGGGGGGTGAGGGTGCAAGGGGGTAATGCGTTGGTGATCACTAGTGCAAGGTGACATGTGGCTTGGCTCAGGGGCATGTCCATGGTGGATGGTCTGCCTGTGGGGCATGACCAGGGGTGCAGGGTAGTCCCCTGTGGTGTGGGCTGCCTGCAGGGGCCGTGGAGGGTGTAGAGGGAACACCTGGGAGGACCTACATTGCCCATTCACATGTAGGACTCCCCTGCGCTCCCGAAATACACGTACCCCACTCGCACAGGGCCTATCGCATGTGAAACTTCCCGCGAACCCCTGAGATACACGTACCCAGCCCAGTCGCGTGTGAAACGTCCCGCGCACCCCTGAAATACACGTACCCAGGCCAATCGCATGTGAAACTTCCCGCACACCCCTGAAATACACGTACCCAGGCCAATCGCGTGTGAAACTTCCTGCGCACCCCTGAAATACACGTGCACAGGCCAATCGTGTGTGAAACTTCCCGCGCATCCCTGAAATACACATACCCAGGCCATTTGCGTGTGAAACTTCCTGCGCACCCCTGAGATACACGTACCCAGCCCAATCGCGCGTGAAACTTCCCGCGCACCCCCGTAATACACGTACCCCACTCGCACAGGTCCTTTCGCGTGTGAAAGTTCCTGTGAACTCCGTAATACACTTACCCTGCTGAAATTGCGTGTGAAACTTCCTGCGCACCCCTGAAATACACGTACACAGGCCAATCACGTGTGAAACTTCCCACGCACCCCTGAAATACACGTACCCAGGCCCTTTCGCGTGTGAAAGTTCCCGCGAACCCCGTAATACACGTACCCTGCTGAAATCGCATGTGAAACTTCCCGCGCACCCCTGAAATACACGTACACAGGCCAATCGCGTGTGAAACTTCCCGCGCACCCCTGAAATAAACGTACCCAGGCCATTCACGTGTGAAACTTCCTGCACACCGCTGAAATACACGTACCCAGCCCAATCGCGTGTGAAACTTCCCGCGCACCCTCGTAATAGACGTTACCCGCTCGCACAGGCCCTTTCGCGTGTGAAAGTTCCAGCGAACCCCGTAATACACGTACCCTGCTGGAATTGCGTGTGAAAATTCCAGCGAACCCCAGTAATACACATACCGCACTCGCACAGACCCTTTTGCGTGTGAAAGTTCACGTGCACCCCAGTAATACACGTTCCCCGCTTGGCGTTTGCTGTTTGGCAGCCCTGTAAACTGGTCCAGGGTTAGCGCAGCCCTTTGCGCTGAATTGGGAATTTTGATGGCTTTTTCTTGCGCGAGGGCGTTCTTGGGGGCGTAACTGGTGCTGCTGCAGGGTCACTGCACCACTCTGCGCCACGGCTGGTTTTGGAGGCTAAAATCCATGAATACGCTGTGCGCGGAAATCGATTTTAGCGCAAGCGGCTGGCACAGACATTCGCACACGCACACTGTGCGCCAGCCGTGTGCGCCACTTTTGTGCGAAATTCTATGAATTACCCTGCTAATGTCTAAAATCTCAGTGACCTGTTATCAAGAGTAACCTAGGTTATAACTATTTAAACTTCCTGGTTTAGAGCCTGGAATCAGTGTTCTAGATGTTTGTTTCAAAATTGCAAGTTTATTTTAAACAAAGAAAAATTTAACAAAATGACATTTAAAGTAAGCCTGACTCCCAGCCAAAATCACAAACAACTTCCCCCACAGGGCCAGGCACATCCCTTCTGCTCTCTAGACCAGGAACTCACATTCATGTGTTGATTTAGAGGGGAGGGGAACTTGGGCTGCTCTGGGAAGGACACAATGGACTTCCTCTCAGGCAAGGAGATGCTAATCAGGAAGGATCGTAAAGGGTCTCTGCCAGAAGGAAGTGGGCAGAGATTGCTTCTGAACTGCAAGGAGGAGAAGGAGGCTGGGACAGACACTTTTGTTGATTCACAATGGACAGAAAGTATATTTCTAAAAAGACTGATAATTTACTGTGGACAATTGTAAAAAATCTGTAAACCCCGGACTTCTTCACCTAAATTTTGGCTGTACATTTTAAGAGGAGCCAGAACTCTGTGCTATGTTCTGGGAAGTAACTGTAGAAATTGTGGATTTATACCAAATGTATTCATGTCAAAAGTATGAAACTTCACACGCTTATGCCCATATGCGATGTGCACAGTAAGTTTGGATAAACTAGATATTGGGCCTCATTACTACCCTGGCGGTACGGGGTTAATGGCACCGTAAAAGGTGCGGGCGCCGTTTACCCTGTAGCGCCTCATTACGAGGTCCGCTCGCGGGACCCAGGAAGTAACGCCTGGTCAAACCAGGCGTGCTTACCGGGTCCCGCGAGGGATAAGAGGGAGCAAACAACAGGCTAACTCATAATGGGCCGTTGTTTGCTCCCTCTCCCATTCCCATTCAGCCCTATGGGAGCTGAAATGGGAATGGGGAAGGACCGGGTCCGGGTCCTTGGAGGGAGGAATTACCGGGGCTTCCGAACTTGGAATGGCCAGGTAATTCCTCATTCTGTGGACCCGGACGCGATTTCGGCAGCAGCCATGCCGCCAATAGCGGCATGGCTACCGCCGAGGTCGTAATGAAGGCCATTGTGTTCCGGCCCAAAAGGGCAGAATTCTGTCATAATCCAACACACGATCCTACAATGACGAGGCTTGGAAGAGCACTTTCTCCACAAAATATGTGATCCAGATATGTTATTGTTGTAAAGTTCGCAAAATTATAAGTATGTATTATACGAAAAGTAGATTTCATGTTCAAAAGCCAAGGGGAGGATTCCCTGACTCATAAAACCACATCATCATGGTAACACCCTGTTTTCTCCTCCTCCAATCAAGGGAGAGGAGAGACTTTAGCCTATAGCCAGCCACGGGGGTGCGCTTAGGATAATACAGCATACACACCCCTTTACCAAATGCATAAATAGAGAAAGCTGAGGACTTAGAAAGGGACACACAGATTCACACACCAACCGATTGCTGGCGGAGCACCTGGCGAGAGAACTTGACATCTTCCCTGCTCCAGACTCCAGAAACTTGGCAAGCAGAAAGGCCCATTTCTATAGCTGAACAATTCCAGAAACCAGAATTTACCCCAGACATCTAAGGGGAACCAAAGAACAGCCGGGCTGTGCTGTAGCTGCTTTCCTGCTAAGAATTATCACCAGGATCCAAAGACCCAACCCAGTAGTGCCGTACTGTGACCAGATAGCTGTGAACCAGAGCCATTGCTGACCCTGTCCAGTCCGGTGTGCCCAGCAGAATTTCTTACCAGAACCTCTGATCTTGACGGACCAGAATTCCTGACGGTTCTGTTGAAACCTATATAGTGAGTATCCATAGTATAGGACTGTCGCTAGCCTATGTACTGTCCACAGTGATCCCTATCCAAACCCATCCTCTCTTATATTCAGATCTGCATTGTTAGAAACATTTTTGATTTGCTTGAACTCCTTATCTCATCCCTATTATCTCCTTCTGTACTAGTAGTGCTAAAACCGATCTTTGCGGTGATATATTTCATCTGGAGAAGGCAAGCGTCTTGGCAGGCAAAAACCTGATCCAGAGGCATCCTGGTCTGGTGACTGTGCTGTCGTGTAGTATTTGCTTCTTCATAGTCCATCCCTAGTGTAAAGAAATCCTGTTTGTCTTTTTAAAGCGCATCCTTGTTTTCCAATTTGCCTCTGTCTGAAAAAAACGACCTCCACGAAAACGTCCACAACTTCTTCAATTTTCATGCTAGAAACGAAATTTACCACGCACAGAAATGTTTGCAGCAAATTTTCGTTTCGGCAAAATTTATAACGTGTAAAACAGCTTTCGATTGCACCTTACCTGAAATTTAAGTTTGCACATTGCCTATTAGTGCCAAATCATTGCTAGTTTTTGTCTGCAACCAGATAAAGTGGCTCCCATTAGAATTTAAACAATTTCAGTGATTTAAGCCATTTTTAGTGTTTTTACCCATTACATTCAAAGCCAACTTTAAAACCATTTTAACAGTTTGCCAATCAGTTCTGTTTCTCTCTTGTGTTTGCTGGGGGGGGGGGTTGGGATTGACATTGTTTCTGAATTCTGCATTCCTGAAACCTGTTCTCTCTCTTCCTATATATCTACATTGCATATTGGGGGGTTGAGGGGTGTTCAGGGAAAAAGAGTAACCACATTGCTATTTGATTTGAACATACATCCACAAAAGTATTATTGCTGTGCTGCATTGTTTTTGCTCGTTATTACTCCCTGTGATTGAAGAGATTGCTTAGTGTGACATCACCCCATTGGTGATTATTGTATCCCCATTAAAAATAGTATGATTATATTGTGAATATATAAATAAATATTTTAACTTTGCAAACCCGCCTGATTCCTGGTTCAGTATGACCGGGGGGGGGGGGGGGGGGTTCCAAGAGAGGGGCGTGGTATAAGTGGTACATCATTCAGAATAAAAGAACTTTTAGACACAAATTAATAAATAAGGGTTTTGTTGTGCATTACACGCTAGGCATTGACTTAGGTGAAGTGCCGGATTGAAATCACTTACAGCATATCCACAAATGTACTTCCACATCCAGAAAACATTGGCGTTTCACAAATGAAAAGAAAAAGAAAAAAAAAAGATGGCCACCATTGAGCGTGGAGAAGGGGCTACGTACTCCCTTCTTCCTTTGCATGGCGGCATGTCGCAGATCGGAAGCAGGCACGCTGTGAACACTACCATCTTCAGTTCCGGAAGCACCTCAAGACCTTCCTCTTTGCCTCTTTCTTCTCTCTTCCTCTCCCCTACTCATCTCTGTCTGTTTCTGCACTGGGCACCTGGCTACACTCTGATTTCGGGTCCAGACCCTTGCCCACCCTGCCGCCTACTCGCACTGCCTCCTGGCAACCCTTGCACTTGGGTCTGTTTCTGCAACCCTACAGTCCCCTTCCAGCACTTATTGTCACAGTTTGTCTGCACCATATTATTGCACTTGCCACCAGCTGGCCGCACTACCTGTTGCTGTTTAGATCACTTGTTCAGCGCTTTCCACTTCCCCCTTTTCCCCCCTGCACTTTCCCCCTTCCCTCTCCCCTGCACTTGCACGTTCTCAATGTCACTGGGCCTAGTAAGTTCTTTGTTTTGGTTTCTCCCTTGTACCTTTCCCTTTCCATGTCGCGCCCTGATACACTTGTGCATGGGCGCGATATAAATATCATATCATATATCATACTGTTCCTGGCTCAGGACCAGAAAGAAGATGGTATGTGGGGCGGGAGGGGAGGGAGTGAAATCTGTGGCAAACGGGGGCAGGGGAGGCGGGGGAGGGCACTAACCTTGTTCCCCGGCGGGGGAATGGCAGCCTCCAAGGCTAGGAAGGCTCAGAACAGCAGGATTACCATATGATAGTGCCCCAGTTTCGAGTCTCCGTATTGGCTGGGAGGACAAAGCCGCGCCCCCGCCGGGTACTAATCTGATATATCATCAATGCATCAGCAGATTTTCCTACTTTCAATCCTCCTGAAGCATCCATGGGTTAATGCTAAGAGAAGACTTCAGCACCAGTTCTACTGAAGTGTTTGAGCAAAAAGTGGCTACAACTCCACATTGCAGAGAAATGCCTAACTCTGCATAAATGGTGGCACTGGCAGCTGCTTGCAAGACAGTTCAGGGATGAAGGTGAACAGAACCGAGTAAGAGTTCCACACTTTCAGGGTATACATTCAGGCAGTAAAGGGCTGTGCATGTCCAGTCTGTGTAAGAGCACACACAATCAGTTTATTGATGCATGAGAAGAGGCAACTTCAACAAAAAAGAACATGAGAATAAAATGTATAGTTTGAGGGTTTGCTTATTGAGGCAGGGCAGCCATCAACTAGAGTTGATCAGGTGCCGCCAGGTCCCACGGCAGCTAAGGGCCTGGTGGAAAGCCAAAACAAGCATTGCCAACAGTTCGGGATTTTGTGTATTAACTGGCCATTGATGGTAGGAGTACAAAATGGTGCAAGTACCTGGGCATCTAAAAGCGGTGCCTGGCAAATGCATACTACTTATACACTAGCTAAAACTGTTGGCTTTGCCAATGCTTGTTTTTAACAGGACTTCAGTGAAGGACGCTTATACATCGAGTGGCAGAAGTCAACCTGGTTAACACATTTTTATTGCACCAGTAGCGGGTTTATAACTCCAGTTAAATCATTAACTCTCAGAAGACTGCTTTGAAAAAACACTGGTAGGCACTTTTGAGTGAAAAGTTTGATGGTAAGGCTTGATTAAAGCGAGCTCATAAAGCTCCCGTGAGGAGGTGTTTTGGGTGGGGAGGGGAGGGAACTGGGTGGGCATGTCCATAGGGATTAGCATAGCCACAGGTTGGTGATTGATTGTCGTAGTTCAAAGAAATCGGTCCTGACGAAGATGACTCCAATAACAAGTCATTGGGCCTCATTAAGAGTCCGGCAGTAGCCGTGCCGGAAAAACTGGCAGGCTGTCGCCGGACCCAAAATACCATTCCGCCTCCAAGATTGCCGGAATCACCAGGGCATTACAACCCCGGTGACCCGGTAATTCTGGAGGCGGAATTCCATAAATCCCCATTCCCATGGAGTCCAACAGGACTCCATGGGGATGGGGACAATGGAAACACAGGTTCCGTCTATGACGGAGCCGGTGTTTCCATTTCTGCCTGCAGAACTCGGAATCAGCCGGTCCAGAGACAACGGTCGACCAGAGACTATGCGGATATCCCACCATTATGGGAGCTACATGCCAAAAATATAACAATGGTCAATGAACAGTGTTTATATGACACAACAGTGGTCGTAATTACATTCATTATGTTTTCCATAATCAGTGACCCAAGAGATGCAATAATCGATATTGTGAACCCTTCAAAGTGCTAATGACAAATAAGTAATTCATGTATTAATCACAAAGAAACAACTCCAAAGTGGGAGTTTCCTCACTTCCTCCAATTTTATTAGACTTTTCGGTAAGGTGAAGCACACTTCACGGGGGGGGGGGTTAATAAATGATATGGTACTACACCATCTCCTGAACAGTCCCACGTGAACTGCGGTTCCCAGATTGTGTTTTATAAAAAGTGTATCGTCCCGGGAGGATAGCTCAAGTGGCAACGTGCTCGCCTTGGAAACAAGACCACACGAAGCAACACAGGTGCGATCCCTGTGTCCACGCTTAAAAACCTCTGGGTATTAAGCGCATTATAAATACGCAACTAAGACATATTCCTGTAACAGCGCTTCGATGCCCCCGGGCTGTGTGAGCGTTTTAAAATTGCAAATAAATAAATAAATAAATATCACTTTCATTGTAGCAATAGGGTCAGTTCACTCCTCTTCATATCCTGTAAGATAGGTGTTACATCAGCGTGACCCAGGGTGAGAACATCACGGAGGGACAGAGTGTTCTTCCTATTAGTGTTAGAGATAGAGAACACAATAAGAGAGACATCAAATCATGTTAGAAAATTGACTTTACATCTGTTCTTATTGTGTGTGATATCAAGAGATAGATTTAACAGGAAGGTCATAATCCCCTTATGGGGTGTAACTATAACAAATAACCAACATCCCTGAGTAGCTTGCAAGATTCAGATGGCCACAGTAAATAGCCTTGGTGCCCCAGAGAGTTAATGCTAGTCCCCGTGATAACTCCGGCATCCGTCCACCTATGACCAACATACAACATATAACCATAACTCTTTGCCCTTTCCCCCACCAGAAAGTGCAGATCGAGACTTGTTTGTTTGTTGGCATTAGAAGGCCGCAGAATTTATTCCACAATACAAAACCCAAACTGTACATAACTGTGGAAAAACTTTGTCTGCCAGGTGCGGCGACTACTCCGTGTCCCAAGAACCTGCTTCCCCCTTTCCTTTCCCAAGAGTCCATCAGTAGGCCCAACTCTCCCTGCTTTGGTAGTATCCGAGCCTGTCCTGCCCCTGGAGGTGCTCCTGAGCGGGGAGAGTGCCGTTTCCTTGGGGGAAGCTGAGCCGTAATTGTCCTTCCCCGCCGCCCCTGCCGCATAGGCTCCCAAGGGGCGTTGGGTCTGAGAAGAGCGAAGACCCTTCCCGCATTCTCCTGGCTCTTCCGGAGTCTGTCTCCTGTGTTTGTCTATCCAAACACCGCCACACCGCCTACTCCACCTGCGACGATGACGACCAGGCGTTTTCTGAGTGTTCTGTTCATAGGGTTGGTGGGTGGGAAAACGAAAACCTTCCCCTGCAGTCCTGTGCACAGAGCACGGGTGTCCCCCGGCTGCAGTTGTTGGTGTGCCACTGTTGGGCGCTCCGCTCCTTATGAAGGGGGAACCATGCCCCCTTCCTTTGTTGCCCTTCGCGGGCTTTCCTTGCTTTTTGCCGCGCTTCCCTTTCGCGGGCAACTCCTGATTTTGCCTCGCGTTACCTTTCTCGGGCTTTCCACTTTGCCGCCCTGACCCAGCGGCCCCCTCCCCCTTACAAGGGAGAGAGGGGGCTGGAAACCGAGAAGGACGCCGTCCGGGTTATCGGGGGTGCCTCCTCCATTTCGCCTGGCTCCGTGTCGTTGGACCTGGCATAACTCCGGCATCCGTCCACCTATGACCAACATACAACATATAACCATAACTTTTTGCCCTTTCCCCCCCAGAAAGTGCAAAGCGAGACTTGTTTGTTTGTTGGCATAAGAAGGCCGCAGAATTTATTCCACAATACAAAACCCAAACTGTACATTACTGTGGAAAAACTTTGTCTGCCAGGTGCGGCGACTACTCCGTGTCCCAAGAACCTGCTTCCCACTTTCCTTTCCCAAGAGTCCATCAGTAGGCCCAACTCTCCCTGCTTTGGTAGTATCCGAGCCTGTCCTGCCCCTGCAGGTGCTCCTGAGCGGGGAAAGTGCCGTTTCCTTGGGGGAAGCTGAGCCGTAATTGTCCTTCCCATCCGCCCCTGCCGCTTAGGCTCCCAAGGGGCGTTGGGTCTGAGAAGAGCAAAGACCCTTCCCGCACTCTCCTGGCTCTTCCGGAGTCTGTCTCCTGTGTTTGTCTGTCCAAACACCGCCACACCACGTGTGGGTTTCCGCCCCACGTGGCTCCCCCCTTTTGCTCCTCCTTTACATTTCTAAGACCTTTGTGCATATGTTCCAGAAAAATAACTCCGTCCCCAACGGTGATAGATGCACCCCGTCATTTGAAAAATACTCTGGAGATTTTAGGTTAATGAGACCGTGCCTAACTGGCCAAAACCCCTGCCCTTGCAAAATTTAGCCATTGCACAATTCAGCTTCCGCCTGGATTTTTCCACTGCGGCGTGATTATCAGCACCCCTCCATTCCTTTCTTGAGATGATTTCTGACCATAAAATTTCTGTTTCCCCTAGCTGTCCTGCAATTTCTTGCAGTGAGTACATCATCTCCCTCATGAGAGCCCATCTCTCTAGACTTGTTAAATCGTTCCCCCCCAAGTGAATGATCAAGATATCCGGTTTTCTTCTGCTGGTTAAGAGCTTGCGCAGATAGCCCTGAAGTTGTGCCCACTTCATGCCCGGCACCCCGTGCCACCCAATCCCGAATTCCCCTGCTGTCAGTGCTTCCTGCTCCTCTGACCAGCTGGACCCCGCCCTGGACACAAAAGAGTGTCCTACCACCCATACGGATATCTTCTTCTTCCGGCCGGGTGCTACACAAATGGGGAGAAAGAAGAAGGCATGTCACCCTTACATTTTTTCCGGCCTAATGTACCTCTTAAAGCACCCTGACTTCAGTCGGCCTATCTGTTTGATTGTAGCCTCACTCATCCCCATTGCCGCCGCTGATGTTGCAGCCCCTATCCTGAATGAATGCGTTCCAAACACTCCCTCTTTCTCTCCCATTTTAGCCAATGCGATCTCCATTACCCTCTTAAACTGAAACCGACTTAGAGCCGAGCCATCCTCGTGTATCAGAAACGGTGCTCCTTTCTCGGATGGAGGCCTCACTCCGAGAAATGCCACCACGGCCCTGACTGGGCACACCGTGCTCCCTGTAATGGGTTGTAGTGACACCGTACACCCCTTACCCATCTGATCTGTTTTTGATTTTTTCAGCCATAAGGATAGTCCGCCCTCCGAGACCTGTACATCCTGCATCTGCAAATATCTTGAACCCTTTGCGCCCTTGTTCTCTGGGATCAATTCGCTTACCCTAAAGGCCCCAAAGAAGGCTAGCGAGAAGGCAGCTTTGAACAATGTTACTTCGAAATCCCCGTGACAGATGAACCTTAGGATGGCCACCACCCTCTGCAGTTTGACGTAATCAATGGGGCGCCTCTCGTCTCCTTTTGGTATTACTTGCCTGGCCCATCCTTTCATGGCCATGGAAATATAATGCTCTTTAGTGGGATCGGGCTCCCCTTGTAATTTGGAAAAATGGGCGATGGCCGCCAGGTGATGAGACATCCATGACCTGGACTTGCCTGCTTGCCATCCCCAACCCACAAATGCCCTTACAGGCCTTTCCAACATGGTATTTCCCAGCCCCTCCTGTTTGAAGCTTAGATACTGTTTCCAGCATGCTTGATACTTCGTGTTCGTGCCTGGAGCTAACGCCGTCTGAATCAGGGCACTTAGATCCCCCAAATCATGTCCCACCACTTTGCATCGAATGGCGTCATCCCTCTCTCTGCTCCCCGGCAACACTCTCGAAATTTTCCCCACTGGAAACGAGAGAGAGCATCAGCAGCTGTGTTACATTCCCCTGGGATGTGTCTAGCGCGCACCTCAATATTCCACTTTAGCATGCACCTGTTGAGCTCTCTCAGTAGTCATAACACCCTGGAGCCCCTAGCTGAACCGTGATTAATTATCTCAACCACCGCTAGATTGACTGACCACAATATGACTTTGCTGTTTCCCAGCTGCTCACCCCATAATTTGAATGCTACCACAATCGGGAAGAGCTCCAACAGGGTGATGTCTTTGGTGACCCCTCGGTCATGCCATTCGGCCGGCCATGCCGCCCCGCACCATTGTGCACCAAGAATTGCACCAAACCCCAGACCCCCTGCTGCATCTGTGAACAATTTACGCTTCTCTTCGCTGTTGTAGGCAGATCTCCACAAGCAGACCCCGTTAAAGTTATCCAAGAACTCATCCCACATGGCCAAGTCCTCCTGAATATCTGACCCCAACCTGACATGTTGACCAGCATGTTTCAATCCAATCATTTTCAACTCAATGCCCCTAGCAAACGTCTTCCCCACTGGGATGACCTTGCCTGCAAAATTCAGATTGCCTGCCATGACCTGGAGTTCCCTCAAGGTTGCCTTCTTCTTGGACCTCAAACTTGCGATAGCTGTCATCATCTTGTTTACCTTGTCCTGCGGAAGCCTGCTAAGCCCTTGCACTGAATAAATCTCAATCCCCAGGAAGGTTAAGCACGTCACAGGGCCCACTGTCTTGTCTTTGGCCAATGGTACCCCCATCATCCCCATCAGTTCCTGAAAGACCTGCATGATTTCGTGACATTCATCTGTTCCATCTCTCCCAATGAATAAAAAATCATCCAAATAATCTAACAGTGCCCCTTTGTGACATTCTTCTCTGACCACAAATTCCAAAAACGAGCTAAAGGCTTCAAAATAGGAAGAGGAAATGGCACACCCCATCGGTAAGCATTTGTCAAAATAATATTTTCCTTGGACCTTGAAACCCAACAGGTGCTGACTTTCTTGATGAATGGGCAGCAGCCTGAACGCTGACTCAATGTCCGCTTTCCCCAAGAGGGCGCTTTTACCTGCCGCCCTTACCATGTCAACCGCATCATCAAAGGAGGCATACTGAACCCTGCATTTGTCCTCTTTGATCCCATCATTCACTGACTCCCCCTCAGGAAAGGATAAATGATGAATCAAGCGGTATTGGCCCAGCTCTTTTTTGGGGACCAGCCCCAGCGGAGATATGACTAAATTCGGAAATGGGGGTTGTGCGAAAGGACCAGCTACCCTGCCCAGGTCCATCTCTTTAGCTACCTTCTGGCTCACTACTCCCGGCATTTGCAAAGCCGACCGCAAATTGCGCACCTCTGCGCCCTTTTTCCTCTCCGCACATGGGATCTTAAAACCCCACCTAAACCCCTCCCACAGCAGTTTAGCATGCTCAAAGTTGTGATACACGTTTAACCATGGAGTCATAGCCTGGATGTTAACTGGGGTTGGCAGCCCACTTTTAATAGATGCCTTACAAATTTGTAGTGGCGCAAATTTTGGCAACAAGACATGTACTTCATTCTTTTTTGCCCTTACTCTTTTCTTTAGGACTGGGCCTGTGCTTGCTTTCGCTGACAGAGGAGTTGTGTTCCCTATAGTTCCCTCCCCTTGGGTGTTTGAATCTGCAAGATTTGCCAAACGGGCAACCTTCTTCAGAGTTGACCCTCCAGCATTCTGCCTGCTCCTCTTGGTAGCTGGTTCTGTTATACCAGGAGTAGTGCCCGCGAAAGGACTCCCTTCCCCTCCGCGTGAAACCACCTCTGCCCCTCCATAGAACTTGGGTCTTTTCCCCAGTGGCCTGTTCGCCCCCCTCCTTTGTCAGTACCAGCTTATCCACCACTCCCCCTACATCCATCTCATCCCAGGCTAGTGCTGGCCATACTTGCATCTTTAAACGAAATGCCCTGTCATATTTAAGTCAGCCTCCCCCCCCCCCCTTTTCAAATAAATATCCTGGATGTAGTGGCAGTACGCTAACATTGCAGAGGCATCCTGTGGGTGTTTCTCAATCATTACAGAGGTATAAATTAGAAAGGCTTTAATCCAATTGTGTATGGTCGCCTTAGTTTTAGGGGTCTCCTTCTCTTTCTTCTCCTTCTCCTTTTCTGATAACTCTTTTAAACCGTTCCCCATTGGCTCCATATCTATAAATTCAAAAATCTCCACAAATTCCTTTTTCCACACCCTTTCTTTCACTGAGGCGGGTATGTGCCAGGACAAGGAATTCACTGACACCCTTGCCGGAGCGAAACCAGGCATGGTCCTACCATATGCAGTCATACTACCCCCTATTCCTCCTTGTCCATTGCCGGTGACCTGAGGTATCCCCATACTAGCCATCCAAGTTGATGCATCACCCAATGGACCACCTCCTACTAGACCCGGCCCCCCTACCGGGCTTCCAGAATCCCCTGCCGCAGCCTGCTGACATAAGGAGACCCGTAAAGCAGCAGGGTTCCCAGCGTCGTTACTGTAATTAGCCCCGACAGCCCCTTGACATACTACCGGCTGGCCCCCGCTCCCTGCCGGCGCGTTAAGCCATCCACTTGGCCATTGCACCCCTGTGCTAGATCCCCCGGCCAACAAAGAGCCTCCACTTGATTGACCCATGGCTCCACCCGATGGACTCGGCGGTATTTCCCTCTGTACTACATTAACCCCGTGCCCCAACTGATTAAAAGCATTCACATTTCCACTCAAGAGTGGCCCCTTACCCCCATTCCCCAAGGCTTGCATGCATTGCAACACTATACCTCTCACCACCTCCATGGAAGGTGATCCCATCTCCTTCACCGCCGCCAGTCTGGCCTCAAGCGTGTTGGCTGCCCGTTGGTTCCTGGGCACAGGGGTAGGTGCAGGTGCCGGTACGGCCTCAACCTGTTGTGCACGTCTTTTACCCTGGTTGTTGCCTGCTTTCCCTTTCTTGCCGCTCGTGGCCTGATCTCTGCTAGCTTTGGCCTTCTCTGTCATCACTCTTTTCCGTTTCCTCGTAGGTTCCTCTTCTTCCACCAATATCTCCTCCTGTTCTTCCACGAGGTTCTCCTCGTCCTCTTGAAACATAAGAGGGGAATCAACTCTCTCCCCAGCACCCGCGTGGCTTCCTCCTGCTTGACTGGTCAACGCCTCCATCCAGTTGGTGCCATGTTTAGCCGTGACCATTTTGGCCATAGCTATGAAAGCCTCCATGTCCATGCTCCCCGCTGTTTGTGTAGCGGGCGAACGCTTTCAAACTGAGTCCGATCCCTGTTAGCGTTTGCCTGCACCGTCCACGCTGTCGCGTCGTTCACTGCTGGCCAAGCTCTCTTCCCGCTGTACGGCTCACCGCTCTGCTGTGTACCGCACCCCGGACCTGGGCTCCAACCCAGAGTCCGTTTCTACAGACCGTGTAGACGGAGACGCGGCTCTCAGCTGCTCTTCGGCTGGGTCTTGCGCACCGCTCCCCTGAGCTCCACGGACCCGAGCTCCAGCCCCGCCTTCCTCCTTCGGTCCGTGTAGGCGGCGACGCGGCTATCGGATGCTCTCGGCTGTTTCCTCTTGCTGCTCCGCTGCGCTCTCTGAACCAGGGCTGCGCACCGCCTCCCTGTGCTCCACGGACCTGAGCTCCAGCCCCGCCTTCCTCCTTCGGTCCGTGTAGGCGGCGACGCGGCTATCGGATGCTCTCGGCTGCTTCCTCTTGCTGCTCCGCTGTGCTCTCCGAACCAGGGCTTCCATCCCGCCTTCCTTCTCCAGTCCGAGTGGGTGGCAACGCGGCTATCAGCTGCTCCTTGGCTGGCTCTTCTTAGCGCTCGGGTAGAAGCTCCTGCCCCACCTTCCTTCTCCAGTCGGACCAGACAGCGACGCGGCTCACAGACTGCTCCTCAGCTGGGTCCTGACTCTCCGCTCGGACCTGGGCTCCCGCCCCGCGCCTTCCTTCCGTAGGTCGTGTAGCAGCGTCGCGACTCTCAGCCAAAACGAAAACCTTCCCCTGCAGTCCTGTGCACAGAGCACGGGTGTCCCTCGGCTGCAGTTGTTGGTGTGCCACTGTTGGGCGCTCCGCTCCTTATGAAGGAGGAACCACGCCCCCTTCCTTTGTTGCCCTTCGCAGGCTTTCCTTGCTTTTTGCCGCGCTTCCCTTTCGCGGGCAACTCCTGATTTTGCCGCACGTTACCTTTCGCTGGCTTTCCACTTTGCCGCCCTGACCCAGTGACCCCCCTCCCCCTTACAAGGGAGAGAGGGGGCTGGAAACCGAGAAGGACACCGCCCGGGTTATCGGGGGTGCCTCCTCCATTTCGCCTGCTCCGTGTCGTTGGACCTGGCAGTGCCCACGCAACCAAACAGGGCATCCTCTCAGGTGAAAGTGGGCCTCAGTTAGTAAGTTCCCACCTGTGTGCAGAGTCCTAGGGCCCTGGTCTCCTGCCTCCCTCGCCACCCCCAGTTTTCTTTGCAGATGCGGTGGTGTTGTGAAGACAGGGCCCCTCTTAAACCAGTGCTAAGCTCTTCTTGGAAATCATTTGTATGTAAAGCTCCTCCCAAACTCCCGTCATGTGCTGCAGTTACCTCCTGGGTATAAAACTGGGTAGCAGAGGGAACAGAGGGGATGGGGTGGGGGGGCTGAGGAGGGGTGGACACCAAATACATTTAAACAGAAGTGATAAATGGGCAGATTCTGAGGTGCACGCAATATGGAGAATGTGTAATGCTTGGGCATACGGACACAGTCCACCCCATTTCGGCACGGCTAGTTCGGTTTGGCCGCGCAGCCCGTTTTGGCGTGCCCCGTCCGGCGCAACCAGTTCGGCACGGGATCTTTTGGCACCAGCATGTTTGGCGTGACAATGTCACTATTTTACTACAATAAAAAATAACAAACGGTGCCGTCTCGAACCCAGGCCTGCGGAACTGCGAGACTGAAGAGGTAACCACACGTCCATTGAGATCTTATCTTTTTCATATGCACAAGTTATAAATATTAACCCAAGTAATTTTTGGGGAAAAGTAAAGGAAAGCATGCAATTAGCTAACTTATTCTTACGTAACTTGTGCATATAAAAAGAAATACGATCTCTACGGACTTGTGGTTCTCTCTCCTTACAGTTGTCTCTCCGGACTCTCAATCCTGGTGATCTGAATTCGAGGTGGCACTAATTCCTTATTTTTTTATTGTATTAAAATAGTGACATTGGTGCGCCCAAACATGCTGGCGCCAAAATATCCCTGCGCTGAACTGGTCACGCAAACTGGTCACGTCAAAACGGATTGTGCGGCCAATCGTCCATGCCAAACTGCCCCGTTCCGAACTGGCCCGCTGAACTGTCCGGCCCCGTACGGACACTTTACAGTTAGAGCTAAAACCTGAAAGTGGCTGGCAGCCATTTTGTCAAGCCCTTCTCTGATTGTCGTGAGTGCTTGGCGTACGGCATAGCCACCAACATGGCTACCACCGTTTTGATACAACCACCACCATAACCATGGCAGCCTTCCTTCCATGATAATCACTGTTCTGTTCGCTGAAAAAAGGGGGAAGCAACAACACCGTTTGTGTTCCATATCCGGGTCAGAGTGAGAGGGACAACGTGTGCAGGACCTGTAAAACCCTAACCCAATAAAAGAGCTTATGGTGGACTGACTTTGAGGTTGCCATTTCAAAGGCAGTGACTGTAATTACCTCCACGTCCACTCTTCCTCGTCCCAGTACTTACTTCATGAGGCACCCGCCTCCGACACAGGACCTTCTTCTATTTCTTTAAATCCCTATAACTCCTCCCCCACATCCATGTCACTCAGTTTAAATTTTTCCTGCCTCCGGCAGGTTGGACTTTTTCTTCCCGGTGCGGGGCACTGGGGAGCACCGATTGCTGGCCCCCTGGGGGGGGCTGTGTGGCGGGGCCCTCGGCTCCCTCAGGTGCGGCACTGCTCCTGGGCCCCCTGCGGGGCTTGGGGTCACAGTTGAGCTGGATTGCCTCGCTCGGTTCTTTGCTGGGCTCCGGACCGCAGCGTGAGCATTGTGTCCCGGGTCCTGCACGGCCCGGGGGAAGGTAAGGAGAGGGGAGGACTGGGCTTGATGTTTTTCCCCTCTCCTCCTGTTTTGGCCATCTTGATTCGACTTGGCAGTATGGGCTAGCCTTCCCTTTTGTTGTGAGGCCTCTCTGCTTCTTGTCGTGGGGTGACAGTGGCAGAGAGTCTTTGGAAGTGCGGGGGCTCTGTTCTGTCCGCAGGCATGTCACATACCACCCGCTCCTCAGACACACACAGCACAGGATGCACCGGATGTTAGCTGCATTATCTGGGGGAAGGTAAGGAGAGGGGAGGACTGTGCTTGATATTTTTCCCCTCTCCTGCTGGTGTGGCCATCTTGACTCCTTCAACATGCCGTTTTCCTCGTGCTTTGTGTGCACATCTTTATTGGAAATGATGGCAAGCACTTGGCAGTATGGGCTAAGCCTTCCCTTTTGTTGTGAGGCCTCTCTGCTTCTTGTCGTGGGGTGACTGTGACAGAGTATTTGAAAGTGCGGGGGCTCTGTTCTGTCGCAGGCATGCCACATACCACCCGCTCCTCAGAGACACACGGCCCAGGATGCACCGGATGTCAGCTGCATTCTCTGGGGGAAGGTAAGGAGAGGGGAGGACTGTGCTTGATGTTTTCCCCTCTCTTGCTGGTATGGCCATCTTGACTCCTTTGAAAGGCCGTTACCTCGTGCTCTGTGTACACATCTTTATTGGAAATGATGGCAAGCACTTGGCAGTATGGGCTAGCCTTCCTTTTTTGCTGTGAGGACTCTCTGCTTCTTGTCGTGGGGTGACTGTGACAGAGTATTTGAAAGTGCGGGGCTCTGTTCTGTCACAGACATGTCACATACCACCAGCTCCTCAGACACACACAGCCCAGTATGCACCGGATGTTGGCTGCATTCCTTGCGTGCTGCCTGTGAATACGGCGCAGATTTTGGAACCATCTGCAAGCGGCCGGAAGGGTACCGGCCTGGCATAGTCTACACTTCGGGTTCGAGTCTCAGTGGTGCTGACTCGGTCCTTCATCCTTCCTAGACCAATGCATTGGAACGATTTAGAGCATGGGGCTACCAGCTACTGGATACAGGGCTCAAGCCACCTCTCAGTCATGTGGTGTGTTTGGGTCTGTGCTAGCTATGGACGCAGACTCCTTGTCCTGTCCTCTTCCTCTAAACTGCGCAAGGGAAAGTCAAAGGAGTTGATTTGCTTTTCCCTTGTCCGGCATGGGATTATGGAAAATGATCATGGAAGTAACGGCCATGCAGGGGGTTCCCAGTGTCTCTTCTTTTAGGCCCTAGGTCCTCCGGTGCTGACGTGTGGCTTTCACGCCTCCTCTCAGACTTGTGGGAAGTGATAGGGCAAATGGTGGCACATGTCTGTGCTTAGAGGGGTTCTCAGAGCCCCTGGTGCCGGTGGAGGGGATGTGACTTCAGTGGGTTTTCCAGTATAGGCATACCTCAGGTAGGGGGTTGCCTTTGATGTCGGCTATCCGGGATGGATTGCTTTGCCCCGCTTTGTGACAGTACTCTGCCCTTTTGACGCCAGCCTGGTGGCTCCTCTGTCGGCTGAGGGGGCCATAGTCTGCTGGACTTCTGGGCTGTCCAGTATCTTCCTTTTGATAGGTCAAATCTTTTTGTGGGCTGACAAGCATGCTGTTATATGGTGGGGCAGGCCTGTTTCAACGTCCTGTGATTTCCCTCTGGTGCAAGTGCAGTGACTGGCGGTTTTCCCTGGCTCCTCGTCTCTATCTTCTCGGAGGTGTATGGGACCGGTGGGGTTCGGCTTCCTGGGTAATGGGATCCGTCTGGAGGGGGTATCAGTTGCCGTTCCTGTCTCCTCCTGTCCAGGTTTGCATGGTTAGGACTTTGGTACCCAGCTCACGGTCCAAGTAGTTGGCCATGGGATCCGTTCTCTCCGAACGGTTGTTGTGGGTTACCGTCTTGCCCGTTCCTCTCCCTGTTCAGGGTCAAGTTTTCTACTTGCGGGTGTTCCTGGTCCCAATGCCTTCTAGGATGTGTCACCTGCTTATGGGTCTCAAGACCCCGCACTGCTTGTCCGGACGTCTGGGGAGAGCGTACTCTGGATGTTGTGCAGGGGGGGCGCTTGCTGGCTGTTCTGGGCTGGGTTCTCAGAAGGCAGTATGTCTCGACTCACCTGTTGCTGAAGTTACGGGGCACGTGGCGTCTTGCATGTTTTCCAGTTCCTTGAGCCTGTCTTCGGTTACGTCTCCTGGTGTATTATACTCTCTCCCACTGGCTCCCGACATCTCGGCTTTCGTAGTTTTGTTTTCAGTGTCCCCAGCGCTGCGAGTGTCCCTGCTATGGTGGCGGGGGGTTTCAGGTCTACAGGCTGAGGTGTGCATGGTCCTTCCTCCTGTGACCTCTCCTACTACCAACACCAGCAGAAAGGGTATACATTGGGGGTCCTCTCAGCTCAAGGGTTGTGAGATCTGGGGAGAGCCGGTGATCATCCAATTGGCAAGAGTTGTGCCATTGTGCAAGCTCTGGTGTACTTCGAGGAGTTGCTGGACGGTCGGCGGTTTTTGGTCCGATCGGACAATACGACGGCCTTGGCATATGTGAACTGCAAAAGGGGTTCCGGCTGTTCCTTGAATGCTCTGGCAGCGCTGATAGGCACCTGGGAGGAATCTCATCTGGTGTATCTGCTGGCCTCACGGATCAGAAGGGTGGACAATGTTCAAGCGGATCTTCTCAGACGCCGGTTTTCACTCCTCTGCAGAACTGGTCCTGTTGGCCCAGGTCTTTGCGGTGACCTGTGTCAGATTAGGGTCCTTGGTTCTAGACCTGTTTGCATCCCCGGCCTCAGCAGAAGTTCCCCTCTTCTGCTCTCGGTTTCAGGTTGAGGGGATTGGGGGATGGACGCCCTCTCTGTACAGTGGCCTTGGGGTTTTCCTTTATGCCTTTCCGCCTATTCCCCTTCTGCCCTGGGTGGTTTGGCGCATCTGAGTGTCCAGGGTGACTGTGTTGTTGTTAGCTCTGTTCTGGTGCCGCCGGAGTTGGCTCCCCTCTCTGTTGGAGCTTCGTTCCTAGGAACCTTGGCTGGTTCCGAGGTGGCCGTGTCCCCTTCAAGGGGATCTGCGGTTAGAATTCCACCGGATGCAATAGGCGGTGTGGCTATTGCTCAGTCTAGGTTGATATCTCAGGGGTTCTCAGATCCTGTAGTTGAGTCCAAATGGATGCTCTTAGACCCTCCACTCTGAAGGTGTTAGGCAGACATTGGGGCCATTTCCGAGACTGGTATGGGCAGTCTGGGATCCCTCCCCTGCGTTCTGGCCTCTGCTATCCTTCGGTTCCTCCAGGAGGGGTTTTGACAGGGGCCTGGCAGTTTTTCCAGGCTTTGCTCTCAGCGGGCCTCCATGAAATTCCTTTTGGGGGACTCTGACGGTCACTTGGATGGGGAGGTGTTGGTGGGGAAGTTGATCCAGGGTTTTTCTTCTTCCTTTCCTTGTGCTGATAAAGGGCTTTCCTTTTGGGATCTCCCTCTTGTATTACGGTTCCTTCATGGGCCTCCTTTTGAGCCCATTTCCGAGATTGATATCAAACATCTTACACTGAAATCTGCTTTTCTTATTGCCCTCACTTCTGCCCGTAGGCTTGGGGAGATTGGGGCTCTCTTATGTCACGCTCCTTTCCTGAGGGTGCTGCCAGACTCGGTGGTGCCGGGGTGTGGTCCGAAGTTTCTCCCTTCAGTTGTCTCTCGGGTTTCACACCTCTCAGGGTCTGGTTCTCCCTGACTTCTTTCATGATCCAAGAACGCCTGAGGAGGTGGCTCGGCTTAACATTGATGTCCGGCGGGACGCGTTGGAGTATTTGGCTTGGTTTGCCTTTTCCACCAATCTGATAGTCTTCTGATTGCTTGTGGTCTGGCTGGGGCTGGGAATAACGCATCTGTGGTTTCCATTTTCCGGTGGTTCCGGGTTGTGATCTCTAGGGCCTGTGTGGCTTCTGGCCTGCCTGTGCCTGCGCACAATCAGGGGCGGTCTACCAGGGGTTTCGCGGCTTCCTGGCCCGATGTAAGGAGGGTTTTTCTCTGCAAGAGATTTGTATGGCTGCCGCCTTGGCTGGTCTAGGCATTTTCATCAACCACTATGGGTTGAGTTTCTCCCACTCGGGGGTTGGTTCCTTCGTGGTTGGAGTTTTTGTCTGTGGGGATGTGATTTAAGAGTTATTGTGGGTGTGTTTTGCTGCACTGTTTTTGGCTCTGTCTCATTGGGACCTTTTCCCCGTTGATGCTTTGGTATACCTCATGAAGTAAGTACTGGGACGAGGAAGAGTGGACGTGGAGGTAATGCTCTGATTACTTACCGGTAATCTTCATTACTCCTAGTCCTACTCTTCCTCGTCACAGTACTGACGACCCTCCTCACCCTCCCTGCGGGGAAGGTCCCATGCTCCGGCTTGGTAATATGAAACTGAGTGACATGGATGTGGGGGAGGAGTTATAGGGATTTAAAGAAATAGAAGAAGGTCCTGTGTCGGAGGCGGGTGCCTCATGAAGTAAGTACTGTGACGAGGAAGAGTAGGACTAGGAGTAATGAAGGTTACCGGTAAGTAATCAGAGCAGTAACAGCAAGTGGTTTGGAGAGAGGAAGGCATCGCAGCTGGGAATTAGCACAGGGAATTATGAGCTTTAATCCCATAAAAGAGGGTGCAAGATTTTTAAGGTGGACTTTTCAAAGCCAATGGCTGCATGAGTGCGGCTGTAGGGCAGAGGTGGGAATTTCAGCAAATGTTAGGGTGACCAGACATCCCGGTTTTGCTGGGAGTCCCGGAATTGGGCCCTCTGCCCCACACTCCCCAAGGCCATTTTTAATTTAAGGGAGGGTCGCCAACAATTATAAAATAAATAATCCATACACTACACTCTGAATTCAGCCATGGCTGGTTGTACTCGAACCCCCAACCTTACACGTACCCACCTCCATGATTTCGTTGTGCCACCAGGCCATTTGGTAACAACTGCCTGCAAGTGGGGAAAGCATTCACTAGGGTTTAACTGCTGGTATTCGTACACTAGCAAGCGTTTCCCGCGTTACTGTCCGCCATCCCTTGGTTCTGGGTCAAGCTGGCTGGCAGAAACAAATGCATAGGCCCAGCCTTCTGGGTCTAGCAGAAGTCAAAAGAGTTCCCTGGTACAGAGCAAAGCAAGAATGGGCCGAAAGCACGCGGTGACGTCACGACGCTGCGTTTCTGAACAACTGGTCAGTTCCAGGGTCGGGGGGACCCACCACCCAATCCTCAGAGTTTGCATCCAAGCACTTCAATGGGGGTCGGCCTTTCCCTGGCGGTATCTGGCAGCACTCTACTTTGAACCATGTGCGCCCACTCCTCTTTAAAACGTACCTCAGTCTATTCTGTGCCAACGTCATTGTTTGACATTCTTCAGATGGCACACAAATCTTCCTCAGAATCTGCAAATCCTCCCACACCCACCCCTGGCTCCGTGCCACCAGGCAATCGTACGTTGAATGACCATATACCATCAGGGCCGGCCTTAGGGCAGGGCGGGCCGGGAGACCGCCCGGGGCGCCATACCTTCCGGGGCGCCATTAGCCCCGTGCCACGCCAGCTCGGGGGAGTCTTTTAAGTGACCTCCTACGCTGGCGTAGTGGGAGACGGCGCAGCAGGCGCCCTTTTATTATTAAATGCACCCACGGTGGCGGAGCGCATTTAATAACAATAGGGCTGCGCACCCTATTCACATGATTACCTCCTCGCTCCGACGCAAGAGCGAGACGGTTTTCATTGGAAACTACAGAACTCATGCATGAGCATCATATTGCCGTGATTAACTCCCTGCCAGGCGTGGGAGCGAGAAGGTATTAAAAATAATGTGGCGCATCCTGCCCCCTCGCCCCCACAGTTGACAAGGGGCACGCGGGCAGTAATAGGAGTGCCAATTCGCCCAGGGCGCTGCAGCCACTAAGGCCAGCCCTGTATACCACCTACTGCCAGCGGTCAAGTCCTAAAAAAAAGGGTAGGGACTCATTACCATACCAATTAAATGTGGTGTCACCAGCAATTAGCATATCAAGGTGCCCTCTGAAGAAAGTGGGCGGGACTTCTGAAGAAAGTGGGGGGACTGCGTCCACCCGCATGTACCCTCGACTTGAGCCCTGTCATCTGCACAACCAAGGTAAGGCAGAAACCTACGGCTGAGTTTGACGGCGGAAGTGGGCGGAGCCTACAATGATTTCTTATGGGAATTCAGGACGAACATAGATGCCCTTAGCACTTAAGACGATTAAATGCCCCGCCATGCCACCTTCAACCAGGTCATGCACCATCACCTGCAAAAGCAAAGCAGAGTCAAGATTTTGAGTATGTGCGCTTTTGGGTACCAACCGGCAGTGCCCAGGCAATAATAACAGGGAAGTGGAAAGGGGAGGCATAAAAACATTCAAAAGGGGCATTCGAAATACCCACATATGTGGCACAACTGTGGTAAACACAGTGTCGTAAGAACAGGGTGGGGTAGGAGCGCAATGGACACCCCGACAATACAAAACTCATGCCTACGATTGAGGGGCCCATCAGAGTGTCCTATAGCAAGTGTATGACTGAGGGTGTGGGTATTCTGCTCCTGAAGACCCCTTTGCGAACCCTGGCGTGTTCTTTGCAGCCCCTGTTTAGGAGGGCCCAGAGGTCACTGTGTCCTGCTGTCTACCTTTCTGTCATTTATTTTACAGCATACTGTACAATGTGCTAATGATGTTCCAAACTCTGGGATGACGAGTTCTATGTTAAAGAGTTTGACCCGAAAAGGAATTGACCCTACATTGTGAAGTCATTTTTTAGTTTTGGCTCTTAGATGGCGCTAAAGCACCAGCTATAAGCTGAAATGATTGCGTTGGCAAACTGCTGGCGAGAGATGGGATTTGGAAAGTGACACAAAGCTTGTGGGTGTTGTCTGGTGTTTTACCCGCCCACTCTGAATGTCCATCATCATGACAATCCCTATGGCCGTGCCCACCCGCTTCCAGCTCCTCCTCGGCCAAAACACACCCTCCTGAGGGTTCTGCGTTATTCCTCGTTGTCCTTTATTCGTGTGAACTTTGTTCATGCGCTTTTCGTTGATATGTATCCAACAATTTCTTTTACACTTTTTAAAGGGTGCAGATAAGCCCCCAAATCCCCCTTAGCCCACCCCCCAAAATCTAACTCCTCCATCCCCTGTGCCCACACAAACATAAAATGTATATTTTTTTAAATTGGTCAAAAACATATCGAGGAAAAGTGCACAAAATGCACACAAATAAGACAGAAAAAAAGAAAACCACTTGTGAGATCTCTTTGAGCTAGCTTTATCAAGCAAAATCATCAAACGTTTTGCTGTAAGTTCCTGCTAGTGTTATTTCAAAGCAGTCTCCAGACAGCTAATGGCTTACTTGGAGCTGTAAATAGACAACTAGTGTGATCAAAAGCCCATAACCAAATATGCCTTCAGCCACTGGAGTTATAAGCACTATCTCTGTAATTGCACAGGTCCAGTGAAACACCAGCATTGGCAAAGTCACCTGCTTTTGTTTTTCTATAGCTTTTAGAATTTTTTTCTCCAGGCACTGCTATTATATGCCCAGGTACTATCCCCTTTTTGCAGCTGATACCACTAGTAGCCAGTTAGTACCATTATAGCAGTGCATGATAAATGCCCATCCCAAAGGCAAAACTCTTGGCATTGCCAATGCTTGCTTTTATTTACAGTGTTGCACAATGCTAAAGCATCTACACAAGACTGTTGATCCAAGCTGGTAAACAGCTGCAGATTCGGTGGGGTGCAGGGAGAGTCGGTGTGAGGGGGGGGGGACATGTAAGAGCTGGTGGTTCATATGTATTTGTGATGGTAAGGTTAAGCCTGACCCCAAAAAAGTGTAAAGACATTTGGAGTGAATTACTGACAGCTACTAGTTTGCACACCTGAAAAGATAGCCATATTTCAACACTAAGTTTCATCATTGGGGCCACCTTAAAGACCCTATGCATCACCCAACGAGCAGTGCACAAGACCGGCACAATGTACCTACAAGAAAAGATAAAACCCTTCCTCCCATCCTGCACCCTAATATCAAGCACTGCCCTCCTTCTAGTGATTCCGAACTCTAACTCTGTCAGGATCGGAGGATCCGCCTTCTCAATCCCGGCCTCATCAATGTGGAACTCGGTCCCCCCACATATTCCACACACCCAAGACTATATGAACATCCGCAAAGTACTAACAACGTGGCACTTTCCGTAATGCCCACCACAAACATCTGAGGCGACCGAGTCCTTGCAACCCGATGACAAAGGCTCAATGAGATCCCGAGCAATGACGCCACTAATTGCGCTTATTAAGTCACTATTAATCAAACGCACCCTCGAAATCCGGAAAATCGAACTCCTTAGATCATAACTCCACCCAAACACTCACCTCCCATATCACTATGCTTACTCTCCACTCTACACCAACACACAATTAGAGTGCAGCTACACCCCTCAATCAATTTCGGGCCTAGCTGCTCACATACGAACATTACCCCATGAACACCTCATCACACTAATGAAACGCAGCTACATCCCATGACAAGCCAGTCTAGCAGCACACATAAGCGTCCTACACAGGCCTAAGACAGCCAGAACCCAGTCTTGGAGTCCAACGTCCAGACTGCACGCATCCAACTGATATCAAGTCCACCACACCTAATGCTAGGATGCAGCTACCATCAGGCAATTCCATCAGCTGCCCACATAACTGGTGCACCCAAGCACCCTATGACACTCTCTCAACTGACCTGGACTACGGTCCCTGAGAGCGTTCAAGCTACCGGCGCTTTGAGGTCATACCAATGATATATAGAGTGCTATATAAATTCCAAATAACATAACATAACAGTAGGAAATATAGATTTTTTTTTTAAATTAAAAATGAAAATATACATTCCCTTACTTGGGATATCCCCATTGCTTTGTCGGGATTCTAAGTTGTTTTGCCGAAGAAATGCCCCTCGTAATTTACTTCGACATTACTTCACATTTTTTTTTACACGTTTTTTTAATTGGGGTGCCCCCCCGTTGTCCCTTCTCCATCACTGCCACCCTACCCACCGTATCTCCATGCCTACTAACCCATAAAAAACATACACAAAATGATTTCCGCACAAAGTAATGTTGAAGTAAATTACAACGAAGCAATTCACTTTGGCAAAGTAACGGTATACGGTCTAAGACAGTGGAGGTCTAGACATTCTTGGGGGGTGGCATGGGCGGGAGGGGGGCTTCCTTATTATGCAAGACAAGTTACATTGCTCTCACCAATTGGCTTCACTGGAATTCGCAAGTGCATTCAGGAGAGGCCCATTGAGTCCCTTTTCCTGCGCCTTCTTGGAGCCTCATCAGGGGTTAAGGTGGTAATGCTATTACTGCCGCATTACCGCCACACCCAATCCCGAGTTTGGGTGGAAAGTAGCAGATTTACCCCCAGCTTCGAGCTGGAGCTAAATCGTGGCACTTTCTGCCCAGCGCTATTACCACAGCGCTATTAACGCCGGCAGTAATAGCGCTGATACAGCCCCAAAGAGTCCTATGGACTCTTAACAAAAGGGGGAGCGGCAGTGTTACCACAACTCGGGATCCGGCGCTAATAGCGCTGGACCGACTTGCGGTACCGCTATTTGCGTTGGCGGTATGTCCGTGGATTTACCGCCGGGCTACCGCCAAGCTTCTGACGAGGCCCTTGGAGTTTTTGCATGTCACTTATAAATGCATGACTACACGTCCCAAAAATCAAGGCATGGATGACACGCGCGAAGGGTATGGGCCGGCTAGAGCGCTCTTTTTTGCATGCACTCTGCAAACACAGTAGCAGTGCAGTTCTGCTAGCACTTCCTCTGACCTGACCAACTTTCCCATGTGCCTGCAAAGAGTGCCAGTGGAACCCTGGGGCTCCCCGCACCCCCCTCGCTAGATTCTTCGGAAGTATATTTAGAAAAGGTGGAGTCAGAAGCTGGCCTGGAAAGAGCAAGAGGCCAAAGACTGGAAGGTCAGAAGCAGCCTGACACCGCGGCTCTGTGTTGCACACCAAGCATAACACCGCAGAGGACCGGCAGCGAGAGCCTCCGTGTGAGGGTGATCAGACTTCCCGCAACTAGGCCCTCTGTTCTCCCCTGTCCTGGGAGTTTTTATTTATTTAAAAACCGCGTCCAGCTTTTAGGAAAGGGAGGTGTGTCACTCTGAGGTTCAACAGTTCAAGGTGACGTTAGCTCTTAATAACTCTCCTTTGCCAGATCGCTGCCACCCCACTGCAGGCTCAAACCACAAACCTTTCCGTTTGTGAGCACATCCATTTACTGATTGTGCGCCGAGCCAGACTAAGGAACGCCAGCAACAAAACCTGTAATGACAATCAAGGTAAAACCCTCTCTGCCTGATTCATGGAATTATTTGCGCCGAAAACGGGGATTTGTGCGCCACTCTGCCCGCAAATCCCTGTTTGACAAATGGGGATTTGCGGGCAGAATTAATGGCCCACAAATCCCCGTTTTGGGCGCAAATAATTCCATGAATCAGGCTGTATTTACCTTTCACTCGAATATCACCCCCTTCCATAAGGGGAAGATTTGAATTAACTTGTATCTGCACTGCAGCCAGAATCCTCACCTGGTCCTGTGGGAACCTTGTATGTGCACGCTGGAAGATACAGGCAAATGTTGAAGAAGCAGAAAGCCCGCCTCTGTCTCCCACAGCACCCAAGCAATGCAAAGCCTGCTGTGCTCATACCTTAATGGCTCTTCACTCATTGGTCACGCTTAGAAAACGGCCAAATGAGTGGATGGGCTACTAAAGCCAAACACTGTCACGTGCTATGAGAAGGTCGGGCTGGATTTCCAGCCTGGTGATATGGACTATACGAAAGCACGTGATTTTGAGAAAGATATTCAGTGCTGGGCAACTAGCATTCGTTCTTTCACCCAGTCAATCTTAATGGGAAGATGACATGGCATCGCACATTTGGAAGGTGAAGACAACGGCCATCACTATAACTCTGGCGGTAGCCGTGCCCTTATTAAGGGCACAGCTGCCACCAGAGTTGGGTTTTTTTCGACACCCGCGAATGGGCAATAACCGGGTCATGCCGAGTTTGGCAGACCCAGTAATTGCCCCTTCGCGGGTGCCGTTATGGCCGGCCTCCCGATCCCCATTCTGCCCCATAGGGCAGAATGTGGGTCAGGAGCATGGGTGCCCCGGCATCGTTAATAACGGTGCTGGTGAAATCATGAGTTCTACTCGTCGGTGCCGGTAGGCACGCCTGGTCAGACCAGGCGTGCAGTCCGGCACCCGCGAGCAGAACACATAGGGGGTCATTACGAGTTTGGAAGCAGCCATGGTGCTATTAGCACCATGGCTGCCTCCAAACCCGTGTCCGGGTAGACAGAATGGGGACTTACCGGGTCATTCCGACCTTGGAGGACACGGTAGGTCCCCATTCTGAATACCATTCCCCATTCCCATTTGAGCCCCCATAGGGCTCAATGGGAATGGGGAAGGAGCTAATAACGGGCCCGCAAATAGCAGGTCCGTCATTAGCTCCATGGTCCCTTAGCGACTCCCGCTAAGGACGGCTGGTCAGACCAGCCGTTCCTGGTTGGACCCGCTAATGGACCTCGGAATGTGGCGGTAGGGGTTAACGGCACCGGCATCCTTACCGGTGCCATTAACCCCCTACCGCCATACTTGTAATGATGCCCGTAGTGTGGTGGAGAGGTAACAACGGTGCCGGTAGCACTACCGACGCCGTTGTTGCCTTTCCGCCACACTCATAATGAGGTCAAAGCCAACTAAAAATGTTGGATCCCGGGCAGCCACCCATGGCATTAGGTTTCGGGTACACATGGGGCAAGAGGCTCCTGAGGGGCACACCTGGGGAGTTGCCCCTCGAGCCCCGATTGCGTGAGCATGGACTCGCTTTGGAGGCAGAAGACATTGAAGGGAGCAGAGTTCTACAATATGAACAAATATCTACAAGAAGCAGATTCTTGGCTGCTTCTATTCCAGGCTAATATCATCCACGGGCAGGCTGAGGAAACACTGTACAATATTGTTGATTGTCACAGGTGCATTTGTGTGAGCAGCAACTTCCAGACAAATAACCTGCCTAGGGATGAACCCGGATTCCTTGGTTGGATAGTAGCAGGGCCTATGCTTGTTTGAGGGCCGCCCTTGCAGGTTATTCTAGCAATCTTGCAATATGGGGCTGCTCAAGAACATGTTTAGATCCGTCTGTGGATTGCGCGTGTGTAAACTTTGCGAGTAAGTGTACATTCGCCCCAGGTCGCCACGTAGTGCAGAGTAGTGGCAGACTGCGTTAGGAGTTTGTTGCTGCTCATGGCAGGGGAGCCGACTTATGAATTTCCCGGAGGGGTGGGGGCCAAATACAGGAAGTGACATCACTGGCAGGTATATGACCGCAAATTTGCATGTAGTCGCCCACCTGGTGCAGTGGCGTGCGGGGGGTGCGGGCAGGCGCAGCGCAGAACAGTGGAAACATTGGCTAGCATGCACTGCATATTCTAAAGTCAAGTAAAAAGGAGATTTAAGCCATCGAGTTGCATTCCATTAAGACATCACTGGCCCTACTCCACCACTCTATAATTGTCCAGGTTGTATTAGCCCTCCCTCAAAAGGCAGAGCAACACAACTAGGATGGGAGAATGAAATGCTTGCTAAACAGAAGGTACAGCTGCAAGGTGGAGTACAACCGCCACCAAAAAAAAGTTCCCAATTCAAGGGAAACGAGAAGTAAAGACGGTTCCCGATTAAAAACTACCAAGCAAGACGTGTGTGGTGCCATAGTTCAGTAAAACATCAACAATTCAAACTTACAATAGTGCTGCTGTAGATTGGCCAGCCACAAGTAACATTTGCTAAGATGTTACCTCTGGGTAACCAGATAGAGTTAGGGATGTAGCTTAATCTTAAACCTTTCAGTGGACACATCAGATGTTCTGCTGAAGTATAATGCAATCCTCACTGAAGTATAATGCAATCAAGTGTAGTTTCAGACTTGGGGGTAAGAGTGTTAACTGCTTTTAACATTGTAGTTTACCAGAAATTCTGGTAAAGTAGTGTGCAATGTTAAAAAGAAGTTACTCAGGCTCACCCTGCAGCCAGGTGATGTTTGGGACTGATGGAAGCACTCGCGTCTAAATGTTGTAGCCATGGTTGTCTCCATGTTTTAAAAACTCCCACTTTCCTGTTTTTCAACATTCATTTGAAACACCCCTTATTCAAAAAATGAAGGAGTCAGTAAAAAAAGTACACCCCACTTTCGCTTAATAACGTCTTACCTTCCAAGAAACGAGCATACACCTCATTTGTCAGGGACTACTATTAGAGGCCCTGGCAGGGCCGGTGCTATCACTAGGCAAGGTTAGGCGCTTGCCTATATGTTGGAAATGTTAGAGCTGCAAAATGCTTTTTTTAACACCCCCATACTACTGCCTTGCCTGGTGATAGCACCGGTCCAGTTGTTAGTTACTGTCTGCAGTAAGGCTGGCTGCAGCAGCAGACCAGGTGGCGCAGTGAAGGTTGGGACTTGGGGCCGGGTCAGGGTCACGATGGGTGAATGGGCGTGGTGGCAGCGCTGGCACCTGTGCAATGTGCATTAGCACGCCACCAAGCACCACAAGTGCCCCCTTGACCGATCCATCGTCAACTCAATGGTATGAATGCTGCAGTGCAGTGCGACGACCACGACGCAGGAGTCAGGACAGGTGAGGAGGACCCCTGGACCGAGGTGCCGTGCCGACTACACTGCCAACCAAGTAAGTAGATGTACCGGTGCGCAAACACACGTTAAACGTGCTTACTTATTTGCAGAACACACATGCTGAAAAACTGCATTGAAGGGCTATGTGGTGGCTCAGGAATGGGTTCCACATCAAGCCCCAAGCAGACTATTCAGAACAACAAAGCCAGAGTCAGTGCCGGCGAGATATCTCAGCAAGATTGGGGGTGGGGGACTGGGGTGTGGTTGCTGAAGATGCCAGTGTGTCGGTGACGAGCAGTGCCGCCGCCAGCGGGACGAGGCCCAGTGCCAGACTCAGCGACATCACTGGTCCCCGGGGCTCCATGGCTGGGGGCACAGGGCATCAAGGGCTGAGAGCGGAACTACTGTGGGGGACAGTGGCCAGCATGGAGCCTACGCCCCCCCCTGCAGACTGCAGTTCTCACTCAGTGTGGGTGGCTCTACCGCTTGCTTTACAGGAGCGAGCGCTCCAGGTCCGCCTAAACCACAGTACTTCCATATGTGGCTCAAAGGCTCTGTCAACCTGTGGTAACATAATATTGCCTGAGCTTTACAAAATGTCATGTCATGAGGGTCCGTCTGAAGTCTCCCAAAAAGTGCAACTCTTGGTACGACTCTGATCTGGCAGCCCTAAAACGCAAGTGTAGGGTAGCTGAGGGAAATGGAATTTGTCGGGCGAACCCTCTAACAAACTGGCCTGCCGCCTCCTTCAAAGGTGATATCGACTCTGCATCCGCACCAAGAAAAGAGCCTTTATTTAAGCCTGCATCTCCGTGGTATCAAGCAACAACGCCAACCTTTTCAGTCTGTAAGGAACTGACCAATTCTGAAGCAGCCTCTTCTTCTGTCACACCCACCCAGGACCTTTGCTCGCCCCTGGCTGCACACTTCATCACAAAAACCGAAGACATCCTTTCCCCCCTCCCTTCCACACCACAACATACACCTACACTGGAGCCTCTTTTGCCCCCCCGCCCACCACTTCCCCTCTCTTCCCTCTCACCCGTCTCACCAGCTGAGGTCGCCAGACAAGTCCGGTCCATGAAGGCCTCATCCAAACAGGTCACCCCTGTCCCTCCAAAACCATTAAGGACGACATTGACTCCCTCGCCCGAGCCTTGGCTGATCTCTGCAATCTCTCCTTTTCCACTGGAGTTTTCCCAAAGGCTCTTAAGCACTCCCTTGTGCACCCTCTGCTCAAGAAACCCTCTGTCGACCCCTCCATTCTGGCAAACTACCGCCCGATCTCTATCACTCCTTTCATGGGCAAACTCCTGGAGAAGTTGGCTATCTCTCAGCTGACCCTCCACACTGAATCTTTTGGGTGCTTCCACGACCATAAGTCTGTTTTAGAGTATCCAGAGGCACGGAAACTGCTCTTCTGAACACCTGTGAAGAACTGCTCTCAAACTTGACACTAACACTCCCTCTGTCCTCATTTTCCTTGACCTCTCCTCTGCCTTTGACACAGTTATCCACAACATCCTGATTGTACGGCTCTGTGACACCCTGGGAATCACAGTTCAGGCTCTGGTGTGGTTAACCTCCTTTCTCTCTGACACCCATCCCAGGTGGAACTTGGAGCCTTTCTCTCAACTATCGCTCTCTCAACTACCGCAGGGATCTAACTTATCCCCCTGGTTCTTCAACGTTGATATGGCTGCCTTGGCACGTGTGATTGCCACTTTCACCTCTAACTTCCAGTGCTACGCGTGTGACACACAACTATCTTGCAGGCTACCCTCAGTTGCCTCCTCTTCCTCGCTCATGCTACTCAGTCATTCCTGCTCCCGCCTTCCTACTTTCACTCTGGCCGGCCTCCCTTGGCCCTGCGCCTGCACCCACCTGTGAGGCTAAAAACCTTGGAGTGATCTTCAACTCCACTCTGTCCATCTCCTTTCACATTTCTGACGTTGCTAAAAAGTCTAACTATCAGCTAGACCTCCTCAGAGGTACTCTACCTTTTCTCACTTTCCCCCAGCGGCTCTCTGTCTCCAGAGCGCTGGTTCTCTCTAGGTTGGACTACTGCAACAGCCTCTTCCTCAACCTCCCTGCTTCTGCCCTGCGCCCTCTGCAACTCACCCAGAACAGAAGCGCAGGACTTATCCCTTGCCTCAAGACCAGCGACTGCATCTCTATGGCACTGAAAGCCCACTGGCTCCCTGTGGCTGCAAGGATCAAGTTGAAGACCCTCTGCATTGTCCACAAGGCTTTCTGGAGCCTTGAACCTACCTATCTGCAAACCTTGCCTTCCTAAATACTGTCCCTCCCGAGTCCTCCGCTCATCTACCTCCAACCTTCTGCGAATGAGCCGGTTCTCCGAGCAGAGATTTGGATGGAGATCCTTATCCTCTGCAGGGGCCTCCCTCTGAAATATCCTCCCTGCCACCCTCCATATTAAGCCTGATCTCCTTAAGTCCCAGGAATTCCTTAAAACCTTCCTTTTCTCCTCTTCCTTCACTCTCCCTCTCTCCCTCCTTTTCTCTACAGCTTGCTGACTGGTCGCCTGGTGTACCTCAAAGTCTCACAGGTCCCTGGCACCCCACCAGTCCTCTCTTGCACTTGCCTCAGCGCCCTGCACTCACCCCACCCTCAATGCACTTGAGAAAGGACCCAAGAGAGTGGCTCTCTCTGCACTTAACCTAGTATCCACCGACTGGGTGCACTTGAACCCCCCCTGGAACTGTCTGTGCACTTCCACGATCCGAATGCACCGTGTTTGAAGATTGTCTGTCTGTTCTCCCCCTGTCTGCCCCCCTTAATTACACTTGGTAAAACTGCAGAAACGTCGGCAGGCCTATTTGCTGTGTCTCACCTGTTAATTGTGTTATTTGCACTTACTCTGCCTGTGAAGACTATTATCGTCTCAGAATTTCAAGGGCTCTGAACGACTGTTGTTTTGTCCCCATGTTCCCACCCTCCTTGAGCGCTATGAAGCACTTGCCTTGTGCATAGGTGCTTTATAAATAAACATTACCATACCATACCATGGCCCTCATTACGACCCTGGCGGAAATCGCGGTGCTAAATGCACCGCGGAGCACGGCGGAAAGCTGCCGATAGCGCCATGGAGGTTGGCGGATTTTCCGCCCCATGCCGACCTTGGCGGGGCGGTAAATCCCCATTCCCCATTTTACCCTTCCCCATTCCCATTTTCGCCCCATAGGGTATAATGGGAGTGGGGAAGGCGTTAATTGCGCCACCGCAAAATACGGTGGCGTAATTAACATCAAGGTCCCGTAGCGCCATGGATTTCTCCGCCCGGAAAAACCAGGCGGAAAACGTTCCATGGCGCTACGGGAACTCGTAGTAGGGCGGACGGGTCCGCCGCGAATAGCGCTGGCGTAAACCCACTCCGCCAGGGTCGTAATGAGGGCCCATGACTTTGAGCGTGCTTTAGTCAAGCCTTACCATACAACTTTGTACTTGTAGTGGCTGCAAATGTTTTTTTAAAGCAGTCTTCTGAGAGTTATTCATTTAATTTGAGCTGTACGTGCTACTGATATAATAAGAATGACTTACCAGGCCTGCCCGCAGCCACTCAATTTATAAGCACTATGCTGTCCTTCACTGAAGTCCTTTTAAAACAAGCCTTGGCAAAGCCAACAGTTTTGACTTGTATATAGGTACTAGGCATTTGCCAGGCACTGCAGTTATATGCCCAGGAAGCCGCACCATTTGCACCTGCTATCATCAATGGCCAGTTTATACCACTACAACAGTGCCTGGCAAATGCCGTTCCCATGTCTACAAAATGGCCCAAACCATTGGAATTGCCAATGCGTGTTTCTTTTGTTTTCGTGGTATGGTGCCAAATCTGTCAGGGCACCTGGAGCTGCTGCTTTGAGCTGCCCCACATTTGTTTGTTGATTTCTTTTTATGCGTGCTGGCCTAGAAGTCACCCCCTCCTGCAGGGCAATACACATCTCATGAACACAAGGCTGTGGGGGGGGGTGGGGGTTGGTGGGAGGACGGTTGATTGAGAACGGTTAGAATCTGGAGTGGGGGCGGCAATCTGACAGTTTGCCTAGAGTGGCAAAATTCCTTGCACCAGCCCTGGACACCTGGTACTCGCACCATTTTGCACCTGCTACAATCAATACCCAGTTAATACCACTATGGCTGTGCCTGGCCAGTGCCTTTCCCCTGCCTGCACAAAAGCCCAAACGGTTGGCATTGCCAATGCTTGTTTGAGGTTACTGTAGACGGATGAAGAGAGAATTAAAGTGTGCAAAATAAAAAATGGCATTCACCGAAAATATTCCAAATTGCGAAAACTTGGGCAGTTCCACACCACTGCTGCCACCCGGGCCCGCTCTTGGCCTGGGCGAGGCGGGCAGCTGCCCGGGGCGCAATTGCCCCGGTCCCTGCCCTGGCTGGAGGGGTTCACATGTCTGGGTTTGTGGCGGCGATTGCCGAGGGCAGAGAGTTCAGAAACGCCGTAGCAGCTGCTGGCGCTGCCTCTTCTGACTGTAATGTCACGTAGTACAGAAGTACTACGTGACATTACGGAAGTCAGAGCAGGCTCCCAGCCCACCCCCACCCTTGACTTTCGCACCACTTGGGGTGGGGGTGGGCTGGGGGCATAAAAAGGCGCCTTTCCTGATGGCTGCCCACCTTTGCTGCTGGCTGTATCCTGTGCTCCAGGCGGCTGCTGTCCTTACTGCGTTCCTGGCTTCCCGGTGTTGGACCCTGCGATTCGAACACTTCACTGCTTTCCTTGCAGCGTTCCTGGCAGAAACATTTCTTTGCAGCTCGGCTTGTTTGTGTGCACTGTGCGCCGCTTCATCAGAAAGAAGGTAGGTGCCATGTTTATTTTATTATGCTTTGTTCTTCTAAGTCCTTGACCCCTTTGTTTGTGTTTTCCCTGTCGGAGCCGTACTATGCATGATTGCTCTCGTGTGCGTGTACTAAGTGTGTGTTTGTGTCAGCATGAAAGTATGAGAGTGTGTGTTTTCACTGGTCCCCTTTTCCCACTGTGTGCCCCCACTGTGCCCCCACGTGTGCCCCCACGTGTGCCCCCACTGGTCCCCGTGTCCCAGTGTGTGCACCCACTGGTACCCTGCCCCACTGGTCCCCTTTTCACACTGTGTGCCCCCACTGGTCCCTGTGTCTCAATGTGTGCCCCCACTGGTCCCCTGCCCCACTGGTCCCCTTTTCACATTGTGTGCCCCCACTGGGCCCCGTGTCACGGTGTGTGCCCCCACTGGTCCCTGTGTCACATTGTGTGCCCCCACTGGTCCCCGTGTCCCAATGTGTGTCCCCACTGTGTCCCAATGTGTGCCCCCACTGGTCCCTCTGTCCTAATGTGTGCCCCTACTGGTCCCTGTGTCCCAATGTTGTGCCCCCACTGATCCCTGTGTCCCAATGTTGTGCCCCCACTGATCCCCATGTCCCAATGTTGTGCCCCACTGGTCCCTGTGTCCCAATGTTGTGCCCCCACTGGTCCCCATGTCCCAAGGTGTGCCCCCACTGGTCCCCATGTCCCAAGGTGTGCCCCCACTGGTCCCCTGGCCCCACTGGTCAACGTGTTCCACTGTTGTGCCCCCACTGGTCCCTGTCTCCCACTGTTGTGGCCCCACTGGTCCCTGTGTCCCACTGTTTTGCCCCTACTGGTCCCTGTGTCCCAATGTGTGCCCCCACTGGTCCCCGTGTCCCAATGTTGTGCAGTGTTATAGTGTTATATTGAGTTTGGGAGTGGCGCGTGGGGTGCGGTTGGAGTGGGGTGCGGTGGGAGTGGGGCACGAGGTGGGGGGCGCATTCCTAGTGTTTCACCCTGGGCACCAAATGGGCTAGAAACTACCCTGCTGTCACCACCCATAGTGCGACAGAGGCCGGGCCTTTGTGGGGCCTCAGGCACCATTAGGAGCCTATTCATGAAGAAAATAAAAAGCACACACCTTCTTTTGTCTTCATAAATAGGCTGTTAATGGAGCCTGAGGCCTCACAATGGCCCGGCCCCTGTGGCACTAAGCATGTGTGGCAGGGGCCGCTGGGTCGGGCTGCTGCTTGCTGATGAAGCAACAGCCCGACCCTTTGGTCATTTATCCTCTCTTTTTTTTTCTTTTCAAACTGTGGATGCGCGCCCCCCTGGGCATGAGGCTGCGGCCCACCAGAGGGGAGCGCCCCACAGTTTGAATACCGCTGCCCTAAGCCCTCCCCTCCAGAACCATACACCAATATGAGTCCTAGAGGGGAGGGCTTAATCGGACATGTTTGCACTTTGACCCGGCCGGAGAGAAGTGATGCAGTATCGATGGAAAGGGCCATCGATGCTGCATCACTTCTCTCCGGCTGGGGGGGGGGGGGAGAGGAGTTGGGGGGGGGACTCGGGCCCCAGAGCCCCCCGTACTCGGCGCCCCTGGCTCAGGGGTATTCGTTAGCCGAACTTTTTGAAGAAGTACATTCTGTGGTTTGTTCAAAACTGTGCCTTTTGCACAATATGATGGTTAAGCGCTTAATCGTGATGCTTGTTTGTGTGAAAGGATGTTTGGTTGGTTGTCATGTGAGTGGTCTGTTTGAGTATATTTGATAACGTGTTTATCAATTTTGATCAGTCTGTCTGCATATTGTTGTGTATTGTTTGCAAATGCTTTTTGCACTAAATGCTTTTTGTATTTTTGCACTATTTGTAGTGTTTTCAGTAAACTTGGTATTGCTTTGAAAATTGTTGATCGAAATAGCTTGATTCAAATGTGCATTGGATTTTAGTGTTTACTGATCTCTGATAGACAGCATATGCCATGCCAGTCCCATAATCTCCAGGCTTCCCATCCCTCCACTACAGCCATTCACCTACCCACACAGTCAGCTCTTGACTTATCCGTGATAGACGGCATAAGGCACGCAGTCCCATAGTCTAACATCTCCCTGTCTCTCTGCCCAACCATTCACCTACCCACACAGTCAGCTCTTGACTTATCCGTGATAGACAGCATAAACCACGCAGTCCCATATTCTGACATCTCACTGTCTCTATGTCCGACCATTCACCTATCCACACAGACAGCTCTTCACATATATGTGATAGACGGCATAAGCCACGCAGTCCCATATTCTGACATCTCCTTGTCTCTCGGCCCAACAATTCGCCTATCCACACAGTCAGCTCTTGACTTATCCGTGATAGACAGCATAAGCCACGCAGTCCCATATTCTGACATCTCACTGTCTCTATGTCCGACCATTCACTTATCCACACAGACAGCTCTTCACTTATATGTGATAGACGGCATAAGCCACGCAGTCCCATATTCTGACATCTCCATGCCTCTCGGCCCAACAATTCACCTATCCACACAGTTAGCTCTTGACTTATGCATGATAGATGGCATAAGGCACGCAGGCCCATATTCTGACATCTCCCTGTTTCTCGGCCCGACCATTCGCCTATCCGCACAGTCAGCTTTTGACTTATCCGTGATAGACGGCATAAGCCATGCAGTCCTATAGTCTGACATCTCCCTGTCTCTCTGTCTGACCATTCGCCTATCCACACAGAGAGCTCTTGACTTATCTGTGATAGACGGCATAAACCACACAGGCCCATATTCTAACTTCTTCCTGTCTCTCGGCCCGACCATTCGCCAATCCACACAGACAGTTCTTGATTTATTCACGATAGATCGCATAAGCCACGCAGTCTCATATTCTGACATGTCCTTATCTCTCTGTCTGACCATTCACCTATCCACACAGTCAGCTCTTGACTTATCCACAATAGATGGCATAAGCCACGCAGTCCCATATTCTGACATGACCCTGTCTCTCTGTCTGACCATTCACCTATCCACACAGACAGCTCTTCACTTATATGTGATAGACAGCATAAGCCACGCAGTCCCATATTCTGACATGACCCTGTCTCTCTGTCTGACCATTCACCTATCCACACAGTCAGCTCTTGACTTATCCACAATAGATGGCATAAGCCACGCAGTCCCATATTCTGACATGACCCTGTCTCTCTGTCTGACCATTCACCTATCCACACAGACAGCTCTTCACTTATATGTGATAGACAGCATAAGCCACGCAGTCCCATATTCTGACATGACCCTGTCTCTCTGTCTGACCATTCACCTATCCACACAGACAGCTCTTGACTTATCCACAATAGATGGCATAAACCACGCAGTCCCATATTCTGACATGACCCTGTCTCTCTGTCTGACCATTCACCTATCCACACAGACAGCTCTTGACTTATCCACAATAGATGGCATAAGCCACGCAGTCCCATATTCTGACTTGACCCTGTCTCTCTGTCTGACCATTCACCTATCCACACAGACAGGTCTTGACTTATCTGTCATGGACAGCATAAGCCACGCATTCCCATATTCTGACATATTCTGACATCTCCCTGTCTCTCTGTCTGACCATTCACCTATCCACACAGACAGGTCTTAACATATCTGTGATAGAGTGCATAAGCCATGGCAGTCCTATAGTTTGACATCTCCATGTGTCTCTACCTGACAAAGTTCATAATATGAGTTGTACATGCTCTTGTTATACTAGGTAACCTATAAGTTAGTCCCACTTGGTCCTGCCAGGCTGCATATATACTCCGGTAGTCCCATAGGGTTATTCGCGTTAAGCATCTGCAAGCTTGCTCAGGATTTCTTGTTTCCTTACATTTCTGTGTTACTGCATTTGGCTAATGAAAAAATAATAAAAGCATTGACAGTATGTATATGTACCTGTGCTCTAGCTATAGAACTGTGTAAGCATGTTCTTCGTGTATGCAAGTGTGGGTCTGTGTAACGCAGTGCAGTAGTGCTAGTGTGCTTCATGACTAACGCTGCGTGGTGTCACTAACAAGGTAAGCATCATGGCTTCTTGGTGTTTAATCGAGACTGTCCATCAAGGTATTATCATCCACGATCGTCGTTTCTTCCCCTATACCTGTGAAGACATGTACCGGATTCTGTCTGTATGGCTGGCTGAGAGGATACCTTTCTGTGTACTTGTCAATCATTGATGCACCTGCGAGCTGTCTGAAATAAGATGGGCGGCTGCCGGCATTTCTGGCTCTTCGTCCTGTCATGAATCTGGGGGTGAGGAGGGGGATTCTTTGGACCCTCTCTTCATATCCACACAAATAGCTATTGTCTTAGGCAGCATAAGCCACGCAGTCACATATTCTGACATCTCACTGTCTCTCTGCCCGACCATTCACCTATCCACACAGACAGCTCTTGACTTATACATGATAGACGGCATAAGCCATGGCAGTCACAGGCTTTAACAGCATTGGTTTGATTCAGGAACATAAACCAAACCCACATCAACCAACTACCGTACCATACGCGAGCACTTGAGAACATGTAGAACCAGCGCTGGTCAATGGGCCCTCTCTTGCCAGGTCCCAGATCCGGCATCAGATGTCTCCCCGGATCTCAGACCCGAACTGCCTCAGCCCTGGCAAGACTTTACCGAGCCCCCAGCTTCACAGATGGAAGATGGGGGCTTGGTGAGTTCTGCTCTGTGCTCCTTTCTCTGGAAGTCATTCACATTTGCAGGTTTATTTGCTCTGACTGTTTTTTTTCTTCTGGCCTGAAAGAGACACCAGGGGTATCAATGGGCCATGACTAACACTGAGGTGGGGGCCATCACTGTTAACAACAGGCTTTCTACATGCTGGGCACACTATTGTTTTCAAAATGTGCATTTTACACTTTCAGAGAAAAAAAAGTTATTTTCAAACCCAAAAATGCTGTATAAACTTGCATTTGCTAGTTTTCTTTGTGTTTCTTTTTTTGTCAGACTACCACACAAATACCCTGTATCTTTTGTGCCCCTTCCTTTATGTTCTATCACAGGCTATTTTTATAAAGAGGTTATTTGCTTGCCAAACTGCTTAATCACAAATGCATGCTTCTGTTGTGCTGACAGCAGTTATTAGGAAATGAAACTGTGGGTTCATGGGAGCGATTTATTTTATTTTCACTACAGGGCCAGAAATACCCCCACCTCTGCCGTAAATATATTAAAGCGACCAGCCAACCCATCTCCTGGCCAAAAACATTTTATAGCATTGATTTCTTTTAAATAAAGAATTGCAAACGTCATACATTTAACAACCAGTTTATAATATTTAAAATCCCATCAACTGTCGCTCAACCTGCTGAGCTACCCAGGCAGCCTCCTACTGTAGAGCGTGTCTATGAATCCCTTAATATACTAAAAATCACTGCATGGCCAACAGTATTTGAGGGGCACAACTGCCATGGAAGTGATTTAAAGTGGAATTGATGTACAGTGTGGAGTTTAAAAAGAAGCAGTGTGAAAGAAATTGCACCATTTTCAAACTCTTATTTTGAACATTTCCTTTGAGCGGAGTTCAACTGCCTCCCCTCCTCCAAACTCGGCCCCCACCTTGTGGAATCCTCTTTTACATTTTTCCCATTTCCACCCCTGTCTAGTACCACCGCGCAACCACAACTGGCCCTGCTATTATGCTAGCATTACCAGACAGCTACCAAATGCTAAGAGTTGACAGAGCTAACACCAAAGGAGGTGGCTTAGCTATTATCCACAAAGCCAACCTACCCATTAGACTAGCCACTACCACGCCTTTTCAGTCCTGCGAACTTCTCACCGCCAAACTCCAACTCTCATGCAACCGCACTTTTTCCATTTATGTGATCTACAGACCTCCTGGACCCCTAGGAACTTTCGAGGACGACCTAACTAGCATCCTGACTAACAATACTAAAGACCATGCGCAAATCCGATTATTAGGAGACTTCAACCTCGGCTTCAATGACTGTAATGACAAACATGCCTCATCTGTCGCCACACTATTGCACAATTATGGATTAATGCAAAAAGTCACCACCCCTACACACTCTAAAGGCAGGACTTTAGATTGGGTTACGGACCTAAACTGCAACATCAATATCACTAGCATAACTCCTCAAATATGGACAGACCATCATCTAATCTCATTCTCTGCCTCACTTGACCTTACCTACCCTAAACCTAAAAAAGATATCACAGCAGAACAACTCCTTCCACACCTCCTCCCCACTCTTAACAATGTAGTCAATATCACAGACCCGACATTACTTGTGGAAACCTATAATAGCACCATGATGAAGGCACTAGATCTGATTGCCCCCACCAAAATCCGCAAAGGTAAACAACTCTCACACCTGAACAACTGGTTCACACCTCAACTGAAAGACCTTAGAACCCAAAAAAGAAAACTGCAATCAATCTGGCGACACTCGCCCACCGAGGAGAACAAAATTAAGCTAGCCACCCATTCCAAATGGTACAAAAAGGAAATTATTAGTACTAAAAAGAACACATACAATGACAGAATAGCTAAAGTCACATCTGACACAAAGGAATTATTCTCCATTCTCCGGGAAATGGAATCACCCATTTCGCAAATTGATAACACGCCCAAAAACAAACTCTGGTGCACTAATATTCAAAATGCCCAAGCAGGAAAAATGTGCTCTCTTCAAACACAAATTGCAATCAAAAAAGCTGTCTTGCTATCTCCTACGGAGCCTACTCCTAAGGTACAGCCCCCCCCCCCAACCAGCCTAACAACACCCCTCACCTATTTAGCTTCAAACAAAAAACCATACTAAAGACAGAAAAAAATACACTCTCCTTAAAGCCTTCCAAATGCAAAGGAGACAACTGCCCTCCTCAAATTATAAAACATGCAGCGAGAGACCTAGTTCTTTTCATCTCCAAATTGATCAAGGCCTCCTTCAAGACCAACCTTGTGCCCAATAACCTCAAACAGTCTTGGGTCCTACCTCTACTAAAAAAACAAACTCTCGACCCGTCCATCCCGACAAATTACAGACCCACCCCTACCGTCCCATTCCTTCTCAAAATTATTGACAGGGTAGCCTACCTGCAAATTCAGGACTACCTCGAAACCAACAACCTTCTAGGCTCATGACAATCCGGCGTCCGCCTCCTTTACGGCACTGAAACAGCCTTGATTGATCTTAAGACTCAAATCGACGAGTTGAAGGATAACGGAAAAGCAGCTATGCTACTCCTCCTGGACCTTTCAGCAGCCTTCAACCTGGTTGATCATACAGTCTTATGTAACCACCTCGGCTCTGCTGCCCATTTCTCAAGTGACGCTATAAACTGGGTACAATCCTTCCTTGCTAACCGGACAATGAGAGTCTTCTCCCCCCTAGCAGCTGCCGATCCCATCCAAGTCTCCTGCGGTGTCCCCCAGGGATCATGTGTGTCTCCCACTATGTACAACATATTTACCAAACCTTTGTTTGACAAGTTGGACAGACTGGGTGTCATCTACACTAAATACGCAGATGACACCCAGATCCTCATCCCACTTTTGGGCAACTTCTTGGAAGACTCAGCTCTGGTAAACAAGATATATCTCCTCATTCAGGCATGGATGGCATCCCATGGCCTCTGTCTGAATGACAATAAAATGAAGATTCTGATCCTCGGCACAGAGACAGCGATTAAAATATTTGACCCAAACTACGTCTCATTTAACATTGACAACAATGTCATTAAAGTGATGCCTGCAGTCAAAACCCTCGGGGTCTATCTGGACTCAGCACTCACCTTTAAGAAACAAATTAACTCCTTAGCCTCATCCACAGCCTAAACCTGTAAATTGATCCAAGCATGTAGACCACTCCTAACAGAGGCTAGCTGCATTACCTTAGCGAATGCACTCCTCATTTCCAGACTGGACTATTGTAATGCCCTATATGCGGGATCTAACAAGTATATCCTTAACAAACTCCAAACACTCCAAAATAACGCTCTCAGAGTAGCCTTAAACATTCCTAACAGAGCACATTTCTTAACCTCCAAAAGGAATATCCACTGGCTAAAAATCAAAGACAAAATTACCCTCAAAATTCTCTCACTCACATCTAAATGCCTCAACAATACAGCTCCTCCGTATCTAGCAAATAGAATTAACAAGAGAATCTCAAACCGTCCCACGAGAATGACTAAAGCTTGTACCCTGATGGTGCCTAGATATAAAAATAGTACAGCTGGCGGCGCCAGCTTTCCAGTCATAGCTGCCCAAACCTGGAACAAACTCCCCTTGGAACTTAGAAAGTAACAACCCTACCTAAGCTTCAGGCGTAAGGTTCTCTCATGGACACGATCTAATGACATCTAACGTGATCACCCTCTTTAACTATAACTACTTGCCCTGGGTGACACCACCCGACTATTCTCTCTGCTAACCTGACCCCACTGACCTCCGACTACTACAGCTAGCATCTAGGAATTCACTGGACCCTACCGGGACTATAAAACTATGGTGACTGCTACTTAACTCTTTATGCCTCCTACACCTAGCTCTAACAGCATGTATATTCAGACTGTAATGCTGTTGAACTGTCCTACTGCCTTTTCTTGCTTGCCACTGTAACTAAGTAACTAAGTTCTCAAGTATCCATGTAATGTGTGCGCCCGGCTACCTGCAGGTTTGGTTCGGCGCTATATCAAATAAACAAACAAACAAAACAAAAAAACCTCAGATGTACTACAAAAGTGTTAACTCAGTCAGTAATTATTGGCTGACCACCTTCACTCTATTTATTCTTCAACACCACTCTCTCGAGCCATCAACTGTATCAAAGCAAGTACTTTGCCGCAAATTCTCTTTGATCTAAATCCCCTCCTGTAGCTCTATCTGCCCCCTACCTTCATCTTGATCTCCTCCCAATTTTCTGTTTTACTACCTCCTACGTCTGCGCAGTGCTTTAAGCTGCCTGCACACTAGGGTGACCAGATTTTGAAAATAAAAAACCGGGACATGCCACTGACATAGAAGTAGGACTCCAGGTTTGGTGAAGCTTAAGTCCTTCTTCTATGTGGGTGGCCTGTCTCGTGTCATGTTGCAGGAACAGAACGCGTATTGGGACCCGGAGAAGTTCTGTCAGCCAGAGGAAATTACTGTACTTATGGTTCCCCACCCCAGGTCCTCGAGGCGTCTTTAACCCCCGGCGCACCTGGGGACTACGTGACATATTTCGAGGTTTATAAAAGATGGCTTGAAAGGTACACCATTCAAGCCATCTTTTACAAAGCTTTGCCGACGGACAAAGACGCCTTTGTCCATAGTCAAAGCTTTATAAAAGATGGATTGAATTGTGTAGGTATCTGGTAATTACATCGAAAATGTTTCCAATGAAACACTTTACATCGAAAAATATGCATCGAAAATGTTAGCATCGAATGCATGTATGGGGGCGGTAAAGGGTTAATTTTCATTGTGGTGTCTTTTTTTAGGGAAAAAACACCCCCCAAAAAAAAAAAAATACTAAAAAATGTATTTGTTGCTAACATTTTCGATGCAGAGTTTTCGATGCAAAAAACTTTTGTTGGAAAGTTTTCGATGCAATGACCATAAACCGATTGTGTACTTTTCAAGACATCTTTTATAAACCTCGAAATATGTTACATATTTCTATTTTTAAAAAAGGCTTCAAAAGTGCACAAACCATAGTAAGGCACGCAAGCAAATATATAAATGCTATATCATGTGCGCACCATACTATGGTTTGTGTACTTTGCAAGACATCTTTTATAAACATAGAAATAAGCAACACATTTCTATATTTATGAAACATAACTTGCAAGGTACACAAACCATAGTAAGGTACGCATAAAAATATATAAATGCTTACATACATTTATATATTTGTTTGCGTACCTTACCATGGTTTGCGTACTTTTCAGGCTACGCCCATCATGCAAGCCATGCCCCCAAATGAGGCCTCCCCCCCTCAATTTCCTACCCCACTTAAAGCCCTGTCTACTACCAGCCTGGTGAGCTGGTGTTAGCAGGGGACATCAGGGGCCCCGGCAGTGCCCAGTCTCAAAAACAATTTTAGAGCCAGCAGGGGCTCTGCCCCGGCCCACTTAAAGCCCTGTGTCTGTGGGCAAATACACACGCCACATAAGTCTCAGTTCTGGGAGACCATTCCCATGAGAGATTGATGAGACAAATGTGTTCATGGCTTTTCACCACAATATCTTTAAAAAAAGATGCAGTTATATCGTCCTACACGGTCACGCTGTCTAGCACGGCTACGTCTCTCAAGCATTCCCCCCGCGTGCTGCATAACGAGAGTCTAGTGGCGATATTCTGTGCTCAGACCACTTATTAGGAACTTTTTCCCCGTCCAACTCCAATCAATCGTCAAACTCGTTACTTTTTCAGAAGACTCTGAAAACCGAGAGAGAGCGAGTGGGAAACTGACAGAGACACTGACACGTACTGACACACAGAGTGACAATGGCAGAGACTGGCACTGGCATAGACTGACACTGGGATAGAATGGCGCGGAGAGACTGGAAAAGGCAGAGGCTGCCGCTAGCAGAGAGTGGCTGACACTGGCAGAGAGAGACTGACGCTGACTGGGAGAGACTGGCATTGACAGAGAGTAGCAGAGAAAGAGAGAGAGCATGCGAAGGAGAACAGAGAGGCTGAGAGAGAAACTGGCAGAGACACCGTGCCTCATTACGAGTCCAGCAGTAGCCGGACCAGTAGGGATTTACCGGCTCCGGACTTGCCGGAATTACAGGGGCATTACAGCCCCGCTGATCCGGAGCTGGCATTCTGTAAAACCCCATTCAAATGGAGTCCGATAGGACTCCACGGGAATGGGGAAGTGGAAACACCGGCACCATGTTGTAATTGTGTCGGTGTTTCCACGTCTGTCTATGGCCGTGTGGCGTTACGCCCCTCAGGTCAGACCTGGCGGGTGTACCTCCACACAGCCACAGAACTCGTAGTTAGCAAGTCCGGAAAACGGTGCCGGTATGGTTTTACCGTCACCGTTATATCCAGACCGGCTAACTTGTAATGAGGCACACTGACACAGAATGACACACTGCTAGTGACAATAGCAGAGACTGACACTGACAGAGTTTTGACACTGAGCTAGAACTGCAGGAAGAGGCTGACGGTGGCAGAGACAGAGAGCCTGGCACACAGAGAGTGACAATTGGGGGCAGAGACTGAATGACAGTGACAGGAAGAGACTCACACTGACAGAGAGTAGCAGGGAAAGAGAGAGAGAATGCACAGAATAGCAGAGAGTGAGCACACAGATAGCCCGCTACGCTGGCGTACAAGAAAGAGAGAAGACAGCTAGTTGCTAGAAACATTTTTTAAAATCTGTGCTTTGCTATCTGTCCGGGGAGGGCTTATGGGTGGGGGAAGGCTCATGGGTAGTTCAATATAAGAATGTTATGCTGTGAAAGGCTTCTATCTTCGAAGAAAGGTTTGAAAACAGAAAGTTGGGGGCGCAGGATGTCATTTAGGGGTCGCAACTGCGACCCCTCGGGTCTCCCTTGCTACTCCTAAAAAATATTTAATAAAAAAAAGTTTTGTGGGGTGGGGGTTGTAATACTAACTCCTGGGCTGTGGCCAGCACCATGTGGCTCTTTGCTTCTGAAGTGGCTGCCTTTCTTGTTCAGGTCTCTTAAAAATAAAAATAAAAGAACAGGGGTTCCACAAGTCTAACACTTTCAGCAGTGACCCTAAATAAGAAGGAACAGGAATACCAAATAATTCCTCTTTCTGGAATTCTGTACAATAATTGCTAAATGAGTACCAACACAGGCTGTGTGATATTGTATGTATATCTGTTTTATATGAAGCGCTTATGCGTAAGTGCTATGTAATACCACATCATTATCATTTGGCCTTGGACGTCTGCTAGCATTCACAGTGATTTGGTAATATGGGCTTATACGCGCTGATATTAACAATGCATATGTTGATCCATTCTTGTGTGAAATATATATCACTTTACAGTGATATCGTAACCATATTTTCCGTATTGTACTTAGAAACAATGCTATGTGATGCCACTTCCTGTTTTGTCAAGGGACTTCCCGCGATATCACTTCGGGGTGGGGTCAAATGACATCACTTCCTGTGATGTCATCAGAGGTCAAGTGTTGTGTGATGTCACTTTCCGCTACCCCTGGCATTTTGCTGAAATGACATCCCTGACAAGTGACCCCCAGCAACTTCGTGTCTGGATTTGGTGCCTCCGAAGTCTAGACATAACAGGGCCGTGGTATGCTGTGTGCCTCGCAAATTGGGGGCACACCCCTCTGAAACCACGCCTTTCCACCGGGATCAGAATGATGATAAATGCCTGTGCAAGAAACAGCGACGGTGCGAGAATCCCGCGTGCCCTCTGTCCAACAGCCCCTCGCGCCTCCAGCGCAGGAATAAATGGATTCAGGGTAAATCTACAAAATGGAGCTTTGTGAGGATTTCATCAGCATCCTCGCCGTTCAGAATGAGAATGTAAGTGGCGCCACATGTGCTCCCGAAAGACGTCCCACGGAAGGCAGTGCGCGTTGGAAGTCCACCTTAAAATTCATGAATATACACAGCTGCAGAGCGGGAGCGCGAGCCTGCCAGTGGCACTGCCAGCGGAACTCATTTCCAGATGAAAACGATGTTATGCATTTGCTAAATAGGGGTAGGAGCAGGACAACGGTGCCATCAGTCAACGTCAGTGGCACGTCCACCACTCCAGACTCTTTTGACTGGAGTGGCCCAAGCATACCTGCCACCATTTGCTAAAGAAAACCCCAAGGATGATGTCATTGGAGCCCTGCCCCCTTTTCCCTGAGACTACGCCCACCCGCACCAGTCCTTTTCATGCTCACGATCTCTGGGACTTGTAGTCCAACATGCATCGTGGGGGACGACCACGCCCATACTACAAGTACCAGAATGCACTGCCGAACCAGGGGCTAAGTGAGGTACACACAGCGGTCAACATCGGATCCCTGCACACCTTCGTTTGTCAAGATCCTTGAGATTGAACGGGGGTTAGCACAGGGGCAACGCGCTGGTCTTGGAAACAAGACCACACAGAGCAACAGAGCTTAGAAACCCTACTCAGGTACGGTATTAGCCGTGTTATAAAAAATAAAATAAATGAAATTATATAACTGAGGTTTAATCCTATAGCCCACTGTCTCATCAGGTACACGGGCTCACCCTCTCCTCGCAGAGAACATTACAAACTGAGGTCACCCTAGCCAGTGGTACATAAAAGGTCTCTCTCTCATTGGGTTCAGCTTTTGCCATCACCCGTCCATGACACAATCCCCTGCATGTGCCAGGGAAAGTATCATACAAAAAAACTATTGTGCACATGGAATTGTCAAACATACACAAGCTGCAAACCTGGCAGCTTTCCACCCATTTGCAATGTTGGCAGTTACCCTCCACTGCTCAGTGCTGCCAGTTACCTGCCTGGTAGCATTCACCAGGGAGGGTTTTTCTCCTTAATTCAGGTACCAGTGTTCTCCAGGAGCCGGTTTCTACGGGCTCTATGCCCAATGATTGGTCGCAGGAGATTTACTCAGAGTCCGGCTGGGTCACCTTACAGAGGCTGCGCCCTTACTGAGTGGTATTTCTCCAGACGTGGCCCTCATTTGATGAGGTCCGAAGAAGGCCTTCTTTCTTCCACAGTAGAGCAGTTTTTGCTGCTTGTGATCTGATCGAGGGACACAGGCTAAGAGGGTGTTAGGAAAGATTAGTCTTTTAGGCAAATTTCTCTCCATTTCTATGGGCCCCCAAACTTTTTTTTTTGCTTTGGTTTTGAACTCTTTCATTTTGTTTTATGCTGTTTTCCATTTATGTAAAATGCGTGTATATTACTGTAATTTTTTCAAATGTATATGAATGCATATGCTGTCTGTAACCTCGCCGTGATACCCAAGGGTTTGGGCGTGTAACAAATAAAATAAATAAATACATAACTCTGTCCTGACCTTTTACAGTCACTCCACTGCACTTTTTCTCATTGTTTTGGTGAAACTGACCAGTCTTTAATGTTGTCAGTACTGGGGAAACTATGTTTCTCTTTTCTTGTTTCAAGTTATCTATTTTTTGGTTAACTCGGTATCATTTCACAATCTATTTTACCATGCAGTGTAATGGGGCTGTTTTTGTATGACCCTAGACTACACTCAAAGGGATTTTTGGTTACTTTAGACGTGTCTAAAAAACAAGTTGGTGGCAGAGGTTGCATTTTGACTAATTTTGCAATACTTGTCTTTAGCCCTATCACGTTTACCCCATTTGGCTACTAACTCTGGCTAGTGTCCCAACATTGCCGGGCCATGGGGTTTTAACCTGTTCTTTTTGGTTCTATGTGTAAATAAATACCCCTGCAAAAATATCGCCGTACAAAAATATCGCCATATTTTTGCTGCAATATTAAGCCACAGAAACTGCGGGGCAGACCCCCACAATTTACATAATTCTTTTAATGGAGCGGGGCACACCCCCACAATTTACATAATTCTTTTAATGGAGCGGGGGACACCCCCTGCTTTCCCGGTCCCAATAACCCCATAAATTATCCCCACTAATAATATCGCCTATGGCCTTACCCCACAACCATATATATGGCAATAATATTGGTGGAGATAATATTACCGATACCTTCTTTTTGCCATCTTGTTCTGTGGCCTTCTTCCTAATCTGCCAGGTCAGGAAATTCCTTTTATGGTCATGCACTGTGAAGAAAACACCAACTCTGGACATGCAGGTGTGAGGAAGCCTTTATTGATTTCAGAGCTACAGGCCTGCAGCGATTCCTCCTCACCAGCAGCTTCCAACTCCCACATTTAAAACACAACATTCTTTGAGCTCTTGGCCATTCTGAAGCTCTCTGTGGCATCAACGGGTGATGTAGGATTCTGCACATGGGTAAGCAACTATGTACAAGAATGACTCTATATCCATATACAATAATAATGATCACTGCATAGATAATGAGGTAACATGTATTTATTATGATAAAGAAAGGGGTAAGAGCCTCTTGTCAGCAGAGGGGCTGACACGATATGACAGCTCAACTGTTAGTTGCATAAGAGCCTCGGTGCGCTGGGGTGATTTGTGCGAGGTGGGCAGCAGGAGTTATCTCGCGCACCGAGATTATACTACATGCGTTCCCCCTTAGGGATAGCAGATGTAATATGCATGCATGGACTAATATAATATCATGAAAACAATGAAAAACAAAAAACAACATGCTGCAAAACGGAGAAATACAAGTTTGTTAACATTAATAATGTCTAACTGTCTATGGCACATGCGGGCAGGAAACTGGTGAATTGCCTGCAGCTAAACATTGATTACATTTGACATACATTTCGTAGTCATTAAATTTCATTGGTCTTTTACTCACGCAGCATGTGGTATCATTACCAGCGCCCTGCCCCTCCACACTGTTATCACACCTTTCACTACATGTGGGTTGAGAACTGTTGTCTATGACATAACTGAATATTCTTCCCTGCTCACCGGAGTTATGCTCACCCTCAGCCTCATCTTCACGCTCATTCTCCTCATGCAAGAGAACATTCTTATACCATTCATCCCCCAACTCATTGTACCTGATATTACCTTTGGACTTTTGCCATGCCTCATGGTATCTCATAACCGTCACACGGTTCATACTCCAGGGTTTGCCATCGCTGGTTACCACATGTTTCTAACCCACTTTAGTAATTTCAATTGGGTCGAAATATTGAGAACACCCTTTGGGTACTCTGAAAGGCTTCTTTATCCTTACTGTATCACCTACTTTTATTCCTTGCTCCCTGCTCACACACTTACTCTTGACACTCTCACACTGATTCATTAACGAATCCGGAAATATATCAGAATATATCGGAAATATATCAGAACCCATATATCTACCTCTCATCATGCAGAACGATGATATACCCGTTAATACATGTGGTGTGTTGCACTGTGCCATCAACAAGTCATGTATACACTTTTTGCTGTCCAGCCCAATTACAAAGACACTTTTAAGGATTCCGATTATGTGATTGCTGCGTTCCACTAAGCCATTTGCTCTAGGATTGTATAAGGGTGTGCAATGGTTTTCAATTCCATGAAGTTCTAAGTATTGCCTCATTTCATTAGGTGCTAACTGAACACCGTTGTCAGATACTATCACTTTGGGATAACCTTCCCCGGCAAATAACCTTTCCAAATAGTCTATAACAGCACCTGTTGATATAATGTCTACAAACTCGACTTCAAACCACCTCGAAGTATAGTCAACTACTGCAAACGCAAACCTAAACTAAAGCCGGAGCATGCACATGGGACCCATGAAATCTATTGCAATCTTCTCCCAAGACCTATCCGGAATGTCAACACTGCCTGTGTCCACCTTATGTGTTTTGAAGGATTTATCGCTTACAGAACATGAAACATACTGTCCCACCTCTGTCTCTACCATTGCATCCATTCCCGGCCACCAAAACCTTGACCTCAATCTCCTTTTTGTAAGGCTTATACCAAAATGACCTTTTTGGGCTCTCTTAGTAAGTTCACTCCGAAAGAGAAAGAGGGAACCAACCTCTCCCCCTGAGCTAGACCCCATTCCGAACTTATAATAGGGACAATTCTTGGCGTCACCTGATCCCCAACCTTGCTCCATGCTCCATATAGCCACTCTCATCTCATGGTCCTCTTTCACTGCATCTAACCACACCTTTTTAGAAAAAAACATCACAAACTGCGCAATCCACTCATCACATACATCATCATGTGGCACCACACCTTCTAAGGGAGCTCTAGATAAACAGTCTGCCACCAGATTGCATTTCCCTGAAATATACTCCTCAGTGAAATTATATCTCTGTAATACCACTAACCACCTAGCTATACTGGGGGTCGCGAATCCTGAACCCTTTGTAGAAAACAAATGTGCCAAAGGTTTATGGTCACTCCTGATCTTGTAAGGTATGCCCCAAATGTAAGTCTTAAAATACACATAAGCCCAATAACATGCAAGGCTTTCTCATTCGATGGACGAATATCTTCATTCCGTGTCAGATAAAGTTCTAGATGCAAAAGCCACTGGTACTTCTTTGCCATGCCTGACCTGGCTTAAGACAGCCCCCAAACATGATACACATGCATCCACTGACCCAACCGTTTCCGCCAAGGGTTAAAATCTTTGCAAACTTGGTGCAGTCGCTATACCTTCCTTAAGACCCCTGAAATCAGTTTCTTCCTCCTTACCCCAACAGAACTCTTTTCTCTCTTTCAACAAAGCTCTAAGGGAATGGCTTTTCACTGCTGGATTCCCTACAAATTTAGATTAAAACAACTTTATTAAACCTACAAAGGATTTCAGCTCATCATTGTTGGATGGCGATTCTACCGCCAAAATAGCATCCATCATTTCCGGCCGTGGGATCATGTCCTCTTTAGTGAGCCTATGATGTCCCAAGTATCATATTTTTGATTGACTTTAAACTGGCACTTACTTATTTTGACCATCAAAACAGCCCTTTCCAGTCTCCATAACACTTCATACACTCTGGCATCATGTTCACTCTAATTTTTTGCACCAAATAATATGTTGTCCTGAAAACACTTCACACCAGGCACATCCTCCAACATATCTTCCATAATTTTTTTTTTAAAACGGCAGGTGCAAATGCTAACCCAAATGGCATTCTTTTGAATTGGTAAGCACCCAGCGGGGTGATGAAAGCTGTTAAGGCTCGGGATGCAGTATGTAGGTCAATATGATAATATGCAGATGAGAGATCCAGGATAGTGTACCATTCTGCCTCCTCCATGGTTATGAGCATCTCATTGATCTTAGGTAACGGGTTTCTATTAACCCAGATAGATTTATTAGGGTCCCTTAAGTCAACACATAGTCTAAGGCCCCCATCTGGGCGTTGAGTGACCACAATTGGAGACAACCACTCACTGCTCTAAATGGGTTCAATTATACCTTGCTTGCATAGATCCCGTAATCCCTCACTTTCTCTCTCACACTCAATGGAAGATTCCGTACTTTGTGCACACATGTTCTTGCTTGGGCAGTAATTTCAATCTTATGGCAATACCCCTTCAGTTTACCTATGCCATGACTAAACACCCTCTTGAACCTGACACCCACCTATTTGGCAACTTTTTCTGCCCTATTAATCTCCACCGCTCTGACCTGCATCTCTTTACCGGGATGTAATTCAAGACCCAATTTCCTTTGGTGCCGCCAACCTAATAGGCAATCACCTTTTGACAGCTACGTAATCTTTGCTATTATGTTCTTGTCACTGTATGCAATGTTGCCCCACACAAAACCTTTGATATCAATATTCCCCCACCATATGCTCATGGCATAATGTCAGTGTTGTCTAATATGTGGCCTTTGTCACCCCAGATTTCCTTGTATTTACCTTCCGAAATAATAGTATATGGAGAGCCCGAGTCAGCTAATGCTTTCACTAAACACCCCACCACTACAATTTCCACTTCTGGTGGCATATACTCCTCTTCCTCATCATTCTCTATGCTGACCACAATTTGGATAATTTTGTTTGGCCACTCACTTCTCCCTTCCCCCACAAACTGAACATCTCTTTCTGGCTCCAAGGTTTTGTTGTTAAATTTGCACAATCCGGCGAAATGCCCTATCTTACCACAACGCCTACATTTCACTCTCTTGGCTGGACCTTCCTTAGCATTCATAGCATGTTTTTCGAACCCGCACCTCGTGCATTGTCCTTTGCGGTTATCCTGTACTGATTAATTATTCCTGCTAGCCATGATGGGCCCACTACTAACATAATGGTTGCCTATCCGATTTGGTGTACTTTTTCACTAGACACACTTTCGCTTCATCACCACCACTCGCAATTTCTCCCTCATTATCATGGCTTGTACCATCTCCTTGTTATTTTTGGAATTCACCTCCTTAAGACACCAGCTAGTTAATTCCATGCCCTTGGCAATTGCCAATGCATCCAGTAACAGTGGATTCTTTGCCTGCCATAACCTTTCTCGAATTGGATGTGTGCATCATGATTTGGTCTCTAATATATTCATCTTAATTTCCTGTAGCCTCGCATGATGCCAATTGTACTCTTAAATCTGCTACAAATGAGTCCAGCACGCACCCTCCAACTCCCTGTCTTCTTGAGAAAAACGTGTACTTCTCTAAAACTATATTAATCTGCTTGCCAAACTGTACTTGTAATGTTTTCATTGCCATTGAATACAAACCTTCCCCATTACCTGTCCCACCCTCAGCTGCACCTTCATCCACAACATCAGATAGTTTTTTGATAATGCGTACAGCTTCAGCCCTCAGACAACACATCAATGTCAAAAATGTCCGCTCATCAGAGTATCTTTCTCCCCCAGATGCCACAAAATAAAACTTTAAAAAATCTCTCGTCTTCCCAAGCAATTAGAGGTTCCCTGGGTGTCGCCAGAAATTTGGGTGGTGGCTCTAAATTGTGCATGGTGATATTACTTGACAATAGCACCTCCACGGTTCTCAGCTTTCTTCAGACAGTAGTGCCTCCCACTGCCACTTCCAGAGGATGCTGGGACAGTCTTAACGTTTCTGAAATTCTCCTGTGCACTTTCCTATTCCCAGCAATCTTCAGACAGGAGTACCTCCCACTGTCACTTCCAGATGGTGTTGGGACAGTCTTTCACACAGTGTAAAATCTTCCAGGGATGCAGGGACTACTATTGCTACATTTGCTCCTCCAGAACAGATCTTTTGAAGCAGATCCTATGGTTACCAGTACCCACAGAGTAAAACCATAGTGTGGAGAACATGTCTTTCCACATCACACACCTATACCAATGTCATCCAGGCTGCACTCTCCCCCTCCTGTGTGCTTCATAGTTAACATGCTCAAACATCAGGCATAAAACCGATACTATATGGTGTGATCTTTTAACCGCGACTAGGGGAGCATGTGTAATGACAATCCAGGAGCACCTCCTTAAATATGGGGTATCTTTGATGTTAGGCAGCATGGACTGCTAATGCTGCTGTCCCTTCCTCCTCAGCATGAATCCTGACGTGCGTTGCATCATCCGGTCCATCTCCATGCCATTCCAATGCAGCCACCTCCCGCTCTATCTACCCGGACTGCATATAAAAGGGCTCAACTATGCTGCACCTCCGCCTGCGCCAGCTGTGAGGACAGAGATGAGAGGTGCCATGGGTGCGGCCCGATAGCACCCCAGGACACAGTGAGCCACTACCAGGATGTGGCTGACTGGAGACTCTGTGTCCTGGATAAGCACGGTATATGGGGTCTTCCTCCATGTCCCTCACCCTCGTCGTCGCTTGAAATAATGATCACTGCACGGATAATGTGGTAACACTTGTTTATTACAAGGAAGAAAGAGGTAAGACCCTCTTGTCAGCAGAGGGTCCGACACAATATGACAGTTCAACTGTCAGTTGCATAACAGCCTCAGTGCGCAGGGATGATTTGCACGAGGAAGGCAGTGGGAGGCATCTCGCGCACCGAGATTATACTACAGTAACACCCTTCGCTCCCTCACAAACAGCTGAAGAAAAGGAAGGAAACTTACAGCTGTGTGCATAACATAGCAAATAACAGAACAAATTACAACAAAGCACAAGAGTTATTAAGCAACATCCACAGTTGCAACTGTGCTGTTCCTGAAGTTATGATCTTTTGGCATTGACAATACGCTGCTTGTTATGATCTTTTGGCATTGGCAATATGCTCCTTGTTCCACACTTCGCCTCCTTCCAACAGAACCGCATTGCCATAATCCTCCCACGTGGTTCTTATCCCAGAAAACTTGGAATTTACCTTTCTACTCCACCTCGGAAGTCTAATCCTTACTTTGTCACCTCTACTGAACCTCACCAACCGACATCCTTTCTTCAAATCAAAATATTCCTTAGATTTCTCTCCACTCAATCTTATTCTCTCATGAATCAGATCCACATCCATCAATTTGGATTGACTTATCCATCCTGGTACCAACAAGGTATTCGGCTTGCCCCCTCCGACCAACTAATTCAAATGGAGAGACACAACTCATCGGATGAGGTGTGCACCTATACTGGAATACCCTCCAAAGTAATTCCTTCTGCCATTCACCACCAGATTGCACTGACAGGTGGATACCACCCATCACGTTTCTGTTAAAGCGTTCCACACACTCATTGGTGTGCGGGTGATACTCGTATGTCCGCTTCTGCTTTCCACCATTCTCGTCAAGCCACTTCTGAAAATCTCTCGATACAAATTGAGGTCCATTGTCACTGAACAAGCATGTGGGCCAACCATCTCTCCAAAATATACCATGCAAAAACGTTATTATATTCTTAGGTGTGATCTCCTTAATCACTCCTACTTCTGGCCCTCTACTAAGCAAACCCATAACTACAATGACATAGGAGTCTCTACTCCCTCGGAAATGTAACAGCCCAAGTAAACCAATGGCAGTTGTGTCCCACAGAACTTTAGGACCATCCAGTACCATCAGGGGCGGGGTCTTTGTCACTAACACTTTCTTGCTGTCCTTACACTGAACACATTCCTTGATTCTCATTTCAACAAATGTATACATGCCAGGCCACCAAATGTCCATCCTTATGAGGGCTTTCGTCCTGCACACTCACATATGGGCATTGTGATCAATGCCCACTACCTTCTCTCGCAATCTCTGACCCCTACACACCAGCTGAAACACTAAATTCTTCGCTCACCCTCCTGAACTCCTTGTGCTGATCACTCAAATCTTGATCACTGTACAGACTCCATCTGGCTTCTATCAACCCCTTGATGTTTTGATATAGGTCATCCTCCCTGCATGCCTCACTCCAGTTGTTCTCATTCAATGACTCTTCCACTACAAATATATCTTTAATTCCTTCATCGGAAAGGAAATCAAATTCATCATTTTCATAAATGGGATTCCTGAACAATGTATCTGCCACCACATCATCCTTCCCGTTGACATGCTCAACCACAAATTCCAAACAGTGCAATCTTCTTATCCATTTGGAAATTTGTCTCAAAACTCCATTGAGTCCTTTCCTGTTAAAAATGACAACCAAAGTGAAGTGGGAGAATGGAAGACCAGGCTCCCGTCCTTCACCTCTCGCGCTTGGCCTAGAGGGTCACGACCCAGACACCCGCCACGAGAAGAGTTTGTCCATTTACCAGATGACCAAATACCCTGGTATAGGAACATACGGATGTGTCCATCTGCCTGCCCAACAGCCCGCACTGGCCATGCCGACACCTGCGGCACGGACCAACTAGACTAAAATCTACACGTCGTTAGAGATGCCATGACGACCTAGACAACGGGAAGCACCTCTGTACAAATACACACATTGGACATTCCCACACCGATCTACACGAAGAATATACTCAGTGCTATGACGTAGGCGACAGGCATATTCACGGACGTGCATCTTTATTATTTTTACATAGGCTTTCAGAATGCAGAAACGCAAGACGCGTCATGAACTCATTTACAAAGCTTGCTCACGCTTCTCTTGAAACCAGTTACCACTATAAGAACTATAATGAAGACACGATACTGATCATGGAACTATATGCTACTATAACTTAAAGCACCCATGCACCAACCGGATCACGTATGCACCAGGCCCAAGTAGGCCTCAAACAAGAGCTCCCGTGGACGTTAACAAAGCAAGAGTCTGGTTGCTGATCCTGCAGAATGGGCCCGGTGAAACAACCAGCCAAGGTCGCGATGTTGCAAACCCACATTCCAAGAACAAAGCATCAAAGGCACGATGTTGCAGCCTCGCACTCCGCGCACCAACGTTAAGGTCACACCTGCAAGTTAAACCAGACACACAGTGGAAAAGCAATATTAATTGTGCAGAATTCTGCCTCAAACACGGTCCCTCCCCACGTGACCAAGCCGAACCTGACGACATGCCAAACCCAGGAGAGAAAAGGCGTCTGGATCCCTCGCTACGAGACACAGGCAGATACACTTGAAAGGCTCAATGGACATCTGCGACAGTGGGAGCGGTCAGCCTTCCAACTATGAATAAATCCTCACATTGTCTGCACGTACCCATATTGAAACATTGTTGCAATCGCAGGTACACCGAGAGCTGGGAACAACGGTGGTCCCAGGCTGGGAAGCTCATGGGTGCACCAATCAGAACATGGGGCTCTTATCTCAGACGTCAGTAATATTAACCAATCCTCAGGAGTCTTCATGTAACAATTTTCATGTATCTAATTGTAGGGACAACCCAGATATATCACCTGACTACCCTTTGTCCAGTAACATTGTCCTCTATATGTGCGCTATACTAACCCTACCACTCGAGCAACCAATTAAGAGTGGCGATAGGTTTTTTTGTTAACTTTCTGAAGTGTAGGGAATAGCGCGTCATAATGCAGTAAAAAGGGCCTGCGAGCCCCACGATTGTGTGTGTGTCAGGACGGACGCGTACGCTCCTTGACCCATCCCTGCCGTTTTTGTCTAATAAACAGCAGAGTCACCTTGCTCCTTGTGTGTGTCTCGCGCTCTGTCTCAACTGGGATACACGGGAGGAGTTGGGGCCTCCCTGCCTGGAGGTCCGCGGACGGCCCGGCCGACCCCGGCAGAATTTCCCCCCCGACAAGTTGGAGGCACTGCTGAGATCTGTTTAAGATCGACTTTTTCTTTTTTACTTCGACCCTCTATTTTTAATTTTTCCAGGCACTCCCGTTGCGAGGAGGCCCGGCGGCGCGGCCCCCTCTGCCGTTGCCCCCTTCTGAGGACTACAGGACCATCGCGGAGCTGCGAGAAGACCGGACAGCGCAATCCGGATATTGGCCCTCGGGAGCCGGTTGAGAAGTATCCCGCCCGCGGTTGGCGAGTGTCCAGACGTGGTCCAGACGAAGGGAGGTGGCGAGCCGCTTGGAGGGGTGCACGCAGTCGAGCGGCCCTGCATCGAGAGAACTTGGTGAGCATGACACGCACAACAAGCAATGCGAAATTGTGAGGGGGGGGAGGAAGTGAATGAGGGAGGTGTTGTACAGATGCGCGGCGAAGGTCTAACAACTTAGTGTTGCCAATGGAATGAATGGTAGCGAAACGAGTGCGAGAGCAGTCGGCTACGTTACGCGGAAGAGGGAGGGCGGAGCACGAAAACATCACGTGCGGCCGCTCGTAAGGCACTGATTGGCCTAAGTCGCGACTACGTGTAAGGGTGGGTGTGTGTGTGTGGTTTCCTACGATTTGGCATTTATTGATCAATGAGTAGACGAGGATCCCTATTGTTCGAGCAAGAAACTCGATAGGTAGATGACGATTCCCTGTAGGCGGTGGCCAGTTAATTAAGTTTCCCAATACGGAAGATAATTGGCTGGTTAAGCCCTCCTGTTGAGGGGCGTATCACACGCGAGGCGACGCAGCGTGCGCAGTCCGATTATATTATTGATTTGATTACCTTGTTCCAGGAGTGACAGGAAGACAGCTGTAGGGTTAGCGGGGGTAGGTTGCAAGTGTATTTTGAACTTAAAAGAACATAATAAGAATGTACCATTAGCTCGAAGAGATCGGTGACGTCACCAGTAGGGATTTAATAGGATAGCGCGAACACAAGGAAGTTTGGTTTTGGGAGTGGTGGGGAAGAGAAATGTGATAAGGGAGCAGGCGCGGAGATAAACGATAAACGAGTGGATCGGGAAAAGGAGAAGGGGAAAGGGGCGTGGCTGCGCACGGAGAACGCCGGCCACGGCAAGTGTAACAGGGGGAAGAGAACGGGGAAACAGGACGACTGTATAAGAGCGTCGTAAAGGGTACACAGCCGCAGGGGGCTGTGTGCGCTTCGGCCGCAGGGGGCCGTAAGGGTGTAGTAACAGAAGGGAATCGACAAATGTAAAACCATACATAACGGATTGTCGTAAGTCCCCATACTTACGGGGCCAGGTAAACAATATAAGGTTGTATATTGTAAACTACCAGTGAAGGAAAGGATAACAAGTGGAGAGTCACCATGTCATATGGGACAGGGTCGGGAGGGTGGGGGAACACCCTCACTACACCATTACAACACATATGCACCACACTGCCACCCCATAGGGAGAAGTTAATAAAGTACAGCATAGAGGGGACCCAGGGGACGGATAACAAAATGTTAACACCATGGCCACCTAATGGGAGTTTCGATCCATATGCCCAACATTCACTGCTAAACCATCTGCACAATACGTATAAGGGGAAGAAGTTGGCAAACCATGTGGAGGTGTTTAACTTATGGAGGATGTTCCAGGGGTCCCGACCGGGACCAAATGGAATGTTCACTATGGGGGAAACACCGGAAGAAAAGGAGACTAAGAAAGAAGGAGAGGATGGGAAACAGGGGCGTGAAAGCACAAAGAATACGGGGAACGGAGGAGAGGGAGGAGAGAAGAGTGTTAAATCAGACGACATAAAAAAGGAACCGAACAACGAGATACCCATAACACCGGGAGTGAAAACGGAGGGAGGAGGGTTGTACCCTTTAAGAGAATTAGGAGAAATAGAAGGACGGCTGAAGGATACTCGAACCCGGCATACAGCCCTCCACCATATGTGGCTCATAGGAAAATGGCAGTGGGAGAGGGGAAGATTGGAGAAGAACAGACTGTAGAGATAGGACATGATGAGTGGGTAGCTGCACAAATATTATTAAAATTACGAGGTTCACTAACTGGAGAAGAGAGGGAGGTAGTAAAGAGAACAGACTAGGATAGTGCAAGAGAGAGTGAAATAAGGGGGGAGGAGCTATTACGGCAAAAGGAAGAGATTTTAGAGGAAAGATTAGCAAAGCTAAGGGATGAGCAGAATGAACTGATCAAACAGCTTGAGAGGGAGGAAAAAGAGAGAGTGAGGAAAAGAAAAGAAGGTAAGAACGAATTGGAAAAATTAAGGGAACAAAATGAGGAGCAAAGGAGAGAAGCTGAAAGGGTAAAAGCAGCAGCAGACAGGGTATCAAGAGTAGTGTTGAGAGAGAAGAAGAAGGAAGAAGAAGAAAGAGAAAAGGAAATGGCAATATGGAAGAGGAGGGTACTATCAGAGACAGCTAAGAAATATGAAGAGGGGAAAATAATAGAAAGTATCGTGGAGAGAGAAAGAGTGAAACGGGAAAGGAAGAAAGAGGATGAAAGAATATTGGAACAGATGAGCAACGAAGTAATGGAGGAATTGAAAAGGAAGAGGGAGGAAAATAGTAGGGAGATGGAGGAGAAAAGGGAAGGAGAAAGAGAGGGGAGGAGTAGGGAGAGTGAAAGATGGGGGGATGTATATAGAAGTAGAGAAGTAGCAACAACATCAGCACTAGGGGGAGCGGTTGATAACAAAGGAAAAGGAGAAATAGACCTAATAGACTTAGAGACAGTAACAATAAAAGGGAAAAAGGCAGAGTGGGGGGTGCCATTTATGAATGATTTTTGCAGTGAGGAGGAAGAAGGAGTGGAGAGAGAAGGAAGAAAGAGTGAAAGGGAAAGCTTAGATAAGCTATACCTCACTCGAACAAACATAGACTCGCCATGGATCAGTAGGAGAAGGGAGGACTTGGAGAGAAGTGAGGAGGGAGTGAAAGGACTAGTGGAAAGACAAACCCATGAAAACACACCATCCCCATCTCCATCACGCCCTCCCCCATCGCACCCTACATGCTCAACCACCGCACGCTCGCTGCGCAGAATAAAGCTCGCGCCCTTCATGGACGAACTGACACCCTATGCATGCAGGCTTAGAGACCTCCCTAGTCGCAGGCAAGATAGACAAATAAACACGCCCACATTAACTACAGGAAATGACGAAAGGGGAAAAGATGGAGAAGGAGTTAGGAGCAGGGGTAATAAGGACGAAATTGAAGAGGTAAAGGAACCGGAAGAAGAGGAGGGGTGTGAAGACTCGATATTGTGGAACATAAAGGGTGACACCGGACACAACTTAATGCCACTGTTGGAGAGAGGAGGGGTTAGACCACAGTACGTCCCTTGGAAGCATACGGATAAGGAAAATATAAAATGTAGGCTCCCATCACTAAGTGGAGGTGCGGGTAAGTGGATATATGAAATGGAAAAACACACCGCAGGACAGAAACTAGCAGTAGGAGATGTAAAGGGCCTGTTAATATCAATATTAGGGGATAGAGCGGATGACATTTGGAAAAGAGCGGGATTCCATGGGGTAACAATAACAAACACATCGCATGATGGGGCACCATTTGCAAACTGCAGACATGCGCTATGGCAGGCACTGAGAGTACAATACCCAGACACATCAGACATAGGAGCAATTACTTCCCGTAAGATGCGTGAGAATGAGGATCCTGTTGATTATATCCAGGATATCCAAGAGAAGTGGCGCATGGAAACTAGAGAACAATGGGACAAAACACCAGCCATATTTTATCATATACTAGTACAAGGGCTCCCAGAAGGAGTTCAGAAACAACTAAAGAAAGTAGTGGGAATGGAAGCAAAACCATGGCCAGAAATACAACTGACTATAGTACATCACTGCAGGACATGGCAAGGAAAGATGAAACAAAAAGAAGAGGACAGGAAAACAGAAGAGGCTAAACTAGTACAGAAAAAACTTACTAAATACACAATGGAAGGGGCACTAATAACTACGCCCACACCAATGGCCCAAAGCCCAATACAAGTAGTGGCTACACAAGATCCTGCTCAAATAGCACCTCCACAGATTATAACACAACAAGTCCCAGTCCCGCCACTGCAATTACACGCACCAAACATGGGAGGAGGGTACCCAATGCAAGTAGCTGGGTATTATAGTTATAATAGGGGGAGAGGAGGATTTATGAGAGGGAGAGGATACGGATATAATGCCCAACAGCAGGTGGGAGGACTTAGACATTCCTACCCCACAGGGCAACCAGTATACCAGGACAACACAGGGAGCTTCCCATGGCAAAGCAGGGAACCACCCGTGTGTTGGAGTTGTGGGTTATTAGGACACATGTCACGTACGTGTAGGGTCAGGCCAGGAACACCAGCATGGAATGAACAAGCACATCCTAGGACCCCACAAGAACTGCAGGGTATACAACAACAGCAGATGTTACAACAAGGAAATGACCCACAACAACAACAAATACCACAACAACAGCCACTGCCACAACAACAAGTAACGTTAACACAGCAACCCCAAACTCAACAAACGCAATTGGGTAGGGTGACGGTCTTGGGACACAACCCTTACACAGGGAATGGCCAATCATTGTACCCACAATAGGACAGCCCACAGACGGCCTTGGTGTGTCCCATCCTGTCAGTAACACCTAATAGTGCGGAGGAGCCACGCATAGAGGTAACGATAGGTGACAAAAAATTATCATTCCTTGTTGACACCGGGGCAACCCGGTCTTGCATAAGGGAAGGTAAATTTAAGATGTCAGGCGAAGCCATGAACACCCAAGGATTTTCTGGGGCTAAAGGGTTGGTTCCATTTACTGATAACGTTCCCTTATCTATTGGAGATTATGATCTGTCAGTTCCACTTTTATATTATAGTGCCTCACCAGTGAATATACTGGGGAGGGACATAATGAACAGGTTGAATATGACGATCTCCTTTACAGAGGATGGCATAATTTGCTCTACTCCAGGGATTAACATGCTCGCAGCACGACAGATTATGCAAGCATACTGTGGACAGACAGCGATTAGGGCGGAGCCAGTAGATGGCGAGCTATTCCAGAATGGAACAGACATGGCGTTTGCATGGATGCCAGGGATAGAAGGGAAAATATGGAGGAGGCCAGCAGCCTATCTGTTCCGACCAGAAACACCTGTTAATGAACCAGAAGGAAAGGTGTTTGTAATGGACATTGAGAGCATTATTGCAACAGCTGATTATATTGCTGTACATGCCCAAGATAAAGAAGGGAGAGCATGGAGGGCAGGGATAGCACTAGCAGAAGGATGTAGGCTGACCCAGGTGTCAGATGAGGAGCTGTTCTCAGAAGAAAAGGAGGAAGGTGAAATGGTGTTCATGATGAGTGTAGGAATATGGCTAAGGGTGGCTCACAAACAAGTAGCACAGAAAATTGCAATGGCACTTGAGGCACCCGCATGCACCCCAGTCCCCTTCTTTGAGGAGGATATGTCAAAGGTGCCCAAATCATTATGGACTACTAGCCCTTATGACGTGGGATGCATAAAAAGCATAGGGGGTGTAAGGATAAAATTGAAAAAAGGTGCAATACTACCAAGAGTGAAACAGTACCCACTGTCAAGAGAGGCAGATGAGGGTATATATGAAACCATAACGGCTCTTATAAACAATGGCATATTGGTCCCCTCAGAGTCACCCTGCAACACGGCTGTGTACCCAGTGCGCAAGGCTAAAGGGGGGTCTTGGCGCTTCATACAGGACCTCAGGCCCTTGAATAACATAGTGGAAGCAGAGTATCCAGTAACAGCAAACCCGGCCACAATATTGTGTGGCATTCCAGCAGAAGCATCACTGTTTACAGTGATTGACCTTAAAAATGCTTTCTTCTCAATACCATTACACCCAGACTCACAAGATTTGACAAGCTTCACTTACCGAAACACAAAGTGGAAACATACCAGATTGCCACAGGGGTATTGTGAATCACCCTCAATTTTCAATAGAGTAATACAGATGGATTTGAGTAACGTTGAAATGGAAAGCACAGTGTTACAGTATGTGGATGACATAATAATTTGCAGTATAAACGAAAGTAAATGTAGAGAGGACTCCTTAAAAATGTTGACGATATTGGCTGAAAAAGGGTACAAGGTAGACATGAATAAGATACAATACTGTCAGGAACAGGTACTTTACATTGGCCAACTGATATCCCAACATGGAAGAAAAATTGCACCACAAAGAGCACAGGCCATTTTCAGCACTCCAATGCCACAGACTGTGAGAGAACTGCAGCAATTTCTGGGGCTGTGCAACTACTGTAGAGCATGGGTATTTGATTACAGCTCATACATAGGACCCCTGCTTGAGGGTTTGAGAGAAGCAAATAAAGGGGAGAAAAAGTTGAGGTGGACTATGGAAATGAGAGAGGCCTTTGATGAATTGAAAGACGCAATTTCAACTGCTCCAGTACTGGCATCCCCAGACTATGAGCGACGATTTTTTATATTTTCACATTGCGACTCAGCAGTGATGAAGGCAGTATTGGCCCAAAAAACGAGCATGGGCTATAAACCAGTAGCATTTTACAGCGGTCACTTAGACCCTGTGATGTTAGGCCACTTCCCTTGCGAACAAGGTCTCGCTGCAGCTGCTTTTGCAGTGGAAAAAGCATCAGCAATAACCATGGGGTGTCCGACTACACTGTTTGTGGAACATGCACTATTTGCAATATTGAATAAACCTAAGTCCACACTAACAACGCAAAGGGCATCAGGTTATGAGATCATCTTGTCTAGAGCTGAACTAGCAATTGTTAGATGTAGCACGGTTAACCCTGCAAGGTTCCTAGCAGAAGTAATTGAGGAGGGAGATTATGCCCATGATTGTACCCAAATAACTGAACTGTACTCGGGTACTAGAAAAGTTGAAGAAAACGCACTAGAGGGAGGTGAGCTTTTGTTTATTGATGGGTCATCAACTATTGATCAAGGAGATGGGATAAGGAGGACGGGGGCAGCAGTGGTTAAGATGATGGAGGCGCCGGTGTGTGTGGCTATGAAATGTGTACAATTACCACAGCATTAATCTGCTCAAGCCGCAGAACTGGTTGCACTAATATTGGCATTGAAGGAAAGTTTTGACAAACGAGTAACCATATATTCCGACAGTGCATATGTTACATCCACTGTCCACTCAGGGCTATCGAAATGGAGAAGAAGAGGGTTTAGGAGAGCTGATGGCACTCCAGTGCAACATGCCCTCTTATTGGCTGAACTAATTGAAGTAATAAATGACCCCCAAGAACTAGCCCTAGTAAAATGCACCGCACACACCAATGGGGAAGATCACATCTCAAAAGGGAATGCAGCAGCAGACGCACATGCGAAATATGCTGCATACTTTGGTGAGATATGGAACCCTACAGACTCACAGAGAGGGAGAGGGAGGGGAATGGCTAGGGAGATGTTGATAAGAGAAGGGTACACCCATCTTCCAGCCACACAAATTATGGAGCTACAAGCGGCTGCACCAATGGCCGAAAAAGAAATATGGGTAAAAAGAGGATGTACAATGTCACCAACCGACGCATTATGGCACCAGAGCAGCACTGGGAAAGTTGTAATACCATTGGCACTTTTAAACACCACCCTGAGCCAATTACATCACCCAGCCCATACAGGCAAGGAAATAATTGCAGCACGAATTAGAGAAGATTGGTTCTGTCCTGAGTTAAATTCTCATGTGTCAAATTTTATCAGCAATTGTCTTACATGTCAGCAGTTTACGGCCGGTCATACCCTAAAGGTGATAAGAGGTACCATACCCCGGCCAGAGGGACCTTTTCGGCACCTTCACATTGACTATGTTGATATGATCAACATATGTCAAGGTAATAGGTATATGATTGTAGTAGTATGCCCATTCTCTAGATGGATTGAAGCAGGGCCCTGTTCACACCCAGATGCATTTAGAGCAGCCAAATTCCTAGTAAGGGAGGTCTTCCCCAGGTGGGGAGTGTGCGAGGTGTTAAGGTCAGACAACGGCCCACATTTCGCAAACGAAATGTTCCAACATATTACATCCTTGCTGAACATAAAACATAAATTTGCATGTGCATACCACCCACAGGCTAACGCTGTATGTGAACGCCTGAATGGCCTACTGAAGGAGGCAATTGCAAAAATACAACAAACAACAAAGAAAAGCTGGTTGTATTGCCTTCCATTAGCCCTATTCGATTTGAGGAATAGGCCAGGGTCCGACCACCACCTCACCCCGCACGAGGTGGTTACTGGACGTCAAATGCGCCTTCCCCTAACGCCAACGTCAAGGGCATTCACTGACCACGAAAGTTCAGCAAGTGTGTTAGGTGATGAAATGTATCAATATGTGTCTTCTTTGATTACTAGTGTTGTGTTTGTGTCTCAACAGCTCGAGCGCACACGGGGCGGGTCCACCAGCAATCAAGAAGAAGGCGCCAGTACCGAATTAGAAAAGGAGAACTTGTGCAAACTTGCCAAAGGTGACCACGTGCTACTTCGCAATTTCAATAGGAAGTGGAACGATAAGAGGTTTACTGGCCCCCATCTGGTAGAGGACGTATCAACAAGAGCAGTAAAACTAAAAGACAAGCGTGCCTGGAACCACTTACATGATGTAAAGATCTACAAACTGCAGACCCGCCCCAGCGCCAACGACAGGTCCAGTGGAAGAGCAGCAACAACATCCCCTACAGAGGAAGGAAGTTCTACCACAGACAACGACCCAATTGTTCCCTTACCGTGTCACTACCCAACTTCCCCGGAGACAATAACTGACGAAGAAAGGAGTGATACCCATACTGCCCACCCCATGGTCACACGCTCAAGGAGTAAAAATACTTCCGCCACCTGAGCCCAAACCCCCGCCCATTGACCCCCAAGTATAGTCATAACTGACCTGAAAGACATTGCCTCACAAATACACCTGTAAACACGTGAATGTTCTCTTTTTCTCTCGCACATACAGGTACTGCGTATTGTATTGTTAAGAAAGTAGCTTACTAACAAGTTCACTGCCCAGGTGTAGATGGTACTACCAGACGATAACTACCCAGAATTGTCACACCAATTTGTATACAAAATAAAAAGGCCAACGTACCTAAAAAGGAGAAGGGTGCGTGTCTACTACACAGCATTCCTCTTGGCCATAGAATATTACATGCCCCACCTCCGCCCATACTTGCCGATCCTAAGAGACAGATCACTTAGAGTAGCGTGGGAACAGCTCTTCGCCTGGGCACTGAATGACTATTTGATAGGGAGAGCTTAAAGGAAACAAACCACTAACATTTAGTAACCAGCATTTTTGAGAATTTTCAGGCGGGCAACTTTAACGTCGCAAGAATACGCTGCCAGGACTGCAGCAAGGTAAGAGCAAAATGCCGGTGAGACTAGCATATGTAATAAAGGTAATAGGGATTTTGATGATCACCGGGTTCTTGGCTGCTTCTGTATGGCAGTACAGCTATGCTATTAATTTTATTGCTGCACCTAAACCTAATATACCCCCGTCCCCTGCTGCAACAGGTGTTACGTCAGGTGATAGTAGTAACCTTGCACCCAAGCAAAATAGAGTTAAACGCAGCACATACTCAGACAATAAAGGTATTGATAATTTTATACAAGATTCAGCACACGTCACAAACAACATATGGTACCAACACATGACCCGCATTGGTAAACAAACAACTGAGGACAGCTGCTACGTTTGCTCATTAATACCATACGCCATGAGTGCTTCACGAACATTTGTTGCCACAGAAAAAGATGAAAAAATAGCACAATGCATAATATACTTGGCACTGTTCCAAACGAAAGGAAGATTTCAAGGGACGGTAGTGCACATGACATGGAAAACACGAGATTCATATCCATATGAAAACAACTTCCTCAAGACCTATTTGAGTTACCACAAGACCAGTTTACATGCAGAAGCATTCAGATACATAACAAGTGGCCCTGCAAAAGGAGAAACAAAGAAAGTAACATTGCAGTATCTACCATGTGATTGGTACGCCACCGAAGTTCCGGGTAAACAAGGATGTTGGGAGAGGCCGCTGGTGACGATAACAGGAAAGGTGTATCTGGACAACAGCTGGGAGATAGGAGTGATTGGCAGCAACATGGTAACAAAAGAAACTATCTCAACTATCGAGGACCACAATCACCGATGTTGGACGACGTGGATCAAGTATGTACCAATGCTCACGTGGGTAGAAACAGATGAAGACCCAATAACAATACTACCGCTGACTGCGCCCAAGGTATGTTACCAGCATAAAGGAGAGGTGGATGTAGGATATAACACCAATTGTGCAAGTGTGACGGAGTTACCTGAGGGGGGAGCAGGAACAGCAGTAATAATGGACCATTATTGGGCCTGTGGAGAAAAGGCATACCATACACTGCCCCCCCTGTGGAATGGTGTGTGCACAATGGTGCACGTCAATGTACCATCACTAGTGGTACCTAAGAAGCATGTTAATGTGGCGAACTTTCCCAAAATGGATGAAGGGGACAAGAGAAAAAAGAGATCTGCACCACATAAGGAGGAGCAAGGGAACAGGACCAACAACAATGATACTGTCCTAAATAGAAGGAAAAGACAAGGAGAGCCACTGACAGGAAATTACCTGTGGGGAAGGTCGGAAACGGAACTAACCTCCATACCGCCAGAACACAGACTATTCAGCAGAGCAGCAATGTTCTTCTCTTCAATAATACATCCGGGACTGCAGGCTTACGCAAACGCGAAATGGCTCCAAATAACTAGATGGGAACTAATGATGACCATTAATTCTACAGTAAATGGTTTTAACGCAATAAAAGAGGAGCTGCGAGCTATAAGAATGGTAGCACTCCAGAACAGATATGTATTGGACCTTCTCACAGCAATGGAAGGAGGAGTTTGTGCAAAGATAGGACAATCATGCTGCACGTTCATACCTGCCAACGATGCTGATAATGGTACACTGACTGAAGCAGTTTCACAATTGGCCCAGATGCACTCCAAAATGATGGATGAAAGTAACGGTGTAAACAAGGATAAGAGCTGGTTCTCAATATTATGGTCATGGATGCCATCCTGGCTGTCAGATGGACTGAAAATAATAGTGGGTTGTACTATTTTGGCTGGAGCTACGCTGATCATAATTAGGTTTTGGAAGGCCCGGAAGGCACGCACCACTGACGAGTTGCTCGAAATGGTGGGAATGCACCCCCTGATGCCAGCAGATGACGGCCAACATACAGGTGTGATAATACAGGAGAGGGAGAAGCTGCGCACCCAAATAATCACCAACCATCTAGACCCACCATCAGTGAAGATCGAGAACCCAAGAAACCCCAGGAGTTACATAGGGAAATGGGTATATTGTACTCCTGGAGGAACCTGTGAATATATGTATTGGTCATTTGAAGATCATGTGAACCATTATGGACATCTAGGAGGAATAACTAAGATATGGCGAGTAAGAGGAGATAACGAGAAGGATATGTTTGTGGTTGACAAGTCGACCAGAGGGGGGACTGAAGTGGGAGAATGGAAGACCAGGCTCCTGTCCTTCACCTCTCGTGCTTGGCCTAGAGGGTCACGACCCAGACACCCGCCACGAGAAGAGTTTGTCCATTTACCAGATGACCAAATACCCTGGTATAGGAACATACGGATGTGTCCATCTGCCTGCCCAACAGCCCGCACTGGCCATGCCGACACCTGCGGCACGGACCAACTAGACTAAAATCTACACGTCGTTAGAGATGCCATGACGACCTAGACAACGGGAAGCACCTCTGTACAAATACACACATTGGACATTCCCACACCGATCTACACGAAGAATATACTCAGTGCTATGACGTAGGCGACAGGCATATTCACGGACGTGCATCTTTATTATTTTTACATAGGCTTTCAGAATGCAGAAACGCAAGACGCGTCATGAACTCATTTACAAAGCTTGCTCACGCTTCTCTTGAAACCAGTTACCACTATAAGAACTATAATGAAGACACGATACTGGTCATGGAACTATATGCTACTATAACTTAAAGCACCCATGCACCAACCGGATCACGTATGCACCAGGCCCAAGTAGGCCTCAAACAAGAGCTCCCGTGGACGTTAACAAAGCAAGAGTCTGGTTGCTGATCCTGCAGAATGGGCCCGGTGAAACAACCAGCCAAGGTCGCGATGTTGCAAACCCACATTCCAAGAACAAAGCATCAAAGGCACGATGTTGCAGCCTCGCACTCCGCGCACCAACGTTAATGTCACACCTGCAAGTTAAACCAGACACACAGTGGAAAAGCAATATTAATTGTGCAGAATTCTGCCTCAAACACGGTCCCTCCCCACGTGACCAAGCCGAACCTGACGAGATGCCAAACCCAGGAGAGAAAAGGCGCCTGGATCCCTCGCTACGAGACACAGGCAGATACACTTGAAAGGCTCAATGGACATCTGCGACAGTGGGAGCGGTCAGCCTTCCAACTATGAATAAATCCTCACATTGTCTGCACGTACCCATATTGAAACATTGTTGCAATCGCAGGTACACCGAGAGCTGGGAACAACTGTGGTCCCAGGCTGGGAAGCTCACGGGTGCACCAATCAGAACATGGGGCTCTTATCTCAGACGTCAGTAATATTAACCAATCCTCAGGAGTCTTCATGTAACAATTTTCATGTATCTAATTGTAGGGACAACCCAGATATATCACCTGACTACCCTTTGTCCAGTAACATTGTCCTCTATATGTGCGCTATACTAACCCTACCACTCGAGCAACCAATTAAGAGTGGCAATAGGTTTTTTTGTTAACTTTCTGAAGTGACGCGAATAGCGCGTCATAATGCAGTAAAAAGGGCCTGCGAGCCCCACGATTGTGTGTGTGTCAGGACGGACGCGTACGCTCCTTGACCCATCCCTGCCGTTTTTGTCTAATAAACAGCAGAGTCACCTTGCTCCTTGTGTGTGTCTCGCGCTCTGTCTCAACTGGGATACACGGGAGGAGTTGGGGCCTCCCTGCCTGGAGGTCCGCGGACGGCCCGGCCGACCCCGGCAGAATTTCCCCCCCCGACAAAAGGTTTGTGATTCGTTCTCATGGTGAGCCCTCTTCCATATAGAAAAACATTAAACTTGGTTATCACCCACAACACAGCAAGGGCCTCCTGCTCCATCACAGAATATCGCTTTGTGACCTCCTTGAGGCCCTCGAGGCATATGCAAGCCATTTTCATCTTCCTGCATGAGTACACTCTCTACTCCTAGTTCAGAAGCATCAGTGAACACAATTGTGCGTGTATTGTCCCTGAAACCCTGCAAGATGGGAGCCTTTGTAATGTCCTCCTTGACCCTCTAGAACTCCTCTTGACACCTCACATCCCATTCAAACATGACACCTTTTCTGGGAAGCCTCTTCATGCTCACCATCCTGCTGGCAAGACTTTTAACAAATTTGGCATAATATTGAATCATCCCCAAGAAAGATGACGGTTCTCCTTTGATCTTGGGTGAGTGCACTTCCAGTATGGCTCTCACAGTGCTCAGTTTGGGTCGAACACCATCCCCAGACAAGCTGTACCCCAAATAGTCTACCTATTGTCATGCTCACACCTATCCTTTCCCCAGACCAAAATATCACCTTGGTAAAATTTCACACCAAGTGACATCACTGTGCGTAATTACCGGCATGAGAGGGGAGCACGGGTGAGATCCTTCTATTGTGCACTCCGTATGGGTAGCAGCGAGGGGGGATCATTTCCGTGCCTCCAACACACGCAGCAAGTGGACGCCAAATAAAAGACTCTCTACCTTGAGGGAGCTGTGCATGGAGTGCTTGTAATGTTAAACATTACGGTTACGACTGACACAGATGACGTTTCTGTTGATGTCTCACGGGGAGATACCTGCTAGGATGCAGTCGTTACATGGGCTAGAAGTTGCCGTGACACATGTACAGAGTCTACGAGATTGGGCTCCTCTACTTAATTAAGTGTCGGGCACTTTTTGGTCTCCGGTGATTGTGTACCACCAGGGTTGGTATACACCAGTGGCATTAATCAACAAAGTTACAGAAGATCGATTGTGAGCCCTGCTGGCGGAGTATACACATTCTCTTTTTCCATCTACATTCCACTCGACCTTGCTGGACCATAGTGCCCTTGAAGAATTTCTGTTAACCAAGATTTGTACAGGAAGAAACATGTCGGGTTGGGGAGTGTACTGTTATTTGTAAACAGTTTTAATTGATATCAGCTTGAGTCAGATTAGAACATATAAACAAGAGACTGGCTTAGCTGTGTTAAACTCATGGTTCATATTAATAATGGACTAGAAATTGTATAGTTGTGTTTTAGTATGTTTGTTTTTATTGATGAAATATTTGTTATAATTGAGTGATTTGATGAATTGTTTGAGTATGAATGTAGTATGGTTGAAGTGTGGTTTGTTGTGGTTTTAGATGGGAATGATGTATCTTATCAGTCCAATTATGTATTTGATGGACTCATTAACAAATGTATTGATACTTGCATTGATGTATGTTTTTATAATTATGAGATCAGTTTTTTACAAGGATTTGTTCTATACATGTTAATAAAAAATATTGAATTGTGAATGAGTGTCTACTGGGTTGAATTCAATTTGTTTCATCTCAGGATTTGGTTTTTTGAAAGACACGTTTTTTCATAGATGTTTCTTGCATTGTGAAGCTATGATGATTATGTAGACGGGTGTATTGCACTGGGACTCGCCACATAAACACAACAGTACTCTATCCTGGCCAGGTCACAGTATTCAGATATTCCTGGTATCCCATGTTACTCTTATGTTCTGAAAATTTCACACCATCCATACCACCTAAGATACTGTGCATTACTTGTTGGAAGACACTAGCTGCTGAAATCAAACCAAATGGCATTCTGACACATTTAAATAGTCAAACGTGTGCAAAAAAGGTAAGGATGTCATGAGAGGCAGAAGGCATCCTAATCTGATGATATGCATATTTTAGATCCAATAAAGAGAAAACTTTTGCCATCTCAAATCTGCGATCATCTCGTCAATCTTGGGCAAAAGGAATCTCTCTGTCACAATTCTCCTTTGACTTGTCTGAGATCAATGCATAACCTTATTTACCAATTGGGTTTCTTTACAACCATTATGGGATTAACCCATTATGATGCTACCAGCCTCTCAATCACTCCTTCCTTCAGAATTCTGTCAATCTCGACCTCCCTCTTGCATGCTATGGGAAAAGGCCTAACCTTGGCAACAAATGGAACAGCATCATTTCTGGGCCTGATTTTGTGAATGAACCACTTAGCTACCTTATCCTCACAAAGCTTGCTATACTCTTTTTTTTTTTTTAACACACTTCGATGAGGTCAAAATGACTGTGTTACACCCATTATGGACCTGCTCCTGGCTATTGGGATCTAGCTACATTTTGAGTGCTGCCTGGCAGCTCCATGACAACACATTCCCCCCCACACTGGTCACATATATGTTACTGGCAGTGACCTCATTCTTAAACTATAATGTGGCATCCAACTCAACAATTATTGTGATAAGACTTCCCCCCCCTATGAATTGGCTTTCTCACTGGCCTCCTTCAATGTACATTTATTTAAACTCTCTTCACAGGATTTCATGCTAATCAAGGAGTGGCCAGCACAACTGTTGACCGGCATCTCAATGGCTGTGCCATTTACTCCAGTTAACATCTTGGGGTTTTTGATCTTCACCTCACATACCGCATTCACTACTTGTATAATACTCAACCCTTCATACAGTTCATCGCAATGATCACCATCATTTTCAATCATTCGTACATTCCCACTCCAAAAACTACAACATTGGGATAAGATTCCCCTTTTTTCCATCCTCGTTGCGTAAAGAAGTAAACACCAACTCTGGACGTGAAGGTGTGAGCATGTTTTTATTGATTTCAGAGCTACAGGCTTGCAGCCATTTGTCATGATGCCTACCCCCAGGCATCCGGACCAAGCCTATCAGCCCCGGGAGCAGGCATCTAGACATTTAGTAAAACCTCAGCAGCCCGGGCTACAGGAATCAGTCCTGGCGCCTAAGGCGCCAGGCTCATAGTCATTACTTACCTCAGGCAGACCATGCTGCAAATGACTCCAATCCAACATGAAGCCTGAAAGGGACTATTTTTCTACAGGAACTATTTTTTACTCGTGTGTGGTTCTAGGGACTTCTTACCTGGGACTACTTTTGAGGCTATTTAAACCACGCCCGACCAGCAACACACGCTTCATGTTATTCTGCATCCATAAGCGTAACACTCACCGTGCCTGCAGTCTGCATCCAGTCTTCTGCCACCCCCGCCTCGAATCCGGAGCTCCTAAAACAAAGAGGAAAGAAAGGGACAAGGTTAGAAAACAAACTTATTTCTATTCCACACCTGATTCCGGATCCATCTTATCTCCGGACCTGTAAAGAACATCATTTCTGCACGCGCCGCACCCCCAGCTGCAGCGCCGCACCATACTCACCAGTCTTCACAGCATCCTTCGGGTCGGCGCTGCCTCCATCATTTCTTCGCCAAACTTCGGCACCTAGGAGACAAAAGAAAACCACAAGGTGAGCCGAGGGAACCAACAAATATAATTCATACCACCATAGACTTACCTGATTTACCACCGGAGGCATCCTTTTGTGACTCTCCATATTTTCACGTACCGCATCTGTAAAGAGAGACAAAACAACACGTTTTCCACGTGCAACATTTACCGGACAGTGCCGGGTAATACAGACTCTTACCTGAGCGCCACCAGCTGCCACAAGAGCATCTTTTCACGAGACAGCTGCAAGACAAGAAAGGAAGGGGGGAACAAGAGTGAACATCGGACATATTGAACTCTATGAACGTAATACTTACTGGTCCTCACCAGGAACCTCAGAGTCAATACTCTCCGGAACTCTCCCGAGCCTTCAAACCAGTGAAGTAACTGGAATCGATGCGCCCCTGCAAATCCACGCAGGATGGAGAGCTCATCTTTCAAGAATATAAGGTGAGATTGCTGTGAGGGCATTTCGGAGGTGGTTAGTTGGGGAGGACTGTGGGGGTGCCATCACTAGAATCCACAAGTGGCTAAATCCATCTCTCCACTTGCAGGAGAATATTTCTACGGGTTAAGCAGACAAGATTAGGAGAGCAGATCCACCATCGCGGCACTACGCATCACGTGGGTGGAGACCGCAGCTGTCCGGGTCCGACCGACGCCCCTGTGGGAGCCAGGTGAGCGTAACACCATTCTTCCTCAACAGCAGCTTCCAACTCTCTTATTTAAAACACAACATTCTTTGAGCTCTTGGACATTCTGAAGATCTCTGTGACATCAACAGGTGATGCAGGATTCTACACCTGGGTAAGCAACTATGTACAAGAATTACCCTTTAACTATACACACTACAGAGCCGATTCATGGAACAAATGTGCGCTGAAAATCTTGGCGCAAGCGTGAAAAAACAGGCGCACGCGCATTTGTGCGATTCATGGAAGTCCCTGCGCGTGTTTTCCTTGGGATGTGCGCCAAACCCGTGCGTGGCGCACACGGGCACATACGTCATTGCAACATCCTGAACGCCGTGCGCGACCCGCACAGCAAAAGCGCACAACTTTAGCGCACACACCAAAAAGTGGGCAGAACACGGGGCATAATGCGCGGAATGGAGAACAACACGTGAAAAAGAAGGCTGGGAAAGTACTGCAGGGAAATACACAGAACGCCCATACGCACACGATCAACACGTATTCATGGAATTGAAAACGGGAAAGCCGCGCACGGCAAAAAGCACGCACAGGCCTAAACACGGCCGCCACACGAAGGCAGGCGGTAGCATCCCTGCGCATTACAAAAGTGTGCGCAAACAACAAACACGTACATACAGCTACATGCATGTCCCATTCTGTGGCTCCCTAGGAGAATTGACATGTCACGCACCCCACAGGCATCCCATAAAATCAACAAAAACAGATAAGAGACCCCTGTAGCCCACATGCATGTAAAAAAAACACACGAAGGTACGCTGTGGCAGCCAGGAACCCCAAACATACGGATGTGATCAACACGCAGGCTAGTATGGCCAGAAGAAAAGGGGTACGCGACAAACAGAGATACCCGCATAGGGAAATATAGCATGTGTGACTCACCGTCAGCCTTGCGTGTAGAAGAATAACACGGAGCCAACACCCACCCGCTGTAAAGTAATCGCGTGTGAACCCCAACGCCTGGAAAATACATGCACCGCTTTCCACGAAAAGCAGGTACAGAGTGATGGAAACCCACGTGGGACCCTCAACCTGTGCCAGGGAAACGCCCCCGCACATAACATCACAGATGCGCTTACGCGCTAAGGCCCATTCCTCGAATTACACGCTGACGGGCACTTTTTTCACGTGCCAAGTCACTCCGTATCAAGCTGGCCACGCGACAACACACGGAAGACCACACTCCTGCCCAGAAGGCCATTTTCCTGCCCCCCAGAGCCCCGAGCAGCATCCCACGAGCCATCTGCTGCTGCCTGTCTGCTGCCACCATGCCCTGCCATTTGGTGCCTCCACATCTGCCATCTGCAGGGGTCCAGTTGCAGTGACCACCCCTGCTGGAACAGAAGACTCCCGACTGGTGTTCCATCACTCCGCAGCCCAGCCCCAGGACCCAGTTGCCCACCCACACCTGCCTCGGGGGTTGCTATGTCCGACACAACACCTTCCGGCACCAGTGGCAACCCCCAGCCAGAGAGGCAGAGGGCTGCCAGCTTCACTTCCGAAGAGGTTGGCATCCTGGTGGAGTGAGTCCTGGGGCAGTATGATGCCCTCTTCACACCATTGCGCGCCGACAAGGAAGGATGGAGGAGGATCTGGACGGACATAGTGGGTGCCATCAACGTGAATCTAGTAAGAGCCTTTCCTGTAACCAGGCTTCGTCTTACTTTTTATACATTCCACATTTGTCCACGCCGACCAGTCGGCTCACATTCTACAACAACTCGTCATGTACCTTAGTTCCATAGTCTAACCCGCATATAGATTCTTGGAAACATGTAACAAGCAACTTTTGGTGTATATTTCTAGGTCGCCATCTGGCTTTAGGTCAAGAGCCCTTCAGGCCCTCAAGGTCAGGCATCAAAAGGTAAGCTAGAGGTTATTTCAAACCAAACCTCTACTTTTCATTTTTATACATCAAACATAACATATCAGTCAATCTGCTTTAGATTTCAGATATTACATTTCTGTCATATCCCCTTTCGATGAATTTTGCTTGTAAGGATAATGACTGCCTCGAGAATTCTGCCGTTTCCGAGATATTGCGTCTGTACCGTAAGAATTGACTCAATGGTACACTGTCTAGTGTTCTTTGTGGATGAAAACTTGTGGCTAGAAGTAGGCTGTTCCTATCTGTCTCCTTTGTGAAAATACGTGTCTTCAGTTTCCCTTCTTTCACGTAAACTTCGACCTCCAAGAAGTGTATTTTGGACTCACTAGTAGTTGTCGTAAATTTGATTCTAGGATTCATCAAGTCCATCATGGCAAAAAATTGCTCCAGCTCCTCTTTTGGGCCCGTCCAGATTCCAAACACGTCATCGATGTATCGTGTGTAAAGTGATAGATGTCGAGACCATCTTGTGGAGGTTAAAACATTCTCGTATTCCAGATAGAACATGAATATATTGGCGTAGCATGGCGCCATAGCGGCTCCCATGCTGGTTCGTGATATTTGCAAAACGTAGCGCTCTCCAAATTGTTCATTTGAACCAATTTTAGTAAGGTCAAAACAAACACCCGATCTGCTTTACAGTCTGCTGTTCTTAGCATTATCCTTTCTACCGCCTCTAGACCTGTTTCATGGGTAATGTTGGTGTAGAGCGATGTAACATCCATGGTAAAAAGGATGTCCCGGCCTTCTGCAAATTCAACATATTGTAGTTTCCGTAGAAAACTTGTTGTGTCCTTCAAATACGTTTCTGTGTTCTGAATTAATGGTTGTAAGATCCGATCCAAATACTGTGCAAGAGGTTCTAAAATGCTGTTAGTGGCTGCAATTATTGGACGACCGGGTGGTTTCAGTAGTCTATTGTGGATTTTAGGCAGTATGTACAAGACAGGCATGATTGGATGTTTATTGTTTTTTACGAGATTTTCCCCATCTCTTCCGCTTCGTCGAGGGTTTCCTCGATTAGTGTCATGATCTGATTGGGGGGGGTCAAAATTAATTTCTCTGTAGGTTTCTGTGTCCGCCAATTGCCTCTCAATTTCCTCTAGGTAGTCACTTTTGTCCATTAGGACAAGTGCGCCTCCCTTATCTGTGGGTTTGAAGATTATTGTCTGATTGTCCAATAGATTCCTAAGGGTTTATGTTTCCCATGTCGAGAAATTCCCATAGCTACGGCTCTTGAATTCCAGTTTTTTAAGATCTCGCAGTATCATTTTTTCAAAAGTCGATAGTACATGATTCTGAACTTGAGGGTTGAAACAACTTTACGGGTTGAGCTCGAGAAACTCGGATGTTACATTATGGTCTTGGTCTTCTTCGAGGTCGTCAAAGAATACTTTTAGTTTCATTTTCCTCAGAAGTCTGAAAAAGTCTATTTTTTCTTTCAGTAACGTACTGTTACTCTGAGGGACAAAGGACAGCCCTTTCCGAAGTACCCGAAGTTCAAGGCGGGTCAGAGTGTGTGATGAGATATTAATCACTAGGTCTTTTTCTGGGTCTTCTTTCTCTGTGCATTTCTTCTTCTGTCCACGTCTTGTTGGCCTTTTTCTAAAAAAGGCAGTTCCTCAGTAGCTGGTGTTTCTTCTAGTGAACCAGTTGCTTGGGAGGTTTCTGGTATCGCTGTTGGGTCCATTTCCGTACTGGATGCGTCTGAAGTCATGGCTTTGGCGTCTGGTGTGGCTGGTTTCAGTGTCTGTCCCTACCCAGGCCTCCCTATCGCTGACACCTACACTACTGCCCGCTCTAAGGAAACTCTCACTGACATCCTCTTTTTCGTGCCTTCGCCTGACCTATGGACCCTTCATATGGTCTCTGTGCTCTCTCCTTTTTCCTCTTCTCCCATTAATGGTGGCACCCGTTGGGATGTCCTCTCGACCCCCTTCCGCTCCTCTAAGGCCATCATTAATGTCTACGCCAATGGGACCGTCTTGGTCCAAGGCCCTCAGGCCAACCTTCACCTCTTTGATAGACGCTTCCCACGCCTCATCAACTTCTTTTCCTCTCCTGCTGTCCCCCCTCCTCTGTCCTTGGCTACCTTGCCTCTACCCCCCCCTCCCTGCCCCTTCTTGTGCTCCTTCTTCACCTCCTTCTGCTACACCTCCGCAGGGCGTACCTCTAATCTGTACCCCTCCCCGGAAGTCCTTCAAGGATGGCAACCTTCTCCACATTGCCACTCTTAACTCTCGCTCTGCCATCAAGCATTCCTCTGACATCTGTCACCTTCTTGAGGAACTGAAACTTGACGTCCTCGGTCTCACTGAGACATGGTTCACGGCCAGCTCTGTCACCAGCTTTGACACACTCCTACCTGACGGTTACAAGATCCTCTCCGTGCCCAGGCCCAACCGTGCGGGGGGGGGGGGTGTTGCCCTTATCTTCCCTGAGTGGATTCCTGCCACTGCCACTCCTACGCAGAACTACTCCTCTTTTGAATGTCTTGTCTGCCGACTCTCTCTCTCTCCTAGCCATTCCCTTACCGTGGCTACTATCTATCGGCCACCTGGTCAAATGTCCTCCTTCCTCTCTGAGTGGGCTGACCTCTCCTCCTCACTCCTGTCCTCTATCACTCAACTCCTCCTTCTTGGTGACTTCAACATCCACCTGGATGCCTCCTGTCCCCCGACTGGACACTTTCGTGACCTCTGCGACTCTCTCTCACTCTCACTCTCTATTCTCCCGTCTGGGCCTACTCATTCTGCAGGGCACACTCTCTTGATGCTCGATCTCTTCTGACCTTCCCCTCTCCGTCCCTCTCTCTACTCCTCTCTCCTGGAGTGATCACTTTCTCCTATCCTCCCACCTCACCCTCCTTACCCCACAGGCAAAGCCACCCTCATCACTGCCACCCACCTTCTCGGTCATCCGACCCATGAAGCGCGTGTCAGTTGAGGCTTTCGCTGACACCTTCTTGCCCCCCCCCCCACTTTGGCTGACTCCCACCCTGGCACAGCCCTCTCCATGCTCCACTCTGCTATATCTGATACTCTAGATATCCTTGCCCCTGTCATGAGAATCCGCCTGAAGCCCAAAGCCAAATGTAACTCCTAGTATGACTTGGATCTCGTCACCCTAAAACGCAAGTGCAGGGTGGCAGAGAGGAAATGGCGTGCTTCATGTTCATCCTCTGACAAACTGGCCTGCCGCCTTCTCCAAAGGCAATACCGTCTCTCCGTTCTCACCAAGAAGAGAGCCCTTATCCAAGCCCGCATCTCTGCGGCATCTAACAACTCGGCCGAACTCTTTAAAATCTGCAAGGAGCTTGCCAACCCTGCTGCAGTCTCTACCTCTCCTCTCCCCTCCCAGGCCCTCTGCACTGCACTGGCCTCTCACTTCATCTCTAAAACTCAGGACATCCTGTCCTCACTCTCCTCCTATCACCTCCCTCCCTCTCTTCCTGGCTCTTCCTCTGGCCCTTCTGCAGCCACCCCGCCTCCCTCCTTCTCTGCCTTTCCCCTTTTTTCTGCTGACGAGGTTTCCAGACAAGTCCGAGCTTTGAAAGTCTAGTCTAAACAGGTTCACCCCTGTTCCTCCAAAACTATCAAGGACCACATTGACTCCCTGGCTCCTGCCCTGGCTGACTTTTGCAACCACTCCTTCGCCTCTGGAGTCTTCCTATCCCCCCTCAAGCACTCCCTTGTGCACCCTCTTCTCAAGAAACCCTCTTCCGACCCCTCCTGCCCGGCACCTCAAAACCTTCCTCTTTGCTTCTGCTTTCTCTCTACCTCTCCCCTGCTAAATTCTTCACTGAAACTGCACTGAATCTGCAACTGGGTCACCCTCACCGACCTCGGTCCTGGGCCCAGCCACTCACCACTTGCACTGCCTCCCTGTCAACCCCTGCACTGTGGGACTGTCTCTGTATCCCTACAGCCCCTCCTTTCCAGCACTTGTCTGCACTTACCTTGCACTTGCCACCAGCTGGCCCTATTTATTTATTTTGTATTCTACTTACTTTGTACTGCACTTCCCCCTCCCCTTCCCCTTGCACTTTTTCCCTTCCCCCACCCCTGCACTTGCGCGGTCTGAATGTCACCTGGCCTAGTAGGATCATTGTCTGTCTTCCCCTTGTTCCCCCCTCCCTGCCTCGTCGCGCCTTGAAACACTTGTGTATAGGCGCGTTACAAATGCCATATCATATCATAAGGCCTGTTTGGACATTGTCCATAATATTCCTGCCATGTGTACACTATATCTAACTTGTAGTCCAGTGTGTCCCTTCGAAATGTACGTATTTTTTTGGTCTCCAGTTCTTGTTTGTATCTTTGGAGCTTCTGGTTGGTATCGTCCAAAACTTCTTTTAGTTGGTCCTATGTGCCAATTCTTCTATAGTGAGGAGTATTAGGTCCAATGAGCATTTGTTTAATATCTGGCTCCACCTTTTAACAAATGCTGGATTTTCTTTGCATAGAGTCGGTTCCAAGTTTACTCTTAAACCACGGGGTATTCTCTGTGCTTTATAATAGCGTGCTAAGGTTGAGGCGTGTAATTTGAGGTTGATTTTGCGCCTTATTTTCCACTCCAGTTGTCTGATGAGTGCCTCTGGTTTTTCTGATGTGGTCAGGTCTTCACTTGTTCATTTAATTAGTGCTAGGATCCGATTTGCTTCTTCTTCACTGAAGCCTAATGTTTCTGCTCTTCTATCTATGGTTTTTTCAATTTTATTAAAAGACATTCTATTTGAGTGAATTACTGAATGGATAGGCACGTGTGCTCTCCCCAAAAATCGTGGCCGATAGAACAACAATCGTAAGGGGGTGGAGAGGGAGGCACTACTAACGTTTTGATTTAAAGTTTCATCTATATCAAAAATATGGGAGATTCCATCTGTTGCTGTTTTGTTATACTAAGGCTTCAGGTTCACCAGAGCAAAAGTCACGGGGCCACTCGGGACTGGAGAAAAGACTAGGAAAGAGGGCATGTATTGCTACGTGCCAACCCTTAATGCACTCCAAGGGGAGATCAATCCCAGAATCATTAAAGTTGCATGCACGTGGGTTCTAATGTAGATCCCACTGCTTGCTGTTCGAAGTTTTGCGTATTGTTATACAGTCCTATATATAAGGATTTCAAAGTGCAGATGTTCAATAGAGTTAAAATGGGTATATGACATCTAGTTAATTATTAGTATAACAACCGGTTGTGTGTCATGCACCTAACTCAGTTCACAGAGTGTAACAATCAATTCCTTCATACAATGATTCACAACATTTGAAAAAATCAGAAGCCCCTAAAGGGGTTATTTTAATCAACCAAAGTGCACAGTTTTTCAAAACATTTTTGATAAACATAACCAAGGTTTAACCATAGTTGGTTTGTCTCACATTTATTCTAGAACGCTCTCAATTGTAAGACTTTTGTTTCACACATAGACTTGCAAAGTCCCTATTTCTTGAGTATAATAATAACAGAATGAAATAATATAATAATGTTCTTTGGTTCAAAGTCACCAATCCAAAGTAGTATCAGGGAGTTTCAGTAAATTGGCAACGCGTTTCGGACTTTACAACAGTCCATCTTCAGGGCCAATGATACTATTTGTTTCCCAAAATTCTATTTGTTCGTGATTTCAATTCCTAAAGCAAAAGACATAGAAAGTATTCTGCTATTAGTGTTATTAAGCTGGCTCAATTTTGGAAATCTCATCTCCAAACAAATGAACACTTTCAGAGTTATACTTCTAATAATTACAAGCATACTATTCAAAGTACCTCTTTTTTAGTGCCGCTGGCACCTTTATCTCTGGTCTTTGGACACACCCTGTAGGTGGGATTGATTGTGCAAAATCAATCATAAAAGTGTTAATTTGTTTGGAGATGTTTATTGTTTAGAAATGTATGTGTTTTTTCCGAGATTTTCCCCATCTCTTCCGCTTCGTCATGGGTTTCCTCGATTAGTGTCATGATCTGATTGGTGGGGTCAAAATTAATTTCTCTGTAGGTTTCTGTGTCCATTTGGGTTGTATCATGTAATGGGAATTTCAATGTGGGGTGGATGTAATACTTGGTTGGTTCTTTGGAGTGGCGTGCGGTGGGATTTGGGTGGCCATGAGGGCCATGATTGTGGATCATGATGATGTGTTGGGGGGACATGAGTCGGGGCCTGCTGGCAGGTGCCTGTCACTGCTGGGCGGGTGAGTGGGGACATGAGTCGGGGCCTGCTGGCAGGTGCCTGTCACTGCTGGGTGGGTGGGGGCGCAGGGGGACATGTGTCAGTGCTCACATGTGCATGGTGACATGTGGGCTGGCTGGGGGGCATGGCCAGGGTGGATGGGCTGCCTGTAGGGCATGGCCAGGGGTGCAGGTTAGTCCCCTGTGTTGAGGGCTGCCTGCAGGGCCTGGGGAGGGGGGAGAGGGCACACCTGTGAGGACACACACTGGCAATTCCAGTTGGTGCACCCCCAGAATACACGTACCCCAAGGCCTATCGCGTGTGATTCTCCACGCGTACCCCTCAGAATACCCGTACCCCACTGCCCAAGGCCTATTGCGTGTGAAACTACACGGGCACCCCCAGAATACGCGCAGGCAGCCCATCCATCCTCCCCATACCCCGCAGGCAGCCCTTCTCCCCTGGCCATGGCCCGCAAGCAGCCCATCCACCCTCCCCATTCCCCGCAGGCAGCCCATCCACCCTGGGCATGCTCCGCAGGAAGCCCTTCACCCCTGGGCATGCCCCGCAGGCAGCCCATCCACCCTCCCCATAACCCGCAGGCAACCCATCCACTCTCCCCATACCCCGCAGGCAGCCCATCTCCCCTGGCCATGGCCTGCAGGCAGCCCATCCACGCTCCCCATCCCCCCAGAGAGCCCTTCACCCCTGGGCATGCCCCGCAGGCAGCCCATCCTCACTGGGCATGCCCCGCAGGAAGCCCTTCACCCCGGTGCATGCCCCCCGCAGGCATCCCATCCACCCTCCCTATACCCCGCAAGCAGCCCTTCACCCCTGGACATGCCACGCAGGCAGCCCACTCCACAGGGGTGACTTTTTCCACATTTTACACGTGATTGGCCTAGCGCGAGCGGGGTAAGTGTATTCAGGGAGGTGCGCGGGGAGTTTTACACGTGATTGGCCTAGCGGGAGGGGGGTACGTGTATTGTGGGGCGTGCGCAGGGATTTTTACACGCGATTGGCCTAGCGCGAGCGGGGTACGTGTATTCCGAGGGGTGTGCGGGGAGATTTACATGCGTTTTCATGGTTGGGGGGCTGTAGGCTGGTACATTGGCCTTTGCGCCATGTACTGGATTTGTGCGATGTTTTTGGTGCACGGGCCGGGGTTGGGGCGTAACTGGCGCTGCTGCAGGGTCGCTGCGCCACGGCTGCTTCGGGATGTTAAAATCCATGAATACGCTGTGTGCCGAAATGGATTTTGGCGCACGGGGCTGGCGCAGACTGACACACGCGCACTATGTGTGCCAGCCGCGTGCACCACTTGTGCGCTCATTTCTATGAATTACCCCCTATATAACGCTGCCCAGGAAAGCCTTCATTTTTGCAGGCTAGTGCAGGGCCATGTGTGTTTTCCCAGGACGTGGCTGGGACTGTCTGGTCCCAATCCACATGCCGGTGCCTGTATGTCTGGTGTGCATGCTTGCATGAGACCCACAGTGGTCCTTGATTGGACCATTGCTGATGTGCATGAGTGGTGAAGATCTTGCCATTGGAGGGCAGAGTCTGAACACTCACCTGACTTTGGCCCTATCGCCATGCCCCAGAGATCCTGGAGAAATCCTGCAAGGAGCCAAGTATCCTGCATTGCTGAAGACTGGTGACTGGTGAAGTGGGCCCATGCGAAGCAGGCCTGGTGACCAACTCCTGCTGCTGTCCTGTAAGAGCCCTGTCTCGGAAGAGATCTTTAGAAGTCCTTTGTTGGAGCTTTGACCCTGAGAGTGGAGGGAACATCCATTGCAGACCATTGCATACTTGGCAGCTCCGATTTCCCCACAAAATGACCCGTGAGTTTACACGCCATGGGATACCAATTTAAAAACATGTTGACCTTTAAATATACTTTAAGCCCTGTGAGAAATTGTACCATGTTGCGGCTGCTAGGGAGTTGGAAATACTTTTCCCTCCCCATATTTATGGACTGCCCTAGTTTGAGTGTTTCCCAACTGTATTAGCAGCTTAGTCTGTGGTTGCCCACTGTGGGAATTGCATGCCTTAGATTAATTGATGCAACCCCCATTCACGGTCACCCAACTATACCTTCTCCATGGTCACCCTAGATCAATTGCCGCCACAGTATTAATTATTGGCTACTCAACTTTGCCTCCTTGTGTCTACCATATTAATGTGTTGCCTGATGTGATGTTCATCTCTGGCGACCTACGGTCAGTTTGCTCCCTGATATCCTAATTTATTTTTGGCCCGTGCTGTCTTCTTGATCCATGGACTCCAATTACAATGTGTAACCATCTTCCTTCCATTGTAACCAGACTATGTATGTATTCATGTAACAGCGCCACGATGCCCCCGGGCTGATGTGCGCTTTAAATAAATCTGAATAAAATAAAAAAAATAAAAAATAAATAAATGTATGCCTGACTGCGAACTTGCTCTTGACACATTCAAAGGACGCTTGAAATGTCCCACTAACCTACACTAACACTACGCTCTCATCTTCCATGTTTAGTCACTGTATGCAGACTAACAAAGCCACTCCTATGCGATCTATCTTCTTAAAATCCCTCCTTAAAGAAATCAAGCAACAGAACTCTACATCTCTACAACAACTTGCCTATGTTATGTGATCTTGCATTTATATAGCGTCTGCTGCCATAGTTCATGATGTTGAAGCGTTTATATCAGCTCCACTGCCAAAGCCTCCTAGCAGCATATATGCCTAGTCTCCGGGTTTAGCCAGGAGACTCGGGGTTTTTACTATCTTCTCCGGGTCAGCGTTTTCGGGAGCCTACAGACGGCCCACCGCAAGGCATTTCTGTGCTGACGGAAAGGAAAGCCACAGATCAGGTTTCTGGTCCATTTGCAGACTTGCTAATGGGACGCATTGTTATTAGTCACTCCCCCACTCCGCCGAACATTATCAATAACAAAAGAGCACCTTCTACTCCTACACCTCAAGGAGCAGCACAGCGGCCACGCCACTCGGGCAAGTACCTGGGCCATTATCCAATATTCAGCCAGATTACAGTTTAATTGCAAAAACTAATGAAGACACCCCCAGCTCTCAGGGTGGGACCGGCTCCCTAATGGAATGTTTGGGCTCTCAAAAGGGTGTTAATGAAGGCGAGAGCGGCAAATGGGAGAATGGCTCTGCAGAATAATAAAGGCCAAACAACTCGAAAGAAAACTGCAGCTATTTAATTTACAAAAAACAATATTGCCTGTTTACGGCTTCCTCAGTTGCTTAGTCTTAACTTCACAATAATTTCAATCAACCTTGCAGATTCTCCTAATTTATTTAAAAAACTAGATTACCAGTCTCCAGCTCGCAAAAAGGTGGGCGGTGTCTCTGGGAAAGGGGGCGGGACCCAATGACGCCATCCTCTGGGTTTTCCTATGCCAAATGTAGGCAGGTATGCCTAGCAGCATGGGCACAAGAGGCTCCCTTTTGGAGACAAATGCCCCTATGACCTCGACACCCACCACCTCGAAAGACAGCAGCAAAGCTATAGTGCATTTTCCATCTCTTTCCGCTACTCTAACCCATCAAATCTGACAGAGGTTCTCTCAAGGCAGGGCTCCGCTAAGGGGGGCAGCTGCCAGTCCCAGCAGAGACCTAAAAGTTTCCAGGCACTCTGTCAGATTTGGGCAAGCGTTAACGTTAAAACTGCAGAAAAAGAGATTTTCTGGTTTGGCGGCCTCCCACAAATTAATTTCTATTTCGAACAATAGAAATTGAAAAGGTGACTTGTTCTAGTTGTAGCGTGGAAACGTCTTCTCGTGATGAAAATAGAAAACGGTTTTTAAAAAATTAAATCTTGCTCAAGTGGGCCCATTCTCGCTAGCAATTGGTAAACTACAGCATGCCTCAATGACGTGCAAAGCCCTGCCAGCCAGGCCTTGTTTTAGGTCTCTGCTGGGACTGGCAGCTGCCCCCCTTAGCGGAGCCCTGCCTTGAGAGAACCTCAGGCCTTTTTAGTATAATCGCTGAAAACGATTGTAAGTTCAGGAGATCTCAAACCGACTGGTTCAACTCGCCTAATCACAGGGGTTGTGGTTAGAAAACTTTGGGCAGACAATCAGTGGCAGAATAGCTACAAAAAGTGTCCTTGAGGTAAGGTCCCAAAACCAGTTGAAAATCTTCTCACACCACTTTTGTAGTTTTATATGTTTAGTTAAGTACAGGATTAATAACCCACGGTCACATCATAAACAGCTTCATAAGTGATGCTTTCCTGTGCATCATTCATACAACCAATACATTCTAACATTCTAGTATCCTGGCTTGCCAGCACATTCTACATTCCATACCTATAGCCCATCTGTACATATGAATAACAATGTAAAACAGAAAACCATTGAATTACTAATGACTTACACAATAAAATACTACACACCTCCCTTCTTTAGTGACTCGCAACAATAAATTTTACATATGTACAGCAAAATACAAACTTGATGTTGAAGTATTCAGATTTCTTACCAAGTTGAAAGTAACTTGGATATACAATGCAGTACCTGACGGAGATGTACAGAATAACATGAGATACAATTTCAACTTGTATAATCTTTCAGATACAATGGTCTTGTACATATACGTTTATTGCGATCATTCTTACAAACTTGAATGTCTCTGTTTTGTTCCACTTCCTTTCTAACCTTAACTTGTCTTTTCCCATCATTTTCTTGTTTTGAGCATTTACACTCTCTATTGAGATTCCACACTCTCCCATCTGATACCTTTATGGCACCATGAAATCTTTTAACTCTTACCAACTTTAATGTGGGACTCCCTAACTACATTTCTCACATCATACCGCTCTTTATTATATTCCCGCCTCTGCAACACTTTTCTGCTCACTTCTTCACAATCAACATTCTTAACACATGGCTCTGCCCAACCATGCAGGACACAACCTGGTATTGGGTTTCTTACCCCTTAATATCTCAAATGGTGAAATCCCCTTAGTGGAATGTGGTGTAAATCTATGAGCAACTATGGTATCTTCTACTGCCTTTTTCCAATCAGTATTGTCACTTAGTGCACACCTAATGCTGTTCTTAATAACCTTATTGAATCTTTCTACGATTCCATTAGTCTGGGCATGATAGATAGAGCTTGTCCTGTGTTCAACTCCATTCTCCTTAAGAAACAAACTCGTCTCTTGTGACACCAATTGTACACCGTTGTCAGTGATAATCATGGTTGGATATCCCTCACGTTTGAAAATTGTATCCAAAAAACGCTATCACATCTTTCGAGCAAATGTTTTGCACCCACTCAATTTCTGCCCACCTGGAAAACATCTCTATGAGTACCATGCAACATTGCAAATTGCCTTGACATCTTACAGGACCTACAATATCTAATCCAACATGATCCCACGCCATAGTGGCAATTGAGGTTATAGTCATTGGAATCTGCCTGGTTACATAACCCTTGGCTGAGTCTTCAGAGGAACAACAATCACGAATGAGGCTTTCCACTTCCAGATCAACAGCAGGCCACCAGAAATCCCGTCTAACTCTCTGCTTAGTTTTGGTCATCCCTTGATGTCCCTCATGAGCTATTTGTAATATCTTCTTTCTCACTCATTCAGGAGGCAATAATGTTCCATTCCTTAACACCAAATCATCATGTAAATGTAACTCATCAAATACATGTCTCACTGCATCCGGCAATACACCTTTCCTGATCTCACTTCCCTTCATACCACTTTTTAGTAATTCCCTCACTTTAGTGAGAGTTGTATCTAGATTCATTGCTGTCAGCCATTCCTCCTCAGATACAATATCTTGGCATATACTCAAAATGTGTTCCGCCCCAATACTTTGCTGCTCATCATCCACACTTTCAACCACATTGGTTAATCTCGACATGCAATCAGCTGATTTGTTTTTTTGACTCCTTGCACGAATTCAACATCAAAATTGTATTCTTGTAGACTTACACCCATTTCCTAATTCTGAATGACGTCTTGTCAAGTACCTTAATAGTGAGAATTTCCTTAAGGGGTTTGTGGTCAGACCTAACCACAAACTTAGTTCCCCATATAAATGATCTACATTTTTCAACAGCCCATCTTACAGCTAACAACTCCTTTTCAATTGTGGAATAATTTGTCGCAGCTTGTTTTAGCACTCTTTACGCAAACGCAATGGGAAACTCACTTCTACCATCTATTTGCGACAAAACAGCACCAAGACTGTGATTACTGGCATCATTTGTAATAATACTAGTATTGTTTGGATTCAAAGCTTTAAGAGTGAGTGCAGCCTTCAAATCTAACTTGATATTGTTGAACTCATTTTCACATAACTCATTCCAATCAAATCTCACATTTTTGTTTACTAACTTCCTCATTTGAAATGACTTAATGGCTAGTTCAGTAATAAACGTTGTGTAATACTCAGCCATCCCTAAAAATGAAATACGTTTCTCTTTGTTTTCTGAACTAGGAAAATTCAGGATGTTATTAACTAAATCCAGTTTAGGTCTAATTCCCTTTTCTGATATTTCATGACCCAAATAAGATAGGGTAGATCTATTGAACTTACATGTATCTTTACTCAAGGTAAGTCCAGCATCTTTAAATATATCTAATACCTTGTATAATCTATCATCATGTTCCATTTGATCTTTACCATAAATCAGGACATCATCCTGAAAACACAAAATTCCTTGCATTTGATTAAAAAGATGATACATCACACGTTGGAACACCGATGCCGCAGATACAAGACCAAAAGGCATCCTTTTGCACCGAAACAAACCATCCCTGGTAATGAATGCCGTAATATCTCTTGACATAGGATGTAACATTATTTGGTGGTAAACTGACCTTAGATCTAACATACTCGTAATCTTAGCATTTCCAATGGTACCTAACATTTCAGCTATATTTGGTAACGGGTGCCTATCAGGAATCACACATTTATTTAAACATCTAGGGTCTATGCACAATCTCAATTTTCCATTTGTTCTGTACACTATTACCAAAGGTGACACCCATTCTGAAGAGTCGATTCTCTCAATCACACCATCACTAAGCAATCTTTCAAGTTCTTCCTTTACAGCTGGCTTTATATTCAATGGAACTGGTCTCAATTTTTGTACTACAGGTATTCCATCATGCTTCAATCTACTTTTGTGAGAAAAATCTTTTAACACACCGAGTTGTTCTCTAAATACTATATGATCATCAAAAGTCTTTAATGTGCTGCTACTAGTGCCTGATCCACTGCATAAACTGATTCCTCCGCAGCCGCATCCAACTTAATCTTCAATCTAGCCTGGTGAGTCCAGCTTAGTAGTGGTTGCATTCCTTTCACTGTAACATATACTTTTCCTTTTGCTGACCTGTCCTTAAATATCATTTCTGCCCAAAACCACCCAATAAGATCAATTTGCTTTCCTCCATACGCCACTGGGTTAATGTCAATCACATTTAGGTTTACACTGGTTCCAAATATTTTCTCAAACATATAGATGGGCAATAGGGTATATTTTGCATCAGAATCCATTACCATTTCCAGTTTCTTACTATTCAATTATATCATAGCCATGGGCCTTTCCTTGTCAGCATCATCACCATTCTTGTTCTCAGAATGAACAACCTCTTCCACCGAAAAAGTACATCCTTCAGAACTTTCACATAGTTCTTCCAAACAATTTGTTTTCCTTTTTAGTTTTACAAAACTTAGTGAGATGCCCTCTCCAATTACATCTCTTGCATAACTCCTTTATGGCTGGGCATTTATCACTTGAAGCTAAATGAAACAGGCTATTGCACCTGTAACATCGACGTCTGTCATGTTCTTCTCCTTTGTCTTTAGTCTTTATATATTTCTTCTTCACGTTCATTATTTCTTTCTTGATAAAAAAACCTTTTTTCTTTGTATAGTCATTTCCCTCTATAGCCAATACTTCTGGAATCTGTGCCTTTTTCTCTTTCTTATTATCATCATAATTTCTCCTTTCAAGTTCTTTCACACACTTATTGGTATGATCTAATTACTTCTTCTAAAGAAGGATTTCCTTTTGTCCAAAGAACTTCTCTTATTTTGCTATCTTCACATTCTAACATGACCTGATCACAAAGTCTTTCATTAAGTGTAATCCCAAAATCACAGGATGTGGCCAAACCTCGCATAGCAGTGATATATTGCTCAACAGTTTCATTCTCTTCTTGCTTTCTCTTGCCAAAATTATATCTTTCTAGAATGATGCTGTTTTGTCATAATGGCGATCTAATATTTTGATACATTTTTCATATTCAGTAAGTCCAACGGCATCTTCTTCAGAGAGTACTGGTAAATTCTCAAATTGTTCTTGCCCATAATTACCCAAACAATGTATCAACAGACATTTTTTTCTTTCATTAGAAAAATTCAATCCATGGGCAGCAAGAACATTATGATCAAATCTTTTTTTCCATCGCTTCCATGGAATGTTTGGTTCACCCTTTGTATTCATGAAATAATGAGGAGGTGGTATACCTTGCATAGTGACTAGTAATGTTTCTTTACTTGGAAGAATTATTTTTCAGTACATATATCTTGATGTTTGTTATTTATGGTTTACTCCATATACCTTTATGCATATTTTGTCCGATTGTTTCAGCAGTTCTGATTTTAAAATTGTTCACTTTATTATCGTGATTGTTGTTTCCTTATCACCTTTATTTCTTGTAGAAGGTGTTAATCTGCATATGTTCCTTTTATTCTTGCATTGTAATTATATGGGATACAGCAGATTTTAAATGTCATTTTTCATTTGCAGCATGTTTTTCAATCCATACATTTGTTGCAAGTTCTGTATGCTGCTAATGAATTGTATAGCTGTTCGATGTATCACTTATTTAGGAAACTCTTTGAATAATGTGTATCATGTGTTTCAAATAATGCAACTTCAGCTATATGGTCTGCAATGGTGCCGTATGTGGTTTTTGTTCGCAATTAAAACATCTTTAATATTGGCACATATGCAGTATTACGAGTTTTCCTCCACTGGCGCACATTTATTTTCTTCTGAAAACTTAAAAGGCTTGTGTGGTACTTTCGCATTTACTCCAATTAAGCAACATTAAACTCACATGAGAGCTCCTTTAAGATTGAAAACTTGCAACTCCAGTATGGATATTAAATACAGGCACGGCTCAGTCTCATGCCTATTCTATATTTAAAACACACACACTCTGGATATCTTAATCCAATGGGGATACTTGTTCACTACAAAGTGCCTGAATTCCGTGTTCTGAGTGAAGCTTCTCTTTCTCCAGATTTTCCTCTTTGCCAAGTGCAAATTCCTCCATAAACAAATGAAGCAGCGTAGTTACGGAAAAGTCTTCCCACGTTTCCAAGACACTTCTTTCTTCCTTAAAATGCTTAATCTTCCTGATAATATTTTATAAGCAACGGTTACTCGGTGGGTTGCCGTTTTTGAAGTATCCATCCTTGTCGCTATTGAAATATCTTCTCACACCACTTTTGTAGTTTTATATGTTTATTTAAGTATAGGATTAATAACCCACTGGTCACATCATAAACAGCTTCATAACTGATGCTTTCCTGTGCATCATTCCTACAACCAATACATTCTAACATTCTAGTATCCTGGCTTCCCAGTACATTCTACATTCCATACCTATAGCTAGTGCTTTAAGTGGGCCGGGGCAGTCTCCAAAAAGTGGGGCTGAGCCAGGGCCTTGCTGGGCCCCCCCGGGTCCCGCCACGCCATGGCAGGACGCATTATCCCACCACGGCCACAGCCGCGACGTGAGGTGCGCCCGCCAGTTTAACATTAGGCAAGCTGACAGAAGTGTCAGCCAGTCACAGCAACGCTGTGACTGGCTGGCACTTCAGTCAGTCACTGCAACTTACTCTGACGACCCCTCATCTGAGGGGTCATCAGAAGAAGTTAGAGTCCCTTTGTTTGCATTCGCCAGTTCAATGACCCTCAGTGAACCCGCGGGCTCCATGATCTAATATGCAGATTAGATCACGGAGCCTGCAGGTTCGCAGAGGGTGAAAGACGCCTCAGGCTCTGTGATAGAGATATTTCTATGTTTATAACAGACGGCTTGAAACGTACACAATTCAAGGCATCTTTTATAAAGCTTTGTCGACAGACAAAGCCACCTTGGTTTGACCGTACTCAACGCTTTATAAAAGATGACTTGAATTGTGTACGTTGCAAGCCATCTTTTATAAACATAGAAATATGTTACAAATGTCTATGTTTATAAAAGGTAGCTTGAAAAGTACACAAGCCATAGTAAGGTAAGCACACAAGTGTGCGTAACTTACTATGGTTTGTGCACTTTCAAGCCACCTTTTATAAACATAGACATTTGTAACATTGCTATGTTTATAAATGAAGGCTTGAAAAATACACAAACCATAGTAGTACGCATACAAATATATAAATGCTCAAAGACATTTATATATTTGTTTGCGCACATTACTATGATTTTTGCACTTTTAGGCCACACCCACAATGGAAGCCACGCCCCCAAATGAGAGCCCCCCCCTCAATTTCTTACCCCACTTAAAGCACTGCCTATAGCCCATCTGTACATATGAATAACAATGTAAAACAGAACACCATTGAATTACTAATGACTTACACAATAAAATACTACACCAGTCTTAATACCACGCGTTACAGACTTTCTTTTTCCTTTAAAATATATACGCTGCCTGCAGTGGGAATAATCTTTAAAATGCTTGATGTATGAAAATGAAAAAAAGGTTATCAAGGAGCAAGTGAGTATTTGCAAATTACATCAAGATTGCATTCTACACTATACATAACATTTACTGTCAATTCGAAACGTCCATTCTTTGATAATGATATCTTTATTTATTGATGCCTTATTACGCTCCCTATCTGAGACACAGTCAGACTCTGACACAACAAATGGAAAGGGGAATAACTGGTTTTCGCAATCATGTCACATTCAGATCAGTTAGGTCAAGGAAGAAGTGTGGACACACACACAGAAACCCAGTGGAGATAAAATGAGTAAGTGCTGATCGAAATCTTCGGGGTGGGCAAGTGCAACTCAGCACAAGAGCTAAGCCAGTTATACTGATAAATCAAGGAACTGGGGCTCATAGGAGAAGAAAAGAGCATGTGCAGCACTGCAGGACTCTTTCCAGAGCTCAATGCAGATGCAATGGGATGACCAGACTGGATGCAGGGGCGAGAAGACCAGGGGAAAGGGAAAAGCCGAGAGGCCCAGAAGGGAAAGGCTGGAGAAGGCCACCCTAAGTGTTAAAGTGTTCCTTGAAGAGGATAGTTTTTAGAGCTTTTCCTGAAGTGGAGGTAGCTTTCAAAATCTAGCAGAGTGGTGGGGGCAGAGAGTTCCAAACGTGGGCCCCAGCGGTTCTCATTGTCCTAACTCCAAACTTCCTGTTCTTGGATTGCCCGACAGTAAGAGTCCTGGAGGTGGAAGATCTCGAGGACCTGGGCAGGTAATACTTGGACACCATGCATCCAAGGTACAGTGAGCCAAGCCCATACACAATCAGTCAGGTGAATGATACAGAGGACTTTGAATGGCTCATTAGACTCAACAGGAGGCCTTTGTAATGATTTCACGGAAGGGGCGATATGCTCATGAGATCTGAAATCTGGGACACACTCCAGTGCAGCCCAAGCGAGCTGAGGGAGGCCTGGATGGAAAACAGTCAACTCCATAAGGCAAGGAAAGCTGAAGGAGGCACAAGAGAGGTTGTGGTTGCTCAGGAGTGGCAGTGTCGGGGGTGCAGACCCTGCTCGGGAGGCCCAGAGAGCTGATGGACGCATGGGGCAGAAGATTCAGCTCTTTAAGGACCAGGAAGGATGAGGGGGTCCCGTGAAGATATGCAAGCTCGTTGAAGCTCAAGAGAGATGTGGGATTCACAGGCAAAGTCACTTGCAGTGCCATTAGTGTCCAAAGCAGATATGTAATCCAGGGTCCAGGACGTGCTAATGACACGTCTAGGTTAAGGGACACAGTAAAGAGCGTAATGTCCACGGTGATAGCAGTAGAAGACATGAAATGAGATTTGAAAGCGAGATTTCATAAGAAGAGACAGCCAAACAGGTCTTTTGTAGAGGAATAAAAGAGTGTCTCGTGTTGCCCCCCTCCACAACTTCATTTGAGAAACAGTCCCTATAAAACTATGGTTTCATCTGGGATGCCGACCCCACATGAATTGACAGTTTGGTGCTGCAGTTAAAACAGCCTTCTTTCCAATTGAGTGCCTACAAAATGTCTAACCTGCATACCATCAGAAAACTACCCAATGGTGGTAAACGCACCCATGGGTGGAATACCGAAATTCCACATCACGCCAGCCTTCTTGATTGGCAAATCAAAAGGCTACAAAAAGCACGGTGCCTGCGCCACTGTTTCTCGTGCTTTCAAGTGTTCTGTACGGGTTGCTTAGCAACCATGAGCTCGTCCGTGCTTTCACCCAGCCTGAATCTGGCATGTTCTGGGGCCCGGGGAGTAGGTCCGCTGGATCACACCAAGTACTCTGGGGTAATCCCTGATTGCACACACGCACTCGTGTATGGAGCTTAGGGTCTGGACTCTTCTAGTCTTCAATTGAAAGCTTCTTTTTGCCAGCAGGAATGTTGAGAGGTTTAAGTGTTTTTTTCTTCATCCCTTGGTTTCCTTCCTTAGCACCTCGTTAAAGTATGGCTTGAGGCAACATGGGGGGAAAGGGAGTGTGGCTGCTTCTCTGGCAGGTGAATGCTTTTCTTTCATCACCCCCACCCACCCAACAGTTGCCAGTCCCGCTGATAAGGTGCTTAGAACAAGTGAGCACCTTGACACACTAGACTAGTACCATACCAATGATACATAAGGCGCTATATAAATGCAAGGTAACATAACATACCCGGGCAGGAGCTGAAGAGAAACTCTTGGTCAGTGTCTGATCCGCATCGTGAGGGAACATCCAGCCCCCTCACCTGATAACTCTCGTGGCCTGGATCCGTCGCGACAGAGCATCACGCAAAACAGTTTTAAACTATCTGCCTTGTTTTCACATGTTCATGTTTCCACACCATAAACCATTTATTTTAGGTAGAACGTAACATGATTTCCCTCACAATATATATGCAGTATGCCTTTGTCAAACATTGAAACACAAACAGGTAACATTTTCCCACATTACCTTTTGTTATGAGTGTTTAAGTCTTTTAAGTACATTTTCAAAATCCACAAGTCATTTTTTTGCCTTCTGCTGAATTGCATGCTGGTGCTTGTAGCCTTCCATTCAAGGTAGGGGGCGGGGGAATAATGCCACAATTACATTTTTTGCCTAGCATATTTCGGTATGGGTTTATATATTTGTGCGAGTACTTTACTATGGTTTGCATTCGTTTCAAGTCCTCTTTGTGGGGGAGAAGGGTAAGGATTAGAGGGCAAGTGAGTCATGACTATATGCCATGGATGTGCAAAGAGAGGTTGAAGTCCTGGACTAGAGGGATTTTTTTCTCTGGTTCTGGTCCTATGCTGACTTTCAGGGAACAAATCGAGGATACATGTGGGTGGACAGCATCCGAACATTTTTTTAGAGGACGCACGCAACCACTGTTATGTGTTTTTGAGGCCAGCATTAGAAGGGTTTGATCACTCAACTGTTCATCTACTAGGATTTCACCCCAAATTCTCATGTTTCATGTTTACCCACAAGACCACATGAAAGTTTCATCAATGCATGCGTCACTTGTTTGAATTCTGTTTTGCTTGGAATATTCCATTATACATTTTTGGGTTGAAAAGGTGGGCACCTTTATACTATACCAGCATATTTATTGGAAATTCTCCTCTAACGACCGAGTGAGCAGCTGACGGCTTGTCGGAGCCGTATGAGGAAATCATACGAGGGAGAGAAAAGGAGCGGAAAGGTGCCGTATGCTGAGGGACACCGACAATAAGGTGAGCGGCAACAAAAGCTTAGAGAGGAGCGTGTGTGGAAGGAAGCAGACGGCCGTGTTAACGGTTTCAAGTAAAGTCTTCCTGCCAAGAGAAAGAAGTGAAAGAATGAAAGGGAAATGAGACTGGAGGTTCTTATGATCCCAAAGGGTGTCCAATAGAGATACCTCTTCTATTGACAATATATAAAGACAATAGGGTGATTTGAAAACATATGAAATTATAAAGGCTTGAAGAGATATAAGAACTTTGGGGACAATTACAAGAACTGATGGCAATATAGACATTCCTCCGGATGAATCTAGCAAATCTCTTACTCCAGCCCTATTAGGCTTAATGTGGCTTTGCCTGCACCGAAGTGTGGTTTAAAAAGGGACGAATAACATAATACCGTTCAATTCCTGAGTTAAGGAAGAGTGTTTCCTTCACGAATAAAGATCAGTTGAATTTGAAGAGTTAGAGGAGTGGGCTTCTTCTTATCATTTACTCACATTTGGTGGCAGCGGTGGGATTGAAAGAAACACGATGGAAGAGCTAATAAAATCACTAACTGAGGGACAACAGTTGTTGCAACAAGCTCTTCAGCTCCAAAATCAACAGGCCCAGGCTGACAGGCAAGCTTTCCAACAGGCTATTCAAATGCAACAGGCACAGCTGTTAGAAGCCGCAACGATAAGGGCCCAGCCACAAGTACCAGCTTCAGTATTGCAGAAGTGCACCTCTGGGGAAGATCCTGCCCATTTCTTTGTTAACTTTGAAAGGGTGGCCCAAAATGCTCAATGGCCGGCGGAGAGATGGGCTCACTATATTGCTCCCCTCATAACAGGGGAGATGCAGAGCGCCTACCAGGCTGCTAACCCCATTGGAAATACAACATACCCATACAACGAGCCGTCCTAGAAAGAATGGGCCACAATGAAGAAGCCTACAGGATCAAGTTTAGGGATACCAAGTTATTGGCAGAAGAAACCCCCCGACAATTGTTTTACCGAGTAAAGGAACTTGGAGACAAGTGGTTACAGACCACTTCTGCAACTGTGCATGAGATGTCAGAAAAAGTGGTAGTAGAACAGTTTGTAGAAACTCTTCCCCCTCCAATGCAGAGGTGGGTTTGTCAGCATCATAAACCCACCTTATTCGAAGCAGTAGACATAGCTTCTGCATATCAAAAAGCTGGGCAAGGAAAGATGGTCTCTTATCCCTCCCTTATTAGAGCTGGTGGGATCACTAACATTTCAGGGTCCAGACAGGCTAACAATTCTCTGTGGCCAAACTCAATGCTCCGTAAACCAGACTGGGAAGCGGCAAAACCCCGACCTAACAATGAAACTACTGGTACAACATTCCTTTACAGAGCCCCAAGTGCCCCCCTATGTGGTCCCAAATGTTTTGAGTGTGGAGAATGGGGGCACTTGGCGAGACTGTGTCCAAAGAAGATCAAGTCAGAACCGATGGACATAGGAAATTTTGAACGACCTAGAGGGAAAGAGGTTGATCAATATAGTTCATCCCCGAGTCACAAAGCCACCTATTCATATGTATGTGAGGCTGAAGTAGAAGGCCAGCCAACCAGAGCGTTGTTAGACTCAGGAAGTTTATAAACCGCAGTCAATCCGGAGCTGGTAGGAGACATGGAGAGTTTGAGTGAAAGTATACCCATTCAGGGCGTTCATGGTGATGTCAAAACATATCCTGTTAAGAAAATCAGGGTTAAGATGGCGGGTGTGCAAATGGGTATAAAAGCAGCTGTGATGCCGGCATTGCCCGAACCACTCTTGATTGGCTCTGATGTACCGGATCTTCCCCGCCTTATCCATGAAGTAGAAAATCAATGGTTGAGGGAGGCTCCTTTTCCTGACCAGGAAGTGGATTTAGGAGAACCCAAATTAAAGAAAAGTAAGGCTACCAAGAAGTTGGAAAAACAAGGATGGTTAGAGAAAAATATGTATCCGATTGCAGTGGATTGGAAAATTGATGAACAGGGAGACAGTTTTCGTATGGTCCAAGAACTTGACCCAATCCTGAAACATGCAAGAACCTCCGTGGTAGACAACCCGAATGGAAAGATGCCTTGCTTCATTAAAGAGAAAGGATTGTATTATTGTGTTACAGAGTCCACGGACAAAATAATCATACGACAACTTCTGATCCCTAGCAAATACTATCAGACTGTATTAGAAGTTGCACATCTTCAGGTGGAGGGACACCTCGGAGCAGACAAGACTACACAGAAGATCTTGGCAAGATTCTATTGGCCAGGGGTATATGGCCAGGTGGTGCGCTTTTGCCAACAATGCACAGAATGTCAAAAGAAAAATAATCCTAAGGTTTTAAAGGCACCCCTCCAGACTATGCCTCTGATATTTGAACCTTTTCAACGCATAGGGATGGACATAGTCGGACCTCTAGACCCTTCAAGTCGAGGTCATAAATACTTGTTAATGATCGTAGATTACGCCACCAGGTACACAGAGGCCTTTCCCTTACGTTCAGCGAATACTCAACAGATGTGTGATGCCCTAGTTCCTTTTATGGCCAGAGTAGGGATCCCTAAAGAAATAATCACAGATCGTGGTACTAATTTTATGTCCAACGTACTAGAAAAGGTATGTGAAACCTTATGCATCAAGCAAATGAGAACAGCGCTATATCATCCCGAGACGGATGGACTCGTCGAAAGGTATAACCAGACGATAAAGCAGATGTTAAGGAAGACCATCCTGTCGGGAGAAAGGAATTGGGACAGGTTAATAACCTGGATTTTGATGACGCTAAGAAATACTCCCCAGTCCTCTACGGGGTTTGCCCCCTTTGAGTTACTGTTCGGAAGACCTTTAAGAACACTCCTAGATATCCTGAAAGAGAGTTGGGAGGAGCAGCCGAATGCAGAAATGACATTGACTGAATATGCGGCCCAGCTGAAGTCGACGGTAGAGAAGTTGCAAGAAGTGGTGCAGTCACATCTACGACAGGCTCAGATTAAACAGGAACGTTATTATAACCAGAGGACGAAGTTGCGTACGTTCCAAGTGGGGGATAAAGTCCTTGTATTACTCCCTACCACCGAAAATAAAATGTTAGCATCCTGGAGGGGTACATATCTGATAAAGGAAGTATTGGGCCCGGTTACTTATCAAGTTCATCAACCTGGGAGTAAATTTCCGCTTCAAACATATCACATTAATCTTTTGAAAGAATGAAAGGAGCCAAAGGTTGTAATGGGAGCGATCGATGACAAAAAAAAGAGGTAATCGAAGCAGTTACCAACGCTAGGGGATCCCTTAAGAAAAGAAGCTTTGAGTATTAATACAGAACAGGATCAGATGTCATCAGAGTATCTGCCCACATCAGAAGACAACATATGAAAAGAAGCTCTGAATGTTAATCCAGATCTCGATCCACTTAAGAAGAAAGAACTTTACGAGCTGGCAGAACATCATTAACTTGTCATCATATACAAACATCCCCGGGTACAAAAGTGAGGGTGCGACTATATAGAATCCCAGAAGCCAGACTGCAAGCTGTTAATAAAGAGATAGAGGAGATGCTGCGCTTGAAGGTAATTGAACCGTCTCACAGTGATTAGTGCTCACCACTGGTAATGGTTCCTAAACCAGATGGGAGTACTCGCTTCTGTATGGATTTTAGGAGGCTAAACAAAGTATCAAAATTTGATGCATACCCTATGCCCAGAATTGAGAATCTATTGGAGAAACTGGGAAAAGCGGAGTTCCTATCCACCATTGACCTGACCAAAGGGAATTGGCAGATACCGTTGTTTCATCCTGATCGCGAAAAAAACTGATTTTGCATCTCCGGCTGGACTGTTTCAGTTTACCGTGCTACCATTTGGCCTACATGGCGCCCCAGCCACTTTCCAAAGGCTAATGAACTATTTAATAAAAGGACATGAAGAATACGTCGGGGCATATTTAGATGATATAGTAATATACAGTCAGAGTTGGCCGGACCACTTGAAACATTTAAAGGTGATGTTTCAAACCTTAAAGGAGGCCGGATTACATGTCAACCCCAAGAAGACACATTTAGCTAACACGTATACAAAATACCTTGGGTGTTATGTCGGTCAGGGAGAAATCAACAGGAGAAGATGAAAGCTATCAGTAGAATACAATTCCCTGTAATGACTAGGCAGGTCAGAGCATTTCTGGGCTTTGTGGGGTACTACAGACAATTTATTCCACACTTCTCGACAATCGCTGCACCAGTAACAAATCGTCTGAAAGCCAACAAACCATGTAAGAGAGAATGGAGAAACGCAGAAACTGAAGGAGCATTTCTGGCCCTCAAGAGTGCCCTCTCAGATAAGGCTATTCTACGGTGTCCTGACTTCGTGAAATCTTTTTATCTGCATACAGATGCCTCCGGTTCAGGTTTTGGCGCTGTACTCTTTCAGAACAAAGGGGAGGAAGAAAGACCTGTCCTGTTCATTAGTAGGAAATTGTTACCTCATGAAATGAAATATGCGACCATTGAAAAGGAATGCCTGGCAGTGAAGTGGGACATAGAGAATCTGAGGTATTATCTTTTAGGAATGACATTTACGTTGGTCACGGATCACGCTCCTTTGGTATGGCTGTCCAGGAACAAAGATACAAATCCACGTGTTTTAAGATGGTTCCTATCATTACAACCCTACTCATTCCACACCATTCATCAGCCAGGTCGGAAAATGGCTCAAGCAGATTATTTGTCCAGATTACATGCCATTCCCGAATGTAAGGGTTTAAGGGGGAGCATTTGTGATAAGGCGGTGGAAAGGAAGGAAGATCAGAGTCAGATCAGTTCCTCATGCAAGAAGCAAATCGGACCCTGGGGGATGAGGTCATAATGGAGGGAGGGACACCACAGCATGTGCTTAGGAGAGACGGACAACTGGACCAATGATAGTGCTGCTGAACAAGAAAGACTGAGAATGCTGTCCTGATGCAGGTTGTTCTGTGTTTGTTTTTAAATATAGAGAGAGCAGTAGTGTCCGCTGGCAGAAGAGGAGGCGACATATGAATGGTCCTATTGATTTTAGGCCGTACCTAAGTGGAAGTTCGTTTGGCACCCATTGTGCCCAGTTGAGTTGAACCCAGTTCAGAATCCAGTTAAGTTCATTGCCCAAGAGAAGAAAACAATCGAGGGAAACGCAGCGTGGACCGTACTGGCGGTCTTGTTTCCCCTCGGTGAGAGCGTCTGTTGTCCTGCAGCTTTGACAGAGAAGCCATCGGGTCCGCGGCTCTCCTCCATAGCCCCCACCCTTTGTGGAGGAGGAGCCGCGGTGTAAGCCTTCCCTGTTTGTGCTTCGGCGGGGAGAGAGGGCCCGACCTTGACAGCCAATCGGCAGCAACGACCGAGTGAGCAGCTGACGGCTTGTCGGAGCCATATGAGGAAATCATACGATGGAGAGAAAAGGAGCGGAAAGGTGGCGTATGCTGAGGGACATTGACAATAAGGTTAGCAGCAACAAAAGCTTAGAGAGGAGCATGTGTGGAAGGAAGTAGATGGCCGTGTTAACGGTTTCAAGTAAAGTCTTCCTGCCAAGTGAAAGAATGAAAGGGAAATGAGACTGGAGGTGGTTATGATCCCAAAGGGTGTCCAATAGAGATACCTCTTCTATTGACAATATATAAAGACAATAGGGTGATTTCAAAACGTATGAAATTATAAAGGCTTGAAGAGATATAAGAACTTTGGGGACAATTACAAGAACTGATGGCAATATAGACATTCCTCCGGATGAATCTAGCAAATCTCTTACTCCTGCCCTATTAGGCTTAATGTGACTTTGCCTGCACCAAAGTTTTGTTTAAAAAGGGACGAATAACATACCGTTCAATTCCTGAGTTAAGGAAGAGTGTTTCCTTCACAAATAAAGATCAGTTGAATTTGAAGAGTTAAAGGAGTGGGCTTCTTCTTATCATTTACTCACAAGGTGCCAGTAAGCTCACCAGCACCCTTGTTTCCGACTGGAAGACTACGTGGTTGCCTGCTGTGGCTGCTGCACCCGACAGCTACGGTATGCAGACTGTTCACGGAAGTGCCGGCGCCGTTAACACCGGTGCCAGCGCTTCTGATTTCCCACTTTCATACAGTCCTGTGATACTATGGAAATGGGGACTTAACCAGCGCCTGACTTACCGGCCCGCCAAACTTGGAATCTCCCGGTGCCACCAGGAAGTCAGGCACCGGTAAAATGGACAAGTCCGGCAGCAACCCGCCGGTAGCACCGGCAAGGTTACCGCCGGACTTGTAATGAGACCCAATATCGTTTTGTTTGTGCAGTTAAAAAAATATGAAGCTAGCTACCCACCAACTTCACGAGTCCTTTTAAAAATATATAGCACTACTATAATCAGGTTTACTAGTGTGCCATGACATATCCCGGCCGCTTCTAAGCACTGTAATAATAAGTGTTATGCTAATAAGAAATGTAACCCACATAGCCAACACATTACCAAATGCAGTGGTATGCACATTTTGGGATAAATAGCTGGTAAGATTGCTCAGTGGGTTACGTGTTCACTGCTGGGGTCTATGTGTGTTCTACCAGTCACAGGTTTGAAAGCGCCTGGTAAGACGTTTCCAGCATTATTAGGGTCTTTTGGGGGAAGGGGCTGTCTGTTTTTAGTGGGATTTCCAAATCATTTTTTTGTGCTGGTTCAACTTCTAGCAAAGACTGCCTTTGGGGTGAAGACCTTTGTTTCTGTTCCCTTTTCCCCTCTCCTCCCATCTTGATAGCAATTGGCTGAGGGAGTAAGGGGTGCCTGTCCTTTATAAGTGGTTTCCCTGGTTTACTGTTAAGAATCCATAGGCCCCTGCATCCTTTTCACTCCCTCTGATTGGCCTGTGTCCATGGTCACATGACCAGGAAACACCCTTCTTCACCGGCCCTCCCAGGGCAGCATTACTCGGACAGCCATCGGCTTTAACTTTGTTAAAGGGACATTATGGTTAAGTTGCACTACTAAAAAACTATGAAATTCAGTGAAAACCTTTATTTACTATTTGCTAAGGGCCTGAGGCAAACGGCAGCTCCACTACGTGCTTGCCCGTGTTCGCCTAGGACACAACCTACAGCGACAGATAAGGTAAGTGTGGTGTGGGTGGGGTGTGCAGTCATTACTGTACTCCAGTAAAACTCCTCCACTGTTGTGGCCTAAGTGACAACAAATCTAGAGTACACTTACTCGTTACTTGGATTGCGAGGACGAACTGTTGCAAGGTTTGTGCACAAGCACCATCATAATCCTCAACACGGACCATGTGAGGCAGGCTGCCCTGAAGTCATGGAGCTCGGTAACGCATAGCGAAGGTGTGTCTTCTTCCGATACGTAGACCACGCATACAGAGTTTTCTCGACAGCAGCAGTTCTTCTTGGTTGGCATGACCTCGCACTGATTGCAGGTACACCAGGTGGAGAAGTCGTCCATGCGACCATGCTCAGGCTCTTGATCTGGTGATTCGTCCTCCCGACTGTCGTCCAAAGCACCATCAGTTCTGCATCTTTCTCTTTCAAGTAATTCCGCCTCGGAATACTCCGGCTCTTACTGGTAGGACTGTATTGTTGCCATTATGGGACAAAATTAAAATAGATAATACTACTAGTATCTGTTCCCACGCACAGGCTACAAGCAACGAAGATATCTGAACAAAGCAGAAACAAGCCACAGGATAAACAGAAAAGAAAACAGTGAAACGATTGAAAAAGCAACTGATGAAAAGTTATCCGTTACTACTTCTTGAGGAAAGACGTGTCCTGCCATTCCCATGGAGACACATCATTAGCTGAAGTGCAGAGAATGTTGACACAAGACATGCATTGGCGTGAAAAGGGCCGTACGTGTCTAGTGATGTGAGCCTCAGATGCGGGGGATATGAATAAGTGCCGCAAGGTCAGTTCACCTTAGATCAATGTGGAAAGCAGATAAGATTAGCACAAGATGGCCACGCCCTGCTGCCTGATTTCACATGTGTAAAAGTGAGGAAAACTACAGTATGGTGCATAGGAAATGTTTGTATGATCGATCAACGTATGCTTAAAAACACATGCCCGAACACTCGGGACAATAATATTTTTGAGCGCACTATTCGTTTAATGAGAAATTGACAAGAGCTCAGCAAAAATCTATTGATGTCCATTGTAACCTCCCCGTTTTAGATAATTAATAAAAACACCAACCTTTGCCATCTTCCCGAGTTGGTTCGATTTGGACTCAATTATTCTGGAAACCGATCCATTGCACTTAGCAGAGCTAACCCCTACTCCTTAGCCCCTTATATCATATTGGTAACATACATAACATCTCCCGCTTGCTTGCCCCAATGATAGAGTCAGAGACAATCTGAAAGTTGGAAACATATATAACATTTTATTGGAAAAACATATGGTCGCATAATTTGGAGTCATCTTATGAGGGCGCCCCCCCATCCCATCTCAGGTCTTATGCCTGCCTGGCACCAACCATGGTCCTTAGCCGGGTGGCTCCGCCAAACCCGCCATACAAAAGTCCCATGTCCAAAAGCCTGTGAGCCATCTCACACCATTCCGTTCTTGCGAGAACGGCCCGCCCTGGATTCCACTGCCAGTTCAGTCATTCCTCCAGAGAGTATGGAGCGAATAAGGCCACTGCATCGGTTCTTGAGGAGTCCCAACCGTACCTAGTGGAATCAGCGCCCGTGTCACCCCATCCTGCCTGAAGCAGCCAGTGGCTGTAGCTCACGGACCAGACCACAGCGTGCCTCCTTCTCTAGGACCGCCCTCGTAACTCCGCCACGCTTTGGGGTGGCCCCCCCGCGACCCCAAATGCCCCCACACCAAATTCCTCTTCCTGCTAATCCTCACCAATCCCTACTTACACACAGTTCTTGCCATCAGTCCTAAATTGAAATGGCCCATCCCGTGCTCTGAAAGATGCAATCCATCTGCTGCAAAATCTATTGGTTTTCCTTCGCACAAGGAAAACCAATGTGTCTGACAAAAACTAGCCCTTCCTGCTTCATAAAGCGCTCCATGCTCCTGTCACCCTCCTCCTAGATCTTTCCATTGCAGCGCTGGACTCTGCTCCCCGCCATACCTTCCTCGGGATAAGCTCTGACCAAACTATTTCCATTGCAGGCAGCATTCTTGCTAAGATCCTAATGCCCTCCTGCATTACTCTCATTAATCTGCCCCTCCCCAAGTCTGCAAGGTCATTCCCCTCCAAGGTGCACCACCAACAACCTCGGGGGGGGGGGCCCTCCTGGTGATCTGTCTGCGCAGTGCGGCGAGAAGTGAATGCCAACGCATGCCCGGGGTGCCTAACCACACCAGCTCGGTGTCCTGAAAACCCAAATTGGCCCCCCGCACCGGCTTCGTGCGGGCACATTTCTCCGCTCTGCTGATAAACGAGTGGCCAATTATCCAGACGGCACTCCCAGCTGTAATAAATCAAAATGCATAGTTGTTAAAACCTTTTACCCTTCCTCTCCCCCTGACCCCCCCATTCTGTTGTTCCCCTGGGACATGACCTATACCACTGGAGGGGTTGGGTTGTCCTACCCACCTGGGCGAATGTAAAGTTTATACCTGTCGGATTGCCATCTACCCAACCTCTGGATCGCTGACCTGTGCATCCCAGCTTGAAATGCTGTAGTTGCTGCCACTATCCGGAAACCATGCGTGGACCATCCTTACCCATGACACCCTGCTTTCTTTAAAGCCATGGCCAGTACCTTCAGGAATTGGAACATTGTCAGTGGAGACCCGTTCCTGTGTATTAAGAGGTACTTCCCACCGTCTGGCCTCATTGTCATGTAGTGGGACAGTAGCCACGTGGGGCAGCTGGACTGTTCCGCTGCTCTTCGCAAGTTGATTGAGGAGCCCTTTCCGGCCTGATCGGTCTTTGATCTCCTGACCTTCACCATAAGGCCATCCTCTGTGAATGTGCCATCCTCTGTGAATGTGACATCCCCTGGAGACAGTGTCCGCCCAGAGTCATCAGCCTTCCCTGTTGCCACCTATTCATTCACCCGGAGGGCCCCAAAGAATGCCAATGCGAATGCCGTCCTGAAGAGAGCAAGCTCAAAACCGTCTATGCATACCCCTTCCAATTCCACAAGTAACTTCCCCAGCACTTCAAAGTTAATGGGCTTACGGACATCCTTCCTGTATCCTTCCAGTTTCCCCCAACCTTTGACTGCTGCCCTTACTGAGAATTCCTTAGTTGGATCCCCCTCTCCTTTCAGTTTGGAATGGAACGCTACAGCGGCTAAATGGCTTGTGACCCAGCTCTTGCTCTGCCCCTGGTTGTGTTCCCACACAACAAACCGCTCTACATGTGCTGTAAGACCCATGTTTGTATGCCCCGCTTCCTGCATCACCCTTACAAACTTACTGTAGCCTTTCTGATACCGGGACCGCACTCCTGGTGAGAGCGACTGCTCCCCAAGGTTCCAGAGCGTCGGGTCCACGACACCAGTTGCCACCACTCCTGCATGAACTCTGTGCCCCTCTGCTGTGCCCTTGGGTGGGCCTTCCGGAATCTCTCCCACTGAAAACGAGAAAGAGCGTCAACAGCCACATTCACAATTCCTGGTACGTGTCTCGCCCTAAATTCAATGTTCTGGTACAAGCACACTTCCACGAGTTTCCTTAGCAGCCCTAGAACCACTGGGCATGAAGCGGACTGTAAGTTGATGTCCTGGACCACTGCTTTGTTGTCCGACCAAAAACGTACCCTCCTGTTGCACAACTCACCTGGCCACAAAAGGAGGGCGATCACGATTGGGAACAGCTCTAGCGCCATGATGTTCCCCAACCTCCCCTTCTTTCTCCATTGTGTTGGCCAGCTCTGCACTCACCACTGTGTGCCCAGGATCACACCAAACCCCTCCTTTCTAGAGGCGTCGGAGTACATTTGTAACTCACTGCTGGTAACCCATGCCTTCCGCCAAAGGCTTACCCCGTTGAAACCCTTCAGAAACCTCTGCCACATGACTAGGTCCTCTTTGAGTGCGGCGCTCAGCCTGATGTGGTGGTGTTTGTTTGTCACCCCCGCTGTGGCCCTTGCCAACCTCCTGGCAAACACCCTTCCCGCTGGTACCACCCGGGCTGCAAAGTTGAGTTTCCCAAGCAGCTGTTGCACTTGCCCCAGAGTTGTCTTTTCTTTTGCTAGGATGCTGGAAATCAATTCCATAAGCCCCTCTACCTTTTCAGCTGGTAACCTGCATGTGCCTTTGCAAGTATCAATTTCTATGCCTAGAAATGTGAGGACATGGACTGGGGTTTGTGTTTTCTCTCTGGCCAGGGGTATCCCCAATTCTGCCATTAGCACCGGGAAGGACTCTAATGCAGCTCCGCAGTCCTGAGTACCCTCCTTACCAATGAACAAACAATCATCAAGGTAATGCATGATTGACCCCCTTGGTTCCTTTTCTTTTGATGCCCATTCCAAAAAGGAGCTAAATTGGTCAAAGAAGGCACATGAAACAGCACACCCCATTGGCATGCACCTGTCAAAGAAAAATTGGCCTTCCCATTTGAATCCCAACAAATGAAAGCTCTCCGGATGGACTGACAGGAGTCTGAAAGCGGATTCAATGTCGACCTTTGCCAACAATGCTCTTCTTCCCATCTGGCACACTATCTCCATTGCTTTGTCAAAGGAAGCATATGTAACGGAGCAATAATCCGGGTCCAGCCAGTCATTCACAGAATCCCCTTCCGGGTAAGACAGGTGGTGAATCAACCTGTACTTCCCTACTTCCTTTTTAGGGACAACCCCCAGTGGGGACACAATGAAGTTAGGAAGGGGAGCTACCCTGAAGGGACCCACTATTCTCCCCAATGCTTTTTCTTTGGCAATTTTTACGCTCACAATACCTGGTAGTTTGTCCGCTGAAGGTAGATTCCTTGCCCCTCGTGATGTCAGGGGTCCTTCATAAGGGATCCTAAACCCTTCCCTAAAACCCTGGGGGATCCATTTTCCTTCGCCAATTTTTGGGTAATCCGTTAGCCATCCTAGCAATGTGGTCATTCTTATGGGTGAGAGTCCCTTCCCCCAGATCCCTTCAATGGGTGTTCTTACCTCGGCCCCTGGACCCTTGATAGCAGGTAGAAGCGGGGTGGGACCCCTTACATTTCTCACAGGCATGGGCAAATATGCATTCCCGCCTGAAGCGGCAGTACCCTGAATTAAAACCCCTGCATGTGCCCCTGGCCGTGTTACCACCAGAGGTGCCCCTGCCGCTTCCCCGGGCCCTTGCACTGTTCCCGCCTTCTCTCCCGCTGCCCCTCTGTCTGTTCCGAAAGGGCTGCCAAGCTTCCCTCTTGTCCTCGATGTACTTACCCTGCCAAGCCTTAGTCGTGTCTCCGATTGGCTCACTCGACCTTTCCTGACCACCCGTGAATGCGAACCAACCCTCCGTGTCCTTCTGGGCCCAAGACATTGAGGGCAAATCTTCCATCTTATGTCTGAAACCCCTGTCGTAATCAATCCAACCCGAAGTCCCGTATGTCTTATGCTCTGCCACTATGGTGTCCCTGTAATTCCACAGATCAGTCCCTTGTTCTGGGAACTTCTCCATCATTACTGTAGCATACAGAGAGAAGGCCTTTGACCAGTTGTCAATGGTTTCCTCTGGCCTGTATTTATTTATTTATTTATTTATTCGCATTTGTTTAGCGCACAGGCAGCCCAGACGGCATCGTGGCGCTTGTTACAGATATGAAAATGACTTGTTGTACATACAGTGAAGTTATTACTTAGTTGCAAGAGAAGAATAGTAGTTACAGGAGAGGAGGAGAAGAAAAGAGAGGAGGAGGAGAGAGTAAACGACACGAAGGAAGAGGAATTAGTTAAACAAGGTGGTTTTCAGTTTTTTTGGAAGGCAGTGAGAGAGGTTTCTGCTCGGAGCGTGCTAGGTAGTGCGTTCCATAGCTTAGGGGCAATGTAGGGGAAGCTTATTCCACCTGCTCTAGCTCGTTTGATGTGTGGGACCCTAAGTTGGTTGGTGTGGCATTGCCTAGTTGGTCTGGTGGAGTGAGATCTGGCTAGCGTATCAGACAGGTATGAGGGTGCAGACAGGTTGATACATTTGTGTGCGGTGGTAAGTAGTTTGAATGTAATGCGCTCTTTGACAGGTAGCCAGTGTGCTGCCTTTCTGGCTTGCGCGATGTGGTCCCTTTTTGGTATATTTAGAGCTGCTCTTAGTGCATTATTCTGTGTTGTTTGGAGTTTATTGAGATTGGAGTTGGAGGTGCCAGCCAATAGCACATTACAATAATCTAGTTTGGCTCCAATGGTGGCTCTGGCAATAGAAAGGCAATTTTCTTTGGTTAGGAAAGGTTTGATGGCATTAATGAGCTTAGTGCTCAGGGCGGAGGCAGAAACAATGGAGTTGACTTGCTTGTCCATGGAGAGTGAGGCGTCAATGTGGACTCCTAGTGTTTTATCAGAAGGTAGAACTGGGATGACACAATTGTCTATGCAGAAGTTGGTGTAGAGTGGGTCGAGGTTCGCGAGAGTGGATTTTTGACCAAGGATGAGAATTTCGGTCTTATCTCCGTTAAGACATAGGCCGTTCATGGCAATACATGCTTGGATGGTGGCGTATATATTCTGGAGGGTGGCTGCGTCCTGATGGTAGAGTCCTGTGAGCGGGAGGAGTACTTGGGTATCGTCAGCGTAGTTGGTGTATGTGATCCCAAGTGCGTCCAGTTTATCAAAGAGAGGTTTGGTAAAAAGATTATAGAGGGTAGGAGCCGTACATGAGCCCTGAGGGACTCCATACCTGATGGTGGTAGGCTCTGCGTTAGCTATATTGGAAAACACTTTCATCACTCTTCCTTCGAGGAAGGAGGTGATTCACTGTGTGGCTTGTTTGGAGAAATGTGCGGCCTGAGTGAGATGGTTTGTGAGGATGGCATGATCGACTAAATCAAATGCCGCCGAGAGGTCTAGGAGGAGCAGAAGGGCCGGCTTGCCTTTATTTAAAATTAGGGTAATTTGGTTCTTCAGATCTAGTAAAGCGGTTTCAGTGCCATGACCTTTGCGGAATCCGGACTGCCTTTTACCTAGGACAGCGTTGTTTTCCAGGTAGGACTGTATCTGCATGTGTGCAGCTTTATCTAAGATTTTTAGAAGAAATGGAACCGTTGTAATGGGACGGTATTAGTTGGGTTGGGCAGGGTCCAGGGTTGGTTTCTTTAAGAGCGGGCGCACCCACGCCTCTTTAAGGCTGTCTGGAACTTTGCCCGTCTTGAATGAGGCGTTGATGAATGCTGTGATCGGTGTGAGGGGTGCCGCACACTCTTTAATGATGTTGGGGGGGGCATATATCGCCTTTGCATTGAGATGGTTTGAGCTGTTTGAGGATGTGGAGAGCATCTGATTCGGTGATTGGAGAAAAATTGAATTTGGAGGTGTGCTTATCTTTAGCGGTATTGGCGGAGAGGGTCTGTTGGGGGTGCAGAGCCTTGGAGTGTTCTGCTATTTTATTTTGAAGAAGGTCTATTTTGTTTAGCATCGCTGTTTGGATGCTATTGCACCAGGCTTCATCCTTAACAATCTCATCTGTACAGATTGGGGGGATGGTGAAAAGCTCTTTTGAGTGGGAGTTGGCTTTTAAGATACGTTTATTGTAGGTTTCTGACTTCGCCTTAAATATGGCACTTTTGTATATTTTGGAAATACAAAGAAAGTCTACTTTGGAGGTATCACAAGGATTGGCCTGCCATGTTTTGAGGGCTTGGCGCTTGCATTGGCGTAGATTTAATAAGTCCTCCGTGAATCATGAGTTGGAGTGAAACGATTTTTTTTCTTTTTTGTTTTCAGGAGGAGCTGCGGCATTGATGGCATGTGTGAGGGTGTCTTTGAAGATCTCTGCCAGAATGTTGGGGTCAGAGGAGAAAGGAGGTGCTAGGCAGGGGTTGTTGAGAAAGGGACGTATATTGTCTGCTGTACGTTTTTTGGCACTTCTGGCTAGCTTGGCCGGTGCAGGGTTAGGTGGTTTGGAGTATAAGGATATGGGGATGCAGAATTGAAGGCAGTTGTGATCAGACCATGGAAGGGCTGTGTTGGAGTTGAGGGTGGAGCCACAGTTGTGATCTGCCACCCAATCTAAGATACGGCCTTTATTATGGGTCGGGGCAGTAACTATCTGAGTGAATCCTAGATCTGTGAGGTTTCTGGTGAGAGTGGTAGCTGCTTTGTCGAGTTTATCATTGTATCCAAGGTTTAGGTCTCCTAGAAGCAGTGTTTGGAAGTTTGTTTGATATTTTTTCCAAGGAGATGGTTGACTATGCCTGTGAAGTTATTGACAGGGCCTGGAGGTCTATATATGACATGAATGTTTACTTTATCTTTAGGGGAGAGGGTGAGTTTGGCTGAAAGGATGTCAGGTGGTGTCTTCCCCGGTGGTGGGAGTCTGTCTTAAGGCTAGGGTGTCTTTAAAAATTAGTGTGACCCCACCTCCCGTTTTAGCTAATCTGTCCTGTCTTAAGATCGAGTAACCTGACGGTACAGCTACGCTGATAGTAGGGCCAGAGGCAGAATGCAACCATGTTTCTGTTATGGCTAACATATCTAAGTCTTGGCTGGTAATAATATCATTGACTTCTAAAGCGTGGGCGTTGAGTGAGCGAACATTTAATAGAGCACATTTAAGGTGTTGGAGCTTTTTTGATTGTGGTGGCTTGAGGTCGGTAATTGGAATGAGCTTTTTGGTAGTGTGAGTAGGCTTATTAGTCACGTGATGTCTGGGAGGAGAGAGCGTCGGAGCCCTGTTTAGGTGCTTGTGGGTAATAGTGTATGGCGGGCGGCAGGTCTTAGCGTGAGTGCGTGAACCTAGGCGTGAGTTCCTAAGTGTTACCTGCATGGGTGTGGAGAGGAATGCTAAAGGGAATGTGCGTGTTCTGAGTCTGTGCTGCCGGAGTATGATCTTGGGCATTTTAGGGGGAGTAGCGTGTGTGGTGGTGTGCCTTAGTTCCATGATATGGCTGTTGGGTTGCCCTATGGGCACGAGGTAGGCAATACTACTAGTAAGTAAGATGTAGACTAAACCTATGAGGATGTACAGAGTGTGGGCGTTGTACATATTGAGATAGGACAGCGGGAGCTGGGATGCTATGTGGGTTAGACAACACAATAGCACAGGGGTCTCTAAGCAACCATAAGGCACAACACAATATCACAGTGGTCTCTAAGCGACCATAAGGCACAACACAATATCACAGCTTGTACCGCTTTTGCCTCTTTTTCTCTTTCTCCTTTGATATATTAACATCTGGGCCTTCATTTTCAGATGTCAGCATTGAAAAATATGTCAAAGTAATCCTTTGCCCATATCCGTTTTTACCGGTTTATGAATGTACCAAGACAACGTACTTCTCCCTGTCAGTACTGGGGTTATTGTCACCAATGGAGCCCCGCTGCTTCCCGTGGATGTCCCAGCACCCAAGGAAGTCACTGGTAAACATTCTGGTGGTACCACCCTATTAGACCCTAGGGAACCCAGAGGCATCCCTTCTGGTGGTATTACTACTGCTGTTTGGGGTACAGCATTAGCCCGTGCCCCTCTCCCACTGCCCTGCCCTGGGGGTCCTACCTGTGCCACTGTAACTGCAGCTGGCCCCGCTGGTTGACCCCAGACGGAGAGTGGGCCCACCCTGTTACCCCGCTTGAGAAGCCACAGGTACCTGTCCCAACCTGTGCATCATATGATCCATGAATCTAGTCATCTCCAATTTCGCCCACTCCATGGTCTGCCCGCTTACCCCGGGCTGTGCCACATTTTGGGGGATTGTCTCAGTGCCTGCTACCACCCCCACGAGACCGGTGTTGACACAAGCTACTGGCTGAATCCCCTGAATTGCCCCATTCGCCTGCCCGGTACCCGTGCTTGGGGAAACTCCTGCTGGAGACAAAGGAACAGAGATATCAGGAGACACATTCGCCACAGTGTTCTGTTCCTTACCCTTTTGCTTCCTAGGCGCACGCTTTCTCTTGGTTGGGGTTGGTGTCACCACCTCTGGAACCGCTGGAGGCACCCCTGCGTCCGATAGTCCAGTCGGTGCTGCTCCCCCCAGAGACTGCTCCACCATTCTTTTGGCCCATTCTGCACCTTTGTTCCGGACCCTTTCCTGGAACCAAGCCAGCATCTGGGCCTCCTCCTGGCTTTCGTAAGACCCTCCACTTTCGGAAGTGCCCTCCCCACTGTTGAACAGTCTTGGAGATCCCTGCCTGGACATGTTGCCCCTGCTGTAAGAAAGCAAACAAATTGTGCAACAAGAGTTTGTTGATTAATATACTGTCGACCACAGTTGTGTATCTTTCAAGCCCTTTTTAGCTACTCCTCCTGGAGTTCTAGGCTACTGCTACCCCCGCTTAATGCCTGTGCCGTGGCCCTTATCTTATGCCGGTTGTCCCTCTGGCCCTTGTTCACATTACCCGTGGCATTCAATTGGCGGCCTATTTCCTTTGCTAGCCACCTCCAGCCCCCAAGTGCGCCCTTTTCCTTACCAAAGATCTTTTTCCTCCTTCTGTATAACAAACCACTTCTGTGTCCACCATACTGGAAAACATTCCTCTAAAGCAAACAGTACATCACTGCCTTCCTAAACTCTCCACAAAGACAGAAAACAAACCGTGCCCGTGCCCGCGCGGTGAAACTGACATTTTTACCAATTGCCGAGTGCACAGTCCCTTTTCAATAAACCCTCTGCACCTGCGCCCCCCCGTACGCACTTGTGTATAGGTACGTTATAAATTCCTCCTCTCTTCTGCCAATGAAACTGACCCCATGTTTCTTGTATCGTGCCCGACTGTGTAAGGGAGCCACTTGCTCGTTGCCCATCCGACAAAAAATTCACAGCCCTTTCCTGTACTTTACTCCGTAGGCATGCGTGTCTGGGCTTTACACCTTTCCTTCCTTAATCCGAAAAACAAATGCTGCCCTTGCTCACATGCTGTCCCACACGGCGGCCACGGTTGGTAATGTTCGTGTGCCCGAGCGCCATAAAGCCCATGCACCGGGTTGTTTGCCAACGTTCCGGGAACAATTCAAAACCGCCCAGCGTCCCGGTGCATTTGCAATTGCCATTACAATTTGCTTGCATACTGTTATACACAACTTCCCGCATTGCCGCCACCTGAAAGAAGGGGGGCCGGGAGGGTACCGAAACCCTGAATCTCGCTTGCCCTGCGACATGTCCCCCTCCTGCGTAGGCGCCGCAACCCTGGTGCGTTGCTCCCCCTCCCAAAACCTCACCTACTTATCTCGTGCCCTTAAAAACGCTCATCCCCGGCCCCCGCGGGCAGCCAGCCCAAAACAATGCAATTGTGCCAAACAAAGGAAACCATTTAAAAGACACCGGCCGACAGACATTGAACATTCCCCCACATCGACCCCACCCTTGCCCTTTGTCCACGGGCATGTAAGTCATAGGCGTTTCTCCCCACAAGGGTGAATCCTGGCCGCGGGGCTCGGAGGCCCGCATATCGGCCGCGAATCAAGACTTCATGGCAGGATGGGGCATTCCTTTTTAAAATATGCGCAAGGGTGGTGAGATGGTTCGGAGGTGCAGGGTCACCAGAACGCCCATAGGAGGGTTCGCTCGGTGCGAGGGATATACCGGGTTTCAAGTGAGGGCATCTGAAGGTGCACGGACGAAAGGGCAAGGTCCATGGCGCAGACTACCGGGCCCTTGTGCAACGGTTCTCCAGCATGGGGTGATGTCGAGGATACCCCCTTCCCCATTTGCACCCAACCCTCTGTCTCTCCAAGGCACCACGTGGAGGAAATGCCACGGTCTCCGGACCGCAGCAAGGACAAGCGCAACTGCGCTGTCCCCATGCCTCCAAGGCACTAAGTGGAGGAAATGCTGCGGTCTCCGGACCGCAGCAAGGACAAGCGCAACTGCGCTGCCCATCGACTCCACGCTGTCCCCATGCCTCCAAGGCACTAAGTGGAGGAAATGCCGCGGTCTCCGGACCGCAGCAAGGACAAGCGCAACTGCGCTGCCCATAGACTCCACACTTTACCTCAAATCTCCTGTTCGTTCGTCCTCGAAATCCAGCTCCTCTGAGTGTCTCACCGCTGCATCGTCACTGCTACTGTCGCTGCTGCCAGGGCTGGATGAGAGGACTTGCTCTCTCAGCCCTGGCTATTTAATCCCCCCGGGGGTGCAGGCCGTTTCCGTGACTCGATATGCACCCAGCTAGACCGAAATGGGTCAATGGTTGTCACTGTATTCCAATGGCAGGGGTGTGGAGGTAAGTCTGATATTGAGTGCAAAGCAGTTGTGACCAGTTCAACCGAATTTGTCAGTCGCAACAGCATTCTAAAATGTGTGAAAGGATAGCTATGAAAGCGGCAGAGTCCACTGAAGTGGTGAGTTTAAACATACCTTAAACGCAGATAGAGTTTCTTTGATGTTGATATGTCAGCTGATCTTCTGCAGGGAAGTGTAGATGTGTCTATGCACTATGCAGAGGCTACCCTTAAATCTGCTAAATGCAATGGGCTGGATGTTGTAGAGGTTCTAGGCAGGACAGAAAGGGTGCCCTAGAAGCTGGGATGGGAATCACCAAGTGAGATTACCTTTATAGCCAGACTACACATCTTACAAGATATGATAATGCTGGCAAAATAAATATACAAGGTGCAATATCAAGGATACCTGCATACAACCACTCGGCTAACCTAAGCATTTATAAGTGCACTGGAGTGTTACCAACATGCATCTTCAAGCATCATGGGCAGGCTAAAGGTTATAAGGCATAGACGATAAAAGGGTGCAGGTGTTAACCTGCATTTTTTTTTGTTGCAATGCCTGGTTACCCACATGTCGGTACAACCCCATGACTGTCCTCACATGTGCCTTAAGACTATAAGCAGGCTGTTAAGAAACTCGTGATGTCCAGTACCAAGGCTCCAGAGCAGTGGCAAACTATCCTGATATATCTTAGGCACAGCAGGAGAAATCGTCTTACATCTGTGCAATTAGCAGTCAGGGGTTGTCCAAACCGCAGCAGGGGATGCTAGAGGGAAATCCAACATAGCAGGACGCCCCTCTGGCCACAACCAACCCCTCTACAGGGTCTCGCCACCCCTCCTGCAGGAGGGGGGAGCCAGTCCCCAGGACACAAGTTTCCGGCGCACCCTGGGGACCGTTGGTGGGGAGGGACTGGAGTCCGGTCTCCTGTTGCAGGAAGTCAAGTCTGTTGCGGTAGGAATCCAGTCATCAGTCGAAGAGGTATGTTGATGGGCAGCCGGTCTTAGTCCAGCTAAATAGGCACCGAGCCCCTTAGGGACACTTGAGATTCCCCACCTGCAAGATTCAGTGACCCGAGGAGGAAGTACTCTGCAGTACAAAGCTGGAGCGCACCTCCGGTGCCTTGCGAAAGCCAAGGGCGGTAAGGGGACACCAAGAACATTCAGCAGTAGAACTTTGCCCTGCTTGTGGGCCACTTTGAAAGTATGGCCGTGAACCATGATGCTTTTGGGCTGGGGCTGCCCCATGTTGTATTCTCCAATAAATTGTGACCAGTTTACAAAATGTAAAACCAGTGTCTCTTGTTAGTATGTTAGGTAACCTTTTTTTTATATATCAGTTTGTTACAAACTTTTAAAAGGACTTCATCACATTTGAACCAACACAAGAAAAAAGATCAATTGCAAGAAGGACAAGAATACTAATCAACTATAAGTCAAGAAATAAACAACTCCAGCATTCTACAGAGCTCAGCTCTTCATAGATTCCTCAAATGCAATAGTTTTTATGCCGGAGTGTAAATTCAGAGTTCCAAATTCCAATGCATCCATCCCCAGGGCACACGAAGTCCCAACCCTAGTTTATTGCATCATAAATTAACTTTAGTGCTTTCAAGACTCTAGAGCATCTTTCACATGATTTAAACTGACATATGCTCTGATCACAGCTCCAAAGGTCAAGGATCTTTTTTCTCGTAGTGCCTCTGACAAAAAGCTACCAGATGTTTTAGTCGCTTTCATTTTTACAAAACCTGCAGAGTTGATCATTTTCTGCTATTTGGTTCCTTAATCTTAAAATCTCCTTAGTTTCAAATTGATTTAGCCTAAACCTTAAAAATACATCACAGTTCTTATCTGGGAATTTTAGAATGTATCGTGCAGGTTTGTTATAAGCTCCAGCTTCTATTGGCACAATTTGCATAATGTTCTTTGATGACCGGTTTCGAACAAATCCCATTGTCATAATTTCAATTTCACCTTGTTTGGATTGCGCCACGGAGTTTCCTCAGGTGTGTTAAGTTTCCAGCACCTTCTTACAACTTCTTATCCAGAGATTTAGAATCACTTTATCATCACTTCCCGGATTTAATTTGAAGTTGAGTTCGGATCCGTTATTTTGCCATAAAGCGATAGAGTTCCATGTGATTTTCGCTGTGATTGATGTTAATCCGAGCTCATACCTTATACATGCTTTGGGCACTCCATCTCCTAGGCGTAGGACTTTTTTCCAAGAGATGTTCACATTCTTCCCAGTTGTTGTAAGAGCATCCCAGAGCAGTCTCTGCACCGTGTATTAGGGCTGGTACCACCTTAAGATTATAAAAATTGATGGCTTTAGGCTAAATTTACCATATTTTTTGTTAACAAGCAATCCTTGTGAAGTCAGTTGCTTAGCTCTTGCCCTTATCGCTTTTGTCATCGGGTTATCGTTGATGTTTGTACTTATTGTGGCACCAAGGTATTACTTCAGTAGCTCTTTTTAAGGTATCTGAGCCAATTTTCCATTGGAACTTTCTTTTTCAAATGCTTTTTTGACCCTGTAATTTCTTTAGTTATATGATCAGTTTTGTTGCTGTTAATTACCATGTCATTCTCTTTAACATAAGAATGTAGAGCGGATAATTTCTGTAGTAAGCCAAGTAGCAGAATATCAGCATAAAGCATCCAGTGAATATTGTTAATTTTTGGCGAGAAAGATCTTATATCGTCAAAAGCCGTTCCCACATCTGCAATAAAGAAGTTAAAGAGGACCGCTCCCAACTGGCATCCCCCTTTCACTCCTCATTCAGTTTTTATAGCACAGGAGAGTGAGCCTTTTCTGTCAAGACGGATTCGTATAGTACCCGTGTAAAGTTGTCTTATTGCACGGATAAGTGCGCATACCTCAACCCTCTAAGTGTCTTACTCAACCCCCCAAAGTCCCTTCAAGTTCACCACCTTTCCTGCCCCCTAAATACCAAAGTGCATCACATCAACCACAAAAATCCACCCCAGTCCATTTCCTACTCCCAAAATCCATCTACGTGCATCACCATCTGGTGACATGATTGCAACCGCCAGCCATCCATCTAATCGCATTGTATTAGTCATTTACAGTGCCCCTTTCCCCATTTGTATGGCTTCAATGCACTGGTTGGAACGCCCCAAGTGACTGCAGTCCATGTGCAGGAGGTTCTAAGTTTCAATTAAAGATGTGTACGCGCATTTTTGATGGGTTAGGACTTTGTAGGCTGGCTAAGCTCCAGTAAGAAACCCAGAGGTCAGGCACATGGGTGGGTGCTATTGGTGGTTTAAGATACAGTTCTAGTGTAGTGTACCTAGCTAGAGCAAATTCTGTTGGTCGTCGCTGTATACTAATGGCAGGGTGTCAGTGCGGACAGCTAGGTGTGCGCTGCTAGACTGAAATCAAATAGCCATGGCTGCATTCTAGAGCGCATGGATGGGTGGTCGGGCCTGTGTCCACAGATGAGATGCAAGTTATAAGTGCTGTATGCTTGGCTGGAGTTAACTGGCGTTATTCCCCTTGATCCTGCGCAATTGCATTGTCACGATTCGTGGTCTCCCAGGAAGGAACGTGAGCAATGCAAGAGGGCCCAGAGGGTGGACAGGGTAAGGGGTGCAGGGAGAAGTCATGGTCAGCCTCTGGCATCCATGTGGGGTGTGTAGTGGTATTTGAAGAGGCTAGTTTGCTGTGTCTGCGAACACTGCTGGAGTATGTGGGATAGGAGTGTTTAGGAAGGAAGTTGTGCAGCCACTGCTGGCATCCATGGTGTTCGCAGGAGTGTGGTGCTTGGGTCACAGCTAATGTGTGCCTTGCGAGTGTAGTGGGAATGGATGGGAAGTCAGGTTTTGAATTTTAAGGGCATCACCATTCTTACCCCCAAAACCCAACTGTCACACTTCCTACCCCCAGCAGTCCATCTAATTGAACATTCCAAGTGTTTGCCAAGTCCCTTACATTTTCCGCGTAGCTACCAGCACGAGTCCTTTAGGTGTGCAGCCGAAGCAGGTGTAAGGACACCACTCCAGTGCATTTAATGACCTGACCAGCTATCCTGAAACATTCAATGTTAACAAAAGCTACTGTCAACAGCACACCAGTGGGCTATGCGATTGTGTCCAAGGAGTGCACTGGGGTTGGCAGGGAAAACTGCCGCAATGGCCTGAGGTTTGACGACAAGGCAGGCTGCTGCAACTGCATCTCCTGCAAAATGATCGACGAGTCAAAGGCTAGTGCTTGCAGACAATGAAATGTCATGGGAATGAGGGAAGAGTTCAGGTTGCTGTAGAGTAACAAGTTGAGGGCCTTTCTGAACGAGAGGTGGTTATCAATGTGGTGAGGGAGCAAGTTCCACATGGCAGGGCTCTGATGGACAAAGGAACCTCCCCATCTGGTGGCCTTGCAATGGGGATAAAACAGCACCAGATCCGAGGCTCCTGGTGCATCGATGGCGCATCAGTTTATCCTGCAGGAATTTAAGTCGTGTTGGGGCATAGTTCGTTTAAGGTAGTCCATCTACTAATAGGGAAAGATAGTCCAGACAGCAGTGTTTTGGATTTTTGACTTTCCGGAGCTGGAATGCCATAGCACCTAAAGGAAGGCCGTAGCAGTGTGAGGGAGGGGATAGCAAGGATGGTCAATATCAGAAAGACAGGAGAGGTCTAGGTGTGCGTAGTTGTAACAGATAAAGGTTATGATCCATAGAATTGAGTGTAGGGAGAGGGCCATTGAGATATTGAGGGGCAACAAGGATGCTCCCTGCAGAACCCTTTCAGCAGTGGGCAAGGATGGGAAATTTACAAGCCATTTGAGACGGATCCATTTTTAAGCAGAGTCCTTGACCAATGAATGTAGCCTGTCCAAGTATGGTGTTTACTGGTATCTAAGGTGACAGATGAGCCAGGGGCAAATTACCAGAACCAGGCCAAGACCCGAAGACAAACAATGACATGCAATCGACCCGAAGACAAACAATGACATGCAATCGTGGTTCAAGCGCTACCATGCTTCAGATACTGGGGCATCAAGTACAGCAGGCACTCCAAGGCAAGTGAAGAACCATTAACAGCCAACTGTGGCATGTCAAATATGACATTGATTTAGACCCATGTGGGACAGAGCCAATGTCAGAATCCGCCACAGCATCTAAGTTAAAATACTGCTACATGCTAGACTAATCTTGTGTAGTTGATCCATAAGCTCTTAAGTTGGTGCACCACAATCAACGCAAGTCAACTGTAGGGGCTGGGGTTTAACTTGCATACATTTGGAATTGGATTGAACATTTTAGTAACCAGTATTCATACACAAGAAATGGAGAAAAGCAGCAGTGGAATGGGACATTAAACTGAAAAAGTAACGTTAAAGTCGACTCTGCTGAGAACGAAGCTCAACATCATTTCTGATCGTTCAAATGTGTGCATCATGTGCGATATCACTTGAGATGCGCTTTAAGCCATCTCTACGTCTGAAGGCAATCCATGCGATATCATGAACTCAAACTGCTTTATTTGGGTTCAAAAGTGAACTTTGATTTGGGTTCAAAAATACATTTCAATCAATAGTGATGTGATCACATGGATTGATTTCAGAAGCTGAGATGGCTTAAATCATGAGTACAAATCAAATGATTTGAACGATTATAAATAATTTTGAACTTCGTTCTCAGCAGAGTGGACTTTTAACGTTACTTTGGCAGGATAAGTATGGCAGCACACCAGAGTTGATTCTCATGGGCTTGTGGCCTAGTATTCTACGATATAACACCTTCCCATTTGACCAGCCTATTTTTAAAGGCCAGGTTCGTTTGCATCCTTGGGTACCAACCAGTTGCGTTTATGGCGTTAATCAATGTATCCATGGGTTAGATTTATGCTCAACCCAAGCCCCCTTAACCATAGGGTTGGGGCACCTGAAATTGTCTAACAGGTTACCACATTGCATGCAAACAGACCAAGCAGTACGTGTTTATTATCACTACAGGCAAATTTGCAACAAAAAGTAGCCATTACTTCATATAGCCAATGTACCAGTGGTAGTAGAAAGGTTATATACTACATGTGATATGTGATTTTACAGACCGAAAGTGAGTGGTACATTTCATTGCGACCAGAATCCTGCAATCATTTGGGACCACCAAATATCTCCCCCTCCCCGCCCGTTTTGCTACCCTAACACCACCCCCACCCATTAACCCTGTAACCCTTTTATATATAATATTTTTGGTCAGTATTATGAACTTCGAGGAAACGCACCAGGTTTTTGGTTGGGTGACTGGGTACCCTACATGGATGGTAGACTCGGCATAAACGTGTGGGCAGATCCTCCCGGTGAGACATTATGCCCAGTATAAAATGACTTGCTTTGTGCTCTGCACGACCAGCATTTTTCATGTATTAATGTAGCTCACAAGTAAACAAAGCAAACCTCATGCGGAAACAAACTGAACACGGAAGAGGCCGAGGCCACAAGCAATCGGCACAATTTGCAAGTTGCATAGCAACAGGTGCGCCTGGAGAAACCACCAGTGGTTCACCAAGTACAGGCAATGAATGACTCGTGTTGCTCACTCCCTTCTCCTGCACCAAGTCTGGGAATCAAGGGATTACACCCCATGGAAGACCCATGCGCTAGAACCCTCAATATGTAGTTTATCCACAGCCCAAAGCACTCAGCCAGGACAGGCAACAAGGCACACTTGAGGTAGACAAACAAGAAACTACAAGCACTAATGTCGCAAAAAACTTTATTCAGTTATCTTCAATAAATACTATACAAAAACAAGTAAAAAGTTCATACAGTTGGCCATATGGTTTTGTAGCGCATTGTCGGATGTTTACAGACGCAAATCTGTCGGTTCAAGTTGGGCAGAATTTGAGGGCAGGAGTTTGATTTGGTCCACATGTTTGGTGGGATTGGAACAGGGAGGGAGCAACCACTACTGTTGAGGTAGTCTTAACTCAAGCAGTAATCAATGTACAAGTTTAGCACCACTTCTGGAGGTACGGAATCTTTGCATCGGTGTCCCTGAAATTGTAGCACGATTAGTGTTCTGTCTCTAATTGAACTAGACGTAACGAGACGACCAAGGACAGAATACCAAAATTTCCGGCAACAGGGTGCCTTCCAAAATATTTATTCAAAGCAATAGAACAAAAAATATACTCCAAATAGCCCCAACATGAACAAGCCATGCTAGAAAAAATCTCCAGGTTCTTTGCTTGGGTGGTCCACCGTGCAAGCTCCTCGTGGAGGAGGCTTAGATCAGGTCTGCCACATTCATAGGCATTTCCTCAATGGTGGTGTTGTAAAATGTCTCAATGTCTTTCAGGGTTCGCTTGTCCTCCTCAGTCACCATGTTAATGGCCACACCTTTCCTACCGAATCGCCCTCCTCGGCCAATTCTGCAATTCAAGGTAACAAAGTATGTAAGAACGATGTTGGATTACGAGGTCAGCTAGTCACATTGACCAGATCAAAATCCAAGCTCCCAGCATGCCACAAATTATGTTCTTGTCGGCTACAGTATAGTAGTGAATCAGAACACTCCCTGTTCACTGTGGAGAGTAGCCAATTACTCTGCCAAAGACCTTCATTCCACCAACAGCACAATGAGCTGAGCAGAGAGGGATAAATCTTTGGGGACACCCATTCATGCACCCAGGAACACTTACCTGTGGATATAATTTTCACGGTTGGTCGGTAGATCATAGTTTATGACCAAGGAGACTTGCTGGACGTCAATGCCTCTGGCCTAAAAAAACAATACATTGGCGTTAAGACTACTGATGGAGCATCCGGGGTACAATGTACTGCACCACATTATGCTGGGTCCCAGCATGAACCCAACACACATTGTGCATGGACTACAAAACAGTGCCAAATACAGCAGGCTTAATGGCAAGAGGTGCCACAAAATTATACAGTTCCCCCATAAAGCAAGCTGCACAATAGAGCTCGAAATTGGATTAGTTGAGGCAGCTCCTGGATATTGGGCATAACCAGTAAGGGAGAAAGTACATAGGAGCTAGTACATAGTGCTAACACTCACCAGTAAATCTGTGGTTATAAGGACACGGCTGGAACCAGACCGAAACTCCCGCATGATCACATCTCGCTCTTTTTGGTCCATATCTCCGTGCTGATGAGCAAAAAGGGAAATGGAAACGGGTGAGATGGCAAACATTCAAATTATAACCACCAAAAACGATTACTCCACTGTTAAGTGTTTCCACAGCATGAACCAGCTATCAAACACGAGTAGAATGTGCTGGGATGAATATGGACTGTTTGCTCTGCCCCCACCAGATATAAGAAAAGCGCCAATGTGTAGTCGCATCCTTGCCCAGTGACGGGGACTCAAAGCAGCATATCCTAAACAGTTAAGCGAACTTACCAGGGCCGAGACTGTAAAGTCACGAGCATGCATCTTCTCTGTGAGCCAGTCGACCTTCCTCCTTGTGTTGATGAATATCACAGCTTGCGTGATGGTCAGAGTTTCGTACAGATCACACAAGGTATCAAGCTTCCACTCCTGGTAACGAGATTAAAGTTACAAAGCCACCCTCAAGGGAATCATGCCAGCAGTATTCAAAAGACAAGGCCGAGCTGGAAACGCTAACAATGCCGCAGGGGGCATTAAGTCATAAGCAAGCAATGTAATTGGGAACAAGCGAGTTAAGTGTTGTGGTAAAGGTCAACAATGCGGCACATAACTACTTGAGAACAATTGCACAGATTTTAGGTTGAGTTAAGAAATGCAGAAAGCAAGTTTTACGTAGCAGGACTTCTACTGGTTTGGCATGCACCAAAACCACAATGTGAGCTGGATTGAATCAGTCACTCACGTCACCAAAAGCATTTGCAGTCCCCACTACAGTTGGAAATTGCTTGTGTGAGAACGCTGCAATACAAAAGCTATAGCCCAATTGGAAATACCAAAAATTACTACATTCTAAATAGTGGGAACCAAGCAAAAACGCAGTTTAAAACATGGTATCATATCCCACACTTCTGCACTCTAAACATGTGTTGGCAAATTGTCAACTATGACGGCACAGGGCAGACATCATTCCATGGTATGCTCACCTCGCGTTCAACATTCACATAAAATTGCCGGATACCCTCCAAGGTCAGTTCTTCCTTTTTAACCAAGATACGGATGGGTTCTCGCATGAACTTCTTTGTCACCTCCAAGACATCGGCTGGCATCGTAGCAGACAACAGCACTACCTGCCAAAAAGGTATGGTGAGTATGTAACTCCCTATTCCAATGACGTTCTAGCACAACACCAGGGACAATGTCCCAGAAGAAAGTAAACTAAAGGGTTTACCATTCTACAAGCACACGGATAACTGGTATTTTGAAGACTGTAGTTCAACGGTATGCTGCAAATTCTGTGCCGACACGAGCTACTCGGACACCCTTAGGGAGCGTAAATGCCAGTCATTTATTGGACTAGACCCTTGGTCCAACCCAGCAGTTAAGACATGCAATCACTCTGAAAACAGTAATTGTGCGTACTAGCAAAATGCATGTGCCCATAGCATGAACCAGTCATCACTCACGTATTGAATGCACTGGGATGAATATGGGCCTATATTCTCTACCCCCATCAGATATAAGAAATGTGCCACTGCAGACAGCTCCTTGCCCAGTGACAGGGGTATAACACGTGACATAACAAAGAGCACCTCACCTGGTAAATGCCCTACACTACCTAGGGTAGGTTAACGTTTAGACAATTGAGTAAGGTCATGTGAAGAGCCCAAACGAAAAACATTCCGTCCCGATTTTCGACAGACCATACGATTCAAGACGAATGTACGCAAGCATGTGTCCCTATACATGTGTGGAAACATAGGATACCAGAGACAAGAATACAAAACATGGCGTGAGACAAGTAACATGGCCCAAGATAGATTTTGGGTTTAGATGTCGACAATTATGCACCCTGTATTCCCTACAAGGGATAGAGTATTGAGAACGTAACTGGGGTACATATTGAAGAAGTGTAGAAAATGTAGAACAGTGTTTAAAAACAAAATGCGTCAACAACTGTTTTGGCCTAAGAGCTATCTTTGAGAAGCTGTAGATGGAACAGCCTTTATCAGGACGAGAAATGTGGTGCACGTAGGAGAATCCTATGTATATGTAAACTTAAGTCGAGTGACTGAGCTACTGGTAATCGTATCAGTCTTCAGCAAGGCGTTGGGGACATAGTGTCTGTCTGGCCAGCATGCCAGGTTTTGTATTTATGTCTCTTGTTGAGTTTCCCCATGTTTCCACAAATGTATATACTTGATGGAAAAGAAACAAAGTGACATTCATCTTGAACCGAATGGTCTCTCAAAAATCAGGTCTGAATCTTTTGTTTGGGGTCTGAACATGACCACACTGTCTGATCAACATGCATTGCCAATATGTGAATGGTTAAAGCACACCTAGCAAACAGCGCTAGGTACTCCGTGGTAACATCCGACACCCAGGAGCTAGTTGATGGAATCCTAGTTTCGGAACAATAGTGTTCGTGTTAGAGGGGGGGGGGGGAGTAAGAAGATTGACAAAGTTTCATGCATTAGTGGCCTGCTTGGCAATGTGTGCATAAGAGTTCCATCAATGAATCATTGCAGCTTCATGCCAGCCACTTGCAATTGTGCCCTTGGGCATGCGAAGAGGTGCACGAGAATTCAGCATAGACACTGGGACAAAGCCAATCAAATGGCTACTGGTACAAAAGCCCCCCTGATGCTTGGTTCTCACCTGCGTGTTGCTGCTCAGCTTCTGAAAGATGTCATAGATCTGGTCCTTGAACCCACGACTCAACATCTCATCTGCTTCATCCAGCACAAACATCTTTATGCATTTGGGTGCTACAAGACATGTACACATTAGACAGATCGAAACCCAAAGTGGACATAGAGTTTTACACATCCATGTTCTGTTTTCAGAGTAATAGTATGATCATGGCCCCACAAGCCTGTACTCCCAAGAACACCCGGTCAACAGAACGTCAACTGGGACCTGTGAATAGCAGGCCTTGTGAGATCAGATGACACGCATGGGATATCATCACAAAACAGATAGTAAATAAACTTGCTCTAAACCTAGAATTACTTAAAGGATTGTACTGCACAACGACTTACACAGGTAACGTCTGTTAATCATGTCAAACACACGTCCAGGAGTGCCCACAATAATATGGGGTGCTTCAGACTGCAATTTCTGCACTTCAGCCCTCACGTTGGTCCCTCCAATGCACGCGTGGCAGGAGGCACCCATGTAGTCACCCAAAGCCATCACCACTTTCTGAATCTGCAAATAAAAGTGTGCATGGTCAAGCATAGACAAGATGGCATTCACATTAAATCACTGGACGGCGGGGTTGATATTGAACTATTACCAATGATGGTAAGTGTTCACATTGCATGATTTGGCTATATGTGCTGGGATGAACATTAATCTAACTGCTGTGCCCTCAATGCACCAAATGAGTGCGTTTTTAAGGCCACAAGTACAATGGCCAGGTAGCTGTCACTAATTGACAGGACCCGGGTACAACAGGTAGAATTCCTATTTGCATCCATGGCTAAATGACTACGGGTTAACGTAAACATAAAACCATAAAAGTGCAACTCGCATCTTCCTACACTTGGCTTTTACTGAGTAATAGCACACCCCAGGTAATTGAAGCATGAATAGCTAAACAGCCCTAAAGCAACACTAAAAAACTTACTTGCTGGGCCAACTCTCGGGTAGGTGCCAGCACCAAGGCTTGGGTAGCCTTCAGGTCCAGCTCAACCTGCTGAAGAATAGAAATGGCAAAGGTGGCAGTCTTCCCAGTACCAGACTGGGCCTGTGCAATCACATCATACCCTGCGGGAGAAGAAGACAGCACTAGTGAGGGGCGCACAGCAATGAGGCTGAACATCCCAAGCACATAACACCCACTCTCAGTAGATACGTGGGCTTTCAACCTGTAGTCATTTAAATGAGGTTTCATCTTCCCAATATTTGCATCACGTGAACCAGGGCCAGTTAATTATTGGTATAGACTCTTAGTCCAACCCAGCAGTTAGACATGCAATCACTTCGGAAACGTTAGTTGTGCGTTCTAGCAAACTGCATGTGCCCATAGCATGAACCAGCTATCAATCACGTGTTGAAGGCACTGGGATGAATATGGGCTTATATTCTCTACCCCCGTCAGATATAAGAATGTGCCACTGCAGACAGCTCCTTGCCCAGTGACAGGGGTATAAAACGTGAGGTACTAAAGTCCAGAGTAGGATCTTTAGAAACAGGCCAGTCCCAGTTGTAATACAGCGACTCATGACATTGTGGTCAAATTATAAACCAATAGCCTCAATACTCACCCTTGATACAAGGAAGAATAGCCCGCTGTTGGATGGCGGAAGGTTTCTCAAAACCATAGGCATAGATTCCTCGGAGAAGAGACTCCGACAAGCTCATGTCATCGAAACTATCGACAATCTCATTCCAGTTACTCTGCGGAAAAAAGAGAAGAGCACATTTACCGAAAACGCCGACCTCAAAGCAATAAGTAAAGAGACAACCATTTTAAATTGCCACTTGAGCACTACCGTCAAGGGCTCCACGCCGAACTAAGAAAATAAGTGCCATGCAGTTGGGGATAACTCACCTCGATGATGCCATCTGGCTCCATGCCTTCAGGGCCACTTTCTCGGCCATTGTCCCTGGTGCTAAAAGACAGGAAGGGAACTTACTATTAATTCAAAAATGTACACTACAACCAATATCGACACAAAAAGATATGAGAATTGTTAGAGAATCCTACAACGCATACATATTTGTGTCGGCGAAACCCGCTCCAATTAACCGTATACCTGTGAAAGCGTCCCCACCCATTTCCTTGTAACCAGGGCTGTGGAATGTTGCGCTAGTCTACAGATGACTCACGGGGCGGTTCGCATCAGCTATTGCACAACCAGCATGACACGGTGCAGGAAGCCTCGTCGCCATGACGGCACAACGAGCAAGCCCCGGGCAGAGGGGGGGCAGTTACTCATGTAGGCTCGCTTCCTGTAGCTGGATACCGGACCAAACGGAACCCCCTCCCAACACTGAAAAGCCAAATACACGACTGCAGTTGACATGATCGACTTCCTAGCACATACGTTAGGGGGTAGTGCCAACATGGCTCTGCAGTATTCGTATAAGGTTATCCTGCAGTGCCTTAAATAGGGGCACTATGGTGGGCGTGTTAGAGGAAGAGGAGGGGCACGCATCCGCAATGTTCAACATATAATACACCACATAAGTCAGACTGGGGGGTGTTCCACCGCCCACCCCCACTTTATCCTGCCGACCCAACGTCGCTGGGATACGTTTACAGCATATGAAGGAAGATGGCGGAGGGCACGGTCGACAGGAAGATGGCGCCCGTCAGTGAGCGCAGAAGGGGGCCCAGGCCCACCTAAACCGGACGTGACGTCACGGCCCAGCTGAGAAAGACGGAGACGGCCGCCATCTTAGCACGCGCGCAGCGGCGAGCCGGTTGGGAGGGAGGGGGGAGACGGGGTGAGCGTGCAGGAGGGAGGAAGGGCGGTTCCTAACTGCGGTACATTTCTAGACTCTTGACAAATCGGACGATTCAACACCGCGACATTTAAAATTAAAACAGCTACTAACTAGAGTACTTTACACGACCAAGAGACAGACATGACAGCTTTACCAAAAATACGGGTGTAAAAATCAAACCCATCATAAGTCTCCTATGAAGCGGATTGACATGACAACTGTGGAACTGTTTACTACAGTAGCCATCGCACCCCCTTCCCACCGCCCCAGCTACGAGTACCCCCTTCAACGCATCAAAATAAACGCTACCAACTAATGTGTGATGGAATTGGACACCGTACACCCTGTAGTGGCCCAATCGGCTATAGCGACCCGACCAAAAAAACCAGCAAAAACCTCGTTATGGTCTTACCGGTTTTCGTAGCTCGCAGACATTCTTCAGAACGGACGAGCTCTGCCGGCTCCACACATCTTATACTGCCGCCGCGATCCGCCCCTTTGTCTCGGCCATTGGCCATACCAGGCCTACGTCATCAGGAAGAAATCGTTGATTGGTCAGTCGCGCCCCAAAGACAACCTTCTTCTTCTGTTTATTGGGGCTAGTTGCTGTCCGTCATATCAATACTGCTAGTCTATAAGTAAGGTATTTGTTACGACCGCCGCGATTGGTTTACTGTGGCAAGCATACGGCAACTGTATGCGTGACCCAAAGCCCCTCCCCCCCACCACCTCTACCGAGTGGCGCCAAGCCATTCTCTCCTGATTGGTGACATTGGTTGACTGTCATGTTGGTGCAGCCAGTCAATGCACGCAGAGCCTCAGGGACACAGACCGCGCTTTCTTCTGGGAAGAGATTGGGGTTATTTTCCCCATTTTGGGTCGTACGTCTCCCGTCATTTCCGGCTTTCTGTGAGAACATTGTGTCTTAACACATTTAATTCTTTTTTCGCTCTCGGTACACGAAGGTAGTTATCATGCCTGTCATATTTCTGCTTGTGTCGGAACTTATTGTGAGAAACAACTCTAGATATAGATCGTCCACGCATGTACGTTTGAGAAGATACAATCATTTTTTTTTACCTTTATTAGTGCAAATTAATACAATTAGAAGTACTTGATGTATGTGGAGATGGGTGCGGCACATTCAAAGTCTCATTACTGCTTCATCACGAAACGTGGCTTCCTTAATGAAAATCAAATCCCCATAGGAGATAGGCAGGCTCATTGCCTAGTCTCAACCTGTTGAGGCTCTGTAACCTCGTGAAAATAAGACGTTTTTTCGCTTGTTATCCAATTTAAGCCGCTGTAAATTAATACTTATTTTGGCTGGTTTCAAAGGATCGACTATGTGGGCCTGTAGGTGGAGTGAACGTGTCAAAGATGGGTGGCATCTGTGATGTGGGAGGTTGCGGAGCCTCCACTGGGTGTGCTGACCTGCCTAGGCCTTGGGCATGATGTAGAGCTGAAGAAAGACACGACCACTTGATCTGCTGCATAAACCCGGACTGCCGCCAAACTGCCAGTTCAGGTGACACCCCCTGGCCCGTTCTCCTGTGACATCACATTTCTCCCATACTTAGAATGCTTTTTTCTTAGTCAACAATAGTTTTAAAACATGTGTAGTCCATTCTAGTCTCTTAGGGGCGCGCCCTGGCCGCGGTCTGTAGCGGGCCATGGGTGGCGGGATAGATCGTCCACCGGGTTGTCAGCTACAGCCCGAAATTCCACCTCGATGTTGTAGGGCGGGAGTTGTAGTATCCATTTCTTGATGCATGCTGGAGAGTGTGGTGCTGAGCCTTTGAAGATGGGGATGAGGGGTTTGTGGTCATAACACCTTTTCTTGCTTACCCAGTAGATACACTTTGAAATGTCTGCACCCCCAGAGGATTTCGAGGACCTCTTTCTCAATGTGTGCATAGTTTTTTCAGTATTGGTGAATGCACGACTGGCAAACGCAATGGGATGTACGTTGCCTTCTTTGTCAATTTGGGTAAGCACGGCTCCTAGGCCTACCGGGCTGGCATCAACAAGGAGTTCTGTGTGTCTTTCAATATCAAAGAATGCCATAGTTGTGGAAACAGATAGTGAGTCTTTGATCCGTTGGAAGGCTTGCTGGTGGATGGGCGACCACTCCCACTTCTGATCCTTTTTTGTGAGTTCACGGAGGGGGCTCGCTATGGTGGCGAGGTCCGGGGTGAATCTTGCGCTGTATGTTGCCATTCCCATAAAACTCCTTCAGTGGCGGATTGCGGGGCTCTGGTGCTTTTGATATCATTGACTTTCACTCATGTCTGGCGACCTCTGCATGTGGTCTACAGCTCTCGCTCTTCCTCTCCTGCTCGGCTGACGGGTGGTTGCCCTTGGGGCGAATTGCCTTCGATGTTCTTGTGGTCATTGCAGCGGCTTTTCACGGTCTACCACGCTTGGCGGATGCAGGCAGACAGCTGCATAGTGGTTGAGGTGGTTGCACTTTCGGCAGGTCAACCACCACGCGGGGCATGTTTCTCCTCGGTGCCATGGGCCACCACACCATTTGCATGTATTCTCTCGTCCTTGAGGCATGTGGAATTTGGATGGGTTGGAGCCTATGCCTCCTGGCTCTTGGGTGTTTTTGGTGTTTCGTGACGGCTGTAACTTCCTAATTTTTTCTCGGGTTGTAGACGTTGTATTGCGGCCTCAATTACCGCTACCTGGTTGTCCGTGCGTTCACAAAGACTCCCCATCTCGAGTATCCGAGCTAACGCTATGTTCTTTTCTGACAGGATGGCTCTCCTCTGCTTTTCCGACAAAATTCCGTTGATTATTTGGAGTCGGATGGCAAACTCCTCATTAGGGAATTCACACCCAACCACCATCTCCCGTCGGCGTGCATGGAAGTTATCTACTGTTTCGTTCTCCCGTTGCCTGGCCATACAAAAATGGAATTGTTCGTAGTCTGGATTATGGTCAATTTTGAATTTGTTTGTGAGTGCAGTTTTAGCAGCATCGTAGTCCTTTGCATCACCGTTGTCAGGGATGTTGTTGAAGAGGCGTAGTATCACCGCTCCGATATTGACCAGGAGGAACATGCGTTTCTTTCTGTCTGCAGTGATCTCTCTGGCATCAAGATGTATCTCAAATTGTTGGAGCAAGATTCCCCAGCGAATGGCCGCCCCTGTGGTGAATAGGTCAAAAGGCGCCATGAGGGTGGTGAGTGCTGGGTCTTGGTGGTCTGGGTTGATACTCCTTCTACTTGATGGACATGCGCTTGTCCTCGAGGGGCTTGCCTTTGTGCTGGACATGGTCGAGCCATGGTGCTGTTTATGCGCGGGAAACAACTATTTCCTTCCGGTGCAGCAGCGAGCGCGTGCTTCTGGTGGTGTTAGTGCATGTGTGGCTGCCAGAAGCGGGCTCCTCTCACCTGGTGTTTTAGTAGCAAGTCACTCGGAGCTCACTGCACCTACTTCTGTTAACTTCAATGACTTGTTTCCATGTGCCTAGCGCTTGGGGCTGTTGCAATCCTGTGTCTTGGATGCTGGAATGATCTCCTGCCACATGGAGAGTAATATGCATATGAAGATGTTGCTTGCTGGTGTATGCGAGGCAGGGAAAATGTTTAGCAGAGAGCGTAGTGCAACGTATCTCCCAGCTGCAATGAAACTAGGCCATCGAATTCTCCATGGAATGTTGGGGGCCTGAAAGCAAGGCTCACGTTCTGCGCGAGATGTTCCGACGTGTGCGCTGGAAGGCAGCGTATTGCTTGTTCTGTGGAACATTGGGGGAATGAAAGTGAGGCTTATGGGTCAACGTTCCCACTGCAGCCGCTTGCTTTCCCTGTCTGCTCTTACCGGAGTGCTGTAGCGGTGCTCCAGTCTATAATGCAGCTGAGTGGAAGATCTGCATTTTGATATAGTGATGAAAGTTTATAGATGGGCGCGTGGGGGAAAAGCGCCGTCCTCATCGCCAGTGTGATGTGGGTGATTGCGTGGTTGCGGAGCCTCCACTGGGGGCGCTGGCCTGCCTAGGCCTTGGGCATGATGCAGAGCTGAAGAAAGACATGACCACTTGATTTGCTGCATAAACTCGGACTGGCGCCAAACTGCCAGTTCCGGTGATCCCTTTATTTCTGGCTCCCGCCTCCTTGACACGTGACCCGGTCTCCCGTGACATCACAGCATCCTGTCACACAATGACTACTGCTCTGCAGAGGTACAGAGAAGAGTACTGGCTAAACTACATACTCAGCAGCACAACTACTAAAGAGGCAGCAGTGTTCCTAATAATAAAGGTGAAACAGCCACAGCCCGACAGGTATACATACCTCCTTAGTGTCTTGATAATGTGTGCCAACAACATCACAGTGAATCCCATAGCTCTCAACTCGCCTGCTTTTGGCGGGTGTCACCCGCCTTACAAGCAGCTGAATCACCTGCCAAGTCCATCATACACCCATTCACTTCAATGGGCTCTCACTCTTCACTGCCTTGGTAACACAAAGTGTTGGGAGCTATGGAATCCTTGGAGTAAAAGGACTAATCAATTAAGGACATGATTTCCTGCCCTTATAAAGATGCATGCCTTGGAGGTTCTGTCTTCGAGGCTCAGCGTCTCCCCAAAATTGTTTCCTTCAACTGAGGGACGGGAGAATGGAGTTAACCTTAACCGGGAAAGCGTAACCATGCATGATCAAATGAGTGTCAGAGACTGATCATCACTTCCGTTTCAACGGGATGACACACTTAATTGTGATTCTTCAGAGTGTGGAAGCAGTCCCTTGGCTGCCTTAATCTAGTTTTACAATCCTTAATTCGACTCTGTAGTACTGGAAGAGAGAGCAAATTCTTGCACCTTAAAAGAATTGAGGGTCAGAAATACTAACAAGTCCACTGGTGAATAATCAAGAGATATGATATGATATGGTTACCTAGAGGAAGGAGACAGTGGAGCTGGTCATGGGCAGTGCAACGAGAAAAAGTAAAAGTGATAATGATGCATGTAATAGTAGAAACTCGTGGAGGAGGAGCAGTGTGCCTCTGTTGACACGATTGTATGTGATAAGATAATTAAACCATGTGGCAATATAAAGAAAACTGCACATTTCAAATATGGCGCTAAATCCATGAAAAAGGGGTCGAGAACATTTTGGAGAAACATTGTAAGTGTCACAACCAGGAGAGAACAACGTGACTCTGCTAGGGAAGAAGGCAACACCAATATGCTGGTAACCATAATGATCAAAGATATGCAAAATCCAACAGACCCAAGTATAAGAACCATGGAGGAGGGGCATGGCCTCAGGCCAGAACTGCAAAATGGTGTAAATCAAAGGTATGCAGTGATTATATCGAATACAAAACAACTAATGAAAATATAACGAATGAAAAAACAACTTATACCAAAATATATATTTTTTTAAAACTAAAAAGGGGGTTGTGAGAGGGAATATTGGTTTTGGGGGTGGGGGAAAAGTATTATTTAAAAAATGGGGGGCTTGGGGGAAACCCGCCCATAAACAATGAATAATGAATGAGTTATTTTGGAATTAGTTATTTTGTATTCATTTTTTCTTCATTCGTTATTATTTCAATAGTTATAATTGCATGTCATCAAATCACTTCATTTACAATCCTAGAGATGAACCAACAGAAGAAAAAGTAGGCAAACAAAAAAAAAGAAAGGGATTAGGTTGCATGTTGAGGATAGGGATAAAGATAGTGAATGGGATGAGTCTCATAATGAAGGAGAGAGTATGATGATTTCAGAACTGGTTAGCAACAGGACAGTAGAAAAAAAAGTGTGTCTGTCGAGACAGGATGATGGGGAAAATGTTAAATCGGTTACAGCAAGTGTTGTCGACAGCAGGTCATTACCGAAAATAACTGTATTGTTTTATAGTGAGGAGAGAAAAGACAGTAACGCTAAGAGGTATTCAATAGGAGTTGGTAAAGAAGCACCCAACCAATTATATTTGATCTGTGATCGAGGGGGTTATTCTCCTTAACAGGGAAAGAATAAGGTCTATATTTGCTACTGTCCCAGACCTGAAGACCATTTCCTCCTCTGATATATGGGTTGCGCATTGGTTTGATCATTTCTGTGTTAGGAAATGTGCCGTCACTTTCTATAAAAAATGGATTGAGAATCTGGTGTGTGACAAACAGGATGATATCCTGAAAAGAGGTTTAGAACGCTATTGTGTTCGTTATGAGGGAGACTGGTGTGAATGAAAAACAAACTTACCTGGGGCAGACAATGATACCAAAAATAACTTGAAATGTATAGTCAACAACGAAGGACGGAGGCAGGTTAGCTTTGACCAAGAGCCAGCTAGTTGGGTCTGGTTGGCAACCACTGGGTGACAGAGAGAAAGCTGAGGACATGCCGGCCCGTGGGGGATTCACACTCAGATACCAAGAGGGGTAGTAGGAGCGGCTGACCTTAAGTATCTTGCAGTGGAAGGAATGACCCACTCAAACACACAATCTAAAGGGTCTGTCTGGGCCAGATATAATCAACACAACTAAGGTGGAACAAGAGCAGGCGTTGGAGCCATGTGTGTTTGCTGCGCACAGCTCCACATGAGGAGGCTCTGGGCCTACTGACCGGACTGATTGTTGTCTTCTGCGATACATTTGGCAGTTGCCTGCCTTTCAAGGGTTAACTTACCCCCGCCATAGCGCCTGTCTTAGCCGGAGTGCTACTCTTGTGCCCAGGTGCAGAGTTAAAAATGAGGGTCTCCGCTATGAACTAGGGACATAACCTGGAACAACCCAGCAATGGACTTCACAACCTTGAAGCTCTACCTACCATAGTGGAGAAAGGGCAGTTGGGGTGGGGGGCAGAATGTTCCCATGCACCGCCGCAGGGAATAGGGGGGAGCGTGATACCTCATACAGCCCATGCCACTTACAGATAAGCTTGTTATCCGAGGTTGGGGGAAGCACAAGGACTTTTTGCCCGATGCAAAAATATCTAAGTGACACCTTCTTATCATAGGATGCTTTCTGTTGCCTTTGTGATTTACCACAGTGATCTTGAACCATAAGTCGGATGGCTGACATTTTCTCTTCTAACTGAGTGGCTGTCTGGGACAATGGTATTGGAGCCTCTTCACTCTCCTCCCATGTTTCTCGAAACATCTAAAGCATCTCTGGCTTCTCACCCATACAATGATTGGAAGGGCAAGAAACTAGTGGAGGCGTGAGGTGTTTTCCTTATGGCAAACAGAGCCCACGGAATCATTTGATCTCAATTGGTTCCGTACTTGTCAACACGCTTTTTAAGAATGGTTTTAAGGGTCTTATTAAAATGTTCAACTAATCCATTCATCTGGGGGTGTTCAACGGACATTCTCGAGGTGGTTATATGAAGTAGCTCTTTTACTTCCCCCCCCATGAGCTTACTCATAAAGGTGGTGCCCTGGTCTGTAAGAATTTCCTTAGGGGAGCCCACTCGAGAGAAGAAGGGAAGTAAATGCTTGAGTATCTGCTTGGTGGTGTCATTAAGCAAGGGAAATACTTCCGGTTATCGGGTCGCATAGTCAGGTATCACCAGCACATATTTGTTCCTTGCTTAGATTTTTCAAGGGGGCCAATGATGTCCATTCCAATCCTCGACAATGGCACTTTGATGATGGGTAATGGATTTAAGGGGGCTTGTGGTGGTCAATGAGTACTGGTACGCTGATATAATTCACAGATTTGAATGATATTTTTTGTGTCGACATGTATCCCTGGCCAATAGAACTTATTGGCCAAGTGAGCCTGAGTCTTGCCTTATTGCACTATTTGTATCTTCGGAGAACCATTAGCTGCAGTCTTGGTATCCCTTGAGAAGTAACAGCCTGTCTGTATAGGAGTCCCTTCTTTAAAAAGAAAAATGTCCCTCCTCCCTTCCAACCCTCAAACTCTGGTACTACCCGTAGGAAGGCTTCAGCAGGTAGATGATCATTCCGCTGAGCAAAGGCCAAGTCGGGGAGCATGTTGGAGCTTTTGTCATGGATGGCTGATGTTTTGGTAGAACTAGGTCGAGCATCAGCTTCCCCAAACCTAAAGCTCCTCTTTCAGTAACACCTTTCTTGGTTTCTTCCCTAGGGATATGCAGCATCACTCTTTCAAGTATTCACTGGGCTATTTGGTCTCCTGCATGGATCTGAAAGGCTTCCTCCCCATGGTTTTGGAGTAGTACCTTTATATCCCTTCTAAAATCAGAGTCGATCACCCCGGCAAGGACCTCGATGCCAAACCTCCACGCAAGAGCTGCATGGGTGCCACAGGGTGGGTTAACTGCAGCATTATGCGGTTGCTTGGAGGTCATAAGGAGTTGGAATGGACCGCAATTGGCTGAAGTTGAATGGGGGCAAGACTGAGATCATGGTGGATGGTGATACCTCTGACTCTATTTCTTTCTCCCTCCTACTGGCCTTCTGTGAAGTAGGTAAAACATCTAGGTGTGGTAGTCTCCTCTTCTTTTTTGATGGCTTCACAGATTAGTGCAATATGCAAAATTCGCCCTTTTACCTTGAGGGCCCTGCGCAAAGTATTGCCTTTTCTTCCGGGCCCTCACTGGCTGGTGGTCGTCACCTCTTTGATCAATAGCCACATTGAGTATAATAACATGCTGTACCTGGCTCAACCGTGTCGATTAATCGACGGGCTCCAACTTCTCCAAAATATGGTGGACCGGGCCCTGCATTGGCTCCCTGTGGCTGCCCGCATTAAGTTTAAATCCGTGTGTATAGTCCATCGTGCCTATTATCATCAAGGCACAGACTACATTCAGGAGAAATGTGTGCATTATATTCCTGAGAGATCTTTGAGATCAGCTTGGCTTGACATTTGGTGACCCATAGATATCGCTGGGTGCGAGACTTGGGGGTTCTGCTTTTTCTATAGCCACTAGCACCCTTTGGAATGAGCTGCCATCTGCTTTGAGAAGCATTGCATATCACCTCCTTATCTCATCGGTCCCTCAAAACTGTATTATTTCAGTCTATCTGTGAGTTAGTCATTTTTCCTCTTACTACCCCATCACATCCTCGCACCAAGATGCCTATGGTGAACGTGCATTTTACAAATCAGAATAATATACCATAATATAACCTGATGCATGTTCCAGGAGGTGGAATAAGAACAAGATCAGTAGGTATAAGACGTCTTTCTTTTGGTGGGATGGTTTCTGTCCGGCAACTACAAAGATCAAACCTAACAGACCATTTAGTGGCCACTGTGGGGTCGGAAGCCCTATCACGTAACTTCTCATACTTCAGGGTCCTCCAACTTGTTTTAGTTGAGTTGCATCACACTACTGACACCATATGTGAGACAGGCATGGAACAAGAGAGACAAATGGCCTCATTACGACCCTGCCGGTCCGGAATTAACAGTGGCGGTAAAACCGCCACCACCGTTCTTTCCGGACCGGCTGATTCAGAGTCCTGCAGGCAGGAGGTGTCACTCCCGCCAGGTCTGACCTGGCGGGATTAACACCACCCTCCTGCAGGTAGACATGGAAACACCGGCTCTGTCATAGACCGAACCAGTGTTTCCATGGTCCCCATCCCCATGGAGACCTATGGGACTACATGGGAATGGATGGGGATTTACAGAATTCCGCCTCTGGAATAACTGGGTCACCGGGATTGTAATGCCCCGGTGATTCCGGCAATCACGAAGGCGGAATGGGATCATGGGTCCGGCGGCAGCCTGCCGTTTTTTCCGGCACGGCTATTGCCGGACTGGTAATGAGGCCCAAAGACTCAAAAAGGTTAGTATGAAAACCTTACTAAGGTTCCTGGGTTGGTGTAATGCCTGATTGGCCCTCACTCTAAACGGGTAGTTCCCTTAACTGATGTTTCTAATGCCCGTCGTTGTCTAATAGTCCAAAATAAATGTCTGTCTGTGTCTAAACCTATGCTTGCCCTCAATCTGTTCAAATATGTGATAGGAAGTCTTTTAAAAAGGAAAAGTAGTGGTTCAACATAAAGTGGGAAACCAAAGTTGGTTTCAGGTGGTCTTCTCACCAGGTGTTGTTGGGTCAATGTCAACACAAATGAGTTCAATCAACAGGGCTGTTAGTTTGACCTTCTCCAGAGGGCCCTTGTAGTTATTCCATCTACCTTCAGTGTCTTTGAGTTCCTTGTGGTTCCCTTCCTGAAGCTTCAGCTTAGTCAAGTTTCAAAACACCATGGAAAAAATGTAACACAGTTCCTGTTGTAAGTTTCTCCGGGTTCCTTTGCCCACACTTCAATCCTTTCAACACTATAAAGAAAGCTAACACATCTTTTACTTAGCTGGTCCTCTTAGGGCTCCCTTTCCTAAACTCTGGCCCCTTTCAACTTTCAAACACAAAATCACGGTTTATCAGGATGCCTTCTTTGATAGGCCTCTCAGGATTCTCTTCCCCAAGCTTAAGCCTCTTGCAGCCTTCAAGCACAAAACATAATATATCACAGTTCCTTCTTGATTTCACAGGGTGCCCTCTCCCCAGGTTTAGGCCTCTATAATTAAAAACACAAATTCAGCTGGTCAGGATGTACCTTTTCCTTATTGACAATCTTTTCCATACACCATACTCGTCGTGCAAGTTGATTAGAGCCTGTATACCGTTTCTCTCAAAGGACAGCTGCACTATTCTAGCTAGACCCCTTTCACTCTCCAAGACGGACTATTGTAATGCCCTATATCTAGGCCTGAGTAAGCATATTATCAACAAGATCCAAATCCTCCAAAATAACGCCCTGAGAGCTGCACAGGGCATTTCAAAGAGAGAACAAATCTCAGGGCTGAGGAGACAAAACAAATGGTTATCTATCAAAGATAGAATCTTGCTTAAAACCGTTTAATTGACCCATAAATGTCTCAACAAAGCTGCCCCACTCTACCTTTCTGATAGAATCACTAGAAGAACATCAGAACGCCCTACCAGAACAGTAAACTCCTTCTGCTTGGTTGTTCCTAAATATAAACTCAAAAAAGGCCAGAGGGAGCAGCTTCCCTGTCATGGCGGCACAGATGTGGATCACCCTCCCCCAGCCGTTAAGAGCTGACCACACCTTCCTAAAATATAGGCACAATACTATTAATTGTCTCAGAACCAATGATCATTGCCCCACCGTTATTGCCTGACCTACCCAGTACTTTTGCATAAGATTCTCGCTCGATTATAACTGCTTGTAAAGACCGGTAGGGGGTGTCTGTACTTCCGCTCTCTATATGGTAGAGGAGAGGCACAGAGGACCCCAGCCAAGATTCTCTATTATTGGTAACGTAGTCAAGCAATCAAGGCCTAGCTTCTCAGGAGGTGATGCGGGCTGGTTCTTAAGCACAGTGTAGTCCCCGAACCCCCACAAAGGAATGTCCACACACTGTATTACTGAAAACAGTCTTTATATAATTAATATTCAAAGGTATGTACACGATCACAATAACGCACTTTGTACTTGGAAGTCAATAATGATAAATATATACACGTCTAGAGTGGTACCACTAATGTTATCAAATCTCATTAAAGTGCATCAACTGTACGGTTAAAATGTCACACAGATCAATAACGAGTAAACCAGCAATAGAGATAGGAAGGAACGTAAGATGGTTGAAACAATAGGCAGAATGCAGACCCCTACCACTAGTCACAGTTTTGTGTGGAGATCCCCCCACCTGGGCAACCTGTAAATAAAGATATATAGCACAAGCCCAGTCCATATATTGTCCGATAGTCTTACTTCTTCCTATTAAGGTTTTACCCCCCCAGTGTACCTGGTGGAGTAGAGTTCTCCGACGATGCACCGACCGATCCTTCTTGAGTGCCTCCCTTTCAGGCGGGAGCCACGGATCGTCGAGAGGTGTCGGGGAATCGACGGCCCTTCTTGAGTGCCCTCCCTTTAAGGCAGGAGTCACGGGTCGTCGAACGTCCGACGGTGAACAGGGTGAACTATGGCAGGGTAGTGGCCGCTTCGTTCCTAGCGGTGCTCGTCGACGACAGAGCGTTGGCATCCAGCAAGGAAGAGGCGTGCGGGGCACCTCGATGACAATAGTTCTGGACCGCAAAGAGATGATGAAGAACTGTGGCCCAGCAAGGGCGTCGAGTCGTCGGCGTCTCTGCGGTCTGTAGGTGGCGGGAAACCCACTGGTGGATACTCCTCGGTGCGTCGACGGTCGGGCCTTCTCCAGCGGGAGACAAGCGGATGACGATGCAGACGAGAGCGTCCGATGATCAATTGAAGTTCTTAGGCAAACGGGAGCACAGCGGCTCCAGTCAGCGACGGCAGTCGTCGACAGTGGCGGACAACAGTCCGAGTGCTTCTCCTTGGGGTCCCCGTACCGGGTCGGCAGCCTGTCGAAGGTCTGTTTACCAGGGAGCGTTGGCAAAGATCAGCTGTGCACGATGGTTCCTCGTAGCTCGGGAAGAGGGCGCCTTACCAGGTCCTCTCTGGGTCAGTCCTTGGAGGCACAGCAGCTTTCAGATTGTGAAGGAGAGCAACAGCAATTCTTCTCGTCCAGCAAGGCTTCAAGGTCAAGCGTCAGTTAATCCAGTTACTCGTCGTAGTGGACTTCAGCTTCTGAACACGATTCCTAGCAGTGAAAGGTCCCCAGATATACTGCTGATCTCCCATTCATTCCGCTGGGTCACACTCAAGCATCCAATCACGACTACGGGCATTCATGCAGGCAGGCAGCCAATCAGGCACACAAGGTATTCAGGCCATTCACTTCTCTCCAGACACTCACAACAAGTTATGTGTATTGGGACAAGTACCGAGCCATTCAACACTCCAAGCTGCATTCATACCGGTTTCGGGCAGGGTCGTCTCAGTCATTGTGTCAACCACCAGATACTAGACACCCACAACACAGAATGCATATTCGTCACACTCTCTATTCACCCAGGTCCCACCCACAGGAGGTACCCACAACATACATCACCGGGAAGGCTCCAGCTAGTCTGACTGGGCCTTCACAACAACACCATATAGGCACTTCCATCCAACAGCTAGTCAGGGGGAAGGGACTGAGTCAGGGCTTCCCAGGACTTTGGGAAAACAAGGTAATGGGTAATAGAAAGCAAGAGGCACCAGGGCCATCTTGTTTTCCATCAGGAATCAACTGATCCCAATGACAGGGCCGGGGTATCCCAAAATGGAGGATACTCCGCGCACCTGTCAAATTCAGCATGGAGCTGCCACCAGCCTATACCCTGCTCTGTGGGCCACCCACAGGGGCCCAAAAACATACACTAGGGGCACAGGGTTGTACCCCCACCCATGGGTGCCATAAGGGTATCCCACGGGTCTGTTCACCAAACCAAAAGAAAGAGAGCTGCACCGCCAGGAGTCCCACATGAACTCCTACGACAGAACACACGATAAAAAGCAGTAAAGGACAAGGATACAGAGGCCCTGTCCTTCCGATGCATTTCCAGCATCACAGTCGCCCACCCCAGACTGAGGTGGAGGGTGCCTAATCTCCCATGGGATAGACACCCTCATCCAGACGGTCAACATACCTTCTGGAAATAGTTTTACGAAGGTAGCGGGCGCCCCTCTCTCGCAAGAACAGACATGATAACCTGTTCAGTGGTTATTAACCACTTGAGAGTTCGCAGCCACTGCTTTTACTCACTGTGCCTTTCACAGATGGGAAATATCCATTTGCATATCAGTCTTTGTCCTGCCCAGGGGCAGTCCAGCACCGAAATACAATGGCAATTCCAATCTAAACGAGAGTACCACCAGCAACCCCATACACGTGTTTCACCCTTGTTGGGGATCATCAGTGAGGTGAAGCTGATGCCTCTCTAAGCACAGTGAGAGGGAGACCACGTCTGGTTGCCCCCAGGAGACCTAGGGTTATCAATCCCAGGTTCCTTAAAAAATAGTTTTACGAAGGTAGCGGGCGCCCCTCTCTCGCAAGAACAGACATGATAACCTGTTCAGTGGTTATTAACCACTTGAGAGTTCGCAGCCACTGCTTTTACTCACTGTGCCTTTCACAGATGGGAAATATCCATTTGCATATCAGTCTTTGTCCTGCCCAGGGGCAGTCCAGCACCGAAATACAATGGCAATTCCAATCTAAACGAGAGTACCACCAGCAACCCCATACACGTGTTTCACCCTTGTTGGGGATCATCAGTGAGGTGAAGCTGATGCCTCTCTAAGCACAGTGAGAGGGAGACCACGTCTGGTTGCCCCCAGGAGACCTAGGGTTATCAATCCCAGGTTCCTTAAAAAATAGTTTTACGAAGGTAGCGGGCGCCCCTCTCTCGCAAGAACAGACATGATAACCTGTTCAGTGGTTATTAACCACTTGAGAGTTCGCAGCCACTGCTTTTACTCACTGTGCCTTTCACAGATGGGAAATATCCATTTGCATATCAGTCTTTGTCCTGCCCAGGGGCAGTCCAGCACCGAAATACAATGGCAATTCCAATCTAAACGAGAGTACCACCAGCAACCCCATACACGTGTTTCACCCTTGTTGGGGATCATCAGTGAGGTGAAGCTGATGCCTCTCTAAGCACAGTGAGAGGGAGACCACGTCTGGTTGCCCCCAGGAGACCTAGGGTTATCAATCCCAGGTTCCTTAAAAAATAGTTTTACGAAGGTAGTGGGCGCCCCTCTCTCGCAAGAACAGACATGATAACCTGTTCAGTGGTTATTAACCACTTGAGAGTTCGCAGCCACTGCTTTTATTCACTGTGCCTTTCACAGATGGGAAATATCCATTTGCATATCAGTCTTTGTCCTGCCCAGGGGCAGTCCAGCACCGAAATACAATGGCAATTCCAATCTAAACGAGAGTACCACCAGCAACCCCATACACGTGTTTCACCCTTGTTGGGGATCATCAGTGAGGTGAAGCTGATGCCTCTCTAAGCACAGTGAGAGGGAGACCACGTCTGGTTGCCCCCAGGAGACCTAGGGTTATCAATCCCAGGTTCCTTAAAAAATAGTTTTACGAAGGTAGCGGGCGCCCCTCTCTCGCAAGAACAGACATGATAACCTGTTCAGTGGTTATTAACCACTTGAGAGTTCGCAGCCACTGCTTTTACTCACTGTGCCTTTCACAGATGGGAAATATCCATTTGCATATCAGTCTTGTTGGGGATCATCAGTGAGGTGAAGCTAGGTCTCCTGGGGGCAACCAGACGTGGTCTCCCTCTCACTGTGCTTAGGGAGGCATCAGCTTCACCTCACTGATGATCCCCAACAAGGGTGAAACACGTGTATGGGGTTGCTGGTGGTACTCTCGTTCAGATTGGAATTGCCATTGTATTTCGGTGCTGGACTGCCCCTGGGCAGGACAAAGACTGATATGCAAATGGATATTTCCCATCTGTGAAAGGCACAGTGAGTAAAAGCAGTGGCTGCGAACTCTCAAGTGGTTAATAACCACTGAACAGGTTATCATGTCTGTTCTTGCGAGAGAGGGGCGCCCGCTACCTTTGTAATACTATTTGTTAAGGAACCTGGGATTGGTAACCCTAGGTCTCCTGGGGGCAACCAGACGTGGTCTCCCTCTCACTGTGCTTAGGGAGGCATCAGCTTCACCTCACTGATGATCCCCAACAAGGGTGAAACACGTGTATGGGGTTGCTGGTGGTACTCTCGTTCAGATTGGAATTGCCATTGTATTTCGGTGCTGGACTGCCCCTGGGCAGGACAAAGACTGATATGCAAATGGATATTTCCCATCTGTGAAAGGCACAGTGAGTAAAAGCAGTGGCTGCGAACTCTCAAGTGGTTAATAACCACTGAACAGGTTATCATGTCTGTTCTTGCGAGAGAGGGGCGCCCGCTACCTTTGTAATACTATTTGTTAAGGAACCTGGGATTGGTAACCCTAGGTCTCCTGGGGGCAACCAGACGTGGTCTCCCTCTCACTGTGCTTAGGGAGGCATCAGCTTCACCTCACTGATGATCCCCAACAAGGGTGAAACACGTGTATGGGGTTGCTGGTGGTACTCTCGTTCAGATTGGAATTGCCATTGTATTTCGGTGCTGGACTGCCCCTGGGCAGGACAAAGACTGATATGCAAATGGATATTTCCCATCTGTGAAAGGCACAGTGAGTAAAAGCAGTGGCTGCGAACTCTCAAGTGGTTAATAACCACTGAACAGGTTATCATGTCTGTTCTTGCGAGAGAGGGGCGCCCGCTACCTTTGTAATACTATTTGTTAAGGAACCTGGGATTGGTAACCCTAGGTCTCCTGGGGGCAACCAGACGTGGTCTCCCTCTCACTGTGCTTAGGGAGGCATCAGCTTCACCTCACTGATGATCCCCAACAAGGGTGAAACACGTGTATGGGGTTGCTGGTGGTACTCTCGTTCAGATTGGAATTGCCATTGTATTTCGGTGCTGGACTGCCCCTGGGCAGGACAAAGACTGATATGCAAATGGATATTTCCCATCTGTGAAAGGCACAGTGAGTAAAAGCAGTGGCTGCGAACTCTCAAGTGGTTAATAACCACTGAACAGGTTATCATGTCTGTTCTTGCGAGAGAGGGGCGCCCGCTACCTTTGTAATACTATTTGTTAAGGAACCTGGGATTGGTAACCCTAGGTCTCCTGGGGGCAACCAGACGTGGTCTCCCTCTCACTGTGCTTAGGGAGGCATCAGCTTCACCTCACTGATGATCCCCAACAAGGGTGAAACACGTGTATGGGGTTGCTGGTGGTACTCTCGTTCAGATTGGAATTGCCATTGTATTTCGGTGCTGGACTGCCCCTGGGCAGGACAAAGACTGATATGCAAATGGATATTTCCCATCTGTGAAAGGCACAGTGAGTAAAAGCAGTGGCTGCGAACTCTCAAGTGGTTAATAACCACTGAACAGGTTATCATGTCTGTTCTTGCGAGAGAGGGGCGCCCGCTACCTTTGTAATACTATTTGTTAAGGAACCTGGGATTGGTAACCCTAGGTCTCCTGGGGGCAACCAGACGTGGTCTCCCTCTCACTGTGCTTAGGGAGGCATCAGCTTCACCTCACTGATGATCCCCAACAAGGGTGAAACACGTGTATGGGGTTGCTGGTGGTACTCTCGTTCAGATTGGAATTGCCATTGTATTTCGGTGCTGGACTGCCCCTGGGCAGGACAAAGACTGATATGCAAATGGATATTTCCCATCTGTGAAAGGCACAGTGAGTAAAAGCAGTGGCTGCGAACTCTCAAGTGGTTAATAACCACTGAACAGGTTATCATGTCTGTTCTTGCGAGAGAGGGGCGCCCGCTACCTTTGTAATACTATTTGTTAAGGAACCTGGGATTGGTAACCCTAGGTCTCCTGGGGGCAACCAGACGTGGTCTCCCTCTCACTGTGCTTAGGGAGGCATCAGCTTCACCTCACTGATGATCCCCAACAAGGGTGAAACACGTGTATGGGGTTGCTGGTGGTACTCTCGTTCAGATTGGAATTGCCATTGTATTTCGGTGCTGGACTGCCCCTGGGCAGGACAAAGACTGATATGCAAATGGATATTTCCCATCTGTGAAAGGCACAGTGAGTAAAAGCAGTGGCTGCGAACTCTCAAGTGGTTAATAACCACTGAACAGGTTATCATGTCTGTTCTTGCGAGAGAGGGGCGCCCGCTACCTTTGTAATACTATTTGTTAAGGAACCTGGGATTGGTAACCCTAGGTCTCCTGGGGGCAACCAGACGTGGTCTCCCTCTCACTGTGCTTAGGGAGGCATCAGCTTCACCTCACTGATGATCCCCAACAAGGGTGAAACACGTGTATGGGGTTGCTGGTGGTACTCTCGTTCAGATTGGAATTGCCATTGTATTTCGGTGCTGGACTGCCCCTGGGCAGGACAAAGACTGATATGCAAATGGATATTTCCCATCTGTGAAAGGCACAGTGAGTAAAAGCAGTGGCTGCGAACTCTCAAGTGGTTAATAACCACTGAACAGGTTATCATGTCTGTTCTTGCGAGAGAGGGGCGCCCGCTACCTTTGTAATACTATTTGTTAAGGAACCTGGGATTGGTAACCCTAGGTCTCCTGGGGGCAACCAGACGTGGTCTCCCTCTCACTGTGCTTAGGGAGGCATCAGCTTCACCTCACTGATGATCCCCAACAAGGGTGAAACACGTGTATGGGGTTGCTGGTGGTACTCTCGTTCAGATTGGAATTGCCATTGTATTTCGGTGCTGGACTGCCCCTGGGCAGGACAAAGACTGATATGCAAATGGATATTTCCCATCTGTGAAAGGCACAGTGAGTAAAAGCAGTGGCTGCGAACTCTCAAGTGGTTAATAACCACCGAACAGGTTATCATGTCTGTTCTTGCGAGAGAGGGGCGCCCGCTACCTTTGTAATACTATTTGTTAAGGAACCTGGGATTGGTAACCCTAGGTCTCCTGGGGGCAACCAGACGTGGTCTCCCTCTCACTGTGCTTAGGGAGGCATCAGCTTCACCTCACTGATGATCCCCAACAAGGGTGAAACACGTGTATGGGGTTGCTGGTGGTACTCTCGTTCAGATTGGAATTGCCATTGTATTTCGGTGCTGGACTGCCCCTGGGCAGGACAAAGACTGATATGCAAATGGATATTTCCCATCTGTGAAAGGCACAGTGAGTAAAAGCAGTGGCTGCGAACTCTCAAGTGGTTAATAACCACTGAACAGGTTATCATGTCTGTTCTTGCGAGAGAGGGGCGCCCGCTACCTTTGTAATACTATTTGTTAAGGAACCTGGGATTGGTAACCCTAGGTCTCCTGGGGGCAACCAGACGTGGTCTCCCTCTCACTGTGCTTAGGGAGGCATCAGCTTCACCTCACTGATGATCCCCAACAAGGGTGAAACACGTGTATGGGGTTGCTGGTGGTACTCTCGTTCAGATTGGAATTGCCATTGTATTTCGGTGCTGGACTGCCCCTGGGCAGGACAAAGACTGATATGCAAATGGATATTTCCCATCTGTGAAAGGCACAGTGAGTAAAAGCAGTGGCTGCGAACTCTCAAGTGGTTAATAACCACTGAACAGGTTATCATGTCTGTTCTTGCGAGAGAGGGGCGCCCGCTACCTTTGTAATACTATTTGTTAAGGAACCTGGGATTGGTAACCCTAGGTCTCCTGGGGGCAACCAGACGTGGTCTCCCTCTCACTGTGCTTAGGGAGGCATCAGCTTCACCTCACTGATGATCCCCAACAAGGGTGAAACACGTGTATGGGGTTGCTGGTGGTACTCTCGTTCAGATTGGAATTGCCATTGTATTTCGGTGCTGGACTGCCCCTGGGCAGGACAAAGACTGATATGCAAATGGATATTTCCCATCTGTGAAAGGCACAGTGAGTAAAAGCAGTGGCTGCGAACTCTCAAGTGGTTAATAACCACTGAACAGGTTATCATGTCTGTTCTTGCGAGAGAGGGGCGCCCGCTACCTTTGTAATACTATTTGTTAAGGAACCTGGGATTGGTAACCCTAGGTCTCCTGGGGGCAACCAGACGTGGTCTCCCTCTCACTGTGCTTAGGGAGGCATCAGCTTCACCTCACTGATGATCCCCAACAAGGGTGAAACACGTGTATGGGGTTGCTGGTGGTACTCTCGTTCAGATTGGAATTGCCATTGTATTTCGGTGCTGGACTGCCCCTGGGCAGGACAAAGACTGATATGCAAATGGATATTTCCCATCTGTGAAAGGCACAGTGAGTAAAAGCAGTGGCTGCGAACTCTCAAGTGGTTAATAACCACTGAACAGGTTATCATGTCTGTTCTTGCGAGAGAGGGGCGCCCGCTACCTTTGTAATACTATTTGTTAAGGAACCTGGGATTGGTAACCCTAGGTCTCCTGGGGGCAACCAGACGTGGTCTCCCTCTCACTGTGCTTAGGGAGGCATCAGCTTCACCTCACTGATGATCCCCAACAAGGGTGAAACACGTGTATGGGGTTGCTGGTGGTACTCTCGTTCAGATTGGAATTGCCATTGTATTTCGGTGCTGGACTGCCCCTGGGCAGGACAAAGACTGATATGCAAATGGATATTTCCCATCTGTGAAAGGCACAGTGAGTAAAAGCAGTGGCTGCGAACTCTCAAGTGGTTAATAACCACTGAACAGGTTATCATGTCTGTTCTTGCGAGAGAGGGGCGCCCGCTACCTTTGTAATACTACCTTCTGGAAAGGCCATCTGCATTATCGTGACTCTTCCCTGGTCTGTGCTCTATGGTGAAGTCTAGCCCTTGCAGGCTAATGGACCACCTGAGCAGTTTCGGGTTCTCACCCTTCATCTGCATAAGCCACTTTAGGGGCTTATGATCCGTTTGGACCTTGAAGGTAGACCCCGTAAGGTAGGGCCTAAAACGCCTAAGGCTCCAAACTATACTAAAACACTCCTTTTCAACAGTAGCCCACCTAAGTTCTCTACCCTTGAGTTGTCTACTGATGAATATGACAGGATGTTCTCTCCCTTTGTCATCTAACTGGGACAAGACAGCTGCAATTCCGGTGTCGCGGGCATCCGTCTGGACGATAAAGGCTCGGCTGTAGTCAGGCGCACACAACACGGGTGCCCAACACAGACTTTCTTTCAAGCATTTAAAGGCCCTCTGACAGTCTTCAGTCCAATTGACTTTCCTAGGCTGCTTGGGTGAAGTCAGAGCTGTCAGTGGTGCAGCTATGGTTCCATAGTCCGCCATGAAATTGCGATAGTACCCAGTGAGACCCAAAAAGGCTCTCACCTGGGTTTGAGTAGTGGGAGTCTCCCAGTCCTGTACATCCTGTACCTTACTGGGGAGAGGTTGGATTTCACCCCCTCCTACCTCATGACCAAAATACGTGACTTTCCCCTGAGCTATCTGGCACTTGGTGGCCTTGATAGTGAGGTTAGCCCTCTTTAAGGCTGTAGTGATACACAAAATTGCAACCTTGCCAATCAGGGCTTTAGATGACAGCATTAGCCGCTGAAAGCCAATAGTGTATTCAAAGTATGTGCCAAAAATGCTGACAGTAGTCTGTTGTAGCACTTCCATTATGCAGTAGTGAGCTACAAGGAATATGCAGGCCTAGTAGGAGTGATAGGTCACATTATGCAGGCAGGGCGAGGGCCGCGAGCTCTGTAGCTAATAGACAATATTGGAGTGTTTGGAACATTATGGCATCTATATAGCGCTTAGATAGCCAGTCTTAAGCGCTATGAACACTAAACTATGAGTGCATGCCTTTTAGAGCTTGCTCTAATAGGGTTAATACATCTCGGCTTCCCTTAGAATATTCTGCCTCTCTAACTGTAACCCTGTAAACTAATCTCCCTTTCTCTGGGAAGGCACTGATAAGACATTCCTGAGCTTTCGCGCAGATGGGCTCCAGGGAGGGGCTCAGAAGAAGGAGCACAGTGGAAATTAACAGAGCTGGGTTTTTTCCATTAGCCAGCCTATATTTTGCACAGGGAAAGTTCTGGAACTGTGCGTCATGGACGGACAGCACGAGATTATAAAATGCATGCTCACATGACATGACTCAGGAGGGAGATCGTCCTGTGGACTTGGTTCGAGCAAGATCAAGTGCCCGGAATTGGAGCTCTGACGGCACCCAGCAGCGCTGTCCTCTGAGCGGGGCTTGTTACAGCTAGCTTATGAGGGCCAGGGTCTCCCAGTGCTGATTGAAGGGGCGTAAGACTGTGTTTCTCTATGTTTATCTAAGTTCTATGTTTCTCTATATTTTGCATTTCTCTAAGTTTTGTGCTTTGTAATCTTCTCTAACTTGAATCCCAAAATGTATATTCACTCACTGTTTAGAATAAATACTAAAACTTATTGAAGGTGTCATTTGTCACTAGCATGAGTTCACTGCTCAGCACAATAGAACCTGTATTTTGGGCTGAATTGGGTATTTTTTTGCTCTCAAAGGGCTGGCCCCGAGGAAGATTTTGCCCATATCAAGACATTTGGTGGCAGCTTTGTGGGATTTGTGAAGAGCAGTGCCTTGCTGTGAAATGACAAATTGTGTGAGAGAACACAGTGCAGAGTGAGGAGCAGGCTGTCGCATTTCCTTGGTGGTCTCACTGCAGCTCTGAGACTTCAAAAGACAGCAGCGTTGTGTCGGCTTGCCGTGGCCGATAGCTTGTGTGGTTAAGACTCCCTTCAGTAAATCAGTTGTGACTGACTTATTGCTTGGGAATGGAGCCAGGGAGTACAAGGCGATAAACAAGCGGGAAATGGCTTTGTTTAAAGCGCTCCGATGAATGGTCAAGAAAGATGTATGTTCAATTAGGAAAGAATTTTATCATGCGGTTTCCCCAGTTTAAAGTTGTAATTTGAAATGCAAAGTGAGACAGAGTTCTCAACTCTATTCTGTCATGAGGGCAGGGAAAATAGTTGCGAGGATTTGACATGCAAATTGTGAATAGTAATCTAACCATTGACTCAGCCCCAGTGTGCTAGCAAGTGGGGGGCTGTAATGTACGGAGGCGAAGGTTCGCTTTTTTTTAATGTATGCTTTTGAAGTGTTGACATTCCTGAAGATAACTTGGGGAATGAGCCGTGCTTAGGAGAAAGAGTAACATCTGTGCTGAGAGCCTAAAGGGTTAGTTTTTCTTTTGGCAACTGTAAATTCCATGTGCTGGTGGCGAATTCTGTTTAAAGGAAACACACTAAAATGGTTATATTGCATTTTAGCTGTGCCATGCTTATAATGGGTGAGAGACTCACTTAAAAAAGAAAGTGAGTGAATGTTATTTGGATTTTCGATTTTTGTGTATTGATTTGAAATTGCAGAATCAGTTTGCAATGGTTTGGGGGGAAAAGACAATTTATATTTTTCTAAATTGCCTCTAAATTGCCCCCAGAGTATTTTTGACTGTTCCCACGCTATGCCATGGATTTGTACTGTTGCCTTATAAGTGATGCATGTTTTAGGAGATAGTGACCTGTTGACTATGGTGCATGGTGAAAAATGTTATTGACACAATAACAGCCCACAAGAAATATATAGTGTGGTTTGTTCTTGTAGAGAAAAAAAAAACGTGCAGGGAGCTGCACTACACATGGCATTTTTTTAAATGCACTGAAATAAGTGGTTATATTCTGGCAATGGTACAACAGAATGAAAAATCTGTGTGTGATAAGAACGGCACAAAAGATTTGGTGGGTTGCGGGTTCTTTTGAAAGATCGCACATTGCATTGGAGTGAGCTCGTGAAGCCAAACTACAAGGTTACGAGGAAGAAAAAAAAACGTATGCTTTTAAATGGGACATTAATCAGTTCAAAACAGGCTAAAAGACGCTTTGACATTTTGCAAAATTACATGGAGTAGAATCTGATGACAAGAAAAAGTGCCTCTTTTGAAAATAAGAGTCTTGCTGTGTGTGCAGAGCTTGTGCCTTGGAGATAACTTGCACTGTCTTGGGCGAGGTGCGCAAAGAAAAAAAAAACTGTTGGAGGAAGGCAGAAAAAAGCAGAATACTGCGCTCCTGTTTAGTGAAATGGTGTTTACAGAAGCTGGCAGATATGAGAGCTTTTCTGAGTTGCTGGAGAAAAGCAGTGCATGAAAGAGTTAATCTGGATGAACTGTCTGAAACGAGTGCCTTCCATTGAAGCCGCCACAGTTTAAGAGTTATAGAGGAAAGAGATAAGCTTGCTGCGCGAAAGATAAACAATGACATTCCTGCATTCCATCCCCTGTGAGAGACACCGTCAGTGTGAGCAAAAAACTGAGGAGGGGGGGTGCAAAGACAGAAATGCTGAAACAGAACTGAAGGCAATAATTGCTGTGAGTGAGAAAATAAAAAAGAGCGCAATCTACCTTACACATGATGATGTATGCAAGTAAAGAATTTGCCCAGTATCACCACTGGAAGGAAAACAAAGGCTGCACGCAGAATGGCAGATGGGCACATCACATCTGAACATTTGGGGAACCTGTGCATCTGTGAATGGGCTAAGAAAAGACAGCTGCCCATTTCAAGAGACATTGCCGTGCAAGCTGCATCCCCATGGACCATGTGATGTGATGTGAAGTGAAGCGACATTGCTGTGCAAGCTGCATTCCAGTGCTCCATGTGATGTGAACTGAAGTAAAGCGCTGTGCACTGGAGAAGAAACCTTTAGGCGCTTTGAGAAGTGAGAATACACAGTTTAAAAATGCAAGCTACATTGCCAGGGCTGGAGTAACTGACAAAGACATTATGGCATTCCAGATGGAAGCAAAACTGACAAAAGCGCTTAGCCGTTTTGCAAGAGAAAACATGCAGAGCGGGGCTTTGGAGTACAACATGAACACTGCACATTAGCCATGATCCAGAAGCCTCACGGCTTAGTGCAAGAATGAATGATTTGTTGAAGCAACAAAAGAAACTGACTTAGACTATCGCGCTCAAAGGGGTGGTCCAAGAAATCATCAAACACCCTTTGAGAAAAAATGATAAGTGAAAAAACCAGAGGCTTGAAAGACACTAGCTGTATCGAGAAAAATAAACAAAGCTGCTTGTGCAACTGCAGGCGATATGGGACTGAAAGACTTTACCTTTGAAATATGGAGTGATGCCAGCAGGGCAACCTAACTCAAGATCATGAGACACTGGAAGCAAGTTGGCGCCTGGCATTCGTGATCGCTCTGGTGACAAAGAAAAGCATTGTGCGACCTGGGTACTTATTATATGGCTTTTGTAAAAGCACAGATCAGTCTGAGGTACCATTGACCAACTATGATCGCATTGCACAAATGAGTTTGTGATTAGGCAGTTACACCCCGTATGGTTGAGTGTAAATAAGCCCCCAATAACATGCAGAAGAGTGACAAATAATTGCAGTAGCAATGATAAAGTGTGTAGTTACCTGATGAGACTTCTGAAGGTTGGGGTGGTGTTAAGGGAAGGGGTGGATAATGCTGATATTGAAGTTTTGATGACATCCTAATGTGAAGAATAATGACATTGTACTTTTGATGAAATCCTAACATTTCTGTTTGTATTTTGCCTAGGCAAAAAAGCAAGACAGTTGCGTGCCATTATTGAAGTAGATGTGTGCAATTTGCGGGAGACACTGATCAGTCAAGCAGACGCATTCTCAGAGAAAGCGAGTCACTGCGTGATGAAATATGCGAACATTGAACGTGTTCTGCACCGCACTCAACGCTGCTAACATGCATGACGTATGAGGACATTTGTTCTGCAACCTGCGAAAGGTGTCCAACAGAGTAATAACTTTTGCTGAACTGGCACGGTGCAGACTTGGCTAGTTATCAAATATTTGATGCTACACATTCAAATGATTCAGTTGCTGGAAATAACTTAATTGACATGTCTTGCCTTTCTTGTTTAAAGGACTGTGGACAATGAGTTGTGGACTGTAACATCATGCACCACAAACAGCTGTGTGACACAGCACTTGAATGCTAACACATTGAAAAATGGTTTTTAAATGCACTTTTTTAGATGAATCTGAAAAAACTAAATGGTTTTGCTCTTCCAACTGAATTGCTTTAACCAGAGATGCTTTGCTTTTTTGAAAGAAAAAAAAAACTTCTAATTTGCATGTAGGCAGTAAAATGATTTATGAATTGTTGGGGCAGCAGGATTATGCAAGCAGGAGTGTAATTTATTTTGAGATAAGATGAGTGCGCACATCAAAGTCACCTGTGCGTAGGTTAAGATCCTTAATTTCAAGTAATGCTGCCAAGTTTGTGAGCTCCAATTTGAAATGGTAATCTTTGAAACACTGGATACTTTTACAGCCTTAAGGCAGGTAAATGAAACCATGACTGACTTGATATTTGATTTTATGACACAGTGTGTGACACGGTTTTTGTTAAACCAACCAGTTTCATGTTTTAGTGGGGACAGCTGTCTCCAGCACACTAATGCAAAGAGTCACCTTTTGATTGTAGACATTTGGAATAATTCTTTGGAAAAGCGCTACAAATGAGTATCCACATGGAATTGCTAGCGTACTGGCCTGGCACATTGTCAGACATCTTTTGTCACTGACTCATATGACTGGTGTCTATGAAGTCCTAGGCCCAAATGTTTCAGTGAATGGATACAACGATTTGTTTAATTTGTTTAATGTGATGTTTTTTCTGACCAAGAAATGCAGCGAGTGTTCTCGCCAAGATTTTATGGACTATAATTTGACTAAATGCATTTTACACAATGGTGTGATGAAACAGCCACTGCCGGATGGTAGTATGGTGTTTGTAGCTAAAACTAACATTGTATATGGTAGATATCCCACTTGAAGAAGGGTATTCTCCAAGTCATAATAGGTAGACACTGTGAACATGTTAGATTTTCCAGTAGTAAGGCAACATTTAAATTGTAGGCTGGTAATGCACACCTCTATTATTACAGTGATACACTTAGACATAGATTTATCACGAGGCAATGTTTCCTTAGTACTACCAAGCTGCTACAAATGGAGTCCATTTCTATGGCCCATCACTAGAGTACGCTTAGCTAGGGAGCTAGATTCATTAATTGCAGGAGCTTTATATGCTTGTGACATAGAAACTGTGCACAATAAGCTAGCCGCTATGGGTTCTAATGCCAGCTCTGCTATAGAACCTCTGGCCTAGTGGGGCCCATTGAAACGCCCAACAATGCTACAAGTATTGGCAACAACTGGAGATGGCAGAATTATAGGTATGAAGACATTTTTCCGCCATAGGGCAGGTCAACAAGACTGCTAAATACACATGATGCATTTTATGGCAAACATTGTTAAATCAGCAGGTGTTGGCTTTTTACTGGGTGGGGCGACCATCCTCAACACACTGGCACACAGAGCTACAGTTACCAGCAAACATATGGATCAAATCGCTTGCTTTTGATTGCATGAATAACACATGCCATGCTTGATACAAATTAATAGAATTGTTTTTATTTAGATAACCTGGTGCCCATGGGTTCACCTTGTTCACGAAATTAGATGGTTTCTGGTTGGGTTCCACATACATGGGGGAAGTGTCTAATCACACAGCCCATAGTCACGTTTGAATGCCCTGGGATCAGGGGGAGGGTAGGCCCTTCGAGTGAAAGGCTGCCAGGTTTTAGAATCGGTAACCATACATAAATGCAATAGTGCATTGTAGATTAGACTACACTGGATTGCCTTGACATTCTAACTGCATGCTGCTTTTTAACTGACAATCAGTTATACAATAAATTATTTAGGTATTGTTGTGTAGGCAAGGTTTTGGCTAGAGTAAATGTCCATGTTCACTTTGTGTAGGTATTTTTGTGTAGGCCAGGTTTTGACAAGGGTATATGTCACTGTTCACTTTGTGTACATTTTTGTTCAGGTAGTGTTTTACCTTGCATGCCACGCTGACTAACCGCTAGAAGATAGTTTGCTTAAACCTCTTGCAAAGCCCCAAGGTCTTTATCACTGCACTAAATACTATATTGATGGGTATTAGTCAGCATTGTCGCACACACTTTGAATAGGGGTGGAATGTAGTGATACACAAAATTGCAACCTTGCCAATCAGGGCTTTAGATGACAGCATTAGCCGCTGAAAGCCAATAGTGTATTCAAAGTATGTGCCAAAAATGCTGACAGTAGTCTGTTGTAGCACTTCCATTATGCAGTAGTGAGCTACAAGGAATATGCAGGCCTAGTAGGAGTGATAGGTCACATTATGCAGGCAGGGCGAGGGCCCCGAGCTCTGTAGCTAATAGACAATATTGGAGTGTTTGGAACATTATGGCACCTATATAGCGCTTAGATAGCCAGTCTTAAGCGCTATGAACACTAAACTATGAGTGCATGCCTTTTAGAGCTTGCTCTAATAGGGTTAATACATCTCGGCTTCCCTTCGAATATTCTGCCTCTCTAACGGTAGCCCTGTAAACTAATCTCCCTTTCTCTGGGAAGGCACTGATAAGACATTCCTGAGCTTTCGCGCAGATGGGCTCCGGGGAGGGGCTCAGAAGAAGGAGCACAGTGGAAATTAACAGAGCTGGGTTTTTTCCATGAGCCAGCCTATATTTTGCACAGGGAAAGTTCTGGAACTGTGCGTCATGGACGGACAGCAAGAGATTATAAAATGCATGCTCACATGACTCAGGAGGGAGATTGTCCTGTGGACTTGGTTCAAGCAAGATCAAGTGCCCGGAATTGGAGCTCTGACGGCACCCAGCAGCGCTGTCCTCTGAGCGGGGCTTGTTACAGCTAGCTTATGAGGGCCAGGGTCTCCCAGTGCTGATTGAAGGGGCGTAAGACTGTGTTTCTCTATGTTTATCTAAGTTCTATGTTTCTCTATATTTTGCATTTCTCTAAGTTTTGTGCTTTGTAATCTTCTCTAACTTAAATCCCAAAATGTATATTCACTCACTGTTTAGAATAAATACTAAAACTTATTGAAGGTGTCATTTGTCACTAGCATGAGTTCACTGCTCAGCACAATAGAACCTGTATTTTGGGCTGAATTGGGTATTTTTTGCTCTCAAAGGGCTGGCCCCGAGGAAGATTTTGCCCATATCAAGACAAAGGCATGCAACACTCTACCCAGATGTGTCAAGTGCTCTTCCCAAGTGGAACTGTAGACGGCAATGTCATCTAAATAAGCCACACAAAAGGCTTCCAGCCCACTGAGAGCATGATTGACCAATCTCTGAAAGGTGGCAGGGGCATTCTTCAACCCAAACTGGTAGAGTCCCTCTGGTGTTGAGAACGCCGTCTTTTCCTTGGCATGGTCCGTCAGAGCTATTTGCCAATAGCCTGAGGTGAGGTCAAAAGTGCTCACAAATTTGGCAGCACCTATGGTGTCCACGAGCTCATCAGCCCGGGGCAGTGGATGCGCGTCAGTTTTGGTGACGACATTGACTCCTCGGTAGTCCACACAGAACCTCCAATCCTTGGTACCGGCCTGGGAACTTGCCTTAGGGACAAGGACCACTGGACTGGACCAGGGACTGGTTGAGGGTTCAATAACACCCAGATCCAACATCTTGGCGACCTCAGCCTGGATGTGGTTCTTAACCATATCTGACATTCGGTAGCTCCTGCTCTTGACAGGCACGCTGTCACCAGTGTCAATCTCGTGCTTACACCACGGTGTAAGGCCTGGCTTCAGCGAAAACAGAGAGGCATACTGCTGGAGCAAAGTCCTGCAGGCCCTCTGCTGCTCGGTTGTCAAATCTGGAGAGAGCTGCACTCCCTCCACCGAGCCATCCTGAGGGTTGCTATGCAGCAAATCAGGAAGGGGCTCACTCTCATCCTCTTCTTGCTCTGAAGCCAGCAAGAGACATGAGACTTCTGCTCGCCTGTGGAACGGCTTGAGCCTATTAACATGGAATACTTGAGGGGCTACCCCTGGGATTCCCATGTCAACCAGATAATTGACCTCGCCCATCTTGGAGACTATCCGGAAGGGTCCAGTCCATTTATCTGCCAATGCCCGAGGCTTGGTAGGCTCCATCACGAGGACCTCCTGTCCCGGAGTCCACTCCACTTGCGATGCTTTAAGGTCATGCCAGTATTTGTTCAATTCCTGGCTGGCCTTGAGATTCGCCGTTGCTTGTCCCATCATCTGTGTCATCCTCCGTCTGAGGCCTAACACATAGTCCCCCACTTGCTTGGCGGGACCGGGAGGGGCGGCTTCCAAGCCTTCTCTGATCAAGGCGAGGGACCCCCTCACGGGATGTCCAAAGAGCAACTCAAAGGGGCTGAAACCAACACCCTCTTGAGGTACCTCTCTGTAAGCAAACAGCAGGCATGGCAGGAGGAGATCCCATTTCCTCCTTAGGGGCTCTTCCAAAGCACCTAGCATGCCCTTGAGAGTTTTATTAAACCTCTCAACCAGACCATTGGTCTGGGGGTGGTAAGAAGTGGAGACCTTGTAGGTTACTCTGCACTCTTTCCACATGGTTTTCATGTAACTAGACATGAAGTTGGATCCTCGGTCAGAGACAACCTCCTTGGGGAATCCAACTCGGGTGAAAATGCCCAGGAGGGCCCGGGCAACCACTTTGGCAGTAACAGTCCGAAGGAGTATAGCCTCAGGGTACCTGGTGGCATGATCTACCAAAACCAGGATGAACCGATGTCCACCTGACGTGGGAGGGTCAAGGGGACCGACGATGTCGATGCCCACCCTCTCAAACTGTGTGCCAACCACTGGAAATGGCTGCAGTGGGGCAGGAGTTGAGATGGGGTTTACCATTGGACCCAGCCCGTCCGGAGCATGGATCCCAATGGGTGCTGTAGGAACAGCAGGAAGAGAAGGGGCTCTCTCCACAGAGGTGGCCTTCTTGCCCTTCCTTCGTCGTGCCTTAGGCCGTGCCTTCGGCTCGGGTACCTGACTCACAGCCAGACCCGGTGTCACCTGTGACCTAGTGACCGCAGCAGCAGTCATGGGAAGACCTTCCACAATCAATCCCAACTCGACTAGATTGTTACCTAACAGAATGTTAGCAGGGACGTTGTCCTGAACCAGGACAGGAAGCTTTGCTGTCTTGTCTGCAATTACGAGTGTGACTCGGGCTACAGGCGATAATTTGGAAGGCCCACCAGCTAACCTGGTGGTTCTCAGAGGAGCATCTACATAGTCCTCTGGCTTGAGCAGGGTCCTGTCCACCACTATCAAGCTTGCCCCAGTGTCTCTCAAACCAGTAGAACGCTGGCCATTCAGGAGGACACTTCTCAAAAATCTACGGGTGTTCTGTGGGATAGTCGCCAGTACTTCTGCGTACTGGTCCCAGGCCCCAAGGGACACTAAGGAAATCTCTACGGGAGCACCAAAAGTGATCCCGGTAGAGGAGGGGAGGACAGTGGCCTCCACCTCAGACATGGGGTAAAGGTAGGTCAGGCTGACAGCCTGTACTCCGAGTGCCTTACCTTTACACTTGGAGTCACCCCTTTTGTGATCCAGAGCCCCACAGTCCCAACAAGTGCCGGGAGTGCGAGGTACGGTACTGGAACCACCGGGAGCCTGCTTTGCAGCAGGTGGACCACTACTCTTATTCCCACCCACAGATGACTTATCCCCACTAGATGTTTGGGTCTTAGGAGAGGAGGGTTTAGGTTTATTCGACTGTGACTGCTTTAGGGACTCCTCAGCTTTCTGAGAGGCCCCCTTTTCTTTGTCCTTGTCCTTCCCACTGGAGTCCTTAGGGGACACCCGGTGGGAGACCCACTTGTCAGCCAACCTGGACAGCTTAAAGGGATCCAAAATGTTCTGGTCAGCAACATACTGACGCAGCGCTGGTGAACAGGCTTCAGAAAAATGCTCAAAAAACAATAGGTGGGACAATTCAACAAAGGTTTTCACCTTGTAACCGTCAATCCACCCCATCATATTCATGTGTGCAGGTCTCACCCAGTCGACCCAAGACGCATTCTCTCTTGTCTTAAAATCCCTGAACCTTTTAAGGTATTGGGTAGGTGTCTTGCCAAACTTGGCAATCAAAGCAGATTTCATACACTCATACTGACCCCGTTCTTCCACACTCAGCTTCAGAATACAGTCATATCCAGTTTGAGGCACTCTGCTTAGCAAACACTTAGCCCAATCTCTTTTGTCAACATCATGAATTGCACAAGCCATTTCAAACGCTTCAATCCATTGGAGGATATCAGAACCCTCCGAAAACACACCAACCAAATCCTTCATAAATTTAGTGGCTGGGGACCTGACACTCTCACTGGGTTTCGCTGAAGTCTCCACTCGAGCTTTCTCTAGCTGGATTCTCTCACATTCAGTGTTCTTGTCTTTGAGTTCAAGATCCCTATTCTTGAGCTCCACTTAAGCTCAGCATCTATTTCCAACTTGCGATATTCAAAGGCCAATGTCATCCTTAATAACTCAAGTTCCAAGGAATTGCTGGGGTTCGGAACAGAGGCAGCAGGAATGGCGGCATTCCCAGGAACAGATTCAGTAGAAACCCCAGGGGCAGAGTCCTCATTGGTTGCATTCCCCCCTCATCAAGAGTTTCACCATCGGTCTGGTAGTCCACCAGGGCAGCTATCAGCTCAGCACTAGACTTATCCACAAAGTCTAATTCCCTGGCTTCACAAGCACCCTGGAGAGCCTCTAAGCTCATCTGAGTCAATTTACCATTGGCAATAGACTCCATTGCTTGTAATGCAGTTATTTTGTACACACCCAAACCTTAATCGAATAAAGTGTGGATATTTTGTAAGTGGCACGGTTATACACTGAGTCTTAAAACGATAAGCATCCCACCGCTGCCACCAGTGTAATGACCGGTAGGGGGTGCCTGTACGTCCGCTCTCTATATGGTAGAGGAGAGGCACAGAGGACCCCAGCCAAAATTCTCTATTATTGGTAACGTAGTCGAGCAATCAAGGCCTAGCTTCTCAGGAGGTGATGCGGGCTGGTTCTTAAGTACAGTGTAGTCCCCGAACCCCCACAAAGGAATGTCCACACACTGTATTACTGAAAACACAGTCTTTATATAATTAATATTCAAAGGTATGTACACAATCACAATAACGCACTTTGTACTTGGAAGTTGTAGTGATAAACAGTACCCGCACCTCCCTGGGATCCAGCCCTTTGTGCAAAGTAAATCACTCCTAATTACCTTCCCACACAAATAAGGTTTAAGAAGCACGATGAACTCAGTCTGGAAAAAGCCAATCACACAGAATATGATGCTTGCATTTATTATCTACAATGACTAATGAAAACTAAGCAGCAATTTATAATAATATGGAAATAGAGAGTGCAAGCTATATAATGCCAATTATCAACCACAGATGAATATGCAATTATTTGGTCTTACGCTCCTAATGAAATGTAGATGAAGGTACGATCTGATCACACCCAGGACCCTCGCCGCTACAGGTGCCCGGCACTCCTCAGCAGAGGAGGGGAGGACTGGCCAAGCCCCCACAGTCCTACACCAGAGCGGGGATGTGATGTTAGGAGTCTCGGCCCAGATAGCACACAGCTGGTAATCCAGGCACTGTCCTTGATACGCGCGTCTTCCCAACAGTCCAGGATGAGTCCCCCCTCCCTGGTCCAAGTATAGTTCTCTTATTAGGAGCTGCACGTCAATCATCATGACGTGTCAGCTCTTCGAGAAGCTTCTAGGCTCTCCCCTCCTGGCAGTAAACATGTTTTTTGCTTGGAAAGTTACAAGACTGGAAACAGCCAGTCTTGGCTCCCAGGCTTCGGGCACTGTGTTTTGCATTCTTGCCTTATCAGTGCACCTGACTCGCAGAGCGAAGACGAGCAAAGCTATGCCTGACTCCCAAGGGCTGCACAGAGCCTCTTGTGCTAGATGTTTTATGTCTTCAGAAAAGGCCTTTGCAATTAACCCCTTGCAAGCATGCAGGCTCACACAGTTGGAGAGTCCTGGTTGATGTCAGCATTTTCCTCCACGCTTCGAATAGGCTCTAGTACACACAAGATAGCTCAGTGGGTTAGTGCAAATGCAGGTTACTGCAAGCGCCTAGCAGCTTATCACGACATTCCACCTCTTTCGAAGTGAGGCCTGAAAATGCTGACTCAGTTCCATGACCTGGAAGCATGCAGAGTGTGCTGTAGGCCAATTAAGCGTTTCTCTAGCGCAGTCATTCTAGTATAAAGGAAAGACATTCTGCGCAAGAGCCCAATGAAGACGATAAGTATGAATATTAGGGAAATCAGCAACCACAGCAATGGGTGCAGTATTATATTAAGCAGCTTAGTGGAGGAGGGAGACCATCCAGTGAATATATCCCACCAGTGGTGAGTAGTAACAGATTGCAGATGGTCAGCAGTTTTGATGAATTGGTTTCTGTCTATTATTAGCTTGTACTCTGCAGAAATAGCTGAGGTAGCTAGCGTCTGGAAATCTTTCCAAGCAGTTTGAGCAAACTGTCTAATAGCTTGAAGCCGGGCAGTAATCACTCCATATGATAGAGTCCAGTTAAGCAAATGTAACAATGTCTAGGATAGTCACAACTTGATCTACGCAAAATACTTGAGGATTCCCTAATAACCTAAAATTGTTAATAAGCAAGGAATGATTAGTAACTACACAAGCTGTATGCTGATCTATTTGAAAGATGTCAGTCCCATTTATGTGGTATTGCATCCAGGTGCACTCCCCTGCTACGGGATGTATGCATGGGTCCGGAACCCTCCCAGTTAGGGGACACACCCAGCCCTGATCCCAGGGCATGCAGGTGTGACTGTGGATGGTGTAGTTTTGGCTGTCTAACCATTCCCCTCGTATTTGCGGAACCCACCAGGAACCATTGATTTTCATAGGCAATACTATAAAAGGGCACCATGTTTCTAGAGCATAAGCGGTCCTACTAACTTGCATTAACGCATGGCGAGTGTTATTCATGCAATCAAAAGCAAGCGGCTTAATCCATATGTTTGCTGGTAACTGTAGCTCTGTGTGCCAGTGGGTTGAAGATAGTCGCCCCCATTCGGAGCGGAAAGCCAACACCTGCTGATTTAGCAAAGTTTGCCATAAAATACATCGTGTGTCTTTAGCAGTTTTGTTGATCTGCCCTATGGCAGAGAAAATGACTTCATAGCTGAAATTCTGCCACTTCCAATGGTTGCCAATACTTGTAGCAGTGTTGCGCAGGGTAGGACTTATCAATGGGCCCCACTGAGCCAGAAGTTTTATAGCGCCGCTGGCATCAGAACCCATAGTGGCTAACTTGTTGCGCACAGTTTCTATGTCAAAAGCATTTAAAGCCCCCGTTCCCACTCCCGCTGCACCCGCAATCAATGAATCTAAACCCCTAGCTACGCGCAATTTGGTGATGGGCCATAGAAATTGACTCCATTTATAGCAGCTTGGTAGTACTAAGGAGACATTGCCCCGTGACAAGTCTAAGTGTACCTCTGAAATAATGGAAGCGTGCATCACATGTCTGCAATTTAAATGTTGTCTTACTACTGGAAAATCTAGCATGCTGACTGTCTCCACTTTATGTGATTTGAAAAACACCATCCTCCAAGTGGGATACCTACCATGTACAATATTGGTTTTTGATACAAACACCATACTACCATCTGGTAGAGGCTGTTTCAACGTACAATTGTATAAAAGGCATTTGGTTAAGTTATAGTCCAAAAATTCTTGGCGAGTACACTCATTGCAGTTCTTGGGGCAAAAGAAACATGAAACATCAAACAGATTATTTGATCCATTCACTGAAACTTTCGGACCTAAGATCTCGTAGGCGCCAGTCATATGAGTTAGTGATAAAAGGTGTCCGACAATGTGCCAATCTAGAACTCTTGCAGTTCCATGTGGATACTCATTTGTAACGCTTTTCTCACAGGTTACGGTGCGGTTGTAGTTATCACGCAGGACTGGAGCATCAGGTGTAGTGCATGCGATTCTCAGAGTCCATGTAGTGTCTTGCAATAACCCACTCTTTACAGAGAAAGCGTTGGTTTGGCAGGCCAGGAGCACCCACAGCAAGGCAAGTCCCATCCCCTTCATACTGCTCTATGTTCGTGGTGTGAGCCTAGTAGCGGGAATATAAACAGGCACATCAGAATTATGCAAAAGTACAACATAAGTACTTCCAACACCTTGACTTAGCACTTCCCCAGCCTCAGGCTTTTTGTTAGGATGGTGCACCCACACCTTTTTTCCTGTGCTACCGAAGCCTCCTTCCCCCCTCAATGTAGTGTCTGGAGATTGCTTGCTTTCTACTACTAGGGGGACAACTGCTTGTTCACAAATCAATTGTGCAATTCGGTCATATTGGGTTAATGGTACTGCAGATGCACCAGCATTATGTAAAAGTACCGAAACAGTCCTCTATAATCAGGATCAATCACACCTCCTAATATGCCAATGCCTTGTTTTGCCAGGCTGGATCGTGCAGCAATGCGTCCATAAGTGCCAGCCGGCAATTTGATGCCAATACCCAGCGAGATGGATTTGGTTTGCCCCGCCGGTATAACATCATCTTCACAGGTAGATAGATCAAGTCCAATGCTGCCTGCAGTGGCTTGCACAGGCAGCTTAGCTTCTTTGTCGGTTTTCCACACAACAAGAGTCTTTGTAGATTCCACTTTCTCACTTGTCAGTCTCACAAAGGGTGTCTGGCGATTTCCCAGTGGACGATTGTTCAGTTCAAACAGTGCATGTGCCAGATGTTTGGACCACCCCTTGAGAGTGTGAGTCTTAGTCAGCTTCTTTATTTGTTGCTTGAGCAGCCCATTGCTATGTTCCACCAGAGCAGAGGATTCTGGGTATCGGCTGATGTGCAGTGTCCACTTTATGCCTTGCTCTAGTGCCCAGTCTTGCATATTGTGTCCAGCAAAATGGCTGCCTTGGTCTGATTGGATTTCATCCGGGATGCCATAGTGTCTGATGAGGTATTCCATGCCTTGCAAGGTAGCCCGTTGATCTGCATGGGCGGCTGGATAAGCTAATAACAGTCCAGAGTATGTGTCTACCATGGTCAACACATAATGCTTTCCATTTTCGGGCGGTAAAGGGCCAATGTAGTCAACTTGCCATACGCTAGCAGCTTTTTCACCTCTTCTCAAAGGGCCTTGAGGCTTCCTCTCCAGAGGGTAGTGCTTCACTTCACTGCACACGGAACATTGGGAGGCAGCTTGTCTGGCTTGATCCATGGTAATGGGCAATTGTCTCTTTTTTGCCCATTGATAAGTTCCTGTTTGCCCTAGATACCCTGAGGTTTGGTGTGCCCAATCCGCCATCCCTTGCAGCACCTCAGCTTCTTGCGGTGTTGTCACTGGGCGAATCTTTGTCATTTGGTCCACTTCATTGTTGAACAGGGCAGCCAGTGAGGTGTCAGGGGGCATGTGTGCATCGACATGCCCAATGCAGATTTTGCACCTCTCACCTTTGCACCACATCTCTTCCCAGATGTCTGGCCCTCCCCAGATCGGCGTGTTCTTGATCTGCCAACCATCTCTTCTCCATGCCGGTGCCCAATGTGTCAGGCCTTGATATGTGGCCCAACTGTCTGTGTATATGTATGTAGTCTCTGTTTCCTTCACCTGTTCAATCACGGAGGCCACTGCTTGCAGTTCAGCATACTGACTTGATCCTCCCACACCTTCTCTCATTAGCAGTGTTTCTCGATGGGGCTGGAATGCGACAGCTTGCCAGTGTCTTTGCCCTTTATCATACTTTGCCGTGCCGTCCGTGAACCATGCAGACTTTTGTTCTTCTTCTGTCAATGTATCATAGGCGGGTGCGACTTTGAAGGGAGATTCTGGCAACGCCACAGGGGTGTTTGGGTCAGGCATCGCTTCCAGATCTACCGCCTCCAGCATTTGTTCTTGCAGTCTGGAAACCCCTGTGCGGCCAGCTTTCGCACGTTGCTGTAAATACCATTTCCATTTGACATGAGTGGCGTCTTGTGCTCTGCCACTTTTCCCATTTGCAGCAGTGTCACGCACCCAGCCCATGATTGGAATTTCTGTGCAAATTGTCACTGGTTGCTCGCCTGTGATTCTTTCAGTTTCAACTAGAGCCCAGTACACTGCAGCAACTTGTTTCTCAAACGGAGTGTATCTTGTCATAGGATCTGTGAGTTTCCTTGACCAGAACCCCTGTGGCACTCTTTTATGTCCTTGCTTTTGCCACAAGCTCCACACAGCCACGTCATTGTAGACAAGAATTTCCAATTCAAAAGGATCAGTTTTTGTCAAGGGCCCCAGCGTGATGTAATTTTGCAATGCGTCTTTAGCCTGTTGGAAGGAAGTCTGTTGCTCTAGGCCCCATGTAAAGTCATGTTTCTTTCTGGTGACTTTGTAAATGGGTTTCAGTATCAGGCTTAAATGAGGTATGTGATTTCTCCAAAACCCGATTAACCCAATGAATCTTTGTGCCTCTTTTTTATCTGCTGGTGGAGCCATCTGCTGAACCATATCAATTACCGGGTCGGGAATTTTCTTAACTGACCCAGACCAGATTGCACCTAGAAATTTCACCTCTTGAGCAGGCCCCTGTACCTTTTTGGGATTTATGGCCCACCCCCGATTTTGCATGTGTGTGATCAACTTTTCAGCAGCGTTTTCTACATGTTCTTTCTCAACACTGGTCAGCATGATGTCATCAATGTAATGAGCAATAAATACATTAACCAATTGCACCATCTTTAAGTCTCTGGCAATCAATCCATGACACAGAGTGGGACTATGCACATACCCCTGGGGCAATTTAGTAAAGGTAAATTGTCTGTCTCCCCAAGTGATAGCAAATTGGTCTTGTGATTCAATGTCAATATCAATGGAGAAAAATGCATTGGCCAGGTCAAGGACCACATGCCATTCACCCACTTCTCTCGTAAGGTTTTCAATCAGGGTGATGATGTCTGGCACCGCCGCAGCTAAGGGCGGCACCTTCTTGTTCAAAATGCGGTAATCAATTGTCAGACGCCATGCCCCATCCGGGCGCCGGACAGGCCAGATCGGCGAGTTGAATGGACTGATTGCCGGCCTCATTATGCCAGCTTTCACCAATAACTCAATAGTTTCACCAATCTCTTTATGTCCTCCTGGCAACCGGTACTGTTTCACACACACTGGGTCAGCAGGAGGAGGTAAATGCAAGGGGGACCATTTGGCATGCCCAACCACAACGGGGTTAATAACTCTCACATGGATTTTTCGATTGCCAAAAACAAATTCGCCTAAATCTGTAGTCACACTTTTGCCCAACAACACATCCATGCCAAGGATGTACTCCGGTATACCTGCAATCAAAACATTTGCTGTGAAAGGCAATCCCTCGCCAATTGACATTTTTACATTAAAGGCTTTTGCAACAGTTTCTGCTCCCCCATAACCATTGACCAAAACTCTGGGACCAGACAATTTACTGGGATTGCCATTCAGAATGATTACCTCAGCTCCTGTGTCTAATAGAGCCAAAACATGTTTTACTTTCTCATCCAAGTACAAGGTAAGTGGCACAAAAGGGCGTCTGTCTCTGGGACTAGTTCTCTTTATTAACCGTACCTCAAAGACGGAGCCAGCCCTTCAATCAAAAATGGGGTCTGGGACCTCCCACTTGTTCTTTGCCAAATCAGGGTAACCTTTTGCTCGCACTTTAGGCTTCAACACCTCCTATTCAGAGGGTGCAGAGGGCTTAGTTTTTTCCCGTCCCTGTCTTTTTAATTTCTTCCATTTCTCAAGCAGCTCAGATGTGGGTTTACCATCTATCTCTTCCCTTGGAATTCCTGCTTTTAGCAGGTCCACCCACATTTGTTTGCGTGTAATCTCAACAGTATCAGCTTTCTCTTTAGACTTTACATTTTTACCACGCTTTTTTTCTGAATCATTGTTTGCAGCCACTAGACGCGCTGCTTTGCGTACATCCAGCCCTTCTAGTTGCCCTAACAGAAGTGCCACTTCACCAATGGCTTTGCCCTGCGCTGGACCCAGCAATGAAAGCAATGCGCCCTTCATGTGACTCGGTGCATTTCTTAACAAACGTGCGCGCATGCCAGCTGTAAACAACTCCATGTCAGGCCCTGCAAAATTTGCACTGTACAGTGCACACTGCAAACCCATCTCTCTAAGCTGACTTGTTGCTTCAGTTAGTGATTGCCAACAGCCCCAACTCTCTTCCATATCCATTGGACTCCCATACAGATTCATTAGGGCAGTCTGAAGCCAATTAAACAAGGAATGAGAACCTTGCTGTCCGAGCGCACCGCGCACTATCTGTCCCAACATCACATTAGTAGTGAGTGAACCCATCTTTAACAGTTCCTCTGGGGTTAAGAAGATACTATCGGCACCCGTGTCCCAGATGCGAAGGAACCAAGTCAAAAGTGCTTCACCTAGCTTCTGTCTAAATAACTTAGCAATCTCTAAAAGCTCTGTCTGTGTATAATCACGGACAATCCTTGTATTTTGAATATTTGCACCACCAGCTTGGCCTTTTGATTTGTTAGTGATTAACGGCCGTGCTGGATAAACACATTTCTTTGGAGCACATTCCAGCTCCTCTTCATCAGACCAATTTAATTCAGCAAGTCTAATTTCAACAGACTCATTCCAGTCATGTGCTTGCTCAGTTTCACTATCACTGACTTCACCCGACCATAAATTTGGGTCCCAGTTATCTTTCCTAATTAGCGTGCGAATCCTTATCTTTGACGGATTGCCCCGCTGCTGTCTGCGCTTGTGCGTGGCTACACGCACAGCTAAAGAGGCACACCTGTCTTCCATCTGATCAGCCCGTTTAACGGACGATTCAAGGGTCTCTCTCATAATAATTTGTTGCTCTTGGAGCAGGGATATCTCGTCTGTTAATTTACGAATCTGAGCATCTTTAAGCAATTCATTCTCATGCACCTTTCTGGGCGCCTGCAGGAATAACCAGCCTATGTTTCCTGCTGCCTTTAGCTCCTTTCTGCATTTCTCAAGCGGTAAACTCTCCAAGCACTTACTAATTACCGCCGGGGAAACATCATTTTCAAGCATGTCCCATGCCCTCGGTGCCGAGTACCGATGCAAAATATCTGCCACACCCGACCAAGCATTTGATGCCGGCCATCCTGGAATGTGACAGAGTGCACTATCTTCCCCATTGCATTCATCTTTTGCATGTTTTTTCCAGAAGGGCATCGTGCTCGTAAACCCTGCTCACAGCGCCAAATGTAGTGATAAACAGTACCCGCACCTCCCTGGGATCCAGCCCTTTGTGCAAAGTAAATCACTCCTAATTACCTTCCCACACAAATAAGGTTTAAGAAGCACGATGAACTCAGTCTGGAAAAAAGCCAATCACACAGAATATGATGCTTGCATTTATTATCTACAATGACTAATGAAAACTAAGCAGATGCAATTATTTGGTCTTACGCTCCTAATGAAATGTAGATGAAGGTACGATCTGATCACACCCAGGACCCTCGCCGCTACAGGTGCCCGGCACTCCTCAGCAGGAGGGGAGGACTGGCCAAGCCCCCACAGTCCTACACCAGAGCGGGGATGTGATGTTAGGAGTCTCGGCCCAGATAGCGCACAGCTGGTCGTCCAGGCACTGTCCTTGATACGCGCGTCTTCCCAACAGTCCAGGATGAGTCCCCCCTCCCTGGTCCAAGTATAGTTCTCTTATTAGGAGCTGCATGTCAATCATCATGACGTGTCAGCTCTTCGAGAAGCTTCTAGGCTCTCCCCTCCTGGCAGTAAACATGTTTTTTGCTTGGAAAGTTACAAGACTGGAAACAGCCAGTCTTGGCTCCCAGGCTTCGGGCACTGTGTTTTGCATTCTTGCCTTATCAGTGCACCTGACTCGCAGAGCGAAGACGAGCAAAGCTATGCCTGACTCCCAAGGGCTGCACAGAGCCTCTTGTGCTAGATGTTTTATGTCTTCAGAAAAGGCCTTTGCAATTAAACCCTTGCAAGCATGCAAGCTCACCCAGTTCGAGAGTCCTGGTGGATGTCAGCATTTTCCTCCACGCTTCGAATAGGCTCTAGTACACACAAGATAGCTCAGTGGGTTAGTGCAAATGCAGGTTACTGCAAGCGCCTAGCAGCGTATCACGACAGAAGTCAATAATGATAAACATATACACGTCTAGAGTGGTACCACTAATGTTATCAAATCTCATTAAAGTGCATCAACTGTACAGTTAAAATGTCACACAGATCAACAACGAGTAAACCAGCAATAGAGATAGGAAAGAACGTAAGATGGTTGAAACAATAGGCAGAATGCTGACCCCTACCACTAGGCACAGTTCTGTGTGGAGATCCCCCCCACCTGGGCAACCTGTAAATAAAGATATGTAGCACAAGCCCAGTCCATATATTGGCCCTCATTCCGAGTTAGGACTACACCATGGAGTAAATAGCTCCATGCTTGGCCCTTACAGCCGCCGGTAATCCCTTACCTCCAACCTCGGAATGACCCCCATTGTCCGATAGTCTTACTTCTTCCTATTAAGGTTTTACCCCCCCAGTGTACCTGGTGGAGTAGAGTTCTCCGACGATGCACCGACCGATCCTTCTTGAGTGCCTCCCTTTCAGTCGGGAGCCACGGATCATCGAGAGGTGTCGGGGAACTTGGCGTTGGTGTCGGGGAATCGACGGCCCTTCTTGAGTGCCCTCCCTTTAAGGCAGGAGTCACGGGTCGTCGAATGTCCGACAGTGAACAGGGTAAACTATGGCAGGGAAGTGGCCGCTTCGTTCCTAGCGGTGCCCGTCGACGACAGAGCGTTGGCGTCCTGCAAGGAAGAGGCGTGCGGGGCACCTCGATGACAATAGTTCTGGACCGCAAAGAGATGATGAAGAACTGCGGCGCCTGGATGCCTACGGGCTTTGGCGCGGTATAAGCACAATAACATAACATAACAGCAAGGACGTTGAGTCGTCGGCGTCTCTGCGGTCTGTAGGTGGCGGGAAACCCACCGGTGGATACTCGGCGGTCGGGCCTTCTCCAGCGGGAGACAAGCGGATGACGATGCAGACGAGAGCGTCATATGATCAATGGAAGTTCTTAGGCAAACGGGAGCACAGCGGCGCCGGTCGGCGACGGCGGTCGTTGACAGTGGCGGACAACAGTCCGAGTGCTTCTCCTTGGAGTTCCGCAGCAGTCCCCGTATCGGGTTGGCAGCCTGTCGAAGGTCTGTCTACCAGGGAGCGTTGGCAAAGATCAGCTGTGCACGATGGTCCCTCGTAGCTCGGGAAGAGGGCGCCTTACCAGGACCTCTCTGGGTCAGTCCTTGGAGGCACAGCAGCTTTCAGATTGTGAAGGAGAGCAACAGCAATTCTTCTCGTCCAGCAGGGCTTCAAGGTCAAGCGTCAGTTAATTCAGTTACTCGTCGTAGTGGACTTCAGCTGCTGAACACGATTCCTAGCAGTGAGAGGTCCCCAGATATACTGTTGATCTCCCATTCATTCCGCTGGGTCACACTCAAGCATCCAATCACGACTACGGGCATTCATGCAGGCAGGCAGCCAATCAGGCACACGAGGTATTCAGGCCATTCACTTCTCTCCAGACACGCACAACAAGTTATGTGTATTGGGACCAGTACCGAGCCATTCAACACTCCAAGCTGCATTCATACCGGTTTCGGCAGGGTCGTCTCAGTAATTGTGTCAACCACCAGATACTAGACACCCACAACACAGAATGCATATTCGTCACACACTCTATTCACCCAGGTCCCACCCACAGGAGGTACCCACAACATACATCACCGGGAAGGCTCCAGCTAGTCTGACTGGGCCTTCACAACAACACCATATATGGCACTTCTATCCAACAGCTAGTCAGGGGGAAGGGACAGAGTCAGGGCTTCCCAGGACTTTGGGAAAACAAGGTAATGGGTAATAGAAAGCAAGAGGCCACCGGGGCCATCTTGTTTTCCATCAGGAATCAACTGATCCCAATGGCAGGGCCGGGGTATCCCAAAATGGAGGACACTCCGCGCACCTGTCAAATTCAGCATGGAGCTGCCACCAGCCCATACCCTGCTCTGTGGGCCACCCACAGGGGCCCAAAAACATACACTAGGGGCACAGGGTTGTACCCCCACCAATGGGTGTCATAAGGGTATCCCACGGGTCCGTTCACCAAACCAAAAGAAAGAGAGCTGCACCGCCAGGAGTCCCACATGAACTGCGGGGAAAACACGACAGAACACACGATAAAAAGCAGTAAAGGACAAGGATACGGAGGCCCTGTCCCTCCGATGCATTTCCAGCATCACACTGCTCTTGTATATAAATACTGTAATTTCTTGTGCATTGTTGTGACTATCATATATATATACTTTCTATGACAACATCTGTAACCTTCGTGCCACAACCATTGTAACTCATGCTTTCTTTATACTTTTCATGTATTCCTGTATATCTCCTTCTATTATCACTGTAACCCATGCCTAAAGTATAGTTGTAACATTTCCTCTGGCGGCGCCCAGATAACTTCAGGTTTGTGCGCCTTACAAATAAACAAACAAACAAACTATCCTTTTATGGGGTAGAATCGGAGAATTTCAAAAACGCCAGGCTCTTTACTTTTCCTGAGCGCGACCACTCTGACCATTTCCCCCCTTCTCTTTGTTGTTTTCATTTCACTGTGGATGCTTCCTGCACCCCTTTACTTCCTCTTTCCTTTCTGTGCGCACTTGCACTGTTTATTCCTGTTTTTCTTACTGTGCCCCTGGCTCTTGTCCTTTACTTTCCTTGGGCTACCTTGCACCCTCTTTTCTGTTATTCTTTTTATTGGGCACCTGACACCTTTCCTTGACTCCTCTTGTGCCCCTCTCCTCTCCTGTTACGGGCCACTTGCACCCTTGTGCTTTCCTTAACTTTCCCTGTCCACTCTGATCAGTCTTTTGATTGCTTTCCGCTCCGATCTGCTTTTTGCTTTACTTTCTGTTCCGCTCTGTCACCTTTAACTTTCTGTTTTGCTTTGCTTTCAGCTGCACTTTTAGCCCTTACACTTTCCGCTTCACTCTTACTTTCAGCCTTTATACTTTCTGCTTTGCTCTTGCTTTCAGCCTTTATACTCTCCTTCCCGCATTGCGTTGAGGGGCGGCTCCTTCATGAAATGCGGGGACGAGGTCAGGGTTCTCACCGCCTGACCCTCAGTCACGGCCCAAAGGGAACAAGCACTCTCCTGAACCTGGTCGACAGATGCAGGCAGCGCTTCACCGGCTCCCTGGAGGCACGGCTCCCTCGCCACACTGCAGCCCTTAAACCACACCAGGCCAGTGTTTAGGCATTTCGGATTCCTCCAGCCTGCAGCTCTTGCTTCTCTCTGCTCCTGGGCTCCTCCTGTCCGGACTGTTTACCCAGCTCGCTCATTTGTTTGTGCAAGATCACACCTTTTATAGTGAACAAACCAGTATATGTTTAATTCATTTGGTCCATGCGACCATGTTCATGTGTTGTTGTGCGGATGAGTGAATATGTGAGTATGCGTTCGATCAGCTGAACTTTTTCCTGACTATTTACGATTTTGTTTTGTCCCAACCCTACCCTGTTCAAACATAGCTTTATTCGGCTGTAAAACCATAAAGCATCATAAATCACACAATTCATAAGAAGAAATTATTCTAAAACTAACAATTCATCGGCATACAAAAACATTAAAAGCAGATCACTGCCAGAGTACAATTCCTGGATAAAATGTTGTTACAGTAATACACAAATACCATTGGGTGACACTATTTACAAGACAAAAAACATCTATAGGGCAACAATTAATTGTAAGACAAAATACGTAAAGGAAAACCTACCCGGAATACACAATACAATTTTTGTTTTAATAATGTATCACAACAGTGCAAAATTACGCGTTTTTCGTAACCATGCCCTAAAAACCTATTTGGAAACAAAATAGACTGCATTCAAATCATTGGTGTTTGTAGATAGTTCCACAGCTGTGGCAGTCTGCCTAAAATCCTTTAGCCTGGAAATAGGTGACAGATAGCATTCCCTCAAGTCTTTGTATCTTGGGCAAAACAGTAAAAAGCGAATTATTGTTTTCTATGGTGATCCAGATACCTTACACTGGCAGTCATTGGTACAAGACCATTTTGCTACTGTGTATGTGTGTGCTGCGGTACCTAATGTATGTTTGGTGTGGCAGATTATCATGTGCGGTTTTTGGAATACATTTCATTATGCAGTATATTTTTATATGCAGTCATTATGCAGGATATTTTATTTTGTGTTGTCACTCAGACCTTAATGCACAGTGACTATATAGGAGTGTGTATTGAAGCCCTCAGATGTGCTTGTGTGTTTTGGGAAATATTTTTCATTTTGCGTTGTAATATTTTAGTTTGACCCGCAGACTCTACTGTGCCTGTACGGCAGCCCTAATGCATATTTGATGTTCATTTTGTAGAATATTTATCATTTTGTGTTCTTTCCTATGATCCTAAAGCACATGACTGAACATAGTCCTGTGTATGTTGCAGTATTTATTTTTATTCTATGTGTCCATCGTCCCAAACAATTGTTTGCTAAGGTAAATCATCTCATACGTATTTCATTTTGCTGTGCATTTTTCATTTTGTCCCTCTTACCCAGCGTAACTTAACATAAGTGTGTATGTAGTTTGAAGGCATCATGAAGCAGGCACAGACAACAGGTTGAAGTTTGGTTCTCAAAACTTGTATTCAATTTAAATGCAGGATGAAGTAAGGCCTAATTTGCCCTATGCTAAGATGGGATTTCCCTACCTAAAGAAAACTAAGGATAGTCTGTGTCAGGAAGTCCAAAGCAAATCTCTGTCTGTGTACAAAACCTGTACTTGCCCTCACATCTAACTGCATACAATGTGTAGGGATGTCAGCATCGAAATGAATAGTTTTCAAAATAAAGGTCAGCGCTTATCCAAGCACTTGGCTTGTAATCAGTTTCCCCTTTCCCAAGTTCGAAATAGTTCATAAGGCGCAGGGGTTCCCTTCACCAAGAGTTCAATCCTTCCAGCATTTCAAATCAACACAGTTCGTATGATATTGTTACTGTTCACTAGCTCACATAGATGGTTCAGTTTATTGAATTCACTTCAGAATCACCCAAGAGGTTATTGTAAAACACAAGCTTCTTTATGGGTGCTTCCAGTGACCATTACATACAGGGGTGCACTCGGTCTAGGCGCAGTAGGCGGACCACACAGTCCACCCATTTTAGGTCACACAAACAATACCCCTTTATTGCTTGCTTCTTCCTGAACACTAGGCCACTGCTTCAACTTGCCAGTGATGTCACTTGTGTCACCCTCTCTTGACACTGTACCGTGGCATAGCTGGCCATCATGCACTTGTTGCACTTTCTCAGGGTTATCCTGGCTCCTGCCAATCATATCTCCTTGTAACATGCAGTTCCTTGAAATCTCTTTGCTATTGTAAATGCTTGTTTTGATTGATTGATTGATTTATTTATAGAGCACTTTACACCAAGGCGCTGTACAATGGAACAACAAGATACAAATACCAACAACAAAACTTAACAATGGGAGAAAAAGTTACATCTTGAATCATTCAACAAAACAGTGCAAAGAGCAATTAACTGACAGGGGGGAAGGGGAGAGGGAAAAGGTGGGGGGGTAGGAGATGGATAGGGCGAGGGAAAATGGAAGGAGAGAGAGAGGAGTAGGAGAGGGGGGAGAGGGATCAGATGAAGGAAGAGGAGGGGGGTGGGGGAAGTGGAGAGGGCAGAGGGGGAGTTTTCAAGGAGGAGAATGGAGGAGGAGGGTTTTAAGGGAAGTGCGAAATGAGGTGAAGGTTGTGGTAGAGCGGATTGTGAGAGGGAGCGAGTTCCAGTGCAGAGGTGCAAGGAGTTGGAAGGAGCGGAAACGGGAGGAAGCACAGGGGGATGGAGGTACAGTGAGAAGGAAATGGTCAGCGGAACAAAGGGAGTAGAAGGAGAGAAGGGAGGAGAGATAAGGAGGAGCAAGAACATGGAGGGATTTGAAGACAAGGCAGAGAAAGTAAAATTTTAGCTGTAAGTGGAAAGGTAGCCAGCCAAGGTGAAAGAGTGAGGAAGAGATGGAGTCACGGGAGGTAAGGAGATAAAGGGTACGAACAGCAGAGTGGTATATGGATTTAAGAGGGGCAAGCTGAGATGCAGGAAGTCCAAAGATTAGGGAAGAGCAGTAGAAGAGGCGGGAAAAGATGAGAGAGGAAATTAGGAGTTTGGTGGCGTGGAATGTGAGGGAAGGACGGATTTTGCAAATATTGTAGAGGTGGTATCGGCAGGAGTGGGAGGTGAGTGAAATGTGTTGTAAGAAGGTGAGAGAGGAGTCGAAAAAGAACGCCTAGATTACGAGCTTGGGGGGAGATAGGAGGAAAGGGAAGTAAATGAAAGGGGGCGGGGAGGGAGGGGGAAGAGAATTAGAGAGGAAGAAAAGGACTTCGGTGTTAAGAGCGAGAAAGCGGGAGGGCAGGAGGAGAGCTTAAGGTGGAGGTCAGGCGAGAAGGAGGAGAAAGAGAGAAAAAGTTGAGTATCGTCAGCATAGAAGTGGTGGGAAATGCCAAACGAGGAGATGACAGGGGCAATGAGGGAGGTGTAAAGAGAGAAAAGGAAAGGACCAAGTACAGAGCCTTGAGGAACACCATAGCTAAGAGGAAAGGAAGGAGAGGTCTGGCCTCCCCATGATACAGCAAAGGAACGGGAGGAGAGGTAGGAGGATAGCCATTTTAAAACAGGGCCTTTAAATCCGAAGGAGGAAAGAGTATGGAGCAGGAGTGGATGATCGACAGTGTCAAAAGCTGCAGAGAGATCAAGTAGAATGAGGATAGAGGATTGCTTGGCATGTCGAGCAGAGAGGAGTGAGTTAAGGATAGAGGTGAGAGCAGTTTCAGTGGAATGGTTGGGACGGAAGCCAGATTGGAAGGGAGGAAGGAGAGAGGATGAAGTGACAAAGGATGAGAGTTGAGGGTAGGCAAGGCGCTCAAGAAGCTTAGAAAGGAAAGGTAGAAGAGAGATAGGTCTGTAGTTGGCAGTGAGGAGTGGATTGGCAGAGGCTTTCTTAAGAATAGGAATAATCGTTGCATGTTTGAAAGCATAGGGAAAGGTTGATGAGGAGAGGCAGGAGTTGAAGAAAGTGGTAAGGTAAGGGATAAGAAGAGGGTAGATCTTTGGGATACGAATGGAGGGGAGAGGGTCAGAGGGGGCGGACATGGGGTGGGCTTTGGATAGAAGGGAGGAGACTTCAGAAGGGGAAACAGGTGAGAAGACGGACATGGAAGAAGAAGAAGGAGGAGAGGGGGGAGGAGGAGAGGGGGAGTCAGAGAGGGAGTTCATTTTTTGCCAGAGTGTGAGGATTTTGGAGGAGAAGAAGTTGGCAAAGTCAGAAGAAGAAAGTGTGGAATTGGTTGTGGGATCAGGAGTAGGAGGAGAGAGAAGACGGGAGAGAGTTTGAAAAATCCGACGAGGGTGGGAGGCTTGAGACTGGAGAAAGTTAGAGTAGTAGGAGGATTTGGCCGCTGCAAGACAAGAGTTGTAAAGTGCATGGTAAGAAAAGTAAGAGGTTTGATTAGAAAGCGAGGGAGTTTTGAGCCAGAGTCTCTCTAACCGCCAGAGAAGGCGCCGCATAGAACAGAGATGGGAAGTAAGCCAGGGTTGAGAAGGCTTCCGAGTAGGACAAAAGGGAGAAAGAGGGTAAAGTTGATCTAGGGCAGTGGAGATAGAAGAGGAAAGGGAAGAGAGAGCCTCGTCTGCAGAGAGCAGAGCAAAGTCATGGGGAGATGGAAGAGAAGCTGAGCAGGTGTCGGAAAAGAGGGTAGCGTCGAAGTCACGAAGGTCACGACGCAAGTAGATTGGAGGGGAGGGATTAGCAGTAGTGGAGTGTGAGAGAGGAGAAAGGGAGAATGAAAGTAATGCATGGTCTGAGAGATAAACAAGAAGAGAAGAGACGGGAGAGGGATAGGAGGAATTGAAGATGAGGTCAAGAGTGGAGCCAGAGGAGTGAGTAGGGGATGAGGGAAGGGGGAGAGGAGGTAGGAGTCGAGGATGGAGAGGAGGGGAGAAGATTGAGGGGGAGGAGGAAGATGGATATTAAAGTCGCCAAGTACAGATAGAGGAGAGGGGGAGGGAGAGATAAGTGAGAGGAGGTGATCCAGGTCTTCATAGAAGGAAGAGAGAGGGCCAGGGGGACGATAGATGATCAGGAAGGAAATAGGGTGGGGAATGGAGAAGGACTTGTAGAGGAATTCAAAGGAAGGGAAAGAGGGGGGAGTTGGGGAAGAAGAGGATGAGATGTATTTGGGGTGGAACAGGAGACCAACCCCTCCACCACGGCCAGAGGGGTGGGGGTGTGAATAAAGGAGGAAGAAGAGGTTGTTAAGGAGGTGGGGACAGAGGTGTTATGAGGGGGAATCCAGGTTTCTATAAGACAGAGGAAATGAAGGTTGAGGTGAAAGAATAAATCAAGGGTAGCTGAAGTTTTATTACAGATGGATCTGGCGTTCCAGAGAGCAGTGTTCATGAGGGTAGAGTGGTTGGCAGTGGGGGGGGTAAAGAAGGTTAGGGCGGTGAGAGAAGGAAGGAGGGTAACTGGAGGAGTGCGGGTGAGGATAGTGAAGAGGACTAGGCATAAGGAGGAGAGAGGAGAGTAGGAGGGAAAGGGGAAGGTGGAAGAGTGGAGAGAGGGGGGAGAGTGAGGTGGAAGGGAGTTATGGGAGATCGCATACCAAAGGACATAGAGAAGGACAAGTAGAGAAGGGCCGTAGTTGTAGGAGTTAGGAATGTGGGGGGTAGAGACCAGTGTGACAGTTACAGAAAGGGGGGAGGCGGTGGGCAATGTAGGACCAGGAGAAGAATGGGGTGTGGAAAGTGACATGGGAAGGTACTGGATGGTGCCAAAGGTGGACACGGGTCTAGTGATGAGAGTTGGCCGGTGGGGAGAGTAGAGTCAGAGGGAGCAAGCACTCAGAATTGTAGTTGGAGGAGTCCAGGTATGGGATGGCGCCAGAGGTGGACTCGGGGCCAGTGATGAGAGATGGCCCGGAAGGAGCCAAAAGCGTCAAGGGGAGCAGGCACTTGAAACTGCAGTTGGAGAAGTCCAGGTGCTTGAGGCAGGAAAATGAGGTGACAATTTTGGACTGCCACCAGGTGGTCACGGGACCAGTGTTGAGAGATGACCTGCAGGAACCATTAGAGTCAGAGGGAGTAGGCCCTCGAAGATGTGGTTGGAGGAGACCAAACGCATTGTAGGGCAAACACACTTCAGGCAGGCCGGACCGCTGTAGGTGGCACCAGGGTAGAATGGAGGAATCCCAGGCAGCTGCAGCCCACAGTGACTGCAGGTTCACTAGTTGACAAGGTGGTCCAAAGCAGGAAGCAAAGCGAGGGAGAAGCAACGTTCAGTCCAAAAGTGCCGGGTGAACCAAGGACTGTAGAAGCAGAGGTGGAGCTGGAGAATGAGGCAGGCTGGTTCCACACTTAAGTGAGGAGGAGTGGAGGAGGGCAGGATGAAGATGGTGGGACTCAGGGCACTGTGAGGCGGTGTAGATGGGGAGGGATCAGGTGTCGGTGAGGAGGCTCATGGAGCCGTCTCGCCCCTGTCAGGACACAGGAGGGGGAAAACCAAATGGAGGCTCCAAGGGCTGCCGTAGAGGAGCAAGGATGTCAACAGTTCAGGCTGCTGTAGACACTCCAGGACACCAAAAACCTCAGTCAGTCCACACTTGAGTGAGGGGGAGTGAAGGAGGGCAAGATGAAGATGGTGGGACTCAGTACGCTGTGAGACGGTGTAGATGGGGAGGGATCAGGTGCCGGCGAGGAGGCTCATGGAGCCGTCTCGCCCCCATCGGGACACAGGAGTGGGAAAACCAAATGGAGGCTCCAAGGGCTGCCGTAGAGGAGCAAGGATGTCAACACTTTAGGCTGCTGTAGACACACCAGGACACCAAAAACCTCAGTCAGGGGGGAGCACAGAAGGAACAGGGCCCGTGTTAGAGAATGAGGGAGGCCGGACTCGCTCCCGAATGGAGGTGGCGGGCTGACGTCAAGATGGCAGCACCTCAGACCGCTGCTATTCCGTCAGATCTATTTTCTATTTTCCAATATAGTGCAGTTCTTTTGAATTCTCTTGGCTTTGGCCAGTGCTCATTTTCTCATATAATGCAGTTGTTGGTATCAGCTAGATTTTCAAACTTTCTTTCACTCCACTCAATATTCAAAAGTGCTCAAAACTTGCTTTCACTTTGTTCAGTATTCATATAACTGCTTGTTTCGGTTCAAATTAATGTTCATTGCCTGTTTTCCATATCCGCCTGCTAGCCCGGTGTTTTACCATCTTGGTACATTCACCTATCAGACCTTACAACTGCAAGGTACTCTGCTCCCACAGGTTCACTCCTTCCCGTGCAGTACCTCGCCTGTTCTCCCAGTGGCTCTCTGTGATGCTGCTCACCCCGCCATGCTCTTCCTGCAGCTTCTGATCACAACCACTTCGCTTGGTCACACCTGTCTCCCTTTCGCGGTCTGAACACCGGCCTCCAGCTTCCATCAGCTGCACTTTCCATTGCACAAATTCTGCATCGTCTAACGAGTCTCGAGCGCCCAACTTGCCACACCGCTGATCCGGAGTGGACCGTCTGCACCCAGCAGTCCGTAGCCAGGCCTCCACAGCTGCCTCCATTTCCACAATGATTTCGGCTTTTAACTTTCTGCCACCATGATTGTCCAAAAAGGACTAGCCCGCTCACTGCTGCAACAGTAATCCTGCCTTACTCTTGCTATCCTCCTCCTCGTCTCAGTACTCAGCTGAGTATGGTATGTATGTGAATTATTAAAATGAAGATGTGTTGCTGTAGTTGTTCTCTTCCTCATCCAAGTAGTGTACTAGTGTTTCTTAGGGATTAGCAGGGAAAGGGCTGACAATAGCCTATAAAGGCTTGAGGGATAGAGGGTTCATAGTAAAAAGGAAATGGGGGATACCATTTCTCACCTAAGGACATTCTCTACTCACTCCCCAAGTATCCTCCACCCAAGTGATCCTCACATATCCACCCCCAGGGTCAGGATGCAAGAGTGATGACCTTTCCTTGGCCACCTGAGAGGAGGATCCAGGTGGAAAAGAAGTGAGGACGCCATCAGGTTCCTCACAGTATGGGATGCAGATGTTTTGTGTAATTTGAACAATATTTGACCTTTTATTTAGCGCCTCTGACCGCATACACACATGACTAAATGGGTGTGTTTGTGTTTTGGGTGCTGTGGATGTTTTAATGAGTTTTGCTGTATACATATAATTCTGTTTTGTCCCTCTGCATCTACTGTGCCTGCTCACCGATATCAATATAGTTTTTGGGCCCTAAAGAGTGGATATATCAAGTATGGCTGATGAAACATCTGACATTTTTGCTGAATGCACTGTGTGGCAAGAACAGTGACGTGGTTTTGTCAAAGGGTTGGAGGCCTCTCCCAGCTGGGCATGGGAGCCTTTTCAGGGAGGAATCTAGAGCCAAACCTACCAAAGCAAATGGACGATGGCAGCAGAGAGGGACCCAATTCCTGCCCCTCGCCTTGTGCCAGTATTTAAGTTTGCAGAACATTATCTCCAGCCTTGCCTCTTGATCCAGCTACTGCCCAGCGTTTGTCTTTACTTTTAGGAAGCCATGGAGTGATGGCTAAAAACAAACGAGAAGGCAAAACGAGAGAACCAACACAGCACCCTACACTCCAAACGGGAAAGAAGAGTCTAAAAGAACTGCCACACCCACATAGAACCGAGCAAAGCAGTGCATTTGCCCGACCTGGGGGTGATATAGAAGTACACACAGAAACACACAGAGAATTCTAAACCTGATAGTGTATAAGGTGTTTAAATGGATGTGTAGGTTATCATTGCACCTCACCCAAGTAATAGATATACATATCCCTTCTAATTTTAAACTCTTTAATGACAAAATCCAAAAATAAAAAACTACTCCAATAGAAAAACATTTTTTCATGATTATCGATACGAATTTGGAATAACACCAACAACTGCAACACATATAACACAAGAATTCAATATTGTTATACATCAATTGAACAGATAATGAATTCATGTGAAACATATATAATGAATACAAATGAGAGCCCATAAAAGGCAAGTACTATGATGTCACAAACAATGATTTCACAAACCTAGTTTGTACCAGCACCATAACAATGATTGTATATGAAAAAATGCATTACAAACCCTGATAAAAGGTGCACAAGAGTAATTTTCACAAAACCAACTTCATTGCATCACCAAAAACAGCCTGTAGCACGAAACACTTATATACATTGTTGGGATGCTAGTGAAATTCCCCAACCGCGGAAAGAGGTTTAGGCTGTGGATATTGCATTAGCAAGAAGAACTCGTTACTTAGTGTGAGTATTTTGCCGTTTATTTTGGCAGTCCTGTAAATGTGTTATTTGTAGTTAGCGTGCGTGGACACACTTTAGAGAGCATCTCAGAGCCTTACATGATGCAAGAAGGAGCAACAATGTAATAACTTTGCTTATTATATTTAGAGGCTAGAATATGTGGTGTAATTTCATATCCAGGAAAGGGTTCGGTAACAGGTGGAAAGATAGTGGAGGTGTCCAGCAGTGAGGTTAAGGGTCGTGTTGTAGTAACACGAGGGCTTTGTGCCGCGTGAGCAGGAGTTCTGCCATTTTGTATTAGTCCTTGGTACAAGGTGCAGCTTAGAGAAGTTAGCTAGAGAATTAGGCCGCCTCTCAGAGCTTGTGTTCTGTCCATTAAATTAGAACGTAAGCATCCTTCCCCCAGTGAGGGTGCAGACAGCCAAGGATATGGAGAATGGGAGACGCGCAGCGCAGATAGCAGTTTATTGTGCCAGGCCGAGCAGCTCACAGGAGCTGAGAATGGAATGTTGGTTTTGGACGATTAGATTAATGCTGCCACTGTGAAGGACGAATCTCATAAGAGCAAAGCTTGGTGTCAGGTGTTGCCAATGTGTTGAGCTAGGTTTGGAGTAATACTGCCCCCATTGAGAAGTGGCCATTCCATTTGAACTACAGGTGTCTGAGCAAATAGGGCAAATAAATATGAGAAATTCCTCCCCAAGAGCGGTGCCTTGCTTGCTTTTTTTAAATAAAGCACCTGGTTCCCAAACAGAGATAAAGCAGGAGGCATACTAAGGAAGTAACGTGTTCTAAAACGGGAGTAGCAAGAGGTGATGCCAAAGAGTACAGCTGCAAGGTTAAAGAGGCTAGCTGGGACTACCAAATTGTCTGGTCTCATGAAGAAACCATTGTATTACCAGGCACGGTAGTCCTTGTTGTTCGTATTTGTTCCCTGATTGGGACCTGTCGAGGGCGAGGGGGGCATGCACATCACGAGTAGGGCAAAGATACCTAGACCAATAAGGAGACTCCATTGTTGCAACAAAGTACCTGACTATAGTGGACCAATCACATCACAATGTTTTCGGTTGACTCCACAGTTAGGTAATCTTGTAAGGGGTTAAATTTAAATACGCACAACCAATGGGGTAATGAACGATAGGGATGTTTAGATTTTTGTGTAGGTGCTAGCCAATGGGGAACGTGGGATTATGTTGTATCTGATATGTTTTGCTTAGCGATTTTCCACTATAAAAGATGTAACTTAAAATGGACGTTGCGAGCTTGCGTGCAGTTCTCAGTTTTACTGACTGACTGACACTCCTGGCCGTTTTTGCATGTAATAACATTTAGTTTCTCTTGCAAACTGTGCACTACTTCTTGACCCCCTTGGAGTTGTTTTTATCAATAGGTTTTTGGTCCTACCATACTCATTTGGTGACCCTGACATGTTTCTATATCCTCCATGAGGCTAGTGGATTACCTGCCACGCTTCCTGAGTTGCTGCCCCAATTTGCAGGGACCAGTCCATGTGCACACTCTGAGGAGGACCACAAAGGCCGTGTTGCCAGACCCTTGGAGCAGGGTGTTGCGCCCAGCTGTGCGGGCGAATGGAGGTGGGCACCACATCAGAGAGCTTGGAAAAACGCTTAGAACATGAGTGCACCATTCAGAATCAACAAAGGGGAGGCAGTTGTAGGTTGAGTATGTGTGATAGTGTGAAGAAAGAGAAGGAGAATCTCTTTGAAGAAGAGCAAAGACCACGTGGTGACATTATATATGTTATCGAGTAGTGGAAAAGTGAATCTCCTCTGCAACGGGGAACAATGACTTCGTAGTAGTGTAGTAGTAGCAGTAAAAGAGAAGAATTGATGTGGGATATCCCCTCTTAGGAAAGACAGGACCTGGTATCCCTACGCTCCAGAGTGAAAGGTTTGTGAGGAGGGTTGAGTTCCCTCATCTCCAGAGAAAGGAGACAAATGAAGGATCTACACCACTGTGTAAATAACTGTGTTTTTATGTGATGATTTAGTTAATACATCTGTATATAAGAGTGAGCTGGTGTGGGGTGGTGGTTGCCCATTTGTGTGGATAGGGGTTGTGTTCTGATGAGTGTGTGATTAAAAAGGTTTTGGGACATGGGGTTTGGATTCGGGGTGTGTGCAGGGGGAGTTGTGTTGTTGAAGCATTGGGAGGGAGTGGAGTAATATGCCTCTGGATCAGTGATTGGTAAACATAGGGTTTTAAATAAGGTTAGAATTGCAAAGGAATATAACAAATGTGTACAGCGCTGCCGTGGTATAAGGAGAAAATCCTGAAGTATCATCGCGAGTGGGTTCAGGGGACCGAAGGAAGGATGTTTAAATCTTGGCCCGAGGAGGGCACACACGATAAAGCAGTCCTTGAACATATGTATATGTGTCTGACATCAAAATATAAAGCAAAAATGTGAAAGATCAGGCAGAGTATACTCGAATTGTGTAAAATGTTTGAAGATTTAGAGAATGCCCCTGACAATAGAAAGAAGAGAACAGACCCAGTACACATTCATTGCGCCACCCCCACAGTCCTGCCTCCTTATGGGTTCTTTCCTCTACAGACTGCCATTGGACACACTAATCCCCAGTATGCGCCCCCCACCGAGCCCAGGCAGGGAACCCCAGCGGTATGTAACGATACAAAACGGGACCCATTGATTATGGAAGTAGAGAATAGGGTGCAGAGAGAATTAGAAACGGTGCTGAAGAAAAAAGAGGAGGAGATAGCACAAGGACTAAGGGAGAGGCAGAGCACAGTAAATGGCGCAGATAAGTGGATGGTGGGAGAGATTCTTTTCAATATAGATGGCTAGGACATCGGGGATATTCAGGTAGCGACACATGAGGAAAACACCAATTCAGGGGGAGACCCATACGGTCCGCTGCAGGGGAGCGCATGTGCCAATAGTGTAGATTATGACTCTATAGGTACCGACAGGGAAGTGGAGGTCACAGAAGCAGAATTGGTGACAGATGAGGAATGGAGGAAGATCAAGGGAAGGACATAGAGCAGGGATACCATGGGGCCCAAGGCTGAGAAAGCGTCAGGGGCAAAATGCAAGAGGGGAGGGAGTATCCCACAGACCATGAAGACGGGGGCACAGTTCCCATTGTTGCACAAGGGACTAGGAAGAGCACACTATGCGCTCAGGCAGCATATGGAAAGAAACAACTTAATGAAGGCACTACTCTCACTCACAGCGTGGGCGGACAAGTGATATATGCACTAGAAAAGCAGACACCAGGGATCACATTAGCTGTAGGGGACAAGAAAAGTTTGTTCACCACGCTGCTGGGGGAACAGGCATGCACAATATGGACAAAGGCGGGGTATTCAGAGGTACAAATGGACAGTGATGATCAGGGTGGAGTGCCATTTAACAATTGTCGAGCACACATATGGAAAGCTTTGAGGGTAGCATACCCAGACACACCAGACATAAATTCAATCATGACCGACACTGTGAAGGCAGACGAGGATACCACCCTGTATATCAATCTGATTCAGGATATGTGGCGAGCAGAGATAGAGGAAGCTTGGGACAAGAATATAGCTATAGTTCATCACAAGTTACGTAAGGGTCTCCTGAAGGAAATGCAAAATTATTTAGACAAGGTGGATGGTATTGAGGCGAAGGGATGGGTTAAAATTCAGGCACAGATATTACATCAGTGTAGATGGAGATACGCGAAGGAGAAGGCGAAGGAGATACTGGAGCAAGCACAAAGTGCAGAAGCTAAACTGGTACAGAAGAAGGTAGCTAAACTAAGCGTGGAAGGGGCTACGATTAGTAGCAACACAGAAGGGCAGCCCAATCAGAGACAGGTGCAGGAATGGGTCGAGGGGTACACAGATGACAGAAGGGAAATGGGAAGTTTCCAGAGGGGAAGAGGAGGGTTTCAGAGAGACAGAGTAGGACCTTTCGGAGGGATGAGGCCTAGATTTGGAGGACAGTGAGAATGCAGAAGCAGCCCACCCTATTCTTATGGCCACCACACCTATGTTAGCAAACCAGCGTTTGCGCACACCTATCACCGCCATCCAAGATGCTACCCCCAGTTGCCCCATACGCCCCAGGTCCCATGCCCGCCCCAACCCACGCCGCAGTACCACTGCAGCAGTTTCAGCACCCTATGCTCACACAGCCAATTCAGTACCCAGCACCGAACGTCACACAGTCATACATGCAGCAACCACCCCAGACCACTACACGGCCATGAGACAAAAATCCCTTCCACAAGGTACAGTGACGCATTACACCAGAGCAACCGTTTCATGGGGCAAACCCTACCCACTCCTTAGAACACACCTTGATCCCCAGTAGGAAAGCCCACAGAGAGCTCTGACGTGCCCAGTTCTGCCTGTCACTGCCAACCTGGAAGAGGAACCCCAGGTAGGAGTACGGAGAGGAAATAAAACATTCACATTTATGGTTGACACAGGAGCTACAAAGTCCTGTATTAGGGAGTGTAGGTAAGATAATGGACACATGGATTATCTGGGGCAATTATGTTGGTTCCTTTCACTGAAGATTTACCCATCACATTGGACACACAGAATGTGTCTGCTCCCTTATTGTATTCAAAACATACCCCAGTCAACCTTTTGGGCAGGGATCTCCTAAGTAAACTAATTATGACTATTGCATTTACCGGCGCAGGCGTAGTGCGCTTAACACCAGGCATATACCATGCTAGAGCTGCCGCAATAACACAAGCACTGTACAGCGACGTACCACAAGGGGAGTGCCCTTACATCCAGATTTGGTTTTATATAGGGTGCCAGTTTTTTTAGGATGGGGGCCAGGAATAAAAGATAGGCTGCTACGTGTGCCTACCGAATTTCTGTTCATTGCAGCAGTAACCCAGGAAAATGCCCCAGGCGCGATCATAACATTAGATTTGGAAGCAGTGATCATGAAAAAGGATAAAGTATTTCTGTCAGGTACAGGTGACGAAGGGGATGAATGGTGCACAGTTTTGTGCATTGACCCAACACAGCCAATGAGGAACATATCTGACTAACAGCTATTCCAGGATGCCGAAGAAACCGGAGAAATGATTTTTGAAATATGCATACCCTGCCAAATTATGATTTAACACAGAAAGGTACCCCACACTATGCTCTTTGCGACACCATTGCCTTCACACTTACAGGAGGATACGGAGAAGGTACCTAGTAACTTATGGACTAGTAACCCCCATGATGTAGGATTACTAAAGAGCATAGGGGCTGTTTTTATCAAACTGAAGCAAGGCACAGTGTTACCCAGAGTACTACATTATCCCCTGTCATAAGAGGCGGATGTAGGGATTTAGAACACCATTGCAGCATTATGGAAACAAGGCATAATACCGTAATTAAAGTCCCCATGCAACGCAGCTATATACACTGTGAGAAAAGCAAAGAGTTCAAGTTGGAGGATGATACAGCCTTCGGCCCTTTAGATAGCATTGTGGAGGCAGAATTCCCAGTGGTCCCCAATCCCGCCACAATTATTTGCAAAATACCAACTGAAGCGACACACTTTACTGTCATAGATCTCAAGAATGCATTCTTCTCCATTCCACTACACCCAGATTCCCAATATCTCACAGTGTTTACTTACTGGTGGCAGAGATTCTAGCACACAAGCTTACCTCAGGGGTACTGTGATTCCACAAGTAGTTTCAACAGTGTGCGACAAATGGATTTGGGCTACATACAGGTATCGAGTGCAATCATTCAGTATGTAGATGGCCTTCTGGTCTGCAGCACTACAGAACAGTGTATGGCAGATTCAGTGACACTTGTAACATTTCTTGCAGAAAAGTGGTACAAAGTAGACAACAATAAAATGCAGTATTACCATAAAAAGGTTGTATACCTAAAAAATATCAGCAGGAAGCAAAGTAAGCAACCACTGTACAACACACACCACAGCCGTCCACAGTTGAGGAGCTGCAACAGTTTTTAGGATTATGTAATTATTATTGTAGGTCATGGATATTTGATTCCAGTTACACCAATCCCTTGCTGCAAGGGCTAAAAGAAGCACAGAAAGTTAAGGGAATGATTACCTGGACAGGAGTAATGGTCACATGCTTTCAGGAACTCAAGAATTTGATCAGCTATGTCCTTGTGCTGGCAACACCAAATTATGCAAAACAATTGTTCCTGTTCTCACATTCTAATGACCAAGTAATGATGTCCTGGAATCAGACAATGAGACATACTTCTTGAAAGAGCTATTCAAAGAAATTACCTCCCCATTGGGCATAAAGCACAAACTATGTTCAGTTAACCACCTGCAAACCAACAGAATTTTAAAGTGTCTTAATGGTTTATTAAAACAGCGCCTGTCAAAAAAGTGTCACTCTTTAGGTAAGAACTGACTCCACTGTCTCCCATTTGCGTTGTTTAGCCTCAGTAATCAGCCAGGGAAGGAGCATCATTTGAGCCCTCATGAAATAGTTATGGTTAGGAGGCTGCACACACCACTCACACCTGCCCGCACATCCTCAGAGGCTCACAGACCAGCTGATATATTAGTGGAGTAGTTTCAGGGCTTTCCTACATTAAGCAAATGTGTTGTCTCTCAACCGCTTGCATTCCATTCCCAACAGCCGGCTGCAACAGACACGGTCGACCCAGCTCCTCTGCTAAAACCTCAGCTCTTCCCAGGAGATTCAGTATTCATCCGCCAGTAAGTGGAACATCATGTGCTACCACTGACATTACAAGGCCTACTACTCTACACCATCTGCAGTGAAGATTGAAGGACTGAAGAACTGGCTCCACCTCAGAGACATCAGAAAGGACACCTGTACCGGCCCTCCTCACCAGGACACACAAGATGGTCAGCCCTAACAGATGACTTTTGCCCAGATGTATTTGACAGTTCTGCAAAGACTGTGTTGTGGGGTGAAATGACCCCTGAATGTAAGACATAAGAAGGCCAGAGTCAGTTATGAGGACTCCCCAACTTCTCAGGGCTGCAACAAAATCATGTGGAAATAAGGCCCTGCATTTCCATAAAAATGTTAATTGCCTTAAATAAAGGAAAGACACATGGCAGAAGTTGCCAAATTATGGGAGAACTGAAGTCACACTCGCAGAAACCACAGTCCACAGAACCCTGAATGGGATGTCAGCATTGTGAGCTACACTTGCAATGAAGCAGAAGCATTCTGGCAGAAAAGGTAAAGAAAATGTGTAAATCCATTTTTCCTTTAAACTAAAGATATTCTCCTAAAGATGGGTGCACAACTTTCAACAGAAGAGTTTGGATTCTGTCATGTTGTGAGCCTGAACTGGGTTAAACTGCTGCAGAATATGAAAGCTTTTTCACAGCTGGAACTTCACAAAGTGACATTTCAGTTGTGCCTTTCAAATGACATTCTGAGCATCCAGATGTACACCTACATATATAATTATGTTGCCCTCCTGTAACCACTGTGTGCAGGGAACTACTTTGCAAGGGTTTACTTGTTAAAATTGTGGGCATTTCCAAGAGTGTATTTGAAATTAAAATATTTTCAGTGGGAGTTAGGCAGAATCCTGGTTTTATTTCTCTGCTGGGTCTTCAAATGTGAAACTAGAGTTCAAAGCTTGTTGTCATGGGAATAGAGGCACGGCTTATCTTCAAACATGAGGCCATTCTATTAAAAATACAACCTTAAATTCCAGGGGAGTTCAGATTTGTGGTTCAGCGAGATAAGAAGTGCCCTGCTCTCCAGCAGTTTATGATCCAAACCTTTTAGGCTGAAATAAAAACATGCCTTAGCTGGCAATTAGCCCTTTGAATCTCCGAGCAGACCCCCTCTTGACGTTACAGCCAGGAACAGACCCGGCCAGGGTTAATTTAGGTGACACCAACATACCAAAAGGTATGACAATAAATGTAATGTGGCCCTCTATATGAATGTGGGGACCATAAAAATGTAAGATGTGATCCATATTACACCCACTGAGCGCCATATTCTTCATTAATATAGTTCGGGAGGAAATGAGAAAAAACTGTATCTTCGTACCAGTAGGTTGCACAGACACCTGACAAAGCTTATGTGATTCACCGAAAATAATAGTGTTAAAAAATGCCTTCATATGTGAGAAAATATGGAGATTAATGGCATTTGTCATGCAGTGAGATTTCTATGTGCAAAAACCAGACAAGCCCTCCTGTCAGAGTGAGATGATGGATAGGTCTCCTCCTCTGATTTTCCAAAACACGCCCACATTTTCTGGACCTATCAGCCCACAGATGGGAGTAGACTTTTGAACAGTGCCCTATCCCTCCTGTGTGAGCTATGACACATTTCAGATGTCACTTACACTATAACTAGGTAACTTCACCTCAAATCAGGACTCTCCCTACTAACTAATATGGAACCATCCTGGCACAGTGAGGCCTAAATCTTGCAGTGGAGCCAGGAGGTGTAGCAGCTGACTTGGGACCCCTTTGGAGCACAGAGAGAATCCTTGACTGACCCCCCTGGCTGTCCCAGCAGTGGTGCTCTGATGCTCCCTGAGGCCACATTCAGCCCTCTCCTGTAAGTATCAATATCCCAAGCCATAGATTGCATAAGCCCTATCCTTTTCAGCATTGCCATAGAGATTCCCCATTGAAAAATCCCTTTTCTCATTTGTCTGTTCATTTAAATAATTTTCCTGTTGAAGAATCCGTTATTTGTCTGTGCCTTGTAGTCATTTTCTCTTTGAAGAATGCTTTATTTGTCTGCCGTTGGAGCCATTTTCCTATTGAACAATCCTTTATTTGTAGGTGCATTTTAGTCAGTTTCCCATTGAGAATGCCCATTGGCCTGTGTAGATCCTCAGTATATTTTTCTCAGTAAATCAATGAATTTCCCCATTTTTTTCACAGGATTGGGATAGTTGGAATGAGAAACCAACTATCTCTACCTAGTGCATTGTGAATTATTATAAGTTATAAGGTGCTTCCCAAAAGAAGTAATCCCATTGTGAGCTGAAAACAAATGTGTCCCTGTGTTTAAATTGTGCCCTACAAAACGAATTTCCATCTGCAACTGTATTTTCCCCTGGCTCTGCCATCCTAATCAATTTTCCTTTTGTAAGCTATTCTTTTGCCTAGAGCCTACCTGTTATTTACCTGCCATTTTTACTAAAAACCGATTTTCCTATTGTGAGTTTCCCATTGCTCGGAGCTTGCCTGTCATTGTCAACATCAGTGAAAATGAATTCCCATTTGCATTCTTCTTTTCCATTGCCCATGTGTTGAATCTCCTAAAAAACGATTTTACTACTCTGTTTTTATTTTCCCTGGTGTGCTGACAAGTATTCTCGAATACCCGGGCTGTCTCCTAAGTGTAAGCAAGATGAATTCCCTTCTATTCTTTCCCTAGCAGATGTGTTAAATCATTAAAATCCCATTTTTCATTGCGCTCTAAAACAAAATTTCCCCTTTTTTGCTGGTTCCCCATCTTGTGTCTCTGGGCACCACCCCAAAACCGATTTGTCCCCTGTATTCCTACTTCCTGCAACTGTCTTCCATTCGAAGGAATCAAGTCCAATTGATGTTTGGGGGTTGAGTGTCGCAGGGGGAGTTCTCCTTCTTGCAATCATTTTGAGTTGAATTGTTTTCGTCTTGCTTTGTCATTAAAAAAAGGAAGTAGTATCATAGTTTAACCTGGTTGCTTACTAGAAGTCTGTGCATTTGTGTTGCCACATCAGTGGTGGCTGTTGTAATTTGCTTATTCTGATTTGATATTCAATAATAAATTAATAATTTGATAACACACCGGCCTGGTTCTTAGTCTACTGTGACACAGAGTGCTGGTGGAGGTTGGGTGCGAGACGGGTTGGAGGCCTCCTTAACAAAAGAATCAATATTGTAGAAATAAAAAGCGTTTGTATTGTCCGCCACATTCATTGTAGGGGAAATAGATCCCTGGCTTGCTTGTGCCGTGCAATATATTGTGACAAATTTGGGGGCTTGAATCCGGGTTTGGAGAAGTGTTTTCACCCGTGACAGTGCAGTACAGCAGACTAGCCCATTGAAAGTATTGTTACATTTAGTGGATAGAAAGCTGGGTGCCTTGTGAAGGCGCCAGCCAAAATTGTACCCAAAGAATCAGGGATGTGTCTAAATAAAATATTGTGAATACAAACTAGGCAGGAGCAGGGTTGAGATTTCCCCCTTGCATAGAAAACCTCTCAGGGGCAGAACACATTTCACAATGAGCACTGTAGAAATTAACGTGGCTAGGAATAACCTCCTATTCTAATTGTTCATTAAAGGTGAATGGGCGTACAAAAACATGAAGCCCGGCAATCTAGAATGATGCGAGAGGTGACCTCTATAAATCTGGATGTGTGGCAGGATATTGGCCTGTTCCATAAAGCTCTGACAGATGTCTATGTGACGCAGACCGCTAAAGGTGAGCAAATTAAAATGGTCCAGCTCACTGCATAAATGCACTTCCATATGATCATTATGGAAGAAAGATACCAGTAGAGTGTAGCCTCTGTGAAAAATCTGAGTTATTGGATCAAGCACAGAAAGAGATAAGGCAGGTAGAGGAGAAAGTGCTACAGAGCCAGAATTCTGAGTTAAAATTAGGAGACATCATTCAGCAGCTAAAGGATGAGTTAGTGGCACAGCAACAAATGAACTCAGAGCGAGTCTCAATTTTCTGCACTATGACAGGAGTGTCAAGAAGTGGTTGAGAATCTGAGATTAAGTGAGGAGAGGAGTGTCAACAAGTGACATACAGTATAGCCTGCTTTGAGGACATTTGTGCATTTCAAAATCAGATTAAGCAATTGAAAGAGGAGAATAACCAGTGGGTCATAAAGGAGGTCCATTTCCAGGTGGAATTGCCTAGGTAGCGCCAGAAGTTGAGCGCCATGAAACAGCAGGGAGAGATCACCTTAGTGAACAGAATAGCACACTGTGTCAGGAAAAAGATGCCCTGTGCCAGTTAAAGACATACCTGGAGAAAAGTGAGTCATGTTTTCAGGAACTGACTAACATGAGGGTAGAAAATGAAAAATGTATGGGACACGTAAGGTGAGTAGAATTGGATTTAAAGCAGACCACACAAGCCAATAATGCACAGAGTTAGGAGATTAGTCTCCTGCTAAAGAAGAGGTCTAAGTATTTGCAGATAATACAAGATTCACAGAAAGAAACTGAGTCCCTTTGTGAGGAAATCAAGGAACTCCATAGCCAAGTAGTGGCGCAAAGCAAGGTCATAGAAGCTACTCAAGCCCTGGCAGCAGAGCTCAAAGCTCAGGCCTCTATCTACCACCAAGAGATAAGGGCTGAGAAAGATATAGCAGAGGGATTGGAGAAGGAAATGGTTAGATTCAATCAGGCCTTGAGGAAACCCCGAACAGTTAGGGTATGGTAGGGCAATCCCTGATCATGGTGGGATGTCCTCTGTACCAGGGGCATCAAGCCAACCCACCACATTATATGTGCTTTAAATTTCATACCTACCAGTTCGCAAGAACATGGAAATATGAGGCAGCTGGACTCAATTAGGACTAGTATGACTGAGCTGGAAGTCCAGTCCCTATCAGATATTGATATGATATGATGATAGTTTATTTATATAGCGCCTATACACAATGTGTTTCAAAGCACTTTAAGGCAGGGGGGGACCCAGGAAAAATACAATGGGGGTCATTACGAGGTAGGTGGTAAGGGGTTAACGGCACCGGTAAAGGTGCCAGAGCCGTCAACCCCTTACCGCCCCATTATGAGTCTACTCGCGGGACTCGCTAAGGGTGCCTGGTAAAACCAGGCGCCCTTAGCGGGTCCCGCTAGCAGACGAGGAAGCTAACAACGTGCCCATTATTAATGGGCCATTGTTAGCATCCTCCCCATTCCCATGAGCCCTATGGGGGCTCAAATGGGAATGGGAAAGTACCGGGCCCGGGTTCCTTGAATGAGGAATTACCGGGCCCTCCAAGGTCGGAATGGCCCGGTAATTCCTCATTCAAGGAACCTGGACCAGCTACCCGGTAAGGGGGTAGCCATGCTGCTATTTGCGGCATGGTTACCTCCTACCTCGTAATGACCCCCAATGACATTCTTACAGGCCACGAACAGTAAGGATATGAAATTAACTATCGCTCACAGCCTGGTGACATTTCAGACAGTGCACAAGCTAAGACATAGATAAGGAAGGGGGGGGAGAGTGGGAAGGAAATGGAGACATGCAACTACTGTACTAGGCCTGGCGACATTTCTGGTAGAGCCGGACAAAACAAAAGGTGAGGGAGAGGGGTGCAGAAAGGGAGGGGAGGAACAAAACAAGCGACTATCGTACTAGGCCTGACGACATTTCAGCTAGTGCTGGAAGGGTGTGTGGGTGAGAAACAAGTAAGGGGAGAGGGGAGGAGACAGATGAGGTTGCTATCAAACTAGGATCAGGGACAATTCTGATAGAGTAAGTGAATAGAAGAAAGTAGGGGGAGGAGGGGAGGAGATAGGAAAAGGGAGAAAGGGACAGGAGGAGAGAACAGAGAGCAAGCAGTCAAAAAGAGTGGTAGAAGCAAGAGGGGAGAGCGAATACAATTGCAGTAGTCAGTAGTAACACATAATGTTGCAAGCCAGTATACAAGATGAAGATGGGAACAGCATGATTCAAGGCCACCATGAGTACAAGATGCAAAGGAAGTCCAGCATGAGAGTTGAGAAAGGGTGATGCACCGTGAATCAATGAAGTCCATAAAAGTTAAATCCAGCATTGGCCACAAGGGTTCCATGTAATAATGTTGCCACAAAAATCTCGCCATGCAACAATATCGCCGAAAAATGGCAGTTTTTTGTGGCGACATTATTGCATGGAACATGCGGGGGACACCCCCGCAACACCCACATTTTTTTTTCTTATTTTTTTTTTTTTTTGCCCTGTCCCCATATATATGGTCACCCAAATAATATTGGTACGACATTTTCCTGGCGATATTATTTACGGCGACCATATATATGGCGATATTATTACCTGATACCGCCACAAGATGGTGATGGTGAACCCAGAATGTATCAGGACAGACTCCTGCAGAAGTAGGCCGGAGGGCAGGGAGGGGAGCAGAGGGGAAGCAGGATAGAAGAATCGAGCAAAACAGGCAACACCTGCGTGCGAGAAGGGTGGGGGCACAAGGGAACATCACGGGGGTACCAGAAGGGGCGGGGATGGACGTGCATCATTATTTAGGTTTAAAAACATCTTGGCAAATACATCTGACCAGGAGGACTCCTATGATGAGAAGATCAGGGAGTTAGACTGGCAGAAACACAGGTTACAAAGTGACCATCTAGTCCACTTTGCAGATATAGAAGAATCAGAGTTCAGGCCTCAAAAGAGCATCTTGAAAGCCTCCACCCATTCAGGTAGGTGGGGGGAGTTCTCCACCACACCTGGAAGAAGGGAAGAGCAAGATGAGTATTCCTCTGTGGAAGTGACCCAGAGAGTCCACAGTACAGCAGGGGAGAAGAGACTAGACCCTGTCATTCTGGGAAGGACTCCCAGTCTCAAAGAATCAGGGAGCGCCTAGAGGACAGGGAGGGGACCACAAATAGTAGCAGCTCTGAGTTTTAGGGCGAATGGAATGCAGCAGAAAAAGAAGCCTGACAAACAAAAGAGCACTCTTGTAAAATATCCAATTCGACAAATAAAAGCCATCAGAACTTTCATGACCCCCTACCACAAAAATGCCAAGTACTGAGTCTGGGAGCATCTGGAGCTGTATGACCAGATGATGATGTCATTTGGCATCAAACATGACCATAATTCCATGGAGTTTGACAGGTGGACATTCTCCCGGAATACTCCAGCTACCTTGCTGGGCTGGAGGATCAAAATCATTCAAGCTGGTCTACCTACAAGGCAGCCATCTTGAAACACTTCTCCATGCACAGGAACCCACAGGAGGCTCGCAAAGCGGCCTACAACCTGCAGTGTGGCGAGGATCAGGCACCTAGAGAGTTTGCGCAAGAATTGAAGCGGGCATTTGCCCAGACCTCTAGATGAGAGCACACAAATAGTAGGGAGTTTATCAATGTTTATTTTCATGCCCTCCCTAAATATATCATGACACAACTGGTTAGGGACTTCCATGATCAAAGGACCCTAGATTGGGTAATAGAACAAGCTACCCGGATCTATGAAGTCCAAAAGCCAGTTAGAAGACTATAATTCTCCCAAAAATCCCAAACCATCCAACACCCCTGCTGCTGCCAATGTGGCGGAGGTGAAGAATGCCCCCATTTTGGACTAAAACGACTCCTGCCTCTAATAAACCAAATGAGAGGCAGAGGAGACCCTCTGATCATTCTCAAACGAGTGGTAGCCAGGCAGGGTATCCCACAATTGTGTCACCTGACTCTGCCACCTACATTAGCCCGAGATACAAGGGTAATAGACCCATTTTGGGGTATATATGGAATCCCCCGACACAACGGGGGATCGAATCAGGTAAGTACAACCCCAGGGAACCTCCCTCCAAATTTCCCACAAAGCTTCCCTCAAGAAGAAAGAAATATTCCACTCTCCAACTTAAGTTTCTTCCCCAGGTACCCTCCAAACCCCAACTTCCAGAATAATCCTTCTCTCTCTCCCCGTTTCCAGGATTCTAGACCCCCGTACCAACCAGAGAGGATGTCTCAACTGGAGCACGTGGTTCAAAGTCTGACCCAAGATCTGAGTCGCATGTTGAGGGCTCAGCAGAACCCTAAAATGAACATTGCTGCCCAAAACAGCTCAAACCCAGGGTCTGGTACCCCAGAGGAATGACTGGGAGAAACCCCTGACAACCAACAGGTTACAGAGGAGGAGGCTCGGGGGGAAAGGAGCTGCAAAGCCGTGGAGGAAACTTCCTTTCTCACCTGTGAAAAACTCCTAGAAACCTCTGAACCTGAACTCAAATCTCCCACCCCCAAAAAGCTGCAACCTAGGCAACAGAGGGTAAAGTAGGAGAAACCGAGGGACAAAGAAAACCCTTTTCGTGGAGGAAGTCTGCATCCTCCAGTTTGAAGGGGAAGAATCCCTGGAGGATTCAGGGAAGAAAATCTTCTCTTTCAGGGATGGGGGATTCATCCCAAAGAAAAATGGGTCCCAAAAAACCCTAACTTAGACTGGGTAGGTATGGGGACTGACCCAGAACCACCAATTCCTGAACCCCAACCATGTCACCCAATGATTCTGAAATAAATGAGGGATCCTCCCCCCAAACCGGTTCAAGTGACTGTCTCCAGGAGAAGGGGGACAGTGGAGAATTGGGGGAAAAGGGAAATTCCGAAATCCCACAGATATCTGGGTGCCAAATTTTCTTTACAGATTCCCAGACTCCGACACAGAAAATTGCCCAAGATCACACAGTGTCGGATATCAAAATAAAGAAATTAACTGCACAGCTGGCCCAAAATGCACATTTACTTTGCACCCTTAAGGAGAGAGAGGCCGATTTTATACCTCCGTCAAGGTACAAGGCCAGTGTGCATTTTCAGCGCTAGTGGATACAGGATCCCAAGCCACCCTTCTGTCCAAAAAGGCCTTTGACCAATTCAGGAAGAGGGGGGGATCACCAAATTACCATCACACCACTTCCTGGACAAATCCAAAACTTCGACGGTAATTACATTACCATCGAGGGGACTGTGGTACTGGAGATCATAATTGGCCGTCATAGGGTGAAACACCCGGTCATAGTCGTTACTCCGGAGGGCACACTTTGTCTCCTAGCGAATGACCTCCTTTGGAGGTTGTCACCCCTAATAGACTGTGTGAACAAGGTCCTCTGGACAAAGAGTAACCGGCCAATAAAAACTAAAACAAAGCACAAACTACGTAAGTCTAAATGGCACATGCCATATGGTTGAGCAGCGGTCTGACCGAATCGAATTCCACTCTAGGAACAATCAAGTTCCCGACATACCTGTAATCTCAGTAAGAGAACCAACTGGTGATGGGAACCCTTCTCCATTTTTGAAAATGAACCTTCCTCCCAGTTTTAAGTGGCATTCCACACTGGAAGGAAATACCCTGAAATGTTATACTGATCCACAATTTGAAGAAAACACGAATCCCATGACAAAAGATGATGAAAAACCAACTCATGGTTTGGCTGATATTCGGAAAAAGAGTGAACAGCTGTTTCTCCCCATTCAGGTAAATGAGGGGGGGCTGAGTATGCCTGAATAATGTAAAAAAGCTTCATCAGCAAAGCATTATTCAGGAAACTCCCAAAAGATCAGACCATTCCCACATTTAAGTTGATTGATAAGTGGGAAATTGGGCTGGAAACTCCAAATTCCAAACATCTCCTGCCTAGAAGGTGCATGCTAAAAATGTCCATTGGTGATAAAAGCATCAATCGTAATTGCTCGGTTGCGAGAGATATCCCCTCTGCCTTCTACTTAGGTAGTGACATTCTCAATCGATTCGCAATTAATTTGGTCCTAACTAATTACAGAGTCTGATCCCGACTGGGGGGTAACCCCATGGGGTTTGACAATCCTGAGAAAGCATTTTGGTCAGTTCCATTGCTGCTGTATGTAGTTCAAGTTCAAACTGGAGAAGAGGTCACTATCCCTGGTCCGACAATTTACTGTTCCCCTAAAAATGAAGCGAGGACAGAATCTCCAAAACCCGGACACTTATATAAATCTAAATGATCACCTCCAACAGCAGGGGTTGTATTTGAACCCGACTCCACCAGTGGACCTAGGACACAGCACCATTTGAATATTGGTGGAAAACAGTGACCCTAGGAGAATCACTCTGGGTGCAGACACCTTTATTGGAATGGCGGTTAATGCCCAACTTTTCTCTATTGTCTTAGGGAATGAGATCATGGGACAGATTCCAAATGACTGCTACAATTGCGACGATGACTTACCTCCGGAAAAGCTTTTCACCTGGCAAGGGGGGAATTTCTTAGTGTACTCTTCCTGTCCTTGTGGGGGGGAAGAGGTAACCAGTGATATCAGGAAGGTGGAGGTGGTATTTCAGGTCAACAGTGACTGTCTCTCCTACTTGAAACCTCCTGTCCAGGCCAACACCATAACAAGGGATTTCTCCACGCAACTGGAGGATACCGCAGAAATTGCCAAACCCGAGGTATTTCCAGGCTAGGAATCCTCACCAGCCCTTGCAATATCTCTAGAGTGACCGAATCTGGGCAGGGAACCTGAGTAATCCTAGAATTACTTCCTGGATTCTGTCCATGCAAGGCTTTCCTGTGGAGGTCAGATATGGCCAAAACAAAGAGTCCCTGCGCGCAAGGTTTGGCTGACTTGCATGACTGTGCTCAGGAAAACTGTCTCGAGGACGAAAGTCTCAAAAGCCAAGACAACATGGAGGCGTACCTGACTTTGAGAAAGACACGTGCCAGGGCATATCCACCGTTTATGTGGATCGGTGCTACTACCATGTTGATAACAACAGGGAAAAAGAACTGATGGCTGGCATTGGGAATTCCTGAGTGAATGATGCCCTGGGGCACTCTGCTGGGTAGCCAGGAAGCCAGGTGGCGGAGTTGATGGTGGTTCATCAGGCCAATCCTCACTGCCGTGCAACACCAACTCCAAGAACAAGTCATAATCACTGATTCAGATTATGTCCGGAATGGTTTTGTGGAGCACCTGATAAATTGGAAAAAAAGTGGCATGCTGTGTGCAAACAACAAACCACTCAAGCATGGGAAACTAATACAATCCATTGATGCTATGGTCACCTCTAATGAGATGACCATCTATTGGAAAAAGATAAAGGGTCACTCCAAAGTAGAGGGACCAGACAAAACCGGAAATGACTTGGCTGACGGTTGGCCAAAACCAGAGCCATCCACAGGGATTTCACCGAGATCGAGTCCCAGTTGGGGGAAATCCAGGTCGCTGCTGTCACCAGGTCCCAACCACTTGCCCAAAATGAACTCTCAACTGCACAGTGGAGTAAGGACACCCCAGATGCTGATTTGATTAAGGCACAAAAAGGGTATCCGAGTATTGGGAAATGTTATCAACACATTGAAGACCCTGTGAATGTTCCTCTAACCGAAACCGATTACATTGGGAAAGAGGATCTCAGGGTGTTGATGAAGTTTTCCAAAATCTTCCGAATCCAAGACGGTTTGTTAAGCCTGATTTTAAGTCACGCCCATGACGCAGTCACAGCCGGTCATCAGGGGTTTCATACAACTTTGGAAATCTTGCGAGAGGTCGCATACTGGCCACACATGGGTCAGGACCTCGACCAATATTTGAAGGGATTTCTTGTGTGTGCTCAATTTCAGCCAAGTTTCTTCATACGCCAAGCTCCCCTACACGAAAGAGGGATGACACTGCCTTGGTCAGATTTGCAAGTAGACTTCATTGGGCCCGTGATTCACTCCTCTAGAGGAAACAAGTACACCATAGCTGTCTTTTGGCGTTGTCAACTGTCACTGTCAACTTTAGCAGTTTCGAAAACGTCCCCTTCCTCCTCACCTGTTGAGCTGGAGCTTGGAGTTGGCAACTTTTTCCTTCCTCTACTCCTGTAGTCTTTTTTCTTTAATGTAGATAGGGTCTACCACGAGAGGAAGCCACAGTGGCTGCTAAGATATTAGCAGGCGAGTGACCTCGCTTCCGGGATAACCGAAAAAAGGGGACAAAGCCTCTTTAGGCATAAGAAAACCCTGATGGCGGATGGCGGCGAGCAGCAAGGAGAGTATCAGATGAAACGCTGCGGTGAGGCACTCTGGAGGACCTTTGAGGGATTTCAGTATGCAAGTCTGGCTGTAGGGAATGATAACTGGTGCCCAGCAATGAGGAGTATAATACCCAGAGAAAATGGACAAGCAGCTCAACTTGAGATCATTGAGACCTGCTCGGAACGGGATACCGCAATATGATGGAATCCAGGAAACCTGAGCGGTAAGGGAGAAAAGCAAAAGCCAGGAGACAGGAACATAGAAGACTGCCGGACAGAACTGCGGGAGAAAGTGAGATGGAGGTAAGCAAGAGAGAGAGAATGAGTAAGCACACCATGGAGACGGGCTGAGAGATGACAGAGCTGCAGGCGAGGGGGGGAGTATCAGCCGTGAGCAAAGAGGATCCAAGAAAAGCTTACCAAGAGGGCTGAAGAAGACAGGCGGCGGAAACCGCGGAGCAGAAAAATACTGTGTATTAATCCCAGAGTGAAAAATAACACTTGGTTGCAACGCGCCCGCTGCCGGGGGTGATGGGACATAAGAACCTCCCGCGGGCGGCCATACTGAGAACTAGACCATGCCGGCAAGGCAGCAAACACCCAGTCGTGTGACACATGCTTGTTTGCCAAATGGGTGAAATTTCTCTCACCCCCAAATTGTAAGGCAGAAACAGCAACTGCCCTGATGATCAATCACATCTTCTTGCATTTTGGCCTTCCCCAAAGGATTGAGTCGGACTGAGGAAGCCACTTTACCAGCGTGGTGGTGACAAAGATGTGGGAGATACTTGCGGTAAAGAGAAAACTCCACATTGCCTACCGCCAAGCCTCTAGTGGGGGAGTTGAGAGGTACAATAAAATGATTGTGGGCATCCTAAAGAAGTTTGTGGCGGACTCAGGGCCTAATTGGGACATCTGACTACTGCTTGTCCAGATGGCCATCAGGTCTACACCATCTTCTGCAACAAAAATGTCTCCATTCCAGCTAATAGCTGGATGAAAAATGGTGCTACCTCAGCATCTGCTCTATAGAACCCAAGAGCAGACCCTGATCAACGTGTCCATGACACATGAATACATTGAGAATCTATGAAACACCTTCAGCATTCTTTTGCATACTCTCAGCGAAATCTAGAAAAGTCAGCAGAGGGGATGAAAACCCACTATGATTTAAAGACCACTAAGAAAGAGTACTAAGTAGTAGATAGCGTCTATTTGTACAATTTTCAAAGAAACCAGACCAAAGAGTGGACGTTCTTTCCTTCCTGGCGCGGCACCTTTGAAATTGTAGATAAAATCTCACCTGCCGCCTATAAGATCTGCATCCCTAAAGGAGAACAAACGGATGAGAAGAACAAGTTACTTACCAACTGGTCACGTTCTTTCAATTGGATGTTCCTCACGTATTCTTCATCTATGATATTCATATCTCGCCAGCTTCGCTGCTTCGGAAAAAATTGTTCTCGCGCTGTGCATGAGGTTATGGCGTCGATGTCCCTCGACGGTCTCCGTAGCATGTCGACGTGGTGTCCAGTTAAAGGTTTGAATCCAAAAGGATCCAATGCCATAGGGTCGAGTCAATTTGACCTAAAACAAAAGGGTTGAATCTTTTTTTTATTAAATATTTTTTTGGGTTTCCGTTTTTGAAAAAAAAACGTTTTTACCACAAAAACGGGTGTTTGGGGGGGAACCCTTCGACCCTTTGGTTTTCGGTCCTTTTGATTCGACCCTTTGGTAATTCGATCCTTTGCATTTGAAACTTTGACCTAGAACCTGTCGACGTCACCAGCAGTATAAGTTGCTCGTGCTGCGCCCGTTGGCTTCAGTTCTGTATTTTAGTATAATCAACTAATTATTCAGTCGTGCCCCAGACTGTAAACTCTTCGTGAAACGCAAAGTGTAAATTACGTCAATTGTACAGTTTAGGATGGGAGGGGCGATGAGGAATATGTGGGATGAACATCCAATCGAAAGAACGTTACCAGTTAATAAGTAACTTGTTCTTCGAATGGATTGTGTCCTCTCACGTATTCCTCATCTATGAAAGACTCCCATAGCAGTGATAATTTAGGAGATGGGAGTACTATTTAGTTTTATCATGGATAGAATGAAGTACAGCTTTTGCAAACAATCCCTCATGGGAAGAAGAGGCGCCTATGCAGTAATGCTTACCAAAAGTATGTATTGATGCCCAAGTTGCAGCTGAACAGATATCAACTACAGGGACTCCACTCTGAAGAGCTGAGGAAGTTGTCATACCCCTCGTGGAATGGGCACAAAGCCCTTCTGCCGGTCTTTCCCGGCTAACATGTAACACCCCACAAAAGCCAAAGTAATCCAGCGGGATATAGTTTGTTTAGTCACCGCTAATCCCAGTTTATGACTGGTATAACCCACAAAAAGTTGGTCATCGTGGCGCAATTTTGGCATTCTTGCTATATAAAAACTCAGAGCCCTTTTTGGGTCCATTATGTGTAACCTCTCCTCTTCTTTGCCCAAATGAGGAGGAGGGTAGAAGGTTGGGAGTGTTATTTTTTGTGACAAGTGAAAGTAGGAAACTATTTTTGGCAAGAAAGAAGGTTTAACTCTAAGTACTACCTTGTGCTTGTGAAAGGTAGTATACAGAGGATTGCATGAGAGAGCCTGTAACTCACTAACCCTGCGGGTTGATTTAAAAGCCACAAGAAGGGCAGTCTTAAGTGTTAAAAGCCTTAAAGGACAGGAATGTAAAGGATCAAAGGGTATACAAGTTAGGAATTTCAACACAAGATTCAAATCCCAAGCAGGGACATGAAATGTTACTGGATGGTACATGTTGGTGAGCCCTTTAAAAAATTGGATAATCAATAGAATCTTGAAATAGGAAACCTCCTCCGAGGAGCACTTCAAAATGGAAAGCCCTGCCATTTATCCTTTTATTGTTCCAACCTGGAGCCCCAGATTGGCCAAATGTAACAGAACAGATAGCACCATAGGAGTGCCACATTGAAAAGGGTCCACATTCTTATCCTTACAACAGTTACTGAATTTATTCCAATGACATTGGTACAAGTATTTAGTTGCTGGCCTTCTGGCCGAAAAGCAAAATCTCCATTACGTCATCCAGGAGGTCCCAATCCTTATGTCTCAACCTCTCAGAAACCATGCATGAAGGTTGCGTGTCTTGACCTCTGGATGGAGAACCCGACCTTCCTCTTGCGAGAGAAGATCCTCTCTTTGTGGAAGACATATTGGAGGGCATCTGGACATGTCCAGAAGGTCCAGCTAGCATGTCTTCCTGGCCCAATCCAGGGCAATTAGGATCATGTGTTTCCCAAACTTTCTCAACCTCCTGATTACTTGAGGAATCACAGGGACTGGAGGAAACGCGTACAGAAGTGGAAACTCCCAGGCCACCACAAACGCATCTCCTAGAGCTCCTCTCGGAGGAAATTCCCTTGAGCAGTACAGTTCGCACTTCCGGTTGGCACCGGTCGCGAACAGATCTACCTGAGGGGTTCCCCAAAGGGTGAATATCTCTTGAAGGACTTCCTGAGCTAGTTCCCACTCATGGGAGACTGTGCTCTGCCTGCTCAGAGTGTCCGCCGCTGTGTTCTGCTCTCCGGCTAGGTGAACTGCCGACAGAGAGATTCCTTCTTGTATTGGCCAGAACCAGAGCTGCATTGCCTCTCTGCACAGTGGTAATGACCCTACGCCTCCTCTCTTGTTGAGTTAGTACATGGCCACTGTGTTGTCTGTCATTATCAGGACATTCTTTCCCTGTACAGAGGGCAGAAAGGCCTTCAGCGCTAGTCTGATTGCCCTCAACTCCAAAAGGTTGATGTGTAGTTTGGACTCCGATGGAGACCAACGACCGCTGATTGTCAGATCGTTGGTGTGGGCTCCCCACCCCGTGAGTGAGGCATCCGTCAGTACTGTTATCTCCGGCCATGCTTGCCAAAAAAATTCTCCTTTGAGAATATTGTCATTGCAAGCCCACCATAGAAGGTACTCAGCAACTGTGCTTGGAACTTGCAGAAGATCTGACATGTTCCCGGAGAATTGGGACCACTGAGTCCTGAGAGCCCATTGAAGGGATCTCATCCTCAATCGGGCCTCTGGCACCAGAAAAATGCAGGATGCCATGAGACCGAGCAACCCCATAAAATCAAAGGCCGGCAGATGCTGGGCATTCTGGAACTTTTTTACCATCTGCAGAATGTGATGAGCTCTCACCTCGGGAGGCGAGGCTTTGCCCGAGGAAGTCTCCATGACTGCTTCGATAAATTGGAGTCTTTGGAATGGTACCATATGGGACTTCTTGTAATTGAGGAAGAAGCCCAGACTGTGTGGGGAGTGGCAGGTGATTTATAGATGTTACTGAGCTTGTTCGGGGGAACGAGCCCTGATCAACCAATCGTCCAAGTAGGGGTAGACGTGAATCCCCCCTCTCCTGAGACTCGCTGCCTCAACCGCCATCAGCTTGGTGAAAATCCTTGGGGCGGAGGTCAGCCCGAGGGGCAGAACTTGAAACTGAAAGTGAGAACCGCGAACCTCAGGTACCTTCTGTGCTTGAGATGGATTGGCACATAAAAGTAAGCATCCTGAAGGTCCAATGATACCAACCGGTCTTGGAGTTGGAGAGCCTGAAAGATCTGAGAAAGGGTGACCATCTTGAAATTGTTCTTCCTGAGGAACTTGTTCAAGCTTCTTAAGTCCAAGATGGGTCTCAGTCCTCGGTCCTTCTTTTGGATGCGAAAGTATGGGGAATACCAACCCTTGTTCCTCTCCGCTACAGGTACATGTTCTATTGCACCTTTCTCTAGCAGGGTTAAAATCTCCTGCGCAAGGAGCGGGTCTGGAATTTTGACAGAGTTGGCTCCCGGTGGATGGTCGTGAGGCCTTTTTAGGAATGGAAGGCAGTAACCTTGAGCTACTGTTTCCAGTGCCGAAGCATCTGAAGTAATGCCCCACCATTCATTCAGATGCTCGGAGATTCTGCCTCTCACTGGGGTCCTGTGTGACAAGCTCTCAGAGTGACCTGGAGGCAGCTGCAGGAGCGGCTGAGGGCAAAGATGCAGCTGCTGAGGCTGATTTTGCACCTCTTCCTCTTCCACCACGAGGGAACTTTCTTTGGCCTTTCTGCACGGCCTGTCCTCTACCAAATGAAGAATAGTATCGAAAAGAACAACCCCTCCAGGAAGATGAGCCCGAATAAGGTTTTTGAGGCTGTCGCATAGAGGCGCTAAGGGATTTAGCTGCCGTTTTGGAGGTCTCCAATTTCTCTAAGCGCTCATCAGCTTTACTCCCGAACAGCCTCGAGCTGTCATAAGGCATGTTGAGTAGACTGGCCTGCACGTCCGGTGAAAAACTCGACTTCCTCAACCATGCAAATCTGCGCAGTACTGTGCTTGCAGGCATGGATCTGCTGATGCTGTCAGCAGTATCCAGTCCTGATTGGAGACATTCTACCATTGCCTCCTTGCCATCTTTAACAATATTCAGAAAGCCTTCCCTTTCTGCGCCTTCTGGAATATGTTCAGCCCCCGCCGTAACACAATCCCACAAGGTATAGGTGAATCTGGCCAGGGTAAAGGTAACATTAGCAAACTTAAGGGCCATACTGCCCGAGGTAAACACCTTGCGAGCCGAAGCGTCCACTTTTTTATCATCTCTATCCAGGGGGATAGATGGATAGGCCCGACTGTCTTGTGGAAGTTACAGCCTGGACCACTAGACTCTCAGGTGTAGGGTGCTTACTAAGATAACCAGGGTCACAGCTTGATGGTCTATACTTTTTGGGAACATTCTTATTGACTGCTGGCCCAGATTCAGGAGCCTCCCAGTTTGCTACCACTGTTCTTTAAAGAACCCTATGAAAAGGAAGAACTGGGTCTTTTTGGAGGCCCTGGTCCAGGGTGTCGGTCATGTCATCCCGTTCGAAGGTTGGTGAGGATCTACCCCAACCCATATAATCAGCAACCCTGTTACTCGGGTTCCTATACCCTGAGTCTACATGTTCTGCAGGATCAGGTTTTGCAAAATCTAACTCTGGTGACGTATCAAGGCCACTGGCAGAGTAAAGGGTGCCACAAAGATCTCTAATTTTGCCTCAGGGTCAATCAGTTCCTCTGGTACATCTCTAGTACCAAATGTTACCAAATATCTTCCTCTAAGGCACTTTCCTCCTCAAAAGTAGAGAACATAGACTTAAAAAAGTCTGATTTCTGTAAAGGTGTGTACCTTTTATCTTGCTCTTGAATTTGCCTCGAGGGAATCAAAGGAATCTTCGAAGGCGTTGATGAGGTCTTTGACAGCGGAGTCAATGTCTCCTTTGGCTTCGGCGTTGATGTACCTGTCGAATGCTTCGACAGGCTATGCGCCTTAGCCGGTTTCGGAGAATCACTCGACTCTCGAGGAACCTTAGACGGTTTAATGTTGGGTCGAGAATGTCGAGTTTCCGCCTTACTACTGGTCTGAGCCGAAGTCGTTTCTGACCTTCCTGCGTCATCCAAAGGAGCGACCGGGGTCTGGCTCTTTCGAGGTCGCATTTTCAAAGACCTTCATCATGTACACTCTAAATTCTTCCCACCTTCTAGGGGAATCCGACCTAGTCGGACATCGTACAACCTCGGTAGAGGTATCCGACGAAGAACAGGGAGATCTATGTCTCCTCTTAGCCTAATAGGAAGAAGAAGACGAAGAACGTCTCGATCTACTCCTAGAACTGCTTATGCCGATCTGAGTCTTTCAACTTACTGGACTTCCTATGCTTCTTCGAAGAGGCCTTCGAAGCTTCCCACCCCACCGCCAATTTACCTTTTCGTTCACAAAGAGCTTTCTCCGTCATTGACTGACAGGACCCACAGTCTCCGGTCCGGTGGTCTGAACCTAAACACCAAAGGCAGACACGATGAGGGTCTGTGATCAACATGTTTAAACCACAGTCGATACACTTTTTAAACCCTGTCTTAGGAGTAGATGGGGTCAACGATGATGACATTTTCCTGTGGAAAATACGAAGCGTGCAGCTAACTCGATTGCTAAGCTATCGGAAAAACAGAACTGAAGACAACTGGCGCGGCACAAGCTACTTATACTGCTGGTGACGTCGACACGGTACGGACACCGTCGAAGGGCATCAATGCACACCCTCGTGCACAGCACACTCTGCCGAGAATGTTTTTTTCTCAAGCATCGAAGCTGGCAAGATATGAATATCATAGATGAGCACTACGTGGGAGGACACAATCCATTCGAAAAGGGTGTACATCAATCAGTTGAAGTGTTGTCATCCCCGACAGAACTTGCGACTGATTGAAGAACACAGCGAGGGTAGAGCCCAGGAATCCTTAGAGGAGTAAAGGTAAAGAATTGGAACCTGGATGAAGAATATCATACATTTACAGGGAGTAGAACAATTATCCTTATTTTGAAGTGTCTGTAAATCATGGGTATATAAAACAATGTTGGTACTGTTATCTATTGTGATGTGTCTCTGCTCTTTTGTTCTCCATTTTCACATCCCTACCTGGGGGAAATGGTATTGTATGAAATACTTAATCTCTCCTTTCTTCTTGGCAGATAAATTAACTCCTTGCCTCTACAGGCCTGAGGAGAGTCGCCGGAAGGGGAGAGGCCCACGAGAAAACCCCAATGGAAAAATAAATGCCCAAAAGAGTGGAGGGCCGACCAGTGCACCACTCCATCAGGACCAGGAAAAGAGCAGACATGCTCGGAAGGAGAGTCCTGGAACGAACCCAGGAGCAGGTGCTTTCTAAAGGAAATCCCTGGGGTGAACCCAGGCCATCGTGAAATGTACACCCCACTCTCTCCTAGCTCTTCTCTCTGTATAAAGCTATCAAACAGCTAAGAGGGGGGATTGTATGTGGTACAATGACCCCTGAATGTAAGACATAAGAAGGCCAGAGTCAGTTATGAGAACTCACCAACTTCTCAGGCCTGGAACGAAATCATGTGGAAATAAAGCCCTGCATTTTCAAAGCGAAAAAGAGTGAAATTAAGCATAAAAACATGGAGATGCATACACATTTTAATTGCCTTAAATAAGAGAAAGTCCCATGGCAAAAGTTGCCAAATTATGGTAGAACTGAAGTCCCATTTGCAGAATCCACAGTCCACAGAACCCTAAATGGGATGTCAGCATTGTGAGCTACAGCTGCATCGAAGCAGATGCATTCAGGCAGAAATATTAAAGAACATGTGTAAATCCGTTTTTTTTTAACTTTAAACTAAAGATATGCTCCTAAAAATGCGTGCAAAACTTTCAACAGAAGAGTTTGGTTTCTGTCATGTTGGAAGCCTGAACTGGGTTAAACTGCTGCAGAAAATGAAAGCTTTTTCATGGCTGCAACTTCACAAAGTGACCTTTCAATTGTGCCTTTCAAATGACATTCTGAGCTTCCAGATGCACCACTAAACTCTCTAAATATATAATTATGTTGCCCTTCTATAACCACTGTGTGCAGGGAACTACTTTGCAAGGGTGTACATGTTGGAATTGTGGGCATTTCCAAGAGTGCATTTGAAAGTAAAATGCTTTCAGTGGGAGGTAGGCCGAATCCTGGTTTCATTTCTCTGCTGGGTCTTCAAATGTGAAACTAGAGTTCAAAGCCCATTATCATGGCAATAGAGGCATGGCTTCTCTTCAAACATGAGGCCATTCTGTTAAAAATGCAACCTTAAATTCCAGGGGAGAACAGATTTGTGGTGGGGACGAGATAAGAAGTGCCCTGCTCTCCACCTGTTTATGATCCAAACCACTTAGGCTGTAATAAAAAAAATGCTGCAGCTGGCAATTAGCCCTTTGAAGCTCTGAGCTAATCTAAACACCAGCCCCCTTCTTGACGTCACAGCCAGGAACAGTCCCATTCCAAGGGAGGCGGCCAGGGTTAATTGGTAGTTTCACTTTCCTCATGCAAAACGGGAGACATGCCTTTTGTCACATAAAATTATTGGTAAAATCTTTCGCACCATATTCATGTTAGGATTTCTGAAAAGGTGTCGGACAGGCGCTTCTGGTCAACCAAAAACGATTTTGGCGACACCAACATACCAAAGGTTATGAATAAAAATGTCATGTGGCCCTCTGTATGAATGTGACAATCATAAAAAGTTGAGAAAATATGTGAGATGTGATCCATATTCAACCGACCGAGCGCCATAGAAATAACTGTATCTTCGCACCAGTAGGTTGCAGAGACACCTGACAAAGCTTACGTGATTCATCGAAAAAAAAGTGTTAACAATGCCTTCATATGTGACAGAATATGGAGATTAAGGACATTTGACATGCAGTGAGATTTCCATGTGCAAAAAACAGACTGACCCCCCCCTGTCAGATGGAGATGATGGATAGGTCGCCTCCTCTGGTTTTCCAAAACACGCCCACATTTTCTGGACCTATAAGCCCACAGATGAGAGTAGACTTTTGAACAGTTCCCTATCCCTTCTGCGAGAACTATGACACATTTGTGATGTCGCTTAACCTATAACTAGGTAACCACCAAAAACCAGGACTCTCCCTACTAAATCTTGAGGTGTACAGCTGTCAAAACCTGGAACCATCCTGGCACAGTGAGGCCTAAATCTTGCAGTGGAGCCAGGAATCCTTGACTGACCCCCTGGCTGTCCCAGCAGTGGTGCCCTGATGCTCCCTGAGGCCCCATTCGGCCCTCTCCTGTAAGTATCAATATCCCAAGCCATAAATTGCATAAGCCCCATCATTTTCAGCATTGCCATAGAGATTCCCCATTGAAAAATCCCATTTCTTATTTGTCCGTGAATTTAAATCATTTTCCAGTTGAAAAATCCGTTATTTGTCTGTGCCTTGTAGTCATTTCCCATTGAAGAATCCTTTATTTGTCTGCCATTGTAGCCATTGTCCTATTGAAGAATCCTTTGTTTGCCTGTGCATTTTAGTCAGTTTCCTATTGAAGAATCCCCTTTGGCCTGTGTAGATTCTTAGTATATTTTTCTCAGTAAATCAATTAATTTTCCCATTTCTTTCATGGGATTGGGATAGTTGGAATTCGAAACTATCTCTTCCTAGTGCATTGTCAATTGTTATAAGCTATAAATGTGCTTCCCAAATGAAATAATCCCATTGTGAGCTGAAAAACGAATGTGTCTCTGTGTTTAAATTGTGCCCTACAAAACGAATTTCCATCTGCAACTGTATTTTCCTCTGGCTCTACCACCCTAAAACTGATTTTCCTTTTGTAAGCTATCCTTTTGCCTAGAGCCTACCTGTTATTTACCTGCCATTTTAACTAAAAAACGATTTTACTATTGTGAGTTTCCCATTGCTCAGAGCTTGCCAGTCATTGTCAGCATCAGTGAAAACGAATGCCCATTTGCATTTTTCTTTTCCATTGCCCACGTGTTGAATCTCCTAAAAAACGATTTTCCTACACTGCTTTTATTTTCCCTGGTGTGCTGACAAGTGTTGTCTAAAACCCTGCCTGTCTCCTAAGTGTAAGCAATACAAATTCCCTTCTATTTTGTCCGTAGTAGATGTGTTAAATCATTAAAAAACCATGTTTTCATTGTGCTCTAATATGACATGTCCCCTTCTTTGCTGGTTCCCCATCTTGTGTCTGTGGGCACCACCCCAAAACCTATCTGTCCCCTGTATTCCTACTTCCTGCCACTGCCTCCCATTCGAAGGAATCAAGTCCAATTGATGTTTGGGGTTTGAGTGTCGCAGGGGGAGTTCTTAACCTTCATGCAATCATTGGCAGTTGAATTGTTTTTGTCTTGCTTTGTCATTAAAAAAGGAACTAAGGAAACACCAAAGAATCCAAAATGCGGCAGCAGGCATGCTCATTAACCTGCCCGCCAGAGAACACATCAGCCCTACCATGAGAGTCCTCCACTGGCTCCCTATTGCCCGACGCATTACCTTCAAAGCCATGTGTATCACCCATCGCGCAGTCCACAACACCGGCCCTGATTTCCTCTGAGACAAAATTGTCCCCTACCAACCTTCCAGGAACCTCAGATCTCGCACAGCATTTTGCCTAGTGATCCCAGCCCAAAGCTCCATAAGGCTTGGAGGTTCCTCCTTCTCCGTCCAAGCACCAATCATCTGGAATTCCCTTCCCTTACACATCCAAAACACTGAAAACCACCTGAAATTCAGGAAGGCCCTTAAAATCTGGCTCTTCCCAATACTCTCCTAATCCACTGCACCCCGTGAATACACCACTAATAAACTCCCTACATCAATCACAACACAGGGGCCGGCAGCTCTTGCAGCTGTTTCACCTGACACACCACCACATATTGCTCAACAACACTGCCAGTCGACCAGTACTCCAGGTAAGCCAGCAGCTTTCATTGTGGAACACCTGATCCACTATCAACCCACCCACAACAATCCCACCCGACAAGCACTCCAGGTAAGCCAGCAGCTTTCGCTGTGGCACTCTCCCAACATTCTCACCGCGCCCCCGCCCACCGGTCCACATGAGAGACGACTAACAATGAGATAAGTAGCCCAGGGTAGCACATGCCGTCACTAAATAATCACTGCCACTGTTAACCTGCATCGCTCTTTCAGGGAAGTACTCTCACCACTAGCAATCTCCCACTACAAATGTATTACCAAATCTAGGTACAACAAAACATCAATGACTTTTACACTACGGAAACCTACTGTGCTATAGGCTGAAACCTACGGCATTGTAAAGCCTAGCCCATCACACCCCCACCATGCAGGATCCTCGAATCTAGTTGCAGCCTCTTCCTTTGTTTATTATATGATAAGGCCTACTGCATTTAGAAACCTGGCCCTCCTGCCCACTATACAGGATTCTCAAATATAGGTGTAGCCTCCATATTTGTCTACTGTATGATTAAACCTACTGTATCATGATACCTAGACCTCTCTCCCACTATACAGAATTCTCAAATGTAGGCGTAGCCTCCATCTTTGTTTACCATATGCTCAAACCTACTGCACTGTGAAACATAGGCCTTTCTACCACTAGTATTCTCAAATCTAGGTATAGCCTCCTTCTTTGTTTAACATATGCAGATACCTGCTACAGCATGAAACCTAGGCCCATTGGTATAGGACTCTCAATTCTGGACCTGGACAAAAATCGCCCCAGCCGAGCAATCTCGCAGCCTACGGTACCTATATCGCATACCACTATTTTAGACACAGGCCACAGGCACGGCCAAGCCTCCATGCACGATAGAATAGGGTTATGGCTAAGCACATCCGGTCTAGTTTCACACATAGCCGTCCAGACTGAAACACCTGACGTACCTCAACAGCTCTGCCACTAGCATACAGCGACCACCACCTAAAAGGAACCCGGTATAGCTGGCCTCACATAGACTCTCTCAACAATAGCAATCTATCTCTAACCCTCTACAGCACCCACCCATGTGTCTGACCTTCTCTTGGGCTGCTTAGTCGAGCCTTGCCAGCCACCCAAGTCTTAGAACGGCAACATGCACACATGCATCTCCTAATCTAAGCTCCCTAGAATTTCCAACTACATCGACCATGGTCACCAAGGGCGTTCCAACCGAGGAAAAAGAGCATTGAGGCCACACAAGTGGGGAAAGAGCGCTATATAAATAACAAAATACAATACAATACAATTCAAGTAGTATCACAGTATATGTTAACCTGGTTGCTCACTAGAATTCTGTGCATTTGTGTTTCCACAACATTGGTGGCTGTTGTAATTTGCTTATTCTGATTTGATATTAAATAATAAATTAATAAAATATTCATCGATAACACACCAGCCTGGTTCCTAGTCTACTGTGACACAGGGTGCTGGTGGAGGTTGGGTGCGAGACTGGTTGGAGGCATGCTTAACAAAAGAATAAATATTGTAGAAATAAAAAGCGTTTGGATTGTGCGCCACATTCATTGTAGAAGGAGATCCCTAGCTTGCTGGTGCCGTGTTATATATCGTGACAGCGTCACTTCGGATGAAGAAATATATACTCTTCTTTTTTCTCATCCTCCAAGAACAGCACTGCGCAACAAGAATATGATATAATATAAGCGGATTCCTGCCTCTGTCATTCCTACGCAGGCTGACTCCTCTTTTGAATGCCTCGTCTGCAGGCTCTCTCTCTCTCCTGGCCAATCCCGTACTGTGGCTACCGTCTATCGACCATCTGGTCAGGTCTCCTCCTTCGTCTCTGAGTGGTCGAAACTTTCGTCTTCTTCCAAATCTCGACCACTCAACTCCTACTTCTTGGAGACTTTAACATCCACCTGGATGCTTCCTGTCTTCCTCTGGACTCTTTTGCGACCTTTGTGACTCTGTCTTTCTATTCTCCCCTCCGGCCCGACTCACTCTGCAGGGCACACTGTGGATGTTCTGATCTCTTCAGACCTTCCCCTCTCTATCCCTCCCACTACTCCTCTTTCCTGGAGTGATCACATTCTCCTTTCCTCCCAGCTCACTTTCTCCACCCCTCAGGCTAAACGAACTCCAGCACTGCCCCCTACCTTCTCAGTTGTCTGACCTATTAAGCGTGCGTCAGTTGAGGCTTTCGCTGCCACATTCTCACCCCAACGGCCCTTTCGGCTGACTCACATCCTGACACAGACCTTTCTATGCTCCACTCTGCTATATCTGATACTCTTGATGTTCTTGTCCCTGTCATTAGGATCCGCTTGAAACCCAAAGCCAAGTGCAACTCCTGGTACGACTCAGACCTTGTCACCCTTAAACGCAAGTGCAGCGTGGCTGAGAGGAAATGGTTTGCTTCCTGTACATCCCCTGTCAAATTGGCATGCTGCCTGCTCCAAAGGCAATACTTGCTCTCTGTCTGCACCAAGAAGAGAGCCCTCATTCAAACCCACGTCTCTGCAGCATCCAACAACTCGGAAAAACTCTTTGAAATCTGCAAGGAGCTGGCCAACCCTGCTGCAGTCTCTACCTCTCAAGTCCCCTCCCAGGCCCACTGCACGGCCCTGGCTTCTCATTTCATCTCTAAAACTCAGGACATCCTGTCCTCTCTTGCTTCCTCTCCTCCTCCTCCCTCTACTCCCCGCTCTTCCTCTGGCCCTTCTGTGGCTACCCCTCCTCCCTCCTCTGCCTTTCCCCTGTTCTCTCCAGATGAGGTTTCTAGACAAATCTAATCTATGAAAGTCTCGTCAAAATAGGTTCTCACCTGTTCCTCTAAAATCATCAAGGACCACATTGACATCCTGGCTCCAGCTTTGGCTGACTTCTGCAATCACTCCTTCGCCACTGGAGTCTTCCCTTCCCCCTGAAGCACTCCCTTGTGCACCCTCTTCTTAAGAAACCCTCAGCCAACCTCTCCTTATCTGCTAACTACCGCCCAATCTCCATCACTCCTTTCCTGGGCAAACTCCTGGAAAAGCTGGCCATCTCCCTAACTTAATCTTCACACTGAATCAGTTGGTTGTCTCTATGACCATCAGTCTGGCTTCAGAGCTGGCAGAAGCACGGAAACTGCTCTCCTGAACATCTGTGATAACCTTCTCTGGAACCTTGACTCTAATATCCCCTGTGCCCTCATCTTAGTTCTCAGCTGCATTCGACCTGGTAGACCACAAGGCCCACTGCAGACACCTAGACACGGCTGCCAATGTTTCTAAAGAGGTAATCATCTGGATTGAGTCCTTCTTGAGTGACAGAACTATGAGATTCTTCTCGCCCTTAGCGGCAGCAGACCCTATCCCCATCACATGCGGTGTTCCCCAAGGATCTTGCGTCTCCCCCACCTTGTACAACATTTTCACCAAGCCCCTCTTTGACGATCTGGATTCTCTTGATATCACCTACACTAACTATGCAGATGATACTCAGATTCTCCTCCCACTTTCCGGGGATTATGAAGAGGATTTGGCCTTGGTGAACAGGGTGTATCTCATCATCCAGGCATGGATGGCCATTCATGGTCTATGCCTGAATGATGATAAAACGGAACTCATCATTCTGGATACACACGCTAACATAAAAAAACTAGGACCGAATTACACATCATTCATCATCGATGGTAATGCTATTAGGGTGGCCAAAGAGGTGAAAACACTCAGATTCTACCTTGACTCCACCTTATCCTTTACTAAACAAGTTAACACCCTGGCCTGGCCTCAGCCACATCATACACATGCAAGTTCATTAGAACGGGCAAACCCTTTCTATCAGATAATTGCATTGCCCTAGCCAGTGCCTTGATCTTATCTAGGCTCGACTAGTGTAATGCACTATATATTTGCACCAACAAAGCTATTACCCAATAAATCCAGATTCTTCAAAACAACGCCATTAGAGCAGCAGTAGGTGTGCCCAAAAGGTCACACATCTCAGCCATAAGGCGTCAAAACAATTGGCTTTCCATTCTCAACAATATCAACTTAAAAATTGCCTCCTTGACACATAGGGCATTGAACAACGCTGCCCCCAGTTACCTTGTAAACAGAGTCCAAAGAAGAATCTCCACGAGACCAACAAGACTTACCAATGCCAACTGCATTAACATTCCTAGATTCAGACTAACCAAGATTGGGGGGAACAGCTTCCAGGTCAAAGCGGCCCAACTATGATACTCCCTACCACACCATCTCAGGGCGGATCAATCCTACCCCAGGTTTAGTTATATCAACTGGCTCAAGGCTAATGATAACTAATTAAGAACATACCTGTGTATATTTTTATTTGTATATTTGCCATGTCTACCTATTTTTGCAGAGCATACCTATGTAGCAGCTATTCCTTCTCTATGCACTACTTTGTATTATATTTTCTGTGTATAACTATGTAACTTGTTAATTAAGCTTCGCATTGTCTGTACTGCTTGCACCCTGATACCCCCGGGTCCGGTGCGCAGCATATAAATGAATAAACTAAACTAAACTAAACTTACTTCATATCTCTTCTGCCTTTGACACGGTCAACCATGCCATCCTGCTCAACCGTCTCCGTGATAACCTGGGTATCACTAATCAGGCCCTGGCTTGGCTGACCTCTTTCCTCTCTGATCGACCCTTCCAGGTCCAACTTGGGTTCTTCCTCTCCTCTATCTCTACCTGTTGTGTTCCCCAGGGGTCTAAACTCTCTCCCTGGCTGTTCAACCAATTCCTGGCACTTCTTGCCCACTGCATTGCCGCTCTCTGCCCAAACTTTCAGTGCTATGCGGACGACAAGCAGCTCATTTTCAGGCTCCCTTTTGCCACCTCTTCCCCTTCTCTTATTTCTGACTGTCTGTCTGCTATCCAGGAGTGGTGTGCCGCCAATGATCTCTGCCTTAATGCCAGTAAGACTTAAATTCTCCTCACCGGCACACCTGCTCCCTCCTTTCCTATCGCTCTCTGGCCGGCCTCTCTTGACCCTCTCCCTTCTCCCATCTGTGAGGCTAAAAACCTCAGGGTCATCTTCAACTCCACATTCTGCTTCTCTCCTCACATCTCTAATGTCTCTAAGAAGTCACACTACCAGCTGCACCTCCTCAGAGGTATTCTTCCTTTCCTCTCCTTCCCCCAGAAGCTCACTGTCTCCAGAGCTCTGGTTCTCTTTAGGCTGGACTACTGCAACAGCCACTTTCTAAATCTGCCTCCTTCTACTCTCCGTCCTCTGCAACTCATACAGAACAGGTCTGTGAGACTTGTCCTTGCGCTCAGGCCCAGGGATCGTATCTCTCCAGGACTGAAATCTCTGCACAGGCATGCAGTGGCTGCAAGGATAAAGTTTAAAACCCTCTGCATTGTCCACCAGGCCTTCTAGGGCCTGGTGCCTCAATACCTTCAACTCTCTCTTCCTGAATATCTTCCTTCTCAAGCTCTTCGCTCATCCGCCCCCAACTCCCTTAGGATCAGTCACTTCTCCAAACAACAAATTGGTGGTAGATCTCTTTCTGCGGCTGGGGCCTCCCTCTGGAAGAGCCTCCCTGCCTCCCTGAAACTTGAGGAGAACCATCTCCGGTTCCAGAAGCCCCTCAAGACCTTCCTCTTTTTAAAATTGTATTTTTTTATTGTGAATTAGTTTAATGCAACAAATCCTTTTACACATTTCCTTATTCCAGTCTCTTGAGTTACTTTTCACCGTTATCTCTTCTTCTTATTCACTCCTTCGTCCGCACTTAAAGGTTGATCTATCTGCTTTGTGTCTATTGTTTTTTCTAGCAAGTTTATTCCTTCGCAGGTTAATCTTATGTTCTTCCCATTTAAAAATGTGCTCAACCAGTCTTCTTTTGTTCTCGTAGTGTATTGTCTTAGATATGTACTCAAGACTTTGTCTCCGCCTTTATTTATTGCATTACACTCCAGTAGTTATACTTCACTGTTTCTTCTGTATCTTTGTTTTTACAAAATCTACAATCCCCTTCATTGATTCACAATAGATTCCTCTCCGTCCTCTATTGTGTAAAAATCCATTTGTTGGGTATGTGTCCATTCTTATTTGTAAATGCTTTTCTCTGTGGAATTTACTCGGGAATCTCGATAGGTATTCCGGCATTGTGTCTCTTTTTCTAGTATCAACATTTTTTAACGAACGGAACTGAGATTTCATTTTTGTTGTTTCTATCCAGTCATGTCTTTTTTATTTGCCTTTTACTTTTTCGGGATTCTCTGTTAACTCCGATAGGTTCTAGTTAATCTGTTCAAGATAACTACAGCATTTGTCTTTCCACAGGTTTAGTAATTTTCCACTTTTTCCTTTCCCTTTTCTTGCAAGAATGTTGTATCCTATTACTGGTTTTTCTTCGTAATGCAACTCATTTCCAGCATTTGACCGAATATAGTGATTGCAATCCTAATCCAGTTCTTATAACTGATATCGGGAGACAATTTGGTAGGTTTAGGGCTGGCTTAAGAACCTTCTTTCTAGTTTGTCCCAAAGTCTCCATGATAAATTGAGTCCTGTTTCTCCTCCGTAGGTCAATCTAGGTTGAACTTTCTGAACATAGAACGCTATCAACGGTATCAGAGAAAATTTGCCAAAACGTCCGTTTATGATTTTTCCTTGTGAGCATAGCATCTTAACTTTAGTCATTAGATCTTTTTCCCAGTTTTCTTCTGCTATTGACTTATTAAAGAGTATGCCCAGATATCTGATTTCTTTCACCGACTCAAGTTTCTCACCTCTGATTTTCCACTTAAAGTCTTTCGCACTTGATGTTCTGTTTCCTCCAATCGTAACGATCTTTGACTTTTTGATGTTTATTAAAATGTCGTTTTTCTCCATATGTACTTGTAATTTCTCTAGCAGGTGCTGTAGTCCTATTTCGGTTTGATTTACCACCACTAAGTCATCTGCATAGCATAATGTTGTTATCTCGTTGTTGTTTATTTTTGGAGGATGATGGATTGTATCTTTTAGTGCATCTGGGAGGTCGGCTATGTATAGCTTAAAGAGGGTTGCAGCCAATGGGCAACCCTGCTTAACCACTCTTTTTTTGTTTTTTTTGTTTTTATTGCTGCTGACAGGACACCTTTGTTGTTTATTTGTACTCTTGTTGAAGTATTGCTATGTAATGCTCTGATCGGTTGTAGTATGTATTCAGGAAAGTTCCACCTTTTTAGTTTTTGCCAAAGTTTATCGCGGTTAACTCCATCGAAGTCTTGTTTTAAATCTACGAATGCAAGATGTCATTTTTCCTTTGCTTTTATTGCGTTTAACTTAAATATGGATAATATAAATAGATTAAGTTTGGTTCCAGTCCCTTTCGTAAATCATGATTGTCTTGGATCGAGAATACTTGTTGTTTTTGCCCACTCAGATAATTTTTCTGTAAGAATGATGCATATAACTTGCCGATCGCGGGAGGGAGCTAGAGAGCATGACGAAAATGGCCGCAGGCCCGTGAAGCTCTCCAGCACCAACACAAATCCGACCAATATCTGGCGGTTCTCTGATAGAAACCATTGGTCATGTCGCAAGAAAAGACTTCCAACAGCGGTGGGACTCAGAGGCTGTAATCCCAGCAGGAAACGGTGCCAGGACACCCATTCACTCGATGCCGAACAGTAAGCAGTCGGAGGCCTTGTGGAGGGCGCAAAGTGGGGGAGGGGCCACCCCGACAGACACAGGGAAGCGATCGCCTCACGCCAGGGAGAGCGAGATCTGACCGCAACAACACTGGAGACGTGGGACGGAGCTCCAATCCTGGTGCGCTTCCTCCCTGACCGCCACGGGGTGCCGTCTTGCTGTGGGAGACCCACGGAGCACAGCGGTGGGGCTGACGCCTTTGGCCTAGGAAGCTTATTATCCGACCAAACAGAGATAGAGCGAGCGGCGGGGCAATGGAGTAGCAGAGCCGGGCCAGTCCATCGAGTGGCTGCGGGAGTGTGCCCGCGCTGGCTCACTGGGTCAGTCTGCCTCCACCGGCCCCGGCGGCGGACCTGGTGAAGTGGGTTGAGCCTCCCTTTCTCTTTGCATGACCCATAGACGGGGGAATTGCTCGACCCGGGCTCGCGGACTCCCCCCGTGGCTCCATGTACAGATCTCCGTGAAGCGGGACACGGTGGGGGAGCCCAAAGCTATCGACCACAGGAACGGAGTTGCAGACCGCCATCGCCCCCTGGTGGGGCCGGAGCTGCAGGAGCTGTCGGGGTCCACGCAGCTAAGGAGAACTGGCGCCTGGGCGAGAGGAGGAACTCTGTGCACTGGGCCAACCCAAAGCTGTGGGCTGCTTCCTCACTGGACTGTGTCAACCACAACGGAAACATCGCCTCACCCTCTACCCACAAAGAAGGTTAATGCCCTGGCTGTGGGGGAGGGCTCCCTGTCCTACCTACTATTACCATCTAAGGAGATTTAAAGACTGATTCTGTCATCTCATCCTGACATAGCGCCGAGCGGTGCTACTAATGCACCGCCGTGGACGCGTGTGTAGTGGAGAGCCTGGTCACATTGGTTGCTATCAGATTTGCTACGCTGCAGGCCACGATACGTCCCACCCGTTCTTCCTGTGCACAGCCCACAATCGAAAGGTTGTAACACGACACTGGCAAGGTTTGGCTGCTGGGCCTGCCCTCCCTATCCACAGATGAGCATAAGTATAATTGCAGCCACCTAGGCAGGGGAGGCACCCAGACCTCGAGGCTTACACAACACACAAATGAAATACCTCCCTGTCGCGGACAGGCAACGCTTGGTCGTTTATGTGTGGAGTGGACAGTCCTGCTTGAAGGTGCAGTTGGACAGAGGCAGCAGCAACCGGGTGATACCCTGAAGTTACGGACTGGCATAATGGCCTGGTGCACCGGCGCGCCTCGTGGTGATCTGACATATTAGCCTGCACAGATCTCTCAAGCTAAGCACGCAGCGCCTCGGCTCGCACGGAGCTCGGAGACACAGGGGCATGTGGCTGCGCTGCTGGAGGGGAACAGGGGTGTGGGCGATGCCAGGCATCCCTCTCGGTCGCCACTTCGGCTGGTCACGCTGACCCGAGGTGGAGTTGAGAGGGTCGCCGAAGATATAACACTCACCATCGCAGAGGAGGAAGAAACTAACAGGAGGAACGTTAAAGCCCAAGTACTGGCACATAGGGAACCTGCAGCAGCCTTTAACTCAAACCAAGCACCATGTCCAAGTCTGGCAAAGGAGGCAAGCAACAAACCAAGCTAAAATTTGAGACAACCACGCTATCCAAAAGTGCCGGGATTGTGGAAGATATACAGGGCGTGCCCTCTCCGGCCTTTACCCCAGACCCCTCGTCTGCATTTCAGGACATAAAGGTCATGTTCACGCAACTGCAGACGAGCATCCAATCTCTGGATGGGAAGCTCGTCACCTTAACCTGCAAGGTGGATCACATGCAGGTCCACCTGGACAAGTATGGGGAGAGGCTGGACGGGGCGGGGGAGAGACTGTCGGGAGTGGAGGACGAGACCACCTCGGTCACTCGGGAAATCACAGGGGTGAGAAAAGCCCTGAAAGAGCTTAAGGAGAAACTTGCCGATCACATTGAGTAACATTATTGGACGGTAGTTCGACGAGGCCTCCCGTGGGCCTTTTTTAAATATTGTAACAATAGTACTAGTTGTCCATGATGTTGGAATTGTATGACACTCTTCTATTTGTCTGAAGATTGTTAAGGCAAATGTTGCCCATCCTTTGGAATCCTTTTTTTAGTTCCAAATTTGGTAACCCGCCCAGGCCGGCAGCTGATGAATTTATTAGACCTTTTTTCTATGTCTTCTAGTTCAAATTCTAGAGACCATTGCTCTTTACATGTTTTTTCAGTTTTGTTTGAATTTGGATCGTTACTACCAAATACTTTAGAGTAATGGGCTAGCCAGTCAGATTTGGTTACCCTGTTGTTTAGTCGGCTTTGTTGATTTAGAGTCTGGTTGTTTAGTAATGTCCACAAGTCTCTTGTTGTCTGTTGAAATATGGCTTTTAGCATAAGTTCTCCTTGTTCTTGTTCTCTTTGTTTTTTTTAATCAAATCAAACAGTTTTTGTAGTGTTGTCTTTTCATTTTAATTTGGTTCTGGTTCAGTATAGGGCTCTCACTGTTTTTCTGTATTTCAGCTATGTCTCGTTTTTAACTTCTTCCTTCTAGTGACAACCATTTCACTATATTGATGTTTCGGTTCTAATAATGATAATTTCATTCCTGTTTTTCTTGTTTTATATACCGTTAGCAACCATTCATATGATGTATCATCCCTGTGTCTTCTTATTTGTTGTTTGTATTCACTTGTCATTGTTGATATAGCTTGTTTGTTTAACCTCATTCGATTTCCTCCATGATTTATTTCTAAATCTTTGTTTTTTCTGTTTCCCATTTGCTCTTTACTACAGTTCCACGTTAATCTTACAATATTGTGGTCACTGTCTTGTTGAGGTAAAATGTCAAGGCGTTTTACTTGATCCAAGTGATTCTTTCTTATCCATATGTAATCAATTGTGGAGTTTTGTTTTCCATTTTCCCATGTTTTTTTCCCTGGGATATCTCCCGTTGTCTGTCAGTTTAACATGAATAAATTATGTGACTTGGCCATTTATACCTATCTTGAGTTATTTTGTTCCCCTGTCATCAGTTGTTCCAGACACGGAATGCCCTGCTTGTTGAGACATTTGATGTTCAGATCGCCGCACATAATAATTGTTGGCCTTTTTTCTTGTTGTGTACGTTGCTTATTAATTTCATTATTGTATTTATTAGCGTTGAAGTTCTTATTTTAGAAGGATTCCAGTAGGTGTTTATCACCATTACAAGTTTAGCCGTTATTTGTACTAACGCTCATTGTACAAATGGGTTGGAGTTCCCGCAGTCTATTACTTTTACATTTTTTTCCTGTTTTATTAGAATGAGCTGGCTTGAGTACGGTCTTCCTTTGACTCCTTTAATCGCTGGGTCCCTGACCCACGCCATAGAGGCCCTGCACAATTTTCATGCTGCCATGGAGAAGGAAGCTGGAGTGGGAGAGCAAGACTGGCTGGATTCGTTATTTTCATGGGCTCCTTCCTGGTTGGGCCTAGCCATAAAAGTGCTAGTTGCCATGGTTGCCATTTTACTTGTCATGTTTTGCTCCTGCCAACTTGTCCTGCGATGCTGCTCCAAGATGTTACCCAAAGGAGCTATGATGATGTCCCTGATCCCCAGAACAGTTGAAGCTACTCCCCTATTAAAATACGTGCGCACACAGACAGACAACTGGAATGAGAAAATACAGCACAAGATGGTAAGGGAAGAACATCCAGTTGGTCCCCCTGGGACACTTTCCTACCCTCCACCTGACCCAGTGAACTATGTAGAGCACAGGGTAGATATTGCAGGGGATGGGGATGTTGCTTTACTTACTTGCAAAAGCGCATTGTTAGATTTAGAGGTATTAGCTAGGAGGCTATTGCAGTAGTCTAGAATTCAAACAGGCAGTGGAAAGAGACACATTGTTTTTACGTTCAGACAAGTACAGCTTTATTTGCCTAATTAACCTAGTAGTGTAGGCACAAGAAGCCTTGACCTGTCCAACATGTTTCTTCATAGAGTAGAGTAGAGTTCTGTGTTCTATTCTGACGTCCCACACACTTGGAAATTGCTCCTGTTGGTCGGATTAACATCTAGAAGTACCCTAAGATATTGTTTGTTTTACCTGAGATATTTCTGTGTTTTATTCTGCCTGTCCCACACACTTAAAAATTGCTTCTGTTAGCCTGATTTGCATCAAGAAAATACCCCCGAGATATTTCTGTGATTTACTTGTTCACACACTTAGAGATTTGCTCTTGCTGCATTGACTCTCATCCAGAAGTTGCCTTTAATGTCTTAGAATAGTTGCTGTTGTCCTGATTCACATCTCGAAAGTGCCCCCTGAAATATGACTGTATTCACTCTACCTGTTTCACAGATTTAGAATGTGTCTCTGCTAAACTGATTTGCATCTAAAGCCCCCCTGAAATATTACTGTCGCACTCACCCAGAATCTGTCCCTCTTAGCCTGATTCACTTCTAGAAGTGCCTGCCGTGGTTTTCTGTGATTTATTTGTTCCACCCACTTAGAAATTGATCTTGATGCATTGATCCTCACCTAGAAAGTACACTCTAAGACTTATAAACTGCTCCTGGTTACTTGACTCACATCTAGAGGGTGCCCCCTAAATAATACTGTAGCCTATTTGCCTGCACTGCTCACTTAGAATTGCTCCTTTTAACTTAAGCAGCACCTAGAAACTGCCACTGTAGTTGATGCACTTCTAGACAATTGCACTCTGTGATATTTCTGTGATTTAACTGCCTCTACCGATCACTAAGAATTCCCTACCGCTACCCTCCTTGACCCCCTCTGCCCAGTGACCAGAATCTAGATGCAGATTGTATATCTTGGGCCTATACATCGACTGTTACTAGTTCAACAACCTCTAGGCTCCTCACTCACCTCCCCCAGGATGGAGATCACAACCCTTGATATACCCCCCTCTCTAACCCGTCCTGATCCCTATCCTCCCCGCACCATACACACCCCCCATCAACCCCCCTTGCGGCGCATTGCCCACGCTCTAGCTCCCAACTTCACAATCCCCCCTCTATTCCCCTCCTGATCGCAAACCATGCCCACTCCCCCATCCATCAATACACCAAGACGCCAGCCGCCCATTCTCCTACCATCATCCCTCGTCCAACTCTAAGATCAGAGGAGCACTCTGGCATGCCAAACAACAAACTCCTCAAGCGCCAAACCCCCTCTCCCCATCCCACCCCACCACATCGACTCCCACTCTCCCTCTGACATCTATTGAGAACACCCTAATACCTCTGCTCATATACCACTTCCTCTATCGAACCCCTAACTCAGGGGAGCCCTCTGGCACTCCAAAGAGTGCAAACCCACCTCCACTTCCACTCCATCCTTGTGGGCTCTGAAGAACTCCCCTTCCTCTACCATCCTCCCATGCCACACACTCCCTCCCCCTCAGCCAACTGTGGAACACACCACCCCCTCGATCAACCTCCCATACTACCCCCTCCAGCCCCCACAACCCTTTCTCGACCCCCACCAACAAACCTCCCCCTTCATATCCCTACCCCTCTCTGAATGTAGCACGTCCCTCTCTTCCTAGATCAATAGCCTCATCTCCGTCCCCCTCCAAAGCGCCCACCCTCTTTCACACCCCTATGGCACCAAAGCCTCAGCCCACCCTCCCAGCCTCTCCCCCTACCCATATGGACTCCCCTCCCCCAGTTTCCACCCCCTTTCTCTTGACTTCTCACCCTGTACACCTTAACCCCCTTCGCCCCAGACTCATTCCAAATTCTTCCCACCTAAAACCTCACACCATCTGACCCACTCACCACCCTCCCAACCCCCATGACCCTCCCCTCGTCTCTCACATTCCTACCTGTGCCTGTCTACTCTTCCCACCCCCCATTGACGTAACCCTCTCAGCAGACACTCAGGCACCCAGCCCCGAACGTACCCCTCCTCAACATCCCAGAATGTTCCGTCCACACCCACCACCCTACTGGGCGGCCATGCCCCTCTAGCTCACACTCAGATGAGCTCACCAAAACCCTCATCCCCTCACAAAGTCTCATGCATCCTCTTTAACGCCCGCTCAGTTGCAAGAAACATACACAGCATTTTTGACCTCCTATCCTCTGACAAACCGAACCTCATTTTTATCATCGAAACCTGGTTCTCCGACGACTTTGCCCCTCTAACACAGAAAGCCTTCACCTCTGGCTACTTGCTCATCGCCCACAATAGACCCTCCAGAGGTGGTGGAGTGGCAGTCCTCTTCAATCGTCATTTATCCGTCTCTCTCGTCGAATCGCAGACATGCACTGCCTCCTGTGAATCCCTACTAGTAAAACTATCTATAGCACAGACCTTCACCCATAGCTTCCTCCTCATCTATTGACCCACTGGGTACGACAGACACTTCGCCAACAATCTATGTGATTCGATAGCTACCATTCAAGTAAATCTCCCATCTCTTACAATCCTAGGAGACTTTAATATCTGGTTCGATAGCCCGACTAACCCCATGACTCCTCTGCTCGTTGACAGTCTCGACGCGCTCGCCCTTTCCAATCATACGACTGGTCCAACCCACTCAGGTGGGCACACCCTTGATGCAATTTGTAGCTCCCATGACCTGGTTTACTTATCTCGTCCCAACCCACTCATCTGGACCGACCACTACACCATCCCTTTCTCTATCCACTCCCCGGCCCCTCCTCCTACAGCTCCCCCCGGTGCACCCCAGGGATCTCAAATGCAAGAACAAAGTCAAGATCTGCCCAGACCTAGCCAAAGCCCTGCTTCTTCGCACCTCTGCAACGCTTCCCCCTGATAGATTATCCATCGACTGCTTTGACTCCTGGCTTAATGACTCTCTAATTCCTCTCACCCCCTCATGCCCCGCTTCCTCACGCAATGGACCGTCACCCAAAGGGTTCATGCCCCTCCTGAGAAGTGCCATAAAACAAAACAACTCTCTCGAATGCGAATGGCGAGCATCCTAAACCGATCTCAGAAACTCCATGTTCGCCATGCACCACCATATCTACAAAGCTGAAATATGAAAAGCCAAAAAAGCCTATTACAATAAACACATTCTCAACTGTGGCAACCGCAGCAAAAAACTCCACATGATCATATCTGAATTTGTCAAACCAACTTGCTCCACTACCCATTTCACTCCCACTCAATCACTCTGCGACTCCCTCTCCCTACACTTCTACAACACAGCTCTTGACAGGACGACATCCCTTAACACCAAACTGTCTTCCCCCCATCACTGACCCCTCCTGATCCCACTGCCCCCCATTTGTCACTAACACATCTCACATCTACTAGCCCAATGAATTTTTACTGAAAAACTGAAAAGTGTGATATTTGGTCCGACATGTTTCAATCCCCTCAGTGATTCTGGGATTTTCATCAGGCGCAATCCTTTAAATTAAAGTCAGTGATATGAGTGATTGATTTCTGCATGACAGTTCTGGATGGGGAAGTGAGTGGGTTTTCCAATGAATTAACTGTGGCAGTATTCCATACTGATGTGATTCTGAGTATATCAGTCTGGGATAGAAGAGTTACTAAATGCATTAGATAGCTGCATTTCTATTATATAGTATATCTGCTTACAAGATTTGATATAATGATATATAATTAATGTACACCCTACTCATCTCCGCTTGTTCTGCGTTAAGTGAACCAAGACTGAATTAAAATGCATACATAGTTGATACACTAACCTCAGCAGTGATTCAGGACCTAATCAACAGACAAAGATACATATGGATTGCGGAACGTACACTCAATGCAAGTGGTCAATATTGACAAAATTGAATGAATAAATAGTGAGTTCAAAATGGCTAATTGCATGGCTAATTTCTTCTTCAGTGAGATGTGGTCTCCCCTAACAAATCAAATGCATAAGGTCACTAAGAAAATCCCAAATTGTAGTTGAAAAGCTCATGAAAAACATAGAAGAAACTGTAAAAATAGTTTCTCTTACCAGGACTTATGAAAAGTGTGCCTCTGCACCAGTGCAGAGTGTTTTCAGAACACACTCTCAGCATTGTAATTCAGCCGCTAAAATAAAAACTACCAGCAGGTGGCTGTTAGGCCCAAGGGCTAAAATCAGAAGTGGTGGCTTGACACGTCGTGAAGCAATTGAGTCTTTCTGACAATATACCCCACAAGAGTACAAAAGGACAGATTGAGGTGAGTATCGCCCGAAAATATTTGGTACACCCTCGTAACCACACAGCTGGCTGCAAAAGAAAAACCAAGGATTAATGTACAGTTGAAAGCAATGATGGAACTTAGACGAGAATAGTAGTTGTTACTCACAAGTAAAGAATGAGAGATTTGACTAATGTTTTCCAAGCTAGGATGATGAGTAACCCTAGGAAAAATAGAGGTAGCAATTACTGAGGGTAAACAAGGTATGGAAGAGGAAAGACTCAAACCGTAGTTTGCCTTCCGATAGAAGGATGTTATGTTTCTTAGGGTGTTTCTGAAGAAAGATTGCAGCAATGAGTGCAAAAGTCTTGTTTGACTATTCCTGCCGGCACGAGGACGCCTAAAAAAAGTTTTTTGATCCTTGCGCCATTGCGCTAATGACCCCAGAGTCCTTTGAAGTCTTTAGGCAGGATAAGAAGTGAAGATGTCATGAACAGTTGAATGTTCCAGATTCATGACGATCCAGTAAACGTTTGCAGTCCAATAAGCATTCCGAGGCGGCAGCAGGCAGGCTCAGTGTAGCGGGCTTAAGCGGGTGCAGTCCAGTAAGCGTTCCGAGTCGGCAACAGGCAGGCTAAGTGTAGCGGCTTCAGGGGGTGCAGTCCAGTAAGCGTTCCGAGTTGGCAGCAGGCAAACAAGTTAGAGCAGAATCAGGAGACGAAGCAAGAGAAGTCGAAAAACAGACCAGGGAATCAGGAATCAAGGTAACACCAAGACGTAGAAGCTTTCAGAATAAATTCAGAAGCAGCGCTGTGCAGAGTGGGCGGGGCTTATATTACGAACAGCTGACTGCACGCACAACGCACCGCCGTAATCTTGAAGGCATACGCATATGCAATGGAAGCCAGCATTTCCACGCCAACCCATAGTGTTCTCTGAAGGAACGCGTGCTTCTGGATGAATGTGTTTTCTGAGGGTTTTGTAATTGGAGTTTGAGTCGCAAGTTCTTAGGAATGCAGGCAGATTTGCTGGAGACATGGGAATGTTTCCTCTTGTGTGTACCAGGTTCAAGACATGATGAGGAAGAACTGAACGGAACCCTGACAGTGGCTTTTGCTTTATTATTGCCGCATGGGCAGAGATTAACACAAGCACAGGAGGCTCATCCATTTCACAAAATGGATGCCTCCTAGTGCTTGAAATTAAAGGGGTTTAACCATAATTTGTGCAAAATTTTACATAGGAACTTTCTTTAAAAATGTGTTTAATAAAGGTTTTTTATTATTGCCCATCTTTTAAGAAAATCAAATTTTTGAGCGCACTATTCCTTTAATACAGCAGGTACAACAGGGAACTAGGGGAGGGCCATTTATTGGCTCAAGAGGAAGAGGTGTTGGTCCATTTGTACCATTTTCACCACCAGGGCCTAATCAGTGTGAATATTGCAGACATGAGGGCCACTGGAGGGCACAGTGCCCAGCCTTGTTGAATAAGGGATGTGGAATGTATCAAAGAAGGGGAAGAGGACTTCAGGGAGGACATGTAGGAGGTAGGGGTGGGTGGGTACCACCTGGGCCGGCGGCTGGCCCTGCAGCAACTACTACAGTCCCTATTTACTCAATTTTTTCAATAATCCAAGCAAGTCTTTTGTTACTAAGCAATACCATATGGACGATTTCTCTTGGGATTTCTCAAAATAGGACAGCCCGAAAATAGAACCAATTACCATCTCTGTGGATCAGACAGGGCCCTACATTCATATGAGAGTTGAACACCCTCGGACAACAAACAACAACAATTTGCACCCTTAGCCTCTCAATAAAGAGAAGCCACCTTTCTAGCAAAAACTTGCGCATTGAAAATGCCAATTCTAGTACTAAAGAACTCTTCTCAGTCCTACGGGAATTAGAATCTCCCTCACAGACTCCAGACCTCTGCATCAAAGACCAAGCCTGGTGTGAAAACATAGAAAATGCACTCATGGATAAAATATCATCCCTCCAACTCAAGATCAACCAAATAAAATTTAATACCCCCCTCAACCCACTCTGGAACATAAACCTCCAAAACCCTTCCCCAAGTTTGAATTCTCACCTATCACTATAGAGGAGACGGTCAAATTCATCAAAGGCCTCAAACCCTCGAGATGTCAAGGGGACATCTGTCCAGCAAAACTAATCAAACACTGCACAGACAATCTGGCACTTATCATCCCCGCTTTGATAAATAACTCTTTTGCATCCAATCGAGTGCCGGATAACCTGAAGGAAGCCTGGGTGCTCCCCTTATTGAAAAAACCCACACTAGACCCAAATGTGCCTACAAATTACAGGCCTATTACTACAGTGCCATTCCTTCTAAAAAATACTAGATAGAGTGGCCTATGTACAAATCCAAAACTACCTAGAATTACACAACCTTCTTGTCCTCCGCCAATCAGGATTCCGCCCAGGCTATAGTACAGAAACAGTCCTACGTACTGACCTAAAAACCCAAATTGACCTAATAAGAGACAGAGGCGATCTAGCCATCTTACTCTTACTGGACCACTCGGCTGCGTTTGATTTAGTAAATCACAAGATCATATGCTGCCACCTTGCTAGCAACGCCCACTTCTCCACCAACGCCATAAGCTGGAGTGAATCGTTCCTCTCAAATCAATCCATGTGAGTCTTCTTAGCCTCGGCAGCTGCACGCCCCACTACAGTCACATGCGGAGTGCCACAGAGATCATGCGTATCCCCCACCACGTACAACGCATTCAACAAACCCCTCTTTGATAAACTAGGCAATTTGGGTATCACATATGCAAACTATGCTGATGACACCCAAATACTTCTAGCAATCACATGGGACTATGACACAGACTCCAAAGCTCTTCATGCTATCTACCTCACGATTCAAGCCTGGATGGCCGAAAATGTACTCTGTCTTAATGACGATGAAACAGAGATCCTGATCATAGGTAGCCCAGCGAAATTCAATTACCTCCCACCATCTTACCAAACCTTTGACACAGACGGAAACAACATCAAGGTATCCAAAGAAGTCAAGACACTAGGGGTGTACCTTGACTTGTCACTTACCCTCTCCTGGCAAGTGATTGCCATCACCTTGGTCTCAAAGTACACGGCTGAACTCATCACAGCATGCAGACCCTACCTCACGGTGGGGAATCGTATCACGTTAGCTAGAGCACTAATCCTCTCGAGGATAGACTATTGCAATGCCATCTTTGCAGGTACCTCTATTATAAACATTAAGAAGCTCAAAATTGTTCAAAATAACGCTATTATAGCGGCTCTCAATATCCCTAAGTCAGATCAAATTTCCACTACTAGAAGAACCATCCACTGGTTACCAGTCAGAGAACACATTAAATTAAAAGTACTGTCTCTCACCCACAAATGCCTAGCTAGCACCGCTCCGCGCTATCTCTCCAACCTAATTTCAAAAACTCAATCAGTCAGACGAACCCGCTCAGTCTACTTAAGGCAACTGAACTCACTAAGATTTAAAAAACATAACGCTGGTGGAGCTAGTTTCGCTGTTCTCGCAACAAACTATTGTAATGCCATGCCCCCCCCCCCCCGCCCAAACTCAGGACAGACCCGTCTCTATGGTCCTTTCTGTAAAAAATTCAAAACATGGCTTTTTAATCAGGATACCAAGAATCAACTCAGCTCCTGTTAATGAGTATTAAGCCTACCCCATGAGTACTAAGCCCACCCCTTCGTCATGACCTACTGCAACCTATATATACTCCACTTAACTAACTGCGTTTATGCCTTGACTGACACCTCGAAAGCTTGTGTAATTGTACTGTCTAACTACCTTGCAATCCATATGTTAATGTTACTGCCTTCTCAATCTATAGCATCCTGTTGCTCGATGATCATATGCATTTGTTACTGTATAACCTAGTAGCTCAATAGCAAGCAGCTTGTTGTCTGTAGATCATATACAATTTCTCATTGTACAACCAAGTAACTCAGATGTAACTGTTTTCTTAAGTCAAGCGCCCAGATGCCGGAGTGTTAGGCGTGCTATATAAATATGTAACAAATAAATAAATAAAAGCATCGATTTCTAGTAGACACAGAGGCGCAAAAGAGCTCTATAAGTCATGCTAAGGTTCCAGATGTTCCTTTGAGTGGGCATACTAATATTTCAGTAGGGTTCGCAGGAACACCTGTAGTTAATAAAGTATGGATCACAGTACCTGTTCTTTTAGGACCAGCAGATAGTGAGATACCATTCTTGTTAACTACACAGTGTGAAGAAAGTTTGTTGGGATTAAATCTGTTGAAAAAGTTGTTCTACTATGTATTGTATGTTAGAGGGAGTAAACATTACAGTATGCCCTTCGAAAAAAGAATCATTTTTCAACAAAACCATTGCCACCAGAGTTTGATGACGTCCCTGATGCCTTATGGGCAGTATCAAATAATGACGCTGGTCTTATGGATATTGCCCCAGTAAAACTACAAATATGTCTGGGACCAATTTATCTGTGTATTCCTCAGTACAAAGTATCCCCTGAAGTTTATTCAGCCCTTGAAACAATTTTCTCAGTCAAGGGATCGTAGAAGAAATAATGGGGAGTATATGCAATAGCTCATTTTGCCTGTTTTAAAAAAAGGGGACACAAATCTACCTTATCATCTTGAAATTGATTTAAGAGTGATTAATAAGATTGTAGTACCTCAGTTTCCAATAGTTCCAGACATTACTACCAATCTTACCATGATACCACCATTTGCAGAATATTTTTTTCAGTGATCGACTTAAATGCACTTTTTAGTATACTGTTGCATCCAGAAAGCAGATTTTAATTTGCTTTCTCCCTTGGAGGGAGAGCGTATACTTTCACTAGAATACCACAAGTCTATACAGAGAGCCCAAGTATATACAATAGGGCACTTAAGGAACAATTGTAGTCCCTGAAATTGCCTGTATCTGTTACCTTGATTCAATACATTGACAATTTACTTATAGCAACTCCCACGGAGGAACTCTGTAAACATGTAACTATATTGTTATTCTCATATCTAGCTCACCATGGTCATAAAGCATCTTTGAAGAAATGTCAGTATTGTAGACAGGAGGTAACATATCTTGGGTACCTCCTGTCTAAGGAGGGTAGGAAACTAGCACCTGATAGAATACAATCGATTTCTAAAATGCCACAGCCAAAGACACAAAAACAAGTTAGAGCGCTTATAGGCTCTGCCTCCTACTGTAGACAATGGATACCCAATTTCTCGCTTATTGTTAAACCCTTGATACAACTTAAGACTAAAAATGTACAAGATCCAGTGCCATGGACTGATGAACATTAAGAGGTATTTCTTTTGTTGCACACAGCGCTTTGGTCTGCCCCCGTTTTAGGGACTTAGGATTACAATAAGGAATTTGTTTTGTTTGTGCATGAAGTTGATGGATGTGCTTTGGCTGTTTTGACAGAGGAACATGGAGGAAGGAATAGACTGTTTGGCTATTTTTCCTCCACGCTAGACCATCTTGCATGTGCTTTGCCTAAATGTTTGTGTGCAGTAGCAGCCGCAGCTATGTCAGTAAAACAATGCGAAGGTATGGTTTAAGGTCACTCTTTAACCGTGACGTACCTCACTCAGTCGATGTCCTTTTAAATAGGACTCATAGACAATATATGACTATGGCCCGACTTACCAGATATTATTTGATATTGTTTGAACCACATATCAAACTTAAGTGCTGCAACACACTCATCCCCGCTGAGCTATATCCCATACCAAATCAGGGTATTGGGGACAATGAGGAAGCCGACCATAATTGTATCTTCACAACTGAAGAAGACACCAAGGGCCAAATTGATTCGTGAGATACCTCCTTTCCGCAGGTGGAAGGAGAATTATATTGTGACAGATCATGTTTTAAAATGTCTGATGGAATTACAACTGCAGCTTATACGGTTGCTATTTTAAAATATAGTTGAGCCTAAACGAATACCCTTCAATTCAGCACAAGCAGCAGGAATCATAGATTTGACTTGATGTGAATTATCAGAAAACATTTCTGTAAATACTTAAACTGACAGTCATTATGCCTTTGGAGTAGCACATAATTTCGGAAAACTATGGGCAGAAAGGGAACTTTTTGACTTCACATGGAACTAAGATACAGCATGGTTCCTTAATATTGCGAATGTTGTCATCTCTAACGCTACCAAAGAAACTAGCTATAGTTAAATGGGCTGCCCATTAGAAAATAGTGACTGAAATGTATAAAGGAAATGATTTTGCTGACTCCATAGCTAAACAAACAGCGTTAGATTGTACCTCTTGGATGTATAATGCTGAGAACATTAGAAGGGCTCAGGATTAAGGCTGCAGGGAGGAAACCTCTTTTAGTATTAAGGAGATACAAGCAATGGCCACTGAATAGGAAATAAGGGGGTGGGAAGACAGCTTTGCTATACACGATGAAAAGGGGTGCTGGGTCACAGGGTCTAAAAACAATGGATGTTACCTAATGCCTATGTACCTTTGGTTGTGTGTATGACCCAGGGACCCGGCCACATACATGCTAAAGCTATTTGCAAACAATTGGAGAATGTTTGGTGTAGTTCATTGATTACTGTAACAGCTGAGAATGTGGTTAGAAATTGCATGATATGCTTAGAACGTAATGTAGCTCGAGGGACTACGGTCTCTGCAGGAATTTTTGACCCTGCTACCTTCCCATTTGAAGTTTTGCATTTTGACTTTATTGAATTAGAAAGCTGAAATAATTTGAAATAGGCGCTGGTAGTGATATGTGCCTTTAGGAAATGGGTAGAGGCTTTTCCCTTGAAAGATAACACGAGCCATCTCCACTGAGAAAGTCATGTTGAAAGAATATTTCCCCCGGTTTGGATTGCCCAGGGTAATCTGATCTGACAATGGCCCCCACTTTATTGCAGAAGTGATACAAAATGTGTGTAATGGGTTGCAGATCGAGAAGACATTTCTCACAGCTACTTATCCTCAAAGTGCTGGGTTAATTGAGCGCCACAATGGAATTCTAAAAAACAAAATACCTAATGTTTGTGCACACACAGGACTTAAATGGCTGATTCTCTGCCTTTCACATTACTCTCTATGAGGCCTACAGTTGCGCCCAAATCAGGGTTATCCCCTTATGAAATTGTTATGGGCAGACCAGCTAAGGTTAGGGGTGCTCCTAGAACACGATCATTGAAGGACATTGAGCACCCACTGCTTGTTGATTATTGTAAACAATTGACTGAACAATTGTGTACTATCCATTAGCAGATGAAGGATAGCTTGCCAGACCAAAATTTGCAAGAAGGCGATGGGGTGAAACCTGGGGACCTGGTGATGGTCAAAAACAGACAAAGAAGCACTGCACTGGAACCATGTTGGCTAGGACCATACCAGGTGTTATTGGCCACCCAAACTGCAGTTCGAGTAGAGGGGAAAAGGCATTGGATCCATGCTGCTCACATCAAATTGGTTTCTTTGCCCTCCCCTTCTGATGGAGATCATCCAACTTCTTCTGAAATGAAGGATTCTTGTACCCTTGTGAGTCTGTCAAAATCTGATGTAAAGTTTTCAATACAGACACCCACCTTGTTCGAAGATCATTCTATCCCAGGAGCGACTAGATACATTCTAAGACCCAGGGAGAAATAGGAGTGTACACTGGAAACCTACAATGTGTAGATCCGGTACTGATGTCAGTCTGTGCCCACTGGAAGCCTACAATGTGCAGATCTGCTACTGATGTCAGTCTGAGCCCACTGCAAATCTACAATGTGCAGATCTGGTACTGATGTCAGTCTGTGCCCACTGGAAACCTACAATGTGCGGATCTGGTACTTATGTTAGTCTGTGCCCACTGAAAATCTACAAAGTGCAGATCTGGTACTGATGTCAGTCTGTGCTCACCAGAAACCTACAAGTGCTGGTTTGAAATTGAGGTCAGCGTTGCACCCATGAGAAATCAGCGTGCCCTGATCCCTGTGCACACCAGGAGGTAACAGGGTATCTAAGGACTGAAGGAAACCTGTATTATGGAGTTGCATCCACCTGGTGCTCAAATTCGAATGAAAAACAATGAAGTGACTCTACCTTCTCACTCACAAAAACTATGAACAATGGAAGACCGAATAGTAATATTGACATTTTGTACGATTTTAGTGATAGGACTTCCTGCTTTCTTTTGGTTCCTTGAGCATGATTCTGTACATCATTTGAAGACACTTCTTCCCAGTGACACTGAAGCTACTACCAAGATCCCTTTTACCCCCCATGTTTTAAAACATACTCATCATCCCTTGTATGTATTTCATAGGTATGGTTACCAAAATAATTAATATGTACAGGTTTTGGACAAAGTTCAAAAAGCTACTAATAGAACAAATACATTGTTGGCTTTGTTCACATGTCCTGCAGAGTGGAGATGGTCTAGGACAGGCTTGTCCAACCTTTTTGAATGTGGGGCCGAAGCATTCACTTTTTGTCACCCGGAGAGCCGGCGAGCCAAAAGTGAACACCCTGACCCAAAGCAGTATATTCAAAAGCGATGGTGTGTGACCTTTCACACAATAGCATCAAAGGCATAGCCATGCAGTCCCAAAGATAGCTTTTGGGGTCGGGGGCAGTGATGAAAGGTTAGTTTCTTGTGATTTCTTCCAGTTTGTATGTGTTGATATTTCTCGGAAATAGTGGGGGTGACCGAGCGTAGCGAGGGAGCTATAACAATCTGGAAAGGGTTTGTGGGGGGGGTTTCCCCCCCCCCAAGGTTTTCTTTCCAAATATGGGGCTGAAATTGTGCATTTTACAGCAGGAAAAGTGACCAAAAAGCCATACGTTTACAATCAGTTATAAAGGGGAACATGTACATTCCATGTCACTAACAGCAGACAAGAACATTGTAGAACACAACACATTTTAATGATCAATGTGTCCACAGTGTAAGACAGCACTGTCACTGATGTAACACATTGAAATGCTGGTTGTGCCCAAAATATGCCTCTGTAGCAACATGTCTATGCTGGCTGTTCCCAATTTAGGCCAGCATTGTCCTCTACAAAGCATGATTGATGCTGCCTGAGCATGTGCAGTGTGCCCAATACATATGCCAGCTTATCTCTGTAATACACATTCATTACTTCTGTGGTAATGAAAGAAGCATAATCCAATTCCAGGGGGCACCTGAGGCAGTAAAAGTCCTCCGCCAAGGCCCGGTTTATTGGTCGGACCCAACATTGCAGAAATAAATTAATGAATCATGTCCACGACCCGACAAACATTGAACAAATAAATAAATCGGGCAGGGGAGCCGACTTATGAATTTCCTGGGTGGTGCCCAAATATAGGAAGTGACATAACCAGCACTTATATGACCGCATTTGCACGTAGTCGCCAACTTGGTGCGAGGAGGACGGGGGGTGCAGAACAGTGGAAACATTGGCTAGCATGTATTGCATATACTAAAGGCAAGTAAGAAGGAGGTTTAAGCCTTCCAGTTGCATTCCAGTAGGCCAATACTGCCCCTACTCCACCCCTCTATAATCATCCAGGTTGTAGTAGCCCTCAAAAGGCAGAGCAACACAACTAGGATAGGAGAACGAAATGCCATCCCATCCTGTGAGTGTGTCAAACCTCAGAGCAAAGACTGTGCGTGTGCCTTGGAGCACACTCTCACTAATTTGGTGCAAATCGCGCAAGTGGGTGCATGGGAATGCCATGCGTGTGTGTGGGCTGCATACCCCAGATCACTTGCTCACTTCTTCACTGTGAAACTCTATCCAAGGCAGTACTGTCCCAATGGTGAGAAGTGTCATATTTTCACATTAACTATGCTTAAGCACTTTGGGTTATTGAATAGTGCTGCTACATTCGGAGTAATTCCATCCCTTTAAATATATTAGCTCTTGTATAACCACAACAGTGTTGATTTATTCTGATGATGATGAAGATGATGTTAGACTTGCTCAATAGTTCTGATTCTGTATCATTAAATGTACTTCAGATCTTTGGAGTCTCGGGAGGATAGCTCAGGAGCAACACAGGTTCGATCCCGCTGGGTACATTATACCTCTACATCTGTGCACCCATCTTACTAAGAGGGGTGCACAGATGTACAAATACACCCAGCCCAAAACAATTTTTAGAAATTGGGGGACAGACTTGCTTTGCATCTGTGCCTCCATTTCTAAAAATCGTTTTGGGTTGGGTGTACCTCTACATCCGTGCACCCCTCTTTCCAAGAGGGGTCCTCAGATGTACAAATACACCCAACCCAAAACGATTTTTTAGAAATTGGGGGACAGACTTGCTTTGCATCTGTGCCTCCATTTCTAAAAATCGTTTTGGGTTGGCTGTACCTCTACATCCGTGCACCCCTCTTGCCAAGAGGGGTGGACAGATGTACAAATACACCCAACCCAAAACGATTTTTTAGAAATTGAGGGACAGACTTGCTTTGCATCTGTGCCTCCATTTCTAAAAATCGTTTTGGGTTGGGTGTACTTCTACATCTGTGCACCACTCTTGCCAAGCGGGGTGCTCAGATGTACAAATACATCCAACCCAAAACGATTTTTTAGAAATTGGGGGACAGACTTGCTTTGCATCTGTGCCTCCATTTCTAAAAATCGTTTTGGGTTGGCTGTACCTCTACATCCGTGCACACAGATGTAGAAGTATACCCGAACCAAAACGATTTTTAGAAATTGAGGGACAGATGCAAAACAAGAGCATCTTGCTTTGCATCCGTCCCACAATTTTTAAACATTGTTTTTACCCGGCTTTTACCCGGGCCTCCAGAGAGAGACACAGTATGGATGGAACAAAGGGCCATCCATACTGCGTCTCTTCTCTCCGGCCTGGGGGGCCGCAGCACCCGCATACTCTGCGCCCCTGGAACTGGGCTGTGGCCTGTAACTGCTTCTGGTGCTGGGGTCCGCCCAACATTGCAGAAATAAATTAATTAATCGGGTCCACGGACCCGACAAACATTGAACAAATAAATAAATAAACTGGGCCGTGGCCTGTTACTGCCTCTGGTGCCCCCCCCCTTTTTAGGGGGCACCAGAGGCAGTAACAGTCCTCCACCACGGCCCGGTGTATTTCTTTATTTGTTCAATGTTGTCTGTACAGCCTCGCGGGCCACATGAAATGGCTTGGAGGGCCGCATTGTGGCCCGCGGGCCGTATGTTGGACAACCTTGGTCTAGGAATACCATATTATGCAGTCCCATTTAATCAATCAATATTATGTGCTGTGCTTTCTCTGTCTCATAGTAGGTTGATACATGATTGGGATAGAGCAGATGCCCCTCCAGGAAGGATACTGCTTAACACTACTATTAGAAATCCTGAAATATGTAATAACACACTTAATAGCAACCTTTCAAGTCTTAGTATGGTGTCTAACCTTCCGTGGAGATCCTATACCCCTTATATGAATGTTACATATTCTTTATTCCAGGTAGCTCCTAGGATAGGAGAGAACCCATTTGCTATAGGAAGAGAAAAGTATAATAGGCAATCCTTTGATACAATCGTTGACTATACCGTTTATTCTAATTCTATTCTTCCTTATGGGAATTTGTATTACGTTTGTGAGGACGTGAAAGCATATAAGTGGTTGAAGAGGGGTTGGACAGGCATATGTTACCTTGCTAATAGATTTCCTGGAGTTTATGTGGCCTCCACAGATAACATATATCACCGTGCAAAACTGCAGAGAGGGAAAAGAGAAGTGGACCAGACTGATAGTGATGCCCAGGTAACAGCAGATTTTGGGAAAGTAATAATACAATTGTTAGGGTTTTCCCTTGACCCCAGAAGCAGTCGTAAACTCAGTAGAGTGGTAGAAAGTATGCTAAATGAGACTGCGGAAATATTTGTGAATTTAGCAACTTAACAGAACGCTATTAGATTAGTGGCACTTCAAAATAGGATGGTGTTGGACATTCTCACAGCTGTGACTGTGTCTGTAGAATAGTGGGCTCCTTTTGCTAAACCTACATACCTGATAGATCAGAGGTAGCTTTAATGCTATTGATCGATTACACGTACTAGGGGAAGCAGTACACTATGAGGTTTTACAGGAGAGCGCTGGTCCCAATGGTTTTGGAAGTTGTTAAAGGATTGGGGATTGACATTTCTGTCTATATTAGTGGTATTTGGCTTAATGTTAGGTTGCTGTTGTTGTCTTCAATGCAGTCCTTTATGTTGTTCCCGTATATCTCAGAGTGGTGTTAGGGTAGTAGAAAGAATGAAGCCTCTCCCCATGGATAGAAATGGATGAAAATGAATACATGATGATGGAAGAAATGCAAATTCAGGATTTAATGGACATACATATTGAAAGTCTAACTGATTTAGGAGAAAAGGAATTGGCTTAGGCTAAAAGGAGGGTTTATTAGAGTATATAATGATATGCATTTTCTTATCCCTAAGCTAATCCCTTTTTGCGATAAAAACCCTATTCTCTTAGTAAAGTTCAAAATGGGGTTGCATTTGTCAGTCATCGAGTAAAACAAAATGCAAATGTTTTTGTGGTTTTTTTCTGTCAGTCATTACAAGAAAAGAATGGGTCCAAGTAGAGTGCATGTTTTAGCCACCTGGCCTTCACTGATAAACCTAGTTTAAACAACTTTAAAGGCAGATCCTCCCATTCAGCGAAGTAAGAAAAGCTGTTTCAATATGGTTCCATTCTCTTAGCTAAATACAATGTAAAGACTGACTGCACTAAGCAGAGGTTAGTTACACACAGAGCCATAGTGTTCAGTCCTTCCAGTTTGTTTAAAGCATGAAAGGTATCTTTTAAAGGTTGTTTAAAGGTTTGTTACTGTAACAGCCTCTTTCTAGCCTCCACTATCCGCCCTTTACAACTAATCCAGAACAGGACGGGACTGCAAGACTTGTCCTTGGCCTCAAGCCCTGGGATCGTATCTCTCCAGTCCTGAAATCCCTTCATTGGCTCCAAGTGTATTTGTATTTGTATTTATTAAATTTTATATAGCGCTTTAATCGAAAGCGTTTTACATGAAACAACAAGAATACATAAGAAGCAATATAATAAATATTATGAGCCAAGGAATGAAGAACAATACACGGTACAATTTGCTGAGATCAATGGAGTTAAACCTGGGTAGGATAGAGCAGATTACAAGTAGAATGGAGCTGTCAGGAGGGAGGTTGGAGTAGGTGAGATTTTAAGGAGGAGCGGAAAGATAGATATAGGGAGATAATCGGATAGGTAGAGGGAGAGAATTCCAGTGGAGAGGGGCAAAATAGAGCTGGAAGGAGCAGAAGCGGGAAGGGGCACATGGTGCAGGTAGAACAGTGAGTAGGACGTGATCAATCAGCAGAATGGCGTGGGCTAGAGGGGGAGTAGAATGAGAGGAGGGAGGATAGATAGGGAGGGGCAAGATCATGAAGAGACTTGAAGACGAGACAGAGGAAGCTGAATTTGAGTTGGGAGTGAAAGGAGAGCCAGCCAAGGGAGGAGAGTGAAGAGGAGATGGAGTCATGGGGAGAGAGGGAACAGAGAGTACGGACAGCAGAATGGTAGAGGGATGTAAGGGGGGCTAGATGTGAGGCGGGAAGGCCAAAGAGGAGAGCAGAGCAGTAGAAGAGGCGAGAAAAGATTAGGGAGGATATTAGGAGTTTGGTGGCGTGAAAGGTGAGGGAAGATTGAATTTTGCGAACGTTATAGAGGGGGTAGCGACAATCACGGGAGGTGAAAGAGATGTGGTGGGTAAAGGAGAGGTTTGAGTCGAAGAGGACGCCGAGATTACGGGTAGAGGCAGAGATGGGGAGCTGTGTAGGGGGAAAGAGGATGGAGGGAGGGGGTCGGAAGTGTGTTGACAAGAAGGAATAAAACTTCGGTTTTGTCCGTTTTTAGGGTGAGAAAGTGGGAAGACATTCATGATTACATTTAAAACCCTCTGCATTGTCCACAAGGCCTTCTGGGGCCTCGGTCCAAAATACCTTCAACTATCCCTCCATAAATACCTCCCGTCTCGAGCCCTTCACTCCTCTACTTCTAACTCCCTCAGGGTTAGTCGTTTTGAAAAGAAACAAACTGGGGTAGATCTCTGTCTTCGGCTGGTGCCTCCCTTTGGAACAGCCTCCCGGCCACCTTGAAACTTGAGGAAAACCATCTCTGGTTCCGGAAGCATCTCAAGTCCTTCCTCTTTGCCTCTGCCTTTGCCCCCCTTCTCCCCTGTTGATCTACTTCTTCTCTTGGCATTGTGCACCTGGCGACACTCTGTCATTCAGGCCCAGGTACCTGCTCACGCTGCCACCCTCTTGCACTGCCTCCAGGCCACACTCTGCACTAGGGTTCTTTATCTGTAGCCATACAGTCCCCCTCCCACTTCTTCTGCACTTATCAGATATACCTTAACTGACTGTCACCTGCCACTTTCTGGCTGCACTACCATGGTTTATTGCCCCTATTTATTTATTTAATTTAATATTTATTTCTGTTTTCTCTCCTCTGCTTCGCACTTTCCACTTCCCCCGTCCATGCACTTTCGCCTTTTCCCTTTCCCATGCACTTGCGCTTTCTTAAATGTCACTGGGCCTAGTAAGATCGCTCTTTTCTTTTTTTGTTCTCCCTTGTTCCCCTCCCTTTTTGCCTGGTCACGTGCTGAAACACTTGTGTACGAGCACAATATAAATAAAATATAATTTCATTTAATTTCATTTAATTTCAAATAGGGTGGCCATTGTTGGAACGAATGGCAGACGGGTTCTGTGTTTAAGAACCGCAAACACAAGTCACTGTGCATGAACTGGTGGAAAGAGCATGTAATTAAGCCATGAGCGAAGTGGAGACTCTTGACATAGCAATAACATCTGTTGAATATGCAATCTGTCATGCCCTTTTGGGTTTAGGAGTAACATTGTGTATATAGTCTGAACATATTTGTGTTATTGTCTTTTGCAAATGAATAACACATGACCTATGTTGATGCAGGCTTAGTTTTTATATGACATAATATGATAGGATATGTCATTTATAATGTATCTATACACAAGTGTTTCAAGGCACGACGTGACAAGGGAGCGTGGACAGAGGGAAGGCAGAGACAGCGACCCTACTAGGCCGAGTATCATTCATATTGTGCAAGTGCAGGGGAAGGGGAAGAGGAAAAGTGCAGAGTGGGTGGTGGGAAGGTGACAGTGCAGTACATGAGGTAATAGAATATATAACAATAAGAAGTAGGGCCAGCTGGCGGCAAGTGTAGGGGTAAGTGCAGACATCAGGAGGTGTCAAGTGCTGGTGGGGGACTGTAGGGATACAGAAACAGTCCCCAAGTGCAAGGGTTGCCAGGGGGGCAGTGCAGGTGTGTAACTGGCAGGGGAGGGTACCTGAGCCCGAGACCAGAGGGCAGCCAGGTAACCAGTACATTTTAGCCAGAAATTCTGCAGGGGAGAGGAGGAGAGAAAGCAGATGCAAAGAGGGAGGTTTTGAGGTGCTTCCGGTACTGGAGATGGTTCTCCTCAAGTTTCAGGGAGGCAGGGAGGCTGTTCCGTAGGGAGGCCCCGGCTGATGAAAGAGATCTACCACCAACTTGTTGCTTGGAGAAGCGTCTGACCCTGGGGGAGTTGGAGGCGGATGAGCGAAGAGCTCGAGAAGGAAGATATTTAGGAAGAGAGAGTTGAAGTTATTCAGGCCCCAGGCCCCAGAAGGATTTGTGTACAATGCAGAGGGTTTTGAACTGAATCCTTGTAGCCACTGGAAGCCAGTGTAGAGATTTCAGTCCTGGAGAGATACGATGCTTGGGCTTGAGGCCAAGGACAAGTCTTGCAGTCTAGTTATGGATGAGTTGCAGACGGCGGAGCGTAGAAGCAGGCAGATTAAGAAGGAGGCTGTTGCAGTAGTCCAGCCTAGGGAGGACCAGAGCTCTGGAGACAGTGAGCTTCTGGGGGAAGGAGAGGAAAGGAAGAATACCTCTGCTGGTGCAGCTGGTAGTGAGATTTCCTAGAGACGTCAGATATGTGTGGCGTCGAAGATGACCCCAAGGTTTTTTGCCCTGCAGGTGGGAGCAGGAAGAGGGCTAAGGGAGGCTGGCCAGAGAGTGGAAAGGAGGGAGCGGGCGTGTCGATGAGGAGAATCTCAGTCTTGCTGGCATTAAGGCAGAGATCATTGGTGGCACACCACTCCTGGACAGCAGACAGACAGCAGACAGACAGTCAGAGATGAGAGACAAAGAAGAGGTGGCCGAAGGTAGCCTGAAAATGAGCTGAGTGTCATCCGAATAGCACTGGAAGTTGGGGCAGAGAGCGGCAATGCGGTGGGCAAGAAGTGCCAGGTATTGGTTGAATAGCCAGGGCGAGAGGTTAGACCCCTGGGGGACACCACAGGTAGAGATAAAGATAGAGGGGAAGGACCCAAGTTGGACCGGAGAGGGTCGATCAGAGAGGAAAGAAGTCCGCTTTGCCAGGGCCTGACCAGTGATCCCCAGGTTATCATGGACACAGTGAACCATTCAGGCACTTCACTTCTCCATGAAATACTGGCCGTGGAAGAACCTGAAGTCCGCTCAAGTGTATGATATGCGCAAATGAAATCTCATCTTGCAATTTTAAATCTCTGTCTCAGAATGCTCTATTTTGTTTGAATTATAGCGCTTAGAAGTCTCACCATCTATGGCATAAACTGCCTCTTCGGCATTGGGATCAAGTTTTATCTTGAACCTTTTCTGGTGTGACCAACTTAAAAGTGGATCACTCCCTTTCTTTGAGACATAAACTTTGTCCTTCACTGACCAATCCTTACATTTCATAACTGCCTAGAACCACCCTTCTATGTCAATTATTTTGCCTCTATATGCTACAGACTTGATATCCACTTCATTACGAGATATACTTTTTTGGAACTTAGTGTCAAAGATAGATTTGGCTAGTAAAGTTTACTACGCTCCAGAATCAATCACCATGCCAATATTCACCCATTCCATCTCAATGCTAGACATGGGCTTCTCACCATCGGCATCATCATCTTGAATCATGACAATGTCATCAGATGTACTATCAACGAAGCACGTACATTCTTCCATATTCTCACATTACTCATCAATACAGTCCACGTTTTCATTCTTAGTTCTACAGCAAGATGTGAAATGCCCTCGTCTGCTACATCTTTTGGTCAGAGATTTGATTGGCCGGCATTTCTCACTACTCATAAAATGAAACAAACTGTCACATCGGAAAAACATATTTTCTTGTCGTCTTCTTCCTTTCTTTCTTTGTGCTTTTCAAATCTCTTCTTTGCACCTTCTTTCTTGACACTTTGCTTTTTTTCAGATCTCCTTGGTTGCACTGCTGAATCCTCTACATCTTCGGTTTTCTTCATGTCTGATTCAGCTCTTTTTTGTTACTCTTTCACGTATTTGTGCGTATGCTCCACTTCCTTTGCTGCTCTTATAACTTCATCAAAGGAGGGATTACTTTTGGACCACAACGCCTCCCTCACTTTTTCATCATTGCATTCAAGCATAAGCTGGTCGTGCAGTCTTTCATTTAAAGTGCTACCAAATTCACATGCAGCTTCTAAACCTCTAAGTGACATGATATAAAGTTCCACAGATTCTTCATTACTTTGCTTCCTTTTGCAGAAATGATACCTTTCCGAGATAATGCTCATGCGCCTCTCATAATGTTTGTCAGACATTTTTATGCACTTTTCATACTCTGAAAGGTTTTAAGACGCCTCCTCAGAAAGTGGACACCATTTTCAAATTGCTCTTGAACATAACTGCCAGGACAGTGCATTAGAAGACATTTCTTTCTTTTGCTAGAGAAGTTTAATCCATGTACAGCAAGCACATAGTGGTCAAACTATTTTTTCCATCTTCTACAGCATATGCTGGGTTCCCCTTGAACATCCAAAAAGTAATTAGGAGGTGGTACACCTTGCATAGCCATATCACTATAAGGAAACTGAGAAGAATGGCAGTGCAGCAGTAGTCTTGTATTGTTTTGTATTATGTTGGAACAGAGATACTGACTAAAAGTTTTTTTATTTTTAAAGAAAATGATTTTAATCCAAGATGCAATGTAGGCTGAGTTGACAGTTTTCATTAGTGAGAATGTCTTGAACTTTAATGTCTTGAAACATCAAGAGTTCTGCACCTCTACATAAATTGCAAATTGCTGAACTTTCCAATAGAAGTATCAATAAATGTTTTCACACAATTGCAAGCAACTGGTGCCTTGCCAAGAGAGTTATATGCACGCGCGTCACTGTTTGCTGTTAAGCAAGATTAATGTGGGTGGTTACCGCAGTAACCAAAATGGCGTTGCGTACGCGCATGCATGAATGTCCTTTCTTCGCAGTAGCCCTGTGTTGTCTGCCAGCTAACGCTTGGCTTGCACGTCACAGTAATCTGCAAAAGTCTGTAATTGTGAATGGAGAGCTTGCCGCTCTGCCTCCTGTGCCGTCTCACTCTCACCAATCGGAATCGCGCTCTGCTTATCGCGTGCGCTCTCGCCTACTCTGACGAACTCGCGCCTTGCCCCTCACCGCTGTCTCTTATGCGCATCTTAGCTCTACGCGCAATGAAGCAGGCCAAATTGGAAATGAGAGCTATTGCAGCAGTGCACAGCTCACCTGCAGATGTCGGGCACGATAACACTTTAAAAGATGGCACTCGTTCAAACAGGAGCAGACTCGCAGAAATAGAAGCAGGCTTCACTTGGATTTGCACATCCACGGCTACTCAATTGGGTTGCTGCGATGTACCTCGTTGCCAGTAAAATGATCAGAGGACAGGTACATGGATAAAGTCTTCTTTATTAAGATTTTCACCCCACCGGCATCTTCTCAGGTTCTCTCTCAACTGAACAACAGTCCTGCGTCCTACATCCTTTCTCATACACTCTCTATTCAACATTCTACGATAACATTCCACCTGGTATCTAGGCATTGCATCGAATACATAGTATCGAATGCAAAAGCATTGAAAAAATGCATTTGTTTGTAGGTAAAGTTTTTTTTTTTACTATAATGAGTTTTAAGGGGTAAAAAAATCAGGGGTTGGGTGAATGTTCAATGCTTTATTTTTCAATGGTTTTGCATTCGATGCAATCACTAGGAACCATTCCACCTACTGGAGAATGCTAGAGTTGGGTTGGGAGTTTTGAGTTATGCAACCTCCCAAAGTTGGTATGGATAGGGAATCAGTGTGTCTAACTTGGCACTAGTCCCTCCACTGGGTCAGACTTCCAAAGCTTTTTGGGGGAGTGGAGGGGCGCAGAGGCAGAGGAATGGGGGCATGGGATATATGTAGAGGAAAGGGGCAGGAGCTACCAGTAGTTGGCAGCCAAAGCAAGGGCAGAGTTTAGAAGAGAATTTGTGGAAAAGGGGAACAGGGGTGGAGGGTGGTAGCGGAGACAGAGGAGCTAATGATTAAAGGGCGAGATTGAGTGTTGAGAGGTGATTCTGGGAAGTTGGTAGAGAAGATATACTTGCCAACCCTACCGATTTAGGCGGTAGGATACTGCTTTTTAAGCAGTCCTACCGCCCACCGATTTAGTGGCAACAAATACTGATTTTAAAAAAAAAAAAAAAATTTTTTTTGGCCTGGATTTAGCAGCCTGTTTAGCCATGGTTGCAGGGTGCGGAAGTACACAGAACCCAAGGAACGTTCTTCAGTGAGGGTGTGTCCAGCTGCTGCTTTTATAATGGTGTGTTCTTACTGGCAGCAGTTGGCAGACCAGCGCGCCAGTGTAACCTCCCCAGACTGTCAGAGTAGCCTGTGAGATCCGCTCCAGCACTTCTGGATATCAACAGCCACATGGTTCACCGTACCCCAGCTCCCCGGTGCCAGTCATCTACATGCTGGGGCGAGCCGCTGAAGCAATGGCAAGCCACTCCTCCTAATGAGTTCTGGCAGGTGTGAGCCTGCGCCAGGAGTCGGGGGGGAAACTACACGTTTCAGCCCTGCCTGCCGCGTGTCTCGCCACTTCCACCCGCCTGCAAGTGCAATATGCTATTTCTTTAACGTAGCTGCACAACGCAGCGCCCCTCTCTTTGCGACATCTGCTACATACTTGCCAACCCTACCAATTTAGGTGGTAGGATACCACTTTTGAAGCAGTCCTACCGCCTATAGATTTAGTGGCAACACATACTGATTCATACTTGCCAACCCTACCGATTTAGGCAGTAGGATACCGCTTTTTAAGAAGTCCTACCGCCTACCGATTTTTGGACACCAAATACCGATTTTTTTTTGTAAAAAATAAAAAAAAAATTTTTTTTTTTGCCCACGCCAGCTCGGGGGAGTCTTTCAAGGGCTCCCCCGAGCTGGCGTACCGGGAGAATGCGCGGCATGCAGGCATTTAATGTCAAAGGCACCCACGGCGGTGGGCTAAAGTGCTCCTCTGCCGCGGGTGCCTTTGGCAAAAGGCGCCATTAGCCCCCCACCACGCCAGCTCGGGGGAGTCTTTCAAGGACTTCCCCGAGCTGGCGTAGCGGGAGAAGGCATGGCATGCAGGCTGTTAATGTCAAAGGCACCCACGGCGGTGGGCTAAAAGCACCCCTCCGCCGCGGGTGCCTTTGGCAAAAGGCACCATTAGCCCCCCACCACACCAACTCGGGGGAGTCTTTCAAGGACTTCCCCGAGCTGGCATAGCAGGAGAAGGCGCAGCATGCAGGCTTTTAATATCAAAGGCACCCACGGCGGTGGGCTAAAAGCGCCCCTCCACCGCGGGTGCCTTTGGCCAAAGGTGCCACTAGCCCCCCACCACGCCAGCTCGGGGGAGTCTTTCAAGGACTTCCTCGAGCTGGCGTACCGGGAGAATGCGCAGCATGCAGGCTTTTAATGTCAAAGGCACCCACGGCGGTGGGCTAAAGCGCCCCTCCGCCATGGGTGCCTTTGGCAAAAGGCGCCATTAGCCCCCCACCACGCCAGCTCGGGGGAGTCTTTCAAGGACTTCCCCGAGCTGGCGTAGCGGGAGAAGGCATGGCATGCAGGCTGTTAATGTCAAAGGCACCCACGGCGGTGGGCTAAAAGCGCCCCTCTGCCGCGGGATGCCTTTGGCAAAAGGCGCCATTAGCCCCCCACCACGCCAACTCGGGGGAGTCTTTCAAGGACTTCACCGAGCTGGCCTAGCGGGAGAAGGCGCTGCATGCAGGCTGTTAATGTCAAAGGCACCCACGGCGGTGGGCTAAAAGCACCCCTCCGCCACGGTTGCCTTTGGCAAAAGGCGCCATTAGCCCCCCACCATACCAACTCGGGGGAGACTTTCAAGGACTTCCCCGAGCTGGCATAGCGGGAGAAGGCGCAGCATGCAGGCTTTTAATATCAAAGGCACCCACGGCGGTGGGCTAAAAGCGCTCCTCCACCGCGGGTGCCTTTGGCCAAAGGCGCCATTAGCCCCCCACCATGCCAGCTCGGGGGAGTCTTTCAAGGACTTCCCCGAGCTGGCGTAGCGGGAGAAGGCGCAGCATGCAGGCCTTTGATGTAAAAGGCGCCCACGGAGGTGGGCGAAGGGCGCCCCTCCGCCGCGAGTGCCTTTCACAAAAGGCGCCATTAGCCCCCCACCACGTCAACTCCGGTGAGTCTTTCAAGGGCTCCCCCGAGCTGGCGTGATGGCAGAAGGCGTGGCAGGCGCCTCATTGTCATTGAATGCACCCGCGGGCTCATTCACATAGCTCTCAACCATTTGTGTCGCAAAGGCGGGTGAAAACACCCGATTTTATTTTTGGCGGGTGAGAGGCCCATTGAAATGAATGGGCGTGCAGGAGGCTTGGCGGGTGAGTCAGCTGTTTACAAGGCGGGTGACACCCGCCAAAAGTGTGTGAGTTGAGAGCTATGCATTCAATGACAATGGGCTGCTGACGTGCCCTATCCCTATTATTACCTCCTCGCCTGACTATTTTTGAAACTTTAAGATTCCTACAGATTTGTGGTCACAGAATGTTGGCATGTATGAGAAGACATAGACGAGAGGTCCAGGGAGGAGGACAGGGCTTTGAAGCAGATGAGGGGATGGTGTGAAGGAGAGTAGGTTTGATGCAGAACTGGACAAAGGTTGGTTGTTGCCTATTAAAGCGTGGAAACGGGGAACAGGGGTGGAGGGTGGGAGCGGAGACAGATGAGCTAAAGATTAGAGGGCGAGATTGAAGGTTGAGAGCCTGAGGTGATGCTGGAAGTTGGTAGAGAAAACATAGACAAGGGGTCGAGGAAGGAGGGCAGGGAGTTGAAGCCGATGAGGGGATGGTGTGAAGGAGAGTAGGAGGATAATGCAGAACTGGATAAAGGTTGGTTGTTGCCTGTCAAAGCATTGGTCGGTTAGTGAATTGGTTGAAATGGCTCTGCATGTTGGCCATGACCAGAAGGACAGTTTAAGGTACACACATTCCAGCCGTGTTTGATACCAGCAGCAAAGAGCAGTCAATAATGCCATTTGATTGATGTGACATAGCACTGCCATTGCCTATGCTTATCCCCGCCCCCCCTTAGGCCACGCCTCTTTTACAGTAGTCCATCCGTTCCACGCAGTGAATCAGGGTCACAGGATCTGCAAGAGTTGCCTGACGTTACGCACGCGCTTACGCGACGTCCATTGACGTGATGACGCTGAAACGTGCTGAATCCGCGCCTGCCCTGTAGCACCGGCGTGTGTACTCTGGAGCTCTGCCAGGCGGAACTCCCCGAGGGATGCCGAGTGACATGGAAAGCAACCCTCTCGGTGAGTCAGGAGGGAGAAGGCGTTCACCATCGTCAGATGCGTCACGCCATGAGTCACTCCATGGCTGGCAACGCTTCCCATGCTCACCACGGAAATGACAGAGGGCGGCAGCTCCTCACATATGGAAGACTCACTCCTTAGGGACCGGGACGTCCGGTGCACGGTGCCTACCTGCAGGGCCGGGGTCAGGCCATTGTAAAGTGAAAGAGCCCCTCACATTTGGGGGAGGAGGGGCGAGATTGCGGCTCTGGCACAGAAGGATGAATGGCTTTGCCTACGGTGGTTCAGGGGTTCAGCTTCTTGTAGGGTTCCTTCCTTCGCTCTGGCACGCAGTGCAGTATAAATGTCCTTTATAATCTGCATGTCACTTTTCTGCAGATGGGAGTGCCCCAGTCAACTGGGCTGCAAGTGGGGAGGTATTAGAAAACGCTATGATTCGAGCCGGAGACGACAATGGTGTGGCTCCCTGACCCACACTGGACAGTTGAGTAAAGTGCAAGGACACTGTCACACCGGGCGCCTCACAATCCTAAAATAAAAACCGACATTCGCAGGTTAATGATTACATTAGGTGTTTTTTTTTTATTGGAACCAAGAAAACAATCATTCAGGTGCTTTACAACCTATGTAATAATGACAAAGAAGTGGCTTAATGGGTAAGGCCTAACAACTAGAATGTCGACACTTATATAGGTGTGTCCTGAATAATGGTATTCATGTATGATGATATATGATGAAAGTAAGGCCAGGATTCGTCTGGATAATATGGGTACCCTGTCTGAACCTATTTCTATAGCAAAAGGTGGAAGACAGGGTTGTGCCCTGGCACCTACGTTATACAATCTATTTATGGCTGATTTTGGTGGTATTTTTAAAGAAAAAAAGAATGCCTTTCCCAGAATAGGCTCACTCAAAACTAGGTGGATCTGCTATGCAGATATTATTATTTTTGATAATACCTATAGTGGTGTCTGTAATAGCGCTAGTGCCATTTGTGATTATGCTAAGAATAATGGCCTAGCAATCAAGCTTAATAAAACTCAATTTATGGCAGTGGGCCGAAATTGTAAAAAGTTAAATATCCTCTGCCCATTAGGCTTGATAAAAATAAATTGCTATAAGTATTTGGGCCATGAGGTATATGGTGGGAGAGGGAAAATGAATCCAATGGTGCAACGGAGCAAAAGATCTAAAGTTATGGCAACTCTAACAGCAGTCATGTCCTTCTCCAAAAAGACGGCAGGCTTCAGCCTGTTGGGAATCACAAATATATATAAGCAGAAGTTGGTGTCTATGTTCCTATATGCTTTGGAGACATCGTTTTCTGACTGGGCGGATGTGATGGAAGGTATAATATGGCGTAGATTGCTTGGCCTTACCAATTACACTCCGGTCCAGGCGATACGTCTCGAAATGGGGCTTATCTCTTTGTCAACCCAAATTGATCATAACAGAGCTATGTTATATGTGAAAATCAAATTTGCCCGCCCAGTTACTCTGTTGTACATCCTTCAGGAAGGTCTGGAGGGAGGTAAAATGGAGGCCCTGAATACATTTGAGAAAAATTACCATCTTTTTGATAAAATTGGTCGGTCACCTAAATGGGATCATGGTGAAGGGGCAGTATTAAAATCGTTGAAGGATGTCATAGAGAAGTGGGATTGGACTAACAGCCATGATCATCTCCACTATGAGCAGCTCTCGAAGTACATTTGCTAAGATGCCTTTCATATTCTAAGAGCCCCAAAGCTATCTGAAACTTATGCCCTCTCAATCCAATCATAGAATATTCTTAGATATTCGACTCAATCGACTTAATGTATTGGGGGTTCGGGGAGCCTGGACTAATGGACCTGCTGAGAGTTGGATCTGCAGAATATGTGCTGATGATTCTAGAGTGGAAACAGTCAGACATATTCTCACCTGCTGTCGGCATGAGATCGATCTATAACAAGTACTTTGCCAGATTTGATTATGATCAGATGTATATTGAAAGTGAAATTTTCTGGTTGAGGTGCTTATCAGGGAGGAGTAATAGGTTGGTTATTGCTATCACCCAGATTTGGAAGGTGGCAAATGATCGCCTACGAACATTTGAAGAGGATGTTAAAATGATGTTGGACCTGGAGAGTGGACCTGAATTGGTTTCTGATACATATGGCCATTGAATAAGTTTGTGATGTAATTAGTTTTGTTTACTTATGTGGCATAATAATTTTATTGGGATATATATTTCTATTGTTTTTTTTTAAATTATGATAATGATCTTTTTATATGTTGTTGTTCTACCTAGCTTGTATTCTTCCTTTCTCCTTTTTATGCTTTTATCTGAATCTGATGTAATTTTGAGGCAATGTGGTTATATAATTTTGTATGATATGTCTTTTTTTCTATATAAAATTTGTGAAGTTTCATGAACTGTAACACAATAAAAGAAAAAAAAATATTAGGAAATGGGGGTTTCCTAATAGTCTGTGGCAAATTTATAAACCCAACCAACAAGTGTTTCGAGCGTCTGCTTTTCCTCAAGGATGCTGGAGGCTAGTTATATTAATCAAAGCATGGATACATGAAGTCAAAATGGCAAAGGACAACATGGTCTGCTGTTGATTATAATGTAGAAAACTATTATTTTAAAACCTTTCCAAGTGTCATTACAACAGTGTAATTTGCAAAATGTGTTTATAAGTCCCTTTGCAATTGTTGCTTCATGTATCCATAGTTTGATTAACATACATGGCCTTGAACATCCCAGAGGAAGAGCAGACACTTGAAACACGTGTTGACTGGGCTCATAAATTTGTCAGACTATTAGTAAACCCCCATTTCCTAATATCATTATTCAGGACACATCTAATAAGTGTCACCATTCCAGTTGTAAGAGTTTACCCATTAAGCCACTTATTTGTTATTATTACATTCATTTGGGTACTTGCACTCTTACCAATTCACTGATTATGTTGTAAAGCAGCCAATTAGATTTTTTCTTATGGTTCCAATATAAGCACCTTATGTAATCATTCACCTGCAAATGCCAGTTTTTATTTTATTTTTGGATTGTGAGGCACCCGGTGTCACAGTGTCCTTGCACTTTACTCAACTGCACTTGACGTTGATTGAAAGGGAGGTTTACTGAGCATATGTAAATCAGCAAGAAATTAAACCATCAGTACATTGCCCATATAATCCTGATATGAAGTCCTGTAGTTGCCTCACTGCCAGCATGTACTGTCTTAAATAGGGTTATTTTATTAGTCTGGATTCTGTGGCAGAAGTAAAGCCCCAGTCTCGGGGCGGGAGGAGTGCCGGGGAGCGTCCTCTCAAGCCCTCGGACTGCTCATAATCCGCTTTTGCGCACTGAGCACCTGTAGTCTTGCAGGCATGAATGGGCCGTAATCTTGTGAGGCCTCCTCTCTACATACCTGCCTTTGTTGAGCCACCTGGCGCCATCACAAAGTCCTTGTACCTTGTAGACCTTCTATTCTTGCATTGAGGGCGACTCTCAGCAGGTAATGGTATGGTTGGCGTGGTCTCTGTTCCTTCCAATTTGCCGCTAGCCTGTGGTGTGGTGACTTCTTCATCTCACATTTCTCTTTCCACCTGTGTGCTTTCTCTGGCTCTGTACTCGAGACCCTCCTCTCTCAATATCCTGTTCACAGTGTGCGTCTAGATCTACTGAAGTGGGGGCCGCCAAGGACGATTCTCTCGATTTAAGAGTCTGCCGTCTAAACATAGCGACTCGTTTGAGATTCCATTTCCTTCCATTTCTGGGGCATATGTGATTGGTGTCTTTCTGCACCCCTTCTATGGTTTGACTGTCCTTGGACCCCGTCACTTGATCCTTATGTGGACATTTTATTTTCACCAGGTCCCCTTCATTGATCTCTGTTCTCAGGGTTGTTCTACGAGCGCCACTCAAGGCTTTCATCTGGTCTTTATTCTTTAGTATTCTCCAGACAACCTCTCCCATGTCGACCCTGTCATCCTGCCCACCCTGGATAACTATGGGGAACAAAGGTCGATGCGACCCTCCTCCGCCTCAACAGTTGGAAGGATGACACATTGGTGATTGCATTCAGGGTCAACCGATGAGCTGCTATTGCTTCTCTAGCGGTTCTGTAGGGGTCCATGACTGACGCTGCTGCCAACTGCTATCAAGAACCGAGAGGTGAGGGTATCAACACCCTCCCCTGAACCACAGAAGCCGAATAGTTCGACCCTCCCACCGTGTTTGGCACGGGCCCCTGGATGTTAGTAAAAACATGTAACCATGTGGCAGCCGATGGGGGGAACAGGGATTAGGGAGAGTGTGGATAGGTAGTATGGAGACCAGAAAGAAGGCAAAGCATAGTTTTGGATAGGGTTGGGGGAGGTTAGGAAAAAGAAACACACATAAACATCATTTAACACTTCTAACCCATTCTTACAAATGACCCTGTTTGTCATCAGTTCTTAACATAACCTAGTATAAACCTACCTGAACCTAGTACCTAGCATATTGCAGTGTACAATTTACACTATACAAAACATGACATGACCACATGAAACAAAGCGCAACTAAACATGAAACATGTGACATCAACTCAAAAGACCACATGGAAGCACATATCATTGAACTCAACATAAACTTGCTCCCTAAAGCAGAAAATGGTTTGCAGCACGTGTAACACATTTTGGCACAAGAGCAAGCCGAATGAAACGCACGAGGGATTTTTCCCTCCATGAATGGACAAACGCACGCATGACCCGCTGGGCAAGCATGAGCGATCAAAAACCGCACATAACATTCAAAGATTGTCCCATATCTACATGCTATGGCTGTAAACAAAATAGACACCTGATCATCTAATAGCTTGGTGCTTGTTCGCGTGTGTCTCCTACGACTTGTAATTGTCGTACAAACAACAGAAAACCTGCAGTCCTGCCCATTCTTAATACGCTCGTAAATCAGAGAAAGTAATGAATCATGCAGGCAGAGTCCATAGCTCTCCGCTCCTCAATGGGAGTAGCGCACCGGCAAGGAAAGGCCCCCAAAGCAGTTTTAAGCAAACCCAAATCACATAACTGAGTACCTGGACCCCGCAGGATGACCCGGAAAAGAAGCAGTAGGGCGTTGTATGCACCCGACTGGCCTCATGCTCACCACCACGACCCGAGATGAAGGTACTGCAGCATTCCTTCGGCGTCCCGTGGCAGTCTAGAATTCCCCCGCCAACCACTGTGACCACCCATGCTGGATCATCTTCAATAAGCCGCAACAGAGCACGGGCGGCCGGCCTTAAAATGTTCTCCCTCTACTGGTTACAGCTGTTCGTGCGCGAGAAGCGTAAGGAAAACAGCTTAGCCCCAGGGCTGCTGGGAACTGTAGTTTTACCTCACTACCTGCCTTTAACGTGCACTGCATGCCTCCTTCTTCCCCAGCCCAATACCTGCAGTACCTGCCTTCTCAGGGTGTCTCAAGTGAAATTGTCGCACCAGTCTTGGCGCATAGACAGCACTTGCCAGCTCCCATGAACAATCTTCAGGGCCATAGCTACACCACGGAATCAAATACCATAATACCCGTTGCCATCTCCTTGAGTTCAAAACCGCTTCACCTCATATTCAGCTTGACCGTCTTTCATAATTACTGGAGGTCTTTGTGTACGCATACCAGGAGCTGCGGGTTTAAGCACAGACACGTGGAATATGTGGTGTATCACAAATTTGTAGGCAAACGTAATTTAACAGCCACAGAAGAGACGCACTGCAATATCTCATACAGACCAATAAATCTAGGTGCACATTTACATGGTCCTACCAGAGGGAAATATGTGTTTATAACCATATTCGATCCCCCGCCTTGTATTTCGGGCTTCCTGGCATTATCTGTCTGCTTGCTGCTTATAGGCCGCTTTGGCCTGTTCCAAATTGGATCGTGCTTTCCGTCTAATGTCTAGTAGAAACGGCTTTCTTTCCTGTAATATGGGAATCCGTTCCACCTCTGGTAAACTCTCAGGTAGCATATTCTGCTCATGCCCATACAGACATTCATTTGGGGCCATACCCAGCGAGGCATGTTTAGTATCGTTGTACGTAAATTCTGCTAACCACAAGGCTCGTACCCATGACTATACCAACACCCAAGTAACAGCCTTAGTACTGTTCCAATGTCTCTCTCCGTCTGCCCATCTGTCTGGGGATGATAGCCTGTGGACAGCGCGCAATTGATTCTCAACATTTATTTATTTATTTAAATTTATATAGCGCGCAAGTAACCCATGGGCATTGAGGCGCTGTTACTTGCAAGAGCTTAGTTACAGGCAAAGAAGCATTCATCAGTACATTATGTATTCAACAGGCATAGAGCTGCTGTTTTGGTTGGTACAGTTGGTCATTACAAACAGTTTAAGCACTGGAACATAGGAGATGTATTCAACATGCGACAGAAGGCACGCCAACATTTGGAGGTGAATTGAGGCCCCATGTCTGTCACAATACTTCGAAGAAGTTCATGCAATCTCACGATATGCTGCAAAAATAACTCAGCCAGTTGTCCTGCACCAGGTATACCAACACATGGCACAAATGGAGACTGTTTAGATAGATGATATGCCACTACTGAAATCGTGTCATATTGATCATCGGGAGGAAGATCAATAATAAAATCCATAGAAATGTGTGTCCAGGTCTTTTCTGGAGTTGGTAAAGGTTGTAGCAACCCCACCTTCCTAGAATGCTCTGCCTTGTTCCGAACACACGTTTTGCATCTGTGAATGTACTCAATGGTGTCTTTCTTCAAACTCGGCCACCAAAAATACTTTTCTAGCATGCTTTGCGTCTTACTTCCTGAATGTCCTGTTAGTGGGGAGTTATGGCACCAATACAGGGCTTTCCTTTGTAGTTCATGAGTGGGTAAAAACAATTTCCCTGCATAATAAGGAGGACCACCTCTCATGGTTTGCAATGGGTCACCTACCCCCCATCTAAACCCTTCTTGTTGTTTCATCCCTTTCTTTATTTGTTCCAGCAGTTTGTCCGTAATAGCCCCTACCACCTTTTTAGAGGAAATGATTGCCTTAACTTCCATTACCACATTCTCTAGACTTTGTTGCCTTGTCAGCGCATCATCCTTCCCATTTTTCTTTCCAGGTCAGAAAGTCACCAAAAAATCGAACTCATTGAAATATTGTTACCACCGTAATTGACTTGGACTAAGAGTTTGGGCTGTCTTTTATGGTCTGTCACCACCACCACCTGATGCCTTGCACCCAACAAGTAATGTTTCCATTTGAGAAAGGCAGCCCTGATTGCTAATAACTCTTTATCCGTAATTGAATAATTCTGCTTGCAGCTGGTAAGTTTGTGAGAATAGTAAGCCACTGTCATGAATCAGGGGCACAGATGGTCACTATGGAAATGCTGGAAACGTATCACGACAGTGTCCCTGTTCCACCCTAAAATGGTGACCAACAGCGCTCCAGACAGTCGGCTGCCTTGTCTCCTTTGGGCACCGCCCCCGTGTACTGCTGGATTACATACTAAGCCATGAATCAAGAGCCGTCGCGTAGCTACTCTGGCTAGCAAGCGCACCGTAAGTTTGTATCTGTCCCTCTGACATTGTACCTTCAGTGACTGTTCTGTCCTTCTTAACCCTGGGCTTTTTCTCTTTAGATATCATTCATTTGCTTACAAGTCCTTCGGTCTCCCTGGCTGGCATCTATGAACACTGTTCTTCCGGGTAGGCATTTGCATCCTGGTTTCCTGGTTCCGTGTTGTACTGACTACTGTTAACCATTCCTCCCTTTCTCTCACCTTGGACAGCTACATCCTGGCTCCTACAAGTACCTCTCTTAGTCACTCCTGAGAAATCACACTGGCTTCAAACCGTCTCCCGCAGCCGTCTGTCTCACAGGCAATGACTTTCAAGTTTACATTTACGAGCTGTCTCCATGACAACCGGTAGGCAGATGGCTTCTCATGATACACGTTAACGGCTCTTTCCTCTCCTTCCTTTTGAGTAATAACGATCTTCTCATTTCTTATCAGTTTCTCAGAAGTCAGAACCCTGGCTCCACGGAATACTTACCTTATATCTCTCTGAAACCTTACACTTTGGGACTCCGGATCTCTCACTCTTCACTAGTAGAAAACACGGGTAATCAAGACTGCAGCATTTCACTTATTTGGGAAGGATGTAAACTACTTTCATTAACATCCCTCTCTATTTGTAGGTTCCGAACACCATACTCCAGCTGAAGCACTCCGGGATAGACTTGCCTCCAGATAACCACATACCAGATCGCTGAGGAATCGATAGAGGCGCCGCAGGGTTTTATTCCCCAGAGGGTTTCCCTGGAAGCCCTGTCAGCTCTTTGCTATTTTGGCAGGAGGGGACAGGCCGACTAGGAGGATTCTCTTATCTTCTACTGCTGTATCTACCCAGGTCAGTGCTGTAACCTGTTACGATTTATGATCATATTATGTTGAGATATCACAAGTTTCACAGCTACTGGATGCCAGATCCCCTCCTCATCTTTCTGCGACAACACTGCCCCCACTGCCACATTTGATGCATCTGTCTCTACTTGAAAAGGCTTCCCGAGTCGGGGTGTCTCAAAACTGGGGCCGAATTAAAGGCGTCCTTTAACTCTTGAAAAGCTCTTTCCGCTTCCTCATTCTAACTGAAACTTGTGGCTTTTCTCAACAATTTTGTTATAGGTGCAACAATTTGAGAAAAATTTGAAATGAACCTGCAGTAAAAGTTGGCAAACCCCCATGAAGGATTTGATATCTTTTATACATTTAGGAGCTGGCCACTCTGTGACTGCCTGCGCTTTTGAATTGTCCATAACAATGCCTGTGGGAGTCAAAATGAATTCCAAAAACTCGTCCGTTGTAGTGTGAAACGCACATTTCTCTAGTTTTACATACAATTAATATTCCTGCAATTTGTTCGACACTGCTCTCACATGCTCTACATGCTGGTCTCTTGAAGATGAATAAATCAAAATGTCATCAATATACACATGGGGAAACACATCAATGAACTCACTCAACAACCTCCTGCATGAAGTATTGTAAAGCGGCTGCAGCATTACACAATCCGGAAGGCATCACTAAATATTCAAATGGCCCAAATTTTGTTCTGAAAGTCGCTTTCCATTCTTCCCCTTCCTTTACCCGTACCAAATGATAAGCACCCCCCAAATCCAATTTGGTATATACCACCGCTGCCCTGATTTGGTCCAATAATACAGAAATTAATGGCAGTGGATACCTATTCTTCACTGTCACCTTGTTCAATGCCTGATAGTCAATACAGGTCCTAAGCGTTCCTTCCTTCTTGGCATGAAAAATAAGGGCGAGTATACTGGTGAAGTGGAATGCCTAATGAAACCCTTCTCCAGCATCTCATCCAAGTACTCTCTCAAGTGTTGATTCTCTGCCTCAGTCAAGGCGTATATCCTGCTACAAGGCAAATTAGCCCCAGATTACAACTCAATCACAAAGTTATAGTGCTGATGATGGGGCAACCTCTCAGCCCCACCTTTGTCAAACACCCCCGCATGTTCAGTGTATTGGGACGGAATCCCTGTCCCCACTGCTCCAACCAACTGTGGTTATTGCCTCCCACACTCCGGTGTTTCAAAGAACACTTCCCGGGTGGCCCAATCAATCCATGGGTGGTGCTGAACTAACCATGGCGTTCCTAAAATGAGACCAAATTTTGGGGCCACTATCAAATCAAACACAATTTCCTCAACATGTCCTGACCCACATCTCATCTGTAAGGGTTGTGTTTGTTGTCGAATAGGGCCAGAAATTAATGGCGACCCATCCACTGATTGCACGCCCTCCACTTGCTGCTTGTCCTGCAATGGCAACCCCAATTGTTTGGCCAAACTGCTATTAATAAAATTCCCTGTAGCTCCAGAGTCTTCCATCGCTGACACCACCTGCTTAGTTACTGCAAAGATTAACATCACCAAATTGTACTCATGTGAATTCTTGTTTCCAACAATATTTGCTACCCAACCTGGGCACTTTACTCCGTACGTGCCCGACACCTGAGTTTCCCCTAAAGCCGGCTCAACCCTTTTCCCATCTTCTCCTTGTTCCGGGCCCCTCCTGATCCCTTCTTCGTGGTGTTAGGACAGGTATGAATGTAATGTCCTGGTTGCCCACAATATAGACACAGATTATTAGTCTTGCGTAATTCCTTCTCCGCTTCCGACAAGGGCCCTCTTTCACTCCCAATTTGCATAGGTTCTCCCTCTCCACTCCTGCTTCCTCTCCCCTTATTCAACCTTACAAAGGGTAACCCTTCCGGTTTCTTTTTGTCCCCTTTACGCTCGTTCATGCGGTGGTCATGTCATTCATATGTTTTCTTTTTTTAAACTTTTTAAATTTTATTACATTTGTTAAATGCCCAAAACCTCAGGTATCACAACTTTGTTGCAAGCATCTTTCAATACATTTCAACAGTTATCCATGAAACAGCAAATAACACAAAGTACATTACATAGGTTGATACATTGCATGATCACTTTTACTGTATACAGATTTTGGTAATGGTCGACCCTAAGGAGGCATCTATCTGGTCCTACGGAGGGAAGATGTTTAGGATCAATTAGGTTTAACTAGTATTGGTTGACTAATCAGGTTTTTAGTCGTTTTCTGAAGCATTAGCTGCTACTTCCTACTCTGGAGGATTTGAAACTGGGGACAGCAAGGAGCGACTTTTTATTTGACCTGAGCGTTCTATTAGATTCTTTTTTGCTTATTGAATTGTTTAAGAAGATGGGAGCTTTGCTGGTAAGTCATTTTGGGTAACACACCATGGGCCTCATTACAAGTTAGCCAGTCCGGATTTAACGGTGCCGGTAAACCCATACCGGCACCGTTTACCGGGCCGGCTCATTCTGACCCGCCATTCGGAAACACCATCACCGCAAAGTGGCCCTGCGGTGTCAACGCACTCGGTAGCCCTGTCCACGTAAACAGCGGGACGACTCGGCGGCGCACCGGCAATGTGTAACACCAGGAACATTACGAGTAGCACGGACACGGAAACACCACCATGATCATGGCAGAAAACTGTGAACACCGTGTCCGTACCGCCGGCACCGCGGACATGGCGTTAAACATTAGCAGGTGAGCTGAAACAGGCCCCAGGTGTGTTCAATCAGGCCAGCTGCAGATCATAGGCCACTGGGAGCCTACAAAAGGGCCACACCCAAGCCACCTTCCAACACAACCATGCTGTCAGGATCCCTAGCGGCAATTGGGATAGGGAACCTGCAAGCAGCAGTGCAGATTGAAGCAGCACTGTGGCAGAGGAGGAGGCGGCGAAGGCGCAGGAGGCAAATCGGGAACCCGGTGGCCATACAAAACATCAATGTGCAGCAGGTACCACCCCGCAGGCAGCCAGCAATACCCCGCCTCAGGGCCTCACCCTGGAACCTGACCCCAAGTCAGATACATACATTGTACCAGCTTGACAATGCCTCAATCATATCCATCATCACTCTCATCGAAGAGAACATCAGCAGCCGCATCAGCATCCAGACTGAAATCCCCCCCTCCTGAAAGTAGTTACCGTACTGCATTTCCTAGCCACCGGAACCTATGAGCACACTGTTGGGGAGCTGCACCGGCTGTCAGAACCTTGCTTTTCCAGGTTACTGGTCCAGGTACTGGATGCGCTGCTGCACCATGCGTCAGAGCACATTTCCCTACCCCGTACCCCTGCCCAGGTCATTGCCACCAAAGTGGCCTTCCATGCTATTGCCGGCATGCCCAGTTTCATAGGCGCATTAGATTCACGCACATGGAGTTGACTGTCAGACATGCAATTGAGGCGGTGTACCTCAATCGGAAGCAATTCCACTCACTGAACGTCCAGATGGTCTGCGATGCCCAACAAGCCATCACGTATTGCTGTGCACGTTTCACAGGGTCCACACACGACTCAATGCCTTCCGGAATTCTACATTGCCACGCTAGATGGAACGTTATGCGGGGCAAAGCACATGGCTGTTGGGTAAGTACAACTGCCAATGCATGACCCCTGTGTATTGGGAGGGGGAATAGTTAAGGCTCACAGTGTCCCAGGCAGTTGGGCCAGCACAACTGCCAATGCATGAGCCCTTTGTATTAAGTGGGGGGATAGTCAAGGCTCACAGTGTCCCAGGCAGTTGGGCCAGCACAACTGCCAATGCATGACCCCTGTGTATTGCGCAGAGGGAATAGTCAAGGCCCACAGTGTCCCAGGCAGTTGGGCCAGCACAATTGTCAATGCATGGCCCCTGTGTATTGGGGGGATAGTCAAGGCCCACAGTGTCCAAGGCAGTTGGGCCATCACAACTGCCAATGCATGACCCCTGTGTATTGGGGGGGGATAGACATGCACCAATAGACAAGCACCAGTATCCACACAGCTCAATGCGGCAACTTGATTATTACACCATGCCATGTCACGCAAAGAAGCCTTGCCCATCTCCATGTACACTCTAGCCATGGGGTGGCACTACATGCAAAGGCAACATGAGTGCCTCCCCCGCCTGATGTACATTTGCTACTGCCATGCACACGATCGGCGCATCTCGTGCTATGTGCAGTGGCCACATCTTTGCAGTGATCTGTGTCTGCCTGATGCAGATCTGCCCATCACATCACAATGCCGGAGGCACCCACCACACTGAACACGTACATTACAATGATTGGAACATGTTCCTGCCTAACGTCACTCCACGAATCTGAGCATCACAGAACCCAGCATGGAAATGTGATCCAAGTGTGCACAATAGATGAGTCAAACATCGGCTTACCAGAAGGGGCATCTATGGACTGCATCTGATACAGACAGTGATACCACAAACAGTAACATGACCCTTACTTTCACCCCCATGCAGGTGATGCCGGATATGCACTCACGCCATGCCTGATGACGCCCATACGACGGCCACAAAACTGGCATGAGGAGGCCTAAAACAGGGCACACATACGTACACGTGGTGTAATAGAGTGGACCTTTGGACTGCTGAAGGCCAGGTTCCGCTGCCTGAGCAGATCAGGTGGCGCCTTGCATTACAGCCAGGTGAAGACAAGGAAAATAGTACTTGCATGTGCTATGCTGCACAACGTGTGCATACGCAGGTACATTCCACTCCCCCCCCGGACATCGAGCCAGCAGATGAGGAGGATGATGAAGATGGTGATGGGATGGGTGCACTACCAGGCCAGGGTGCCATTGATGGACAACATGCACGTAGTGCACTCATACACAATTTCTTCTGATGTGCCACATGTACGCATTCAGCACTTCATGTTGTTGAATTAAATGCACATGAAATGAGAATGTCCACTCGTCATTTGCTTTTGCACACCACTATATTGTTGGATTAACAGGGGAAACAGGGTTGGGATTACAATGTACACCACACATGATGTTCCCACCCACCAACCAGGCCCAAACTGACAAACCCCCACAAAGGACAACCCCACCTCCCCAACGTTCCAACCCACCAACCAGGCCCAATCTGACAAACCCCACTAAGGACCACCCCCACCTCCCCAATGTTCCCACCAACCAACCCATCCCAACTTGTGGGCCAACAGTACCGCAATGCACAGCCTATTTTCGGCCGCGCTTGTGCCCATGGTTGTCCCTCCCAGAGGCACCTGCCAGCCGTGATGACCTCCTACGAGGGCTGCTGGTCACAGAACTCAAGGGTGTGCTGCTGGCGGAGGCCACAGCAGGGTTGATTGCTGGCACACGGCCCATGAATGTCTGCTGGGCAACCAACATTGTCTCAGCAATGTTAGACATAATGTTGTTGCCCTCCCTGACCCGCCATGATATCGCCATGTTTGTAGTGGCAAATCGCACATGAGAGGCGGTGCACAGAGGTGGCAGTGCTCTCCCGTTGTAGACAGGCCTACTCCCGTTGCAGCCTCGCCTCCTAGAGCTGTTGCTGAGCAAGTTGTGTCAGACTGGCTTGATGCTCCTCGATGCACTGTAGGCGGGCGCTGAGTTCCTGGATGGAAGGTGTGGGGGAGCGCATCGGTCTGTGTAGTCCCATGGGGCTGAATGTGGCCAGCTGTTCTGGAGTGGTGTTGCCCCCTTCATTTGAATTCTCGGGTGTGTCAGCGCCCTGTTCTCCTGGCGCACATTCGACGCTAGCTGCGTCGTTGCTGTTTGGCCCACAGGCACTGGTGGGTGCAATGGAACGGGCTGCAGATGTATTCGGCGTTGGCACATGCTGGACTGCAGACACAGCAGGGATGGTGATGTCTGTGTAGTCGCGCACCGTCGTCGTGGCGGATGCTTGTCTGCCGGAGGTGCTGGCAGTGTCGTCCTAGGATTGCTTTGTCAGACAGCCTCATGCAGTCCCCCTTGCCGTTGGCTGTTGTTCTGAGTCACTGTTGGTTGGGGAATGTAGGGCATGCTGTTAGTCATGTGACAGGATGTGAATAGGGCTGTCGCATGCAACGCACTCCTCATACTTCGTCTACTTGCAAGTACACACATTGATGGGTGATGCACTCAGGTGTGTTGATTACGGCTTGCACACAGTTGCACGCCGTCTGCCTGTCCCGGTGGTGTTGTCACATGGGGGTTTTAGGTGTGGTGGGGTCAATGGTCGATGTGTTGTGTGCCTCGTGCCCCTAGTCCCTGGCTGGGGTGGGGGGTGGTTGATGGTGGATGTGTTGTGTGTCTCTAGGCCCTGGCTGGGGCTGGGGGGTGGTCACAATGGTCAATGAGTTGTGTGCCTCTAGGCCCTGGCTGGGGGGGGGGGGGTCAGTGGTCGATGTGTTGTGTGCCTCTAGGCCCTGGCTGGGGGGTCAATGGTCGATGTGGTGTGTGCCTCTAGACCCTAGCTTGGGGGTGCAGGGGGTGATGGTGGTTGTGTTGTGTGCCTTTAGGCCCTGGCTGGGGTGGTCAATGGTGGATGTATTATGTGCCTCTAGGCCTTGGCTGGGGGGGGGGAGGGGGTTGATGTGTTGTGTGCCTCAGGCCCTGGCTGGGGGGGGGGGGTTGATGGTGGATGTGTTGTGTGTCTCTAGGCCTTGGCTTGTGGGGGGGTTGATGGTGAATGTGTTGTGTGCCTCTAGGCCCTGGCTTGGGGGGGGGGGGATCAATGGTCGATGTGTTGTGTGCCTCTAGGCTGGCGGGGGGGCTGGTCTCCCTTCATTCACACTTATGGCTTTGCACTCTGTGTACTTACCGGCCTCACCAGGTGTGCCTGCTCCAACCTCTGACTCATTGACTCCCTCAATCCCCTCAAGGTGCATGATGGTGCTGCACTTCTCCTCCCAAGTCTGGAGCTTCAGTGGGGAATGTGGTCCCCCTCCTGTGCCAGTGCTGTGCTGCCTGTGTGCTGCCAACAGGTTACGGGCACGCAGCCGCAGATCGTCCCACTACTTGTGGCAGTCCTTGACCGTCTGCACTGTTACGCCCACAGCTGTGCAGCCTCTGCATATATCCCTTTTCTCCTCTGCTGCGTGCAATACCTCTGATTTGCACTGAACAGTGCTGGTGCATTTTCAATGATGTGCTCCACGAGCACGGTCAGCCCCGCCTCGCTGAAGCGTGGTTTCCGCTGGCGAATGGCTGAGACCCTTGATGTCATGGCAAAAACTGGATTTCAGCAGTCACAGGAGCTGTGTGCCTTGTGGTTGCAGAGGATTGCAGTGGATTGAGCTTTTTGTAATGGCCGCTGCTGCCTTTCCAGTTTTCGCGATTGCAGTATTTCCGGTTCCAGTATTTTCGCATCCGCTGATTCCGGCATGGCTGTGGCGGACACGGATGTTGCGCTATTATGTGGCCCGTGATTCCGTATCCGTGGTTGTTTCCGAGATGGCGGTGTATCCGGTTCCGCACTGATCGTGGCATGCGACCATCAACCCGTGATATTGCCTTGTTTCCGCATGCTTGCGGTCGCGCAAACACTATCACCGCCATCACGGTAAGACCGGATTTTGGACCCGGTAATTTGTAATGAGGCCCAATGATTTAAAGATGATTCTCGCCTTGATTAGTAGCCAATGAGTCTCCCGCCTAATGTTGGAGATGTGGTCAGACTTCCTGATTCCTAGGGCTGCTCGTAGTGCTTTATTTTGCATTAATTGTAGTTTCCCTAGGTTGGAGTTGGAGGTCCCTAGTAGGAGTATGTTACAGTAGTCCAACTTGGATAGTATTAATGCTCTGGCTAGAGTAACACAGTTTGAAGGCGTGAGGTACTGGCGGCTCAGGGAAATCAGTTTGGAGGTGTAGGAAGTGGACGCCGATAAAGCGCTTACATGCCTGGTCATTGTTAGGTTAGCATCTAAATAAACTCCTACGGTTTTGACCTGTTTCGATACTGGGATCAGAGAGCCATCAATGTTGATGGCTGTGTAGTCTGAATGGAGGGCGCTGATTTTAGTTTGGGAGCCCACAATGTGAATATCAGTTTTCTCATTGTTGAGGCAGATGCTATTCAGGGCCATCCAGTTTTGGATTATTGCGTATATCTTGTTGATGATCATCATATCCTGGGCACAATCTCCTGAGATGGGTATGAGGATCTGGGTGCCATCTGCAAAGTTAGTGTTGATGACACCAATAGCGTCGAGACGAGAAGTTGGGTGTACGCATTGTATAAGGTGGGGGAGGGACAGAACCCTTGGGGTACCCCAATGGGGACTGGTATGGCATCAGCAGCCTCTTTACCAATGCTTGCTCTGGACGTGCGTTCGGCTAGAAATGATTTCACCCAGAGGGTGGCATCTTTAGAGAAACAGAAATCATTGGCTAGAGTAGCGCAAAGTTTATCATGGTCCACTAAGTCTAATGCAGATAAGTCTAACAGCAGTAGTATGCAGAGTTTGCCTGAGTTCCTGATGGTGTCTATCTGGATTTTCAGGTCCAGGAGAGCCGTTTCTGTACTGTGGCTGGGTCTGAAACCAGATTGTCTAGCTCCAAGGAACTGGTTTTGTTCAAGATGGTCTTGAATTTGGTTGTAAGCTATTTTGTCGATGATCTTGAGCAAGAACGGTACCGTGGTTATTTGTCGATAGTTGGTGGGTACTGTTGGATCGAGAAATGTTTTTTTCAGCAATGGGGTCACTCATGCTTCATTATACTTGCCGGGACTATGTTTGTATTGAAAGACGCATTCACAAAGTTATTAATAATGGGGGTGAGGAGAGAAGCACAGAGTTTAACTAGGTGGCCTGGAAAGTTATCGCCTTTGCACTTTGAGGCTTTTAGTTTAGAGATGGTGTCTGCCACTGTGTCTTGGGTTACTGGGGAAAATTGGAATTGCAAGTTCACATTTTCCTTAGTTTTATTGAAATTGGTGATGGACACATTTTTTTCGGCTAAGATTATTCTTTTTGTGATGATTTTCTTTTGGAGTAGATCAATTTTGGAGGCTAAAGCATTTTGTATGGTAGTGCACCATTTCTTACTGGAGTTAGTAGGAGTAGTGGCTGGGATTGGGTTTTCAGGTTCTTTATGAATGGAGAATAGCTCTTTAGAGTTGGAGGTGGCGTTGCTGATAGGCGTGTTATATGCCTTGGCTTTGTGGGTTATAATTGCAGCTAGGTAGGTTTTGTTAGCAGCTTTGAAGGTGTTGGCAGAGTCTATTTTAGGGGATTATTTTGTTGATATGTTCGAGTGATCTTTTAGTTCGTCTTTACAAGACTAATTCTTCATTAAACCAGAAACTTGTTCATTTGTTGGCACGTTGTGTTTTGGTTGTTAGCAGTGCTACCGTGTCAATAGTGGCTGTAAGGCACTTGTGGTAGGTTTCTGCAAGGAGACCGGGGTTGTTGCTAGTAACCTTATTGGAGGATAACGCATCAGTTATAAAGGGGGCTAGATTCTCAGCTGTTAGCTTACGAATATTTCTTGTTTCGTGAGTATCCGTTGCCTTAGTCCTTGGGGGGCCTATCTCCTTTCTGATAAGGGAGAAGTTGATGCTATGGTGGTCCCTAGTAGCCGCACAATTACTAGGTTGGGCTCCACTTGTGCAAATGCATCCTTCAATTCCTACCTCAAACCTTGATAAAACAACACCGTCTATTCTCTAGCCAATCTGTCTCAATTACCAATCTATTAAACTCTGTCACGTATGACACCAAGTCGCGTGTTCCCTGCCTTAAGTCCAATAATTCTTTGTCCTGCGCCAAAGACACCTCACGTCTATCAAATAGCCTTCCAAATTCTGCCAGAAATCTATCCCAGTTATACAGTAATGGCTCATCCTTCTGAACCATGGGCATAGCCCATGCTGCAGCATCCCCGGTCAAATACGAAATTACAAATGCCGTCCTGGCCTGAATGGTTTCAAAGGCAGCTGGTTTGCATAGGAAATGTAATCTACATTGGGTCAAAAACATCATATATATTGGGAGACCTCCTGCGAACTGTTCTGGTGCTGCCAATGGCACACTACTTGGTGGTTGTACAATAACGGTAGAGGCCCAGCCTTCCATTACTGAGGAACCCGGCAGTGGATGTTTCCAAGGGAGTGCCTTGTGCCACCAACCCCTGCACTCAGGCTTTCAAAGTGCTGGACTCTTGTCTTGCATGTGCTAATTCCAACTGAATCCCCTGCAAGGCCTTTAGCACTTCGGCTAAAGTGGGAGGATTCGACTCCATTTGGCCTGGGTGGTTCAAATACCCCGAAATCAGGGGGCGGCTTATTATGTCAAGAAACAAGAGATGTGAGGGTATCGACACCCTCGCCCGAACCACAGAAGTCAAATAGTTCGGCCCTCCCACCGTGGTTGGCACAGGCCCCTGAATGTTAGTAAAAACAGGTAACCACGTGGCAGGCTATGGGGGTACTGGGATTAGGGAGAGGTTGTGGATAGGTAGGGGGTTGAAGGGAGACCGGAAAGAGGGTAAGGGTAATGTAGTTTTGGATAGGGTTGGGGGAGGGTAGGAAAAAGAAACACACATATCATCATTTAACACTCCTAACCCATTCCTACAAATGACCCTGTTTGTCATCAGTTCCTAACATAACCTACTATAACCCATAACCCTACCTAGTATATTGCAGTTTAGGAGTTGCACTATACAAAACATGACATGAGCACATGAAACAAAGCGCAACTAAACATGAAGCGTGTGAAATCAACCCAAAAGACCACATGGAAGCACATATCATTGAACTCAACCTAAACGTGCCCCCTTAAGCAGAAAGTGGTTTGCAGTATGTGTAACACATTTTGGCACAAGAGCAAACATAATGAAACGCACAAGGGATTTTTCCCTCCATGAATGGATAAACACATGGCCCGTTGGGCAAGCATGAGCGAACAAAAACCGCACAGAACATTCAAGGATTGTCCCATTTATATTTACATGCTATGGCTGTAAACAAAATAGACACCTGATCATCTAATAGCTTGGTGCTTGTTCGCGTGTGTCTCCTGCGACTTGTAATTGTCGTACAAACAGAAAACCTGCAGTCCTCCCCGTTCTTAATACGCTCGTAAATCAGAGAAAGTAATGAATCATGCGGCAGAGTCCATAGCTCTCCGCTCCTCAATGGGAGTAGCGCACCGCCAAGGAAAGGCCCCCAAAGCAGTTTTAAGCAAACCCAAATCACTTAACTGAGTGTCTGGGCCCCCGCAGGACGACCCGGACAAGAAGCGGTAGGGCGTTGTATGCACCGGACCAGCCTCATGCTCACCACCGCAGCCCGAGATGAAGATACTGCAGCATTCCTTCGGCGTCCGTGTCAGTCTAGAATTCCCCACGCCAACGTCTGAGACCGCCCGTGCTGGATAATCTTCAATAATCCGCACCTGGGCGGGCGGGCGTGGGTGGGTGGGCGGCCAGCCGGCCGGCCGTAAAATCGTCTCCCTCTAAAGGTTACAGTTGTTCATGTGCACGAAGCGCAAGGACTTCAGCCTACCCCAAGGGATGCTGGGAACTTGTAGTTCTTTCCTTACAACCTGCCTTAAACATGCAACGCACGCCTCCTTCTCCCCCAGCCAAAATTTCAGACAACTGCAAAGCTCAGTTTATGAATCTATTTGTCCTTTCCACAAGCCCCTTGAAGGGGGGTGAAAGAGACTTGCTTTTATCTGTTTTATATTGTGAGTGCGCAAGAACACTGCCATTACTCTGGACACTAACTGAACGTTGTTGTCCGTTACCATCTCTTTGGGCAAGCCTTCTCTTTGAAAAATGGAGGTACAAATTCCACCTCAACCCATTTCAATAGGTAGTCCCCTGTCACCACACCATACTTGTTGTTGGATGACATGGGGCCTCATTACACGGAATGCGGTAAGGGTTTACCGCTACCGGTAAGGGTACCGGTAAACCCTTACCGCCTTACTACGTAGTCCCTTTGCTAATAGCGCCATGGTTACCGCCTACCGTGTAATGAGGCCCACGGTCTCTTGCGGTCCTATGATGTCCAAGCCCAACTTGTGTCATACTCCTTCGGGAGTCTCAGTGGGTATCAACAGGGCTTGTTGAGTTTCAAGTCTTTTATCACTGTTCATGCACTCATGACATCTCTCTATCATCGCTCTTATCTCTTGATCCATGCACGGCCATCATTTCGATTCTCACACCCTGCGCCTGGTCATGTTACCCCCTCAGTGGCTTGCATGCGCTCGACACAGTATCAATTTCCGCATTCAAACGGTAGGTATAACCTGATCCCCTATCATCAGTAGCTCATCAGCCTCGTATATGTCTTCACTCACCTTACAATAAGGTCTTAATTCTTCCGGAATGGTCCTTTCACTGGGTCAACCATCCTGAGCCCAGTCGGCAACCCTTCTCAGGGAGACCTCTTTGGCCAATTCTTCTCTCCATTGGCTGTCACTCATCTCTAGGAATTCTCTGCTTCTCAGTTCATTCACGGCCACTGCCACACATTCATCCTGAAGAAATGTGGTGGCTGGCTATTTGTGCTCCAACAGACATGGCATGCAGTCTGCTTGCGTGTTCTTGCACCCTGCTATATGTATTATTTTATATGTGTACTCTTGTAGCTTAGCTGCTATCCACGCAAATCGCAGAGTCGAGGTCTTCGTGCCTCCTGGGCACAGCATGTGGATCAACGGTTTATGGTCGGTGACCAAGGGAAACTTTGTGCCCTACATGTATGACCTAAAGTACTCCACTGCCCAGGCACAGGCATGCATCTCCTTTTCTACCATGGAGTAGTTACTTTCAGCATCAGACAGGGCCTTAGATGCGAGTGCGACCATGTACTCAACGTTGCCTTTCTTCTTCGTCGACGTGGCTCTTAGCCCATATGCACTGGCGACTGTAGTTATGTAAGTGTCCAACTCGGTTGAATGGTCTTAGACTTGGGGCATTCAATATTCTTCACTTGACTTCTTCAAACGCTGACTTTTGTTTTAGACTCCACTCGTAATTTGCGCCTTTTCTCAGTAATCCTCGCAGCGGAGCTGTGGTCTTCGAAAACCGGGGTACAAACTTGGTAGAGTACTCCACAAGACTCTGGTACAGGGGCCCTGTTAATAGCTTGTAGAATGTTCTCTTTTGGACTAACTCCGACTCTTGAGATTTTGTCCACTTCTTTTGCCCCAATTATGCACTTTTCCAATCTGAGGCGTACTCTGCCTCTTGCAGTTTCTACAAAACGTTTCTTAGGGTCCTATTGTGTGTCTCAGCATCGCCAGCATAGATGAGGATGTCATCCTGGAAGTATGACACGTTTCATACATTAACCCATCGTCCTTTGGAATGCTGACGCAGCCCACGGTAATCTAGATGGCATGCCTTTGTACTGAAAGGTGCCAAACGGCGTGATGAATGCTGTTAATGGCCTGGACTCCTTATGAAGACTTATCTGGTGGTACGCATTGCGCATGTCTAATTTGGAGAAAAATCTGGCTTCCTTCAGCTTAAGTATCAATTTGTTGATACTGGGCAGTAGGTAACTGTCTGTTATTACCTCCATGTTTAAACTGTGTAGATCGATGCACACTCTAATTTCATTGGAATGTTGTTTCTTAATACGACTGGACTCAACCATTCAGAGGGTCCTGCGGTTTCAATGGTACCTTCTTTGACTTTCTTAGTTAGTTGGGTTTGCAATGTGCCTCTTGCAGTTGCAGGCCCTGGCCTCACCTTATGATTGACCCGAACTGCGTTGGACTTCAGCCTGATTTTGTGGACATCATTTTTTTATGTTCCCTGGGACTTCAGAGAACAGTACAGGGAATTAATCTCTCATTCTGTTGCGCTTCCTGTTTTGATCGCTAGTACTTGGTCGTCAGTGCTGGGATTCAGTCTCATGTTCAGTTTGTGCTGGTCATCCCACCCCAAAACGGCCAGGCCTTCTTCGGATAGATAGACCTTGGTCGTCGTTTGTCTGCCCTTGAATTCAATGCTCGAATTGTTATAGCCCAACAGGTCCATTGACGCTCCCCGAACACTGTGGATCTGTGTTTGGTTCTTCTGACTTCCACTACCTGATGTCCCACCTTGACCTTGTATAGGCAGTATGCTAAGGTCAGAGCCTAAGTCTGCCATTACACAAGCCTCATTACCATCCACTTTTATGTCACAATGCAGTTTGTCTCTTATCACCTTCGAGCTGTTCACCATAATTACTGTAGGCCTACCATCATCAGCTTCTTCGACACCACTTGCATACCCGTCGCCTTTTATGTAGGTGAGTTTTCTTCTGTTTCCATCTGCAGGCTATGGCGATGTGCCTGAACCTTCTGCAATTCCAGCACTCTTTACTTCTCGCAGGGCATTCCCTGTTGTTTGCTAAATGATGTGTGCTGGTGCATCTGTGACACTTCAAGGTCTCTCTCCTCTTCCCCATTTTTCGTTGACGAAATCACACCTGGGTCTGTCACATTGCCCTTTCCATTGCACTGCGTTCACGTCAGCGGCCAGTGAGGTTCCCGCCATTTCCTTGCGCCTGTTTGAGGTTACTTCCTCTACTCTTGCAATCTGAATAGCCTTATTCAAAGACAGTTATTTTTCGAGGATGAACTTGTCCTGCACCTTTCTACAATTTGTGTGCACCACCAGCATGTCACAGATCATATTCTCAGCATTGTCGCCAAAGCTGCATTATGCTGCCAGCTCTCTCATTTTGAGTGATATAATCGTCCAGAGGCTCTGCATTTTCCTGCTTTCGTATGTAGAATTTTAGACGGTGTGGTATGGTGTTCTCTTTATTATTGGAGAATCTTTTCACTATTCTGTGCACTGCTTCTTTGAAGGCATCATCATCGTCCCCCTCTGCCGATTCAGGCCTGCAAATATTCATTGCCCTTCGACCCCCATGGCATTGAACAGCATTGTTTTCTCCCTACCCACAGCGTAGTCCAGACATCCCACAGCCTCCAGATACGTGTTGAACAAGGGCTCCCATTGCAGCCATTGTATCGCGGTCCTACCTGGGGATTGGAGAAATGCTTGCGGAGGCGTCGCACCTTGCATGACAGAGCCGAAAAGGTTTTGTTTTCTGGATCCTCATCACCAATTATGTCGTTTTTTTGGGGTGGTGCCCCCCCAAACCCTCCTCCCCCACCTATTTGTATCTATTCCTGACCCCCCAAACCCCTTATCTGCCCTTTCCCACCCCCCAAAAATTTTGATGAGCTTTTTCATAATTCTATACTCATAAAAAATTAAGTTGTAAAAATGACTGGCGATGAAAGGACGGTATACCGCCTTTATAATCCTGATATGAAGTCCTACCGTTGCTTTACTGCCAGCATGTAGTGTCTTAAACATGGGTCTCTTATTAGTCTGCACATAAGGCCACAGTCTATTGGCGGGAGGCACAGTGGAGAGCGTCCTCTCAAGCCCTCGGTTCGTTCATAATCTGCTTTGTGTGCTGGGCTGCGCACTGTGCCTCTATAGTCCTGTGAGATCACGTGTGGGCTGTGATCTCACGAGACTGCCTCTCTACATACGCTTTACCACTAGCTTGTTTGCTTTTTACAGAACATACCTTTAGTTCAAATGTTCAAGAAATGCATCCTTGACGCTTTTTCTTTCTCCCAACCCAAATATAGAATCAGCTCAGGCCAGACATTCAAGCACACCAGTTTCCCAAGTCACAGCTAGGCAGACACACACACAGCATCAGTGGCTAAGGTGCTCAGTTTGCAAACACATTTCTTTTATCAGGGGCAGAGCCTTTCATTTGCAAGAGGGAACATTTCCAACTCAGAGTTCGCAAAGCACCAGTTACCCTGCAAATCAGTGAGTTAAAGTCTGGACCACAAGGCACCCCTTCAAAGATTTGTTCATATCCATGATGTCTACTATCTTGACATGCAAAAATATAGAGTTGCTTTAAGTCACTAATCAAATGTTATCAACATCATGAATAACAACGAGATGGAGGTTTGTGAGCTGGAATCTGCATATCTATCTTTGTTTATTACACAACTTATTTTATTACATATGTTAAATCACTGAGTACAGTGGGGTTAACTAGACCTTTCAGGTTGGCTTTATCTTGCATTATGGGACTTATAGTTTTCCATTCAGGGTGTGAAAATTAAAGCCACAATGATAATCTTTTGGTTTAACATGTTGCTATAAGGATTTATATATGGTCATGTGGCTTTATTATGCAATTTGTGTTTTTTGTAAGTAAACTCGAAGACATTATTACTGTAGACCTTGAAATCCAACAATTTGAGCCGACCTCCCACTCATCATTTTTGGATGCAGACATCCAACCACTGCCTAAGGGGGTAATTTTGTTTTTTAAATAAAAAATAGGTTGCAGATAATGCATTTGAAAAAATGTGCTTAGTAACATTAGTTAAAACTAGTGTAGTAACTTAAGAAATTGGCCCACACAGGCCAAAAAGTGGTCTATTTGTCAAAAAAACAGCTCTTAACAGAATCATGGGTTGGCACTTTGTGCATTGCCTTCTTGCCCTAAAGACCAGTCCTAGCCTGACAAGGGCTACACAATTGTACCACTAAAAATGCTTATTTGGCCAAAATCATATATGCTTCTTTTTTTTGCATAACCAATTCATTTGTCTTCTAGTTAAATACTTGTATTACATTTTTTTGAAGAATAATAATCTGGTAATTACGATAGATTAATTATATCATAAAACTAAGCATGTATTATGTAATACATCAGGTCTATGAAAAAACAAGAACTATAAACTTTAACCATGAATCAATAGATATCATACACTTATTGAATTGAAGTTAATACATATGGAATATGGCAAAAGCAAGTAATAAGAATCATAGGCTTAACACAAAAGACAAGCTTAAAGAAACAATGGGGGTAAGCATATGAGGCTTATGACAAAGTAAGTTGTAAACGCTTCCCATTTCCTATAACATTTAGAAATAATTCCACTATAGAAAGCATACATTTTGTTCTATTCTAGGGCAAGAACAAATTGAATTCCACCACAACTCGTAGGATAGATTTTTTGCAGATTTCCAATTAGAGGTAATGAGATTAAATCCTATATAAATAAAAAAGTTACATAAACTCAGTGAAGACAATATATTCATATATGGATTAACTAAAATACCAATGATTAGATGCTTTTGATCCACATCAGTGCATTTTTCTTGCTGGAGTTTGCAGGTATGTTTTCCAAGCTGAAAGCAACGGGATCCCTGCACAGCTTGAGCAGGCCCTGCTCAACTCCCCCGGATGGACAACGCTGGAAGTCCTGTAACTTAGTGGAGATGGTACGGGCTGGCAGTCTGTAAATCTTCTAGTCTCAGTGGAGATGGTACTGTAACGCCCTGCAATCTCACTCGCAGGAGGTGGTACAGGCTAGCAGACTTGCAGTCTTGCTGAGATATGCATATATGAGATATACAGTCTTGCTGAGTGGATATGGGACAGGCTGGGAGTGCCTCAGGTGTACGGCAGGCCACCTCTAGTACCATCCCCTTGCTAGAGGTGCAGGAGTGTGCTCGGATATTGGATGGGCGGCTCAGTTCAGCTTGGATGCAAAGCCTACATTCCTTTGTAGTTGGCTTAAAGTATCTGAATTTAAACTTGGGATAGAGAGAAAGCCAGTGAAGCCTGGGGCTAAGCAAGGTGGTGGTGGTGACCCTTCCCCGGATCTCATATGCCAAGATGTTGCAGTCTATCCAGTTTGCACTGAAGTAGATCGTAGTGGAGCATATTGGCCTTCCATAACTTGGCATTAATGAGGGCAGTGCTGATGACCACATGCAGCGACTGGGCAATGTAGGGAGTTTGTTGAAGGGGATTCTGCACAAAGCATCTGCTTCCACACAGTGATCATTAGTGGTTCAGGTGGGAGCCAAGGTTTCTGATGTGGGTAACCGCACAAGGAGGTAGGTCCCGAAGACAGAAATGGCTTTGTATTTTAGTGGATATGCTCCATCAGCAATGAATTTAAGATAAACCATCCAAATTTATCCAAATATTTTTAGGCCACTTCGGGATGGGGAGTGTCTGTCTGTCCTCCACTGCCTAAAATCTTCACCTAAAAATCATCAGTTAAAGACCGCCATAGGGCACCGATGAGAGGTAGGGCCACCTCAAACAATGAAAACGGATTTGTATTGATAGATTTGATTAGTCCTTAAGCATAATATCACTAAAACACGATTACTTTTAATTATCTTTTGTTACACAGATTTCTCTGAAGAACTTAGAAGAATATTATAATCTATGAACGCTGTATAAGTATTTGCTTTTGCTCCTGAAGAACGGAACTTGAGTCCCGAAACGCGTTGAGCCTGTGTATTTGTACTGAGAACCATAGCATGCAGAGAATGATATCTGTATAATACAATATGCATGTAATATTGTTGCAATAGATGTGGAATAGTGGATAATAGCACTATCAACGAAATACATGTTGATTACAGCATGAAGAAGCATGTACAAATAAATTGTATACATTTTGAAAACTGTGGAAATTATATCACTAGAATAATTTTTTAAGTAATAGAACTAATTAGCAATATTAATAACGCAAAATAAGAGCACAGGGTCCGCTCTCAACTATTGGGAAACCAAATCATATGTGGAAAGTATCAGTGTAATACTAATTAATTACTGTTTGTCTCTTGACAATACCTCGAGTGTGCAGGGGACACGAGTGATCCACAGCCCGTGGACACCCTTTGTCTTTTGTTCTGATGTGGGTTGCAAGGGGGAGCAACCTGCCAAAGTAGGTAAGTGGGAGGTGGAGACACGCAGGGAGAGAACAGCAAGTAATGGCGACCATGGGTGACGACATTGGTCTTCGAGCTGTTAAATTGGAGGCTGCAGTAGTCGAGCGCCTCATTAATGGTAAAACGGCATCTGGTGGCATGGGTAAAGCCGCTGGGGACAGGAGAAATGTTTGGCTCTTGGAGTTGTGATGTGACGGGGAAAGGCATCAAAATGTTGAAGATAAGCATTAGGGCGAATTCCATTTTTAGGGTTCTCTGGGACCACATTGTGTGCCCCCTAAACATTTTGCTGGCTTTGCTGCTTTTTCACACACACCCCATCTTGGAAACACTTAACGTACAAGGAACCTGGTGGCGCACTTGGCATCAGGGTGTGTGCATGGGCCTACCTCGTTCCATCTAGAAAACCACTATCAGCATATATCTGTAGCCATTGCATCTCTGCAGCATATCTACGTAGTCTATATGTAGAGGCTGAAATGGCTGTTGGGTCTAGGAATTGCTCCCCTGACTGTTCGCGCAGTGTTCCCTTCAGTACATTTCTGGCACACGATGCAATTTTCAATAAACTGTGCCACGTGTTCTAACAGATTTGGCAAGAACCACTCTTCTGCTAATGTAGCAGCTAGACTATTTCAAGTCATATGCTCAGGGCAGTGGAGCTGCTCCAGCGCTACCCTCAATAATGCTAGAAGAATAACTGGCTTTCTAGTGCTATCCTGTCTCCAAATTGCCTTAGTGGGGGGATAAAGAACATCACAGCTTTTTCCATAATTCATTCTCTTCTTGTGGTGCTCGACCTTGTATCTCAATTAGCTGAGCAATAGATCTCATTTTGAAGCCCTCCTTTACCAACATGCATCGTCCTGTCATCCGTTTAACACTTTCTATTTAAAAATTAGAAATAGTTGGGCAATAGGCTGCCTTTTTGGCTTCCGAGTCTGAGGTATCGTTTCCGTGGGAAATTATGTCTTCTCTTTTAGTATGCACTGCGTATTTTACGACTGCTAGAGTCAATGGGAGTGCTAGCACTTCAATAAGGTTGTCCAAAAGGGCTGCAGGTTGCACTGGAGTGCTGTCTGTGCGGAGGAAGACCCTCCTTTTCCGGTGTGACAAACCTGTATGTACTGTTGACGTCACATAGGCGGAGTCAGAGTACACTGTCACTTCCTCATCTTCGAATCCCTGAAGCAGTGCGATAATTCCACTAATTCTGCAGCCTTTGCTGAGCAATGCAAAGGCAATCTCGCGCTAGTCACTACCTCAAATTTACCCTCCAAGTTCAGCTTTAGTACTGCTGATCTAGTATGCCTTTCGCCAGTCGTTTGGTCAATTTTTGAAGGACCATCAATACAAACAACTTGCCTCCTCCCGAGGGCGTTATCTCAATTTGGCGAGTTTCATTCTAGTTTTCAGTATACGTTTTGCATCATGTACATAATCATCCTCCCCTACTGGTTCAGCAATGAACATTGCTGGATTCACTGTCTTACATCTGACAATTTTAATCGCAGGATTCGATATAATTACCTCGTATCCTGATGCTCTTTGTGTAGTGAATGTACTTTTAGGCTTCTCTAAAATTGCAAATAATGCAATCTCTATAAATAAAGTTACTGAATACGCCCATTGTTATACTTGACGCCTTTTCAATTGCAAATACAGCAGCAGCTAAAGACAGCTCACAAAGACAATGCCCTTTCATAACTAGATCTAAAATCCCACTATAATAAGCTAATGGTCTATGTCCATGTCCTAATGTCATTTTCTGTAGAAGTACTGCTGTCAAGATTTCTCCATTTGAATGAGAAAACAAATACATTTCATGATAATCTGGAATTTCCAAAACAGGGGCTGTACTGATCACCTTTTTTAATCCTTTAAATCCTTCAGTCATTTCGTCTGTCCTTAATATTTTGCTCTTGTCCACCTGTGCTTCTGTAAGTCCTTTTAAAAGTGGTTGAATATATGTATTGTAATCGAAAACCCAGGCCCTAGCAATAGTTACCATCCGATTCTCCATGTAACACGCAGAGAGAAAGTAAAAAATCAATGTGTGGGGGCGTGGAGATTTAACCAGGACCTTCGCCCCCTAAACAATATAGTCAAAGCTGAGTTTCCTTTAGTTCCAAATCCTGCAACAATATTGGGCAACCTCCCATCTAAGGCCAAGTATTTCACTGTCAAAGATTTAAAGAACGCATTCTTTTCAATTCCGCTTCATGAAGACTCACATGATTTGACTTCCTTTTCATATAGAAATATCCGCCTGAAACATACTCGTTTGTCCCGGGGGTATTGTGAGTCCCCTTTAATCTGTACAAAGTTCTTCAGATGGACTTAGGCAATGTTCAGCTCGAAAGTGCAATAGAACAATATGTGGATGAAATTTTGGTGTGTAGTGAGACAGAAGATGCAGAGAAGATATGGTTAAGCTCAGAAAAAGAATATAAAGTGGACAAAGAGAGGCTGCAATACTGTCAGGAAGAGGTATTGTATATAGGAAAGTTGATTTCTTATGAAGGGAGGAAAGTGACACCTGAGAGAGAAGAAGCAATTATGAAGACCTCAGACCCTAAAACAGGGAGGAAAATGTAACAATTTGTAGGCTTATGTAACTATTGCTAGGGCCTGGGTTTTCGATTACAATACATATATTCAACCACTTTTAAAAGGACTTACAGAAGCACAGGTGGATAAAGACAATTTAAGTTGTAAATTACAGAGTTTAACTTCCTGTGTGGGAAACTTGATTTATGAGCTAGGGAGAATGAATTACCATGAATTAACCAAATTAGAAATGTTTGGGGGGGAAAAAACCAAGACATTTGAACGAAAATGCTGTTCGGTTTTCACTCCCCCAAACATTTCTGATAACCCGCACCTCCCTGCCTCCCTGCCCCCCTATCCCCTTATTTACCTTTCGGCACCATCTCCTGCATCCCTCTGCAACACCAGTTCCCTTCACTTACGTGCATGGGAACCAGCGCTGCAGGGTCATCTTTTTTTGTTTGTTTTTAAACTTTATTTAATCTGGAGCGGGGAACACCCTTGCAACCCTGATGGCATTGTAGTGAACAAGGGTGTGGGTGACACCCCCGCTTTCCCTGTTCACTATAATGACCCAAATGGGGTATTTATTCAAACTTTTCAGCTGTACGTAATGTTCTTACAGCCGATTTTCTAATAAATCTCCCATTCCGATTCTTTTTTGTGAACTTTTATACAGATTCCAGAGAGAATGACATCAGAAATGACGTAAGCCATATGTGACATAAAAGGCTTGCTGGCAGCCATTATAGGGGAGAGAGGTGACAACATTTAGAAACTAGCAGGATATGCAGGTGTGACTGTACATAACACGACACACGATGGAGCGTCATTTAATAATTAAAGAGCAGGTGTATGGCGGGCGCTCACAGTACAATACCCAGATACATCAGATATGGATGTGATTATGAGTAGGAAAATGGGGGAGGATGAAGACTGTTGCTTATATTCAAGGCATATATGTCTTTATCCACCTGTGGCCACGGTATATATTGTTTTCGTCCTTCACTGCCAGGGGGCTGGATTACCTTCAGTTTCATGTCGGCGTGAAACTGAAAGTAAATTCCCAGCAGCAGCCATTTTCGGCTGCTACGGGGAAGAGAGAAGGTAAGAGCCCTTCTTGCTCCGCCTCGATCTCTGGCTGTATTTCAAGCCGGAGATCGAGCGGGTATCGTTGGAAAGGGGAGATTCTCCCCTTTACAACGATACCCATTGTGTGGCTTTGCTTCCCGCAGATCGGGCGCAGGGCGCGCGATCCGCGGGCAGCAATGTCACCAGATCAATACAGATCCGTTTGTGATGCGGGGGGAGGGGGGCTGCTTACTAGGTAAGCGGCCCCCTTCCCCCGTGGCCCCAAAGCATGGGGCCACAGCGCCAGAGACCCCTGGGGGTAGATGATCACTGCCCCCAGGGGTGAAAAAGAAAAAAGAAAATCGAGGGGAGGTGGGAGGGGGTTTGGGGGTTTGGGGCCCAGGGGCCCACTAGACCACCAGGGATATGGCAAAAAGTGGTGTCCATGGAAAGGGGAGATTCTCCCCTTTCCAAGGACACCACATATATGAGGCATTGCTGGTCACGGATCGGCGCAGAGCGCTCGATCCTTGACCAGCAACCCACTAGACCACCATGGATCCGTTTGTGAGTTGGGGGGGAAGGGGGCTGCTTCAAGTAAGCAGCCCTCTCCCCCCTCCCGGCCCCCAAAGCATGGGGGCACATACATGTGAACCCTGGGGCAGATGGCTTACCATCTTCCCCAAGGGAATGTAAAAACAAAAAAATGAAATGATGGGAAAAGGGGGTGGGGGTGGGGTTGGGGGCCACTAGCCACCATGGATTTTTTACTGAATGAAAGGGGGGGGTGCCCCCCCAACCAAAGTAGAAAGGGGGGCACCCCTTGTAACTCTCCCTGGGGGAAGATATCTGCTCCTAGGAAGGGGCATCTGACCCCAGGGAGGGATGCATGAGGTGGGGCCCTCCATCTGGGGTGTGGGGGGGTGAGTGCCACCCCCCGTTGCAGTACAACATTCGCTGCCAATTTAGGGTGGCCGTCAGCCACCCTAAAAAGCATCCTACGATTTTGTATTTTTTGTTTACCCAACTTCGCTTGACGCAGATGGCCAGATTGGTCCTGCCCTCCCCCCTTTTGTGGTGGCCCTCTCCCCCCACCCCAAATGGCTGGGGGGGGACACCTCATGCAGCACTCCCTGAGCCTCCTAGGAAGGGCTGCATGATGTGCCCCCCCCCCTCCGTTAGGTGTGGGTGAGGAGAGGGCCACCACAAATGGTGGGACAGGCCCCCCAATAGCTGGGGCAGTAGGGTTTGGGCACCCTGGGGGCAGATTGGCACACTAATGTGGCCATCTGCGCCATGCGAAGTTGGGTAAACAAAGAAAATACAAAATTGTAGGCTGCTTTTTAGGGGGGGCTGAGGGGCACCCTACATTGCCGGCAAATGTTCTACTGTAATGGGGAGTGGCCCTACCCCCATCCCCAAATGGAGGGCCCCACCTCATGCAACCCTCCCTGGCGTCAGATAGGGGAGGCCCCACCTCATGCATCCCTCCCAGGGGTCAGATGCCCCTTCCTAGGAGCAGATATCTGCCCCCAGGGAGGGTTGCATGTGGTGGGTCCCTCCATTTGGGGTGGGGGCCACCCCCGTTGCAGTACATCATTCGCTGCCAATTTAGGGTGCTCCACAGCCCCCCCTAAAATGCAGCCTACGATTTTGTATTTTTTTTGTTTACCCAAGTTCGCTTGGCACAGATGGCCACCTTAGGGGGTGTCTGGGTAATACATTCTGGGGCGATTTGGGCAAATCATACCTCTGCGGATTCCCACGGGTGTCCTCTTTTCGGAAATGCATGGGGTTCCCTGTTTTCCTTGGTAGCTTGGACACCCGAGGCCCATATCTGTATGTTGTGCCGGTCAGCAGAGCGTCTCAAATTCCGGTCTGAAAACAGACTTGGGGTTACTTGTATTTTAGGCTTTCCCCTTGGCGGCCAGGTAGGTGCACCCACACATTTGAGGTACCGTTTTCATCAGACACCTGCGGGACGGTAGGCCATGTGTTGTTGGGGGCGTGTTTCGATGGGTGAGCCGAGCGAAATGTGCGGAAAATGCGTTTTTTTCCCCACATTTCGGACTTTGCAGGGGTGTCTGGGTAATAAATTCTGGGGCGATTTGGGAAAATCATACCGCTGCGGATTCCCACGGGTGTCCTCTTTTCGGAAATGCATGGGGTTCCCTGTTTTCCTTGGTGGCTTGGACACCCGAGGCCCATATCTGTATGTTGTGCTGGTCGGCAGAGCGTCTCAAATTCCAGTCTGAAAACAGACTTGGGGTTACTTGTGTTTTAGGCTTTCCCCTTGGCGGCCAGGTAGGTGCACCCACACATGTGAGGAACTGTTTTCATCGGGACACCTGTGGGAATGCGGGACGGTAGGCCATGTGTTGTTTGGGACGTGTTTCGATGGGTGAGCCGAGCGAAATGTGCAGAAAATGTGGGGTTTTTTTTCCACATCTCGGTCTTTGCGGGGGTGTCTGGGTAATAAATTCTGGGGCGATTTGGGCAAATCATACCTCTGCGGATTCCCACGGGTGTCCTCTTTTTTGGAAATGCATGGGGTTCCCTGTTTTCCTTGGTGGCTTGGACACCCGAGGCTCATATCTGTATGTTGTGCCGGTTGGCAGAGCGTCTCAAATTCCGGTCTGAAAACAGACTTGGGGTTACTTGTGTTTTGGGCTTGCCCCTTGGCGGCCAGGTAGGTGCACCCACACATGTGAGGTACCGTTTTCATCGGGACACCTGTGGGAACGCGGGACGGTAGGCCATGTGGTGTTTTTGTGTGGTTTTCATAACGTTTTGACCCATTTGCTGGTGCCCTTTGTCACACAACCCTTTCATTTCCCAAATGTGTCCTACATTTAGTCGCTGCTTTAGGCACCATACACTTTTGTAACCTGCACAAGTCACCTACCCTTGAAAAGGTCTGCCTGTGCTCTTTCAAAAAATGTATGCTTGCTGTTCCTCACCACATTGGTTTTCCCGATTTACACATGCTAAGTGCGTCTGTTCAGGCCGTGAGCGTAAAACTCCTGTGTACCATGGCTCAGTGTTTGGCTTGTGGTATTGCTTGTTTTGTAAAACACTACAAAAAATGTGTGCTTTCCTAACTGCAAGGGGGAATGTAGCAGAGCATTACTTTTCTCAAAATTCATAGAAGCCATTGCCGTACCAAGCCAACCATGTCCAACACATACCTTTTTTTTCGGTCATTTTCCCGCTTTTCCCCCAATCTATGGCATTTTCCCCTACCTAGTGGTTGCCTGACCTATGCAAATCACCCCTTCCTAAACTTGGAATTTTGTCTACTTTTCAGAAATATATGCCTTTCCGTCCTCCAATTCGGCTTTCCTACCCTTTTCTCCCATTCCGTCCATGCATGTCCAATAGGCAAACATGGCCAAAATCGCCTACCTCTCACAAAACGGTTGATAACCACATCAAAATATTTTTTTTTTCCGTTTCCACTCAACCTGTTCTTGAAAGCTAGGAAATTGGGGAACTCAGCACAGCACAGCAAACCATTTGTTCCTAGCTCTTGCAAGGAAAAAACCACAGGCTTCTATGTACATCATTTTATTGGAATTTATTTTGAAAAAACCCACATTTTTCACCCTTTTTGCTTATTGTCTCTCACCCCCCCTACAGCAACCTAGGATTCCTGGGTGGCGTTACGACCGCCTACATGTGGGAAAAAAAGGAGCCAAATTTGGCCGACAAATCTCATGTAACAAAAAGGTTACAAGCCATTGAATGGCCACATACTGAAATCACCAAAAAAGCCCTGGCACTGGGGAGACATACCCATGGCACTTAAAGGGTTAAACACAACAACATCTTTACACTGATATATTTATAACACCACACGTGTACTTTATAAAAAATAAATTCTGCATTTGCCTTCCTTTGTTATCTTTAGTAAATGTATCTTATCTAATTTTTTCTCCTATTTGGAGTTTTTGTTAGTGCATACCCTTCTGTCCCCTTGGAACCAGGAATCTGTCCCCTTGGAACCAGGAATCGACGTATCTACTTTTCATCGTTATAATCCCTAAAAAAAATCCTGTTATTTTTATATATATATTATTTACAACACAGTCCCTTCCCCTCTTTTTGCCACTATCAATGTTCTACTTAAATCCGTGGCTCAGCTCGAGTCCCTCTGCATCGACTCTCCCTCAACCAACAAGTTCGCCCTCCGTCAACGTGGCACCTGCGGGGACGGGACAGGAATTAAGTCAAAGAGGGGCCTGCTAACCATATCTTCTTACACGTGTTTTCTTGCACACTGTTCTCCACAGGAAGCGTTGTGGTCTTCTGGCTAATGGCCAGAGCAGTCGAGCGTCCCGAGGTCTGGATCTGTGCCTAGGTGAATTAGACCTGAACCATCCGCACTGCTACCAAAATGTGCTCTAGCACCTTGAAGTGTCTCTTGTACTAGATGGGATTACCGACTAAGAACTCAGACCAAATAACAGGACAGACTCAAAGAAAATAGCAAATACTACTTTATTCTCAATTTAATAAAGCAGGGTCAACTGGCAAACATCGGACTGATGCTTGCACACTCACAAACAAACTTGATTACACAGAGTTTTTATACCCCAATATGTGTAATCTATAATATCATCCTACTTGGAAAACTAATATCTATCGCCGGCAGTGATTGGTTAGTGGAACATAGCTATTTTTTTAAAAACAATTTTTATTATTTCTTTCAAACAAAATAACATACAAACTTTGCAAATAACATTAGTGATACATCACGTTGTACATCTACTCTACCCTCCCAGCACCCTCCTCCCCCTCCCACCCCTACAGCCTGTTCAACTTGGAATGTCTACCTGTGGTATGTTTTAACCTGCTTGAACTCCTCGCCGCAACTCTATACCGCCGTTTGTGATGATACGTGTATCTGAATCGAGTGTCATCTTGTGCAGGGGGCATCAGTTCTTGTATCATATCTTTCCAGGCCATTAACTTTGTTTTCTGTTCCTCCGAACCTCAGCGGGATGCTTCTTAACACACAGCAGTTTCTGCCAGTGACCATTTCTGGAGGTTCCACTCCCTCAACCACACGCTTATAACTGGGCCTTTACGTGCTATCCTGCGTTTCGCCAAGATGTACACTAAGTCTCTCAATTTACTAACGTATCTTGTCTGTTTTGGTCTCAGGAAGATATCTAGCATGCACACCTTTAGGGCACCGAATCTGCCGATAGGCCGATCCTAGCTAGGGCCTGGGCCATGTCCTCCCAAATTAGGCGTATTTCCACACAGGCCTAAAACATGTGCATCAGGTCTCCGTTGATCAGGCCACATTTCAGACAAGCTTGTTCTGACGCCTTACTAAAATTAGCAATTTTCTTCTGAGTTAAATATGCTCTGCGAGTAACATACAATTGGAACAATTGTAGTTTTGCAATTCTTGACACTTTCTTGTGGTACCCCATGGTCCTACTCCAAGCGTCATCTGGCAGTTGCTCTTGCAAATCAACTTCCCAACATTGCTTAATTTGTATTAGATTGCTATCTGGCTTTGCCATCAGAATCTCAGTCTTGATACTGCGTGTCCCCTTTCTGAGATATCCTAGAATGTTTCTATTGTCTCATCTTCTACCACTACTCCCTCCGTTCCTGGCCATTTTGTTTTCAGTCTATGATTCCGCAGCGACTTCGTTAAAGGTCTTCGGCCGTCTTTCCTCCAGTATATCGCCCAATGTCACCATCCCTCTTGGCTCCCAATATTTCCTGACATTCCGCCTAAGTTGCACATCCTCGCTGTTAAGTGTCACCAATGAGATCTGGGGCTAATAGGGTGCGTCTTTGGCCAGAAAGCGGCAGGCCCTATGTCACATTGTCATCCCTAGCTTCAGCAACAGGGGGGACTTGGGATCCTTTGGTACCGTGGTCCACACAATCTCCTTCAGACTGAAAGGAGTGCATGCCGGTTCCAGTAACTCTGTATCTTAGGTCTGTTCATCAGATGGCCAGTACGTGACAAACTGTAGCTGACACGCCACTAAATACCCCTCAAAATCCAGCACCTTTATCCCATCTTGTTCGTATGGTCTCTGCAATTTCTCCAGTGATAATCTACATCTCGAATTGTGCCATAGGAAATTCCGCCAAGTGGTGTTCAGCGTCTTTAAAAAGCCTCTGGGTATATTATATGGGACGTTGGTAAAATAATGAAGCAACCTCGGAAGCACTACCATCTTCAACAACGCAGCCCTGCCCATTAACGAAAGAGGCAGCTTGGTCCAAAACTTCATGGAGTTCTATTTTATTCGCTGCTTTTACTGTGTTCTGCAAATGTTCTACTTTAGGATTGTGAAAAATATCAACTCCCAGGTATTGAAATGTGTCCATTTCCCATTTAATCAGCAACGCTGGTGCCACCACCCGGAGACATCCTCTGTACCCTGCTAGGGGGAATAAGCTTGACTTCTGTGCATTTATTGTAATCACAGAGAGGTCTGCATAGCGCTCACACACATCCAAAATGTCTTGTAAATTAATCTCCGGTTGTTGTAGGTAAAGAAGCATATCATCCACATACAGGGATATCAGGTGTGTGTTGCCCCATATTCTGATGCCAGCCTCATGATATTCATTCTGTAAGTATACCGCTAAAGGCTTTAAGGCCAAACATACGAGACCAAGGGCAGCCTTGTCTGGTGCCCTTGCTCAACTCCCATTGTTCAGATATTGTGGTGCCTGTCTTAACTCTAGCCACTGGGTTACTGTATAGAAGCTTCACCCATTTAATATATGTAGGGCCAATACCAAAACCTTTCAGCACCACTAGTAGCCAAGGCCACCTGACCGAATCAAAAGCTTTGACTGCATCTAGCGAGGTTACTGCCAGAGCTGGCCGCTGTCTTAGGTGTGATCGATGACGTGGTGCAACCATCTTAGATTACATGTGATATTCCTGTTTGTGACATAACCTGACTGCTATAAGTGTATGAGTTTGTGAATTACTGGCTTCAACCTGTTAGCCATCAGAGCCGTCGGTATCTTCCCATCCTGATTATGCAGCGAGAGGGGTCTGTAAGAGCCACATTCAGTATCGGGGTTTGTTAGGCTTCAGTAATGGGACTATAATAGACTCTTAATGACAGCGGCAAAATGCCTTTCTTCAGAGATTCATTCAGCATTGCCAATATTGGGGGCGTAATTTCTGCCATAAATTCTTTATAGAACTCGCTAGGTAGTCCATCCGCACCTGGAGCTTTTCCAGATGGCATACCTCTAATGGTGTGTTCCAACTTCTCCTTAGTTATGGGGGCTTCAAGCCTATTTGCCTCATCTGCATCTAGCTTTGGATAGATCTATCAACTCCAAACCCTCTTCTATCTCTGACTCCTGGGTTTCTAATGTCTCCTCATATAAAAGCTTACATAACTCACAGAACCATTTGTTTATGTCCTGTTGCGTCTTACAAATCACTCCGTTCTTTGCCGTTATTGCTCAAATCATGCTACGATCCATCTCGTTTTTTTGTACAACCAGGCTAGCAATCGCCCAGGTTTATATCCTTCAGCGTGCTGCTTTTCTAAATATTTCCTATAACTCAATTTACCTAATCTATCCCAGCGTACTAAACACTCCTGCTGCAGGGCTACAGCCTCACAAGCACTCCCACTCAGGAGATCGCTCTGACCGTCTATGGCTTCTAATTTAAGTCATTTTCTATTGCGGCCTGAACCCGTTCGCCTTGGCGATTGCCATCCCTCTGATCACCACCTTGAAGGCTTCCCATAACGTGCCCGCTGACTCTACACTTCCTGTATTCAAGACAAATTGATTAGCAGAGTTTGCTAATTAAATGTTTCTTGATTAGCAAACAACCCCATTTGATTAGCAATTTTGTATTAATTATTTTAATGCCTCCAGAAGATACTTGTACCCAAAATATAAAATGAACAACAATACAGCAGTTTTATATACCGCTGAACTAGGACATTAGTGAGATAAGTCCTGCAAATTCTATCTGTAAAATGGTGCATGTCACCACAAACCCACTTTAGTTTGGCACACTGCTGCAACCCAGAGGCCAGGCATGCACAGTGAAACTTTAATTTGACATTTACTGCAAACAAATTAAAGTTTAAATAATAATTTCCAACAACCCCTGCAAATGGTACCAGCCCTTCCTTAAAACAGTTTGGCCAGCTCTCTCTACTGCAGGTGCAAATATGTAATGCAATCAAAATCATAGAGCAAAGTGAGCTTTGGAGGCCAACTACAGTGTACACTTTTGTAGTAGGTCTGTAGATGTACAGACTGGATGAAACTATTGATCGCTACTTTAAGTAGATATCAAGTTAGCTTTGTGTGTTCATCATGTAAAAGACTAAGCAGAGTGGATGGCATAGCAGGCAGAGAACTGGGCAAACTAGACCGGATATAGTTTGCGGCCATCTCACTTTCAGGGTAACTGGTATAAACCAACATGGTAAGATAGAATGTCAAGGAGTATGGGATCTTCTCATCGGTTGCGCACCAGTTGCAAGCTGTATGTAACCAGTAGGCCACAGGACTAGGTTTGCCATCAAAGCATTTGGCCGCGTGGTTATGTACATTTTCAAAGGTGTCCACTCGTCAATATGATGAATTTTCCCCAACAAAAGGAAATCTAGTTGACACTGAGATTTAGATACTTCACTGTAAAGCATGGATACAATGCAGTGTTTTACAGTAGTAATACTATAATTACACATTATGTTCCCTATTGCATTTTTAGAAAAGGAATTGACAGCCTTTTAAAAAACAAAAAACGAACACATACTGGTCTTTGTCAGACAGGATACAGTTAGCTTAATAACAGTATTATCCAGATTATTTCTGGTTTTGCTCTGCGACTCTGCTTATTTTATGCCTTGTGTATTTGTCTGTGAAATAATCTTCCACCCTTTCTAACTGTTCCTGGAATGCTTCGTCTCTTAGGGACTCACTCCTTGGTCTCCATGTTGGGATACGTGCTCTTGGTGGGAAACTCGCCACGTAACCACCAGCGGGGCATGGTCTGATAACACTCGTGCTTTATATTCTGCCTCCCCGAATTCCCCCAAGGTGTCCGCTCCTGTAAAAATATAATCTAACCTAGTGTACAGGTCTTGGGGAGCAGCATAATATGAATATCCACGGGCCTGCGGGTGTGGAGTCTGCCATATGTCTGAGAGCTTAAATGCTTGCAACAGCGTGCGTAGAGCTTTGGCCGAGGGGGCCAGATGCATACATTTATGGTCCGTCCTGTCCAGTATATGATTAAGCGTACAATGAAAGTCACCCCCACCCATATCAATGTACCATCTCTATGTGGACTAATTAATGGAAATAATGTGTGAAAGTAAGCCGCAGTCTCTTGGTTTGGTGCGCACGAGTTGATTATACAGAATTCTCTGTGTTCAACCTGCCCTCGCAACACAAACCTTCTGCCCTCTTGATATTGGAAGGTCTCAAGCACCCTTTAAAGGTAACGACGGTGCCACCCATATTAGTACACCCCTAGCATAAGCATGGTATGACGAACCTAGCGTCACACCTCCATCTCTTGGCAAGTGCAGTTTGTTTCTCTTTTGTGAGGTGAGTCTCCTGCAGGAGTGCGATATCAATTTTCTGCAGCCTTAGGTAAGTCATAATTCTATTACGTTTAATATAACTGGTAAGGCCCCTGACATTCCAGGATACAATTCTAAGTTCCCCCATCGCACTTAAAGCTTCTGACGCATATCAGCAGATCAGTGTTCAAGTTCCAGTTCAGTATGTACAGTGTGGACATATAGGCTAACTCCCAACTAACTACCTTAAACTCCCTTACCCCCCCCCTCCCAACAATTTACCAGCTCAATATCTTGTGCTCAGGCCTTCTCACTTCTCGCCCTTGTCCCAGGGTATCGTCCTATTGTGTGGGCGCAGTAGGCGGATGAATAACTGCTAGTATCCGAAAAAACCAATCCGATCTTATGGGTAGGACACACCTGTGTGGTGCGCTCTTAAATAAGCTCCACATCGTTGACTCCGGCGGTGCAATCTTGTCTTTGTGAAGCTCCCGTCTGGGAAGGTCTTGTCGTTTCACTATATATTTACAGACCTCTTCTACTTGTAGCTGTCATTGTCTACTGAATATATCTACTCATCGCTACTCGGACCAGCTTCTGTACCGGTTGGCAGATTCTGGGTGTCCATCCATTTGTCTGCATCTTCTGGGATATCGAAGAAAATGGCAAGACCTTTGTGGATCACTTTCAGCCTGTCCAGATACAGCAACATGCACTTCAAGCTAAATGCTCGCAATCGCCTTTTAACTGCCATGTAGTTTATTCGTTGATTCTGCATTTGTAGGGTGTAATTTGGGTATGTAGTAATCATGGCAGACACTCGTTGGATCGTCCCTCCTTTGCGAAAGTGTTCAAAAATCTTCTCCCTATCCCGGTAGTTCAGTATCCAGGCTATTTTTGGTCTCGGCGGAGCCGCAGCTGGTGGTTTCCACATCAGTGATCTATGCGCTCTTTCGACCGTGAAGCCTTGGGCGAGGGCGCCGTGGCCAATTTCTTGCTTTAGCAGTGTCCCGATATAGTTTTTCAGGTTCGCCCCTTCCTCATTTTCCGGGAGCCCAATAATTCTTACGTTATGACGCCTAGCTCTGCCTTCGGCATCTTCAGCTCTGTCTTCCAGAATACGCACTTGTTATTGCAGTACCATGACTTCCTCTGAATGTGTCCTTAAGCCTCTTGAACTTTCCGTAACTGCCTTTTTAGTGTTCTGTGCGTTCGGCAAGTGACCCAACATCTTGTCTTAACAAGTTTACATCTATGCTGGTGGCGTTGATTTTGGCATCAAGAGATTCCTTCAGGGATGCTATGGCTTTGAAGATCTGTTGATCTCCTTTCTCGAGCATCAGCTCACTTTGAGGTGTCCTTGAACCAGTATTTTCTGCCGCCGTAGTGGGCGTAGAGAAAGTATCCAACGTAAGCTGCTTAGCCTTGCTTTTCTGATGCTTGGATGCCATGATTACACTTCTGCGTCGAGGACCTGATCTATACAGTTTCATCCTGCTCACTTAGTTTTCCACTATGACTAGACAGCTCTCTGGCAGGTGGACCCTCGTTTCCAATGGTGGTGTGATCCCGTTGTTGCTTGATATGATGTTCTAGTGATGTAGTAGCGTCTTGTTACTTCGTTACTGCGTGCTGATGCTCCCTTTGTACTTGAGCAATATTTGCGTTTATGCCTCTCACGCTTGCCACCAACAATCTACTTATGACTGCTTGGGGCTATTCTTGCTATATGATGGCTCTGTTTGGATCTGTAATCAGTTGACAACTGGGGTGCGTAATTATACCCAAGGCTACTGCACAACCTCCATTTTGTATCCATGTGGAACCAGAGGAGCCTTCTGTGTTCACTCTCCCTAGTTGCGTAACCCTAGGTTATACGGGGTGGCTCCCGACTGTTTTTAGCAGTAATTAACTCATCCAGTCCCCTTCTGGCTCATGTGCATAGCAGGGTTGTTCCTGTTCACTCCAGCCTTTCAAGCATTGCTTAAGTTATATCTGTCTGCACTAGCGCTGCAGGGCGTGTCTGTCTTCTTTCGCGATGGAGGGACTGCTCCCAAGTGTAATGTGTCTATCTAGCTTCTGCTATTGTAGCCTCTTGTGTCTCACTACTGCCGGTTGTAGTCCTTTATGCTAGCACACGCGTGCATCTGTCATGTACGGTCTAGCATTGGCTTCCTCAAGTTCGCTTTGCCACAGTCATGTGCTTTACTTAGTTTACAGGTGCTGATTCCGCTATGCTCTTGGCACTCATCCCTTTCTGTGAGCCTTGGCTGTGTCAAAATGGCAATTGCCCGCTTTCCCTGCGTGCCAGGGCAGATGCAAACGCCATCAGTTTGGGCCGGACCACAGGGGAAACCTCATTTGGCTGCACTTATTTATTTAGTAGGCCCCGCTCCTCCTCATGGGCTGAGTCTCGATGGATTCTACCAGTAACTTGTCCCACTTGCTAATGTTTGCACAGTGTTCAGCTCACGGTCTGGACCACTGTGAAAACCTCATTAATCAGCTGTTCGCACCGCAGGTGGTGCACAGGCCTGACCTCAGTGATCACCTCATACAATAGGTCTTGTTCGTTCTTTATGCCTCACTGGATCGCAATGGAACTGTCAGCAGTATGTCTTATATATTCAGCGAACACCACTGTAGAATGTCTTACATAAGCAGTGCCTCCTTTCGTGGGCCCGGCCACAGTGGATGCGCTATTCAAATCCACTGTAGTAGTCCGTTCTCGATCCTCCTCCTGGGCCGGCCGCAATGGAACCCTTCAGCGTGTTATTTCACTAATTCCAGCAGCAGTGCTTATTCCCATGGGCCGGCCCACAGTGGAAACAGCATACAATTATTGTTATATGCTCAATAACTTGCACGTATTGCTCCGGCCGGACCACAGTGGAAGCTGAACCATATTCAATGTTCGCTCGATCTTTATCGGCTCAGAGATTTGCTATTTTTACGGGGCAGGTACGTATCCTCCAAACAAGGTCATGCTTGCCTTCTTACACCGTGTATTACAATAGGCAATGTTTCAATGTAGTTGACTAGCAGCCAACCCTCAACTAGCTGCTTTAGAGTCTCTCCCCACCGTTTTCCTCCATGCACCCGATATACAGGGTACGCCACAGGGAGGGCAGGTGCTGAGAACGTATTAACGTTTCACCGACTTCTTTCTATGATCTGAGGTTTCATCCCGATCTCCCGCAGTGTTCGTGTCCTCTCCCACTGTTTGCTGACGCTATGCTCCCGCGTTCGGGGCCGCAGCATTGTGTGCAGGCGCTGGTGTGCTAATGGTCACTGCCATGTCTCCTCGCTCCCATGTGGCCTCACACGGCAGCTTATCCGCATTTGCTGCGTTGCACAATCCACTTTACGGTGCCTGCTCTGTAGTTCTGCTGACAGCGCTACTTTTTCATATGGGGCACCAACCTTTCGTCACACACCTCAGTCTGCGACAGTGTTCCAGGTGGCTCGTCCTGGGTGGCGCTACCACGACTGCATTATCACAGTGCAGTATCTGGCCAAGCGCGGTCTGACCTTGCCGCGGACTCGCTTTCCAAACTCCTATACGGTTGCGTGCTTTCTGCATAAACTTGCAGCCTACCCTCCCTGGTACATTGCCCAAACATTATATAGCCCTTTGTCCGGCTGCTCCGGCCATCTTGTTTCGTTCGCGTCATGCTGGCACCTAAACTGCCAACGACATGCCATCTTTCATTTCTGCATATCCAGACCCCAGCTTGCTCATACAACATCACAGCCACGTTATGTATCCGGCGTTCAGTTTATGTGCACAAACGCATGCTGCAACATCCGTTTCTGTGCAGGATCATTTCGGATCAGCAGGAGCTCCTGAAAAACACATTCTACTGCATGGCAACTTAGCCACGCCCCCGGGAACATATCTACTTATAGAATACATATGGGTTAGTACTTAATTGGATGTCTCTTATCTGTAGCACATGCCTCAAACCATCTCGAACTATGTATAATACTGATTATAGTGGACAACATGGCAGCGGATTGGTCTATGCAACATTGTATAGTAGGTTGCCCCATAGACCCACCGGTTGCCATCCCCACCCAACCTTGGACTTTTGGCTCGGCTAGCAGCACGTATACAAAACCCATGTGCTTCAGTCACGTCAGATTACTCCTCGCTTTCCCAATTAGTCCATCATCTCTCATCAGTCTGGCCATGAGCCAACATTTCCCATTTGTAGTTGATCTTGTAACCTGCTCTATGTTCTGGGACATACAAGGGAGTGCGAACACATCACTATCGTCATCCACAGCTTAATGAATAGCCCTTGTTTTCGACTTCTGGATCACGTGCGAGGAGACTGCAAATGCGTGCATTTCAACAACCTATTTACTGCTATTTGATTTAATTCTTCTGGGTGTCATTGCTCCTCTTGGTCGCTAGAGACTTGGTTGTTCCATCTTGTAGGAGCCTTTTTCATTGGTAATTGTTCAATAATTTGGCTCTTGCAAGTGTTTTCTTCTTCTTTAATCTAAAAGAAAAAGGTCTCACGTCCATGTCTTATACGTTTGCCTCCCTTTGTTCTTTTCCCCACTTAGGAAGCCCAACCCACCTGGTGCCTTCCTGGTGTCAGTTCTTTTTCCCTACTTAAGGAGCCCTGCAGCCTCTTTTCCTTTGCAGATGGGAAGCAGGTGCAAGTGGATCTTGGTCACTTGGTGTTATGATGCCTACCCCCAGGAACCCAGACCAAGTCCAGCAACCCCGGAAGCAGGCATCAAGTTATTCTAAGCAAGCCCAACAACCCCTGCTAAGGGCTATTTGGGTGCAGTCCTGGCGCCTATGGCTCCAGGCTCATATGGAGAGTCAGTCCTGGCGCCATAGGTGCCAGGCTCATAGATTAAAACTTACCTGATGCAGACCATGCTGCAATCTCACCTGATGCAGACCATGCTGCAAGAGCTCCAAGCCAAAAGAGGCTGGGAAGGGACTACTTTACCTAGGGACTATTTTTTTTACTCGGGTGGGGCTGGGGAGGAATACTTACCTGGGACTACTTTGGAGGCTATTTAAACCACGCCCGAAGAGCAGCACACGCTTCGCGTTATTCTGCATCCAGCATAACGCTCACCGTGCCTGCAAGTCTGCATCCAGTCTTCTGCCACGCCCGCATCTAGTCTGGAGCTCCTAGAAAAAGGGTGAAAGAAGGAGAAAAGGTTAGAACAAGAGCAATACCTTTGGTCCTTACCTGAATTCCCGATCCATCGTGCCTTCGAGCTGGAAGAAAGAATTTATTTTATGCGTGTCGCCTCGCCTGCTGCAGCGCCGCACTGAACTCACCGGCCTTCGCAGCATCTTCACATTCCACTGCATCCTTCTGCATGTTCCCGCCGCACCTAAGGGGAAGACAAGAACAGCAAGGTGAGCCAAGGGAATACACAGAGGCAATATTAGTTACCCCCCATAGACTTACCTGATTTTACCACCGGGGGTACTATTCCTCTTCACGGGTCGGCGCAGCTTCCACGGCATCCTCCTTAAGGGGAAACAAAAGGACAGCAAGGTGAAACAAAGGGACAAACAAGGGGAAACCTCCTCACCACAATAGACTTACCTGATTTTACCGCCGGAGGCATTATTCCCTGAGACTTCATACTTTCTCTCAGCGCCTGAATAAGGGAGAAAGCAACAGGTTACATATTGGCATTATTTTATCGAACTGTGCTGGATAATACAAATCCTTACCTGAATATTACCGGTTGCCACGAGGAACTCTTCGCTAGGGTCAAGCTGCAACCGTCAAGGAATCGGACAAGAGGGAAAGTCAGACATTTGAACTCTTACGAACTACATACTTACGGCGTCTTGCCGGGAATCTCAGTCAATATTGTTCTGGAACTCACCAATTCCTTCGAGCCAGTGAAGCAACTGGTTATCTACGCGCCCCTGCGCTCAATGCAGGATGGAGAGCTCATCTTTCCAAACCATCAGGTGAGACTACAAGAGGGGACATCAAAGGTGATCAGTGGGGGAGCACAGCGGGTGTGGGGGGGGTTAACTCCACGGGTGGTTAATTCCCTTTCTCCATTTGCAGAAGAATATTCCTACGGGCCAAGCAAACGAAGCTAGGGGGGCCAGTCCGTCATCTCGGCACTACGCGTCACATTGGTGGAGACCGCAGCTGTCCAGTTCAGATCGACGCCCCTGTGGGAGCCAGGTGAGCGTAACACCTGGCCTAAGCCCTGCACACCTCACGCCTTCCTGGTTGCCGCACTTTTTCCCCACTTAGCAAGCCCCGCCCACCTGGCTCCTGGTTGCCACTCTTTTTCACTACTTAAGGAGCCCTCTGGCCTCTTTTCCTTTGCAGATGTGGAGCAGCTGCAAGTGGATCTTGGTCACTAGGCCTAAGCACCACCCATTTTCTTAGCTCTGCCTCTTCCTTCCTGCTCTTAACTCTTAGATCCAGGGCGTCTCTCGCCCGGGCGTACAAAGCGAAAAGCAGTCAAAAAAAAGGGCAATTCCTGTTTGGACCGGTTCAAACCAGGAGGCCACAGAGCCCGACACCCCTCTTGCTCAGACAGCATGTAAGCATGCACCAACATGTGCTTGCTCCCTCTGTTCCCATAGGCCGTCCCCACAGGCCGTCTCCACCCTCTGTCCCCCCATGATGTTCCCTTGTGCCCCCCTCCCTCTTCTCACACACGTGTTGCCCCTTTTGCTCGATTCTTCTTCCCTGCTCCCCCTCCAGCCTACTTCTGCAGGAATCTGTCCTGATACATTCTGGTTTCACCATCACCGTCTTGTGGCCAATGCTAGATTTGACTTTTATGGACTTCAGTGTATCACGGTGCGTCACCCTTTCTTATGGTGGCCCTGAATCATGCTGTTCCCATCTTCATCTTGTATCGAGGCTTGCAACATTGTGTTACTACTGACTTCTGCATTGTATTCGCTCTCCCCTCTTGCTTCTCCGCTCTTTTTGACTGTTTACTCTGTTTTCTCCCTTTCCCTATCTCCTCCCCTATGCATTTAATCTATCAGAATTGTCCCTGGAGCTAGTATGATAGCAACCTAGTCTGTCTCCTCCCCGCCTTGTTTGTTTCCTCCCCTTCCCTCCAGCACTATCTGAAATGTCGTCAGGCCTAGTAGGATAGTCGCTTGTTTTGTTCATCCCCTCCCTTTCTGCACCCCTCTCCCCCACCTTTTGTTTTCTCCGGCTCTACCAGAAATGTCGTCAGGCCTAGTTCGGTAGTCGTCTGTCTGTTTCCATTTCCTTCCCACTCTCCCCCTTCCTTCCTTATATATGCCTTAGCTCTTGCACTATCTGAAATGTCATCAGGCCGAGTACGATAGTTAATTTCACATCCTTACTGTTCATGGCCTGTAAGAATGTCATTGTATTTTCCCTTATTCCCTCCCTTGCCTTGAAGCACTTTGAAACACATTATAGGTGCTATATAAAAAAAAATCATCAGATATTCCTTGAAATAGTATCCTTTATCCCAGGCCAACATAGCGTCCTCTTCGTTTTGTACAGGAAGCTAATTCTCTACCGTTTCCCGACTCTGCAGCCCTGGTTTGTTTCTGAGGTAGCTGAATTGAATCTTTGCACAAGCCGGCGTCCATTTTCCTATCATGGCCGTCCTTGCCACGCTATATTTTCCAATATAGCAAGCTTCTATGTGTCTCATCTACCTTGTGTTGCTGCATATTTACTCTTATTGGTCAACACGTTACTTCATTCTTCTTTGAATATTTGATTACTTTATTGTTTTGTAGATGTTTCTCTTATCACTTCAGTTACATCATTACTCTTCAGTATTTTCATATCGTTTCTGTATGTCCTCTAATAGCTTCTTTATGACATCACTCGGCCCACATCAGATTTCATTCAGCACTACATGATATGCAGTAGTACTGACATCCCTCCACATAACATCCTTCCACTCCTTCAGTTCGAGGATACATTCAATATGGTTGTCTAAGTGCATATCATCTCTTGTACGGTACAGGCATAACACATGGAGTCCCATGTAGGGCCCTTCGCTTCTGTTCCAGAATGACAGCGGTGAGGGGGTGGGAGTTAGGGATAATACGTCCACCGCCTCCTCTACAAACCCTCCTTTGGACCGGGTGATGGGGACCCTAAAAATACTCTTCAGCTGATAAGCAGAATGAGGGGCGAGGAGACCCTCCACCCAGGCCCTATTGAATGGTAGCGAGGCAGGATATCGGCAAAATAACTTCTATGACCCTGCTACCTATATAAACCCTTGTTTTAAGGGTTTTAAAACCGATCCAGGGGTATGTGTACACTCCCCCAGCATAAGGGGGGGGGGGAGTACAAACCAGGTAAGTACTTCTCCTGGAAATCTCCCTCCAAACTTTTTTGCAGGAGGGAAGTACCACTCCACCTCCCAACCTGTATTTTTTAACAGGTACCCTCAAAATCCTAACTTCCATAGCAATACTTCTCCTTCTCCCCGGTTCAAGGACAATAGATCCCTGAACCAACAAGAAGGGGGAATCGGGGCTGAAAATTATGGGGGAAATTTCCAATACCCGAGCTACTCCGCTAGAAGAGACAGTTATCCTTTTAGGGAGCAGCAGAGGTATGAGCATAGACCTCCCTACAACCCAGAGAAAGTTACTCAGCTGGAGCGACAGGTCCAACAATTGACAGACCTGGGGCGCATGCTGAGGGCTCACCGAACCCTCAATCAAACCATACTTCCCAGAACCCCGAACACCCCGGTGTGATACCCTGAGGGAGTGGGGTGACTGAAGGAAAGTCTCAACGATCAACAGGTTCCTGATAATGGGGCCCTGGTTGAAGGGAGATGTCATGCCCTTGAGGAAGCTTCCTTTTTTAACAGACCATAACCCTTGGAAACATCTCAGCCTGATGGTGACTCCTCTACCACCAGGAAGTTAGAACCCAAGGAACAGAGGGTAAGTAGAAGGGGTCAGAGAAAAACTCGCTTTGTGGAGGCAGAAAACAAAATCATCCCCTTTGAAAGAGAAAAATGGCCAGAGGATTGAGATAAGGAAATCTTCTCTTTCTTTAATGGGGTATCCCTCCCAAAGAAAAATGGATCTCAAAAGATACTGACTTCAACGGGGTAGGTATGGAAACCAACCCAAATCCAGAAAATCTTAGACCCCAAACATGCGAGCCAGAACATACAGACACCGTAGAGGTATCCTTCCCGCAAACAGGTTCTGAGAACTGTCTTCAGACAAAGGGGGGGCAGCCAAGAATCTGGGGGAAAAGAGGATCCCCTACTACCAAAATTGAAAAATGTCAATTCATCCCTGATCTCCGACTTGGAAAATCACCCTAGATCAAACAGTGTCAGAGTTCAACATTAAGAAGATGACAGCTGAGCTCACGCTTTCTTTCTACTCTTGAGGAAAAAAGTGCAGATTGTATGCCAGCACAAGGTGTGGATCCCAAGCTACTCTCCTATCCAAAAAGGCTTTCGACCAGGTGAATTTAGGAAGGGGGGAGTCACCAGATGCCCATCATACCTCTTCCCGGACAACTCTCAAAATGTTGTGAATTTTGTTTTCATCAAAGGGACTGCAGATCTAGAAATAAAGATTGGGCAACATTGTTTAAAACACCCTGTGATAGTCGTGACTCCTGAGGGCACACCTTGTTTACTGAGGAACGCTTTCCTTCAGACGTTATCACCTCTGATTGACTGATTGAACGAAGTACTCTGGACCCAGACTAACCTGCCCATCAAACTCAAGAAAAGTACAAATGATGTGAGTCTGAATGGCACCTGCCATTTTATTGTACGGTGTACCGATCATTGGAAGTTCATTTCCAGAGCAAACAAGTCCCAGAAATCACCATCATCTCTATAAGAGAACAAACTGGTGATGGGAACTCATATCAACTCTTGAAAATCAACCTTCATCCCAGTTGCAAGTGGCATGCCACACTGGAAGGGAACAACCTGACATTTTAGACAAGTCAAAAATGAGAAGAAACACTGAATTCCTTGAAAGAGGAAAATGAAAAACCACCACAAAGCCTGACCGACGTTCAGAAAAGGGGCAAACACTTGTCTTTCCCCCTTTTAGATAAATGAGGGGGAGGAACCAATACTCGCCAGTGAATGTCTGAATAATGGAAAAAGCTCCATCAGCGAAGGATTATTCAGGAAACTCCAAAAAGATCAGACCATTCTCACATTTAAATTGATTGATAAATGGGAAGTGGGTCTGGAAACACCAAATTCTAAACATGTCCTGCCTCACAGGTGCATGCAAAAAACTTCCATTGCTGATAAAACTATGGAACACAATTGTTGGATCCTTAGGAATGTCCCTGCTAACTTGTATTTTGGTAGTGACATTCTAAATTGATTTGCAATTAGTCTAGATCTAATTAACAACAAAGTATGGTCACGGATGGGGGTAACCCCAGGGGCTTTGACGACACTGAGAAAGCATTCCGGTCAGCTCAATTGCTGCCTTATGCAGTTGAAGTTCAGGTGGGAGAAGAGGTCACCATCCCAGGACAGTCGCGACAATTCACCATTCCCTCAAAGTCAAGTGAGGACAAAACCTTAAGAATAAGGACGCCTATATAAACTTGAACTCTTACCTCCAACAACAAGTTTTATATTTACATTTTACACCTTTAGTGGATCTAGGACATGACACCATTTGAATATTGGTGCATAACAGTATCACTTTGGGCGCGGACACCTCTGAGGTATGGTGGGTGAAGCCCAACATTTTTCTGTTGATTTAGGTAATGAAATAATCGGACGAATACCGAACAACTTTTTCGACACCATTCGCAATATTCCTCCAGAAAAGTTCTTAACCCGTCATGGGGGGAATTTCTTGGTGTACTCTTCATGCACTTATGGGGTGGAAGAGGTAACCTGTGACATCAGGAAGGATGAGGTGGTATTTAGAGTTACCGACAACTACCTCGAATCCATGAAACCTCATGACCAGGTGAACAACATAAAATTAGATCTCTCCACCCAACTGGAGGATACCACCGAGATTGGCGAGTGAGGACTTTCCAGGTTTCAGGCAGATGTTCGAGGAATGGATCAATCTTGCTGATGCTGGTGGGACTGAGGAGCAAATAAAGAAACTGAAACAAGTATTCCTGGACTTCCAGGATATCTTTTCAGGAGATTCTTATAACTGTGGATGTACATCTATCCATTCTACCACCAAACCCACGGACCCAGAGATGGCTCCAGTATTTGTTAAACAATACTGGTTACCTGTTGCGTCCATGGAGTCACGCACAGCGGTTATTAAGAATTTGGAATTGCGTGGGACAATTTGTCCAATTCAAAGTACCTTTAACAACCCGGTACTGGGGTTACTAAAGCCCAATGGGCAATAGAGACTATGTGCAGACCTGAGGGAGATGAGATAAATGGGTCCACATGTATAGAAGGCCACGTCATCATTGATTTGACCAACAGCTACTGGACGGTACCGGTGAGTACGGAAGATCAATACAAGCTTGCCTTTACCTTTGAGGGGCAGCAGTACACGTGGACACCCTTCTGATGTATAAACTCTGGAAATTAGTTCAGTATCCGATTGCATAAAGCCATGCTCGATTTGGTCAAAAAGGGGAATCCTGGCCTATGTAGATGATGTATTGATCAAGAGCTCAACTGTGGAAGAACATATTGCAGAAATTCGCTATGTTCTGGCCCAGTTGTAGAAAGCCGGAGCAAAACTGTCCTTTCATAAGACACTGATGGAAGACCAGAGTGAAGTTTCTAGGGCATGAAATCACCCCTGTGGGTCTCAACCCCCAGGTGAGGAAAGTGGAAGCCTTATTGAAATTAAAAACCCTACTATTCTGTGCTAATTGAGAGCCTTCTTGGACTCACTAAATATAGTCAATTTCATTGAAGACTACGCAGATGTCACTCGACCCATGGTCTATTTATGAAAGGATGGAGTCAAGTGGGGACCGGAGAAATCCGAGGCAGTTAAACAACTGAAAAGAAGCCTTTCTCAAGCTCTTATTTGGCTTTCCCCATTAAGAACATGGAGTTGTTCTTGGAGACAGGGGGTTTCAGATACCTGCCTAATAGCGATGTTGTACCAAACACAAAAAGGTCAACAAAGTTATCTTTTTACAAGTAAATCTTTGTCCTCTGTGGAGGAAAACTTTGACTGTGAGAAGGCGCTCCTGGTTACAGTATGGGCATTGAAAACTACAGCCCGTTCATACAGTGGGAGCACATCATCATAGAGACTCCTCACGAACCCTTGCAGTACTTACAAAGTGACAGAATCTGGGCGGGGAATGTAAGTAATTCCAGAATGACTTCCTGGATTATGTCCATGCAAGGCTTTCCTGTGGAGGTCAGATATGGCCAAACAAGAAGAGTCCTCTAGCGCAAGGATTGGCTGACTTGCATGATTGTGCTCAAGAAAACTGTCTCGAAGATGAAAGTCTAAAGCTCAAAGACAATATAGAGATGTACACAACTTCCCCCACAAAAGGTCTATGAAGAAGACACTTGCCAGGCAATACCCACAGTTTATGTGGCCTAGTGTTAGCAATAGCAGGGAAAAAGAACTAGTGGCTGGTATTGAAAATGCCTGGGTAAATGATAACCTGGAGCCCTCTGATGGTTACGAAATAAGACCCCCGAAGTAGTAGGTGGCAGAGTTGATGGCAGTTCATCAAACCATTGTCACTGCAGTACACCGACTCAAAGAATAAATTAAATAAATAAACGGGTGATAATCACTGACTCCGACTATGTCAGGAAAGGCTTCATGCAACACCTATAAACAGGAAGATTCGAGGCATGCTTTGTGTTAACAACAAACACTTAAAACATGGGAAACTGATCCAGCTGATTGATGATCTGGTGACCTCTAATAGGATGACCATATATTGGAAAAAGATGTGGTAATTCCAAAATGGAGGGGCTGGATAAGACTGGGAATTACTTGCCTGACCAGTTGACTAAAACCAGAGCTCTGCAGTGGGATTTCATAGATACAGAATTCCTGCTGAGTCAAATCCAAGTTACAGCTGTCACAACGATCTCAAACTCATGTCAACAGTGAACTCTCAACTGCTCAGTGGAGTAAAGATGCCCCGGACGCAGATTTGGTCTCTGCACAAAAAGACCCTGTCATTGGACAATTCTATCAACACATTGAAGACCCTGTGAGCTGTCCTCTAACAGAATTGGATTATACCAGTAAAGTGGATCTCCAGGTCTTGATGAAATTTCCAATATGTTTTGAATCTAATCAAATTGGCTTTCACACGATATTGGAACTCTGGTGTGAGGTTGCATACTGGCCACACATGGGCCAGGAACATAACATATCTCAAGGGGTGTCTTGCACAATTTCAGCCACATTCCTTCCACAGAGCTCCTCTACACAAAAGGGAAATGACAGTGCTGTGGTCAATTTTTGCAAGTCGATTTCATCAGGGCCAGTGATCCGCTCCTCGAGAGGAAACAAGTACATGTTGACTGTAACATGCTTATTTACAAAGTATGTTGAATGTCTTCCTGCCCCGAATTGTAAGGCGGAGATAGCTGCTGTGCTAATGATCAATCAAATCTTCTCTCATTTGCAAAGAATTGAGTTGGACTGAGGAAGTCATTTTACTAGTGAAGTGATGACCAAGATGTGGGAGATCTAGGAGTAAAGAGTAAACTCCAAATTGCCTACCGTCAGGCATCAAACTCACGGGTTGAGAGATACAATATAACAATCATACGGATAAGAAAGAAGCTTGTTGCTGACTCTGGACCCAGTTGGGACATTCAATTACCACTTGTCTTGATGGCTATTCAGTCTAAACCATCTTCTGGAATTAAAATTTCTCCATTTGAGCTTATGACCGGACGTTAAATGGTGTTACCACAACATCTGCTCTATAGAACTCAGGAGCAGATGCTGCCCGCCTAAACACTTTTGCTTGTGCAACTTATAGATGTCGGCTGAAGGAATGAAATCATACTACGACCTAAAGACCCCAAAAAAAGGATTATGGGGTAGGAGACAAGGTTTACCTTTACAATTTCCAGAGGAACCAGACCAAAGAACGGAAATTTCTTCTGTCTTGGTGCAGTAGTTTTGAAATTGTAGACAAAAGATCACCTGTTGCCTATAAGACACGCATCCCAAAGAACAGACGGAAGAGAAATGGATCCATATCAATTAGTTTAAAAGCTGTCATCCCAGACTAGCTTTTAAGAGTGATTGAGTAGCCCACGGGCGCTGAGGAACCATCTCTGGAATAAAGCTAAGAACAAAACCCTGGATGGAAATTAAAATATATATATATGGTGAGTAATTAATTATGCATATTATTTAAATTAAATGGATTTAAAAAAAAATTGAAGTGTTTATGGAAATGTAAAATATAATCAATGTGTTGCATTGTACATTTAATATTGTCCCGGGAAATCATGTCTAACCAAAAATACTCAACTCTTTTTACTCCTCTCTTTAGAAGTAACATCCTTCACTCCAGCTTGGGCACCGGAAGAAGTGGAGCCCTGGGACGACTCCAGGGCCCATGGAAAGGAACCAAGGAAAAAATCTGGTTGGGGGAATCCCTTCCATACCACTGGAATGCAAAAATCAGGACGTGGAGAATAGGCCGAAAACCCCCGCAGGAAGAAAAGAGCGCAGGGCATGTTCCATCGAAGAATTTGACTCGAGAGAAAAAGAAGAAAACCCACTCTCTCTGCCCTTTCACACCGGCTACATTGTGAGAATAAAGGACGGGGGAAGGAATTTGTAGGGTTCAAAGGCAGCCCCAAAAAAAAGGAAACTGCCTTTGGCTATGTTGGGTCTAAAAATGCAGAAATACTGGCTTGAAAATGTGAAAGCACAATTTTGACTGGCAACCTGAAAGCCAATCAATTCTTTTTCTAAATACAGAACAGGAAAACACTGTTTCATTTGATAAAACAAAGAGACAGTGGAAATAGTGTGCATTCGAAGGGATTGTGTCCTCCGATGTATTCCTCATCTCTGATAATTCGTCTCCACCTTGCTGGCCTTGGAAATTTTTTCTGTGTAGAGGGCGCTGCGCGTCGACGTCCGCCGAGTCGATGTCCATCGACAGCCACCATATCGGCACCGACGTCACCATGCCCATAAATAGCCACGCACGGCATCTGTTGCTCAGTTCCGTTTTTCTGCGCTTCGTGGGGCCTCGGAATATACGTTGCTCAGTTCAGTCAGATAAACCGCTTATATTTACTCGATAAAACTCATTCTCGATGGCTTCTTCATCCGAACCGACGACTCTGCGGTCCGGAATCAAAAAATGTCGAGACTGCGGAAAGAAAATGTAGATAATGGATCCTCACAGGATCTGTTTGTGGTGCTTGGGAGTCGAGCACCATTGTTCGGAGTGGGAGGACTGCATGGCCATGACGGCGAAAGCCTTGAAGGAGCGCAAGGGGAAGCTCGAGAGAGGTAAGTCAGTCAAAACCTCCTCGAAAGTTTCTTCAGCCGAGTCGAGGCATTCGTCTCCTCGCCGTCTAAAGCATTCCCATTCTAGGTCTCGAAGTAGCTCCCACCACTCGTCGAGATCTAGACACTCAAAGAAGAGACGTCGAAGATCCCCTTCCTCATCATCTTGTTTCCCGAGAAAGGGTCTCCTGCCCCACAAAACACAGCTCTCAGGCTGAGTAGGAGGAATTCAGGAAGAAAATGCTAAGCGTCTTCGAGAAAGTGGCCTTGACCCCCTCGGAGACAGCTGAGGGTGATAACCTGGGTGAAAAACCCAAAAAAATCGAAACGCTGCAAGTCGTTGCACCCGGCGATAGAGTCCACCTGAGAGCGTCATGGGCCATCGGGTAGGAAGGCACCATCTTCGACGCCGAAGATCCCTTCGACGCATGGATCGGCACCATCGACGCCGTTGTCAAAGGGTTCTTCGCATCGGTCGATTGAATCGATGCCGGCATCGACACCGATAAAAGAGAAAACCACAGCTACTTCACAGCCAACGGTTATACCCAGAGCCTCTGGCACGACGCCGAGAACGTCGTCGACATCCTCGAGTAGGGTCCCGATCCTCTCGAGTTCTTCGAGGCCTCTTCCAGTTTTCTCGACTCTTTTCTCGGCACCTTCAAAGCCTTTCACATCGGTGTTGACGACATCGACGTTTTCTCACCCAATAATGACGAGTTTGGCTCCTTCTGCTTTAGAAATGGGTTTTACACCATTTCAGAGGTCCGAGTACACCCCAGATTATCTTCAATCTATGAAGAAGGGGAGGATTCTGACCAAGAAAGACCCTTCAGGCTGCAGGGGACCACACCACCTGTTTCAGAGGATTTTACCTCTGAGGAAAGAGCGTTGAAAGACCTACAGGAATCTTTACATGAGGCAAGTGGGCTGGACACCAGAAGTGGAATTTGTCAAACCAGACCCAGGGGAACATGCCGAAATCCCCTATAGAACCCGGATGGCAAGAATTATTGAATTCATGGGTTGGTCTGCGCCTTCACCTGTTTTTCAATAGGATGACCTTACAGACATACTAGACAAAGGTCCACAGGAGGATCCTGTGGTCCTTTTCCATGCAGCCTTACAAAGGAAGATTTCATCAAATTGGGAAACTCCTGAGGTTATCCCTGCAGTCAATAAAAGATTGTCAGCCAAGTAATAGGGTAGCTGCGGCTGACCCTGAATATTTATCAAAACTCCCGACTCCAGAGAGCCTGGTGGTTCAAGCGGCAACTTCATCAAGCAGCAGATCCGCTTACCCTAATGTCCCACAGGATAGAGATGACAAAAGGTACGATTCCATGGCAAAAAAAAGTCTTTTCTGCTTGTAGTATGGCGTTGAAGTCCATCAACGCCACTTGTACGCTCGCCAGGTTCAGTCACACACTGTGGGAGTGTGCTTCATCAGCGGCTGACTGCATACCGGAAGGAGAGGAAAGGGAAGCCTTCCTTAACATCATTAAAGATGGCAAAGATGCCATGTGCAAATCTCTTCAAACTGGCATCGATTCCGCCGACAGTATCAGCAGGGCCATGGCGGCAAGTACTACAATCCGCAGGCATGCGTGGTTACGAAAGTCTGGCTTTGCTCCAGATGTACAGGCCAGACTTTTGAATATGCCCTTTGACGGCTCTTCTTTATTCGGTAAAAAGGCCGATGACAGTCTGGAAAAGTTGCAAACATCTAATGCACCAGCAAAATCTTTAGTAGCTGCAATCCGCCAAACTCCTTTTCGCCCCTCAGGAACCTCTGGGAGAGCAAAGTCTTTTCGCTATTATTCCGCATTCGTGAAAGGCAGAGGACAGCCGGCTCAAAGAGGCCAAAGGAGATCCACCCGAGGTGGACAGGTCAAAAGTACTAAGGCCGCAGCAGCAGCAGGTGCCTCTTTACCCTCGGCATCTGCATCAGCCGCCCCCAAACCACTCTGAGGTCTTTCCACACAAGACACCTGTAGGGGGCAGGTTAACTCACCATCTGACAGAATGGCAGGCTATTACGTCAGATGCTTGCGCATTGGAGACAGTTGCCCAGGGTTACTGCCTACCCTTTCTACACATCCCTCAGAGTCATCCACCGGGGCACAGCTCTCTAAAAGTTCCAGATCCGCTCCTCTTGCAGGAAATTGTAGACCTGCTAGAGAAAGGTGCTATAGAACCGGTACCTGTAGCGGAGAGGAACAAGGGCTGGTACTCCCCCTACTTTCTCATACCGAAGAAGGACGGAGGACTGAGACCCATCTTGGACTTACGAGAATTGAACAAGTTCCTCAGGAAGGACAAGTTCAAGATGGTAACTCTCTCAGATCCTTCAGGCCCTATAGATCCAGGACTGGCTGGTATCTCTGGACCTCCAGGATGCTTATTTCCATGTGCCAATCCATCTCAAACACAGGAGATAACTGAGGTTCGCAATTGGCGGCTCTCTATCAATTTTGAGTTCTGCCATTTGGGCTGACCTCCGCCCCGAGGGTCTTCACCAAGCTAATGTCGGTAGTTGCTGCAAGTCCAAGGAGGGAAGGGATCCACGTCTACCCCTACCTGGACGATTGGCTGATCAGAGCTGTATCTTCGGAACAAGCTCAGACCCAGCTAGATTATGTCTGCCACTTCCTTCACAAACTGGGCTTCTCCCTCAATTTAAATAAGTCACAGATGATACCATCACAGAGACTCCAGTTCATTGGAGCGGTCCTGGACACTTCCCTGGGAAAAGCCTCGCCACCAGAGGTGAGGGCTCAAGATATTCTGGAGATGGTCAACAAGTTTCAAAATGCCCAACATCTGCCAGCCTTCGACTTTTTGAGATTGCTAGGCCTCATGGCATCCTGCATCTTACTTGTGCCAGAGGCTCGCCTGAGAATGAGATCTCTCCAGTGGGCACTAAGAACCCAGTGGTCACAATACTCCGGAAGAATGACAGATCTCCTCTGGATTACGGACAAGGTAGCCCACGACCTTCAATGGTGGGCCTACCCAGAGCACACCTTGAAAGGAGCACTGTTTTGGCAACCATGGCCGGAGATAACTGTAGTCACAGACGCCTCACTCACGGGGAGGGGAGCCCATGCCAACGACTTGTCCATCAGCGGTCGTTGGTCTCCATCGGAGTCCAGACTACACATCAACCTATTAGAGCTGAGAGCGATCAGACTAGCGCTGAAAGATTTCCTGCCATCAGTACAGGGGAGAAATGTCCTGATAATGACGGACAACACGGTGGCCATGCACTACCTCAACGGAGAAGGCGTAGGGTCACTGCCACTGTGCAGAGAGGCAATGCACCTCTGGTTTTGGGCAATTCAGGAAGGAATCTCTCTATCGGCAGTCCACCTAGCCGGAGAGAAGAATTTGACAGCGGACGCTCTGAGCCGGCAGAGCACAGTCTCCCACGAGTGGGAGCTAGCTCAGGAAGTCCTTCAAGAGATCTTCGCCCTTTGGGGAATCCCTCAGGTGAATCTGTTCGCCACCAGCACCAACAGGAAGTGCGATCTGTTCTGTTCAAGGGAATTTCCCCCGAGAGGAGCTCTAGGGGACGCGTACGTAGTGGACTGGGAGTTCCCACTTCTTTACGCGTTTCCACCAGTCCCCGTTATTCCTCAAATGATCAGGAGGTTGAGAAGATTCCGGAAAACCATGATCCTAATTGCACCGGACTGGGCCAGGAGAACGTGGTACCCGGACCTTCTGGATATGTCCATCTGCCCTCCAAACCGTCTTCCACTCAAAGAGAATCTTCTCTCGAAGAAGGGAGGTCAGGTTCTCCATCCAGACATAAGAACCCTCAACCTTCACGCTTGGCTTCTGAAAGGTTGAGGTACAAGGATTGGGACCTCCCTGATGATGTCATGGAGGTGTTGCTTTCGGCCAGAAGGCCAGCAACAAAGTCTTTATACCGCTGCCGCTGGAACAAATTTTGCAGCTGGTTTAGAGAAGAGAATATCGACCCTTTTTCATGTGGTACACCAACGGTGTTATCGTTTCTACTCTACTTGGCAAACTCGGGCCTTCAAGTTGGCACTGTAAAAGGCTATCTTGCAGCGCCATCAATCTTCAAGCGCACTGCGGAGGAACCATCGTATTTCAAACTACCCCTAGTAATACAATTTCTCAAGGGATTAACTAATGTTTATCCTCCAAGACCATTCCAAATTCCCTTATGGGACTTAAATTTAGTCTTAAATTTCCTAATGGGTACTCCCTTCGAACCACTCCACTCTTGTTCGCTGAGATTTCTCACTCTTAAAACTGTCCTATTAGTAGCACTAACATCTGCTAGGAGGGTAAGCGAATTACAAGCACTATCTTGTAAGCCCCCCCCCCCCATACAATTTTCCATAAGGACAAAGTTGTCCTACAGGTGAAGCCTAATTTCCTTGCAAAGGTGGTTTCTGAATTTCACATCACTCAGAAAATTACCTTACCTTCGTTCTACCCTCCTCCCCATCCGGGGAAAGAGGAAGAAAGGCTACATAGGCTGGACCCAAGGCGAGCTCTAAGCTTTTACATCAGCTGACTGGCTAGGATTAGGCAAGCAGACCAACTGTTTGTAGGATACTCAGGTCACAAGTTGGGACTACCCATAACAAAACAGACCATTTCCAGGTGGATTATTTTGGCCTTCTGGAATGTTACAAACTGGCAGGGAAAGAGCCACCCCAGAATCTTAGGGCTCATTCAGCCAGGGGTATCGCAGCCTCTTCGGCCTTCAAAGAGGGGTACCGGTCCGAGGCATATGTGCGGCTGCCACATGGTCGTCCACACATACATTCACAAGATTTTACAACCCGGATTCCTCCGTTAGTCAAGAGACCAGATTTGGCAAAGCCGTATTACATTCGGTTCATTCCTAAAAGGGATACATGACATTATTACTCCCACCTCCAATTACATGCCACTGCTATGGGAGTCTATCAAAGATAAGGAATACGTCAGAGGACACAATCCCTTCAAAGAACAAGTTACTTCTTACCTTGTAACGTTCTTTCGATGGGATGTTCCTCCGACGTATTCCTTATCGCCCCTCCCATCCATCCCCGCAGTAATACTTCCCTTGTGGTTGCAGCTTCCGCTCCTTCAAGGTCAATAACCAATTCAGGCATTACTTATCTTATGCTACAAAACGGAACTGAGCAACGGACACCGCGCGTGGCTATTTATGGCCATGGTGACGTCAGCGCCGATACGGTGGCTGTCGAGGGACATCGACTCGGCGGACGTCGACGCGCAGCGCCCTCTACAGAGAAAACATTTCCGAGGCCAGCAAGCTGGAGACGAATTATCAAAGATAAGGAATACGTCGGAGGAACATCCCATCGAAAGAATGTTAACTTGTTCTTCTGCAGCTTGAAACCAGGAACATGGAAAAAAAAACGACACAGCAGGAGTACATTTAAAGATATATATTAAGGAAATGCGAGGGCTTGTTTCAACTGTTCTGAAAGAAACTGTGAGAAGACAGACAAAAATTAAGTGTGCCAAATGTGTAAAAGGCATTGGGCCTCATTACGAGTCCGGCGGTCCGGAATACGGTGATTCAATGACAACAGTGATAGTTTTACGCATCTGCAAGGTTGCGGAAAGAGCGGCCGATTACGGCCTGTCGGTCGTGCGCAGCACACCAACGCGGAAACGGTGTCACCGTCGCCATGTAAACACCCACGGAAATGGACATACCGCCTCAAAAAGCAGTGCAAAAACTGTGACCGCCACCGTCGTCACGGAAACACTGGAAGCGGAAATACCATGACCGCAAAAACCGGAAAGAGAGAGACTGCCATTATATAAACCACAATCCACTGCCATCCAGAGTCAGCACAGGCCAGATCACCACTCTGAGAAGGCAAAAAGAACAACCACCATGGCATCCAATATCCATGCACAAAGACAGCGGAAACAGGCAGAGCTGACAGTACTAGTAGACCGCATTGTGCAGCATGCTGAAATGCTCTTCGGCGCGGACCGTGCAACCCGGCAACGTCAAAAGGAGGTGTAGGCTGAAGCTGCACGCAAGTGCACAGCAGTGGGTGTCACAACACACAGCGTGAAGGACTGCCACAAGAGGTGGGACAACCTCAGACTCACGGCGCGAAACCTCATTGCTGCACTTAGCCAGCAGAGCAGTGGCACAGGTGGAGGGCCTGCATCACCACTAAAACTGCAGACCTGGGAGGAGTGCTGCAGCAGTGTACTCCACCTTGAGGCAATACATGGCATTGACGATGCAGAGGCAGGAGTGAGCCCACCTGCATATGCCAGTAAGTGCACAGATTACAAAGCCATGAGTGCATTTTGAGCCCAGGAGTGACCCAAAGGACCCACTCATAACCCCCCAGTCATGGCAGGAGTGATCCAAAGGTCCCACTCATAACCTCTCCCCCCCCAGTCAGGGCAGGAGAGACCCAAAGGACCCACTCATAACCCCCCCACCCCCAGTCAGGGCAGGAGTGACCCAAAGGACCCAGTCTTAACTACATCCCCCCAATCAGGGCAGGAGTGACCCAAAGGACCCACTCTTGACCCCTCCTCCCCCCAGTCAGGGCGGGAGTGACCCAAAGGACCCACTCATTAGCCAGATGAGAAGCAACACCCCCACAATACATGTCCCTTGGACATGCTCACAGTGCGTGACTGGGTACAAGCAGAGACACATACACCTGAGTGCATCAACAGTCAAATGTGTGTAAATTCAAGTGCTCACTGATCGTCCTATTAGATGCATGTGATGGACCCATCAAGTACCAGCACACAACTCAGCATGCCCTCTGTGTCCCCACAGCCATTTCAAGTGACAGCGACAATGCCCAACAGGCGAGGCAACATGCACCCCTGCCCAGGAGGACGACGCAAGCTGCTCTGGAACTCAGCCACCAACTGCATCTGGCACAGATGCTCCAGCCAACGCCACCATACCCATGCTGCCTGCTGCCACACAAGTGCCATGCCCACCCATCATGCCCACAGATCCCATCCCTGAGACCATCTACACTGCGGAGGAGGCTGCATGCAGTGATAACAGTGCCCCAGCCTTGCGGGAGGGCAACAATAACACATCCACCATAGCAGAGTCCATGTTGCTTGCCCAGCAGGCGTATCTAGGACGTATGCCAACATTGACACCAACAGTGCCGTCCACCAGCACCACCCCATCTAGCTCCACCACTGCCAGCCCACGGAGGCGCTCAAGTCATCTGACAGGGCCCTTTGGCAAGGACGCCAATGCGCAGAAGCGCACACGCATAAATTGCCATGTGTGTTTGGCTGTGCAGGAGACAATCAGGGACACAATGGGTGTATGGGGGTGGGTACGTTTGGGTGATGGGGGAGGTCCATTAGGGGGTTAGTAGTTTGGGGCCTGGTTGGGGAGGTCCATTAGGGGGTTAGTAGTTTGGGGCCTGGTTGGGGGTGGGTACGTTTGGGTGGTGGGGGAGGTCCATTAGGGGGTTAGTAGTTTGGGGCCTGGTTGGGGGTGGGTATGTTTGGGTGCTGGGTCTGCACCGGTGTATAGCTTCCCTACCCAATGCACCTTCTTTCCTGTTTTGTTTATAATATATCATGTTTGAAAAATTCTATAATGAGTGGACATCCATCATTTCATTTGCAGTCAATTTATTAGCTGGCATCGTCATTTCCATACAATGCTGTCAATGTGCATTCTCTCAAAAGTAAATGCGAATGAGTGTATCCCGTGCTTGTTGGCCATCTTGTGCACCCCCAGGAGGGAGTGGAGCCATCCCATCCCCGTCACCATCCCCATCTTCAACTCCATCATCATCCTCCTCTGTGTCTGGGGGCAGCGAAATGTTCCTGCGCATGCACAGATTGTGCGCATGGCACACACGAGCGCAATTTTACCAGTCTTCACTGGGCTGTAGAGCAGTGATCTGCCAGCTCTGCTCAAGCAGCGGAACCTGGCCTTCAGTAGGCCAAATGTCCTCTCAATCATGCCACGTGTGCGGACGTGTGCCCTGTTGTATGCCTCCTCATGCCTGTTCCTTGGCCTCCGTACAGGCGTCATCAGTCATGGCGTGAGTGCATATCCAGCATCACCTACATGAGATGTAAATGTGGGGGACATGTCAGTGTTGGTGGTATCATGTCTTGATCAGATGCAGTGCAATCTTGTGTCATCATTCATTCATCTATATGGGCAAAGCAGTGGTCAGACCGGTGGGTGATTACCATTCCTGGGTCATTGTGGTCGACGTTGGCATTTGGACATTGCCCAACGACTTGCTGTGCATATGTAGTTGCCCTTGCGGACAATAGTGGTTGGTAAATATGGCATTGTGCAGTGATGTACACACATGGAGGAGTCAATCAATAGACTTTGATGATGTGGTCGATGCAGGATGTCTCATGTGCAGGCATCATGTGCATTGGGGGTCAGTGGTGCATAGTGTGGGTTGATGTATTGAGTGGCTCAAGTTGTATGGGCTTGTGGTAGTATTGGTTGTGTTTCTCATTTGGCAGGGTGTGTACGGGCACACTGTGGCAGCCTGTCATGTGCATCTTTGTGATGTGTGGGTTGTGCTGACTGTCCATTACATGGGCCGGGGGTGATGCATGTGCAGTTGTAGCAGCCCGCTCACAAAGGTCATTGCCCTGGACACACCCCCCTTCCGCAGGGCCTGTGCATTGGCAGTTGTACGCACCCAATAGCCAAGTGCCTTGCCCAGCGTAGCATTCCATGTACCGTGGCAATGTCGAATTCCGCAGGACCATTGAGTCATGTGTTGACCCTGGGAAACGTGCGCAGAAATGTGTTGTCACTTGTCTGGCATCACATATCATCTGTACATTCAGTTAGTGGTACAGTTTCCTATTGCGGTACACCATCTCGATTGCACGTGGCACTGTCAGCTCTATGTGGGTGCAGTCTACTGCACCTATGCAATTTGGCATGGCCGCAATGGCATGGAAGGCCAACTTGGTGGCAATGACCTGGGCAAGGGTACGGCGATGTGATCAGACACATGGCGCAGCAGGGCATCCAGTACCTGTCACAATATTTTAGAAAAACAGGGTTGCGAGAGCCCCTGCAGCTCACCAACTGTGTGCTGATAAGTTTCGGTGGCAAGAAAATGCAGTACCAACACCACCTTCAGGAGGGGGGGGGAGATTGCGGTCAAAATGCCAATGTGGCAGCTGATGTCCTCAATCATGGTGGTGATGTACATGATTGTTGGACGGTCCAGCCGGTATAACGTGTGGATCTGTCCTGGGGTCAGGTTCCAGGGTGAGGCCCTGAAGTGGGGTATTGCAGGCTGCCTGGGGGGGTCGTGCCGGCTGCACAATTGGGTTTGGCATGGGTGCAGGGTTTGCTAACTGCCGCCAGGGCCTCCTCCGCATCATCCTCCTCTGCACCATTACTGCCACCATGTGCAGTGCTGCCTGTAGGTTCAATAGCCCCAGTCTCAATGCTGCTACAGCTGGTGTCTGCATAGTTGTGTTTGGAGTTGGCCTGGGTGTGGGCCTTTTGTAGGCTCCCAGTGGCCTGCTGGGTCCAGCTGGGCTCATTTGGTGCACCTGTGGCCTGATTCAGCTCACCAGGCACTATTTAACGCCATGTTCGCGGTGGCGGCGATACTGCCACCGTGTCCATGGTTTTTCCGCCATTTTTGTGGCGGTGTTTCCAGGTCCATGATATCCGTAATGCGCACAGTGTTTGGTATTGCCGGTAACTGGGGGGTTTCCCTGCCGACGCAGTTTATGGGTGCCTTAACTCCGTTAATAGCATCAGTTTATTTTCAGGAGAAATAACATCAGCTTATTCTCAGGAGAAATAGCATCAGTTTCTGTTCAGAACACTCATAGTGACCTTCCCCCATCTTTTATCCATCTAAAACATCTTTTGGAGCCACAGCCAGGACCAATAAGGAATTTATGGTGTGTTGAGGCCTGCTCTCAAAGATAAGCCACAGTTGTCCAGATCTAATGTTCAGTGGGGAAACAAAACCTAATGTGCAATTGAAGTCAGAATATGTATATATGCTTGGAAATTGCCATAGGTTTAGATGGACAATCATACTTTGAACATTTTCTCAGGAACCATAAATAGCACAATAATGGGACACATATCACTGTTAAGCTTATATAAAGTCCTACCTGTTGATTGATAACAATTCAACCTTGGGACCAGGAGTTACAATCTAACAATTTAGCTCCCCAGAAAATGTCACAAAACAGAGATTTTGGGAGATGATAGCCTATTAAATTAGATATTTGCAAAGGAAATTTCGGGATGATAACTGTTAGAATCTTTGAATAAATCACAAAAAAACCTCAATCAAACCCATAACATTGTGCCGACATTTAGAACCCTAAAATATATATATATTTGTTATGCTTAACTATAAAGTAAAAATATTTGTCCTGTTGTGGTTTTTTTAAGTGCAAAACTAAAAGATGCGTAAATCGAAATTCAAGGGGTTGGACTGACCCCTCCCTGAATTTGGGCTTGGTAATTGATGGTACCAATCAAAAGAAAAGGGGCCAGGCCTGGGTTAAGGGGATGGAGAATTGTGGTCCAATCCCACATAAGAACAAATAAGCTGGCAAATCCTAATAGCTTTTTTTTTTTTTTTTTATTTATTTATTTACAAGTATATACAAAAAACAACATCATAGTACAGAGGAACAACAAGGAAAAAAAGAAAAAAAAAACAGAACAAAATCATTGAACATGTTCCAAATCTTTTCATATGAAGACAACTTACATTTCAATTTGTAGATCATTTTTTCTGTTCTAGACAGACCATGCATTTCTTGAACCCATTCCTCAAATGACGGAGGGATCCGACCTTTCCATCCTCGAAGGATCAACCTTTTCGCAACAATGGTTTCTCTAAAAAGCCATTTCTTGAAGTGAGAGCTGACATCAGCCAGCTCAGAATCATCCCCTAGGATCATTGTCTTAAAGTCCAGGACACACCCTTCACCCAAAATTCTGACACACACCACAAATGTCAATCCAGAAATCCCTGACCCGCACGCAGCTCCATAGCATGTGTTCCAATGATCCAATTTCCTGAGTACAACCCCAACAATCAGCATCGTCAGTCATGCCCCTTTTATGCAATGTTTCTGGACACCAATACACACGGTTCAGGATCTTAATTTGTCTAGACCTTTCGCCCAGATTCAGCGAACATAAGGAGACATTTCCGCATATATTCTGCCAGGCATCAAGATCAATATCAGACCCAATTCTCTCGCTCCACACTTCCCGTAAATTGTCATTGCTCCGAAAATACGACACAAAAAGTTTGTATAACCTACTGGCTAAACCACCTCCCTGTCCATTAGAATCCGTCAGAAAAATAGTTATGTCAAAAGAGTCAGACCAGTCCACCTCACCGACAGACCTCTTGAGTCGTCTATAAGCCGAGTCCGACAAATCCTCAAAACTCCATCTCTCTCTCAGCTCAGCAGCAGTCAGCCACCGAACATCATTTCCCAAATCAGAAACCTTTTTAACATTCATTAGGAACCATTTGGGCCAAAAAATTGTCCTGGAGTTATCTCTAATCCTAGGATTCAGCCAGATAGAGGCATTCTTAAAAGCGTCCCTACCTAGCAATGTCAAGACCTCAATCCAAGAGTTGCGCAAAAAGGACATGGTAACAAACTACCTCCCGGAATATTTGTGTTAGTGGTCAACAGTGCTTCCGGGCCCAGTGGCCCATATGCATTTGACTCCGCCACAGCCCATCGTCCAGCTTACCATCCAAAAACGGAACAAAAGAGTGAGCAGAAAATGCTAAATGGTAGGCCTTAAAATTCGGAACTCCTAGACCACCAAAATAAATCGGACGCTGCAATTTCCACAGACTAAGTCTGGGCGGTTTTCTGTCCCATAAAAAATCCTGAACAAGGCGGTCTAGATCTTTCCAATAACTACACTTTATTCTCAGAGGAAGCATGCTAGTTATAAAGTTAATCCTGGGAGCCAAATTCATTTTCAGGGCATTGACTTTACCCCATAGTGAAAGATTAAGTAAAGACCACCTTTTCAAAACCAATTTGCAATCTCGTACAACCACAAATTTTTTCATCAACCATACGGCAGACCGGAAAAGTCAACCATACACCCTAGTAGCGTAAGCGCCTATCACACCAAGTAAACCCCAGCCCCTCAACCAGAGACTTATCACATCTGTTGGACAGAGGCAATACTTCTGACTTCAGGTGATTAACCTTGTATCCTGAACAATCATGAAAATTCGACAAAATCCTCATCAGACATGGCAGGGACATGTCCAAATTCTGCAACACTGTCAATGCCCAAGGTTCCTTTCCCAGGGATCTCCTCACCTGGGTCTTTACTGTGGCTGAGTACCTTCTGCCTCCTTCTCCGATCCTTTGGAGGTTTCTCTTCTTCTTCTTCCTTCTTTAGAGATCCTTTACCCTTCTTACGTTCAAAGAGATAGGGACGGTCTCCTCCCGAGGCCACTTTGACCGTTAATAGAACAAACAGTCAAGTGAACCCTGGGGAGCCCGCTCCTTCAAACAGGGAAAAAGCCTGATTGGCAGAAAAAACCCTGTGTAGCTGCAGATGACGATGGCCGGTTGAAGGTCCAGAGGCAGGTAGGACTTTCTACTATGATCTTGGTTGTATCTCCAAAGGCTAGCGGAGCTCTCTGGAGGAAGGAGCCCAGGAAGGAGAGGTAAGGAAGAGTCGCCGTAGAGGACCTCCGCAATACACACGGAAGCTGGCCAGGAAGAGTAAGCATGGGAAAAGAACTCTCGGAGAAACAGGTAAGATCAGAGAGAACGAGAAGTCAGAACGAGGGAGAGCACAAGAGAGAATGAGAGAGAGAGAGTGAGAGAGCGCGAGTGAGTCTGAGTGAGAGAGAGTGAGAGAGCGCGAGTGAGTCTGAGAGAGTGAGAGAGCGCGAGTGAGTCTGAATGAGAGAGAATGAAAGAGAGGGCGAATGAGTTTGAGTGCGAGAGGGTGAGAGAGCGAGAGAACGGAAATGTTGTGAACGTTTCCCCGAGCGGGTGGGAGCCGACAAGTCGGAACCCCGCCGCCAGGGAAGGCAGGTCTGCGGCAGCTCGAAGCCGATAATAGAAGCAGCACTAGACAAAGCCGGAAATAACACGTAAACAAAGATGATATGTAAGGAAGGCAATGGAAGCGAACCGCAAACAGGCGAGAAGGAAAGGGCAGCAGCGTAAGTATAAGCAGCAAGGGGAAATGCTGAAAACGGGAGGAATCCAAGGAAGGCACTGGTACGGATCAAAACGAAAGTCAGCAAAGCGAGTTGCAACGCGACTCGCGGGGGGGGGGGCGTGGCTTCCCTATATGCCCGTAGCAAAAAAAGGCTAGACCGCTAACAGACAAGCGGTAGAGTCCTAATAGCGCCTCCATCTTGCCCATAGCTTCCATGGCCGCATCGTTGTGACAGTATGCCCTCTCCCTATCCCTTCTCCTCCAGGTTTACCTGGGTGAAGGCGATGGAACAGTCTAAGGAGACGTGGGGCGTGAATGTTACGTCTGGGTTCCCAAGATCGTTCTGCAGCGGAGTACCCTTTCCAGTGGACCAAATACTGTACAATGCCATGTCTGTAGCGGGAATCCACCAGCCTCTCCACCTCATACTCTTCAGGGTCAGGATCCTTGAGAAGGAGAGTCCACGACGACACACGGGATCGGGATGATAAGTCTTCAGAAGAGAGGTATGAAATACAGGGTGAATCTTCTTCAGACTAGGTGGTAGTCGTAAGCGAAAAGCGACAGGGTTAACCTGAGACAAAATAGGGAATGGACCTATGAATCGGGCCGAGAATTTCCCTGGGTGAACCCAACGTGGAAGATATTTGGTTGACAACCATACCTTAGTTCCTACTGTCCACCTGGAATTAGGTGATCTCTTCTTATCGGCGTATTTCTTGTAGCGAATCCTACTAGCCTCCAACTTCTGCACTGCCTCCTTTTGGATGGAACGAAGCTCATGAAGGCGTTGATCAACCGAGGGCACTGTAGTCGGAGGTACCCCAAAAAGAGGTATGTGTCTCGGATGATACCCATAGGTAAAGAAGAAGGGACTACACCCTGTAGCGGAATGTTGGGTATTGTTGTAGGTGAATTCGGCCAATGCTAGATAAGACTGCCACATGTCCTGTTCCTGATGACAGAAACAGCGGAGATACTGTTCGAGGGTGGCATTTAAACGTTCTGTTTGGCCGTTACTCTGGGGATGGTAACCCGAAGATAAAGCTCTCTTTATTTCCAACGAGCTACATAACGCTGACCAAAATCGTGAGGTGAATTGAGTCCCTCTATCAGACACAATGGTCCGGGGCAGGCCATGTAATCTCACCACATCTCTCAGAAATACTTCGGCAGGAGCAGAAGGCAGACCAGGCAAGGGAGAGAAATGTGCCATCTTGCTCAGGGTGTCTACAGTCACCATGATAGCTGGGTACCCCTTAGAAGGGGGAAGATCTACAATATAATCAGTAGAGATATGTTCCCAGGGTTGAGACGGTAGAGGTTCCTGTTGGAGCAGGCCTAAAGGTCGGTGTGTGGTTTGCTTGTTGGCGGCACATACTGGACAACCCGTCACATATGCCCTAATGTCCTTTGACAAAGTCGGCCACCAGAAATATCTAGAAGCCAAATGTAGAGTTGCCTCTTGGCCCTTATGCCCTGCCGAAGGAAGGTCGTGGCACCAGTACAGGGCTTGAGTTTGAAGTTCCTTAGTCGGTAGAAACAGTGCGCCCTGATGAAAGTATAACATACCCTTTTTAACCAGGAGTGGTTGGTACTCCGATAACACTTCGGAACGACATGTAGCAACCTCTACATCATGCAAGAAGGAGCTAATCATTCCCAGGATTCTCTTGCCCACAAGTATTTCATCCTGGCCCTGATTCTCTTGGTACTCCAGGCTCCGAGAAAGAGCATCTGCTAAGGCATTGTCTTTTCCGGGAAGGTAAGTTATTTCAAAATCAAATTGGGAAAAGAAATAGGCCCAACGAGCATGTCGGGAATTCCGACACTCCATCTGCTGTAAAACCTTCAAATTTCGGTGGTCTGTACGGACCAGAAAAGGATGGGCAGCTCCCTGTAATAAATGTCTCCATTCAATGCAGGCCTGGCGGATTGCTAGTAGTTCTCGTTCCAAAACTGAGTTCCTTTCACTTGGTGTAAGCGACCTGGAATAATATGCAACCGGATGTTCCATTCCATCCTTGCCAACCTGCAGGAGGGCGGCTCCAATTGCTCCTCCTGAGGCGTCTGTCTCGACCACAAAGGGGAGAGATTGGTTTGGTTGCACGAGAATGGGAGCAGTCGTGAAGGCTTTCTTAAGTAACTGGAAGGCTTGGTTGGCTTCATAATCCCATTCAAACTTCTGACCCTTCTTAAGAAGACGAGTGATGGGCAAAACTATGTCAGAGAAATTAGAGATGAATCGTCTGTAAAAGTTGACAGAAACCTCTGTATCTCCTTGGGACTCTTAGGAGTAGGCCATCTGAGGACTGCCCGTAGCTTTTCGGGATCCATCTGTACCCCTTCCTTTGAGAGGATGAACCCTAAATATGACACTGACGCAGCCTCGAAGACGCACTTCTCTGGCTTAACCAGGAGCTGATTATCCCATAACCCTTGGAGGACCTGAGTGACATGCCTTCGATGTTCAGAAAGGGAAGAAGAAAAGACCAGGATATCGTCCAGATAGACCACTACCGAGGCACATAACAAATCCGAAAAAATCTTATCAACAAAACGCTGGAATACAGCAGGGGCGTTCACCAGACCAAAGGGCATGACTCTATATTCAAAATGTCCCAGAGGAGTCCGAAAGGCGGTCTTCCACTCATCCCTCTTCCTGATTCTCAGCAAGTGATAGGCTCCCAGGAGATCTAGTTTGGTGAAGATTGAAGCTCCTTCAACCGCCTCAAGTACCTCCTTTATAAGGGGCATCGGATATCTATCTCGAATCGTCAAGCTGTTCAATCCCCGGTAATCTATACATGGCCTGAGTTCAGAGGTGCCCTTCTTGGTAATGAAGAACATTGAGGCCCCTGCTGGAGAATGATATTCTTGGATCAAGCCATTTTATAGATTGGCGTCTAGATATTCTTTCAGTGCCCTTCTTTCCGGGAGGGACATCGGATACATACACCCAAAAGGCACCGATGCTTCTGGCTTCAGATCGATCGCACAGTCCTCTGCTCGATGAGGGGGTAGAGTACGGGGTAGTTTATCTTCAAAAATCTCGGTGTACTGCTGGTAATACGGAGGAATCGTCTGAACAACAGCCGAGGAGGTTGGAATTGCGACTCCCCTCCCCTCAACAGGAGATGCCTGGGGTAGACACGAAGCCGAGCAGAACGGCGACAAAAAGCTGACAGTGTTGGCTGACCAGTCAATTCTGGGATTATGTTTGCGTAACCACTGTATGCCCAGGATGACCGGGAAGTGTGCAGCTCTAATAACATCAAAGGTAATCTGTTCTTGGTGCTGAAATAAAGACATGGTGGCTGGACCGGTCTCCTGGGTGATGGGTCCGGATGACAGAGGTGCTCCGTCAACCCCCTCTACTGGCAAAGGACAATTCTTTTGATGTAGGGGAATAGCTTGTTCTTGCGCCCACTGAATATCAATAAAGTTTCCTGCGGCACCGCAGTCCAACATAGCCAAGGTTTCTAATGAAGCGAGTGAATCAAAAGTGAGATGAACAGTAAATACCATAAGTCTATGGTCCTCTTCCGACTCATTCTGTAGTCTGGAATTGCAGGGATCTTTCAGCTCCGCCCGGTTCCTTACCCTGCTCAAGACCGGGGAGATGCGTTTCCCGAACGTCTCGGGGGTACCTCAGGGCAACTCCGAAGCAAATGCTTCGAGGATCCGCAGTACATACACAGACCCTGATCTCTGCGTCTTCTTCGTTCCTCAGGAGTCAACGGACCTCTAGTTGTTCCAATTTGCATAGGCTCTTCTGTCTGTGGTCTGGTAGGGGTATTTGCCGTTGGGTTTCCTACAGACTGATTAAGTCTAAACCTCCTTCTTTCAGACCTTCGCTCGTGTAATCTGTATTCCAACTGCAGAGACATTGTGACCAAATCCTGGAAGGCAGCAGGGCGTGCCATCCGAGCAAGCTCGTCCTTGAATTCATCATGTAAGCCTCGTCGGAAGAGGGTCTGCTGTACAGAATCCGGCCACCCTGCCTCTGTCGCCAATTTCATAAATGTGGAAGCATAAGTCTGGACATCCTGGTTTCCTTGACGGAGATCTAGGAGGGCTTCATAGGAAGAATATTGGACCTCCGGTCTTTCAAACCTGGCACGCATCAATTGAGTGAACTGAGTGTAGTTATTAACCGCGGGATTTGCCTGGGCTATCAGTGGAGTAGCCAAGCCAAGGCATTACCCACAAGGTTGGAGACCAGAAACCCTACTCTGGCTCTGTCAAGTTCATAAGCCTTAGGTCGAAACGTAAAGTATATCATACAGGCATCCAAAAATTCTTTCAAGAGTTGAGGACTGCCTTCATATTTCCCAAAGGAGAAGGTCAGTGGTGGTAAATCGCCACGGAAATCTTCTCGAGCCGCTACCTGTTGACGTAGGTTGATATTCTCTGTTCTGAGGTTCTGAACCTCTGCCTGAAGGCCTTGAATCGCTGTCGCCATCTCCTGGTATTGCTCCAAGGAGGCCATAGTAGCTGTTTGGCGTTGCAAACTGTCAATGCCCAAGGCTCCTTTCCCAGGGATCTCCTCACCTGGGTCTTTACTGTGGCTGAGTACCTTCTGCCTCCTTCTCCGATCCTTTGGAGGTTTCTCTTCTTCTTCCTTCTTTAGAGATCCTTTACCCTTCTTACGTTCAAAGAGATAGGGACGGTCTCCTCCCGAGGCCACTTTGACCGTTAATAGAACAAACAGTCAAGTGAACCCTGGGGAGCCCGCTCCTTCAAACAGGGAAAAAGCATGATTGGCAGAAAAAACCCTGTGTAGCTGCAGATGACGATGGCCGGTTGAAGGTCCAGAGGCAGGTAGGACTTTCTACTATGATCTTGGTTGTATCTCCAAAGGCTAGCGGAGATTTCTGGAGGAAGGAGCCCAGGAAGGAGAGGTAAGGAAGAGTCGCCGTAGAGGACCTCCGCAATACACACGGAAGCTGGCCAGGAAGAGTAAGTATGGGAAAATAACTCCCGGAGAAACAGGTAAGATCAGAGAGAACGAGAAGTCAGAACGAGGGAGAGCACAAGAGAGAATGAGAGAGAGAGAGAGAGTGAGAGAGCGTGAGTGAGTCTGAGTGAGAGAGAGTGAGAGAGCGCGAGAGAGTGAGAGAGCACGAGTGAGTCTGAATGAGAGAGAATGAAAGAGAGGGCGAATGAGTTTGAGTGCGAGAGGGTGAGAGAGCGAGAGAACGGAAATGTTGTGAACGTTTCCCCGAGCGGGTGGGAGCCGACAAGTCGGAACCCCGCCGCCAGGGAAGGCAGGTCTGCGGCAGCTCGAGGCCGATAATAGAAGCAGCACTAGACAAAGCCGGAAATAACACGTAAACAAAGATGATATGTAAGGCAGGCAATGGAAGCGAACCGCAAACAGGCGAGAAGGAAAGGGCAGCAGCGTAAGTATAAGCAGCAAGGGGAAATGCTGAAAACGGGAGGAATCCAAGGAAGGCACTGGTACGGATCAAAACGAAAGTCAGCAAAGCGAGTTGCAACGCGACTCGCGGGGGGGGGCGTGGCTTCCCTATATGCCCGTAGCAAAAAAAGGCTAGACCGCTAACAGACAAGCGGTAGAGTCCTAATAGCGCCTCCATCTTGCCCATAGCTTCCATGGCCACATCGTTGTGACAAACACCAACAAGAGGTCATCAGCATAAAGCCATGCCTTTTGCACCACACCCCAACATTCAATGCCCTGTAAATTCGGTTCATTCTTTATGCAGATAGCAAGGGGCTCAATCGCTAAAATGAATAACAGAGGAGAAAAAGGACAACCCTGTCTCGTGCCCCGCTTCAAACAAAAAGGTTCCGACACCACTCCATTAGTCTTGATGTCAGCCGTTGGACTGGCATATAAAAGAGCAACCCAGGAAATAAAATCCTCCCCCAGATTCATCTTCCTCAGCACCGAGTATAAATAATCCCAACTTTTTCAGCATCTAAGGACAGGACGGCTGCATCACCGACCAATCTGTCCGCCATTTCCATGGTTAACAATTTCCTGATATTACTGGACGTACGCCGACTCTTCATGAAACCAGATTGTTCCTCCCCTTGGCTAAGATCTTGTTATCTGTATTGATAAGGCTGATTGGACGATAACTAGCTGGCTGATTGCAATCCTTATCCTTTTTTAAAAAGACCGAAATCGACGCATGGTTAGTACTCTTAGGTAACGACCCCACCAGTTTGCTCGACACAAACATATCTCTCATGAGTTCCAAAGCCGAGTTCGGGAGGACCCTGTAAAATTCACATGGGAGGCCATCCATGTGATTTACCCACATCCAGCCCGGAAATTGCGCCTTTAATCTCATCAATTGTTATCATGTCACCAAGAAGATCACGCTCAGCATCCTGAATCCTAGGCAAATTCAAATGTACCCCCCTGTAACTGCCTGAAGGTGCTTGAGGCCACGTCCGTGCCCTGGACCCATGGTGGTCCCCTAGAGGAGGGCCGCGTTTGTTGCAGCCTGGGCACAAAGTCCCCTGAAGCCATCTCCATATCCTGGGGCGCACCGGCCTACGACAGCCCCCTGTGAGGAAGCTGCTGCCATAGTGCTTGGAACTTTCTTGTCCCCCCCTCCCTGCCGTTTCGGGGGGAAATAGAACTACCTGGATCATCTGCAGGTGGTCTGCATTCCCCATCGCCCGGATCTCGCACTTGGAAGCCTAACTGCTCAGTAACTAGTGGTAAGTGGGAGGCCCCGACCGCTCCTCCTTGAAAACGCTTCTGCAGTGGGGGGCTGTCTTGCATATGATCCACTCCCCCACCTTGGGTGGACATCCCTCCTGGGGCACCCCCCCCCCCCCCACTCTCCTAACCCCCCCCCACACTCCACACTAAAAAGCTAGGGACAGCTTTACGACTCCACTGCCTTAGGGGCCCTCAATCCACGGGAGCACCTGCCCTCACAAGTTCTAACCAAGGAATCAGGTTTTACGCTTCAACATCAGGCCTTTTTGGACCTCAAACAACAGCCTCCCCCACTCCGCACCTCGGAGAGATCCCTGGTCTGCCTACCCCACCCTCAATTTGGGGCAATGGCGAAGAAATCAAAAGCGGGCAAACATTCGGACATCGCCACTATGCTCACATCAACTGATAAAGGAAAGGAACTTGACCCCCACCCCCCTCCAAACTCACTCCACAGAAATCTCAGGAAGATAAAGGAGCACTTGCTACCATAGAGGACATACAGGCCTTTATGGCCGACATCAAGTTGGAATTTAGATCCTGCATGACGGAGCTTAGCACCAAACTGGAGCACAGCGATCAAAGAGTAACCGACTTGGAATAAAGGCTGGGGAGATAGACGACCGCTCCGAGGACTATACAACCACTCTGGGATAAGTTCAACGCTCAATCAGGGCTTTGCAAGACAAATGTGAAATCCTCCAATTCAAGCAAGAAGATCTTGAAAACAGGGCTCAGCACAAGAACCTCCGCATTCGAGGGATCCCATCCTCCGTTCAGGACAAGAACCTGGCGGAATACATGGGGGACTTTTTTCAATCGTTTCTCCTGCAACTGGACAAACCCCAACTCCTTCTGGATCGCACCCACAGGCTGTGTCCACACAGAGGAGTGGATTCAGACCTTCCTCCTTATGTCATAACTAGAGTGCATTTTTTTTTTTTAAAACAAAGGAGGCAATTTCAGCAATCAGCCGATCTCAAGACGAACTCTCCTTCCAGGGATCACCCCTCCAGATCTACCAGGACCTCTCCCTTCTCACCCTCCAGAAAAGAAAAGCTCTCACACCTCTAACACTCTTTCTCCAGGAGCATCAAATTTGCTACCGTTGGCTATTCAAACTGCTCTACAGTTCTCATATAAGGGCACTCTAGGCAGGATTAGCCACCTTGAAGATGCCAATAAAATCTTGCATCCTCCCTCGCTTGAAGGTTACATCACCAGGATCAGAAGACACTACAGACCCGGGAACCGGTTCCCCCCGAAGTCTAGGCGAGCCTCCTGGTCGAAGGTGCGCGGAGCAGTAGAAGACGATAGCTGGGGCCAGGACCATAACCAGCGGAACCCTGACTGACACGCTCACTAACCTTCGGGTGCCATCTTAAAGAAACCCTACCAACCTAGACTGAGCTTACGAATAAATTTAACCGATGCTGCAGGCTCCACCCACGGCCCATGCCCATTTCCAAGGCACATTCCACCTACGAGTCCTTGGAATCACACACACCTTACCTATACGCTTGGCCCCTTTGGCCAGAGGAATTGCTGAACCCACAATGTCGGCACCCCTACCAGTTAAAGCTACCCCCCGTTGGGGGTGCATGTTAAAATCCCAAGAGCAGGGGGACGCATTCCTAGCATACCCCCGAGATGACGGGTAATCCACATCCCCCAGACCTTGCCTCCCCGGATGTGGTGGCAGAGAGAGACCTGGCTCAGGAACACCAGACCTTGAAATTCCTCACCCTCAACGTCAATGGACTGAACTCCCCTGCTAAGCGAAAATCGATTCTACAAAACCTTCAGGATGAGAAGAAGGCAACAGTGGCACTAATTCAGGAGACCCACCTAATACCGGCAGACTTTGGGCGCCTTCGCTCCAGGCTCTATCCCCTTCAGTTCTTTGCCTCAGGGGGCTCTAAAAAAGGTGGCACGGAGATTCTCTTCAGGAAAGGCCTAAATCCCCAGGTTCTTGAAACAAAAATATGTCAGGAGGGCCGTTTTGTGGCAGTCAAATGCCTACTGCTGGGAGACCTATACACTTTTGCTTCGGTAATTGCCCCTAATTCGGGGCAAGCAGCGATGCATTGGGCTCCTCCCTCTCCCCCTTTATCGAAGGCCAAGTCATAATTGGGGGAGATTTCAATGACATCCCAGATCCCACTTTGGACAAATCTCACCCCCACCTCCGGAGACTTCACTCAGGCGCTCAGCCTTCTACGCCTGTTCAGAGCTTTGGAAGTGGTAGACTCATGGTGGGAGCTCCACCCTTCCGAGAAGGACTATTCCTATGTTCACCAAACCTTCACAAGGATTGACCTTCTCCTGACATCCTCCCAGCTGCTTACCTACACCAACGAGGTATCCATCGGCCCGCGAATCCCATCCGACCACTACCCAGTTATCATAGCGATCCGAGCTCATATACATAAACCTAAGGCGCCGCTCAGATGGACATTATACAACCCTATCCTTAACGACATGCCTCTGAGAGACAAGATCGCGACAGCAATTCACAGCTTTCTCAGAAAAAACCCTGTCAAAGACACCTCCCCAGCAAACACTTAGGACGCCCTGAAAGCGTTGATCAGGGGAGAACTAATTGCACAGGGGGTGGCATTCCACCGTAACAGACAATTGGCTCGCCAGGTCCTTGAGGAAGAACTCAAAGCAGCGGAAGAAACCCATAAGAGAAAAGGCTGTTCTCCCAGAATTCAACGAGCGATCCGTACCGCCAGGAAAAAGCTAGAGACTCACTACACTGAACACACCGCACAGCTCATGGTTAAAGCACACAGTTCTACTATGTGAAGAACAACAAGGCAAACAAGTTGCTCGTAGCTAAACTGGCTAAAGCGAGACGTAGTAATACCATCATTGGCCTTTGCGACCCACACGGAGTGATCCAATACTCAGAACAGGAAAAACAACAGCTGGCGGCTGACCACTTGGCCCAGGTCATTACGGCGCCCCCCCCCAGGATCAGAGTAAACAAAAAGAATACCTACGGGAAGCAGCCCTCCCCCGACTACATGACGCAACCAGGGAGAGCCTAGAAGCCCCAATCACAGGTGAAGAGGTCGAGGAAGCCATTAAATCCCTCAAATCCCAGGCCCCAATAGATTTTCCTCCAGGTTCTATAACATTTTCAAACCTCAGCTGGTCCCCCTCCTGCTGGTGCTCTTCAACTCCTTCCGGGAATCAGGGTCGGTAACCCCCTCAATGCAGAAATCCACCACCATCTTACTACCTAAACCAGGGAAAGACCCGAGAGACCCGCCTCTCACAGGCCAATAGCCCTGTTCAACATCAACGCCAACCTATACTCCAAGATTCTCGCAACCCGCCTGGCACGCATCCTACCCAACATAATCCACTCGGACCAGGCAGGCTTTATCCTGAATAGAGCAGCAGGCGATAACGTCCGCAGGGCCCTGAACCTGATCGACCTGGCTTCCTGAGGCCCTCAGGGGTTAGTCTTGATGGCCTTAGATGCCACCAAGGCATTTGATAAGGTGGACTGGTCCTTTATGAGCCTGACCCTGGAGGCCTTTGGATTTGGCCCGGCTTTCCGGGCAATGGTTCTGGCTAACTATAAAGCACTGAAGACCCTCCTCAGGATCAATGGCTCACTCTCGGCCCGATCCCCCTGACTTGTGGAACCAGACAGGGCTGCCTGCTATCCCCACTGTTATTCGCATTGATTATGGACCCTTTCGCCCAAAAGATCAAACTGAATTGCGGCATCAAGGGCCCCCAGGTTGGTGCATCCCAGCACAAAATTGCCCTGTACGCGGATGAAGTTTTGCTCACAATCTCGGAGCCCCGCTCCTCATTACAGCTCGCCCTGTCTGAAATAACCAGCTATGGGGAGGATACCGGCTTTTCCATCAACTTTGGTGGCCCTGGGAGTGGGTCTCTCCCCAGAGGAGCGAGAAGCGCTGATCACCCTGTGTCCAATCAAATGGAAGAAGAAGGCCATCCCCTACCCGGGGGTCAAGGACACATATCAGGTCAACTTCCCCCGGCTTTTTAAGGAACTAGAGGGTGATCTGAAATGCTGGGCAACCCAAGAGATCTCACTCATGGGACGAATAACAGCCTGCAAAATGAACTTGCTCCTGAGGTTCCTCTACGCTTGCTCGTCCCTCTCAGTGGCCATCCCAACATCCGCCCTTCGCGATCTACAGGTGAGAATGCTAAAGTTCATCTAGAGGGGTAAGAAGGCTAGGATTCCCCAGAAGTCAATGCTAGACTAGGTGGACTTGGATATAGAGTGGCAGCACAACTAGCGCACCTCCGTGCGTGGCAAATAACCTCCGACCACCCTAGATGGGTGGAACTAGAACAATCGCAGACCCCTCTTCCCTTGCGGTTTCTCCCACACATCCCGCCCTCCCCCAGAGATCGGGGGCAGGGACTCCTTTTGGCGTCTAAGCACACAATGAGCTCCTGGGACTGGACGCTGAGACATAAGGGAATCCCGAGAGGACTGAGCCCCCTATCGCCGATCTTCCACAACCCTGCCTTCTTGCCTGGGGCAAACCCCACGAACTTTCACAACTGGATCGCAGGAGGCCTCGAAACTCTGGAACAACTTTATGAGGGGGATCGACCCTGCACCTTTGAACAATGTAAGGAAAGGTTTTGACTCCAAGAAAGAGATAGATTCACATACATCCAGCTATGCCACTGGTGCTCCCACCCCCAAACTCTGCAAGCAGCTACACGCCCTCTCACTGCGCTCAAACTCACCCTTCAGGACCTCCCAGCCCGAGGATTGATCTCCACCCTATACAGGCGATTCCTGGGAGTCTTCCTGGTTTCAAAGACTCGATGCATGGCTCAGTGGGAGGCAGACTTGGGAAACCCGATTGAGGACCAGACCTAGGTGGACATCTGGTCCCGAACACACAAGTCATCCGCCTGTATCACTAACATAGAATGCGCGTATACAATCTTGCTGCGGTGGTACTACTCTCCTCTCAGGCTCCACCACATGAATCATTGACTCGATTATGTTTGCTGGAGGGGGTGCGGCAGCCGGGCTCCTTTGTCCACATGTGGTGGGCATGCCTGAAGATTCAACAGTTTTGAAAACTATGCTTAGCTACTATCAAGCAGATTACCCAGACGGCCCTCCCCTTAGAACCTGAGCCCGTCCTCTTGGGGGCCCCGGTTCCCGGGATTTATCCACGCTCCGGAAACAGAGCTAAACTGCTGATCCAATGCCTGTTGGTGGGAAAAATAGTGATCGCCCGCTTCTGGAAAGCTGCGGACGGCTCCGCTATAAGTCAATGGTGGGGGAAGATATGGGACATACTAATCGCGGAGAAGGTCACAGCGGCAAGGGCCGGAGCCCTCCACCGTTTCCAGAACACTTGGGCCCCTGTGCTGGAGTATGATCAAAGATTCCCCGCACTGACCTACAAGCGCCCATCAACATCCTGCGGGCCTTGGAAAATCAAAACACCCCCTGAAAGGGGGGAAACATACCGAGGGGTAGCGCCCCCAGACTGACGGTCATGGGGGGAGGTGGCGGTACGAGTGGAGGGGAGTTGTGGTTTTGTTTTACATGTCTTACTTTTTACTTTACTGTACTGTTGTCACCCTGCCCTGGTTTAAAATAGACACATTAAATTAAAAAAAAGAAATGGTGTCCTGTGTGTATGTATATAGTAGAGGTGGCAAGTTATTGAAGGTTTCGCTTTAGTTTGGGTGGTGAAGTGGAATACATGCCTTCCATAGGCCACATTCTTGTGTGGGGCAAAGTATGTGTTCAGACTGTCTTAAGTCATAAAAGTAAGAGATCCTGGTAGTTAACATATGAGGTTTTTTAGCATGGGGGCCCCTGAATGCATTAATGTGCCCCTTGCATGCCTGCATCACATATTCCCATGGCGTCCATGTACACAACTAAGTCTTTTAGCCATTGGGTCCACTTAGGGGTCTAGGTTGCTGAACTCAGTGATGACAAAATGAGGGGGGCCTGCAGTTGAATTGTGTCAAAAACGGGTTCACTTGCACGGGATGAGGAAGGGGTGACATGAGTGGTCAGAGAAGTGTCAGCATTCAGGGTTACCACTTGGTCAGCGCACTTCTTGTATAATATATACCACCTTCTTAGAGTACCACACTATAATACGCCAGCAGATGAGGTGCGACGACTGAAGCTGTGAAAGTTATTTGTAGAACTGTAGTATTGAATATATGTTCACCGCATATTTGAAGTTGGCCGTGTGTGCATCCGTCGAGGGACATCGACACCGCACAGCGCCCTCTGCTGTTGAAACTATTTCCAAGCAGGATATTGGTATATCAAAGATGAGCAATCTGTGGGAGGACACAATCCAATAGAAGTGCTATGTATCAAGAGTAGGAAAAGATATCCACATGAGAAGAAGTGTAAAGTGCTCTATTAGAAAAGGTTCTCCACTTTGACTGACAGGTGCTACGGTTTATTTATTTGGTATGTATAAGGCGCTTATACAGCCAGATAGTGTTTCAAAGTGCCACAAGGGAGCAAATAAAGCAATTGCCAATGAATAAATAGAAAACGGAAGCGGTCCTACTAGGCCTTGTGACATTTGGAACATGCAAGTGCAGTGAAAAAAAAAAAAAGGAAAAATGGGTAGGTGTGGGTAAGTGCTATTAGGGCCCCCTAGGGGAGGCTGTGCCATTGGGGAGGCAGCAGGTAAGTGCATGGCAGGCCTACCGTCCAACAGGAAAGCGCAGAACCCAGAGGGCAGTGCACAGGGAGGGTTCTGGGGGCGATTGGGCAGAAGGCTAGTTCCCTATTGGACTCTTGCGGGACCAGGCCGCCAATCTCAGCCATAGAGGGGATGGTTTGTAGGGGAGGGGGAGAGGGAAGGAGAAGAGAAAGGTCTTGAGTTGTTTGCGGAACTTGAGGTGGTCTGGTTCAAGACAGAGCGAGGGAGATTCTCCAAGCGAGGTACATGGACCTAGTTCCACAATCATAAATTTGAAGGAGGTGGCAGGGAGGTTCAGATTTGCATGAACTTAAAGCAACTAGCCAATCCCTGAAAGCCTCTCATATTTCAAGCCACACGGGCACGTCACTATGGAGCAGAGATATGGGACAGTGAATAACCCAAAACTTAGAATAGAGAACACATTTCTAGAAATTGTGTACTCCCTCTTACGCCCAATATGATGTCTTAGGAACTTGGCCGGCAATCACTCACAGTTGAGATCAATATAAAACCCAACATATATTGGCAAAACAACTTGGCTAGCACCTTTCAAATCAACACCTCGAAGAACATGTGTAGTGCCACAGGGATCTTCGCTATCCCCATTACTCTAATATCTAAATTACACCCCTAATCAATTTCATCAATAGCCATGGCCTCACCTGCTACAACTATGAAGACGATACACAAATCATCTACAAAATAGACACCAGCATTCTCCTGCATAGTAGCGAAACTCTGGAGCACGCTCCCAGAAGAAATACGAATGACAGAACCACCTCAACTTCAGCAAGTGGCTAAAACCATGGCTCTTTAACGATCCTAAGGACACCCCTGAATGACAAGCTCCACCCAACCCAATCCAAACAAAAGAAACCCACGAGAATAAAACCTGGATATTAGTCAAATGGATTTGGGGGTTAGGAAATGTGTTGCAATTAGATGGATTTGGGGGGTATGAAATGGGTTGCACTTAGATAATGGGGGTAGGACATGTATTAGGATTGCCCCTTCTGTGCTTAGAAATCCATCAGTATAGCTTGTCACTACTCCAGGGCCTTGGAACTGGATCTAATAGTTTGATATTACCTCGCCTACAATACCTGTGGGGACAGCCATTGGGGTTATACCTAGATATGCACTTAGCCTAGCTTTGCAACTAGAAGAAAGCACATGCAGGTTTACATATGTGGTTGTCCAACACCTCAAAACTCAAAAAACGAGGACGAAACCCACAACCCAAATAGAAAGGAGACATAGAAGTAGCATCCTTATCACAAATGTTGTAAGAGAATTCAGCCAACCATACCAAATCCACCCATTCCTCACCGGCTTGTAAAAAACACCTTAAAAATGTCTCCAATTCCTGCTTAACTCTCTCAACTTGTCCATTAGTCTCAGGATGATACCCAGATGTTAAACTAACCTCTACTCCAAGTTTTTTACAGAAGGCCCTCCAAAATTTTGAGATAAATTGAGACCCCCTCGTCAGAGATAACTTTACTAGGAAGCCCATGCAGTCTAACCACTCCTTGCAAGAAACTATGAGCCAGTTTTTCCGCAGTAACCTCTCCCTCCATCGGTAAAAAATGTGCTTCTTTAGTAAGAAGATCCACCACAATCAAAATAGTTGAACAACCCATATCCAGGGGAAGATCAACGATGAAATCCATAGAAATCGTGTGCCAAGGACGAGGAAGAACAGGTAACTGCTCCAATAAACCATGCGGCTTCCCAACTTGACTTTTTGCCTGTGCACAAACTGCACACGTCTTGACAAAGTTCAACGTGTCTTGATGAATTCTTTCCCACCAAATGTTCTGTCGAACTAACTCCAGTGTTTTCCGAAAACAAGGATGTCCGGATAACATGGATTCATGACAGTTCCTAAAAACCTCTTCTCTTAACTCTTCAGTAGGCAAATAAAGCTTGTTATCAAAAAATGGTAAACCGTCCTTTAAGCTCCTTGCTGGATCCAGTTTCACCCACTTCTCCATCTTCTGCAAGGACAGACTGGCGAACTTTGTTCAATACATCTATGCCTTTAATAACTCCGGCTAACAAAAAACGTCGGGAGCAATAAGAGGTTTTAGCTCCTGAACCTCTCTCGCCTCACTTCCAGGAAATTGACGGGATAAGGCATCTGCTTTTTTGTTACAACTTCCGGGTTTGAAGGTCACTATGAAATCATAGTCCACAAAGAATAAGGACCAACGAAGTTGTCGTGGAGACAATGTTTTTGCAGATTTTAAAAACAATAAATTTCGATGATCAGTAAGTACTGTTACCGTGCGTCTTGGCTTCATTAAAGCAGATATGGTTTAGAATATACCTTAATCCCCTTCTATGGACATTGGATACTGCTTTGCATGTGGCAAAATGGCTCCTGGTTTGAGCTTTATTTTCAATGCTCGTATCCCTTTCAGTAGGCCCACGTCATATGGACTCGTAGTCTATAGGTACTTTAACCAAATCTTCCAGAAAAAAAATGGAGGCTTCTCTTATACCAATGCCATTCTCTGCTGTATTTCCATACTCACTACCTTAATCCAGTAGGTGAAGTTTAGAAAGAACAGCAATTCATCATTCGAATTATCATCTTTAAATAACGCCTTGTCTGTCAAATCTGTCAATCTACATCCTTCATTGATGGCTATCACTCTTCTCCATCCCCTTCCCTAATCGCACGTCCAATGCAGCATCACCCTTTCTCCTCTAACCACTGCTGCTTCCAATTCTATGGGAATGATTTGTCCTTCCTCCTCATCCATAGGGATCTCTGACCTGAATAAAAACCTATCGGGTATTCTTAATAACGTGCCGATAAATTTGGGCAACCATGATAATACAAGCCATACAAAAATACTTCCTCATCTAGAGGTACTCCTCGCAGCAATTGTTTTCCTGTGAATACCAGTATAAATTGCCTTACAATCACTTAATGTATCCCTGGAATAGAGCACAATATTCCTTCATCAGTAAAAGAAATCGTCCTGTTAAGCTTCGTCATGAAATCACCCCCTAGTATATTCATTTGCGCTTAGCTATAGTATAATAATGGCATAGGCTCTTCATGTTCACCTACAGAAATTGGCAATTCATCTGTAAATGGAACTAAATTCATTGCCCCAGAAAATCCCTGCATATTCATGGCATTACCTGACATCGAATATTCTCCCTTGACCCTTGGTTCCTCTTGGGGGTCCCGTGTTACAGATAGTACTGAACACATCAGGTCGATCTGTGGGCTGTCCTATTGCGGATATAAATTCATCCCTGTGCCTGTGAAAGGATTTCCTCCTACCACAGTCACACTCCCAGGTTTGAGCGCAGCCATTTGTGTGGCTCCCGTATCCATGGTCAATTGTGCTGCACTTGCTTGTTTCATGGGAATACATTGTATTTGTTGTGTTGGTTCCTCTTGCGCCTGCATAGGTGCTTGCTGTTGTTGCCCTTGTGGCAACTGCATTTGCATTGGTGCTTACGTTCCTTGCTGTGATTGTGGTGTTTATGCCTGAACCTGCGTGTGATCTTGGGCATAATATCCTTGTGAATCTGTATTATACTGTGGGGCATATCCTATCTCCCCACCGCCCCCGAGATTGCCAATTCTGTTGCTGCATGCCTCCCTTACTCCTGCATGCTTTAGCAAAATGCCCTAATTTACCGCAATTCCAACATTGACTGTCCACTATTAAATCCTCCCCTCAGGGTTTTAAAATCCAACTTGTCCACCTCGAGGTCCATTACCTCTGCCTCTTGACATATAACTGTACCCATTCTGATCTATGGCATATATCACATTATTCTGTTGCGGTAACTGTACTGTTTATGCTGTCGCTCCCTCATTACATTTGAATGCCGCTCCTTCTATGGCATATTTTAATATTTTCTGCACCAACTTCACCTCTTCTTGCTTCCTACCCTCAGCTTTCTTATCTTTCTCCTTTAACATTCTACAATAATGCACAATTGCATCCCTGGCCATGACTTTGCTTCCATTCCCACCGGTTTCTTTTACTGCCATTGAACTGGCTGTGGGAGCTGTTGGCATAAAATGTGGTAAAATAATGCTACAGTTTTATCCCACGATTCATGTGTCACCAAGCTCCATTAAAAATGCCTTGATGGTGTAAGGTCCCAAGTACCTGGGTTGAAAAGCCTGGGTTCCCTTAATGGGTACAAACTTGGCAGCCAGCCAAACCTTGTCTGCTACCTGATAGTCTGGGGCCTTTTTCCGGTGTTGGTCGGCAAAATGCTTTTGCTTTTCTTTGGCAAAAATAAAATGTTTTTGAAAGCCTGGGTGATATTGGTGTGAAGAGTTTTTACTGCTGGCATTTCCAAATCTGTTGGGACATCTAGTTCTGAGGTACGTGGGTGTCTACCATAAAGGGTATAAAAGGGTGTTTGTCCAGTACTGGAGTGCAAGGAGTTGTTATATGCGTACTCGGCTATCCATAACAGTTCTTTCCAGTCTCTTAGTTCGTAGGTATTGTTCGAGGGTCTGGTTGGTCCTCTCGCTTTGGCCGTCTGTTTGGGGGTGATGGCTAGTGGATAGCCTGACGTCAATTTGTGCCATTGCACAACATTTGTTCCAGAAGTTGGAGATGAACTGGCTCCCTCGATCGGAGATCAGGACTGATGGGAAGCCATGTAGTTTTACAATACCATTCAGGAACACTTTGGCTAGAGTGGGTGCGTCAGGGAGGCCTTTGAGCGGAAAAAAGTGCACCATCTTTGAGAATAAGTCCACAACTACCAGGATGGTGTTAAACCCATGACTGGGAGGTAGGTCAGTGATGAAGTCGAGGGAAAGAGTGTGCCAGGGAGTGGGAGGGATGTCTAAAGGTTGTAGAAGACCGGATGGTTTTTGTTTTTGCGACTTGTTTTGCGCACAGACTCAGCAGGACTGAACATATCGGATGACATCTTTACGCCAGGCTGGCCACCAGAAGTTCTGTTTTACCTTGGCTAAAGTCTTGGTAATTCCTGGGTGCCCTTCGATCAGGGAATCATGATAAGTAGCAATCATTTGTTGTTGTAAATCTTTGGTGGGTACATACAATCGGTCCCTAAAAAAGGGTAAGTGATCTTTAACAAAATATTGTTCTCCTCGCGCTTGCCATGTGAGGTACGCATCTGGGTTCATGGTTCGCTGAATCTCATCTCTCAGTTCAACTTGGGTTAAGGCCGTAGTGAGGCCCAAGAGCTTGTCTTCCGGTATGATGGGGACTGGATCTGGGGGCGTATATACCAAGTCATCATTGCCTGTACGAGAGAGTGCATCAGCTTTTCCATTCTTGACCCCTGGTCGAAAAGTGATGACAGTCAAATTCGGCAAAGAAAAGGGCCCACCGTAATTGGCGTGAAGACTGGGCTTTAGCTGTCTTGAGGTATTGCAGGTTTCGGTGGTCTGTGATAACTGTAATGGTGTGTCTGGCCCCCAGAAGGTAGTGCCGCCAAGCCTTAAAGGCGGATTTGATCGCCAAGAGTTCTTTGTCTGTGATGGCATAATTCATCTCCGGGGGAGAACATTTCTTTGACCAAAAGGCCACTGGATGTAGCTGGCCTGTAACTGTATCTCTTTGTGAGAGGACAGCTCCCATTGCTTTGCTGGAAGCGTCTGTTTCCACAATATAAGGAAGATCGGGGCGAGGGTGTCGCAGGATTGGCGCAGCGGTGAACCTTTTCTTGAGTTCCTGAAAAGCCTCCTCTGCTTCTTCGGTCCAGGCAAATTTCTTGTTATTTTTTCTTATTAATATGGTGATCGGGTGTACTGCCTGTGAGAAGTCTGGTATGAGTCGGCAATAGAAGTTTGCAAAGCCCAGCATGCTCTGTACCCCTTTTACTGATGTTGGTGATGGCCATTTCAAAACGGCATCCACTTTATGCAGGTCCATTCTGATGCCTCCTGGAGTAAGAATAAAACCCAGAAACTCAACTTCGGTGACGTGAAAAAAGCACTTCTCCAGCTTTGCATATAAACGATGTTCCTGGAGTTTAGAGAGGACTGAACGGACGTGCTTGATATGAACCTGTTTTGAAGTTGAGTTTACTAAAATATCATCTATGTACACCAGGGCGCAGACATCAATTAACTCTCTCAGAACGTCATTCATAAAATACTGAAACGCTGCAGGAGCGTTGCATAACCCAAAGGGCATGACTTGATAAATCGAACAAACCATACTTGGTGCAGAAAGCAGTTTTCCATTCTTCCCCGCTTCTGACCCGCACCAGGTGTTATGCTCCTCGAAGGTCCAGTTTGGTATAAATTTGGGCATCTTTGACCTGATCCAGCATTTCTGGGATGAGCGGCAAGGGGTAATGGTTCTTTACAATGATCTGGTTTAATGCGCAGTAGTCAATACAGGTTTTTAAGTCCCCTTCTTTTTTCGGTACGAAGAACAAAGGACTAGCTGCAGGGGACTTGGATGGGCGAATTAATCCATTTGCGAGGTACTGGTCTAAATAAGCCTTCAGATGAAGGTTTTCGGGTTCCGTGAGAGCATAGATTCTGCCGCAAGGAACTTGAGCCCCGGGAACAAGGTTGATCTGGCAGTCATAGGGCCTGTGCGGTGGCAGCGTGTTTGCTTGGTCCTTCTGGAATACATCCTGGAAATCGGGGTATTCCTCAGGCAAGGTACTAGTCACTCCCAAAGTTGCCACTTCAGGAGTCGTAGAAATACTGATAGAAGGTTTCTGTTCTTGGTAATAACAGGCTGGAGAGCAGTCGCTGGGAAAGGTTAATTTTCTTGCCAGCCAGTCAATCAAAGGGTTGTGAGCAACTAACCACAGCATTCCTAGTATAAGCCGGAATTGAGGTGCCTTGATGAGATCGAACGAAATAAGTTCCCGATGTCCGTCCTGATACAGCAAGGTTATCTCGGCTGTGCGCTGGGTTACGGGTCCGGAAGCGATTTCTGTCCCATCTACCTTGTCTGTAGTCGGCTTGGAACACAGGGGAAGCCCCATCTCTGCAGCCAGGTCCTGATCTATATAATTTCCAACTGCTCCGCTGTCGATGTATGCTTCAATGGCATGCATTCTTGACGTCCGTTGGCTATTAATTAAGATCACCGGAATTGCAAAGTGTGAGGTCGGTGGCTCCTTTTCCTCACTCGACAAACTGACCTCTACGTTCGCCGAGCTGGGTAGTTTCCCGACTGACACTCCTTCTCTTCATCTTTTTCCGTGGCTCCAACGATCTTCCTCTGAGGTTTCACTGGGCAGTCCTTCAGGAAATGTCCTGACTTCCCGCAGTACAGACATAGTTGTTGTCTCCTTTTATCTCGCTCTTGTTTTGTTAGCGGGGGTCGTACCCCTCCGATTTGCATGGGCTCCACAGTATTTTCTTGCACTCGACTTACATTGTCTCTAGGTCAAACGTACACTGGCCGAGGGTCCGCTTTAGAACAGTCTGCTTTTCGGTCTTGCAACCGGTGGTCCAGTTGCATAACCAAGTCTATGAATTCCGAACAATCTCTGGGAGGATCAACCACTTGAGCTAGGACCTCTTAATTCGCCTCATAAGCCCTGATGAAACAACGTGGTTCTTTTGTTTTCAGGCCACCTAGCTTCAGCAACCAATTGGTTGAAAGTAGCGATGTACGTTAACAAATCCTGATTCCCCTGTCAGAGGGAAAGGAGTTCATTGTCCACAGCTTGTTCCCGGGTATGGCGAGCAAAGAGTTTTTCCATTTCCCTCTCAAAGTCCCCAAAGTTATGTAAAAAAGGGTCATCATGGGACACCAATGGTACCGACCAATCTGCGGCGCTGCCACTTAGATACGATAAAACAAAGGCTACCCGGGCTTGGTCATTTGGGAATGCTCCCGGCCTGCAAAGAAAATGAAGGCGACACTGATTCATGAAAGCTGCGTATTTTGGTGGATCACCAGCAAACCTCTCCGGTGGGGCCAATGGAACTGTACCTGGTAACACAACTTGTACCGGAGTAGAGACTGTGGGTGACATGCTAGGATTTTGCATCGGTTGGTTGTTCCCAGGTAGAGGCGCCTGACCCGCTTGTGATTGCAAGACTTGCCTGCTGATATCTTCGGTATGCTCTTTAGTCACCACTAAGTCTCTCCGGAGAGCGTTAGTCTCCTGTCTGGCAGAGTGAACCTTGGCACGAAGTTCTCCCAACAATTGGGCCAATTGGTCTAATTCTGATGTTTCCATGGTGCCCAGGTGGATTGATTTGGCTGCTTCGCGTTCTGTTAGGCTCACCTGGTGTCCACGGGGACGCCACCCAGCTGTGGGTACTCTGGTGCCCTTCTCAGCCGCTCCCAGGTATAATCAGCGGAGAAGTTATGCCTGGAAAACAGGTGGGAAATCTTCAAGACTGGGCAACTGGGGTAAGAGCCTCCCAACACCCCATATGCCCGCAGCCCCTCCCCGGACCTTTCCTCACCTTGTTATAGGTTTGGGCGTGCTCTCCGTCCTGACTTCTTGGCAGGGGTGCGTTGTTCTTTGTGGGCGAGTGCTAGTTACTTCACTGATGCAAGCCCTTTAGAGTCTTTCAGGTAGGTCTTATTACTGTTATACTGTATGCCTTTCTTTTAAATAATGTCTTTCTCTCTCCTTAGATGCGCGGAACTTTGCTCTGGAACGTTGGCTGAATTGGGACTCGCCGACAGGTGATGGTGTCTTGAGAACGCCTTGATGCGGTAAGTAGGCGCTATGCGCAGCGCTATGATGCCTTGCCTTTGCTAACCTGTTGTCTTTTGTTCATAGGTTGCAGTGCTCACCTGGAGCAAGAAGTCCCAAGGCGATGCTAGTCGATGGGCGACTCGTAAGGTAAGCTGCCGGCACAATTGCAAAATGTCTAATGTCCTTTTCTCTCCTTTTGCAGATTTGACGATTCGGGCGGCTCGGTGTACCTTGGATGATGGTTGCAGGAGCGGAGGGCAGCTTGCGGTAGAATCACAGGTAAGCTGCTGCTTTTCACGATGTCCTTTTGTTTTTCAGATGCTGTTCTTCCGAGGTTCGCAGATGCAGCTGAACGCGATGAGCGTCACGTTGCTGGATTGCAAAGTAACGCAAAGCATGTACTTGAGTCCGGGCGTGGCTTATATAGCCTGCAGGCATCACAGGTGTCTCTGGGCCTGCTACACCCAAAATGCTAGACCGCATAGTTCGGTTCAGGAACTGAGCCATGTGGAAGCATCCATGTTGTTGCGCAATGCCCTATGGGCCCAGATTACTGCTTAAGCACATGAGCGCCAGGACTGACTCCAAGAGAGTCTGGGGGCAAATGTCAAGGCCCTTGAGGGCCTGATGGGGTTACTAGAAGTAGCCCACCTGGCCTGGCAATCCAGGCCTAGGGCAGGGGTCGTGACACTATCCTGAATAAAAGCAATGGGGTCCTCATCCTCCCTCATTATTGCCCCAATATCTGAGGTATCTGGATATTGTACTCCAAGCGCTCACCATAAATCTGCTCTACAATTGTTGAATGGCGCTCCATCATGCACTGTGTTTTGTGCTGTCACTTTTGGGTATCCTGCTCTTTTCCAAATGTCATCAGAACTCTCCCCTAGGATAGCTGATAATAGGCCTTTAATATCACCTAGCTAAAGTCATTCCTGGCGTCCTTTTCTCTAATTCTTTAATCCACTTTCCTGCACCGGAAGTTAAACTTGGTAACGTACACTTTAAATTCTCCTTATCCATCTGGGGACATGGTATATATTGTGGTTGACCCCCCCCGTCCTTTCTCTAATAGAGGAAACTGTGAAAGTCCTGGTCCAAAATCATAACTGTCGATATTTGTCTTTAAAGCTGGATTATTCTCACCTACATGTCTTTGCCCTGGCAATGCCTTTAACCTACTCTCATAGGACAGGGACACATGATTGTGCTTGCGGTTGTTCAGTATATGGTGTCCATTCTGGTGTTTTTGCTATAGGCCCTCTAAATCTGGACCATTATACTCCTTTCTCTACACTCCATTCTCTTGGGAATCCATAGGCGCCCTCTTATTTTCCTTCCTTTCTTTGTCTGACATTATACCCCAACTCATATGACTGTTGTCTTCTACATCATCAAGATCAAACCTGCTTGATAAGATACGATATGGCATTTATAATGTGCCTGTACACAAGTATTTCTGGGCGCAACAAGACAAGGAGTGGGAAACATAGGGAGACCAAATCAACGATCTTACTAGGCCTGGTTTCATTCAGATCGCGCAAGTGCAGGGAAGTGGAAGGGGAGAAGTGCCGAGGGGGTGGGGGGGGGTCGAGTGCAGGTAACTCAATAAGCGCAGCCAGCAAGTGGCTCATAAGTGCAGAGACAAGGGACTGTAGGGTTGCAGATACAGACCATAAGTGCTGGGGGAGTCTGGCGGCAGTGCGAGGGCAACTGGACATGCAGGAGTCTGGGCCTGAGTTCAGATGGTAGCCAGGTGACCAGTGAGTGGACATCAGCAAGAGAAAGGAAGAAAGAAAGCAAGCAGAAGCAAAAAGGTCTGGAGTTGCTTCCGGGACCAGAGGTGGTACTGCTCAATTTTGAGAGTGGCGGGGAGACTGTTCCAGAGGGAGGCCCCAGCTGATGAGATCTGCTCCCAACTCTCCACTTGGAAAAGTATCTGACTCTTATAGAGATGGAAGTGGATGAGCGGAGAGCTTGAGAAGGGAGATGTTTAGGAAGAGAGATTTGGAGGTAGTGTGGCCACAGAAAGCCTAGTGGACGATGCAAAGGGTCTTGAACTTGATCCTTGCCACCACAGGGAGCAAGTGAAGAGCTTTCAGAGCTGGAGAGATACAATCCCTGGGCTTGAGAACAAGGACAAGTCTTGCAGTCCTATTTTGGATTACTTGTAGTGGTTGGAGAGTAGAGACAGGCAGATTCAGAAAGAAACTTTTGCGTTAGTGCAGCCTATAGAGGAACAGAGCTCTAGAGATGGTGAGCTTCTGGTGGACAGTGAGGAGGAAGAATACCTTTGAGGAGGTGCAGCTGATAATTTGACTTCTTAGAGATGACAGAGACGTGATGAGAGAAGGCGAGGGTGGAGTTGAAGAGGACACCAAGGTTCTTAGCCCCACAGGTAGGAGCAGGAAGAGGGAGCTGGTGTTCCAATGAGGAGGATCTCAGTTTTACTGGCATTAAGGCAGAGATCATTAGCAGCACACCATTGCTGAATTGTGGCCAGACAGTCTGGTATGAGAGAAGGGGAAGAGACGGCTGAGTGGAGCCTGAAAGAGAGCTGGGTGTCATCCGAATAACACTGAAAGTTGGAGCAGAAAGTAGCGATGCAGTGGGCAAGCGGTGCTAGGTAGTGGTTGAAAAGCCAGGGAGAAAGGTTAGACCCCTGAGGAACACCACAAGTAGAGAGATGGAAGAGAGGAAAGATCCCAGTTGAACCCGAGAGGATCGTTCAGTGAGAAAGGAGGTCAGCCAGGTCAGGGCCTGATCAGCGATACACAGATTATCACAGATGCGATTGAGCAGGACGGCATAGTTGACCGTGTCAAAAGCAGAAGCAAGATGGAGGAGAATGAGGACAGAAGGAAGGTTAGAGTCAAGGTTAGAGAGCAGGTCTTCACAGATGTTTAGGAGAGCAGTCACCTTGCTTCTGGCAGCTCTGAAGCCAGACTGGTGGCTGTGGAGACAACCCACAGATTCAATGTGCAGATTAAGCTGGGAGATGGCCAGTTTTTCAAAGAGCTTACCCAGGAAATGAGTGATGGAGATCCGGCAATAGTTAGCCGGAGAGAAAGGATCAGCAGAGGGCTTCTTTAGAAGGGGGTGCACAAGGGAGTACTTGAGGGGGTAGGGGAAGGTTCTGGTGGAAAAGGAGTGATTGCAGAAATAGACCAAGGTTGGAGCAAGGGTCTGGATGAGCAGGGAAGAACCTGTTTTGATGAGGCTTTCATAGATCAGACTTGTCTAGAAACATCGCCTTGGGTGAATCGGGGAAAGGAGGAGAAAGGAGCAGGAGAGATGGCCACAGAAGGGCCAGCAGTAGTGGTGGAGTGAGTAGAGAAAAAAGGCTGGACAGGATGTCCTGAGTTTTAGTGATGATATGAGAAGCCAAGGCAGTACAGAGGGACTGTAAGGGAATAGAAGAGGTAGAGACTGAGGATTTCAACCATCCGCACGGGGAGTGTGCATTTGCCTGGGCTTTTTTGAAGTTTTTTTAATGAAAATTAATGATGGGAGATCGACCTCAGAAAATGTGTGGGTCTAATCTGCACACATGTTCCTCTGCTCACCGCACAAAAAACAGATAGTCAAGTGTGGGGACACTTAAAGACATTGTCCTATGATCGTCTGTTAAGACATCACTCAATCTTCCTCCTGTTTCCTTAAAGGAAGCTTCTTGTTCACCCTCTTATTTTATTTATGTATTGTTCGCTTGTTAGGTGCTTATACAGCAAATAACTTATGTTTCAAAGTGCCCACAGGGCAACAGGGAGGGAACATAGGATTGCAGTACAATTAAAAAAAAACAACAGAAAATACAGTGGGGGAAGAGACGGCCAAACCTACTATGCCGTGCAAGTATTCAGAATATTAAAGTGCAGCAAGGAAGAGGGCAGTGGGGTAGGTGCTGAGGCGTCCATGCTCACGGGTGAGCCACAGATGAAGTGCAAGGTATGGTAGGTGCTATGGGGCCAGGAGCCGCGTTGGGTGCAAAAGTGTGAGTCTCTAATGTGGAGGGTGTGCAAAGGTAATTGCTGAAGGCAGACAGAATCTGGTGAGATTGGGTGTGAATGGTCAGGGGCCCCCGAGGATGCATAAGGGTCCAAGACACCAATTGCAGCAACTGTGAGATTAGCAGAGGAGAAAAAGAGGAGAGTCTTGAGGTGCTTTTGGAAACTTAAGAAGGTCCTGCTCAAGACGTTGACGCTGTTCCAAAGGAGGGATCCAGCAGAGGAAAGCGAACACCCTCCTGCTCTCCGTTTAGTGAAACGCTTTACACACAGGGAGTTGGTTCCAGAGTTGTTGCGTCTAGAAACACTTGTGTACAGGCACGTTATAAATACCATATCATAACACAGAGGTCTAGAAGAAGAGTATTTTGTAAGAGTTGCAGATAGTGTGGTCCCCGCCCCTAGACAGTCTTGTGAATGATGCAGAGGGATTTGTATTTGATCCGTTCAGGTACCGGGAGCCAGTGGAGACTTTTTAGGGTAGTAGAGATGCAGCCCCTGGGCTAAAGGCCCAAGATAAATATTGCTGCTCTATTCTGGATTAGCTGAAGGGGTCACAGAGTGAAAGAAGGTAGATTGAGGAGGAGGCTGTTGCAGTAGTCAAATCTAGAGAGAACCAGGGCCCGGGAAACATTGAGCTTCTGGGGGAAAGTGAGAAATGGGAGAATTCCTTTGAGAAGGAAGAGTTGGAAGTGGGACTTCTTAGCAATGCCCTTAGTGTGAGGGAGAAAGGAGAGAGGTGTCAAATATGACTCCAAGGTTTCTGGCTTCAAATGAAGCAGCAGAGGGGAAGGCCCAAAGTGGAAGGCCAGAGAGAAGGGAAGGAGGAGGGAGCAGGGGTCCCAAGCAGGATGATCTCTGTTTTGCTGGCATTGAGGCAGAGATTGTTGGAATTGCACCAGGCCTGGATGGCAGATGGGCATCATGGGATGAAGAAAGGTGCGAGTGAGTCAGCAGGAAGTCTGAAAAAGAGTTGAGTGTTGTCTGCATAACATACGACGTTGGGGGAGAAGGAGGATATGAGGAGTGCCAGCTGAGCAAGGTAGATGTTAAAGAGCCAGGGGAAGAGGATAGATCCTTGTGGGACCCCACAGGTGGAGAAGGAAGTAGGAGAGGAGAAGGTGCCCAAGATGACATGGGACGAGCGATCAGTTAGGAAATAGGTCAGCCATTCCAGTGCCTGTTCCAAGATACCAAGGGTGTTGCAGAGCCATTGTATGAGGATGGAATGGTTGACAGTGTCAAAAGCAGAGGCGAGATCAAGTGAGACGAGGACAGCTGGGGAGTGGAGTCCAGGGATGTGAGCAGTTCTTCACGGGTGTTCACAAGAACAGTTTCCGTGCTTCTGGAATTTCATAATCCAGATTGCTGATCATGGAGACCACTGATGAGTTCAATGTGCGAGTTGAGTTGGAGCACGGCCAGCTTCGCCAGCAGTTTCTCCAGGAAGGGGGTGAGTGAAATAGGGCGGTAGTTGGATGGGCAGGTAGGGGCGGCTGACATTTTTTTTTTTGGAGAGGCTGCACAAGTGAGTGCTTGAAGGAGGAGGGGAAAGAACCAGCGTTGAAAGAGTGGTTGTAGAAATCAACAAGTGCAGTGGCAAGAGAGCCAATGTTGTTCTTGATGGTTCTGGATGAGCAGAGGGGGAACTTGTTTGCCAGAAGCCTTTATAGAGCGGACAACTCTGGTAACTTCTTCAAGTGTGACAGGGGTGAAGGAGGAGAAGGCAGAAGGAGGGTGAGTGGCCAAGGGAGGAAAGGGGGTGTTGGAATGGTCTTGGATTCCATATCCTCCCTTATTTGTCTATATAAATCTCCAATTCTTATCCCTATGGTCTTTCTATCTTCTTCTCTCCATGTTGGCAGTCCTGATGTTCTTTGCCATCCCCCACGAAACGGTTTTGACCCTCTCTCATCTTCCGCTTGTTCTTGAGTTCTATGAGTATTATAATCCTTTGGCACATATATTCAATCTCATCCTTCTATCCCCTACTTCTATTCCTTTCTTCCTCTCTTCTCCTTATTTCTTTTAACTAATCTTACTCTCGCCTTCTTTGTAACCTACGTGCTTTCAATCTTTGGGATTAGGCCTCTTTTTGTTTCTCTTCTAATCGCTCCTCTTTTCTCATCTCATACCTCTTCTGTTCTTCCCTTAACTTACATTCTTTATACCTTTCTTGTTTGTATTTTCTCTCGCTTTCTTTTCTCGCTCCTCCATTTCCTCTCTCTCGAACTACTTATCCTGCCTTTATCATCTAATTTAAGCAATATTTGTCCTCCCGTCCATTCACTCTGTATTATTGTCATGCCCATAGCCATGTCCTTTGCCCCCTTTCTGTTTCTCTACTTTGAGGAGGGATGGGGAAGCCTGCACCCCCCCGCCTACTAAATTCATGACAAGGAAGAAGGCCAGAAAACACTGCAATCACCCATTCTATTTCGGAATAATTCCTAGTGGACCCATGATTAACAAACACGTCGAGAGGTATCCCCTCTGCCAGCCATACCGACCAAGGGACATACAGATCTATCCATGCATGGATGAAGAGCCACAGGCTATGATTAGAGTCACCTGTATGGACAGCTTGGACTAAATCCCCAAGAAGCCATGTTGCTGACATCGTCTGAGACACCATGACATAGCAGCGTTAGACGTGAAGCACACGTGCCATCTGCACTTTGGGATACAAACACACACTCGAATACATGAATAACATGAGCGTTCAGTTCTATAGTTAGAGGACAGATACATATACATACTGTCATTGGTTTCATGATGTTTACCATTAGCCAAATGCAGCAATGCAGAAACCACAATGCACAAGAGATCCTGAGCAGAGCTTGCAGATGCTTTCACGTGATTAACCCTATGCAACTGCAGGAGCACCTATGGGACCTGACAGAGCCTAACAGTGTGACTAACCTATGTAAATGTGGTATAGCATGGACACTGAAGAAACTGCATTATAAGGTTTAGGAAATTCACAGCAGGCCTCAAGCCCCTGAGCAAAAGATGATCTGATCTGATTCAGGCTGGCCAGAGATCAACAAGTGTGAGGAAGGACCCGCAGCCAAGGTCAAGAGATACGGAAGACATTCCAATCCCCAGACAAAGGGACCAGCTGCAGAAAATACTAATAAATCCTCATAATTCAGAACTGCACAGCTCAAATTCGTGGTCTCTGAACACGTTACGTGGCCGAAGCAGACAATGGACAGCGATCAGCAGTGGGAAAGGAGAGCTGGTCCTAGGCAGCCAGACACGGACTGCAACAAGTCTGCAACAATATGTAACGCGTGTGGCGCCGGACAGGAGAGCACTCATATAAGCAAAGGTGGTACACACAAGTTACAATACAGATAAATAACCGTTCTCATTGCCTTGCAGAGGTACACAGTCAGCTGAGAACCTTTGCGGATCCCAGGCCTGGGTACTTCAGCTCTAGCCAATCAAAGCTTAGTGCCCTAGGGGTGGGTAGCAACGGGCAAAAACCAATGGTAAATCCACAACACTGCAACAATGTTACAGTTCGTGACTTGGGGGATGGAACAGGCCAGCCACCTGACATGCGAGGGCCAGTAGAATAACATCTATAATGTCCTATATAGGTAATAGAATACTCATTACCCAATCATTTGGGCTGATGGGTTTACTGGAGAGGGCCCCAAGTTGTGACAAAGTGCTTATGCCATCTGGAAGTAAAACCGGCCTGCGAGCCGAAGAAGAGCGAGATGTGCATGAATATTTCCTGTTCTTGTGCGGATTCCTGTTGGTTTGTATGTAATAGACCGGAGTTTGAACTTGCGGTTGACTGAGTCCTCCGTGTATCCTGGGGGAGGAGGTTGGGCCCTCCAAGTCTGCAGACTTTCAGTGTCCCTCTGGCATACCTGCGGGTCCGTCCCCAACAGCTTCTTCCTCCATCTCGGTTTGCTTTGTCTGTCTATTTTCTCATCATGCTGTTTACCTTCATCTCGTGTTACTATTTGTTTGCATTCTCTACTTGCGCTTTCCTCCACAGTGTCTTCCCTGCTGTAAGCACGGGGCTCATACTTTGGATTAACATAACCCGCTGCTGCCTTTAGTTCTCTTAAAGGATAAAGGCCTTTCTCTTTGGTTTTTACCTCTTGTTTTTCAAGTCCAAGGAAGAGGAGCCTAAGGCTTTACATCTTCCCCCTTATGCTGATAGAGCATCCACTCTTTCTCAGCTGATTGGTCTTTCTCACTCTGGTACTTTTTCCAGAGCTCTAATATTGCTAATCTTTTCTCTAATTTCTTTCCTTTCTAAGTGGCATGTAGATATGTCATCATATGATGCAATATTGTCTTCAATAACGAACCCTCTTGTGGCTATAACAAAGCCTTTTATTAGTCGTGCCTTTAACCCATTCAGAATGATACTTTCTGATTTTGGCCGTTTATCTGGGCAATGTTCTGTATAGGTGTAAAAGAGGTGCATCTTCCATGATGACAAGTCAATGCAGATTGTCAATACTTACCCTATCTTTGATTCTTCTTTCTGGATTTCTTAAGTATATACTTTTTGAGCAGGCACCATCAATCGCCACTCAAAATCAGGAAACCAAAATATTTTACATATGTTTTTAGGAAGACTTTTTTTCACCACTTCTCTTCTTGTTCCTTCATTAACACTTTTTAACAATAATTTTTATATCGTTCTTTGTTTTTTAGTATTTTACAGTTCTTTACTTTATTTATATATTCGTTTCATTTGATTTGAACCTTTTGATTTATGTCAATCTTTTGTTTTAAAAGATGTAAGAGAAAATCAATTTTAGTTATTTATTTTTACTATCGTGTTATATCTGTCAGTTTTAAGCATGTAAAATTACTTTATACAAAAACATTATTCACCATACACATGTGCATTTTTAAAATGTGTTCCCTTACGCATGTCTATTCCTTTCATAAATGTAACTCATCCCCTTTGTTAATTACTTCGCCTCGAAGTTTAATATTCATCCTTATTGGTTCTATGGCTCAGGAATCCTTGAACACTCTTTTATATGGAGTTTATGACGTGTATTCTTTCCGTCCCTAGCAGACCCATGAACCTGGGGTATCCCTTTGTCTTCTCTATACTTCCCCACAATCCTATATTATATATATATATATATATATATATATACATACACACATACCGCAATACAATCCCTCCCCCTATGTCTTTTACCACTATCTATAGTCTACTTACATCCGTTACTCAGCTTGAGTCCCTTAGCATAAACTCTTCCACAATCGGCCAGTGCACCTTCAGTCCGCGGGGTGCCTGCAGGGACCAGAGAGGAATTTCCTCAATGGGGAACCTGCCAGTCCAAATGTTGAACATGTGTTCTGTTTTACGCGCTGATCTCCACGGGAAACTCTGCGATCGTCTGGCTAGTAGTAGGAGCAGAAGATAGTCCAGGGTTCTGGATCCGGGCCTTGATCTAGATCGGTTAGACCTTTAACCATCCTCTGTTACCAAATGTGCTCTGGCACTTTTTGATGCGTACTTTGTGAGCTGGATGGAATTACAAGTGATGTATTGTAGGCCAAACAACCAGACAAACTCAAGGAAGATGTTCAAATACGGCTTTAATCTCAATGAAAGAAAGCAGGGCAATACAACAGCTATCATAAAAGATGTCTGCTCACTCACAATGTATTTTGTTTGTTTGCTCAAAGCTTATATACTTTTACATATGCCATTTATGACGCCATCCTACGTGGCATTTCCTATAAACCTATTGTCGGGGTAGGGGGATTTGATATGGGGAACAGGTCTACTCCTAGAATTATATAAGGCTTAGCATCTCATTGGCGGACCCTTGTCTGTAGGACACACCCTGAGCTACTACTACACATGTCAAATACTGATTATAACAGAGAATATGGCAGCGGACTACTAAATGCAACATTGTATGCAAAAGTGCATGGCAGGCTTTTCTGATTGGTTGACAATCCACTCCACCCTTGGACGTTTGGCCTGTATAGCAGCACGTCAGTGAAACGAAACCAAGGTGTTCGAGATGCATTAGCTCACTCTCTGTTTTCCCAATTAGTCCATCATCTCTCCGCAGCCTGGTCTTTAGCCAAGGTTTGCCATTTGTAGTCGACCTTGTAGTTTACACACTGTCCTGGAACATTCAAGCGAGTATTGGCACATTGTTATCTTCATTTGGGCCTACTGAATATCCTTTGTTTTGCTGACCACGAATTTGTCAATTTCAACAGTTTATTTACTGCTATTTGATTCAATTATGCTGGGTGTAATTGCTTCTCTTGGCCTCTAGCGGCTTGCTCACTATCTCATATGAACTTGATGCACTTTTGATTGTCCATCACTTGGCTTCTGTGAATGTTATTGTCCTTCCTAATCTTAACAGAAATATTTCTTACGCACATGGCCTGCTCGTTAGACTCCCTTTGTGCTGTCCATCATCTCTTGAAATGACATCCTTGGTATCAGGCCAAAGTACTCCTTTAATCTGCAAGGGTGAGCAGTTTCTTCATTGTGTCTTTATTTTGTAATCCTAGGCTCGTATTCAGAGGTAGCTGGGTTGAGTGACTTAAGCAGTCATCCATTTTCTTCCAATGGTTGTCCTAAACCTCTCTTATATGTCTTCTCTACATTGCGTTACGGAATATTTACAGTTATTGGTCTACACGTTACTTCATCTTCTTTATATCCAATATTACATTATCTTGAGGTATATGTTTCTCTTAGTACTTCGGTTACATCACCCTTAAGTACTTTTATATCGTTTCAACATAGGTTCACACCTCATCATTGTGACATCACCTTTTTGTCATCAGACTTCAATTTTAACATATATCCTAATTATCCATAGTCCTATTACGAGAGCTAGACAAGTGACATCCTTCATGATAGCATGCTTCCACAGCCTCAACCTGAAGATGCATCCTAAATGGCTTCTCAAGTCCATATCGTCTCTCAATCACTCAGCACGGTACACAAATCTTGCATGGATTCATACATGGGTTTCCAATTGTAGCTCTTCGTCTGCTATTCCAATAGGACCGTGGTGAGAGGGCGGGGACCAAGGAAAACGTTTGCACCTGCTCCTCTACAAGACCACACAACATAACTATGGTCTTGTGGCCAGAAGCCAGGCAGCAAGGCTTCCCTCTGCTTGCATCCATTTGGCGCAACCTTTGCTTTCTCGCCAAGCTCCACAAACACCAGGTAAGCCACTACCCTTCCACCCTCTTGGCCCCATGTTCATCTCCCTCCCTTTCATCTGTGGTGCCTGCCTCACCTTTTCTGTTTTACATCCCGTGCTACCCACCTCCCTCTGCTTGCCCTTCCCTATGTGGATAGGCCAGTTGCCATGGTCTCATGACCAGAAGCTCCCTCTTCACGGATCCACCCTGGACAGCCATGCCCAGGAAATCGGCAAAGGGGTCAAAGCAAGGGACAGCTCCGTCTGGGCAGCCCTTCTCACTGTTCGCCTGTGGACAACCAACAAAGCACCCTGCAGCTATATCTTAGGTAAGGTGACAAGGGCAGTGAACACAGCCATTACTGTGCTCAACTAAAACCTGGCTCTGTGGCCTTAGGTTGACGTAGGGCCACATGGGTGCAATCGATGGAAATAAGCACTTTAGGGAAGTGCGCCACCCCGTAGAAGTCCTGGACCACAGCCTGCCTTTCTGCGGGTGTTCTGGGCATGTATATATGCCTGCGGAATGAGGGCCGTGCAGTCATGATTGCCAACACCTGGTTTAGGCAGCGTGACTGTGTGGCCTGTGGAATGCCCCCGACAATGGCAGTTGTCCGCTGAAATGACCCACTGGCCAAGAAATGCAGTACATTGAGCACCTTTTGCAAGGGGCTCAGTGCTTGGGAGCACACAATATGAGGTGGAAACCTATACCTCCCATAGACCTGGTCATCAGGCATCCCAAAAAGGCTGGTCCTGGGTAAAATGGCAGACGTGTTTCCAATTAGCATGTCTTTTTCCACGCGCAGGAGAGCACTGTTCAATTCCATGAATACATGTGGGCGTTGCAAGTTTTTAACTTTTTAATATTTACGTAACGCCCACATTTACGCTTGTTCCCCATTCCAAGTGTTCCTCCCCCTTTTTAGGTGACTGCGCTAGCCGGTATGCGCCTTCGCTGGCCGTATCGCGTGAGGCATTTGTGGTGTTGCAGTGACATGTTGGACCCACGTGGATTCAGCGCAAGTGTCCGGTAAGCTATGTGCCATGAATCAACAAACGGGCGCTTGCGCGCGTTTTGTACGCAAGTGCCCGTTTTTCAGCGCTATTCTATTCTATGACTCAGGCCCAAAGTGTGCTGGACTTCCTTTAGGAGGAGGTGGGACCTGTCTAGACTGCCCTGAACCCATTCTCTCGGGGTAAGACAAGGTATGGCTTATTGTGGATCCAGGTAGTTCCTAACTGTCTGCATTGTGACGCCATTGCGTCACCTGGCTGGTTGCGTGGGTACGGCTCATCAGTTTAACCGCTCTGCTACGTCCATTCAGAGACTCATGCATCACACCCACCTGATCAGATTCAGAGGACTGCTGGTTTACAGCCTATATCCCCGAATGCAGAGCAGTAGTCAGCTTTTCAGAGACACAAGTGGGCAAGCATCAAAGGCAAGACACATCTGTAGAAACAAAGCCCATTTCAGTTCCCTACTAGGAAAGAGAAGTGTGTGAAATAAAAAGCGGGAGTGCAACCGGAGATGCACATTTAGTGCTTCACATACCAAGGTGGTGTTTTAAGACAAGAATCATAGGGCTTTCATCAAAAATATTTTGTTTTCTTTTATACAGAACACATTTGTCCTAATCGATACGCAGGTCTCATTTCTTTTCATATCAGTAGGGAGCATGGATGTAACCCCTCAACGCTCACACCAGAAAAAAAAACAATCCACTAAGGAAAAAGGCAGAGCACACCTGTTGGAAGGAGAAGAAGGTTTATTCTCATAAAAATAAAAGTATGCGCAAGCAAAGAACTCTGCAGCCACGCAGCGCTCTGAAGAAAGCAGCATAGCCTATGGGTTTTAAGGTTACACTGCTTCACAGATCGCGTACATTGCATAAGGTTACAAATTCAGGTATTTGGTTGGTGTGACCCTATACACATATAGCCTGCTCAATATGGGATGCGAGGGGATTGGCCCCAGCATCTTCTGTCCTTCTTCCACATGGGGGTCTTCTTCTTTCGTCATACAGTACAAAGAAGCCAATTGGGGATTTAGTTACACAATGCATTATTTCGAAGCTCTACAGGAGGTCTTCGGGCTCGTCAGTGTACTCAAATGTTTGTGTCTGGGGGTCGGGGGTCTCAGCCGCTATAACTTGCACTTGCGCATTCTCAATGTCACTGGGCCTAGTAAGATCGCTGTTTTGTTCTCCCCTGTTTCCCTCCCTTGCCTTGTCGCGCTCTGAAACACTTGTGGACGAGTGCGATAGAAATAAAATATCAATCAAAAAACTCAGATCTAGACTGGCGAAGGTCTAAAGCCCTCACACCCCCCCCCCCTCCTTCTCATGGAATAGTGTTTCAAAGATGTAGTCTGGCCCTGTCTTGGCCTTGCAGGGCACATTCCTTCTCGGTTGCATGCACTATTGATAAGGCACAACAAAAAACTGTGTATGTGTGAAATTAACCATCTGCAGAACTGCCAGGGCTGTGAGCAACGGATGCATGCACACCATTCTAACCCTGGGTACTGACTAAGCGTGCTGGAATCATAACACTAGGCCTCAATTTCAAGATGGTGTCTAAATTCTAAAATGGAGTTTCATTATACACGCAATGCTAACACTGAAACCCGCTATATTTATACTACAATCAACTTCTGTGGGTGCCCCCCCTACCTCCCCCAATCCCTACATTCTCCTAGTTCACACACAGCATCCCCTTCTACAATCACCTCGTCCTTAATCGCAGAGGAGCCTGGGACTTCTGCCCCTCCTTCGCAACAGACGCACTTCATTTACACTACGGTGGCCAACCACTTATTTCTTTATTCAGATAAACAGCCCTATATGCAGGGTACTTTCCCTCCGGCATGCTTGGATAATCACAACAGGTTCCAACTTCCGGTTTCAATTTTCAAATTTCAGAGACAAACATTGACCACCCCCCCACTTCAGAGACCACAATACAAGACATGACAATACATTGACAATTACCTGTGTTCACCAGTCCACAATATTTTTCAGTTCGCTCTTTTTGATGCACCTGCTCTGTATGACCTCCTCGAGTCTCTGGGCGCTCCAGCCAGCTCTCCCCTCTGACAAAATCCTCTCTTCTGGGACCATGGGGAGCATTGGGAAGTGCACCCGGCAGCTGTTAGACGTGGCCGCAGAGCAGCAGGAATCAGACATCTTACAGCACCAATATTCTCATGATCACTTAAGACTCCGGTGGATTGGTGAACACTATTAGTAAAAGGCAGTGACAGCACAGAACCAATAGCAAACCAAGACTCAAATTCAGAAGTGCACCCTTCCCTATGTGCACAGTCCTCTTATACCCAACAGAACACATGCTTTCCAATGGAAGGGGTGGTCCCAACAGGTCATGGTCGCATACTTAATTCCTCCTGCTACCAGAGAACAAAGCCTCATAACGCCCTTTGACACCAGCTGCACTCTCTCATGTAAGCCAGTGTTAAATGTTAACCTGTCGTAACTCAGTCACAGTGAATATACTCCTTAAAGATTGCCATACGCTTTGAAGCAGGTGAGAGCATTAGCATTATGCCTAGAACAGGCTTGCATATGCCAAAAGAGAAACGGGTCAGAAGCGAGAGATGAGAAGGCAAGTATTCCAGCAAGCTAGGCGAGAGGCATTCATTACAAATAAATGTGCAGTACATCCTACAGTCATCACTTTGCCTAAGCAAGAAACTGTGCTTAAACATGGCAGGTTACAGGGCCTATTCACCATAATACTGCAGTAACAGGTAAGCGTAGTACATACAATTTTAATTTCCCAATTTTACTGCCACAGATTAATCACAAAGTGAGCGTTCCCAAATACATGAAAACAAGACTATGGGACGAAAATGTTGTTGCCCTAATAATGGCTATTCGCGTTCAGATAGCATCCCCAGTGAAGGAGTGTTTAGGCATTACCCAAGGGAAGCAGATATTTGTTGGGGCCTTTTACCACAGAAAGAATTTGTATTTTGTATTTGTATTCTTATTGTTCTTTATATAGCGCCTTTATCCAAAGCGCTTTACATAAGAGATCAACAGTACCTCAGAACAGTGGAGCAAAACATGGATTGCATAGTAGATCAACAATACACAAGAACAGTGGAGCAAAACATGGATCAGGTACAGGCGGTAACAATCAGGGTACTGAAGCAGGTGAGTTTTTAAGGAGCAATGGAACAGAGAGTAAGAAATAATAGAGCGAAGGGACAGAGGGAGCAAGTTCCAGTGAAGAGGGGCGAGGAGCTGAAAGGAGCGAAAGCGGGATTGGGCGCAGGGAGGACGGGGAACGGTCAGTCTAAAGAGATCTGAGGAGCGGAGAGAACAAGAGGGAGAGTAGAATGAAAGGAGGGATGCAACATAGTCAGGGGCCAGTCCGTATAGAGATTTGAACACTAGGCAAAGAAAGTTGCATTTAAGTTGAGAGTGTAAAGGCAACCAGCGAAGAATTAACAAGGCCATCATTCACCTTGCAAGAGGAAAAGCACCCAGACCCAGGCCAAACAGGATTCCTTCAAGCATGATCAAGAGTGGTGGGTCGAGCTATTCAAATCCTTTTTCCCTGCTTTTGTAATAAGTGGTATCTATCAGACGTCTTGGCCAAACTTATTGTACATTTGTATAAAAAAGACCCTAACAATAAGCCATCGTCATATAGGCCTATTCGTGTAATCGAAATCTACTAAGATCTTTAGCCATATTATACTTACGGAGCCTAATAAATGCCAAAGTCATTCTGAATATTGCCCAGGGAGGCTTCAGACCAGGCCTCTCAACAGGGGGGTCAAGCATTTAGTATGACGCATCTGTCACATATGTATACCTTTGCTATGAAATCATACCTATATTTCTGGACTTTTCCTCCGCATTTGATCTTTTACTAATAGGGGGATTTGAAGAAATGAAGAGAAAATGGGCAGGGAAAATAAAATAAATCTGTCAAACAACATTATGACCCTTTATTCAAAGACCTGTATGCTGGTGCGTTTTGGTTGCAATGGCAAACTCGCTCGTACCGAGACCATGAGAATCCGGAGGAGTTAAAACGAGGCTGTTTGCTTGCTTCAGGTTTGTTCTGCTTGTAAATAAATGACATGGGGCCTCAATACGAGTCCGGCTCGGTAGCCGTGCCGGAAGAACCGGCAGGCTGCAGCCGGACTCTGAATGAATTACCGCCTCCGTGATTGACGGAATCACCAGGGGCATTACCACCCCGCTGACTCAGTAATTCCAGAGGCGTAATTACGTAAATCCCCATTCCCATAGGGCTCCATGGGGATGAGGACAATGGAAACACTGGCACTGTAAATAACGGTGCTGGTGTTTCTATTTCCGTCTGCAGGCGGGTGGTGTTACTACCGTCAGGTCAGACCTGGCGGGAGTGACACCACCCACCTGCAGAACTCTTAGTCTGCCAGTCCGGAGGCAACGGTGGCGGCAGGTTTACCCGCTGCCACCGTTGTTTCCGGACCGACAGGCTTGTAAATGAGGCCCATGCTCTCAGAGGTTTTAGTTGCATGGCGAGACATACCATATATGGCTGGAAAACCTATTCCCATGTTGCTCTATACCGATGACTTGGCCCTTACTGCCAAGACCCCTAAAGCCTTAAAAGCTATATTGAATGCAGTATCAAACTACTGAAAATTAAATTCCTTAATCCTTAGCAAGGCCAAGTTGAAAAGAATTGTCAAACAGAGGAGTAAGGATAAATATCACTTCGCATTGCATGGCGATGCAATCAAGCAAGTAGATTCCTACACATATCTAGAAGTCACGTGATAAGCAAACCTGCCTGGAAACCTCATCACATCAGCTCTGAGAAAGGAAAAAAAGTAGCAACAAGATCTTACAATTTTTTTTTTAAAAGGAAGCAAACAACCATATCGGGCCAGTAGAGACTGTATTGCAAACAGTATCTTCAGTAACTGTTGCCTATGGATATGAAATATAGGGCCTGTATAGAAATACCACCAGATTCAGAATCTGTGATAAAATTCTCAAGAAAGCTCCAGGCTTTACAAGCATATATATATTTTAATTACAGCAAAGAAGGATGGTAAACACAAGACTAACGACAAATAATCTTGTGGACAAGTCTTGGAATATACAAATTTACAGGAAACAAATGATGGAAGATGGGACATGGAAGGGATTCTGAATCAAACCCTAGAAAGTATCTGCTCACAGCTCACAAAACTGAACGCAAAGCAATACTGTTGTACTCTACTTTTACTTTATTCAATTTATAACGCGCAACCAAGGACCCTGAGGCTTACGGGCGCACATAGAAGAAAAACAAAAACACATATACAAGAGTCATGTCCTGGGGGAGAAGAGGAGGCAGTCCTCTACACTAAACTGGGGTCAGCAAATCAGGTTTGCCCTTTTTTCTGCTTTTATCTGCAAGCTGCAGTGGATTGCATTTCTATAAGGTCATGGCCTTACTGGATTTACAGGCCTGCGCCTTCAATAGTGTTATTAGATCTGAGAGACCTTACATTGGGTTTCTCAGACAGCACCTCGCTCAAGTAAACCGGCATGGATCCAGCACAACATTTGTGAGTGATTAAAAGCAAACAGCACTGAATCCTAGCCTCAACAGGCAGCAAATGTAGACCACGTCTTGCTTCAGAGACGTGGTCTTTCCACTTAAGACCCGTAACCACTCTAACCGCACTATTCTGAATAACTTGGAGACAGTTGCATTCCGATTTCAGAATGCCAACTAGGAGACTGCTGCAATAGTCGATCTTGGAACCCACAATGGCCCTTGCAATTATTTCAGAGTTCTTCTGAGAAATGAATGGCCAGAGGTGAGCTAGCAGCTTTATATAGTAGGCTGATGAGGAGACCAGACTGCTAACCTGAGCGTTCAGGTCAAGTACTATACCTAGTGTTCTCACTAACCCTTGTATTCTGGTCCCAATTTCTTTATTTTATTCTGAGTACCTACTACCATGAGTTCAGTATACCTTGTTAATAGTGCGTTCATCCTCTAGATGTGAGCCTGTTAGTGGGATGAGTGTCATCCGCATTGCTCGTAAAGGCCACACCATTATTTCGAGAAGGTCACAAAAAGGTACCATAAAATCATTATAAAGGGATGGTGACAAACAAGCTCCCTTGGGTATACCATACGCCAATACAATTAGCATAGTTTCTAAATCTCTTCTGCACACTCTACACTGTCCATCACCCAAATAAGAGTTGATCCACAAGTGAACCACTTCCTTCAAGCTGGTAACTAAGAGTGTTCTACAAGGTCAAAATTCACAGACAAATCTAGCAGAATCAGTAAAGCAGCTTAGCCTTTGTCCATGGAATCAAGTAACCTCGACTTAAGGTCCAAAAATGCTGTTTTGTCCCATGCCGACGCCTAAAACCTGATTGCCATTTGTTTAGAAACGTATGTTCATTCAAATGAGCGGATATCTGAACATGAGCCACATGATCTGAAAAGCTTTATAAGAAACAGTGTGATGGTAATCGGTCGGTAGTTGGTAGCTGTTTTCGGACACAATGATCTTATAGTTGGGGGATTGACCCACAAGATCAATTGAGGCTGGTCAGATATTTATAGTTAAAATTAGCACCACCAAACTATAGATTCCTTTATGCTCTGACAAGAACAGACAGCCTGGCATTAGGTAAACAGGAGATGGAGCCACTCTACTGACTCCACCTTCTAATGTTTGGCGAGTGGATGCAGAGACCCTACAAATGTATGCCACAATGCCTAGGATATAGCTTTTAAAGCTCTAAAAAAGTATCCCCCAGTAGAAACGGAAGGTCTGTTGGACAATGAAAATACAGCAAAGACACTCATCTTGGAGAACTTTGACCACGGCATCACCAGGTTGACTGCTGCTTTTTGAGAAAGTACTTGCGGGGGGGGGGGAAAGATTTGTCGGGCTGCGAGGGCGGGATTGACAAGTGACTCTCCCATGACTAACGACTATCAAGCGTGCTGATGTAACAGGGTCATAGATCATGCAAATAAGTGATCTCGACTAGTTGGTCCCACCAGTCCAAGGGTTGAAGCATTGCAGAGGGCCTTTTGCAGATCAGGTAGTCCGGCAGGGCTTCACCGGGCCAAAGGCAGGAAGGGATGCCAGGCCTCTTTGGTAATCGTCCAGGGATCTTTACTAGTCTACTCTTTTACAAAGGATACTTTGCTCCAATGCTGATCTGATTCACTGCAGGAGTCCTCTTCTTACCCCAAATCCTGCTGGAAGTAAATCCAAGCCCACCAATTGTAAGGATCTGCGCCATTCAAAGAGCCAGCAGTGGTCCAGTCAGGGACCACCGTGGGTTTCACTCATGCCCCACACCTAGACTTTCAGGCACCCCAATTGAGGAATGGGACCAGTCAACCCACTCACTTACTGGGTCCACACACAAATGGCATGCATAAGCCCGCACAAACAGTAGTTTTCCCGTGCAAATGCATGACCACATTATGGAGTTCTTGACCTGATAAGGCAGGAAGTTCAAGAAACAATATGGCGACAGGACAAACGGAAAATCTCATCGCATGGCCATTTTAGGGCACTAGCTACATTTAGTTGCCGACACGATGAACGACAGACAATGTGCACACTAAAAGTACTGCAAAAACGTAACTGCTGCCACCAGCTTGTCTTTAGGCACATTTAAAAGTAACCAAAAATCCCCAGCGTAAAAGTCAATACTAAAGTATCCCTACTGCACTGTATTGTAAGATTCTGTGTGCACTGTTAGAAAAGTTACCCAAACAGGTAAATAGACAAAAGGGAAACAGTTTTGCAGTTAGGATAGTCTGAAGGACTGATGAGTTTCCCCAGCAAGAGGGCATGGGATGGGAGCCTTGGAAAAATTCTGGACATGTTCAAAATCAAAAGGTTTGGGGGTCCATAGAATATGAAGGAAAAGTTTCCTAAAAGAGAAAACGTTCCTAACGATGAGGTGAAGCAGTAACTGGAGAAATCTGCCGGGAGAACCCTGGGGAGGGGAACAATGGGAGGGATAGGCGGATGCTGGGAGTCCCAATGAGAAAAAGAAGGCAGAACATGCATCTTTTAGATCCACAGTAGTCATCTAAATGCCTGGCTAGCGGATGCTGGGAGTCCCAATGAGAGAAAGAAGGCAGAACATGCATCTTTTAGATCCACAGTAGTCATATAAATGCCTGGAAGGCGGATGCTGGGAGTCCCAATAAGAGAAAGAAGGCAGAACATGCATCTTTTAGATCCACAGTAGTCATCTAAATGCCTGGATGGTGGATGCTGGGAGTCCCAATGAGAGAAAGAAGGCATAACATGCATCTTTCAGATCCACAGTAGTCATAGACATGCCTGGATGGCGGATGCTGGGAGTCCCAATAAGAGAAAGAAGGCAGAACATGCATCTTTTAGATCCACAGTAGTCATAGAAATGCCTGGATGGCGGATGCTGGGAGTCCCAATGAGAGAAAGAAGGCATAACATGCATCTTTTAGATCCACAGTAGTCATCTAAATGCCTGGATGGTGGATGCTGGGAGTCCCAACGAGAGAAAGACGGCATAACCTGCATCTTTCAGATCCACAGTAGTCATAGACATGCCTGGATGGCGGATGCTGGGAGTCCCAATAAGAGAAAGAAGGCAGAACATGCATCTTTTAGATCCACAGTAGTCATAGAAATGCCTGGATGGCGGATGCTGGGAGTCCCAATGAGAGAAAGAAGGCATAACATGCATCTTTTAGATCCACAGTAGTCATCTAAATGCCTGGATGGTGGATGCTGGGAGTCCCAACGAGAGAAAGACGGCATAACCTGCATCTTTTAGATCCACAGTAGTCATAGACATGCCTAGATGGTGGATGCTGGGAGTCCCAACGAGAGAAAGAAGGCATAACATGCATCTTTCAGATCCACAGTATTCATCCACCAGGACAGCCCAGAATGCACTGTGAATGTCACCTAGGCTGAATCTGAATACATTGTCACTTCCTTTCCCCTGATGTGCTCCAATGCCAGTATTAATGCCACTAATTCTACAGCCTGTGCTGAGTAATGCAATGGCAATCGTGCGGCGACTACTACCTCACTTCACCCGTCCTCCCATAGTCTCACTACTGCTGCCCCAGTGTGCCTTACCCCATCTGGCTGGTCAATTGTCGAAAGCCTATCAATATAGAGCACGTCCCCCCCCCTCAAGTGTGTCCTCCTGTACCTTGCGAGTGTCACTGAATTCTTCTCGGTTCGCTGTGCAGTCATGTGCATAGTCACCCACTTCTAGAACGTGGGTGAGAAATGTCACCAGGTTGACAAGTTTGCATCTCACAACCTTGAGAGCTGGCTTGGATAATAACTCCTACACTGTTGCTCTTTGAGTTGCCAGTATGCTCTTGGGTCTTTCCAGAAGAGAGCATGCTCCACAGAGAGTGGTGCTGCATCCCATGGTAATACTTTCAGACTTTTCCACTGTGAATGCGGCTTAAGCCAAAGGTTGTTCGCATGGATAATGTCCTCTCATAACTGGGTCTAACTTCCCACTGTAGTAGGCTAGTGGCTTGTGCCCCAAGTTGCTCTTCTGTGCCAGTACTGCTGTCATCACTGTTCCATCGGAGTCTGAGAACAAAAATAATTCCTTTTGATATTCTGGGATCCCCAACGCTGAAGCAGTGCAGATTGCTTCCTTCAGCTCATTAAATGCCTCTGTCATCTCCTCGCCTCCTCCTCTGCCCTCTTCCTTTGGCTCTTCTGTGGCCACTTCTGCTCCCTCCTTTTCTGCCTTTCCTCTGTTCTCCCCCAGATAATGTTTCTAGACAAGCCCGATCTATGTTCTTCTTCGCCGCCTCCTGCTTCTACTCCTCGCTCTTCCTCTGGCTCTTCTGTGGCCACCTCTCTTCCCTCCTTCTCTGCCTTTCCCTTGTTCTCCCCAGACGAGGTTTCTAGACAAGTCTTATCTATGAAAGTCTCGTCAAAATAAGTTCTCCCCTGCTCCTCTAAAACCATCAAGGACCACATTGACACTGTGGCTCCTGCTTTGGCTGGCTTCTGCAACCACCCCTTCGCCACTGGAGTCTTCCATTCCCCCCTGAAGCATTCCCTTGTGCACCTTCTCAGCCGACACTTCTTGCCCTGCTAAATACCACCCAATCTCCATTACTCCTTTCATGTGCAAACTCCTGGAAAAGTTGCCCATCTCCCAGCTTAATCTTCACACTGAATCGGTTGGTTGTCTCCATGACCATCAGCCTGGCTTCAGAGCTGCCAGAAGCACGGAAACTGTTCTCCTGAACATCTGTGAAGGCCTGCTCTCCAACCATTCAAATACCCCCTATGTCCTCATCCTACTTGATCTCTCTTCTGCCTTTGACATGGTCAACCATGCCATCCTGCTCAACCGTCTCCGTGATAACCTGGGTATCACCAATCATACCCGGGCTTGACTGACCTCTTTCCTCACTGATCAACCCTCCCAGGTCCAACTTGGGTCCTTCCTCTCCTCCATCTCTACCTGTGGTGTTCCCCAAGGTTCTAACCTCTCTCCCAGGCTGTTCAACCAATACCTGGCACTTCTTGCCCACCACATTGTCGCTTTCTGCCCCAATTTACAGTGCTATGCAGACGACACTCGGCTCATTTTCAGGCTCTATTTCGCCAACTCTTCTCCTTCTCTCATCTCTGACCGTCTGTCCGCTATCCAGGAGTGGTGTGCTGCCAATGATCTCTGCCTTAATACCAGTAAGACTGAGATTCTCCTCATTGGCACACCTGCTCCCACCTTTCCTGTCACTCTCTGGCCGGGCCCCTCTTGCTTCTCCCATCTGAGAGGCTAAAAACCTCAGGGTCATCTTTGACTCCACACTCTCCTTCTCTCCTCACATCTCCAATGTCTCTAAGAAGTCACACTACCAGCTGCATCTCCTCAGAGGTATTCTTCCTTTCCTCTCCTTCCCCCCGAAGCTTGCTGTCTCCAAAGCTCTGGTTCTACTACTGCAATAGTCTCTTTCTAAATCTGCCTGCTTCTACTCTCTGCAACTCATCCAGAACAGGACTGCAAGACTTGTCCTTTGCCTCAAGCCCAGGGATCGTATCTCTCCAGAACTGAAATCGCTGCACTGGCTCCCAGTGGCTGAGAGGATTAAGTTCAAAGCCCTCTGTATTGTCCACAAGGTCTACTGGGGTCTGGGACCTCAATACCTTCAACTTTCACTTCCTAAATATATTCCTTCTCGAGGTCTTCGCTCATCCACCTCCCCTCCCTCAGGGTCAGTCGCTTCTCCAAGCAACGACTTGGTGGTAGATCTCTTTCTTCGCTGGGTCCTCCCTCTGGAACAGCCTCTCTAAAACCTGAGGAGAACCATCTCCGGTTCCGTAAGCACCTCAAGACCTTCCTCTTTGCTTCTGCTTTATTCCATCCTCTCCCCTGCTGAACTCCAGACTGAAACTGCACTGGTCACCTGGCTACCCTCTGATCTCGGGCTGAGATCCCCTCCCCTGCGAGCTGCACACTTGCATTGCCTCCCGGGCATCCCCTGAACTTGGGGGCTTTTTCTGTATCCCTACAGTCCCCACCAGTTGATGTCTGCACGTACCCCTACACTTGCCACAAGCTGGCCGTACTTTACCCATTTAGTAAACAATTCACATATTTGATGTCTATAATTCAAAGGCTCATCTAACATCTGTAACCTCACCATTAGCAACTGTTCCAAAGATCTATATCTCCTAAATTCTCTATTATTCAGGCCATAACAATTGACCAACTCATCAAAAGGAGCCATCATTCCTTCTCTCCAAACATCTCCTATTCTCAAAATACCCTTAGCCCAAGCTCTCCAATTAAGCATTTTATTTTCAATTTGCAGACCTGGATTCAGCCAAATTGATGCCGAATCATGAAAAAACAAGGATTGTCCACATCCTTCAATCCAAGAAACAAGAGCAGCTTTCGAAACCACCATTGTTTCCAGTTTTGTCCCAGAGTTTGGTAACCTTCCACAGGCATATAAACAACTTACAGGAAAGGGATATAACCGCTCCCGCTCCATCATAAGCCAGTAAGGATTCGAAATCCCTCTTTCTCCAAAATAATAGGATGCTTTTTTTTAATAGAAAACCCTTATAATAATTTTCTAACTCAGGGCAGCCAAAACCCCCATCTTTAACCTTACGTATCATAAGAAATCGTGGAATTTTTGGCCTATTCCCCTTCCCCCACAAGAAATCCATAAAGAATCCAACAATGCTCTTGAGCACCTTCTTGGTAAACCTAAGGGGCAGAGACTGAATGCAATATAAAACTTTAGGCAATAACATTTTTATAGCATTGACTTTAGCCCAGATGCCCATAGGCAACCTATCCCATCGTTGTATATCCTTAATGAGTACTTCTTTCAATTTCTCCACATTTTATTGAACTATTCTTTTAATATCACATACCAAATGAATACCTAAATATTTCACAGAGGCTTCAGCCCACTGACATTCCCAGTCTAACGATCTTCCATTTAGCGGATCTACCTTTAGCAGAAAAACCACAGTTTTCCCCCAGTTCACCTTATACCAAGATAATTCCCCTACTTCCTGCAACATGACCCTTAGTAACGGCCCCCCTACCTCCGGATTTGTCAGAACCACTGTCAGATCATCAGTATAAGCTAAAACTTTCACCTCCCCTTCCCTTAATTTCCATCCACAAATATTCTGTTCCTGTCTAAGATATATTAATAATGGTCAAGAACTAAATTAAACAAGGGTGAAAGCGGACAACCTTGTCTAGTTCCTCTGTATAACCAAAAAGCTGGAGATAAAATATCATTAACCCAGATTTTTGCCGAAATGTTAAATTGCAAAGCACCTATTGCATTCAAGAATTGTGGACCAAAACCCATCCGAAGTAATGTAAAATTAAACGACCAATTCACACAATCTAATGCTTTTTCAGCATCAAAGACAAGAAGTACTTCCTCCGCCTTTTCACGAGATAAACCTATTATATTTAATAACGTCCTGATGTTGTCATATCCATGTCTCTTATCCATAAACCCTACTTGCGAACTATCTATTAAATCACCTAAATACTTTTGTAGCCGTGTAGCCATAATGTTTGAAAAAAATCTTTACATCCACGTTCAGTAGAGAAATAGGGCAGTAATTAGCACATTTTGAAGAATCCTTTCCCTGTTTAGCAATTAATGTGATCATCGCCTCCTGCATAGAGGCACATAATACTCCATCAGAAAGAAACCGGTTAAATAAAACACATAATTTAGGCACCAAAATCAAAGGATCTATAGAACTCAACAGGTAGTCCATCTGAACCTGGAGATTTACCCAAATTCAGTTGATGAATAGCATCTCCTATTTCAGTTTCTGAAATCTGAGCATCAAGTGCTTCTCTACCTTCTTCCGAGAGGCAGGGGATTTCAATTTTGTCAAAAAATGTGTTCAGTTTATCTTCCTCAATCTGTGACGCCTCCGAATAAAGAGTAGTATAAAACAATCTAAAGCTCACAAATATCTGCACTTTTAATCTTTAACCCCCCTGTTTCATCCGCAATCTTCTGTATAAACGATCTCTCTGACAAGCTCTTCAATTTCCTAGCCAACAGACTTCCTCCCTTATCCCACTCCTCCCAACATTTCTGTCTCATAAAATAGAACCCTTTCTCTGCCTGCTCATCCAAAGTATTATTCAATCTTTCCTTAACACTTTCCATCTTTAACCTATCTGCACTTTCACCAGACTAAGCATATTTTTTCTGCAAATTCTTAAGATCAAATTCCAAATTTGTAAACTTCACCTCACCTTCCCTTCTCACCATAGTCGTCCAATTGATCAATTCTCCACGTATAGTTGCTTTGAAAGCATCCCACACCACCAAACAGTCCGCAGAACCTTCATTATCCTCAAACAAATGAGCAATGGAAGCATTAATTGCATCACATACTTTCTCTTCTTGTAAAATAAATGTTTTAAGCCTCCATTTAATATTGATGGGTCTGAACATGGTCCGTTTCATAATCAAATTCACCAATGAATGATCAGAAAGGCATTGTTCCCCTATTTCCACAATAACCAATACATCACCCAATCTCTCTGAAACCAATAAATAATCCAATCTTGAATGAGAATTATGGACAGGAGAAAAAAAAATCCCATCTCAGCTGGATGTAACATTCTCCAACTATCAACCAAGGCACAAGTATCAATAAAATCACGAAAAGCACCACTCAATCTATGACCCGCAAACCGGCACATTGATAGCCTATCTAAAGTGGCATCTAAAATACAATTAAAAACACCTCCAAGAATAATATGTTCACCATTCATGTTTCTTAAAGAAGCCTTCAACTCAAAGAAACTAATGCCATTAGAGCATGGACTATACACCGAGCCCAGAGTCAACACTTTCCCTTCAAATTTGACATCCACTAATAGAAAACGACCCTCAGCATCCATAAGTACATTCTCAACCACCATACCTAATGTCTTCCGAATTAATAAGCCTACTCCATTCAAATTGCTTGAATAACAATTTAACAAAACCTTCATAAATTTAGAGGCCCCATAAAACTTGTCCGTATTATCTGTCAGATGAGTCTCTTGTAAAAAAATTATATCCGCCTTCTCACGTCGCAATCGAACCATCACCTTTCTACCCTTCTTAGGGCAGTTAAGCCCTTTAACATTCCATGTGACAAATGTTAAAGATCCCATCCTAGGCAGTTGAAAAGCAAAACAAAAGAAGATCTATTGAATGCAACTCTTCATTGCTCCAATATGACATACATCTTGTATACATAGCTTATCAAGTTTCTTAAATAGGATGAGACTCAGAGAAAAAACATAGTAGAACATTGAATTCAACCCCCACATACACAATACACTCCACACATACACACAACATAAAACAAAGTCTAACCATTTGAATTGAAAATTGCCCATACCCAGGGCAATATGATGAATCACACAAATACCAACCTCTATTACTAAACTGCAACCCTAGAATCCCATGCCCAACTATTTTCACAAAAATATAACATCTCCCCTTATATTTTTTACTCAAGAAAATCCATAAAAAACAAATATATATGCTAAACCCCATCCATAGTCACACATTTTATCCCATGTTAATCAATATAGAACTCACAAAAATATACCCTCCCTTCATGCTATCCGTGCTACAGTTCAATCACACCATAAACTCTCATGAATGAACCTAAACCAATAAAATAAATGTTATACTAGCTTCATGCAGTAATGCATTCTACCAATAGTAAAAACATTTAACCCTCACACAATAAATCTGAAACAGTTAGTCGGCAGTTAATTCACCTCACTGTATAGATTTCCGCAAATTACAAATGTGTCTAAACCAGTGAGACAAGTGTGTATCAACGCAATAAACTCAGAAAAAAAAATGTTGTTTAAAGAATTACCACTACCCTTCAACTAACCTCTCCCTGAAGTCCTTCAAAGCACAGGTTTGACACAGAATTAGGCAATGTGACCTAAACGAATGTAAGTCTCATTGGCAGTAACTTAGTGCCTCAATAGTAAACGACCCTTATTAGCATCACATGAATGCAACAACGGAGAGGGAATGGGGATCAAAAATTACAATTTACATTCATCTACCATTTGTAAATATAAACAAGCCCAGACAGATGTCATAAAGACCTACAATAGCTGAATTGGAGATCAAAACGGGTTGAAAATTAACAGATCACTGTGAATTCAGCTATCCCCACACATATATTACAAACCATCAGTCAGTGTACATCTGGAAGTATTCCTACATCCGTCAATAAACCAGGACAGTGAGTTGCTAAGGAACCAAGGGTCACACAAGGTCTTTCAATCATCAGAAACGAATACAAGTCATCCTCCTGTTTAATTGAAGACAAACATCTTGTTATGCCATGCAATTCAATTTTCAGACTTTTTTAATACCATCTGAGTCTGCTCCAGCTTCAATTTTGTTGAGTTTTTTCCCATTTGTGTTCCAACACACAAATGTACAGATCACCATTAATCCAGACCACAGCGCCTTATAGGTGTCACTGTGAAGTTCATCACACCCATTAAAGCGTCTGCCATTCTATATTTTCAACATTGTCTGCATATATTTCCGACCAGACTACACGATGTGTGACGTGATTAAACTTGAAGCAACTCACAAAAATACTCGTTACATCTTCAATTAAAAAATAATAACACAAAATGTCATCATTCCTTCATATATCCTCACAGCCCACGATGAGCCCTGCACTAGCATATTTTTGCCAAGAGTTTATCTCGTAGATATAAAAATGTTACTTCCCCAGAGATTCACCCCCAGTAATCCTTGTTCGTTCTGTTTGACAATCTGCATATTCTCAAAGCTGTGTGCTGATGTCTTCTATAACAGAGCAGTTCATCCTCATTTACAGTTTATTCATGTTATTATCAGGGTATAATCCTCTAAGCACAACACGTCCGCAGACAATTATTTGAAGATCACCCTGCGTCCTTTCACAGGAAGGCTTAGACCCGTGGGTAGGCCCTGCATGTATTTCATAACTAGGACCACGCTCGACTCAATGAGGCTTTATTGCATTTTCACTCACAGACTTTGAAAACAAGAGTGCAGCTCTTATTCAGGCTTTCAACATGTATATAATGAAACAGAAAGGGCTCATTATTTCCTAGCACTGCTTCTTGTTTACATTGCAGCCCTCTTCTCCCTCCTACTCACGTTTCCTCCTCAAGTCATGCTGAATTCGTTGTCAGATGGGAAGAAAGCGTTCCCTTTCACTCGCACGGTGCACATGTCTGTATATGTGAGCTCTAATCAGAGAAGTTTGGAGTGGGCACTGAAAAGATTCCAAAGAAGAACGCCTTTTTTTGGTGGACTCGATGGAAAGCTGAATAAATACAACGTTCTGAAGAAACTAGCAGAGAAGCACCTATGCAGATGGAGAACGATGCCCAGTACAACCGTAGCTTCGAGATACTAGCCCCCCACCCTTGCAAGGGTGAAGACGGAGAGCGAAGTGGAGTCGCAAACCGTGTCGCGCTCTCCAGCGTGAACATCTCAGTGTACGGAAATTAGAATCTTTCACTCTCACCTCATTTAATCAAGATTACGTTCCGGTGTTGTATGCTATCCTGCCTCCCATGGTAGATTGTGGGAGGCAGTGTTCGGCAATCTTCGGAGTCACGCCCACTTGATGGCTACAGCCATACATGCAGCCCGAAATGAAAAGCTAATGTCATAGCCCGCCTACAGCCCGCCCTCCAACATCTCTGTTCAGGGATTGGCCAGTGATCTTCTTGTAACTCCACCCCTGTCCTCGGGCGTCGGTGCCATCATTTACATGGTTGTTCTGTATTTTCTTCTGTAGCAGTTGTTCACGGATTTTCGCAGTTTGCACGATATTTTCTCTGCTTCCAGGTAAACTCTGTCATTACTGTTATTGCTTGCATTTTGTAAAGATGGCCCATTTTGTAGGTGCCTTGGTGTTAGTTTTTGTCCGTGTTTTTTAGCTCCGCCCCTCTCCTCGAGCGCACGTGCCCAAAGTACTCAGGCAGCCGTGCTCACAGGGGTCAAGTCCTAAAGAAAGAAGTAGTGGGACTCATAAAAAATGCAATTGTATTCGACATCGCCAGAAATGAGCATATCAAGGTGAAAAATGCACAATACATTGAATTGGCTTTGCATATCCACCCAAATTGCACAGGACGAATGGCATTTCCCTTTCAAGAAATCAACATACAAAACCAAGAGAGGGTATTTTCTTCTAATAGTGTTTTTGAAAATGTTTAAAGGTGTGCATGTTTTAAACTTCAAGAACAAATACCAGTTTTCCCTAGAACATGCACTACTGAAATGGAACATATCAGCTTTAGTAGTTTGTTATTTTTCATAAGGTTTTATAGTGCAGTGGTGAAGTGTCCGCCCTGCGAACGTAAAGACTGGTTCTGAGCCCCGAGGTTCGTGTTAATTCCTAAATTCAAAGAATATACTCAATGTTGATACAAGAAACATAATGATTAAACCCATTTTCAAGCAATGCCGTTCGTAATAAGTGTAATCCTTAGCTTTTTAATGAATGTGGATGCACCGGTGTTGTATGATATTCTGCATCCCCATGGTAGCACTTTCTAATCCTCAAACAGTCAATATAAAGCAGTTTGACACCCACTTTAACTTTCTGTTCACTTTTTAAAATAACCTGTTTCATTCCCTCACCCTTTAAAATATTCATCCAGTCCACACACAACGTTTATGCTGAAGGCAGGGTATGGGTGTAAAGATGTAGTTCATTTAAGTGAGAAATCGGAAGGCTCACTTACGCATTACAACAACCCGTTACTTAACGTTCAACTTGGAGTAAATGTTTTACAACACACCATCTTTTCAGCTCTCCTTTTTCCCCAGCGCATTTGCTCTCACCATTAAATAGTTCAACTAGCCCAAAACATGTACACATGAAATTGCGAAGTGTTAAAGAAATCAGAAATACTTTTCATGGAAATTAAAACGTTTAGGGCAGTAGTCACAAGCTACTTTCCTTTGCAACATAATGTACCCTGGCATAACACGTGTGTGTGTGTATAATACGTTCTACAGTGTATGTGCCCCCTACTTTTCTGCCCAATATTAACGGAACAATGAATACAAAATGATCAGGTGCAGTTCGTTCAAGGGGAAAATTATGATGGAGTTTATTGCTGCCTTAAAATCTGGAGGCCAGGGAATACTCGATGCACTGGGAAAAGCCAAGAGGGATCATGAAGCTCTTAAGAAAGTCAACAGGTTCAGTGTAGCTGGAGATATTACATTCTTACTGCAAGAATCTCCCCTTCTCTAGTTTGCCTACCGTATTGATGTTTTGAAGACTTCCGTACACCACTTCCATCATTCTGCCATGGCGATGCAGAATATCATACAACACCCCCATGGCAGAACCCTGATGATTGTAACTACATACGTTGTACTGCATTTGCATGTGTTAGTCAGATCAAAGGCAGGGCATCGATCATTGGGAAGATCATGCACATCCCCCCACCAGGTCAGTTCCTAGCCAACTTGGTGACCAAGGCAAACTAGAATGCACATCCTCTGAATGGCAACAGTCACTCCCAAACTACATCTCTGTGTCACGCAATAAAACCCTCCTCAATATCCATGAATAGTTGCTAAATGAAGGAAGCTGGTTTCATTACATTGTAATTCAAGTACCTTACAGAATACATCTAATGTGAAAACAGCTGTTGCTATCCAAGTAAATGGTATTTCTGTCAGCTGCTTTTAGGGGATGCCTTGCCTGAATGCAGTTTCAAACTGTCCATAGTAGCACACTGGTGTGACCAGCCTGCCACGGTATGAGGGCCCACTGGCCCTATGTTGCAGGCACTCTGTTCGAACCACCTCACTTGTTTATTTATTTTAAAATGTTTTTATTTGCATTTGGATTATACAACAATTAGCTCTTTCATTGCAGCCTGTATCAATTGTCATTTTGGATATTTCAGAGCATCAATAAACCAAACATATAACGTTAACAACACAAACTGTCTTCGATTCTCAGGCGAGATCTCTTCTAGGTTCCTAGTTAAGAAGTGCAGGAGTGGTTTGCTCCGTCTTGGGGGGTGGAGGGGGGACATCAATGGCGTGGTTCCATAAGTGAGTTTTGCTTCGCAGCTCTTGCATTACGGGTTCCGTTTATAAATTCAAGGTGGTTTGTCATCAGCCGGCAGGAACATGTCTCTTAGTAGGGCTTTCCATGCTTCGAACGTGACACTGATGTCACCCTCTGATCTATCCATTCCCTTTTCCCAGGCTGCGGTCTCCGCCTCTGCACATCTTTCCAGTTTCTTGCTCCATTTCTCGTATTTTGGGCCTGTAGTCGATTTCCACGTCATAGCTATTGCCCTTTTCACCAGTATGCAAACTAGGTCCATCAGTTGCACCAGGTGTTTGTGTTTGCTCAGGCGAGGGTATGTTCCCAGGAGGCTTTCGTTGGAGTCCAGGTGTATCTGTTCATACCCCCTCTTCTGGAAGTATTTTCTATTTTAGTCCAGAAGGTCTGTATCTTGTTGCACTCCCAGAACATGTGTAGTAGGCCAGCACCTTTCTCACTGCATCGTGGGCATTTTGAACTCGGGTGCCTGCCAAACCCAGCTAATCGCTTCGGGGTCATTTTCACGCCTTGAAACACTTGTGTAAAGGCACGTTATAAATGCCATATCATATTATATCATGTAGGTCCTGTATTGGATGTTCAGTTGGATTAATTTGAATCTAGTGTTCCTAGACACCTCTTTCGGGGACGTCAGTGCTCTTTCCCATTACTTTTCGGGTATGCTAGTCGTCAGGTCTTTCTCGCATTTCTCCTTCAAGGTTAGGCTGCAAGGGTTAGGTCTATCCGATAGTTGGCTATATAATCGGGATATGGGCCTCCATCCATTGCTCAAGTTGTACATGCCTTCTGCACCGCCGTTGTGTAATCAGGATATATTGTAGTTTTGGAGTTGTCTCGTTCTATCACTCCTCCTTCCCTTGAGTGTCTGAGTATCACCTCTCTATCTTGAAAGTTGAGTATTTTCGCTATTATCGGGCGGGGATATGAGCCCGGTGGTGGTCTTTACTGGAGGGATCGGTGCGCTCTTTCCACCGCGAATCCCTGTGACAGCCAGCCAGCACCTATTTCTTGTTGTAGTAGTGATTCTACATATCCGGTTGTATTTGGCCCTTCCTGTCCTTCAGGTACTCCCAGTATTCTGATGTTGCTGCATCTAGCCTGTTCCTCCGCGTCCTCAGATCTTGCCTCCAGCGTTGCTACTTTCTTTTCTAGCTCCGCCACCTTAGCTTTTAGTTCGGTCATGGATTCGGTCGTCTCTTGTAGCGTGGCTTCAGCAGTAGTGACTCTTTCTGCTAGGTTGCATGCATCTTGCCGCATCAATTGCATGTCAGCTTTTACTTCGTCTATCTTTGTGTCAATGAATTTTCTTAAGGCAGCTATTGCTTCCAGAACCTGGTGGTCCTTTTTTTCACCGTCCTCATTTCTCTGGGTCTCAGGCTCTGCCGTCGTTAACTCCATTGGTGAGCGGGTTTTGGTTGCGGCAAAGGAGTCCATTATGGATGCCCTCCCTTTGTTTTTGGATGGTGACATGGCAATTCGCAAGTAGGTGTCTGGAGAGGCCTTGTCTAGGGATGGTATTTGGGGAGGTGTGCTCAGCGTCCTCTATTTGCTTGATAGCTGTGTGTTTCGTTTCAGTTGTGGACTTGCCAGGAATTCTAAGCAATATTCCGGGCTTGGCTTCGCTCCCAGATCTAATCAACTTAGTGTCAGCAGCCTCCCAGCCTAGGTGTTCTGGGTTATCTGCGTCTTGCGTGCTGCTCGCTGAGGTCTGTCTCCTGTTCCTTATCCCTCCAGCCTGGCGTTATTATGTTAGTCTGCTAATGGTTGGGTGCTACCATTATCTTCCGTTCCCATGGGGTCATCAGCGTTGTCTTGACCACTCCTCAGTTGTGCCTTAGGTTATGCGTTGTTTGGCTGTGGTGGTACCCCAGGTTAGGCCTGCACATCAATGGTGTTAGTGCCAGGCCGTTGTTTACTTTCCAGGCTATAGGTTTGTTAGGCGCAGCACAGTACTCATAGTGTCTCGCTCTTCTGTAGCGTGTCCCCTGTATGTTTATGTGGCCTCTCCAATATTAGCTCGTGGGTTCAGGATTACTCGCTTTGCATGGCCGTTGGGATTATGGCCATTCGGTCGGGTCCAGGATCAAGCATGAGTGTATGTGTGCTCTTTCTAATCTTTATCTCACTTGGCCAGTTTAGCGTTCCTATTATGGTTCTGTCCCTCGCATCCCACGCGTAGTGCAGCTGCTCGTGCTTTTCACCCCGCTCACCTCAGCGTTTGTGTTGGCGCCAGTCCTCTCTTCCCCCCCCCCCTGGCACAGGGGTCCTGCTGATTCCTCTGCTCCTCAGGGCGGCCCGCTCAGGGCAGGTTTACAGACAGCGCTGTAGTGGAGCTGTAGGAACGCTCCTTTATATCAGCCCGGTCTGCACCGCTGAGCGTCTAATAAGCCGGTCCAGCTCTGTTTTTTTCTGCCTGTATTCAGGCGTTCTCAGGCTGCTTCTCGTTCTATTGAGTCGGGTCTGCTCCGCCCCTCCCCCTCTTCTATCTCCAGCACCGGGTCCCGTCTGCCATTTTGTTGGGACCCAGGGGGGAGTAGTACACAGAGTTTTTCACCCCCTTTTCGGGTCCAATTTCTTTTGGATTTGCTGCGGTTGTGTGTAGAATCCCTTTGGCTTCTCTTGGATGTCTTTAGTATTGTCTGTGGCGTCGTATAACCGCCAGTGCAGGATCTGTTCACAGGATGCGCTTGTTTATACAGCCACTTAGTTTCAACAGGTGCCACTTTTGTTGGTTTCGTATAGTTCAGTATTCAAAGTTACTGTTGCTGCGTCTTTCATACACTCGGTTTATTTTTTCACCTGGTAAGAGTGTGAGCCTTTTTCCCACTCTTACATGTGTTTTGCTGTGTGTGTTTTTACCATTTGTGTGACCTTGGGCTCTGGAGCCTCACCTACTCCATGGGCATCATTTCTTTATGTTACACAGCACCTCCAGTGCAGTGACACAGGGTTGTCTTTCAGACTTCCCACTGACTCAATATTTCTGGGACCTGACTACGGTCTCCGAGAAACATGTAAAGTGCCATTAACTTTATGTAGTCTCTTTAAACCACATAGCCAGTACACCCCATCTTACATGGAGTATTGGAAAGGGTTAATTCTTATCCCTTTTTGACTGTTTCACTTGGAGCACTGTTTCGCTCTCTTTTCATCAAGTCTTGGCTGGTGGCAGTGGTAACTACCCTATTTTTTATTCATTGCTTTGCTCTGCTGCTGGTTTCTTCCCTGCGTAGTGCAGGACCCTCCAGTCTTCCTACTTCTTGTCAGTCCGACAGTCGCTTCAGGAACCGTGAGCCTGCAGAAACTACCAGGAACGTCCGCCTCAGCTACAGCTCCCTCTCTGTTTCAAGGTACTGTGCAAATCGGTTGTTTGTTTCGTCCAGCCGCTGGGAAAGTGTGAAATCTTTCCCCAATCCGAGGGCTTGTCCTTCTCTTCTCTTTGAACTAACTTTTCTGCTGGCCAACTCCGTCCGGAACTCGTGGCACAAACTTTACCGCGAACTACCCTGAACTGTGTGATCTTGAGCAAAAGACTTTTGACCTAATGACTTTGGCCCTAAGCTTTTTTTTTTACCTGATTCTATCACTGTAGTTCCTCTTGCTCAATTGCCCTGAGTACTTACCTGTTGGTGTGGTTCAATTACCATTAACTTTGTCTTTCCCTCTCTTTTAAATTGCTTGAGTGCCATTTTGCTCCCACTTCATTTTGTGAGCTTAACTTGTCTGGAACTTATTGGGAGTAGTGTATTAAGAGTGTGCTTTTTAAACTGCTTTAACTTAGTGAAATGTTATAGAACTGAAGAGTAAAATAAATGTATATTCTTTTACTTGAAAACCTTGAGTCAGTGTTTGTTTGAATCATAGTAATTGCAGTCCTTTGTGTAACTATTTGATACTGCTCACTTACTCTTGAGATAAGTCTGGTTGCTCAGCCATCACTACCACTTTACTGTGTCGTACAGGCTTGTACCAAAGGTGAATTTGTACTGTCACTTGTAGTCCTAATTGTGTGTGGTGTTCCCAAATGGTACTGCATATAATTCTGCCTAACACTGGTGTATAGCGGTGAGTATCAAGTATAGTGATTACACTAAGAGTGCTGCTATTACCTTGGATCAACTAACCACAAGGCTAAAACATCACTAAAAAGCAATATTAATCATGTCAGATATGGAAAGCTACAGTCAGGAGACCCTCCTTAGTTACACTGTGTAGTACAGGCTTGTACCAAAGGTGAATTTGTACCGTCACTTGTAGTCTTAATTGTGTGTGGTATTCCCAAAGGGTACTGCATATAATTCAGCCTAACAAATGGTTTAGTGCTATCTTGGTTTCAAAGAGAATTGTATTTTTTCTTCAACCAGCTCTTACAATTCTTCTTCAAATGTCACTAATCAGTATGAGTTATTTCTGTTAGAGCCATAGTTCAGCACTTGCATCAACTAGTACCTGGCTCATTCTTTTGCCAGGTTCTTGTAGGGAACAACTTCTGCCCTACAGGCATACTCGCCTGCCTGTCTACCTCTTCAACAACAAAACAGAAAAAAGTGTTTCAGTGGTAACTTCCAACTTAGAATTACAACACCTTCATTGGGCTTCTTCAGCATAAAACTTTAAACGAGTTGTGGGGAAACAAGAAACCACATTGGTCCTCTTTAAGACTTCTTGGCAACTATGCTCCCCTCTCTCTGGATAACCTTCTCCAGAGGGCAGCCTGTTTGTCACCTTTTTTCCCCTCTGTACCAAAAAACAAATAATGCTAAACAGATAGTCTCACTTTTCCTCTGTCTCGGCTTTGGCTATGTATGTTTCTATCAGCATAAGATCTGTGTTTCATAGCACATAAGCAGTAAGTCTCACAATCCATAAGACTCCCTGTATTGCGATTTGTTATATTGGTATTGTTGATTGACTACACACTCTTGGCTTGGTTATTACTTGTAGCTTTTAGACCGTTTAAAGCTTTCCCTTGGGGCTTTTGGGCTTTCCATACTGTCATGCGCTTGTTTATACAGCCATTTAATTTCAACAGGCACCACTTTTGTTGGTTTTGTATAGTTCAGTATTCAAAGTTACTGCTGCTGCTGCTTTCATACACTCGCAAATGAACCGGCCTGCCGCGAGCACATAGACAGTGCTTGAGAGCTCCAGAGTCACTTGCAAGCTTTGCACTCACCGGGTAAGTCGCTCGATTACACTTCGCTTGGTTTTCACAGGTCTTCGGTACTAGTGGCTCCTTGTGGCTAGGTGGATAGCCTCCTCTGATCCTCCTCTGCTCACGCCACTCAGGAATGGAGCCTCCTCTGCTTCTGAGAGGGCCAGGTGCAACCCAGCCACCTGGAACCTCGGAAGAGGGAACACTTCCCTCTGCTGCTTCCTGCTGCACAAACTCTTCACAATGAAAGGTCACTGGGCAAACGACCTCTACAACAGGGAAAGGCAATGGAAAAGACTCTCAGGACCAGTAGTCCTGGTGTTTTCTCTCGCCACAGATTTCCCTTTGAGCTGCAACCAAGGCCCATGCTGCATCTTCCTCTTCCGCTGCTCTTCTTCTCTCTCTTAATGCCTGCACCTGAGGGGGCTTTTTATGCCTCTCAGTCCCCTTCAGGTGTAGGTCATTTACACCAATTAGGAGATCACTCCCACAGTGGTGTTTCTTTGCCATCCCTCTTCTCGTCCCAGTAATAAGGGAATTATTGGACTTGAAATCCCTTGCAACAAAGTTAGTTTTTCTTGCTCTTTGTGCTTTGCTGATTTGCCTTCTATTTTCTGCAACATTTCTGAAGGAATTTCAAACAATTGAGTGACCATTCTTGTTTGAAAAGAGGATTAAGGGGTTCTAGGCTTTTTGTGATTATTATTCAGACATCTTTCCATTACCCCCTTTTGAGGTAGGGAACCATTGAGCTCTAGGGGCTTTACAATGAGTATTCTCTTTTATACCACTGTAGCTTTGGCTGATTTTACCTACATTTATATGTTCAACAAGTGGAACATTTAGATTATTGTGGCAACAAGCAATTAGGTATTTTGGCATTTGTAACTTGTCTTCCTCAGAGGAAGTTAAATACTGTGTCTCGACCCCATTGGTTCCTCTCACCTCTGAGCCTTGTCTCCTCCCAGGTGATCCTCCCGCAGAGCACCACCTGCAAGCTCAGGATCAGGAAGTGTCTGCCTTTCCCTGGCCACCTGGGAGGAGACTTTAGTCAGGGATTTGGTGAGGGATCCATAGGATCCAGCACAGTAGGCAGGGAATTGTGGTAGAGTATAGGTTGGAAGCGTTTGTGACGGCTTCCTGTTTTCAATCCTGTATTTAAGTAACCTTTTGTACCCTTCATGGTGGATGCATTGTTGGTTTTATATGCTCATGTTTCCCATATTCCACCAGCATCATATTTTCAATGTTTTCTTTTAGATAATGGATCCCCAAAAAATAAAAGAAATAATTGATTACAAGTCAAATACGACATATCCATTAGGTGCCACAAAGTCAGAAAAGCACACAATACGAAGAAGAGCCGCACATTTTGAATTAACAGGTAAAATCATGTTTCCATATTTCTATTTTAAGCCTGCTCTTTCATATTTATTTGAATTACAGTGAAACTGAGGCTCAAAACATGGAGAAATCACCAGCTTAATTAGCCACAGTAATCATCAATGAAAATGTCTTTGGTCACTCTTATTATTTACACATGAATCGTTAAATATTTCACAATACAACTCTCAGACATGTAATTCACAATCATATTACTCAGTAGCTGTGATTGAACCATTCATGATATATCACTAATCATCCTAGTTAGGGGTGCTGTTGCGCTCGATGAGTATGGCCGCCTGAACGTTGGGCTCCATGTTAGGGAAGATCCATTTCCGCAAACGATCTGCTGCGTTGCAGTAAATCCTGAATATCTTGGGCTGAACTCTACATCTCCCATTCCTGCAGATACTGGCTAACTTGCAGCCTCCGGAGGCCGTAGACCTGGGAGCTACAACCACTTGAAGACCGCTGCGGGACTCCCCTGCGAGGACCCAGGACGCAGCTCCACGCGGCACTGCTCATTCTACAATCGAGAGGCGAGGCTTCGCAGGCCTGGTGGGGGAGGGGCGTCACTGCCCTGACTGCGCGCCTCGCCTGTGCTGCTCTGCCTGGGGGAAGGCTCTACGGCCATACTGCAGCACTATTATTCGGGCTGTTGGATACTTGCTGGTCGCCACTGTGTTCATTGCGCCTGAGCCCTTCCACCACTTGGAGACAGCACCCCATCACGCCTGCGGCTCTTCGGTGGGCGGCAGTTGACTTCTGGAGATCCTCCCTGACTGGCGCTGGGCCCCCATCTCCCGGTTCGCTCCTGGAGACTGAGGCGCCGGTTCCTGGCTCAGCTTCTGGGCGCTCCTGTTGCTCCCCTCCCACCGCTCACCAGCATGATGTGACACATCTTTGGGCAAGGTAGGACCTGCAATGGCGGCACTGCAGGGGCTTTCGGGGAGCCTCGCAGTGCATGGATACTGCGTGGCGGCGCATGAGAAGCAGGGGATCCACAAACCCTCCTAGGTTATAAGGACGTCTTTGCCCCCTACTGCTGTAGCATGCCGGGCGGTCCGGACTGCCTGCTCTTGTGCCATGTGTTGCGACTGTGGAGTCAGCGATCATACGCTGCGCTGGGCTCCCCCGAACCTCCCCACGCACGGCTCCTGGTCTCCTAACTAAACACAGACCCAAGCTAGCTTGTCACATTACTGCCAAGAATTCATAGTTAAGCATCCACGGTGGCAGGACGCGGACATGCACTGTCTGACAGCCTCCACTGTTCACCTTTCATAAATCCTGCCTGCTGCGGGCGCATACTTCAACCTGGCACGTGGGGGCACGGCTGAGCGCAGTGCTCCTTGATTGCGCCAGTGGTTCTGCCTGCATATTACTACTAGCGCCGGCTCACAATGTGTTGGGAGTCTCAGCAGGCTGTGACATTGTTGTGCTGAAGCGGACTACTGGTCTGGCATAGTAACTAGCGGCACTGGCCCTCCTGTTGTAATTTTCACATTTTTGAACCTACGTGGAGGGCTACAGTTGAGCCTGGGACAGCCAGGGGATTCGGCTTCCACCAAGCCACGTCCCTATGATCCATCAATCTGCCAACTCTAAAGCCGTGTACACCAGGGTCCCCTCCCCGATCATACTATTGTAAGGATCTGTGCTACATGTGTGGACCCCTCCTGTGCCTGTGTGATGGTGCATGCTCCCCTTAATTGAGTTGGGCGACTCGGGCCCAGATATCAGACTGACCTATCCTGCAGCACCTAAGGGGCACTCCCCCGTGGCATCACGTCTTAACGTGTCCTGGACTCAGCTGGCAACCATTGAAGGGCATACATCCTGTATCTGCTGCCTCGGATCGGGGTGAGGCTACTCCCCCCCCTTTGGTTGCGGTAGGGCGGCTTGTAACACCTGAAAAGACTGCCTCCGTGTAGATTGTTAGAGACATGAAAGTGCTTGGAGGAGAACAGCAACTGAAATGCATCAGTTATTCAAAGCTGGGAACTAGAGTGCGCGCCTCACCCTCTCTCTTTTTTCTATATACTGATATTAGCACTTAACTAGATATGTTTTGTGCGCATGCTGAGCAGGAACGGAAGTTCTTTGATTCCCCCAGGCCGCACATCAATACGTGGAGGCCGAACGCCCAGGTCGGGTTTTTGCCAGGTTGATCAGACTTGAACGGCGTGCATCACAAATCCCGGCAATAGAAAAGGCTGATGGCACTCTGGATGTGACATCGCAAGAAGTCAACACTGAATTCCGATCTTTCTATGAGAAGCTCTACTCTAACACTGATACAGCCAGTGAAACCGACAGTGGGTCGTTCTTGGACAGTCTCCCGCTCTCGGTTCTTTCTTTGGCAACTAGAGATACCCTTGATGCCCCGATCACATCAGACGAAATATCTACCGCCATTGACCAGATGGCTTAGGGAAAGGCTCCATGATCCGACGGTCTCCCTATCGAATTTTATAAACATTATAAATCCCATCTTGTATCACTACTCCTTGTGGGAGCCCTGGCCCCTTCCCTCTGTGAAGCAGTAATAACAGTGCTGCCCAAACCGGGCAACCCCCCCACACAGTGTGGCTCCTACTGCCCTCTGTCACTCATAAATTGTGACGTTAAGATTTACGCCAAAGTGTTAGCCTTGCGTCTGGCCCCATACATGCACCATATTATACGCCCGGACCAATCCAGTTTTATTCCTGGCGGTGCTACCTCCTTCAATCTACGCCGACGATTTAATGTACTGACACGCATTAATCCCAGCAGGCAAGCAGTTGCAGCAACATTAGATATGCAGAAGGCCTTCGATTCTGTCTCATGGGGATACCTTTGGCAGGTACTTGAGAAATGCAACTTCAGCCCCGGTTTCAGAGCATGGATCAAACTGTTATATTCCTCCCCTGTTGCTAGGGTCCGCATCGACAATATGTGCTCAACTCAATTCCCGATAGCAAGAGGCATGAGACAGGGCTGCCCCTTCTCGCCACTAGTCTTTGCACTGGCTATTGGACCACTAGCTGATAGGATACGCCAGAGGCACGCACACAGAGGCATACGATTGGCGGGCCCATCGGAGATCATCTCACTATATGTGGATGATGCTCACCTTTTCGTTCGCCAACCCGAGCTCAACCTTCCCCCAATACTCTAAGGCGTTATTAATTTCAGCGAGTTGTCAGGCCTTCAAGTTAATTGCTTCAAGTCCGTATTATTCCCGCTGACCGAAGCTACCACCCCGCCATCGAATCTCCAGGGGTTCACATGGGCACAGAATACGTTTACATACCTGGGCATGGTAGTCGCTCGCGATCCAGCCACGTTGTATGATGCTAACCTTGGTAAATACCTAGCCTCTCTAATCCGGAAGTGCGCGGGTTGGACGAACCTGATGATTACCCTAGCTGGTAGAATAGCCATTCTCAAAATGCTGGTACTGCTGCAACTACGTTACAGGTTCTTAAATGTCCCACTGTGGCCGGGACAAGAATTCTCTGTTACACTCACTCGTACCGTTAACGCATTTCTATGACACTCTGGCGCGGTCCGGCTGAAGCTAGCAACACTAACCACCCCAATAACGAAGGGAGGATTCGGAGCTCCGAATTTCGAGGGCTACTGGATAGCGGCTCAAGCCCACTTTGCATCATTCTGGTTCATGCCCTCTGACCCTCCCCTTCATGTCAAATTGGAGCATCTTGCTGTGGATAGCAAAAATATCCTTACCATAGTCCTGCGATCCCAGATTTGAACCCACCGATCCTGTAGGCGCCACGGCCCTAGCCTTAAGCAAGATGTGGAAACAGACCGGTGACACACAGCCGTTTCACGGAGAGTTCCCCTGAATGTTTTTCCTGATTTCCCCCCGGGTTGACATAACGACCGCGAACCGCTGGGCGGAAGCCGGCCTGAATTTTGTTTGTGATATATGTGTACAGGGAACTTTCACTGAATGGGCCAATCTGCCGGGGTCCCTGCGGGGCAGGCCTTATCGTTGGTTACACTATGCGGGCCTGTAACGCGCACAAAAGTCCAGACTCCCTGACTTCCCTTCACTTCCACAAGATAACCATTTACTATCGGAACTATTAAACACTACGGCTCTCAGGGGCAAGGTCTCCAGATTATACGCTACCCTTCAGAGTGGGATATCCCCACAGATCACTAGGCTCAGGGAATTGTGGACCAGAGATCTGGGAACCGAGATTTCAGATCAACGGTGGGAACATATGTGCACTTGTACACACGACATCTCATTCAACTCATGCAATTTAAGATCCTACACAGGTTCCACTATACACCGATCATGCTTCGCCGCATGTCACAGTACCACCCCGCCACATGCCCAAGATGTAATTCTGATAGCGCAGACTATATACACACGCTGTGGTCATGCCCGCGACTTACCCAATTCTGGACCGAAGTGTGTGCATCTCACTCTGCAATGCTGGAGTGTACCAACGCCCCATCCCCCTTGACATGTTTCTTTTACGATCTTCCCATGTTAAACCGCGGCTCCAGGAGACTGGCGAGTCTGTGCCTGCTTCTCTCCACCCGGTGCATTCTCTTACTTTGGCTCCGGCCTAGACTCCCGCACACGAACCATGACTCTGCGCTGTCACATGGGCTGCTGACACTGAATAATGGTGGGTACTACTACAACCATTAAGAGCTAGACCAAGCAATATGTGTGGCCCCTTTCGCTCATACATCTCTTCCCTGTCTGCCAGTTCGGGGGACGAGGTCAGCGAGCCACCACCCCCCCCTCCTGAAGTTGCTTAGTCCCTTTGTATTGCTATACTCATGTTACTTGTATTGATGTCATTCCCCTGGTCACCTTAAACAGTTGTTCTGCTGCTCATGAATGATTTGTGACTGTATATGTACACCTGATGTATGTTCACTGATCAAGTATGTACTGTTGGTGTCCGTTGTTGCGTTGTCAAGCTCTTCAATAAATAAAGTTTTAAAAAAAATAATAATCATCCTTGTTCACATTGAAATATTTGCATCTGCAAATGCACAATCATTTTTTAAAATATGTGGATTTGTGTGTGCATTGTAGTAATTATCAATTATTGTTCAAATGTATACTGTATAAAACCAATAGATGAACAAACACCACAAAAGAAAGATTATTCTTAAAATCAATTCTGTGATTGTAAACGGTGGAGCAGCCACCTACATGGCTTTTTATATGAATAATAATATATCCTGCTCATACACAATACCTTTCTCATTCGCATCTATGTTGCCATTATTCCTCTCTACAGGTGAAGATTTGTGTCACGTTACTGTTAAAAGGGACGGGACGACAACTTCAGAAAAAGTGGTGTCTAGCACTGAAAAGGCACAAGAAATATTTAAACATTTCCATGGCAGTGGAATTGGTGCCCACTGTGGCATTAATAAGACTTGTGATGCAGTTTCCCAACGCTACTACTGGCCAAACATGTATGCCGATGTTAGGAACTGGGTAACTATAAGTTGGCTATTTTGCATAATACGTCTATAGAAGCAGTCGTGATATGTCCATTAGCATTTATTTCATTTCAAGCATCTTATGTTTTGCATATCTTCATGCATGCTATTAATATATGCTTTTTCTTGCATACCATTTTATGAGTCCAGTTATTGGCTGACTGTAGTATTAAATTTCAATTGCATGCATACCACACCTTACTTGAAACAAAATCCAATTATTAACTCTTGACCTTGATATTTTACAATACTACATTTTCTTTACTCAAAACATTACAGGGTTCAAAATTGAGATTCTATGAGTAGGACCTAAAACCAGCTTCTGGGTGTCGGGCATCACCCATTAGGCAGGAGCCACTGCTGGTGAACTAGAAGCTACCAAAGATGCTCCTTTGTACATTTTGTCCAGTTTGTATGAACCATTGTGTTTAAATGTATATTAGATGTCTTCTAATTCTTATTTATTTATTAAATCTCCCGGCTACAGGACTGGGCTCCCAACAACTAGAGCGCAACCTGTGCTTTTGGTCTTTTATGTTCTGCATTACTCGATTCCTCTTCCTTGTCCCAGCTTACTTGCGGTTATGGGGATAGAAGTCCACCGAGCACCTATTTCCCCTTCCTCGTCCACACATCCCTTGACAAACATGACCCTTCGACCATTTAACCCCTCTATCCCCCCCGACCACCATCACAAGACCACCTTTGCCCTTTCCTGAACCATCGCTTCAACCCCCTTCCTGCCTCCCTCGACCCACTTGCACAAACCTCTCCCACCCAAACACAGAAATCACAAAGGCAGTGGGCCACTCCTCACCATCAGCTCTACACACCTCTCTGGCCTACGTCAGTTTACCTACTACCTTTTCCCACCCCCTCTTTCTCACCCCTCTCTGTCACCTATGCCTTCCACCTCCCTCTTTGAATACAGCTCTTACCCCTGTCATCTCCAACCACCCACAACACCACCTCATCCACGCTCTGGACACCAATCCCAATCACCCCTCTCGAAGGCCTGTGACTGCCTGTTCACTCTCACCAATACCAGATTCTTGGCAAAACTGATTGCCCGCAATGCATATTCCTATATGTAAGGGAGGCATGATATCATCAAGGAGACACTGACACAAGAGCTGCAAGTTTTCAAAACCTTTATTTTAACTTGAACGGGGTTGGAAAACTCCTACCTTGCCCTACAACTACAAGTTTAGGAGTAAACTCTCGCCCCACGTTTGTATAGCACGGGGTAAGGTGGCACACTCAGACGGGGTGACACACTCTGCCACTGGATGCAAGGGTGCAGTTCACAACGTGGATCAACCCCTCCAAAACTCCACCATTGTCAAAAGCCTTGGCTGCATAATGGACTCTGGCCTAACTCTGTCACACCACATTAACAATGTCTCCAAATCCTACCACTTGCACCTTACGCTTTTGAAACGCATCTTCTTACCTCACCTACCTCAATAGACTGGCAGCAATTATGTTGATTGTCATGTCCATACCTGACTATGCAAACTCACTTTACCTGGATACACTGGCCCACCAAATAAACAAACTCCAAAGAGTCCAAAACTCGGCTGCCAGACGGCTCTTCGCGCTCAGACCAGGGGATCACATCTCCCCTGCACTCCAGACACTACACTGGCTCCCGACTGGACCAAGGGTCACCTTCAAAATCCTGTTCATTACTCACTGAGTAAAGCTGGGCCAAAATACTGACAGGAAAAGATTACGTCTTACCACCCAAGCCACACTCTAAGGTCAAGTACTGCCCTACTCCTAGTGGTCCCCGCCTCCAATTTAGCCAAGATTGGAGGCGCCACCTATTTAACCTTGGCATCAACATTGTGGAACTCAGTGCTGTGAGAAACCAAAGGGTGTCTCACCTGCTAGTCCCGGGGGATCGATCTCTCTCTCTCTCTCTCTCTCTCTCTCAGGTGGCCAGGGCATGCCCATCGCCTTTGGATCCAGACCCTGGTGGTGGACCAGTGCAGGAGGATCACCTGGGTGAGGGATCTTCAGGGAGTGGGGGTGAGCAACCAGTGGTGAGATGCGGTATCCCCCTTTCCTGTACTCACACCCCATCCTATTTTATAGGATTCTCCCAACTCTGCCCCCTTTCTGCAAACACTGGTGCAAGGAGGAGGAGGCCTGAGAGTAGAAAGGCTAACACTCAGCTATCTCATTGGACATGTCCTGTTAACAAGGTCCGGCAAAGTCTCCCCTCTTGGGGACAAGGGCTCCCGTTCCCTGGAGCAACTCCACAACCCTCTTCTTTTGTGCTCCTCAGATTTGTTCCTGTATCCATTAGCATGATCTACGCTGGATTAATTTGACTGTTGCCTTATTTTCTCTGTTCAATGATTTCAAGCTATTTGCTGTGATTAATGCTTAATAAAAAGAAATTTAAATGAAGCATCCCCACGGTGGGTTCCCGTAGACAAGTTTGGATACTGAGTTACATTTTCATAAACACAACATAATACCCAATATTTATTCATTCACGGGGATCGAAATTAAGTTTGGAGAAGGGGGAGCTAAATGCAGCTCCTGTGTATCCGGCATTAACCATTGTGGAGGAGCTACCACTGGGGAGTGAGGGGCTAGTACATGGCGTTCCACAAATCTAACTTCTACGTAATGTGCAATTTTAACATTTTGTCCATTATTTATGACCTCTTATGCTTTTTTACATGTTGTACAGATGTGTTATAATGCTTATTTAGACATAAGGTCTAATGGGAATGTTTGTTTGGCATAATTTGGCTTTGGGGGGCCAAAAGTAGCTGCTGGTAGTTGTTGGTGTCAAGTTAATCAGGCGGTTCTAGGCCGCAAGCAGGACCTAAATAGCTCCCAGCTGCCCTGAATTTCGAACCCGGATTCAAAAAGTTCACAGAAGGCTACCGTGTGACAAGACGGGAGACACAAAGGAATAGAAGTCATTTTTCTTTTTTCTATGACCCTCACTGGTATTAGGTTCAGAGCAGGTGTGCACACGGGGGCTGGGCACAAGTAGAAGAAAGGCATACGTGCATGGTGCGCCCTGCTAGAAATAAGAGGTGAAAAGTGAGATTAGACAACTGCAGGATTGCTAAATCAGGAAGGAGACAGAGGGATCTAGCTCGGTCCAAATTGATGAGGTGTGCAAGTAAGTGATCAGGATCTTTGAAATGTCTGCCATTATTGCCTGCAAGCCAAAGATTCTCTTTGGGTGATGCACACCCAGTGTCCCACACTGCATGTTAGTTTCTTTTCTTAAAAGTTTTGATGTGTTATTACAAATTAATGGAAAACTATGTTCATCTTTTTATTTTTCCTGAACTATATGGATTCAGAGGATACAATTGTAAAGTGTAAGGGTAAATGTGTTTTATAACTAACATTTACATTCAATGTTGTTTTAGGTATCGCAGTGCACCGAGTGTCAAATGGAAAAAATCAATATAAAAACATCGCTCCAATACACACCAATACTGGTAATTTATCAAAAACGACTTCATTTTCCTCCTGAACCTTCCTCTTCATCAGTCAAGTACCAGAAACACATGTATCTGCTTGTTAGGGCTCACCATACCTCTTTGTCTTTGAATATCTTGGCCGCCTACCTCGAGAGTTGCATTGTCTTGCTTCTTCAACTTTTAGCCTTCCATACATTAATTCAAATTTTCTATGATTGTTTTCTATAGGTGAAAGAACCATGGGAGCTTGTCGGTATGGACCTCATTGGGCCACTAGCTTCAACAAAAAATGGAAATCAGTATATATGTACAATTACTGATTACTTAACCAAATGAGTAGAGGCATATCATTTAAGATCCAAGACTGCAGCCGAAGTCGCCGACTGTATTGTAAAACTTGTTTACCGTTTCGGTGCACCAAAGCGCATATTGACAGATCATGGAAAATAGTTCATTAATGAGGTAACTGTTAAATGTATGTGATTCATTTTTTTGACTGTCCATTCTGATAATTTATCAAGGTTAAGGAGCCGATTCATGGAATTTGTGCGCCGAAAAACGGGTATTTGTGCGCCATTCTGCCCGCAAATCCCTGTTTAACAAGTACAAAATATTTTGTACTTCTACATCACATCCAGTTTAATCCATACTTGTGGGTTATCATTTCCTATGGTGATGGGGCATGAGGTAATGGGACAGTGGAAAAGGTTACAAAGTTCACTACAGTGAGTAACTTATTTTAATTTCACTAGGTATCTGAGTAAGTGTGCTGGACAGTAGACAGCCCATTTAAATAAACTTAGATAAACTTATAAAAAGCTATCACTGAATATAAATATAACTGGCAGCACCTTCAACTTCATTAAAAACGTAAGCTATCGGTGGTCAAGGTGCTTGCTTTAAAGCATTTACTTGTGCTCTTAGCCATATCCTTTAAAGTGTTGTCAGCTGCCCCAAGCCCAGTGGGTGGGGAAGAGACACAATGTTAGGATGGGCATTACTCCTATGGCCTGTCTCCTCTGTTCCATACTTTTGTTTATTAATTTGTTAAGCGCAATCTGCAAACCAAATTGCCTCTAACTGTTATAATGTCAAGATGTTGCATTTCAAGGTGGATCCATGGGTAGCCACATATGTGGCGAGAGGACATCAAATGCAGAAGTAAGAGGTGAAGCACATGAAAAATGGGTAATTGTTATTTTTGTGCTCTTGTTCCTATTTAACTTTTCCTTGGAAAAATGTGCTGTCTATTAGTGGTGCACTTCATTTGTATGAGTGATAGTAATCATAGTCACAGTCTATATTAACGAGGTGCATAGGTACCGTGACAGACAACTTGTTAGTAAAATAAAAACCTCTTTTCTCCCTATCTTTTCTGAAAAACAGAATGCACACTATGACCAAGAAGGGGATCATCAAGCGAAATTAAATGTTGCAAAACAAGGCTTACTGTACACAAATACCACTATTGTGGAACAAAACATGAGAACCAGGGTGAATATGTTTCCAGCAAGGTGATGAGGACAGAAGAAATGAAATATCCAGCAAATTTTATCAAGGCTCTACGCAGGTTTTTCATCAGGTCTTTCCTTAGCCAACTTCAACAAAAGCTGATAGAATGTCCACCCGCGCACTGATGCCTGCAGGCTTTCGGCACGTTTTAAATATATACATTATATTACAAAAAGTGCCAGTCCAAAACAAAGTGTCACTCACAGTTCCAAGACCGACTACAGTTTCTGAGAGCCCTAAAAACGGGTTGCATGGGAGTATAAAATGACCATTAATTCCTTCTCGGTCAATCATGGATGGATTATCAGGCCATTTTCATTATAGCCTGCCCAACCCCTGCCAAGGGCACAATCTAGCTGATCTTGTCATTGCAGTCAGCAGCTGTACTCAACCTTCGTAAACATCTCCTGAACTTGGACAACATTGCAAGACTGTGTCATCAGCTGTTGGATTCAGACTCCTGGGCAAGTAGGTTTAGTTTCGGCAGACTTGCTAATTAAACCATGTCCATATTTGTGCTCACGGTTACTTACACTCTGAGTAGGTTTCAGGGATTGTGGAATGTCAGAAGGAGTTGGACAAAGTGGTGGCATACTTATACACTCCACTTTTATTTAAATAATAAGAAAAAGACCTCTCTTTCCCCTACCGGTTTGCCCTTCCTAACAAAACTAACTAGGGTGCTTGTCAGGTGGTTTGTCCAAAGGAAAAAGGTCCATCCTCTGTCCAAAAACTATCCTATTCTGACCCTTAATACTAATAAAAAAGGGATTCAGCAAAACAAAAATGGGGCACAGGAGGATGACTCCCTTGTCCTGGCCTGTCTTACTCAGCCTTAGTGACTGATCTCATAGTCTTTTTCTATAGTACTGATTAGCCCATGAGGTTCCTCAAGGGGGCTTCTTGTGTCTTTATCAAGTGTCCAAGGGTGTCAACTTGGCTCTTTCCATAAACTTTACAACCATTGCGATGAGGGCAACCACTCCCATACTCCTCTTAGCTTTTCTTAGGGTTTTCATGATCGCTGCTACAAGGGAGATTACTCCTGTAGTATTCTTTGGTTTTTCGCACAGTTCTTACAGTCACTGTGATGAGGGAGATTACACCCGTTGCCCACTTGCGTTTCTTAATCTGTTTGTAATTGCTTTGACAAGGGAGATTACTCAAATTGGTCTCTTGGCTTTTCTTATTCCAGGTACCTCTGCCGGGTCTCCCGCCACCTGTTTCTTGGTGGGTGTGTGTCACCGGTTCATCCTGGGGTTGCGGGGACTGGCCGAGTGTGAGCCACCTCAACAGAGTGCTGTACCCCAAATGCAAGGAAAGCCCATCTCGACAGCCAGAAACCGCAGTGGTGCCACTCATTTGAAGATTGCTGGTTGCTGTCAATGACCGTCCCATTGCAGTGCAGGAGTCCCCAGACGTCCTCCCTCTTGTCCCCACGACTGAGCCCCAGGAACAACAGGATCTGCAGAGCTGCACAGGAACAGAAGTCATCTGCAACCTTTTTCTTCTAACCAAAGGTAGTGTACAGTCTAAGAGAACTTACCTCTTGTTGTGTAGCCTTGCTTTTATTCTCAGTTGAGACTTGTCTTGGTTGATCTGTAGAGTTGCTTGCATCTTCTACTCTCACAAGCCTAACAGCTTGTGGCCCTACATTGATCCTTCTTTTTCTACAGAGACTTCTAAAACATTGTGCAAGACTTTTAATTACCTGCAAGAAGTGCTTCAGCTCACCTAGACATTTGCTAACTTGACTTTGGCTGGCCTGGCTCCCCGAATGACTCTTCTCTCCTCTGACATTGTGTTGAACCTATCCTTCCAGGAAGGGGTTAACTTACGTTGCTTTGAGGGGGAGGGGTTCAAAAGTACTTACCTGCTTCAGAATATTTGTGATCTCTTGTTTATTCTAATAACCCTTTTATTTGACACTCATCTCAGTATTGCTCTAAATGCTACAGTGATATATTAATGCCCACAGTGTCCTAGCTATTTAAGTCACCTGAGGGTGTAGGAAGTGTCTGTGTGCCATCCCAAATGGGTATTTGCTGATTTAGAGAAACTAAGAGTGTGTAGTTTGAAGTGTATTTGTGTGTTGCTATTATATTGCTCTCTTCTGAGGAAGGCTTATTCAAACTGACTGTTAAATAAATGAGTAAGACTAAGAATTTAATCAAGAAACCTTGAGAGTATTTGTTTATTTGGATACTTGTCACTGTGAATCTCTGTGTAACTGCAGCATAGCTCACATTGACACCTCTTGAGATAAGCCTGGCTGCTGAACCACACTACCAACCTGTGTAATAAAGACCTATACCAAAGGTTGGGTTCCTATTGCAAGGAGGTCAAGGTTTGTTGTAGTGCACCCCAAGGGTATTGCTCCAAATCTTGCCTAACACATACTTTATATTGCGCCCATACGCAGGTGTTTCAGAGCGCGATGACAAACACCATCAGTTCAAGGTTCTTCACTTCGGTATAGCTTCCTATTCCTAGCGCCAAAAAACTGGAATGTCCTGCCCACAACACTCGGGAACGTAACCTCATCCGCAGCGTTCCACAAAGCACTAAAAAACAACCTTTTCAACTAAATCCCCCTGCTAATAATCTCACGAAGAGCTTCAGATGGTTCCCCTGTAACCTCAGAACCATTAGAATTTAAACTGCATCTCATGTAAATGTCATTGTATTCTGGTGTTTATGCACTGTCTTGTATCTCTCTGTTGTCCCATCTCCTGTAACCAAGCAAGCACTATGTAACAGCGCCACGATGCCCCAGAGCCGCCTAGTGTGCTTTAGAAAGGTAAATAAATAGATTGCCTCAGCCCCCACAGTATTTACAAAGGTGCTGGCGGTAGTAGCGGCTCACCTGTGGAGGCAGTTCATTCCAGTCTATCCTTACCTCGACGACTGGCTAATAACAGGGGATTTGTACGGAACATGCCTATGAAACACCCAACAGACGTTAGATCTACTCTTCAGTCTGGGATTCTCAATAAACTAGATGTCGGACTATATGTACACCATGTGATTGTAAGCAGATACAATCATCAGAAATACTATTACAGTAAGTAAAGCATGTCATATATATCTTGCCTTCTCTCTTATTATCTAATGAGAGTATATGATTAACGCCCATATCTGCTGTACTATTTGATATATATTCAATTAATGTCTGTCTTTCTGATTGTGATAGTGTGTGAAACAATTGACTGCTTGTAGCAAAAATGGGAAGAAGAATTTGAATACAAAATGAAATTAAACTTATAAAAATTGTTCCGTTAATATGATTTAACTTGTTTCAGGTTGCGTGTGATGCATGCAAACTATGGTTCCACTGGAACTGTGTGGATGAAAAACAAAGACCGGTAGACGTGGACAAGGCACAATTTCTGTGTAACAGATGTCAAAAGAAGTTGTCAAGCACCTGATTACATCTCATGTGAGCATCACAGACTTCACCACAGAGGAGCATTAAAATACTCTTAAAACATTTGTACAATTGCATATGAACAATTGCAGTATTTAAAAACAGTTATGTTTCTGTTTTCAAGTTATTACTTTTCATAAAAGTTGTTTATTGTTGTCAATCTGTGTTATTTAAAATGTTTTCTATTAAAAAAGTTAATCTAAGCATTGGTACAGAACAATTCCTTGCAACACAAACATAAAACCGGTTTAACTGGTATGCATCCATGAGTTGCCTGTACAGGGCAGGGGATGCAATTATGAGGAGTGGGTATGGGGCTATAATATCTTGAACCACCACAATAAAAAAGGGTCGGAGTAATTTATGAGAGTGTTGCATGATACAGAACCATATCGGGAGATTCCAATAAATACAAAACTAGACCCTGGTGTCTGGGGATAGAAATCTTTGAAATTGAGAGGTTCACTGCTATGTTATATCATAAAAGAAAATTATATTGCGTTTGAATGGAGGGATGTATGTGATTTCACCAAATACATTTCTCCTAATGGAGAAAACTTCGAATTATATTTTCTTTGCATTTTTTTATATGCGAGGGAGACCCTCTGTAGCCCCCCACTTCCCCTCTACCTTATCCTATACCCTTACCCCACCCCATCTATCTTTTTTAAATTAACCACTTACCCTACCAAATTCGAAGAATAAAAACTTCAAAGATTTCCCATCTGAGGAAATGGTATTTGGGAACATCTACGGCAGGGGTCTTCAAACTATTCATGCCAAGGCCACACTGAGCAAAAAATAAATTGTTCGGGACCCCCCCGCCCGCACCTTTGTGCTGGTGTTTATTTTTATTTATAGAGATGGCTGCGGAATGCGTGATGTCCATAGATAAGAACAATGGAACGTTGTGTGTATGTGACTCTGATGAGCATGCCATACTGTGCCCACATTTAAACACATAAAGCAATCAAAGAACTTGCCTCACATTGTAAATCCAGTAGGCCAAATGCCCTTTCTACACTGCCGCGCCATGATTTTCACTAGCTGCAGGCCAGCACTAATAAGAGATGCTAATGCCAACTCTGTTAGAAAAAGCATGGGCCTGCTCTTTTTTGCCGAAATAACCCCTGAGGCTTGCATAATATGGACGAGGTATCGGCTGAGGATTTGTGGACCCTCTAACATGCATTAGAGGACATTTCTTTTTAAAACGCTTCATCAGTTTATTACTGATCAGGCTAAAGTTTGAAAGTGGTACAATCCTTCCTGTGCAGCATTTCTGTGCATTGTTTATTGGGTCTCTCTTGTGCGGTATCCTGCACTGTCTGTAGATATAATTCCCTAAAGTTGTTTCTGCATTGGTGTTGCGGATGCCCACACTGAGGCCCAGCCCTTCCTTCAGAAACAAGAAGCAAAAGAGCCCTTGTACCACATTTGAGTGGCTGATGTTGCAGCCATTTAATCCTTGCTTCCAAAAACGTAAGCTGTCCAAAAGCATGTATGATTCATTGTTCCTAACATTTTAATGTTAGGGTGAGTATTGTGAACCGTGATGTGAGCACCAAGCCACACATCCGTCATGAATTTAGAGATTCACACATACAATCCTTTTATCACAGACTGGTTTATCAAATGTAGTGATCTCGGATCACTGGTATAGTCCTGAAATGCTCTGTGATTTAATGCAGAGCATAAAGGAATCCTCATTGGTGCTATTTATCCCCTTTCCCACTCTCAAAGAGGTATTAAGAGTGTACCAGACTGCCAATCTTGGAATGATAACCTTCTATCAAAAAATAGTTCTTATGGTTAGACTAGTATTCACATTAAAATTATTCTGCAAATTACTTTAATTGCAATGTAATGAAACAAACTTAATTTATATAGCAATTATTTATTCATATTGCAGAGCGGTTTTGTCACACAACAGAGGTGCAGTTTGTGAGTGATGTGTGCAATTTGGGGGGGGGTGGGCGTGGGTGCATTCTGATGTTTCGCCATGGGCACCAATTTGGCTAGAAACTGCCCTGACATTGAGTAGGAGGTCACCAGAAAGGCTGTGAACAAACGATAGTCGTGCACGATGTTTTGGATTTCCATTAAGAATAAAAGCACACACCTTCTTTTGCTGTGATGACCAGTCATCGCGGCAAAAGAAGGCGTGTGCTTTTTCTTTTATCTTCATAAATAGGCTCTTAATGGAGTGTGAGGCCACACAAACGCCACACAAACGCCCGGCCCCTGTCCTTAGTGCGACAGAGGCCGGGCCTTTGTGTGGCCCAGGCCCCATTAGGAGCCTTTCCATGAAGACGAAAGAAAAAGTACACACCTTCTTTTGCCACGATGACTGGTCATCACGGCAAAAGAAGGTGTGTGCTTTTTTGTTTTGTCTTCCTAAATCGGCTCTTAATGGAGCCTGAGGCTGCACAAAAGGCTCGGCCCCTGTCGCACTAAAGACAGGGGACGTGGATTCGGCTGCTGCTTGATGAAGCAACAGCCCGATCCTTTTGTAATGTATCCCGTTTTTTTGTGTTTTCCTTTTCAGGCTATGGGTGCGTGCCCCCCTGGGCATGAGGATGTGCCCAACCAGAGGGGCGCGCCCCACAGTTTGAATTATGCTGATCTACGGTAACAGGAATTGAGAGCCTTCAGTGAGAAATATTTCAAATGAAAAGGAGGTGCTTTTCAAGGAGGAATCAAGAGGAGGTTGAGTTTTCTGAATAACAATATAAATAATCCAAGATGAGGTTGTATGATAGGGGCTAAATTTGGCATATGAGTTGGACATATATATATATATATATATATATATATGAACATTTAATGGAATGTACAGTTGTTGCTGCATAGTTCAGACGAATCAAATAAATATAAAAGAGGAAAACCTGCTGTACAGGTGGGTACCCTTTTGTATCAGGAGATGCAGATTATCATAGATGTGTATGGGGCAATGATCATAAAACATAACACAGGATGACCACTTGCGCTTGTGTGAATTACCCCAAGAGAAATAGGGGATGCAAATTACCATAGGTGCGTTCAGGCCATGATATCTTGCACCCCCTACAATCGAAAGGTATGGGCATGTTCCGGGAGGGGGTAGATGGTGCCTCTACATTTGTTGGGACCAGATTAAACATAAAACAGGATGACCACTTGCGCTAGTGTGAATAGCCCCAAGAGAAATAGGGGATGCAAATTACCATAGGTGCATTCAGGCCATGATATCTTGCACCCCCCACAATCAAAAGCTGTGGGGGTGTCCAGGGAGGGGCTAGGTGATGCCTCTACGTTGGTTGGGACCAGATTAAACATACAGCAGGATGACCACATGCACTAGTGTGAGTTTACCCCAGGGAGGTAGGGGATGCGAACTACCATAGGTGCATTCAGGCCATGATATCTTGCACCCCCACAGTGAAAAGGTATGGCGGTGTTCCAGGAGTGGCTAGGGGGACGCCTCCATATTAGTTAGGACCAGATTAAACATAAAACAAGATGACCACTTGCGCTAGTGTGAATAGCCCCAAGAGAAATAGGGGATGCAAATTGCCATAGGTGCATTCAGGCCATGATATCTTGCACCCCCCACAATCAAAAGCTATGGGGGTGTCCAGGGAGGGGCTAGGTGATGCCGCTACATTGGCTGGGACCAGATTAAACATACAGCAGGATGACCACATGCGCTAGTGTGAGTTTACCCCAGGGAGGTAGGGGATGCGAACTACCATAGGTGTGTTCAGGCCATGATATCTTGCACCCCCCACAATTGAAAGGTATGGGGGTGTTCCGGGAGGGGGTAGATGGTGCCTCTACATTTGTTGGGACCAGATTAAACATAAAACAGGATGACCACTTGCGCTAGTGTGAATAGCCCCAAGAGGAATAGGGGATGCAAATTACCATAGGTGCATTCAGGCCATGATATCTTGCACCCCCCCACAATCAAAAGGCATGGGGGTCTTCAGGGAGGGGTTAGATGGTGCATCTACATTGATTGGGACCAGAGTAAACATAAAACAGGATGACCACTTGCACTAGTGTGAATAGCCCCAAGAGAAATAGGGGATGCAAACTACCATATGTGTGTTCAGGCCACGATATCTGGCACCCCCCACAATAAAAAGATATGGGGGTGTTTTGGGAGGGGTTAGATGGTGCATCTACACTGATTGGGACCAGATTAAACATAAAACAGGATGACCACGTGCGCTAGTGTGAGTTTACCCCATGGAGGTAGGGGATGCGAACTACCATAGGTGCATTCAGGCCATGATATCTTGCACCCCCACAGTGAAAAGGTATGGCGGTGTTCCAGGAGTGGCTAGGGGGACGCCTCCATATGTAACGCTCACCTGATTCTCGCAGAGGCGCCGGTCTTGACTGGGCGACTACCGTATCTTCAAAGGTGATGTGTAGCACCCGGTTGGCTCTTTGGGCTGGACCTCTGTGCACTGTATGCCTGACGTGTAGAGTAAGATGTCTGCAGATAGAAAATATGGGGTTAATGAACTGGGGTTATTGGGGTGTCCCTATCTCTTTCCTCTTCTCCTCTCCTGTAGACCCCAAAGGTTAACGCTCTCACCTTAGGTAAGTGAATGCCGAGCTCTCCATCTGCCTCGGGGCAGGGTGCTGTAGCCAGTTTCTTCACTGCATAGGTAGCGCAGGCCTCTTGACTTCAGAGGACTGCTGTCCGTCGTTTACTGCACGAACGGTAAGTTTCGAGTCATTCAAATGTCTTTTTAAAGTCTTTAGTAATGATGTCTCTTGTTTTGCAGGGTTCCGGCGATGGCGGATGACGGGCTGAAGTGAGTTGAAGATGGAGCCCGTGTGATGAATAGAAGCGCCTGGAAGCACGTGAGTAAGCGCTTGTTGCCTGCTTCACGATGCGCTCTAACTGTCTTTTTATTTTGCAGGTACGAGTTCGGAGCGGCTGCAGGGTGCCGGAATACCCACTGGATTAGATGTGGAAAGGAGTAATGGCACGTGAGTATTAAAGTTCCCCAATGTCTTTAAACGCACCTTGTTTTGTCTTTCAGATGCGGATGCAGCGCCGAAGGCCTCCGGAACGTGCGAAGAGTTGGTAAGCTTTTGTCTTTCAGATGCCGGAATGCAGTATGAAGACCTCCGGAGCGCACGAAGAGTAGGTAAGCCTTTGCCTTTCCGATGCCGGAATGCTAACCTGTTCTTTCTTGTCTTTATAGGTGTTGCTGAAGACTGGATTCAGGATGGTAAGCCTTTGCCTTTCAGATGCCGGAATGCTAACCTGTTCTTTCTTGTCTTTATAGGTGTTGCTGAAGACTGGATTCAGGATGGTAAGCCTTTTTCCTTAGGCCCAGGACTGGATGCAGAAGACACGATGAGCGTCCTGCTGCAGAGGGTGCAGAATAACGCAAAGCAAGATTCATCCACTGGGTGTGGTTTAAATAGCCTCCTGTAGTGCTTAGGTGTCTCCTTCCACAGCCACGCCTAAGTAAGAAAAGAGTTCCTGGTAAGAAAAGAGTTCCTGCTTTCCAGAAGAGTTCCAGTGTTCTAAATCTAGGGAGCGGCTCCAGCCCCACCCAACAGGAAAAGTAGTTCCAAACAGAAGAGGATCAGAGGCTCAACTGGCAGGCAAGTAAGCAGCATGGTCTGCTGCAGGTAAGTCCACCCAAGCATTATGAGCCCGGCGCTTCCAGCGCTGGGACTGGGCATATTTATGAGCCTGGTGCCACTGGCGCCAGGACTGGGTCCAAAAGGTCCCAATTGGGACTGGTTGGCACTCGGAACCTGGGTTATGGATCTGCTTCCTAGGGAGTTGGGAAAACCCTGACCTTTTGGAAGCAGAGATCATGACACATATTAGTTAGGACCAGATTAAACATAAAACAAGATGACCACTTGCGCTAGTGTGAATAGCCCCAAGAGAAATAGGGGATGCAAATTACCATATGTGCATTCAGGCCATGATATCTTGCACCACCCACAATCAAAAGCTATGGGGTGTCCAGGGAGGGGCTAGGTGATGCCTCTACATTGGTTGGGACCAGATTAAACATACAGCAGGATGACCACATGCGCTAGTGTGAGTTTACCCCAGGGAGGTAGGGGATGCGAACTACCATAGGTGTGTTCATGCCATGATATCTTGCACCCCCACAATTGAAAGGTATGGGGGTGTTCCGGGAGGGGGTAGATGGTGCCTCTACATTTGTTGGGACCAGATTAAACATAAAACAGGATGACCACTTGCGCTAGTGTGAATAGCCCCAAGAGAAATAGGGGATGCAAATTACCATAGGTGCATTCAGGCCATGATATCTTGCACCCCCCCACAATCAAAAGGCATGGGGGTCTCCAGGGAGGGGTTAGATGGTGCATCTACATTGATTGGGACCAGAGTAAACATAAAACAGGATGACCACTTGCACTAGTGTGAATAGCACCAAGAGAAATAGGGGATGCAAACTACCATATGTGTGTTCAGGCCACGATATCTGGCACCCCCCACAATAAACAGATATGGGGGTGTTCTGGGAGAGGTTAGATGGTGCATCTACACTGATTGGGACCAGATTAAACATAAAACAGGATGACCACGTGCGCTAGTGTGAGTTTACCCAAGGGAGGTTGGGGATGCGAACTACCATAGGTGCATTCAGGCCATGATATCTTGCACCCCCCACAGTGAAAAGGTATGGCGGTGTTCCAGGAGTGGCTAGGGGGACGCCTCTACATTTGTTGGGACCAGATTAAACATAAAACAGGATGACCACTTGCGCTAGTGTGAATAGCCCCAAGAGAAATAGGGGATGCAAATTACCATAGGTGCATTCAGGCCATGATATCTTGCACCCCCCACAACCAAAAGCTGTGGGGGTGTCCAGGGAGGGGCTAGGTGATGCCTCTACATTGGTTGGGACCAGATTAAACATACAGCAGGATGACCACATGCGCTAGTGTGAGTTTACCCCAGGGAGGTAGGGGATGCGAACTACCATAGGTGTGTTCAGTCCATGATATCTTGCACCCCCCACAATCGAAAGGTATGGGGGTGTTCCGGGAGGGGGTAGATGGTGCCTCTACATTTGTTGGGACCAGATTAAACATAAAACAGGATGACCACTTGCGCTAGTGTGAATAGCCCCAAGAGAAATAGGGGATGCAAATTACCATAGGTGCATTCAGGCCATGATATCTTGCACCCCCCCACAATCAAAAGGCATGGGGGTCTCCAGGGAGGGGTTAGCTGGTGCATCTACATTGATTGGGACCAGAGTAAACATAAAACAGGATGACCACTTGCACTAGTGTGAATAGCCCCAAGAGAAATAGGGGATGCAAACTACCATATGTGTGTTCAGGCCACGATATCTGGCACCCCCCACAATAAAAATATATGGGGGTGTTCTGGGAGGGGTTAGATGGTGCATCTACACTGATTGGGACCAGATTAAACATAAAACAGGATGACCACGTGCGCTAGTGTGAGTTTACCCCAGGGAGGTAGGGGATGCGAACTACCATAGGTGCATTCAGGCCATGATATCTTGCACCCCCCACAGTGAAAAGGTATGGCGGTGTTCCAGGAGTGGCTAGGGGGACGCCTCTATATTGGTTAGGACCAGATTAAAAATAAAACAGGATGACCACTTGCTCTAGTGTGAATAGCCCCAAGAGAAATAGGGGATACAAATTACCATAGGTGCATTCAGGCCATGATATCTTGCACCCCCCACAATCAAAAGCTATGGGGGTGTCCAGGGAGGGGCTAGGTGATGCCTCTACATTGGTTTGGACCAGATTAAACATACAGCAGGATGACCACATGCGCTAGTGTGTGTTTACCCCAGGGAGGTAGGGGATGCGAACTACCACAGGTGTGTTCAGGCCATGATATCTTGCACCCCCCACAATCGAAAGGTATGGGGGTGTTCCGGGAGGGGGTAGATGGTGCCTCTACATTTGTTGGGACCAGATTAAACATAAAACAGGATGACCACTTGCGCTAGTGTGAATAGCCCCAAGAGAAATAGGGGATGCAAATTACCATAGGTGCATTCAGGCCATGATATCTTGCATCCCCCCACAATCAAAAGGCATGGGGGTCTCCAGGGAGGGGTTAGATGGTGCATCTACATTGATTGGGACCAGAGTAAACATAAAACAGGTTGACCACTTGCACTAGTGTGAATAGCCCCAAGAGAAATAGGGGATGCAAACTACCATATGTGTGTTCAGGCCAGGATATCTGGCACCCCCCTCAATAAAAAGATATGGGGGTGTTTTGGGAGGGGTTAGATGGTGCATCTACACTGATTGGGACCAGATTAAACATAAACAGGATGACCATGTGCGCTAGTGTGAGTTTACCCCAGGGAGGTAGGGGATGCGAACTACCATAGGTGCATTCAGGCCATGATATCTTGCACCCCCACAGTGAAAAGGTATGGCGGTGTTCCAGGAGTGGCTAGGGGGACGCCTCCATATTAGTTAGGACCAGATTAAACATAAAACAAGATGACCACTTGCGCTAGTGTGAATAGCCCCAAGAGAAATAGGGGATGCAAATTACCATAGGTGCATTCAGGCCATGATATCTTGCACCCCCCACAATCAAAAGCTATGGGGATGTACAGGGAGGGGCTAGGTGATGCCTCTACATTGGCTGGGACCAGATTAAACATACAGCAGGATGACCACATGTGCTAGTGTGAGTTTACCCCAGGGAGGTAGGGGATGCGAACTACCATAGGTGTGTTCAGGCCATGATATCTTGCACCCCCCACAATCGAAAGGTATGGGGGTGTTCCGGGAGCGGGTAGATGGTGCCTCTACATTGGTTGGGACCAGATTAAACATAAAGCAGGATGACCACTTTTGTTAGTGTGAGCTAACCCCTAGGGAGGCAGGGGATGCAAAATTACCATAAGTGCATTCAGGCCATGATATCTTGCACCCCCACAATCAAAGGGTATGGAAGTATCCAGGGAAGGGCTAGTTGGTGCCTCTACATCATTTGGGACCAGAGTAAACATAAAACAGGATGTGTGTTACAGGTTTTGTGAATTACCATAGTTGCGTTTTGGCCATGATATCATGCACCCCAACAATGAAAAGGTATGGGGGTGTCAAGGGAGGAGGTAGGTGGTGCCGATACATTGGTAGGGACCAGATGGTGTCTCTCCCAGCATATATATGAGGTGAAAATGGGGTTGAAATAAAAAAGTCAATATTTTGGGGGTCATAGTAATTGGGGCACAGTAATCAGATAGATCTGTCTTGGAAGCAGACACAAAATTGATAGTTGTAGCTGTAAGGGGAAGGGGGTCTTTCAGTTGGAAATGCCCCATTGTAGTGTGTGATGGCTGCATGCATGCCGAAGAACAGCACCGCTGAGGAAAAAAGGAAAGGAATTACAAAGACTCTCACTAGTCTGCATTTCATCCCCATACAAACAGCCCAAACTTTAGGTAGGGGGCTTGAGCCTCATTAACCCAGTGGCGTTGTATCCATGACATAGCGCAGCCCATCTGGGAGGATAGCCCAGGGGCAAGGTGCTTGCCTTGGAAGCAAGACGACACGTACCACCACAGGTTCGATCCCCGGGTCCGCGCTTAGAAACCTCTGGGTATTAAGCGCGTTATAAATAACCTATCATATCATATCATATCATACCAGTCACTTGCAGCAGTGTGTAATAGTGTGCACAGTTTACCAAACCGCGGGTGAACAGGGAGCTTAACACCAATTACGTAAAATACTGTTGACTTCCCTTCCCAATAACACATGCTGAAGGGAGACCCTACCGTGCACCCCGTGCATTATGACAGAGTTGTGTGACTGAGCCCAACCTCCCCCTTTATCCTTAAGAGAGGCTCCTGCAGTGATTCCTCGTGCTTTGATGTTGGAATCAAATATAGAAAGGTTAATTATGCCATAAAAAATGTTTAAGCGCCCCATCTACTGTAACAGTAAAACCTTTCTTATTATTATACCATTTAAAATAATAACATGTGCGCCCTATCTGCTGTCACAGTACAACCTTTCTTATTTTGGCTGTAGTGTGATGTTGGAATAAAATATAGAAAGGTTAATTATGCCATAAAACATGTTTAAGCGCCCCATCTACTGTAACAGTAAAACCTTTCTTATTATTATACCATTTAAAATAATAACATGTGCGCCCTATCTGCTGTCACAGTACAACCTTTCTTATTTTGGCTGTAGTGTGATGTTGGAATAAAATATAGAAAGGTTAATTATGCCATAAAACATGTTTAAGCGCCCCATCTACTGTAACAGCACAACCTTTCTTATGATTATACCATTTAAAATAATAACATGTGCGCAAATGTACAACTGAGCGAATGCTAGGCTCCCAGACTTTGCACAGTATTTAAAAAAAAAAAAAAACAACATGGGAAGCCGTATATTATACCATACTGCATGATATTCGGCTTCCCATGACAGAGTGAAGGCCCTGAAACAACGCCCACCTGGTAGCTCTGGCCAATCCCTGAACAGAGATGTTGGAGGGCGGGCTGTAGGCGGGCTATGACATTAGCTTTTCATTTCGGGCTGCATGTATGGCTGTAGCCATCAAGTGGGCGTGACTCCGAAGATTGCCGAACACTGCCTCCCACAATCTACCATGGGAGGCAGGATAGCATACAACACCGGCTCAGCCATGTTTCTCCACTGAGCATTTCTCTTCCTCTATAGAACGTCATATATCACATGACTAAACCATTACGTGAAGGTTGCTTTATTCGAACCAACACTGAAGCACCGGAGCATTTTCCAATCAATTTCAACATTTCAAAGTCAGTAAAATTAAAGAATTTCGCTCCTAAAGATAAACAATTAACAAAATATGTGAATATAGCATTAAGTTTCTTTAAAAAAAGGATAAAATAATTTGATTGCCACGCTGCTCCCCCTTTGCCTTTCCATCTAGCTTCAGTAGGATCTGCCCTCCTACCCATTTGTTTGAGGTTATTCCCTCTAGCCCGTCCTCAGCGTTATTCTATGTCTCGCTGTGCGCTCCCTTTCCGCTGTCCATCTGTCCAACCCCTTTTTGCCCCTCCTCCTTGGTATATGGTGGTGGTCGAAATACTGAGTTCGTGTACCCCTCTGCTGCCTTTAGCTCCCGTAGTTGGTATAGCCCCTGCCCTTCGAATGGGACTTTATCCTTTCCTAATAGGGATTCACCACAGATAGCAATGTGAAGAAATGACCCCCCAGGAACACCAGGTTTTGGAAGAGAAGCTGCACTCACTGGGATTCAATAAACAGACAAATAGAGTGTCCATTGTTTCCATCATGGACAGTCTGGGGTCTTCCTTCGCAGTTTAATCTAGATATGGATGCAGCTGTTTCCCCTGCACCCAAGGTGTGCTGCCACCACAGCCAGGCATTTGGTGAATATCCTGGGGGCTGCCCACAGTCAAAGCTGCAGGACCTCGAACTGGTAGTGTGCCTTGTTGACCACGAAACCTCGGACACTTCCTGTGGCCTTTTGTACTGAGTAGAAGAAATGTGGGTCCTGCTGATTGAGATGTTAAGAAATCTCCCTTATGGACAAGATCAATGATTCTCTGGTGAGGTACTTTCTTCATTTTTTAAATTGATTTTTTACTTCTAAAGCATCCTTACATGAAAGGGTTGATCTCCGTCTGCAGTCTACCTTCCTCACCAGGACATATCTGGAGCCACACCATGACTGTTTGGGGTTAGCACCCTTTCAATTGTACTTTTCTTTTTTTCAACAGAGGGATACTTTCTGTTGGATCTCTCTTCTTTGTTGCAGTGGTGCTCTGACAAGAGGGATCTTTGGTGGATTCCTTTTGAATTCTATGGTGTGGCCATTTATTAGGATAGACAACACCCACTTGTCCAAATTAGTTGGCTGAGATAGAGTAAAGTGTGACCATTACTTTTCTGTGCAAATCCTCAAGGTTTTTTGCATTGAACCCCTGTCATATTTCACAGTCCTCCACAATATGGTGGGGGCATAAACAGTAAACAATATTCATGCTTACTCTCCTGAAGCATTTGACACCACAAGAGGCATGGGAACTAAAAGGGGAATTTTGGGATTTTCCCTCCAGCTCCTTGCTGGACTTGGTCCAGGAAGGAGGGAAATAGGAGTAGGTGGAAGTTGGACACAGGGCAGGTGCACTCTGACCACACTTTCTAGGATGATCAACTTTCCAAATAGAGGAAACAAATCTGCCCCCAAGTCTCTGGGTTCCAAAAGCAGTAACATCTGAAGAAATATATAGGCAGAAACTTGATGAAAATCTTCAGAAGAAGCAGATGACTTACAAATTTGAGCATGGCCTCATGGGTGGAGCTAAGACACTCAACATCCCATTGGCTGGGGGAGAGTAGCGGTTGTAAACCAAAGGGAGGTTGATAGTGGTAGGAAATATTTCTACTTATAACACATTTCCCTGCATTTGTATGAACCCCCAAACATTTGCCTTTATGTTTGAATTGCTAATCTGTCATTGGGAACCTGACATGCCCTTCAGGCTATCAGCACTGGGAAACACTTTCCCTTAGTCGTGTGATCTTGCTGCCACTTTTTGTAACTATATCATTGTACAATGCAGTACAATGTTTTGCCCTAGACTAACTGAGGATTTTTTGTGTCTAAAAACTGGTGGCAGCAGTTACTTTTTGCCATTTTCTTTGTGCATTTTGTTTTAGCCTGCCCGCGTTTGGTCGCCTCTGTGGTTAGTGTCCAAACATTGCCATTCCGCAAGGTTTTTCGTTTGTCCCTTGGCCATCTTTTTCTAACTGTGAGGACAGAAAAATCCTTATATGGACTTTGAGTGCTTTACGCAGGGTACTGCAGGGCCATGTGCGTTTGCTGCCAGGAAGTAGGTAGGGAATGTTTGGACCCAATCCACAAACTGGGTTCAGTGTGTCTGAATGGTATGCATGAGCTGTGCCACCAGTGGTCCCGATTGTACCACTTCTGGTGTGTGTGTGGGCCAGATTTTTGATTGGCTAGTGGGAGTTTCAGCTCTTACCTGGCTTTCTGCATAAGAAGAGGAGCCCCCCTGCACCCATTCCAGAGAGATTGTGGAAGAAACCTGAAGAAGCCAAGTATCCTGTCCAGGTGCAAGATGTGTAAGGAGACTGTGGACCCGTTGGAATAAGGCCTGTCGACCAACTTCTGCTGCTGTCCTGGAAGAGCTCTGTCTTGTAGGTGATCTTCAGAAACCCTTTGAAGGAGCTTCGACCCTTGAAGCGGAGGGAACATCCATTCTCGACGTCAGCTCGGAGTCCTGCGAAGAAGAGCCCTGGATCACCCAGTGGCTGACCAGCTAGTCGTTTGGGTTACTGTGCTGCTGGCGTCGCCATTCAGCCTTGAAGCCCAGAACTTTGGGTACTGACAGCTTGTGTTACAAGACTCACCTCTGCAAAATGTTGTAGTTCCAGCCTCAACGGGACCAGGGATAGGAGGCTAAGTCCGACCGCGACAAGCGGGTCCCCCTGCATCGCTAGGCATCGGTGGCCATCACCCAAAACAGCTTTCCTGCATCCAGTCCTGCATACTCCATCCTGAAATCCCTGCACCAGCATTTGTGGCCGGACTGAGAAATGCTCGAACCTACAACCACTGGGCATCAAGAACCATAGCAGAAAGCTGGAAAAGCTACCTTGGACCCTCTTCAGAATACCTGCCAAGTCCTAAGATGAATCCGAGTATGGAAGGGTGTGTTGTAACTACTTACCTGAACCCCAATGTCCCTTTTACAAGTTTAGTAACTTTTAGAAACATTTATACCAGTTTGGCTTTGCCACTGCTTGTTCGTGCAAGCACTCTGAAACCGGGGGACACTTATTAGCTAGAACAACTTGTCCTCTTCCTCTTGGAACTCTTCATTGGACCCCAGAAGCCCACCACTAACTTTTTCCCAATCTCACAAAACTGCGCAGAACGTTGGTGAACCTTTGGGCACAAGGCCCCATACATCTTAGGAATGGATTTTTAAAGTGAGTATGCAGCACTACAGGTCTCCAGAGATGCAACACTAATACCTTCCTTTGTAGGGGTTTATGTATTTTGCCCTACTCCAGTGATTGCATATGCGTGTCTAGTCATTTTTCATAGTGTTATATGACAATAAATAAGTATTTTCTTTTATAACTGTTTAGTGTGTTCCTTGACCTTTCACTGTGTGTACTCATTGAGGACCCCTTACCAGGCTCACCCCTCCTGAGACCACTGCAAAAAGATTAAGACTACAGGAGTAAGCAGTAAATCCAATTGGTAGCAGTCTGTACCACCCAGATTTACCTGGTAGCTGTGGCTGAGCAGTTAGACTTCTCTCAAGAAGAGTTAGGCAGTATACAGAGGATACACAATAGGACTGAAAACACAGTAGAACAAGCAAACACTGACCAGAGCTTTGTATCAAAAGTATATAATTTATTTAATACACTTTAGGAAATACAATAGCACTATTAATCAAAAGCAAGTTCCAACACAATCAGAAAAGTATTTACACCTCCCTTAGCAATTACTAGACAAGTATAAAGTTAAAACACCACTTTTTTTTTTTAAAACAGTTGTGAGCGTGTAACTCAGATGGCACTGCAATAATTAGGTTAAAGGGAGAGAAAAAGGCAGGTCATAAAAATAAAACAGTTCCCAACACTTTTAAGAGACAAAATCAAGTTACTGAAGGCAGGGTATACTGTAGAGCCAAAGTTCACAGGCCAGGCCCACTTTGAAGGGAGCAAGGCGAAATGTGCCCGAGATCACACGGTTTAGCAATGCATTCAAGTCTTTGTAGAAATGTTCAAAAGAGGTTGGCGTGGTTCAAAAGATAAAGTTAGAAGGTCTGGGGGCCAACCCAGTTGGAAAGCCAAGGATTTAAGGGTCACCTTGGGCAAACCGAAGAAAAGGAGGCCAGGTGGAACACAGTACCTTGAAAGTTGAGGAAGGCTCCAGCGGTGGCAGTTGTTCCTGGCAGCGGGTGCAGTTCGTGGTTTTGACCAGGGGAAGAGAGGATCTCATTGAGGAGGAAACTTGGAGTCGTTGCACTGCCCAGGGAAGACATTAGCCGCCGAGTTTGTCGGTTAAAAGGTGCGTTCCTGGTTTTCGCGGTCAGTGGTGCAGCTTGGCTATCCGGCCGCCGGGGTGCTTGGCACGGGCGATTTGACCAAGAGACGTCCTGGAAGGCGAAATGGCGAACTGGTTGATCCCACCAGCTCAGAGGAAGAAGATTCTCAGCAGAAGATCTTCTCTTGTTGTCGGGAAAGTGGCGAGGTCGTTGCAGTAGGGCTCCACTGGTGGTGTCGTCGTTGCAGATGGCTCAGCTTCTCCCCTCTTCGGATTTCTTAGGTCCTGTGGCGACTTCTGAAGTTTCAGTCCCAAAAGCCCAGCTTTTATGAAGAAAACCCCCCATTCAACAGCCTAGCTGTCACTCAAACATGCTAAGTGGTGAGCTGGGCGGCTCACCACTGGGCCAATCAGAACAGAGTGTGACTTGGGTTGCTAAGGCAATGGAGTCCAGGGTGCCAATTCCCCCACCCACACATCCTGTGGAACCCAGACAGAGTGGCACCAGTTGGAGGGCTTCTGTGGAGAAGCCTGCCAAAAAGTGCAACAAAGGGCCCGACAGAGACGGACACAAACGCCATTTTAGAAAAGAGTGCTGGCAAAAAGATCCAACCGGTGATTTAATATTAAATAAATAAACCGGCGGTATCTTTAACATTGCACCAAAAAGTGGTGCGTTTAAAATCAATGAGAAAATCCCATAGGAAATATTCCAGTGGAATATTTTGCGTGGTAACCACTGCCGCCAGCCAGAAACTCGACAAGGGGGGACTGGACAGTGCCCCCTTGAAAACAATTGAGGACCCCTTACCAGGCTCAGCCCTCCTGAGACTTAGCCTTGACCTGAGACTAAGCCTTGAACTTTTTTTTACCTTGAACAGGCTTGGCTATCGCTGCCCGAGTTGTCCCCGTCACAAAACTAGGTTGGCATTCTAATCATCTGTCCACCAAAGCATAGAAAACCAGTCCCAACAGATAGTAAAACTATAAAAACCTGGTGCAGTCTATTAAAACAAGGATAAACTGTAACCAAGAAGGATTCCCAGCCTGACCCGGAATATTCGAAGTATAAGAATCTATGAAAGATCCAATGCTGGAGAAGTACAAGATTCCATTTCTGAACATTTGTATGTGTCCCAAACCCTGCAGCCAAGTGTTCTAGGCATGGGATTGGCGGGTGCTTGAGGATTGTGTGCTACGCCGTTCCACACTGGAGGTAGCATAGGCAGGCAGACCTGCAGCCAGCCCTAGTGGTGTACCAGCCACTTTTAATCCCTAAAATACTCCCAACAAAACTGTAGAACACCACATAGGATTAACACCCAGCTTCCTCCCATACAGTTCACATGTTCCGATCATTAGCACCAGAAGCGAAGTCCAACCAAGAGCTCCGTCACAGTTTGAACTGAATGGTAAAAAAAGAAGAAAAAAAACCTCTTTCAATTTGCATGGTTTACTATAGGTGCAGAGATGTAGGACTACAAAAAGATATGTTTTAGAGTTAAAAAAAAGGATCCAAGTAAACAAATAACCTCACTGGGAATACCATTTACTCCCAAGTTAAAGTAGGTAGTAAAATATTGACACTGCAAAATCTTACCTGTAGTGTCCTGCATAGGAAGTGCAAGGTCCCAGGGTTTATACTTAAATTGGAATAAGGAACTGCTACAACACAATTGCGAATTGTAGCCATTCTATACAGACAGACATGCTGAGCTCCTTCAGCTTACTAGCCAAAGCTTATGGGCCAATTGAAATAATTGTTGTTGTTGTTTTTGTTATTTGGCATTTATATAGCACTCTATATATCAGTGGTATGATCTCAAAGCACTTGTGGGTTAAACGCCCTTGAGGACCGTAGTCCAGGTCAGTCGAGAGAGTAAGGTAGTAAAGGGTGCTTGGGTGCACTCAATATGTGAGCAGTTGATGCGATTGCCTTATGGTTGCTGCATCATAACATTAGGTGCGGTGGTATTGCGAGATCAGTTGAATGTGTGCAGTCTGGTGGTTGGTCTCAGAGACTGCATTCTGGTGGCATTAGGCTGTGTAGGCCATGTGTGCAACTAGGCGGATTGTTTTCGTGTGGTATAGCTGCGTTCTAGCAGGATGTTGAGGTGTTCATGGAGTATTGTTCGTAAGTGAGCAGCTACGCCGAAACATATCAAGGGGTATAGCTGCACTCTATTGTGTGTTGGTGTAGAGTAGAGAGCGAGTATAGTGATAGGAGCAGCAAGTGTCTGGCATGGATGTTTTATTCTTCCGAGCCCACTAAACCGGATTACATTCTTGTGTTTTGCGGTAGCTGCACTCAGGGGTAGGACGTTAAGGGTGCCATCTATGGTATCCATTTCTTAATTCTGTCTTGGTGACTTATTGGTCGCTTTCTGTGGTCACTTTGCTTGGCATATCCTCGAACATTTGGCCACATGCTGTAATTACTTGCAAATGTAATGTCATTGAAGTCATGGACAATGGTGTTGGGTTTCAGTGGCCCTGGATGGTCCTAATCAGGTTTATGGAAAGAGACGGGTTATTAGAGCTTTGCGGAAGGCCATGTAGTCTTGGTTGTGTCGTATGTGTGGAGGGGAGTGGGGGGGGGGGAGGGGGGGTGTGAGTTCTACAGAGTTGGAGCCAAGGTCGAGAAGGCGGATCCTCCAATCTTGGCTGAATTGGAGGTTGGAGTCACTAGTAAGAGTGTAGTGCTTCATCTTAGGGTGCGTGATGAGGGTAGGGTGTAATCTTCTTTTGGAGGTACGTTTGGCCGGCCTTGTGTACTGCTCAGTGGGTAACACATAGTGTTTTGAAAGTGGCCCTTCGGCCCGCAGGAAGCCAGTGAAGCGTGTAGAGTGTGGGGGAGTTGTGATCTCTGTATCCCAGGGCAAGGAGGAGTTTGGCTGCAGTGTTTTAGGCTCTTTGGAGTTTGTTAAGTTGGTATGCAGGTGCTCCTAGGTATAAGGAGTTGGCATAGTCCAGTCTTGACTTAATGCATATGATAGCGGCAAGTATGTTGGGATAGGTGAGGTAGGGGAAAAGGAGTCTTAGGAGTTTGAGGTGGTAGTGATAGGATTTTGATACATTATTGATCTGGTGGGAGAGGGTTAGGCCGGAGTCCATAGTGCAGCCAAGGTTTTTTTTTTAAAACTTTTATTTTTGGCGGCAAAGGTTACATGGTACATACATCAAGGCAACAAACAGAAGTAAGAAACATTAGGTGGAGCAGTGCATAAATTGCTGTACATAATCGCAGTAATGTCAGACAATGTTCATACAAGGTACATATGAATACGAGTTTATGTTGTAGTAGTGGACACTGAAGGGGTGGGGACGAGCCAGAGCCGGGTGTGTCTTCACTACGACTGTTAAGGTACAAATTGAATTCCACCCAGATGTTCTTGGGTCGAGAAGTGACGGGGAGCATGGATATAAATTCCTCCTCACAGTTCCGTGACCAAGTAAGCATATGGAGCCATTTCTGGTGGGCCGGGGGGAGGGGACTCTTCCAGTTCTGAAGTATGCATTTTTTGGCTATCATGCACCCAATATTAAGAAACTTAGCCAAACGTCTGGTGTCATCCGTTTTCCAGGCTCCAAAGAGGATGGCTCAAGGATCAGGGTCAATCACTGTGTCAGTGATAGCCGTGAGTGTTTCTAGGATGCTTTCCCAGAACCCCAGCAATTTGTCACAAGACCAGAACATGTGTAAGTAGTCAGCTGCCGTCGCCCCGCAGCGGGGGCAGGGGTGTGCCGTAGCAGGGGTGAACCTCGAAGTCCTGTGTGGAGTGTAGTAAAGTCTATTTAGAAGTTTGTACTGTATGGCACGAAGACGGAAATTGAGGGAGACTTTCTGAGTGTGTAGGCACATATCCCCCCAAACCCTATCTGATTTTTCTAGATATAGTTCGCCAGCCCATTCATCACGTGCCTTGAGAGTGGGAGTAGGGGTAGCATCCTGTAGGATCTTGTAAAGTGATGAGACTACTCCATGGGCACCTCCAGAATTGGCAATATATGCAATGGCTGAGTTGTCTGGGGGCTCATCGGGGAATGTGGGCCATTTGGTGCGAAACGCAGCTCGCAGTCTGTAGTATTGAAGGGTCTCCAAGGTGGACCCGGTGTGCCCCGGTTTCCAAGTTTGGGGGTCAATGAACCTGCCCTCGGGGTAGAAATCCGTCAGTGCTTGGTATCCCAGCGTCCCCCAGTGTCGGGCCAGTGCCGCATCATGAGTGGGTTCTAAGCCGGGAAAGGCCCACACAGGAAGCCACTTGTAGTACGGAGAGGCTTCAGGTGTCAAATAGCAGGCAAGCCCAGGATTGAAGGCTCGTGTTGATTGGGTTAATGGGAGAGTCAGGTGTGTAGTGCCGATGTAGTATGAGGGACATTAGGTTGACACTAGCAGCTGCCAGTCGTTCCAGTTTGATATGGGGACGCACCGGATTACCAGGGTACCAGTGAGTGGCATGCTGGGCCTGGGCCGCGGACCAATAAAGTGACAGATCTGGAGCCGCGAGTCCCCCTTGTCTATATGGGAGTGCCATGTCCGTCCACTTTTTGCGTACTGCGCCAGAGTGCCAGAGGAACTGTACACATAGTGTGTGTATTCTAGTAAAGTATTGCCTCCCAGGCCATACGGGTACATTGCTAAACGTGTAGAGAAGTTTGGGGAGTAGGATCATTTTAATGAGGGAGAGCCGTCCAGCAATGGATAGTGGGAGGGCACGCCACCGTAGGAGTTTAGTCTCAGCTATTTGTGATATCGCGGAATAGTTATCAGCAATGAGGGTGGATTTGTCTAACGATATTTGCACACCCAGATATCTAACACCATTCGGTGACCAGCAGAAGGGGTATTCAGTGGAGGGTTGCTGGGTGGAATTAGTGAGCGGGAAGATCTCTGATTTGGAATAGTTAATAGTGAAACAGGAGTCAGTGCCAATGCGGGTGATGTCCCTTAGTACGGGATCAAGATCTGTTGCAGGGTCTCTGATGTATAGCAAAACATCATCCGCATATAACGATAGAATTTCGGGACTGTCTTTCAGTCTTATTCCCTTGCGGGCGTGATGAGTACGGACATAGTCTGCCATCGGCTCTATTGCTAGGGCGAACAGAATAGGAGAGAAGGGGCATCCCTGTCGGGTGCCCCTGAAGAGTGTGAAAAGGTCAGATGTCAGTGTATTGGTTCTAACCCGCGCCACGGGAGAAGTGTACAGCAATTTTATGAACCTAATCATGTTTGGGCCTATGCCCATGGTCTCCAGCACTAGACATGTGTATTTCCAGGAGACCATATCGAAGGGCTTCTGGGCGTCAAGCGTGACCGCCACAGCTTGTACATCCTGATCAATGCGGGACATCACGTTAAACAGTCTTCTAATATTGTGGGAGGTAGACCTTCCGGGTACAAAGCCGACCTGGTCTTCATGGACTAAATACGTCATAATGGGCAGGAATCGGTTAGCTATAATTTTTGCAAAAATCTTTGTGTCGAGATTCATAAGGGAGAGGGGTCTATAGGACCCACATTCATCGTCAGGTTTACCAGGCTTGAGCAGCACTGTAATGGCTGCTTCGCGCATGGAGAGGGGGAGGATGGAGGCACGGAGCGATTCGTCCCAGACCTCAAGCAGCCTGGGGGCGATTATGGCGACGTGCTCTTAGTAGAAATCGGCGGTTAGGCCGTCAGGTCCTGGGGCCTTGGCTTTGGGCAAGTCAGAAATGGCTGTTACTATTTCATCTAGTGTAATTGGGGAGTCCAATTCGTCTCGAGTGGCGGAGGAGATCTCTGTGGTGGGGATCTGGTCGAGGAGTTCACGCATATCTTGTTCTGTGTGCTCAGTGGGTTGAGAGTAGAGGGACCTGTAGAACTCAGCGAATGTGTCTAGGATTTGTTGGTCAGCCCATTGTGCGTTGCCATGTTTATCTTTAATAGAGGTGATTTGCGTCCGGCCAGATTCCCATTTTAATAGCATCGCCAATGTTTTCCCGGGCCTGTCTCCCTCTCCATATTTCCTGGCTGCTTGCGGGCGGGTGAAGTATTGTGTTTCGCTGACGGCGAGCTTGTTGTATGCCTGGAGTTCATCGGAGACCTGAGCAAGTATGGCAGGGTCCGCCCTAGTGACACATTGTAGTTCCAATTGCTTCAATTTGGTTTCAGATCGACACAATGCGGTTCTGATTGATTTCAACACCCCAGCTTCCCGGGAGATAGACATACCCCTAATATACACTTTGAAGGCGTCCCACCTGACTGCAGCCGAGGTGTCCGGAAGAGTGTTGTGTTCAAAGAAAGACAGAATGTCAGCAAGTTTTTCAGCCCTAAATACAACATCCCTAAGGGCCTCGGACTTGAAACGCCAGGTGCTAAATGTCGGGACAGGTATCCCCAGCCTCGCCTAGAGTGTAATCGGGGCATGATCAGACAGTGTGCGAGGTAGAATCTGGGCTTCCACCACCCCACCCATGACTCCTTTTGATACAAGAAATAGGTCTATCCTAGAAGAGCTATTGTGCACTGATGAGTAGTAGGTGTAGTCTCTCCGGTGGGGGTGTAGCTTTCTCCAAGCGTCACAGATGTCAAGTGTCATAATGTGGGCTAGCAGTCTGCATGCAGCACTGGACAAGGAACGAGGAGCAGTTCCAGTTCTGTCCAGGACCGTGTCAAGGATAAGATTGAAATCCCCACCCCACAGAATCGGTACGCCCACATATCCCAGCAGTATGGTGGTGATATTGTCAAAAAATGTGGGGGAATCCACATTGGGGCAGTAGGTATTGACAAGTAGATATTCTTTGTTAGCCAGGGTGCAGTGCAGTATTACATAACGTCCCTCAGGGTCGGTGTAGCTTTTGTGCAGTGTAAACTTAATGGATTTGTGAATCATCGTTAGAACACCCCTGGATTGAGTGGAATAGGAGGTGAAGAATCTCACCGGTCCCCATGCAGGGGCCATAGTTCCTGGTATGGGGCCATTGGAATGCGTCTCCTGTAGGAGCAGTAACTTGCAGCTGTGTCTGTTAGCATAAGCTATGATTTTACGGGCCTTGGTGTGACTGCTTAGCCCACGGACATTCCAGGACATTATGACGGTAGACATTGCAGTGGTAAATATCCTATCATACCGCAAACATTTTTAGTGGACATCTCGGACCCAACAGTAGTGTGTGCCCCAACGTTTGAAGTCGAACATGCATTCATGGACCTTTAATGCTCGCACCATGCAACCTCGTGTGCCTTTTTTAGATAACACCCCGTTCCCACCCACCACCCTCACGACTAACCCAAATTTAGTAGTGTAAACGCCAACCACCCCTACCTGTGCACAGCCGGATCGACCCCAACCTGGTGCAGGAGCCCAACAGGGGCTAACCCATAACAGAAGTATAAAGAACAGTGCAATCGTAATGGGATGCGCTATTGCCGTGCGCTAGCACGCTTGGAGCCCAGTGGGATCCGTGAGAAAACAAGCAGTGTTTGCGGTATGAAAATGCATGTCGCTGCATCTATGAGTGGCCGTGCCGGGCCTGAATGTGGATCAGAGGAACGTTACACTCAACAACAGTAGGAAGTCAACATGGTCAAGATGAGTAGATCAACATTATGGTAATTTAACAGTGCGTCTCTGAGAGATTAGGTGCTGTAAGTACAGCCCGGGCTACATAGAAAATGTAAATAGAACAACCAGATGCTTGTGGAGCCATCAGGACGCCCGACCATAGGACGATCAGAGGGAGCAAGCCTCGGATGGAGTTCAGTCATTCTGCATCATATCCTCAGCGGGTGGATGAGGGGGAATGTGCGCCTCTATGAATTTCACCGCCTCAGAAGGCACCATAAAGAAGTAAAATTTGTTGTTGAATGTGAACTTCAGACGTGCAGGGAATAGGATGGCATAAGGAATGCTTCTCTCCCTGAGCAGTTTCTTAACTCCAAGGAATTGGCGACGTTCCTGCTGGACTCCGGTCGAGAAGTCAGGGAAAATTCGGATCACCTGCGAGTCCATTCTGAGCTCACCCTTCTCGCGTGCGAGGCGGAGGATCTGGTTGCGATCTTTAAAACTCAGGATTTTTGCAATAATGGGTCTTGGAAAGTCCCCAGGCCTGGGACGTGGGGCCAGAGCCCTGTGAGCCCGTTCGATCGTGAAGAAGGGGGACATATCCGGGTTGCCCAATAGATCCTTCAAGAGGTTCTCGACAGCCAGTTCAAGTCGGCCCTTCAACGCGTTTTCCGGAACCCCAATAATGCGTATATTATTCCTCCTTGATCTGGATTCGAGGTCATCACACTTAGCCTTTACTGACTTTATGTCCGTGACAAGGGTGGCCACTGTACTCTGCAGTGTGGATATAGTGTCCTCGCTGGCACCAATTCTATTTTCAGCCTCAGTGATTCGCGTCCCCTGTTGATCTAACTTGGCCCTAAGAGATGCCACATTTGCATTGATGTCATCCAGCTTTTCATGAAATGCAGCGAAGTTTCTGGCCATAGTGTCCATCATGACCGTCAGGTCCGCCTGAGGCCCCTCCGCAGGGAGCGGTGTGTCGGACTGGTCGCATGAAGAGGTGGCTTTTGCAAATTTATCCATAGCCCCAGTCTTGCTGGTATTCCTGGATCTGTTGGACATTATGTGGTATGAGTACTTAGGCACTATATATGACCTGGGGCTATTCAGAGCAAAGGTCAAATGAAGGAAATCACTCTTCTAGATGGTGTAGCAGTAACTCACAGAGTCATCCGGAGCGTATTATCAGGGGAGACAGCGTCAGGGGAGATGCCCATGGAGTGTGCCTCAATAGGTGACAGGAGAACGGGCCGGCGGCGCGAGGTCCCAGGGGCGTATAGCACAGGTGAGGGTGTAGGGCCGCAAGTGGAGTGGAGGGATTACAGGGACGCCCGCAGACAGCAGCCACCCCGGCTCCTCACCTCAAGCCTGCGATCGATCCAGATGACAGGGTCCCCAGCGAGTCCATGCGTCACCCGCAGGTGTATCACATGCGTCTGGCGGCACATACACAGCGGTGCACCGTGAAGTTCCCGGCCGCAGGCCCTGCGGGGAGTTATCCTCGGGAGTCCCGCAGAGACACAGGGGCCGCGGGAAGGAGCCAGCCAGCGGCGCCACGAGAGCGCAGAGCGGCGGACGGCCGCGGAAGATCCCAGCGGCCAGGCAGTGAAGTCCGATGCGGGATCCACCCACGCGTAGCAGGGCAGTGAAGGCGGCCCCCGCACTCCAGATCAGCTCCAGCCCCCAGGCGTCGGGAGGCCAGCGATCGAGCGAGGGAGGCGGGTAGTAAGATCACTCGAGCCGCGGCGGCCCAGTCGGCCCAGTACTGGGGCAGCGCCGTCGGTCAAAGCCAGGCTCAGAAGGTCCGGTTCGGGGCAGAATTTCACAGACAGGTAGCTCCAAGTGTCTGCAAGGCAGGAGCCGGGTTTGAAGATGGGGCAAGATGTTAAACCGCAGATATGAAGCGGCAGCACACTGAGCTGGAAAGCTAGGCAGCCATTTTGTCGGCTGCTCAACAGCGCCCCCCCCATGCAGCCAAGGTTTTTGACTATATTTGAGGGAGGGGCGGTTCCAAGGGAGGGGGAGTTGTGGGAGAAGGGCAGTATTGCTGCACACCATGATCTCAGTTTTATCTGGGTTCAGAAGGAGGTGGTTTGTCATACACCAGTCAATATCACGGAGGCAAGCTTCAAGGTCAGGATGTGGGTTAGAACTTGTTTGGGGAATTCTTAGGATAATTTGGGCATCGTCAGCGTAGTTGTAGCAGGAGAGGTTGTGTGCACGGATGATTCCTGGTAGAGTGGTCAGATAGAAGTTGAAAAGGAAAGCAGAGGGGCAGACGCCTTGGGGCACTCAGTGTTCACAGCAAGAGCATTTGAGACAAAAGCGGGAAGGAAAGCAATTTGTTTCCTGTTGTTGAGGAAGGAGGCAATCCATTTGAGTGCCGAGCCTCGGATTCCTATGGAGTGGAGATGGTCAAGGAGGATATTATGGTTAACTGTGTCAATGCCTGCTGACAGATCAAGGAGAATCAGTGTGGCGCAACCCTCAGTCTGCTGCAACCTTGAGGATCATCCCAGATCAGAGTGGTTTCTGTTCCATGGCGTGGCCTGAAACCTGATTGAGCGGGGTCGAGTAGTTTGTTGGATTCTACAAAGCAGTTGAGCTGAGAGTATGCAGCACGGTCAATGCGTTTTGTGAGCAATCTGTAATTCTTAGGGTCAAGGGATGCCTTTTTTGTTTTAGAAGCAATTTGACATGCACTATTTTAAAGGCCTTTGCAAAGATGCCAGAGGTGAGGGAGTCGTTTAGTATGGACCTTGCTTGTTCTCCTGCGCAGGTAGAGGAGAATATTTCTTCAAAAGAGGTGGGACAGGGGTCAAGGGGGGATTCTGAGGGTCTTCTGCTGGACAGTAGATCTAGGAACTTGTCTCTCAAGATTGGGTGGAAAGATTCAAATGCTGGAATTGCGGTCGTCGGGCAACAGTATGGAGAGGGGTATGTGTGGGGAGTTTGGTATTAAGGGGTACCATCCTGTCAAGTGCTGTGTTGTATATATGCAGTGAGAGGGAGTCGCAGAGCAATTGCGTGGGCGTGCTTTGGGCAGAGGTGCAACTGTGTTTCACGAATTCAGAGATGATCTTTGTAAATACTAGAGGGGGTAAGGAGGTTCTGTACTCCTGCCCTCTATATGGCAGAGTAGAAGCACAGAGCACCCCAGCCAAGATTCTCTATGCAGTAGCAATGGACAAGCAATCAAGGCTTAAGCTCTCAGGAGGTGATGCGGGCTGGTTATTAAGTACAGTTCAGTCCCCAAGGCAACACAAAGGAAAGTCCACAAACTATGTTTGGTGATAAGTTCTTTATACACATAGGGTTCAATATAAATACACAATCAATAACACACTTTGTACTCTGGCAGTTCTCATATGGTAAATATGTACAATGTCTATGTGGTACCACAGTTCACTCTTGACACCTTTAAAATGCACCAACTGCTGACAGTTCAAAGGGTATACAAATCAAATAGTAAGGTGTATCAACATCAGACGTAGGAAGGAAGACAAGTTAGGTTAAACGATGGCAGAACAGTTTATCCCACTACCATGAAACAGTTCTGTGTGAGGATCCCCCACCCACCTGGGCAACCTGTAAATAAAGTGTATTAAGAAGCTCAGTCCATATGTGTTTTAAGTCTGGTTTCCTGCTAAAATGTTCTACCACTCCAATGTCCCCGAGTTTAGCAGAGTTCTTTCGATGGTTCGTCGATGGGCCCTTCTTGAGTGGACTCCATCTAAAGCAGGAGCCACGGGTCGCCGAGATTCCTACGAAGAAAGGTGATCACTGTTGTCGAGGGAGCAGCTACGACCTTCGCGGTGCTGGTGTACGATCAGTTGTGGACGTCCTCTGAAGATGAGGCATGCGTGGCACCTCGATGACAAGAGTTTGTTGCCGCAAAGCAGACTGATGAAGAACGTAGGCCCAGCAAGGGCGTCGGGTCGTCTGCATTCGGGACTCAACCACTGCTGGCTTTCGGATCTTTGTCAGTGTCTTTGTGGACTTCAGGTAGTGGGAAACCCACCGGTGCATTCTCCTCAGCCGTCAACAACGTCGACTTTCTCCGGCAGGTGATGGCAAGGGGGTCCTTGATTTCAAAGCATCTTAGGAAAAGGTGGAGCGATGCGGCTCCAGTCATCAGCAGCACAACGTCAACCTGTCTCCACTTCTGTGCAACACAACTCGACAGACTTTCAGCGGTTACGGCAAACCTCTGAACCCTAGTCGAAAACGATCGACTTCAATGTCCAGGTGCTTCTGTTAGGTAGAATTCTCATTTATGGCTAATTTCTCTTACCTAGTGAGTACCTCAGCAGCTTTGCTGGATTTCTGGGGTTTATTTTTTCTACCTGGTAAGAGAGTGAACCTTTTTCCCACTCTTACATGTGTTTTGCCATGTGTATTTCTACTGTTTGTGTGATCTTGGGCTCTGGAGCCACACCACTCCATGAGCCTAACTTTTTGTGTGCGTTACACAGCACCTTCAGTGCAGTGACAGGGTTGTCTCTAAGACTTCCCACTGACTCCATTTCTCTGGGGCTGACTACTGTCCCCCAGAAGCAGGTAAAGTTGCCATTTACTTTATGTAGCCATTTAACCTACAGACCCAATACACCCCATCTTACATGGAGTATTGGATTATTGGAAAGGATCAACTCCGATCCCTTTTTGTCAGTACCTCCTGGAGCCTTGTTTCGCTCCCTTAACACCAAGACTTGGCTGGTGGCAGTGGTATCTACCCTATCTTTTCTACCACGATTATACTATATAAAACGTGGTACTCTTTTAGGTTTTGCATTAGCCTCGAACATAAACCAGCTTGACCAAATACATCTTATTTTGGCTCCGGTCGGGTTTAGTCGCCATTGCTTTGTGTTAATATCCTTTTTGTGTTTTACTTTGCGTGGCAAACCAGGTTTGCCTTCTTTGTTCACCGTCCTTTGGCAGGCTTCTGCGAAGAAGCCCTCCTTTGGTGTCTAGGTGGGCTGAATGTGAGGGAGGGGTTTAGTAACCCCCTGCACAGGGTCTCCTTGGAGACCCAAGTCACACTTTGTGCCCATTGGCTGAGGTGGTTGTCTGGGCTGGACAACCCCCTGCTGTGTGATTGACAGCCAGGCTGTGTGAATGGGGGATTTTGTCATAAAAGGCAGGACTCTTGAGCTGGAAGTCAGAGTTGCCACTGGAACTACAAGACCAAAAAGAAGCAGAGAAGAAGACGGCTGCTGCAACTCACGAGTCCCGGTGAAGACCTGCTGCAGTCCTGAGCCATCTACCCTTCAACGACAGAAGATCCAGTACAGAATCTTCTTCCCTTGAGCTTGGTGGGATCAACCAGCTCACCTTTCTACAGCCAGAGAATCCTCTCCTGGTCGAAATCGCTGCACAAAGCTGTAGTGGTCCGGATAGCCATCAGAAGGGCCCTCTCCTGTTTTAAAGTAGCTCACCTTTTATTCACCGTTGCTTTTCTGCTGCTGGCCTCATCCCTGGGTAGTGCAGCTCGCTCCAGACGTCCTCCGTCTTGTCCCCACAACTGAAGCTTCAGGAACCATGAGTCTGCAGGAACTACCAGGAACAACTGCCGTGGCACCAGCTTTCTTCATTCGAATAAGGTACTGTGTCCATTTGGTCGTTCTCTCCGTCCGACCTTGAGGAATCTGTGTGAACCCTTTCCCTTGCCGAAGGCTTGTCCTTTCTTCCTTCCCTCTTATAACTTTTGCCTCCCTTTGACAATATCCAACTACTACTGGCAATGTTAATCTCGAACTGTTAATTGTGTGATCCTCGACGACAGAGCCCTGCTCCATTTGACACTAGCGCACGCCTATTGACTTTATCTGTCTCTTAGAATACGTCCTGTGATTCGAGCGCCTTGACAAAATAATTGCCTATGATTTTTAGCCCCGTTTCCTTGGTTTTTATTCAATGTGCTAAATGTGTTTTGACTATGGTTCCAAATCTTCCCACGGGTACGCTTTTCTTTCGTAAGACCGAACTGTCATTACTGTCAAAAAGTGAGCGCTGCTTAAACCCCCGATAACGTCTTTTGTTTCGCAACACCAGTCTGTCAAACCCCAATGTGCTTACCTTGAATTGACCTGAACCAAAGGAATTGGTTGTGTATGGTTAGAGTGTGGTTTTGTTTAATAGATTGAAGTGTTTTGTGAACAGATGATTTAAAAATAAATGTACTATTTTCTATTTTTTTTTTAACCAGAAACCTTGAGTCAGTGTTTGTTTGAGTCACAGTAATTGTGGTCCTTTGTGTAATCCCTATTACTGCTCATTTGCTCTTGAGATAAGTCTGCCGGCTCCACTACTGCTACCACTATAACTGTGAAGTACAGGCTTGTACCAAAGGTGAAATTGTACTGCCACTTTGTCTGTAGTGTTCCCTAAGGGTACTGCAGAGGATTATGCCTAACAGCTTCACTTCAGGTTCTTGACGGACCCAGTCTCTGGTCGGCAGCCTTTCGAGGACTGACTTTCAGGGCGCCTTGAAGTTTAGCTTTTGCACAATGTTGCCTCGTAGCTCGGGAAGAGGTCTCCTAGCCAGGTACTCCCTTGCATCAGTTCTTGGAGACATGACAGCTTTTGGATTGGTGAAGGAAAGCAGCAGCAATTCTTCTCTTTCAGTTGGGCCTCAAGGCTAAGCATCAAGTTTCGACTTCAGCATCTGAACAATTTTGGTCAGTGAGAGGTCCCCAGATATACTGTTCGGTCTCTCATTCCCACTGCTGAGCCAAGCTCAGGCAGCACATCCTTCAGAAGGGCATTCATGCAGGCAGGCAGCCAATCAGGCTCACAGTGCATTCAGGCTATTCACTTCCATCCAGACACCCATAACAAGGAATGTGGATTGGGACAAACACCCAGCCTTTCAGTTTCCCACACTGCATTCATGTCAGTTTCGGGCAGAGCTGTCTCATTCTTTGTGACATGCAAACAGGTACCAGACACCCATGCGTATTGGTCACACACTCCGTTCACCCAGGTCCCATGCAAAAGGTGTACCCACTGCATAGTCATTGTGAAGGCTCTGGCCAGTCTGGCCTGGTCCTCCCAACTATACCATATATGGATCCCTCACCCAATAGCCAGTTAGGGGAAGGAGCTTCCCTGGACCTTGGGAAAACAAGGTAACAGGTAAGGGAAACCAAGAGGCCACAGGGGCCATCTTGTATCCAATCAGGAATCCAATGATTCCTATGGCAGGGCCTGGCTATCCCAAAATGGGGGATACTCCGAGCACCTGTCGAATTCTGCATGGAGCCGCCACCAGCCCATACCCTGCTCTGTGGGCCACACACAGGTGTCCAAAAACAAACACTAGGGGTACAGGGTTGTAACCTCCACCCATGGGTGCCATAAAGGTATCCAAAGGGTCTTTTCACCACAACCAAAGAGGAAGAGCTGCATTGCCAGGAGCCCCACTTGGACGCCTGTGCAGAAAACACAGAATACACATAAGGGAGTACAGGACAAGGATATGGAGGCCCTGTCCCTCCAATGTATTTCCAGCAACACAATCTTGCAGAGTTCCTTGCTGCTGCAACATTTCAAAATTTGTTTATTGTAATAGGCCTTTTTGGCCTTTCGGATCTCGCATTTGTACTTACGGTGGTGGGAGGCCATAGATCTGCTGAGAGTGATTTTAGATGTTCCCCATTTGCGCTCAGTTATATTGACTTTTGAAAGTCTTCAGGTGGGGCGTGAACCATTCCCCCCCTGAGTAAAGTTTGGGCAGGCCGCCCCCCCCCCAAAAGTGCCAGATGGACAGTATGTAGAAATCGCTATGAACGTTTGATGCCGTCACCGCACCCTACTCCCAGTACAGACCCTGGGCTCTCCCCACCCTACTCTCACCACTACCCCAGTGCTGCCGCCCATCCTGCTCCCACCACAGTCCCATAACAAGCATACACCCATCCATACACATTTAAATAAAAAATAAATCGCCATAAACGTACCTTCTGCAGGGGCCTGCGCCTAGTTGCTAAAATGCCCTGCTCCAGGTTGCTCTGCCCGTATGTGCGAGGAGGCGCAGGAGCAACCCTTGCACATACACATGCAGTGCCACAGCCAGCATTTCCAATGAGCTATGCAAGGCTGGCGAAGCAAAACCCCCCCCAGCGTTGCATGGCTCAGTGATCATGTGCGGCTGGGGAAATGAACTGTCAAAGGCAAACAGTGTTTCCCTTTGACAGTTCTGCCAGCCCAGGAGCACTCCCTCAGCTGGAAAAAGCAGCTCAATGTTTCACTAGGCTGGCTCCTCGGCTCCTCCATAATGGGTGAGGTGGCCGGTGGGTGGACGCCCCCTCACCCATTATGGATGAGCCGGCAGGCTTGGATTGGCCTATAGGGCGATGACCGTACCAAAAATGCAAAACGCTAGTGTTGGCCAGTCAAAATGTGCCACATTTTTGGCCAATGTGGCCCAGTTTGAGGAGTTACCTCACTATGCAGCTAGTAGTTTTGACCATTGTTACTGAATAAATATCCTTTAAATATCACAATTTGTTTACATTTGAACAAAAAACAACCCCTTGGGTACTATTCAAACAGTCTGTGACTAAAGGACTGAATATTCATTTGCAACTGCTGGCCATTTTTTCATTGGTGCCTAAGACCGTTTTATGGTCCATTCTGACCATGTGAGCTGCCCCTTCCCATTTCATCCAATCCAATTTTTTTTTATTTTACACATTTCATGCTGGGCTCTAGCGCCCCCCCTGGGATGCGGGCGCGCCCCCCCAGGGGGGGCGCGCCCCACAGTTTGAAGACCTCTGGGTGAGGCTGTGTGGTGGGAGGGTGCGAGAGGAATTAGTGATTCTTTAAGCCAGGAGTCAAAGGATTCGATGGTTAAGGATCTATCAGATGTTCTTGTCGCTGGGGGACAGAGTAGCAGGACTTTGGCTAGATCGGGGAGTACCTTGACTTTGCTCCAGCATTTGTGATCATAAGTGAGGGCAGGGGTAGCCATGGGTGGAGGGGCTGGTGTGTGGATAGAGAAATAGATGGCAGAGTGCTCTGTCCAGATAAGCGGTTTGGGACTAGATACATAGACAAGGTCATAGGAGCTGAAGATCGCATCAAGGGTGTGACCACAAGAGTGGGTTGGACCAGTGGTATGTTGGGAGAGGTTGAGTGCCTCAAGACTGGCGACCAGTGGTTGTGTCATGGGGTTGTTGGTCATATCAAACCAGATATTGAAATCTCGTAGTGTGCGTGTTGGGTGATTTACCTGAATTATTTGATAGGTTATTTATAATGCGCGTAATACCCAGAGGTTTCTAAGTGCAGACCCAGGGATCGAACCAGTGTTGCTCTGTGTCGTCTTGCTTCCAAGGTAGGCATGTTGGCCCCGAGCTATCCTCCCTCAATGGTAGCTATTGAGTCACAGAGATTGTTGGCAAAATGTCATAACCAGGCGGTCTGTATATTAGTAGGAAGCTGTGAGTGTTGATGTAGCAAGAGTTTTACTAGAAGGGATTCACAGGTAGCGTTGCATATCTGGGTTTCGGCAAGTGAGATGGAGAAATGAGGTTTGTAGAGGATTGCCACTCTGCCACCTCTGGAAGGTCTGTTGTGGGAGATAAGCGAGTAGCCAGGGGGGAAGGCTTCATGTACGACTGGTGCACAATCGTCAGAAGAAGTTTGTGATAAAAATTAGGTCAGGATTGTCAGAGGATAGGTGGTCAAAGATGCTGTGTATTTCTTGCCACGGAGCGGGCATTGAAAAGGAGGCATGTGACTTCATGAGGGGAGGCGATTGTCTTGACGCTCACCACTGAGTGCTCGGTGGAAACGGGTGCTCTGTGAAAGGGGAGGTGTGGTAGGATCAGTCTGGGTGCTTGACACCGACTGAGGGGTGGTACTGGGGGATCTGGACGCAGGTACTCTTTGAGGGTGGGTGAGTGGGTGGGTGGGTGGGTTAGGTCAGTGGGGTGTGGAAAGAGTAGCCAGGCAGTAGGTATGCAAGAGATGTAGTGGGGAGAATCGGGGGGAGGGTGGCGAGTGGTGCACGTCATGTCAGGGGTTGGGCAAGTTGTTTGTGGTTTGAGTCTGGAGGGCGCTAGGGGTTTGTGTGTACTGGGTGAGAGGGGACGAGATCAAGGGGGTGGAGACGGGGTAGAGGGGGGTCTGATGGTAGGGGTGGGAAAGGATGGGAGGTTGGACCGATGGAGAAGTGGTGAGATATGGAGAGTCGAGGGGGATGGCTAGTCACCCTTTCTGCATTTTGTGGGTTTGGCTGCCAGAGGGGTGTGAGAGGGTAGGAGTAGTCAGAGGGAACAGAATGAAGAGACTTTTAGAAAGGGAAAGACATGCTACTTTGAGAGAAGGGAAAGGGTTTGAAGGGGGAGGTCAGTGGGTGGGGGTTGAGTAGGAGCTGAGGGCGGGGGAGAGGGCGTTGTGGGAGGTAGGGTGAGAGGGTATTGCAGGTGAAGGGGGGCCGAGCGGTGCAGAGTTTGTGAGGTGCGGATGTCCTCGTGGAATCGCGCTGTGAAGGGGATGCTAGGTTTTCGAGGGAGAAGGGTTGGAAGTGTGGAACTGTTACGCTCACCTGGTTCCCACAGGGGCATCAATCGAACCCAGACAGCAGCGGCCTCCACCAACGTGAAGCGTAGGGCAAAGATGGCTGTCTGGACGGACCCACCTAGTCTCGTGTGCTTGACTCATAGGAATATTCTCCTGTAGATGGAGAAAGGGATTTAGTCCCGTGGATTTGAGTGCAGACCCCTCCCCACTGCTCCTGCTCTCCCCACTGGCCACCTCCGATATTCCCACTCAGTGTCCTCACCTTATGTTTTTAATGGATGAGCTCTCCCTCCTGCGTGGCTTGCAGGGGCGCGTAGATACCAGTTACTTCACTGGTTTGGGGTATTGGAGTTCTGGAAGATTATTGGCTCCGGAGTTTACCAAGTTTAAAGAGTTCAATATGTCCAATGCTCACTCTTGCACCCCTTGGTGATTTTGCGGCAACAAATACTGTCTGGAGGTTGCTGGTGGCATTCAGGTAAGAGTCTGTATTACCCAACACTATCCGGTAAAGTTGCGTGAGTTTAACTTGTTTTTTCCTCCCTTCATAGATGCGGCGTAAGAAGATGCAGCATATTGAAGGATAATGCCTCCGGTGGTAAATCAGGTAAACCTTGTGGTAAAATGATTGTCTTTGTAGTCTCTCTAAGCTCACCTCGCTATTCCTTTGTCTTTTTTCCCCAGGTGTTGAAGATCACCGAAGAAAATGATGGAGGCAGCGCCGAGTCGAAGATGCTGTGGACTGGTGAGAATGGAGCGGCGCTGCAGCTGCGAAGCGACGCGTGTCGAAGTAATGTCCCTTCAGGCTCGGAATGGTGCAAGATCCTGAATCAGGTAAGGAATTAGATTAATGTCCGTAACCTAACCTCTTCTCCTATTTTCCCCTTTCCTCTAGGAGCTCCGGATGCGAGGCGGGCGTGGCAGAAGACTGGATGCAGGTTCGCAGGCACGGTGAGCGTTATGCTGCAGAATAACGCGAAGCGTGTGTTGTAGATCGGGCGTGGTTTAAATAGCCTCATTAGTAGTCCCAGGTAAGAAGTCACTAGAACCACACTCGAGTAAAAGCATGGTCTGCCTGAGGTAAGTGATGACTATGAGCCTGGCGCCTTAGGCGCCAGGACTGATTCCTACTATGAGCCTGGCGCCTAAGGCGCCAGGATTGAACCCAGATAGCCCCTAGCCGGGGCTTCTGAGGTTTTACTAAATGTCTGGATGCCTGCCTCCGGGGCGGATGGGCTTGGTCCAGATGCCCGGGGGTAGGCATCATGACAGGAACTGAAGTGGGGACGTGGATGGAGTGCCTGTTGGTAGAGGGATGTTGGTGTGGAGCTCTACACAAGCTGGTGGGTGCTAGTGCAGGTGTTAGAAGGGGTGCGGCAGGGGCTGGTAGGGCTGAAGTGGGGAAGTTGGTCTGGGTTGTGGTGTGGGGGTGTTGGACTTCCTGAGTGAGCGCACCAATGCCACGCTAGTGGTAGGGGACTTGTGATGTTTGGGACACCAGCAAGCTCCTCTGGCTTGTGAGTTTGAGATTCTGCGGGTTGTATGGACGAGAAGTAGGGGGTCATTTTCGCGGTTTATTATACGGCACATGCAAGTCAGGGATCTCCTTCCCCTACAATGAATGTGGTGCACAATAAAACACTTTGATTTCTATACGTCAGGACCTTTTGATAAGGCCTCCAGCCCATATCGCACGCAACCTCAAAGAATACTCAGTGCCCCAATGGACTACAAACCAGGCCGGTGTGTTAAGATATTTATTAATTCATTATTTATATCAAATAAGACCAAACAGCTTACCTCAGCCACCAAGATTATGGCAACAGAAAAAATAACCTTTGGTAAGTAGCACACTGAGATAACTCAAGAATACACAGTGACAAGAATTTCATTTGACCTCTCCCACCGACGACAATCGGAGAACAGTCCAAAAACACACCAAGAAAATGAATGCAAACAAACAGGAAAGTGAATGCACACAGAATTATGCTTTGGTCCCAGCTACCCTCACCCTCCTAAACATCTAGTAGGCTGATCTCTTTTGGATGGAAGGCAGTGGCAAGGAGAGGGCACACAAGTGAAACATCGGATTTGGGATATGGTTCACAGAAAAAATATGGGGAGCAGGCAAAGAATGGGAAAAATTTGTTTTTAGAGCACAATGGAAGAATGGGTTTTTTAATTATTTATCACAGCTGCTATGGGAAAGAACTGAAAGAGAATTTACACTTAAAAGAAAGGAAGGGCTTTATAGATGATCAGCAGCACACAATGGGAAAACAATCAGATTTTGTTAGACTTGATCACAAAAACAATAGAGAGGAGAAGCAAAGGGAAAATTCATTTTGCCACCCATGACACCACCACCACAGGGTTTTAGGTTTATGATCAGAACAGAATGGGAAAACCAGTTTTGGGATGTTCAAGCACAATTTCAATGGGTAAATAGGAACAGAATGGGAACAATTTAGTTTTGCACCTTAAAATGGGACACATGAAAAACAGGGCTTTTTGAAGTCAATTCTTTTGGCAAATCTTTAGGACTATACCAGCTCACAAAGCACTGGGAAAAGATTGTTGGTTTCAAATTTCACCAATATAAACGGGGATTCTTGAATGGAGAAATAACTTAAATATACAGGCATACGGGGATTTTTGCAATGTGGAATTGTCTAAGGCAATGCTACAAGAATACATGGCCTGTACACTATATGGCTTTTTTGGGTTTAGTTCTAATTACAGGAGAGGTCTGGGTTGAACTTCAGGGATAGCCAGGGCACTGCTGGGACAGCAGAAAGGGCCCAGAGAAGGTCTCTGTCGAGTCCTCAAAGGGGTCCCAAGTCAGCTTCTGAATCTCCCTGCTCCACTGCTGGGCTGTTTCTCCAGAGTTTGGCAGTACAACACCTCATGGGATTAGTGGCAACAGTCCTATTCTGAGGTGGGCTGACTTTGTTATAGTGCAAATGACATCACTGATTTGTCATAGTTCCCACAGAAGGGATTGGTTAGTGCTCCATTACCCCAATCCCACCTGCGTGCTTATAGGTCCAGGAAATGTGGGAGTGCTTTGGGACACCAGGGGAGGAGAGCACTTCACCTCATCTCAACAGGTGGGCTTGGTCATATTTTTGCACTTAAAATCACACTACCTTGCAAATACCCATAACTTCCACGCTTTGACAGATATGAATGCATTTTTGAAAACTACATTTTTCCGAGAGTCCAATGACACTACTCAGGAGTCTGTCATTCCTGTGCAGAGCTACAGTTTTTCTTCATTTTCTCCGGACTGATATCAGTGAAAAATATGGCCCTTTATGGGCGCCATACTGATCATATTGCACATGCTTTATCAATTTTTCGCATCACTGGTGACCACAATAAGGCCCCAATCACATTTTCCTGAATAACTTTAGTTGTGTTTACCTCACAAAAATGTTTTGGGATGACCAGAAGAGGTGGACTACTGTCACCTTTCCAGAAATCACAGAATGGCTATTGTGCAATAAATATTGTCAATTTTACATGATAAATTAATTTCTCCCCTTTTACCCAATGCACAGCCAAACCACTCCTTGTTTCTGGCCTCCATCCTTGCTCTCCCAGATCCAATTTCCATGTTCATGGCTGTGACGTCAAGAGAGGGTTCTGTGTTTAGACTAGCTCAGCCCTTCAAGAGCTAATGGCTAGCTAATGCATGTTTTATTGCGGCTTGAGAACAGGCCTGTCTACTTTGTCCAACCCGTGAATTTGTTCTCAAAGCATCTTAAAGCTGAATTTTTAAGAGAAGGAAGGCACTTGATGGATGAAGGGAGACCAGCCTAAAATCCAGTTTCACATCTTGGAGAAATGGCTGGCGGCAAACCCAATTACATCTTGTAAAATACAGTTCAAGTTACTTGAACATTGTCCATTTTGTGAGCATGTAAATGGCGGAATCCCTATTCACTTTTTGAAAAGTCTGACGAGCATTTTGATTTACGGATTATTAGTTTAAAGGAAAAAAAGTTCCAGGCATGTGTTTTTTTTCACAGTAAAACAAAGAAAGGCTTTGTTTCACTGTTACGGCTTGAAACCCAAACTTGGCATTTTCATTTAATATTCTGTGCACGTCGATTCCTGGAAATATCAGTGCAGATGTCATTGTGTGTTTTTGTTCATTCATGAACGGTAGTTCACATATTTAGGTCGGTTAACACCTTAGGTCCATCTGTGTTTTTGTTCCTTCATGAAGGGCAGTATTATTTCAGCGCAGGCCTGTTACTTCGGGGCATGTCCCCCACTGACTCTGGCCTTTTACTTATGGCATCTGGGGCTATTTCACCCCACAACCTCCCCCCTCCTGGCTCTTTGATGTCTTTCACAAAGAAGAGTAAGGAGGGAATGGGGTGTCCATTTCACAGTGGCCTTGGTTCGTCCCAGGGATTTCGTTTAGAGCGTGTCTGCTCCTTTCCTGGTCCTGATGGAGTGGTGCCCTGGTCAGTCCGACTCTTTTCAGATTTTTATTTTTCCGTTAGGGTTTTGTCCTGGGCTTCTCCCATTTCGGTGGCTCCACCTCTGGCCTGTAGAGCCAAGGAGTTTTTCTGCCAAGAAGAAAGTAGAGTAAGTATTTCATACTATACCATTTTCCCAGGTGGGGATGTGAAAATTAACAAAAAGACAAGAGACACAACATTTGATGATCCAATTTGAGAACATTGCACTTACATATTCATATCAATTTCCAAATAAATATAAATTGTTCTACTCCCTGTAAGTGAATAATTTTCTTCATCCGGGATTCAATTTTTTTCCTTTACTCTTCAGATGGTTCCTGGGCTCTACCCTTACTGGGTCCTTCAATCAGTCACAGGTTCTGCCTCGGATGACAGCTCTTCAATTGATTGATGTGAACCCATTTCTCTTCCGTTTGTTCTCCTTTAGGGATGCAGATTTTATAGGTGACAGTTGAGATTGTAGCTACAATTTCAAAGGCGCTGCGCCAGGAGAGGAGGAACTTCCACTCTTGGTCTGGTTGCTTTGAAAGTTGTACAAGTAGACCCAGTCTCCTACTTGGTACTCTTTCTTGGGGGCTTTAAGTCGTAGTGGGTTTCATCCCCTCTGCCGACTTTCCCAGCTTTCGCCGAGCGTAAGAAAAAGCACGCTGAAGGTGTTTTTGCGAATTCTCAATGTACTTATGAGTCGTGGACATGTTGATCAGGGTCTGCTCTTGAGTTCTGTAGAGCAAATGCTGAGGTAGCACAATTTTTCATCCAGTCATTAGCTCAAATGGTGACATTTTTTCGCAGAAGATTGTGTAGACATGATGGCCATCAGGACAAGTGGTAGTCGGATGTCCCAACTGAGCCCAGAGTCCGGCACAAACTTCTATAGGATGCACACAATCGTTTTACTGTACCTCTCAACTCCCATGCTCGAGGCTAGGCGGTAGGCAGTGTGGAGTTCTCTTTACACCACCAAAAACCCCCGCCCCCCCCCCCCCCCCCCCCCGAGTATCTCCCACATCATTGTCATCAACTCGCTGGTACAAAAAAAAATGTCCTTGGTCCGACTCAATTCTTTGGGGAAGGCCGAAACATAAGAAGATGCGATTGATCTCAGGGCAGCAGCTGTTTCTGCCTTGTAATTTGGGCCGGGAGACATTTCACCCATTTGGTAAACCAGCATGTCACGGTCAGTATGTACTGGTTTCCACTAGAGGAGCAAATCACGGGCCCGATGAAATCTACTTGAAAATCTGACCAAGGCAGAGTCATTCCCCTTTTCTGTAGGGGACCTCAATGTGTGAGGGAACTTGGCTGAAACTGAGCACACACAAGACACCCCTTCTAGTATTGGCCGAGGCCCTGACCCATGTATGGCCAGGATGAAAGCGCTCACAAGATTTCCAAAGTTGTATGAAACCCCCTATGACTGGCTGTGGGCACGACTTAACATCAGGCTTTGGAATGAGGTAGTTACCATCCACTAGTCACAGCCAGAGATGGATCTCTGAAACAACAAGCCGTCTTGGATTCGGAACATTTTGGAAAACTTCAATACCCGAAGATCCTCTTTCCCGATGTAATCGGTCAGAGGAAAATTCACGGGGTCTTCAATGTGTTGATAACATTTTCCAATAATTGGGTCCCTTTTTGTGCCGTAATCAAATCAGCATCTGGGGTTTCCTTACTCCATTGGGAAGTTGAGTTAATTTTGGGCACGTGTTTGGGACCTGGTGACAGCAGCGACCTGGATTTCCCCCCAAACAGGGACTTTATCTCCATGAGATCCCCGTGGATGGCTCCAGTTTTGGCCAACTGGTCAGCCAAGTAATTTCCAGTTTTGTCTGGTCCCTCTATTTTGGAGTGCCCCTTGATCTTTTTCCAGTAGATGTCATCTCATTAGAGGTGACCAGATCATCAATGGATTCCCATGCTTGAGTGGGTTGTTATTTGCACACAGCATGCCTCGATTTTTCCACTTAATCAGGTGTTCCACGAACCCATTCCGGACATAATCTGAATCAGTGATTATGACCAGTTTTTGGAGTTGGTCTTGCACTGCAGTGGATGGCTCGATGTACCGGCATCAACTCTGCTACCCGAGTACTTCGGGGACCGATCTCGTACCCAGCAAAGGGCTCCGGGGCATCATTCACCCAGACATTCCCCAACGCCAGCCACCAGTTTTTTCCCCCTGGTTATTCACAGGGTAGAAGCACCCATCCACATAAATTGTGGGTATCCGCTGGCATGTGTATTCCTCATACACTTTGTGTGGGGAAGTAAGGTACGCCTTCATGTTGTCTTTAATTTTTAGACTTGCGTCTTCGAGACAGTTTTCTTGAGCACAGTCATGCAAGTCAGCCAAACCTTGCTGAGGGTCCTCCTTGTTTTGGCCATATCCGACCTCCACAGGAAAGCCTTGCATGGACAGATTCCAGTAAGTAATTCTGGAATTACTCGCGTTCCCTGTTCGGATTCGGTCACTTTGGAGATATTGCATGGGCTGGTGAGGAGTCTCGACAATGATGTGCTCCCCCTGGATGACGGGCGGTAATTATTCAATGCCCACACAGTTGTCAGGAGTGCCTTTTCACCATCGTTGAATTCTTGCTCCACAAAAGGACAAAGTTTTGCTCGCATAAGAGATGACATTGTTGACCTTGTTGTGCTTTTGGTATAATAGTGCTGTTAAGCAAGTATTTGAGAACCCCATCTCCAAGAAGAACTCCTTGTTTTTGATGAGGTAAGCCAAAGAAGGTGCTTGGGAAAGGCTTCTCTTCAGTTGTGTTACTGCCTCGGCTTGCTCTGGACCCCAGTCCCACTTGACCCTGGCCTTAAATAGACCAAGGGGCTTGTTACCTCTGCATAGTCCTCTATGAACTTTCTACTATAATTAGTCAGTCCCAGAAGGCTATTTAGTTCACGCAGTGTCGTAGGGTCTTTTAATTTGAATAAGGCTTCCACCCTTTTTACCTGGGGACTGAGACCCTCGGGGGGGATTTCATGCCCAAGGAAGTTCACGCGGGTCTTACACTACTCTGCTTTCTGAAAGGACAATTTTGCTCTGCTTTCTGCAACTGGGTCAGAACATAGCGTATTCCAGATATATGTTCGTCCACAGTTCAGCTTTTGATTAGAGCATCTACATAGGCCAGGTTTCCCCTTTCGCCCCAAGTTGGGAATGCCCTTATGCAGAAAGATGTTAAATTGGGTGCCAGAGTATGTATCCAAAGGAGGTTCAGGTCTACATGTATTGCTGCCGTCCAAAGGTAAAGGCAAGCTTGTATTGGTCTTCCCTACTCACGGGTACTGTCCAGTAACCGTTGGTCAGGTCAATGGCAGTATACACCTTTGACCCATGAATTTGGGCCATTCGCTGATCGATGTACAGAAGAGGCCATCTTGACATGTAGACCCATTTATTTAACTCCCTAAGGTCTGCACAAAGTCTCCACTGGCCATTGTGTTTGAGTATCCCCATTATCAGGTTATTAAAGGTACTGTGGACTGGACAAATTATCCCACAGGATTCTAAGTTATTTATAATCTCCAGGAGTGACTCCATAGACACAAGAGGCAACTGGTATTGCTTTACAAACACGGGGGCCATCCCAGGGTATCTTGGTATGGCGGTTGAATATATCTCGATGCAACCACAGTTAATTCCACTGCAAAGATCTCCTGAAAATCCAACAAACACCCGTTTCAGCTTCCGCTTTTGCTCCTCTGTCTCACAGGCATCAGCAAGGATGATTTGTTGCTCCACCATCTGCCTGAAGCCTGGAAATATCTTGGGTTTTGCAATTTCGGCGGTATCCTCCAGTTGATTGGAGAGATCTCTTTTTATGGCGTTGGCCTGGACAGGTGGTTTCAAGGAGGGAGGGTAGTCACTGTTGACTTAAAATACCACCTCATCCTTCCTACTGTCACAGGTTACCTCTTCCTTACCGTACACCAAGAAATTCCCCCTTGCTGAGTGAAAATCTTTTCCAGAGGTATATCGTCGTCACAGTGGTAACCGTTGTTTGGAATATGTCCCATGATCTCATTCCCCAAGTCAATGAAAAAATGTTGGGCATCAACCGCCATTCCAATAAAGGCGTCTGCGCCCAGAGTGATACTCCTAGGGTCACTGTTATCCACCAATATTCGAATGGTGTAGTGTTATAAGTCAACTAGTGCTGTCGGGTTCAAATACAGCCCCTGCTGTTGGAGGAGATTATTCAAATTTATATAAGCGTCCTGGTTTTTGAGGTTCTGTCCTCGCTTGATTTTTAGGATAATTGTGAATTGTCGTGCCTGTCCTGGGATGGTGACTTCTTCTCCCGTTTGAACTTCAAATGCATCGGACAGCAATTGGGCTGACCGAAATGCTTTCTCAGGCTTGTCAAAGCCCATGGGCTTTCCCCCAGTCGGGACCAGACTTTGTAATTAATTAGGTCCAAATTAATTGTGAACCGATTAAGAATGTCACTGCCCAAGTAAAATGCAGAGGGGACATCACTCACAAACCAGCAATTATGATCTATGCTTTTATCGCCAATGGACATTTTTAGTATGTACCTGCTAGGCTGGAGATGTTTGGAATTTGGAGTTTCTAGGCCCATTTCCCACTTATCAATCAACTTAAATGTGGGAATGGTCTCATCTTTTGTGAGTTTCCTGAATAAGCTTTGCTGATGAAGCCTTTTCCATTATTCAGGCATACTCTGGCGAGAACAGGCTCCCTCCCCTCATTTACCTGAATGGGGAGGAGCAATTGTTCACCCTTTTTCTGGATATCAGCCAAACTTTGAGCTGGTTTTTCGTCATCTTTTGTCATGGGATTTGGGTTCTTCTCTGATTGTGGAATGGTATACAATGTCAAGGTATTTCCTTCCAGTGTGGAATGCCACTTAAAACAGAGTAAAAGGTTCAGAAGTGGAGAAGGGTTCCCTACACCGGTTTGCTCTCCTACAGAGATGACGGTGATGTCAGGGACTTGATTGTTCGGTATCAGGTAATAATATCCCCATATATATGGTCGCCGTAAATAATATCGCCAGGAAAATGTTGTGGCGATATTATTTGGGTGACCATATATATGGGGACAGGGGCAAAAATAAAAAAAAAAGTTTGGGGGTTGCGGGGGTGTCCCCCACATGTTCCATGCAATAATAACGCCACAAAAAAACAGCTATTTTCCGGCGATATTTTTGCATGCCAAGATTTTTGTGGCGACATTATTACATGGAACCGATTGTTCCAAAAGTAGAATTCAATTTGGTCAGTTCGCTGTTCAATCATGTGGCATGAGCCATTTAGAGTCACTAATTTGGTCTTTGTTTCAATTTTATTAGCCGGTTAGTCTGTCCAGTGGACCTTGTTCACACAGTCAATCAGGGGTAATAACCTCCTGAGGAGGTCATTCCCTAGTAGACGAGATGTGCCCTCTGTAATGACGACTATTACCGGGTGTTTCACCCTATGTTGCCCAATTGTAATCTCCAGATCCGCAGTCCCCTCATTTCCGTCAAAGTTTTGGAGTTATCCAGTAACAAATGCGAGGTGGAATTTGGGGACTCTCCCCCCTCCTGAGTTAATTTGGTCAAATGCCTTTTTGGACAGCAGGGTGGCTTGGGATCCAGTCTCCACAAGCGCTGAAATTGCTTGGCCCAGTACCTTGACGGAGGCATAAAATCTGCCCTCTCTCTCTTCAATGGGGAAAGGAAAATGTGTATTTTGAGCCAGCTTGGCAGTTAATTTCTTTATTTTGAACTCAGACACTGATCTTTGGCAGTTTTCTGGGTCGGAGTCCGGGAATCTGTAAAGAAAGCTCGTCACCCAGATATTTGTGATATTTAGAAATCCCCCCCAGATTCTTTCCTCCCCCTTTTCCTGGAGACAGTCACATGAACTGGTTGGGGGGGCGGGGGAGGGGAGAATCCCTCATTGACTGCAGAGTCATCTGGGTGATAGGGTTGGAGTTCAGGAATTGGTGGTTTCGGATCTGTTTCCATACTTACCCAGTCTAAGTTAGGGTATTTTGGGACACATTTGTCCTTGGGAAGGATCTCTCCATCTCTGAAAGAGAAGAGGTTCTTCCCTGAATCCTCCAGGGATTCTTCCCCTTCAAACTGGATGACGCGGATTCCTTCACGAAATGGGTTTTCTTTGTCCCTTGGTTTCTCCTACTTACCCTCTGTTCCCTAGGTTCCAGTTTTTCGGGGGTACGCGATTTAGGTTCAGGTTTCTAGGGGTTTTCCTCGGGTGAGAAAGGAAGTTTCCTCAAGGGCTTTGCATCTTTCTTCCCCCCGCCCCCCCAAGCCTCCTCCTCTGGAACCTGTTGGTTGTTGGGGTTGTCTCCGAGTCATTGCTCCGGAGCACCAGACCCTGGGTTTTAGCTGTTCTGGGCAGCCATGTCCATTTGAGGGCTCTGCTGGGCCCTGAACATGAGATCCAGGTCTTGTGTCAGACTTTGGACCTGGCGCTCCAGTTGTGACCTCTTTTCTAGTGGTATGGGGGTCAACAGTCATACCTTTGCTGCTCTCGGGAAGGTTAGCTGTCTCTTCTCCCACAGTAGCTCGGGTATTGAAGGTTTCCCTGATAGCTCTCCATCCTTGGTCTGCCTTTCCCCTGATTTGAGGCTATATTGCCCTGAAAGCGGGGAGAGAGGAGGATTGCTCTGAAAGTTTGGGTTTGGAGGGTACCTGGGAATGAAACTTAAATTGGAGAGTGGAATATTTCTACCTCCTGAGGGAAGTTTTGTGGGAGGTTTCCAGGTGCCATACCTACCCGATTGGATCCCCCTTGTGTCCGGGGAGTCCATACATACCCCAAAATGGGTCTGTTACCCTTGTATCTCAGGCTATTGTAGGTAGCAGGGTCAGGTGAAGAGTTGTTTGGATACCCTGCCTGGCTACCACCCTATTGGGATTGATCAGAGGGTCTCCTCTGCCTCTCATTGGGCATATTAGAGGTGGAGGAATATTTTTAGCCCCCACCCCATTTCCAATTCCAAATTGTAGGTATTCTTCACCTCTGCCACCTTTGCAGCAGCTGGAGTGGTTGATGGTTTGGGGTTTTTGGGATTATTTTAGTTTTCAGCTGGCTTTTGGACCTCGTGAATCGGGGTAGCCTGTTCCATTACCCAATCCAGGGTCCTTTGCTCATGAGGTCCCTAACCAGTTGGGTCATTATGTTGTGCAGGAGGGACCCCCGCCGGCCCATAGGACTGGGGTTTTCCCAAACAGCACTTTAAAATGGAATAGCAGCACCCGTGAGATGGCTGGGGATGCAGATTCGTACTCCAGCTTCAAATCAATAAAGACAACTCAATGGTTTGGCAAAGGGAGTCTGTTTAATGACGAGTACAAAAAACGGGGAGTTATGAATATCAGCAGTGGCGTGATCTTCCTTCTCGCTTCAACTCCAAACAAACTTTACAGAAATCTCATCCTTTACACTAAAATCTTGTCATCACAGACGTGAAAAAGCTGGAAATGTTGCATGCAATTCAAATGGCTATAGGAAGGTAACTTTACTATAGGTACTTTATCTGTATACGGTAACGGGAAGAGGAGATAGGGTAACTAGCGTCAGGTGGGGCATCTAAGCCCTTCCTTCAGAATGACTACTGTAAACGTCACAAAAAGTACAACGTCTCATTGGTTCTATGGACTGTAGGATCCTAGATTACTTGGTGGATTGTGATTGGGTTGATACCACGTCACAGTGTACTTTTCCACTTTGCTTCGCAGCATGCAGAAAGGTCGTCCAGGTGCAGGTTGCCTGTCAGTTCCCCTAGCCTCCCACCAACCAGTACCACCATCCATCACTGACGCACTGGCCATGTGTTAATTAGTTTCTAATTTGTAGGCCTCGATGCTGCCTCTCTGTCTGGGAGAACTCGGATATCTGTGCATGGCTCAAGGCTGCATGTAGGTGTGAAAGCCTCAACTCTTCTTGCTTGGCAGGTCACTTGTCTTAGGCACTGTGAAATCATCTCCGTATCCATGTAATTTGTGCATTTGATTTTAGCTTTCTGTCCACCAAATACCTTCTGCTGCTTATCTCAACTCCTTTGAACAGGATACTCCGCTCTTGGTGTCAAATTGTATTAGCCTGTGTCAGCTTAAGAGGACCTTGGTTTCTTTGCATGGGCCTCATGCCTCAGAGTTTCATTTCTGTCCTTGGCTTTCGATTCCTGTGTTTGAGGGCCTTTGCTCCTGGGGCCTCTAGTAACTTGCGGTTGGTTCTGCCCTTTTGCAAAGTGGACATGTACGTCATATAAAGTGCTCCTTTTGAGGTAGATCTGTGTATGTGGCACTTGCCGCATCTAATTTCCTACTAAGCATAGCAAGGCGCACAATTTCCTCAGCTTTCTTGCGTTTCCAAGCATATGTTTACATGTAAACTGGTTGCATATCGCTCTTATGGCATGAGCCTCTTATACTGGACATCATCCTTTTACTTCAACTCAGGATGTCGATTATCCATGGTGTTTCGTCTCTTGTTATTCACAGGTCATCATTTTCTTTATCTGCGAGTCAGTCCGAGTTCTTGTGACGTCACCATTTGTCTTCTTTTAGGACTTTCTTGGCCTTGTTATGGACTGTACTCAGACGATATTCATTATTTGTTGATATTGTTGATATACTCAATGGGTACTTGATTTCTTTGGTGTTGGTACTTCAATGGGTGCTGTCGGTGTGATCGGTACCGGGCAGAGCCCTACTGCGGCTCTCTGCTGGTTTATTTACTCATTGTATGTCACGTATCTCGGCGTGAACCTTCCTGGTACTTCAAAATGGGTGCTTTGAGTGCGCGTCATGCTTGGTACCTCCTCTACACCCCCCCCCTCTCTGGGCGATTCATCGACAAATTTCACTTTTCCCTTGGCATCCACTTCTGCATCTTCTGCATTCAGTTTCACTTCATTGTCTGGGTCCGTACATGATGGCCTGAAGAAGAACAAGTTACTTTCTTACCTGGTAACGTTCTTTCGATGGGATGGTCCGACAACGTATTCCATATCTATGACATGTAATCACCACAGCTGTGCTGCTTCGGAAACTTTTTTTCGGCGTCTGCGTCCTGCGTCGATGACGTCGATGCGCCGTCGTCGAGGACCTCCTCCGACGTCATCCGATGTGATAAGTAGGATGCACGACGCCCATAGCCTCAGTTGTAGTTTTTTTCCCCCCAGAACGTGTGACATAAGTCAACTACCAGTCAGACACAAAGCCTTGCGGAACGTAAGCTGCAATCGCAAAAGAAATTCTGTAGCGGGGAAGGCAGGGCGGGAGCGATATGGAATACGTCGTCGGACCATCCCATCGAAAGAACGTTACCAGGTAAGAAAGTAACTTGTTCTTCGAGGGGATTGGGTCCTCCGACGTATTCCATATCTATGACAGACTCCCAAAGCAGTACCAAAGCAAGGAGGAGGGAAAGAATTTAGAATCAAAATGTAGAATAGCCAATCAAATAGCAGAGCAAAGGACCGCCTTGCCAAAGGCCAGATCCTGTGCTCGGATGGAATCAAGGGAATAGTGACGTACAAATGTATGTACTGAAGCCCAGGTGGCTGCATCACAGATGTTGCGAATAGGAACACCCCTCTGCAGGGCAGTAGACGCAGCCATACCCCTGGTAGAATGGGCCCGCAAGCCAGCCGGTGGGTCCTTACCCGCCAAACGGTAGCACTCCGAGATGGCCAAAATAATCCAGCGAGGCAAAGTCTGTTTCGTCACAGCTTGCCCCAAACGCTTTCCAGCGTAACCAATAAAGAGTTGATCATCCACTCTGACCCGGGACATGCGTGAAACATAAAAGCTAAAAGCTCTCCTAGGATCAAGCCTATGGAGCCTCTCCTCTTCCTTACCAGGATGCGGAGGAGGATAGAATGCCGGAAGAACAACCTTCTGGGCCAAATGAAATTCCGTCACTACCTTCGGAAGAAAAGAAGGACGAACTCTAAGGACAACCCTGTCCTTGTGAAATACAGTGAAGGGAGGCTTAACTGAAAGTGCCTGTAAATCACTCACTCTGCGAGCGGAAGTTACCTCAGCTAAAAACACAGTTTTCAGAGTTAACAGCCTCAAAGGGCAAGAATGTAAAGGCTCAAACGGAGCACCCATAAGAAACTTAAGAACCAGGTTTAAATCCCAACCGGGCACCAGGAAAGGTGACGGAGGGAACACATTAGTGAGCCCTTTCAGGAACTGTGAAATCGAAGGGATTTTAAAGTAAGAACACTCTTCAGACGAGCGCTTAAAGATGGACAGCGCCGCCAGGTAACCCTTAACGGTACCCACTTGCAAGCCCCTGTGGGCCAAAGAAAGTAAAAAGGACAGAACCATGGGGATGTCACATGCAAAAGGATCCACATTCTGAACCCTGCACCAGTCGCAGAACTTACGCCAACGGCAACGGTACAGAGACTTTGTTGCCGGTCTTCGGGCCGAAAGCAACACCTCCATCACGTCCTCAGGGAGGTCCCAATCCTTATACCTCAACCTTTCAGAAGCCAAGCGTGAAGGTTGAGGGATCTGACCTCTGGATGGAGAACCTGACCCCCCTCCCTTGAGAGCAGATCGTCTTGGTAGGGAAGACGACGTGGAGGGCAGATGGATAAGTCGAGAAGGTCCGGGTACCACGTCCTCCGAGCCCACGCCGGGGCAATGAGGATCATCCGGGAACCGAACTTCCGTAACCTCCGCAGCACTTGCGGGATGACAGGGACTGGAGGAAACGCGTACAGCAGCGGGAATGACCACTCCACCACGAACGCGTCTCCTAAGGCTCCTTCTGGAGGAAATTCCCGCGAGCAAAACCTTTCGCACTTCCGGTTGACACTGGAGGCGAAGAGATCCACTTGAGGGGTCCCCCAAAGGGCGAAGATCTCCAGGAGAATCTCCTGAGCCAACTCCCACTCGTGAGAGATCGCGCTCTGCCTGCTCAGAGCGTCCGCCGTCACGTTTTCGGCTCCGGCCAGATGAACTGCCGAGATCGAAACTTCCTGCTGGATGGCCAAGAACTCGAGCTGCATCGCCTCTCTGCACAGAGGAAGTGACCCTGCCCCCCCCTTTTTGTTGAGGTAGTGCATGGCCACTGTGTTGTCCGTCAGGATCAGGACATTCTTCCCTCGCACAGACGGCAGAAAAGCCTTCAGGGCTAGCCTGACGGCCCTCAGCTCCAACAGATTGATATGGAGTCTGGACTCCGACGGAGACCAACGACCGCTGACTGTCAGCCCGTTGGCATGAGCTCCCCATCCCGTGAGGGATGCATCCGTCACGATCGTCACCTCCGGCCAGGGAAGCCAAAATGGAGCCCCCTTCATCAAGTTGCCTTCGACGGCCCACCACAGAAGGTCCCGGGCGACCGAGGACGGCACCTGAATCGAGTCCGACATCCTGCCGGAGGACTGCGACCATTGCGTCTTGAGTGCCCACTGCAAAGATCTCATCCGCAGGCGAGCCTCTGGCACCAGAAGAATGCAGGATGCCATGAGGCCGAGCAACCTCAAGAACTCGAATGCTGGGAGCGTCTGGGCATGCTGAAACTTGTGCACCATCTGCTGAATGTGAAGAGCCCTCACCTGGGGAGGAAAACACCGCCCCAGGGAAGTGTCGAGCACTGCTCCGATGTACTGGAGCCGCTGTGTTGGCGTCAAATGGGACTTCTTTAAATTGAGGGAGAAGCCCAGCCTGTGAAGGGAGCGACAGGTGATCGATAGATGATCCAGGACTTGCTCGGGAGAGCTCCCCCTGATCAACCAATCGTCCAGGTAGGGGTAGACGTGAATCCCCCCCTTGCCTGAGATGCGCTGCCACCACCACCATGAGCTTGGTGAAAACCCTCGGGGCGGAGGTCAATCCGAACGGCAGGACCCGAAACTGAAAGTGCGAGTCGCCAACCGCGAACCTCAGGTACTTCTTGTGCTTGGGATGGATCGGCACATGGAAGTAAGCATCCTTGAGGTCGAGTGACACCAACCAGTCCTGAAGCTGAAGGGCCTGGAGGACTTGAGAGAGAGTAACCATCTTGAACTTGTCCTTCCTGAGGAGTTTGTTCAAACCGCGCAAGCCCATGATGGGTCTCAATCCCCCGTCTTTCTTCGAAACCAAAAAATAAGGGGAATACCATCCCTTGTTCCTCTCCGCTACAGGCACCAGTTCTATGGCGCCTTTCTCCAGCAGGGCTTGAATTTCCTGCGCAAGGAGCGGATCCGGACTCTGCAAAGAGAGGTTCCCCGGTGGATTGTCGCGAGGCCTGTGCCGAAAAGGAAGACAGTAGCCGTGGGTTATGATCGCCAGAACCCACACATCTGAAGTAATGGCTTGCCACTCTACAAGATGCTGCGCCAGCCTTCCCCCAACCGGCGAACCATGGGACATGGCCTCACGACTGAGTGGGAGCGGCTGCAGCGTTACCCGAGGGCAAAGAGGCAACTGCCCGAGCGGCCTTGGCACCACGGGTACCCTGTCGTCCACCTCTGGTACCCCTGCGTTGGCCTCTTTGACTGCCAGCTCCTCTCGCTTTACTGAAGGAGGAGTAATAGCGAAAGGAACCACCCCTCCACTGCTGTCCCCTAGGACGAAAAGGCGGAGGTTGGCGAACTGCAGCGCCCAACGACTTCGCTGCAGCTTTTGAGGTCTGCAACCTCTCAAGGCTCTCGTCAGCCTTGCTGCCAAAAAGGTGTTCACCATCAAAGGGCATGTTGAGGAGCCGGGACTGCACATCAGGCGCAAACCCCGACTTCCGCAACCACGCAAACCTGCGTATCACGGTGCTCGCCGCCATGGACCTACTGACGCATTCAGCTAAGTCCAAACCAGACTGAACGGACTCACACATGGCATCCTTACCATCCTGGACCATAGCAAGGAAACCATCCCGTTCATCCCCTTCGGGAACATGTTCAGCCGCTAACGCAACACAGTTCCACAGAGTGTGCGTGAAAAGTGACAAGGCACAAATGCAGTTGGCCGCCTGAAGCGCCATACCACCAGAAGAACACACTTTCTTCGCCCAGCCATCAAAACGTTTGTCGTCCCTATCAGGAGGGATGGTAGGGTACGACGCCTGCTTCGCCGGGGCCGTGGCCGCCTGCACCACCAAACTCTCCGGAGTGGGGTGCCTGGTCAAGTAGCAGGGGTCGCCACTGGCTGGAAGGTATTTTCGCGACAAGGATCTGCCCACCGCCGGGAGACTCTCCGGAGCAGTCCAAGCCGCCGCCACCCTTCTCTGTAAAGCCATATGGAACGGCAGAACCGGGTCAGTCGGGGGACCAACATCAAGGATGTCTGTCAGATCATCCTGCACAAACTCCCCTGGGGGAGCAGACCATCCCAACTACTCAGAAACCCTAGCCATAAGGCGCCGGTACGAGGAATCAGCATGAGAGCCAGGCTCAGGCCTACAAAACTCCACCTCCGGAGAGGTGTCCAGTCCACTGGCATCATGCAGCGACTGTCTCAACTCGTCAAACTGACTATGGCCCGAGACAATGTCATCCGGAACCTGACTAGGAACCAGGCCATCAGAATCCTCATCCGCCTCTGAAATATAGTCAAAGTGGCGAAAAGAAGGCACTCGAGAGTGCCTGCTCTTAACCAGAGCCTTCCTAGGGGGTCCACCCGTGCCCTGGGGTACCTCCGACACGAAAGGCGTCGATGGCGTCGAGCGAATCGGCGCCAGCGTCGAGAGAACCGGCATCGGCGCCGAGAGGATCGGCGTCGACGAAATCGGCGTCGACGTCAGATGCAGCGCCTCCAGAATCGGCGGCATCGACACAGCCCTCGAGGCCGGAGCCCCGAGCGTGTCCCTCGACGACCTGAGCGTCGACGGCATCGACGACTTCCTCGGAGCCAGAGCCTCGAGAAAGCCTGTCGACGCCCTCGACGCCACAGACGTCGAAGCCTTCTTCGAAGACCTCACAGGTGCACACGGTCTCGAACGCGTCGAGGACCGGGACCTGGAACGGGTACGTCGAGAACGAGTCCCCTTGTCCGAACGGGACCTCTCCCGTAACTCGTGCCGACCACTCCTGCGAGCGGTGTCTCTCGACACCACACGACCGACCCCACTCGGGGGCGCGGACGGCTGAGTACCCTGCGACTCAAGAATCGCCAACATCTGCTTCCCGAAGGAAGCCCATTCCTCCGGCGTCGCAAGGCCCGAGGGGTAAGCGACGTGCCGGGCAGAGCCCTCCGAAGAGGACCTGGAAGACGACCGATGTCCGCGCTTCCGAGAATGCCTCGAAGAGGCAGAGGAGTGGCGAGACCGACTCCTAGAAGGAGACCCACGAGACTTCCGACGATGACACGGAGAGTCACCCCTCGAATCATCCGTCGAAAGCCCCGCAGACTTCGACTTCCGGGGCTTGGACACCCGACCTACCGACAACTTCTTCTTACGTTCGCGTAAGGCTTTGGACGTGAGCGACTGGCAGTCGATACAGTCATCCGTGTCGTGGGCCTCCCCGAGGCACCAGAGGCAGGCGTCGTGCGAGTCTGTCACCGACATCTTGGACCCACACTCCCCGCACTTCTTGAAACCCGGACGCGGGGTCGAAGACGAAGTAGACATCTTCAGAAGGATTTTCACAAACGAACAGGTTCGAAGAACCGAGAAGAACAGAACTCCAAAGAGTCGAGGCGTTTAAACCGAGAAACACGAAGCAACACGTTCGCGGAAAAAACTGAACTGAGGCTATGGGCGTCGTGCGTCCTACTTATCACATCGGATGACGTCGGAGGAGGTCCTCGACGACGGCGCATCGACGTCATCGACGCAGGACGCAGACGCCGAAAAAGTTTCCGAAGCAGCATAGCTGTGGTGATTACATGTCATAGATATGGAATACGTCGGAGGACCCAATCCCCTCGAAATGTCTTTTTGGGGTCCATATCTTTATCACTCCCTTCAAGCTTCCTGCTGTTCTCACGTGTTCATCTTTGTTCCATGTCATAAGTTGAGATTGTCCATTTGGGCTGCAATAAATCCATTTCCCCACATAATTTCTATGTCTCCTTGGATATCGAAACTTTGTTCCTTCTGGTGCATGACTGCTAGATTTTACAAAGTCTCTTATTTCTTCATCAGTCAGGTCTTTGGGTCTCCGTTCGGACTCGATATCAATCATGATCTTCATCCCTATGGCTCTTTTCGCAGTTTTCTGGCATTGAGAGATTATTATCTTGATAACACAAAATCCAAGCATTATCACCACTAGTAGGGATCCTAGCAACTTGAATGAGTCTGCCATCCATTGTGGAACCCATGAGAACAGTGCTCCAAACCAACTGTCATCGTCTACTTCGTTGGTTTCATCAATCATTTGATTCTGTAGTTTTGTCAGCATACCTATGGGTTCTGTTAGAGTTCCCTTTTCTTCATCACGAGAAGGTGTAAAAGTGCAACATGATTCTCCGATTTTTGCACAAACACCTCCATCCATGGCTGTGATCATGTCGTGGAATATCGGTTCTGAAGAGCCATTAGTCGAATCTCCCTTAATGTTTCCTTGATCGCGTTGAATCCCTTTATGGTTGTATTGATTGTCTGCAGTAACTCCCATCTGGTTATTTGTAACCATTTAGTATTTTCTCCAACTTGGATTCTCGGCATGAAGATTGTCGTGAACACTGATAAGGTCTGACTGAACAGCCTGTGTTCATTTCAAATCTCGTCAAAGGCTTCTATTGATTTGGCAGAGAAATCATTTTCTTTTTTCATTCTGCGGCTTACTTCTACAGATCTCTTCTTACTCAGGTGAGCATTTGCTTTCAGAAAACTGTCAATATTCAAATCACCTTTTGGAATCACTAGCGCTGGAACATGGACATTTACTAACATGCATATACCTCCCCAGTTTTTCGGCAGTCTGATAGATGCTTTGGATCCATATGCCCAATAATGATCCATAGTCACTGCAGTACTGTGCACCATTCCTGGAGCATCAAAGATTTGTCCACAGCTCTGATTTTTCCCCATTTTTCTTGTAGCATTGTTTCTGAAGCACAGTTTTTGATTCTCCAATGGCACTATTTGTAAGGGTTCTCCTCCGTCTTCGACCCATGTCAATAGTTTTGCAAGTTTTGGCCATAGTGGTTTGCATATCTTCTGTGCATTTTCAATTGCTTCTTTGCAGGCTCTGCTGACCACCCATGCTCTGCAGATCACTATTCCTTTCTCCTATCCGTCTGGTGAAAGCACTGTTCCCCATATTTGCATTTGGCCTCTGTTCTTCCATTTTCTGGCCTCTTCTGCAGATTTTCCTTTGACATCAAGTTTTTCATTCACTTCCCATCTAATGCCAGCTCCTTTCTCTCCTGGCTTCTCATATCTGATCACATAATTTCTCGTATGGGCTCTGTTTCTTGTCTTTATATCTTGTATGTATTCATCTTCATCTGGATCGGTCTTTTCAGTTGCCCATTTAAGGGAAGCATCCCTTCCAATGAATTGACCACTTGTCTTGCACATTGCTACGTGTGATAGACAGTGTGCTATCTGGATGTCAATTTCTACGGCTACAAAGATCTTTGATTTCCCCATGCTGTAGGGAAGGAGTGTGCAAACAAAGCAATCCCCCTCTAAGCGCCGTCTTCCAACTTCTTTCATATGTTGCTACCATATGTTGTTTCCCAAATATGCTGTGCTGTCCAGGTAACGTTTAGTTCATTGTCATCTCCTTGTATGCTTCTCTTGATTCTCAAGGTTTTCATGCAGTTTGCCATCATCACATCTTTAATAACATCCATGTAGCTTCTTCTCATTGGGGGATTCGCAGGCACTTCCATCCATGGTTCAGGCCTCTTCATCTGTACCAATGAGTTAGGCCAAAGTCTTGCAATTCTTTCCCGCATCTCATGTCTTTCCTTGGCTCTGGTCATGACTGGCCAAATTGATTTTGCCACTATCTCTGCATGTGATAGTTGCGCTTGTTCTCTTCATTGGATCAGGTGTGTTTGTCAATGCCGTCTCTGTTGGTTCTTCTTCAGCTCTTTCCCCTTTGTCTTTTCTCTTCACTTCTGGGGTAGCTTCTCACAGTTGGTTGCCCCAACTTCTCCCCTTCTTTGGCCTGTGGTTCTATAGCTATTGAAATTAGATCTGGTGTATGTGCACTCGTCGTTTGCATGCGTGTGTTTGTAAGAAACTTGTTTTCACTCACATTTTGCCGACCCGGTCTCAGGCTTGTTAACGTGCTTGTTACTGCGACTGTGTGTCATTGCTACTCACATCCATCTCAGGTTCACTCACTCCATTGTCAGTTCTTCTAGGGACTGGAATGACTACATAGGGTCTGGGTGCCTTCGTGGCCTTCATGTGTCCATCGTTAGGTGGGTGCACTGGACTCTGTTTACCAATAAAAAATGCAGTTCTAATCGTCAGCGACAATAAAACAATGATGAATATAATACATAAGTACATGATACCCTTATAGGTTAGCCTGCAAAGTTTACATCTGGAAAAATACGGGCGTCTCTCCTCCTGGGGGAGAACATGGCTGCTATTTTGATTCCTCATCTCGAACATTTTAAGGACAAGGCTAACGCTTTAATACAATCTTCGACAATATAATTCCTGGATACTGCTGGTTCCTCTTGCAGATTGCTTGTACGGAAACAATTGTCCCCCTTGCCTGGATGCTGAATTGTCTGTTATCTCTGGATACAGTTCTCCTTTTCCACGTATGAGGAAATGTCAAAATCGGGTAATGGGGTCAACACGTTGATTTACTGTGCATGTTCAAAGTATACGAGTTCCCAGTTGATGCCTCTTATTTGCTTCATCCCAGACGGCATGTTGCGTCTTTGTCGGCGTAACAAGCGTGAGGTCTCTGTCAACGCTTTCTCGTTCTGTCCCTCGGCGGGAAGCTTCAAGGTTTCTTCCTGAAACTCTGGTGGTGATTAGAGGGCTTGATTTGTACTACAATACCATGCAGGAGCATGCTTACCTGGGTAGATTTTGCTGGCTCTCTGATGAACGTGAGGACGTCAAAATCGGCATGCCTCCCTACAAGTTCTGGAAATTCCTCAATTAGGTGAAAGAATACATTGTTCGCCAACCTGCATCTTTTGGTGACAGGGATATTTGTTTTTCCCTTGCTGAATTCTGGAACAATTCGGTACTCACTGTGAATAACTTCTATGATCTAGGTTGATGTGGAGAGTGACCTGGATGATGATGCCGTTCAAGATTATGCTCAAGCGTTGTGTTTGCCGGATCTCGAAGAAATGTTAATGCATCAGTTTGTCTTCCGACAAAGTTTGGGTGCTCTTCAATTAGACGAAAAAATATCACGCTTGTTCCTCTTGGGACATCTGTTTTTTCCCCTCTGTATTCTGGAAGTCAGAAGAACTGCTCAGCGATCACAGTGAACAGCCTTATTACCTTGCTGTTTGCAGGATCTTGCAGAAACTCGGGGATGCTAGTGAGCCTTCCTACTAGTGATGGGTGTGACCTCAAGACTAGGTCAAAGTAGTACAAAATGTCTTTAGTGATGTTGCGACTGCGGGACACCATTTGCGAGTCCAAACAGTGTTCCTGTCTTGAATGAGTCTGGATACTCCATCTTCCTCCATCTCGTGCGTTTGCAATTAAAATTTGACATTCTTTTCTTATTCTTTTCAGGGTTTTCAGTGTGCCTCAGTCTAAAGTTCAAGTCAATAACCCACGTTGTGGCTTGCATAAGCCCTTCTCTCCTTCACCCTGCAACTAGGATGCACAGAGTGTCCATATTTGTTATGTCCTTATCCTCTTCTCTTTATGCTCACAGGAATGTCCATTTTCAAGCCACAGATTTGCACAAAAGTTCTTTGTCTCTGCTTTGCTGCTGGTCATGCATCGTCCTTCCTCGTCATGGATCTCATCTGCACATGCTGTGGTTCATCCCCGTTGTCTGTAGTCTCTTCATGGTGGGGTGCAGGCAGGGGGATTTCTCCAATGTATGGCTTGATATCGCCCAGGAAGATCCAAGTTCTTCCTTGTAGCTTGACTGCAGATGGAGTAATGTCTTCAACTGTGAACGGTCCGTTGAACCTTGGCTCGTCCCATCTTTTCCTTTTGTGATTCCTCACCAGGACGGTGTCTCCAGGGAAGATTGAAGGAACAGACTCTGAGCTGTGTCTGCAGTAGCATCTCCTGTGCTCTGTGCTGCCCTGCACCCTTTTCGTCGTCGCTGCAGCGGACATGCAATTACAGTAAGACAAGATGTCATGCAGTTAAGTAATTTTGCATTTCAGACCCTAAGATTTCACTTGTCGGCCGAGCATCACACCTAGCTCTGCTTTGGGGTGTCAAGGGAGTGTGCATCCTTCTTCCTGTTGCTATTTAGTGCAGCGTAAGGTGATGGTCGGAACCAGGGTGGTTTCTGAGTGCATACAGTGCCAGTGGAAGGCAGTGTAGCCATCCTTTCTTTAGAGTAAGCTTCAACTTGGCTACTCTTTCCTTTAACAAGCCGTTGAGCTTCTCTCAGAACCCATTACCTTATGGATGATACGCCGAGGTGGCCGCACAAGTAGAGTCTGGGTGTGTACATGGATCTGCTTCTATCCATCTAGAGAATGGACACACCACAACAATTAGATACCTGTACCCGTTACATACTTGAATCATATCAATGTAATCGACATGCAAGTGCTGAAAAGGTCAATTGGGCCTTGGGATGACTCTTAATTACTTTTAGTGTGTGCCCAGCCGTAACATGCTGGCAGATCATACAGTGGTTCATAAAAAATGCAACGTGCTCTGCTAAGTTCGGTATAAAACCAGTCTTCAGCAAGCGTTGCCGCAAGATTCTCTTGTCATATGTGCTGGATAGTATAATTGCTCCAGTGCTAGTTTTAACAGGGCTATAGGCATTACTGGTTTACCAGTGCTGTCTTGTCACCACAAGCTTTCAGAGGGGTTTAAAGAACACCCTCGCCGCTTCCAGAGATTCTTCTCTTCCTGCAGTGCCTCCCCTTGTCCATTAACTGGGTCTGCCCCATATTATTATAGCTCTCGGGTGCATTTCGTGCAACAATCATCTTCTCGTTTACATTAGTTATTTCTACATCCATTATGGGTTCCCCCTTGGACGCAATACGCTTGGCCTCTGTGTCTGCTGTTTGATTCCCTCGTGAGATAAAATCTGTCCCCTTTGTGTGGGCAGTGCATTTCACGACCACTATGCCCACTGGGAGCTGTAGTGCCTTGATGAGCCTGTCCAACAAGGCGTGTGCTGCACTGGCTTGCCATCTGCTCGGAGGTAGCTCTTCCTCTTCCATCATGCTAGGCCTGCATGCACTGTTGATGTCACATAGGCGGAATCACTGTACACTGTCACTTCCTGGTCTGCGTGATTCTCAATCGCGAGCATCAACGCCTATAATTCTGCAGCTTGTGCTGAATAATGATATGGTAATCGTGCACTAAGGAGCACTCGAAACGCTCCATTTGCCGTGTGCTTCATCACAGCGGCGCCTGTATATCTTTGCCCATCGCTTTGATAGATTCTTAAGGAACCGTCAACGAACACAATTTCTCCTCCTGCCAATGCATTTTTTCACTCTGGGAATCATCATAAAATTCTTCATAGATCGCGCAGTTATGTATTGGCTCTCCTTCATTGACTGGCTCAGCTATAAACATAGCTGGGTTCACTATCTTGCATTGAACGATCTTAATCGACGGATTCAATATGATTACTTCATAAGCAGAAGCTCTCTGAGCTGTCAACGTGCCCTTTGGCTTCTCTAGAATGGCAAATATCATGTGTTCGACGTACGTCATTGAGCATCCCATCACAATGGTTGTCGCTTTATGTATGGCGAACGCTGCGGCAGCTAAACTTTCTTCGCACAGGAATTGGCCTCTTATCACTGGGTCCAAATTCCCACTGTAGTATGCTAGGGGTTTGTACCCCAATGTGGTTCTCTGTGTGAGTACTGCTGTCATGACGCTGCCATTCGTGTGTGAGAACAGGTAGAATTCCTCTGCATAGTTGGGAATCCCTAAAACTGGTGCTGTGCAAATGGCTTATTTGAGCTCAGTAAACCCCTCCTCCATGGTCTTGGAACACACAACTTTTTCTTTCATCATCTGTGCCTTCTTTAGGGCCTGTAACAAGGGCTTGGTATATGAGCTCTAGTCAAAGACCCACGCTCTGACATAATTGCAAAGACATAGAAAGCTCTGCATTTCTTTTATCATGTGTGGCTTGGCTGTGTTCAGTATAGCTTCAGACCTTTCTGGGGTAACTGTTCCCCTTGTGTGAGATCAGCTGGCCTATATACTTCTTGCTGACAATATTGTAACTTTTCTTTGTCCACTTTATATCCTTTCTCAGCCAGTATAGTCAATAGCTGAATAGAATCGTGTCTGCACTTTTCCTCTGTGGTGCTGCAAATTAGGATGTCATCTACATATTGGAAGACAGCACTCTAATGCAATATTGCTTAAGTCCATATGTAGAACTCTTGAAAATAGAGGGAGACACAGTACCCCTAGGGTAACCTTGTGCTTTTCAGACACATCTGTCTGAAGGTAAATGATGTCAGATCTTGGGAGTCTTGATGCAATGGGATTGAGAAAAATGCATTTTTCAAGTCAATCACCGTGAAATATTTTGCCTCAACAGGTATATTACATAGGATTGTGGCCGGGTTCGGGACTAAAGGGAACTCTGCTTCTCCAGCATGGGGTCTGGCATGGATTCACATGCTCATGAATATTCCCCGTCGTCAGGCTGGGAATCCTAGGTAAAGAAAAAAACAGTATCAGTTTCGTTTCTGATCTGTCTTTCGTAGTAATAACCAATCACTGGTCTCTGCGTCATACTGACCACAGCCAATGACTGCCCTCTACCTAAGCACCGCCTCTGGCAGCCATCTTCAGATTTTTACTGCACGTTCATGTGTTGGGATCCTCGTGCTATTGCTCTCGAGCGTTAGTGCTAATTTTTTCACATTTTTTCTCAAAAACTTCGCTTTTCGGTCAAAAGAGCCTCAAGCTCCACCGACTCTCCATCCGATCAACGGGGACCCGTGTCGGATTCGTCTGCGCCCCTCAAGGGTGAAGATCTCGTCGAGCTACGCTTTTGGAGGACTCCAGAAGTTTCTCAGGCCCGGTCATGGCCCAGGAGAAGGGAAGCTCGACGCCCGGAAAGCTGTTCAGGGTCTGCCCTGGATGCCAGCTGCAGAACGTCTTCAAGGAGGACGAACACTCTTTTTGGCTTTACTGCCTACATGAGGACAAGACGCACGTGGAGAAGGACTGTGCGTTTTGTGGCAACATGTCGGAGCGGACCATGAAGGACCGCCATCAACGTCTCGCCAACTGGCTGGAAGGGAAGAGCCCGTCCGGCGAGAAGAAGAGGAAGAAATCCGAGCGGTCTTCTAAGACCTTTGAGGACGCCCCGGCGACGGGGGTCCAACATAAGGCCAAGCACCGCGAGTCCGCCTGCACCGGGAGCACCGAACGGTCGGGCTCTACGGGCGCCAGGCTGGGCGCACCCTCCCCGGCACCATCAACCACGAGCCAACGCTCTGGGTCAGGTAAGAGGAAGGCCGAGCACTCGGCGAGGCTCCTGGAGAGGCCCCGGTCGAGCTCGAAGGCGGAGGGGGAGCGAGGCACTGTCCCCCCCCTCAAGGATAAGGCGGTGAGCGCACCTAAGGTGGTGAAGGCCTTAATCCATCCGGCCAAGCCCTCTATCGAAACTGTCGCGGCGGCCCTGGCTCAGCCTGTGGAGGCTACGCCAGTGGTGGCGACCTCGGGGCTCAAAGTCTCCCTGCCACCTCGGAGGGAGTCCTCTTTTGTGCCCATCGATAGGACCCCCGTGAAATCCCCCGTGGGGAAGAAAAAGGGGGGCAGGGCGTCGTCGTAGATTCGGCCTCAACCTCGGAGGAGGAGCTGGTCGAGGTCTTAAGCCACGGCCTCGGCGTGGTAGAAGACCGGCCCGTCGAGATGGATCCCGACGCAGGTGACGACGACATCGTCGAGGGTACCGACGGGGCCCCTGATCGCCCGTCGGATTCCCCTCTGCCAGCGCCGCGAGACAGCTCGGCGGCCATTTTGTTGGCTATACAGTCCTTATGCTCAGAGATAAGGACGAGACTACCGTTGCCGACGGAACATCTCCCGTCGGGGGACCCAGAACCGGGACCTTCTGGGGTTCCCCCTACCAAGAAAAGAAGGATCCACCCTCCTCCTCCTTTTCAGCCGTCGCGCCCCTTCCAGCCCTCCTCCCCGTCCACCCGAGGCGATGATACGGGGACTGACACGGCAGCGACGGGTACGGACGAGGTATACGACGAGGATGTACCGTCGTCGCCTCCCACCAGGGCTTCTCCGCCCGACGAGATTGGATCGTTCCACTCCATGATCGCCAGGGCATCCGAGCTTTTCCAACTCTGCCCTGAGGAGAAGAAGAAGGAAGGTTTCCTTTATCTGCGGCTCGAGGCCAAGAGGAAGACGGTCCTCGCAGTGCCTCTATTGGACGACATTTGGGATGAGGGCCTCACCCTCCTCAAGAACCCTTCCACGACGCCAGCTAGAAGAGACCGGTACGAGAAAAAGTACCGGGTCCCAGACACGGCCCCTCTGTGCCTCCGGGCGCAGCCTACCCCGGACTCCGTCGTCTCCGCGGCGGCCAGGAAAAAAGCGGGGGGGGGGGGGTGCGGCCTCCACATCGACTTCCCCACCGGACGGCGAGGGAAAGAAATTGGACGCTATGGGACGCAGAGTCATCTCGTCTGCAGCGACGACGATTAAAGCTGCCAACGCCTTGGCTATCGTGGCCCGATACGACAGGGAGCTCTGGTACAAACTGGCTCCCCTGCTGGACTTCTTGCCGGACGACAAGAGGGCAGAGGCCCTTGAGATCCTGCAGGAAGGTGAGGTGGCTTCGGACCACGCCATTACCGTTGTGACGGACATCGCCGACACTGGGTTCCGCCAGTTGGGCAACGGCGTTCGATTAGGCGGCGTGGATGGCTCAAGGCTACGGACTTCCGTCAAGACGTTCAGACCAGAGTCCTGGACATGCCCTTCGATGGGAACAACCTGTTTGGGAAAACAGTGGACGATTCCCTTCAGGCCATTGAAGCGGACACCGAAATGGCCCGGGCCCTTGGAGTTCTGCAACAACGACGGACGCCCTTTCGGAGCGGCGGAGGCAAGGGCGCCTCCAAAGGTTCCGGCGGCGGTTTCTCCTCCTACCGTCAAGCGGCCCGCTCGTCGTCTCAGGAGGCCTACAGAGGACGAGGCAAGTCTGGCGGACCCCGCCGTCGTCGCCAAGGAGTTCAAGGCGGCAAAGCCTCGTCGATGCAGGATTGAACCGGCCGTGGGGTCGGGCCCCCACCGAAGCACCCCGGTGGGAGGCCGGCTGGCGAGCTTCGTCACCGTGTGGGAGTCCATCTCCACCGACCGTTGGGTGCTGGACGCCTTGGCCCGGGGCCACGCGCTCGAGTTTCAAAGAAAGTGTCCGCGCCTCCCCCCCGTGGCCAGGAAAGAACTTCACGTCCCTCAACTTCTCCTGGAGGTAAAGGCGATGCTCAGGAAGGGCGCCATCGAACTCGTCCCAAAGAGGCTTCGGGGCTCCGGAGTTTCCTCGAGATACTTCCTCGTGAAGAAGAAGACGGGGGGATGGCGCCCCATCCTGGACCTGCGACTTCTGAACAAGTTCATCAAGGCGCAAAAGTTCCGGATGGTCACCCTCCAGCACGTCCTGGGTCAGCTGGAGGAAGGAGACTTCCTGTCGTCGTTGGATTTGGAGGATGCCTACTTCCATATTCCCATCCTAAAGGGGCACCGAAAATTCCTCAGGTTTGTGGTCCAAGGGCGTCATTACCAGTTCAAAGCCCTCCCCTTCGGACTACGGTCGGCACCCAGGGTGTTCACCAAGTGCCTCGCACCGGTGGCGGCGCAGCTGCGCCGCGAAGGGATCCACGTCTACCCCTACCTGGACGACTGGCTCATCCGAGCCAAGACAAGGGAGCTCGCCGTGGTCCACACGGCAAGGACCGTCCAACTTCTCACGGACTTGGGATTCTCTGTGAACTACGCCAAATCCCACCTGGTGCCCGCGCAAGACGCTCGGTTTCTGGGAGCGAGGCTCAACACAGTGTCCCTTCTGGCCTCCCCGTCGGAGGAGAGGACCAGGACCATCCTGGGCAAGGTGCAGCGGATGTTGGTGGCCGACGCGGCCAAGGTGAGGTCCATCAAGTCCCTCCTCGGAATGATGTCTTCCTGCATCTACCTCATTCCCATGTGCAGGCTCCGGATGCGCCCGTTGCAGGAGTTCCTGGACGCGCGCTGGATCCAAACGACGGGCAGCTTCGAGGAAAGGATCACACTCGACGAGTGTTTCCGACGAGCGATCCGGTGGTGGGGCACCCGCGCGCATCTGACGGCGGGCATGGACTTCCAGACCCCAGCCCACCAGGAGACAGTGACCACGGATGCCTCCCTGGAAGGGTGGGGAGCGCACACCGAAAATCTGCACGCAAGAGGCCTTTGGCTCCCGACAGAGAAATCCCTACATATCAACGTCCTGGAGCTCCGTGCAGTGTTTTGGGCCCTCAGGTCCTTCCTTCCGTCCCTCAAGGGCAAGGTGGTGAGGATCTTCACCGACAACACCACCACCATGTTTTACATCAGGAAACAGGGCAGAACCAGGTCCCCAGCACTGTCCAAGGAGGCGCAGGACCTGTGGCATTGGGCAGTCGCCCAAGGGATGTTTCTGGTGCCGTTTCATCTGGCAGGGATAAAAAACACCATCGCCGACTCACTCAGCAGGGAGCTGCGCTCGTGCCACGAGTGGGAACTACGGCAGGATCTAGTGGATCGCCTCTTCCGACGGTGGGGCACACCCCAGATCGACCTGTTCGCGACGGCGACGAACTCCAAGTGCCGGAGGTTCGCCAGCAGGTTTCCCCAGGCGAGGAGCATGGGTGGGCGATGCTTTCTCGTTCCCCTGGGAGGGCCTGTTCATCTACGCGTTCCCTCCTTTGCCACTGCTAATCCGGCTCGTCAACCAGCTCAAGAGGTCACGGTGCAGGATGATCCTCGTCGCACCTGCGTGGCCGAGGCAGATATGGTTCCCGCACCTTCTGGACTTGTCAGCGTCCCCGCCAATCAAGCTGCCGGTGGACGCAGATCTGCTCTCCAGGGAAGGAGGCGCCCATCCTCCACCACGACCCGAAATCGCTGAACTTGCAGGCCTGGCTCCTGCAGCGCTAGAGTTTGGAGGATACGACATACCGGCCGACTGCAGAGAGGTTCTTGCAAAGGCCAGGGCGTCCTCGACTCTTAAATGCTACGGACACAAATGGAAGAGGTTCTCTGTCTGGTGTCACGCACAGAAGATTAACCCTCTACGGATTACGGCTCCCCAAGTACTGCCGTACCTGCTGACGCTGGCCAAAGCTGGACTGGCACACGCGTCCATCAAGATTCATCTTGCTGCGATCTCCCGATACACCAGAACCACGGGGCGGACGTCCTTGTGGTCTCATCGTCTGGTGAAAGAGTTCATGAAGGGACTGTTCAGATCGTTCCCGCCGGTGAAGGCTCCGGCCCCGGCGTGGGAGCTCAATGTGGTGCTGACCAAGCTCATGGGACCTCCGTTCGAGCCTCTGCACTCGGCCCCGTTGAAGTTTCTGTCGTGGAAAACAGCGTTTCTTGTGGCCATCACCTCCGCACGACGGGTGGGAGAGATCCAGGCCCTTTCCTGCAAGGCCCCGTACTTGACTTTTCACGACACAAGGGTAGTGCTCAGGACGCACCCCTCCTTCATGCCCAAGGTACCGTCGGACTTCCATCTCAACGAACCCTTGGTGTTGCCTGTATTCTTCCCGTCGCCGGCTGAGAGGACTTTGCACTCGCTGGATGTGGCTAGAGCGCTGAAGTTCTACGTGGACCGCACAAAGCGTTTTCGGAAGACGTCACAACTCTTTGTGAACTTTGGACCTGTCAATCAGGGGAAGGCTCTCTCGAAGGCTTCCATTTCCAGATGGCTCTCCGGCTGTATCATGTACTGTCATCGGTTGGCAAACCGACCGCTGCCTGGCCGTCCGAGAGCCCATTCCACCAGAGCGATCGCAGCTACCACGGCGTTCCTTTCTGGTGTGCCCCTGCTGGACATATGCAGGGCTGCTACGTGGAGGTCGACGCACACCTTCACGAAGTTCTACTGCGTCGATCGGGATTCCAGGGAGGAGTCCAGGGTCGGCCAAGCAGTGCTGCGCAACCTGTTCGCCTGAGGTGAGCCTGGTGAGGAGGTAAGATGCTTAATGTTGAGTTTGATGCAATGCTTAATGTTGAGCCTTTGCCACCTCCCGTGGTTGTGCATGTGTGTACTGCTATGTATTCTTTATTCATGAGCATGTGAATCCATGCCAGACCCCATGCTGGAGAAGGAACAAGTTACTTACCTGTAACTGTTGTTCTCCAGCATGGGTCTGGCATGGATTCACATGCGAACCCTCCCGCCTACCCCTCTGCGGCTCTTCACTTGGTCATACTGCCACTTCACGTGCTTCCAAATCTGAAGATGACTGCCAGAGGCGGTGCTTAGGTAGACGGCAGTCATTGGCTGTGGTCAGTATGACGCAGAGACCAGTGATTGGTTATTACTACGAAAGACAGATCAGAAACGAAACTGATACTGGTTTTTTCTTTACCGAGGATTCCCAGCCTGACGACGGGGAATATTCATGAGCATGTGAATCCATGCCAGACCCATGCTGGAGAACAACAGTTACAGGTAAGTAACTTGTTCCTTCTACAATATCGTTTATTGGGCGAAGATCTTGAATTAGCCTCCAAGACCCTCCCCCCTTGATTTCTTGACAGGGTAAACTGCGGTATTACATGACGACTCGGACGTCAGTAAAATGCTCTGTTCCAGCATAGCCGAAATGGTTTTGAAAATTCCCTCATTTGCCTCCCTAGACATGGGATACTGTCGTAACTTTGGTAAAATGGCTCCTGGTATCAGTTTAATTTTGACTTCTACTCCTTTCACTAAGCCTACGTCATAGGGGCCTGTGGTCCATACTGAGACATGCACCTGGGCCATATCGATCTCAAAATATTCAGGACGGTTCTGTGGCAACATCATTCTCTGAGCACTTCTCTTTTGATTATCTTCGCCCAAAAAGTGAGATTCACTTCAACTGTTCTTTCCTCAGTGTCGTTCTTCGAACAGATCGTCATCCGTGACATCAGTCAGCCTGTACCCTTCTTCAATGGCGATCACTGTGCACTATTATCAGCCTTCATCACAACCATCGATCAAAGCCATTTTCCCTTGCACTATGGCTGTGTGCATCATCAAGGGAAATACTCGTCCCTTCTCCTCGTGCATAGGTATTCTTGGTCTAAATAATAACTCATCGGGGTCCTCATGATTTTGTCTGCAAGGCCTGGTAGCCATGCCATCAACACCTGTACTCCATATGCAAATATTTCTGGCTCCAATGGGATAGGTCTCATTGCTATGTGTCCTGCATATGCTCTAATTATCTAGCATACGTTCAAATAGTGCATTCCTGGCGTCGAGCATACTATGCCCTTCTCCGTGAACAATGTTTAACTTTGTAATCAAGTCTCGTCCCAATATATTTACTGGGGTTTGCCTTGAATATAATAGTGGCACATTATATCACATTCTCCTATAGAGACTGGAAGTGTGTCTGTAAAAGGAACAGGACTTGTTGTTCCTGTGAAGCCCCAAGTGTTTATAGCATCGCCGGACAAGGAAAACTTGCCTTTCCGTAAACCCGAGCGTGTCGCTCCCGTGTCATCTAAGAAGGAATATTCTTTACCCCCTATAACAACATCCACCCATGGTTCCTGGTGAGGGTCAGGTGTCACTGATAGGATAGAACACATCAGGTCTCCCAGTGAGCTGTCCTAGTCCATATACAATCTTGTCCCATTTTGCGTGAATGTTCTTCCCCCATCACCAGTGTTAACTCTCATCCCATCATTCACAGCCTGACCTATACTTGTTTGTGACATTTGCATCGGCGACTGTTGGCACTGTCCCTGTAGACAACTTATCAAATTCTGAGGTTGCGAGCTTTGCTGTGCACCTGGCGTTTGAGTTTGCACCGTGTGATTCTGCGCAACTCCATTTCCTCCCTGTTGTAATAACACAGGTGGATTCACCATACCTGCTCTGGTTCCTTGGCCGTTTTGCACCATGTCTTGACTTCAGCATGTGCGTGCTAGGTGCCCTGTCATCCCACACACCCAAGATATCAGCGGTGGACTGATCATTTGCCCATTTGACATATCCTGAATTCCATGTTGCATGTTTTGGAAACCTCCCTAATTCCTCTGCCATCCTCTTCCTCGAAAGCCTCTCCCTCTGAGGTAAAACCCATTGGGCCTCATTAGGACCCAGGCGGTAAGGGGTTTACGGCGGCGTAAACCGCGCCGACCCTTACCGCCTGATTCTGAGGTCCCTTAGGGATCTTGTTAATTACGCCACCGTAATTTACGGTGGCGTAATGAACGCCTTCCCCACTCCCATTATGCCCCATGGGGCAAAAATGCGAATTGGGAAGGGTAAATGGGTTAATGGGGACTTACCGCCCCGCCAACCTCGGAATGGGGCGGTAAGTCCGCCATCCACCATGGCATAAACATAGTTTACGCCATGGTGGTAAAGGTACGACCCAGGCGGTAACTTACCGCCTGGTTCGTAATGAGGCCCATTGCCCCGATTCCCCTGCTCTCGATTATTGGCCTGCTGCATGTTTGATCCGTCTGTGTTAGTAATCATTGCCCCTTCCATAGCATATATTGACAATTTCTTCTGCATTCATTTCGCCTATTCGTGTAGCTTCTTTTTTGAGATTCTTCTCTTGCAGCAGCCTGCAATAGTGAGCTATGGTCAACTGCATTTCAGACCACGGTTTGGCCTCGATTCCTACTAATTTCTTGAGCTGCTTCTGTACCTGATCTGGCAGCCCTTGGCATAATATATGGTAGAACACGGCTATAGATTTCCCACCAAGATTCCCGCGTTTCAAGTAACCACGCATCTTGGAAATTCTGAATGTAAAGCAAAGGGTCTTCAGACTCCTTCATTTTCCGTGACATTATAGCTCCCATGTCAGAATTATCCGGATAGAGAGATCGTAATGCTCTCCGTACTGCGGCTCTACAATTGTTAAACGGTGCTCCGTCATGCACGGTATTGACTGTAGTCACACCAGGGTAACTTGCAGATGTCCACACATCGTCAGCTCGATCACCAAGTATGGCGCTTAAAAGACCCTTACTATCCCCAATAGCCAACGTGTTCCCTCCCGTCATTTTCTCTAGCTCATGTATCCATTTTCCTGCTCCCGCAGTCAGCATTGGAAGCTGGTTTTCCCGATCCATGTGTGGCCATGTAATATATTGTGGTCTTGCTCCTCCCTTCTCATGCAACGGAAATTGGGATGCATAGTCCTCTCTCTTCTCTCATTGTTTTTCCATCTACTGCAGGAGTGATATTCTCGCTTCGCCGCCTACCTAATGTCCTCAGTCGGCTCATATAGGGTGGTGGAGACACCCCCCCTCTGACCGTAAAATATTTCTTCGCGTCGGCCCGACTGTGTGGCTGATTCCGATGCCCTTGTTGCAGACACACTAGAATCTGACCATCTTATTCCCTTTCCCCTTGAGAACCATCTTTCGCATTTTCCTTTTCCCCATATTCCTCTTTCTGCGTCTGACATTATCTGTGCCCAACTTGTCCAACTTCTCGCATCCTCCTTGTTCTTACTGATTTCCAACCTATCTAGGGATAGCTCTCTACTCTTGTTATTTAGGGAGACGTCCTCGGCATCATAAAGCAGTGTGCTCTCCAGGCGCTCGTCCTTCCCCTCCCCCTTGGGGTACTTGTTCTAGCCCCTCTCATATATTCTATCGATCATCTCTCTGATGCTTCTGGCGTCAAAGTTATCCACGATATCTGCCCTAGAGTGCCTGGTACTGAATCATACTTAGGAAAAAAGTCTTCAATGTCTTCCCAGTCTACTACTGGATCAGGTTTTGAAACCTCTCTTTCCAGATATTGAAGATCGCGTGCTCTGTCTTCGCTTACGTTCTATATCGTCACTGAATTCTCTGCGCTTCCTTGCTTCTTCTCTAACTCTATCCTCTTCCTTTTAATTTCTACGTTCATTTGCCCTTCGTATTTCCTCATCCCCTTCGTCTCTTTATTCTCATCTCTCGTATCTTTTGCTCATCTTCTATTCGCCTTCGTTCACACCTGTCTTCATCATTGGATGCTCTCCGTTTATGATCTCGTTGGCTTTCTTGCTCTTCACGATATAACTGCTCTTGTCTCTGCCTATCTTTTGTCCCAAAGTTTTTCGTCTCTCAATCCTTTTTCCTGTTCCTTCTCCATTCTCCGTACATCTTACTTTTCTTTTCGATTCACGTCATCAATGCTTTTACCATCAATATTTCAATAGCATCTGACCTCCCATCCATTCGTTCTGTGCAAATGCTATCTCATCAGTTCTATCTGCATTTCCTTTGCATCTCTTGCCTTCCCTCTCTGTATCGGGAGATGTACTTGTTTGTAGCTGGTCTTTCCTCTTGTTTTCGCGTCTCTCCCTGTCCCTTGGAGGTGATATCTCTACCTCAGTCTTTGTCTGGGCTTTCGTCACTACTTTGCGTAGGGGACTCCTATGCCGGGTTGCTGTACCCTGTGGCTGCTTTAAGCTCTTAGTGGGTATAAACCTTCGTCCGTACAGACTTCAATTTTTGTTTGACAGGTCTGGTGGCGCGGAAGGCATCTCACCCCCCCTCTGTACATACGTTAAGTATCCAATCTAACGGTGGCTCCTCCTCTTTATCTTCTTGATTCATTTTCCAAAGCTCTAAACTAGCTAGGCTTTTAACTTTTTACCTTTATATGTGGCGTGCAAATATGTCATCCTGTGCTGTAGGACCGCTTTACACAGCGATCCACCCTAGGGCCACGGCATAAACATCTTGATCGCGGTTCCTTAACCCATTCCGCGCTGTACTTTTTCAGCTTGGGTGCATATTTTGGCAACTGTTTGCACAGGTGTACTAATGGAGTCATATCCTCCATTCTTAAATCTGTTCCCCTTTCCTTCATATAACACTTGTTATGCCCTTCGGTTTCCTTAAACTCCAACAATACGAGCGAGCACCAATTGCTGCAAGCTCCAATCCAGTTATTCCCACAAAAATGATGCTTCTTTTTTCAACCAACAAATATCAATTTGTATTTCACAATATCTCAGTTACTTAATCGCGTAATTATTTATGCTCATTCCTTAAAGGAAAAATGTCATCCTGTGACGTCAATGGACTAGACAAACTACAGCTGGCTACACAGAATTCTGCCCCTAATATTACCCCAACATGGGGTGTAAGCCCATTCCTTTCACAGCACCTTAAACCGCTGTGGTCTCCTATTTATTTCCGTTTTATTCAGGACTATGGATGCAGGCTTCTTCTAACTGCTATATTAAGCGTAGGAATGTGGGCGTATCCTTTCTCTTCTCGGGTGTCCTTCCCGGTATTCCCCTTTTCTCAGGTATCCTCCTGGTATCCCCTCTTATCGGGTGTCTTCACTGGTATTCTTATCCACTACTTGGTCACCCCTTGAGCATATATATATTTCCTCTCTGGATGCTCGGGATCACCGCCTTCGTCACCGCCTCTCCTGCCAGTCGCTCGCTCAGCTGCCCGTAGAAGTGGGAAGGAGTTTGTAGGGGAAAGTACAGGTCCCTTCAGGCCTACACCTGCAGGTTTTGCTCTTTACTGTAACCACTATCTATGGGGAGCTTCACGGTTAGCCGGATGGCAAAGGACTCGTGATATTGCTGAGGACCTAGATTTACTTTATGTCGACAGTGAATGGGTGTCTTATCTAATCGATAACCATCAATCTCTGCTACCAAGTGTGCAGGACGGACCCCAGCCGGCCCATAGTATTGGAGTTTTCCCAAACACCACTTTAAAATGGAATATCAGCACCCGTGAGATGGATGGGGATGCACATTCGTACTTCAGCAACAAATCAATAATGACAACTCAATGGTTTGGCAAAGGGAGTCTGTTTAATGACAAGTACAAAAAACAGGGAGTTATGAATATCAGCAGTGCACGATCTTCCATCTCGCTTCAACTCCAACGAACGTTACAGAAATCTCATCCTTTATACTAAAAACTTGTCATCACCGACGTGAAAACGCTGAAAATGTTGCATGCAATTCTATTGGTTATAGGAAGGTAACTTTACTATAGGTACTATATCTGTATACGGTAACAGGGAGGGGGGATTGGATAACTAGCGTCAGGTGGGCATCTAAGCTCTTCCTGCAGAAGGACTACTGTAAACGTCACAAAAAGTAGGTCTCATTGGTTCTATGAACTATAGGATCTTAGATTATTTGGTGCATTGTGATTGGGTTGATACCACGTCACCCTGTACTTTTCCACTTTGCCTAGCAGCATGCAGAATGGTCGGCCAGGTAGAGGGTGCCCGTCAGTTCCCCTAGCCTCCCACCAACCAGTACCACCATCCATCCCTGACCCACTGGCCATGTGTCAATTAGTTTCCAATTTGTAGGCCTCAATGCTGCCTCTCTGTCTGGGAGAACTCTGATATCTGTGCATGGCACAATGCTGCACGCAGGTGTGAATGCCCCAACTCTTCTTGCTTGGCAGGTCACGTGTCTTAGGCACCGTGAAATGGTCTCCATCTCAATGTAATTCATGCATTTGATTTTAGCTTTGTCCACCGAACACCTTCTGCTGCTTATCTCAACTCCTTTGAAGTGGATTTCCCGCTCTTGGTGTCAAATTGTATTAGCCTGTGTCAGCTTAGGATGACCTTGGTTTCTTTGCACGGGCCTCATGCCTCAGAGTTTCGTTTCTGTCCTTGGCTTTCGATTCCCATGTTTGAGGGCCTTTGCTCCTGGGGCCTCTGGTAACCTGCGGTTGGTTCTGCCCTTTTGCAAAGTGGACATGTACGTTATATAAGGTGCTCCTTTTGAGGTAGATATTTATATGTGACGCTTGCCGCATCCAATTTCCTACTAAGCATAGCAGGCCGCACAATTTCCTCAGCTTTCTTACGTTTCCAAGCATATGTACACGTGTAAACTGGTTGCAGATCTTCATCGCTCTTATGGCATAAGCTTCTTATACTTGACATTGTCCTTTTACTTCAACGCAGGATGTCGCTTATCCATGGTGTTTCGTCTATTTTGTTATTCACAGGTCGTGGTTTTCTTTACCTGCGAGTCAGTCCGAGTTCTTGTGACCTCACCATTTGTCTTCTTTTAGGACTTGCTTGGCCTCTTCAGGGACTGTACTCAGACAATCTTCATTCCGTTTTATGTGTTGATATGGTTTCCTCAATGGGTACTTTACTGTCCATGTTTTCTTTGGTGTTGGTACTTCAATGGGTGCTGTCGGTCTGATCGGTACCGGGCAGAGACCTACTGCGGCTCTCCGCTGGTTTATTTGCTCATTGTATGTCACGTATCTCGGCGTGAATGTTCCTGGTACTTCAAAATGGGCGCTTTGAGTGCGGGTCGTGCTTGGGACCTCCTCTACAATGTACTTTGGGAGGGCATGAAAATAAGTATTAATGAACTCCCTGCTATTGGTGCACACCCCCTCTAGAGGCCTGGGCAAATCACAACTTCAGTTCTTGCACAAACTCTCTAGGTGCCTGGTCTTCGCCACACTGCAGGTTGTAGGCCGCCTTGCGTGCCTCCTGAGGATTCCCATGCTTAGAGAAGTGCTTCAAGATGGCCGCCTTACTGGTGGACCATCTTTGATGATCTTGATCCTCCAGCCCAGCAAAGAAGCTCGAGTATTCCGGGGATGATGTCCATTTGACAAACTCCATAGAATTGCGATAATTTTCTATGCTTCCCATACTGAGTACTGGGCATTTTTGTGGTAGGCAGTCATGGAGCACCTGATGGCTTTGATTTGCCAGATTGGGTCTTTCATAAGACCTCTCTTCCGTTTGGTAGCCTTCTTTTTTCACTGCGCCAGAGTCCACTGGTAGTAAGGACATCACATCATGGTCAGGGGTTGCCCTTCCATTCCCTAACTGTTCGGGATGCCTCAAAGCTTGATTGTATCTAGCCATTTCCTTCTCTAGTCTTCCCGAGTTATCTTTCTCAGGCAATATCTCTTGGTGATATATAGAGGGCCAAGTTCTGCTATCAGGGCTTGAGTAGCTTCCATTAGCTTGATTTGTGCCACTACTTGGCCACTGAGTCCCTTGTTCTCTTCAAAAAGGGACTCCTTTTCCTTCTGTGCAGCCTGTATTATCTGGGTGTACTCAGACTTCTTTTGCAGAAGCCTAATCTCCTCACTTACTGCACTCTTGGTCTGTGTCTGCTTGCCTCACATGTCCCATTAATTTAAAATGTTCTACCCTCATGTCAGTCAGTTCCTGAAAACATGAGTCACTTTTCTCCATGCCTGTCTTTAACTGGCACACTTCCTGACACAGAGCACTTTTACCCTGACACAATTTGCTATTCTGTTTGATGAGGTGATCTCTGTCGTTTTCAAGCGCTCAAGTTCTGGCACTCCTGATCGAATTCCGCCTGGGAATGGACCTCCCTTATGGTCAACTGGCTATTCTCCTCCAATTGCTTAATCTGCATCTGAAATGCACACATGTCCTCTAAGCAGGCACTATTGCGCACCACTTGTTGGCTCAATTACAGTTGACTCTCTCTCAGGTTCTCAACACCCTCTTGACATTCCTCCCTCAGTGCAAAAAACTGGTATTCTCGCTCTAAATTTGTTTGTTGCTGTGCCTCTAACTCATCCTTTAGCTGCTGAATGTTTTCTAATTTCAACTCAGAATTTTGACTCTGTTGCACTTTCTCCTCTACTTGCTTCAACTCGCTCTGTGCTTGATCCAAAAGCTCAGATTGATTTTGCACAGAGGCTACACTCCTAGTATCTTTATTCCATGATCATCATATGGAAGTACATATATGTCGTGAGCCAAGCCATTTTAATTTGTACACCTCTGGTGGTCTGTGTCATAAAAATCAGTCAGGGCCCGAGGTAAAAGGCCATTATCGTGCCACATAATCATATTTATAGAGGTAACCTCTTGCATCATTCTAGACTGCCATGCTTCATGCTCCCGTTCTTTCCATTCACCCGTAATAAACAATTTGGATAGAAGGTGCTTCCTAGCCATGTTCATTTCTACAGTGCTCATTATAAAATGTATTCTGCACCCAATAGGTTCTATATGGAAGGGCAAATTCACCCTTTTCCTGCTTAGTTTGTATTCACAGCAATGGACTCACAAATTATTTTTATCTATACACACAGCCTGAAACCCAGGGTACAAGTTGGGATTGCGCCTCCATAATGCAACCCAGCTTTCTATCCACTAAATGTAACAATACCTTCAATGACTCGTCGGCTCTGCTGCACTATCACAAGCGAAAACATTTCATAAATCCCGCCACATGAGCCCCCAATTGTTCATGGTTTGTTGCACAGCACACGCAAGTAAGGCATCTCCTTCCCCTACAATGAATGTGGCACACAATAAAACGCTTTAATTTCTATACTTCAGGTTCTTTTGATAAGGTCTTCAGCACGTCTCGCACTGAACCCCAACAAATACCCAGTGACCCAATGGACTAGGAACAAGGCCGGTGTGTATTAAGAAGATATTAATTTATTATTTATAAATCGCTTAACCCAGCCACCAATATTGTGGCAACACAACAAAATAACCTTTGGTAAGTAGCACATTGAGATAACCTCTCCCACCATGACAATCGGAGAACAGTTCAAAACATACCAAGAAAATGAATGCAAGCAAACAGGAAAGTGAATGCACACAAAATTATGCTTTGGTCCCAGCAACCCTCACCCCCCCCAAACATCTACTAGGCTCATCTCATTTGGGTGGAAGGCAGTGGCAAGGAGTGGGAACAATTGGGTTTGGGATATGGTTCTCAGAAACAATATGGGGAGCAGGCAACTAATGGGAAAATTGTTTTTTAGAGCACAATGGAAGAATGGGTCTCTAAATTATTTATCACAAGGGAAATAGTTCTGCTTACACTTAAATGACAGGCAGGGCTTTAGAGATTAGTCAGCACACAATGGGAACATTGAATTATTGAAGACTTGATCACAAAAACAATAGAGACAAGATAGAGCTGCAAGGGGAAAATGTGTTTTGCCACCCCTGACATAACACAGTTTTAGGTTTATGACAGAACAAAATGGGAAAACTTATTTTGGGATGTTTTAGCACAATTTCAATGGGGAAAGGAAAATGCAAATTGGAATTCATTTTTACCTTACAGTGGGGAAATAGGAACAGAAAAGGGTGAAATGGGAACAATTTCCTCTGCACCTTACAATGGGACACACATGAAAACAGGGCTTTTTGAAGTCAATTCTTTTGGCAAATCCTTAGGACTATACCAGCTCACAAAACACTGGGAAAAGATTGTTGGTTTCGAATTCCACCACTACAGATCCCGTGGATTTCAATAGGTAAATTGATTTACTTTGACAAATATCCTAAGGATCTACACAGGCAAATGGGGATTCTTCAATGGAGAAACAACTGAAATATACAGGCATATGGGGATTTTTGCAACAGGGAATTATCTAAGGCAATGCTACAAGAATACAGGGCCTACACGCCCTATGGCATTTTTGGGTTTCGTTCTACTTACAGGAGAGGTCTGGATTGAACTTCAGTTCTCTGCTGTGTCCTCCAAGAGGTCCCAGTTCAACTTCTAAATCTCCTGGCTCCACTGCAAGCTAGGCCTCTCACTGCTGGGATGTTTCTCCAGATTTTGGCAGTAGATCACCTCATGGGATTAGTGGAAAAAGTCCTGCTCTGAGGCAGGATGATTTAGTTATAGTGCAAATGACATCACTGACTTGTCATAGTTCCCGCAGAAGGGATTGGTTAATGCTCCTGTACCCCACTCCCACCTGCGTGCTGATAAGTCCAGGAAACGTGGAGGTGCTTTGGGACACCAGGGGAGGAGAGCACTTCATCTCATCTCAACAGGTGGGCTTGGTCATGTTTTTGCACTTAAAGTCTCACTACGTTGCAATTACCCTCAACTTCCACATTTTGACAGATATGAATGCATTTTTGAAAACTAAATTTGGTCTGTACGTCATTCCTGTGCCGAGCGATAGTTTGTCTTCATTTACTCCGCACTCATATCAATGAAAACTATGTCCCTTTATGGGCACCATGCTGATCATATTTTAGATGCTTTATCAATTTCTTGCATCAATGGTGAACACAAAAATGCCCCAATCACATTTTTCTGAATAACTTTACTTGTGTTTACCTCACAAAAATCGTTTTGGTATGACCAGAAGGGGTGGACTGTTACCTTTCTAGAAATACCAAAAACAGAGATTGTGCGATAAATATTGTCAATTCTACACAATTAATACATTTCTCTCCTTTTACACAATGGGCAGCCAAACCACTCCTTGGCTCTGGCCCCACCCATGCTCTCCTAGTTTCAATTCCCCTGTTCATGGCTGTGACATCAAGAAACGTTTCTGTGTTTAGATTAGTGCAGCCCTTCAAGAGCTAATGACTAGCTAATCCATGTTTAATTGCGGCTTGTACGATCCGGGGTCATAATGGCTGGAGGACAGACCTGTGTTTATATTGTCCACCCCGTGGATTTACTCTCAGAGCATCTTAAAGTTGTATTTTTAAGAGAAGGCACTTGATGGATAAGGGAGCCAGGCCTTAATCCCCATGACAACCGGGACTCTGGAATCCAGTTTCACATCTTTGAGAAATGGCTGGAAGCAAACCTACATGCATTTAAAATTACATCTTGTAAAATACACAGTTTCTACTTTGCAAGTTACATAAACATTGTCCATTTTGTGAGCTTGTACACGGCAGAACCCCGATTCACTTTTTGAAAGTCTGACTAGCATTTTGCCGTACATATTATTTTAAAGGAGTTGTTACAGGCATGTGTTTATTCCACAGTAAAAAAAAAAAAAAAGGTTTGTTTCACTGTGATGACTTGAAACCCAAACTTGGCATTTCATTTAATATTCTATGCACTACGATTCCTGGAAATATCATTGCAGATGTCCATGTGTGGTTTTGTTCCTTCATGAAGGGCGGTAGTATTTCAGTGCAGGCCTGTTACTTAGGACCATTAAGGTAGGATCTAGTACAGAGGGCATACGCCGGGAGGGATGAATTATGGGGGATTGCGGGGGATGGTGCAGAAGGGGCGGGGATGAGGGGTTGGAGAGGTGGTCTTTGTTGATGTGGTCCCTGCAGCCGTCAACCAGCAGCATCCGACAAGGTAGGAGACCTGTGAAGTGTACAAACTCAGGGAGGTGAGGTCAGTCACGGTTTTGTGGGATGGAGCAGTCCAGTAGCAGAGCGATGTGGGGGTTAGAGAGAGGCTGTGCATCCAGAGGACATGGACGGAAGGTATATGTGTCAATATACCAAGACTAAGATGGCAGGGAGTGTACTGAGCGATAATGCAATCGCAGCACCTGGAATTTGAGTTACCTGGCTAGAGGGGAGAAAGGGCATAACACGGGGGACAACAGTAAATGCAATAACAGTAGATGTAATAGTGGCGCCTAGATTTCAAACACCTGGGTATAGGGAGAAAGGGCCTAACACAGGGGCACAGTACTAAGTCCAATAGCAGTAGTAAGAGTACCACAGAAGGCAGGTACTAATCTGAAAGATTAAGTTTTGAATTCCTGGATAGTGCTAGCTGGCACAGTCAGGCTAATATTGATGGGAGGCTGTCTGTCTCAATGTGGTTGTCTGGGACAGTCAGGCTAGATACAAGAGGATGTGGCACATGTAGCTGGGGTACAATCTACTGAAAGCAATGTTTGGCTTCGGACTAAAAATAGATCTCCAGTTTAGACAATATATGGCTAGGTGGAGCCTGTAACTAGATGCAGAATATGGCTATTGGGGACAAATTACGTAAGGCAGTATTTGATTAGGGTTCGAATTTAACAGCGGTAGGACTGAACATAAGTTAAAATGAATTTCAACGAGTTTGTACACTTCACAGGTCTCCTACCTTGTCGGATGCTGCTGGTTGACGGCTGCAGGGACCACAGGCTAACATGGGCCAAAACGGTCTGGAGCTGCCACTTCACAAGCTGCTGTCCTTTACCTGGGGTCCTTCACCATGGGGGCTGCACGGGCAGGGGCTGCCCTGGATGTGTGCTCTAAGTGGGTTTCTGAAGACCAATCAGGGGAAGGGGTTCGGGATGGGAGGAGAGAGGGAAACTAGGAAGTGAATCCTGGGAGCAGGTTGGGGTAAAGACAGCACGATCAGGGGGTGGAGGGAATCATAAAAAAATGATCAGTGGAGTAAAATATTGTCACTGCAAAATCTTACCTGTAGTGTTCTGCATAAGAAGTGCAAGGATCCAGGGTTTATACTTCACGTGGAATAAAGATCTGCAACACCACAATTGCCAATTGTATCCATTCTACATAGTGACATGCTGAGCTCCATCAGGTTACTAGCCAAAGCTTATGGGCCAAATCGAAATAATTGTTTACAAACACACACACACACACACACACGCGCTAACGATATACTTTAAAGCATGCTGAACCGCTCCGTCAGTGAGACTCTTGATGTCCTGCTGCCTAAAAGAGCACACAGCCCAAGAATTGGTGAAAGCTCAGTCATCGCGGAAACAAATCAATTCCAGAGGTCAGGAGAGGAAATCTCCTTCACAACTGTTGCCTTCATCAGCTTGCCCTTAATCTTCACTTGGAAAAGGAATCTGGACCAGAAACGGCTGACTTGCAGCTTCTTATGAAAAGTGGAGAACCCCAAGTAGAAAGACAATGCATTCTGTTCTTTGAAGACCCCCTCCCACTTCCTTTAAGCATACTTCGGACTAAGCCAAGCCTGTGACTGATTAGGTCTGATGTGGGCAGTCTCCATATTCTCCTTGTTTGCGTTGGCGCAGTTCCATTTTCAATAACCTCTGGCAGAGATGACCCATTAATGTGATGTCGATTGAAGTGATGTTGAACTGCCCACCCCAGCTTGCCTTCCACCTCCCCGAGTCTGCAATCTTGCTGCCGCCCTTTGCATCAAGGGATGGTGCATTCTGCTTCATTAGGCACGTGGAGGAACAGTCACTCACCCTCTTTCCATCTCCAAAAGCCACAAACCTCCCTGCGAAGAACCCCTGCAGGGTTGCAGCAAAATTCTGAAGCAAAGTTAAGAAGCTGGCGCAACACGGAATAATGTACACTTGCGAAGTTCCCCCCTTCAGGGATGCATGCCCTTTGGCACAGGGCCATCTCGATACCAATATATATATGCAGGCAGAGTAAACAAAGATCAACTTTTATTAAGTTTCTCCACCTATCAGTCAACATTTGTTTTTTTTATTTTTATCTTGACAAAAAAAAAATACAGAATTTCGTCCTCAATTCAGTAACATTTAAATATGCAAAAATATGGTGACCAAGAAAATAAAAGTTTAAAAAAAAAAAAAAAGAAACGCGCGGTCCCAATATTAAGGTAGAACGTACTAACAAACAATTTTTTTGTTTTTGCGTTCCGCTTTTTAAATCCCCTCTCCCTCTCTTCCCGGTTCTTCCAAAATAATTTGGGGGCTTCTTTGCAAATCCCCCTGTGCGCCCTTCTCATTGTCTCTCCGGCCAGGTGCTGCTGGCGCCTGGTTTCAAGGAGTCTTACAGAGAGGGCCTCCTGTGCCTCATTGGGTGTGGAATAGAGGGGGACACTCCCCTCGCGTCATCACACAGTCAGTTTGCAGTGGCACAGCTCCTTGTAAATCTGGCGTCTTAGCTTTGGCATGTCTTGCTGTGTGAAGGTAAATGGCAGTCCCAGTGCCAGGAACTTGCAGTACTGGTGGGAATGAACAAGACTGCAGTTAGAAACGCACAGTACTCAAAGCCTCACAAATACGGCTGCTGGTCTCACATGCCTCCTTTAAAGCTCTCATTTATCCCAAATAGCCCAATTTCCACATACTATTTTCATCAAATATTTCCGATACATGGGTCTGTGCAAAAGCAATAACAAGTTGCAACCCATTTGACCCCGATGTACCACCTTCAGCACTTCCACCCATCTTCATCGCCCCGAACCCCAACTTCCCATCGACACGTGCAATATGTAAATTGACGTGATCGACAATTCCACCCCAACGCGCACTCACCTGTAACACAAAGGCCCCGCAATCGCTGTCGTTATTCTGTCGGGCCACATTCTGCAAGAAAGGAAAATTCGGACAGGCTAAGAGTCAAGAAATATTTAACAGAACCACATGCACCCTACAGATATTCCAACAGACGGGCGATGAAAAACCTCCCTGCTTCTGGGGTACCAGCACTGCACTGCCTATGCGGTGTCCCTTTGCTGGAGAGAGGGGTCTACTGCTCATGTTGCAATTGGGGTGTAGGGCGGCATGTGTACCGCTGCAACCCTGCGCTTTATCCATTGTGTATATAAAATGAGCTTGCCCCACTGCCGCCCATGCGCTAGCTCTTCAGTGTATTGGGGGTTTAGGGGGGTGGGGCGAGGGGCGTCGCATGAAGCAGGAGTTGTGATGCAGGGAAGGGTAGCTCTGGATTGGGTACTTAAATCAGCAGTATGGAAAATACTGCTTACCTGTAATAGTTTTATAGTCTCATTTAAAGTAGATCGTTGTGGTTTATACAAATTCAGTTGCCCACAAAATGATCTTTGAATTAACACTTTTGCATTTAGGGGGCCTCTCCATTTGCCCCGCCCAATACACCCCTAGCCTCCCCGCACCCCCCCACGCCCCCCCACACACACACACACACACCTCTGTTCTAATCCGTCCCCTTGTCCGGGGGAGTGACCGATCCAAAAGATTGTTATAATTGAAAAAAGCACACAACTTTTTTTTATTATTCCATGCATGCAGTAAGAGTGTTGCCTGCAAAAGCGAAACATTTTATCTTTAAACATTACCACAAGCCTTTAGCTACATAAGCCCTTTCAATTGTTTTTCTTAATTCAAGACCAGAGTGAATTAATGCTTCCATTCTGCCTCAAGAGAAAATATGCTTGTATTCTAAATGTTCTGATTTGGTCGGCTGACAATGATGTCAGCACGTACATGTTACTGTAGTGACTTGCGCCACTTCTAAAGCGCAGCATTCAACATTACTGGTATCTTGGCGCTAGGTTTAGCACAAACACAGGGATTAGGTGCTGATGTCAGGCAGAGGGGAGTTTTTAGTGAGGATTAAAGAGTTTCTGGAAGGGAAGACGTGGGATATAGCAGCGGGAGTGAAGTAAAGTTCCCAAGCTGGTAGTTTGGACCCGTACAAGGTCGGTAACTGATGACTTGAACAGTCTGCTCAAGTTATCTATCCCAAGTTCCTGTTCCCGAGTTTCGCATTCGAAGTCTTACGTGCAATGTGATTGGGGTCAAGAAGGTCCACGCTGCAGTGTTTTGTATAGGTTGCATTATAGTCGTCTGGCGACAATAACTTTCAACTGAACAGGGAAGCAGAAAATATGAAGGAGCCACCTTAATAGCTGGAGATGGGAAAAGCTGGTTTAAGTAACAGAAGGAATAAGGTGACCCAGCATCAGACCAGAGTCAACTGACTGGTGAGGGATATGGACAGATGGGGCCAGAATGAGGAGCACTGTAATGCTGAGAAGGGTGCTGGACTGTAGTGGCACATCTAGGAACCCATCACAGAAAGGTATGCTTTGAAGTTTGATGTAGACGGGTGAACAACCATCCAGGCTTACCCTGGGTGACATCAGAATACATTAAAGAAATGCATGCCAATAGACTCCACAAGTTGGATCGAGGGTGCCAGAAAACAAAACCTAGGTCTTTTTTGCTACACACGACACTCTGTGCAGTGTGCCCGGGAGCCCCTTCTGCTTCCCTTAGTATTTACTTGTATAATCCTTGTGTGAACCACTGAAGGGTAGAGGGCTACATTTTATCCTTTCGATATTTTTTATTGTGAGATTAGCACACCCCACGTTATGTGGAGTGATGGGCAGTTATATAGTATCCTCTTTCTCACTGCTCCTTTAAAATTTCTATTACAGTAACAAACATACCTGAATGGCTGGTGGTAGTGGATGTGTTCTACCAACCTTTGTGTAGTTTTTACCCATGGGCTGTACTCCCAGAAAGGCCACCATTGACCCAAAATGGTGACTACTATTTTTTTGCCATTTCTTGTGTGCTTGTTCTTTCTTGGTCCTTCTGCCAGGCTGAGTGGTGAGGTCACGGTTTGACTTTTGTCTTCAGCGGGAATCCCTGGTGAAGCTTGCCAAGGCTCTACAGTGTCTGAAGACAGGAAACGAGGAAGGAGTCAGAAACTCTACAGTCCTTTGTCTTCTGGTATGCCTGCCTGGAACAAGTTCTAACTGGGAGGCTGGCTGTCCTGAAAGAACAACCACCCCCCAAAGTTTGAATGTAGCATGAGTGCTGATTGGAAAAATGTCTGAGACTGAAGACAAGTCGACCACTGGAGCTGAATCGGATAAGAAGAAAAGATGCCTGTTGTTACCTCCACTGACCAGTGATGTCCGATGAGTGACCGCTGCTGTGCTGACCCTTTCTTCCATGCAACAGAAGAGACCCCTAGAGGAAGTCTCCTTCCCTTGTACTGGTGGGACCAATCGTCTTAACACAACCTGCTCTTCAAGCCATCCCACAACGTGACCGTCCTGGGCTGCAAACTATCAATACGCTGGGACCTCGAGTCGGAGTGCTGTGCATCATCTTCCAAAGATCGAATCTCTCTGAAACTTTGGTGTACTCCTGCTGAACGTCTAGAAGCAAGATTCCACTCCTTGAAGTCTCCCAAACAGAGTGCTGGACCGAGATAGCAAGGCAACTCGCTCGGAGAACGACTCTTCATCTGGTGCTTTGAAAAGGGTGCCACTAAAACAGAGCTGCAAAAAGCAACACAGAATCCTTTCCACTCAACTGCTGCAGAGAAATTCCTTCCAGTGCCTTTTCTTTTGTCTGAAGACAAATAGTCCAGTGACTGTGTCCAGAAGCTGCTACATCGTTAGGGGCATCTGCCTGCATCATCATCTTCATTGTTGAGGTACTGTGAGACTTGAGGTGATACTTAACTAGAGTCATTCTGTTGCTCCTGTGTGGCTATGGGGTGATTTTTGTAGTTCGCACTTCAACCATCCATGTTGTTTGCCCGAGCACACTTGAACACATTCAGGAAGCCATCTACGAGGTCCCCGAACCCTTTTACCCACAAGAACTGTTACTGAACTGCTACAGAAGAATTCCACAGGAACTCTTGCCTTTTCTACGGCTTGTGCCTGCCTTTTCCTCCTCCAATCTGACCCTGAAAGAGTCTCGGAACTAGATCAGGAAGAACTCCTAAAGCATAGGCCCTGTGAAAAGATTGCTAAGTAATTCACCTTGTGTTGGTGTTGTTTATATGAGAAGGATTTGAAACAAAGTTATTACTCCCCTCTGAAAGTATTACAAAGTTCTTACTTACATTTGAATTTCGTTTACTATTCTAAAAAGTACTACAAGTGTAAAGATTATTTCTGAAACTGAATAAGTTAAGTGTGACAAAGTTGTTACTCACCTTTGAATTGCCTACTGCCATTCTACAAAATATAACGACGTTTATTACAAAGGGGTTTCTACTTACCTTGAATATCAAACTGCCATTCTAGAAGTCTTTTACACTAGGGTTTACTTACCAGAAGCATTGTATTGGTTTGTATATTGTCTTTATTGCGTATGATAGTACTTAACTTTCTAAAGAATACTCTTTGCCTATGTATATAAAATGATAATTTGTACATATGTAAGAGCTTCCTTGGACCATATGTATGCTACAAGTTCTTTGTACCCCTACATCCCTCTCTCCCTCCCACGATAAGCCGGGCACGCTTTAGTCCATTTAGGGAGTCCACTCAGCATTTGTCCAGGTGAGTGGGCACTGTGCAACATGCCAACTGTGGCTCACTGCCAGGGATCCCAAGACAGCACAGTTACCCAGACACCCCTCCCCCTAGCACATCAGTTGTGCTGTCGGTATTGACATGTGAGCAGTTGTATGCATGACTCCATGATCCGCAACTGTTGAAGGGCAGTCGTCACAGTCAACGACCAAGGCCCTGATTTTCAAACCTGCACAGTGGATGCGGCATGTTTTAGTTGCAGCTGTTGTGTGCTGCAGACAATGTGTACAGAAAAGATAAACTTAGTGCAATGTACGATTGCACCTTTCATGCACTTGTGCCATCGTTGATGTCCAATACAAACGCCTTGTGCATGCCATTCTATGCATATTTTCATTGTAAAAATACATGTTCAATAGCTTGCTAAATATTGTGCCGTGCTGCGGTTAGCGCTCACTTGTTCCTACACATGTCAATGTCTGAGGTGTAGTGACTTTTCACATGCAGATTCACAGTAGTAACCAGTGCTTGGTTTCAACGGTACCCTAGAGGTACGGAGTAAAGACTCACATTTAGCAAAACAGTAGCACAAGTCATTATTAAAGGCGTTACACTTCTGTTTGGATGGCTGCTAGCACACAATCATGCAGTCTCCCAGGACGCAGAGGAAAAAGCCCCCACAAAAGAGCCATTCACACACAAGAAACAGCACTGTCTTCTCTGAACAAAGGACAGAGTGGCAAATCATTGTCCAGTGACATGGTGCTATTTGCAGTCACCTCACTGGCAGCACAGACTCTGAAATGAAATGCACTGTTACGACTAATTCATCAGGCACAGAGCTTTGATGGAGGCCATTCTGGAGTTCTCTTGGTGAGAAATTTCGTGCATTGCACATCAGCAGTGCACAAAATAAACATCCAACTGCCAAGCGTAATGCATATTTTCCTCTGAAAGGGAGAACTTTCGGCAATATTTGCTATATGAATAATTGGCATATTGTACGCAAACGTGCAGCCCATCTGTATTACTCATGTGCGTGCCTCAAACAATACCTCATATCAGCCAAACAGACGCCCAACTAGAAAAAAGCCAGCACCTAAGTCACTGTATTTCCACAAGAACGAGTACTTAAAAGCAGACATGTTCGGAGTTTGTGGTTCGGTTTGGACAGATAACCGCACTGTCAAGGCAAAACAGGTTTTATTCAGATTGGAGGGTTATAAATCTTCAAATTAACCTTTGATCCAAACTGCCGTGCAAACATTCTATTCTCCTTAACAGAAAATGATTGTACTGTATATGAAATCCTAAACAGAGTCCCTGCTCATGTTTGAATCTTTAAATTCAAGGAAAATCTATTGTGGCAATTTGAAAATCTGCTAAAAACTCGAATTAGTGTGAAGGGTAGTGCAGCATGCCTCAAGTCACAGCCCTGGTGCGGTATGGCAGGCGCTAAACTGCTGTGAAGGTTGTTATGGCTAGCCGAGATCCAAAGGGTAGTGCAGCATGCCTCAAGTCACAGCCCTGGTGCGGTATGGCAGGCGCTGAAATGCTGTGAAGGTTGTTATGGCTAGCCGAGATCCAAAGGGTAGTGCAGCATGCCTCAAGTCACAGCCCTGGTGCGGTATCGCAGGCGCTGAACTGCTGTGAAGGTTGTTATGGCTAGCAGAGATCCAAAGGGTAGTGCAGCATGCCTCAAGTCACAGCCCTGGTGCGGTATCGCAGGCGCTGAACTGCTGTGAAGGTTGTTATGGCTAGCAGAGATCCAAAGTAAGGCATTTCTTAAAGTAACAGCACAGGTGCGGGTGGATAGCTTCAGAGGAAGCAGAGGATGTCCCCTAAATCAGCACTGCAGACCTAGATATTTTAAAATGTCGAAAAAAAATGATCAGCGATTGCGTGACAAATACATCGATCCGATTAATTTCATTCACATATGGTAAGCTTTGACAGTCACTCTTCAGAACAGCAATGTCTTGTAGGTTGGTGTCGAGCCAAAATTCCCATTTTGAGTATTTCAGGGACATTTTTGGTCACTTCCACTTTTTATCCCTTTTTGGCTGATTGACTTTGATGTCTAGAGGACCTTCTCTGGAAGTTCTCCTGCCATTACATCCATTTTATACCTTACATCACATGATATTGAGACACCCGCAAGGTGCCCAGTACGAGGGGTGCCTCAGAGGCTCCCCATTTTCACTGTTGGGTGATTATCATCCTAAACAGGTTTTAGGAAGTAGGTTGGTGGGGAGTTATACTTTAGATTTGCCTTCAGTAGGGATGAAGCCATTTTACTGCACGTGTTGCTCAATATACCTTTTGGAATTTATGGCAGTAAAAACCTTTAAAAAAAGAATCCTGGTCTCTACCCATTTTGCATTTCAGGGCTCCCTTTGTTCGGAGTATCCCCAACGTAGGCCTAAAATGGCTGTTCTGATTATGTGGGCACTTTGAGAGCCCACAATGACAGCCTTCAGATGAGTCTTATCTGGATTAGACCAGTATAGGTCCCTGGACTATCCCACTTACTTCTTGAGGGGATTGCTATGGTCATGTGACAGTCCCACTGAACAACCACTATGATTGGCCATGTGACCCTTAGTCCACAGCCCCTTTTCATGATTCGCTGGCCTTTGTCCAGCCCCCTTTAGCAAAGGTCTTGGGGGAGTTTTCCTAAAGTCCCACTTGGCAGTAAGACATTAGTAAGCAATCCCAGTGGTTTGTAGATTCCCCCAACTCTTATTATCATTCTGTACTACTAAGAGACCTTGGTAGAGTGGCAGAGCAGTCAGGCTCATCTTAAGAGGAAGATCATTTAGACATACATTTACATTAAAACAGATTTATTATACATACTAGAGTCACTGTTAAATACTTTAGCACTTTAAACCAACACAGACAGGTATACTTAACAATACTTTCAAAGAGACACTTCTTAGTTGGTAGTTTGCTGAACGTGCACAATTGTTATAGGAGTTTGACAGTTCTACTATATTATCGGTAAAGATGCACACCCACAAAGTAATACAGTAATTGCCTTTAGTCAGCATACATATATAATATGGTGATATTTTGGGAGGAAAATAGTGTTATCTAGTAGAGCTTCAGTTCTGGAATCAGGTTATCAATACCTTTTCCCCACAGTAGAACAAGTTACTTACCCCTGGTAATGTTCTTTTGACTGTATGGTCCTCCAACGTATTCCTCAACTTTGATATGTAGTGTCCAGCTTCGGCTGCTTCAGAAGTTTTTCGACAGAGGGAACCCTGCATTGATGGTGCCGAGTCAATGTCCCTCGAAGCCCTCTATCAAGGGTGACGTCAGATGTTTTAAGTAGCACACACTGCGCACGTTGCCTCAGTTCTGTTTTTCCGCAAATGTGTTTGCTCCGTGGCAGAGGCCTTCGAGGGAAATCTACTCAAAGCCATCGACGTAGTGCGCCTTCTGCCGAAAAATTTCCAAAGCTAGACACTACATGTCAAAGATGAGGAATACGTTGGAGGACACAATCCATTCGAACCTTTGGTTAGAAGAAAGTGTTGGTGTCTGGATACTCTGATGTTGCACCTCTGGACCAGACTTCTGGATTCCTTGGTCTGATGACGAAAGACAGGACAATGGATGGGATCTCTCAGCAGCAGTCTCGAGGGATGGGCTCTGGCATGGCTTTCATCAACTTCTCTGGTCACACTGCAGTTTTGGCGCATTTTCTGCAACAGCAACAAAGGACACGATTCACCTGGTTAATCTTCTTCGGTTCCTGCAGACCAATTCTCTGGAAACTCATTGGAGCTCGGGAGATGGCTCAAATCAAAGTTGGTCTTGGGACTGGCTGTTCCAACCAGTCAGTCAAAGTGAATGTCTGATGACAACTAGTCTGAGGCCTTGGGCTGGCTGGTACTCTGGAATGTTAGGGTCGTGGGAAGGGGGCAGTTGATCACTATAATTTATAGTTTTGACTGAACAGGGTCAGAGGCTCGTGCCCTCCTTCTCGTGGGATAACTGTTCGCAAGAAGCTCTCTGCCCATTCCTTCTAGGTTACATGTGCTAATGATATGAGAGGTTTATGAATCTGTGTGAGCCTGGCCTGTCCCACTCCCGCCCAACGACACCCTGCTCCCACATTCACACACATATTGCTATGCGCCCTGCATAGTGTCCTGGCTGCAGCTCTGCACCATACCGCAATTTAAACATGGCTGCTACGTCCCAAAAGGGCTTGTGTCCAATGCAATCTACATTCACCCGCACTATATCCTACCCCTAAAACACAACTCCTATGTACGCCCTCTTACCCCCTATATTCTCCACAAGCACCTACCACAAAGGCTTGGACCTTTGCCGCATCCGAAACCTTTGGGGGGCCTGGGAAGTTCACCCTTGCTTACCCAACAATACTGACATAGGGCTGTATGCTAGTATATCCAGAAGTGACAACACCTCATTGTAGTAGTGAGGCGCAAGTCCCATAAGTCTTATAAAATACACCAGCCCTTAATGTCTACCACATTATCCTGAACTTCTGCTTGAAAGCTGGTGGCCTTAACTCAGCTCTGCCTGCGCAGGACAGCACCATTTCCAAGCTGTTGGAAGCCTGTGTCCTCAATGTTAACTGAGACAGAGATCGCCGATCTGACACAGCCTCACCCTCGTGAATGCCACCTCCTTGTCAAGCAGGAATTCAAGAACAGGGTTCATGTTGGACCAAAGTTCCCTATCGTGCCTGGACAGAATGGCCACTGCATCAGCTGCTTTGATGGTCGAGGCGGCTATTGATACGACCCATTTCCTGAAGGCATCCAGAGGCTTGCCTTCTCCGACGGGTGGAACTGAGCAAGCAGAGGAGGGGTTAGAGGGACATTTGCCAGCCGTCGCAGACAGCACAATGTCAGGGCTGGGTTGTGTCCGGAGACATTTTAGTGCCTAATCTGTCACTCTGTACTTCTCATCAAGCATCTCCTTTGGAAGATCAGAGAACGGGTTGTCATGCAAAGGGATTGTTGCTCACGCAGTTGGTAGATCAAGCCGTCTTTCTTCCGCTCCTCTGGGATTAAATCAAACCTCTTTGTGGCCCTTGTTAGTAGTCGTGAGTCACTTGTATAGCGTTTCCCCCCCCATTAGAATGATCACAATGCACTGTACTTTGAACGCTCTCTGAGGACCAGAGTCCAGGTATGGGGAAAAAAATGTGGCCAATGCTTAAGATATGAGGGGTGGCCAAGTCCATGCTATCCACCCATATCGAACAGGCATGTGCATGGGTAGTGTTAAGTGGTCTAGCGGGGAAAAGAGAGCGGGATAGAAGTATTACACAGAGTTGTTGGAATGCCATGCGTAGCCGACAAGTTCTTTTTGAGGAGGGTACACAGGAGGAAGTTGCTGAGGTCTTCTTGGAGTGCGTCTTACTAGATGTTCTGCTCTGGGAAGCCTCTTCATGCATCCTCTTGCTAGAGGGAGTGCAATGGATCAGTCTGTTCTGTTTGATCGATGCATGAATGTGGACCGAGTCTGCGCTCTCTCAGCCCCATCGAGCCACGCCACTAACCTGCAGTGGCAGTCTTAGAGTGTTTTATTTGAAAACGTCTGGCAGATGGACCATGGATGTCACGAATCGGGTGTAGACAGTAGATGCAATTGTCGTGGAGGTCTCCCACATACTCATTCTTTAGAACGCATCAGGTCCAGGCCTTGAAGAGGCTCTTCCTCTTGTTCTCTGCCATGCTGGATGTAGGCCTCACAGCCGGAGACGAGAATCCTCCCCAAGCAGCACTGGCCACCAAAACAAGGGCTAACCCCAGAAGTAGCCAGTGTTTAAGGATTTCGCTTAAATGAAAAAAAGTGACAAAATCGAAGAAAACATTGAATATATAGCAAGAGATTGAGGACTCCCAACACTTAACATGCAGTAAAGAAATGTGAAGATGGCCTCCAGGGGTGGGACCAAGGGAGCCCTTTCCACTGGCTGTGGCCAATATGACCCAAGCATGACTATACTTGAGCATTTAGTGACTGAATTTTCAGTTTAAAAATGAAACTGCTCTAGGTTACTGAAGATTGCTAGCCTGATGACAGAGGATATTTATACAGCATGGGAATCTATGAAAGATCCAATGCTGGAAAACAGGTTAGCATTTCTAGGTCACCAAAAGGTTGCCTTTCATATGAGTAGTGTAGAAAGTGGCAGTGTGGTACTGAACTGAATAATATTTTAGTACCTCCAATATTAGGTCCCCTTACACAAATTTTGCGTAGTCAGAAATTTAACCAGGTTACTCACCGTAGTGACCACCTTACTCCTAGTCCATAGTCCCCTTTCCCCCATACTTATCGACATCTCTCCGTCCTGTGGGACGGGACCGGAGCACTTTGTAAAAAGCATCCCAAAAAAATTCTCTCAAAAATGGGTTTCCTCTCTTTCTGCGCAGTGCCTGGCACGCGGCCGGAAACCCGCCCTCCTTGGCTCCGCCCATCAGTCCTTTTCTATCGCCAGGTCAGAGACCCATTAGCAATAACAGAGGAACCTTATTAGAGGGGACGGTGGGCGGGTGTATGGAGTAAAGGGGCCTATGGACTAGGAGTAAGGTGGTCACTACGGTGAGTAACCTGGTTATACTCCTACGTCCCGTCCCCTTTGCTCCATACTTATGGGAGATTCCAAAGCACTCCTAACTGGAACTACGGGTGGATGGAAATACCCCTTATTGAAAAAGGTTCTTCAGCACAGCCTGACCAAACTGAGCATCAGCTCTCGAGCTCATGTCAAGACAATAATGCTTACAAAAAGCAGATGGGGAGGCCCAAGTAGCTGCCCTAGCGATGGACTCCCAGGGGACATGCTTCTGAAAAGCAACCGCAGCTGCCTTGCCCCGCACCAGGTGTGCATGAATACCCTTAGGAGGTTTCAGGCCCTTGGATGTTGAAAGACTCCATAATGCAGGCGGCGATCCACCGAGAAATAGTCGCCTTAGATGCCTGCTTACACTGAGGGTTACCGAAAGTCACAAAAAGCTGAGAAGAACTCCTAAGCTCGGAAGTCCTGTCAAGGTAGAACTTAAGAGCCCTTCTGAAATCAAGACAGTGCAGAACCCTTTCTGCCTCTGAGGTAGGGTTCGGAAAAAAGACTGGCAGGGTGATTGATTGATTCAGATGGAATTCAGTTACCACCTTCAGTGGAAAGGCAGGGTTTGTCCGTAGGACCACCTTGTCCTTGTGAAAAACCAAGAAGGGATGCTCCACTGACAAGGCCTGGAGCTCGCTCACTCACTCACTCGCCTTGCTGAGGTAACGGCGACCAGAAAGGACACTTTCCATGATAGGTACTTGAGGTCCACCGTGGCTATGGGTTCAAAAGGCTTATGGCACAGTGCTGTCAAGACTACATTTAGGTCCCACGGTGGGTGCGGACTACGAACTGGAGGGTAGAGGCGTGTCAAGCCTGCAAAATGCCTCTTACGACCGAGTTACTCGGAGAGTAGGAACATTGGTCTGCAGAAAGATAAGCTGAGACCGCCGAAATGTAGGTTTTGCAGGACAGAACGTGAACACCCGACTCTGCTAGAGAGGACACGAAGGACAGCACAGTGTCAATCGTGGCCACCCTTGGGTCCAACTGCTTTCCCAAACACCAATGACAGAACCTGAGCCATTTACTCCTGTATTGGGATCTGGTCGATGGTTTCCTGGATAATACGCATGTTATCCATAGACAAGTTAAGATGCTCTAAAGACCTGAACTCAGGCAGCATGCCGCCAAGCTGAGCGATTGCGGGGAGGGGTGCCATATCTGCTGCTCCCCCTGATTAAGATCGGAGGTCACTAGTAGCCTGATCGGCGGATACACCGGCAGGTGTTGAAGTTCTGAGAACCAAAACCTGGCCGGCCACCAGGGGGCTATGAGTAGAAGGGAGCAGTTCACCGAGTTCTTCAGCTTCGAAATCGCTCTGTTGACTAGAGGCAGAGGCGGGAAGGCATAAGCTCTCATGTTGTGACATGGAATCTCGAGAGCATCCCCCAGAGAGGAGGCTCCCAGCCCCCCTCTGGAAGCATACCGAGGAAGCTTCCTGTTCACCGCCGTAGCGAAGAGATCCACTTCTGGTGTGCCCCAACGCAAGATCAAACATGAGAGGACCTCTGCCTTCAACTCCGACTCATAGCTGACCACTGTCCGCCGGCTGAGGGCATCCGCTGCGACATTCAGCTGGCCCAGAATGTGTACTGCAAGCAGCCAGACACCATGAAGCACAGCCCACTCCCAAATCTGGATGAACAGTTCCACGAGGAGGGGGAGGGGGGACTTTGTTCCCCCTTGTTTGTTGATGTAATACATTGACACCACATTGTCTGTGCGTATGCGGACCACCTTGTTGGCAATGACCGGTCTGAACACCTTGAGCGCTAGAAAGATTGCCAGAAGCTCCAAATGATTTATGTGCAGGAGCTTGTCCTGAGGCGACCAGATGTCCGATACTTGTAGAAGATCTAACGTCGCACCCCACCCCAGGATGGAGGAGTCCGTCGTGATCATCACCATAGAAGCTGGGTCCTGAAAACCCACACCCACCGACAGGTTGGCTGAGAGATGACCACCATTCCAGCTCCACTCTTTATGGAATCCGGAATCATTATCAGCTTGGAATCCGGGTCCACCGCCTGACGCCAGGTACTCGAAGAGCCATCTGGGTCGGTCTCATCTTGAGACGAGCAAGAGGAAGAGCTGGCACACACGAGGCCATGAGGCCCAGAAGCCTCTGGAACCACCAGGCCGACATGCTCTCCGACTTGCCAAACATCTGACACGTGGCTAACATCCGCCATTCTGTCCCCGGTCAGGTACACTCTGAAGTCGAAAGCGAAAACCCAGTAAAATCAGGTCCCGAGAGACCGTCATGGAAGATTCCGCAAGTTCACCAACAGCCCAAGATGGAACAGGAACTGAAGGAGAGACTGGAGATTGCCCGCTGCTGCCAGCGGCCAAGGCTGCGTAAGAGCCAGTCGTCCAAATATGGATACACATGAATACCCTGGAGACGAAGATGGGCCGCAATCACCGATATCATCTTTGTGAAGACACGTGGCGCCGAGCTGAGGCCAAAAGGAAGCACTCGAAACTGGAAGTGATCCTCTTCCAAAGAGAAGTGGAGATATCTCCTGTGTGGGTTCTAAATCAGGATATGTATGTACGCATCCTGAAGATCCACCATGCTGAGCCAATCGCCTATCTGCAAGGAAGAGCCTATCTGGCTGGGCGTGATCATCTTGAATTTCTCATGGGGTAGGAAAAGATTGAACTGGGAAAGGTCTAGGATGGTGCACAGGCCAGCCTGGTTGGGTTTGGGCACCGTAAACAGCCGGGAGTAAAAGCCCTCCCCTCGCTCCCCAAGGGAAACGGGTTCCACGGCTCTGAGGTCCTGAAGTTTCTGAACCTTGGCTTTGAAGGAGGGCGAGTCAGACAGCTGAAAAGGAGGGATGAGGGGTGGGGTAGGGGGTAGAGGTAATCGGAAGCCCGCCCGAGTGACTGACAAGACCCATCTGTCTTCTGTGATGGTCTGCCACACCTCCCAATGAGACGCAATGCGTCCTCCCACCGGGGTCTCGTGCGAGCGCGGAAAACCCTTATTTAGTAGGTTTATCGGTGGCGGTGCCACCTGAACCTGAGGAGGAGGCTGAAGAGCAGGAGAAAAACCGCGTCCGTTGTTACCTATGGCGGATGTTCCCCACAGGGGTATCTACTCTGAGATCTTCGGTCAAGGAAGCCCCTAAAGCCAGAGGAAGGTCGACTTGACAATGGTCTCTGGGTTTTGAAAGGAGCCTTAACCAGGACAGACAAGGACTTCGCTGTCTGAGAGCTATCCTTCGTCTTGGTGAGCTCTACATCTGTTGCACTTGCACTTCTTTTGAGAATTTAGTTGCATGCAGCCACGCCTGCCATGAGGTATCAACCCCCAGCATAAGGCCCCGAGCCGAGGGGTCTACGTGATGAGCCGCAGCCTCCAGAAGATCCTGGGCCAAGACCCTTTAAAGTCTTCCAGCTTCTCGACCGGGATAAACTCCTCAAACTCTGACAGACCTTTCCACATCCGCACGTTAGCTCCCGTTCAGAGTTGGCCTGCCTGAGCTGCAAGGCCGAGTTGGCGAAGATTTTCCTCCCGAGGGAGTCGAGGAGCATGTCCTCCTTTCCCAGAACCTGAGTAGCCGTCATGGAAGAGTATGCTGCAGGCCTCGACTGCAAAGTGGCCGCAGCCACTACTGTGGAGGAGGGGGGCGGACAAGACGACAGGGCCACCTCTTCCGAAGAATGCAGCCTGTATCTCGCGTCAATTTTCTTATTGACAAAAAGTCCAGAGTGTGGCTTTTCCCAGACTCTGCAGACCTCGGCCAAAACGTCTTTCTGCAAGAACAGGCCAGTACGCTCCAAGGGAGACAGGGCGAATGCCCCAGAAAGCATGCCCTCCTGCAGAGCGGGTGCCTCAGGCACTGGAACATCTAAGAAGTTCATCATGTCCAGTACCCGGTCATGAAAAGCTCCGATGGAGCAGGGAAGGTCCTTGCTGTCCTGATCGCCTTGCACGTCATCCGACAGGTCAGGATCCTTCTGAGCCGTTTCAAGCGCTGCCTTGTCCACAGGGGACAATGGAGGCAAAGGCAGAAGAGTCGGGGAAGGCACTGTAGGCAAGGGAGGCACTGGAGGACCAGGTGGAGCCGGAGGCACGGGAGGACATATCTCCCTAAAGAGCTCTTTGAAATACTCCCTCATGGGGTCGGTACGCATAAGCGTTTGAAATTTACCGAAAAAAGCATCCTCCGGGGACTGTTTCGAAACCTGATGAGGCCTCATGAGGTGGACAAATCCAGGGATGTAACGGACAAGGGTGCCACACTGGCCCCTCCACTGACGTATCCACATAAATCAACGGTGCCGACCCTGCAGGCAACGAAACATTGTGCGGAAGAGGCATCCGAGCGTTCCAGTCGTAAACTGGCTGATAAGGATGTGAAAAGGGACCATGTTCACCCAAGGGACCAAGCCCTACACCTGAGGCCGATGTTGTAGTTGTAGGGGTAGCACCCAAAATGGCCGCCGTGGCAGAAACGGGTGCCATTTTGTCCTCATCTGAGGGGAACTGCGGCACGTGAGGAAGTGAGGCTGGGGTCCCCGTCGATGGATCAGGGGTCTGAACTTTAGCCTTAACATAAGGGACCGCGGCAGAGCCGGTACTGTGAGGCCTGGAATGTTTTTGTGACATACCAACCGCCAAATTAGCCTTCGAAGGAAGGACCTCGGCACTGCCGGTAAAAGAAGAACTTTGCTTCTTTGCCCCCTCAACAGGTCTGGTGTCGCAGCAAGAGCGGGAACGGGGAGAAACAGCTTTCACCGACAAGGCCTTGCCAGGCCTCTCAGAACTGTTGGTAGCTTTAGCCTCTAGACGAGGGACCTCGGACCCAGGTCCGGTAACAGCCTTACCTGCGCAGGCCTCGAACATCCGTTCGGTGACAGCAAGCCCACCCAAGGCCTCGGGGCGCACCCCGGTCTTATTTTTGAGGGAAGCCGACAGACCTCAGAGCGAGCTCCGGTACCCTACGACTTAGTAGAACTGGGTTCACAAACAGCCCCCACAGGAGGGGCCTCGGAGCGTGCTGCGGTATCCACAGGCCCCTTACGGAGACCCTCTGAGAAAACGGCGGTATAATTATTAGGCCCAACTGGCACCTCAGGGCGAACCCCGGTGACAGAGCGATCAACGCCCCTCCCGGCCCGAGAGGAACCTTGAAAGGTATACCCCGGCTGAGGTGCTCTGAAAAGTAAAGAACTTACCGGGCGTTTTTTCTTCTCAGCGATGAACGCCTGAAAATGTGAAGGAGGAGTTTGTCGGAACACCTCCTCCCACCGCTCCAACCGACGTTGAAGTGCCCAGACCGAAAGGGAGTTGCAGTAAAAACAGGAACCCCAACGGTGATCCGGACCCAAGCACTCTAAGCAAAGAGGATGGGGATCCGCCCTTGCGAAATGACGGCGACACGATGAACAGTCTGGAAAGTCAAGTTTGAACGACATAGACAGACTAGTACACGATCGCTAGCGAGAGCCATAGAGGAAAAAAGGGAAGAAAACCTTCGGAGGATGCAAGTGCGTGCAGTCCCGAACGAGCGGAGAAAATGACTGATGGGCGATGCGGAGCTAAGGTTGGCGGGGTTGCGGCCACGTGCCAGGCCACGCGCAGAAAGAGAGGAAGGACACATTTGTGAAAAAAAAACATTTGGATGCTTTTTACAAAGTGCTCCGGTCCCGTCCCACAGGACGGAGAGATGTCCATAAGTATGGAGGAAAGCGGACGGGACATAGGAGTATTGTTTTTTTAGAGTACTTGCTTAATTGAAATGTTGGCCAAAGTTCATTTTGTGGCAATTTAGGTGGGCACGACTGTAGCAAATCCAGAGCAACAAGAAATAGCCAGAAAGCCTGGGATTACATGGATATGGTCAACACTTTAGAATACTGCAGGGCAAATTGGACAAAAGGATTTAATAAAGGGGTTGGAACAGAATGGCAAGTAAGGAATGATACACGTCAGCTAGAGCCCAAGTGAGGTTGGTCGCTTCAGTGTTCCTGCTGAGATAGCGAGAAGGTCAAATAGACAGTAGTAGACCTTCTCAGTGGTCTTCAAACTGTGGGGCTGGCAATCCTAGGGGGGGCCTGAAGGATGTCCAAGGGCATGAGACTCTTCAAAAATGGAGTACAGTGATTGCTTGTAATAGAAAATATAAGCACATATGGCATTGGTGGACAGCAACAATATTTTTACTTGGGGGATGGGGGGTGTTCAGCAGAAATGTTTACTCCGGTGGAAGGGGCTGAGTATACAAATATTGCTTTAGGTAGCCAACTATCCCAGTGGTTTGTAGATCCCCAATGCTTAGTATCAGCATGTACTACTCCGAGACCTTCGTAGAGTAGCAGAAGAGGCAGGCTTATCGTAAGAGGAAGATGCGAGCTGTAGGCAATTACAGTGAACCCAAATAGTAAAGCACATTCAAAGAAACACTTAATATAGTACCATATATATTTATATACACTAAAACACATGTCATTCATTTAAATATAGCAAACCAACACATATGGACTTAATTGATAGCACTTAATTTCACTTAATGTATTTGATACGCAGTAATGTTTAAGTACTTCCAATTGGATCTTATTCATCTAGACATATTTACCATAATACAATGGCAGCCCGCACTTTGAAATTAACACAGTAATACATTTAGTTAGCATACAGTTATAAAATAGCAGTTCTTAGGAGGGGAAAACACGTGGTTAGACTTTCACTAATAGAGCGAGTTGTAGAGAACATTTGTTAACCTAGACAGTCTTTAAATGTCTGATACTGGATCCTGGCTAACAGACAGTTTAGCAGGGATCAAAGTCTTGCAGATGTTCGTAGAAAGGGAAAGTTCCTCAGGATATGTCATAGTCTCTAAAAGGAAGTTACAATAAGGTTATAACCAGAGATGGAGACCCTGTCAATGGACTCGCTAAGGGACACAAGCAGCAGCTTGAGTCGGAGGTAAGAGGGGGTTGCCCTGGACACCTCTTGGTGCACTCCAATGCTCTGTAGCTACTTTCTGGAAGCAGGTAAGAAATACCTTTTTCCCCCCACAGTACCTTAAGTTAGAAGAAAGTGTACATGCTGGATGCTCTTCGATGTTGCAGCTCTGGACCCGACCTCCAGATTCCTTGGTCTTCTGATGCAAGGGTGGACAATGGATGGGTTCTTGCAACAGCCTCCTCGAGTGAGGACATTAGGCACGGCTTTCAGCAACTTCTCCCTGGTTTTGGTGCCTTTTCTTAAGCACCAACAAAGGACGCAATACACCTAGACAATCTTCTTTGGCTCCTGCAGTCCCACACTCTGATGAGGTGATCTGGGCGAGGTCTCTGGAGGGTCCTAGAGGCCTCTCCACGACGATGCACTTGAATTGGGCGTCAGGCCTCCTGGTATTGGGGTTCTGCAGCTCTGGAAGCACACAGGGTCTAGGGAGATGGCTCAATTTAGGGTTCGCCTTGGGACTGGTTGTTCCCACCTGCCAAAGGGAAGGACTAGTCTTCTTCAGAGTCCCTCTGCCACTTAGAAAATGTGGTCAGGACAGCAGTGGTTGTTTCATAGTGTTGCAAAGGGTCTGCAGGCATCTCTGGTCACTCCTCCACACACACACACACACACACACACAGTAGAAGGGCTAACAAAGAACAGCCACGCCAGGTAATAGCAAAAAAAAATATATGGGAGCCCCCAAGTTAGTACTAGGGTGCCTCTATTGTGCACTACCGAGCATATGGAAATAGTCTGCGGTTTCAAAAAAAATAATCACGCAATAGTTGGTAGACCACGTCCACTGCCATCAGCCATAACTAACAGGTTGTCTATGTGACTAAAATGTCACAGGAGCAGAGAAAAGGGGGGTACGAGGTATTCCTTTGGCACTACACTGAAGGGGGTGTGTGCCAATCTTTCAGGCTATAATGTTTTGAGAGAGATACAAAGTATCACTCTATCCTTAAGGACTGTTGTCTCAGGGATATAGATAGCATCTCCAAGGAGGACCCAAAGAGTCCCCAGCAACACTGCCCATAAGGAACTGTGTGCTGCAATAGTACAATACAGACTCCATAGCACAGAAATAATACAAAGAATAGAGTTCCAAAAAACAGCGCCCATAAGAATGAATGAGTGGCAAAAGGGTCCACTTATTCAGGATTAAAGAAAACGTTTCAAGTCCAGCAAAAAGTGCTGGGGTTCTCACTAGGAGAGGTGAAGCAGCATACAAATTATAAATCTCCCTAACAGCTGGCCACTTTAATCTGAATGGCCCTATGTTCAATCACGCTTAACCAGGAAGGGGTCCAGGGACTTGTAGCCCTGTTAACTTGCACACAATCACTAAGATTACAGCAGATGTATTGTTTTAACCAGGATCCCACTCCCAGATCAGAACACTGCCCAAGATGGAAGATCAGATAGGGGCTGCAGAGGCCACTTACCATCTTAAAGAATCCTTTCCAATCACTGAAGAAGTCCGGTCTGTCCTTCTTTACGGCTTCTGCTTGGAGGTACTTGCCTATGTGCTAAAAGAAGTAGGTAATGATTTAACTTCACAGGAATAGCATTTTTATATTTCCTCCTCCCCTCTTGAAAATGCAGCATGCATTACAAGCCAGTAAAATTATACAGACGGCAACCAGAGGCCAGCTGAACAGAACACAATGTAATGTTGCTGACTGGAAATCATGGCATGCATTATCTTATCTTGCATGTAAACAGGACTGGTAAGTAGAAATAGATGAGGCAACTGGAAAAAGGGACTACAATGGTCAGCAGTCCGTCCACATTAGAAAAAGGTTGCGATTCTAGGCAGTAAACAGACCCCAAAGAACAGGAAACTATTAAATGTTGGGTCACAAAAAAAGCAGTGCCCAAACAGCATTGTTCTAGAAAGTAAGATAAGATGGATTTTATCGCCATGTAGAATCAGACATTGTCAGCTATAAATAAAGCATGTGTGGATCCAGCTAAAAACGGTGCAGTCTTTTCACAATAACTGTTTTACCACAGAACATCTCTGTGCAAATGCAGTTCTTGCTTCTTGCATCACTTTTTCGAGTGAAATTGGATAGATAAGCTCAGGCGATTGCCTTTGATGGGGACGAAAAATAAACAAAATAGAAATTGGGTAGTGTTCTGATTCCAGGCTTACACGTTAGAAGTTGTAATCTCCTTGTGTGAATCAAGATTAGTTAAAGTTACACACTGTCGGAACTAATGTGCTACAAATCAACAATCCCCTTTCCTCCATATTTCTGGGATGTCACTGAAGTACTTTGCACAGCAAGCAGTGGGTTGAAAAATTGTCGTTGGGGCAAACAGAACCATGTTTCCAGTAAAAGACTGCCCTTGTGCTCACAGGCCCACCTGCCATTTATTTTATCAGCTGTAAAGGTGCAGAAGGAGGAGACTGACACAGGTGCATGGTGATTGCTAGAGACTTATTAGTCAAGAAAATAAAGCGAAAACCTAACCTTCCCTATATCTAAGAGGGCTTTCCCTGCGTCAACTAAGCAGTAAGGGTTCTGTCCGAATGTCTGTGTAAATTAGTAGTCCATCATACTGCTTAAAACCTAACAACCTACGTCTGTCCCTTACACTTAAAACTAAACTAAAGATAAAGTAGACCTTCTTTGTCCAGAAGAACGACTCCCTTCTTCTGGACTGGGGGTAAAAGTTCACTTCAAGGTTTTGGCTTCTTAGGGGAATGGCTCCATCCCCAGATCGAAATTGTACTCAAGTACCAGCACCTTTCTTTGGCAGACACTGCTTATCTTTCAACATTCTCCATCAGAAAGTCTTTCCACATTTTGTTACCACGAGACTGACTCCCTACTCCAGGTATCTTGATTTTACAGTTCAACTCAACCAGGGGGAATTGCTCCTTTCCCTGCACTTGTTTATCAGGAGAAGGACTCCCTTCTCCTGGTATCTTTGCTTCAGAGTTAGATATAACCAGGGGGAATGACTCCCTTCCCCTGGTCTCTTTTCACCTGGCTGCACACTTCTACACCACAAATCGGAATTATTCCATTCTCCCCGGACCTCTTTCACTTTGGTTTCACAGTTCAACACCTTCAGTCTTTCCATTTGAGGGATCCAGGCTTCCCAGTCTCCGGACTGGGCAGTCTAAATCCACTCTCTTGTCAAGAACAGCCACAAGGAAGGTGGTTTGTAGGGATCTTCCTTGTGGGTGCAGGTCCGAGACCAGGTCTCTTCTTGTTCTGTTTCTGGTGCTCTGAATGTTTTCTTCTCCCCCAAAGGCTTCCTCCTCACCTCTCCCACGACTCTGATGAGCCCCCACCAACCGCCCCGGCAACCCCCATTACCTTTAGGGTCGCTGCGGTGTGTGCCGGTTGGTCTTGGGCTCTTCTGCATTCTGTTTCGTGTTTCTCCCGTTAATCGCTGTGCTGTGGCGGCTCCGCAGCATTTGGTTCCTCACAGAATGCGCGTCTTCGCGTGACCACGCGGCCTCACTGTGTGCACGCCTGGACCTCTGCCTCTCCCTCCTTCTGGTTGGTCGAACGGCTGCTATGCTTGTGGTCACTCCAGGGGGTATGGCAACATGGTAAGTCCTTTCGTTTTTATCACACATGGTCATAGAGAACTAGACTGATCACTCAAGCGCTCACCATTACTCTTCCCTGTTCCGCACCTCCTCCTGGTACTTGTTAAGTAGGTCCCCTTAAGGTAATGTTCCTTATCTCAGTAGTTGGGTTTTCAGACGTACAGACATGTATGGGATATGGAGTTGGGGTTCATGGGATAGGACGGTGTGCAGGGTGTGGGTGGAGTGTTGGCAGAGGTGTTCTCTCGAGATCCCTGGTCCCCTAACAGGAAGTCTCTCCCATGAGATTCTCGCTGATACCACCCCCAGGGGGACTATCTGATATCGTTCTCACCTCCCTCGCCCCCTGGGAAGGGGCTCCCCCTCGGGGAGAAGTGGCATCTCGGGATTCCCCTCTTTTACACCCTTCCGAAGATTCATAAAGACATTCAAAACCCTCCAGGACGGCCGATTGGGTCAGGGTGTGGCTTGACTCTTGAGTCTTTGTCCAAATATATTGATTTTGTCAAACCCATTGCAATGGGTACTCCAACTTTCCTGTTGGACTCTATGGACGTTATCACCGGAACTGAAGGCTTTGATGTTGATCCGGTAAAACAACTATTGGTCACTCTAGATATAGAGGCGCTATATACATGCATTACTTACCGTAACAGAATTTCTGATGATTGTATCTGCTTAGATTCACATTCTGTGCATATAGTCTGACATCTAGTGCCTATTATATTGGATAACCTATTGTATTGTGAAATCTAGGCCTCTCTCCCACTATACAGGACTCTCAAATTTAGATGTCCCTACAGTATCTAAATTAATAACCTGGTCTTTCCACTTTCTAATGTTGCTACCAATGTAACCACGGACAAACACAAAAGTGAAACTGCCCTTTGAAGTGTATTATCTAGTATTCCTAAGTGTTGTACCATAAACGTCTGCAGCATTTAAAGTGATTCTGGTGTAAATTTAATAAAATATTGGATACATTACTCACTGTAATCGTATTTCTGATGCTTGTATCTGTTGAGATTCACATGGTATGCACAGGCCGGCATCTAGTGGTAGCTGCAGATTATTACAGTTTTTGTTTTCAAAACTCGAGCCAGAAATACTATCCCTAGTGTGATGTCTACTGTACTCATGGTCCATCACGCGTCGCGGTCCCTCAGATTGTTTTGTTTTCGATATGATGTAGCATGAAGTGTAGCGCGAGAACAGATGTAAAAAAGCAGATGAAGCACATAAGCCAGAGAAAAAAAAAAATCTATGCACCTTCTACTTCACAGGGGAGGAAGGGTGGGCACATGTGAATCTAAGCAGATACAAGCATCCGAAATACGATCACGGTGAGCAATGTATACCTTCTGAGGCTTGTGGAATCTACTTAGATCACATGCTATGCATACATTTGCGAGCAGTGTCTGGAGAAGGTGGTGGGATGTGAACAAGGCTAAAAGAGCGGCAACCAGGAAGGCATCAGGTGGGCGGGGCTTAGGCCAGGTGACCTAGATCCACTTGCACCTGCTCACCATCTGCAAAGGAAAAGAGGCTGGAGGGCTGCTTAAATAGGGAAAAAAGAGCGGCAACCAGTAAGGCACCAGGGGGGCGGAGCCATGTATATGTATATAAGAAATACATTATTATTATTATTATTATTAAACAATGAATTATGTATGCAGGTTGGAAACATGCCTATTCTAAACCTAAATCTAAGATGGACCAAGTGTCGACCATCAAATGAAAAATAAGGCAGTCTTAGTGGCGTTGTGTCAAATAAAAAGGGCATATACTAAGAAACCTATTGCCAAACATTACAACTAATACAAAAAACGGTGTGGGATAGTTCTCAAGAAAGGAAAGAAGTGTTCTCAAATGATATGCCAGGATACAGTAGCCCGAGTCTCCCTTCCTTACGTTTTGCGCCAGTTTAAGATGTGAGCTTAGAGCACAGTACAGTTTCTGCCTTCTCCAGCATTATACAACAGTTTCAATGGCAGATCTCAGGACGTCGAAGGCCAAGTCTCGTTTACTTTGAAAGTCTCTTGCCTTCGGGGGCCTAACGTATTCCAATAAAAAAAATAAAAGTTCAATTAACAAAAGAAAGTTAGCTTCTAACATTTGCTGGTTCATGGGTTCACCCCTGCGTCCCCGCTCTTCTGAGCGCTGACCCTTCTCAATTTTCAACCACTGTTCACGTATCCACAGTTCAGATAGGGCGAGGATTTCACCCCTGGGTCCCCCCCTCTCCTGGGCGCTGACCCTTCACATATCGTATTCCTCAATTTATATGTCAAATCTCTTCTGAAGTTTAGATGAGGGCTTCACCCCTGGATCTTCTTTCATCGGGCTCAGACCCCTCTTGACTGCTAGTACATCTCTGGATCTCCCTCTGCTGGGCTTGGACCCTTCTTCTCTGGCATCCCTCTTTCAGGTACACTCTTGCCGTCTCTTAACTTTGCTTTCACTTTTCTCATTCTTGGGGTAACAACTTTTCAACCTTGGATCCCCCTCTGCCGTGCTCCGACCCAGCTTGATTCTTAGCCACCCTTCACCAGGTTTACTGTGGCTCTCAATCAGGGCGATAGTGGCTCACCCCTGAGTCCCCCTCTTCTGGGCGCGGACCTCTCCTTACTTTCCATGTTCTCTTTTTACACAGTTCAAATTCTTGCGGGATTCACTTCCCTTTCTTTCACAGTGCTCTTCTAGATCAAACTCTTTCAATTGTACAGGGATTTTGCTCGACCCTCTGTATAACCATGTGGACCTATTTTGCTGGCCATGCTACGGCCTTCTGGTAAATGTCGTTTTAGTTCAGATGGGGATCGAACACCCACGTGGCAACGGTCTCCCTCTGCAGCTGGTCTCCCTTTAAGACTTTTACAGTTTGTTCACGTTCTGTGAACTTGGTTCAAACTCGCCACTCTGCGATTCTTTCTCTCAACACAGCCCGGTTCTCATTGATTCCCCCCCTTGACTCACCAGCTGTGATGAACCACTTGGCCTTTTGCTTTTCTGGAATGAAGGCTGGTACCACGGGCGCGGGAGCTTCCGTCACTCCTCCTTATTGGCATAGGCTTGCCTGTGTACCATTGACACCTGCTGCAAGACACTTGTGCTATTGTTAACGGTCTTAGGCTTTCTTCAAGGTTCTACGGGCCTGGAAGGAAAAGGCCACTTCTCTCCTCCGCACCCTCTCTATTCCTGCCGCCTTCCTCCTTCGCTTAAACTGCTGCGTCTTGTTAGCCGTCTCGACGTGTTTGCTTTGCTCGTCTTGCTCGTACCGGGTCCTCTTGAAAAGGCTGTCAGGTGTGCGTGATTCAAGTCAGTTGCCTGATCTTGCCTGATCCTCGTGTCAGGACATGTCAGGCAAACAGTCCTATTACAGGTCCGTTGTTTAAAGGTGTTTGTATCGGAAAGGGGGGGGCAGGGGGGAGTTAAAGATTTCGAATATCCTACATGGTATACAGAGGAAGAGGTGTTGTATGCCTTTCTCCTGCGAGGGATTTGATTAAGTTTGAAAGGGTGAGATTTGTGGGGTGTGTGGAACAAACTGGAATGACCAGAATTATTGTCAAAAGACAAATGGGTAGATTTGTGGGAACTGTAGGGTTTTGTCTGAGCAAGTTGGGATTGCAGGACATGATAATCAGAGACGGATTGATAGGGTTTTGTCAAGGTGGATTTGGGATTCAGGAAAGAATAACCAGAAAGTCGAAGAGAAGAGTGATCAGGAGTATTCAAAGAGGAACCAGGAACAGCAGGATTCCGGGAGTTGTGGTTCTTAAGTTTACCAAATGCGAATGGGTTATTGCCTTTACCTTTGGGTAAGGGAGATTTAATGAGTGGAAGACATGATGAGTGGGAATAGCTTATAAAAGCTTCAGAGGCTTCATTCCCCTCACCATCCTCTCCGTGATGGTATCGCGTCTTACCTGGGGTGTTCCCTGAAGCATAACCCAGACTTACCCTACCCAGGTGATCCTCCCCCACCGGTCCACCCCAGGAAATGGATCCAACAGCGATTGCCATGTCTTGGCCACCTAAATAAGGGATTCTCGAGGTTTGTTGGGGAGAATACCCTCAGGTTTCTCACAGAATACACTGGGAGAGATTACCTGCATAGATGTGCTGCCACTACCGCTAGTACCTTGGTGATTACCCTTGGAGTAGAGGCTATGCCGAAGGGTAGCACCTGTAATTGGTAGGGCAGGTTCGCAATTTTGAAAACGCAAGAATCTTCTGTGCGCTGGGAACATTGAAATATGAAAGTATGCATCTTTCATATCCAAGGTTGCCATGCAGGCACCCTGTTTTAACAGAAGAATTAATTCCTGTAGCATTGTAAAGCAGAATTTTTGTGGCTTGACATAGGTGTTTGCAGGGCGCAGGCCTAGGACAGGGCACATTGTTAAGTCTTTTTTCGGCACAAGGTAGTACATTACATTTTTTTTAAAAACGTTTACCTGGTCTGCTGGGACGATTTCTATGGCGTCCTTTAGAAGCATCACCTTCACCTCTTCCAACATGATACGTTGGTCTTCCTGTGAAGACGACCTTTGTCTTGGCAGGTGGTTGGCTGGCTGGTGTTGGAATCAGCTCTATGCAATAACCCCCTGCCACAGTAGAAAGTAACCACTTGTCCGAAGTGATCCCATCCCATGCGTGGGTAAAGTGTGAAATATGACCTGCTACTGGGGTGGCATGGGAGGGAGCCTGTAGCGGGTGGCCCTAGCTTAGGGGTGGGGGCGTTGAGCCCCCTCTAGAGGAGGATCTGCCAATAAATCGAGACCTTTGGCCTCTTTGAAAAAACCCTATTGGGAGGACGGCCCTTGTGACGAACCCCATGACGAACCTTGGCCAAATTGATTTTAATTTGAAGCCCGTTGGGAGTGTTGCCCTCTGCAACGGCGAGAGTTAGAGCTCCCGCTTTGCCCAAAGGGTTTGTTGGTGAGCTGCTCTATGGATTTGAGGTTTTCATATTGCTCTTTGTCTCTTGAGAGCATCCTCCAGCGCTTTGCCAAACAAAGCGTTGGGTGCAATAGGCATGTTTAGGAAGGGTTGCCTGGGTTTCTAGTTTCAAGCCCGATTGGCATAGCCAATGCGTGGAATTTAATTAGTTTGCCTTCTGTCACAATTCTCCCTGCATTGTCCGCCGAATCCAAGTTGTTCCTGAGGATGCAGTTGGCTACTTGTTTGCCCTCTGCGATGGGGAGTGAGAGCTGTGTTTTGAGGGGCTCAGGGAGCGATTTCATCCCACTTGTGACAGTTATAACTGGCTAATAACATTGTGTTATTAGCCATCCTTGTTTGGTAGGCTGCCAAGGAAGCTACCTTTCTTCCCAGTGTGCAGACTTTCGTACTCTCCTTGTCAGGTGGGGCTTCGGCAGAGGCTAGAAGGGTTCCCGCTCTCTTTCTTGTAGTAGTAACTACTAAAGAGTCGGGTTTTAACACCCCCCTAATGTATAAAGGGTCTGAGGGGGCTGGTCTGAACATCTCGATGCGCGGGTGGACTGCTCGTGTTAAATTGGGGGTAAGCAGAGAGGGTTGGATGCGTCTCTGTGCAGATTATAACAGGTGGATACATTGGGTTACTGATTTTTTTTTTTATCCCCAACGATGTCCTCCACAAATTCTTTGTCGAATTGGGCTGGTTTGTCTATGCTCTGCCGCCTTTAGGAGCAGGTCATTATATTGTAACTGGTTGTCTACTGGGGAGTCAGCCACCCATGGGTCAATGTGATCTGGGGACTGGATGACTTATCCTCATCGTCGTCATCATAATATTGGTCCATGTCCACGGTGTCCCCTTCGTCCTCTGGGTCTGTGTATGAGCCAGGGTCTTGTGAGCCTTGCGTGGTATGGAAATACGTATCTTGCCCTAGGTCCTGATGCGAGGTGGTAGCCTGCGTGGTGTCTACACAGGGCTCTTCTGGCAGCGGGCTGAATGACTGCTGCCTGTTAGGGAAAATTCTCAAAATGTGCCACTTTCCGTTACCTTTTGCTGGATTTCTAGGAGTTGATTTATTTTACCTGGGAAGAGTGTGAGCCTTTTTTCCCCACTCTTCCATGAATTTTGATGTGCGTTTTACTTTTGTGTTCTTTGGTTATGGAGTTTTAAAACAACTCAAGGCATCATCTTTTTGTGTGCGTCACACAGCACCTTCAGTGCAGTGGCACAGGGATGTCTTTCAGACTTCAAGTTTTAACTACCTTCTCTGGGACTGACTACCGTCTCCCAGAGCATGTAAAGTTAAATTGACTTTACTAGTCTCTTTATAGGAAGATAGTGTGTGCTGGGTCTGTAAATTTAGAATGCTGGAGGGGTTGCCTAGCTCCCCCTCCTCTGCCCCCTCACTGCCCCCGAGTCAAAAAACACTTATGTAACAGTCACATTTTACCCTTTCCTACTTTAAATGGCTGGTGGCAGTGGTTTAGATCAAACTACCATGAATGTTCCCGACTGCTAACAACGGTAGCTAAAAATCGGGTCAGCAATGTTTTTCAATATGGTACCCAAGACCTATCTGTAAAAACAGACTTCAGTCATCTTTTTTTGCCATTTCTTTTAGGAAAGGTCCTTCTTGCGTTTGTCTCTGCGCGCTAAACCAGTTTTGATCCCTTTGTTGGCCTTTGGCGGGCTTCAGTGCTGAAGCCCTCCTCTGGCCCCCGAGTGTCTGGGATGGAGAGGATGGGAGGGAGGTGCCCGAAACTCCCTGTGTTTAGTCTCCTAGGAGACCTTGGCCGGCTGGCTGTCCAGCAAGGACAGCCACCCTGCTGTGTGAGTGACAGCCAGGCTGGAATGTATTGTGGAAAACTGTTTAAAAGCAGTTCTCTGGGACTTGGAAAGCAGAGTCAACCACTGGAACGAAAGAACCGAAGACGAGCTGAAGGAAGAGGACTGCTGCAACTCCTGAACGACCGGTGAAGCCCTGCTGCAGGTCCGAATTGCCTGAAACTCATGGACAGAGAAGCCCTTCAAGGCTAACTTCTTCCCTTGAGTTTGGTGGGAACAACCAACTTGTAAGCCGCCTGGACACCGTCCCCTCCTGGTCGAATTTTCGGCAGAGTGCTGTGGAAATCCGGATAGCCATTGGGAAGGATACCAGCTTGTGGTTTTTAAGGCACTCACACCTTAAACCGACATTTTGCCAAGCTGGTGGCCTCATCCCTGGGCAGTGCAGGAACCTCCCAACGTTGTCCTTCCTCTCCCCACAACTGAAGCTCAGGAACAGCAAGATCTGCTCGAACTGCCAGAAACAACTACGGCTCTTCTTCACTTTCAAGGTACTGTGCAAACGCGGTCCGGAAATCTTTTCAACCACGGAGAAAGTTTGTGAAACTTTCCCACCTTCAAAGGCTTGTCCTTCCCTAAACATTTGTCAAACTTTTCGCTTAGCCAAATTCTTCTAAAATCTGTGGCAAAGACTTAACCGTTTACTACCAGAACTGTGCTATCCTATACAAATACTCTGAACCATTGACTTTGGGCCAGGCCTATGAAATGAATTGCTGGTTGTAGTTTACTGAAACTCTTTGCCCTGCCTATGTAGGTATTTGGGCTGTCTATTCATATAACATTGTCTTTTTACCCCTTTTTAAAGTATCTGAAGTGCCATTTTGCTCCCGCTTCAGGGGAGCTGAACTTGTTCAGTAACTTATTTTGGTTGTGTATTTGTGGTGTATTAATATCTGATATTGAGCTGCTCTTGATAGTGTAATATTTTCAAACTGACTGTGTAAATAAATGTATATTGTTTTACCAAAAAACCTTGAGTAAGTGTTTGTTTGAAACACTGTAATTGTTGGTCCTATGTGTAACTTGTTCTACTGCTCATGCAACTCTTGAGATAAGCCTGGCTGCTCAGCCATCGCTACCACTTTACTGTGTAGTACAGGCTTGTACCAAAGGTGATTTTGTACTGACACTTTTAGTCTTAATTGCTTGTAGTGTTGTTCCCAAAGGGTACTGCATGTGATTCTGCCCAACACTGCACCGTTCTGAGTGGCTGCTGCTCTGCTCCGTGGGGTTCCATGAAGATTTTGGGGGACCTCTGGGTGGTTGTCAAAGAAATTAATAAAACAGGACATCTCATGACTAATTGCTCTCTGGTCCACTGTGAGAAGCTTGGTACTACAGAGGGAGGTTCTGGGACAGCGGTTTTCTTATGGTGCATAGCCCCTGAAGGAATTCCCTCAGGTGCAGTGTAGTCCCTGGTTTTAGTATCTTGAACCTTTTTATTCTGGGACGTCAAAGACATATGGTTTTTCGACGTTCGGGCCTTCAACAGGGTGTCGGAACCGTGCTTTTTTATTAACTCGCTCATTTTTGGAGGCCATCGGGCGTCTTCGACGCTCGGTCGTCGGCGCCTGAGGACTTTGTAGGTCAAGACGCGGTGTCGGAAAATGACTTTACCGTCTGTTTCGGGGGACTGTTGTGTGGTGATCGCGATGGGCCAGTGTTATGCCAAGTTTGAATGCAGTACCCTTTGGGAACACTACAAGCAACTATGCCTACAGGTGTAAGCAAACCAACTTTTGGTATAAGTCTGTACTACACAGTTTTGATAGCGTGTTGAGTAGCCAGGCATATCTCAAGAGGGGAAATGTGAGCAGTAATGATGTTACACAGAGGACTACAAACACAGGTGTTTAAATAAACTCTTACACTCAAGGTTTCATGGATAAACACTTATCAATTTATTTATCAGTCAGTTATAAAACATTCACTAGAAGGAGGCACTTCTATAATCACACAAATATGCGTCAATACTGTACACCATAAATTTCTGAATCAGACAAGACCCTATTGGAATGGCCCACAAACACAACCTACACCAACAGATAACTTTAGTGACAAGGGTGCTGGGGACATGAATATCTTACTGTAGACATTCAGAATACTTTAAGAGCCGTAAAAGGCAAAGGTCATTAGAACATAAAGTGTTACAATTATTCTTAGACAGTGCAAACATTTTGAGTTCACCAGAAAAGTCAATTCAATTCAATAGGCCAGGCCAAAGTCAATGGGCTAAAGTCTTGGATAGGATAAATCGGTTCTGGTAAGTAAACGGAAAAGTCTTTGCAAATGTTCTCAGATGTAGTTTGCAGCAAAAAGAATCATATGTTGGGTCACAAGCTGATTAGGCCTGTGAGTTGCAAAGGTTACAAGCACTTTCACTGCGAGAGGTAAGTACTCTCCGTCTTGTTTCACAGTACCTTACAAATGAAGAAAAAGAGGCAGCTGAGGACTTCTGTTCCTGGCAGTTCCTGTAGATCTCGCAGTTCCTGGGCCTCAGTCGTGGGGATAAGAGGAAGGACTTCGGGGGTCTGCTCTGCACTGGGACAGTCAAAGGCTTGCAACTGGCAAACTTCGATTTCGGTGGCTGTAAGCAAAGCACACAAACTGGTGTCCCTCTCCCTGGTTCTACGGTTTGCTGCAGCAACTCTGAGGAAATTCAACCAGCTCTGAGAGAGGTGTCCAGGTGGCTTACTTTCGAGTTGATTGGTCCCACCAACTCAAAGGGAGAAGTCATCCTTGCAGGGGTTTCTTGTCTATTAGATCTTCGCAAGAAGGCACTGCAGCAGGGCTTCACTGGGCAACCCAATGGTCCAGGAGTTGCAGCAGGCGTCCTCCTCAAGCTCTTCTTCGGTTCCTTCGTCCAGTGGTCGACTCTCCAAGCCGAAAGACTTGCCTTTTATTCAGTTCTCTCCCATTCATTCCAGCCTAGCTGTCACTCACCCGGGAGGGTGGCTGTCCTTGCCGGACAGTTAACCAGCCAATCACCACAGAGTGCATTTGTGTCTCCTAGGAGACTAAGCACAGGGTGTTTCTGGCACCTGCCTCACTTCCTGCCCACCCCAGACACTCTAGCACCAGAGGTGGTCTTCACTCCTGAAGCCTGACAAAGGAGAATGAACAAAGAGACCAAACTTGGTTGGGCGCGCAGAGAAACACTCGAGAAGAATCTTTCCAAAAAGAAATGAAAGAAAAAAAAAAGACTGGGACCTGTTTTAACAGAGGGGGCTCAGACGCCATCTTGAAAAACATGGCTCCCGCGTTTTAACGTTATCGGAGCTACGAATAGTTCACAGTCGGGAAAAATCATGGTAGTTCGTTGTTAAACCACTGCCAGCAGCCATTCTGAGAGGAAAGGGTAGCATTTGACTGCTATATAAGTATCTAGACACAGGGGATACTAAGTAACCCCCCTGCACTTCTATTGTAAGATAGGGTGTGCTGGGTGTAGGAATTTAAAAAGACCAGTAAAGTCAATTTCACTTTACTTACTCTGGGAAACAGTAGTTTATCCCAGAGAAGGTATTTAAACCTTGGAAAAGCCTGAAAGGCTTCCCTGTGTCACTGCACTGAGGGTGCTGTGTGACCCAAATGAAAAGATGATGCATAAGGAGTTGGTTAGACTCCATAACCAAAGAAGACACAAAAGTAAAAAACATTTAAAATACACGAGATTGGGGAAAAAAAGGGTCAAATCCTCAAAATCCAGAAAAGTTGCTGGGGGTTTCTAAGGTGAAGGGAATTAGCAAATGTTTGAGAATTCTCCTCAACAGCCAGAGAGCAGGGAAAGTTCGGACCTCCCCCTCAACGCTGCATGTATGTAACCTATTGGTCGACAGGCGTGGTCAACCTTCGGCTGTGGGAGTGTGCTTGGTGGGATGAGACTTTGTAGTGCTTCAGCCGCCCCCGTGTCATCCCTGTAGAACCGCTGGCCTGCCTGCTGTTGTCGGGGGCTCGCACGCAAGAATCTGATGAATCCTGATCGTCCTCATCGTTACTTAAGACATTGATGCTGCCGTTGCGAAGGCTCCCTTGACGTCCATAGCGGCCTCAGCCTGTATGGCGTGGTGGGCCCAGTGTTTGGTCTTGCAGTCCTTTAGGGTTTTAGGCCTGAACAGTTTTCAAGACATGCACTGTCTGTTAGCGTGGTCCCTGGGGAGATAAAGATTGCATACCCGGTGAGAGTGTCTTACCAGGGGAACTTCCTATTAAAGGGAGGGCAAAATTTAAAAGGGGTATTTTCCATGCTGTATGGGGATGGCAGCCTGGCAAATAAGATGGTAGTAAAGGGGAATATACATTTTATTAACAAGACTAGAATATAAATCTTCCCCACTCTCCCTACTGTGCAGGGCCGAGGCCCGGTGGGGCATTCAGAGGCCGTAGACAAAGGATCGTTGAGACGCCGTTCCTCTTAATAGCCTGACTGCTCTGCCACACTGCCAATGTCCTAAGCTAGTATAGACTGATACAAAGAGCTGGGGGATCTACAAACCACTGAGATAGCTTACTAAAGTTAATGTTAAAGGATATTTGTACCGCGCACTATCACCACCGGAGTGGTCCCCTGGTGGCTCCGAAAAAAAGTAAAGGGGAGGAGGGAGACTTGACATGTGAATCGTAAAAACCTAGAAGAGACGCACACAGTCGGTGAATTGGCAAAGCAACCTGAAAGACTGATGTGTGTTAAAAGTTTGAAGTAGCAAAATTATATTGCAAGTGGTGGCTGCGCACGTTTGAGTGAAATGCGAAGAAAGGCAGAGCTATGAATGAACTTTGAAGTAAAATACAGCTGCGAAGACAGCGATACCAAGTAACGGAGTGGTCCGGTGAAATAAAGTAGCCCACTCTTAAGTCTCCGTAAAAAATGAATGGTTTAAAGCAATAAAGCGTATGAACCGCAAAAGTGAAATAAAGAAGTTAACTCCCAGAGAAGGGGGAAGTGAAAGTTCAACTGTGACATTTAGTCGAAGTGGTCCTGCTGTGGCCTCTAAAGAAAACCAAGCACATTCGAAAGCCTTCGACCTCTGAAATGGGTCTGAGCCAGACTGTGTGATGCAAGGTCTGATGAGAGAGCGGGACCTTTGGGAACTGTTTTGCTGAAACATTATTTTTAATGGCAAAGAAAAGACTTAAATGTGGAAAGCCAGATGGGCCTCGATCCACGTGTTGGAACTGTTTATTGTGTTAGAAGCTGAACCAGAGTGTCATCCTGCCTACAGGGACAGCTTTACTCTGGAGGTTGAACGTGGGCTGGAGAGCTGGTTCAAACACATTCATTTGAACACTTTTTTCCTTTTGCATACATTTCTCCTTTTTACACTTTCAGAACAAGACATAGGGCAGGCATTAGGTTTTGTTAGCATAGGCCATTTTGATTTGACAGACTCCACTAGGAGTGCTTTATTTATCATTTGATGGTCGAGACTACGCCTATCTTTGTTATAGGCCAAAATAGGAGTTTCTCCAACCCCAACCATTTCAATAAAGGTTTTGCACATTGTAACTATGATGTCAGTGTCATACTTGTGATACCATGCCTCCCCTACACCTGGTAACATTTTTGTTACAATAGCAAGTTTAATTTCCATGATAATTTGCACCGTGCACTATCACCACCAAAGTGTCCCCTGGCGCTCTGGTGGATCTGATGAGTAAGACGGGGGTGGGGGAGTTAGTAGGGCATAGGGGGGGTGGGAGAGTTCATAGGGCATAGCGGGGGTGGGAGAGTTAGTAGGGCATAGCGGGAAGAGGTAGAGGGAGAACTGCGATGTCCTGTTGACAGCTTCAGTTTGGTTTGCACAGTTTGCTGAGCTTGGATGCGATATACGGCTTGGTAGACTCCCATGTGCTGTTGTGCAGGACTATGTATGGTTGGATTGTTGTTGGGGGCGTGGTGAAGTGCGTGCAGATTGCTGTGCAGAGGAGGTTGCGCTTGTTTTGTGTTTGAAAGGTGTAGGTAGAGCTTGAAGTTTTAGGGTTGGGTTAGTGGGGTATTCTTACATCATCGCTTCAGGCCCCTCTGCTCAACGTCTCTGCCAGTGTTGTCTGCTGGGTGTTTTGTAGCTGTTCATTCGCCGGGTACTGTGCACGGTGTGGTCTTCCTCTGTAATTATCTAGAGGTTTGTGGGGCATATGTTTGTGCCGGCCTCCGCCCGCTCGTCTGTGGAGAAGGCTAGGTTGAGCTTTTGCCCTTAGTTTGGCCAGGTTGCGCTTACCGTTGCATGGGCATGGGCCCACCCTCCACAGACCAGGGGCTCTAAGGCCTCCAGGTGTGCCAGTTATTGCATAGTGCTTTCCCCCCTGCCCCTCCCATCTGCATCTAGGGTTCCTGTCCCTTGGGTGGTCTCTGGAGTGGGGTAAATTAGGGAATGGGTCTTTCCTAGGCTTCCTCCCTGAGCTGGTCCTTCCCTAGGGTGATGTTTAGAGGGGGGGGGATCGTTTGGGGTGACTCTTTCTTGGTCTTACTGCCTAGTTTGTTAGCCCGTGTATGCTTGTTGAGGTGGGTTCTATTTCCAGTCGAGTCTGTTTTTTCTGGTTGTTCCCGTCTGATTGTGGGCTGAAAAGCCACATTTTCAGTAGTTCTCTGAATTTTAGGTGATGCTTTGCATTGAGTCTTTCTTTTGGGAGGGTGTGCCAGGTTTTTGCTGCCAGGTGGGGGAATCACAACCCTTCGTTATTTTCTTGTGTATGGTTTTGGTTCTAGGCGAATGTCGTTGCTTGATCCGAGTGGTCCGGTCGGTAGGGAGATGGTTATTTTCATTTGTAGGAATTCAGCTCCTTGGCCGTGCATTGCTCTGTGCGTTGCGCACATTGTTTTGAATCTGATTTGTTGTTTGATGGGCAGCCAATGCAGCATTTTGTGAGCTGGGGTGGTGCGATTCCTCCGTGGTAGTCTCATGAGGAGTCTGGCTGCTGCATTTTGGATAAGTTGCAGTTTTTAGTAGGCGTTTCGGCATTTTAGGATATAGCCTGTTGGCGTAGTCTATTCTGGACATGGTGAGGGAGATGATGGTATGCATTTTATGGGTGAAGGAGAGGAACAGCAGGATCCTTTCTACAGTGTGCAAGAGGAAGAAGCATTTCTTGATTATTGCGTTTACTTGTGGCTCTAGTTTTAGTTCATTGTCCATCAGGACTGCAAGGTTTTTGAGTCTTGTCGATGGGGACAATCCTTTTCCTAGTTCTGTGGGCCATGGGATGCAGTGGTTGTTTCTCTGGTTTTTGGGTAGAACCATTGTTTTGGTTTTGCCTGGGTTGAGTTTGAGGTGGTTTGTGTTCATCCATTCACAGAGTTCTTGTGGGCAGTTTGAGCGTTGTGTTTTCTTCTTGTGCGTCTTCCATTGTTTAGATGTGTCGTCTGCGTACTTGCTGCATGTTAAACTGTGTCATTTTATGAGCTTAATTAATGGAGTCAGGTAGATATTGAAGGGCAGCAGGCATAGGGACGATCCTTGTGGCACTCCACAGTTGGTTTACCTTGGAGTGGATTAAAGAGCTTAATGCAGACTGTTTTCGTTCTATGGATTAAGAATTATTTAATCCAGACCAGGGCTAAATCGGTGATCCTACTACTTCTAGTCTCCGGATGAGAATGTCATGGCTGACTCGGTCTGATGCTACGGAGAGGTCCAGTAGTATCAGAGCCGAGTTTGTGTCAGAGTCTGCAATTGTCTTGAGATCATCCCAGATTGAGAGAAGTGCTGTTAGTCCTCTCTTTGAACTGAAGCCGACTTGTTCCTGATCTAGCACCTGGTGTTTTTCTATGTGCTCATGTGTTCATCATAGACAAAGGTTTCAAGTAGTTTTTCTGGGTAGGGAATGTTTGAGATGGGTCTGTAGCTAGAGTGGTCTTCTACTTTGCCTGCCGTGTCCTTGAGGAGTGGTTTCATGTATACCGCTTTGAATGATTGCAATCATTTCCCTGTTGCGACCAATAGGTTAAAAAGGTTTCTGTAACATTCCAAAGGTGTGCCCTGTGTGAAGATTGATTGTATATGTTTGGAGAGCAGGGGTCCATACAGAACCTGTTAGGACAGTTTTTCTGAAGTCCTACTAAGGTTTTAGTAAACCCATTCAACTGAGGCTATACAAGACTCCACTCTTAGTATACGGCTGTACCACCGGAGTTCAGGGTAGCGTAGACAGAGCAGCCTTGCTCATCTTAGGAGGGTGAGAGGGCTGTAGAATCAGTACAAAAGAAATTGTAATACAAATGGTCGAAAGAAACACTGATACAATATGTATTGTAAAAATAAATGGTTTATTTAAATACAAGTAGGCCCAGATAAATCTTGGGGGAAATAAGTACTCTCACAGATCATATAAACACATTATAGAAAAACACTATGCTTGGAGTTACACAGACCAAAGCATATAACCTTATTTGGAACACCCAACAGGAGTTCTAGGGAAGTCAAAACCAATAGTTATTTTTAGATTACTTTCAGTAATACCAGGGTAGTAGACCCAATCAGTTGTACCGTGACGCCCAGCAACAAATCACATAGTAATGTCAACTGGACAATATATTTTTCTGATCTATTGAAACACAGATTCTAGCAACTGTATAAACCTACATTTCTGATTCAGGATAACAGTTATTCTAGGGAAGTTGGACCCTGGAGTGTAATTGTTACGCTCCCACAGGGGCGTCGATCTGAACTGGACAGCTGCGGTCTCCACCAATGTGACGCGTAGTGCCAAGATGACGGACTGGACTGGCCCACCTAGCTTCGTTTACTTGGCCCGTAGAAATATTCTTCTGCAACTGGTGAAAGGGAATTAACGACCCGTGGAGTTGAGCGTTAAACCCCCCCACTCCCGCTGATCTCCCCACTGATCACCTTTGATGTCCCCTCTTATAGTCTCACCTGATGGTTTGAAAAGATGAGCTCTCCATCCTGCATTGAGTGCAGGGGCGGGTAGATAACCAGTTGCTTCACTGGCTCGAAGGAATTGGTGAGTTCCAGAACAATATTGACTCAGATTCCCGGCAAGACGCCGTAAGTATGTAGTTCGTAAGAGTTCAAATGTCTGACTTTCACTCTGTCCGATTCCTTGCAGGTTGCAGCTTGACCCTAGCGAAGAGTTCCTCGTGGCAACCGGTAATATTCAGGTAAGGATTTGTATTATCCAACATAGTTCGATAAAATAATGTCAATATGTAACCTGTTGCTTTCTCCCTTATTCAGGCGCTGAGAGAAAGTATGAAGTCTGGGGGAATAATGCCTCCGGCGGTAATATCAGGTAAGTCTATTGTGGTGATGAGGTTTCCCCTTGTTTGTCCCTTTGTTTCACCTTGCTATCCTTTTGTTTCCTCTTAGGGGCCTGGGTTCGGAGAGAACGCAGTGGAAGCTGCGCCGACCCGTGAAGAAGAATAGTACCCCCGGTGTTAAAATCAGGTAAGTCTATGGAGGGTAACTAATATTGCCTCTGTATTCCCTTGGCTCACCTTGCTGTACTTGTCTTCCCCTTAGGTGCCGGAGTGCGGCGGGAACATGCAGAAGGATGCGGTGGAATGTGAAGATGCTGCGAAGGCCGGTGAGCTCTGCGCGGCGTTGCAGCAGGCGAGGCGATGCGCATAAAATAACTTCTTTCTTCCAGCTCGAAGGCGCGATGGATCGGGAATTCAGGTAAGGACCAAAGGCATTGCTCCTGTTCTAACCTTTTCTCCTTCTTTCTCCCTTTTTCTAGGAGCTCCGGACTCGAGGCGGGCGTGGCAGAAGAATGGATGCAGACTTGCAGGCGCGGTGAGCGTTACGCTGCTGGATGCAGAATAACGCGAAGCGTGTGCTGCTCTTCGGGCGTGGTTTAAATAGCCTCCAAAGTAGTCCCAGGTAAGTATATCTCCCCAGCCCCACCCGAGTAAAAAAAATAGTCCCTAAGTAAAGTAGTCCCTTCCAAGCCTCTTTTGGCTTGGAGCTCTTGCAGCATGGTCTGCATCAGGTAGGTTTGCAGCATGGTTTGCATCAGGTAAGTTTTAATCTATGAGCCTGGCGCCAGGACTGACTCTCCATATGAGCCTGGCGCCATAGACGCCAGGACTGCACCCAAATAGCCCCTAGCAGGGGTTGTTGGGCTTGCTTGGAATGACTTGATGCCTGCTTCCGGGGTTGCTGGACTTGGTCTGGGTCCCCGGGGGTAGGCATCATGACAGTAATATTCAATTACAGTTGCTTTTCAGTTCACAGACTAAGGGAAGCAATATAACAGTTATACTCCATGTAAGTAAAACCTATACACTTAAATGCAAGTGTAAACCTAAGACTGTTTTGTGTCCGTCTGAAACAGACCAGGGAAAGCAAAATCTAGGGTTACACTTTATGAAGCACTCAAGGTTATTCTAGGTAGTTAAAACCTAAGGCAGACTTATTCTGGACAGGCTAACAGCAAGTTGGGGGATGCAAGACCCAGGTGGGGGGACACTCATACATTTATTCTAACAGGAATAGTGAAGTAATACCAACAGCATTACTTTTGGGAAGAGGCAAAACCAAATCACAGGTGAGTATTATAACCTTGCATCTACTTTCTGTTAGAATGGCAAAACAGTTTCTAAGGAAAGAAAGATGTTACATATACTTTTCAGAATGGCAGAACATTTCTAAGGTAAGTAATAACTTGTGCAACTGTTCACTCTCAGAGTTACAGTTATCAAGCAACTTCTTTTGCAAATAAGTATCTTTTAAACACTTAATCTCTTTTCTAAGCAAAAGGCCCAATCCTAAGCAAAAGGTCCAGGGGCTTCACAGAAGACACCTTAGAGGATTCCAGCAGGGGCCTGGGTGCACTGGACCAAAGGACTCCCAATCACACAACACCACAAAACTACACAGGAATCACAAGAGACTTAAGGTAAGTAAATACCTTAAGCACAGAGAAGGATTTACAGCAGGTCGACTTCAGGATCTACAGCCAAAAACCTGGTTGTTGAATTCATTCATTAAGACGACAGGACACTAAAAGGACGTTTGCAGCAAGGATCATGGGGGAAGGCTCTAGGCAAGGTTTTCCTCGCGGCTGGATGCGGTTTTATGTATTTGGTGCCTTTTTCAGGAGCACAGAAGACAGAATATCGCTGGTCGGATTCTTGTCGTTTGCAAGGTCCAGAACTCTGGTGAGGGGAGTTTTCGGACTGGAATCGTGTCTGTGGAGATCCAGCTGGATGCCCACAAAGTTTCACCGAGATTCAGAAGACAGTTGTTCGAGACCCTCCCCACCCCCCAGCACCTTTGCTGGACTCTAGGACTTTTAAATTCTTAACCTGGAGAGAGTGAGACCTTTTTCCCCACTCTCTAATGTATAGAGCAGTGAAGTGAAATTGAGTTTACTTGCATTTTGTAACTTTTTAGACGGAGCACTTACTATCTTACAATAGGGTGCTGGAGGGGATACTTCATATACCCTTTGTCTAGTTTCTCATGGAACATTCCCTTTCTACAATTAATGGCTGGTGGCAGTGGTTTACTTTTTACTACCATTGTGTGTTTCTAACGTGGGCTGCAACTTCAGACTTGGTAAAGCACCCTTTTGTCAAAATGGTCCCAGTCTTTTTTTGCCATTTTTTGCTCGAAAGGTCCTTCTTGAGATTTACTTTGATCATTTTGTCTTTGACGGGATTCACAATTGAAGCCCGCCTCTGGCTCCAGTATGTCTGGCATGGGCAGGAAGTGAGGGAGGTGCCCAAAACTCCCTGTGCTTAATCCCCCTGTTGTGCGATTGACAGGTAGGCTGGAATGAATTGGAGAAACATACATAAAAGGTAGGGCTTTTTGGCTTGGAAGGCAGAGTCCACTACTGGACGAAGGAATCTGAAGAACTTGGAACACCGGCTGCAACTCCTGGACCGTTGGTTTGCCCGGTGAAGCCCTGCTGCTGTGCTGTAGCCCCAAATTAGTTTCGACTAGAGGAGCCCTGCAAAGACTACTTCTCCCCTTGAGTTGGTGGGACCAATCAACTCCATGAAATCATTTGGACATCCTCTCGGAGCTGGCTGTACTTTCACTGCTGCTGCTAGAGCCGAAGTGCGAGGGAGAGGAACACCAAACGGAGTGCATCACTTTTAAGATGGACCTGAGCTGCTGGAAGATTACCCCGTACTCCCAGTAAGCAGGACTGACCAAGCCTGAGCCAGCTCAACAGGGTGCTGGACCCCAGATGCAAGGAAAGCCCAGAGTGGTATCCGTGAGACCGCAGTGGTGCTATTTGCTGAGACGCGAGCAGCTGAAACTGCAAAGTGCTGCTGAGTAGAAGTTTCTCCTTTTCTGTCGCCGACCATCCCGTTGCAGGAGTCCCTAGAAGTCCTCCGCTTGTCCCCACGACTGAGGCACAGGAACAAAATGATCTGCAAAGCCACACTGGAACAGAAGCCAGCTGGAATAATTTCTTCTAACCAAAAGGTACTGTACAGTCTAAGAGAACTTAGCTCTTGTTTGTAGCCATACTTGATATCAGTTGAGACTTGTCCTAGTTGCTTCTGTAGAGTTGCTTGCATCTTCATCCTCTTACAAGCCTCCCGGCCTGTGGCCCTACATCGATTCTACTTTTTCTACACAGACTTCTAAAACAGTGTGCAAGACTTGTATTCACCTACAATAAGTGCTTTAGCTCACCTAGACTTTTGCCCAGTTGATATTGGCTGGCCTGGCTTCCTGAATAACTCTTCTTTCCTCTGACACAGTGTTTTACTGTCCCTTCCAGGTAGGGGTTAATCTACTTTGCATTGAGGGTTCAAAAGTACTTACCTCCTCCAGAATAATTGTGTGCTCTCTTGCTTTAAATCGAACCCTTTTCTTTGACATCCTTTTCAGTAATGCTCCGATTTAGAGAAACTAAGAACGTATCTTGGAGTGTATTTGTGCGTTACTGATATAATTGCCACTTTTGAAGAAAGCTTATTCAAACTGGATGTTAAATTAATAATTATATAATCAAGAAACCTTGAGTGCAAGTGTTTATTTGGATACTTGTCACTGTGAATCTCTGTGTAACCACCCAACTGCTCACATTGACCCCTCTTGAGATAAGCCTGGCTGCTCAGCAACACTACCAACCTGTGTATTACAGACTTATACCAAAGGTTGGGTTCCTATTGCCAGCAGGTCAGGGTTGTTGTAGTGCTCCAAATCTTGCTCAATAACTGTGCACCGCACAATGGCTCGAGGTCCCAGGATATTGGGTGCTGCAGCCCCACAAGTTCTCAGCAAAACGTGGGATGGCTCAAAATGCAGGTCTCTTCGAGTCTAGTGGGTCTCGCCAGGCTCGGAGTCATGATCATTCTTTTAATAGTCACCAGGTTGATTCGAAGGAAGGGCTACAGCAAGTTCTGGTTACACAGCAGGCTATCTGGTCGGTGGAAACCATTTCAGCCGCAAATTCGTCATCTTCCTCTTTGATTCCAGTGGTAGGCTACCTCTTCAGCTTCCAGGTTCGGACATTTATGCAGAAAACCCATCCAATGAAACGGCCTTGCAACATTCAAACTTGTGGGGGTGGTGGGGAGGGCAATCCTTTCAGGACAGCCAGCCTCCCAGTTTAAAATGGAATCTCGCACTCGGGCTGAAAGACAAAGAACTGCAGAGTTTTGGACTCCTCCCTCGCTTCCTGCATTCACAGACACTTTGCATCCTGGGCGTGGAGTCCACAGGACTCCTGCCGAAGATAAAAACAGAAAAAAAAGAAAAATAAATCCCACAAAGGAATTTCCTGCCTTGGATGTCAAGGAAAGGAACAAGAAAGGACAGGGAACACTAAAATGGCGGGGGAAAAACAAGGGCCAGAGCAAGATAAAGAGGAGCCCCTAGGGCTCTGTAAGTGTGGCAAAAGTTTCCCAGTCACTGAGGAACAGGGAAAAATAATCTATGAGTCTATCTAAATGTTTTGGGGTTACTATTACTATGAAAATCTTACCTAACAGAGCCTGCTTTTTTGCCATTTCTTACCAGCTTGACGAATGCCTCTACTGATATTTGGGGAAGCTTTGGAGTTTGGGCTACATGAATGGCTGTTGACAGTGGTTTTACCTTGACGACGTTTAGTCTTGATTACTCGCAGGCTGTTAATTCAGCCTCAGTAATGCACAGAAGGGCCACCATTTTGCAAAAATGGTGGGCTACTTTTTTCGCCATTTACTGTGCGTTTGCGGTTTCTGAGGTCTTCACCTGCAATTTTAGGTGTACAATGCAGGGCGTGGTGATTGCAGAAGTTGAGCTGTAGTTCCTGATAAAAACTCTGAATCTGGAAGTTGCTGACCAGTCGACCACTGGAGATGAAACTGAAGAGAAAGTTGAAGAAAAGACGGCTGTAGCGATTACCAGCAACCAGGGAGCCGGATGTATAACCAGAGCCTGTGTTTACCCTTCCTTCAAAGCATCCTGGGGATCCCTAAAAGGACAGCCCTGTCCCAGAGCCTGGTGAGACCCACTAGACTGAAGACCACCTGCATTTTGAGCCATGCCTTGGCATGCTGCGACCTTGACGGGCTGCAATACACCAATACCATGGGACCTTGAGCCATTATGCGGTGCATGGTCTTCAGTAAATCCCGCTGAAGCTTTGGTGAAATCCTGCTGGACCTCCAGAGACTTGATTTGAACCCTTGAAGTCCCCTCACCAGGGCTGGACCAGATTAGCGATGAGAATCCGACCAGCGATATTCAGTCAGTTCTGGCTCCTGAAGAGGGCGCCAAAACCACAGACCCACATTCAGCCATGAAGAAACCCTTACCTGGAGTCTTCCCCCGTTGATCCCTGCTGCAAATTCCCTTCCAGTGTCCTGTCTTCAGTCTTCACAACAAGGAATTCATCGACTGTGTTTTTGCTGCAGATCCTGAAGACGTCCAGCTGCAAACTCTTCTTCTGTGTTGAGGTATTGGTGTTGGCTGGGGGTACTACTTACCTTTAGCCTTTTTGTGATTCCTGTGAAGCATTGGGGGCGATTCATGTGATTGGGAGTCCGCTCATCCAGTTTACCCAGGCCCATTGCTTGACTCCCTGTAGGGTGTCTTCTCTGAAGTGCCTGAAACCTTTCCACCACTCTAAAGTAAATAATTATTTGTTTGACCAGCTTTCTTCAGGAACTGTGACTTTTGCTACATCTGTGCGTATCCTGGCCTGCCTGTTGGCCACTAGACACCCTCTACTGCCACTGAGAACACTCATGCTCTAAGAATAGGTAAGGACATCTGGTTTAGGGCTTTTGCCTAGAAAAGATAATGTTTAAAAGTTACAAAAAGTTGGTTGGTAACTGTCATTCTGAGAGATTAGCAGTTACACTGGTTCTTAATTACCTAGAATGTGTTCTGCCGTTCTTAAAAGTATATAGGGTTAAATTACTCACCTGTGAATTGGAGGCACCTCTTTCCAAGAGTAATGCGGTTGGCTTCACTTTACTATTTCTGTTAGGATATATATGTGTAAGTTCACCAACTGAGGTTTGCTTCCCCATTCCTGCTGTTTAGCCTGTCTAGAAATAAGTCTGCCTTGGGTTTTACCTACCTTGAATAGTTATGTGCTATTCTGAATAGGTGTACTGTGGGTTTAGCTGACCTCGGTCTGCCTTGTGCAATCCTAAAATTACCGTTAGTATTCTAAACAAGGTATATGCATTGGTCTGTGTACCTTAAAGCATTGTGTTGTGTTTTTATACTGGGTTTATGATTCTATGAGAAAGTACTTACCCACCAAGGTTTACCGTGGCCTACTTGGATTTATAATAAACTATTTTGTATAATACTTCTAGTGTGTTTCTTTGGAACTATTTGCATGGTACAGGTTCTATATACTTCCTACAACTCTCTCTCCATCCTAATATAAGCCTGGCTGCTCTGTCTATGCTACCAGAAACTCAGGCTGTACAGCCATATACTAAGAGTAGAGTCTTGTACCTTCTCAGTTGTAGGTTTTTACTAAGCCCTTAGTTGGACTTCAGAAAAACGTTCCTAACACATGCCATCTGCCCAGCATAAGACACTTCACATGGATGGGGACTGGGTCCAGACAGACCAAACCCCCAAAATCCAGCCACACACAAACCCCCACTTTGCACGCAAAAGTTGGAGCTTTTCCCTAGGAAAGAATTTACCATAAATGGAACGAAGAAGACCAAAGTACAAGATGGGCAAAGGACATGGTACTCTAAATGCCATTTAGTGGGCTACTTGGTGCGCTATATAAATGTATTAAAGTAAAGTAATTATCTGTCAAATGGAAAAGTGCACAATACCAAAAAAATGAAAACGGTATTAAAGTAACTGCTGCCATTAGCCCATCCTGGACATGTTTGTAACCAAAAAGGTAACTTTGTTGAGATTCCATATTTGCTCCCTTTCCTTTACTCAACACTCTTCCGAGCTAGCCCCACCTGCTTCTCCTTTGGAATACAGCAGACTAACCTTGGGACACCGTCTGTTGAGAGTACGCTGAGAGTCAAAATATGTAATGCTTTTCCGGATGACGTCAACAGACACCAGTGACCAGTGAACTTCCAAGTGGATGGGAATGAGGAGCAGGTCCTTCTTAAAGATATCCACCTGCAACAAAGAGGGAGAACAACCCACATCAGGCATTCTATCAAAGAAGACATTTCAGAACATTTACAGTCTCACTGGCATGAACAGATAGACCAGAGGAACACAGTAATACTGGCATTGAAGTCCACATACCCCCCAACCGTTCCTCTTCCGAACGCAGAAGGATAGCAGAACTAAACACAAGGGAAAAACACTTACATTTTTTGTCCAGCGCTTGACACCATCATACCCATTGGTGCGCAGTTTGTCATAGAAAAAGCTGTTAAAAAAGTGTACCTGGAACCAAAACAAGAGAAATGTAAATGCAAGCAAACAGTACAGATATTTTGATGAAAGCAGATTTGCTGTAGATGTTACGAAACATTGTACCTTGCTTTCTTATTGTATTCAGTACGCAATTCTCTAATCAAATGGATAAACATGAGCAACATGACAACAGGGAGCAGAATCAAGTGACAGGATGCTAGTTTATGATTTTCTTAAATACCAGTAGATGCAGGAACAACAGTTATAATAAGCACACACCCAGTTCCCTCTCTTGTGAAGTTCAGTACTAAAACGTATGGGCCCTTGTGCCCAAAAAGTCACAAGTTGCAACTATGGTTTCTTCGCAGAAGGTATTTCAGAACCGATGGAGTATTATAAAATTTCGTTAAAGTAAGGCAAGTATTTACTTCAAGTCAGGGTGAAGCGGTCACTTAGTGTCAGGAGCTGGTTGCAGTCCTCACCAGAAACAGGAGCCTCTAGACAAGCAGTGCCAGGCCCCAGTACCAGCCCCAACAGGTTCCTTCCTGAACTAGCACCAACTTGGATGCTTTACCGCAGCTCTCCCGCAGACAAGCTGGCCTTCAGATCTACATAGCCACCCGTTCCTACACCACTGAAGACTAAAAACTGCCAATCTTGCAGGTTCTGACATATTCACAGTTAGAAACATCCAAAGATTGTCAAGCGTCAAATTCTCCAGCATAAATTTACCTCCGGGGAAGCATCCAACAATATTGTGCCCAGGCCTCCAGATAAGGTGCATACTGGGCCTTTTTACACATGAAAATCTTGTAAATATGACAGCTTTATTATTTTTCTTTGTACATTTACATACACATTTAGAGCAGAGGGCAGTGCAAAGGTCAGGTTCCTTGACAGAAACCAGAAGGCTTCTTTTGATTTTTATCTACATGGATGTAATTGCAATCCATAGATAAAAGCCTCTGAAACAGAATGTATTGCTCTCAAGCCTTTCAAAAAAAATAAACTACACACTGTGATAAAAAGGAATGGTTTATTTCCATTCAGCTTCTGCCGTATTGTTGCTCATGGAGCAAACAAACACTAAGCAGGTTTATTTTCCTAGCATTTTTGGATTGTAAAATTAATAAGATGGAAAACTAAGTTACAATTGACAGTTAATATTTTGTAACAAATTATGCTTTTTTCCAGTGAAAGCAAACCAGTATTGCACAATTGTATTTTTCAGAGTTCCTGTGCTGCGTGCATAATCATGCGGAGGCAGATCAGGTTTACACTTCTAATTTAGTCTAATTATAAAAATAGTGTAAAATGAGGACTATGCACAGTCTAGTGTACATCCCTTTAACCTTGCAGTCAATGGGGTACATTACTATAAATGTTCAGTAGCAGCAGAGTCTTTGTTCAAGGGTGAGCGATTGTCATTACACCAATCACAGGTGTTGTAGCCTCTCAAATCTTCAAGACTACAATTAAAACATCCAAAACCTGACTCCTCAGGAAGTGCAAGCAGTATTAAAAAAACAAAAAAATTAAAGTTACAATTGTAATTGAAATAGAAACTCAGCAAAACCTGTCCCTGTGATAATCCAGATGAACAAGTTACTTACCAACTGGTAACGTTCTTTCGAATGGATGTTCCTCCCCACATATTCCTCATCTTTCATATCCCTATCTCGGCAGCTTTGCAAAATAAATTCTCGGTAGAGGGCGCTGGGAAAAATGTCGTGGCGTCTGTGTACCTTGAGGGCCCGCTGTGGCGGGTTGACGTCACCAGTAGTATAAGTAGCTCGTGCTGCGCCCGTTGGCCTCAGTTCCGTTTTTTCATTCCATAACTCGAGGAACTTACCAGGCGTACCCCAGACTGCAAGCTCTCAGGAAATGCAGAGTGTAGCGCACGTAAATTGTACGGCGGGGTAGGATGGTAGGGGCGATGAGGCATACGTGGGAGGAACATCCAGTCGAAAGAATGTTACCAGTTGGTAAGTAACTTGTTCTTCGAATGGATTGTGTCCTCCCACGTACTCCTCATCTTTGATAGACTCCCAAAGCAGTGACAATTTGGAGGCGGAAGTACTATTTACATTTTTCACTAATGGAATGAAGGACTGCCTTCGCAAAAAGGCATTCTTGAGACTATGAGGAGTCTAAGCTTAACAAAAGGTATGAATTGACGCCCAAGTTGCAGCCGAGCAAATGTCAATTATGGGGACACCCCTTTGAAGAGCCGCGCAAGTTGCCATAGCCCTCGTGAAATGAGCTTGAAGCCCTTCCGGCGGGTCCTTTCCAGCAAGTCTGTAACGCTCCCCAATATCAGTGTTATCTACCGGGATATAGTTTGTTTTCTTACTGCCAGTCCTAATTTAGGACCGGTATAACCCACAAAAAGTTGGTTATCAAGGCAAAATTTTGCCATTGTCGCAATGTAAAAACTGAGAGCCCTTTCTGGGTCTAGTGTGTGTAACCTTGCTTACTCTTTGCCCAAATGAGGAGGAGGGTAGGAAGTTGGTTGAGAGTTATTTTGTTGTGACAAATGAAAGTGGAACTACTTTCGGCAAGAATGACGGTTTGACTCGATCCTTATGAAAAGTAGTAGAAGGAGGTTTGCATGGAAGAGCCTGCAACTGACTTACCCTGCGGACTGAAGTTAGTGCTACAAGGACAGCAGTTTTCAGTATTAAGAGCCTTAAACAGCAGGACTGTAAAGGCTCAAAGGGTATAGGGAAATGAAATGTTACTCGGGGGGTACACGTGGTATCTTGAAATAAGAAACTCCTCAGAGTAGCGCTTAAAGATGGAAAGCGCTGCCAGGTATACCTTTATTGTTCCAATCTGGAGTCCCAAATTGGCCAGATGCAACAGGCAAGAAAGCATCATAGGAGTGCCACATTGAAAAGGGAGTAGAGTCAACGGCTACCCAGGCCAAAGGCGTGACAGGGGGTCACAATACTCCTTGCAGGAGAGCTAGGAGAGTACTAGCTCGAAAAAGAGATCACCGTAGGGTACAAAAAACAGGAAGGTTTATTTTAACAAGAAGACATATTTACAGAATTCTTTGTGCCGTGGCACATAATATATGCATAATGAAGTACATTTATAGTCTGCATATCGGTGGGTTAGTAATAAATAGTGACAAACTATTCCATGTATTGTTTACATTCACAATACATTAACATTGTCGACACATGAATTGGTGTTTCTGGTTCGGTAGGTTGATGGCAAAGGGCAGTGGCTGGATGAAATGGAGCAGCGCTGCAAAGTTGTACCGAACTGTCTTCAGGACATCAAGTCGTGGTCGGACTTGGTTAAGTAAGATGGGCGTCATACATGTGCAAGTAAGTTGACGCCATGGCGGTGGTCTTGTTTTCCCAGCTGTTTATTACTACGGCTGGTTGGGGGGGGGGGGTGGGGGGGGGGTGTTTGGGGAGTATGGGGGGGGTGGAGGGCAGTCTGCAGAAGTCAGATGCCCGAATCTGTGCCGAACTGAGAATGAGCTGTGTCACTGCAGGCCCTTTATCTCTGTACCTCTCAACCCTCTAGAGTCAGGCCCCCCAAAAAAGAGGGTTCCGCCCATTTTTTCTTCCTTCACATTGAAATGGGTCCACATTCATGTCCTTACACCAGTTACTGAATTTATTCCAACGACACCGGTACAAGGATTTGGTTGCTGGCCTTCTGGCCAAAAGCAAAATCTCCATTACGTCACCCGGGAGGTCCCAATCCTTGTATCTTAGCCTCTCTGAAACCATGCGTGAAGGCTGAGTGTCCTGACCTCTGGATGGAGAACCCAACCTTCCCCTTGCGAAAGAAGATCCTCTCTTTGTGGAAGACGTATTGGAGGGCAGATGGACATGTCCAGAAGGTCCGGGTACCACGTCCTCCTGGCCCAATCCAGAGCAATAATGATCATGGTTTTCCTGAACATTCTCAACCTCCCAATTTGGTGAGGAATCACGGGGACTGGAGGAAACGCATACAGTAGTGCAAACTCCCAGTCTACTACGAACGCGTCCCCTAGAGCTCCTCTTGTGGGAAATTCCCTTGAGCAGTATTGTTCGCACTTCCGGTTGACACCGGTCGCAAACAGCTCCACTTGAGGGGTTCCCCAAAGGGTGGAGATCTCTTGAAGGACTTCCTGAGCTAGTTCCCACTCGCGGTAAACTGTGCTCTGCCTGTTCAGAGCGTCCACCGCCGTGTTCTGCTCTGCGGCTAGGTGAACTGCCGTCAGAGATTCCTTCTTGTATTGCCCAGACCTAGAGCTGCATTGCCTGTCTGCACAGTGGTAGTGACCATACGCCTCCTCTCTTGGTGAGGCATTACATGGCCACTGTGTTGTCTGTCATTATCAGGACATTCTTTTCCCGTACAGAGGGCAGAAAGGCCTTCAGCGCTAGTCCGATTGCCCACCGCTCCAAAAGTTTGATGTGTAGTTTGGACTCCGATGGAGACCAACAACCGCTGATTGTCAGTTCGTTGGTGTGGGCTTCCCACCCTGTGAGCGAGGCGTCCGTCACTACTGTTATCTCCGGCCATCGTTGCCAAAAAGATGGTCCCTTGAGAATGTTGTCCACTCAAGCCCACCAAATTAGATCTTGAGCAACTCTGCACGGAACTTGTAGAAGATCCGACATGTTCCCAGAAAATTGGGACCCCTGAGTTCTGAGAGCCTATCAAAGGGATCTCAATCGGGCCTCTGGCACTAGGAAAATGCAGGACACTGAGACCGAGCAACCTCAAAAAATCAAAGGCTGGAAGACGTTGGGCATTCTGGAATTTTACTACCATCTGCTGAATGTGTTGAGTTATCACCTTGGGAGGTGAGGCTTTCCCCGAGGAAGTATTCAAGACTGCTCCGATGAACTGGAGTCTCTAGAATGGTATCATATGGCACTTCTTGAAATTGAGGGAGAAGCCCAGTCAGTGGAGGGAGAGGCAGGTGATACTGAGATGTTCCTGAGCTTGCTAGGGTGAACGAGCCCTGATCAACCAGTCATCCAAATAGGGGTAGACGTGAATCCCCACTCTCCTGAGACTTGCTGCCACTACCACCATTAGTTTGGTGAAAACCCTTGAGGCGCAGGTCAGCCCGAATGGCAGAACTCGAAACAGATAATGAGAACCGCCAACTGTGAACCTCAGGTTCTTTCTGTGCTTGAGATGAATTGGCACATCAAAGTAAGCATCCTGAAGTTCTAATGATACCAACCAATCTTAGAGTATGATAGCCTGAAAGATCTTAGAAAGGATAACCATCTTGAACTTGTCCTTCCTTAGGAACTTGTTCAGTTTCTTAAGTCCAAGATGGGTCTCAATCGTCCGTCCTTCTTGGGAATCAGAAAATAAGGGGAATACCAACCCTTGTTCCTCTCCGCTAAAGGTACTTGTTCTATTGCACCTTTCTCTAGCAGGGTTAAGATTTCCTGCATAAGGAGCAGATCTGGAATTTTGACAGAGTTGGTTCCCGGTGGATGATCCTTAGGCCTTTTTGGAAAAGGAAGGCAGTAACCTTGAGCTACTGTCTCCAGTGCCCAAGCATCTGAAATAATGCTCCGCCATTCGTTCAGATGCGGAGAGATTCTGCCTCCCACTGGGGTCTTGTGGGTCAAGGCCTAAGATTGGTTTAGAAGTGGCTGCAGCAGCGGCTAAGTGTAAAGATGCCGCTGCTGAGGCCGATTTAGCACCCCTTCCTCGTCCATGGCGAGGGAATCTTCTTTGCCCGATTTCAGCGACCTGTCCTCTTCCACTGCCAACTGAGAAATAGAAGCAAAAAGAACCTCTCCAGGAAGATGAGCCCGAATAAGGTTGTTGAAGTTGTCGAATGGAGGCGCTAAGGGACTTAGCCGCCGCTTGGAGGTCTGCAGCTTCTCCAGACTCATCTGACTTGCTGCCGAACAGCCGCGAGCTGTCGAAGAACATGTTGAGCAGCCTGGCCTGCATGTCCGACGCAAACCCAGACTTTCTAAACCACGCAAATCTGAGAAGTACAGTGCTTGCAGCCATGGATCTGCCGATGCTGTCAGCAGTATCCAGTCCTGATTTGAGACACTCTCCTATCGCCTCCTTAACTAAGTTCAGAAAGCCATCCCTTTCCTCACCTTCTGTAAAATTATCAGCCGCTAAACGAACAGTCCCACAGGGTAGGAGTAAACCTGGCTAGGGTACAGGTAACATTAGTGGACTTCAGGGCCATACTGCTTGAGGTAAAAACCTTGAGCCCATACGTCCACCTTGTTATCGTCTCTATCTGGGGGAATAGAGGAATAGGCTGACAAACTGGTCGAAGTCGCAGCCTGGACTACCAAACACTCAGGTGTAGGAAGTTTGCTGAGATAGTCAGGGTCACTGCTTGAGGGTTTATATTTCCTAGTGAAGTTCCTGTTGACAGCAGGACCAGATTCTGGAGTTTCCCAGTTAGCTACCACCTTCCTCTGAACGGCCTTATGAAAATGAAAAATTGGGTAATTTTGGAGACCCTCGTCCAGGATGTCCATCATGTCATCCAGTTCGAAGGTTGGTTAAGCCCTACTCCAACCCATGCACTCAGTGACCCTGTTCATAAGATTTCTATACCATGAATCAGCATGGTCTGATGGGTAAGGTTTAACAAAATCCAACTCTGGTGATGTATCAAGACCACTGGCAGAGTGGAGAGAGTCAGAGAGATCTTTCATTTTTGACTCTGGGTCGATTAGCTCTTCAGGCATCATCTGAAGCACGTTCCTCTTCATAAATTGAGGACATGGACTTTAAAAAAGCCTTTCTTCGGTACAGGTTTGAATATTTTCTCCTGAACCGGAATGGGCTTCGATGGAATCGAAGACACTGTTGACGGCGTCGTAGAAGTCTTCGATAAACGGGTAGATTTTTCCCTTGATTTTGGCGTCAAAGCTATCAGTGCTGATGGCATCGATAAAATCGAAGTAGGCTTCGAAGCTTCCCTTCCCGCCGCCAATTTACCTCTGCGTTCCCGGTGAGCTTTTTCACTCAGACTGACAGGATCCACAGTCGTCAGTAGGGTGGCCGGAACCCAAACATCAAAGGCAGACACGGTGAGGACCAGTTTATCAAAATGTTTGCCCCACAGCCGTGACATTAGTGCTTCATAAATGGTTCGACCAACATCTAGGCACCGATTATTATACCTCAGTGGATACACAGTTATCCGACCTCTGAAGGATGTTAGCCAATTAGATAGCTCAGCTGGTTGAGCACTCATTGCTGCAATCTGTGCGTGATCTGTAGGTTGCAGGTTCGAAATCCCAGCAAGGCCAACTCAGCCTTTCATCCTTTCAAGGCCGATAAAGGAGTATCGACTTCAGTTTGGTGATAAATATGTTCTATGTACAGCACTTTGCCAAAAGCGCTATATAATAACCATTTGACCATGAGATTAGATATAGAATTTAGCATGGAGTCCTTGCCTCTCTGCACTGTTGCATCATACCATTAGGTAGTAATAGCTCCAGGAAACAAGGACTTTCATTAAACACTAAAAGACAATTCTGCCATCGAACCTCAAAATACACAGTAAAACAAACATGATTTGTATTAAGTAATTGGCTAGGTTTTTGTGTTTTCAACGTTGAACTATATACAGGAGAGATAGAATGGCCAGACCGTCGATAAATAATGAACGGTGTATTGTCACAATGCAGAAAGCTGCCACATGGTAATGATTTCCATACAGTTTTTGCACACAGTGGCTGGATGTCACATACATTTTACTCTTGCAAAGGAGAAAAGTCATTTTTACTCTTAAAATCACATTTACTCTCAAAGTTTAAAAATAGGGAGTAAAATACTCCCACCTCAATATCTTATCTGGAGCACTGATTGTGCCTATACTTCTAACAAGTATTGCAACTCCAGGGGCAGTATCACACTTAACCAATAAGTAGCCAGTCTGCCTCTCCCATTGATTTCTATGAGAGTCAAACTCCCAGCTGAATGGATACATTTCTCAAAGTGGCCATGGGGCACTACTAATCATCCCAAAGTAGTTTGACTTTGGAAATTGCTTATTACCATAATAGGTAGGGTCATGACCCTGAACACGGAAGAGCCTCAGTCGACAAATCTATGAACCTATAGACTTCACAGAGGACAAATACTTTATTAACATCTGTTTATGGCCATTCTCCTATTTAAAGTTAAAACCACCCTACTCGCCTAATTTTACCAGGACTGTTTATAGATACCACTAAGTGAGCCAGGTAAAGCTAAGGGGAACCCCTGCGATCTAGCAAGTCTGTGCCTTTCACCACCAGAACACAGGGCAGTGTGAAACCTTTAACAACCTCACAATATTGTTTAGACAAAATTATTATTCACAACAGCTTCGCCAAATTGAGCAACTGTCCTGGGACCATAAAGAAGTGCTTACAAAACAATGCTCCATATCACATATTACTAACAGATAGGACACAAGGTAAAAGTGTCCCGGTTCACTAAAGGTTACTGTCAGCAAAGATTTCCTTTCTGCAGTTTACCTTACTGATAGGTAGGAATTGATGCAGTAACCCTGTGGGAGATTACACAATACTTATCTGCTTAGCATTAGGTAACCCACCTTTTGATATAGGTGTGTACTACACAAGTTGGTACTTTGACTGAGCAGCCAGGCCTATCTCAAGAGGGGTAAATGTGAGCTGTACAAATGAGATCTGTAAATACAAGTATACACTCAAGGTTTCCGGTATAAATAATTATTTTTATAACATCAATTTTTAAATGAGCATTCTTTAAAAAGACAATTTGTGTAACAATGTAAATATACTTGGAAATTACATTTCAGAAACAAAACAAGTTAGTGAATCTTCGGATATGCTGCTTACACAATTTCTACACCCTGGGGTGACTTCAATCACAAGGAGAGCAATGGCATTTATATAATCACACTAGTTATACTTTGCAGATTGAGGTTGCAGAAAGGAGAGGGAAGGACATAGGTTAAACGGTTTCTCAGTATATGTGAGAACTAAAATCTTCCAATGAAATCTAGATAAGCCTTTCCCAGCAGTAACAGTACACACTAAGCTACCACTATGAGGGACAAACAGTATTAAGAGTCTGCAGGCAGTCAGGACAGCCAAAGTCAATTGGGACACAATCTATGGATCTGTTGCACTTCTTAGATCAAAGTCTTGCACAAAGTTAGAGAGTTTTTAGGAAAATCACTTGTAGGGTCACAAGCTGTTAAGCCTGTGGAAAGAGTTGTAATCAACTCTAAAAAAGGTAAGCCACTGCAATTTCCAAGTGAGAAAAACACAGCTACAAGGCAATAAGTTAAGTACCACAAGCCTAAACAGCACCTCTGGTTTGAAGAAGACTGGTCCAGCTGGATTCTGTCTTGCTACAGCGGTGCAGACCCTTGTTCCTGAGCCTGAGTCTTGGGGATAAGAGGGAGGACGCCTGGAGGGCTCCTGTGGCGGTATTGGGAAGTCATCGGCAGCTACGGGCTCTTTTCGGTTCAGCAGCATTTCGCGGTTTCAGCACTTAAACAGTACCGTCGCGGATCTCTGATACTGGTTGAGAGGACTTGGGATCTGGTTGTCCTGGGCTTCCGAAGCAACAGAGGGACAGTAAATCGGGGTGATGGTCCAGTGGAGTTCATCTCAGGGTTAGTTGGTCCCATTAACCCAAGGGAAGAAGTCGTTCCGTCCAGAGCTTCTCTGTCAGGGTGAAAAAGGTTTTCAGCACAACAGCAGGGCTTCACAGGGAAATTGAAAAGTCCACCAGGAGGTTGCAGCAAGCTTAGTTCACGGTTTCTTCGTCAGGTGTTTCTCCCAGTGGTCGACTCTGCCTATAGTCCCAAAAGCCTCACCTTTTAAGCAGGTTTCTTCGATTTATGCACAGCCTAGGCTGTTAATCACACAGCAGGGTGGCGGTCCTGAAAGGACAGCAAGCCAGCCAACCAATCAGGACTGGTTGCATTCAGGCATTCTTAGAGACAAAGGACAGGGGAGTTACAGGACCCTCCCTCCGATCCTGTCCTTTCTGACGCTGGAGCCAGAGGTGGGCTTCTGGGCTCAAGCCTGCCAAAGGCAGACAAAGGGCTCAATCCTGCCTCAACCCAAGAAAGAACTAAAACAGAAGATGGCTGAAAAAGAACACAGGGGCCATTTTGACAAAATGGTCACTCATGGGTGCTGTACTGCAGCTGAAGGTTCAGCCTGTGGTAGAAAAGCACAATGTCAGGAAAACCTAAACCACTGCCACCAGCCATTTAAAGTAGTGAGGGTAACAAACATGGTACATGAGCGATTGGGATAAGGGGCTACTAGTAACCCCCCCTTCAACCCCCCCCCAAGCACTTCACATAAGATAGTGTGTGCTGGTCCTACAAAGAGAAAAAAAGGTAAGTAAAGTCAACTTCACTTCACTATTCTTGGGAACTGTAATTCACACAAGAAAATGTATTTAAACCTTGTGAGAAAGCGAAAGTGATTTTTCTGATACTGCACGGACTTGTTGCCTATGGCGTTTGTCAGACTCCAAAAACAGTGAAAACACAAAATCCAAATCAGGTAAGGACACGAGAGAGCGAGAAAAGGTCCCTTACTCCAGGGTTAAAATTAAAAAGTCATAGGTCCAGCAAAAGAGCTGGGGGTCTCGAAGGATGAAGGGAAATTAGCACAGAAATTAAAATTCTCCCTAACACCTACCATAGACATCTTTAGAACCTGCCTTTTTATTTCACTTTTATTTCACTTGCCTTGCCAAGATCATCGGTTTTGGGGCATTGATCAGTCCCTATGGCTACCAGTGCAGGAGAACTCTGTTCATTACGAAATTCTACACTGCACTCTTCACCTTTCAGTGAGGTGCGGGCTAAGGATTTACTTTGTTTTCGTACCTTTGTGGTTAATTGCATAATTTGTCCAAAAGGGGCTTATGGCAGCAGATACTTTTCTACAGGTTTCATTTAAATGTCCAGTGCACTTTGGAGATCTTGCCTTTTGGCCTTCTTGCCCTCTCAGGGCATATATGGCAAGCTGTTCCTGGGGGAAAGCTCCAGCTTTTCCAGGCAAAGTGATGGCATGGGTTTGTAACCAGAAATGGGAGCTTGGACTGTTTTGTCCCAGTCCACATCCATGCCAAAGCGTCTCTTGCTTGGCAAATATGGTGGCAAAACACTGTCTTTGCCAGTTTGAATGATGCCGTTCCTTACCATTGGTGGGCACTTCAGCTGGAATCCTGAATATAAGGACTTTTTCAGCCATTCAACATATCGTTGGAGCAAAGACCCCTACGGATTGGAGCATCCAGCTGAGGAGCCGGAACACATCGACTTCAAATGTCTTGGTGAAACTCTGCACATTTGTTGATCTCCAGAAGGGCTTCATCGGAGCTTCAACCTCTGGAAGGGGCAGGAATAACTCCTGCTTAAGGACCCTGCTCTTGGAAGCCTTCTGAAGTGTCCCTGATAAATCCGGGAGTGTGTATCCAGGCAGTAGTGTTGTCTAAAAGTGTGTACAGGACTCCAGGTTGCTGCTTTGGAAATGGAATCTAAAGGGAACATTTGCAATGAATGCTAGGAGTAAAGGGTAGATTTTTCTTGGCAAGAGTAACAAACTGTGATGCAGTTTACGATCCACTTGGAAATAGCTGATTTAGAGACGGGGTCTCCTTCTCTTACAGCTGCCACTGGAACAAAACTGCTCCGTTTTCCTTAGTGAATGTCTTTTCCAGATAGTAAATAACCGCTCTCCTTACATACCGTGTTTGGAGGCTTCTTTCTGCTACATTAGTGGGATTTTGGAAAAAGGTGGGTAGTTCTATGGCCTGGTTTACATGGAACTTTGAGATAGATGTGGGCGCAAAGCATGGGTGTGCGCAAAACCACCTTGTCTTTGTGAATCGTGAAGAATGGGTCCTGAACTGAAAGGGCCTGCAGCCTACCAATGCTCCATATCGAGGTGATCGCCACCAGGAAGGCTGTCTTGTAGGCGAGTGCTTTAAGGCTAGCCTGGTGCAATGGTTCAAAAGGAGGACCCATTAGTCTGGTAACATCAACATTCAGGTCCCATCTGGGAGCTGGGTTGGAGATTGGGGGATGAAGTCTCTTTACCCCTTCCACAAAGGCTTGAATTACAGGAATTTTCCACCATGAAACCTTGCTCTGGGGCGTGGTGTATGCCGAAAGCGCGGCTAAGTGGACCTTTAGAGAATTGAAAAACAGTCCGGACTTTAACAGGCGAGTGAGGTAAAGGTTGATATCTTTAGGTGAGCAATCAATAGGATTGATGTCTTTGGCATTACACCAGACAACAAAGCGCTTACACTTGCTGGAGTAGCAATGTCTGGTGGTAGGTGTTGGGAATGAACCAGGGTCTTCCAGCATCCCCAAGCACTTTAGAATTAGGCAAGACCTATTTTAGGTGCTGTAAGGGACTGGGGGGATGAGGGGCACTGGGAGGGCTCTCTCATGAAGATATCACATACACAGACATGGGCAGGCACCAAAGAAGGCAGTTTTTGTTTAAATATAAAGCACAATTAACTATTAGCTGGATACATACATTTGTAATGTCAAGATCCTAGGCATAGCAAAATCTTAGTACGGTAGATGCAAAACTCCCCCCTCCTTCCCAATAATGTGGCTTGTGCTAAAAATTAACTACAGGCTTCCGCAGTGTTCGCTAGCACTGGCATCACACAAAGTAACCCACCTACTGTCGGTCAAGGGCCCATGGAGGCTAAAAATGGGACTTACATGCTCAGTGCACAAAATGCAGAAATGGGACATATGAGTATTAAGGGTGGGGGGAACCTACAGGGCTCAGATAACATGAGTAGAAGGAGTGGAATATTGATAGAATGAATGCAAATTGTTTATAAATGTTAAGGTTTTCCTGGGGCTAGGCATTAAGGTTTGTAAAAGTCTGCAGAGCTGCAGTGTGTTTCTATGTAAGGTAGCAAAATGTAGAGCAACATGTTCTGACAATCCCACTGAAAGTGAAGAAAGGAAGGCTTTGGAGCATCCCTTGTATGGAAGAAGGATGGATTGGGATGAAGCCATATGCCGTATTCAGTGACGCTACTACAGCAAGACCGAACTATATAAAGTCCTGCCTGGGACCACTGTGGCAGGAGAAAGGAATGGAAGAGGGACAGGAGAAGATAGTTCAGACAGCAGAGTCCTTTGCTACCATCCTCATTTTTGTATGATTAAACTTGTTACCCTTATAAGATAGACTTTTGGCCCCATTTCCCTAGAGGGGTGTATTTATTCAGGTGTGAGCATAATTAGGGACACTTAGTTAATTATTTGTAGAGCGCACCTAACCCTGGGGTATCTGGGTGCTTGATCTTGGGCGAGGAGTTACAAATACAGTAGCAAGGAAAGATTCACAGTTGGCTGATGACGCGTGTTACAGATCAGTCAGCAAGCCGGCATGCAAAATATGTACACAGAGTAATTTACAGTTGGCTGGTGACAAGTGTTACAGATCTGTCAATAAGCTGGAGTGAGATATGAATACAGGGTAGAGTATGTCGTATATACATTTGATATAAGACATAAAAACAGGCGAGTAGAGTGGGACAGAATTTGAGTAGAGGCGGTTAGGGGTGAATTTAATTTAGTTTTGCTGTGCCAAGAGCCATACTTTTACTTTGGATCTAAAGGCCCAGAAGGAAGGTTCTGCTCTGAGTGCTGTGGGAAGGGATTCCAGAGTTTTGTTGCCAACACTGGAAAGCTAGACCATCCAGCAGTTTTCAGTTTGAACTTTAGGATGTTGAGGCAGTGTTAGAATACGGATCTGGTAGGTCTAGTGGATAATGGTTCCTGGAGAATTTGTCTGCCGAGTTAGAAAGGCATTTGTGTTCGATTACTAGCGTACGCAAAGAGATTCTATCGCGCACTGGGGTGTATCCTTTCTAATGGCAGAAATGGATCTTGGAATATTTAGTGCTGCTCTGAGAGCATTATTCTGTAGGACTTCTAATTTATTGAGATTACGTTCAGAGGAACCGAAAAGAAGTGTGTTGCAGTAATCTAGCTTGGATTGTAACAAAGCTCTGGCGAGGGTAATGCAGCTGTTGGTAGACAGGTATGGTTTGCAGGCAGTGATCAGTTTGTTGGTGTATGCAGTGGCAGAGGCTGTGGCATGGACTTGCCTTTTGAGGGATAGAGTAGAGTCTAAATAGACAAGTGTTTTGACCTCACTGGCAACTTTGATGTTCCCATCAATGTTAAATGCTTTGTACTGTGGGTCAAGTTTGTTTAAGCGAGCTTGGGATCCTATGATAAGAAGCTTCGTCTTATCATTTAAACTAAGGCTATGGAAGGCCATCTAGGCCTGAATGTGAAGGTAGATATAATTTAGCGTCTTTGTCATGAGCGCCAGTGAGAGTGATGAGGACTTGGGTGTCATCTACGTAATTCATGTAGGTGACACCCAAGCTGTCAAGATGGTCGAAGAGGAGCTTTGTGAATATATTGTACAGAGTGGGTGAGACGCCGGAGCCCTGAGGGACTCCGCAGGTAACGGGTACTGGATCAAAAGATGCTGTAGGTGCAAAGACCCTCACTGTTCTGTTCGATAGAAGGGATTGAATCCATCTACTGGAGTTTGGAGAGAATGAAGCAGCTGTGGACAGGTGTTTGGTGAGGATCTGATGGTCAACAAGATCGAACGCTGCTGAGAGGTCCAATGGAAGGAGGATGGAAAGGTTGCCATGGTCCTTGGCCTCATCCATTTGAATATTTAGATCGAGGAGGGCTGTTTCAGTGCCGTGTCACGGTCTAAAACCAGATTGGCACAAGCCTAAGAGGTTATTGTCCTCAAGGTGTTTTTGTATTTGGAGATAGGCTGCTCTATCTAGTATTTTGTATTTGGAGATAGGCTGCTCTATCTAGTATTTTTAGGAGGAATGGGACGGTTATCGGTCTATAGTTAGTAGGTATATTTGGGTATCGATTTGTTTTTTTTGAGGAGGGGCATGACCCAAGTCTAAGATTGTTAGGGACGGATTCGCTTTCGAATGATGAGTTAAATCAGGCAGGTGATTAGTTCCTTCCTTAATGATAGGGGCTGGTCAAGTATCTCCCTGGCACTTTGATGGTTTAAGACCAGCGATGAGGGCTTCTACTTCCTCAGTAGTGACAGCAGAGAAGTGAAAAGGGTGACAGTGACAGCTGAGGGTCAAGAAGATTGTTCAAATTGGTGGTCCTACATAGGCCACTCTTTCTGTCCAATAGAGCCTTTTGTTTATTGTTACAGCAAGCAGCATCTTTGGGGCAGACTTCCGTAGGTGGTGTAGTAGTTTCTAGTTTCCTCAGTATAGTAAAGAGCTATTTAGTTCCCGATTTAGCATTTTGAATTCTGTCATTGTAAGTCTCTTTTGGTATCAAGAATAGCTGTTTTGTAGTTCGTTGCAGCCGTGGTAAATCTTTCCTTGTTAAGGGGAGATGGTATTTTTCTCCAGGAATCTTTGGAGGTTCTTTTGGTGTTGGAGGGTTTTTAAGTTGGTGGTCAACTATTTATATAGGTGGACTGTAGGTTTGGCCTTTCTTAATTTTAGTGGGGCCATTTTATTCAGGGCTTGATCTAAGGTGTGGTTATACAAGTCTACAAGAGTGGATGGGTCATTGTCAAAGTTTACTGGAGGATTAACAATGGGCTGAAGGAGGGGGTAATCGGTTGTCCAGCGTGATATTGCAAATATTTCTGGATAAGGCCTGGGGGGCGATGGTGGAACTACTGTTGAGGTAGACGCTATCCTGTACCGTAAATATGATACAGTGGTGGTCTGACCACGCGCAGTGCACATTGTTGAGGATTGTTGTACAGTTTAGTTCAGCCAACCAATCCAAAGTTCTACCTTTGTTATGCGTAGGGTCATTGATACGGTGTTGGAAGCCAAGTTGTGAGAGGGAGTTCTCAATGGTTGTGGCACTAGTGTCATTCGGGTCATGAAGACCTTGGTTAAGGTCTCCCAGCAGAACTATTTGAGAGCCTGGTTTAGTGTTTCGCGTGAGGAGGCGGTTAATGTCTTTCTTGAAGGTGGAGATTGGTCCTGGTGGTCGGTAAATAAGATGAAGTAGGAGGTTACGGGTGGCTGACAGAGGGAGTTTAACTGACAGGAGTTCGCCTGGAGCGAAGCATTATTTAGGAACCTCTGAGACCCAAGTGAGTTTTGGCTGTACAATAAGGGACACCCTTACATAGGTTTCCGTGCCTCCGAGTATGTTCATGCATCTCTGAGGGCGCTGAAGGTGCCCAAACGTTATGACTTCAGGAGCCAGGCTGCTAAATTGAGTGTTTGAGGGCATGGATGTAGTGTCTCTCCCCGATCTTGAGACAGCATGTTATACGGGCACGGCAGCTTCCTATGAGGGGAGACTGACATTGCCATGAGATGGGAGAACCTAGGCTGGCGGGCCCACACAGGGACTGGTTCTTGGTACATCTTGTGCACTATTTGGTTGAGAAGGGGAATCGGGGGGGGGGGGCAGGTGGAAGCATAGACAAATGTCCCAGACCACGTTATCCAGTGACAGTTCCCCTTGGAGCACTTCTGTGGGTACCTGGAGGTGTAATCTGGGTATTGGGCGTTCTCCAGAGTGGCAAATAAGTCGATCTCTGGTAAGACCCAATCTGCTAAGATGTTGAGTAAAATGTCTTGTAGCCACCACTCTTTCTCTTAGGCTAGGGGGAAATGTCTACGGAGTACGTCTGCCAGAAGAATGAGTTTACCTGGAAATGTTGTGAGGGGAGTTACATGTGTGAGTGCCCACTTCCAGATGTTATGGGTCAGTTTGGGAAGTCCTAGAGAGTGAGTTCCCCCTTGTTTAAGTAGTACATGGCCGTAGAACTGTCAGTGAGGACTAAAACAGTTTATCCCTGGAGGCCTTCAGGGCCTTGAACACTGCTAGCAGTTCCAACCGGTTGATGTGATTGGACGCTACTGTTGGAGACCACATGCCGTGCGTCATCTGTTGTAGTAGGTGAGCCTCCCCACCCCATCAGAGATGCGTCTGTGGTGAGAGTGGCTTCTACTGCGGGGGTGGTGAAGGGTTCCCCTTGATCACCACTACAGAGACTGAATGAGTGCTGCCGAGACAACCACTAGATCGTCCCACTGGCCTGACACCATTGCCACTCGTGCATGGGGCGCATGAGCAGACGAACCTGAGGAACTAGGTAGATGCAGGAAGCCATCATCTTCATCAGTCGCATGGCTTTGCGTATGGACACCTGGTGACTGGCTACATAGCGAGGGATCTGGAACAGCATGTTTTGAACCCTCTCGTTGGAGGGAAAGACGAGCCTGTGTTTTGTCTGAATTAGAGCCCCCAGAAACTGTTTGTCCTGGCTCGGGTTTAGACTGGATGGATTTTTGCACGCTGGTAGAGAATGCCAGTTTGAAGAGGAGATCACCCCTCTTCTGGGTATGTGTCTGGAATGTTCCACGCGAGTCCCCCGTTATGAGCCAGTCGTCGAGGTAAGGATAGACTGGGATGGATTGCCTACACAGGTAAGCCGCTACTACTGCAAGTACTTTTGTGAATACCCTGGGGGCTGAGGCAATGCCGAAGGGCAGCACCTTGAACCGATAGTGGGTGTCCTCTATCATGAACCAGAGGTACTTTCTGTGCACTGGCAACATTGAAATGTGAAAGTATGAATCTTACATGTCTAATGTGGCTATGTAACACCCCCCCCCCCACTGCAGCAGTGGGATTACCTCCTGAAGTGTTGTCATCCTGGTCTTTTGAGGATTGAGATACTTGTTCACAGGCCTAAAACACGGCACATGGTAAGATCCTTTTTGGGTACCAGGAAGTACACTGAATAAATACCCTTGTTTACCTGGAGAAGGGGGGGACGACTTTGATGGCACCCTTTTCCAGCTGGACCTGAACTTCTTCCAGCAGGATGCGCAGGTGTTCTGGCGACAGGCGTCTGCTTCTTGGAGGGTGGTAGCAAGGTGGTCAGAGAAACTCAATACAATACCCGTGGGCAACAGTCTTTAGTACCCACTGATCTGAGTGATCCCCTCCCAGATGTGGATAAATGAAGACAAGCGACGCCCAAGCGGGGAAGCGTGGGAGGGGGCCTGTACTGGCAAGTCTCTGAGGTGGAAGCCGGGGACCTCTAGGAGTAGAGTTTCTGCCTCTACCCTTGCCACTACGAGAGCCTCTTTGCTGGTATTGGAGGTTACCAGAGGAGCCATGATCGGAGGACCCGGGGGGTACCCCCTGAGCTGTTGTCATGCCTGCCTGCCCCCGGGAAACCAGATCAGGCCCAGCAACCCCGGAAGCAGGCATCATGCCATTTTGAGCGCGCCCAAAGACTCCAGCTAGGGGCTGTTTGGGTGCAGTCCTGGCGCCAATGGCGCCAGGCTCATAAACAGAGTCAGTCCTGGTGCCATGGGCGCCAGGCTCATAGTAGAAAACCCACCTGATGCAGACCATGCTGCATGCTTACCTGATGCAGACCATGCTGCATACTTACCTGATGCAGACCATGCTGCAAAAGGCCTCAAGCCAAATGAGGCTTAGGAGGGACTATTTTACCTGAGGGACTACTTTTACTCGGGTGGGGCTATGGAAGGATACTTACCTGGGACTTCTTCCAAGGCTATTTAAACCACGCCCGAACAGCAGCACACGCTTCGCGTTATTCTGCATCCAGCAGCGTAACGCTCACCGTGCCTGCAGCAGCTTCCAGTCTTCTGCCCGGCACGCTTCATGGCCGGAGCACCTAGAAATAAGAAGAAAGAAGAAGAGGTTAGAACAGGAGCATCATAGTAATCCTTACCTGAATCCTTGATCCATCACGCACTCGAGCTGGAAGCAAGAAGTCACACGTGCGTCGCCTCGCATCTCGCGGCGCCGCGCTGAACTCACCGGCCTTCGCTGCATCTCCGCATTCCATCGCGATCTTCAGCATCTCCCGGCCGCTCGCCGACACCTAGGGAGACAAGAACAACAAGGTGAGCTAAGGGAAAACAAAAGGACAAGTAAGCAAGCTACCCCCCAAAGATTTACCTGATTACCACAGGGGGTGTTTAGCTCATCTCGGGTCGGCGCAGCTTACACAGCATCTTCGCCGTACCCCGGCCCCTAAGGGGAAAATAAAGGACTATAGGGGAAAACCCATCACCACAATAGACTTACCTAAATCTTACCAGTTGCCACGTGGAACTCTTCGTGACGGCAAACCGGCAACCTGCAAGGAATCAGACAGAGTGAAGATCAGACATTTTGAACTCTTTCTACCTACCGTCTCACGGCGCCTTGCCTGGATTCTTAGAGTCAATACCGTTCTGGAACTCACCAATTCCTCCACACCAGTGAAGTAACTGGTCATCTACGCGCCCCTGCGTTCGATGCAGGATGGAGAGCTCATCCTTCCAAACCATCAGGTGAGACTAAAGAGGGGACATCAAGAGTGATCTGTGGGAAGACAACGGGGGGTGGGGAAGGTGGGTTAACGATCAATTCCACGGGTGGTTAATCCCCTTTCTCCTTTGCAGAAGGATATTCCTGCGAGCCAGACAAACTAGGCTGAGTGGGCAAGTCCAGTCAGTCATCTCGGCGCTACGCGTCACGCTGGTGGAAACAACAGCGGCCCAGTTCCGATCGACGCCCCCGTGGGAGCCAGGTGAGCGTAACAGATGTATAGTGCTGGGGCGAGTGGGAGAAGGATTGGCCACGAAAGGACTGGCGTGAGTTAGAGACTCCACTCTGGTGAAAGGGTTTAGCTGTGATCTGGCTAAGTGACTTGAGTCTCATTCTTTCTTTGCAGTCTCTAGGGCGTCATCAACTGCATTCCCAAGAGAGGCATGAGTTTCGGGTTTGAACCCAGAGTTCTTTAACCAGGCATGCCTTTTAAGTAGGGTTCCCTGGGCGAGGTTGCGTCCAGCAGTTTCGGCCGAGTCCAGTGTGTTTGTCAGTTATTTTGGGTTACTAGTCTGCCTTCAGCCACCAGGCGTGATCGGGTTGACCGTGCAAAAACCTGAAGACCATCCTGCACTAGGCCCCACTGGACATCACTGTAGCTCGCCAGGAGCGTGGTATTTGCGATCATTGTAGAGTAGGCCGCAGAGGCGGAGACCCGCTTACCCAGGGCGTAAAGCTTTTTGCGGTCTTTGTCTGGAGGGAAGTCTGAGGACAGCGGTACCCCTGCCCTCTTTCGAGTGGCCGTATCGACCAAGGAGTCTGGTGTGGCATGACCCGTGATGTAGATGTGGTCGAGGGGTACTGGGCAAAATAATTTCTCTACCCTTGGGTTGACTACCAGTTTAAGAGACTGAGACACCAAAGATGGGGCCAGGTGCCTTTTTATCGAATTTAGTAAAGGGGTGGCTTGGCTAACCGGAGCCTGTTCCTTGACGATGTCCTCCAAGATGTCAGAGTCTGGGGCGGCTTCGTGCATTGCAATTTTAAAATGTTTGGCTGCTCTTTTTAAAATGGAGCTGAACAGCATCTGTTCGTCAACAGGTGACAAATCTCTTTGCGGAGGAGTAGTAGGGGGATCTAGACAGATGACATCCGAGTCAGTGGTATGTGTCTGTGTATGCCAAGATCCCTAGTCCCCTGCCTGATCCCAGTCTGGATCCCGATCGGCTGGGTCTTGATCAAAGAGGTCCAACCCTTCATAAGGATCCTCCTGGGTCGGGTCATCTGGGACATCCAAGATGTCTTCCTGGTGTCCCTGTGCAAAGGAGGGGAGTTTCTGCAATTTAGAGGGGATGGGGCAGGAGTCTACTTCCCTAGGTCTCTTCAAGGGTACAGTATACTGGTCTGAAAAGTAAATGAATTCAGCCATTTTGTCCATCCGTTGCTCAAACCTTTCCCTAGTCCATAGAGAGGAAACTGAATGGTCAGAAGGAGGGCAGGGCTGCCTAGAAGGGGGAGCATCTCCTAATAAGGCCTTAAAGAGAGGCTGGGGGCCTCAGAAGGTGCCCTTGTACTCCTTGGCCGCTGAAATTATGTCTGAAAGCTTCTCGCAAAGCTTTGGTATCTGTATTGAGGGTTTCAACGCGCCTGAAGCTACCATTGACATTTTCAGTGGTGCTGCAGGCATGCAGCACTTCTTTGACTACTCCGTCGAAGATGCCTTAGGGGTTGTGTCCCTGAGTACACCTGGTGCATGGGTGTCCTCGTCATTGGTGTGATTTCCCCATAAATGTTCTGGTAGCCTGCCTGTTGGGGCCAGGGAAGGACACTTGCAAGTGCGTAGGCTCCGCTGAGAGCTCGAAGGATTCCAATTCGGTGCCATGGCTTCCGAATGATTCCTCGTTGTCCGATGCGCCGGCAAGGGGAAAGGTTTTCGGCCTGCATAGTGTAGGCTGCCCACCGCTTAGTCTGCCTGTCGTTCAACTTCTTCGGTCGAAAGAGTTTGCAGACCTTGCACGAATGTTCGTCGTGGTCATGTGGAAGACACGGATTGCATCGGCGATGGGTGTCTTTCCATGGAAATTTGCTGTTGCACGATGGACAGAATTTAAAAGAAGTCCTCTCCATAGCAGAGGTTAGCGGCAGCCAGCCCACGAAGAGAAAGATGGGTGAAGGAAATACATTCTCAGAGAGAAGAAAACCCAGGTCCTCACTCTCCCAACTGTAAGGGCCAGGCCTGAAGGCTGAGGTGGTCAGTTGCCAAGTAGTTGTAAATGTCATTGGTGGCATGAAACCCACAAAGCTGTTGTCGAGAAGGTTGTCGAAATTGACTAGATGACTGTAGGCCATGGGAACGAGTTTAGCAACAAACTCGTACGAGCTCCGCATAAGCGACCATCTAGGTTGGCGGAAAAAAACAATCTGAGGTACCTCGACATATGAGGGATTTTGGGTACACTACATGTCACGTTAGGGATAGTGTTACAGTCACGCCCATGTCAAAGTCCCTTTCGATCTTCGAAATAAAGATGCAATACTCTGCGATTACCACTAGATGTTGAACTATATGCACAGCTTGTGATTCTGAGCAGATCCACAAGCATCAGAAATACAGTTATTGGGTCGAAGTTAAACTTAACGGCTATTACTGTTGCATTTGAATTGCCATGTATTTCCTTTATGAGTTTGATGTATGTATAAGTGTGAGGGCACATTGCTTTTGTTGGGAGTGCTTCTTTTAATTTATTGATAGGCAGAGAAATTCATTAGGTTAGGGATAGTGAGGCGTTTATCAAACCCTTGAAGGCACGCCCCTGAACGCTCACACCAGAGATAATTCAACCCGCTAGGGAAGAAAGGCCCTTGTAGGGATAACAAGTTTTAATCTCACAGAAAGATCAGATCAAAAGGAACAAACTCTGCTGCCAAGAACCTTCTGCTGGAAAGTGTACAAGTAGAGGCTTAAGAGGAGACACATTGTCGCCCTGACGCAATACATAGAGTTAAAAACCAGAGCAGCTGGTTGGTGTGCGCCTATACAAGGTCCACCTGCTCCTTAAGAGACGTCAGGTCATTGGTTCCAACCCACTCAGTCCATCTTCCATCACGTGGGTGCTGCAGAGATCCTCTTCTCATCGACGAAGGTCAAAGAACAAATTAACACTCCTAATACAATGCTACTTCATCATTATACTGTGCAGCTGGCAGGCTTAAAGACTAGCACACATGAGGTTCTGGGGCACTCTGACCTCCATACATACATTTCACTCACTCCCCTTCGGGCCATCCGGCTCCATGGTCTCCACCCTCGTTCTGAACTGTAATGTATCCCTCCCAGGATCTCGCAATACAAATCACATGACTGTAGCTCACAGGCATGCAATGCCCGTTCTTTTAGAACATTCAATACCTGTTCATTTAGGGGTGATGGCCGAAGGTCACCTGGTGTCATTGCTACTCCTAATTCAGGGATCTTAGGGCTTGGTCAGTTATATGGGCCATTACTCGTGGTCGCCTGGGGGTGGGCCAGGGCAGACTTTGGCCAGTGCAAGATAACATGCACACCAGGTGCTTGTGTACGATAGCGGCCTTGTAGGGCACATTCCTTTCAGGTAGAAGAACAAGTTACTTCTTACCTTGTAAGGTTCTTTCGATGGGATGTTCCTCCGACGTATTCCTTATCTTAGATATATCTCTTTCCAGCTTTGCTGGCCTCGGAAAAAATTTTCTCTAGAGGGCGCTGTGCGTCGACGTCCGCCGAGTCGATGTCCCTCGACAGCCGCCGTATCGATGTCGACGTCATCCTGCCTATAAAGGCCACGCGCAGCGTCCGTTGCTCAGTTCCATTTTGCCTTTCCGTTAAAGCCCTTCTTGGGTCCAGCCTGTGTAATCTCTCTTCCTCTTTCCCCGGATGAGGAGGAGGATAGAAGATGGAAGGGTAATCTTCTGAGTGATATGGAATTCAGAAACCACCTTTGGGAGGAAATTAGGCTTCACTTGCAGAACAACTTTGTCTTTGTGAAAAATTGTATGAGGGGGTTTACAAGAAAGAGCTTGTAACTCGCTCACCCTTCTAGCAGATGTAAGTGCTATTAATAAAACAGTTTTAAGGGTAAGAAATCTTAACGAACAAGAATGGAGTGGTTTGAAAGGTGTGCCCATCAGGAAAGTTAGGACTAAGTTTAAATCCCATAGGGGAACCTGGAATGGTCTTGGGGGATAAACGTTAGTTAACCCCTTTAGAAACTGTATTACCAAGGGTAACTTGAAATAGGATGGTTCTTCCGCAGTGAGCTTAAAGATGGATAGCGCTGCGAGATAGCCCTTGATGGTGCCAACTTGAAGGCCTGAATTCGCTAAATAGAGTAGGAAGGACAAAACCATTGGTGTACCACATGAAAAGGGGTCGATATTCTTTTCTCTACACCAGCTGCAAAATCTGTTCCAACAACAGCGGTATAAAGACTTTGTTGCTGGCCTCCTTGCCGAAGGCAACACCTCCATAACATCATCAGGGAGGTCCCAATCCTTGTACCTCAGCCTTTCAGAAGCCAAGCGTGAAGGTTGAGGGTTTTGATGTCTGGATGGAGAACCTGACCTCCCTTCTGTGAGAGTAGAAATGGAGGGCAGATGGACAAGTCTAGAGGGTCCGGGTACCACGTTCTCCTGGCCCAATCCGGGGCAATTAGGATCATGGTTTTCCGGAATCTTCTCAACCTCCTGATCATTTGAGGAATGACTGGGACCGGTAGGAACGCGTACAGAAGTGGAAACTCCCAGTCCACTATGAACGCGTCCCCCAGAGCTCCTCTCGGGGGAAATTCCCTTGAACAGAACAGATCGCACTTCCTGTTGACACTGGTGGCGAACAGATCCACCTGAGGGGTTCCCCAAAGGGCGAAGATCTCTTGAAGGACTTCCTGAGCTAGTTCCCACTCGTGGGAGACTGTGCTCTGCCTGCTCAGAGCGTCCGCTGTCAAGTTCTTCTCTCCGGCTAGGTGAACTGCCAATAGAGAGATTCCTTCTTGGATTGCCCAAAACCAGAGCTGCATCGCCTCTCTGCACAGAGGTAGTGATCCTACACCTCCTCTTTTGTTGAGGTAATGCATGGCCACTGTGTTGTCCGTCATTATCAGGACATTCTTTCCTTGTACAGATGGCAGGAACGCCTTCAGCGCAAGTCTGATGGCCCTCAGCTCTAACAGGTTGATATGTAGTCTGGACTCCGATGGAGACCAACGACCGCTGATGGTCAGGTCGTTGGCGTGGGCTCCCCACCCCGTGAGTGAGGCATCCGTGACTACTGTTATCTCTGGCCAGGGTTGCCAAAACTGTTCTCCTTTCAGAATGTTCTCCTGACAGGCCCACCACTGAAGGTCTCGAGCCACCATGTCGGGAACCTGAAGAAGATCTGTCATTCTTCCTGAGAATTGTGACCACTGAGTTCTCAGTGCCCACTGGAGGGATCTCATTCTCAGGCGAGCCTCTGGCACTAGGAAAATGCAGGATGCCATGAGGCCTAGCAACCTCAAAAAGTCGAAGGCTGGGAGACGTTGGGCATTTTGGAACTTGGTAACCATCTGTAGAATATCGTGAGCCTTCACCTCTGGTGGCGAGGCTTTTTCCAGGGAAGTGTCCAGGATCGCTCCGATGAACTGGAGTCTCTGCGATGGTATCATTTGTGACTTCTTTAAATTGAGGGAGAAGCCCAGTCTGTGAAGGGAGTGGCAAACGTGATTTAGCTGGATCTGAGCTTGTTCCGAAGATACAGCCCTGATCAACCAATCGTCCAGGTAGGGGTAGATGTGAATTCCTTCCCTCCTTAGACTTGCAGCCACTACCGACATTAACTTGAAGACCCTCGGGGCGGAGGTCAGCCCAGATGGCAGCACTCGAAATTGATAATGAGAGTTGCCATTTGCGAACCTCAGGTATTTCCAGTGTTTGAGATGGATAGGCACATGGAAATAAGCGTCCTGAAGGTCCAGAGATACCAACCAGTCCTGGAACTGAAGGGCCTGAAGGATCTGAGAAAGAGTTACCATCTTGAATTGGTCTTTCCTGAGGAATTTGTTCAATTCTCGCAAGTCCAAGATGGGTCTCAGTCCTCCGTCTTTCTTTGGAATGAGAAAGAAAGGGGAGTACCAGCCCTTGTTCCTCTCCGCTACAGGTACCGGTTCTATGGCACCTTTCTCTAGCAGGTCTAAAATTTCCTGCAAGAGGAGCGGATCTGGAGCTTTTAGAGAGCTGATCCCCGGTGGATGATTGAGGTATGCGTAGGAGAGGCAGGCAGTAACCTTGGGCAACGGTTTCCAATGCCCAAGCATCTGACGTGATAGCCTGCCATTCCGCCAGATGTTGAGTTAACCTGCCTCCTACAGGTGTCTTGTGAGGGAAGTCCTCAGAGTGGTTTTGGGGCGGCTGATGCAGATGCCGATGGTAAAGAGGCACCTGCTGTTGCTGCGGCTTTTGAATATCTACCCCGTCCTCCTCGGGTAGTTCTTCTTTGTCCCCTTTGAGCCGGTCGTCCTCTACCTCTTCCGAATGCGGAGTAGAAGCGAAAGGACTTGCCTCTCGCAGAGGATCCTGTGGAACGAAAAGGTGTCTGACGGATTGCAGCGCCTAGGGATTTTGCTGCTGCCTTTGATGTTTGCAGTTTTTCTAAACCGTCATCCGCCTTTTTCCCAAACAAAGAAGAGCCATCGAATGGCATGTTCAAGAGCCTGGCTTGCACATCTGGGGCAAAACCAGACTTCCTCAACCAGGCAAATCTCCTGGTTGTTGCACTTGCCGCCATTGCTCTGCTGATACGGTCAGCCGAATCAATGCCCGTCTGGAGGGATTCGCACATAGCGTCTTTACCGTCCTGTATGATATTTAGGAACGCCTCCCTTTCTTCTCCCTCCGGGATGCAGTCAGCCGCTGTAGAAGCACACTCCCAAAGTGTATGGATGAATCTAGCAAGGGTGCAAGTAGCATTAATAGATTTTAACGCCATGCTATATGCCGAAAAAACTTTCTTTGCCATAGCATCATATTTTTTATCGTCCCTGTCCTGTGGGACGGTAGGGTAAGCAGTCTTGATGTCAGTAGAAGATGCTGCCTGTACCACCAGACTTTCTGGGGATGGATGTTTGGACAAAAACTCCGGGTCTGCAGAAGATACCCTGTATTTAGCAGACAGTTTTTTTATTTACTGCCGGGACGACATCTGGGGTTTCCCAGTTTGTCATGATTTTCCTTTGAAGAGCTTTATGAAAAGGCACTACAGGATCCTCCTGTGGACCTTTATCAAGAATATCTGTGAGGTCATCTTGTTGGAAAGCCTGTGAAGGTGTTGACCACCCCATAAATTCTGTGATCCTGGCCATTAAGGCTCTATAGGGGGTTTCAGCATGCTCCCCCGGGTCTGGCCTAGCGAACTCCACCTCAGGGGAAGTGTCTAACTTGCCTCATGTAAGGAATCATGTAGTTTCTTTAACCTGCGTTCCCCCGAGGATAACTCCTCCTGAACTGGGGTTGCAGATCCCTGCAACTCAAATGTCTCTTCTTGGTCAGATAGTTCTCCCTCTTCCATAATTGAGGACATAGTTCTCAATTGGTCTGAACTCACAAAGGATGTGAAACCCATCTACAAGGCCAAGGGTGCCAAACTTGTCGTAATCGGCCTTGAAAACGTCAATGTCGTCGACGTCGAAGGCTTCGAACGTGGCGTCGAAAACAAAGGCGGAGGCCTTGAGGTCCTCGATGGAATTGGGATTCTGCTCGAGGATGTCGACAATCTCGACGCCATCGTCATCGAAGACCTGGGGATAGCCACTGGGTGCGCCGCAACCGTGACTTTCCTTGGCGTCGACGCCGGTGTCGAAGATGGCGTCGAGTCGACAGACCCGTGTGTTGAAGGTCCCTTCGACAACGGCGTCGAAGACACCGTCGACGGAACCTTCGAAGAAGGGTTCGAGGTCATAGTTTTACTCGAGGGTTCGTGACGCGCTTGAGAAACTTCCTTCGCCGGGTACTGCGACTCGCAGCGTTTTAGACCTTCGGGTCTTTCGACCAGAGCATCGCTCTCAGCAGTCTTCGAGGGGGTCGAGGCCGCTTTCTCGAAGACGCTCATCATATTTTTGCGGAATTCCTCCCATTCAGCCCGGGAACTATGTTTCGTGGGGCAAGGGATTCTCTTAGGAGAAACAGAGGAAGAGGAGGACGAAGAAGGGTATCTTCGACGTCTCCTCTTCGAGTGCTTCGATCTCGAGGAGTGATGGGACCCGCTTCGAGACCTGGAGCGCGAATGGTGACGAGGAAACGAATGTCTCGACTTTGTCGAGGAAGAAGAAGCCTTTGAAGTCTTCCCTTTTCCAGCTTCCCCCTACGCTCCTTCAGGGCCTTAGCTGTCATGGACATACAGTCCTCGCACTCTGAACAATGGTTTTCAGCTCCCAAACACCACAGACAAACTCTGTGAGGGTCAGTCAGCGACATCTTTTTCCCACAGTCTCAGCATTTTTTAAAGCCGGACCGAGGGGTCGTCGGTTCCGACAAGGAAGCCATCGAGTATGGATCGAATACTGAGCAACGATATTCCGAGGCACTGAGTAAGCGCGGAAAAACGGAACTGAACAACGGATGCTGCGAGCGCCCTTTATAGGCAGGATGACGTTGACGTCGATACAGCGGCTGGCGGGGGACATCGACTCGGCGGACGTCGACGCGCAGCGCCCTCTAGACAAATTTTTTTCTGAGGCCAGCAAAGCTGGAAAGAGATATATCTAAGATAAGGAATACGTCGGAGGACACAATCCCTTCGAAAAACATTTTTGCAACACTGTTAGAACAATGAATGAACTTTATGGCGGTGGGGGTGTGGGTTGTCCTCATGGGAGCTCGGGCAAGGCTGGAAGTTTCCCTCGTCTGGCAATTAGGGCCTAGCGCATGAAATACCACATTTGCCACACAGGCCTTGTCTCTTAATTATGATGCTAACATCTATGCAAAACGCACGAACATCTACACAAAATGGCAGTCTTGTTCATGTCTTGGTCTTGGGCTATACTACGTGGGTTGATTATATTGGGGTTGGTCCTACCACTATCCCCCCCATGCCCATCTTAGTGCTTCGAATGCAGCTCCCCTTACCCTAAAGCACTTGGGAGTGGGACAGGGTCACTCCCTTCCCAACAGTCCCTCCCTTTGTTACTTCTACGTTATGGGGCTCAATGGGAATGGGTATTTACCGAATTCCGCCTCTGGAATTCCCGGGACACCAGGGTCGTAATGCCCTGGTAATTCCGGGAGTCACGGAGGCGGAATGGTAATACAAGTCCGGCGGTAACCGAGCTGGAAAACCGGCTGGTTACTGCCGGACTCGTAATGAGGCCCATAGTGTCATCCCTGTACTGAAACCTAGGCATGTGATGCAATGTACGACCATTTCTGTGATGCTCTCCTGGATGTTTGATATAAAACAGTCATCCTGTATATCGACTGCGATGTGCTGCTTGGAACTGTGGGATGGATAGTGTAACTGTTCAAATGCTACTGCTAGCAGCTCCTAGGGCATTACGGTCTTCCTGGAGTCCTCTTGTCTCCATAATAGCCGGTCAAGTGGCACAGCGAGTAGAGCGCTTGCTTTGACATCGGTGCAGAGTCTGCTAACGCAGGTTCGAATCCCGGCGGGGCCAAACTCAGCCTTTCATCCTTCCGAGGTCGATAAATGAGCACCACACACCGTGGGTAATAATAAGCAGCGCTCAGATACCTGAGGGTTCGTAGCGCTATATAAGTGCCAAATTATTATTATTATTATTTTATTATTATTAATAGATATGTTGGGAATTGCTTGCATCCTCCTTCGTAGCTACAATTCCTTCTCCCTTTCTGGTGCCCTACCCTGTAAATCTATTGCCTGGGAGATGGCCAATGCTGTGTAAGGTGTTCGATGTTTGCTTGCTGGTGGAGTGGTCACAATGTACTCAGCAGGCATTTTATTTGGCAGATATGCCACCATTTTGGCGGCTGCATTACCCATCGATATTGCGTCTGTCAGTGTGGGGGGCGCACTTGACAACTGCCACAACAGATGGCTGGGGTAATGCTTCTATCGATGGTTCTAGCAGTGCTGCATGCTGCACTAGAGATAAACCCGCCGTCTGAAACCCCCTCCTCTTCCAGCTGGATAAACCGGCATGCACAGCGGTTGTGACGTATACAGAATCTGAATATATCGTGACATGGCACCCTAGGGGTGCTCTCAATGAGCGCTACAAGTTCTGCCGCCTGTGCATAAATATGCAGGGGCAAACTTTTCATAACAATAACCACTGTCTCATACTCTCCTTCCCCAAGCCGTACCAATGCCGCCCCTATATGTGTCTGTCCATCCTCCTGGTCAATTGTGGATGACCCATCAACGAAGAGTACCTCACCCTCCATTAATGTGCAACTTTAGCTTTGGGGAGGTCATCCTCCTCCTCGTATGTGGTGCATTCGAGCATTGTTAGATCTTCGGCAATGGGCATATCTGTTAGGAAGGTGGCAGGATTCACTGTCTTGCATCTAACCACATGAATGTGGGGCTCTGAAATAATACTCTCATACGAAGATCTTTGTGCAGTCCACTGTGACTTATGACCCTTTCTTTTTTGTGCTTCCTTAAGGGCTTGCAGGAGTGGTCTTGAGCATGCCGCATAATCCAAGATCCATGCCCTAAAATATTTGCACAGCCCCCAAAATATCTACATTTCTTTAAATGAGGCTGGTCTGGGGGTGGGGCGTACCAACGCTGCCCTATCTGGTAATATTCTTTTACTGTTCGCTGATATGAACTGTCCCCGATAGAGCACCTCCATTTGGCAATATTGCAACTTAGCCTTGTCGGCCTTGTACCCATTATAGGCCAGCAATTGTAGTAGTGTAACGGAATCCCTTCGGCAGTGCTGCTCACTGTCACTACACACTAGCAGATTGTCCACATATAGAATAATCGTGCCGGGTACCTGAATGTTCCCTAAATCAGCATGCCGTATTCTGTTAAAGATGCTCGGCTCTCGCAGTGCCCAGAGGTAACCCAGTATATTCAAAACGCATATGGCATTTACTGTGTAAATGCCGTGAAGTACCGCGGCTCCGGATGGAGTGGAATCGAGAACAATGCCGCTACAGTGTAGTATGTGGCTTCTTTGGGGAGAATGCATAGAATAGTTGCAGGATTAGGAACGACTGGAAATTGTCTGTACCACGTCATTTAGGGGGCGCAAGTCCTGAATCATTCTCCAAATTGCCCCCTGTTGATTTCTTGACAGGGTATATTGCAGTGTTACACAGACGTAGATGGCACAATGATCCCCTGGTCCAGTAAGGCCTGTGTTGTATATCTAATACCCTCCTCAAACTCCCTTAATAATGGATATTATTTTACCCTGTGTAGCACTGTACCTGGCTTCAGTGTTATACGCACAGGGGTCATGTCTTTCAGTAGTCCTACATCGTGTGGATTTGTAGCCTAACACTGCGAAGGCAAGTATTGCAAGTCTTTGTCAAGAAATAGAGGTGGAGTTAGTACTGGCATCAGCAGGCACTGCACCCTTCAATACTGTATCAGTATGTCACAGGGGATACCAACTTGTAATATTTCCCCATTTTTGTCATTGTTCTCAAACAGCTCTTCATCCGTCACTTCCTTTAACTGTACTGTTGGATCTATACAGAACACTGTGCTCCACTCACACCCATCCCAGTCTATTCCTAGCACGACAAACCTCTTGTCAGAGACCAACACTCTCTGTAAATCCAGAGACAATATTTTTCCTGCCACCACCTCAGGCGACAACTGGACGAAAGATGAAATCTGTGGGCACTAGTCAACATTCCTTAGCTATCTGAGGCACCGCCTCCACGAGTCCATACCATAAACGAACACGTCCGGGTCCACGGGAGTCCCATGAACCACCACCTCCCTTGTCATTGTGTGTATTATCAACATTGCCCTTATTGCGCACATCCCAGCCTTGGAGAAAACTATACTGCGATCTGTAAATTATATTGTCATGCTTAATTTGCTGAGCAGGTCCCGGCCCAGCAAATTGACTGGGGAACTTTCAAAATATAATAAGGGAGCCCACACCACCTTCCATCCCACCTTTATGTCCAGCTCCTCAGTGTACGGATTGTAGAAATAGCCCCAGAGAATCACTGTCTCTCAAGAGAATTTGCCTGATAATAGGAAATTCCCCTTCATGATGCACAATTTCGTTGCACCGGAGTCCACCATCAGTATGAACTGCTTGTTTCCCATCTCCGCCCCTACCATGGGCTCCTTCCTCTGGGTGGATGGTCGTTGACAAGACCGGAAACGCAAGTGCTTTCTGTGGGCTGTCCTAATGAGGATATGTATTTGTTCAGGGGAACGAGAAGGGGGGGTTCAGACCGTCCCAATCCCCATCACTGTTCCTGCTGCAAAGGGGCGGTGGTCTTGCTTGGGACCCTATTGACTAGGGCCACACCGTCCTGCTGCTGGTTATATGTCTGGGGTTGCCCCTGTAGATACCCTTGTTTCCAAAACCCTTGACCCTGTTGCGGATACCTTAGTCCTTGGGGTTCTTGGCCCTGCTGCTGTTACCCATACCCCATTGCAGACCGGTTCCTGCATTCCCCTGCAAAATGCACCTACCTCAAACAATTCCAACATTGTGATGGTCCAAACCAAACCTCTCTAGCTCCAACTCCCCCCCTCTTGCTCCTCGGAAGCCTGCTCTTCCTCCCTGCTGTCACTTTGTGCTAGAATACTGTTGCCCCCCCATCCCCGGCCCGCTCTCCTTGTCCTCCTTCAGCCCAGAGTGCCGCAATGGTGGCGTTCACGACCTGTTGGGTGCTCTGTCCCCTTTTCTACCAATTTCGCTTACTCAGTTTGACGCGTTTGGGCTATTTCCCTGTTCCGCACCTTGATTCTTTCACAATGGTGCACTACTATACTCTGCATCTCCGGCAATCCCTTTGCTTTGATACCCACAATTGTATCCAACGCCTTCTGCAACTCCTTTGGCAAGCCCCTCTTTACATTAAAATAGAAAAATGATATTGAACGATCCCACGGTCCTCCCGTTTCAGCTCTCCACATCTCTGATCATTTAAGAATGACTTTAGCTGGGTCCTTCAGGCATTAGCGTTTCATTTCCGGCTACATTCCTTCTCCCAGCTGAGAGAGCAATTAGTGCTCGAGTTCATCTCATTGCGGACGGCAATATACGAGTTAGGTCCCGTCCCCGGGCCCATGAGTTTGATTGATTTCTGTCAAAACAGTCATGCGTGGTCAGTTGATATAGATCTTGACTCGTGGTCACCGGTTGCCAGCCTCTCTTTTGCAGATTGCCTACACGCATGTGTGGCATTTTTTCTGAGGAAACTGACTTCGGCACGAAAAGTGCGTTTTCTTTGGATTTCTAATTACACTGGCCACTTCACAGAGACGGCATATGTTTGATGGAGGCAAGCGTGCGGCTAGTCTCTTTGTTATATACCTTTTAGTGTTGGAAAGTCTTAGCACTTTTAAAAGGGAATGCATTCTGGACGGCAGTGCGCTACCGCCATGCATATTTTCCTACAGGGCAATCTTCTGAGTATTTTTGTTAATGCCGTACATGTAATTTTGTACTGACATAATACTCTTGACCACCTCGAGGATCAGGCATGAACTCTGTGGACTTTCACAGTTCAGTTTCATTTGTTACTTTACCATAGCATTGTCTTTAATTGGCTCAGGCAATTCTGGCTACTTTTTCCATCACAGTAATGGGTTTTCTAGCTGTTTCAGTTCAGTTCCATTTGTAACTTTACCATGGCAGTGTCTCCAATTGGCTCAGGCAATTTTGGCAATTTTTGCCATCATTTTAATGGGTTCTCTTGCTGTTTCGTTGCAGTGATCCACAGACGAGATTGGCACTTCGGGCACATGTTAGAGCTGATAGAACAGGGCAAGTCGGGGATGCTCATGCTGCTGGATCTTAGTGCAGCGTTCGACCTAGTGGACCATCAACTACTACAAGAGGCTCTAGATAAAATTATAGGTTGCTCTCCAACAGCACTGGCTTGGATAGCATCCTTCCTAAGTGATAGGAGGGCACGCATTCACTGGGGAGACACTTTCTCAGAAGCAGCTCTCATCCTATTTGGAGTACCGCAGGGAGCCAGTCTGTACCCTCTGCTTTTCAACGTCTACATGCGCAGCTTGTGTGAATTATTGGAAAGCATCGGTGTGTTTTTCACTTACTATGCCGATGATACTCAGCTGGTTTTTGAAATGACGGGAGACTATACTCTAGATAGTGCGAAAATAGAAGAAGTCTATAAATTCATTGATATCTGGATGCAGAAGCATTGGATGTGCCTCAACAATAGCAAGACTGAGCTCATGATCTTTGGAGCTCAGCATGCAAGAACCAAACTAGGAGATCAATATAGGGAGTTCAGAATAAAAGAAGCCAAAATCCCAGTTTTACCCCAAGTCAAAACACTTGTGATGTTGGTAGAAGCCTCAGTGGGGGCCGAAGCACAAATAAACTATCTACACAAAAACAACACATATTACTTGCGCTTGTTGAGAGCCATTAGACCTTACATAAGTGAAGCAAACGCTGCAAACATCGCAAGAGCGATCATACTATCCCGTCGCGACTATGGCAACGCGCTATTGGTAGGGGCCACCAAGAAAGAGCTGCATCGTTGCCAGGTCATGCAAAATGAGGCAGTTCGCATTGTTAAGAAAATTAAATTTGGAAATCACATATCGGCTGCAAGGAAAGATCTTCACTGGCTCAGAATTGAAGAAAGAGTCTACTTTAAGGCCATGACGATCGTCCACAGATGCCTATATGGCACGGCGCCAAGATATTTCAAAGAGAAATTTGCACTCTACATACCTTAGGAGAAACCTGAGATCAGCCGACACAGGCCTCTTGGTTATCCTCAGAGTGAAACGATCAGCAGGGGGGGGGGGGGGCAGAGCCTTTCCATTTAAAGCAGCCAAATTTTGGAACAACCTCCCAGGGAATCTAAGATTAGAAGGAAACTATGGCAATTCAGGAAATTACTGAAAACCCACCTTTTTCAATAGCCTCCGGAATTTTTAGGGTCTCCCACTGGTATACATATGATCACCAGTCCTTCCTGAACTGTTTCCAGTTCTTACTGTTTTTCAACATGCCTCTTTTCTTCGGTGTTCTTCACGCCCTGATGCCCGCGGGCTGTCGGCGCGTTATAAACACATAGACATAGACAGACATAAGCTGTGCTGCTTACCCACTTTTCTACACATGCAGCCCTGGATTTCCCTAATTCCATAGGGTGCCTTTTAGGCGAGCTTCCATCCTTGCTCCAGTCACAGGGACTTGATCTAATACCTTAGAGTTGCTTTGCTACATTATGTGCATTTCGGTTTTTATTTTGTTTTAGGTCAGGACTCGGCCTTGGCTTCTCCTAGCGCGACTGGTCGCTCTACTCTGTCACGGCCACTACAGCAATTTGGAATTCACCAGGTTGGTCCAGTCCTAGTTTTTCTGGGGCTGGGTGCTTCTTTGGACCCGACTAACATTTTATGTTCATATATAATCTGTGTTGCACGCTCACACATTTGCCGCCGATTAACCATGGACCTGAAGGTTTTCTACCACTCTGCACGGGCTCCTTTTGGGAGTCACTAACCCTTTCGCTCTGTCATATATAGCTGTTAGATTGGGACTTTTATTTTGCTAATTGTTACACGGCATATATATTATCCCATAGTTGTACCACAAAGTAAATTTTGGCTGCTTCTTAGCAGTTGCTTCCCTTTTTAATTGTAATCTGCAGACAGTCAGCCATGACTCATATTTTTCCTATGCAGTAGTCCATAGCCATGTCCTTGTGTTTCTTACAGAATGGTAACATCTACCTCCTGAAGAAGACGTGTTTACTACCACTACACGTCGAAACCGGTCGAGAGATAAACCCTACAGAAATGCAATTTTTTGCACTTTTCCTTCCGATCCACCCTGTCAATAGATCATTTGTTAATTAATTCTATTGATTGTGAACATACAAATAATGTCTGTTTTATGGGGATTAGTCATGTATTCCTCTGCACCATAAGTTTTTAACATGATTCCTTTGTCTTTTAGCTTTTGGATGTATGTCACGGTATGATTAGTTGGGTTTGAATGAGCGCACTATGAATGGCAAGTATGTGTGATAATGTTTTAGCCAATTTCAGGCATATGGTTGCTGCTGTTGTGTTGTATTTAGTGTTGAATTATTAGTGATTGACTCACCATTGTTTAAATTGTTGGTATCACTTTCAATAAATTTTGATACGCATTTTCTTCAAATATATTTTGCTCTGGACAATCTTTTTCCGGTTTTCTATGTAATTAAAACACTCTGGTCCAGAGGCTAGAGTTATCCTGCCCTTTTCAGTTTTCTCGTTTAGCTGGGTCCTCATCATCATTGCCCTTTGTACACTGCATCAGGGACTGTAAATTAAGAGTGTCTGGGAAAGCCTCGTAGGGCATCCCACACCTGTGCTCCAATTCTGTTGAAAGCTGCTCCGTTGTGTGCATCATCCCACAGGGTTATTCCTGGATACCCAGCTTTCATCCACATATCCCTGGCCTGGTCCCCAATTAAAGCGACCATCAGGCTCTTGATATCACCAACTGCCAGGGGTACCCCTGCGGTTTGCTTTTCAATCTCATATATCCACTTAATTGCCACTGATGTGAGCTGTGGGAGAGCCTTAATCAAGTTGTTTTTATCCATCTAGGGCCAGGGCACGTACGGTGTCCTCCCTGCCCACTTATGTATGAGGGACATCTGCATCATCGCCCCACTTCCCACACCCTTCTTCATAATGCCCCTTTTCCTTGCTAACACCAACCGGCCGACCTCATACCTCAACCTGCCCTCCCACCCCCACAAGCCTACTTGGGGGGGTACTCTCAGCCGCCTCTTCACCCCTTCCTTCTTCACCCTGCCCCTCAAACGTGCCGTTGCCATCCTCCCAGTTTCCCCAACACTATTCTCGTGTCCAAAGAATGTCCACTCACCCTAACTTCCCTCCTTCTCAACACACGCTTCTTATTCATTATCCATCCTGAGAAAGAAGTCCCAATTTCCATTCTCCAGGTCCTTATTCAGACACCCTTACATACCCCACTTCTCTCGAGGCTGCCTGCATCCTGTTCAGCTCTGCTAGCAACTCTGCCAACCTATCTTCGAACTCTCTCGACCCGACACCCACGGAAGCCGATACTTCAGGCAGGTGTGCATATGCGGGAGCGGTAGCCTGTGGTGTTGCTGGTGCTTAAGGGGTCCCTATCACAGTGGACACATAGGCTGGATTTGTGTACGCGTCTGTGGGATACGTGGTCAAGAGTTATAATCCCCCACGTTCCACTGGCACCCTAGCCTCTCCTTCTCCCTTTGGCACTTTCCATCTTTCTGCATCTGTGCCCCCAGCCCCGTTTCCTTGTTCCTCTGTCTCCTCAAACATTCGCCAGAGGTCTAGAATTTCTTTTCTCTTCCTTAGCAGTTTCCCCACTACTTCGCTACTAACAATATGGACATGTGTTCCAAGATGCTCTAATTGTGGGAGCCCTTCTCTGGCCATGGGCAGGGCATCCCCCTGCTCCTCTCGTTTCAGAGATCCATTGGTTATGCTATTTGTCCACCCTGTCACAATACAATGGCAAGGCCTTGTACATATACTCCATTGGTATTCCTCCCACCATGCTGGTGCTGTATGTCTTAATCCGGCAAAGCCCTGCGTATGTGCCGCGCACGCTGCCTGCAACAAAAAGGAAAATCACCCCCCCCAAACACACACTTCACACAACCATGCAATGCCACAGCACGCCGCGACACACACACTTAATGCCCTTTCTAAGGCCTGCTCTTAACCTAATAAAATAAAAATACAATGAACTAAAATAATAAGTTAAAATAACAACCAATACTTATTCCAGGCCTACTACTTAGACAAGACCACTACCTTAAATAATATAATTTTATTGTGGTACCACCTTCCCTACACTTCCGAGGAGGGGCTTCCTGCCTTACTTTATAACGCCTTACAAAATAATCTCTTTACAATACAAACACCAATAAGAAATAAAACAAACCACACCCACGTCATATCAACGACCTTGCCCTCGACGTGTTCACACCTCACACTTCCCCATGCATCTGTCCCCTACTTGTTATCTCTTACAAGAGTCTACTCACATGTGCGTGCTTACCCGTGCGTGCTCACCCGAACTCCTCCGTCACAGGGTTCCAATACCGACCTGCACTCTCCTCGGAGCCGCGCCACGCCACGCTTCAAAGAGCAGAGAGGTCTTCTCTTAAAAAGGATCGTGCGAAACCACTAAGAACAAAAGTTTTTTCGGGATTGGGTGCTGGTGGGCACGGCTCCTTCTGGGGAAGCGGCCTGGAAGCCTCTGCAAATACAGGGGGCACTAGGATCACGTTGGGGGTCACCAATTGAAGGCACGCCCCTGAACGCTAGCACCAGAGAGAATAGAACCCGCTAGGGAAGAAAGGCCCAAGTCGATCTTGCACGGATAACAAGTTTTGATCTCACACAAAAATTAGAACAGCAAAGGTATAGTCTTTATAATGAAAAATAAATAACGAATGAAAATAACAAAAGAAATAAAAAATTTAAAAAAATGTATGTGGGGAGTTGGATAAAGGGACAAATTTTGGGGGGAAGCAGTTAGGTTAAGATTGTATGCACTACAACAACCCTGACCTCCTGCCAGTAGCAACCCAACCTTTGGTATAAGTCTGTACTACACAGGTTGGAAGTGTGGACGAGTAGCCAGGCTCATCTGAAGAGGGGTCAATGTGAGCTGTAGGGGAGTTACACAGAGGTTCACAGAGGCAAGTATCCAAGCAAACACTTACAGGGTTTCTTGATAAAACAATTATTAACATATTTACCAGTAAGCCTTCTTCAGAAGGGAACACTGTAAAACACCACACCAATATACGTCCAAATTACACAATCTTAGTTCAGAAGCAGTAAATACCCATTTGGGATGGCATACAGCAGAGACCTACACCCACAGGCGACTTCAATTGCTAGGGTGCTGTTGACATTAATGTACTATTGTTGGCATTCAGAAACAGTTAAGAGCAAGTCAAAATGAAAAGATGATTACAGCAAACAAGTTACCACAAATATTTCCTAAGCAGGCAAGCACTTTCAGATCCCTCATTAAGAATAATTCACTTGAAACAGGCTAAGCCAAAGTCAATAAACAAGAGTCTAGATAGGCTGAAGCACTTCTTTGAAGGTAAGTAGAAAAGTATTTGCACAATGTTTCATAAATCTTGACGAAAAAGATGAATCAATGTAGGGCCACAAGCTGTTAGATTTGTGAGTAGTAGAAGATTCAAGCAACGCTACAGCAAGTTCTCTTAGACTTTGTACAGTACCTTTAAAATGAAGATACGATGCAGCAGATGACTCCTGTTCCTGAGGGAGGACGTTGGAGGGACTCCTGCAATGCACTGGGATGGTCAAAACTTGCAACCGCCAAACTTCACTTTCAGTGGCTGTTCAGTGTTTCAGCTCTTCGCGTCTAACGCAAATAGCAACACTGCAGTTCCTGGCTGTCGAGATGGACTTTCCTTGCTTCTGGGATCCAGCACTCTGTTGAGGGGGCTCAGGCTCGGTCAGTCCTGCTTCCTGGGAGTCCGGAGGATCTTCCTGGAGCTCTTGGCCAACTTCGAAGCAACACACACAAACTGGTGTTCCTCTCCCTGGCTCTACGGTTTCCAGCAGCAATTCTGTGGAAATTCAACTAGCTACGAGATGTCGATTCGAACTTGGCTGTTCGGCACTGTAGCAGGGCTTGACCGGGCAAACCAACGGTCCAGGAGATGCAGCAGGCGTCCTTTTTAAGTTCTTCTTCAGTTCTTTCTTCCAGTGGTCGACTGGCTTCCAAGCCAAAAGAGTCACCTTTTATACAGTTCTCTCCCTTTCATTCCAGCCTGGCTGTCACTCACCAGGCAGGGTGGCTGTCCTTACCGGACAGTCAGCCAGCCAAATCACAGAGTGCATTTGGGTCTCCTAGGAGACTAAGCACACGGAGTTCTGGGCACCTCCCTCACTTCCTGCCTACCCCAGGCAGCCTTCACTTGTGAATCCCGCCAAAGGCAAAACGGATAAAGGGACCAAACCTGGCTTGGTGCGCCGAGTAAATCTCAAGAAGGACCTTTCCACAAAGAAATGGCGAAAATAGAAGACCAGGGCCGTTTTGACAAAAATGGCACCCTTTGATGCTTTAGTGCAGCTGCGAACACAGACCGCGGTAAACACCACGGTAGTAAAAAGAAAACCACTGCCACTAGCCATTCAGTGAGGAAAGGGTAACAAAAATTGTTACATGAGAAGTTAGACAAACGGGGATACTATGTAACCCCTCCAGCACCCTATTGTAAGATAGTGTTTGCTAGGTCTAGAAAGTTACAAATTGAAGTAAAGTCAATTTCACTTTACTGCTCTGGGGAACAGTAGTTTATCCCAGAGAAGGTATTAAAACCTTGGGAAATCTAAGACTTCCCTATGTCACTGCACTAAAGGTGCTGTGTGCCACAATGTAAAAGATGGTACCTATAGAGTTTGTCAGACTCCACAACCAAAGGAAACCGAGTACAAAAGTCACATTAAAATACATGAGTGTGGGGAAAAAAAAGGGTCTCGCTCTCTCCAGGTTAAAAAAGTCAAGTCCTCAAAATCCAGCAAAGTTGCTGGGGGTCTCTAAGGTAGAGGGAATTGTCACATTTCTGAGAAATCTCCCTAACAGGGACCCAACCCAGCCCCCAAAGAAAAGACAAAAAAAAGATGTCATTTTTTGTTGTTATATTTTCATTGATTACTAATTAATCTGTTATAAAGACATGTAACCAACAGCAAAGAACTCTGCTGCTAAGAACTTTCTGCTGGAAAAGGCTACAAGCAGAGGCTTAGAAGGAGACACATTGTCGTCGTGACAATACATACAGTAAAAACCCGGGCTGCTGGTTGGTGTGCGTTTCCGTATCAGACTCAATCACTGGTGAGGGGGGATGAGGACCTGAGTGTCATCAGCATAGTTGGTGTATGTGATACCTAGTGAGTCAAGGATGTTGAACAGCGGCCTTGTGAAAATGTTGTACTGGGTCGGGCAGATACAAGAGCCCTGTGGGACTCCCCATTTGAGGAGGCTTGGGTAGGTGCAGGACTGGTCAAAAAAAAATGTCAGAACTCTTTCTTGGAGAAAGGAGGTGATCCAATAGCCATAGGTGAGAATTTTACAGCGGAGGAGAGATGATGGCAAAATCAAAGGCCGCTGACAGGTCTAGGAGCAGAAGGGCTGGTTTGCCAGAGTCTCTGATGGCCTCATTTGATTTTTGAGGTCTAATAGTGCGGTGTCGGTGCCATGGCCCGGACGTAAGCCTGACTGCCGGAGACCGAGAAGGTTGTACGCTTCAAGGAATTTTTGTACTTGCACATAGGCTGCCTTGTCAAGGACTTTTAAGAAAAAGGGACTGTGGTGATAGGTCTGTAGTTCCCTAGGTTGGTTGGGTCGAGCGATGGGTTCTATAGGATAGGGCGTTCCTTTGCTTCCTTAAGGCAGGTGGTGACATGGCCAGTGGCGAAGGAGGCGTTGATAAAAGCCGTTAAGAAAGGGGCAAAGGTTGAAGCGCACTCTTTAATGAGTTGAGCAGGGCAGGCGTCCCCTTTACAATTGGAAGGTTTGATGGACTTGAGGGAGATGACTTCCTGCTCATTGACTTCCTTAAAGGCGAAGGAAGGGTAGTCACAGGGGATGATGTTTTGGAGGTAAGCTATATGGTGGTTGAGGGATTGTTGGTGGGTGAGGATTTTGCTTTTAAGTGTGTTATGTTTGTCTAGCATGGCAGATTGGATGTTGTTGCACCAGTCTTTGTCCTTGGTGAGAGTTGGCGGGGGAGTGGGTGTTTCCAGCTCCCTGAAAAAGGAGAATATTTCTTTGGTGTCTGACTTTGCGTTGGCTATCCTATTGCTGAAGGAGGTGGCTTTGGCTCCGATTATGGCCGATTTGTATTCTATATAAATTTTGTGGAATGCTAGTTTGGAGGGGTCACTGGGGTTGGCTTTCCGGGAGGAGAAGGCTGCCCTTTTTCTTGTGCATAGCTCAAGAAGCCCAGGGGAGAACCAGGCATTGGTGTGCTTAATGCGCTTGGCTTTCCTTAGGGGGAGTTGGGCAATGGGGTCTACAGCTTGGGTGATGAGGGTGTTGAATGTGTTTGCAAGAGTTTCAGGGTGACTGGCAATTGGGGGTCTGAGGGCAGGCACTGAGAGGTATGGTGTGAGCCTCTCTTTGGCGAGCTGACTGGAGCTCCTTTTGAGGGGAGGGGAGTCTCTAGCTTTGGGGTCCAATTGGCAGTGTTCAGATCAAAGAGGATGGCATGGTGGTCTGACCAAGGAATGGGAGAGATGAGATGGCCGTGATAGAGAGAGGGCATTTGTGGTGGGCAATACAATTGAGGGTGCAGCCTTTGATGTGGGTAGGCTCTGTAATGGTCCGTTTGAAGCCTAGAGTGGATAATGTTTTTGAGAGTGGTTAGGATCATTGAGGCTGAGGTTGATGTCTCCTAGGAGGATGGCCTTAGTGGATTTTATTTGATTGTTGGAAAGGGTGCGTGTGAGGGCATCTTGGAAGTCTGACTGGCTCTGGAGGGCGGTAGACGATGTGGAGGGCAATGGCGAAGTTAGGGGAGAGGTTGACCTTGAGGAGAAGGTAGCCGCTGTTCCCAAATTCACTGTCCACCTTTATCGGGATGGTCTCTTTAGCTATGAGAGCAACCCCACCTCCTTTCAAGTGGGGGCGGTCTTGCCTGAAAAGTGTGTAGCCAGGAGGGATTGCTAGGGCTAGGGCTGGGCCGGAAGCTTCTTGGAGCCAGGTTTTGCTAATTATTAAGAGACAAAGATTGCGGCTGGTGATTAGGTCATGTGCGTCAAAGGCATGGGATGGGAGCGATCAAGTTGATGAGGGCGCAGCTGAAGGGTGGGGTTGCGAGTTTGCCTGGTTTAGTGAGGCGAAGGGTGTGGCCAATGGATTGGGTGGCCAGTGTCGGATTCAACTGTTGGTGGTGGCACAGATGCATACATTGCAGAATCATGGGCCTGGGCCTCAAGGGCATTAGCAAGTGCAGGCATGGCAAAATCAACAATTGGCAGGGGCACAAATGGGTACGTTGCATTTACAGGCGAAGGTCGGGCAGACCAGGAATTAGCATACAATGATAGTGATAAAGGAATTCCAGGTTTTTGGCTGCAAATTCTGAAGTCTTCCTGCTGCAAATCTTCTGTGCTGAGGTACTGTGTTGGCTGGGGTATTTACTTAGCTTAAGCTTTTGTGATTCCTGTGTAGCTTTGGGGTGTTTCCTGTGATTGGGAGGCCTCTTGTCCAGTTTACCCAGATTCACTGCTGGAATCCTCCTAGGGCGTCTTCTCTGAAGTCCCTGGAGCCTCAACTAACTTTGAAAAGTGGAATACTTACTTGTTTGAACAGTCTTCCTCGGGAACTCAGACTTTGCCTGCAACTGAGCTCCATCTCACCCTGCCTACAGCTGGATCCTAGACCACTAGAGTCCCTCTTTGAGAACTCATGCCATAGGATAGGGAAGGGCTGGATAATTAAGGGCTGGACAATTAAGGGGGTCTGCCTAGAAAAGTAAAAAAGTGTTGAGAAGTTGACTTGTTAAAGAGGGCATTGATAACTGTAGCTCTTAGCGTGAACAGTTACAAAAGTCCTTACTTACCTTGAAAGTGTTCTGCCATTCTGAAAAGTATATGTAAAGTCTCACTTTCCTTAGAAACGGTTTTCCCATTCTAAGAGAAAGTATATGTCAGGTTAAGTTGCTCACCTGTGAATTGGTTGTGCCTATTCCCCAAAAGGCATGCCGTTTGTTTCACTTTACTATTCCTGTAATGATATAAAGGAATGAGTGCTCCAAATGGGTCTTGCTTCCCCAGATTTGCTAGACTGTCCAGAATAAGTCTGTTTAGGTTATACTTCCCTTTAATTTACTGATGGCTCCTTTTAAAAAAAAAGTGTATAGGTTTTACTTCCCTTGAGTTAGCTGTGAGCCATCCTAAAATAGTGTAATATGTTATTGCTCATCTTAGACTGTGTTGCACTGAGCTGAAAAGCAACTGTAATTGAATATTACACCAACAGGTCTTAGTCACCTAGTATAACTGTCGGTTATCATAAATGTAGTTACAGGTATTTAATGTTGCTCGAATCTGTGTTCCACTATTCAGAAAAGTATCCTGGCAACAGGGTTGGTTGATTAAGTGATTTATTTGCTGAGGGTCACTGCAGGACTGACTACTACCCTTGTATTACTGAAAGTAATTGGAAAGTAACTTATGGTTTTATGCCCCATGAATAGGACTGGGAGGATGATGGCTCAGGGGCAACGCGCCCGCTTTGGAAGCAAGACGACGCGGCGCAACACAGGTTCGATCCCCGGGTCCGTGCTAAGAAACCTCTGGGTATGAAGCGCGTTATAAATAACCAATCATAATCATGATGTCCTATACTAAATGTGTTTGATAAGTACTAACTGCCCGAGAATTACTGTATTCTAGATTAGGTTTATGCTTTGGTTGGTGTACCTTCAAGCATTGTGTTGCGTTTTGTTTTTATGAATGTGTTTGACTCTATGACAGGTACTTACCCCAATACACTTATTGAAAATACTGTATTTCCAACCTAAAATCCATTACATAACAAAACAGAAAACTAACAGAATGCATAATCCATTAAATGCATTCTGGTTGCTTAGGCCACCAAATTTAGTTTCAAATTTGAAAAATAACAGGTGATTTTTCTCCACAGCAGCATGAAGAAGACAATGTGCTCCCGATTGTTCCCTTGCATGAATTCATCCCATATCATGTCCGGGTTAAGGTCCCCACTCACTCCCACCGAACGTAGGACACTAACCCTCAGCAGCAAGTGATGCACATTCACATAGAAGATGTTTTACTGATTCCACCTCATTGTCCCTACACAGATGACAATCCCTTCACATTCCCGTTGTTTGGGACCAGATACTCCCCTCTAATACCCCTGTTTTGACAACATTAAATTTCAAGTAGTCCCATAGCAAGCAATTATAAGTTACTCACCGTAGTGTGTAACATACTCTTATAGGCCATAGTCCCCTTTCCTCCATACTGTATGGGCATCCCTTCCAAGGGACGGGAGACTGAACCTTTTTCACCAGAAAAAAACACAGCCCAGGGAGCATGCGCTGCCCTGACTCCGCCCTCCGGCGCCAAACCTCAGTCTCCACTGACGCTGCGACAATTGATTTAGCATTACCTAATGACATTATTAGGGGGGAGGTTGGTGGGACGTATGGAGAAAAGGGGACTATGGACCAAGAGTACGTTAGTCACTACGGTGAGTAACTTATAATTACTCTTCCGTCCCGTTCCCCTTTCCTCCATACGGTATGAGCGATTACAAATGATTTTAGTCCCAGGGTGGAGAGGAGACCCTCCTTAAGCAAATAAGTTCCTGAGAACCGCCTGTCCGAAAGCCGCATCAGATCTAGAGCCGGCATCCAAACAGTAATGCTTGCAGAAAGCCGAGGGAAATGTCCAAGTGGCCGCCCTGCTTATGACTTGCCAAGGGACATGGCGCTAGAATGTGATGCCGTTGCCTTGGCCCTGACTGCGTGGGAATGTATGTTGGCCGGGAGCGGATTGTGCTTTACCCTCGTACGCTTCCTTGATGGCAGAGACCATCCAGCGGGATATGGAGGCCTTATAGGCCCGATAGCTGGCCTCGAGCCTCCGAAACTGACAGAGCATCAGACTTGCGGAAGCCCTTGGTGCTGTCCAGTAGAATTTTAGGGCATGCCTGACATCCAGGCAGTGCAGCGCACTCTGTGCTTCATACTTGGGATCGGGAAAGAACGTAGGAAGGACTATTTCTTTGTTCAAGTGAAATGCAGATGGAACCTTGGGCAGAAATGCCAGGTGCGTCCGCATGACTACCTTGTCCTTGTGAAAGGTGTTATATGGTTCAGAGGCGACCAACGCCTGGATCTCGCTGACTCTGCGAGCCGAGGTAAGGCTGCCTAGTAAGCCCGTCTTGATGGTGACCAGCCTGATGTCCACGGATGCCATTGGCTCAAATGGTTTGTGCGCCAGGGCGCCCAAGACTGTTACGGTCCCACACCGGGTGCGGTTTCTTGACAGGGGTGGGGGGGGGGGTAGAGCCTGACGAGACCAGTCAGATGTTTCCTGACTATAGGGTTGGAGGAGGAAAAGACGCCCTCCTCAGAGTTCCTATAAGCCCCAATGGCTGCAAGGTATGTGCAGCAGGTGTCCACCTGTACGCTCGAATGAGCGAGGTGTGCCGAAAAGGAGAGCACGTCGTCCAAATTGCAGGCCAAGGGGTCGATTCCCCTGGAGTCTGCCCAGTGGCAGAAGCTGGTCCATTTGCTTTTGTGCTGGGCCCTGGTGTTCTTGCGCCTGGCGGCCTGTATGATCTCCAGATTGGCCTGTGAAAGGCTAAGGTGCTGCAGCGTTACCTGCCCTGGTACCACGCTGGGAGGGCTAGTTTCGCTGGTGCGGGGTGTATGACCCTGCTCCCCTTCTGTGCCAGAAGATGTGCTGGGCCCGTCGGAAGGTATATCGGGGGCACCTCCGAGAGGCGGAGTAGTTCGGAAAACCATGGCCTGGTCGGCCACCATGGAGCTATTTGAATGATGCAGTCGGCGAGACTCCTTGATCTTGCAAATTACCCTGTGGATCAGGGGGGTAGGCGGAAAGGCGTAGGCTTTCATGCCGGTCCACTGGAGGTGAAATGTATCGCCCAGAGAGCTGGGGCCCTGACCCTGCCAGGATGCGAACTGGGGCACCAATTGTTGTGCCAGGTGGCAAAGAGATCCTTTTGGGGATGACCCCACCTGTTGAAGATCTCCTGAATAACGAGGTTGTTTAGCTGCCACTCGTAATTGTCTGCTCCCAGCCTGCTGAGCCTGCGCCTCCAGGTTGGATTACCCCAGGAGGTGGACTGCCGAGAGGTATATGTCGTTTTCCAGGGCCCATTGATCGCCAACCTGCACAGAGAAGGGGGATCTGGTGCCTCCCTGCTTGTTGACGTAGTACATGCTGGTAGAGTTGTGTCTGGATGAGGACAACCTTTCCCTTGAAAAGTGGTAGGTATGCCATGAGCGCTAGCCAGGTGCTGTGGACCGAGAGATCGTCCAGGTTGGCTCCCCAACCCTCGAGCGAGGAGACTGCGGTGATGGAGACCTGCAGACAGGGCAGCCGAAAGGGTTACAGTCCATGGACCACCAAGTTAGGTCCGGGTGGAGAGATGGAGGAATGTTTATTCCATGAGGCCACGAAGTGCAGCTGAATGCTTCTCATCCTTAGTCTTGTGTGCGGCACAGCTAACAGGACTGCCTCCAGTAGACCCAGGAGAGGTTGGTACCACCATGCCGAGGTCCCCTCTCTCCTGAGGAAGTGGGCGGTGGCCCTATTGATGGCAGAGATATTGTCTTCCGACGGGAAACCACACCCTCTCGGAGAACGTGTCCCAAATGAGTTCCAGGAATATCAGAGTCTTCGTAGGGAGCAGCTGTGACTTCTTGAGGTTGAGCGAGAAGCCCAGGATTGTGCAGTGTATTCATAAGGGCATGGGAAGAGTGGTGAACCGCTTCCGGAGATGTAGCCCTGGCGAGCCAGTCGTCAAGGTATGGGTAGATGTGGAGGCCCTGGGCTCTGAGGAGGGCTGCTACAGTGTTCATGAGTCTGGTAAAGACCCTGGGGGCCGAGTTGAGGCCAAATGGAAGGACTTTGTATTGGAAATGGTAGCCCATGATCCTGAACCATAGGAAAGAACAATGGGGCTGCCAAATCAGGATGTGTAGGTACGCGTTCTTCAGGTCCAGGGAGCACATCCAGTCTCCCTTGTCCAATGACACTGCTATAAAAGCTGGTGTAACCATCTTGAATATTTGCAGGGGTAAGGAGAGGTTGAGGGTGGAAAGGTCCAACACAACTCTAATCCCGCCTGGTTCTTTTGAATGACAAAAATCCTAGAGTAGAAGCCAAAACCTTGCTGGGAGGCTGGGACTTCCTCCACTGCCTGGCTCTCTACGAGCGACTGGATCTCTGCCAAAAGAGTTGCTGTCCCAACCTGTGGGAGTGGAGGGGTGGCGGGAGGAGAGGCTGGGATAGGAAAGCGGTCGCCCGTGGATACTACGGAGAGGATCCAGGGGTCCTCGAAATTCTGGCACCAGAATTGTGAATGAAGAGCAAGCCTGCCCCCCACTGGAGACACGTGGACCCGAAGGGGAGTGTCATGCCTTCTTTCCCTCGGAGACTGAGGCTGAGGAAGGGGACTGGAAAAAGCCCTTACTCTCTTCTCCCCCCAGTCCCCCCTTTTGTTTGCACCGGTTCTGAGACGTGAGCTGTCTGGCTGCCTGGATCTGCGTTCCTGGAATCCGCGGAGCCCTCCATATGTACGACCCTTTTCCGAGCGCTGCTGAGATTGGGTGTACAATTTGGGCGTGGTCTTTTTAAGAATGGATAAAGACTTTGCCGTTTGTGAGCTGCTTTTTGTCCATAGAGGAGTGGAAGAGGCCCCCCCGACCCCCCTCTCGAACGGTAGATCTAGAATGCGCTCCTGGATATAAGGGTTGAATTTCGTTGCCCGGCAATGCAGATGGCACGGCCTGAGGTATCGATATGAGCCACTGTGGATTCCATGAGGTCATGCGCCACGAGCTTGGCTTCTGCTAGCCCCGCCTTAAAGCGTGATTGGCATTGGGTTGGGAGTACCAGGTGGAAGTCCTTTTTTTCCCCCCGCCATAAACGTTGGTTGGCGGCAGTCAGCATGGCATGCGTTGGCCTGAGGCAGGTGCAAGGAGGCGTTGGAGTATATCTTGCTGTACGCCTCCAAGATCTTCTCCTCCTTGCCTAGCAGTCACGCAGAGGAGGAGGCAGAGGATGACAGGCTTGGAGTATAGTGATCACCGAGGAGAGTGGCTGAGGATGGGTCAAGAGCAAGAGTTTATCCCACTCCATCTGCCTGTACTTGGCGTCCAGGCCTCGGTTGACCGGCTGGACTGAGTGGGGCTTGAGCCGACCCTTCTTGGCCAGTTTTGGCCAGGGAGACTACATCGGTTTGCAGTGGAATCTCTGTGTTGGCAGAGGGGCGTCTTGTGAGGACTTCAGCCAGAACCCCCTCTGCCGGCTGTTCGTCCTCGGGTTGGGAGAGGCCCAGGTACTCTGCCAGGCCAAGATGTTCATGGAAGGCCCTGGCTGAGGATTGCGTGTCCAGATCCTCCTCCACGTCCGTATCCTGCGGATCTGGAAGATCTTGTGGAGGAGGCGTAGATGGCGGCGGAGGCTGGGATACAGGGACCGCAGCCGTAAGGTGAGGAAGCGGAGGTAGCAGAGTTGGCTGTGGAGCCGGAGGAGGCAGCTGCACTGGGACCTGGGGGCCTGATGAAGGATTCTGTGGTGCCTCTAGGATGGTGGGGAGGACTTACCCGACTGCGTCCTTGATGATAAAACCCCATCTGAGGCGACATCATGAGGCCGAGAAACGTCTCGAAGAGCACCTCCTCACTGGCCAAAGAGGTGGCAGAGGGTACCGACAGGGTAGCAGGGGGCTGCTGGAGCCGTTGCGTACCCTGTCCATAAGGACTTAAAGGAAAGTTGCCCTGCGCAAATGAAGGGTAGACTGTAGGCCACGTACCTGGTTGAGGCCAGTCCCACTTTGACACTCGTTCTTCGCCGATTTGTGGAATGGTGTCAGACGGGTGCCGCTTTCTGGCGCATTGGCCATTTTGTCGAGCTGCCTGCCACGTGCCTGCGACGTGTTGCTCAGCCCGCTGGGCCCGACCTTGCCCAAGGCTCTTGCGTGTGGATCACGAGGCCTACCCTGCTCCTCGGCCCGGTAGGTGTAAGACCCTTGTCCCGGGGGTCGGTAGAGCTGCGTTTATGCGCCCCTCGGACGTATTGCCGATATTAGGGCGTAGCCCCCCGGGCGTATTGCTGGTGTTAGGGGGTAGCCCCTCGGCCATTTTGCCGGTAAAAGGACATAGACCCGGTACAAGAACCTTCCGGTCCCCCGACACTGCGCCCGGGAGGATCCGAGGACCACTCAACCCGAAGGCCGGTAGCTGTAGCAGCCTCGGGGCACCTGCCGTTAGAAGGACCTGGCCAGTCCCTCCCGTGCGGGAGAGTCCCTGGGAAGGAGGCCCCCTTGCGGGATGCGCTGGAAAATATTGGCCCTACCTTGGGCCTGGTTAGATGCTTCACAAAGTTCTTGAGATCCTCTGGAGGCGACCTCTGGAAGAGCTCACTCCACCTGGCTAGTCTGTTCTTCAGCGCCTTCGAGGACAGCGAGTCACACACCGAACATGATTGCCAACTGTGGTCTGGGCCAAGGCAACGTAGGCAGAGGGCGTGAGGGTCTGAAGTTGGGAAGAGCCTGTTGCAGGATGGACACCTGCTGAACCCTGCATGACATGCGCCGGGTAGGAGTGTGACGCCTGAAGACCGAGTAACTGAATGATAGATAAGACAAAAAGACAGGAAGTATCCGCGCATGGAATTACATGGCCGACCCAAACCCAGGAGTGCTGGTGAATTCGGCCCGTGCCTGTCGACGCGGAAAAGGGGTCTGGGGTGCGGCGCCGGAGAGCGGAGTCAGGGCAGCGCATGCTCCTTGGCCTGAGCGCCTCTAAATTTAAAGGGGAAGAATGTTTTTTTTGGTGAAAAAGGTTCTGTCTCCCGTCCCTTGGAAGGGACGCCCATACAGTATGGAGTAAAGGGGACGGGACGTAAGAGTAATTGCCAGCAAATTGCTGGATATAGAATGGAGCGAGTTGTCGTTTCAGCATGTAGGACACAAAGTCTTTCCCATGTCTTTTCCTGCTAAGGTTAAGCAGAGATTGTTCGAACCCGTATCCGGTCAAAATGCCCTTCATAGTTTTCTTGAAGGTTATCAATGGTAGAACCAATGCAAGCCCAGGCGCTAAGTGCAGCCATTTTTCTGCTATGCCACAAGCCTTTGCGATGGTACTCCGAGGCACGAGACCCGCTCTAGTTGTGTATGCTGCTAGAATTAATCCCAGCAGTGAGTCCCCTGGGGCATTAACTAATTTCAAATGTAGTGTTAAGCAGCTTAAGTATATTTTACATTCAATGGGCAGGATTTCATATTCCAGCGTCACCATTTCCGTCAATACGATGCACGCAGATGATTTATCACCTCGGCATAAGGTTTCGGGATTTTTACTTGGCCTGCTACAGCTTTGACAGAAAACACAATCTCCCTGCTGGCTCAATCAGCATCAACTATGTCATCATACCCACTCACTTCATTGACTTGACCAGCAGTAGAATTCTTGCAGCATCGTGCTAAGTGCCCTTTCCTGCCACATTCATGACAAATTATGTGCCACGCAAGACATTCCTTGTCAAGTGAAAAATGTGTGGTGCTCCCACACCTGAAGCACCTCTTGTTGGACGTGTCCCTGGAATCTCTAAACATGCCAACAAGACCCCTTGAGAACGACCTGGGATCCTTTGAAAACCCCCATGGTCATCCCCCGCCTCTGTGTCTGGAAACTTCGCTCCCCTCCTCTTCTCTCGACTTTCTTGGACAGGTCACATGAAAATTGTTTTGATGGTGTTTTATAAACGTTTTGAACAAGACCCTCAAGTTTAGATCTGTCGCGTGTCTGATCACCTCCTTTATCAGTTATCAGATTGGAGGGTATTGATACATTTCTCTGTGTGTTCCACCATTTTCGCAATTTCTATAGCTTTGTCAAGAGTGGGATTTCGCGCTTCCCATAGTTCCTTTCTAATGTTGTCGTCGGCGCACTTGATCATGAGTTGGACCCCCAAATGTTCATCGTGGCAGTGAGTGAAACTGCATTTCACTGCTAAACCTCTAAGCGCTGTTACAAACTTCTCAATGCTCTCGCCATGTCTCTGTTGGCAAATTTATAACGTTCTAATATAATATTTTCTTCCACCGTGATATGCTTGTCAAGTTTTGCAAGCGTTTTCTCATAGGGACCTGCATCCCCAAGCAATGGAAAAGAAGAGCTTCTTTTCTTTCATTAGAGTAGTTCGCCCCAAATGCTGCCCGGGCATACTATGAACCCCTTTTTCCAGTCAGCCCATCTGACTCGAGGCTCTCCTAGGTTAGACAAGAAAAACACTGGAGCTGGAATATTTGCCATGTTGCACTAGTCACCACAGGAAAATATTTGCCAATCCGAATATGGTTGGGTTCACCAGTGTAGGTGAGCCGGTCCTCTCATAGGAAATGGGCTAACTTAACTAAACAGCGCTCTCTTTGCCAGTCTGTGTACAGCAGCGCTTTGACTTGTACTAAACATACTTCCACAAACCCCACGGCTGTGACTCCAAATATCCCCCACTCAAACTGATTAGACTGGTTGGCATCAGAGTCTCGACCTATGGCACGCGGTGCCTTGGGCGGTCCCCACTTCGTTTAGCTGCAGTTGGCGTTACAGATCATTCACCACACGTGCTCTGCATGCAATTTTACTCACCGTCGTTGTGACAAGGATTAGGGAGCTTGTGTCCAGGTGCCCTACAGGACTGGGTTGGAACAGGCGACCAACTCAGAAGTGCTTCTCCTTGGATGGAGAAGGCTGCCGCGAGGCACGCTGCCGTGCCCTAGCCGGATTCACTGAAGGCTGCCATCCACACGTGACACGCTTCAGGGCTTCATGGACGTAACGCCCTTTCAAGCGTGACCAAGTGATTTTGCCTGTGGTGCCTTCCATACAGACCGAGAGATGGCTTCACTCTGCGCCCGATGCAACCAAGTACGTTTAAAAAAAAAAAAAAAGGGAGGCTTCATCAGCCCACTTCACCGCAATGACGTTACGCTCCAACGCGGCGACCTCAAGGGCTCACGCTGACTTCCAGCCTTCCGTCGGAAACACGGGTGTTCGCCAGCTTCCGTTGCTGCCCAAACCTTCCGTTGCTGCGCACACCGCCCGCCTTCACAACTCTACACACTCGGTCCTGCCTGGATGCAAAGCCGCTGGGGGTTTGTCTAGCCTGATCCTCGTCGCCAGTGTGTTGTAGAGGGGTGCCACACAGATTAGAGGCCACACTGGAGAAAGGGCTTAACGGAATTTATTGGAGCAGTAAGGTAAAACAAACCCCCAGCCTGTGAGCCATCCACCAACTCACTCAAGAACTACTCCCCTCAACTTCCCAACATTCCAAACCCAAACATGTATACATGGAAACTGTAGTCAAGCATGGAAGTTCTTAGAATGACAATGACATTGACAGTGAAGATTACAGTAAAGGCAAAAGCAAACAACTATGTACAATCTGCAATGTCCTTGTCCAGACTCTGAAATAAGTATTTACATGGAGAGAACTCGTAGCCTAAGTGCTCTCCCAACAAACACCTCTGTGGAGTGCCAAAGGGCTACTTAGTATCCCCCTTCTCTCTGCTCCTGTAACTTTTAGTAGTCACATACAATCACGTAGTTATGGCTGGTGGCAGTGGACATGTTCTACACACTTGGGTATTTTTTATGCCATAGGCTATGTTCATAGTTACGGTAGTGCACAATAGGGGCACCGAAGTACCAACATGGGACCTCCCTTTTTTTTGGTCACCATTACTAGCGTGGTTGTTCTTGGTCAGCCCTTTTTCTACCATTCTGGGAGGGGGAGGTGTGGTGTTGTGTGTGTTTTTTTAACCCATTAGGTATCCCCAAACAAGGCTCCAGTGTGTCTGGGCAGGCAGGAAGTGTGGGAGGATGTTTCCACCCCACTGTCCTTTGTCTGCCAGAGTATCTGGTCCAGCACTCACGATTGGACAGCCAACCGCCCCTTTCTGTAAAATGCTGAGAGAGATTGCAGAGGAGCGAGTGCTGAAACTGTACAAAAAGTGAGGCTTCTGGAGTGAAAAGCAAGTCTACCAGTGAAAACAGAAGTAACCAAAGAAGAAGACTACCAAAGACGCCTGCAGATCATTTGCAACACTGAAGGGACCACTGCTGTTCCGATCCAGTTTTCTATGAAACAGAGGGGCTCCGAAGAGGACATCACTCCCAAGACTCTCAAACCCAGGGTTCAAATAAAAATAGAGGCATTTTTATTGTGCGCCACATTCCTGGTCAGTGGAAGTCGTCCTTGGCTGGTGTGTCCTGTGTCATAAAATCTGTTACAACACCTATGCTAATAAATATCTGGCTGAATTGGGTCTCCAATTGGAGATGCGAGAGTGTCGTCCAGATTACAAAAGAGTAATTAAGAGAAAGGCACAGGAATGCGCCATAGCTAATGGTGTTAATAAACTCCACAGCCTCAAGAGATTGGGAATACTCATCCCAGAGTTTCAGGGTCGGAAGGCCTCACATCCACCTAACTAAATGGTCTAGTCCTGAGCGGAGGAGATTCACAATGCAACTTCGACTAAACATCTTGCGGACCAAAGAGTTCACTAGTCAATGGAGGAACAACTCCGCACAGGACGGGATGTGTAGGTGCTGTAATCTTGAACTCGAAACTAATCGTCACATATTGACCGCATGTGGAGCTTTGTCGAGTCTTTATAGTAGAAGGTATGGAAAATTGGTCAGCTCCCTGGAAAACATAAGTGGGGATCAATTTTGGGCCAAATTGATGGGGGCCGAAGCAACTGTAATAAATGCTACTGCTTTTTATATTTGGAAGAGAATCACAAGGGATGAATCAGAGAAACAACATTAAGGAGGAAATGTTCAGATAGTATGATATTAAGCAGTCGAGAAAAACAATGTAAATACTGGCATTTCTTTTTTATGATGGACTATTTGTTTGGTCATTTTATGATTAATTATATTTATATGTATTTGTGGGAAATAACCTTCAGGAGACAGGCAGGTGCTGAGAATTATATTTATTCCAACTGGATAAAGGGTCCTTAACAAATCAAAACATAATGTCCTCTGGTTCACTTCACCAGGGTTTGATCCCTTCAGAATATGGTGAGGCAGTCCTCAAGATTATTCTATATCGTGGTGCCTGGATAGGCCCACCACTCTGGCCTTCGTTCCTCCTCTTCGTTCCTTCCCTGAAAAATGAGAGAACCTCGTCAGTTTCTTTTGGCGGGCTTTTATGGGCTACCTTAGCATCAAGCCCCCACCAATCGCCATCAGCCCTGACCAGCCGGCATCCTATTGGCTACTGCCGGGTTGACCCGCCTCCCATAAAGGCTGCCGTGCCTGCATGATCCCATCCAATCCGCTGGGAACTGTTGAGGCAATCACGTGACCCAAAATATGGTCGCGTTGGGTATGGGTGGGCCCTGGCTCCAGGCGTCTTCCAGCCGCGATCCGCGGCACGCTGAAGGGCTGGTCGCCCCCCTTTCTTGTCAGGGAGGGTCTCCGTTCCCCTCCCGTCCCTAGGTCTGGGATCTCCCACGGGCGAATGCGGCAGCGACGCGCCGCGTCCCCGAGCAACGGCCCGCCCTCCGGCAGGTAAGTGCAACGGTGACACGCCGCGTCGCCGAGCATCGGCTCGGGCTTCCCCGCTGCCGGCGCAGGCGACCGCCGCGAGAGGAGCGGCCGGTCCGCTGCCTCGGCTCTTGGAGCCCCCAAACCCAGGTGCGCCCATCACCCCCTGCGGGGGCCAATGCGCATCCCGACAGTATTGTATTGATATTATGTCGAATTTGATATTAAATGTGCTTAAAGTGTTTTGAAATTCAACTAATGCACAATAAAAAATATATAAAATATATATTTTAATATACATTGTTAGGGAGAATTCTCATTTCTATGCTAATTCCCTTGTACATTAGAGACCCCCAGCTCATTTGCTGGACTTTAGGACTTGCGTTTAATCCTGGAGTATGTCGCTCTTATTTTTTAATCTGATTTTGACTCTCTTTTGGTTTTGGAGTCTGACAAACTCCACAGGCAGCACTTTTTGTATTGTGACACACAGCACCTTCAGTGTGCAGTCGCAGAAGTCCTTTGGATATCTCTCAAGGTTTAAATACCTTATCTTGGATAACCAACTGTTTCCAAGAGTAGTAAAGTGAAATTATTTTACTTACCTTTTTCTCTTTGTAGACCCAGCCCACACCATATTAATGTGGTGTGCTGGGGGGGGGCTACTTAGTATCCCCTTTTGTCTACTTTCTCATGTAACATTTTTATGTTTCCATCACTGTACTTAATGGCTGGTGACAGTGGTTTACATTTTCCTACCATTGTGCGTTTTTACTGCAGGCTGAATTCTCAGCTGCAGTATTGCACCCATGGTTGCCCATTGTCAAAATTGCCTTGTCTTTTTTCGCCATATCTTGCTTGCAAGGTCTTTCTCGGGTTTTACTATGCGCGCCAAACCAGGTTTGGTCCCTTTGTTCGGTTTGTCTTTGGCGGTATTCACAGGTGAAGCCAGACTCTCGCTCCAGCGTGTCAGGCAGGGCAGGAAGCGAGGGAGGTTTCTGAAACTCCCTGTGCTAAGTATTCTTGGTTACAGGAATGCACCCAAAGGTGATTGGCTAGCTGGCTGTCCTTGGAGGACAGCCACCATGCTGTGTGACGACTGACAGCTAGGCTGCAAATGAATGGGAGAAACCTGCATAAAAGTGAGGTATTTTTCCAGGAAGGCAGAGTCGACCACTGGACGAAGGAACCGAAGAAGCAACTAGAAGAGAAGCTTGCTGCATCCTGATGGACCTTTGGTTTGCCCGGTGAAGCCCTGCTGAAGCTCCAATGTTCTTATCGACTAGAGAAGCCCAGAACAGACGACTTCTTCCCTTGGGTTGGTGGGACCAACTGACCCCAAGACAAACTTGACTAGAACCCCTCTCACTGCTGGCTGTACTTCTTCGCAACAGCTGGAACCGAGTGCCAGGGGACAGGAACACCAGAAACGAGTGCATCGTCTTTAAGCCAGACCCAAGCTCCAGGAAGATCCTGAGGACCCTCCCGAAGCAAGGTGACCCAAGCCTGAGCCACCTTAACAGAGTGCTGGACCCTAGAAGCAAGGGGTGCCCAAAAGGTGCCCAATAACCGCTGTGGTGCTATTTGCCAGTAGTTGAAACCGCGAAGTGCCGCCGATCTGGTGCAAGTACACTGCTGCCACCGACCTTCAAACTGCAGTGCAGGCGTCCCTATACGTCCTTCTTCTTGTCCCCACAACTGAGGCCCAGGAACACAGGATCTGCAGGACTGCAACAGAAAAAGAAGCCAGATGGACCCTTTTCTTCAGACCTAAGGTACTGTCTAACTAAGGGTACTTGCCTCTTGTTGTGTGTAGCTTGTCGTCTCCCGCTGGAGATTTGCATTGGCTGCCCTTTGCAGAGTTGCTTGCATCTTTGCTTTTCATAAGCTCCCAGTTTGTGCCCAAACCAGAGGGAGGTTTATCAGAAACCCCATTCCAAAAGACATTTGGGAAATGTGTGATTTGTGGGTCTGGTGACCACGTGAAAGGAGATCCCAGATGTAAGGGTAAACCTTCAAGGATCCCCTGTCAGCTTAGAATTCACACATGTGGATATACCAATGAAATGGGCTAGCTTTCACCCTCAAGCTAAAAAACCCATTGGTGTTCGAGCTAGAGTAACTTTGCATCTCTGGAACTGTGGGACCACTAGAACATTGAACTCTAATTCCAATCCTGATAATACTAAAGAGTATTATAAAGACAGCATACTTGTAAAAGGTCAGGACACGCCTGCCATTAGAGATACAGGCCAGTATAACTGTAGTAGATAAACGTTTTTCAACCCAAGTAAGTTGCTAAGGCTCCCAACAGGCTTAACAAGTTAGCAGGAGGTACAGTCCAAATGTGTCCCGTACTGCTAGCTATCATTAAGTGTAATGACATGACTGTAAAAATACCTGTGAGTGTTCAGTCTGAATTGCCAGGTAGGGTACTCTTAGGCAATGACTTAAAGCCCCTGTGTGTAGTTTCCAAAACCCCAAAGCCTCTTTCTAAGAAGAGACAAGAGTTAACCAGGAAAGGAAGGGAGGTGATCTTGAGAGACCTCCCAAGTGAGACCAAGGGGAAACCTACAGTCTCAAAAGGGGAGATGGGCCCCAAGCCCACAACATCCAAAAGGAAAAAGTTCCTAAAGTGACCTCACCACCAGCTGAGGCTGAAATGGCGCAAGAAGAATTCCCATACGATCCATCTTCTGATGCGTCAGTTGGAGGGGGTACAAACATGTCTGGAAATCTGGATCCAAGAGACCACCCTGAGCTGCAACCTTTGCTTGCAAACGGTGGCCCCTCAAGGACAGATTTCAGTAGGGGACAGAGGACCCCTCTCTAAAAAGGTCAGTCTCAGCAGGCAGATTCCCAGGGTGAAGGGCAAGACCCTGGGAAGTATAGGCTATATAGGGAGGAGGACTCCTCTACAGTGAGCCTATGAAATCCATTCCATGGGACTTCAGGAGCCTGGTAGTACCCCAAGAATCGAGATCCAAATTCCTACAGATGGCACATGAAGTCCCCCTGGCTGGTCACTTACGTTTTAATAAGAACAAGGAGAGGATATCATTGTACTTCTACTGGCCCAAGATGGATGCAGAGATCGAGTAACACTGTGGGAGTTAACACACTTGCCAATTATCTGGTAAAAGCAGAGCCAATAATGTGGCACCTTTAGTGCCTCTCCCAGTAGTGAAAGTTCCTTTTGAGGGGTTAGGGATTGTTTGTTTATTTATAGGGAGCCAGAAAACCCTTGGGTAGCTGGGCGCGCAGAATAACAAGAATACTTAGAACTTGGTTACAGGTTACACATTACAGGTTGTTGGTATCATGTGTTATATACAGTAATTACAATATATACATTCTTTACATGCGAGGATAGAGGGTAACATATTATAAACAGAAAATACATTATGTACATTTTACATGAGAGTGGAGGGCATCAGAACACAATGCACATGGTCTCAGGTTTCAAAGGTCATTGCGTCGGAGCCAGGTGCGGGTATGGTGCCTGAAGCTGTTGTAAGGCTGGTCCCTTCTTAGTTCAACTGGTAGGGCGTTCCAGTACTGAGCTGTTTGCACAGGGAAGCTATTGCCTCCTGTTTTTATTAGCCAGAATCTTGGGGTTTGGAGGCAGAAAGAGTTAGCTGTTCTGGTTGGTCATGCAGAGGTTTTTCTTATTATTCTGTCACTGAGGTATGGGGGGCTGCATTGTTCAGGCCTTTGAATGTTAAGTGAGACAATTTTGAAGATGATCCTATCGCAAATTTTTAGTAAGTTGTAATTTCTACGCACATTCGAAATGTGCTCTCTGACTAGGAGGTTCAGGGCCGTTCTGAGCGCGTTATTTTGCAAGGTTTGAAGTTTATTGATAATGTATTGGTTAGCGCCTGCATACAGTGCATTGCAGTAATCCAATTTTGAGAGGATCAGTGCATTGGCTAGGATAATGCTGCTAGCTGGTGAGAGGAAGGGTCTGCATGCTTTAATGAGTTTACCAGGGTCTGCATGCTTTAATGAGTTTACCAGTATAGGCAGTGGATGAGGCCAGGGAGTTCACTTGTTTCCTTAGGGACAAAGTGGAATCCAAGTAGAAACCAAGGGTCTTCACCTCTTTGGCGACAGGGATTATATTGCCGTCGATATTGAAGGAGCTGTAGTTGGAATAGAGTTTTTTTAAGTTGTTAGGTGAGCCTAGAATAAGGATCTCCGTTTTTTCGTCATTTAGGCAGAGGCCATGGGTTGCCATCCATGCCTGAATGAGGGTGTACATTTTGTTTACTAAAGCTGTATCCGTAATGAAATTGCCCATCTGGGTGTCGTCTGCATAATTTGTGTAGGTGACACCCAGTCTGTCCAATTTGTCGAATAGACGTTTAGTAAAGATATTGTACATCGTTGGCGAGACACAGGAGCCCTGTGGGACTCCAAATATTGTCTGGATAGGGTCTGCAGAGTCTAAGGAGGAGAAGACTTGCATACTTCTATTGTCGAGAAAGGATTGAACTCAGGCTATAGCTGCAGTAGAGAAGTGGGCGGCTGTCGCTAGGTGTTTTAAGAGTACTGCGTGGTCCACTAGGTCAAAAGCCGCCGACAGATCAAGTAGGAGTAGCATAGCTGTGTTTCCTTTGTCCTTGAGCTCGTCGATTTGGGCTTTGAGATCTATAAGTGCGGTCTCCATGCGTGCGGTCTCCGTGCCGTGCTGAAGTCTGAAGCCCGATTGACGAGTGCAAAGGAGTTGGTTGGTCTCCAGGTATTTTTGGATTTGGAGATAGGCCACTCTGTCAATTATCTTCAGGAGGAAAGGGACAGTGGTGATGGGCCTATAGTTGGTGGGGATGAAGGGGTCTAGGGTTTGTTTTTTTTAGAAGGGGGAGAACCCAGGACTCTTAAGCTACTTGGGACTGTGCTAGATGAGAAGGAGGCGATGAGTTTGGTGACGAAGGGGGCTAGGTCTCTGGCAGCATTCTTAATTATCTGGGTCGGGCAGTAATCGCCTTTTCAATTGGAAGGTTTTAGTGAGGCAATGATTTTTTCAGTTTCATGAGTGGAAACTTTCGCGAATTTGAAAGGTGTTTCTCCAGCATGGGGTCTGGCATGGATTCACATGCTCATGAATATTCCCCGTCAGGCTGGGAATCCTCGGTAAAGAAAAATCAGTATCAGTTTCGTTTCTGATCTGTCTTTCGTAGTAGTAACCAATCACTGATTTCTGCGTCATACTGACCACAGCCAATGACTGCCCTCTACCTAAGCCCCCCCTCTGGCAGCCATCTTCAGATTTTTACCGCACGTTCAAGTGTTGGGAGTCCTCATGCTTAGCTCTCGAGCTTTTACTGCGTGTTTCGCGCTTTTTCGGGTGAATTTTCACATTTTTTCGGTTAATCGAGCCTCAAGCTCCACCGTTTCTACTCCCGTTAACAGCTACCCGTTGCGGGATTTTCCTACGCCCCTCAAGGGTGAAGATTTCGTCGAATCAACTTCTTGGAGGATTCCAGAAGATTCGCGGCCTACTTCGAGATGGCCCAGGATGCGAGTTCGTCACCCGGTCCCAAGCTGTTTCGCAGCTGCCCTGGATGTGGGCTGAAGAATGTGTTTAAAGGAAGACGAACATTTGCGATGCCTCTACTGTCTTCATGGGGACAAGACTCATGTAGAGAAGGACTGCCAGTTCTGCAAGAACTTGTCGGAGCGGACCATGAGGGACCGTCGATCCCGTCTCGCAAGCTGGTTGGAGAAGGGCTCGACAGGCGAGAAGAAGAAGAAAGGGTCCGAGCGGGCTTCTAAGTCCTGTGCGGGTGCCCCGGCGACGGGGGCCCAACACCAGGCCAAGCGCCGCGAGTCCGCTGGCTCCGGGAGCGCCGAAAGGTCGGGCTCTTCGGTCGCCAGGCAGGGCGCACCTTCCCCGGCACCGTCAACCACAAGCCAACGCTCCGGTCCGGGGGAAGAGGAAGTCCGAGACCCCGGGTAAGCTTCGGGAGAAGCCCCGTCCGATCTCGGAAGAGGGGGAGCGTCGCCTCGCCCCTCCCCGAAGGAGAGGGCCCGGGACGCACCTAAGGTGGTCAAGGCCCCTATTCAGCAGGCGAAGGCCTCTATCGAGGCTATCGCAGCGACTCTGGCCAAGCCAGCAGAGACACCACCAGCGCAGACCGCCTCCGGGACTAGAGTTTCCCTGCCGCCAAGGAGGGAATCCTCTTTTCAGCCCATCGTCGTGGCCGCCATGATGGAAGAAGCGAGGGGGGCACGGTGCCCTCCTCGAGCTCGGAGTCGGCCTCAGAGGAGGAACTGACCGAGGCTGTGAGGAACCTCGAAGTCCAATTCGAGAAGGTTCGATCCCGTCAGGAAGATCCTCTGGAGAAAACCGAGGAAGACGACGATGGTGAGGAAGAGCGGCCTTCCCTTCCGGCGCAGCCGGATCCTAGGCCTCAGGATGGCTCGGCGGCCATTTTGTCGGCCATCCAGTCCTTATGCTCTGAGATAAGGACGAGATTCCTACGGCCCAGGCCGGAGGACCCGCAACCTGGCCTGTCGGGAAGTCCTCAGAACAAACGACGGAGGACCCAACCCTCTCCTCCGCTCGCCCCCGTAAGGCCTGCAGTTCCCTCCTCACCCTCCCACAAGTCGGGAGATGACGGTGCGTTGGGCTCGACGACGGGTTCTGAGGGCGACGGAACGGGTCACCCGTCGCACAGGCCTCGCCGCCCGACGAGATTGGCTCATTCCACGCCATGATCGCCAGGGCGTCCGAATTGTTTCAGCTCTGCCCGCAGGAGCATAGAAAAGAAGGTTTCCTCTATCAGCGCCGGGAGGCCAAGAGGAACACGGTCATCGCGGTGCCCCTAATCGATGACATCTGGGAGGAGGGCCTGTTGGTTCTCAAGAAACCCTCCACGGCACCAGCCAAACGGGACCGGTATGAGAAGAAGTACCGGGTCCCCGAAACCGCTCCCCTGTGCCTCAGGGCCCAGCCAACGCCAGACTCGGTCGTCTCGGCGGCGGCGAAGACGAAAGCGGCGGGGTCAGGAGCCTCGACGTCGAATTCCCCGCCGGACGGCGAGGGAAAGAAGTTGGACGCCATAGGGCGGCGGGTCATTTCGTCGGCAGCGACGACGATCAAAGCGGCCAACGCCCTGGCGATCGTGGCCCGTTACGACAGGGAGCTCTGGTTTAAACTGGCCCCCATATTGGACTTCCTGACGGACGACAAGAGGTCCGAGGCCCTGGAAATACTGCAAGAGGGCGAGGTGGCGTCGGACAACAGTGGACAACAATCGTCCTACCGCCAGGCGGCACGCTCCTCGTCTCAGGAGGCCTACAGGGGTCGCGGCAATCAGGGAGCATCTCGCCGCCGTCGGCAAGGTGGCCAGGGTGGCAAGGCCACCACCTCCAAGCAGGACTGAACCGGCCGTGGTTTCGGGCCCCCACCGAAGCACCCCGGTGGGAGGCCGGCTGACGAACTTCGTCGGCGCGTGGAAGTCCATCTCAACCGACCATAGGGTGCTGGATACCCTGGCAAGGGGACACTATTGAATTCCTGAAGAAGTGCCCTCACGTTCCACCTGTGGCCTGGAAGGAGAATCACGTCCCGCAACTGCTGTTGGAAGTACGGGCGATGCTCAGGAACGGCGCCATCGAGCTTGTCCCGAAGAGGCTCCGGGGTATACTCAAGGTACTTCATCGTCAGGAAGAAGACAGGCGGCTGGCGCCCCATCCTGGACCTTCGTCGTCTGAACAAATACATCAGATCACAGAAGTTCAGGATGGTCACCCTCCAGCACGTACTGGGACAGCTGGAGGAAGGCGACTTTCTAGCGTCGTTGGACCTGGAGGATGCATACTTCCACGTTCCCATCCTCAAGTCACCGAAAGTTCCTCAGGTTCGTCGTCCAGGGACGCCACTACCAATTCAGAACACTGCCGTTCGGACTGAAGTCGGCCCCCAGGGTCTTTACCAAGTGCCTAGCACCAGTGACTGCGCGGCTGCGCCTGCAGGGATTCATGTCTACCCCTACCTGGACAACGGGCTCATCCGCTCAAGGACGAGGGAACTCGCCGTCGAACACACTGCGAGGACCGTCCAGCTACTCACAGACCTGGGATTCGCCATAAACTACCCAAAGTCCCACCTGCTGCTGTCGCAGGTGGCCCCGTTTCTGGGAGCGAAGCTCGATACAGTGAGGCGCCTGGCGGCCCCGTCGGAAGAACTGACAAACACCATTCTAAGCAAAGTCCAGCGCCTGCTTGCCACAGACGTGGCCAGGGTAAGGTCCATCAAGTCCCTCCTGGGGATGATGTCCTCTTGCATCTACCTGGTGCGCCTCTGCAGACTACGGATGCGCCCTCTTCAAGAATTTCTCGACGCCCGTTGGATGCAGGCGACGGGCACCTTCGAAGACAGGGTCCCCCTCAGCGAGGTGTTCCGGCGGGCGATTCAGTGGTGGGGCGTTCGAGCGCACCTCACGGCGGGCAAGGACTTTCAGACGCCGGCGTACCAGGAGACGGTGACGACGGACGCCTCCCTGGAAGGTTGGGGCGCCCACACCGGAGATCTCCACGCAAGAGGCCTCTGGCTCCTGGAGGAGAGGCTCCTGCACATCAACGTCCTGGAACTCCGAGCCGTGTTCTGGGCTCTCAAATCGTTCCTCCCGTCGCTCAAGGGCAAGGTGGTGCGGATCTTCACGGACAACACCACGACGATGTTTTACATACGGAAGCAGGGAGGCACCAGATCCCCAGCCCTATCCAGGAGGCACAGGATCTGTGGCACTGGGCGGTCGCCCAGGGGATGTTCCTGGTTCCCTTCCACCTGGCAGGAGAAAGCAACACCATCGCCGACTCGCTCAGCAGGGAGCTGCGCGCGTGTCACGAGTGGGAACTGCGCCAGGATCAGGTGGATCAACTCTTCCGACGATGGGGCAAACCCCAAATCGACCTGTTCGCAACAGCGACGAACTCGAAGTGCAAGAGGTTCGCCAGCAGGTTTCCCCAGCCGAGAAGCATGGGCGATGCGTTCTCGTTCCCCTGGGACGGCCTATACCTGTATGTGTTCCCTCCGTTGCCGTTTCGGCTCATCAGCCAGCTCAAGAGGTCCCGGTGCAGGATGATCCTCGTCGCACCGGCGTGGCAGAGGCAGATCTGGTTCCCGGACCTTCTGGACTTGTCAACGTCCCCTCCCATCAAGCTGTCGGTGGACGCGGACCTTCTCTCCAGAGAAGGAGGCGCCATCTTCCATCACGACCCGGCGTCGCTGAACCTGCAGGCTTGGCTCCTGCAGCGCTAGAGTTTGGAGGCTACGATATACCGGCCGATTGCAGAGAGGTTCTTGCAAAGGCCAGGGCGTCCTCGACTCTCAAATGCTACGGTCATAAGTGGAAGAGGTTCTCTATCTGGTGCCGAGCACAGAAGATCAACCCCCTACGGATTACGGCCCCTCAAGTGCTGCCGTACCTGCTATTGCTGGCAAAGGCTGGGCTGGCCCATGCCTCCATTAAGATAAATCTGGCGGCGATCTCCAGATATACCAGAACCACAGGACGGACGTACCTGTGGTCCCATCGACTGGTAAAAGAGTTTATGAAAGGACTGTTCCGGTCTTTCCCGCCGGTGAAGGCCCCGGCGTGGGAACTTAACGTGGTGCTGACTAGGCTCATGGGGCCCCCATTCGAGCCGATGCACTCCGCACCGATGAAGTTTGTGTCGTGGAAGACTGCGTTCCTGGTGGCCATTACCTCCGCACGACGAGCGGGAGAGATCCAGGCCCTTTCCTGCAAGGCACCGTACTTGACTTTCCATGCCTCGAGGGTGGTGCTTAGGACGCACCCCTCCTTTATGCCCAAGGTGCCGTCGGACTTCCATCTTAACGAGCCCTTGGTGTTACCTGTTTTCTTCCCGTCTCCTTCGTCGCCGGCCGAGAGCACTTTGCACTCGCTGGAAGTGGCTAGAGCGCTGAAGTTCTACGTGGACCGCACGAAGAGTTTCCGGAGGACATCACAGCTGTTTGTGAACTTTGGACCTGTGAATCAAGGGAAGGCTCTCTCGAAGTCTTCTATTTCCAGATGGCTCTCCGGCTGCATCATGCACTGTCACCGGTTGGCTAACCGACCGCTGCCAGGCCGTCCGAGAGCCCATTCGACCAGAGCGATCGCTGCTACTACGGCGTTCTTATCTGGTGTGCCACTGCTGGACATCTGCAGGGCTGCTGGGTGGAGGTCGACACACCTTCACGAGATTCTACTGCGTCGATCGGGATTCCAGGGATGAGTCCAGAGTCGGCCAAGCAGTGCTGCGCAACCTGTTCGCTTAAGGTGAGCCTGGTGAGGAGGTAAGAGATGCTTAATTTTGTATTGCTAATGATGAGCCTTTTGCCACCCCCCCGTGTTTGTGCATGTGTGTACTGCTATTTATTCTTATATTCATGAGCATGTGAATCCATGCCAGACCCCATGCTGGAGAAGGAACAAGTTACTTACCTGTAACTGTTGTTCTCCAGCATGGGTCTGGCATGGATTCACATGCAAACCCTCCCACCTACCCCTCTGCGGCTCTTCACTTGGTCAGACTGCCACTTCACGTGCTACCAAATCTGAAGATGGCTGCCAGAGGTGGGGCTTAGGTAGAGGGCAGTCATTGGCTGTGGTCAGTATGACGCAGATATCAGTGATTGGTTACTACTACGAAAGACAGATCAGAAACGAAACTGATACTGATTTTTCTTTACCGAGGATTCCCAGCCTGACGACGGGGAATATTCATGAGCATGTGAATCCATGCCAGACCCATGCTGGAGAACAACAGTTACAGGTAAGTAACTTGTTCCTTAGCTAGGTTTGGGCGTACTGGGCGATTCGCTGAGAGGGAGCGAGGCTTTTTTAATAGTAATTTTAGATTTTAATGTTTTCACTTTATTTGCGAGGGCATTTTGGATATTGGTACACCATTGCTTGTCTTTGGGTACGTTATCGGGTGGTGGTATGGGAGATTCACGTTCTCGCAGGATTGGAAATAATTCCTTTGTATTGGAGCATGCGTTGGAGATCCTATTGTTATAGACGTCTTTTTTAGCTTGGACGATTGCTTTCTTGTAGTTAGTAGCGCATAGTTTGAGTTTGTTTTCAGCTGTGGGGGTGTGTCGCCATACAGTTTCAAGTTTCCTTTTTTCCAATCTCAGTTCTTTTAGGTGGGGGGTGAACCAAGTATTGAGGTGGGATTGTGGTTTACTTTTACAGTTCTTCAGTGGGGCAACGGTTATGGCCATGGTGTCGTATATTTTGACCATGGTATCTGGGTCAAAATCTGTTGGCAGGGCATTGATGGTTGGGAGGAGAAGGGGTAAGATATTGTCAGGTGTGAAGTTTTTTCTGGATCTAGTGGGAACCGATGGTGCCATTATTTTTTCCAATTCTGAGCATCTTGTTGAAGGTCAAGTAGAAATTAATGAGGAAGTGGTCAGTCCACGGCTGGGGTGTCATTTTGGTGATAGTAGTAGGGCAGTTGGAAGTGGCTACCCAGTCTAATATTATCCCTTTGTCGTAGGTGGGGGTGAGAACTTTTTGGATGAATGTGTGTCCCTCAAGCATGGTGGCAATAACTTGCGCTTGTTTGTCATCTGGGTCGTTAAGACCTAGGTTAAGATCACCAAGGATCATTGTCTGGGATGACTTTTTTGTGTTTCTCGCTAAAAAGCTGGGTAATTCCTCTTCAAATAGGCCTAAAGGCCCTGGTGGCCTGTAAATGAGATAGTTAGGGTTTGGCATGGGGATATCAGTAATTTAGCGGTCAGGAGTTCGCAGGATTTTAGGGTGGGCGGTGGTGTTAATCTTACATTCAGGTTGGATTTGGAGAGGATGGCTAAGCCACCACCTCTGGCGTTCTGGCGGTCTAGTCTTAGTAGTTGGTACTCCTTGGGTATTGCTAGGGAAGAGGGCTGGACCTGCTGCGTCATGTAGCCAGGTTTCTGTGACTGCTAGGAGGTCGAGGTAATCTAATGTAAGGAGTTCGGCCATTTCAGTGGCGTGGGCCACGACTGATCTAGCATTGATCAGTGCTCCTGTTATGGAAGTTGTTTTGGGAAGACAGTTCGTGTCAGAGGTAACCAGGATGGGTTCTTTCGTTATGGTGCAAGCAGGTAATTGTGGGTTAGGATGCAATAAGTTCCTAGTCTGGTTTTTGGGAATGGTGCGACGGTTCAAATAGGCGTTGCTAGGTACCTGCGGTTCGTAGTGGGTGGAAAGTCTAGCACGAAGCCTAGAGTTTCTATGGAGTAGGGCAGGGTACATGTTTAAATTGGTCCATAGTTACCAGTATTAATTGTACTAGCAGTGGGGTGTAGGTTGATAGAGTCGTGCTAAAATGCATTCTGCTGACGAAGAGGATGTTATACCATATACTGTGACGTATAGATGGGTAGGCTGAGAACACAGGATCCCAGGGGTGGCACAGTAGGAGTTGGTAGCGGTAGGGCTTTTGGTGGGCACAGTGCACAATAAATTAGATGTTCACCTGGTATTGAAGGCAGTTCAGATAGCAATGTACTAATGGGCTGAGTGCGACCATCAATTGACATGGTTGGCCCCATAGACCCTCCAATTTATTCAGGCAACCAATTTATATTGGTTGTAGTGGACCATGCCACTAGATAGATACCCTGAAGCCAGGGTGTAAAACTCCTCCCCAACTTCCTGCCTGCCGTGAAACTCTGGAGCCTAGGCGGGGATACCTTCTGGTTCCTGCCAAAGGCAAAACACACATACAGATCTCCCCCTCCCAGAATGGTAGAATAAGGGCTAACAAGGAACAACCACACTAGTAATGGCGAGAAAATAAGGGATGCTCCAAGTTGGTACTTGGGAGCCCTTATTGTGCATCACTGAGGCTATGGGCATAGCCTGTGATATAAAAAATACACATTAGTTGGTAGAACACATCCACTGCCACCAGCCATAACTAGGCGATGGTCTATGTAACTAAAAAGTCACAAGAGCAGAGAGAAGCGGGGAACTAAGTATCACTTTGGCACACTACTGAAGGTGGGGTGTGCCAATCTCTCAGTCTATAGAGTCTTGGGAGAGACACCAAGCATCTCTCAATCCTTAAGAAGAGCAAGTTACTCTCTTACCTGGTAACGTTCTTTCGATGACGTATTCCAAATCTATGACAGGTAACGTCCACAGCTGTGCTGCTTCGGAAAATTTTCGGCGTCTGCGTCCTGCGTCGATGACATCGATGCGCCGTCCCCGAGGACCACCTCCGACGGCCGACGTCACCATATGTGATAAGTAGGACACACGACGCCCGTAGCCTCAGTTGTAGTTTTTTCCCCCCAGAACGTGTGACACCAGTTTTCTGCCAGTCAGACACACAAGGCCTTGCGGACTGCAAGCTGCAATCGCATAAGAAATTCTGCAGCGGGGAAGGAAGGGAGGGAGCGATATGGAATATGTCGTCGGACCATCCCATCGAAAGAACGTTACCAGGTAAGAGAGTAACTTGTTCTTCCAGGGGATTGGGTCCTCCGACATAGTCCATATCTATGACAGACTCCCAAATCAGTACCAAGCAAGGAGGTGGGAAAAGAATTTAGAACACAAATTTAGCATGCCCAATCAAATTGCGGAATAAAGGACTGCCTTGCCAAAGGCCAGATCCTCCCCTCGGATGGAATCGAGGGAGTAGTGACGAGCAAAAGTATGTACCGAAGCCCAGGTGGCTGCGTCACAGCTTGTCCCAAACGCTTTCCAGCGCAACCAATGAAAAGTTGATCGTCCACTCTGGACCCGGGACATGCACGAAATATAAAAGCTCAACGCTCTCCTAGGATCAAGCCTATGAAGCCTCTCCTCTTCCTTACCAGGATGTGGAGTAGGATATAACGCCGGAAGAACAACCTTCTGGCTCAAATGAAATTCCGAAACCACCTTCGGAAGAAAGGAAGGACGAACTCGAAGGACAACCCAGTCCTTATGAAACACAGTGAAGGGTGGCTTAACTGAAAGTGCCTGTAACTCACTCAATCTGCGAGCGGAAGTAACCGCAATCAAAAACACAGTTTTCAGAGTTAACACTCTCAAAGGGCAAGAATGCAAAGGCTCAAACGGAGCACCCATAAGAAACTTAAGAACAAGGTTCAAATCCCAACCGGGCACCAGAAAAGGTGATGGAGGGAACATATTAGTAAGCCCTTTCAAAAACTGAGAAATTAAAGGAATCTTAAAATAGGAACATTCTTCAGACGAGCGCTTAAATATGGACAGCGCCACCAGGTAACCTTTAACGGTCCCCACTTGCAAGCCCTTGTGGGCCAAGGAAAGCAAAAAAGACAGAACCACCGGAATGTCACACGCAAAAGGATCCACATTCTTAACTCTGCACCAGTCGCAGAACTTCCGGCAACGGTACAGAGACTTAGTTGCCGGCCGCCTGGCCGAGAGCAACACTGCCATCACGTCTTCAGGGTGGTCCCAATCCTTATACCTCAACCTTTCAGAAGCCAAGCGTGAAGGTTGAGGGATCCGACCTCTGGATGGAGAACCTGACCCCCCCCCCCTCCTGTGAGAGTAGATCGTCTCGGTAGGGAAGACGACGTGGAGGGCAGATGGACAAGTCAAGACGGTCCGGGTACCACGTCCTCCGGGCCCACACCGGAGCAATGAGGATCATCCGGGAACCGAACCTCCATAACCTCCTGGAGGAACCGCATACAGCAGTGGGAATGACCACTCCACCACGAATGCGTCTCCTAAGGGTCCTTTTGGAGGGAATTCCCACGAGCAGAACCTTTCGCACTTCCGGTTGACACTGGAGGCGAAGAGATCCACTTGAGGGGTCCCCCAAAGGGTGAAGATCTCCAGGAGAATCTCCTGAGCCAGCTCCCACTCATGAGGGATCGTGCTCTGCCTGCTCAGAGCGTCCGCCGTCTTGTTGTCTTCTCCGGCCAGATCAACTCCCCCTCCCCCTTTTTGTTGAGGTAGTGCATGGCCACCGTGTTGTCCATTAGAATCAGGACACTCTTTCCTCGCACAGTCGGCAGAAAAGCCTTCACGGCTAGCCTGACGGCCCTCAGCTCCAACAGATTGATATGGAGTCTGAACTCCGATGGAGACCAACGACCGATGACTGTCAACTCGTTGGCATGAGCTTCCCATCCCGGGATGCATCCGTCGCGATCGTCACCTCCGGCCAGGGCAGCCAAAATGGGGCCCCCCTTCATCAGATTGCCTTCGACGGCCCACCACAGAAGGTCCTGGGGGACTGAGGGCAGCACCTGAACAGGGTCCGACATCCTGCCGGAGGACTAAGGCCACTGGAGCTTGAGTGCCCATTGCAAAGATCTCATCCGCAACCTGGCCTCTGGCACCAGAAGAATGCAGGATGCCATGAGGCCGAGCAGTCTCAAGAACTCGGACGCTGGGAGAGTCTGGGCAAGTTGAAACTTGTGCACCATCTGCTGAATGTGAAGAGCCCTCACCTGGGGAGGAAAACGCAGCCCCAGGGATGTGTCGAGCACTGCTCCGATGTACTGGAGCCGCTGTGTTGGCATCAAATGGGACTTCTTTAAATTGAGGTAGAAGCCCAGCTTGTGAAGGGAGTGGCAGGTGACGGACAGATGATCCAGGACTTGCTCGGGAGAGCTCCCCCTGATCAACCAATCGTCCAGGTAGGGATAGACGTGAATCCCCCCCTTTCCTAAGATGCACTGCCACCACCACCATGAGCTTGGTGAAAACCCTCGGGGCGGAGGTCAATCCGAACGGCAGGACCCGAAACTGAAAGTGCAAGTCGCCAACTGCGAACCTTTGGTACTTCTTGTGCTTGGGATGGATGGGCACATGGAAGTAAGCGTCCTTGAGGTTGAGAGACCAACCAGTCCTAAAGTTGAAGGGCCTGGAGGACTTGAGTGAGAGTAACCATCTTGAACTTGTCCTTCCTGAGGAGTTTGTTCAAACCGTGCAAGTCCATGATGGGTCTCAATCCCCAGTCTTTCTTCGAAATCAAAAAATAAGGGTAATACCATCCCTTGTTCCTCTCCGCTACAGGCACCAGTTCTATGGCGCCTTTCTCCAGCAGGGCTTGAATTTCCTGCGCAAGGAGCGGATCCGGACTCTTCAGAGAGGTTCCCAGGTGGATTGTCGTGAGACCTCTGCCGAAAGAGAAGACGGTAACCGTGGGTTATGATCTCCAGAACCCACACATCTGAAGTAATGGCACGCCACTCTACAACATGCTGCGCCAGCCTTCCCCCATCCGGCGAACCATGGGACCTGGCCTCATGACTGAGTGGTAGCGGCTGCGGCGTTGAATGAGGGCAAAGAGGCAACTGCTCGAGCGGCCTTGGCACCTCGAATACCCAGTTTTCCACCTCTGGCACTCTTACAGTGGCCTCTTTGACAGCTCCTCTCGCTTTACTGAAGGACGAGTAATACCGAAAGGAACCTCCCCTTCATTGTTGTCCCCTAGGACGAAAAGGCGGAGGTTGTCAAACTGCAGCGCTCAACGACTTTGCTGCAGCTTTGGAGGTCTGCAACCTCTCAAGGCTCTCGCCAGCCTTGCTGCCAAAAAGATGTTCACCGTCAAAGGGCATGTTGAGGAGCCGAGACTGCACATCAGGAGCGAACACAGACTTCCGCAACCATGCAAACCTTTGTATTACGGTGCCCGCTGCCATGGACCGGCTGACACAATCTACCATGTCCAAACCCGACTGAACGGCCTCACACATGGCATCCTTGCCATCCTGAACCATAGCAAGGAAACCATCCCGTTCGTCCCCTTCGGGAATATGTTCAGCTGCTAATGCACCACAGCTCCACAGAGTGTGTGTGAAACGAGACAAGGCACATACGGAGTTGGCTGCCTGAAGCACCATACCCCCAGAAGAAAACACTTTCTTTGCCCAGCCATCAAAAAGTTTGTCGTCCCTATCCGGAGGGATGGTAGGGTACGACGCCTGCTTTGCCGGGGCCGTAGCCGCCTGCACCACCAAACTCTCCGGAGTGGGGTGCCTGGACAAGTAGCAGGGGTCGCTACTGGCTGGACGGTATTTTCGCGACAAAGACTTGCCCACTGCCGGGAGACTCTCCGGAGCAGTCCAAGCCGCCACCCTTCTCTGCAGAGCCATATGAAACGGCAGTACCGGGTCAGTGGTGGGACCAAGATCAAGGATGTCCGTGAGATCATCCTGAAGTAACTCCCCTGGGGGAGCAGACCATCCCAAGTACTAGGTGACCCGAGACATAAGGCGCCGGTACGAAGAATCGGCATGAGTGCCAGGCTCCGGCCTACAAAACTCCACCTCCGGAGAGGTGTCCAGTCCACTGGCATCATGCAGGGACTGCCTCAGGTCATCAAACTGGCTATGTCCCGAGAGAAGCTCATCTGGCACCGTAACCGGAACCAAGCCTTCATCAGAGCCTTCATCACCCTCTGAAATGTACTCCAGGCGGTGAGAGGAAGACACCTGGGGACCAAAGCTATGCCGGACCTTAGCCAGAGCCTTTCTAGGGGATAACCCCGTACCACGGGGCCCCTCCGACACCACCGCCTCGAAAGGTGTTGAGGGCGCCGAACGAGTCGGCGCTGAGAGAATCGGCGTTCGACATTGAGTGAATCGGCGTCGACGTCAGCTGCAGTGCCGCCAGCATCGACGGCGTCGACACAGGCCTCGAAGCCGGAGCGTGTCTCTCGACGACCTAGGCGCCGACACCGTCGACGACCCCCTCGGAGGCAGAGCCTCGAGAGAGATCGTCGACGACCTCGGCGCCACAGGCGTCGACATCTTCCTCGAAGACGGCACAGGATCACGCGGTCTCGAGCGTGTCGAGGACCGGGACCTGGAACGGGCATGGCGAGAACAGCTACCCTTGTCCGGGCGGGTCCTCTCCAGCGAGCTGTGCCGACCACCCAAGCCCGAAGGCGTACGGTTGGTGTCTCGACCAGTGCCGACCGACCCCACTCGGAGGCACGGACGGACCGGTGCCCTGCGATTCAAGAATCGCCAACATTTTCTTCCCAAAGGAAGCCCATTCCTCCGGTGTCGCTTGCATGGTCGGATAAGCGACCCTCCGACGGGCGGAGCCCTTTGAATAGGACGGGAAGGCAACCGATGCCGGCACTTCCGGGAATGTCTCTAAGAGGCAGAGGAGTGGCGAGACCGACTCCTGGAAGGAGACCCACTGGACTTCCGACGATGACGCAGAGAGATGCCTCTCGAGTCATCCGTCGAAAGCCCCATAGTCCTCGACTTCCGGGGCTTAGACACCCGCCCTACCGACAACAACTTCTTGCGCTCCCGCAAGGCCTTGGCCGTGAGCGACTGGCAGTCGACAGTCGTCCGTATCGTGGGCCTCCCCGAGGCACCAGAGGCAGGCGTTGTTCGAGTCCGTGACCAACATCTTGGACCCACAGTCCCCGCATTTGTTGAAGCCAGGATTCGGGGTGGAAGACTAGGTAGACATCGTTTCACGAACAGGTTTTCACAAAACCCGAACAGGTTCAAAGGAACCGAGAAGAATACAACAAACTCCAAAGAGTCAAGGAGTACCGAGATTCATGAAGCGAAAACGTTCGCGGAAAAAACGGAACTGAGGCTAAGGGCGTCTTGCGTCCTACCTATCACATCGGGTGACGTCGGCCGTCGGAGGAGGTCCTCGGGGACGTCATCGATGCAGGACGCAGAAAATTTTCCGAAGCAGCACAGCTCTGGGCATTACCGGTCATAGATATGGAATACGTCGGAGGATATAGAAAAATAATAAAGGAGGATGCTAAAGGGCCCTCAGCAACACTGCCCATAAGGAGCTGTGTGCTGCAGTAGTAAAACACAGATGCCTTTAAGAGCTATAGGGCAGAAAGACTACATAGTACAGGTAGAATACAAAGAAAAGAGTTCCAATAGCCAGAGCCCACAAGAATGAATAAGAGGAAAATGGCTCCACTCATTCAGGATTGTAAGAAAATGGTCCAGAAGTCCCGCAAAAGGTGCTGGGGGTCTCACTAGGAGAGGGGATGAAGCACAATAATTATAAATATCCCTAACAAAGGGGATACTAGGTAACCCCTCAGCACTTCACATAGGGTGGTGTGTAAAAGAGGGATAAAAAATATTCTTGTAACCTTGAGAACAGTAGTTCTTAAGTAAAATAAAATAATGTAAAAAGGAGAGCCCAAATGGCTCCCAGCAACACTGAACAAAGGGTGCTGTGTGCTGCAAACGTGAAACACAGATGCCTTTAAAAAAAAGTGAGGAAAGCATAACTCCATAAAATAAAGTAAAAACACAATTAACAGGTTTCCCATGGTCAGAGCAAAAAGAATTCATGAGGGGAGGGAAAGAAACCCCTCATTCAGTATAACAAGAAAAATGTCCAGAGGTCCAGAAAGAAAAAAGCACAGGGGGTCTCACAGGTAGATGGGATTTGGCATAATAATGATAAATCTCCCGAACAATAAGGGTTTGTGGAAATGCCCATCCTTCATGTTGAAGTACATCAGGAAATACCCTCCGGTCAGTTGGCGAAGGATCTTTTGCATGATGAGCAAGGATTTGCTGACCTTTTCCCTACCACAGCAGATACCACCACATCAGAACTAGGCTGTATGCAAAGGCATTGGGGGCACTATCCATTGTCCAACTTATTTTTTTAATTCAAAACTGTTCTTTTTTTGACAGAGCAGTAAAGGTGTTTTGTGGTAACAAGCCCATCTTCCCAGATGTCCTCATGGTTTGGGCTACGCACTACAGTCTTCCAGGCCTTTTCCCTCTGATCAAGGATCCCTTCCTTCCTTCCTTCCTTTGTTTGTTCAGTGAGATAAAACTTTTGGCAACCTCAAGTCTTGGTGCAGTGGAAAGCGCCAATTTCATGAGGAGTCCCTTGGTGGGAGCTCTTCCAGTTCACCATCCACTGTAGAGGCTGCATCTGGGTGTAGAGTCTCATTTCAATCAGTGTCCGAGGAGATATCAAGAGCTCTTCTAGGGGAGGGGGATGTGGATGGCGGTGCAGAGGCCAAGGCTGGGTTGGCCAAACAGGCTCTGGGTCCAGAGGTAGAGTAACAGCAGGCATCCTCCTTTGGAGTTCTGACACATGAGTTTGGACAAAATGTACACCTCAGGTCGTGTCTGCAAAGGGCCTGGTCGGTCCACTGAAAGCAGCGCTGGTGTATGAAGCACTGGCAAAGGTAGGGGCTGTGCTAGAGGCAGACTAGAAAACTAGACTAGAAAACTCCTCTTACTCGGAAAACAATATCTGAGCCCTCAAAGTCGGTGTCAATAGTACGCTCCAAGATGTCCTAAGGAGGAATGTTGGAAGGCACCGACAAGCTGGGTGTGGCAGAAGTCTGAAGAATGAAGTGAAGCTGTTTGGGCAACTCGAGATGATTAGGTGCTGGATTTGGACATGCTGATGCAGAGTGTGAGGACGGCGTCGCGGACGAAGTCGTTGAGGAAGCAGTCGACGGGATGAAAGGCAAAGGCTTGGATACGATAAGTCGAGACTGGACGAAGTCATCAACTGAGGAGGCTTGGAATGTATCATGGTAGTCGACGAGGATGTAGTCAGTGGTTTAAGCTGCACAGAAGACTGTCTTCGTCAACCGGGTTGTGGACGGCTTAGTAGTGGTATGGCCCAAGGATGCGCTCGTCATTGAGGGCTCCGTAGATGGTGGCAGACAGTTTGTGGTCATTGTGGTGGACTGCGCAAAGGTTTTTTTAGGCCCAGTAGGCGTATCAGAGCCTGCCAAAGTACGGGTGGAATCTGCCTTCACCCTTAACCCCACAGGAACTTTCCCTGTGGGATCTGAACTTCTTGGAATAGGGAGCACATTCTCTGGGACGGCTAGGATACAAAGAGGCACAGCTCTTCACAGAAGCAGAGTCAGAGGCCACGACAACTTCATTCAGCCAAGCCCAATTGTCCTCTGTCTGTCCTTGAGAATTTTGTTACAAATAGACCGGTACAGGGAGCAGGAATAACTTGTAGATGGAACAAGTCTTGAGAAGGCTCTTCTTGGCCTTTTAATCCGTCCTGGTGAGGAGTAGAAAGTACACTAGGTTCAACCCTAGAGGAACCCAGTTGAACTTATGTCCCCAGCAGAGAAGCACCAAGTGGGTGCAAGAACTTCAAAACCCCTGAAAAATAAAGTACCTATCGGAAGCTTTCAAGTGATGAAAGTAAAGCGGAATTATGAACATTCTTCAAGAGAACTTTAAGCTGGACTCCCAACACTGAACGTGCAGTAAAGAATCTGAATAGGACCTCTAGGAGTGGGGCTAAATGAGGCAGTGCCCATCTGTTGCAGGGTAAATGACTCAATAGAACCAAGAAAACTAAAGTGAATGCAGTTTCTGGCTTCTTTAAAAATGCTTTATGTTACAGATGAATCCCAGTCAGACGACAGGGAATAAATAGTCAAACGGCATGTGTATCTATGAAAGATCCCTTTTCTCCAGCATTGACTATATTTTCTAAAAGACAGACAAAAGCGCTTCTAGTTTTGAAAGACCGCAAAATAAAATTCTCTCAATTCAGTAGGGTCTAGTTTTGGCCACACATCATATCACAAACGTCAAATACACAGAAACGTTGGGTCAACTTTGGGCAAATCGCTCACCTTGTCAGGCACGCTGTCCATTACCAGGTCTCCATACATGTTCATGACCTGAGGAGAGAGCAGATTTCTTGGTTAGTATAAACATAACAGGGAGCCCATTGTCTGTACGTCATGGTCTTTTGGTACAGCACAAACCTAATTCTACAGAGAAGGAATAGAATTCAAAATCAACAAACCTGATGATTATGAAAGAAATGTATGGCAACTATGCGATTTCTAATTGAATTATAGCCATGTCTGTGTGCAAGTGTTGATAAAGATGTATGTATTTTGGTTAGTTCCAGTTAGTCTTTGAAGCATAGAATGGCCTGAAGTGAAGTTCTCTGGTGTGGACATAAACCAACAGCCCACATCTCTGACCAGCAGTGTCCAACTAGAAAGTGTTATATATGTTAGGCCAGTTTTTCTTTAGTCCAACTAAGGGCTTCATAAAACAATACATCTGAGGCAGTACATAATCCCCACTCTTATTATAAAGCTGTACCACCTGAGAATGTGGGATCATGGACAGAGCAGCCAGGCTTATCTTAGGAGGCAGAGGGGGCTGTTGCTTTGCTACAGAGAATTTGTAGCATACAGATGGTCCAAAGAAACACTGAAATACTATGAATTGTAAAGATAAAGGGTTTATTTAAATACAGGTAGACCAAGATAAATATCGGGTAAGTAAGTACTACATCATAAAAAAAGAAAATCATAAAAACCAACACAACAGCTATGGTATGCAAACCAAGGTACCTCCAGTAAAGGCCGACAGGTAAGGCAGTTGGTTACCTGTCTGGCCCTACAATACCATCTGCAGAGGGATAGCACCTTGCCCCGATGTCCGCTATCATGCTACCATGAGCTTTGACAAAGGTTTGCCCACGGACTCTCCAGTCACCCCTGCGTTGCCTCGTGTCTCTTCTAAGATGGCCACCACTGCCCTCACTCTAGCATTGAGCTCGATTCCTTGGGTAGATGGGCCCCCGTCATACGTTCTGTACCGATCCTGCCTCTGTGGTGGTTGAAGCCTGTGATTGGCTGGCACTAGCTCATATTATGGACACGCTCAAGAATAAACACCTTCAAGCATGAACTAGAACCGCAGATGCCCCTACTCCTGACCTGAGGGATCTCTTGCAACCGACGATGCCCAATCCAGAGCCCTTCTAGGCTGACAAACAGCCAGCTCTCCCTACAGCAACCTCTACCTTCAGGGGGAGACAATGCGCCCTCACCCATCGGCCCAAGCAAACTCGTAACAAGCACTTAAACAAAACTGCATTGAATGCCCTTACCAGCAGCCCATCACAACATTCAAAAACAAAATGTAAAAACGATAGCGCAAATGCCTGCATCTAATTACATAACGCAACCATCCAAATATATAGCCCCAGTGCACTTGCCTGCATCTAAATGCAAAAGACCAACAACTCTGATTTTCTCATTAAATGGAGCAATAATCAATGCAAAATCAGTACTTGCACAAGCGCTGGATATCGCAGATCTCATTACCACCCACAATCTTGATGTCCTGGCAATATCCAAGACCTAGCTGCAACCAGCAGCAGGCCCTGCCTTAACACTAGCTGTCCCACCCAGTTATACAATCGTCAGGAAAGAGAACCTACGCCAAAGGATTGCTAGAAACTCCTTAGCCATCAGAGAGCTGAATACTGTCACTCTGACATCAGCAGAACTACTCTCCATTAAAGTCACCCTTTCCTACACAACTAATCTAGTTTTCCATTTAGTCTATAAAGCTCCAGGCCCAATATCTACGTTTACAAAAGACATCCTCCACATCATCTCGTCCAACTCTAAACCCTCCTCAAAATCTATTCTTTTGGGGGACCTGAACCTTGGCATCAACAACCCAAATGATACCAATGCTCAATCTCTTTCGAATGCTTTAACAGCACTCGGCTTTACCCAAATCATCAACTCCACTCACTCCAAGGGTCAGATACTGGACTGGCTCGCTGAATCAAATTGCCACAGCTCTATAATATCGAACTATTCCTGCCCTTGGTCAGACCACAACATGATCATATTCACACTACCCATACCTAAAACCTCCACTACCACCAATGACCTTAAGTTTTCTACCCATCACGAAACTCCAGAAACATCATGGCACAAAGCCTCCACTGCTAAACGAGATCATCCTCCAGCAACCCAGCCGCGTTGGTTGAAATCTGCAACTCTACCATGGCAAAGGCTATTAGTACTGTGGCACCGCCTATTCAATGAAAAGCCAAAACTCCCTCTCAATATAACTACTCCTGGTTCGCTCCAGACCTTAAGGCATTACGTTTGAAAAAAGGGGAAGCTGAAACCACCTGGAAGAACTCACCCTCTGACACAAACAAAACTCATTTCTTAACAACGGCAAAGACCTATAAAAATGCCCCCCGCCTTGCAAAGAAACGCTGCCTACAACCTAAGGGATCTCAAATTCTAGCTCTAGCTCGCGGGAACTCTTTGCAAACTAGAAACACCAACACCCCCTAAAAACAGCTGAAACAAAGATAGCACATGGTGCGTCAATATTCAAAACGCATTGCTTGACAAACTCACCTCCCTACAGAAAAAGATTTTACTAAAAAGGAAGACCCTGACCTCCTTGGCCAGAACAGACCCACCTCAACCTGCTCCACAGGAGTTCCATATCAAGCCCGTCTCAGAATCTGAAACCTTGACCATTATCAAAAGGCCTTAAACCCTCCAGATGCAAGGGAGACCTCTGCTCAGCTACGGTGATTAAAGACTGTGCCCCAGTGCTGGCCCCCTTCATCACCTCATTGATCAATGCATCTTCGCCTTCTGCGCAGTCCCCACCAACCTCAAGGAATGGCTGGGTACTCCCATTGCTAAAAATAAATCCCTAGACCCAGATATCCCTACCAACTAACGCCCAATCACCACCATCCCGTTTCTACTTAAAATACTTGACAGAGCGCCTTATATCCAAATCCTTCCTAGAAACCAATAGACTCTTGGGCGTAAGTTAATCAGGGTTCAGACCAGGCCACGGTACAGAATCCGCAATGCCGAATCTATAAAGCCTGTTGGAGCATGCCAAAGATTCTGGCAAAGTAACCCTCCTACTACTATTGGACTGGTCAGCAGCCTTTGACCTCGTAGATCACAATATACTCTGTCAGCATCTCACTTCAGCGGCGTACTTCTCAGAACAAGCCTTTGCCTCGATATCCTCTTTCCTGTCAAACAGATCATATAGAATCTTCTCAGACCTAGTCTCAGCGTCACCCACCCTGATCTCGTGCGGTGTCCCCCAAGGCTCCTGTGTCTCACTTACATTATATAATAATATCATGAAACCTCCATTTGAAATTCTAGATAACCCAGGGATCTCAGACACAAACTATGCGTACGACACGCAAAAATAGTAATTCCTATCACAGGGAACTTCCCCACTGACACCATTACCCTGAACTCCACCTCACGATCCAAGCCTGGATGGCGTCCAACATCCTTTGCCTCAACTATGAAAAAAAAAGAAATCCACCATACAGGTTTCCAGACTACTCTCAACAAACCTGACCCTAACTACAAGGCCTTCACCATTGACAGAATTTCTATCACTGTATCCAGTGTGCACAGGCAGGTCAATGTCATTGCCTCATTCGCGGCATACACCACAAAATGTAACCATGCCTGCAGGCCATTTCCATCTCCAGACAGTTGCCTCACGATTGCAAGGGAGGTCATATGGTTAAGACTGGATTATTGTAATGCCCCATTTGCAGGCACGTCTGTCCGAAATCTCAACAAAGTACAGATCATTCAAAATAATGCTCTTTGCACTATTTCTAGTAGCCTCTCTTACTCCTGTAGTTTCAGCACCATCTAAAAGCTGATTCTTGCCGTTTTAAACCTGCTCATTGATAATCCAGGCCTACCTATTGCCGACACCTGTCAATGCTACTTCCAGACAATTACCAACATCTTCTTTTCTGTCTCCTCCCCTGACCTAAGGACTCCACACCTGTCCTCACTCTCCCCTTTCTCTTCACCCATTAATGGTGGTACTAGATGGGAAGTACTTTTGGCCTACTTTTCATCCTCTAGGTGCCTCATTAATGTCTCACAGCCCAAGGTTCTCAACCCACTTGCCCTCTCTCATTAATGTCCTCCCTTCTCCTGCTACTCATCCTTCCTCCTCCACCGACGGGAGTACCACGCCCTCCCCAGAAGACTTTCAAAGGTGGTAATCGGCTTCACTTAGCTACTACGAAAGCTTGTTCCGCTGTCAAACACTCCTCTGATATCGGTCGCCTTCTTGAAGACTTTCGCCACTACCGAGACACGATTCAATGCCAGCTCCGCCACTGCTCTTGACACTCTCCTTCCTGAGGGCTACCAAACTCAGGCCAATCCGGCCAGGAGGTGGAGTGGCCCTGATTTTTCCTTGAGTGGGTCCCTGCTAAAATCTCATCTACTCAATCCTACTCCTCGTTTGAATACCTTGTCTGTAGGCTCAGGATCTCTCCCAGACACCCTTGCTACCATCTACAGGCCCACCGGACCCATCCCCCTCTTCCTTTCTGAATGGGCTAACCTCACTTCGCCCCTCCTGATCACCTCTTCCAAACTCCTCCTCAGTGACTCAACTTTCACCTCATCTCTCCCCACTACCACCTCACTGTTCCTTGACCCGTGTTACTCCCTTTCTATCACTATTCTTCCTTCCGGTCCGACCGACTCAGCCGGACACTCTGGATACCATCATCTCCAGAGACATCCCTATCTCTAACCCAGTCACCACACCCCTCTCCTTGGCTGACCAATCTCTCTTCTCCTTCCACTTGGTTTCTCTCTAACTGAACCCAGTAGCACTACCAGCCTCCTTCGCCATCATTCAACCGATGAAGCGTGTGCCAGTCACAGCTTGTGCCTTCACTTTCATCCCCCCCTTCCACTCTTGCATCTGACTCTCACTCCGACTGTCCTTACTAACCTTCACTTCTCCATCTCCAACACCCTCTCCATCTCCAACACCCTTGATATCCTTGTCCCCGTCATGAAGATCCGCCTGAAGCCTGCCTCCAAGTCGAATATCTGGTATGACTCTGATCTAGGATCCCTGAAATGTAAATGCAGAGTTGCTGAACGGAAGTGGCAGACCTCTGGTTCATCTTCCGACATACAGGCCAGTTGCCTATGCCAGAGGCATTATCGCTCATCTATGAGCTTCAAAAAGAGGGTCCGCATCTAAGCCTGCATCTCTGGAGCCACTAACAATATGGCAGATCTTCAAGGAACTCGCCAATCCCACTGCAGTTTCCACCTCTCTTCTTCCTTCCCAGGCTCTCTGCACCGCTTTGGCCTTCCATTTCACATCTAAAACTCAGGTCATCCTGTACTCACTCTCCGCCACTAACCACCTCCACCCGCTCTCATGGCTCCCTTGGCTACACTCCAGGGCCCACACTTTCCTCCCTCCTGCCCATAGTATCCAATGAGGTCTCTAAAGTTGCCCGCTCTATGAGGTTCTCATCCAAACAGGTGCTCCCCTGTTTCTCTAGAACTATTCAAGACAACATCTCTCTCACCCCTGCTCTTGTAGATTTCTGTAACCATTCCTTCGCCACTGGCTACTTCCCTCTATCCCTCAAGCACACCCTTGTGACCCTCTCCTAAAAAAAGCTGCCTGCTGATGCTTCCTGCCCGGCTAACTATCTCCCTATCTCTACCACCCCCTTCCTGGGTAAACGCCTGGAGAAGTGTATACTCCCCCAATTGATCCTTCATACTGAACTTGCTGGTTGCCTCCATGATCATCAATCTGGATTCCGGGTTTCCAGAGGCACGAAAAACTGCTCTTCTGAACACCTGTGAAAACATGTTTGAAAATCTCGATGTTAACTCTCCTACTGTCCTCATCCTCTTTGATCTCTCCTCTGCCTTTGACACAGTCAACCATTCTAGCCTCAAAACAGCTCCGGGATACCCTCCGCATCATGGACCGGGCACTGGACTAACTGCCCTTCTCATTTGCAGCTGGGCCTTTTCTCCTTCAGCCTCTATGTGCGGCACCCCCAGGGTTCCATCCTATCGTCATGGCTCTTCAATATCCATCTCGTCCCTCTTGCTCACCTGATCGCCTCCTTCTCTCCTCATTTTCAATGTTACGCTGATGACACAGCTCTCCTTCAAACTTCCCTTCAATCTCTTCCGCCTATTCTCATCCCGACTGTTTTACTGCTATCCAGATATGGTGCGCAGTGAACAACCTCCATCTTCATGCCAGTAAGACTGAGATCCTTCTTATTGGGACACACGCTTCCTGTTCCCCCCCCCCCACCCAAAGCACTCTTGTGCACCCCCTTTTAAAGAAGCCCGCGGCCGATCCTTCCTCTCCAGCTAACTAACGCCTGATCTCCATCACTCCTTTCCTGGGCAAACTCTTGGAAAAGCCGGCCATCTCCGACTTTAATCTACATACTGAATCTGTTTGTTGCCTCCATGACCACAAGTCTGGCTTCAGAGTTGCCAGAAGCACAGATACTGCTCCCCTGAATGGTGTCCTGTCAAAGGGTTGAATGCAAAAGGATTAAAAAAAACAACAAAAAAACAAAAAAAAAATAAGGGAAAAAAAAGTGCATTCCATTTTTTTGTTTTCAGTCCTTTTGATTCGAAACAATTGTATTTCGGATATTTGCTCCTGGACACCTGTGAAGACTTGCTCTCCATCTTGACTCTAATCTCCCTTCTGTCCTTATTCTCCTCGATTTATCCTCTACTTTTGACACAGTCAACCATGCCATCCTGCTCAATCGTCTCCTGGTCAACCTTGGTATTATACTGATCAGGCCCTGGCCTGGTTGATTATCTTTCTCACCGACCGACCCTCTCAGTCTATCTCTCTTTCTACTTGTGGTGTTCCCATGGGTCTTAACTCTCTCCTTGGCTGTTCAACCACTACTGGCCCACAGCATCGCTACTTTCTGCTCCAATTTTCAATGTTCTGTGTATAAAACTCTGCTCTCTTCCAGGCTACCCTCAGTCACCTCTGCTTCTTCTCTCATACCAGACTGCCTGGCCGCAATTCAGGAATGGTGTGCGGCCAATGATTTCTGCCTTAATGCCAGTAAGACTGAGAACTTCCTCATTGGGACACCCGCTCCCTCCTTTCCTCTCTGACTGCCCACTCTGGGCCTTCTTCCTGCTCCTTCCTGTGAGGCTAAGAACCTTGGTGTCATCTTCGACTCCACCCTCTCCTCACATTTCTGACGTCTCTAAGAGGTCAAACTATCAGCTGCACCTCCTCAGAGGTATTCTTCCTTTTCTCAATTTTCCCCAGAAGCTCACTGTGCCACAGCTCTAGCCCTCTCAAGGCTGGACTATTGCAATCACCTCTTTCTAAGTCTTCCTGCCTCTAATCTTCAACCTTTACAACCTATCCAGAACAGGACTGCAAGACTTGTCCTTGACCTCAAGCCCAGGGATTGGATCTCTCCAGCTCTGAAATTCTTCACTTGCTACTTGCAAGGCTTTCTGGGCCTGGGGCCACTAACTCCAACTTTTTCTTCCAAAACAACTTCATTCTCGAGCTCTCCGCTCATCCACCTCCAACTCTGAGGGGCAGACGCTTCTCTAAGCAGAGAGTTGGGGGCAGATCTATCTCTCCGGCTGGAGCCTCCCTCTGGAACAGCCTCCCTGCCTCTCTCGCGCCACTAGACAGAAGCTTGCAACAAATATGTTACAAATGCGAGACAAGTGTTGCACGAAACGAACGGGCACTCAGACTATGGGGGTACACACAAGTTACAATGCAGGCACTAGCCCATTGTTAGTAACTTGAACCTGCCTTTTACGCCTAATTGTGCACCACTAGCCCATTGTTAGCAATTTTGAACTTGCCTATTCTGCTCAACGGTGCACCACTAGCCCATTGTTAGCAATCTGAACTTACCTCCTGCACCCAATTGTTCTCCACTAGCCCATTGTTAGCAATCTGAATTTACCTACTACACCTAATTGTTCTCCACCAGTGCATTGTTAGCAATCTGAACTTGCCTACTACCCTAATTGTGCACTACTAGCTCATTGTTAGCAACTTGAATTTGTTTACTTTGCTCAACTGTGCACCACTAGCCCATTGGTAATAACTTAAACTTGCCTATTCTTCCCAACTATGCACCACCAGCCCATTGTTAGCAATTAGTCGACTGTAACTAATAATAAGGACTACAATGTCCTCCTATGTCCACTGTTAGTATTTCAAATTAGCCTACTATATCCCATTGTGTCTTCCAAGTCCATTGGCAGCAACCCAAGCAAGCCACCTAGGCCAAACTATGCATCTCTAGCCCACTGGCAGGAATCTCATTCGGTTTGATAACTCTATACTACCATCACATCTTTGGTAGTATCACAATATTGTTGACTACCCTATTCTTCTCTGTTTCACTATGTACGTGGCGGGCATGTACACAGTCTTACTAAGGGCCATCCTAGACCTAATCTCTCCGAATTGGACCATAGGCCTATACCGCCTACCCATATCCTACTTAACTACGACAGATCAACCACCAACATTCATGGTTGTCCCATCGACACCACAGCTACCTGGTAACTTGAGCCATGCATGGACATCTTCCATCACACACTTCCAGGTCCCACTCAAAACTGACAAACCATGCAGTCTCGCCTCCAGAAACCTTTGACTCCTCTCTAGGCTTCCAAAACTATTTGAACCTCTCGCCAGATCTACCACCACCGCTAATACCAGAAAAACACACCCACTCACCAAAACTACCCTCCCCAATCATCCTCTACCAAAAAGCTGCCAACAGATTAAACCCTTCAATGCTCTCCCCGAGAACTAATCCAACAACCAGTTCCCACCAAATGCCCCTACAGGAAATAATGCTACCCCCCCTCAAAGGAACCTTAATAAATGCCTGATACTTACTGGCACACGCCATAGAGATAGCCGACCTTCTACAACTAGAAAAGTTCAATTTCCTAGCCATCACCGAGTCCTTGCTCCATCCAGCACCCGGACCTGTCCTTATGCTGGCTACCCCTGAGGATTACACAATCCGCAGAGCAGATGGACTGAGGCCCGCGGAGGAGGCATAGCTAGAATAGCCGAAACCAACAGCCATGAGACTAGCCCCCTCACCGGATGTCAAATCTTGTGAATCCCTAATTGCCAAATTACCGATTTCCAGTTCCAAAACTCTCACCATTAATATACTATTCAGACCCCTGGCCCCATTGGGTCGTTCGAGGAGGACCTTACCACCATCCTTTCTGACAATTTAAAAACCATGTCAGAAATCCTTCTGCTAGGTGATTTTAACTAGGGGTTCAAAGACCACCAAGCAGAACTAATCGCTGACAGTCTTGCTGGACTAGGTTTCATCCAAAGAGTTACTTGCCCCACCCATAATAAAGGAAGAAACCTTGATTGGGTGGCAGACTACAACTGTAGTCCTTCCATTACATCCATCACCCCACAGTCTTGGACTGACCACCACCTCTTAGCATGCTCACTTGAGCCCCCTCTATACTCACTAGGAATACGACAAACTTGTACAATTAATACTACCTACACTAAATGCCCCACCAGAGTCCACCGACCCTTCCACCCTAGTCGACAAATGCAACAAAATAATGTCCGAAGCTCTAGACTCCATTGCCCCGCTAAAATTGAGAAAGAGCAAACCTAAAACGCATCTGAGCACTTGGTTCTCTCCTCATAAATCAGTGCAACAAAAAAAAAAAGCAAAGCTATAGGAAGACATCGACCATCGAATGACAAGTCCAATCTTAACCTCATATCGTCCCACTATAAGAAAGAAATACTCCTAGCTAAACAAGAATCTCACAACACGAGAATCTTGCAAGCTAACTCAAGCATAAAGGAACAGCTCATAATTCTCAAATCTAATCTCCCATCCCAGATAATTGTGTTAAGGACAAACTTGGTGTACAAAAAGCCCCATCTAACAAAGTAGCATCCCTTCAGGATAAGATTGCCAAAAAAAAAGAAAACCTTCTCGAATCCGCCCCACAACCTTGCACAACCATGCCTTCACACCAATCCCTACGCCGCTTCAGCTTCACCAAAGTGTCCATCCTAGAGGTTGAAAAGGTCATCCTCAAACCATCGAACTGCCAAGGTGACCCATGCCCTGCCCAAAATATTATAGATGCCACAAGAGATCTATCCCCTTTAATCTCCAAGTCAATTAACGCATCCTTCTCCACCGTCACTATCCCTACCAACCTTAAGGAGTCCTGGGTACTCCCACTCCTAAAAATAAAAAATAAAAAACAACACTAGACCCCTCCATACCCACAAATTACAGACCCATCACCACAGTTGCCTTCCTGCTCGAAATCCTTGACAGGGTTGCCTACCTCCAAATACAGCAGTACCTAGAACATAACCATCTTTTAGCAGTTCGCCAGTCAGGTTTCAGACCCCAACACAGGACCGAAACAGCACTGATAGACCTTAAGGCCCAAATCCACGCACTTCCGGAGAAAATGGTAAAACTGCCCTTCTACTATTACTTGACCTCTCAGCAGCGTTCGATTTGGTAGACCACAAAGTCCTTTGTAACCACCTAGACTCGGCCGCGCACTTCTCGCAAGCAGCAATAGGTTGGATACAAGCCTTCTTGAATAATAGGACCATGCGCGTCTTTTCACCCTCAGCCTCTGCCGATCCTATCACCTATCACCTGCGGGGTACCTCCGGGATCTTGTGTCTTCCCAACCTTGTACAACATTTTCACCAAGCCCCTTTCCGATGATCTCAATTGTCTTGGTATCACCTACACCAACTATGCAGATGATACACAGATCCTCTTACCGCTGATGGGAGATTATTATAAGGATTTAGCCTTGGTGAATAGTGTATACCTCATCATCCAGGCACGGTCCATGCCTGAATGATGATAAAACTGAGCTCATAATCCTCAGCACCACCCCCAACCTGAACAAACTCGGCCAAAACTACACCAGCTTTAATATTGATGGCAATACCATCAAAGTGTCCAAAGAAGTTAAAACACTAGGTTTCTACCTAGACGCTACCCTGTCCTTCACCAAACAGGTCAACTCTATGGCCTCTGCACAGCCTACACCTGCAAGCTTATTAGAGCTGCTAAGCCCTTCCTTTCCACATACAGCTGCATCACTCTGGTCAGAGCACTAATTCTATCAAAACTAGATCATTGCAAAGCCCTCTACCTCGGAGCCAACAAATCTATCATCAATAAAATTCGGATACTCCAAAATAACGCCCTTAGAGCGGCACTGGTATAGCAAAAAAAGTGCATGTGTCAGAGATAAGAAGACTGAACAACTGGCTTAATACCAACGATGAAACCCTGTTTAAAACAGCTGCACTTACACACAAGTGCCTTAATAACGCCGCCCACACTATCTCATAGAAAGATTTAAGAGACCTCCATCCAACTGTCCAACAAGAACGGGCAACTCTAACTCCCTGATTGTCCCCAGATTCAAACTCTCCAATACTGGTAGGCCCAGCTTCCCAGTTAAAGCTGCTGAACTATGGCACTCCCTACCCCCGACCCCAAGGGCAGACCAAACATAACTCCACTTCAGACGTAACATCACCACTACCCTACAATGTACATATTGCCGCTTCCTCACAACTTCTGCCTCATCACAGTGACAGTCTATGCCTTATCTAGGCCTGTATATAATTAGCCAAATGTGTCTTTGTATATTCTTGTACAGCACCGTAATCTAAGCTGAACATATTCTTTTGGCCTTTTTGCACCCTGATACCCACAGGTCTGGTGCGCATTATAAATAATCAAACTAAGTCAGACTTTTTACCTTGAGAAGGTACACCAAGAGCTGGGAATCATTTCAGGTCCCAGGCCTATGGACGTCAGCTCTAGCCAACCACAGTTCAGTCTCCTATGTGTGGGTAGCAACGGGCAAGAATAGTAAGGGTCAGACTCTCACACTGCAACATTGTTTAGAGATAGTCATTTGGGGATGGACCTGGCCAACCACCTGACATACGAGAGCCAGCATACTAATATGAATAGTGTCCACTATAGGTGGACTATTACTCAATACCCAATCCCAGATGGCGATAGGTTTTCTGGAGAGGGGCCCAGGTTGTGACATCACTATTACGTAAATAGGATAAAAAAAACTGGCCTGCGAGCCAGGAGACGTTGAGATGTCTACGGATTTCTTCTGTCCTTGTACTGATCCCTGTTGGTTTTGGCTGTAATAAACCGCAGTTTTAACTTGCTGTCAAACTGGGCCTGCGTTCCTTTTTGGGGAAGGGGTTGGGCATTCCAAGAGTTTGCAAACTCCTATTAGCCCTCAAACCTACCTGGGAGTTTGTCCCCAACACAGGAGTGACAAGACTTAGGTAAGGATTACCCTCAGCCACATATTACCTCAGCTCTGAAAAAGAGCTTGCAGACGGACGTCTTCACGATGCAGCAGCACAGGACCCAGTCTCTGGATTCTTGGTCGTGGTGATTAAATAACTGATACTGGATGGGAACTTGAAGCAGCAGTATACAAAAAAGGCTCCCAACAAAGGATTCTTTGGTGCTTCTCTTTCAAGGTACCAGATGAACAGTCATCGCTGATGAGATTCACCTCGCTATCTCAGTCCAGCACTCTGGTGAAGGTACTTCAAGGAGTGGAATCGTATCTCTGGATGTCCAACAGGAGTCCACCAATGTCTGAGCAGGATTCATTCTTCGGAAGACGTTGCACAGCACTCCCGCTGGAGGTCCCAGGGTATTGGCAATTTGCAGCCCAGGAAGGTCACAGCTCATCGTGGGATGGCTCGAAATGCAGGTTGTCTCACGACTGATGGATCCCAATGGTCTCTGGGTCGGAAACAGTCTTCGGGACGCCTACGTTTCTTCAAGGAAGGGGTCAGTAAAGGTAGCGTTTAGACAGCAGGCATCTACGGTCGCTGGAAGTAGCTACAGCAGTCTGCTCCTCTTCATCAGATCTTCTGTTACAGTGGTCAACTGGTCTTCAGCTCCTATATCCAGGACAGATATACAGGAACCCACACAAATCCTCTGCAAACGCTCCCTGCAGTGCCAGCCCCCCAGTGGAAATGGATTTCTCTCAGGCACACTAGAAGGCAGACGTGAGTTGAGTTTCAGACTCCTCCCCTCACTTCCTGCCTTCATATGAATCTAGGATATTCTCAAATTCTGGAAGCTCCTTAAGACTTTCCTCTTTTCCTCCTCCTTCCCACCTCTCCTTCTCTACTTTGCTAATCCCACGGTTGCTGAATCTGTCTCCTTGGCTCTTATGCATCTTCGGGCCTTGACCTCCCACACCAATTCTTCTAGCTCCTGTCTATCCACAGCACTTGCATCACTTGCACACTCTCCGCTCTGGTGACTCGTGCTTACACCTGCGCGGCCCAGGCCGTGTAGCTCACCATTCCTAGCACTTAGTTCATGGCTCACCCACAAGCTGCAACTTCCCAGCACGTACCCCTCTTCACTCTTCCTTTTTGCACTTGCACATTCTGAATACTCACAAGGCATAGTAGGACCACCCCTCACCCTCCTCCCCTTTGCTCTTAATATTGTCTTGTAATTTATTTTCCACCCTCCCCTGCCCTATGGGCGCTTTGAAACAGTATATTCTTATTGTATAAAGCGCCTAACAAGCAAACAAATAAAAAACACGCTGGACCCTCGGCGGGCTACCCAAAGGGTTCCCGCCAAAGACGAAAGAACAACCAGGTCCTTCCCCATTCAGGACTGCAGAAGGACCAAGAAAGGACATTCACACTAGAAATTGTAAAAACAGAAGGAAGCCACCACTGTAGCAAAATGATGACACTTCTGTGCATTACCCTGGCTGGTTTGACAGCCTGCAAGTAAAACTAAAATATACCACAAAAGTAAGTAAAGTATGTCCACTGTCACTCAAGCTTATCACAGTAACCAAAATGTTACAGGAGCGGTGAGACAGGGGATACCATGCATCTACCCCAGCACTCCACAGAAGGTAGGGTGTGTGTTGATAAAATGTTAAGGGGCTGAAAATCCCTCACTACCCCTCTGAATAGTATTTCTTCAACCTAAGTCAAGAGAAACTAAAACGAGAAGCCCAATGGGCAACCCAGAAACACTGCACAGAAAGTACTGTGTGCTGCAATAAAATGTAGATGTCCAAAAAGTTATAGGATAGATTCAAAAATATACTATGGAGTCAGAAAAATGACACCCATATAAAGAAAGGGTGAGTGGGGAAACCGGTTACCACTGACTCAGGAACATGGAAAAAGAATCCACAAATCCAGCAAAAAGTGCTGGGGTTCTCAGTGGAGCGAGCTTTACCATAAAAGAACAGGTTACTTACCAACTGGTAATGTTCTTTCGATTGGATGTTCCTCCAACGTATTCCACATCTTTGACATGCAATGTCCACAGGTGTGTACTTCAGAAACTTTTTCAGTAGAGGGCGCCCTGCGTCGAGCCGATGTCCCTCGAAGGCCTCCGTCGAGGGCGGCGTCACCGGATGTTATAAATAGGACGCACGGTACCCGTAGCCTCAGTTTATGTTTTTCCCCCCCATAACGTGTGGCACCAATCCAATGCCCGCTTGAGCTGCAATCGCATGCGAAATTCTCCAGAGGGGCAGGCTGGGAGGGCAATGTGGAATACGTTGGAGGAACATCCAATCGAAAGAAGGTTACCAGTTGGTAAGTAACTTGTTCTTTGAATGGATTATGTCCGCCAGCATATTCCACATCTTTGACAGACACCCAAAGCAGTACCAGAAAATGGAGGAGGGAAAAGAATTTAGAGTACCCAATCAGATGGCGGAATAAAGAACTGCCTTACCAAAGGCCAAATCTCAACGATGGATCGTATCCAGGGAATAATGTTTAACAAAGGTCTGAATAGAAGCCCATGTGGCTGCGTCGCAAATAATCCTAATAGGAACTCCCCGTGGTAGGGCTGTGGAAGTAGCCACGCCCCTAGTGGAATGAGCTTGCAACCCTTCCAGAGGGTCCTTGCCCGCCAATCGGTAACATTCAGTAATAGCGAGGATAATCCACCTGGACAAGGTCTGTTTGATAACAGCCTGGCCCAATCGGTGTCCAGCATATCCCACAAAGAGTTGATCGGCCACTCTGATCCTGGACATCCTAGAAATATAAAAGCTCAGAGCCCTCCTAGGATCCAACCTATGGAGTCGCTCCTCTTCCTTACCAGGATGAGGAGGAGGATAGAAAGAAGGAAGTATCACTTTCTGGCTCAAATGAAATTCAGAAACGACCTTAGGTAGAAAGGAAGGACGTACCCTCAGTACAACCCTGTCCTTGTGGAACATAGTAAAGGGCGGCTTAGATGAAAGTGCCTGCAATTCACTCACTCTGCGCCAGGAAGTAACCACAACCAAGAACACGGTCTTGAAGGACAATAATCTCAAAGGACAACAGTGCAAATGTTCAAACGGAACACCCATTTGACATTTGAAAACCAAATTCAAATCCCCAACCGGCACCTGCAAAGGGGAAGGCGGGAACACATTGGTCAGTCCTTTAAGATTCCTCTGATTTCCCAACTTCTTAAAGTAAGAACATTCTTCAGATGAGCGCTTAAATATAAACAGCCCCGCCAGGTAACCTTTAATGGTGCCTACTTGAAGGCCCCTGTGGGCCAAGGAAAGTAAGAAAGACAAAAACATAGGAATGGAACACTGAAAAGGATCAACATTTTGTCCTCTGCACCAGTCGCAAAACTTACGCCAACAGCAATGGTACAGGGATTTTGTCGCTGGCCTTCTGGCCAAAAGCAACACCTCCATTACACCATCCGGGAGGTCCCAATCCTTATATCTCAACCCTTCAGATACCAAGCGTAAAGGTTGAGAGTCCTGACCTCTGGATGGAGAACCTGAGCCCCTCTCGCGAGAGTAGATCCTCTCGGTAGGGAATACGATGTGGAGGGCACATGGACATTTCCAGACGGTCCGGGTACCATGCTCTCCTGGCCAAATCCGGAGCAATGAGGATCATATGGGATCCGAACCTTCGTAACACTTGAGGAATGACAGGGGACTGGAGTAAACGCGTACAGCAGTGGGAATGACCAATCCACTACGAACGAGTCTCCCAAGGCTCCTCTGGAAGGAAATTCCCTTGAACAGAACCTCTTGCACTTCCGGGTTGGCACTGGTGGCGAAGAGATCCACTTGTGGGATTCCCCCAAAGGGTGAAAATCTCCAGAAGGACTTACTTGGCCAACTCCCACTCGAGATAGATCGTGCTCTGCCTGCAAAGAGCGTTCACCGCTGCATTTCCATCTCCGACCAGATGAACTGCTGAGATCGAAATTCCCTGCTGGATGGCCCAGAACCAGAGGTGCATTGTCTCTCTGCACAACGGGATGACCCTACCCCCCCCCCACATTTTTGTTGAGGTAACGCATGGCCACTGTGTTGTCCGTCATGATTAGGACACTCTTCCCCCGCACAGACGGCAGAAAAGCCTTCAGGGCTAGCCTGATGGCCCTCCGCTCTAACAGGTTGATGTGGAGTCTGGCGGTCAAGTTGTCTGCATGAGCGCCCCATCCTGTGAGGGAAGCATCCATCACTACAGTCACCTTCGGCCATTGCCAAAACGGCTCCCCTTCATCAGGTTCCCTTGGTTGGCCCACCACAGAAGATCCTGGGAGACCGAGAGTGGAATCTGAATGGGATCCGACATCTTGCCTGAGAACTGCGACCACTGCATCTTGGAGGACCCATTGCAGGGATCTCATCCTCAGCCTGGCATCTGGCACCAGAAAAATGCAGGAAGCCATGAGGCCAGGCAACCTTAAGAATTCGAAAGCTGGGAGACTCTGGGCATGTTGAAACTTGTCCACCATCTGCACAATGTGATGAGCCCTCACCTTGGGCAGCGAGCACTTCCCCAAGGACGTGTCCGAGCAGGCCCGATGTACTGGAGCTGTTGGGAAGGTGTCAGATGAGACTTCTTGAAATTGAGGGAGAAGCCCAACCTGTGGATGGAGCGGCAGGTGAGACCGAGGTGATCCAATGCTTGTTCAGGAGAACGCGCACGGATCAGCCAATTGTCCAGGTAGGAGTAGACGCGAATCCCCCCTCGCCTGAGATATGTTGTCACCACCACCATTAGCTTGGTGAAGACCCTTGGGGCAGAGGTCAATCCGAATGGCAGGACCCGAAACTGAAAGTGCGAGTCGCCAGTCGCAAACCTCAGGTACTCTGTGCTTGGGATGAATCAGCACATGAAAGTAAGCGTCCTGTACGTCCAGAGACACCAACCAATCCTGGAGTTGAAGAGCCTGGAGGACTTGAGAAAGAGTGACCATTTTGAAATTGTTCTTACTGAGAAATTTGTTCAACCAACGCAAATCCAGAATGGGTCTCAATCCCCCCAGTCTTTCTTTGGGCTAAAAAAATAAAGGGCGAATCCCATCCCTTGTTCCTCTCCGCTACAGGCACCAGTTCTATAGCGCCTTTCTCTAGCAGGGTCAAGATTTCCTGCATAAGGAGCGGATCCGGAAGCTTCAAAGAGAGATTCCCTTGTGGATTGTCGTGAGGCCGCTTTACGAAGGGAAGGCAGTAGCCGTGGGCGATTGTATCCAGTACCCACAGATCCAAAGTGATGGCTTGCCACTCTTCGAGATGCTGAGACAGTCTGCCCTCAACCGGTGAACCCTGGGACAAGGCCTCATGACTGTTTTGGAGCAGCTGCAGTAGTGTCTGAAGGCAAGGAGGCAACTGCCTCAGTGGCTTTGGCACCCCCGACCACCACAGGTACTTTTACGCGGACCCCTTTGACTGGTGGCCCCTCTCGGACTACCAAAGGAGGAGTAGTAACGAAAAGAACCTCCCTTCCACTGCTGTCCCCTAGGACGAAAAGGCAGAGGTTGACGCACTGGTGTGCTCAAAGATTTATTAGCAGCTTTTGAGGTCTGCAACCTCTCAAGGCTCTCGTCAGCCTTGCTGCCAAACAAATGGGCATGTTCAAAAGACTGCTTTGCACATCCGGAGCAAAACCAGACTTCGGCAACCACGCAAATCTGCGTAACGTGGTGCTCGCAGCCATGGACCAGCTAACACGGTCGGCCGTGTCCAAACCCGACTGAAGGGATTCACACATGGCATCTTTGCTATCTTGCACGAGAGCAAGGAGCCCATCCCTTTCTCCCCCTTCGGTAATATGCTCAGCCGCTAGAGAAACAATTCCACAGTGTGTGTGAAAACCTTACCAAGCCACAAGTGGAGTTGGCAGACTTCAACTCCATGCTCCCCGCAGATAACACCTTGCGTGCCCAACCGGTTGTCGTCCCCATCAGGAGGGATGGTAAGGTATGCCACCTGCCTTGATGTGGCAGTAGCCGCCTGAACCACCAAACTCTCTGGAGTGGGGCGAGACGAAAGTTAGCTGGGGTCGCTACCGGAAGGGCAGTATTTTTTGGTTAACGATTTGTTAACAGCTGGAAGAGATTCCGGTGACTGCCAAGCAGCCGCCACTCTTTTCTGTAAAGTCAGATGAAAAGGTAACACTGGGTCAGAGGACGGACCTTTATCTAAAATGTCTGTTAGATCATCTTGCACAAAATCTTCAGGAGGACTGGACCAGCACAGATACTCTGTAACCCTAGCCATGAGCCTCCTGTAGGACGACTGAGCATGAGCCCCAGGCTCAGGCCTGCCAAATTCCACTTCCGGAGAAGTGTCCATACCACTGTCATCATTAAGAGTTTGCCTCAACTCATCCAATTGACTGTCTCCAGAAAAGACAGTAGCCACATCAGGCTCAATAGGGTCAATATCACAGTCTGACCTTTCCTCCTCCTCATATATGTCACCCAGAGGGGAGGGGAAAAAAAAAAAAAAACAAAACCTGCCATTTAGAACAGTCGTCGGTGTCGTGACTCTCATCCAACCACCACAAAATAATGCGATGTGGGTCGGTAATCGACATTTTCGATTTGCAGACCCGGCAAGTCTTGAAGCCAGACCGCGGAGTCGGAGGGGTTGAAGAAGGGATATTCACAAGGAATACACAAGGCGCGCCGAGTCTCCATAGCAAATATATTTGCGGAAAAAACGGAACTGAGGCTACGGCGCTGTGCGTCCTATTTATAACATCCGGTGACATCGCCCTCGAGGGACATCGACCCGATGCCATCGACGCAGGACGCCCTCTACTGAAAAAGTTTCCGAAGTATACAGCTGTGGACATTACATTTCAAAGATGTGGAATACGTTGGAGGACACAATCCATTTGAAATGAAAATCTAACCTAACATAGGGCCTTTATCCAAGAGATCATACTCGGCAATGCCCTTTGCAGGACGCCCCCAACCTGTCATTAAAAGTGGGGCTCACCTGTGCATCCGTGTCAGATTCGCAGGTGGTCATATCCGGAGAGTTCCGTAGCAGTCTTATCAGGAGTTCCTTTTTTTGAGAAGATATAAGGTCTGTTACGGGAGCTCGCCACAATTGTTGTGCTCAAGAACAGACAGAACAGGAATGACAATCCCCCTGCGCAGTCCAAAGAGGGGAAAAAGCCAGTGGCACAAAAACCCCCTGTTCTTTCTTGTATAGAGACTGAGGAGTGTTAGAGTCTTTACTTTTCTTTTTTCTGACTTGTAGAGTATAGAAAGCAGGTACGCTGGAGAGTCGGGTGATAATCACCACTGGAAGCTGGAAGGGGCTCAGGATGAGTAGTATCCGATGGACCAGGAGGGTAAGTGAAGGAACTGGGTAACAAAACAGCTCGAAGAGAGTAGACTGCACCGGGAAGGATGAAGACAGACCGGAAGGAGGAACCAAACAAATACCAGTACCGAGAGTAAGGCTAAAGAGGGCTAGGAAACTATGAGAGTCAAGGAAAAAGAGGTCTAGAGCCTAGAGGAAAGGAAAAAACACCCGCTAACAAACCCGAGGAAAACAAAAGAGAAAACTTACCAAAATAGTGTTGGAATAAGCAAGAAGCAGAGTGTCACAGCAAACCACGAAAAGCACCGGAGAGTAGGTAGGGACAAGAACAGCAAGAGAAGGGCCGGAGGCGGAATTGGGGATAGCAAAGCCAAAGGCGGTGCAGGAAAAATGAAAGTAAACAGTGCCGGGAGAAAGAGGCGGAGCGCGGAGAAAGAGAGAACAGGCAGTCAGGAAAAAGCAAAAAGCAGCTAAAAGGTGGACGGAAAGAAAACAAACGGTAGGCAGACGAAATCCGCGCTGGAAAGTACGAGAAAATAATAACCCAAGAGAGCGAAAGCTAAGGCAAAAGTAAATTCACAGAGGAAGCTGGAACTACGAGGGAACCAGAGAGCGTAGAACAGAAACGGTTGCAACGCACCGAGGGGGCGTGGCTACCATGGATTTAAAGGAAGAAGCATGTAACAAATAGACTGCGGCAAGGTGAGTAGAGATGGGACTAATGGGACCTCCAACGGGACCAAATCTTCCATTGGTCGCTCCTCATGACACAACCCAAATATGCAATCACCCGGTTAATGATCGTTCTATAGGCCTCATTTGGGTGGGAATGGACATCTGGCACGTCAAATTCAACCTCAGGGGACGTAACTAGACCACTGACTTTTCAGTCAAGTAGCTAGGTCTTCTAGACTGAATTGATCGACGTTCCTTCTGGAACATTAGGAATTCCAAAACCTTCATACCCGAAGGGTGGAGGGAGGGACAGTGAGGAAGGGGGTGTGTGGGGAGAGAAGTGGGTGGGGAGAGACATGGCTGGGGAGAGAAAACAGAGGCTGGGTTTGTAAGGGGAGGAGAGCAGTCAGGCGCGAAGACCAGGAGATGAAGTGTAGAGAAGAGAGAAGACTGAAAGATGGAGACCAGACTAGGAGCCGAGTGCAGAGAGAGAGGACACAGGTGAGAGTGAAGAACAAGATGAGAAAGGGTGCGGAATACCCAGGTAGGTCTTGTAGAAAGTCCCTGAGGGAGTTAGATAAGGCTATGGTCTTTAGGCCTCCCCCTGTAGTGGGGTTAGCCTGGACAGAAGGGCAGACGTTGCATGGCTAGAGTGTGAATCAGTTGTTTCAGTAGTGAGATGAGGGTATTGAGGTGGGACCCCCGTTAAAGGATGAAGGAAATAGATTGCTCAGCCCTAGCCTATGAACCCCAAGTTCGTTCCTGTTTTTGTTAGACTATTTCATAATTAAAACTGAAAATCCATTCCAGTAGTCTTTTGACCACTGAGAATATTGTCACAATAGGGGGGGGGGGGTCCGACTATTAAGATCAATCCTTCATTTTTACGATGCTGAAATCTTCTACATGTTGGTGTATTAATTACACGTGAATCACAGGACTCAAATGCTCCTCCCTAGATAGAAAGCAAGACTACTTTCCTACGTGCTACTCTAACACACCTGCATTCAGAACGCTTCAAACTACTTGTTCTGTGCCCATGTTCCACATGACATCAGGCTCTCTTAAGGCTCCACTTTCCTTTAAACGGGGAGATATCAGAAGCTATTTAAGACTGGCTACCAGATGCACTGACCCTAAGCCTTTGTCAGGTCATTCACAAATGAGTTTCAGTATTTCTGAATGTTACTCCAGATAAGCTTCAGAAGAAACCCACTGCAAATAAGTGCCATACAGTCCTATCACACCAACAATGGCTCCCAGTTTATGGGCAGTACATGACGCCGAGATTCTCTATCCACCAGCACTAGTGTTACTATAAACAAGGTCACTTCCCTCTTTTGCCAATTCTGGTTATGCTACTTTATCACGGTGCCCATTTCATGAAGTTCAGATGATTCTTGCAAACTTTCTGGGAATCGACTGCATACACATGCTAAACAATCATGTTTCAAAATATTTGTCAAAGAAGACTTAAGACCCAAAAAGTTCCAGAATGGCGTCTGTTGATGAAAACTACTGAAAAGATGGAGAACAAAAAATTGTCTTTTTGAGCAGCTTTGGAGGGCAGGGTGATGTCTGTGGAAGAAAAACGCAGTTATATGTGAAAGATTGCCTAATGAATTTAGACAGAAATGTGAAATGAAAATGAGAACAGTATACTGATGGAAGGGACCTAGGTCTTCCATTCAGTGCTCAGGCCGGGTGTAGTTTAGAAAGTCAATTTTCCATTATATGCTTGCAGTCAAATGGGGAAAAGAATCTTGACACAAGGGGTATTTTAATCTCACGTTAGCTTTCTGTAGAAGTTATCCATATAAATTGCTTCAAAGTGAAAAACAATGTGGAGTTTTAAATGTATTAACACATCTGTGTTGATATCTGCTGAAGGCAGCAGGAGTGACCCTGGAAGGCCAGGTTTGCCAGTCTGCTCATAGAATTCCATTGTACTGATTGGAAGGAGCGAAATCCTCCGAAATGAAGTCCTAAAATCTTAACCTTGATTGTATTGAGAGTCTGCACTAAAAAACCTTTAAGTTGTTGGACAAGGGGCAGGGGTAACGGCTTTGGGATTGCTAGGAGCATGTGCTATCTGTCATTGTTCACCCTGCCATTCTGCAGGCTTCTGAATTGAGGGGAGCTGGGAGATATTTAGCTCCTGCCTGTAGCCTAGAAGAACTTGACACCAACAGCTACCAGGAGCTACCTTTCGCACTCCAGGCCAAATAATGTGAATTTAACTGTGCCTTTGGGACAATCTATAAATAAACATAAGGACACATCTATAAGACATTTAAAGCATTAGGGGTTAAATAATGGACAAAATGATGTGTTTTAATCTTGTGGAAGTTATATTTTCAGAAATGCTATGTGTAGTTCCTTGTTAGAGTGGTAGCTCCTGGTTCATTGGTCGATGCTGGATACCCAGGAGCTACTATTAGCTCCTGCTTATCCAATGTGAATTTCGAGCCCCGAGTACTGCTATTAAAGTTTTGCCGAAAGAAGAGGACCAAATGTCCAGCATTTGATTTCTGCTACACTAATCAAACTCAGCCACTCAAGAGGTATTAAACAATGTGAAATTACTCAATATATGAATTACGGGCTTTGGGCATTGATGGTTTTCAGCAATTAAGTATGTTATGTTATGTTACTTTGCATTTATATAGCGCCTTATGATGTACTATTGGTATGGTCTCAAGGCGCTGGTAGGTTGAACGCCCTCGGGAACCCAAGTTCAAGTCAGTGGAGAGAATAGAGAGTCATAAGGTGCGTGTGAGCACCGGATATGTGTGCAGCTGATGTGGCATTCGTGTGAAAGCTGCTTCTTAGCGGTAGGTGTGGTGGTTTAGAGAGATCAAGAGTATGTGTTCGTTCTGGCAGGTTGTTATCCAGACCGATTCTGGCTGCGTTATGCCTGAGGAGAACGCCTAGGCTGGAGGGTGGGTAACCAGCAGTGTTTAGTTAGGGTGATGGGGAGTATGAGGCATATGTTGGTATGAGAACAGCTATACCGAATGGTGTCATAGTATCGCTGTGTTCTAGTTGAGTGGTGGTGTTAAGAGGAGAGTAAGCGTGGAGATGTGATATGGTGGTTTACCTTAGGAGCTTGAGATCGACCCCACTCTAATGGTTCCATGTACTCCATCCGTTTCATGTACTCCGAACTGTTCCATGTATTATGACCGATTCAGGCACTTGGAACCGTTCCTTTCAATGCTCTTTCAAACGTTCCATGCACTCCAAACCGTTCCATGCACTCCAAGCCATCTTATGCGCTCCAACCATTGTATGCACTGCTCCTTTCATTCGTTCTACACACGTTACCTTTCTCTGTGCATCATCGTTCCACACACGTCGTCTTCACACATGCTATCCATTTCACTGGTTCAAGCCATTTCACACGTTCCATCCACTTCACCGGTTCCACCCGCTTCACCGGTTCCAGAAATCACCCGCTCATCCACCTACTTCGTCCGTTCTACCATTTCATCCATTCTGCACCAGTTTGTTCCTTCAATCCACATACTTCACCCTTTCCATCCATATATCGGTTCATCCGTTTCACCCAGATCATCTGTTCCAAGTAGTTCATCCGTTCCACCCAGTTCATCCGTTCCACTGACATACTTCACCAGTTCCAACCCCATACTTCCTGTTTCAACTACTTTTTTATTCTTTTACAACCCACTAAACCTGTCCTTCCAAACACCTCACCCGTTCCTTCCAAACACCTCACCCGTTCCTTCCAACCACCTCACCCGTTCCTTCCAACCACCTCACCCGTTCCTTCCAACCACCTCACCCGTTCCTTCCAACCACCTCACCCGTTCCTTCCATATAAGTCATCCGTTTGCTCCGCACTCTACATCCACTCGAAACCTTACAACCGTTCAACACCTTACATCGGTTCAACACCACCGCACCCTACCTTCTGCTCAGCACCCTAAATCTCCTCAACACCCTATATCTGGTTATCACCATCAAGGCACAATTCTGGTTAACACCCTAAATCAGCTGAACACCCTACATCTACTGACACCCTATATCCGCACCACAACCTTCAACCTCACCACGCTCTTTAACTGCTCGACGCTCTCATCCCTTTTATGTGCTTATTCATTCTGCGCACTCATCCGCCTCACGCCTATCCGCTATGTTTCGTCCACTCCACCGACTTCACCCGCTCCTCACACTTCGTTCATTCATCCTGCTTTATCAGTTCAGCCCATGTCACGTGTCGCACGCACTCTATCCATTCCATGCTCTCCATCTGTCCCGTGCACTGCACCCATCTCATGTACTCGAATCACATATCCTGTACTTTCCATTTATACCATGCACTCATACATTCCATGCCATCTGTCTGTACACTCACCAGTCTCGTGTCCATCATTCCATCCTCTTCATTTTATCCCTTTCGTCCATTTCAGTCATTTCATTAGTTTCAGCCGCCTTACTGCTTTTGTGCAATTTATTCTTTACCCACTTCGCTGCTTTGATCTATTTTACTCATTCTATTCAGTTTGTCCTTTTTAGGTAAGATTATTAATTTTTGATTTCTCGGATTGAGGTTGTATTTGTTTTAATTTTATTTGAGATCAAGTAGTTTGGGTTCGTTGAATTGTTGTTATCCACTTTAATCCTCACGTCCACAGTGCTCCTTTTGTTCATTACATTTATTTCGTCCATTTCATTAATTTCAGCTACTTTACCGCTCTCGTACAGCTTATTCTTTTATCTACTTCACAGGTTTGATCCTTTTAACTCATTCTGTTTTGTTTGTTCTTTTTGGCTAACCAGTAGAGGTTATTAGTTTTCGATTCTTGCTCGGAACAGGATGCTTCATTACTATTACGATCTAGCAATTGGGCAAAAGTCGGTGAAATGCTGTTATCCAGTTTTAAGTTAGTTTGAGTTCGGGGTCGGATTTTAGGGGAAGAGCCAAGTTTTCAGTAATTTGCGGAAAGACATGAGGTCTTCGGTGAGTCGGATGTGGGGTGGGAGGGCGTTCCACAGCGCGGGAGCCAAGGCTGAGAATGATGATCCGCCTAGTCTGACAGTTTGTTTTTGGTAGGACTAGGAGGCCGGCTGAGCTTGATCTTGCAGTACGTGCAGGGTGATGGGGTTTTAGTTTGTCTTGAAGATATTGGGATCCGGTTTTATGCAGTGCTCGGTGAGAAATGCATAAGGTTTTGAAAGTCACCCTTCGGGCAACGGAAGCCAGCGCAGAGTTTTGAGGGCTGGGGAGATGTGGTCTCTAGGGCTAAGCGCTAGTAGCAGTTTGGCTGCAGCATTTTGTGCTCTTTGTAATTTGGACAGTTGGTATGCGTGAACTCCGAGATAGAGGGGGGTTAGTGTAGTCCAGTCTTGATATAACAATTGATTGGCCGCAGAGAGTCGGTTGAGAAAGGAGAGGTATGGAAAAATGTGCCTAAGAGTTAAGGTGGTAGTGGCAGGACTTGGAGACGTTGTTGACTTGGCGCGAGTGTGTTAGGTCAGAGTCTAGGGTGCATCCAAGGTTTTTTACTGATTTAGGAGGAGTCGGGGGTTGCCCATGGCAGGTGGCCAGGGTAGTGGGTGTGGAAGAAGTTCGGTGTTGCCACTTACCATGATTTTGGTTTTGGAGGGGTTTAGCAAGAGGTGGTTTGTGGTCATCCAGAGCTCTATGTCGAGGAGGCAGGAAGCGAGATTAGGTCAGCAGTTTGGTTTTGAGTTTAGGAGTTTTAGAATTATCTGAGCGTCATCAGCGTAGTTGTAGCACAGGATGTTGTGTGAACGAATTATTTGTGGGAGGGTGGCCATGTAGAGATTGAACAGGAGGGCTGATAGGCATGCTCCTTGTGGGAAACCGGGGTCGACTGGTCGGGTTTGGCAGGAGTAGGTGGAGAGTAAGGTTATTTGTTTCCTATTTTTGAGGAAGGATGCTATCCATTTAGAGCGGTTCAACGAAATCCTAGGGAGTGGAGGCGGTCAAGGAGGATTGAGTGGATATTGTTTCGAAGGCGGCTGATAGGTCAAGAAGGATTAATGCGGCGCACCCCGCAGAGTCTGCCGTGTTTTTAAGGTCATCCCAGATTGAGGTTAGGGTGGTTTCGGTTCCGTGTCGGGCTCTGAAACCTGATTGCGCGGGGTCTAGGAGCTTGTTGGCTTCGACAAAGGCATTTAGTTGGGAGTACGCTGTTCGGTCGATCAGTTTGGCAAGGAACCTGGTGTTTGAGATGGGGCGGTAGTTTTTGGGCTCTAGAGAAGGTTTATTTTATTAGAGGTTTGACATGAGCCATTTTGAACGAGTCCGGAAAAATTCCAGAGGAAAGGGAGTCATTTATGATGGTTCTTGCGTGTTCTCCTGCGCAGGTAGATGCGAAAATTTCATTGAGGGTTGTGGCCGGGCAAAGGTCCAGCGGAGAGCTGGAGGGTTTGCGGGCAGAGGAGTTTGAGAAATTGATCAGCTGATATTGGACTGAAGGAGTCGAACGTTGGTTGGGTAGAGGTTGCAGGCGGTGGGTTGGCTGGTATAGGGTTGGGGGTGTTTGCCTAGAGATTGTATGTCAGCTAGTGTGTTGGTTAGAGCGTTTGACCTTTCGAGAGCTGTGGAGTAAAAGTGGAGCGAGTGTGAGTCGCACAGCGATTGTGAGGGGGTCGGGACGGTGGTGGTGCATGATGTTTCGTGAATTCGGTGATGATTTTGTGGAGTTCTTTGCTGGGGTTTTTACAGTTTAGGACTAGGGAGTTGTAATGGGCTTTTTTTGCTTTCCGGATTTCGGCTTTGTACTGATGAAGGGGACGGGCCAAGGTCGATCTGTTCAGCAGTGTTTTTTCTTTCCGCCATTTACGTTCTAGGTATTTATATAGTTGTTTACTGGACTTCAATTCAGGGGTGAACCATCTAGGGAAAAGGCTACGGCGGGCTGATCATTTGCAAGAGGGTGTGAGCCGCATTAGTGAGGTGTTGAGCCATGAAGTCAAAGGCGTCGGGGGTTAGTTGATTATCAAGTGAGCACGTAGGCAGAGGAGACTGGAGGAGTGCGTCGGCTAGGTCAGGAAGGATTATTATTTTCTTCCAGAATTTGCATAGATTCGGAGGTTCAGATTCAGGTACAGGAGGCGGGTTGGGGGAGCAAATGGCGAAAGAAACAATGAAGTAATCCAACCAGATGATAGGGGTGGGGGGAGGGGGGGGAGGGTTAGATGCATCAGGTTGTGGGAGATGAAGATGGCATCAAGAGTATGTCCTTTATAGTGAGTCGGGCAGTTTAAGTGGGGTTGGATGTTAATTGCGTCTAGGCCATCAACCAGAGTGTGTCATAGGGTTGGTGGGAATGTCAAGCCATATGTTGAAGTCTCTTAAGAGGGGGAGGTTGGGATGGCTTAGTTGGAGGGTGGCAATAGCGTCACAGAGGTTGGTTTGAGAATTGTCTGTCGTAGCCGGGAGTTCTGTAGATTATTAGGAAGCTGTGGGAGAACGATGGTGGAAGGGATAGTTTAACATGGAGTGATTCGCAGGAAGGAATGGAAGGTTGGTTGTCGATGACTGAAGCGTGGAAGTGAGACTTGAAGGCAAATGCTATTCCACCTCCTCTAGAGGGACGGTTCAGTGGGATGAGCGAGTAGTCCGAGGGGGTTAAGGGGGGGTAAGCTTCATTGGTGAGCGGGGCGAGGTCGTCAGAGAACCAGGTTTAGGTGATGAAGACCAGGTCTGGTTTGTCGGATGCGAGGAGGTCAAAGATGCTGCGTCTGTTTTTTGCTACGGATCGGGCATTAAATAGGATGCAATCCAGTTTGGTAGATGAGGTTGATGTCAGAGTTTCAGAGATGGGGGTTGGGGGCGGGGGGGAAGAAGGGTGGACACTGGGAAGCGAGAAGGGTGGGGTGGTTGATGGTCGATGGGAAGAGTGGGCAAGCAGAAAATTTGGTGGGTTTCGGGTGGGAGTGGATGGACGCACGAGATGGGATGATTGGGTTTGGCACGGGGGATTTGAAGGACTGTGGGGATTAGGAGTTTCAGTTGTGGTCGGTGAGAACTCGAGGGAGAGAGGTTTCAGGGAGGGTGAGGCGTGGGGCGAGAGTGGCGATTGTGGGGATGAGGAGGTGGATCGTGACAGGGGAGGCGATGAGTGCTGAGAGATTGAGGGGGACCAGGTACGTTTCCTCTTTAGTGTCTTTGTTGCGATTGGTGTGTGCGAGAGGGTGGGGGGGGTCAGAGGGCGAGCGGGATGAGGCTTCTGTTCTTGCAAGGGCTGGGGGGGAAGGAGTGCGGTCATGGGGGGTTGATGGTGGGTGTTAATGGGAAGGAGTGGGAGTGGATGATTGTTGGGCAGGGTGTGCCTGAGGGGCTAGTGAGGGGAGCGGGCATGATTGTAGTAGGCTGACCGGTGGAGGGGTTCGGAGGAGCAGTGGTCTTAGGGCGGTTGGCTCGTCATCGAGCCCCTCTGGCTTGGTGTTTGGGAAGGGGATGTGGGGAGGGTGGGCTGAATTGGGGAAGCAGGGATGAGAGGTAGGGCAGGCAGGTGGGGGGGGGGGGCAGTGCATGGGGATCATTTCCGGCAGACCTTGGTGGGATTGGTGCACTCATGGTTAGTAACTGTGTTATAGATGTGTTGGGAGATTCCGTTCACACCATCCGACTTTAGCTCTAACTCCGGCTGTTGTAAATGATCAGTGTTTTTACGATTTGCAATACCACAGCAGTACCTGCTGTTAGGTACAGTTTCAGATGCAAATTACACTTTATATTTGAACTTTGGAAATTCAGTTATACCACTAGGTGAGATTATTCACTGTTTCTAAGTTCAACAGGGTGATATTATTCATGTATTCTAGATTTTAATGTTCTAATTGCAGACTAGGCTGCCGGTATGCCTTTAGGCAGTTTTGAAATGTAGCTAGACCATAGAATATGCTATTAGGCAGACTATCTAGTAGCACTACAGCCGAGTTACGCTGTTAGGAGGACTTTCTTCTAGCAGGCTTGGATACAGGTATGCTATTTAGGCAGAATTACAAATGTAACACCGCATATATGTTTTTAGGTGGACATTTAAGTGGGATTTAGGAGGACTTTTTAAATGCGAATTATGACACAGATAAGCTATAGGGCAGGGCAGACTTTCTAGACTTTGGCACAGTGAACGTTATTAGGGGCACTGTTTAAGTTCCGCTATGCCAAAGTGATGTTATATACACTTATAAATCCAACTTTGCACAGAGAGGATATTAGGCACACTTCTAAATTCAACTTTGTACCACCAGGATATTAGGCATACTTCTCAATTCAATTTTGCACAGCCAGGATATTAGGCATACTTCTAAATTCAACTTTGCACAGAGAGGACGTTGGGCACACTTCTAGATTCACCTTTGCACAGAGACGATATTAGGCACACTTCTAAATTTAATCAAGGCACACTGTTAGGTATGCCTCTAAATTCAAGCAAGGCAAGCTTCTAAATTCGATCAAGGCACACTGTTGGGTATACCTCTAAATTCAACCAGGGCACGCAATTAGGCACACTTCAGAATTCAAATTTGCACAGAGAGGATATTAGGGACACTTCTAAATTCAACACAAATAGGATTGCACAAATAAGATATTAGGTAACCAAATTCAACTTTGCACAGAGAGGATATTAGGGAAACTTCTAAATTCAACTTTGCACAGAGAGGATATTAGGGAAACTTCTAAATTCAACTTTGCACATAGCGGATATTTGGCCCACTTCTAAATTCAGCTTTGCACAGAGAGGATATTAGGTACACTGCTAAATTCAACTTTGCACATAGAGGATATTAGGCCCACTTCTAAATTCAGCTTTGCACATGGAGGATATTAGGCACGCTTCTAAATTCAACTTTGCACAGAGAGGATATTTGGGACGCTTCTAAGTTCAAGTGGGCCGGGGAGGAACGTGCAGGGGAGAGAGAAACACCAGGCCACAAGCCCTACTGAAAATGAACACCAGTAATACCAACTCTGTTCACTCCAACAAAAAGGTGGGCAGCAGCTCTACTCACCTCGCTCTGGATCAAAAGTATGGTACTACAATGGTGGCATGCACAGTCTCCTCCCAGCTCCTTCCCTAAATCAATGCCAACTTTAAACTAACAATTTGAAGGCACGTGTTACAAGAATTGTGCCTTAAATACAAAGAGCGCAGATCAGTTGACTTTTCTACCTCAATTCATGTGCAGGTTAAAATATACCAAAGTCTATCCAACTAGCCAGTTTCTAAATGCCTCCAAATTTTAACATTTTATTGGGGGACAGCTGAAGCACATATTACAATGTGTCACCACAATCTCCCTGAGCAGAGTATTTTTGTCTCTAATGCCACACACAGATGCACCCCCCACCCAATGCAGCGATACGATGACAGCTCCCCAGCTAAAAATCTTTCATACCTGGTCATTGAGCCAGTTCTGCCCATACAGCGTGCCAAGGTCGTCCATAGACAGCACATGCCGCTTGTAGTTCACCCGGAAGCCTCGCACCATGGCATTGCCGGACATACGCTGGTAAGACTGGATCAGCTGGTACACCAAGGACTTCCTACAAAAAGGGACAGAATATGCATGTATGGAGGGAGGCAGAGGATGGCAAGAGAGTGAGTTGAAGGATAAAAATGTGCAGTAGCAATTCACTTCTTTAATTAGCCAATCCCGCCCCCCCCCCCCCCATCCTCAATTCATACCTCAGATCTTCATTGATTAATATAAACACCCCTCCAGCAGTTCAGGGAAGAAAGCAATTCACATCACCGCCACTTTCACACCAACAGGTTCCCTGCTACCTCTCCCTCTATTAGGCTTCTGTAAAATAAGCCACTGATTGAATCTGCTCTGCAGGAGTCTCGTCTCCTCGTAGGATGCCCCACAACCACATGGACCCTTTAACCTCGACAACCAACACATCTTCACTTTCACAGAGCTACCTCCACACATCTGGCAGCTATGCTTAGTTTTGCATTTTCCCTCTAAATTACTCTCCCTTGTTCAATCTGTAAATGGACCAAAGGCCCTTACCTACTGCATACCATCTCCCTCTATCCCACTGCCACCTTCACTGAAGAACAAATTAGAAGTTCAAATTCCCCATGAGCCACGTTTGAACACTCTTAATGCGCCTCACCTAACTAATCGTACCCCAATATCAACCTCTGAGACACCACATTTAAAAGTGAGCAAAAACCATCAATTAAAGAAACAGGATCACGTGTCCACAACCCCGGCCTCTCATAATAAACACTACGCCACAACCAATTTGTATTTTATTGAATTCATAAAGCGCCTTTGGATTCTCTTTATTATTCAGCGCCTTTGGCCAAACAGTACAGTTCAAAGTGGTAAGAAATTGGACATAAGTGATGTCTCGTCATGTTCCAGAGGATTTATGATTATGTTAAAGGTTGAAATGTCTTATTTAAGCAATAAAACATGTTAAAAAAAAGTGATGGTTACATCAGCAGAGCGAGAGAGCATAGAATTTTAGGAAACAAGAGAAGTTAGAAGGTAGAGTTTAAAGTTTGTTTGGGATGATCGAAGTCAATTGGGGAAGAGTGTTCCAATGTTTATGAGCCAAAAGAGAAAAGGAGTAGAAAGGAGACGAGGCATAGGGAGTTTTAGGAACGGTTAAAAAAACAAAAATAGATTGAGATTCTAAGGTGTGCGAAGGGACACAGAACGAGAGTAGGGAGTACAGATAGGGGAGTCGGGCTACGAGTGCATTTAAAGACAATCGAATGAAAGTGATACAGAAGACGAGATTCGAAAAGAAGAAATTAAATTGAGAGCAGGTAGGGTGTGATGGGGAGCAAGGGGGTAAGGAGAAAAGGAGACAGATGGAAGAGTTGTAGACAGAGTGAAGAGGGAGAAGGTGGGAGGCAGGGAGACCAAGCAATAAAGATAATTAGTCGATTAGGGAAAAGACAGGAGAAAGGAGGAGTTTAATAGCGGAAAAAGAAAAATAGGAACGAGCACAGCGAATGTTAAAAAGCATAGCGACAGGAGCCGCCAATGGGGGAAATATAAAGGGAGGAGGAGAGGGAATGGGGAAAGATAACACCCAGGTTGTATGCTGAAAGTGAAAAGGAAAGAGGATGGGGGAAAGGGGGATGGTGGGAAAAATAGAGGAGGGAAATAGCAGAACCTCAGTTTTTAATTAATTAAGATGTAAAAAACAAGAAGACATCCAGTTCTGGACAGCTGAAAGACAGTTTGAAATGGTAGAGTGTAGAGCAAGATCTGGGCGTCTGTGTATGGGTGAGAAGAAAGATGGAAGGAAGAGATTAGGGCAGAAAGGGGAGCGGTGAAGGGAGAAAAGAAAAGGCCAGAGTACCGAGCCCTGAGGGACACCATAAAGAGGGAGTGAGGGAGAAGAGTGTCCAGCCCAGTTAACATAATAGCTCTGTTGCGAAAGGTAAGAGCAAAACCATTTGAGGGCAGACCCAGAGATCCCCAAAGTGGAAAGAGGAAATAAGGAGTGGTCCACAGTCTCGACCGCCGCAGACAGATCGAGAATAATAAGAATAGAAGAAAATGTGGAATGGCGTTCTGTGAGGAGAGAATTTAAAACATGGAGGAGAGCAGTTTCAGATGAATGAGACAGACAAAAACAAGACTGCAAAGGAGGGATAAGAGTGACGATTCAGATAACGGGTTACCTCGGTATAGGCAGCCCATTCAAGAATGTTAAAGAGAAAGGGAAAATAGGGTGAAAGTTAGCAGGAGATGATGGATCAAGAGAAGGTTTATTCAGGATGAAGGGAGGAGTTGATAAGAGGTAATTATGGAAGAAGATGGGGTATACTTGGGGGGGAGGGGGGATAAGAAAAGAGCAGAAGTGTCCGAGTCCGTAAGAGGAGAGAATGATGAAAAGGAGTGTAATGATGGTGCGGGTGAAAGATCGACGTAGGTTATCTACTTTAGATGTAAACTAGTTTGCATAATCAGAGGAAGAGGCACGAAAAGGCGGATGATCAGGGGCTTTTGGAGAGAGGATATTTGTTAGGGAGAATGGTCAGTTTCTGTGCTAATTCCCTTTAACGTGACACACCCCCAGCACTTTTGCTGGACTCTTGTACTTTTTATGATTTTAATCTACTGAGTGGGTGGAACTTTTCACCACTCACTCATTCGGTTTTTCTGACTGGGATTTTCATTCTTACTGTTTTATGGAGTTTGGTAACCTCCATATGTAAAGACAGGCATCTGCTTTTTGCTTATTGTCACCCAGCACCCTATGTGCAGTGTCACTGGGGAGTCCCTTGGACTCCTCTTTATGTTTAGATACATTTTCATGTGAGAACTACAATTCCCAGGAATAGTAAGAACTTGTATCTTACTTACCTTTCGTTTGTGGGTCCAGCACACCACCCTATGTAGGGTGCTGGGGGGTAACATTGTAACTCCTTCTCTCACTCCTCATGTAACATTTTATTACTAATGACCAACTTAAATGGCTGGTGGCAGTGGTTGGTTTTTACTACCTTTTGTACAGGTTACTAGCAGGCCGATTTCCAAGCTGCAGTAGAGCCCCCACGGGTGATGATTTTCTCAAAATGCCCCACCTCCTGGCCTGGTCTTTTTTTGCCATTTTCCGTTTGTCAGTTCCTTCTGGGCTTTTCTGCTCTCCTTGAGAATAGATTGGAGTCCTTTGTGAGTTTTACCTTTGGCGGGCTTCAGCCCTAGAGCCCGCCCAGGCTCCAGTATGTCTGGGAAGGCAGGAAGTGAGGGAGGAGCCTGAAACTTCACTGTCCTTTGTCTGTAGATCTGCCTGGCTGAAAACAGATCCAACTGGTCGGCTGGCTGACCCGGATCAGCTACCTAAGAGTTCTGCTCGCAGGTGCCATTATGGCCGCCAGGTCTGACCTGGCGGCCGTACCGGCACCCGCGAGCAGAGCATGTCGGATACACCGGCACCATTCTGAATGGTGCCAGTGCAGCCAACCTCCCCATTTTGCGGGCCCCAGAAATGTTCCCAAGCTTGGCGGTAGCCTGCCGGTTTTACCGGCAAGGCTACCGCCAAACTTATGAGGCCTAATGATTTTGGGACTACAGACAGTCGACCACTGGAACAAGGAATCCTAAGAGAAGGACGAGCAGGGACACCAGCAGCACCTTCCAGGAAAGCAGAAGCACCGGTGAAACCTTGCAGCTGTGCCTACCATGTTTTTCAAACCGACAGGGAAGACCCACCAAGGACGACTTCCTCTCTTAGGCTGGTGGGACCAACTAGCCTCAAGACCTTCATTGTGGACAAACAAGGGGGGGATCCTGGGAGTGTCTCTCTAGAGGCCTTTATCCCGGGTTAGAGTCTCAACCACAGTCTTTAGCTCACCCTCCCTTCACAGAAGAGAAATGTTCACTACATATCAGTCTTTGTCCTGCCCAAAGACAGTCCAGCACCGAAATGCCAGGCAATTCTCTTCTGAACAAGAGTACCTGGGACTGCTGTTGGTACTCTTGTTCAGAAGAATTGCCTGGCATTTCGGACCTGAACTGCCCCTGGGCAGGACAAAGACTGATATGTAATGGAAATTCTCTTCTGTGGAAGTGATAGTGAGCTAAATAATATGGTTGAGAGTCTCCTGGGATATAGGCCGGTAGAGAGGGACTCCCAGGACCCGCACCCCTTTGTTTTTGTTTCTTCATTTTGGGCCATCCCCCAACGTCATGCGACTTTCCTGGGCTGAAGGACACCAATACCCGGGGAACCTGGACCATCGAGTGAATCGTCATCCGAAGATCGAATCCGGCTGAAACTTTATAGGCATCCGTGTGGACCTACAGAAGCCGGACTTCTTCACCAGAGTTCAGGACTGAAGAAAATCCAACCGGCGCCAAAACCACAAAGAGCCGCTGAAGTGAGCGGAAGCCATTGCTGCCGAGCCCTTCTCCAGAGTGCTGCCGCAGAAGGCCACCAGAGGTCCTCCGATTCGTCACCACGACCAAGGAGCAGGAATCAGGGTCTGCATCATTGCATCTAGAATGAAGCCAGTTACAATTTCCTCTTCATCTCTAAGGTACTGTGGCTGTGGGGTTTGGGGTGTAATTGCCTTGTTCATTTTGGGTGCTTACTAGTTTGGGAAGTGCTGTTTTCTTCAAGTTGGAGTTCACCTCAACTTCACTGTGCAGACTTTGCAGTCTGTGTGTGAACAGTAAGGCTCCCATTGAGTCTCTGTGTTTTCTTCAGGAACTATTGACTGCTTAGCTAACTACATCTGAAGATCATCAGAACTGTACTATTCATTTGACGTTGGCTGTATTGGTTCCCCAAAGAAGGTCCATCTTCTGTTTGGCAATGCTGGATCCTCCGTAGGTTTTAATCGTGAACACTTTTATTACTAGGAAGCAACCTTCCTACATCCCTCGGGGCAAGTGTACTTGTTAATTACAGTTGCTAGACTGAATAGTGTATAAGCTTTATTTTCCCTCCTTCTTTCTTATTTCTCAAAAGGTGATACTTCTAAATGCTTAACTGATGTCACTGTGTGCTGGAAATGAAAAGTATAACCAAAAGTTACTCACCTGCATTATTGTTCCATGTATAAACTTAATTCAATTTCTAATGTAAGGTTATTCTTAGTTGCTGCCTTTTAGCATTGATTGTGGCTTGTATATATAAAAAATAAATATATTTGTCAGGTCCAGTCTTGAATCTTCCTGCTGGAGTGATTCTGGGCCCACCAGACCCCCTAAATCTGCCTGCCCAACAGTCTTTCAACAGATAAAACTACCAAGCTGGCAAACCCAAGGGGAAAGGGGAATGGAGGATAAAATAACAAAAGACAGATCTTCACTGGCTGGCACTGTTGTTCTCTGGAGCTGGATATACGCCTCAGTGTCTGTGCAATCTAGGAGACAAAATATATATATATATATATATTATATATATATATATATATTAATAATCAATCCACTCTAGCTAATTTTACTAAAATGCTACCACTCTCCTTTTTATACCTGTAGCCTATGCATTGATGCCGATAGGCTTATTCAGTTTGTAGTTCAAGTATACAATTCTGTAATCATGGTTTCTTCTTCTACTGTGGTAATATTTTCTTTAGAAAATGCCTTGGTTTTAGTTTTTTGTTCACTAATATGTTTTCAACTTCTCATTCACAAAAATATATATAACATAAAAATGTACTTCTTAATACTCTTTCTAGTATTTATTGCTTCAGAAGAAAGTATGTTGCTTAAAATCAAGTTAGCACAAGTTGCGCAATCATCCGATGCCAAAATATGTAAAACTCTTCAAAAGATTGACTCCGAGGCAACGAGTTCCGCAAATCGTTTACTTCCAGTAAAACGTCAGACGTCACAACGCTTCATGTACTCGATAGTCCTGCAAAAACAAACGCTTCCAGAAAAGACGTCAACGCTTCACGTACGCAATTCAATTGTCCTGCAAAAACGATCGCTTCCTGAAAATACATCACAACGCTTGCACACGCGTATGACGTTCGTAGGGTTCCTTATTCTAACTTCCTAGACGCGCACTGCGTATTACTCAAAAGGAAAAGAAACGCTCGCGCATGAAACTGCTAGCGAGCGTATTTATGTTAAAAAACAAACAAACACGCAAGTCTTTAACGAAGGATTACGCGCTTTGTTAGTAAATATTACACACGCAAAATACACTACGATTCAAAAATGATGCGCAACAATTTAAGTTCAAACATTAACACAACCTTTTTCTTCAACCAAAAAATAAATATTAACATTAGATTCCACTCAGTTTTTTCTAAGGTTAATTCGAACTGAAAATCCTTGACGTTAGACTTTGAAGATTAAATAAAGTTAGCTTGCTTCATCTGTACAAATCTTCACAGCTTCTTGGATTAGCTTCACTTCAACTTCGAACCAGTAGTAAATGGAAATTCTAAAATAATCTTGGGATACTAAGAATTAAGTACACTTTAAAATTATTCACTAGAGCTAAAGAAACTGCTACCTGCCTCAAAGGCTACTAAAATGAAAGGCCGTTTAGAACTTTGCGCTACATTCCAAATGACCTCATAACTATTTACACCAATCATTGTTGCAGAAAAGACTCTTCATCTTGCTTTGGGGAATTAAGCGATTCCTGAATTTAACATTAAGGAATATTTATACAAGTTCTAATTCTAATCGAAACATAACCCAAACATCACACTTCTAAGTAAAACTACATCCAAAGGGTTTTAGTGCTAAATGATGATTTCTTAATTTAATGTGTAAGTAAATGAAGTCTATGAAATTTACCTTCGAATTGTAATTGTATGTCTTAAGGTTGTGAACCTTTGAAACTCTAGAAATGTACCATGGAATCCTGACAATATTTGAATATAGCTTTAAGTTGTGCAAGTGTTTTATTGAGTCTGTGTACTGCTCTACAGCTCACACAACTCCCTCCTAAAATGAGCCTGGCTGCTCAGCCACTCTACCGGTTTGTGTAGTTCAGGCCTAAATGTTGGGTGCCTAATACCAAGAGCTAAGTCTTATGCAGACCCACACCAGTTGGGCTTTAGAAAAACGTACCTAACAATATTGTGTAGAAGCTGATAGAGATGACAAGGGTGATGAGATAGGAAAAGTGTGAGTACGGAGAAATAGGATATCTTAGCAATAAGTAAAGCAGAGTCAAAAGAAGAGTGCAACAAGGAGAGCGTAGCAAGATGAGGAGGGGAGAGAGAGTTTTTCCATAGCCGTTTGGCTTTAGGTAGGCTGCAGCGAACAGAAATAAGACTTGCAGAGAGCCAGGGCTGTGAAGTTTTACGAGTGGGAGAGAAAAAATGTAGAGGAAAAGTGAGTCAAGGACAGATGGCACAGAAGAATGAAGGGTACCAACAGCCGAGTCACGAGAAAAGCAAGGGAAGAGTGAGATTGGAGGAAGGCAAGAATTCAATGACGAGAGAAAAGGTGAAGAATCAAAAGAAGAGAGACGACGCGTAAAGATAGTCGAACAGGAGAGAGAGGGGCAGGAGGAGAAAGAGAGAAGTAGGTGATCAGAAGCATAAAAAGGGGAAAGAGGAGACAGGAGGTAGCAGGGGAAAAAGAGAAGATTAAGTCTAGGCAGGAACCAGACTGATGAGAAGGAGGAGAAGGAAGTGCAAGCAATCGGGAATTAAAGAGAATTGCCAGGCCCCCCGTGTCTAAGTGGGTGTGGGGGTATGAGAGAAGGAAGTAGAAGCAGTGTGAAGGGAAACCATCGGGGGTGATCCAAGTTTCAGTTACACAAAGAAAGTGGAAATTAGACCGAAGGAAGAGGTCAAGAATAGAGTGTTATTTATTGCAGATAGAGCAAACATTTAAGAGACCACCGTGGAATTGAGGGAGCATAAGCGAGCAAACAGTAGAGCAGGAGGAGTGCGATAAGTTATTCTAGAGGTAATAGGACAAGGCATAAAGACAGAATAGGAAGGAAAAAAGTAGATGAATAAAAGAGAAGTCAGCACATGATCTGCCACGAGCGGGAATAAATATTGAAGATCAAAGCCTTTTAAGAAGGTCGCCTTTTGAGAAGGGTGCCAAAGGCTACAGATGTCCCAGAGGGGCTCCTAGAGTAGCAGTCACGTGGAAGAAAGCGACTGTGCCAGTCACCAAGCACGTGGGTGGTGGTGGGTGGAACAGGATTATGGAACTCGCTGCAGTGGTGATGTAATGGCTATGATGGAAGTCAGTTTAGAGGTCCATGAACGAAGGCACCACGTCGGCAGCAGACGACAATGGGAGACCAGCGCTATCAGTCCAGGGAAAGGCACGAAGTAAGAGAAAATAGTAACGCAGAGGCAGTGGAAGAGGGTAATTCCAAAGTCCTAGGCAGATGTCCAAGCACAGGCCGCAGAGGATAACAGGTGGAGAGCGCTCTTTTGCTGAGATCTTGAGAACTACAGGTCTTGAGAACTACAGGTCACATCCTGGTGTGGGCTACCGCATGAGAAGTAGGTGAAAGAGGCTGAGGATACTACCCCAGACGTTACCTGCAAGAGGGTGGGGGAAGTCACCAGGACATCACAATCACTCATTGGACGCCCACTTCATTTAGGAGAGTGGTGTCAAACTATCCACTCTACACCCACTATCCTGGTTTAAGCAAGAATGTACTGCATAATAGGGTGCAACATTTGCGCTCGCCACTAAACCATCGGTTAGTGATATTTGACTATTGGCAAGTGGAGAATGGCGTACTGCATGTATATAACTGAGGTGGTGAGTGACTTATGGCTGGCTAGTAACTTGAATTTTTGCTCCCACAGTATAATGTGCACTAGTTTCTGATCCATTCTACACAGTTTTTGTTCAATAAAATGGATCCCAATGAATACAAATGCACATACCTGCATGTCTTTTAAACTGTCACCATTTTATTTCAAGATTAGAAACCATCACAGGAACCAGTGCCACGGGATAGGGAATAGAATGAGGCAGATTATGAAGTGAAAACAGACTACCAAAGAGGTGGTGATGGGCTGCGCACGCTCACTATTTCAAAGTGATTCGGACATCCTTGATCTAGTCTACTAAAAACCGTACCCAATCTCCTCATTCCTCCTGCGGATGACGATCCCAAAGCGCAAGCACATTTTAGCAGGATCCAAACCAGCATGCGCGTCTGCTCAACACGTGCTACTGTAGGACTAATCGGCTGCACCACAGCTCACCTTGCCTAATGTTACCCCAGTAGCACCTGGGAAGATTTGGCTGGTAGAAATCCAATAGCCATTATCAGCAATAGTCCCATCCATGTTTAGCAGGTATCGCCAAGTATTGAGAGAATCTTAAAAATCACTGAGCTGATCCACCATACTGTGCTCTCAACTAGAAACATTCTAGATAAAAGCCATTTATTTCACCAATTCTTTGACCACCTAGCCCTATATAAGTTACTTCAGTAGCATCTAGACAGACCAGACACACTGGAGACATTGCAGCAGCAGCCCTTGGTATTGACCCTCTAGCAGCCCTCCCCTACCTGGCCAGGATTCTATTGTTGGACATTTACTCTGAGCATTTTTCTATCTATTTGCATGTTGGATACCCCAAATAAAATGCACCAGTCTTTACCTCTGTGGTGTTGAAAAGACCTCCTGGAAAACATCCTCCAGCTTTTCAACCACTTCATCAGTGCCAAGTGGAATGAGGCTGCCATAAGTTGACAAAAATTGATCCAAGATACCTAGCAGGACAAGAACAGATATTCAAGTGTAGAACGCACAACACAGCAAGACAGACCAACAGTTGGCGTGATATTGGTTTCAGTGGTTAGCTAAAAGCATACAACCATTCTTCTTGCAGCATTAAATGTAATTCTGCTTTTTTATTCTTCATTTGATCCAGTAAAGGGGCAGAGTAAGAATGCTGGGTGGCAAAAGAGAGGGGTGTACAAGATACAAGTATTTACAGTGGGCAAGTTACACTACGCAACGTTTTTTACTGTCAGGACTACTGTACTTTTAGTCCATAGTATCTCTACCCCCATAGATGAGAGTTCCTGCTCAAAGGGACTAGATTCTTAAGTGCATTTAAAAAAAGAAATCCCTCGAAGTCGATTAGATGTGCAGTGGTCCATGCCCATCTAAGCGCCACCCACATCCTCGCATTGGCAGTCCTTTCAGTCGCCTAAGCTGAACCGGACTAATTTAGCAGGAAATGTGGGAAGTGTATTAGGATGGAAGGCAGACTACAGTAGCCACTATGTTGAGTAATTTCGATGTTCCGCCACCTTCCTCCATATTAGTGGGAGATTCTGAATCGTTCACACAATGAAGGGGAGGCGGACCAGGCACTGTCTATCCAAAAAGATTGCTCAAGTCCACTTGCCCAAACCTGGCATCTGCCCGAGAGATGGAATCTAAGTAGTAATGACAGAAGAAAGCATAAAGCGAGGCCCAAGTGTACCCCTGGATATGTCCTCCCAAAGAACCCGACTCTGGAAGGACACGGAGGTCTACTTGGTCCAAAACTGAATGGGCATGAAGGCCCTTGAAAAGGAGGCAATCACTGGTATTTGTAACTGTTTGTGAGGAAAGATCCTACCCACAGAGCTAGTGTACTTAGAGGTCAACTTGCTGCACGACTTGCCCACCACAGAGAACAAAGTCTGAGGACATGAACTTGCCAGTCCTGCCCACGTAAAACATCAGAGCCTCCGTGTTAGGACAGTTTTTCTGTAGTCCAACTAAGAGTTTAGTAAAAACATACAACCGAGATAGCACAAAACTTAGTATAAGGCTGTACCACCAGAGTATTTTTTCCCTTTATTTACATTTCTGCAAATTTTGATTAACACCCGAGTATTTGGTAGCGTAGACAGAGCAGCCAGGCTTATCTTAGGAGGGAAGGAGGGCTGTAGGAAGGTAAAAAGAACTTGTAGTATACCACGGGTTCAACAGAAACACTTAAACCGGAAGTTTAATAAAACAATAAAGGTTTATTATAATTAGACCAAGTAAAGTCTTGGAATAAGTACTTTGTCAGAGTCATAAACACATTATTATAACACAACACAATGCTTTAAAGCACACAGACCAAAGTATGGACCCTGTTCAGGAAACTAACAGTATTTCTAGGGAAGTCAGACCTTATCAAACACATTTAGTATAGGAGACACCTATTCACGTGGAGTAAAACCATCAGTTACTTGATACTTTACAATAAGTGAAGGGTAGTCGCCTCTCTCAGTCATGCAGTGACAATCAGTTGAGGAACATTCAGGAGAACCTCAATTATTCCAGGTGAGTAAGACCTTATGGTGCAATATACAGTTGCATATCAGATCAGTGGAACACAGAAGGTAAGCAATAACCTTCTACACTAATTTAGGATTGCACCAGGCAGACCAAGTTCAGCTACACCTACAGCACACTTTCTAAGAATGGCACCCAGCAATTCAAGGCAGGTAAAGCCTAAGGCAGACTTATTCTAGACAGGCTAAACAGCAGTGAGAGGAAGCAAGACCCAGTTGGTGAATGTATAAATACCAAATGGGAAGTCCTCGTGTTGGGCTTTGCATCATCCAGGTGTATCATTAATGTCCATCACACTGGCACTATCTTGGCTCAAGGTCCTTAACCCACCCTCCTTCTCTTTGATCGGCACCTGTCGTCCCTCATCAACTTCCTTCCCACACCTGCTATTTCTTCCTCCACTCTCTCCGTCAACCCCTCCTCCTACTGTACACCTCGGAAAACCATCAAAGGAGAAGACCTCTTGCATCTTGCCACACTTAATGCTCGTTCTGCCATCAAACACTCTGCTGACATCTGCCTCCTTCTTGAAGACATTGACCTCGATATCCTTGCTCTTACCGCAACGTGGTTCAATGCCAGCCCACTGCTTTTGACTCCCTTCTCCCGGATGGCTATAAAATCACCTCCAAGTCTCGCCATAACCGTGCTGATGGTGGAGTTGCTCTGATCTCTTGCTCTGATCTTCCCTGAGTGGGTCCCTTCTTCCCTCATACCCACCCAGCCCTACTCTTCCTTTGAGAGCCTGGTGTTAGGCAGAAACCTGTGCAGTTCCCTCTGGGACCACTGCAAAAGATTTAAGACTACATGTGTTGGCAGAAAACCCACTTGGTAGCAGTCTGCACCGCACAGATTCACTGTGGTAGCTGTGGCTGAGCAGCCAGACTTCCCTCAAGACGAGTTAGGCAGTATACAGAGGATACATAATAGGTACAGAGGCACAATAGCACAGGCAAACACTGACCAGAGCTAGGTGTAAAAGTATAAACTTATTTATTAAAGGTACACTCATAAATTACACTAGCACATTAGAAAAGGTAAGAAAGTCAAACACAGTTACTATTACTCATATGTACATCCCTAATCGTTTGTTGGACAATTCTAAGTTAACACCACTTATTTCCAAGCAGAGGTGAGCGCTTAACGCTAGATGGTACTCCAACAAGTATTACCAAAAGGGGGGGGGAAAAGGTAGAAATAAAGAGAGCGGGAGATCTCCTCTGTCGTCGGGAAAAGTGGTGAGACGGTTCTGCAGGGCTTCACCGGTGGTGTCGTCTTGGCAGGTCGGCTCGGCTTCTCCCTCTTCGGCTTCTTAGGTCCTGTGGCGACTTCTGAAGAACCAGTCCCAAAAACCCTGCTTTTATGCAGCAAACCCCCATTCATACAGCCTAGCTGTCACTCAAACATGCCAAGTGGTGAGCGGGGTGGCTCACCACTTGGGCCAATCACACTAGAGTGCGACATGAGTTGGCAAGGCAACTCAGTCCAGGGTGCCTAAACCCCCTCCCACACCCCCTGTGGTACCCAGACAGAATGGCACCACTTTGGAGGGCTTCTGTGCAGAAGCCCGCCAAAAGTGGAACAAAGGCTCGACTCGGGTTCAGGGTTACTGAAGTGAACCTAGACGCCATTTTGGCGGCGAGTTCCGGCAAAAGATCCCAACCGGTGAATTTATATTAATTAAATAAACCGGCGGTATCTTTAACATTGCACCAAAAAGTGGTGCATCAAAAACAATGGGAAATCCCATTGGGAAATATTCCGGTGGAATATTTCCGTGGTATCCACTGCCACCAGCCAGAACTCGGCGAGGGGGGACGGGACAGTACCCCCCCGACAACAGACCCAGGGGCAATCTAATTGCCCCTACCAGTACTTCCACAGTAAGATGGTTTGTACTGGTTAAGTTCCTAAGTTAAGACTAGTAAAGTCAATGGTAACTTTACAGACCCAGGGAGACAGTAGTCAGTCCCAGGGTGTGGAGTCTATGTTTGGGGGTCTCTAGGACACCCCTGTGCTACTGCACTGAGGGTGCTGTGTAACACACATTCAAAAACCAATGATGGCCTATGGGGAAAATTACCCCCTAGCCCATAAGCACATAGCAAGTCACAGTAAAACTCTCTCAAGTCATGTCCAAGAGTGAGGGTAAAAGAGTCTCACTCTTGGCAGGAGAAAAAATAAACCTCAGAAAATCCAGCAAAGCTGCTGGGGGACTCACTAGGTTAGGAAATTCAGCCTAAACAGAGAATTCTTCCTAACACTTGGTATGCAAGTTGGTCATCTCTCCTTCCTCCTTTCTTAATATTGCCACCATCAACAGGCCTCTTGGCTCTACCACCCTATTTTTTGTCGAATGGGCTGCTTTCTCGTCCCGTCTCCTCCAAACCACTTCTGAACTCCTTCTTGTGGGCGATTTCAACATCCATCTTGACTCCTCAATCACAGCAACCACTCTCTTCTGTGACCTCTGCACATCGCTCTCCCTTTCAAGCCTCCCCTTTGGCCCTACCCACTCGGCCGGACACACTCGATACCTTCATCCACACTGATCTTTTACCACCACCCCCCCCCCCCACTGATGACCCCGCTCTCCTGGTCAGACCACTCTCTCCTCTCGCCGGGGAGACCGCACCGCACCCAACCCTGCCAACCTCATTCACGAACATTCGTCCAATGCAATAAGTGTCAGCTGTTGCCTTTGTATTTACCTTCACCCCACTCTCTCTCCACTAGGCTCTACTTCTGACTCTGCTCTCAGCAACCCCCATCTTGCCATGACCAACAGACTTGACATTCTTGCTCCAGTCATGAGGATCCGCCTGAAACATGCCTCCTAGTGCAACAGCTGGTATGACTCTGAACTTGCAGCCCTTAAATGTAAGTGCAGAGCTGCGGAACGGGAGTGGCAGACCTCCGGCTCACCCTCTGGCAAACTGGCCTGTTGCCTGCTCCAAAGCAATACAGATTCTCCATCCGTGCCAAGAAAAGGGCCCACATCCAGGCCTGCGTTTCTGGTGCATCTAACAAAGTGGCCAACATCTTTAGAATCTGCTGGGAACTAACCAACCCATCCGCAGTGTCCTCCTACCTCTTAATTCCCAGTCCCTCCTGTCAACGCCCAACTGCTCCTCAGTTGCTCGTGCTGTGATTCTGTCTAGCTTAGACTACGGCAATGCTCTGTTAGTCGGAGCCAATAAAAAATAAAAAAAACAACCAAGCTCTGCAATTCCTTCAAAATGATGCAGTCCGCATTATTACCAAGAAATCTAGGAGAGCATATCTCGGATTTGACTCCCAGTTGCTGCTCGGCTACAATTCAAGGCTGCTGCACTAACACACAGAGCGCTATTTGGCACCGCTCCAATCTATATTAAGTACCTAGTCTCTCTATGAGCCACCAAGGAACTTAGGCTCAACCACCTTGGCGTTGATAAAAACTCCCAAATTCTCTCTCGCCAATTGCTTGGGAAGAGCTTTCCTTATCAGGGCCGCTAAGATCTGGAATGCCCTGCCCCTGAGCTCCGGCTTATAATAGGAATATCTTTCGTCGGAAACTGAAGACTGCACTATTTATCTGAACTAATGCCATTTCTCGGATGCACTGGCTCTTCCTGCGTTTTTGTCTTATGCCTTTATGTTTGTCCCCTGTGTTTTTGTTTGTGCCCCCTGATGACTGCAGGCTTTGGCGCCCTATAAATCAATAAATAGGTGTCCTCTCCACGAAGGTCTCCTCCAAACAGGTCCCCCCCCTGCTCTTCCAGAACCATTAAGGACCATATTGGCTCTCTTGCTGCTTTCTGCAACCACTCTTGCTACTGGATCGTTTCCCTCCTCCTTCAAGCGCCCCTCCTTTAAAAACACTCTGCAGACCCATCTTGCTCAGACAATTACTGCTCCATATCCATCAACATCTTCCTTGGGAAACTTGTGGAGAAGCTGGTCTTCCCCCAACTGACCCAGCACACTGAACTCGTTGGTTGCCTCCACGAGCATCAAACTAGACTCAGAGCATCCAGAGGCATGGAAAGTGCTCTTCTGAACACCCGCAAGGAACTGATTGCATCTCTCGATCCCAACTCTCCAGCTATTCTCATTCTACTTGATCTCTCCTCTGCATTTGATAAGGTCAACCACTCCATCCTCATAACGGCTCCATGATACCCTAGGCATCTCCGAGCGGGCAATGGACCGCTTGCACACCTCATTACCACCTTCTCACCAAACATCCAGTGTTATGCAGATGACACAACTCTTCTTCAAACTTCCCTCTGATCCTCTTCTCACTTCATCTATCATTCCTGACTGCATCTGCCATCCAGTCCTGGTGCACTTCTAACAATCTCTGCCTCAACGCCAGCAAGACAGAGATCCTTCATATTGGGGCCCCTACTCCCCTTTCCTCTACCTCACTCTGGTCATCTTCTATGGGCTCTCCCCCTTCTCCTTCAACTTAAGCCAGAAACCTTGGAGTCTTTCAATGCCTTTCTCTCCTTCATCCATCACATTGAGGACATTGCCAAGAAGTCCCACTTTCAACTCCACCTCCTCAAAGGAATTCTTCCTTTTCTCACTTTCACTGAGAAGCTCAATGTCTCTAGAGCTTTGGTTCTCTCCGAGCTAGACTACTGCAATAGCCTTTTCCTTAGTCTGCCCTCTTCCTCTCTACGACCCCTCCAGCTAATCCAGAATAGGGCTGAGACTTATCCTTGGCCTGAAGCCCAGGGACTGCATCTCTCCAGCACTAAAATCTCTCCACTGGCTCTCAGTTTGTTAGGCAGATTTATCCTCACATGAGCCCTGAGAGGAACTCCCAGCTTGCAGACCGGAGCAGATGCCTGACGGTCGCACCCGACGGCCGCACATCACCTCCTCACTCCACATGGAGGTAGGACAACTCTTGACTATAGGAGAATCAAGGGGAAAAAAGAAAGAAAAAAAAGCTGCATAGTTATTTCTTGTGCAACTCAGAACAAAATTATCTTATCTATTATCATTTCATCACGCAAGCCTTTTTCCTCGCCTGTATCCCACTGTTGACTGGGCAGCATGCACACTTCCCAACGTGCAGCCTGCACCAGCAGCCTTTCTCAGTGTCGGCTTGCAGCAAGGTAAAGATGGCCATCGCCATGTGCGGATCATTAAGAGACACCTCAGTTCCCTTCTCCCCCTCCCACCTGCGTGACGATTGGCTAACCTACAAACAAAACTGGCCTATTGTGGACCGGCAGGTGTCAGCCGGGCCCACCCCTCAAAGGCCCACCTTCTAGGGCCCTGTCTGTTCCCCTGTCCATTGCCTGGCTGGGTCTGGGGGTACTCTTGCACCCCCGAATTGCACATGGAGGCTGATCAGATGTCCACACGTTCAGGACAATTGAACAGTGAACTTTTTCTGTTTCACAAAGGTCAGTCCCTCGTTCTAACTCCACTGATCATCCACTACATCTCTCTTCTGCAGCTGCATCGTGTTCTCCTTAGCATGCCAAAGACAAACGTGTTCCCTGCTGTTCCCTACCTTTTGCCAAAAATCTGCATCTAGCTGTGCTATGTGGCTATATTCTTTTGTTTTCGGCTGCGTCTATGTGACTGCATTGTGCTACCCTGTCCTGCTGTTCCTGTCTTGCTACCCCCTCCTCTGCTTCCCCACCCACCCCTTTGCTTCTCTCTCCTCTTCCCCTACTGCAAAAAATCACTTATGGCGCTCTCGGTTTCTCCTATCTTCTTTAACTGTTTCTCCATCGACTAGCCCACCCTTCTCACCAAGTCTGGTAGGAAGAAGTTCAAAAAGGATAGCTTGGTCTCCAAACCTGGTCTAGATAGACCCTCACCGACATCCTCTTTGTCGTTCCTTCACCAGACTGTTGGGCTCCCCATATGGTCTCGGTTCCCTCTCCCTTCTCTTCCTCACCCATTAATGGTGGCACCCGCTGGGAAGCCATCCTGGACCTTTTCCACTCCTCTAAAGTAATCATTAATGTCTACCAGAATGGCACCATCCTGGTCCAAGGCCCTCAGGCCAACCGTCACCTCATAAACTTCCTTCTTTCTCCTGCTGTGCCCTCTTCCTCCTCTCCAGCTTCCTTGCCTCCCACCTCTGCCCCCTCTTTGCCTACCTTGCCCTCTTCCGGCTTCCTCCCCTGCTCGGGCTCCTTCTGCACCTCAGCAGGGCGTACCTCTGTTTTGTACCCCTCCCCGGAAGTCTTTCAAGGCTGGCAACCTTCTCCATATTGCCACTCTTAACTCATGTTCGGCTGTCAAATACTCCTGACATCTGCAACCTCCTGGAAGAACTCTACCTTGAAATCCTTGGCCTCACCGAGACATGGTTCACGGCCAGCTGAGTCACGAGTTTTGACACTCTTCCCTGATGGCTACAAGATCCTCTCTGCACCCAGATCCAACCGCTCCAGTGTGGGTGTAGCCTAGATCTTCCCAGAATGGATTCCTGCCTCTGCGATTCCAATGCAGGCCGAACTCTACCTTTGAATGCCTGGTCTGCCATCATCCATCGGCCACCTGGTCTGACTACCTCTTTCCTCTCTGAGTGGGCTAAACTCTCCTCCTCCCTCATGGCCTCAACCACTCAACTCCGCCTCCTTTGAGACCTCAATATCGACCTGGATGCTTCCTGTCCCACTCCTGGACTCTTCCGTGACCTCTGCAACTCTCTCTATTCTCCCCTCTGGCCCAACTCCCTCTGCAAGGCACACTCTAGATGTTCTCATCTCCTCTGACCTCCCCCTCTCTAACCCTCTCACCACTCCTCTATCCTGGAGCGATCACTTTCTCCTTTCCTCCCATCTCTCCTCTCTACCCAACAGGCCAAGCCAGCTCCAGCACTGCCAACCACCTTCTCGGTCATCTGGCCCATGAAGCATGGGTCAGTTAAGGCTTTCACAATCACTTTCTCTTCCCCCTCCTCCACCTCTGGCTGACTCTCATTCTGTCACAAATCTGCCTCCTTGGAAACGGTGGAATCGCTGGAGGCTGCTCCAATGCCGATAAATTCCCTTGGAACAGGGTTGTCGGTCTAGTGTTCTCCCAACATGGCCGTGCCATGTATATCCCAGCACAAATTCATCGCGCATGTGCGTTGCAACCCTCGCTGTCTGCTGGGTCTGATGCTGCGGAGTTCGCACTGCCTTTCGTTTTGCTCTTCAGTGATTCTACGCTTGTGCCTGTCCTACCCCGGCGTAAGTATCTCCTCTTCCCCGCGCCTGCTTGCACTTCTTGGTCACCCTTTCCATCCATCAGCGTCTCATCACTGTCTTACTCCCTCACTTACCTCCGCTTACCTGCTGGCAGCCGCTACTCCCACTGGCATGCGTCTCTGGTCCTACCATACCGTTTCAGCCTCTCCTTGTCAAGTCTCATTCTGCCATTCCATTCTGTGTACTTGTTATGTCCTGGTGCATTCTGGTACTTTGAGTGCTGGATCCATTTTGGCCCACCTGCATATCTACAACTGCTCTGAAGGGATATACTCCTGGAATACCGGCCTGTTGGTGCTTCGGACCTCGGAGCAACCTTAATTGGACTACCAGATTCTACTCTACTTACTCACTGCAGTTCATCGTTACCAGGGTTTTTCTGCCGCAAGGCTTTTCCCTGGACAGGCGTCTGCTGCCCGGGGTCCCCACTGCCTGGTGGATTGCTCATAAGGCAAAATGCCCTCCAAGGGAGCTTGCCCTTCGCTCTTGCAGAAGGACAAGAAAACAACCACACACAGAAGGAAGAAGTAGTCCGAGGCCTCAGACGCACCTCCTGAAGGCACAGGTGAGGAGAACAAGGATGAGGTGTGCATGGTTACACTGGAAACGTCCTTAGATTCTTCTATATCCTGACACTGTCGTTTCCAAACTCCACTCCGCTATCGCTGAGACTCTTGATGTTCTTACCCTTGTCATGAGGATCTGCCTGAAGCCCAAAGCCAAGTGCAACTCTTGGTACGACTCTGACCTCGTCGCCCTTAAACACAAGTGTAGGGTGGCTGAGAGGAAATGGTGGGCATCTTGTGCACCCTCTGACAAACTGGCCGCCACCTGCTCCAAAGGCAATACTGGCTCCCTGTCCGTACTAGGAAGAGAGCCCACATCCAAGCCTGCATCTCTGCGGAATCGGACAACTCGGCCAAACTCTGCAAGGATCTAATTTCATCTCTAAAATCCAGGACATCCTGTCCACCCTTTTCCTCTCCCCCTTCTCCCTCCACTACCTCCTGCCCCCCTGCAGCCGCCTCTCCTCCTTTCCTTTGTTCTCCCCCGATGGGATTTCCAGACAAGTCTGATCTATTAAAGTCTTGTCAAAACAGGTTATTCCCTGTTGTGTCCAAAACCATCAAGAACCACATTGACGCCCTCGTTCCTGCCCTGGTCAACTTCTGCAACCACTCCACTGGAGCCTTTGCCTCACCTTCCCTCTGAAGCACTCTCTTGTGCACCCTCTTCTCAAGAAACCCACAGCCCACCCCTCAAGCCTGGCTAACTATCGGCCAATCTCCATCACTCCTTTCCTGGGCAAACTCCTGGAAAAGCTGGCCATCTCCTAGCTTAATCTTCACACTGATTCTGTTGATTGTCTCCATGACCATCAGTCTGGCTTCAGAGCAGCCAGAAGCATGGAAACTGCTCTCCTGAACATCTGTGAAGACCTCTCCAACCTCGATTCTAATCGCCCCTCTGTCCTCATCTTACTCGATCTCTCTTCTGCCTTTGACACTGTCAAAATGCCATTCTGCTCAACCACCTCCGTGATAACCTGGGTATCACTGATCAGGCCCTGGCCTGGCTGACTTCCTTCCTCTCCAACCGACTCTCCCAGGTCCAACTTGGGTCCTTCCTCCATCTCACTCTCCCCACCTGTGGTGTTCCCCAGGAGTCTAAAGCGCTCTCCCTGGCTTTTCAACCAATACCTGGCACCCCTCGTTCACTGCATTGCTGTTTTCTGCTCCAATTTTCAGCGATATGCAGATGACAGAGCTAGTTTTCAGGCTCCCCTCTTCCACCTTCTCTCATTTCTGAATGTCTGTCTGCAATCCAGGAGTGGTGTGCCGCCAATGACTTCTGCCTTAATGCATTTAAGACAGAGAAACTCATCAGCACTCTTGCACCTTCCGTTCCGGTCACTCTCTGGCTGCCTCCCTTGGTCCTCTCCCTGCTCCCACCTGTGAGGCTAACAACCTCAGGGTTATCTTTGACTCCACGCTTTCCCTTTCTCCACACATCTCTGATGTCTCTAAGAAGTCAAACTATCAACTGCACCTCGTCAGAGGTAATCTTCCTTTCCTCTCCTTCTCCTAGAAGCTCACCGTCTCTAGAGCTCTGGTTCTCTATCGGATGGATTTGGATTACTGTAAAATCCTATTTCTAAATCTGCCTGCTACTACTCTCCACCCTCTACAACTCTCCAGAACAGGACTGCAAGACTCGTCCTTGGCCTCAAGCCCAGGGATCGTATCTCTCCAGTCCTGAAATCTCTTCATTGGCTCCCAGTGGCTGCAAGGATTAAGTTTATCTCTCTCCTTTCAGAGAACATTTTCCAAAAAGGAAGTGATATTGGTACCTGCGCTGGCTGTGAGAGAATAGCGCTGGGAGTTTCCGTGACTCGCGCTTCGACTCATTTCCTGGAGGGGGAGGAGCTTTGTGCCGCACACGTGACTGCTCACGTGACACTGCCTGCCATCAAAATCAGGGCGAGTGCAGCAGAGCGGCGCAATCTCTCTCCTTTCAGAGAACATTTTCCAAAAAGGAAGTTACATTGGTACCTGCGCTGGCTGTGAGAGAATAGCGCTGGGAGTTTCCGTGACTCGCGCTTTGACTCTCATTTCCTGGAGGGGGAGGAGCTTTGTGCCGCACACGTGACTGCTCACGTGACACTGCCTGCCATCAAAATCAGGGCGAGTGTACCTTTGCGGCGTGAAGCCCTTCGGAGTAAAGTCCATCGGCTGTTGTGCGGCTGTTCGGCGGTGGAGGGGCGTGGTCACAGTCCTTTAGCTCTTTGGACACCTTCCCTGAAGTGCTGAGAGCATAAGTCATTGTAATTGACATGACGACGACGAAGGATGGCCCTCAGACTCGCCAGAAATCCTTGATCTACAGAAGAAAAGCGATTTCAAGTCTTGCAAAGGAGGTAAGCGCAGCTCACCAGGTTCAGATAAAATCCCATGTAGATCTAATTGAGTATGCAATTGAGAGCGGATTGGAGGTGGTTACTCGCTTGGGCAAAGGTTCGGTGCCATCATTAGCCACACTGGCACAAACATCGCTGGCCCCTCTGAGAAAACCGACTGACGGTCTTAGCAGCACATGTACTCAAAAGCCAAGCTCCGATCTTAGCACTATGGAATCGCCACTGACTTTTTCTCCCTCAGTGTATGTTGATGCGTGCGATGTTGTGCAGACATCTCCATTTGAAATAACTGACTCGGGAATCAATCTACCAATTGTTTTACCGCAGGAAGCGGTTCGGGTAAAAGCGTCACTGGGAAATTTCTTTCCCGCCGAAAAGCCTAGAAAGGCTGACGCACCCCCGCTTTTCTTGCCGTCTACTGAAGGAGAGAATACCTGCGTTGCCCATAGCCACACAAATGACAATCGCAAGGACTCAGATTGGAACACGAATTCTGGCGTGGGGGCTCCTTCAGAATCGTTTCTAGTATCTGTACCAGTAACAAAGCAAAACTCTATTGATCTTTCGGCTCGTGAAGCTCGTTTGACTGCTCGTCTGTAAGCAGACTCTCTAGCTACATATGAACATCTGAACACCAGTTTCTTGAAAAATCAGTCCATAAGAAAAAGCAGGTCTCTAATCCTGAAAAAAAGTCATTCTGCGAGCGAAACACACAACTGCCCTGAAAGATCTGATACTTCGTTACTGTCCAGTTCAAACGACTCCTTCCATCAATCATTCCATGAAAACCCTGAGGTATCGGGTACTGACGATGTAGAAAAAAAGAGCTGTAATGTGTATTCTACCCAGGGACGACTTGAATAAGAAGATTACTACATCTTCTAGGACGTTAAAAACTGTCCCTGACACGATCAAAATTGACCAACCGTCTAAAAGCTCCTTATCTACTGCGGCTGGAATCCAAATACATAACAACGTATTAGCTGCAACATCAGTCGCATTACTTCCATTCATGAAGCTGTACGAATCCATACATGATGCCATTACCGATCAAATGGCCTTGATAGCGGACATCAATGTAAAAGTGAAAAGTTTAGAAAGTTTCTCGAATGTCATAGCCGCTAGATTGGACATTGAAGCGGAAAACTCCTTAAAATGGCAAACAAGATTAAGTGACTTAGCGCGCCAGTCACAGTGAGGATTTCGCATTAATGGACGCAGTAATTGAGGCCACAAAGTGGATGCGACACAATACCTCCTCCGCCAGGAACTCAGCCTGTGATCATCCTCATGCTCCATGCTGTCAAACCAACTTGATGAAGGATCAATCCTTGGAGGCCAGCCAGGCTTTACAGAAGGACCTGTCGACCTTGGGTGGTTCTGCATGCAGCATCAATGTGGAACGTTTACACTGTAAAATAAAAGGAACCCCTTGTAGGCAGGCAAAATGTGTGGTGGTGTGCGCCAAAAACAACGGGGCACTACCTGATGAGGACAACACGCATACACCGCAACAAGCTCATACAGACACTTTTGCCAATGGTGCTGCCCCGCCTGCCATGCTTGATGTGGTGATTCAGGACGTAAAAGGCACTGAAGCAAAAGACCAAAGGAACCTAACGGAAAAACTCTCCTTTGGGATTTTCAAACCACCCACAGTATTGACAAAGGTGAGCGAAAAGCAAACCCAGCAAAAAAAGTCTTGCGGCACAAAAGGTTTGCGTAACCATACATCGCAGAAACAAGCAGACAAACGTGCCCGTACATCTTGTAGGAACAAATTTATCCGAAACTTATCAACTCCGCCAGCTCTGTCTCTATTTAAGCGGCCGGATAAAGGATTGGAGGGGCAATCAAAACCCAAACCGGCTCTGGTGAATGAGTTACCATCTCAGCCAAATGCCAAAAGAGCTAGAGTCGCCTCCAGTAATGACATTGATTCAAGTGCTGATGCTTCCTTGGAGTTATGTGAGTATTCAACCTACTCGATAGATGATGACACCAACGAGAGTGTTGATACTGCTGTAGTACCAAAGCCAACTGCTGAAAAAACTGATAAAGATCTCAGGAAGCGGTCAATCGAGTCACTAATGACCTCATCCAGCCTTGCTGTGAAGGTCCCTAAGATACCCGCAAAAGCTCCTCTCATACCAATTGCCAACGATGAGAGCTCAGTGTCGAAGGTAATTAAAAGAGGGGTGGATGCCCTCTCTAATCCCCTGACGGGAAAATTAAATCCAAAAATGACAATTGCACAATTCGAAAAACTCGACAAAAGATCATACAGGTCTAACAAAAACCGACCTGACAGCATTCGAAAAAGCCTATGGAAAATCCAAATCAAAAATGCTTTGCCAGAACAGAAGGAGGTAAATCTAAACAGAAGGAACATCTTGAATCTGCTGCAGTGTATACCAACGCTTCGTGCTACAAGATCAGAAGACATCGCAGTTGTCGAATACATGTCTGAGGATTTCTCGGACTGGGTAAATTTACACCTACACTCAAGTGCCCTCAAGGTGGCCATACTGGATGCCGCGGACGACTTCCTGTTTTTCGGCTTCGAAATACTAAATGTCGATGCTGATGACGAGGTCAATCTACACCATTCATCAGTGGAACAAACGGAAAATTAAAAAAGAAGGAAAGCTCTGCGGGACCACATGAGCATTAAATATTCACCATGCATAAAAACAACAAAACAACAAGATCATTAGCTAAGAGTGGATAGCAGCGAAGAGAATTACCAGCTGCTATCCTGGAATACTCGCGGCTTTAAACATTTGTTTGACGGAAAGTGGCAATTTCCGATGGATTTGTCAATCATATGCCTACAAGAAACATTGTTGCGAGAATGCTCTGGTTGTGATGGGTACACTGTCCTTCTGAATCCTGCAGGAAAAAACCTTTTCGGCCGTCCATTCGCTGGCTTGGTTACAATGATCAAGAACAATAATGATTGGATGATGATATCTTCTGACAACCTGAATATGTTTGTACAAGCAACAAAAATTCAGATTAAACGATCTCTTCCATTTAGGAATAAAGTGCTATTGATTGTCAATATATATTGGAATACTGCAATGATATTGCAAGCAAAATTCATTGGGGCTGTATTGGTGGAAATTGACAAGTGTCTTCTAGCAGATGATGATCCGGAAATCATAATATGTGGTGACTTCAACTATGCCTGGTTAAATAGGCCAACATCTAAATTCAAAGAAGATGGCAGCATGTTCAATGGTAATCTGCAAGATCGAGGTGTCAGATGGAAAAAAGAAATGGCATTAAGAGAGTGCATAATGCTGAACGGAGCGACTCGTGGCGACATTCCACCTGGCTTTACTTGGATAGGTGGCGTGAGCAAAAAGACGCTCGATTATATCTGGGTGTTTAAAAATCTTCTAGCAACAATCTTGTCATTCGAAATAAAAAAGACTGATAAGAGTGACCATAGTGCAATGCTGCTAAATTGGGAAAAAAACCAACCAAGTATCTTGAGAATATAACAACAAATAACAGAGCAACAGGCTGCGAATGAGTGCACCTCAGTTGATAATGTTGACAAACAACCTGGAAAAAGCGCCTTCAATAACCTCAAGGATAAATTACCCCTTGTTAATACACTACTTCAAAGGGAGGAATACAATCCATAAAGGTTCTGCAAGCGAAGCAAAACATCCTTTCAATGCAGCAATAAGCCAGGAAAAGAAAAAGCTACGGGACGATATAAGGCTCCTGAAAAAAGTCGATCCAAGAATTGCTACCATCAAAATAAAATCTAGACGCCAGAAATATCGCAATTGGATAAAATCCGTTAATATCATGCGATTGCAGTCTCAAGCTGAACAGATGTTAAAATTGATTATTACGAAGGACAGTAGACACATTTGGGAGATAATTAATAATGGTTGCTTGAATAAATCTTATTCAATGGCGAATGGAGCCAGCTGGGTCGCTCACTTTTCCGCTGTCTTTGATGATTGCAAATGCATGGCTATACCCTCGCTATGAATATCCTCTGCAAGCTGGAATGTAGCTGACTCTGCAGAAGACATTGAATGGGCAATCTCGAAACTAAAGGCATCCAGAGCTGCAGGCCCTGATGGTATTTCAAACGTGATGTTAAAATCTCACAAAACCCTATAGGCCAATATGATGAGTTCCTTGTTTGAACGAATCTCGCACGAAAATGTTTTGCCGGAGTCTTGGTTAAGAGCAGTGGTGGTCCCAATATTCAAAAAGGGCAATCGGGACGATCCTAACAACTATCGCCCGATTGCCCTTTTGGACACAATCGGTAAGGTCTTTGGTGCCTTCCTGCAAAAGCGGTTATCAAATTGGGCAACTGCGGCTGCCGTGTGCGATCCCAGGCAAACAGGGTTTACCAAAGGAGTAGGAGTTGAATTAAATCTGGTCCTCCTAAACTGTTTAAAACTTGATGCCCTGAAGAGAAAGAAAATGTTGTATCTTGCCTTTATAGATTTGATCCAGGCATTCAACAGCATAAATCGCAACCTCCTTTGGAAAAAATTAAACGAATGGAATTGTCCAAAAGATCTATTGGAGCCTTTGATTTCCCTCCACTCAAAGACGTCCTTTCGAGTAAGATTAAATCAGCAAGGTGACTTGTCAGACGAAATAGTCACAAAAAGAGGCGTGAAGCAAGGATGCCCGCTTGCTGCTCTACTCTTCAAACTTTTCATTTCAGACTTATCTTTGGCATTTAAGGATCAAAGGATTTTTCCGCCATTAGTAAACGGCCAACAAATAAGCTGGGTCATTTACACTGATGACATCGTGCTTATAGACTCCACTCCAATTGGGCTCCAGAGACTACTGATTGCGTTTCAAAACTACTGCCTGCTAAACGACCTACTAATCAACTCCAACAAGTCGAAGATCATAGTGATTGGAGGCGGTTCGAAAGCACGCCTTCATAAATCTCGCTGGCAAATAATGGATAAACAACTGGAAATATCAAATAGCATAAGATATCTAGGCGTGCAATTTAACAATTCTATTCGTGAGTGGGATTGGACACAAGATCTGGTGGCCCGTATGCAAATGTTTGCACTGCAAGGGGCAAAACTGCAAGGGGCATATGGCAAAATTTCCTTCAAACCAATCATAACCTTATACCTACAAAAAGTGACGCCTGCGATAACCTTTGGAAGTGAATCAGGCTGGAACATACCCCGGCCTTGTGGAATAAGCTAGAGGGAAACTTTTGGCGGTAAGTCCTAAGGCTGCCAAAACACTTGTCAATGACAGCGATACGATACGAATTATGCACTGAGTCACTCACCGGTACAGTCCTGTGAAATCCATCTCCACCTTGAGAAAAATGATGCTGGTTCATGCCACAATACCATACGAAATTTTGCAGACAGTCTCGGAGCACCCTTCTGCTGGTTTGCTAAACAAGTGGAAGGACAATAGCATTTTACATAATGCCGACATTTCTCTTGAGACCGTAATCTTGAGACCGCAAGTGGCAAAACAAAAATTGCGACAACAAAATTGGATTGTAAATGAGGAGGCAAGAAACAAAATGGCTTCGTCCTTGGACCTTGGAAGTGCCTTGAACAAATTGGACGTTTTGCCAAAATTCCTGGACAGATTTCCTTCAAACTACCATAGGAACATGTTCCTTCGATTACGCCTCAATCTCTATAAAACCAAAGAGATCCCCATAATGTGGCGTGAGATATCTCCAGCGGAGGCTCAATGTCGTTTCTGTAATCATGCAACAGAATCATTACGGCACTTAATCACTGCTTGTGAGGCGATTGCTGAGCAGCGCAAGCTGCACTTAATCCATTTTGCTCCTTTATCCGGAAACATGGATGCATGGTGGAATTATTTGATTGGTGGCATAAATACTCAGTTAATTTGTGCCACCATAAACTTTCTGGACTCTTTAGATTTATCCAATCTGGAGGGCCTGGTCAGAGGGCTGAGCATCCTTTGGTTTCCGTGATTGGTTTCCGCGATTGAGATTGAGTATGTGTGGATACTAGAAGACAGTAACTGTAACTTAAAGTTGTCTTTCCTTTGAACAAACTAATGTTACATAAAAAAAAAAATAAAAAAAAATAATCAAGTTTAAGACCATTTGCATTGTCCACAAGGCCTTCTGAGGCCTGGGTCCGCTATGCCTTTCCTTTCGAAAATACCCTCCTACTCTAGCGCGTTGCTCCTCCAACTCTCTCAGGGTCAGTCGCTTCTCCAAGAAACAAGTTGGGGGTAGATATATTTCTTCGGCTGGGGCCTCCCTCTGGAACAGCCTCCCTGCCTCTGAAACTTGAGAACCATCTTCGGTCCAGTAAGCACCTCAAGACCCTCCTCTTTGCTTCTGCCTTCTCTCTTCCTCTCCCCTGCTAATCTAGGTTCCGGAACTGGGCACCTGGCTACCCACCGATTTCGGGCACAGATCCCTGCTCCACCCAGTCGCATAACCACACTGCCTCCTGGCAACCCTTGCACTTGGGTCTGTATCTTCAACCCTGCAGGCCCGCTTCTGCACTTAGACACCCACTATCTGCTCCTTATTCTTGCACTTGCCACCTGCTGGTCGCACTACCCGTTTTTGATCACGTGTTCAGCACTTTCCACTCCTTCCCTGCCCCTTGCACTTTCCCTCTCCCCTTGCACGGTCTCAATGTAATTGGGCCTAGTAAGATCATCGTTTTGTTCTCCCTTATTCTCCTCCCTTGCCTCGTGGCGCCCTGAAACACTGATGTGTGGGTGCAAAATAAAGAAAATATTTCATATCATTTATGCTTCATCCACTCTCCTAGTGAGACTCCAAGCACTTTTTGCTGGACTTCTGGACCTTTTTCTTTCAATCCTTAATGAAAGGAGCCTTTTTTCCCCTCATTCATTCTTGTGGGCTCTGCCTTGTGGACATCTATTATTTGTATTCTACCTGTACTGTGGAGTCTGTCTGGTCCATAGCTCTTAAAAGGCATCTGTGTTTTTACAACTGCAGCACACAGCTCCTTATGTGCAGTGTTGCCGAGGACCCTTAGGGTCCTCCTCCAAGATGCTTTTTATGTAACCTCAAGCAACTGCAGTTCTTACAGATAGAGAGGTGTGTGTGTGTGTGTGTGTGTGTGTGTGTGTGTGTGTGTGTGTGTGTGTGTGTGTGTGTGTGTGTGTGTGTGTGTGTGTGTGTGTGTGTGTGTGTGTGTGTGTGTGTGTGTGTGTGTGTGTGTGTGTGTGTGTGTGTGTGTGTGTGTGTGTGTGTGTGTGTGTGTGTGTGTGTGTGTGTGTGTGTGTGTGTGTGTGTGTGTGTGTGTGTGTGTGTGTGTGTGTGTGTGTGTGTGTGTGTGTGTGTGTGTGTGTGTGTGTGTGTGTGTGTGTGTGTGTGTGTGTGTGTGTGTGTGTGTGTGTACGTGTGTGTACGTGTGTGTGTACACACACCTTGGGTATTCCCTGCCTATGCTCCAGATCCGCTCCCACAAGGGGTCTGGCTCTCCAGATTGGAGCAACAAAAGAGGGGGGGGGGGGGGGGAGGGAGGTGTCTACCACTGGTAAATTTGAAAATGTGAATGGATCAGATTCACCTCGGGTGGGTATTTTACGTTCATTGTCCCGCTTACCATCTGTCGCAAAAAACACTATGCAAACAAAATGTAATATTATTTATTTTGTTATTATTTCTGACATAAATTAGTTTGTGTCATGGTTTAAATTTAAACCATGTGGGGAAGATAAAACCATATTGGAAAGGAAAAAAAAGAATTCATTAATACATGGACCAAATTTTTAGAAAAAAAAAAGTTAGGTTAAACAAACAAATAAGGGATGAGACCCAAAATGAGTAGTAAAGAGAGGAAATCACAGTAGCATAATGAGTCAAATGATGCGGGTCAATGTAATTCCTATTGACCTCCGCCTTCAGTGATGAATCAAAACACAATAACAGGTTATTGTTTAGAACATCTTCAAGAGTTGGATCTTGAAATTCATTAATTCATTTGGGGAAAACTGGTATGATGGTTTCAACTCTGTTATTTCTCCTATTAGTTGTTCCGCCCTAGGAGTTACTTCATTTAGATGGCGTAAAACTACATTTTTGATATCATCTTTTTGCTGCATTTCATAGGATGCACTAAGAAACAGTCATTCTTGTCACTTAGCTTCAGACCTATTGTCCTTTTGTGAATAGGAGATTATAAGTCGAATAAAAGGGTCTGCCTACGTGAAAAGCTTGATTAGCAAGATTGCCTGGGTTTGTCGACTGTGGATGTGATTCTCCCATAGCAGGTCACGTTTCAGCAGCTTTCTTGATCAAGGACCGCCTTCTAGAGGGTGTCAGTTAAAGACCATGAAAGAACATGCATATATGTTAAGGGTGTTTAAGGCCGATGATGGTATGGTAATAGGTAATGGTGCCTCTAGTCTGAAGCCGGGAAATGACTTACCCTGATTGGACAGCCAAACGCCACTTTCTGTAAAATGCTGAGAGATTGCAGAGGAGTGTGTGCTGGAACTGTATAAAAGGTGAGGCTTCTGGAGTGAAAATCAAGTCGACCTCTGGAAGCTAAGGTAACCGAAGAAGACAACCAAAGATGCCTGCGAACCCTTTGCAACACTGAAGCGACCAATGCTGTCCTGAACCTGCTTTTTGTGCGACAGAGGAGCTTCGACGAGACTCCTTCCCTTTGGCTGGTGGGAACAACCAGTCCAAAGACTAACTTTGAAACGAGCCATCTCCGAGGTCCTAGGAGTTTCCAGAGCTGCAGAACCCCAACACCAAGAGACCTGCTGCCCATTTCGAGTGCATCATTATGGAAAGGCTGAATCCGTCCAAATCATTGCTGAATCTGTATGGACACTCCAGAGATCAGTTCCAACTCGCCAAGACCCCCTCATCAGAGTGTGGGACTGCAAGAAGCGAATATTGACTGGGTGATCCGTGTCCTTTGTTTGTGGTGCAGAAAAGGCGACAAAACCACAGAGTGATCCAAGATGTTGCGGAAGTCGTGCTACTGGCCCTCCCTCAGGACTGCTGCAGAGAGATCCCGCCCATTGCCCTGCCCATAGTCATCAGACAAAGGAATCCAGAGGCCGGGTCCAGAGCTGCAACATTGCAGAGCATCCAGCACAAACATTTTCTTCTAACCTAAGATACAGCGGGGGGATAAGGTATTGCTAACCTGATTCCAAGAAGCCGCTCCAGAGTGTTGGAGTGCAAGTAGAGGTGTTCATGACAACCCCCTCTTAACTCAGACCCAAAGCGCTGCTCGTGTCCCTTTAGAAGGTCTCCCTTGTTAGTTGTTAACTTGCTGCTTCAATAACACTAGAAATTGGAAGAAATCCACAGGAACTCTTCGTAAAATCGCTGCTTGTCAAGACTTCAAGCCTTCTCCGACCTGCCTTTAGCTAGGGTTGGGTTTTGGAACTTAAAGGATTTGCTAGGCAAAGAAACCGTCTAAGTGACTTTACTATAACTGTCTGCATAGTAGATTTGTTACCGTTGAAAACCGCACAAGTGCGTAGTAACAGATAATAGCCTGTCTAGACAAGATTCAGAGTACTTACCTACAGCTCACATCTTCCTCTAAAGATAAGCCTGACTGCTCTGCCAAGGTCCCGACCTAGCACAGACTGATACCAAGAGTCGGGTATCTACAAACCACTGGGATAGCTTACTAAAGTCGTACTACCAGTAGGACTTTAGGAAAACTCCCCTAACACGGTTGCTGTAAGGATCAAATTCAAATCCCTCTGCATCATCCACAAGGCTTTCTGGGAACCACACAATCTGCATCTTGCTCTCACCAACTACTCTGCTTCCAGATCTTTACGTTCCTCCAGCACAAACTGTGTTAAACGCTTCGCTAAACAGCGAACTGGTTGTCAATTTCTTTCCTCAGCAGGCTACCTCCTATGGTACACCTCCCCCTTCCTCTTGAGCCAGAGCTCCTCAAATTCCAGAAGCTCAAGATGTTCCTTTTCACCTCCTCCTTCCTCTGCTAAACCTCACAGCTGCTGAGATTGGTGACCAAGGCTCTTCTTTGTCCTCCTGGGTCCTGGCCACCCACACCCAATTGTGTACGTCCTCTGCCCCTCCAAGTACTTTACCTTGGCACACACTGGCCTATGCCACCACAGGCCTGCACTTACCTCGTATTGGCGGTATACCATTCCAGCCAGGCACTTATAGCTGCTCACCCCCTAGCACTTCTCTCGCTCTCTCCCACATCACACCCGCCCACCCCCGTTCTGAACACTCACAACGCCTAGTAGGACTGCCTCAATCTTACAGTTTTATATCAAATTGTACTCCCATGTTCCCTCCCCATTGCCCGGTGGGTGCTTTGAAAAACAATTTGTTGTATAAGCGCCTTATAAATGCACAATAAACAAATATCCTAAAAGAAATGGTAAAGTGAAGCTAACCGCATTACTTTTGGGAAGAGGCACAGCCAATTTACAGGTGAGATAACTAACCTTACATATGCTTTTCATAATAGCCAAACACATTCAAAGGATAGTAAGAACTTTAGAACTGCTCAGCTCTCAGAGGGAGAGTTACCAACCAATCACAAATGAGTAACTTTTAAACACTTGTTTTCTTTTCTAGGCCAAATGCCCAAAGCTTCGAAGTCTTTCCCTTTTCTTGGACCACGAGTGTTCTCAGTGGCAGAAGGGGGGTTCCTAGTGCTCTAGAGTACAACAGGTAGGCCAGGATAGGCACAGATGTAGCAGAAGTCAAGAATTCCTGTGGAAGTAATATTTTGCTTTAGAGTTAGTTAGGCTTCCAGGGACGTCTGAAAAAATAAAAATAAAAAAAAAATAAAAAAAAGACCCTAGGAGGATTCCAGCAGTGGGCCTGGATGAATTGGATGAGAGGCCTCCCAATCACAGAAAAGCTAAATATAAATCACACAGGCTTAAGGTAAACACATACCCCAGCCAACACAGTACCTCAGTATAGAAGAAGAGTTTGCAGCAGGAAGACTTCAGGTTTTTGGCTGCAGATCCTGGTCAATAAATTCCTTGTCCTAAAGGCTGAAGACAGGAAACTGGAAGGGATTCTGCTGCAGAGATCAACGGGGAAGGCTTGGATGCGGTTCTGGCGCCCTTTTCAGCAGAAGACGGAATATTGCTGGTCAGATTCTCGTCACTTGCAAGGTCCAGCAGTCTGATGAAGGGACCTTTCAGACAGTCACGTCTCTGGAGGCCCTGCAGGATGCCACCAGAGTTTCAGCTCGATTTGGGATTCGCACACAGACTCGAGACCGTTCACTGCACACTGGCTCAAGGTCTCATGGTATTGAAGTATTATAGGCCTGCAAGGTCGCAGCATGGCATGGTACGACTTGGGATGACTCAAAATGCAGGTCTTCTTGAGTCTAGTGAATCTCACCAGGCTCTGGGTTGTCGTTCTGGTAGTCCCCAGGTCGCTAGAAAGGAAGGGTAACAGCAGGGTCTGGTTACATAGCAGGCTCTCCGGTCGCTGGAAATCATCTCAGCCGCGGTTTCTTCATCTTCCTCTTCGGATTGAAGTCCAGTGGTCGGCTAATTCTTCAGCTTCCAGGATCAGACTTTTATGCAGGAAACCAGCCAATCAAACAGGTGTGAAACATTTAAACCTGGGGGTAGGGGGGGGGGGGGCACACTGGAAGACAAAGGGCTGCAGACTTTTGGACTCCTCCCTCGCTTCCTGCCTTCAGACACTCAGGGCGGGCTTGACCGAAGTCTCCCGCCGAATGATAACATTAACACATAGGGCTTTCCTGCCCTAGACAAGGGGGTAGGGGGCAAAAAGGACAAGAAATGCTAAAATGACAAAAGACGACAAGGGCCATTTTGGTAAAGTGAGCACCCATGGGTGCCTTTACACGGGCTGTGTAAACAGTCTGCAGTAAAGGTGCACCAAATTAGTAGAAAGGTTCACTGCCACCAGCCATTTAAGGTAAGCTTGTCCCTGTAACAGAATGTTTACAGTTTGAATGAGAAAGGGGATACATTGCATTTCCCCAGCACTCCCCATAAAATGGGGTGTGCTGGTCTCTCCTAAATAAAGTTTAGAGAGGATCAAATATCATTTCTATCCTTGGGAACTGCAGTTCACAACGTAAGCCAGAGAAAATTAAAAGGGGGAGCCCAAAGGGCAACCCAGCAACAATAGGCTGTGAAGAGGGAAAATGGGACGGTCCCTTCCCCCGGCCAATGTACAAACTATGGCCAACGACATCACGACCCAAGTGCCCTCAGCGGGATGAGTTTGCCCCTCTGTCCACTACCACGGATGTCAACATCTACTGTGACCACACCTCACCTGCAAAACCTGGCCGCATCCCACCCAGAGCACGAGGTGGGAACCAAGACGGAGCTGAGGCCGATCACATGGACCAGCTTGACTAAAATGTCTCACAACCTAAGCCGCCATCGTTACAGATGACACAACGACATAGCTGCAACAGACAGAACACATGTGCTGCCACGCACCTGGATCAGCCACGCATCAAACCACACGAAGAACACGCTCAGTGCTATGACGTAGCGGGACCATGTACACTCACAGACGTACATCGTTATTATTTTCACATAGGTCAGCAATCGCTTTACAGAAATGCAAGACGCCAGAAGAGTGTGTATATGCGTGCCGAGACTTTATGCTACTAACCCTGGAGACAAGACCCCATAACTGGACCCATGCGCAAGGAACCACACCGCACCCCCATACCCCATCCTCATGGACCGGTTACGCTCACTTGGTCTCTGTGGAGGTGTTGGGGCATGGTTGCAGCCCTCCCAGGGGGAGGGGAGGGAGGTCGCTCGGGTCCGTCTTCGCCCTCTGCGCTTATGTGGTGACTGGTGGTAATAGGTGATGCTGCTCGGGACTGCTCCTGCATGGAGAATAGGGGGCGTGAGTATGCCAGCTTGTGCGCCTGATCCGCTTCCAGACCCCCTTTTCCCCCCAAACGGTGGTAAAAATGGGATGCGCCGTCCCTGGAAAGCTCACCTGTTGAGGCGAGCACTGCGTGCTGCTGCTTCTGGCAGGGGCGCGTGTATGATCTGGACTTCCTTCACTGGTCCCTTGCACGTGGTAGTCCAGTCCTGCTGCGACTAAGCCACTATACTTCAGGTAAGTGTTCCCGTTTGCCTTTGTGTTTCTCGTCTGTTTTTGTTGTATTGTAAAGTTCGTTGTCTTGTATTGCTGTCTGTTCCACTTTTGATGTTTGCGGTTTTGTTTTGTTCCCTTGCAGGTGATGCTGCCGGCCCGGCAGAAGCTGCGGAGCTCGAGGCGACAGCCAGAGAGAATGAGGAAGGAAGCTGCAGCGGTACAGTACCTGGTAAGTTGTTAACTATGGGGCGCGCAGGGTTCAAATGCAACGTGGCCCTAGGACGGATGTTCTAACCTTGGCTTTCTTTCTTCTTCACAGGATGTGGATGCAGAGTGTGGTGTTGCGGCATCAGGATCAAGATCACTGGATGTCAGAGATGAGTCTGCAGATGAAGCGAAGCAGCGGTTTCCTGGAGGCGAGTATGCAGGAGAACGCCTGGTTTCAAAGGTCAGTAAACTGGTCCAAGCGGCGGTGAGCGTCACATTGCACGCGAGTGCACAGTAACGCGAAGCACCGGCCTTAAGGATGGAGCAGCTTATATAGCTGAGCTTCTGAAGCCACGCACACCAGGTTCAGCCAGTCTGCCACACCTTGCCACACCCGATGAGTCAGCACATGAGGATGTTCTCTGGAATAAAGGCTTTCAGCTCCTGGAAAGTTCATGTAAAATAAAAGCACTCTTGCACTGAAATAAAGTGTTCCTGTTCACATCTCTGTATGAGCCTGGCACCAAAGGCACCAGGACTGAGTCCAGCCAGGGCCCCTGCATTTATAGGTCCCAAAGGGACATAAGTGAGTCAAGTGACCCATTTCCTCCATCACTAGATGCTAGGCACTAGGTGCTTTCTCTGGCCCCCTCTGACACTAGGTGGCCAATCGGTTGGAGCCACCTTACACCTACTACAGCCCCCCCTTCCACCATATGGGTCCACAATACTGAGACCACGATGGACGCCCCCCATCCTATGCCTATTAAACACCAGATCCCTAACGGCTCATACTGGTGAGATCTGGGATTTGTTAACTAATAGGCAACCAGACTTCTTATGCCTGACTGAAACTTGGCTCACACCGAGCTCGGCGCCTGCTATAGTCCAAGCCCTCCCCCTCTATCGTATCATCCACCATGACCGTCCACCCCCCCAAACGCGGTGGAGGCATCGCAATCATCTTTAGAGATACGTATACAATCACCCAGATACCATGTTCACATACATTAAGTATGGAAGCTCTCCTCTGTCGATGTGTGTTGTCACCCTCTCGCGTCACCCACCTTCTGCTCATATACCGCCCTCCAGCCCCATTAGGAGCTTTTGGGAAAGGCTTAGCCAATCTCCTAGCTGTTCTTAACCTGCTCTATACCAATCTTGTGATATTAGGTGATTTTAACTTGCATTCCAACCTACCCAGACCGGACAAATTCAATTCTCTTTTGGATAGCCTTTCTGACTTACATCTCCGCCAATTGATCCAAGCCCCCACTCACTTGCACGGAAGGAACAAGTTACTTACCTGTAACTGTTGTTCTCCAGCATGGGTCTGGCATGGATTCACATGCTCATGAATATTCCCCGTCGTCAGGCTGGGAATCCTCTGTAAAGAAAAAACCAGTATCAGTTTCGTTTCTGATCTGTCTTTCGTAGTAATAACCAATCACTGGTCTCTGCGTCATACTGACCACAGCCAATGACTGCCCTCTACCTAAGCCCCGCCTCTGGCAGCCATCTTCAGATTTGGAAGCACGTGAAGTGGCAGTATGACCAAGTGAAGAGCCGCAGAGGGGTAGGCGGGAGGGTTCGCATGTGAATCCATGCCAGACCCATGCTGGAGAACAACAGTTACAGGTAAGTAACTTGTTCCTTCTCCAGCATGGGGTCTGGCATGGATTCACATGCTCATGAATAAAGAATACATAGCAGTACACACATGCACAACCACGGGAGGTGGCAAAGGCTCAACATTAAGCATTACAGCAAACTCAACATTAAGCATCTTACCTCCTCACCAGGCTCACCTCAGGCGAACAGGTTGCGCAGCACTGCTTGGCCGACCCTGGACTCCTCCCTGGAATCCCGATCGACGCAGTAGAATTTCGTGAAGGTGTGCGTCGACCTCCACGTAGCAGCCCTGCATATGTCCAGCAGGGGCACACCAGAAAGGAACGCCGTGGTAGCTGCGATCGCTCTGGTGGAATGGGCTCTCGGACGGCCAGGCAGAGGTCTGTTTGCCAACCGATGACAGTACATGATACAGCCGGAGAGCCATCTGGAAATGGAAGCCTTCGAGAGTGCCTTCCCCTGATTGACAGGTCCAAAATTCACAAAGAGTTGTGACGTCTTCCGAAAACACTTTGTGCGGTCCACGTAGAACTTTAGCGCTCTAGCCACATCCAGCGAGTGCAAAGTCCTCTCAGCCGGCGACGAGGCGACGGGAAGAACACAGGCAACACCAAGGGTTCGTTGAGGTGGAAGTCCGACGGCACCTTGGGCATGAAGGAGGGGTGCGTCCTGAGCACTACCCTCGTGTCGTGAAAAGTCAAGTACGGGGCCTTGCAGGAAAGGGCCTGGATCTCTCCCACTCGTCGTGCGGAGGTGATGGCCACAAGAAACGCTGTTTTCCACGACAGAAACTTCAACGGGGCCGAGTGCAGAGGCTCGAACGGAGGTCCCATGAGCTTGGTCAGCACCACGTTGAGCTCCCACGCCGGGGCCGGAGCCTTCACCGGCGGGAACGATCTGAACAGTCCCTTCATGAACTCTTTCACCAGACGATGAGACCACAAGGACGTCCGCCCCGTGGTTCTGGTGTATCGGGAGATCGCAGCAAGATGAATCTTGATGGACGCGTGTGCCAGTCCAGCTTTGGCCAGCATCAGCAGGTACGGCAGTACTTGGGGAGCCGTAATCCGTAGAGGGTTAATCTTCTGTGCGTGGCACCAGACAGAGAACCTCTTCCATTTGTGTCCGTAGCATTTCAGAGTCGAGGACGCCCTGGCCTTTGCAAGATCCTCTCTGCAGTCGGCCGGTATGTCGTATCCTCCAAACTCTAGCGCTGCAGGAGCCAGGCCTGCAAGTTCAGCGATTTTCGGGTCGTGGTGGAGGATGGCGCCTCCTTCCCTGGAGAGTAGATCCGCGTCCACCGGCAGCTTGATTGACGGGGACGCTGACAAGTCCAGAAGGTCCGGGAACCATATCTGCCTCGGCCACGCAGGTGCGACGAGGATCATCCTGCACTGTGACCTCTTGAGCTGGTTGATGAGCCGGATCAGCAGTGGCAACGGAGGGAACGCGTAAAGGAACAGGCCCTCCCAGGGGAATGAGAAAGCATCGCCCATGCTCCTCGCCTGGGGAAACCTGCTGGCACTTGGAGTTCGTCGCCGTCGCGAACAGGTCGATCTGGGGTGTGCCCCACTGTCGGAAGAGGCGATCCACTAGATCCTGCCGTAGTTCCCGAGCACGAGCGCAGCTCCCTGCTGAGTGAGTCGGCGATGGTGTTTTTTATCCCTGCCAGATGAAACAGCACCAGAAATATCCTTTGGGCGACGGCCCAATGCCACAGGTCCTGCGCCTCCTTGGACAGTGCTGGGGACCTGGTTCCGCCCTGTTTCCTGATGTAAAACATGGTGGTGGTGTTGTCGGTGAAGATCCTCACCACCTTGCCCTTGAGGGACGGAAGGAAGGACCTGAGGGCCCAAAACACTGCACGGAGCTCCAGGACGTTGATATGTAGGGATTTCTCCGTCGGGAGCCAAAGGCCTCTTGCGTGCAGATTTTCGGTGTGCGCTCCCCACCCTTCCAGGGAGGCATCCGTGGTCACTGTCTCCTGGTGGGCTGGGGTCTGGAAGTCCATGCCCGCCGTCAGATGCGCGCGGGTGCCCCACCACCGGATCGCTCGTCGGAAACTCTCGTCGAGTGTGATCCTTTCCTCGAAGCTGCCCGTCGTTTGGATCCAGCGCGCGTCCAGGAACTCTTGCAACGGGCGCATCCGGAGCCTGCACAGGGGAATGAGGTAGATGCAGGAAGACATCATTCCGAGGAGGGACTTGATGGACCTCACCTTGGCCGCGTCGGCCACCAACATCCGTTGTACCTTGCCCAGGATGGCCCTGGTCCTCTCCTCCGACGGGGAGGCCAGAAGGGACACTGTGTCGAGCCTCGCTCCCAGAAACAGTGCGTCTTGCGCGGGTACCAGGTGGGATTTGGCGTAGTTCATGGAGAATCCCAGGTCCGTGAGAAGCTGGACGGTCCTTGCTGTGTGGTCCACGGCGAGCTCCCTCGTCTTGGCTCGGATGAGCCAGTCGTCCAGGTAGGGGTAGACGTGGATCCCCTCTCGGCGCAGCTGCGCCGCCACCGGTGCAAGGCACTTGGTGAAAACCCTGGGTGCTGACCATAGTCCGAAGGGGAGGGCTTTGAACTGGTAGTGACGCCCTTGGACCACAAACCTGAGAAATTTTCGGTGCCCCCTTAGGATGGGAATATGGAAGTAGGCATCCTCCAAATCCAACGACGACAGGAAGTCTCCTTCCTCCAGCTGACCCAGGACGTGCTGGAGGGTGACCATCCGGAACTTCTGAGCCTTGATGAACTTGTTCAGACGTCGCAGGTCTAGGATGGGGCGCCATCCTCCCGTCTTCTTCTTCACGAGGAAGTATCTCGAGTAGACTCCGGAGCCCCGAAGCCTCTTTGGGACGAGTTTGATGGCGCCCTTCCTGAGCATCGCCTTTACCTCAAGGAGAAGCTGCGGGACGTGAAGCTCTTTCCTGGCCACGGGGGGGACGCGCGGGCACCTTCTTTGAAACTCGAGCGCGTGGCCCCGGGCTAAGGCGTCCAACACCCAACGGTCGGTGGAGATGGACTCCCACACGCTGACGAAGCTCGCCAGCCGGCCTCCCACCGGGGTGCTTCGGTGGGGGCCCGACCCCACGGCCGGTTCAATCCTGTTTCGACGAGGCTTTGCCGCCTTGACCTCCTTGGCGACGACGGCAGGGTCCGCCCGACTTGCCTCGTCCCCTATAGGCCTCCTGAGACGACGAGCGGGCCGCTTGACGATAGGTGGAGAAACCGCCGCCGGAACCTTTGGAGGCGCCCTTGCCTCCGCTGCTCCGAAAGGGCGGCCGTCGTTGTTGCAGAACCCCAAGGGCCCGGGCCGTCTCCGTGTCCGCTTTAATGGCCTGAAGGGAATCGTCCACTGTTTTCCCAAACAGGTTGTTCCCATCGAACGGCATGTCCAGGACTCTGGTCTGTACGTCTTGACGGAAGTCCGTAGCCTTGAGCCATCCACGCCGCCGAAGGCACACACCGTTGCCCAACTGGCAAAATCCCGTATCGGTGCTGTCCGTCGCAATAGTGATGGCGTGGTCCGACGCCACCTCACCTTCCTGTAGGATCTCCAGGGCATCCGCCCTCTTGTCGTCCGGTAGAAAGTCCAGCAGAGGAGCCAGTTTTTACCATAGCTTCCTGTCGTAGCGGGCCACGATAGCCAAGGCGTTGGCCGCCTTAATCGTCGTCGCTGCAGACGAGATGACCCTGCGTCCCATAGAGTCCAATTTCTTTCCCTCGCCGTCCGGCGGGGAAGTCGATGTGGAGGCCGCACCCCCCCCCCCCGCTTTCTTCCTGGCCGGGGCAGGCTGCGCCCGGAGGCACAGGGGGGCCGCGTCCGGGACCCGGTACTTTTCGTACCGGTCTCTTCTCGCTGGCGTCGTGGAAGGGTTCTTGAGGAGGGCGAGGCCCTCACCCCAAATGTCGTCCAGTAGAGGCACCGCGAGGACCGTCTTCCTCTTGGCCTCGCGCCGTTGATAAAGGAATCCTTCCTTTTTCTTCTCCTCAGGGCAGAGTTGGAAAAGATCGGATGCCCTGGCGATCATGGAGTGGAACGATCCAATCTCGTCGGGCGGAGAAGCCCTGGTGGGAGGTGAGGACGGAAGATCCTCGTCGTAGACCTCGTCGTCCGTACCCGTCGCGGCCGTGTCAGTCCCCGTATCATCCCCTCGAGTCGTGGACGGGGAGGAGGGCTGGACGGGGCGCGACGGCTGAAAAGGAGGTGGAGGGTGAATCCTTCTTTTCTTGGGAGGAGGAACGCCAGAAGGTCCCGGTTCCGGTTCCCCCGACGGGAGTGGTTCCTCCGCTGGCAACGGTAGTCTCGTCCTTATCTCCGTGCATAAGGACTGTATAGCCAACAAAATGGCCGCCGAGTTGTCTTGCGGCGCTGGCAGAGGGGAATCCGACGGGCGATCAGGGGCCCCGTCGGCGACCTCGGCGATGTCGTCGTCACCCGCGTTGGGATCCATCCCGACGGGCCGGTCTTCTTCCACCCCTTAAGACCTCGATCAGCTCTTCCTCCGAGGTCGAAGCCGAGTCTACAACGACACCCTGCCCCCCCTTTTTCTTCTCCGCCGGAGATTTCACGGGGGTCCTATCGATGGGCATAAAAGAGGACTCCCTCCGAGGTGGCAGGGAGACTCTGTGCCCCGAGGTCGCCACCACTGGCGTAGCCTCCACAGTCTGAGCCAGGGCCGCCGCGACAGTCTCGATACAGGCCTTGGCCGGATGGATTAAGGCCTTCACCACCTTAGGTGCGCTCACCGCCTTATCCTTGAGTGGGGGGACACTGCCTCGCTCCCCCCTCCGATGGGGCCTTCGAGCTCGACCGGGGCCTCTCCAGGAGCTTCGCCAGGTGCTCGGCCTTCCTCTTACCCGACCCAGAGCATTGGCTCGTGGTTGATGGAACCGGGGAGGGTGCGCCCTGCCTGGCGCCCGTAGAGCCCGACCGTTCGGCGCTCCCGGTGCCAGCGGACTCGCGGTGCTTGGCCTTGTGTTGGACCCCCGTCGCCGGGGCGTACTCAAAGGTCTTAGAAGACCGCTCAGATTTCTTCCTCTTCTTCTCGCCGGACGGGCTCTTCCCTTCCAGCCAGTTGGCGAGACGTTGATGGCAGTCTTTCATGGTCCGCTCCGACATGTTGCCGCAAAACGCACAGTCCTTCTCCACGTGCGTCTTGTCCTCATGTAAGCAGTAAAGACAAAAGGAGTGTTCGTCCTCCTTAAAGACGTTCTGCAGCGGGCATCCAGGGCAGACCCTGAACAGCTTTCCGGGCGTCGAGCTTCCCTTCTCCTGGGCCATGTCCGAGGCGGGTCCGAGAAAACTTCTGGAGTCCTCCAAAAGCATAGCTCGACGAAATCTTCACCCTTGAGGGGCGCAGACGAATCAGACACGGGTCCCCGTTGATCGGATGGAGAGTCGGTGGAGCTTGAGGCACTTTTGACCGAAAAAAACGAAGTTTTTGAGAAAAAACGTGAAAAAATAGCACTAACGCTCGAGAGCAATAGCACGAGGATCCCAACACATGAACGTGCGGTAAAAATCTGAAGATGGCTGCCAGAGGCGGGGCTTAGGTAGAGGGCAGTCATTGGCTGTGGTCAGTATGACGCAGAGACCAGTGATTGGTTATTACTACGAAAGACAGATCAGAAACGAAACTGATTCTGGTTTTTTCTTTACCGAGGATTCCCAGCCTGACGACGGGGAATATTCATGAGCATGTGAATCCATGCCAGACCCCATGCTGGAGAAACACTCTTCACCTGGTATTTGCTAAAGACTCCCTTCTTGACCCCGGCCCGATTGAGCCAGTGACTTGGTCCGACCACCAATTAATCTCATGTTCTTTTACACCAGTCACCCCCCTCTGTAAAGTTCCGCCTCCTAAGACGCTACTCCGCTCCTGGCACTCAGTTGATCCTAAGGCCCTCCGTGCCCTTATAGCCTCGAACTGTGCTTCCGTGAAACCTCTATCTCTTACTACACTTGCGCAGTCGTTGGTGTCTGCTGCTGACTGCTATGCTCCACTCAAACTGACTCAAGGCCGTAGACTACTTTCTCAGCCCTGGTTCACTGATCAGCTTAAAAGCACCCGTCTGCAACTCAGACAAGCTAAACGTAAATGGCGGATTAATTATAATCCACTGCTTAGAGACTTGTTTAAGCTTAGTCTCTCTACTTATTTAGCCAGTGTCAAACTGGCTAAAGCCTCTTTCTTTGCTCAAAGAATTGAAAATGCTTTATGTAAGCCAGTTTTCTATCATTCATTCACTTGCTTCTTCTGAACCTCTCACCTCTATGGTTAAGCCATCACAAATGTTATGTAATGACCTTGCTTCTTTCTTTACAATTAAAATCAATGTGATTCGATCGAACATTGCTAAATCTTCGGCCATACTGTCTCGATGCACCACTAGCTTTGTGCCACCTCCTCTCACTGATCCCTCTTGCTAGTAGGTCCACCTTGCCTCTGTTTACTGAGGCAGAAGTCCTAGCGGCTATTTTAAAGATCAAATCTTCCTCCCCTGAGGACGCTATTCCTGCAATTATTATGAAGACGATTGTCCCGGATATCTTAGCTGATATTACGGTGGCTATAAATAACTCCTGCCAATTAGGACAGGTACCCCCGGAGCTTAAATCTGCAAGGGTTATTCCTCTCCTTAAGAAGCCATCACTTGATCCTACTATCCCGGCTAACTTTCGACCCATTTCCCTGCTCCTGTTCCTGTCTAGACTTTTGGAATCTCTGGTCACGCCCCTTCTGTCATCCTTCTTGGAATCCTCAAAGATCTTCAATCATGCCCAGGCAGGTTTTAGGCCAGGGAGAGGGACGGAGAGTGTGCTCATCTCAGTGCAAGACGATATGTCCAGACTTGTTGATGCGGGTGGAGTTGGGGGCTCTGATTTTGTTGGATCTGTCCACCGCATTTGACACGGTGGACCATCCTTTTCTCCTCTCACGTCTGGCACAGATCAGGATCTCTGGCCCGGTTCTTGCTTGGTTCACCCCATATTTCTGACCGCACTCAGACCTTCACTATGCCCCCTTTTCTTTCTTTCCCCTGTGCTCTCACCTGCGGTGTCCCTCAGGGATCTTCTCTCTCCCCGATTCTGTTTAATATTTATATCTGGGCGCTGGTCTGCCTTATTCGCTCGCATTGACTTAACTATTATTCCTAAAATGATGATACTCGAATCCTGATCCGCTTGGATCAGGATCAAACCGAGGTCTCAGCGTGTTTTCATGACTGCCTAACGGCATTCGGGGCCTGGATGGACCAAAATTGGCTCAAGCTCAATGGCGACAAAACGGAAGTGATGTTGGTGGGTTGCCCTCCCAACCCCTCACTATGGACACCCGCATTTTGGCCTGCGACACTGGGTCCTTTACCTGGTCCAGTTGACAAAGTGAAGAATCTGGGGGTTATTCTCTCTGCCTCCCTATCTATGTCAAATCAGGTCACACCTGTTTGTCAGTCCGCCCACCACCAGATCAGGGTTCTAAAAAGAGTCCTTCCCAAAATTCCGGAAGTCATGCGTCCCCCGTGGTGGCTGCACTAGTCCTCCCACGGCTGGACTATTGTAACTCCCTATACCTTTCTCAACCGGTAGGCCTTATCCAGCGACTTCAACGTATGCAAAACCTGGCAGCCAGATTAGCCACTGGCTCTCCCTATGGTGCCCACATCTCGCCAATGCTCCGCCGACTCCACTGGCTCCCAGTGGCTCAGGGAGTTAAGTTCAAGTCACTGTGCATTGTCCATCGGGCAATCCACGGCTTTGGTGCTGAATTTCTCCAATCTAAATTCCTCCGATATATCCCGGAACGTGATCTCCGTTCCTCGGCCACCAACCTACTTGTCGTGCCTAGGTATAACCGGGAAAGACTCGGCGGCAGAGCTTTCTCCATCGCCGCGGCCAAGCTTTGGAACATCCTCCCACTGCCACTCAAATCTATCTCCAACCATCTGGCTTTTAGGAAAGCTCTTAAGACCATTTTATTCTAGTTCCCTGGCTTCCTACTGTCTTTCTCAGCCAAGCAGCCCCCTCACTAGCGCCATGATGCCTTTGGGCGACCGTGCACTCTACAAATTCAAGTAACATAACATAACTACATGGTGTGGTGTGTGTGTTCTGGGGCCTGTGGCCATGACAGGACCTTATGCCATAACATGCAACCAAGCTGAAGTAGGCCGCAAACCAGAGTCAACAGACCCAGAGCAGTTCATACAGAGCTACAAGCTGCTGAGCATGCAGAGCAGTCCCTGGCTGAAGCCCTCGCAGCCAAGGTTATGATGTTGCACTTCACATTCCATGCTCTCCAAGCCAAGGTGACACCTGACACTGCTGCAGCTACCCGGAGCAAAATACAAATCAAATCCCCATAATTCTGCCTCAGTTGCGGTCTCTACACGTGACCAGGCCGACCTGGTGAAGAAGCTCTGGTGTCCCACGGCTGGGACACAGCTCACAGCAAAGTTGTAACAACTCAAGACACCGGCGGCGATGGGAAAGGAGCGCTCTAATGGCAAGTAGCAGGACCTGTCCATTGTCGTTCACTGACACAGTCACACATTGTTGCGAACACCAGGTACATCGCGGGCTGGGGACGATGATGGTCCCAGGCTTGGGGGCTCGCTGATGGACCAATCAGGACACAGTGGCTAACCACTGACATTACAACACAACCAATCACTAGTTCTCTCCATGTAACCTTTTAGAAGTAGCGACTTTTAGGAATGACCCAAGCGTACCACCTGACCTCTACTCTACCAATAACACTTTTCACCATACTGGTATATACTGAACCTACCACTCGGGGAACCAACCCAGAGTGGCGGTAGGTTTGGGGACGAGCTTTCACTGAGGATGCACATTGTTACGAAACTCAGATACAAAAGTGGCCTGCGAGCCCGGTTACAATGAGAAGTTGTTTGGAACCTACGCTCCATGTACCTGTTCCGGTCTGTTTTCGTATAATAAAACAGCATTAAATATTGTTCTTGTGTGGGCCTCCTACTTCTTTGGGACACGGAAGGAGTTAAGGCCTTCCCAGAGCTGAAGGTCTGCAGACCCCGGGTACGGCTATGCCAACCACCAGAAATTATATGCCAAAAGTTGTCAAAGAGGAGAACATTAAAAGGACACTACACAGTGTTGTACAAATGACACCAATAAAAAGAGTAAAAGAATCTGTGAATGTGGAAAAAGGTTCCCACTCACTGGGAAAAATAATCCACCAGTCCAGCAAAAAGTTATGGGGATCTCACAAGTTAGGGAGATTAAGCACTAAACTTCAAATCTTAACCAACACTGGCAGACAGCCAGGTTGTGCAACGTCTTTTTGCCTTTTCAAGACTGGTTAGTGACAAACACCAGAAGAAAATGTGCCTGCTTAATGTAAACATCCGACAACATTTTTTGGCAAAAAAAGAAGGCAGCATACGAAGCACCACCTTATCCTTGTGAAAAGTGGTACAAGTTTCCATTGCAGAAAGAGCATGCAGCTCACTGACCCTGCATGCTGACGTGATATCCACTGGAAAAGCTGTCTTCCATACCACCAGGCTGATGTCTGCCATGGCCATGGCCATGGCTTGAACTGTTCAAGAACGAGGGTGATACCACATTAGAGGGAGAATGAGCATCCTTCAGCATTCTTATTGGTTGCCATTGCCGAAAGGTAGATACCCCAGGACTTTAAGAGGTTCCTGAAGAAGCAAGGTCAGAAATGTAGAACAGAATGGATCTAGGCTGCATGGCAAATTGTTTACCTGCCTGTCGAGGCAACAATAGCAAAAACATGTCTATTTGCTTTGAAATCTAGACCTGTCCCCTCGTAAAAGGTCACCTGGCAGCCATTCCCAGATTCCCCAGGGTCACTTCCGGAATAAATGGAAAACTGAGGCAAGGGAATCCAGATCCAAACCTCTGACAGAAGGCCCAGTCTCAGATTGAGCCCGATTGGAGAGGCATGGGCTAGCCACCAGAACGACTTTGCAAAATCTGTCCACGAACTTGAGAATTCTACATGGTGTATGGGGGCACAGGGAGGAAGGACAAAGCCTGCCTTCCATAAAGTCCCAGTGTTTGCCCAACCAAGAGGCAAACAGGGCCCCAGTTGGCAAACTGATCTTGAACCTCTTCTGGTTAGGAGTTCCTGCAGCCTGCTCAGGACATCTGCTTCCAGACTTTTTATAGCTTAACAGCAAACGCTGCAAGCTAAGGGGACGTACCTGAACAAGGAGTGCGGAATCCAAAGACAGCAGTTGTGTTGCCTGTCTGGATCACAAGAAACCTTTATAATAGAAAAGACTTCAGTGAACTGAAGATGGCATGGAGCTAGAGTAGGTTGCAAGGGAGAGACCGCTTTTCGAAGTTGCACGGATCATGCACCTTTAGTTCATTCAGTGAAGAGTCCATAGTGATGATCCAGGAACAGAGGCTCCACAAACCTCACTCCTCAAGTGATTTTAACAGTCATTAAGCCATCTCTGATCCGGAAACCAGGGCATCTGACACCACAAACTGAGGCAGAGAGGTTTGTGACAGGACTGACCACGTAAAGCTGCCCACTAAGTCTGGTATGAGGCACAGAGTCTGCAGGTGGTGAACTGGTTAGAAAGTTCACAAAGGAGATCCAAGAGAAGGTTCAAGGCCTTGCCCTTTGAGGGTGAATAGCTTTTCCACAGCTAAATCGCTATCCATCCTTGTAAATACTGGAGGAGGGCATCTGTACTCCTGTCCTCTATATGGCAGAGTAGAAGCACAGAGCACCGCATCCAAGATGCTCTATATGGTAGAATGGACAAGCAATCAAGCAATAAGCTCCCAGGAGGTGATGCGGGCTGGTTCTTAAGTACAGTGTAGTCCCAAGCACCCACAAAGAAATTAATACACACACTAGGTTAGTGATAACACAATTCTTTATATAAAGACGGTTCAGATCATATACACATACAATAATAAACTTTGTGCTCAGGCAATTCTATAATGATAAATATATGATCCATATACAATAGCTCTGCTGTACCACAATTCACTCTGGACTCCTTTAAAATGTATCAACTGTCGACAGTTGCAATAACATACAAGTCTAAAACCAGCAACAAACATAGGAGGGGAAACCAAGTGTTAAATAGGCAGAATACTTTGGCCTGTTCCCAAGACACAGTTCTGTGTGAGGATCACCCCCTCCACCATCCCCACCCCCCCCCCAACATGGGCAACCTGTAAATAAAGCATATTGACAAGCCCAGTCCATATATTGCTTAGCAGAGTTATTTCCTTCTACAAATGTTCTACTACCCCAATGTACTTGGTTTAGCAGAGTTCGTCGACAGATCCTTCTTGAGTGAGCTCCCTTTAAGGCATGAGCCACGGATCATTGAGATCCCTCGAAGAGCAGGTGAACAAGGTTGTCTAGGCAGCAGCTTCGGTACTTGCGGTGCTCATAGACCTTCGATCGTGGACGTCCTGCGAAGATGAGGCGTGCAGTGCACCTCTACAATGATAGTTTGTTGCCACGAAGAGTCAATGAAGAACGTAGGCCCAGCAAGGGGGTCGGTCATCAGCGAACTGGACTACCACGGCTGGTTTTCGGATATTCGTTGGTATCTTTGAGGTGGTGGAAAACCCACCAGCGGATTCTCTTCAGTTCGTCGTCGACCTTGACTTTCTCCGACAGGACAAAGCGATTGACTGTGATGAGCAAGGGAGTCTTCGATTCAAAGCATCTTAGGCAAGGGAGCGTTGCGGCTCCGGTCAACGAGGTTACATCGGCCCTCTGAATCTCGGTCGACTGTGATGGACTTCAATGTCAGGGCGCTTCACTTCAGATTCCTCGGCGGTCCCCTTCTCCGGTCGGCAGCCTTTTGAGGACTGACTTCCAGGGAGCCTTGGTGAAGGTTAGCTGGTGCACGATGGTTCCTTGTAGCTTGGGAAGAGGCCTACTAGCCAGGTCCTCTCTTGGATCAGTTCTTTGGAGAAACGACAGCTTTCGGATTGCGTCAAAGGAACGTAGCAGCAGGACCTTCTTCTAGCTGGGCTTCAAGGTAAGCATCAAGTTTCGACTTCAGCTTCTGAACTATTTCCATCAATGAGAGGTCCCCAGATATACTGTTCCGTCTCTCCATCACTCTGCTGGATCACACTCGGGCAACCAATCATTCAGAAGTGCAGTCAGGCAGGCAGGCAGGCAGCCAGCCAGCCAATCAGGCTCATGGTCCCATCCAGACACTCGCAACACGGAATGTGGATTCTGACAAGCAGCCAGCCTTTCAGCACTCCACACTGCACTCATACCAGTTTCGGGCAGGGCTGTCTCACTCTGTCACACACAGAAACTGGACACCCATAACATGAAATGTATATTGGTCACACACTCCATTCACCCAGGTCCCACCCCACAGGCGAACCCACAACATAGTCATCGTTATGGCTCCAGCCAGTCTGCCCTGGACTTCCCCCACACTACCATACATGGAACTTCCACCCAACAGCCAGTCAGGGGAAGGGACAGAGTCAGAGCTTCCCAGGACTTCGGGTAAACAAGGTAACAGGCGATGGAAAGCAAGAGGCCCCAGGGGCCATCTGGTCTCCCATCAGGAATCCACCAATCCCTATGGCAGAGCCTGGGTATCCCGAAATGGAGGATACTCTGAGCACCTGTCAAATTCAGCATGGAGCTGCCGCCAGCCCATTTCCTGCTCTGTGGGCCACACACACAGGTGCCCAAAAACACACTAGGGGTACAGGGTTGTACCCCTACCCATGAGTGCCATAAGGGTATTTCAAGGGTCTGTTCAACACAACCAAAAAGAGGAAGCGCTGCACTGACAGGAGTCCCCGCATGGACTCCTGTGCAGAAAACACAGAACGCACTTGAAAAAGGAGTACAGGACAAGGATATGGAGGCCCTGTCCCTCCAATGCATTTCCAGCATCACAGTCCTCACAAAAGCACCAGCATCATATCGTCTTACCCCCAGAAGTCAGATTTTCATAACAGATACTTTGCGGGTTTCTGAAAGTCGCGGGTGCCAGGCCAGTCCCCTAGCAGCCTTTGCTGCAAACAGCAAAGTAGTTGGGAGGGAGGGGAGCGGGGAGGGGGGTTTCTTCCGTTCAACAATGCACTCCATACATCCTCTGATAACCAGTTTTGGTTTCTGTCTCGCCCTCCCGCATGTTCTCCTCCCCTTCACTGACAGCCAGGATATGTTGCTCTGTTCAAAAACGTTTGGACCCAAGGGCAATAGAACCAGACCTTCGGGCGGAAGAGGGTGGCGACTTCTACTCATATTTACAGTGCTGAAATACAACCAGGCTGTTTGGGATTTTGCAAAAGTCACTATCTGTGACAGAACTTAGGAAAACCAACATTGGATGAACAGGGTTTACAACTCTTAGGGTATGCCTGAACTAGCCAAAGGTTTGGTTGAGTGGTCAAGCAGTCAGGCTTAGTCTAAGGATGGAGGAGGGCTGCAGTTAGGCACAAAGACCTCAGAGTATACCTTGGTTCAAGAAAACACTAAAACAAATGTAAGTTATACAAAACTAGACATTACATAATCTAAGGCACACTGTAATGTTCAAATCAGAAGTACTATAAAACAGAGTACATCACTTGCAATACATAGTAAACCACAGGTGTAGATCGAATAGCTTTTTCAGTAACAAATCATTACGTTAACCAACTGGAAACATTTGAAAACTTTTCCAAACTCAACGCTTTGTAACTTCTCCCCAATCCTGTCTTAACAGTCCAACCCTATCTAGTGTGAGTCTCTCAAAGTTCAGATGGGCCACCAGTAGCTGCAGATGGACTGGCAAAATGCAGGAAGGAGCTAAATACAGTGTTCAGATTGCTAGGATCAAGATGGACTCCCTAGAGTTGCAGGTAAGTAAATTTGTTATTTCGCACTAACTCACTTTTACAATGACCTCCATACTCAAAAGAGAGGTTTCGAAAAAAAAGAAGAAAAATAAAAAGGGTGAAGGGGGGGGGGGGGGGGGAAATGGGAGTATACACGACAACATAAGACACACAAAAACAAACCTCAGGCAATGTGAAATGGTTGAAGGAATTAGTGTGGGGAATACGGAGGTCAAAATATTCTCTTATGCAGATGATATGCTGCTTTTACTGTCAAACCCAGAAGTATGTGGATGTATATTAAAAGAAATGTTTGAGGAAGTGGGCAAATTATCGGAACACAAGGTAAGTTGGCACAAAACGGAGATTTTTTCATTATCTAGGACATGCGACAAAAAATATTTGGAATCGTAGATGGTCGCCCGGGGGCGTTACATATTTAGGAATATGTTTTATAGGAGATTTAAATAAAATAATTCAATGTAATCTAGATCAGGTCATAGCCAAAATATCATGAATAATTAAAAGGTGGGAAAGATTGAATTTGAATCTATGGGCAAAAATTAACACAATCAACATGGGTCTATTGCTTAAAATGCTGTATGTTATTCAATCAGTCCCACTATTAATCTATAAAAAACAGCTGTTGAAGTTTGATAAGCTCTTTTAATCCTTCTTATGGGGAATCAGCAAAAAGCCTTGTGTTCCAAAATACATATTGATGCAAAAAACTGAAGAGGGCAGATTTGGATATCCGAATCTAGTGAAATATTATAAAGCCTTTTTGCTTAAGAAGAGTTCATATTATTTTTGAGAAGAAAGCGTTAAAGAGCCAATCTGGCTACGTATGGAAAGATTTGTGAACCGTATCATCTAGAAAATATTTATACTATGGGAAAAGTGTCTAATAAAAGGCAAAAGTTACAATCAATAGTGGCAACCAGACAGGCCTTGGGGTTATGGTTTAGGGAAAATGGCCAGAGTTACTGTTTCAGCGCAGATGCATCTATTTGGCATAATGAGACATTACAACTTAATAATAGATGTCCGAGTTGGAAGTGCTGGATTAAAAAGGGAATTTTGAAGTTAGGCGATATACTGGATGGGAAAATGTTTTTGCGTTTTGAGGAATTACAAAATAAATATGATCTAGGACAAAGATGAGCAAATATTTGGACTTGGCTTCCCTTATTAATCAAAGGAAAGATATGGCAGGTAGCTCACTTGGAATGAAACCAGAAATTAGTAAATTACTGATTGGACAAGAGTACAGTGTGCAGACTTACATGTTTTCATGCCCATGGAAATAGAACATCTTATAGCTTGGAATGGGTCGAAGGAGGCTTGGTAGAATGATGTCAACATGGCTATTTCCGAAAATGATTGGAGAGATATACTAAGGGTGAGTATGAATTTGGGGAAAGACATGAATTTGCGTCTAATCAGACAGAAAATTATTAGAAGAATATACTGGACACCAATTAAGATGTTCAAATTGAAACTGAGATTAGACGAGATATTCTGGAGTTGCGGTACTGATCGAGGTACTCTTATACATCTACTATGGGACTGTCCGAGAGTACAAGTCTTTTGGAAGGATGTAGTTGATGGATTCCAAAAATGAAATCAATTCTGTTTGCAAAGATCAGCGGCAAACAATCTTGCTTTTACATAAGGATAGATGTTTGAACACTACAAAACACAATTTCTGGATTGACAGGGCCGTGATGGTAGCGATTAAGTTAATCCTTAGGATTTGGAAGACGAGTAAGAAACCTAATATTGAAGACAGGTTGGTGGAATTACAGGTTCTATCAAAGTATGATAAGGTCTCAATGAAGAACAAGGGTAAAGAGGAAGACTACTTAAGGTTATGGGGATTGTTTAAGGCCTTTATGATTGATATAGTAGTGAGACTTTAAGAGGTGGGTAAGGTTAAGTTTACTCTCAGCCCCCCCTTTTTTCCCCCTCTTATTTGTTCATGTTGTCTTATGTGATGTTTAGTGTGGGTTAGTGAGTACCTTTGGTAATGTTTTTTTATTTTATGTTTCACATAGAGTGGTTATGTTAATGAAGTATACGATGTGATGTTCGGAAACTTTGGTTATTGAATGCTTATTGCAATATTTTATTGGATCTATGTGAAGTTATGAATGGCTGAGAATTAATAGAGATTTAAAAAAAAAAAAGAAGAAGAGGCTGTTGCAGTAGTCCAGCCTAGAGAGAACCAGAGCTCTGGAGACAGTGAGCTTCTGGGGGAAGGAGAGGAAAGGGAGAATACCTCTGAGGAGGTGCCGCTGGTAGCGTGACATCTTAGAGACGTCAGAGATGTGAGGAGAGAAGGAAAGTGTGGAGTTTAAGATGACACTGAGGTGTTTAGCCTCACAGGTGGGAGCAGGAAGAGGGCCAAGAGGCCGGCCAGAGAGTCACAGGAAAGGAGGGAGCAGGAGTGCCGATGAGGAGACTCTCCGTCTTACTGGCATCAAGGCTGAGATCATTGTCCGCACGCCCCTACTGGATGGCAGACAGTCAGAGATGAGAGAAGGAGAAGAGGTGGCTGAAGGGAGCCTGAAAATGAGCTGAGTGTCATCAGCATAGCACTGAATGTTGGGGCAGAGAGCGGCAATGCGGTGGGCACGAAGTGCCAGGTATTGGTTGAAAAGCCAGGGAGAGTGATTAGACCCCTGGCGAACACCGCAGGTAGAGCTAGAGGAGAGGAAGGACCCAAGTTGGACCTGGAGGGTCGATCAGAGAGGAAGGTCAGCCAAACCAGGGCTTGATCAGTGATACCCAAGTTGAGCAGGATGGCATGGTTGACCGTGTCAAAGGCAGAAGAGAAGAGAGATCAAGTAAGATGAGGACACAGGGGGTGTTGGAATTGAGGTTGGAGAGCAGGTCTTCACGGATGTTCAGGAGAGCAGTTTGTGCTTCTGGCAGTTCTGAAGCCAGACTGATGGTCATGGAGACAGCCCACAGATTCAGAGTGAAGATTAAGCTAGGAGATGGCCAGCTTTTCCAGGAGTTAGCCGAGGAAAGGAGTGATGGGGATTGGACGATAGTTAGCCGGGCAGGAAGGGTCGGCAGAGGTTTTTTTTTAGGAAGAGTGTGCACAAGGGAGTGCCTCAGGGGGAAGGGAAGACACTAGTGGCGAAGGAGTGGCTGCAGAACTCAGCCAGAGCAAGAGTCAGGGTGTCAATGTGGCCCTTGATGGTTTTGGAGGAACAGGGGTGAACTTGTTTTGACAGACTTTTTTAGTTGGGACTTGTCTAGAAACCTTGTCTGAGGAGAACAGGGGAAAGGCAGAGAAGCAGGGAGGAGAGGTGGCTAAAGAAGGGCCAGAGGAAGAGCAGGGAGTAGACAGAGGAGGAGGAGGAGGAGGAGAGGAAGAGAGGACAGGATGTCCCGAGTTTTAGAGATGAAACGAGAAATCAGGGCCATGCAGATGGCTGGGAGGGGACAGGAGAGGTAGAGACTGTAGCAAGATTGGTCAGCTCTTTGCAGATTTTTAAGAGTTCGGCCGAGTGGTTAGATGCCACAGAGACGCGGGCTTCGATGTGAGCTCTCTTCTTGATGCGGACAGAGAGCTGGTATTGCCTTTGGAGGTAGGCCAGTTTGTCAGAGGATGTACCAGATGCACGCCATTTCCTCTCAGCCACCCTGCACTTGTGTTTAGGGGTGATGAGGTCCGAATCGTACCAAGAGTTGCACTTGGCTTTGAGCTTCCAGCGGATCCTCATGACAGGGGCAAGAACATCAACAGAATCAGATATAGCAGAGTGGAGCATGGAAAGGGCTGTGTCAGGGTGTGAGTCAGCCAAGAGGGGTTGGGGGGGAGGGGGGAGAAAGTGGTGGCCAAAGCCTCAAATGACACGCTTCATGGGTCGGATACCCTGTTGGTGCCTTTTGCAGGCGCGTTGGACATGCTGTGGTCACGGTGGGCAACTCTTCTCAGTTTATCGTCCTCACCTCTGGTGAGGAGACTCCGTGGAACTAGCTTGCAGCGTTGCAGGTTTAGAAGGATTTCCAGAAAGTTTCAGGCAAAACTGTTTCCAGAGACGATGCACAGCAATGCAGCACAGTACCCAAAGCATTGGGAGTTTGCAAACCCTGAAAGGGAGGTGGTGGGGGCGGGGGGAGTGGAAGGTGTTGCAGCACTTCCGAGGATGGTGAAAACTGTAGTTAGTCTTGAGACTGATTAGGCCCACCAGTCTATGGGAGGCAGTCGCCTTCTTCAGATCTTCCCTGTCGTTGAGTGCCAAGGTCAGGACAATAGCAACAACTCAACAGGCTCTGGCAGTCATTGGAAGTGCTGGCAATGTCCTTTTTGGTCCTCCTCTACGGGTACTTCTGTTCTAGAGGTTAACTCTTAGTTTCTGATCCAGGACCTCTTCATTTAACCAGAACGCCGGCCAAGTCCACCAATAATGTCCTATGCAATATTCAAACTTGGAGTAGACTGGCCAATGAGTACAGCCAGCCTCCCAGTCTGAACTGGTTTCAGCCAGGCACACTGTAGAGCAAGAGGCAGAGGAGTTCAGCTGACCTCCACCACTTCCTGTGCTGCCAGGCACTCAGACCTTCATAGTATTTCCAAGGGGGAGCCCAGCGAAGACAAAGAGACACAAGGACCCTCTCCCACCTAGCCTTCTCCCACAAAGGCTTCTATTTTTGTTATAGGGTGACCCATTTACCTACATTGGAGCTGTGACAATAGCCTCCACTGAACTGTACAGACAAGGTGTGTACAAGGTACGCTACCACCCACTTGAACAGATGGGCTTGTCACAGTAACAAAATGTTGCTGGAGAAGCGAGAAAGGGGACACACTATCCCCTCAGGACCCCACAGAAGGTTGTGTGTGTTGATCTGGCTAAAATAATACATAGGTAAGATAAAAGTATCCACCTGTAATTGCAAGAGTTATTCAGGGAAAGAAAATACACCATGAAAAAAGCTTTAGGGGCTTCTCAACACTGCTCATAAGGTGCTGTGTGTTGCTTCAGTAACAAGCAGAGACATTCCCACTCACCAAGGAGAATTAGCAAAAAAATCCAAGTATCCATGTGCTGGGGGACTCGCAACGGGTGGGAATTTCACAGAGAAATCTACCCTAACATAGGCTTAGGCTGTCCCAAATTCAGTCTCTGAATTCTCCAGGAGAGATTCAAGAGGATCATGCCTGCACACATCTGCATGTCTCTGGTAAATGTCAGTTGGTTCTGCAGGACTGATGCTGGAAATGCATTGGCGGGACAGGGCCTCCATATCCTTGTCATGTACTCGTGTGTTCTGTGTTATTTTCCATGTCCATGTGGGACTCCTGGAAGTGCAGCTCTTCCTCTTTTTGGTTATGGTGAACAGATCATTGGGATACCCTTATGGCAACCACAGCTGGGGGTACAACCCTGTGGGCCTAGTGTATGTTTTTGGGCACCTGCGTGTGGCCCACAGAGTAGGGTATGGGCTTGTGGCAGCTTCATGCTGAATTTGACAGGTGCTCAGAGTATCCTCCATTTTGGGATACCCAGGCCCTGCCATTGGAATCAGTGGATTCCTGATAGGAAACAAGATAGCCTCTGTGGCCCCTTGCTTTCTATTGCCCGTTACCTTGTTTTCCCAAAGTCCTGGGAAGCCCTGACTCTGTCCCTTCCTCTGACTGGCTGTTCGGTGGAAGTTCCATATATGGTATTGTGGGGAAGTCCAGGCCCGACTGGCTGGAGCCTTCCCAATGACTATGTTGTGGGTATGCCCGTGGGGTGGGACCTGGGTGAATGGAGTGTGTGCCTAATATGCACTTCATGTTATGGGTGTCTGGTTTCTGGTATGAAACACAATGAATCAGACATCCCTGCCCGAATGGCTGGGTACTTGTCCCAATACACATTCCTTGTTGTGAGTGTCTGAAGGGAAGTGAATGGCCTGAATGCACTGTGAGCTGGATTGGCTGCCTGCATGAATGCCCTTCTGAGTGATTGGTTGCCCGAGTGTGATCCCAGCAGAGTGAATGAGAGACCAAACAGTATATCTGGGGGGCCTCTCACTGATGGACATCGTTCAGAATCTGAAGTCGATACTTGATGCCTACTCTCGAAGCAGAGCTGGAAGAAGGTGAACCGCTGTTTCCCTTCAACGCAATCTGAAAGCTGCCTGTGCGTTCAAGAAACTGATCCAAGGGAGGACCTGGCTAGGAGACCTCTCCCCGAGCTACGAGAGACCATTGTGCACCAGCTAACCTTCGCCGAAGCACCCTGGAAGTCAGTCCTCGAAAATCTGCCGACCAGAGACGGGTACCGCCACGGAATAACGAAGCAAAGTGCCCGGACATTGAAGTCCAACCTCGTCGACGACAATCAGTCGTCCAGAGCCGCAGTGCTCCATTTCCTAATAACACTTCGAATCCAAGAACTCTCTCGCCATCGCTGACAAACGCTTTGTCCCGCTGGAGAAACTCAAGGCTGCCGACAACCGAGGAGAATCCGCTGGTGGGTTTCCCACCACCCAAAGACTACAAAGACGCTAACGACCTGACACCCTTATTGGGCCAAAGTTCCTAACTGACGCTTTGCGGCAACAAACTATCGTCGTCTAGGTGCACCGCAAGCCTCATCTTTGCAGGATGTCCACGAGTGATCGTTGATGAGCACCGCCAGGACCGAAGCTCACCGCCGTGGTTTACCCTATTCTTCGTGGGATCTCGACGATCCGTGGCTCCTGCCTTAAAGGGAGTTTCACTCAAGAAGGATCCGTCGGCGACCCTACTTCGAACTCTGCTAAACCAGGTACATTGCGGTAGTAGAACATTTATAGAAGGAAATAAGACTAATGGACAATATATGGACTGGGCTTATTCATTTACTTTATTTTACAGGTTGCCCAGGTGGGGGGGGATCTTCACATAGAACTGTGCCTGACGGTAGGGGCCCAGCATTCTGCCTATTGTCTAACCAACTTGTTTTCCTCCTAAATCTATTGTTGGTTCCTTTATTAATTGATTTGTATGCCATTGGGAACGGTCTACCGTTGATGCATTTTATTGGAAACTAAGAAGTAATTGTGGTACCACATTGAGATTGCATATATTTACAGTTTTAGAATTACCCGAGCACAAAATGGGTTATTGCGATTGTGTATATAATTGAAACCTTATTTATATAAAGAACTGTTATTACCAACAGTGTGTGGACATTCCTTTGTGGGTGCTTGGAGACTCTACTGTACTTAAGAACCAGCCTGCATCACCTCCTGAGAGCTTAAGCCTCGATTGCTCGTACACGTTTAACAAATAGAGAATCCTGGCTGGGGTGCTCTGTATCTCTCCTCTGCCATTATAGTCTTCACAAGGATGCATACCTTCACATCCAGATATTGCCCCAGCACCACAAATGCAGTCAGTTTTCAGTAGCGAGCGAACATTTCCAGTGCCATGTCCTTCCCTTCGGACTGAGCTCTGCACCATGTCTTTTTACCAAGATGATGGCGGTAATAGCAGCTTTTTACAGGCTTCAAGGACTCTGCATATTTCCATATTTGGACAACTGGCTCCCCAGAGGTTCCATCAGGAACAAAGGAAAGGTGAAACAAAAAAAAAAAAAATAGTAAAAAAGATTTCGTTTAGAAATAAGTTTTTTTTTTTTTGTTTAAAAAAAGAAACAAGCTAGGGGAAAAGGCCAGGGAGCATGGCACCAATCCGTTGCCACAACTGGCACTGAGAAAGCCATTGGCTGCGAGAACATATGTGCATAAAAATCAAACGAGTGATTTTTTTTCAAATATCAAATGCACCACATGCTGCAGTCCCGTTCCTGCATGCAAGAAGTTCCACACATATGGAGAAAGAGGGACTGGATGTTGTGTCTGCAGGGGCTCTTGTAATAGCAATTGTATTTTGGGAGAGAAGAGCATTCTGGGCCTTATATGGGAGATACCCTTGGTTTCTAAGAATCCACTCAAGAGAGCACCCATAAAAGCTCTAATAAATCAGATTAGTAACCCGGCGAGAGCGAAGCAGAACGCAACAAGCATTCTGATTGGCTCTCGCCAGGTCCCTACCCGGCCGGGAATCCCTCCATCGGGATTCCACGGCCTTTGTCCCCGGCGGGAGGCGTGGCAGCCCCTCAGCCAATGAGGAGGCTCGAAGCGGAGCCATCCCCGCTCCGAGACTCCCCGCGTCTGGAGGCTTCCCTCGTCCCCCGCTAGGGACGCAGGTACGTTTTTTTTTTTGCCCGTCCCACGACCGCCCTCCCAACCCCACTTACCTTCTTTTTGATCCTTTTTCGAGAGCGGACACGCTGGGAACACCTATGTTCCCAGCGTGTCCGCTCCCGATAGCCGCCATGGAAAGGGAAAACGGGCTCAGTTTTCTTTTTTTTTTTTTGAAACGCCGCAGCGGAAAAAAAAAAAAGCTTTTAGTGCCCCGGTCACGCAGTTTTTGCAGGCCGGGTTACTAATAGCAATAGAACCCTCGCGTCGGGGGCATTACCGACTCAGGTAATGCCCCGGGGCCTTCGGTAAGGCCCTCGCTTCGCTCGATTCCTTACCTATGGGCCCCGGGGCATTACCTGAGTCGGTAATGCCCCCAACACCAGGGTTCTATTGCTCAAATAGAGATGCAAAAGAGGCATTCTTTGTTTTGACAATCATGCAGGACTCTAGTTTAGAAGAGTAATTTAACCCCATGCCCCTCAAACACTTATAGGGTTAACATTTGCCCACATACAATAATGTTAACAAGGCACAAAAAGTGGGAGCACCCTGCAATGTGGCAGGCCAACATACAGAGCAGGAAGCGAGCAATTTCTAGTCTCAACAGGCAGCTCCAGGGTTCGAAATGGAGGGGAAATGGGAGCTTTGTAGCTTCTGCTTCTAGCCTAGGAGAGCCTGGTTAGCTTGAAAGCAACAGCTACATTTGGCTCTGCAGGTCAACTGATGCCTTACAAACATACATATGTGACATTACCTTTGAGAATGCAAATAAAGAAGAATGAGGCCACTTCTAGGAGATATTTAAACGTAATGAATAATTCTTAGACAAAAAGTTAAAGCGTGCATCTCATATGGAAGTTTGATTTGCAGCGTGCTGCGTATTGGCTACTGATTCCCCAGAGGTAGCTCCTTCCTACTGGTTGATGCCCAACACCCAGGAGCTGGTTTTAGATCCTGTTCGTGGGATGTTAAGTTCAAAACCTGCCGCTCAAATGAACCGGGTTCCTTAGCACACCCAAACACACCTTGATATAGGGCACAGAACTGATGATACTTTCTTCAGTCGTAGGATGCTACAAAACACAGCTTTTCTTGAACAATCAGCACATCAAAAAGCACTAGTTAACACTTTTGGAGATCATTGCCCAGGCTCTAAAAGCCTCCTAACGTCAGCGTCCCATCTCCTCCCAGATTACATGGGATACTACTCTTATCAGCGTACTACACTATTTTAATGGCAAGGCAATGTTTGTACTTTTCCAAATGCCATTGATGTAGCTCGTGTCCTGTATGAATCACGCAGTTAAGTCCAGCATTCCTCTTCCATGCCATGAATGCAATTCCAACAACGGATATAGACGTCAAATATGGTTGCTCTGTGGGGAAGTCTGGTTTATAAACCAGCATGTGTACGACATTTGAGGGAAGGTGAGCAAATCTGCTACTCTTTGGTGATCTGGGTGTGAACGTTCGATTTTCAGCACCCGATATATTATAAGTTACTCACCGTAGTGACTAACGTACTCTTAGTCCATAGTCCCCTTTCCTCCATACAGCATGGGCGTCCCTCGCGAGGGACGGGAGACAGAACCTTTTCACCAAAATAATCTTCCCCTCTAAATTTAGAGGCGCAGCCCTGCCCCGACTCTGCCCTCCGGCGCCACACCTCAGACCCCAATGACACGTCGACAATAGATTTACCATTGCCTAATGACACCAGATTATCAGGGGGAGGATGGTGGGATGTATGGAGGAAAGGGGACTATGGACGAAGTACGATCATCACTACGGTGAGTAACTTAAAATTACTCATACGTCCTGTCCCCTTTCCTCCATACTGCATGGGCGATTACAACTGAATGTAGCCCCCAGGGTGGAGAGGAGACCCTCCTTAAGCAAACAGGTTCCAGAGAACCGCCTGTCCGAAGGCCGCATCCAACCTGGAACCGGCATCCAAACCGTAATGCTTGCAGAAAGCCGATGGAGTGGCCCATGTGGCCGCCCTGCTTAAGACCTGCCAGGAGACATGCCGCTGAAAAGCGATGGCCATTGCCTTGGCCCTGATCACGTGGGCATGCATGTTCGCCGGAAGGGGTCTTTGCTGGCCCTCGTAAGCTTCCTTGATGGCAGAGACCATCCAGGGGGAAATGGAGGCTTTGGAGGCCTGGTAGCCTGGCCTGGCGCCTCCGAAAGAGATGAATAGGGCATCCGACTTGCAGAAGCCCTTGGTCCTGTCCAGGTAGAATTTCAGGCCACGCCTGACATCTAGGCAGTGCAGAACTCTGAGGCTCGTCCTTCGGGTCAGCAAAGAATGTAGGAAGGACGATCTCCTCGTTTAGGTGAAAGGCTGATGACACTTTAGGTAGAAATGCTGGATGGGTCCGCAGGACCTCCTTATCCTTGTGAAAGGTAGTGTACGGCTCTGAGGCGACTAGGGCCTGGATCTCGCTGACCCTGTGCGCCAAAGTCAGGCCGACTAGCAGCGCCATCTTGATGGTGACCAGCCGGATGTCCGCGGATGCCACAGGCTCAAACAGCTTGTGCGCGAGGGCGCCCAAGACTAGGTTCAAATCCCACACAGGGTGTGGCTTCCTGATGGGCGGGTAGAGTCTAGCGAGTCCGGCCAAATTACTCCTGACAATTGGGTTGGAGGAGAAGACCCCTTCCTCCGAATTCCTGTAGGCCCCAATGGCTGAGAGGTATGTGCGGCAGTTGTCCAACTGCATGCCCGAGGTGGCAAGGTGCACCGAGAATGACAGTATCTTGTCAAATGAACAAGCCAGTTGGTCGATATCCTTGGAGTGGGCCCAGTAGCAGAACCTGGTCCATTTACTTTTATACTGGGCTCTGGTAGCCTTGCTCCTAGCCCCCCTGTATGATTTCCAGATTGGCTTGGGATAGGTTGAGGTGGCCGAGCGTCACCTGCTCAGGAACCACGCTGTGAGGACCAGCTTCTGAGGGGCGTGGTGGACGACCTTGCCCCCATGCTGTGTCAGAAGATGTGCTGGGCCCGTTGGGAGGTGGTTTGGAGGGACCTACGAGAGGCTGAGCAGCTCCAAGAACCATGGCATGGCTGGCCACCGAAGATGCTATCAGAATGACGTTGAGCTGGTGAGACTCCTTGAACTTGCAAAGCACTGTGAATGAGTGGAGTGGGCGGGAAGGCGTAGGCTGACATGCCGTTCCACTGGATCCATAAGGCGTCGCCCAGGGAGCCTAGACCCTGACCCTGCCAGGAGGTGAACTGGGGGCACTTCTTGTTTGCCTGGTGGCAAAGAGATCCACCTGGGGGAGGCCCCATCTGTGGAAGATCTCCTGTGCAACAAGGTCCTTCAGCTGCCACTCATAGTTGTCCGCTCCCAACCTGCTGAGCCTGTCCACTTCCAGGTTGGATTCCCCTAGAAGGTGGACTGCCGTGAGGAAAAGCTTGTTCTCCAAGGCCCATTCCCACATGTTGAGCGCCAGGCTGCACAGGGAAGGGGACCTGGTCCCCCTTTGCTTATTGATGTAGTACATACTGGTCGAGTTGTCTGTCTGGATGAGGACAACCATTCCCTTGAGACGTGGGAGGAAGGCTCTGAGCACTAACCAGATGGTGTTTAGTTCCAGCCAATTAATGTGGTATTTTTGTTCTAGACGGGTCCACGTGCCATAGACAGAGATCCCCCAGGGTGGCTCCCCCAGCACTCGAGGGAGGAATCTGTGGTAATAGTCACCTGTGCAACGGGGGGCCTGAAGGGCTTGCCCGTATGCAGGTTGTAGTCCCTGGACCACCAAGTGAGGTCTGGGTGGAGAGAGATGGGGATCTTGATAATTTCGGCATGCAAGCCCCTCTCTTGGTTCCACGAGGCTGCGAAGTGGAGTTGAATCCTCCTCATCATGAGTCTTGTGCGGGGGACGGCCAACAGTACCGCTGCAAAAAGACCCAGGAGATGCTGGTACCACCAAGCTGAAGTGGCGCTTCGGATGAGAAAGTGGGACGTGGCCCTCTTGATGGCCGAGATCTTATCCTCCGAGGGGACGACCCTCTCGGAGCACGTGTCCCAGATGAGGCCCAGGAAAGTCAAAGACTGCGTTAGTTGCAGCTGTGACTTCTTGAGATTGAGCGAAAAGCCCAGGTCGTGCAGCGTGTTCATCAGTGCATGGGAGGAGTGGTGAACTGCTTCTTGAGATGTAGCCCCGACGAGCCAGTCGTTTACGTAGGGGTATATATGGAGGCTCTGAGCCCGGAGGAGGGCTGCCACAACATTCATGAGTCTGTTAAAGACCCTGGGGGCCGAGTTGAGGCCAAAAGGGAGGACCTTGTACTGAAAATGGAAGCCCATGATCCTGAACCAGAGAAAAGAACGATGGGGTTGCCAGATCGGGACGTGCAGATAAGCGTCCTTCAGATCCAGGGAGCACATCCAGTCTCCCCTACTATAAAGGCTGGTGTAACCATCTTGAATCTCTGAAGAGGTAAGGAGAGGTTGAAGGTGGAAAGGTCCAATACAACTCTCAGGTCAGCCTGGTTCTTCTCCTGAATGGCGAAGATCCTGGAGTAAAAGACCGAGCACCGCTAGGAAGCTGGGACTTCCTCCATGGCCTGGCTCAGCACGAGCAATCAAATCTTCGCCAAAAGAGTTGCTGTCCCAACTTGAGGGAAAGGAGGAGAGGCAGAACTAGGTACACGGTACCCCACGGAGACTGACAGGATCCAGGGGTCCGCAAAGTATTGTCACCAAAAGTGTGCGTGAAGAGCAAGCCTGCCCCCCACTGGAGACACGTGGACTCTGAGGGGTGGGTCAGGACTTCTTATCCTCTGAGGCAGAGGCAGAGGAGGGGTCTGGAAAAAGCCCTCCCTCTCCCTTTTTTGATGCATTCCGGCTGCCTAGACCTCCGTTCCTGGAAGCCGCTGAAGGCTCCAGATGAGCGACCCTTATCCGAGCGTTGCTGAGACTAGGAGTACGCCTTGGGCGTGGTCTTTGTCAGTATGGATAAAGACTTAGCCGTCTGTGAGCTGTTCTTTTTGTCCAGCTCCTCGTCTGTGCTGGAGTGAAAGAGGTCACTGCCCTCGAAGGGCAGATCTAGAATGCGTTCCTGGACATCAGGGTTGAACTTGGTTGCCCAGATCCAGGCCATCCTTCTCATGTCCATGGCAATACAGATGGCACATCCAGAGGTATCAATATGTGCCAGGGTGGACTCCATGATATCCTGAGCCACGAGCCTGGCCTATCCCCCGCGATTGGCTGTGAGCGAGGAGTTCCGGGAGGAAGTCGGCGATTTCCCGCCATAATCTCTGGTTGGTGGCTGCCAGCATGGCGTCTGCGTGTCGCAGATGCAGGGAAGCATTGGAATACAGCTTATTACCGTAAGCCTACAATCTTTTCTCCTCCTTGCCTAACAGCGCCATAGATGACGAAGACGAGGACGACTGAGGCTTGGAGTACAATGATGCCGCAGCGATCACTGAGGAGTGTGGCTGAGGATGGGAGGAGAGCAAGAGTGTATCCCCTCTTTCCCCCCCTCCTATCTGCCTGCACTTGGCATCCAGGCGGCGGTTGACTGGCAGGACAAAGTGGGGTTTGAGCCAACCCTTCTTGGCGAGGGACACCACGTGGGTCTGCAGTGGAATTTACGTTCTGGCAGAAGGGCGCCTCGTGAGGACACCCTCTGCCGGCTGTTCTACCTGGGGCTGGGGAGGCCCAGGTATTCCACCAGGCCCGAGACACGTTCGTGGAAGGCCCTGGCTGAAGATGGTGTGTCAGGATGCTCCTCCGAATCAGTATTCGGAGAGTCTGAGGGATCCTGTGGAGGAGGAGTATCCAGAGCCGGAGGCTGAGGCACTGGGACCACGGCCGGAGGCTGAGGAAGAGGAGACGGCTGGTACGGAACTGCCTGCGGAGTAGGCTGAGGAGCCGGATGAGGCAGCTGCGCTGGGGCCAAGGGCGTCGGCGGAGGAGTCTGTGGTGCCGCTAGCATAGCGGGAAGGACTTCTTTGACTGCGTCCTTGATGAAAGCCCCCATCTGTGGAGACTTCATGAGGCCGAGGAACCTCTCCAAGATCCGGTCCTCGCTGGCCGAGGAGGGGGGCACGGACGGGGTAGCTAGAGGCAGCTGCTGACCCTGTACATACAGACGCAAGGGATAACAGCCCTGCACATAAAAAGGGTAGGCCGTGTACCACGTACCTGGTTGATGGCAGTCCCAGCTCGATACTCGTTTGTCGCCGAAGTCCTGCAGAGGTGTCGAACGGGTGTTCCTTTCTGGCACGTCGGCCATTTTGTTGAGCTGCCTACCACGTGACTGCGACAGTTTGCCCGGCTCGCTGGGGCCGGCCTCTGCCAAGTCTCTTATGTGGGAGGCGTGTGACTTGCCCCCGCTCCTCGGGCATGGGCCCTGTAGGTGTACAAACCGCGACCCTAGGGATGTGAGCTGTGTTCAGGCACCCCCTCGGACGTACTGCCGGTAACAGGGCGTATCCCCTCGGCCATGATGCCGGTACAAGGGCGGAGCCCCTCAGGCGCAAGCCCGGTAACAGAGCCTAGCGGCCCCACAACACTGGCACCAGGAGGATCCAAGGACTCCTGAGCCCGTTAGCTATGACGGCCTCGGTGCGTTTGTTGGTATAAGGACTGGACCGGTCCATCCTGCGCAGATGAGTCCCTGGGAAGGAGTCTCCCTTGCGGGGTGCGGTTGAAACTATAGGACCTACCTCGGCCCTGGATCGATGCTTCACAAAGTTCTTGAGATCCTCAGAAGGAGACCGCTGAAAGAGCTCCCTCCACCTGGCTAGTCTGTTCTTCAGGGCTTTCGAAGACAGCGCACCGCAAGCCGAAGAGGCTTGCCAACAGTGGTCTGGGCCAATGCAACGTAGGCAGAGGGCGTGGGGGTCTGAAGTCGGGAAGAGCCCGTTGCAGGATGGGCCCCCGCTGAACCCCGTCGAAGTCGACATGCGCCGGGGATGAGCTGTGGCGTCTGAGGACCCAGTACCTAATAGATAAAAGACAAAAGAAGAATGAAGAAGAATCCGCGCGTACAATTACATGGCCGAAGCCAAACCCAGGAGCGCTGGTGAATTGGGCCCGTTCCTGTCGTCGCGGAAAAGGGGACCGAGGTGTGGCGCCAGAGGCCGGAGTCAGGGCTGCACATGCTCCCAGGGCCGCACGCCTCTAAATTTAGAGGGGAAGAAGATTTTTCTGGTGAAAAAGGTTCCGTCTCCCGTCCTCGCGAGGGATGCCCATGCAGTATGGAGGAAAGGGGACGAGACGTAAGAGTATACTATGGCTACTCAACTGGATACTGCAATACAGTATTATTTCAATGCCATCTAGTACACCATTTCAGAGATGACAACTAGCCTGCATCATCAGCAGCATTTGGCAGGAATTGGGGAAGACTGTGGGGTTCAGCATCATCAGTCCATAAGGAAGACTGTCATGGTACCAGAGTGCTCTGCAATGGAAGAAAACAGGCAATGACACCATCTTACTACTACAAGGACACAGTATTGCAGCTATTGCAATTAAGGGGGAGGTCCACAGTCTGCTCTCAAATGAAGTTGGGAACTGAACTACCCTTCTAAGGTGGAAGAAATAGTGACTAAAGAGTGGAATAGAGCTGGTCAGATCCCTGGCCAGACCACACTAGTTTATTGTAAAGAAAGAATGGTCCTTTAAAGAGAAACATGCAAATGAGCTTAAGAGAAAGTCCAGATTCAAACAGGAAAAGAAATACAAAACCACTTACTCTGAACACATGCCACGTGTTCTTCAGTGAGGGAGATGGACTGGCCTGCCTGCTCACTGGAATCCTCCTTTTCCTCGCCCTCCTGCGTTTCCAGATCATCGTCAGCAGGCCCATCTGGTTCTGATCGTGGCCCATTGCAAACAGTTGCCTCCTTTCCGCTGGAACTCTTATGCAACTCATCCGCTGATTGAAAATCAACACTACAGACATTTGTGATCACGATGTTGGGGTCTGTGGAGCCATCCGGAAGGCAGAGGTCACTGTGCGATGTCATTGACACGTAGCCATTGGGGAGCAAAGCTGCTGTGCAAGCAATGGAAACAAGCTGTCAACAATTTGCAGAGTACACACTACTGATGGAAAAGAACAGAATATTAGTAACACATTAAAATCCTACTTCCCAAAATAACTACCACCAAAGCCACACACAGAAGCGGTTCATACACTAGACCCCCAACAGTGGCAAGACAAGAGTTGCAGCTCTGGATGTAGATGTATTGGTTCCTCTCGCAAGACTGTTTCATAGTATGTTCTTCTGTAGGCCAGGATGAAGAGATTCTCAAAGAGGTGTACACGTTCAATTGCTGGAAGATCAGTGGGTGCTGCAGGCCAGTACTGTGGCGGATTATCAAAATTGCGAAAGGATCCTAGGGGTAATACAGCATATGGGACCCACAAATGAAATGCTAGAGCCCTCTAGTCTAGATTAAGGAGCATCTCCAGAGATGTGCAAGTGAATCACTCAGTTATGTGTACTTTAGTAGCTCCCATCTAAAGCAAAATCACCTTATATGACAGCAGACACCACACCACAAGCAATGCAAAACAGCAAATAGTTCAGCTAAGTCTTGTAACCTGGGGTGTGGGGGGACACATTCTACAGTTCTCAAACTTCCCACTCTGGTTGTAGGCCTGGTGACAGATTGCTCATTAGTTTTTGCCAACAAAATCTTTATAAGAAGTGATGCAATGAAATGTGCTTTACCCTGCCTGAAAATCGCTACAAGTGCCCGTAAAATAAGCAGGAAAAATGTTGGCACTCTACACAGACACTACCAGGCTATGAACTTCTCCCAGCTAAGATAGAGTACAACCCCTAGACCGCCATCAACATTTTACTACTCTACCACCAACCTACTCTACCGACAACCTAAAAATATGGGCGCACCTGATGCTGTCATTACCCTGCTCATCGCCCCTCTCCTCAAGTCCAAAACAAAATTCATACTTCTAGGTGACTTTAACTTAGGAGTCAAAGACCTTGCTGATAAGAAGGCCACTGCCCCACCTCAGCTCTCGATGAGATGAACTTCTCCCAAGCTGTTCCATTCCCCACTCATGACAAAAGGGAGGATTCTTGATTGGATACTTTCCACCAACACATCCGTCCAAGTATCTTCCATTTTTTATTTTATTTTTTTTATTTTACTTGTCACAATTTACAAAATATTTTTACAAGAAAAGATAAAGAAAGAGAATATAATGAAATTCTCAACTCCAACTGTCCCATCACTTCAGCTGCCAAATTGTAACCAAGGTCCAAAGTAACACACGGACAGATCTTTTCGAATGACAGCCCACGGCGTGGCTCCAGTTTTCTTAGAGCTTCAAGTTCATGAAGAACTGGGAAACCGCTATCACATATCTGATGTTATCCCCCTCAATTAAGCGGTTCCACCATTCTTCTTCATCGCACGTTCTTGACTCCTTGAATAAATGACCCAAATGCGCCATTCTCAGCCTTAACAAAGAAGTACAGGCTAATAGATGACGTAATGTCTCTGGTTGTTTCTTATTTTTTAATGAATTTCTAATGACCATTGATTCCAAAGATTGTAGACCGAGTTCCTGGCGTATGGTCTTGACTGGAGTTGATTGTGGTAAGTTCAGGGTACGTTTCCAGAACAAAACTTCTAGGCGTTTCCAGAAGTCTTGTGGAATCATCAGCAATGCGTCCGCCCCATAAATCAAAGACGGTACCAACTTCCCTTTATAGAATTGAATCAGGGGGATTACTGTAAATCGTCCAAATCTTCTGTCGATTATTTTTGCTTGACATACCAATTTTTTTACCTTTTCCAAAAGGTGAAGTTGCATGGGACGCTTTTGTTTATTATTACTGAGAATTACCCCTAGATATTTAAATTGTACCACTTGTTCTATTTTCTCACCTTCCAGAGTCCAACTGAAATTCTCAATGCGGGTGGTTTGTTTCTCCATGATCATAACTTTGGTTTTGTACTGGTTAATCTCTAGTATCTTCCATTGACCCCACACCATTGATATACCACTCACTGATCTGCTTCACCATGGCCAATGCCCCCTTCCACCCTGTACAAAACATGCCACTTCCCATGTGTCACAGCTAGACACACCCAAACACTTACTAAAGAACAAATGGAACCAATCATCCTGGCCTCCCTCGATTCATCGCCCCACAGACCACCTGGCCCTATATCCTCCTTTGAGGAAGACATCACACACCTCCTCACCCAGAACACCAAACCTAGCTCCCAAATTATGCCCATGGGTGATCGGAACTTAGGCCTGCATGACACTCAAGCGGTTAATGCCACAGCCTTAGAAAACATGCTCACAGAGCTAGATTTCACACCGCATCTCCGAACCAACACACAGCAAAGGCAAAACCCTGGATTGGTTAGCAGATTTAAACTGCAACATAAAAATAAAAATCCTTTCCAACTCTCCCTGCATGCACTTGGTCTGACCACCACGTCATATCCTTTGAGATCCAGGACATTAGTCGCACACTACTAAGTGACAGACTAGATCCCCCTGCTTTAACCAGAAACAACCATCTGCTTACCCTGGAGAACATACACTCTCCCCCCCCCCTATTGCAGCCTATCATCAACCCTCACAAGAATTACTACAAGGATCCAGCCAACCTGGTGGACCTATATAACCAGAACTTGAAGCCCTAGACCAAATAGCTCCGCTCAAACTGGGAAAAGCTAAGCGTCCAGCGCACCTAAACAAATGGTTTTCACTAGACTTGAAAGCCTTACGCAAATCCAAAAGATGTTCGGAAGCTAACTGGAAGAAAAGAAACCCTTTGTCCCAGAGTAAGGAAACTTCACCAATGCCTCCAACATCTATAAAGCAGCTATCTCGAAAACTAAAAGTGACACTTTCAATGACAGAATCCAAAATGCCAAGCCCAGTTCCAAAAGGCTCTTCACCATCCTTATAGAGCTGTAGTCACCCCTCTGGAAAAGTGCAATAAAGATGCCCACTGGGGTGGCAACATCAAAAAGGCCCTTCTAGACTAAATCGCACTATTACAAGCGAAAATTGTAGCTAAAAAGAAACAGCCTAGCATCAAGTGCTAAACCTAGCGAATTCCACTCTACTCCCCCTTAACCTTACAGCCTATTTGACTTCACCCCAGCCACTACCAAAGACGTAGAAGCCATTACTGCTAGCCTAAAGTCATCTAGATGCCAGGGCGACATCTGGCCAGCCACAATCATAAAGGAGGGGGCAAAGGAATGTGCTCCCTTTATCACTTCCCTCATTAACACTTCATTTGCTTCGTGTACTGTCCCAAAAAATCTTAAAGATGCCTGGGTCATGCCTCTCCTCAAAAAACCTCATCTCTACCCTAGCATTACAATCAACTTCAGACCCATAACAACCATTCCTTACCTTTTGAAAATACTGGACAAAGCAGTCTATATCCAAATACAGAACCATTGCAAAGCCAATAATTAATATAATAAATAAATAAAATACGTTTTTTCCCCAGAACGTGTGCCACCAGTCTTCTGCCAGTCTGACACACAAAGCCTTGCGGAAACGTAAGCTGCAAATCGCATAAGAAATTCTGTAGCGGGGAAGGTAGGGAGGGAGCGATATGGAATACGTCGTCGGACCATCCCATCGAAAGAACGTTACCAGGTAAGAGAGTAACTTGTTCTTCGAAGGGATTGGGTCCTCCGACGTATTCCATATCTATGACAGACTCCCAAAGCAGTACCAAAGCAAGGAGGTGGGAAAAGAATTTAGAAAACAGAAATTTAGCATGCCCAATCAAATTGCGGAGTAAGGGACCGCCTTGCCAAAGGCCAGATCCTGCCCCCAGATGGAATCGAGGGAATAGTGACGTACAAAAGTATGTACCGAAGCCCAGGAGTCTGCATCAGATGTTGCCAATAGGAACACCCCTCTGCAGGGCAGTAGAGGCAGCCATACCCCTGGTAGAATGGGCCCGTAAACCGACCGGTGGGTCCTTACCCGCCAAGCAGTAACACTCGGATAGACAAAATAATCCAGCGAGACAAAGTCTGTTTCGTCACAGCCTGTCCCAAACGCTTTCCAGCGTAACCAATAAAGAGCTGATCGTCCACTCTGACCCAGGACATGCGTGAAATATAAAAGCTGAACGCTCTCCTAGGATCAAGCCTATGGAGCCTCTCCTCTTCCTTACCAGGATGCGGAGGATAAAATGCCGGAAGAACAACCTTCTGGCCTAAATATAATTCCGACACCACCTTCGGAAGAAAAGGACGAACCCCAAGGACAACCCTGTCCTTATGAAACACTGAAGAGTGGCTTAACTGAAAGTGCCTGTAACTCACTCACTCTGCGAGCGGAAGTGACCGCAACTAAAAATACCGTTTTCAGAGTTAAGTCTCAAAGGGCATGAATACAAAGGCTCAAACGGAGCACCCATCAGAAACTTGAGAACAAGGTTCAAATCCCAACCGGGCCCCTTGAAAGGTGACGGAGGGAACACATTAGTGAGCCCTTTCAGAAACTGAGAAATGAAAGGAATTTTAAAATAGGAACACTCTTCAGACGGGTGCTTAAATATGGACAGCGCCGCCAGGTAACCTTTAATGGTACCCACTGGAAGGCTCCTGTGGGCCAAAGAAAGCAAAAAAGACAGAACCATGGGAATTTCACATGCAAAAGGATCCACATTCTTAACCCTGCACCAAGTCGCAGAACTTTCTCCAACGGCAACGGTACAGGGACTTTGTTGCGGGCCTTCTGGCCGAAAGCGACACCTCCATCACGTCTTCAGGGAGGTCCCAATCCTTATACCTCAACCTTTCAGAAACCAAGCATGAAGGTTGAGGGACCTGACCTCTGGATGCAGAACCTGACCCCCCACCCCCTCCCATGAGAGCAGATCGTCTCGGTAGGGAAGACGACGTGGAGGGCAGCTGAAGTCGAGAAGGTCCGGGTACCACGTCCTCCGGGCCCATGCCGGAGCAATGAGCATCATCCGGAAGCGAAACTCCGTAACCTCTGCAGTACTTGCGGGATGACGGACACTGGAGGAAACGTATATAGCAGTGGGAATGACCACTCCACCACGAACGCGTCTCCTAAGGCTCCGTTTGGAGGAAATCCCCGCAAGCAGAACCTCTCCCACTTCCGGTTGACACTGGAGACGAAGAGATCCACTTGAGGGGTCCCCCAAAGGGCGAAGATCTCCAGGAGAATCTCCCGAGCCAACTCCCACTCGTGAGAGATCGCGCTCTGCCTGCTCAGAGCGTCCGCCGTCTCGTTTTCGTCTCCTGCCAGATGAACTGTCGAGATCGAAACATCCTGCTGGATTGCCAAGAACCAGAGCTGCATCGCCTCCCTGGACAGAGGAAGTGACCCTGCCCCCCTTTTTGTTAAGGTAGTGCATGGCCACCGTGTAGTCTGTCAGGATCAGGACATTCTTTCCTCGCACAGTCGGCAGAAAAGCCTTCAGAGCTAGCCTGAAGGCCCTCAGCTCCAACAGATTGATATGGAGTCTGGACCCCGACGGAGACCAACGACCGCTGACTCAACTCGTTGGCATGAGCTCCCCATTACGTGAGGGATGCGTCCGACACGATCGTCACCTGCGGCCTGGGCAGCCAAAATGGAGCCCCACTCATCAGATTGCCTTCGTCAGCCCACCACAGAAGGTCCCGGACGACCGAAGACGGCACCTGAACAGGGTCCGACATCCTGCCGGAGGACCGAGACCACTGGAGCTTCAGTGCCCACTGCAAAGATCTCATCCGCAACCTGGCCTCTGCACCAGAAGAATGCAGGATGCCATGAGGCCGAGCAGTCTCAAGAACTCGAACGCTGGGAGAGTCTGGGCAAGTTGAAACTTGTACACCATCGGCTGAATGAGATGAACCCTCCCCTGGGTAGGAAAACACTGCCCCAGGGACGTGTCGAGCACTGCTGCGATGTACTGGAGCCTCTGAGTTGGTGTCAAATGGGACATCAAGATGAGGGAGAAGCCCAGATTGTGGAGGGAGTGGCAGGTGACTGACAGATGATCCAGGACTTGCTCGGGAGAGTCCGCCCTGCTCAACCAATCGTCTAGGTAGGGGTAGACGTGAATCCCCCCCCTTTCCTGAGGTGCGCTGCCACCACTACCATGAGCTTGGTGAAGACCCTCGGGGCGGAGGTCAATCCGAATGGCAGGACCCGAAACTGAAAGTGCGAGTCGCCAACCGCAACCCTCAGGTACTTCTTGTGCTTGGGATGGATCGGCACATGAAAATAAGCGTCCGTGAGGTCGAGAGACACCAACCAGTCCTGAAGTTGAAGGACCTGGAGGACTTGAGAAAGAGTAACCATCTTGAACTTGTCCTTCCTGAAGAGATTGTTCAAACCGCACAAGTCCATGATGGGTCTCAATCCCTCGTCTTTCTTGTAAATCAAAAAATAAGGGGAATACCATCCTTTGTTCCTCTCCGCTACAGGCACCAGTTCTATGGCGCCTTTCTCCAGCAGGGATTGAATTTCCTGCGCAAGGAGCGGATCCAAGATGCTGCACCAGCCTTCCCCCAACCGGCGAACCATGGGACATGGCCTCATGACTGAGCTGAAGCGGCTGCGGCGTTGTCCGAGGGCAAAGAGGCAACAGCCCGAGCGGCCTTGGCACCTAGAGTACCTTGTTTTCCACCTCTGGCACTCCTACGGTGGCCCCTTTGACTGGCAGCTCCTCTCGCTTTACCAAAGGAGAAGTAATAATGAAAGGAACCTCCCCTCCATTGCTGTCCCCTAGGACGAATAGGCGGAGGTTGTCTAACTGCAGCGCCTAACAACTTCGCTGCAGCTTTGGAGGTCTGCAACCTCAAGGTTCTCGTCAGCCTTGCTGCCAAAAAGATGGTCCCTATCAAAGGGCATGTTGAGGAACCGGGCCTGCACATCAGGAGCAAACCCCGCCTTCCGCAACCATGCAAACCTGCCTATCACGGTGCTCGCCGCCATGGTCCGGCTGACGCAATCTGCCATGTCCAAACCCGACTGAACGGCCTCACACATAGCATCCTTGCCATCCTGAACCATGGCAAGGAAACCATCCCGTTGTTCCCTTTTGGGAATATGTTCAGCCGCTAAGGAAACAGTTCCACAGAGTGTGCGTGAAACGTGACAAGGCACACACGGAGTTGGCTGCCTGTAAAACCATACCCCCTGAAGAAAACACTTTCTTCGCCCAGCCGTCAAAACGCTTGTCGTCCCCATCAGGAGGGATGGTAGGGTACGACGCCTGCTTTGCTGGGGGCGTAGCCGCCGGGACCACCAAACTCTCCGGAGTAGGGTGCTTGGTCAAGTAGCAGGGGTCGCTACTGGCTGGGCGGTATTTTTGCGACAAAGATTTGCTCACTGCCGGGAGACTCTCCGGAGCAGTCCAAGCCGCTGCCACCCTTCTTGGCAGAGCCATATGGAATGGCAGTACCGGGTCAGTTGGTGGACCAATGTCGAGGATATCCGTAAGGTCATCCTGAACAAACTCCCCTGGGGGAGCAGACCATCCTAAGTACTCGGTGACCCGTGACATAAGGCACCGGTACGAAGAATCGGCATGAGTGCCAGGCTCAGGCCTACAAAACTCCACCTCCGGAGAGGTGTCCAGCTCACTAGCATCATGCAGGGACTGCCTCAGGTCCTCAAACTGGCTATGGCCCGAGAGAATCTCGTCAGGCACCGTGTCAGGCACCATGCCATCATCAGAGCCCTCATCCACCTCTGAAATGAACTCCAGATGGCGGTAAGAAGGCACAGAACTGGAACCAATGCCATGCTTGACCTTGGCCAGAGCCTTTCTAGGTGGCTCCCCCGAGCCACGGGGTACCCTCATCGACACAGCCCCGAAAGGTGTCGAGTGAATTGGCGCCGGGAGAATCGGCGTCGATGACAGACGCAGCGCTGATGGCATCTATGGCGTCAACACAGGCCTCGAAGGCGGAGCCCCGAGCGCGTCCCTCGACAACCTGGGCGCCAAAGGCGTCGACGACTTCCTCGGAGGCAGGGCCTCGAGAGAGTCCGTCGACAACCTCGGCGCCACAGGCGTCGACGTCTTCCTCGAAGACTTTACAGGTTCACGCAGTCTCGAGCGCGTTGAGGACCGGGACCTGGACCTGGACCGGGCATGCCGAGAACGATTCCCCTTGTCCGAGCGGGACCTTTCCTGCGAATCGTGACGACCACCCGAGCCCGAAGGTGTGCGAGCGGCGTCCCTCGGCTGATCACAACCGACCCCACTCGGAGGTGCGGACGGACTAGTGCCCTGCGATTCAAGAATCGCCAACATTTTCTTCCCGAAGGAAGCCCATTCCTCCGGTGTCGCATGCTTGGTGGGGTAAGCGACCCGCCGACGGGCGGATTCCTCAGATGAGGACGGGGAAGGCGACCAATGACGGCGCTTCCGGGAGTGCCTCAAAGAGGCAGAGGCGTGGCGAGACCGACTCCGGGACCGAGACCCACTGGACTTCCGACAACGATGCGGAGAGTCGCCCCTCGAGTCGTCCGTTGAAAGGCCCGCAGACCTCGACTTCCGGGGGTTGGACACCTTACCTACCGATAACTTCTTGAGCTCCCGCAAGGCTTTCGACGTGAGCGACTGGCTCCCCGAGGCACCAGAGGCAGGCGCTGTGCGAGTCCGTGACCGACATCTTGGACCCACAGTGCCCGCACTTCTTAAAGCCCGGATGTGGTGTGGAAGACGAGGTAGACATCTTCACGAAGAATAACTTCACAAACGAACAGGTTCGAAGAACCGAGATGAACAGAAACTCCAAAGAGTCGAGGTGTACCGAGATTCACGAAGCGAACACGTTCGCGGAAAAAACAGAACTGAGGCTATGGGCGTCGTGCGTCCTACTTATAACATCCAGTGACGTCGGCGGAGGTCCTCGAGGACGGCGCATCGACGACATCGAAGCAGGACGCAGAAAATTTTCCGAAGCAACACAGCTGTGGCGATTACGGTCATAGATATGGAATACGTCGGAGGACCCAATCCCCTCAAAGTACATTTACGGGGCTAGGCAGTGTGAAGATAAAATCCCAAGTTCACAGAGTAAATCATACAGAAGTGGGCAAAGCACATGTCCACTGCAAAGCCTTAGGACGGCAGATAACTGAAATGAAGACTGCAGCAGTCTCCGTGCAATAGACAGTTGCCTGTAGCAGTCTGCATGCCATAGACAGTTGCCCTACACTCTACTTAGTTGCATATGAACTTTTCTGAAGCTCAGGCCTACAAGTGGAAAATAATGCCCACTTTGGGAACACTTCATTGTTGATTTAAACGGCACATGGTGACTTGGAGTCAGCAGTTTTCCTGAAGTGAATCTGGTATGGGTGCAACTCTACTACCTGAAGAGCAGACAGTTGAAGGGCTTCTAGATGGGTGGGATGCACTGTGAGATGAGGAGCATAGAAAAGGCAACTGTGATTTAATGCCACAACTGGGTAACAGTGTAGCTATGTCAAGGCATTAGAGACGGCAAGGAAAATTAACATTCCAGAATGTAAATTCTGACTGATGGGGTAACAGACAAACAAGAAACAAATCGGCTCAGGAAGGGGAGAAAAAAAAAGTCGCTTGGCATAGTGACTGGCAGAGTCCTTGAGAATGGGCGGGTTATCCTAGATTAATGAGTGAGCTGCATGTAAAACTGCCATAAGGGGAGCATGTGTTGGTGTTGGGTGGGCTTTAGGGCAGGCTTTTGCTTAGTCCAATTGTCTAGTCTTGAGGTTCAAAATTTGAGCCACTGCATGCAATTGGGTTCTGGGATAAATTCGTAGATCAGTCAGTTCAGGAGGAGCAGCTTTTGCTGTGTGCTTTGTATTGTAGTTTATTCATCCAGCGTGTATCCCAATGGCTTTACTAGAGACCAAGTGTAGGCATCAATGTCTAAAAAAAGTTTAGATTGGGTGTGTGGGGGGTGAGGGGGGTTGATATTCTTTATTTGTTGACCTTTCGCTTGAGGTGGTGTAGTGACATACTGTTTTGAATTTTAACCCATGTCTGCATAGTGAGGAATGTTTCGTTCCGTTGCAACCTTGTGATGCAGCTTAGCATCTGCATATTGGTGTATAATGAAGTTTGTGTCGCTACTCTGGTCTGAATGACCTGCAGAGAGTGAGGGCGAGTCGGAGACTGATGAGCGACACTTGAAGTACCCCACCCCATACAGTATAGGAAATGGTGACATAACCAGCGTTTTCATGTCAAGATATTACGCAGTAGTCTGTTGTGCAGTGTGCCAATTAATGGCTGAATTCAGTTTGCTGATTTTGGACTGAAATATTAGCTGAGCCCTCCCTCCAAGATTGTTTTCTACAAGATGCAAGTTTTGTGTAGCTACAACACTCTTGTTGTGCTAGAAATGAGCAGACTAATAGGTTAGGTGTTGGTTCCTGTAGGAGAGGGTAGACTTGATGGGGATTCACGTTCTTGGGCAAAGTCCCTTTGTTCCAGCGGAGCACTGGAATTTGAGCCAAAAAGGCTCTAGAAAGTCACCATCACCATGGGTGTGAAAATATCCATGGTTGGACTTTCTTCTTGGCTTTGTGTAGAGTTACAAAATCTTTCCTTCTTTTTTGGGAACTTTGGGCTGAGATAGGGTAACACGCATGGCAGTGGATCGCTTCCGATAAAGATTTTGTTTTCAAACTGTCACCAGGTAGACAACCAGAGTGAGAAGGTTAAGATAACTGTAGATTGTGTCAGCTCCCTCCCCCAAGTTACAGGACTTAGCTAAACTATGTTGTTTTGCATTGCTTGTGGTGTTTTGTTAGCTACCATATATAAGGTGATTATGCTTTAGAGATGGGAGCTACTTGACCCATGTTCGGCTAGGGTGGATGGCAGCTGCAGTCCAGAACATGTGGAGAGACAGAGGTTGCAGACCCATGTGCTGGGAAAAGTAACCAATTTAACAGGTAAAAGCGCTGAACACATGACCCAAACCCTGCACACTGCTGGTCTCGTCTCAGACTTGCTGTACACATGGCGTCATGTCTCCGATGTTAGTGTCTACCATCCCATGCAAACTCTGGAGTCGATATCGGACTTCCTCCCAAATGGAAGTCATACGAGTCTCTCAGTTTATTACACGCTCTTAGAATTTCAAGGACCCAAACATTCGAATCGACTGCACTCACAAAGCTTTTTTGAGGAAATCTGCAGCCAGTTCACCCACTGTTTATACATGCAAAATGGTTAACTCTGTGTACTCCGATTCATTTTCACCAGGGAGGTAGCATATTTGACTGAGCGGCCAACAAGATATTACTCTCCATTCCACGATACTCACCTGAGAACACCAGGCAAAGACTAAAAACAGTACATTAAAGTGAGGTTAAGGAGCAAATCAGTGTTTCTAAGTAACCATATGACTTCCGAGGAGATCATTCCAGATACAACGTATGCAGTGCTCTTCCTTCAGGAAGCAATATTTCTTTGATCCCTGAAGAATGAAGGAAGGCCACTAAAAAAAAAAAATTCTGGAAGAGTTGACAGCCTTTACCAGTTAGGGATGGTTATCGGCCCAATTAGTGCAATTCGGTACCTACTGATTAAGTAAATGTTGATATAGCACACAATATAACACTATATTAATTTAACAAAGCATACAGATCAATGTAATATCGCACAGAGAAGACCATCATTACAAAGCTCCAAGCAGCAGGGATCAACATTGAAGCCCTTACCCGATTCATCATCCAGCGATGGGTCCCCCTTTAATTCCCCAGAGGACTGCGAATCCATGCCGTGGTATAACACCTGTTGGTCCTCATCACTATCCCCGTCAAATGTCACCTTCTCCAGCTCAGTGTATTGAGGATACAGGGAGGATAGCTCCCCAGATTCATCCTCCTCAGTCATCAGAGATCCCAGAAGACTTGTGTGTGGTGACCTGCTGGTGCTCTCGCCTGTGTGGTTCATAAGACCATGCAAATGGTTGGATTCTGTGGCCACATAGCTTCTGTAGACGTATTCAGTCATTGGCGTGGAATTACTTCTGCGATACACATATCCAGACGGGAGTGTGTCCGAGCTAGGGCCCGGCAATGGGCTGCAGTTTACGACTGAAAGCTGGTGCGGTGGACTCGAATTGGTGCATGACTGCCCTCGTGAGCCAAGGCCCGCCTGCAAGTGCACCAGAGTTGGATCGTCCACAGCACTTGTCCTGCACAGTGGAGGCTCACAGCCCTCCCGGGTGCCAAGGCAGTTCTTCTTTGGGGGGCAAAGATTAGTACCCAGTTCGTCTGCCTCAGAGCCAGGGGACAGGGAGACAGAAGATCGGACCCGCTTAGAGCAGCTGCTCCTCCGGCGGCTACGACCTCCATTCCTTCCCCAGATCTTCCAGTGGAATGTGAGAGCAGATTTTTTTGAATGGTAGAGCATTTGGAAAGCAAGCCATGCTTTCCGGCTTTTCTTAATAGCCCTCCTGCGCAACGATTTGCCAGGAACTCCCTCCCCTCTCTCAAACACATGTGGGGGGCTGCCATTTACATTCAGAGATCCACAAACCACATTATTCACACAGGGCCATCGTCCCTGGGTACTCCCTTGTACACCTGCATTGTGTTTGGTTTTAAATGCACAGCTGACCCCTAGGTCGGAATTGTTCCAGCCAGACATCATGGGCAAGTCCCAACTGTCTTCTTCATCCTCCACACTCCCCGAGGTGTTAGAGTTCCCAGCACGTAGCTGCTTTTGGAGCCGAATTTTATGGCCCGGCTCTGGCTGGACGCATCCACTCCGTTTCATCACTTTCTGGAAACCTGGGGGACCTTTGGCCAAGGGGACCTCTGGATCCAGTCCTCGTGCCAGCCGCAATTTATCCCTTCGGCCTAAGATGTCTACTTTACGGACGGCATAGAGCTTAGTGTCCCGGAAACCAGCAAGTCTAGAGAATCTCCTCCCTTGCATATTCTCTCTCATTGTGACAATCTGCGTGTGGGAAGAAAAAAAAACAAATTGGCAAATTACAGACAACTGAACGAGAAGTCAATTTCCAAGGTTTGTTCGTGGTTGATGCAAAGCTCCCTCAAATATCTGCACAAATATGCTTCCTTGGAGTCATCCTAATCCGAAACACCCGCCACCCAAAACTGACCAACAACTAGCTTGTCAATGCTGTGCAATAAGGACTAACACAGAGCCCCAACAAGTAGAGTATCCAGTATAAGCAACAGCATCCTTCATTGGGAGCGCAGTGGCCTCTATCATGAGCAGAGACAATTAACAGGGCATTACGCTAACTGGCAAGCAAAGAGATTTACCAAGGGCAAAGAATTCTCACCAGTGCACATAATGCCAATTCAGAAAAACAGGGAGGTTAAGCAGAGCTCCGGGGAAACCATCCTTTGATTTCAGTTACACAAATCCTTTCTGTAGCTAAATTAATCTAGTAACCTACAACACCAGATTGCATAATCGCATGCTGCACTAAACAATGTCACTCTGGACACATCAAAATTAACCACCACATGGGTAACTCTGTGACATTTGTGCCGGGACATGTTTAGATAGGCTTGAACACTCCCAGGGCTTGGGCATGCAATTGGTTTAAGAGGGTGGCAGTCTTTAGCCCTCCCTTGATCCAATTGATGCAAGAGATTTAGAGAAATCATGCTTGACTGCAGGTGGGAAACACCTGCGGATGGGAGGCAGTGCTATTTCCACAACGGCAGGAAAACATTCTGGGTTATCAGGGGTAAATTAAAGCTACTAGCCAGACAATATTTCACTTCCCCCTCACCCCCCTCCCCCAATTCTCCACATAGAACACCATTTCTCTCTCGCCAAGAGATAATTGGTTCCACGTCTAAAATTGACCTTGAAGGCTTCATCCAAACCAAAAATGGGTGTGAAATAACATTGAGGGGCGGGGTGAGGGAGATAAACCCCCCCCCCCCCGAACCGCCATTGAAGCCACCTCCTCCACACACCTTCATCCAAACCAAAAATGGGTGTGAAATAACATTGAGGGGCGGGGTGAGGGAGATAAACCCCCCCCCCCCCGAACCGCCATTGAAGCCACCTCCTCCACACACCTTCTCCAAACCAAAAATGGGTGTGAAATAACATTGAGGGGCGGGGTGAGGGAGATAACCCCCCCCCCCGAACCGCCATTGAAGCCACCTCCTCCACACACCTACCTGTTCCCCTTTTAGTGTCACAGAGAAAGGGCCAATCAGCCCCTGAACATGCTTCAGTATGGTGTGGGGCTGGGCTAGGCCCGGCTGAGCTTTGGAATGCAGTCTTTTTTTGCCCAAAATCAACAGAGTGTGGGGCTAAAGACTGTATATAGAGTTAATTATCATACACGTATGGCAAGTACACATTTTGTGGCCTGGCGTTAGGGTTTCACTTTGCTTGTGGCATAGTTATGGTATTGAACACAGATTACTCTTCTGTATTAATCCATCAATGATTGAATACGATTAATACTTACCAAATATCTAGGGAGAATCAATCGCTTTTTCACAGACAACCTAGAAACCTTCAACCAGACAATCCATTTCTCTGCTGACCAACAATGGAGGCCAAACCCTTGAAGCGGTCTTCAATGCCACAATCATATCCACACTGCCTCCATGCCTCCTAACGGTATCAGGCAATATCCCCTTAAATAATGTCGCCATATATATATATGTCGCCGGGAAACGCCATAGGCAACATTTAAGGGGATGATTTATGGGGTAAATGGGAGAGAGCATTGCAGGGGTGCCCCCGGTCCCTTTAAAAAAATGTGGGGGTTGTAGGGGTGTCCCCCGCAAGTTCCATGGGATAATATTGCTGCATAAAAACGGCACCATTTGTGTATGGCGACATTTTTGCAGGGATTTTATCCCATGGAACCCTCCAAACATGAACAGATCACTCGGCAATCTTCGGCTCCATACGGCTTTCAACCGCAGCCCAAGCCCACTCCACTCCACTCCACTCCACTCCACTCCACTCCACTCCACTCCACTCCACTCCACTCCACTCCACTCCACTCCACTCCACTCCACTCCACTCCACTCCACTCCACTCCACTCTGGAACAAAGCGGTTACCACCCAGGATCTAGACAACTCTCTCCTCAACTCACTCCCAGCATTCTCCCTCCAAGTCCTCTCCCAACAAACTCTTCGACCACTGCCTCTCCAGGGCCCTCAGGCCCCTCACCCCAACAAAACGGCCCTCTCAGAGATCAGGCCCCACACACAGGTGGTACACAAACATACACAAATCGCTAAAAACCCTCAAGTACTGTCTGGAACAGACCTGGCGAACCAACCAAACCGCTCAAAACAAAAACGCCCTAGCAAGACTGACAAGGGCATACAGATTGGAAATCATAAAAACCAAGAAAGCATTTGATAGGAACAGAATCTTGAACTGTGGCAACCAGAGTAAGAAACTGCATAAAAATCTCTGAATTCAATTCTCCAGGTTGCTCTACCCCGACTCGACCCAACTCCCAATTCCTATGCAATGCCTTACCAGAACATTTCCACAACATCGCTATCTGCCATCATCTCTAAAATAGAAATAATGCCTTCGCCCATTCCTCCTTCAAACGCCTGCCCGATACAAACCTTTACCTTTTTCGCATCAATCTCACACCAGGAGTTCCTCTCGCTCCTAGCACAAAGCCGCCCATCAGGTTTCCGTTGAAGACCCTTACCCACCCACCCTCAAAAACATCCTAGCTTCAACCTGTACAGGCAGAATCGCACGCTCAATCCTTAACCACTCCCAAACATCGGGAATTGTCCGAGAAGCCTTAAAAAGCTCCTACAGAAAACCACTTCTCAAAAAAAAACCTATGCTCGACCCACTCCTTCCCCAGAACTACTGGCCCATTCCCAACACCCGCTTCAAAGCTAAACTGAAACTCATGGACTGCACCGCATACAAGCAACTCAGCCATTTCACTGTAGCAAACAAAATCCCTGACTCGGCCCAATCTGGCTTCAGACTTCTCGAAGGAACAGAGCCCTCCCTATTTTCCGTTTGTGATGACCTAAAAAGAACAGCGGACGCTGAAGGATGCACTGTACTCATTCTCCTTGACCACTCTCCCGCCTTTAATACCATTGACCAAACCCTTCTCCTAGACAGGCTACACTCTTTAGGAATCATATACCATGCCCTCACATCCCTAAACGCCCTCAAATCGTGCTCCTAAACCCTTTCACTTTTACATTCCGATCAGTAAAGAAGGGAATTCCACACGGAGCTTTCTCATCTCCTCTTGAAGATATATCTGAACCCTCTCCCCCGCACTCACAATCTCACCTGCTACAACTAGTTAAACGATATCCAGATCATCCTTAAAATACCCAAATCAATGGGCTCCATCCACCCAGATCTGTCATGCCTCTCGGATATGGACTACTGGATCATGACCAACCACCTCATCCTCAACCCTGAGAAAACGGAAATCCTAGCATGTGGGGAAAATTGTGCTCTTTCCAAAATCTATTCCCTGTCCTCACTCCCTATGGCTCCGCCTGAACTCCCCCCGCCCCTCATTCCCCTCCCGTTCCCTGGCAAACTTCACCTCGGTGAAAAACCTTCGGTGCACACTGGACACGGATTATCCCTCTGCCAACACATCAACTCAGTAGCCAGAACCTGTGTCTTCCATCTACGCATCCTCAGCTGATCTTCATATACCGCACCCATCCTCACCGTTTCTCTGCCATTATCTCCATCACACTCTCCCGCTTAGACTATGCATCCTGCCTTTGTCTAGACGCACCTATGGTCCAGCTAAGGAAACTGCAAAGCATCCAAGATGCTGCTGCCAGCCTCATCACTGGCCTCCCTCCCAGAAAATACATCAGCCCTACACTAATAGTCCTCCTTTAGCTCCCTAATGGTCGACGAGCTACCTTAAAAGACATGTGCATCACTCACTGGGTCATCTACAACACCAGTCCGCAATTCCTCAAAGACAAACTTCCTACCAACCCTCCAGGACACTTAGATCCGGCACAGCATCTCTTCCAATCCCCCCCCCCGTTCCAACAGCACCAGACTGGACAGATCCTCCTTCTCCGTCCAAGCTCAGATCATCTGGAACTCTTTGCCCCTCTACATCCGCAATGTTGACAATCACCTGGCAGAAAGACACTCAAAACTTGGCTCTGTCCTTCCTCCTCTTGAAATCTATTGGCGCTCAATGCTGTGATGATACGTGCACAGAAGCACTGGCCCAAACCTGACAACACACTAACCCCCACACCCCCAAACCTTGACAGATGCCTTCAGCATTCACAGCGGCATACAGACGCGGACATCCCATCTTCATTAATATATAAATTATGTTTGGCAAATAAATCAGTTGGTCTAGATCCTTCTTACAACTAGGAGTTATCTTTAGTGTGTTCTAGAAGAACAAGTTACTTTCTTACCTGGTAACGTTCTTTCGATGGAATGGTCAGGCGACGTATTCCATATCTGACAGTAATCACCACAGCTGTGCTGCTTCCGAAAATCTTTCTGCGCCCTGCGTCGATGACGTCGATACGCTGTCCTTGAGGGCCTCCGTCGAGCCGACGTCACCGGATGTTATAAGTAGGACGCACGACGCCCGTAGCCTCAGTTATAGTTTTTTCCAAGAACGTGTGGCACCAATCTTCTGCCAGTATGACCACAGAAAGCCTTGTGGAAACGTAAGATGCAATCGCATAAGAAATTCTGTAACGGGGAAGGCAGGGAGGGAGCGATATGGAAGTCGTCGGACCATCCCATCGAAAGAACATTACCAGGTAAGAGAGTAACTGGTTCACCGAGGGGATTGGGTCCTCCGACGTTTTCCATATCTATGACAGATTCCCAAAGCAGTACCAATGCAAGGAGGTGGGAAAAGAATTTAGAAAACAGAAATTTAGAATGCCCAATCAAATTGTGGAGTAAAGGACCGCCTTGCCAAAGGCCAGATCCAGCCCACGCATGGAATCGAGGGAGTAGTGAAAAAGTATGGACTGAAGCCCAGGTGGCTGCATCACGGATGTTACGAATAGGAACACCCCTCCATAGGGCAGTAGAGGCAGCCATAGCCCTAGTAGAATGGGCCCACAAGCCGACCGGTGGGTCCTTACCAGCCAAGCGGTAACACTCAGAAATAGCCAGAATAATTCAGCGAGACAAAGTCGGTTTCGTCACAGCTTGTCCCAAACGCCTTCCAGCATAACCAATGTAGAGTTGATCGTCCACTCTGACCCGGGACATGCATGAAATATAAAAGCTTAACGCTCTCCTAGGATCAAGCCTATGGAGCCTCTCCTCTTCCTTACCAGGATGTGGAGGAGGATAAAACGCCGGAAGAACAACCTTCTGGCCTAAATGAAATTCCGACACCACCTTCGGAAGAAAGGAAAGACGAACTCCAAGGACAACCCTGTCCTTATGAAACACAGTGAAGGGCGGCTTAACTGAAAGTGCCTGTAACTCACTCACTCACTCTGCGAGCGGAAGTGACCGCAACCAAAAATACAGTTTTAAGAGTTAACCGTCTCAAAGGGCATGAATGCAAAGACTCAAACGGAGCACCCATCAGAAACTTGAGAACAAGGTTCAAATCCCAACCGGGCACCTGGAAAGGAGACGGAGGGAACACATTAGTGAGCCCTTTCAGAAACTGAGAAATGAAAGGAATTTTAAAATAGGAACACTCTTCAGACGAGCGCTTAAATATGGACAGCGCCGCCAGGTAACCTTTAACAGTACCCACTTGCAAGCCCCTGTGGGCCAAAGAAAGCAAAAAAGACAGAACCATGGTAATGTCACATGCAAAAGGATCCACATTCTTAACCCCTGCACCAGTCGCAGAACTTACGGCAACGGTACAGGGACTTTGTTGCTGGCCGTCGGGCCGAGAGCAACACCTCCATCACGTCTTCAGGGAGGTCCCAATCCTTATACCTCAACCTTTCAGAAACCAAGCGTGAAGGTTGAGGGATCTGACCTCTGGATGGAGAACCTGACCCCCCACCCCTCCCGCGAGAGCAGATCGTCTCGGTAGGGAAGACGACGTGGAGGGCAGATGGACAAGTCGAGAAGGTCCGGGTACCACGTCCTCCGGGCCCACACCGGAGCAATGAGGATCATCCGGGAACCGAACCTCTGCAGTACTTGCGGGTTGACAGGGACTGGAGGAAACACGTACAGCAGTGGGAATGACCACTCCACCACGAACGTGTCTCCTAAGGCTCCTTTTTGAGGAAATTCCCGCGAGCAGAACCTCTCTCACTTCCGGTTGACACTGGAGGGGAAGAGATCCACTTGAGGGGTCCCCCAAAGGGCGAAGATCTTGAAGCAGCCTCGAAAGGAGTCGAGGGTGGAGCCCCGAGCGTGTCCTTCGACAGCCTGGGCGCCGAGGTCTTCTTCGAAGACCTCACAGGCTCCGACGGTCTCGAGGGCATCGAGGACCGGGACCTGAAACGGACATGTCTAGAGCGACCATCCTTGTCTGACCGGGACCTCGAAGGTGCCCGGTGATCGCGACGACCGCTCAAGCCCGAAGGTCACGGCCGGAGCAGAGCCCTGCAAATGAAAAATCACCAACATCTCCTGCCGGAATGAATCCCATTCCGCAGGAGTGGAGTGCTTGTTGGGACAAGCCACCCACTGACGGGCGGAGTCCTCGGACGAGGACGGCGAAGGCGACCGATGCCGGCGCTTCCGTGCGTGCCTCGAAGAGGCAGAGGAATGGCGGGACCTACTCTCGGACCGAGACCCCCCCCCCCCCGGACTTACGCCGACGATGCGTAGAGTCGCCCCTCGAATCGTCAGTCGAAAGCCCAGTGGATCTCGACTTCCAGGGCTTGGCTACCTTACCTACAGAAAGCTTCTTACGCTCCTGCAAGGCCTTCGATGTAAGCGACTGGCAGTCTACACAATCATCCGTGTCGTGGTCCTCACCGAGGCACCAGAGGCAGGTGTTGTGCGAATCCGTTAACGACATCTTGGACCCACAGTCCCGACACGCCTTAAAACCCGGCCGCGGGGTGAAGAAGACGAAGACATCATGGAAATCTTCACAATGAACAGGTTCGAAGAAAGAACAGAACTCGGAAGAGCCGAGGTGCGCCGAGATCTCCGAAGCGAACACGTTCGCGGAAAAAACGGAACTGAGGCTAAGGGCATCGTGCGTCCTACTTATAACATCCGGTGACGTCGGCTCGGAGGTCCTTCAGGACAGCGTATCGACATCATCGGCGCAGGACGCCAAAAGATTTTCCGAAGCAGCACAGCTGTGGTGATTACGGTCATAGATGTGGAATACGTTGGAGGACCCAATCCCCTCGAATTATATTTACCAATTTATTTGAGGAGGATGTTTGGGTGCTAGGGTCTGTGCTGCGGTTACAAATAGGTTCAACCTTCGTTTATGGCCATATGCTAAGCACAATTGCTACATTACATGGAAAGTTCACAACAAGAGGGATCACTCAAGCTAAAGCTTCATCTAGCAGATAACCCATCGCCCTTTTGTGTCTCCCCCATTTCACCTTTAAACTGACTTGGCACCCCCAGATTACTGATTCCTTGCCAGTATGGGAAACTTTTTTCACTTTCTCAAACAATTGTCTTGTGATCATCATACACCCCTCCTCCTTCCATCCACTGTACCCCTTCTATTTGTTTCATTCCTTTCATAATGTTGCTCGTCTTTCCCTTCAAATATTCCCTTTTTATTTATGTGCACTGCCTGGCTTACCATTGGCAGGGTCAAAATGCAGTAATATTGTACTATAAAGGAACACTATGGTGCGAATGTGCCCAGTACAAAAAAGGCATGTTCAATAATAAGTTGCAGCAGCTGTAAGGAACTCATGGTGGCAACAGTAAAGACAGGCATAAGTGATCACAGTTCAAGAGTGTTTATTAAACTGTAAATGCAGGGTGCAAAAATGCCTAATCTAAAACTAAATCTAAGATGGGAGCCAGCGTCGTCCATCAAATGAAAAATAGGGCAGTCTCTGTGGTGGTGTGTCAAAATAAAAGGGCCTATACTAAGAAAAACCTACTGCCAATTCCTTACTACTAATTATACAAAGAGTACGGGATAAGGGATCAACACAGAACAATAAAGAAAGAAGTGTTTACAAATAATAGTCCGGATGTGATTGCCAGGTGTCTCCATTCCCCAGGTGTTCAGCACGGGATAAGGTGGGACCTTGGAGCACAGCCCATGCTCAAGCTTTCTCAGCACGAGCCGACAGTTCCGTTCCAGCTATCGGGTTCTTTGATGGTTGAGTCACTTTTCAATAAAAAGTCTCTTGCATTCGAGAGCCTGATGTATTCAATTCGAAGGCATGATGTATTCAACAGCAAATTAACAAACAGTTCCTTTGCAGAAAGACTTTGGGTGAGGACTTTTCACCACTGGATCTCCCTCGACCGGGCTCGGACCCACTTGACAAGGGGGACCATTCACTTCCCCTAGTCTTCCAATGCTTCTTATTTTCACGGGTCTTAAAGAAACAGTTCAGGCTTCGCCCCAGATTGTCGACTTGACTCTGCCGGGTGCACCCTCGTCAACTTCTACAGATCGTTCACTATGGTATTCACACTTCACCCAGTCTCATTAGTATCCCTCTGCCAGGTTCACTCTTGCCAACTTTTATCAAACAGTTCATGTACTAGTTTTCACAATGTGGTATTCATTTCCCTTTCTTCCACAGTCATTGGTCGGTCAAAGACTTTCGACGGTACAGAGGATTTTTACAAGGCCCGCTACATGACCACTTTGACCTCTCTTCCCCTCTTCTCTCTTCCTAGGGCATTCTGGTTACGGTAGTGTGTTATCATCGGGTAATCGCCCAGAGTTTCCTGCCTGAGCACCCTCACCTTTGCTACAGGGTTTCACCCTTTTTTCTCAATAGTTGCTTTCAAAGTTCAAATCAGCTCGTGCCATTTTTCGTTCAACGCAGTTCGGTTTCTTATCAAATCTCTCCTCAACTCACTGGCTGTGATGAACTGCTCGGCTTTCTTCTCCTTCGAGTCAAGATTGGTACCACCGAGACAAGCGTGTCTCCCCGGCTTGGTTATCAGCGGAGGAGGGTCTTGCCTACTACTGACATCTGCTGCAACACACGCTGGCCTTTGTTCGCGGTCTTATGTTTAGGATTGCGGAGGTTTCTCGGGCCTGGATCAGAAAAGGCAAGGTCACATCTCTCTCCGTCACCCTCTCGGTATTCGCTGTCTTTCGCCTCCTCTTGAACTGCTGTGCTGAGTTAGCCTTTATGTTGTGCAGTCTGCCTTGCTCGTATTGTGCTCTCTTGCTCCCCCTTTTATCCCTGTGGGGAACGGAAAAGGCCATCAGGTGTGTGTGATTTTGGTCAATTGCCTGACTGTGCATGGCCCTTGATTTGGGACATGTCAGGTAAACAGGTTTGGACTTCGTCCGTTGTCTTCCATGGGGTGTGAGAGTGTGTGCCAGAAAAGGGAAGGGTTAGAGTATCTGAGTACCCTACATGGTAAAATGGGAATAAAGTATTATAAGACTGGTGTTGGTTGGTTAACTCGGAAGGATGAGATGGATAGGGTTTGTGAATCATTTGGGATTATGATCGTGAAAGGAGCAGGGGAATGGTAGTGTTTTGTAAATGCCATTCGAGAGTTCTGAAAAGGACAATAGGGGGATGGGTTTGGTAGGGTTTTGTTAAGGTTGATTGGGTGTCCGGGAAAAAATAAATCATAGGGACGTGGAGAAGAATGGTTGGAGTATTCGGGGAAGTAACAGAAAAACAAGCGTTCTGGGAGGTTGGATTTTATTAAGGGAGCTTCTTTGGTTGGAAGGGAGGTGGATGCAGAATAACCCCGAAGGGCTTCAGGGACTTTGTCCCTGGTAGAATACTGCGTCTCTCCTGGGATATTCCTCCAAGCTTAACCCCGGGCTCCCCTACTCAGGTGATCCTCCCTCGCTCGTCCGTCCGTCCGTCCCCAGGGTTGGGATCCGAGAGTGCCAGCCGTTACCTGGCCACCTGAATAAGGGATTCTTGAGGTCTACCTGGGTATGGGTACTGAGCCTTACTTGTTCCCTGATGAGTCTATATGGCTCAACCCAGCTTTGAAAACACAAGGAAAAGTCCCATTTTGGCCAGGGTGGTTTTTAACAGGAATACAATACTTGAAGGATCTGACTGAAAGTGACAAATGGATGTCGTTTGCACAATTGAACTGTTTATTGAATATGACTGATTGTACCTATGTAGAATATAGGAGATTGAAGAGCATTATAGCTGCAGGCATGGACGTATCTCAATTGGCAGCTGGAGATGTAGCTTGGTCAGCTTTACAGACTTGCAAAAGTGCGTCTCATCCTGCTGCGTCTATGTATGGAGTCTTGAAGGCTTGTCGAAAAGGGGACCCGAGGTTGCCAACCATCTGGTTGGAAGAACTAGGGGGAAGATATTGACCTGAATTGTTGGCAGCAAATCTGTGGTAATACACGCCTAGTGAGTATTGACTGGGGCCTAAGAGCATTGCAAACAAAGCTCCTTTTTAGATCTTACTGGACGCCCGTACGATTATTCAAAAGAAACATTCTGGAGAACGAACAATGTTGGAAGTGTAAACACGCAAGGGGCACCCTCTGCCATTTGAAGACATTTTGGGAGGGGGTCTGCAAAAGGCTCGATGTATATGGCAGTGTGTGTGCGTGTGTGTTACAGTCAGTATATTTCTATTATTTGATGATTTCATTGCCAATGTTTTATGATCTGCTACATTCACTCATGTATAGACCATGGATCTCATAGCCACTGTGACATGTACAGTTTTTGTTAATTCATGCTTCTAAAAGTTAATAGTGCTTGTGACCGCTGTCCATAAAAAATGTTCTGACTCTCCTTCCACCTTTTTTCTCCTCTCCCTTGACTTCATTGGTTAGATTTTATTAGTTAATTTATTATTGCTATTGTCTAGTTATATTGTATACTTCATTTATGCACCTCGGTTGGATATTTGACTGTTATTGTGTTATCTTGTCTGGTTATGCTGTAAAAAAAAAAAATGTTTAACATCCTCAACGTTTCTTACACAGCCCATCTGTATTCCAAATGCAGCATGGTTGAGCATTATTACATCAAATTAGTTCTGAACTGGAATGGCCATATCCAGTTGTACAAAGCCCTACTTCTGCATTCCAGAAAACAGCAGCTTGACATTTCACTCCTGGCAGCAATGTCCATCATACCCCACTAAATTACGTATGGTTGCTTAACCCATCCCGCCCAGAAGGTCCGGGTACCAGGTTCACATGGCCCAATCTGGGGAAATAAAGATCATATGGCCTCCGAACAGTCTCAACCTCCCGATTACTTGAGGAATGCCGAGGATCGGTGGAAACCCCCAATCCACCATAAACACGTCTCCTAGAGCTCCTCTCGGAGGAAATTCACTTGAGCAGTACCTTTTGCACTTCCGGTTGTGAACAGGTCTAGTTGAGGGGTTGCCCAAAGGGTGAAGATCTCTTGAAGGACTTCCTGGGCTAGCCCTCATTCGTGGGAGACTGTGCTCTGTCTGCTCAGAGTATATGCCGTCCTATTCTCCTCCCGGCTAGGTCAACTGCCGATAAGCAGATTCCCTCAATTGCCCAGTAACAGAGCTGTATTGCCTTTCTGCACAGTAGTAGTGACCATAAGCCTCCTCTTTCGTTGAGTTAATGCATGGCCACTGTGTTGTCCGTCATTATCAGGACATTTCTTTCCCCTGACAAAGGGCAGGAAGGACTTCAGCGCTAGTCTGATTGCCCTCGGCTCTAAAAGATTGATGTGTAGTTTGGACTCCGATAGAGACCAACGACCTCTAACTGTCAATCCGTTATGAGGCGTCCATCACTACTGTAATCTCTGGCTATGGTTGCCAAAAGGGTTCTCCCATCAGAATATTGTCCTCGCAGGCCCACCCACAAAAGATCCTGTGAGACCCTGGTTGGAATCTGAAGTTAGGCCAAATCTTTCCAGAGAACTGGGAACATTGTCTTCTTAGAGCCCATTGAAGGGTTCTCTGTCGAGTTCTGGGTTCCCCACAGATGACTCTGACCTCAGGTGAAGTTCCAGCAACTTCTTTAAGTTCCAGTGCATTGTAATAATCATATAAGGTCAAGTACATCTGGGTTCAGGGCAACATACACCTGCATCCTCCCAGGTAGGCTTACATCTCTCAACTGACCAACATAGAACCCTTTAATCATACATCAACATTCTCACAACTCAGATTCTGCGTCATTCACTTAGCATTCTGCTCCTTCTGCACAAGCAACAAAGAAACCTAATCACTACATATCTCCCTTCCTAACACACAACAGACACACCAGCCAAACATCACATACACGAAACACAATGCATCCACACACTCCAATTCCATGCGCATACAGCCCTACAGCTAGAACTAACTACATGCAGAACCTGAGAGCATCCCAAATAGAAATGGTACCACCAACTACAATGCCCCTCCCCTTTTCTACCAAGTAAGAGAAAGACACTACCATTGTAAGTGGTGCAATTTTCTATCTATACCTCAGGAAAATCAATAATCTCTCCTCTATCACACAACACACAACCCATGCTAACTCACACCACATCACTAACCTAGCTCCAAACTAATTCACTCACTGAATCACACACCAATGAACAAGGCTGGTTATTCCAAACACCCGAGTAACAACAAAACAACCCGTGCACAACAATTTCCTATGCTGCCAACCCCAATTTGTCACCTGTATTCAAATGGTCCACCTGACAAACCTCAACCACTGAATGAGTAAGCATCAAAACACATCCCACAAAACTAGAAACATCACAGTCACCTAAACAACCACATCTACTCTAATCCCCGCAGCCACTAAAACTAACAGCAAGATGTGCACCGCACACTAAAAAAAACCAGGCTGGATGGTCCGAGCGTCCGGGTAAAACACCCATTGAACACAACCAGTGTGATATTGCTACCCCTTATTCGTTACCTGTGTTCCTCAAAACAACCTAACACCACTGCTGCGAGTAATCATTTACACTACACTCCAATTCATACAAGCACACAACTATAGAATCGCCAAAATATTAAATACCTAGTACACCACAATTACTCACACATGCATATCCCCACACTGCCCTCTCAAAACAGCGTTACCAAATATTAACCTCACTGCCAAATTATTTCTACACTTTAAAATTCTTAACATTTTTAAAAAGTTATTTGGTTCTCCTACAATGGTACATATGCTCTATAAAAATAGGCACAAAAAATAAAAACACTTCCCCAAAACTTATGCATAATAGTCCTTTCAACAATACCACCTGTAGAAAAATATTAGTGCAGATAAACTCTTCCACAACCTATTTTGAAATTTGGACCAAACCACTTCACTTTAAAGTCCATCTGTGGAAACAAATATTAGTCAAATGCATTACTACAACGTTTCCTATTCTTAAAAGAAAATGGCCAACCTGAAAAAGAAAAATGTGTTAGTACAGCAAACACATATTATCCATTAAACAACATTGCTATACTTATTTCCAATCTACCATGGAATTCACATAAAATCGTATTTCAACCTGTATTGTGCTAAGAGGCTACGACAGTCGCACTTCTTGCATTCACCCTCTCCCTCAGCTACACACAGGGATGTCTAAATCAAAAACAAGCCTCACATGACATCTATCACCAGTTAACTTTCTTTGTTATACCACAATATACAAAATCTCAAAGGCAAAGAAAACAAAACATTCAGTTTCTTGCTCCTGCTGTCCACGTCTTTTAATAACAATACCTTCGGGGACACGGCCCCACCCACGTGTCCACCCCTTGAACTCAAAGTACCTCTGAAATATCAATTTCGGCAATTTGCATCTGTTGCTTCTTCAACTCCTTGAAATAAAAGGCAACAGTGGGCAGAGACACGGCAGCAAACAAGCACCTCAAGACCTCCAGGAGACACTCCCAAAAAAACGCTCACCGCTAGACAGCATCATCCAGCTCATGGATCCTGTGAACCCTTCAGGTACAGCTTTTTCTAATTGCCAGCAAAATCTCATTTGGACTGGTTCCAAGCCCCTCCAATGTTGTACCATGGGCTCCAAGCCCATCCAAGCACTGCAGTGTTGACTTGGGCACTATCCCCCTCCAGCAATGCCATGGGCTCCAAGCCCCCAAGTGTATTCACGGGCTACAAGTCGCTTAGGTGCAGGTACAGGCTCCAAACCCCCTCAAACGCTGGAATGGCCCCAAGGACCCACCTCTGCTCCAGGCACTTTGCACATTAGCCATCAATCTTCCATTTAACATCTAGGCGCAGCGTAAGTTCCCAACCTCTTCTGATGCTACTGCCTTGGGCACCAAGCCCTCCATGCTGCAGCCTGGGTTACTACACTACTTATACCTCAGCCCTTTCTCAGTCTCTTCATTTCCTCTGTGCTTGACCTCTCTAACTACTTACAGACCAGCTGCCCCCTGGCTTTGGCGCATCTCCTTATTTTCTGCACCTGTGCCCCTTGCGCTGGGCCCTTCTGCGCCTACAGCATTAAGCGCTCACCCTACCTGGGAGGGTCTTCTTCTTGGGTTGGGGGGGGAGGTGTATGTGCCATCTTCAATGCTGTCCCCCCCAGCACAGCCTGCATCCTCGTCGCCAATGTAGAGTTCTGGGTTCCCCACAGATGACTCTGACCTCAGGTGAAGTTCCAGCAACTTCTTTAAGTTCCAGTACATTGTGATAATCATATAAGGTCAAGTACATCTGGGTTCAGGGCAACATACACCTGCATCCTCCCAGGTAGGCTTACATCTCTCAACTGACCAACATAGAACCCTTGAATCATACATCAACATTCTCACAACCCATATTCTGTGTCACTCACTTAGCATTCTGCTCCTTCTGCACAAGCAACAAAGAAAGCTAATCACTACAATCGCATTCTCAGGCGGGCTTCTGGCACCAGAAAAATGCAGGATGCCAGGCGGCCAAGCAACCTCAAGAAATAGAAGGCTGGAAGATTCTGGGCACTCTGAAATGTCATAACCATCAGAATAATGTATTGAGCCCTCACCTTGGGTGGCAAGCCCTTTCCCAAGGATGCGTTTAGTACAGCTCCGATGTACTGGAGCTGTTGGGTAGGTGTCATCTGTGACTTCTTGTAATTGAGGGAGAAGCCCAGTCTGTGATGGGAGTGGCAGGTGACAGACGATCCAGAGCTGGCTCGGGAGAACGCACCTTGATCAGCCAATCGTCGAGGTAGGGATAGACATGAACCCCCCCCCCCCTCCTGAGATACGCTGCCACCACCATCAGTTTGGTGAAGACCCTTGGGGCAGAGGTCAACTGGAATGGCATGACTCGAAACTGATCGTGCGAGCCGCCAACGGCAAACCTCAGGTATTTTCCGTGCTTCAGATGGATTGGCACATGAAAATAAGCATCCTGAATGTCCAATGACACCAACCAATCTTGTAACTGGAGGTCCTGAAGGATATGAGAAAGTGTGACCATCTTGAATGTGTCCTTCCTGAGGAGCTTGTTCAAGTATCTCAAGTCCAGGTTGGGTCTCAGTCCCCAGTCTTTCGAGGGCATCCAAAAATATGGGGAATACCAGCCCTTTTTCCTCTGCGTCCTGTACTGGTTCTATAGCACCATACTCTAGCAGGGTTAATATTTCCTGCACAAGGAGCGGATCTGGAATCCTCAGTGTTTCCCCGGTGGATTGGTGTGAGGCTGCGATATGAATGGAGGGCAGTAAGCTTGGGCTATTGTCTCCAGAACCTAAGGATCTGAAGTAATGGCTCGCCATTCTGCGAGATGCTGAGCCAGTCTGCCCCCCACCAGTGATTCGTGACGCAAGCTCTCAAAGTGGTTTTGAAGTAGTTGTTGCAGCTGCTGATGGCAAGGAAGCTGCAGCTGGCTTTGCACTTTTACCTCTTCCACCACGAGGGATTTTCCTTTGGCCTCTTTGACTGGCCATTCCTCTCGCCTTTCCAAATGAGGAGTAGCGATAGGATCACCCCCCCCCCACCATGACTGTCCTGACAAACGAAAAGGCTGAGGTTGCCCAACAGCAGCCCCTAAAGATTTGGCAGCCGCCTTTGGAGGTCTGCACCTCTCACCAGCCTTGTTGCCAAAAAGGGGAGACCTTTCAAATGGCATGTTTAGAAGACAGGTTTGCACATGCGGTGCAAAAATGGACTTCTGCAACCACACAAATCTGCGCATTACAGTGCTTGTAGCCATGGACCTGCTGATGCGGTCAACAGTGTGCAATCTAGATGGAAGGGACTTGCGCATGGCTTCTTTGCCACCCTTAACGATAGCTAAAAAACCGTCCCTTTCCTCCCCCCCTATGGAATGTGCTTCGCCGCCATGGATATGCACTCCCACAGAGTGTATGAAAACTTAGCTAAGGCACATGCAGCGTTAGCCGACTTCAAGGCCATACTCCCAGCTGAAAATAACTTCTGCGCCCATCCATCCAGACGCTTGTCCTATCTGGAGGGATGGTAGGGTACGCTGCCTTATTGGATGTAGCCGTGGCTGCCTGGACCACCAGATTCTCGGAAATGGGGTGCTTGGACAGATAGCTGAGGTCGCTACAGGAAGGGTAGTATTTTTTGCGAGGGAGGTATCCACCACAGGAATGGTGTCCGGGGACTCCCCATTTCTTGGCCACCCTATTTTGTAAAGCCACATGGAAAGGTAAAAGCGGGTCTGTAGGTGGACTTTGGTTCAGAATATCTGTTAGGGCACCTTGGACAAACTGTACTGGAGGTCTAGCCCAGCCTAGGTATTGCACTACCCTGGACATTAGGTGACAATACAAAGTCAGCATGCTCTCCTGGCTCTGACCTACCAAACTCCATTTCAGGCAATGTATCAACACCACTGGCACTAGGAAGAGTGTCAACAAGGTCTCTCATCTTGCTCTCTTACGAAATAAAGAATTCTGGTACATTTGGCCCAAAGGGGCATCCTCTGGATCAGACCTTTCTTCTTCAATTTTTGAAGAAGGGTATTTAAAATACTCCCTTTTTAGCAAAGGGGTATAGAATTATTTAGGAACACTCATAGGTGTTGTAGGCTTTAGACAAGACTTTGGTTTGGTACCCTTATCAGTCTGATCATGATCTGGAGGCTCTGCTGAAACCACCAGTGTTTTTGGTGTCAATGGTTTTGGCGTGGACAGTGGCATGAATAGTAATGGCACCGATGGTTTGGATTCGACAGCCCCCTTGAAGATTTCGTCTTCGAGGGTTTTGCAGGTTTCGACGGCGTCTAGGACCTCGAACACTCGTCACATCTCGCGCATGCTACTTATATCACCTGATTAGTCGCCCTTGACGGAGGTCTTCGAGGGACATTGACGCACAGCGCCCTCTGCCGATAATGTTTTCCGAAGCTGGACATGATTATCAAAGAGAAGGAATACATTGCAGGACACAATCCAATCGAAATGCTATTATGCTAAGCAGCCAGCATCCTCAATTCCGGGTATGCACATCATTCTAAAATTGTCTCCACACAACCCATTCCCACCCACACCAACGACAATCTGACCCGCGCCCCCACTTTATAATGTATAAGGAAAGGAGCACATTTTGTACTACTTACATACAACAGCAAAAGCTTCAGTTGCAACTACTGCACTGCCACAACAGTAAATGAAATAAATAAGCCACACATTATCTGTGGTCAGCCCCGCCGCCTTCAAATAACATAACCCTGGTGCTCTAGTGGTACACATCGACATTTATTATCTAGTCACCCAGTATAGGAAATCAAGATATGGTGGAGTGTCTATAGGATTTGTGGAAAAAGGTATAGGTGGGTTTGGTAACTGGTTGGATAATTGTATAATAGCCCTTAAGGTATTTATTTATTTGCATTTGTTTAGCGCACAGGCAAGCCCAAAGGGCATTGTGGCGCTTGTTACGGATATGAAAATGACTTGTTGTACATACATTGAAGTCATTACTTAGTTGCAAGAGAAGAGTAGTAGCTACAGGAGAGGAAGAGAGGAGAGGAGGAGGAGGAGAGAATAAACGACATGAAGGTAGGGGAATTAGTTAAACAAGGTGGTTTTCAGTTTTTTTCGGAAGGCAGTGAGAGGTTTCTGCTCTGAGCGTGCTAGGTAGTGCATTCCATAGCTTAGGGGCAATGTAAGGGAAACGTATTCCCTTACAGACATCTGATGCTTCCTCAGGCCAAGATGGAGGAATTGGAATCTTGGGGAGAGGACTCCAGCTTCTAGGTATTCTAAACTGCCTTTCATCACTGAACTTGAAGCAGGAACATTACTTTAAACAGAGCTCCTGTGAAAAGGACAATTTTACAAGAAAACTAAGGAAGGAGTCCAGTCTTACAGGAGGTTTTGAGTTAGAAGGAGCAAATCAAGAGGCAATACTGGCGCCAGAGCAAAAGTATTTGAAAGGTTAATTAAACGTGAGCACTCTTAGACTGTAGAGAAGATAAGCAGTTAATCCTCAAGTGATGTTTAAATAGCTCTGCAAATAGTTGCAGCTCTAATACTGAAAGTGGTATAGTCGCCTTAGAAAAAGCAGTTCCTTGAATGTTTCGTTTGGTAAAAGCCGAGCTTAGTGTACGTTTTTAAAGGATCAAACTAAATAAAAAGAGATTCAAGCTATATTACTAGTTGTTAGTTTAATGATTAGGGCAGCACACACAGTCAAGGCGATGTAGGCGATGTAGAAGACTCCTGTCAGAAGGTGCTTCCTGAACTAGTAATGGTGGTGCAGTGAGACGGATCAGGCAACGCGCGTCTCCAAAGAAGCATTGCTTGAGCACGTGTGCGCTCCGGGAAGCGCTCCGAAAACGAAGCAAGCATGCAGCGTTTGCTGGCCTCCATGCCGCGGCCAAAGCAGGAAGCGGCGCTAGCTGGGAAACCTGTGGGGGGTCGCGTACTGCTGCAGCAATCCGGGGCAGGTTGAGTGCTACGACCGCAGCGGGATTCAGAAGCAGGCGTCGGAGCTCCGGAGGAAAGAGTGCATCTGCGGCATTTTACAAGTAGTAACACGTTCATATGTAAATAGAGTTCAGGTAGTAATGAAGTTAATCTAACTACCGATAACGCATAGACAGTTGTACAGTGTTAAGTTAAAGTAGGACTTTCGTAAAAAGCACATCACTTTTAAGAGGAGGATAGAAACTACCAATGTACCTGTAAACCACATTAAAAAAAACAGTGAAAAGGCAGCAACTTCAGAGAAAACGGAGTCTTTCATTTTAAGGTTGACTAGGAGAAATACAATGAGGGCACTTGACTCACTGATGGGTCTGCTGAATACTTGTTGAGTCAAGTCAAGCAGAGAGAAGGAGCCGAAGGTTTGAGGTAGCAGTTTCTAGCCCGCATAGCTGGAACATTTCCTCAAGGCTTAGCAGAGGACGCACAGGTACACCACGGACTTGCGCGGGAAAGATTGCACATTGGCGAGAAGCTATTTACAGTGAAGTAAGATCGGCTTATGTTGCACGTTTCCCACCTCAAAAGGAGAATCACCAAACTGAAGATTTTGAGCTGTGCCGTTTTTTGTGTCATCCACTTCCCCTTTCCCTTCCGGGTGACCAGCCCACAGTAGTTGTATCGGAACTACTGGTGCAGAGCGTCTCGAAGGGGGCAGTGGGGGTACAGCAGCACCTCCCACAGAGGTTCAAGTACGAATAGGAGTCTTGAGAATCATTAGCTAAAAGTTCCAGAATAGGATGGCACAATGTTTTAAATCTGGTTTTATTCATGTGAATTACTTCTTTGATCAAATAATGTACAAATAACGGAGGCAACTATAACGTAAACATACAACATGATTTCATCACATCACGAAATTGCTTTAATAGCAAACTAAGATGGTGGCCCAATAGAACGCGATACATACGAACATAAAACCTGTGCCGAACTCCTGGACCTGTACTGAGAATATTTTGCTCCAATTCCTATAGATTATGCAAATAACAGAACATCTGATTAATAGATTTACATATCAATATAGCAACAAAACTACTATTTTTTGGAAGAAAGAATTTCACCAAGAAGTTTATGAAGAATTTAGAACTACGAATGATCAGCTGGCAATTTAGTTAAAACCTATTTACATAGACTGGTCTCTAAATTCTATTGCCAAAAAAAAAAATAGACTCACTCTGCATATTTGGATGAAATTAAAAATCAAATAGAATCTTCATCCCGGGTCGCTTTAAACTGGAAATTTTGGGGAAAATTCATTAAAAAAGGTGGAAAAGTTCTTAAGAAAACAAAACTGTTTACGGCCTAGTCCCAATAATTTTCTGATACTGTAAAAGTGCTTTCATTTAACAACCATAGCATGAAAACCGCTGGAAGGATTTGCACCAAGAAACAAGTCTGGCACACAAAAAAATAATTAAAAAAAATCACAGATGTACCATTTGATAGTTTGGGGTAAATCCGTCTAGTAATTTAAAAATTATAATCAGATCTAGAAGGGGATGCCCCCCCTGCTCCGGAAAAACATACATCTCATTTGACTTGCCGTGGCGGAGATGCTTTTCAGAAATAAAGTCACAATTTTCCTTTTTTGCTGAATGATTGCATATCTCCAGGAATCCAGAGCGAAGCGGGGGGGAAAAAAAACAGTGCTCAAAAAGACATTTGGAAGAGGAAAATGGGTCCATTCCTCTCAGGCTACGGGTGGCTGTAGGGACGTTGGAGGTGAACCTGGGAGTCTGTTGGAGGAGAAGGTTTACATCTTATCGAGAGATTCCAACGGGAATCTCTGAGGCAAAGTCAAATGCTGTGTTTGGAAAAGAAAGTGTCACACAAACCGAAGAGCGCAAGGGGTAATGAGAGGGACAGTAAGAAAATACACAAGAAAGGGAGTGGAGGGAGTAAGAAAAGAAGGGGACACCTGGTGAGTGCAAGTGAGGATGGGGAAAGACCAATTTGAGCATTTTGTGGTTACCAGAAATCGCCAGACGCATGCATTATAGTGGGTACCGACCGGCATACTCCTTTACCGATAATTATTTACACTGGAATAAACAACCTCATCAAATGTGTACAAAAAGGAGGGGAATAAACAACAGACGATTACAGGTACTACTCCAGCGCCAGAAAGATTGGCATACCTACCACCTGCGGGAGTAAGCAGGAAGGTGATGGGGTACGGGGCACCTCCAAGAGGGGGACAGACACAGGCACCTTAACTGTAGTTACACCATGAACGGAGGCCTCGTGTGGAGGGTTACACTTTATCCGCCATAGACCCAGGGAGCCAATGCATATTGCTACGAGGTAGGGAATATCCCGGGTAAAGACACTCAGCAGGGAGGCACCCAAAGTGGGCCTCGCCCAAGAAACCGGTCCTAAACGCATGATCAGCATACCACGGATTCAAGAGGATGTAGACGAGGCTCAGGCTGCGCAGCATGGGTAGATTGAAGCAGCTCAGGCAGCACTGGGTGATGTAATGACAGGGCGGCAAGCCGATCCCACGAGCAATCGGGGGTAGAGGGGAAGTGGACTTGAGCCAGAGAACCGTTCACAAGGCCACGAGTGCCTTTCTCCGCTATTTCCCATTATCAAGTGAAAGGATGCAACACCACTATCAAAGGTAGGTTGACAGCCAAGATGTATTAACTTGTGTTCCTACAGCAAAACCCCCAGCACTCAGCCTCTGCCCCGATCTGACCCTTTTCCAACAATCACATTCTTATCTGGAATGTGCCATCTGTGTTCCACCATGAAGGTTGCATGGTGGATTACATCCTCAGGTCTCAGGAGGGAGCTCATCATAACATCTCCCTCCCTCAACTATATATACACATTTGAAGTTTTCAACAACTCAACTATGTACATGCAACATTCTATTTGAAATGACACCTCAATACACACAGGTGCGAGAAATTCAATTTGAACTGACTCGACGTTCCTTGGTGCTGTGAGATGGAATGCATCTTTCACATATTTGAAAAATTCCACACCTGACCTCAACACACTCTCACCGCCCCTCTCAAAACCTCCATCACTTAAACTGGGCTAGAATACAACATATCGTGTTTCTTTTTCACAATCCCCTTGCTTTATGTGAACCCAATCACCCACTGACCCCTCCATACTCCTGCCTGATTTTTCATTCACCACCATCACCCACTCCCTTTTCTTCTTATCCAATTTCAACCTTGACCCTTCCAAAACCCAATCTGTGTCACGCGCTCTACCTAACCATGGGGGGGCAACACTTTGTTTGGTTTCCTTCCCCTCATCAATTCAAAAGAGCTCACACCCTTGAACGCATGGGGCACCAGTCGCAAGGTGCATAACCTTTATCTCACACCAACCTTTTTATTTCTTCCACGTTCACCCGCCATCCGCACAGTCTCCATCGTACGATTCACTCTCTCCACCACACCATTTGCTTCGGGATGATATGCTGTTCTTTTGTCCTTCACCCCACAACACTAGAGATATTCTTCAAAACATCCTCAAACAAACTGCCCACCATTATCTGTTAATATGGAATTGGGCAATCCCTCTCTCTCAAACACACTCTGTAAAAACTCCACTATTGTTACTGCCCTAATATCCGGCACAATTTTGAATTTGGTCTACTGAGAAAACAAATCCACAATAAACACAATGAACTTTCCATGTCCACCACCTACATCAACAGGACCCAGAATATCCAATGTAAAATCACACCACACTTTCTCCGGCAGATCTACCTTTACCATAGCGGGTCCGATAGCACAGCGAGTAGAGCACTCGCTTTGACATCTGTGCAGAGCCTGCTAACCACAGGTCCGAATCCCGGCAGGGCCAAACTCAGCCTTTCCTCCTTCCGAGGCCGATAAATGATCACCACACACCGTGGGTATAGCCCATCACTCGAAATCTCATAGCCCCCCCCCTTCCAAACATGCAGTTTTCTGCCCTCAGCGTTATACCTCTTTTCTAAAATGGCCAAAACCTTCCTGACATTCTCTTCATGTCTTCCCTATGTCTCGCCACACGCCAGTATATCATCCTGGAAACAATGTACATCCGGAATATCCAAACCGCTTATCCATCAACTTCTGTAAGACCAATGTGGCAGAAACCAATCAAAAGGGCATCCTGCAAAATTGGAACACACCCTCACGTGTGATAAAAGCAGCAATTCCCTGGACTGCTCATCTAATCTTACTTGGTGGTATGCAGATGCCATGTCCAACTTGGAAAAATATTTAATCTTTCCAATCATTGCCAACATCTCTGTCATGTTTGGGAGTGGATGCCTCTCTGCTACCACACATTTATTGAGTTCCCTCAAGTCCACACACAACCTAACTCCACTCGCCTTCTTCATTACCACCAATGGAGACACCCATTTCACACTCTGAACGGGTTCTATCACACTCTACCTTCGCAATTTGCTCAATTCGCTTTTAACTCCCCCGCTAAACACCATTGGCACGGGATGTAATTTTTGTGTTACCGGAATACTCACTTCCTTGAGGACAATACTGTGCATCATACCCTACACGCAGCCTATTTCCTTGGTAACAGATCTTTCCGTCAGTTTCTCGACCCTTGAATTTCAAATGAGCCACAAAATATCCTAGAACATCTATTTTGCCCAAATTATATCCCCCGTGGCCTTTTGTCAGAGGTAGCAAATTGCACAGCTTCCCGCCCACCTTCCTTTCGTATATGTGACAAGACATCAATGACAATTTTCCTCCTGAATCTGCCATCATTCGAACACTCCTCCCTTCCACATCAATTTCTGCATATGGACTATCGCATTCATCATCCTCATTGCACTTAAAGGGGAAGGGCGCTCAAAAATGTTATGGTCTTAAAAGATGGGCAATAATCAAAAACATTAAACATCTTAAGAAAGTTCCTATGTCACATTATTAGCAAATAAGGCTCAAATTGTGAAATGGGTGAGTGCTTGTGTTAATCTCTGCCCTTGCAGCAATAATGAAGCAAAAGCCACCTACTGGTAGCTTTTATTACAGCCGCTTTTGCTTCATTATTGCCAGAGAGCAGAGGATGCAGGCAGGAAGGCTGCCGCCGGTAAGTGCTTATTTGTTTTTTCTTACAAAACCACGGCAATTATAAATACAACTGCATAGTTTTATGATTGCAGTGGTTTTCTTTCCAAGATTCCCTGGCTTCTCGGGGGAGTTCGGGAAACATAAGAAATCCAATGCAATTATAAATACAACCGCGCTGTGGGGGAGCCTGGCAGACTCAAAACGAAAGTATCGGCATTTATAAATACAACGTTGTATTTATAAATGCTGTGGTTTTCTTTTTGAAGTTTCCCGGGCTCCTCCAAGCATGGGAAACTAGTAAAGAAAGTCACAGCAATTATGAAGACTCTGCTGGCAGCCCGCAAAGTATTTATAAAGGCTCTGCCTTTCATTTTACGTTTTCTGTGCTTCCCTGGGCTTGGGCAGCACAGAACACGTAAAATGAAAGGAAGGCAGCCTCCTCTCTATGTTAAGCTCCGCTCTGGCCGCAGTAAGCAAAAGCTCTCTGTAGGGAGCTTTTGCTGCTCGATTAGTGCCGTCAGAGCAGAGCTTAACATGAACAGAGGAGGCTGCTTCAAATCACAAAATGGATGTCCCCATGTAAAAACTTGAGGCTCATTTGCTCAAACTTTTACATATGTACTTTCTGTAAAAATATGTTTTATATTTATGATTATTCCCCATCTGTTGGAACAACATTTTTGAATGCACTTCCCCTTTAACCATGTTGGCCGTAACCCCTTACACTTGTTCATCCTCATCACCTGATGATTGTTGAGCTTCTTCATTGGCATATAACACTTTCTTACTTCCCCCCCAATAGAATAAGTTTTACAACGAAGGGCATAGTGAACCCATCTTTTGAAATTCAGAGCATATTATTTTCCTCCCAGCACATACCAGGGAACTTGCAAAATTAATTGCACTGGCACACCTAAAGCACAATCTCTCCTCTGTTTTCTGCCCCTTTGTTTGATCTCCTTTCTTGCCATCTACATCACAAAAGTGTTGTCCATTACCTCTCATTATCTTTTTCATTCCTTTAACAATTTCTTTTCCCTGGTCCTCCACCCTTAATAGCTCACTGCCAGTGTTTTTATTGTTCAATTTATCCACACATGTCATGGAGTGTTCCTACCCATTTGGCAATAGTCACCACTTCATCCAGATTAGGCTCATCCCCAAGCCATAACTCGTCCCTCATTTTATCATCAAAACAATGAATCATAAATTGATTGTTAATATGTTAATCCAATATTTCGCCAAATGGACAAGTGAGGGATAAATGTCGCAGGGCAGTTAGGGTACAAGAAGAAGGCGAGACAGTCAAAGAATACCTCACTCCAAAATTATACCCTTCAAGAATGGTGCTGGTTTTAAGATTGAAATGCAAGTAAAGTTTATGTAGGGCAGCATCAAATTCGTTGGAGCCTCCTTCAGCCAATTCAGATATTTCAGGTAATGTTTCATAAATTCGTTGGCCCTCATACCCCAGGAAATGTATCAACAGTGACACCTCACGATCCGTTGAAATAGTGTTCCCACAAGCTACCTAGTGAAGAAAACTGTTTTCAATGGAGCCCATTTAATCCTGGTGGGCCCCGGTGTCGGCATTAAGGCTGGAGGTCTAGGCACTCCAGACATTGCCATTGTTGGCCATGAATGACAAATGTTAAAAAAAACCCACTAAACTCTGCCTTTTTGTTTTGCTGCACTACACCATCTTTCCACCAGAGCATAGGATGCTTTTTATAGTCAAACTCAGCTTTTCTCTTTGTTGCACTGTACCTCCGACACTGGTAAGACAGCCCCATCAATGTACTAGGGAGAGATTTGCTCAGTAAGCTAAATGCAACAATCACATTAACAGAAAAAGGAATGGTGTGCACAACGGCAAGCATTTATTACACACGCGTGGCCGCACTACTCTTGACAGCACGCACCCTGAAAGCGCATCTCATGTAACCAAGCATGTTCCTGTACGGGGTCCAGATCCTACGGGATCGGTCCCGGGGACAAAAGGGAAGGTGTTCTGATGGGCCTCACCGTTTCTGTTTAGACCACAGTGCCAGAAGGATGACATGAGCGGAACTACACTTGTGTTAAGGCTAGAGGTGGTAGTGGTACACAAAGACCTGGTGATCCTGTGTGGGACAGATAATGACAAGATGAAATGGTGCACAGTACTATGCATCAACCCGACACGGACAATAACAGGAGTACTGGATGAACAATTGTTCTCAGAGGACCAATTCTGACACAGTTAGTGAAAAAAAGCACACAGATATAAAAAAAGTGCCAGAGAAATTATGGACCAAGTGGCCCCATGACGTAGGGCTACTGAAAGGAGTTGGGGCAGTGAAGATAACATTAAAACAAGGGCCACTATTTGAGCACTGTAGGCTGCCCCAAGGGTACTGCAAGCTACCTAGTATTTTTGACCAAGTGATCCAAATGGACCCGAGTAACTTACACATGCCCAGCTGGTGATCCAGTATGTTGACGATTTGCTGATATGCAGTGAGACAGAGGAAGAGTGTAGGGCAGATTCGGTGAATCTTCTAACACTGCTATCAGACAAGGGGTACAAGGGGGACAAAGCAAAAATTGCAATATGGTCAGGAATAAGTTGTGTACCTGAGACAGATCAATAGAGGGGTGCACAATAACCCCCAAAAAGGTACAAGCAATTCACACCACCACACAACCACGCACAGTGAAATAAATGCAGATGTTCCTGGGACTATGCAATTATTGCAGGACATGGGTGTTTGATTATACCACATACACAAAACCCCTACTGCAGGGCCTTAAGGAAGCACAAAGGAGAGGGAATTAAAATGAACACCAGAAATGAATGAGACCTTCAAAGAGCTAAAAGAGGCACTGGCCTACACGCCAGTGCTGGCCCACCCAAACTACAGAGAATCTTTTGTATCTGTTCTCACAATCAGACGGCTCAGTGATGACGGCAATCCTCACACAAAGGAAGCCACAGGGACACAAGCCGCTCACCTATTACAGTGGTACTCTAGACGCAGTGATGCAGGGACACTTCCCCTGTGAACCAGCGCTCGCGACAGCGTTTGCCATAGTGAAGGCAGCGACAATCACCATGGGGTGCCCCATAGTACTCTACATGGAGCACTCATTTGCCATACACTAACACAGAGGCCACCAGGTTACAAAGTTATACCGAGTAACCCAGCCATTGAGGTAGTGCAATGCTGTGTAACCAACCCAGCCACATACCTAACAAAACCAGTGGATGAAGGGGACTACATACACTATTGTGCCGCACACATGGACAAAATAGGAGACATACTGGAGTAGCAGTAGTATGTTACAGGAATAGGGAATATGTAATAGCGTCCCAACAGTGATCGTCACATTACTCGGCACAGACGGCAGAGTTGGTAGCCATGATCAATGGACTAAATATGATGGAAGGGCACGCAGCTAACATTTTTGGACTCTGCCCAAGTTGCATCAACAACACATTAAGGTTTGGCATGATGGGAAAGAAGAGGGTTCAAGAGGTGTGAAGAGTCCCCAGTGTAATACATGGAGCTGCTAGGGCAACTTACTGAGGCACTCAAGGAGCTGGCCATAGTAAAATGTGCCTCCCACACAGGAAAACCAGACCAAATATCAATGGGAAACGAAATGACCGACAGGGCATGTTAGGCAGAAACCTGTGCAGTTCCCTCTGGGACCACTGCAAAAGATTTAGGACTACAGGTGTTTGGCAGTAAACCCACTTGGTCTGTCCCACACAGATTCACTTGGTAGCTGTGGCTGAGCAGTCGGACTTCCCTCAAGAAGAGTTAGGCAGTATACAGAGTATTCACAATAGGTCAAGAGAACACAATAGAACAAGTAAACACTGACCAGGGCTAGGTGTAAAAGAGATATAATTATTTATTTAAAACCACATCTAGAAAAAACACACAGGCACCAATAGTAAGCAATTCAAAAACATGGTCACTAAAAGATATACACTCCCTTAAAAGAATATTAGGCAAGTCTTAAGTAAAGCCCCACTTATTTTCAGACAGCGGTGAGCGCTTAACGCAGATGGCACTCTAATAATTAGTTTTAAAATGGAGAGAAAAGCAGAGAATAAATTGAAACAGATCCCAACACTTTCACGAACACAACAAGGGAGGAAGGCAAAGTAACACTAGGAATTCAGAGTCAGTAGGCCGGATCCGCTTAAGAGGATCCAAACAAAATGTGTCAAGGTCACAAGGTTGCAATGCACAAATGTCTTGTAACGGTTCAAAAAGGAGTTGGATCAAAGAGAGGGACCAGTTAGAGGGTCAAGGCGGCCCCCAGTCCAGAAGGTTAAGGGGTTATTATTACCTTGTAGCAATCTTTAGAAAGGGAGGCCTGGCGGACACGGTACCTTAAAGTGGTGAGAACACTCCAGCGGGGGCAGTTGTTCCTGGCAGCGGGTGCAAGTCAGTGCTTCGTCCGGGGGAAGAGAGGATCTAGTCGGGGAGGAAGACCGGAGTCCGTTGCACTGCCAGGGAAGAAACCAGCCGCGGAGTTTCTCAGGTACAAGGAGCGGCCCGTTGATTCAGTGGTGAGTGGCTATCCGGCTGCCGGGGTGCTTGGCACGGGCAGTTCGACCACAAACCAGTCTGGGGTGCGAAGAATGAAGGTAAACTGGTTGTGCCCACCAGTCAGGGGAAGAAGCCTCTCCAGCCGGGAAATCTTCCCTGTTGTCGGGAAGTGGTGAGTCGGTTCGGCAGGGCTCCACCGGTGGTGTCGTCGTGGTAGGTTGGCTCAGCTTCTCCCTTGTCAGATTCTCAGGTCCTGTGGCGACTTCTGAAGTTCCAGTCCCCAAAGCCCTGCTTTTATGCAGCATATCCCCATTCACTCAGCCTAGCTGTCAATCAAACATGCTCACCACTTGGGCCAATCACACAAGAGTGCGACTTGAGTTACCAAGGTAACTCAGTCCAGGGTGCCTAAACCCCCTCCCACACCCTTTGTGGTACCCAGACAGAGTGGCACCACTTTTGGAGGCTTCTGTGGAGAAGCCCGCCAAAAAGTTCAACAAAGGGCTCGACTTGGGATGGAGTCACAGAAGAGAATACAAACGCCATTTTAGAATCGAGTCTTGGCAAAAAATACCAACCCGCGAATTAATATTAAATAAATAAACCGGCGATATGTTCGAGGCTAGGAGAATTAAATAATTAAAGTTGGTAGCCTCGAACAATGGGAAAATCCCATAGGGAAATATTTGCGGTCGAATATAAAAAGTAGTTTCCACTGCCACCAGCCAAAACTCGATCAGGGGGGACGGAGACGTGCCCCCGCGACTAACAGACCCCGGGGCAATCGAATTGCCCCAACCAGTACGTCCACAATATGATGGTTTGTACTGGTTTCTGTTAATAATTTGGGACTAGTAAAGCCAATGGTGACTTTACATGCCCTGGGAGACAGTAGTCAGTCCCAGGGTATGGAGTCTATGGTGGGGTGTCACTATGACACCCCTGTGTTACGGCACGGAGGGTGCTGTGTAACACACATAGTAAAAACACATGAGACCCTATGGAGTAAAGGACCCCATAGCCCATAAAACACATTAACAGTCGAACACCATAAATCATGTCAAAGAGTGGGAGAAAAAGAGTCTCACTCTTGGCAGGAGAAAAAAAACAAAACTCCAGAAATCCAGCAAAGCTGCTGGGGGACTCACTAGGTTAGGAAATTCAGCCTAAAGAGAGAATACTCCCTAACAGGGCAGCCAAAGAAGCAGCCTACTTATCAGAAGGGAGCCTAAGGGCAGAAGAAAGAACCAAACTCATGGCAGCATTAAGAAAGATGGGTCAAGAGGAAGAAAGAGGCGACCGTTTTAATACAATACCCATTATCCAAATTATAGAGCTGCAAGGAGTGGCCCAAACGACAAAAAAGTGAGGCAGAATAGCACACAAAGAAAGCCTGGAATGCCCAAAAAATTGTTAAGTGTCGCACTAGAACAGCTGCACTTCCCCACCCATATATCCAAAGAAAATATAGCGTCCAAAATAAATGTAGGATGGGATGTGCCAAATTTGCATGAGAGAGTGGCAGAGTTAATGGGAAATTGTATAACCGGTTAACAATTTCTGTCTGGTCATACTCTGAAATCCTTCAGGGGAACAATACTGCAGCCGGAAGGGCCCTTCCAGCACATGCATGTCAACTATGTTGAAATGCAAGACAGATGTGCCTCTTATAGGTACATGATACTGTTGTCTGTCCATTCTCATGTTGTCTTGAGGCAAGACACTGGATAAAATGAGGCGAAGTCGGTGGCCAAATCTTGGTGAGGGGGTGTTTCCAAGATGGAGAGAGTGTGACGAAATAAGGTCGGATAACGGGCAACATTTCGCCAACAATCCATTTGCAGAGGAAACCTGCCTCTTGGGAATAAATCAAACTTTGCACAGTGTACCGACTGCAAGCGAAGAAAAATGAACTGGTTTTCTTCAGGCACGCTTGAAGTTAATATCATTATGACAATATTGGCTTTATTGCCTTCCATTGGCGCTTTTTGTCCTTCACAACTCAACTAGTGCAGATCGCCATTTTACTGCACAAAATTCTAACTAGTAGGAGGATCCATGCGCCTGTCCCTCCTACACTTTCAATTTTGGATGCTAACCCTAGTTCAGAGATCCTTGGAGATGAAATGAAAAACTATTTAACAGAAATGACAAATGCGCTCGACTACATCTCCCGCCAGGTCTAGCATCCTACAAGTCGGCCGACCAACAATGAAGGGTGCACAAGTGCCCAATAGGAGGATGACTTTCTGCAAGCACAGCCCCTCAACTTTTTAAGAAAGAGCACAGGTTTTGCAGCCCACATGAAGTGGTCCACACAACACATAGTGGTGAAGATCAAAGAAAGGAGGGCTTGAATGCACATTTCCGACGTCAGCAGAGAAAGCAGCAGAAAAACAGAAAGACAAGAGTAAAGAGTCACCTAATCGGAAGTATAAACCAATTTAATTATCACTGTGTGCTGCCATAATACTCTTTAGAAGGCCCATAATTGGGGAAGATGGGCAAGACACCACTAGGGGGAACAGAGAATAACAAAACTTGAAGCAAATATTATAGGGCTTGGATTGTTCTGTCTTTCTGTCAGTCTTCTCTTCCTGTTCTGGTTTCTAATGAAGTTTCCACCCTGTTGTAGCTAATCTATGGAACAACCTCCCACTGTAGCTTAATTCGGGGTTGTCCTACCAAATCTTCAGAAAAAACTAAAGAATCACCCGTTTAAATAATAGCCTCCACCACCGGCTTGAACTATTCCTACCATGCAACTGTACCCACCTATGTAACTAGCGCCCAGATGCCAGAGGGCTAGGTGCGCTGCTATAAATGTTAAAATAAATTGGGGTAGTATGGGTACTTTGGCTGATGGTGGAAGGGAGACATGCACCAAAAGAAGTATATCTAGTATTGAAGAATTTTACAGTATTGAGGAAGGAAGGGACCTCACATTTGAGAATGTCTGGTATAGGGAGATGAAGGTGGGGCGGGGGAGCACCAATGACACGCGTGCTCCCTCATCCCACACCTTGCAGGGACATCGTAACAACTCCTGCCACAAGAAGTTTCAGTAGAAGGGGGCTGTCTGATGCATTTGTCACTGTGTAAAACAAGGGGGCTATTACAGGGGCACACCGTAGAAGTGAAATGGATAGATGAGGGAGAGAAGGTGTACGCAGACAACTATATGGAACTAGAAAGCATGGCCCGGGAAGACACTACCAAGCACATGATAGAGTCGAACACTGAAGGGGCACAGAGGGGAAACAGGTGGCCACTGCCCAAAAAAATAATTCTTTAAGACTTCAACTGGACACAACATACCATGGTGCCACAGCACACCCTTGATGCGAAAACAGGGTTCGGTGTGTATCACAATGGAAAATGGGAAAGATGGATGGTACAGTGCTGCGCAGAAGGGCTGCTGGGGTTCGAAGAGGATGTGGTGAGGAAAATTGATGCCGGGTGTAGGAGAATATGGAATACCAATGTACATGCCCTAAAATGTATGGATGAAAGACATCACCAAATTTACATAAAACTGCTCACACAATACTGTTTCAGAGCAAACGGGACAGTGCATGAAAAAAAAGAGGAGAGTCGCGCACTCCAGTTCCTGGCCAATATATTACCTGATAAAAGTTTACTGGGTTAAATCCCAAAGTGTCCAGTACATTCACAGGGTTAAATCCCAATTGCTGCCAAAATGTTCACAGGGTTGATTCCCTTCATGCACTGCTGTTCTCCTCCTAACCAGACAGTGGCATTGGGGATGAACACATGCTGCAGGATGACTATGAGCATTGCAGCGTTGCAGAAAGTGACAGCGGCAGTGAAGGACATATGGTGGGCCTGTGGGATGAGAGCATACACCCAGCTATCAACCGGTTGGGGAGGAGTATGTGCACTCGTGACCTTCCAAAGCCCTGCGTTGGTGGTGCCCCGTGCTGAGTTTATGCCATTCAATGACTAGCCACACAGACATTTAAGCATAAAACAAAAAGGGCTAATTGAAATACAAAGTGAAAAACCGAAGGTAACGCTGAGGAAGAGAAGAAAGTAATTACATCTAGGCAGAATCCACAGAGCTTGAACACAATTCCACAGTTGATACTCAGGAGTCTGTGTTCTTGAGCTCGCTCATGCTTCGAAGGGTGCAAACAGCCGCTAACGCAAAGTGGCTTAAAATCACACGTTATGAACTGCTGAGAAAGGACTGAATGTAGAGCAAGAAGAGCTCAGGCCCTGCGTCTGATGACCGTACAAAATCGTTACATGTTGGACCTCATGACTGCAATGAAGGGTGGCATGGGCCACAAGCTCGGAAGTACATGCTGCACCACAATTCCCGAGTGATGCAGCCAACGGGACACTCATGGAAGAGGTCGAGGAGATCCAGACAATACATGAAAGGATAAGAGACGCTCAATACCATGTCAAACATCTGGCTGGACTCACCATTTGCCTAGCTTCCGGAATGGCTGACAGCAGTGTTCAAAATAACTGTCCCGACGCTCATCATGATGCTTGTTGCCATCTTTGTCAGTCATCGGAAATGAGTGGGAAAGAGGTTGATCGAAAGATCGATTGAAGGGGGAATTTATTTATTTTTATTTATTTCATTTGTTACACGCCCAGACCCTTAGGTATCACGGCGAGGGTTAGAGACAGCTTAAAGATATTTATACAATGTTACAATACAAGTTTAAGAGAACAGTGGGGTAGATAACTCTAGGAGCCATGTATTTGCTTGCTTGACAATATGAATGTATTAAAAGGTGCTACTCAAGCACCAGATAGCAGGCTGTACCTACCACATGCTGGAGTAAGCAAGAAAGGGACTTGGTACAAACAAGGGCACACAAACAAACTGCAGCAACGCCATGAATGAATGCCTTGCAGGGAGGGTTGCACTGTGTATGCCATCGACCTAGGGAGTCCTACCATATTACTACAAAGTAAATACATGATCAACACACCACGGATTCGGCAGTAGGGAGACAAGGCTCAGGCTGTGCGGCATGGGCAGACCGAAGCAGCACTGAGTGATGCAACGATGAAGCAGCAAGCCAATCCCACAGGCACTCAGTGGTAGAGGGGAAGTGGATCTGAGCCAGAGAACCGTTGACATAGCCACAAGTGCCTTCCGGCAAGGGGGATATGGGAATGGGGAAGCTGCACAGATGGCATGGCATGCCCGGGAGGACCAATCAGACGGTACGTTTTCATGTTCCTGTGAGGTGGCCAGATGACAGAGTATCCAGCACAAAGTCTGCGAATGCCGTTATTGAGCAGGTGCCGTGTGAATGTCTTCCTCCCGCACCATAAGCAGGATGTCTTGTGATTTGTCTACATTGGTCCTGACCAATGGCAGAATAATAAAATCCCTGAGGTCAGCACAAATGTTAATTTACTCATTGAAAATTGTTTTTGGGAGGTGTGAGAAACTACGTGGTGCCACATGGGGAGGCAATGTTTTTGGATACCGTTGACCCATTCGCTCCAATCACGTTCTACTAACATACGCTTAGCTCTAAGGATGACATAGTGTAGCCAATGAGTTTCATGGGAACGTTGGAAAGTATGAACGTTTGCGATACAACTGTTTCTATATGCCTGGACTATTGTATTCATAGTATAAAAATAATGTTAGCTGTATGCCCCGATGACACCTACCAATCATTTCCAGTCCAATGTTCGGTTTGATTTGTGCTCTCCCAACTGTAATAAACAGAGTTGATTCTTGCCCAGTGTGTACTCCTTTTTGGATTACTATTTTATATAGTGGGATCAGAGGACCCCCGACACAAGACTATGGACCTCTGGGGATTGTACAGAGGTGTGGATCACATCTACTAGGCAGGGTGACATTGGTATTTTAATAGTTGGTGCAACATTGGCAGTCGATACGGTCAATAGCGGAAGGTCAGTGGACTCGGAGGCCACTGGCCATGGACACAAGCCATTGCTGGTGGGATCTGGTTAGGTACAGGAAGAGTGGCGTGTGGTCTAGTTGCCTTCCCTCTTCAAGTAATTTGTTCAACGTGCAGAATGGCCACAGACGAAAGCCATGGCTAGTGGGCCCAGAAGAAATTATAGAATAACCAGAGGACAACAATTCAAGTTGCAACCTACTAGCCAGCTATACGAAAGTCACTCACCACCTCAATTCTATACATACACAGAGCACGCCATTTTCTACTCGCCAAGTGTCAAATCGCACTAGCCAATGGATATTGCAAATTGTACACCCTGGAATAGCACCCCAAAAAATTAAGTGAAAGAAATTGTGATCAGATTAAATTGCAACAAAACCTTAGCTCAGCATCCAGCCGTTCACATGTATGCTCGTGGATGTTATCATAGAAAGGATTTGCAATGAGATACAAAATGACAACATGGGGGACGCAGAGTTAAGCTGGTCACCACTGTACTTCAAGCTTTTTGAGGTTGTAAAAAAGATCACCTTAACTCTCTCTCATCTAAAGATGTTTCCCTGAATCAACAAATGAACAAAAAATGTCAAGTTGCAAGGCACTAAAAACCATACATGGCCACTCACCACCAATCAGTCAATTATCACCAACCAATGTTTAGCCCATCATACTCACTGAAAAAAACCTTAGTTACGGTGCAGATGAGTTGCTCAGATTTAATGCAACAAAATCTTGAAATTCAGCGGATGTAGGAAATCATGACCTGCTACACTCGACGCGCTCCAGTTGACGTCCCCCATAATGCCATGTTGTCATTGTGAATGCCTTCCCTAACTATGTATGTGCTCATGGGCTTTGCATCGAGAACACAGCGAGTTAAGCTGGTCATGATTTCCCATATCCACAGAATTGCATGGGTTTTGTTGCATTAAATCTGTGCACCTTAACTAAGATGTATTTTTCAGTGAATTTCAAGTGTTATATATGTATTATAACAGGGCACTAGCCCTGGCCTTTGGCCGTGTCCTCACATGTTCCTTCAATGTGTTCCTTTTGGACCCAATAGGTGGCCATGGCCTTCGGCGGTTGCCACTATACAATCATTTCGGGCTCATTAGCTAGGGCCTTCGGCCACTGTATATTTTAAAACACTACTGAGCCACTGGCCATGGCCTTCCGTCGTATCCCCTGTAAATGTTCCCCCAATATGTTTCTTTTGAACCCACTAGGTGGCCACTGTACATGTCTTTTGGCCCACTAGTCAGTGAGCTCGGCCCTGGTGCACTCCTTGACATGTTGCCCCGATAGGTTATCCCGCACCTCACTAGCTGTAAAATTCCACTTTTTTGTGTTAATCTCATTTTTGGAACAAAAAAAAAACAAAAAAAAAATTGAAAAAAAGAAAAAAGGGTTCTCCATATACGTGGTCATTTTAGCAATGGACTACAAATAACCCCAAATATTTCGAAAATATTCCTGTTTATTATACGTGCGACTCCTTTTATATTCCAGATTCAATTTGCTGCCATAAGCGTGAATATGCACACAAAAATAAATAACCCGGAATATGCAAGCTTTGAACTTGATTCCCAGCTCCTTCTTGCCCCCCCTCCCCACCTCTAGCATGATGGCATTTCCTCCTTTTTCCTCCCTGAAAAGACATGGGGCCTCATTACAAGTCCGGTGGTAACCGTGCCCGAAATTCCGGCAGGTTACCGCCGGACTCTTATTACCATTCTGCCTCCGTGATTCCCGGAATTACCGGGGCATTACGACCGCAGTGACCCGGGAATTCCAGAGGCGGAATTTGGTAAATCACATTCCCATTGAGTCCCAACGGACTCAATGGGAATGGGGAAGTGGAAACACCGGCACCATCTTGTGATGGTGCCGGTGTTTCCACGTCTGCCTGCAGGCGGGTGGTGTTAAACCCGCCAGCACCTCCGCCTGCAGGACTCGACATCACCCGGTATGGAAACAGTGGCGCGCATTTACCGCCACCGTTATTTCCATACCGGGTGACTCATAATGAGGCCAAAGGTTTTCTCATTAACAAAAGAATGGCGGCTTTTTCATTTCCGAAAATTTCCTTTGCTGCAAAGCACAATGGGAGATCGCCTTAAGATTTTGGGAGAAGCAGGCACCCCCGTTAGGCCAAATATCTGGCCACAATATCCCCAAACTCCCACCCCACCTGTAAATCGAGTCAACGCGTCACGCCCAAGTTTTGTTTTGTACCTGGTCCAATTCCGTCCAGCGGTTTGTGGCTGTGCGCTTGAGCAAATATTTGACCTTTTCATCTATGGGAAAATGAACAAGGACTAGGCCGAAACGGTTTGTTTTCTTACTAACCTCATCTTTTAACAGAACTGTCCCAAAATTTCGGGTCTCTGGGCCCACAAGTACACTTTTGTTTGCGTCATTTAAGCCAAATCCGTGGTACGAGTCAAACGTTAGTAGAAATTCATTTTTTACAGTTTTCCTGTGGACAATTAAAAAAAAAAAAAAAACTTCTTCCATAAAGAGATCACAATAAAAGATTTGAACAATTAAATTTGAAACAGCGAAAATGAACATGCAATCAAGCTGGGTGGAAATGTTTCTCTACCCGCGGGTTTACAGCCCATGTTTGGTTAGGTGCTTCTAAAGAGGGAGAATTGAGTGGCATCCTTTTTGTCCCACAAAAATGTCCTCGACAAAGTCCTTGTCTGGATACCAAAGTGTTGTTATGGAGAGGCCGATTATCCACTGGAGAGGCTGATTGTCCACTGGAGAATCGGCCACAAGCAAGTCCTGGTGAATTGCTGAGGCCAAGGTATACATCTCTGCATCCTCATAATCATAATAATAATCAGATTACTGATAGTCTTCATTATCACCCTCAGTGTTTGTTTGAAAGTAAAACAAAATCACATGCTACTGGTTGGACTAAGACCCAGGACGAGCTCTTTTAGCTGTGGGCAGGGAGCCAGAGACTGGGAGCTGGAAGACTCAGTAGTAGGAGGTGTAACCTGAAAGTTTTCAAAAGCATGAGGGGTTTTTTTTTCCCAAAGAAATTGCTCATAAAGGTCATTCTCAATATGACCATGTCTAGGTCTACCGCAGTCCATTGAGCTGAACTGGGAATGACTCCAGGGTACGGAGGGGCAGAGACTTGTCCTGAGGGTGTAGGAATGCCCTGGGGTGTGGATTGGCCCTTGTTATGTAAGGCTTCAGCCAAAGAACCCTCCTCTTGTGTTACAGGGATTGTTTCTCTAGAAGGGGTAGACTTGTCCATATGAGACTTGTCTTTATGACTAGAAGTCTTGGAGGAGTGTTTCTTGGTACGAGTAGCCTTTAGCAGGCTCTCTGGGACATGGTTTTTGACTAGGTGTGACAAACCAGTGTTTGACCCTACAGCCGATTCCGACGAATGATGTTGACTCTCGGTAGTGGGATGGACCTCCGCTTCGTCTGCTGACGTTCGGCCGATGATTTATGGGTGGCGTTTTACGGTTTCCAGGGCCTGTCATGGGGTGATCGGGATCTCGAGTGCCCAGAGGACAGGGAATCTGCAGACCTCCCCTTTGATGCTGTACTCATCGCCCCGGGATGTGCGTTTAGTGGTGGGAGTAGTGGAAGTGCTCTTGCCGGGTGACATCCCTGTAACAGAGCCGCCGGCCTGTCTCTTGGGGTTGGAGGCCTGCACTTGGTAACTTAGCTGTTCCCAGTCTCCCACGGCGTCCGGAAAGACGGCGACGCTGCCATCACTGGAAGCTTCCTCCATGTCAATTGCAGCCTGGGCCCGCATTGCGTGATGGGCCCAGCGCTTGGTTCTTCGGTCTTTAAGAGAAGGGCTCGACAATGCCCCTCGTCGTGGTCTCAGTTCACACACAAGTTGCACACTCTGCATTGGTCGATCCACAGGAATTTTTTACTACACGTGGGGCAGAATTTAAATGGTGTTCTACCCATGTTTGGGAAAGGCAGCCAGGCGAGAAAGGGAATGGGTGGGAAAATGCATTGTACATTGACCGCCCCCCACTCTCTCCCTACTGTAAGGGCCTAGGCCCGGTGCAGCCTTCCAAGGCCAAAAGGGTCAGTCGAATCTTGAATTCTTCCGACAGCGCAGTCTTTTCCACCAAGTCTATGAATTGGTCGAATTCGGAAGGAAAAGGACAAAAAGAATAAACTATTTTTAATTTGTCATAAGCAAATGGCGTTAGCCGAAATTTAACTGCGATAAGCATCCGCTCAAGATGACGGTAAAAAACAATCTGAGGGACCGATGACGCGTGAAGGACCATGGGTACAGTGGACGTCACACTAGGGATAGTATTACTGTCATGCCCTGTCGACATCCCTTTGAGTTTCAAAAACAACAACTGTAATACTCTGCAGCTTCCACTAGATGTTGGCCTATGCATAGCATGTGATCTAAGCAGATTCCACAAGCCTTAGATATAGATATATAGTAATATCTCTTGCCGTAATCTTATCTTATGCTTTGCATAGGCCCACATCTAGTGGAAGTTGCAGATTATTGCACGTGAAGTTTTCAAAGATTGAAAAGGGATGTCGTCAGGGCATTGACTAATACTATCCGTAATGTGACATATCCTATGCGTCAAGGTTCCTCAAATTATTTTTTTCTGACAAGAGGGAGTGTAAGTTGTAAGCATGGAGTGTAGGTAGAGACCATGAGGTGTGAAAGATCTATGCTTCTTTTCAAGCGCCTTCAACTCTTTGAGGAAGGAAGGGCAAGGGCATGTGAATCTAAGCAGATACAAGCATCAGAAATAGGATTACGGTGAGTAATGTATTGCTTCTGAGGCTTGTGAAACTGCTTAGAATCAGATGTTTTGCATAGATTAGCAAGCAGTACTAGTAGAAGGAGGTGGGTTGTTAGAAGGTAGCCCTGCATAAAGATGTTGGAGCACTGCTTGCCCCATTGCCCCACCTGTGTATCACCTCTAGAATGGGTATCCAGACAGTAATGTTGGGGGAAGGTGTCTACTGAGCTCCAAGTAGCAGCCTTACAAATGCCATCTAGGGGCCCATTTGCTATGAAGGTGTCATGATCCCAGTCAGTGAGCATAGTCCTCATTCAGTCATTCAGGCTCGGCAGGGAACATTAAATCAATCAGAAGGTCAAAATGTGGGTGTTAGCCTGGCACAGATAGCATTTATACCATTCACAGCATCCACTTCCATAGATTCCCATGATGTTCAACAGTAATTTCATACACTTAACATGGCCGCCGCAAAACCCATTTACATGTAGCAGCACTGTTCTATTCGCTGGAACGCGTGCTTTGCGTCTGCTCCGCTGACAGCAGGTAACTCTACCAGCGTTTCCCCTCACAGAACCTTTCAAAGAAAGGAGATATTAGAGACATTTGTTTACGAATAGTTACAGACTACCATAGTTCATAGAATAGACTTACCTAACTGAAGTTATCTCCAACGCGGTTATCTTCAGCAAGATCATTTATTCGCTCGCAGCCGCAGCATCTTCAGTCAGAAGGTTCTTCCGCAGCCTCCGCATCTTCCAAAGGTTTTTTCCTCAGCTTTCCAAAAACCTGCAGACAAAACACGAGGTATTGAAGTTAAAAACCGAACTTAACAGTTTAACAGAGAAGACGTTTTATAAGCGTTTACGTACCTGAAGGTTCAAGTTTTCACCTCACAGTTGTTACTGCGCTTCACCTAGAAGGCTGCAGTTACTCCGTATTGGCGACCTTACATTTTTTAAAGACGTTTTCTCCTCCTGAGTAACTTTGCAGCCCCAAGTCTTTCCCAAATCCCTAGTTACCTGTGAACAAGAGAAAGAAGACAAAATTAATTAGAAAGATATTTCTCCAACGTAGGAATCAATTCAAGCCCTAAATGATTACAGTATATTCATCTGTTTACTTACCCAAAAACTGGTTCTCCAAAGAATAGACATTTCAAAGTAAGAAGCTTTAGAGTTCATCAGCAACCCAAGTTACCACTGGTTCTCCATCTCAACGCGCCCCTGTAGAAAAGCAATATGGAGAGCTTCACAATAATAAAACACAGGTGAGAAGGGAATTCAGCAATAGAGTTAGAAGGGAGTGATTTAAGGTAATACACATCTCATGTAGTATTATCTCTGTTAAGAGGTTATAGAATTTATATTATTGTCATTTGTTTGTTCAAACAGAAAAAGAATCCTAAAGGCTCCAAGGTATCAATCAGGCCCACAGGCTTTGAATGTATTACGCTCCTGAGGAGTCCAGGTAAGCGTTACAGAAGGCTAAAGTTGCCCCAGTGCCTCGAGTAGTGTGCTGTGGGCTAAAAGGGCAATGTTCTCTTGGCAAGAGTAAAAAAGTTGGATGCAGTTGACAATCCACTTAGAAAATCGCTGTTATAGAGAAAGGCTCCCCATTCCTTCCAGCGGCTACAGGCACAAAGACACAATCTGTTTTCCTGATCGACTTTGTCCTTTGAAGGTATAAACATGACAGCTCTGCGTACATCTAGTGTATGAAGGCTTCTTTCAACAGCGTTTGTTGGATTTTGGAAAAACTCAGGAAGGTCTATGGTTTGATTGACGTGGAACTTTGATATGAATTTGGGTGAAAACCACCTTGTCTTTATGGGCTACATTACTCACCGTAATCGTATTTCTGATGCTTGTATCTGCTTAGATTCACATGCTGTGCATAGGCCGACATCTGGTGGAAGCTGCAGAGTATTACAGTTTGTTTTTCGAAAGTCGAAAATGGGCGTCGACACATGGCATGCCAGTAATACTATCCCTAGTGTGATGTCCACTGTACCCAAGATCCCTCACGCGTCTAGGATCCTCAGATTGTATTTTTTCTGACATGAGGTAGCATGAGGAGTAGCGCGAGTACAGATAATCCAAGCAGATGGATAGAAAGGTAAGACTACAAGCAACCATGCGCCTTCTCTCAGAGGGGAGGAAGGGTGGGTCGCATGTGAATCTAAGCAGATACAAGCATCAGAAATACGATTACGGTGAGTAATATATCCCTTCTGAGGCTTGTGGAATCTGCTTAGATCACATGCTGTGCATAGATTAGCGAGCAGTACCTGAAGAAGGAGGTGGGATGTGAGAAGGGCCATGAGCAAATAAGTCTTAGAACCGCTTGTCCCACTTGTGTATCTGCCTTGGAATGGGTCTCAATGCAGCAATGCTGAGTAAAAGTGTGCATAGAGCTCCAAGTAGCTGCTTTGCAAATGGTGTCAAGGGGTACATTTGCAATGAAAGCCAGAGTGGCCCCAATGCCTCTAGTAGAGTGGGCTCTTGGCGTGAAAGGCAGAGTTCTTTCAGAGAGTGAGTAACACAGCTGGATACAGTTAATAATCCACTTCGAGATGGCACCTTTAGAGACGCGATCCCCCTCTCTGCCTGTAGCTACGGAGACAAACAGTTGATCTGTTTTCCTTAGCGGTCTGGTTTTATTTACATAGTAGAGGACCGCCCTACGCACATCTAGGGTGTGTAGTTTCACCTCAGCCGAGCTTTGAGGGTCCTGGAAGAAAGCCGGAAGCTCGATGGACTGGTTTACGTGGAATTTAGATATAAACTTAGGTGAGAACCTAGGGTGTGTGCGTAAAACCAGTTTGTCTTTATGGACAGTAAAGAAGGGATCCTGCACTGACAGAGCCTGAATTTCACTGACCCTTCTTATAGAAGTAATAGCTACTAAGAAGGCCGTTTTAGAAGTCAGGTGTTTGAGGCTGTTTTTGTGCATGGGCTCGAAGGGGGGTCCATGAGCTTAGATAGCACCACATTAAGGTCCCCACCCTGGTGGTGGGTTTGAAATAGGAGGGTGAAGTCTCTTTACTCCTTCCATGAATGCTTTAACTACTAGTACTTTCCACCCCAAGACCTTGTTATGGGAAGTGGTGTATGCCGACAGGGCTGCCAAGTGTACTTTCAGTGAGTTAAAAACCAATCCTGCATCTAGCAGGTGGAGCATGTATGTAACAATAGTGGAAGGAGTGCAATCAACTGGGTTGATTTGTCTACTCTGGCACCAGATAACAAATCTCTTCCACTTGTCAAAGTAACAGTGCCTTGTGTTTGGTTTCCTAGATTCCTTTAGGATGTCCATACACCTCTGTGGTAAATTGAGATGTCCAAACTATGACCTCAGGAGCCATGCTGCCAGGTTCATCGAGTTGGGTTGCTGATGCACTGTTGGACCTTGGTGCTGGGACAGTAGGTTGTACCAGGCTGGAAGTTTGATGGGCTTGCACACCGCCATCCTGCGTAGGTGTGGGAACCACGGTTGTCTTGCCCACATGGGAGCAACTAGGACGAGCATCATCAACTCTGTTCATCTTGTTGACCACCTTCCTGATGAGGAGTTGGTGGAAAAGCGTACGCAAACATCCCTGACCAGTTCATCCACAGGGCGTTCCCCTGGGAGTCTGGTTGGGGGAACCCGGATGCAAATCCTGGGCATGGTCCGTTTTCGCTTGTGGCGAATAAGTCTATAGTGGGGAAACTCCACTGAGAGAAGATATCTTCTACGACCTCTCTGTGTAGAACCCATTCGTGTTCCTCTGGGAGGGAGTCTCTGCTCAGAGCATCCGCTAGGGAATTGAGCTTCCCCTGGAACATGTTGTGATGACAGGAAGATGTTCCGTCCGAGTGCCCATATCCAGATTTTCTGGGCAAGCTTGGACAGATTTGGCGAATGAGTCCCTCCTTGCTTGTTCAGGTAGAACATGGCTGTTGTGCTGTCCGTCTGGATTTGCACTGACAGGTTTAGTAGGTGGGGCTCGAACGCTTGAAGCGCTCTGAATACTGCCAGAAGCTCTAGCAGGTTGATGTGGTTCTTGGCCACTGAGGGAGATCAGAGACCCTGAGCTGTGTGGTGGAGATGGTCAACTCCCCACCCCTTCAGACATGCATCGGTAGTGACTACTGCCTGTACTTCGGGATCGTAAAAGGGTTTTCCCTGTGCAAGATGCTCCCTTGTCCACCAGTGAAGGCTTTGTACTAGTGTTGGCGAAACGACCACTAGATCGTCCCACTGACCACTTTCCTGAGACCACTGTTTCGCCAACCATTCCTGCATGGGACGCAGGCGCGCTTGGGGAACCAGGTAAATACATGACGCCATCATGCCCAGCAAATGCATTGCTTTGCGTACCGTTATTTGGTGACCGGACTGATATTGCGGAATTTGCAGTAGTATATTCCGAATTCTTTCCTCTGAAGGAAATGTCAACCCTTCTTGAGTATCTAGGATTGCTCCTAGGAACTGTTTGGAGGTGCTTGGCACCAGGCTTGACTTTTTCTCGTTGATTGAGAAGCCTAATTCGTGGAGGAGGTTGCTAGTCCTTTGAATGTTTGTTCTGCAAATTACTGGGGTTTCCCCCGTTATGAGTCAGTCGCCCAGATAAGGGTACACCGGGATTGCCTCCCTGCGTAGGTGTGCCGCCGCCACCGCCAGTACCTTGGTGAATACCCTTGGTGCCGAAGCTATCCCGAAGGGCAGTACCTTGAACTGGTACTGCCGACTGTCCACCTTGAAGCGCAATACCTTCTGTGCGCTGGGAACATGGAAATATGAAAATGGGCATCTTTCATATCCAAGGTTGCCATGTAATCCCCCTTTTTTAGGAGGGGGATTACCTCTTGTAGCGTAGTCATACGAATCTTTTGGGGCTTGACATACTTGTTGTCAGGCCGTAAGTCCAATACTGGGCGCATTGTCAAATCTTTTTTTGGTACAAGGAAGTAAGTTGAATAAATACCCTTGTTTACCTGGTGTCCCGGGACGAGTTCTATCGCGTCCTTTGCTAGCAGATTGGCGATCTCCTTGAGGAGAATCTTCTGATGTTCTAAAGAGTGTACTCTTTGTCGTGGAGGATGGTTCCGGGGACGCTGCAGTAGTTCTATACAGTACCCTGCGGATACTGTTGACAGCACCCATCTGTCTGATGTGATCCCTTCCCAGGCCTGGGTGAAGTTGGAAATGCGTCCCCCTACAGGGGTTGCGTGAGAAGGGACCCTGAACTGAGCGTCACTGCTTTGGTGGAGGCGTGCCGCCTCCTTTACTGGGGCTGCCTCTGCCTTTACCACGTCCTCTCTCCTATTACCCTGCCGTAACCCTGGGTAGACGGTTGGCTGTTGTTGTTCCACTGTGTACCCTGCCCCTGGGAATAGTTTGATCCTCTCTGGGAATTTTGGCCGCGTGGGCGACGAGAATTACTATTCCCTCTCTGGTTAAGGGGTTTATTGGTTAACTGGCCAAGGGACTTTAGTGTCTCATATTCGTCCTTGGCATTCTTCAGCGCGTCCTCGACCGCCTTACCAAACAGATCGGCTTCCACCGGTTTGTCCAACAATGATGCCTGGGTTTCTGCCTTAAAACCAGACTGCCGTAACCACGCATGTCTCTTGATAACAGTACCTTGTGCTATCAAACTGCCCGCATTGTCCGCGGCGTCAAAAGTTGCTTTTAAAATGCAACCAGACACGGCTCTACCCTCTGCGGAAATTCGTGCTAACTTGCCCTTTAAGGGTTCTGGTGCAGAGGCTATGAGTGCCCCGACTTCTTCCCACTGATGGCAGTTGTAGCTGGCCAACAGGGTGGTGGAGTTTGCAATCCTTGCCCGATAGGCGGACGTTGAGGCTACTTTCCTGCCGAAACCATATAGTTTTTTGCTCTCCTTGTCTGGAGGAGCTTCGGCGATGACCAGGGTGTTCCAGCCCTCTTACGAGTGTTAGTGACAACTAGGGAGTCTGGCTTCAGATGTCCTCTTATATAGAGAGGGTCAGACTGGGCTTCCCTGAAAAGTTTTTCAACTCTGGGATTGACTGCTCTGGTGAGGTTCGGGTTCACCAAGGATGGGTCTATTCTTCGCTGAATAGACTCTGTAGGTTTCAGGGTCTTCCTCTTCCTGGTCCTCATCATCATCCCCATAGTAGCCCGTCCCGGTTTGCTCTTCTGCCATGCCAAAATTTTGGTCCTCACCAAAGGAAGTCTCTCCTTGATACAGTGAGTATGGCCGTGAGTATGGTTGTACCTCGAAGGGGTCTGTAGACCTCATCGGTGTCTCAAACCAGGGCTTTTTACTCGGGGGGGATAGGATCATTAGAGCCTGAGGGTGTAGCCCCTTGTGGATTATATGAAAGGAAATGGTCTGGATTTTTATCGTAAAAGTCTGCCAAAGAAGACATCCTTGACATGACCCTATCTATGTCATCACTCGACCATTTTTTGGAACTAGGAATGACTCTTTCAGAAAGTCTAGGAGATTTATCTTGAGTAGATTTGCTGGTTTTAGAAATATCAGCAGACCTGGTCTTGTCTGTCTGTTTAGGAGGAGTGGAGTGTATCACAGGTGTGGAAGAGTGCAGAGGCTGCTTCTTCTGCTGTTTTCCCCCCTCCTCGGGAGTGGAAAAGTGTTTTCCCTGTCCCTTTGTGGCTCCGGAGGTTTTCGACGCCTGGCGTCGAGGATCGGGGGTAGAGTCCCTGTCCTTCGAACGTGGGGCCTCGCTGATCTTGTCTGCGGGCCCCGACTCCTAGAGAGCGGCCTGGGGGTGGAAGTCGTCTTCGTCCTCCGACGATCGAACTTCTGTTAGCCTAGGGAGCGAGGCACTCTTGGCAAGAGTGGATGATTGCCTGGAGTCATGCGGCGATCTCGATCGAGAATGCCCAGAGGACACCGATTCGGACCGTTCTGTTTGTGCCTCTTTCCGAGAACTCGATGTCATCGAGTCTCGGTTGGACTTCGTGTGTTTTGTGTGAGTGGTGTGTGAAGCGCTTGTGTCGCCGGGGGTCTTCCCCCATAGCCGCCCTGTCGGACGACCTTCCGAGGTCTGGGACCTGCGCTCGGCTGTCTTTCGACGCCGTAATGCCCTCTTCAAGCATGGCGTCGCTGCCATCGCTGAAGGCGCCCTCCGCTGCCATGGCCGCCTGCCTGGCGTGCCCAACGCTTTGTCGAACGGTCCTTAAGTGTCTTAGGTTTAAACCTACTACACGCTCTGCAGTTCGCTTCGGGGTGGTCCCTCGGCAAGCAGAGATTGTACGTGGCGTGCCTGTCGACCCAAGGGTATTTGCGATTGCACTTGGGGCAGAATTGAAAAGGGGTACCCTCCATACGCACCTTGAGGCAGCGGGCTGGTAAGTGTAGGAAATGTATAAGTTGTACCTATATACCAAGAGTGTAGAGTATGTCCAACCCCCCAGTCTCCCTACTTGCAAGGCCGAGGCCAGAGGCCTTCCGAGGCCCAAATCCGTCGTGCAGCAGCCGACGGTCGATTTCTTCTCCAAGCTGGCGTCGAGTGTCGAAGTTCGACGTTGGGATGGGGAAAGGATGTACATTAATCAATATTTTAGCAAAAGTATGGCTATGGCCAGGGGACTCCGCAAAATGCTTCCGACCAGTATGGCGGAAAAAAACAATCTGACGATCCTAGACGCGTGAGGGATCTTGGGTACAGTGGACGTCACACTAGGGATATTATTACTGGAACGCCCTGTGTCGACGCCCATTTTCGAGTTTCGAAAAACAAACTAATACTCCGCAGCTTCCACTAGATGTCAGCCTATGCACAGCATGTGATCTAAGCAGATTCCACAAGTGTACCGGCTATAAGGAAAGCAGTCTTGTACAGAAGAGGTTTAAGTCTGTCCTTGAGGATAGGTTCAAAGGGAGGGAGGGGGGGGAGCCCGAGCCTAGTGAGTATGACATTAAGATCCCAACAGGGAGTACAATTGGAGAGTACCATTTTTGACGCACGCAACAAAAGATTTAACTACGGGTACTTTCCACCACAACATTTTACTGTGACACGTGGTGTAAGTGGAGAGAGCCGCTAGGTGTACCTTAAGTGAGTTAAAAACGAACCCAGAGTCAAGTAGAGGAGGTAGTTGACAATGTTGGTTGGTGAACAATCGGTTGGCTTGAGAGACCTTGACTTGTACCATAACACAAAGCGTTTCCACTTGTTAAAGTAGCAGTGCCTTGTGTGTTAGGATTATGGATTCTCTAAGAATTTCCAAGCACAGTTGGTCTAGGTTGAGGTGACCAAATGCTATGGCCTCAGGAGCCAAGCTGCTAAATTCAGCTTCGGAGGGCATGGGTGCAATGTTCCCTGATCCTGGGTCAGCAGATTGTCTGTGCAGAGTAGTTTCATGGGATAACATAGGGGCATCATCTGTAGGTGCGAGAACCGAGTTTGGCGGGCCCACACTTGTTCCTGGTGTAGCTTGTAGACTATCTTGTTAAGAGGTGTCGTGGTAGAAGCGTATGCAAATTATCCTGGCCATTTTATCAGAAGTGCGTTCCCTTGGATCACCTCTGGGGAAACCTGGAGGCGTAAACGTGGCATTGCGCGTTTTCTTGGGTCGCAAAGAGGTACATTTCTGGGAACCCCCAGTTTGAGAAGAGGTCACCTGGCACATCTGTGTCTAGTCACAATTCGTGCTTGGAGGGTAGCATTGTACTCCTGCTTAGCACATCTATCAGAGAATTTTCTCCTAGAACATGGTGAGCCACTAGGAATATATTGTGGCATACTGCCCATCGCCAGATGTTCTGGGCTAGTTTGGACAGCCCGGGAGAATCTGTCCCTCCCCCACCCCTGTATGTAAAATATGGCCGTAGTGCAGTCTGTGAGGACTAGGACTGTCTTGCGATAAGTCATGAAGGCCTGAAGTGCCTGGAGTACTGCTGGAGTTTCCTGTTCAGGGCCTGTGTCCACAGGCCGTGAGCAGTGTGGTGAAGGCACCGAGTGCCCCATCCTGTCATAGATGTGTCTATTGTAAAAGTGGCTTCCATCGCCAGTGTTTGGAAAGTTTGTATCTTTAGTAGATTGTCTCTGTTCCACGACTGTAGCGACTGAACCAGAGGTTGCGAACACACCACTAGATCGCCCCACAACCCGCTTGTCTGTGATCATTGTTTCGCTAGCCACCATTGCATTGAACGCATGCACAACCTTGTGTGAGGCACGAGGGAGATGCAGGAAGCCATCATTCCGAATAGGCGCATTCCCTTTTGTACCGTCACCTGGCGACCGGCTACTTACTGAGGTATTTGAAACAGCATGTTTTGGACCCTCTCCTCAGAGGGGTAAACTAGTCCAAACTCTGTCTTGATTAGTGCCCCCAGAAATGGCTTTAGTTGGCTGGGCACTAGGCTCGAGTTGTTCCCGTTTATATAGACACCCAATTGGAACAGCAGATTTAAAAGCACCTCTGGGGAGTATCCCCAGTAATTAGCCAGTTGTCTATGCAAGAGTGCACTGGAATGGACCATTTGTGCAAGTGCATGGCCACCACTGCTTGGACTTTTGTGAATACCCTGGGGGCTGATGCAAAGCCGAATGGCAGCACTTTGAATTGGTAGTGCTCGTGTCTGAATTTGAGCCCAAGGTTTTTGTGCGCTGGCAACAATGAAATATAAACATATGCATCTTTCATGTCCAATGTTGCCATGTAATTCCCCCATCTTTAATAGTGGGATGACTTCCTGCAATGGTGTCATCTTGAACGTTTAGGGTTTGACATACATGTTTGCAGGGTGCCGATCCAGCACTGGGCGCATGGTTAGATCTTTCTTTGGAAGAAGGAAGTACCTCGATTTCGCTCCATGAAGGGCACTAGCTTGATGGCTCCTTTTTGTAACAGGATGTGAATTTCCTCCTTGAAGATGTGGAGATGGACAGAACACATTCATCCTATGTGAGTTGGATGGCAGAAGGTGTTTCGGGTGACTTCACAGAGTATCCACTGGCCACAGTATCTAAGACCCAGCGATCGGACATTATTCCCTCCCATTGTTGGGCGAAGTGTGTTATGCAACCCCCGACTGGGGACCCATGGAAGGCAATATGGATATGCACGTCAATTGATGGCAGGGGCTGCTGCGCCTCTAAAGGCCGCAGACCTGCCTAGTCCTTTTCCCTGCAGCGAAACCCACGCTGTTGGCATTGTTAGGACGTCTGAACGTGTGGAGAATAGAATGAGGATCCAGACGTGCTTGCGCTGGCTAGGCCTAGTCTCCCTGAGCTTTACAGGCAAAAGTTGTGCTGTGTGTTACAACAATCCCCTTGGGACGAGGAGTCCGTTTGAAAATTGGCCAAACATCTTAATTTACTTGTGCTCATTTTAAGCGGTCTCCAGCTGGTCATAGACAGCTTTGCCGAAGAGGAGGCCCTCTTCGATGGGCATGTTAAGTAGTGCTGCTTGTGTGTCTGCCTTAAATCCCAAGTCCCTAAACCAGGAATGTCTTGAGGGTTACTTCTGCATGCAGAGTTTAAGACATTCTTAAGGATGTTTTGAGAGACTGGTTTCCTTTTGGTGGGGATCTTAAGGAGATGGGAACGTGTGGGTTCTGGTACAGAGTCCAGGTGTCGCAAGACCTCCCACTGGGTGCTGCCGTAACTGGCAAAGTGGTATTATTCACCATCCTGGTTAGGTAAGCAGCAGAGGTCATGATGCATATTCCCCAGGGTGTACAATCTTTTGCACTCCTTGTAGGGAGGTGTCTCAGAGGTTGAACACCAGCTCTGCTCTGTGCAGTGGTCACCGCCAGGGAGTCTGGCTTAACGTTGCCCCTAATGTAGAGGGGCCCTCAAGGGGCAGGCCTGAAGGATTTCTCCACCTGTGGGTTAACCCCCCTAGTAAGGGAAGGGTTGACAGTGAGAGCATTTTTTTTTTTTATGGATTCCAGGAGGGGTATGGCTTGGCAGACAGGCTTCTTCTCATGAAGAATATCCTCCAGAAGTCAGTCCCTGCAGGCAGCATTAGTCAGTGCTAATGCCGAAATGGTGGGCAGCTTTCTTTAGCATCTCATTATAGAGTCTGGCCTGCAATGGAAGAGGAGTGACCACCTTCCACTACCGTAGGGTAGACAAAAATGAGGCCTGGGTCATCCTGGTCCTGCAGGTAAGTATCATCCCTGTCTTGACTGGGGTCGTCTTTACTCATCTACCCAGATGTCCTGATCCATGTGGGTGGACTGAATGTCCCCAGAATGAGAACCATGTGAGGGCTCCCCATATGGCAGGAAGAGAAGGTGCCACTGGTACTGTAGGAGGTGCAAGAGGCTGCTCAGCAGGCTTTGTAGGTGTGTGTAATGTGCTCAAAGTCGACGAAGAACGAGATTTTCCCCATAGTGTCCTCAAACTGAGCTGGGGGCAGGGTGTAGCAGATGGAGGGTGGTGTCACAGGGGTGACCTTTGGCACAGGACATGCTTCTGCTGGACAGGGAGCCCCAAGTGTGTCTTTGGGGCTATCTCTAGGGCGCTTCTTGTGAAGGGCAGAAGTCAGTGGTGAGGATTCCTCCACATACTCTACAGAGGACTTAGAAGCCTGTTTATAATAATAAACAGTGAGCAGAGGGCTCCATGTGGCGTTTTTCTGCAGGTAAGTGAGACTTATTCTTAGTCGATGGCCGTTTCGGCGTCTCTGCCTCCAAAGGCCTGCATTGCTTACCGTAAAAGCATTTCTGATGATTGTATCTGCTTAGATTCACATGCTGTGCATAAAGTCTGACATCCAGTGGTCACTGCAGAGTATTGCATCTTGTCTTTCAAGAATCGAAAGGGGACGTCGACATGGGCGTGCCTGTAACACTATCCCTACGTGATGTGTAGTGTACCCAAAATTCCTCACGCGTCGAGGTCCCTCCGATTGTATTTTTTCTGGCGTGAGGGAGCCTTCGTGAGTGAGTACAGAAAAGAGAGAAAGTAGAAAGAAGTCTACGTTCCTTCCATCCGAGCGGGGAGGAAGGGTGGTTGCATGTGAATCTAAGGAGATCCAATCATCAGAAATGCTTTTACGGTAAGTAATGCATGTCTTCTGATGCTCGTTAATCTGCTTAGAATCACATGCTGTGCATAGACTAGCGAGCAGTACCCGGAGTTGGAGGTGGGTTGTGAGAAGGAACAGTAGTGTAAAGATGTCTTAGTACTGCCTGTCCCACCTGAGAATCAGACCTAGAGGGAGTGCCTAGGCAATAGTGTTTTGTAAAGGTGTGGACAGAACTCCAGGTTGCCGCTTTGCAAATGGACTCAAGGGGAAAATTTGCAATGAATGCTATGGAAGCCCCAGTGCCTCGAGTAGAATGCGCTTTAGGCTTGAAGGGCAGTTCTCTCTTAGCAAGAGTGTAGCAGAGTGTGATGCATTTCACAATCAACCTAGAGATAGTGGATTTGGTGACCGCATCTCCTCTTCCTGCTGCCACTGAAACGAAAAACTGATTAGTTTTTCTTAGTTGTCGCGTTCTTTCCATGTAAAACATGACTGCTCTGCGTACATCTAGTGTGTGCAGTCTTCTTTCTCCAAGACTTTGAAGGGTTCTGAAAGAACATTGGTCGTTCTATGGATTGGTTCACATGGAGCTTGGAAATGAATTTAGGCGCAAACCTAGGGTGGGGGTGTAGAACCACCTTATCTTTGTGAACTGTTACAAAGGTGTCTAGGACTGAGAGCGCTTTAGTTCACTTACTCTCCTAATGGAGGTAATAGCTATTAAAAAAGCAGTCTTATAGGCGAGATCTTGAAGACTCGCTCTATGCATGGGCTCGAAAGGGGCCCCCCCATAAGTCTAGTCAACACCGCGTTTAGGTCCCATCCGGGAGCCGGGTCAGAAATGGGAGGCGGAATTCTTTTCACTCCATCCATGAAAGCCTTAATAACTGGTATTTTCGACCACGACCACAGCGATGTAGTGTAGGCTGAAAGCGCAGCTAAGTGAACCTTTAGAGAGTTAAAGACCAGGCCCGAGTCAAGTAAATGAGTTGGGTATAAAACAATGTGTGAGAGAGCAGTTAAACAGGTTAATGCACCAGATGACAAACCGTTTCCACTTACTGAAATAGCAATATCGAGTGTTAGGTTTTCTTGACTCCCCGAGTATGTCCATACATCTCTGAGGGAGCTGCAGGTGCCCAAACTATGACTTCAGGAGCCAGGACGCTAAGTTCAATGTCTGCGAGCATGGGTGAAGCGTCTCCCCTTTGTCTTGCGACATGTTGCATGGTCAAGGCAGTTTCACTGGAGGAGATAGAGACATCTCCATCAGATGAGCGAACCGGGGTTGGCGGGCCCACATGGGGGCCACCAGTATCATCGAGACTGGTTCCTGGTGAATTTTGTGCACTATCTTGTTGAGTAGGGGAGTTAAGGGGGATGAGGGGGATGTGAGGATGGGAAGCGTAAACAAATAACGTAAACAAATTTCCCTGACCATGTTATCTAGAGTCCCTTCTTCGTGTAATCGCCATTCATACTCTATGGGCAGTGGGAAATCTCAGCTGAGTACGTCTGCCAGAAGATTGATTTCCCCTGGAACATGATTGTGACAACAGGAACATGTGTTTGAGAGCCCACTTCCAAATGTTCTGGGACAGTTTGGACAGTCATGGAGAGCGAGTGCCCCCATGTTTGTTCAGATAGTACATGGCCGTGGTACTGTCTGAGGATCAGGACCGTCTTTCCTTGTAGTTGTGTCTGGAAAGCTTTTAGTGCCTTGAACATTGCTAACAGTTGCACCGTTTGTTGAAGCAGGTGAGCTCGCCACCCGGTGAGAGATGTCTCTCACTCCGGGGGTGGTGAAGGATTTCCCCTTCAAGAGGTTATCCCTCGAGCACCACCGTAGCGAGAGAACGAGGGCTGGCGAGACCACCACTAGATAGTCCCATTGTCCTCTGGCCTGACACCACTGGCTGTTGAGTCACTCCTGCATTGGACGCATGCAAAAGCGAGGAACCAAGTAAATAAATGACGCCATAATTCCTAACAGTTGCATAGCCTTGCATACGGTCACCTATCGACTGGCTTTATATTGAGGGACTAGAAACAGCATATTTTGGACCCTCTCGGAGGCCGTCCTTTGTTCAAATTAGAGCCCCTAGGAACTGCTTGACCTGACTGGGGTCTAGGCTGATTTTTTCTCGTTGATAGAGAATCCCAGACTGAATAAAAGATCCATTGTTTTTTGGGTATTTGACAGATTTCATAAGAGTCCCCGGTAATGAGCCAGTTGTCGAGGTAAGGATAGACCGGGTTGGAATGCCTGTGCAGGTGTGCTGCTTGCACCGCTAGTACCTTTGTAAATAACGTTTGTGCGGATGCTATGCCGAAGGGTAGTACGTTTAACTGATTGTTTTTTAATCTGAGGTATTTTCTGTGCGCCGGCAACATTAAAATATGTTGCCATGTAATAACCCTGTGAGAGCAGGGGAATTACTTCCTGTAGAGTGACCATGCAGAACTTTTGTGGCTTTACAAATTTGTTCGCTGGGCGCTTATCTAATACAGGGCATATGGTTAGACCCTTTTTAGGTACAAGGAAGTACACTGAAGAAAAACCCTTTTTTACCAGTGAGAGGTACGACCTCTATGGCTCCTTTGTAGTTCTCCCTGACCGAGGAGGCACGACAAGGGACCCGAATCTTCGGGTAATTTTTTTTGACCCCGAGGCCGGGGAGCCTCTGGTGGTATAGTTCTGGCCCCTTCCTTTCCCACGACGCTGACCCCTCTGGGGGTACAGGGTGGTGTATCCACTGGTTCTCTGTGAAAAGGACCAATTGATTCCCGAGGTCTACTGTTGTTGAAGGAAGCGTTGGCCACGAAAAAGCGCCCGGAACCCAGATCCTCGTCTCGTCGAGGGTCTTTGTGTAATTTGGTCTAGCGTCTTCAGGGCATCATGCTCCTTTTTTGCAGTCTCGAGGGCCTCGTTGACCGCTCTTCCAAACAGGTTGGATTCTTCCAAGGGTTTATTTATAAAAGGGACGCTTGCGTCGCAGGATTGAACCCAGAGTTCCTTAGCCACACATGTCTCTTTAGGAGTGTGCCCTGAACCAGAGATCGATCCGCTGTTTCAGCGGAATCCAAAGTGTTCTTAAGTATGCTTTGGTTCACTTGTCTGCCCTCAGTCACTGTGGCTAGGAGAAGAGTCCGTAGTGGTTTGGGAACCTCCAGTAGGCCTTCTTGTAACAAGGCCCACTGAGCGTCCGCGAAGCCAATAAGGTGGTATTGTTGGCGATGTGTGTTGAAAAAGCTTATGCGGCTGTGACCCTCTTCACCAGGGGCGTAAAGCCTTTTGCCTTCTTTATCAGGGGGTGCCTCGCTGGTTGACAGAGGAACCCCTGCCCTCTTTCTTGTAGTGGTCACCACCAGAGAGTCTGGGGTGGAGTGACCGGATATAAAGGGGTGCGAGGGGGAAGGGCAAAAAAGCTTTTCAATCCTTGGATTAACACCTCTTGTGAGAGCAGGTGTTGATAACGAGGGATCCAGACATTTTTTTATCGAATTGCGGAGAGGAATAGCCTGGCTAGCCGGTGGCTTCTCCTTGGGAAGTATCCTCCACAAAGTCAGCTTCAGAGGCGGCTTCATCGGTGGCGATCTTTAAGTGTTCTGCTGCTTTGCGCAACATGGCGTTAAACGGTCATTTGATCGTCCACTGGTGAGGGCCATCTAGTGGGAGTGGTCGGGGGGGGGATCCAAACACAGGGAATCCAGATCTGGTGAAGGATCTGGAGACTGCCAAGGCTGAGGGTCACCCATATCCGGGTTTTCCTCCCCACCCCTCTATGGGATCATGCATGTCCTCAGGATTGATGAACTGATCTTCATCCTGAGTGTCTGCAGGAATCTCTTACCTCAGTGAGGTCATAGGTGTACATATCCTCTTCCTGAGAGGGGTCAAAGAGTCTTGGGAATTTTGCTACAGTGCCCAAAGCGATCTCATCGTGTGGTCTTCTTGGAGTGGGTTGTTATGAACGGGTAACAAACCTATGTAGCATTTCCATACAATTTTCAAACTTCTCCCTAGTCCAAACAGAAGAACCAGAATGGTCTAGAGGTGGAAAGGGATCCTGAAAACGCTCCTCTGCCGTTAAACATCGAGATACTTGTCTCAACGCCGAAGAAATACCTTCCTCGCTCTCCGAAAACTCCTCCCGGGGGCCCGACAGAGGTGGCGTGTCCCTGTGCTTCTTTCGGCTTGAGGGTTCCGATACTCCCTTCTCCGGTGGAGACGGGGCCTCGTCTTCGGCAAGCGCCTTCTTCAGCCAGAGCCGGAACCTTGTCGTCGGACGCCTTCTTGCGATGCGTCTCGACGGAACTTGGATTAATAGAAATAGTGCCCTTTGTATTTGAAGGCCCGCCACTAGGCGCTGATAGTTGGCGGGTACCGCCGGAACTTCTGGTGTACCCGCTGGCGCTGAGGTCTTCAACTTCGAAGATTGACTTGGGGTTGTGTGCTTAGTGCTATGTAAATGTTAGTCTTTGTCGACAAGGGTGTACATTCCCCATAGCCGTGCCTGGCGGGGCCGTGACAGACTATGCAGAGCGGGAGCGCTCCATCGAAAGGTAAACGACCTCCGGTTCAGAGGTATGATAGTCACTATTGCCATCGTCACATTCGGTGGCTGCGGCAGCGGACTCTGCCTTCGACATCATGTAGGCCGCCCACCGCTTGGCTCGGCGCTCCTTCAATGTTTTAGGACGGAGGATATTGCAAGCCGTGCAACCTACTTCGTTGTGATCGAGGGGCAAGCAACAGTTACACCGTTTATGCTCATCCCTCCAAGGAAACTTGCCTTTCCAAATGGGGCAAAACTTAAATGGAGTCCTCTCCATAGCCGAGGATAGGCAGAGTGATGCCCATGCACCCAATTGCCTAGTCCTACTACACACCCACTGGAAGGCAATACAGGCATGCAGGCTAACATTTCCAACGGTGCTTGCCTGCCTACACGTACGTATACCTACATAAAGGAGCAAAGCAAAACAGCATTCGCACACCTACTTTCAAGCAGTGGCCACACTGTTACGGCCAGAGGCTATTGCCATGCACACAAGGCAGTAGGGACTTTGGAGACACAGCACAACACAGTACACCGATTACTAATATCCTCATATTATCTCCAAGGCACTCCCCATCCTCCTATACAGTCTGCCTACAGTTACCAACATATACTTCCCTGTGCAACTACCCACCAATCCAGTGTATGTCAATAGCTGCGGGATTGGTGCATATCGCGACAGTGTGCTGCCAAACAATCCTTTTTCTCTGGGTCGTTATGCACTCCCTTGCAGCATCGGTGTAAGCAAAGTCACCCGCCTACCTATTCGCTAAGTGCCTCATTGCTCTCCCATACATTCAGCCCTTACATTGGGGGGGGGGGTGTTGTACCCAAGCCGTACACTCTTTCTACATGGCATGGCCATGCAGGGAAAAGCCTATGCCTTACCCAGACCCACAGCACGCCAAGTAAAAGAAACAGATTAATATTTCCTCACAAATCCACCGCAACAAAACAACTCAAATGCAAAACCTCAACATAACCACCAGCAGCCGTAGCCTACTGCACAAAACATTGGCAATACCTTCGCTTCCCCCTAGCCAATCCCGCAAAGCAATCTTTCAAAACGCCTTTCGGCGCTCCACTATCCTCCGATACACCATGGCAGCGTCTCCCAAACACTTTTGACACACAGCACGCTTCGCTCCAGCCAACCACCGGCCGCGTCCACTGTTCGCCGACAGCATGGCGTACCGTGACCCAAGCAGACATCGGTCCACGGAGCGAACTGGGAAATGGGTCAGCGGAACAGACCCAGAGATCAATTTTTTGGGACGTACATTTCAGTGTTTTGCAAAAAATGTACCGGTTCGATTTCCCCCAAACACATAAAAGCATGCTTTCTGGCCCTATCCCCCGCTCCTGGGGTACATTTGGTGAAAATCCATCCAGCCGTTCAGGCTGTAGCCGTGCGCAAAGTTTTTCCCCATTGTCCAATTTTGAGACCTCATTAACCCCCCCCCCCACACCCCCACCCCGCCTGCATGAAGCCTCGGCCTACTTGGCGAAAAAATTCAGAGTGGGCCATACTTTTTTTGCAAAGTTCGGTGAAGATTCGTCCAGGGGGAGCAAAGTTATAAGCTGCCGAAAAAGTGCTCTTCCTATGAGTTTAGCAACTTAACCATAACTACACGGCCGCTTTTGCGGGTGTGTAATATATATAACGCAGTAAAAAAAAACTAAATAAAATAATTAAAAATTGATGTTACTTGCACTAATAAAAGCCTAGGAAATACAGTAAAAAAAAAACTTTTTTAAAACGGACGTCAGGGTTACAAGTAACACTGAAAAACCCTTGCAATTCGCCAGTGATGGTAAGCTAAGCAACCATAACTCACGCCACCATTGTGCACTGCTAAGACATCAAAGATGACATGACATATCTGGGACACTTGTTTTATCTAGGCAGGGCTGTTTGGTTCACTGACGGTATGAAAATTGAAAATAACCTTCTTGTATGTTCCCAAAGTAATTTCCGTAGGGTTTTGTGTCAGCTCATGGTGCACATATATGGGGCAATAAGCAGGCCTCAAGCACCTACTTCATTTGAATACATGATGATGAACTTTAATGTTATTGCCATTTCTGGTGATGTTTCTTTCCTCCTTACTTTAGTTTCCCTGTATGTGCTTCTGATTTGTATGCATTGTGGGTCTTCATATTTATTGTTTGTACTAACAGGTATTATACCATGGTTAACATTAATCAAAACTCTGATGAGGTAGCATTCATTATTTTACTATCCAGAAATACCAGATTAAAAATATTGTACTTTTATGGTGCATGCTGCAGCCATTGCCTACGTGAATGTTTGATTGGGTTCTTGCATTAACACTGCAATAAGGTTTTGTTTAGACAAGTACATTCCTTAATACATTTAGTTCATGATTGGTCTCCCGATCACCCCCATCATCTTGTTAACAATATAAACACTACCCCTTGTAGGAACTTTTAATTAAAATGAATTTCATAAGTGATGTCCTGGGTGTTAGTCTTAGCAGTGCATGGGGGAGACACGAGTTATGGTTGCTTAGTTTACCATAACTGGACGATTTTCAAGGGGTTTTCGGTTTTACTTAACGATAATGTCTTTAACAACGTTTTTTCACTGAATTTCATTGGTTACCACAGAACCCTTAATTTGCTCCAAGTTCCTTATGTTATACTCAACCCTAAGGTAGCAGCTGTACAGTACGAATGTCCGCAGACATCAGGTAGCATTCACAAAGCATAGAAGCACAGAGTAGAACAGAAAACGTTCTACCCATCAACCAACAAACAGATACGCAAAATAACAAACAGTTATATCTACTGCACGCAAATATATCTTTCTGTACAAATGAGGACTTCTAAATGTAGACTTTTATTTATAACAATACAATGAAACGCACCAAGCACAAACCATAACTGTACACCTTATTATCACCTCAGTACAACTCATACAGACTCGCAAACACCAGGTACTTTTGGAACACAAATACTAAAGCGTAGGTACACTGCATTTCTCTATTACCATTCATTATATAGACATTTCTTATGGCAAACGCACTTGAGTGGTTGAAAGAAAACTTCCCAAAAGAAGAAATGAGTGATAACATCTCTAATGGTATACAATACATCTTTTAATGTAGTAGTGCAATGTAGTTTCTATAGACCACACTGAAATAATTATTTTGTTATAGTACATAGCTTCCATGAAGAAACAACACCTCAACCCTGCATACTCCGTCACTCTTTTTCACACCCCTCTGGTCATTTTCTGAACACCCAATCTAATATGACAGACAACTATCATCCCTAAAATCCCCCTTGTTCATTCCATGATCCAAGTTATTCCCGTTTGCTTGCCAAACCCTCCTACTCATTTCAAGACCCCCTCCAAAATCTACCCTGCCGAGATCACCATTTCAACAACCTATCCCGTAGAACAACCCGACACTCCAACTCCCCCCCCTCCCCTTTCCAACCTGAACACCTTTGTATCGCATGGAAGACAGTCTAACGCCAGAGCCGCTCACTGGCCAAGTCCCAATACAAGAGTCAGGCAAAGGCAGGCAATTGGCTTCAATCACACACCTGCTATCACTTCCTTTTCCCCACAGGGATGAAGGGCACAGTAAAAGCAAGGCAGACCGCACAACGAGACAGCTATCCAAACCTGGCAGTTCAAGAGGAGGAGAAAGGCGGCAAATATCGAGAAGCTGACAAGGAGAGACACGATCTTGCCCTTTGACACAAATCTGTGAAACCTCTGCAGAGGGATTCGTAAGACCGAGGACAATAGCCAAAGCGTGCTGCATCAGATGTCGGCGGTACCCACAGCGTGTCGAAGCTGATAAGCGGGAGTGAGGGAGACTCTTGCTTCCATGGTACCGGCCTTGACTCCATTTACGAGGAAAGCCAAGCGGTTCATCACAGCCGGTGAGTTGAGGGGAGAACCGAAAGAGCCAGGCTGCAGTGAATGAATTTCGCAAAGTGGCAATTCAAAATAACTGTGAAAGTGTGGAGGGGAGACCAACTGCAGAGAAAACCGGTATCACATGGGTGCTTACTCGAGAGACTCTGGTCGATCCCCGTCTGAGTGAAACTACAGTTACAAGAAGGCCGTAGGAGAACTGCCAAGATAGGTCAAAGTGGTCATACAGGAGGACAAGCAAAATCCATGTGCAGTCGAAAGCCTTTGACCTAAGAATTAAAAAGAAAGTGAGGGGAGTGAATCCCACCACATGAGAAAGCAAGGGAAGTGAATCCGGTAGACATTGAATGTGAATAGGACGTTGGCAAGAGTGAACCCAGAAGAGGGCGCGAACGATAAGAGGACGGAGACTAAAGTCCTAAGAAGCAGTGTGTTGACAAAAGGTGAACCTGGCCGAGGGATGTCCACTGGAACCGTTTAAAAAGACATTGATATTTGAGAAGGGACCAAGCCCGAACGAAGGAGATCCAGTGGTGAAGCCATAACCCAAAAGTACATTGAAGCCATAGTGAACCAAGGGGAGGGAGGCTGAAAGTAAAGAGGGGTCAGCACCCCAAAGAGGAGGATCCAGGAGCGAAAAATTCTCACCCAAAGTGAAAACCAACTTGTCATTTTGTTGAAGGAACTTTTGTTGTTTGTTTGGCCCTTGGAACCAGAAGGCAAAACCACTGAAGGCCATGCTACTGATGGGAACTGTTCTTGAAGGGTCCGAGCCGAATCGAGGGAGATACAGTGGTGAAGCCATCACCCAAAATCCATTGAAAGGAGGAACTGTTAATTCTATATACCGCATGCTGACATTATTTGCAACACTGCTTTCTTTTCTTGAAACTATCCCACACCCTTTTTGCATTAGTTATAAGGTTTGGCAATAGGTTTCTTAGTATAGACACTTTATTTTGACACACTGCCACTAGGACTGCCTTATTTTTATTTGATGGTTGACACTTGCTCCGATCTTATATTTAGGTTTAGATTAGGTGTTTTTCCAACCTGCGTACAGTTTAATGAACACCCTTGAACTGTGATCAATTGTGTCTTTAATGTTGCCACCATGAGTTCCTTACATGACTTTAAGGAACTTTCAAATTATGTCATAAATCATGTGATTAAACATTTTCATTATTACTGTCATTCTTGTACCTGTCTTGTCCCCACCAATCATTCCCATCAATTTCCAAAATGTAAATGAAAGATGCTTTGATGAAACCTCACTCCCTTCCTCCCCTGATCATTTTGTACAGAAATTCCTAATTCTCCCAAGTATGTTTCTCATTCCGATACCCCATCCCTTTGCTAAATAAATGTATCTCTTATCTGTAAATATCTGTGTATACTTTAGTAATTTTTTTTGTTTTTTTTTTTTAACCCCAATTAAGTGTCCACGGCACAAAGACTGCCCGGGGTGTCCACACACAAAATGGAGGTGCTCCTGGATATTGTGCAGTATCTGGACATGTCAGTTTTCGCATGATGCACTTTTAATTAGTCTGCTGACAGCGCGCCTGTTCTACGGACATCTACGTGCATGCGCCCTATGTCTGCCACCTAATGGGTGTCCGTGGATGGACATCAGTGCCCCAGACATCATTACGTCATCACAACCATACGCTGTGTTCGTGCTCTGCAGACAAAAAGTGCATTTTCAACCAATCTGAAGTTGAAACCTTACCCTTCCAGAGCTGCCAGACCCATTCTTGGTTGATCTGGCATTTTTTAGAACTTTACAAGGTCCATTTGCGACTCAGTAGTCTGCGGTCAGTGCGATTGTCCGCGGACGGTTCCACTGTAGGGACCCACCAGTTAATTTCAGTCATGTTCAATCTGGCTATCCAGGAAAGAGCACCTGCCTTTCAGAGCTATTTGGGAGAGCTCTAATCTTGCTGAAAATGGCATCCCTCATGACCATCCCACTTCCGGAGGACTCTCTAACCCATGGTGGGGGGGAAGTAGTCGAGTGTTTGAGGCCGTGGTCAAGGAGCACGAGAAACACTGCCATTTACCTTAAATGTATGGAACAGCGAACATCTTCCTCTGTCTATCTGCCCCTTCGTCTCGGTGCCCCTTCTCTCCCTTCTTTTCCCCACCTTACCTTGCTTCTCCTGGGGTAAAAAGAATGCCAAAAAAATATGAAACCAAAGAAACTGTTGCTTAAGGAGCCACCTTCCACAGTTTCAAAATAGAACTGAAAAAAAATAAAAAATAAAAATAAAATCACAGGCCACTGTGCAGCCTGTCTAGTCCACGGTCACCAAACAAATTCCTAGCGTGGGGAAATGGAAATTTTAATTGTTTTTCGCACAAAAATGTTGGCTCTTCAAAACAACTTTTTCTGTCACATTGCGCCTTGCTTTTTCTATTTGCGGACAAAGTAAATTCAAACGAATCCACATCTGTCTGAGCAATCCGAGAATTCTTTTTGAAATATTTCCATCAACTTTCCAAATGTATCCCATTGCAAACAGCAATGAAATTCCAGTAACGTACCCCAAACTGTTCCCTCCACAATGAACAAAAATGATGTCTGGATGTTTGAAGTGAACCATATTCTTAGAAAATGGGAGGATGTCCCCCCTTTCAACCTTCGCACTCCATAGCATAACACTTCAAATTCATAGAATCTAGGATTTTCAGCCAATACACAGTGTTCAGAATAGACCTTCAGCCAATGGATCCAAGAGTCCCCCAAAATCCATACACTCTGCCTCCTCAAAGACATAGCCATAGCAATCTTTAGTGCTCTCACCAAACAAAACTCCTGCAATCCTCTCTTACTGTACACCAAACCCAGGAATACCGATTGCTGATTCCCCGATGTCCACTGACATCCATGACTGTCCGTGGTCCCTGTAGACCACTTTCCATGCCAGGCATCTTCAAAAGACCCAGTTGTGACACATGAAGCCCGCGGACTACCGCAGTGTTGGTGGACAGAATGTCCAATTGAAGGGGATGGGGAGGTTTACACAAGTTAAACCATTTATTCTACAATGGTTGCTCTTAAGAGCCTTTTTTCAGTTTCTCATTTTTATATCCTACACCTACTAAAAAGTGCTTTACTATACACTCCACATTCTCACCTTCAGGTTGTCCAAAGCACTTTTACAAAGCATTTTTAAGATTGAAAAAAAAAGGTAATTTCCAACATCATTTAAATGCCCTCTATCGCTCCGAAAACGATTTACACCATCCAACATAGTATTTTCATTCGGAAAAAGGCCACCCACTTACTCATATTAAAAAGCACATACACCTTTATTCACAAGCTTCCTTGCTTTTTCTATGTCCCGATCTCCATATTTGCCTTGGAAAAATTGTAGAAAAATAATCTACACAGTTGGAAACAATTCTATTAGGCGTTTGAAAAAAATCCTTAATGGCAAACTGCAAAAATGCAGCCATCATATGGCCCAAACTGGTTCCTCCAAAATGCACAGTAATAATATCTGGCCATTGAAATGTAGCCGTACTGACAAAATGATATATATATATATATATATATGACTGCTACCTACCCTATAATAAGCTTCTCATTAAGCATATTTTCTTTTTAACCACTCTAGCAAATGCCATGCATTGCAGCATTCAGCACCTACTTAAAGACACAGCAAATAGTGACAATGCTGAGCTTTAAGGTTTTTTTAGAGCAATTTAATGGAAGTAAATAAATTCATATGCGCATTTATAGCAGCACTGTCTAACTTTTCGCAAAACAAAGCAAAAGCAGTTGCAAAATATTCATAGAAAATATTAGTAGAACATTAAGTTCCATTAGCTGTGTGCAACTGTAATATGTTCACAGTACATGCATACTTCCTAACATCAATTAGAAACCGCAGATTTCCACACCTTTGTGGATATCTCCCGTTCCCTGCACACCCAATTTGTATTGTAAAAACAAAAATGTGTTCAATCTACAGTACATATTTTTCAATAATACCTCTTGGTACACAATGTTCAGTAAAAAGGAAAGTTTTACTTTGTTTTGCTCATTATTCATAAGTAATCAAGTCTGAATCATAATAAATTCATTGGCATTAACTTCTTTTTCAAAAAATGTAGAACGTAAAATTAGAAATTCAATTCTAATCACTTTCCACTATCTATAGTAATTGAAATCACCAACAAAATGATTCCACAATATTCAAAAAGTTTCACACATGTATGAATCAATAGCCTTGGTAATGTTACAATCCCTTGTGTATTGCTCTATGTCGGGAAATATTTCTCCCTTCTTCAGGAGCCGTCTATTCAATTCTTTTTTCATATCTAGAACAGATGATGAATGACAATCATATAGTCTATTTAATACCATATTTCAATTCTCATTGACATGATTAAAAGAATATGTCATGAATACTCCCTTAATAATCACCCGGATGATTCTGACTTCAACCACTCTTCCTCCTATCAGAATTCCTATTATGGATCAAGGTTCCTCCTATAGACCAAAGAAGTGTTAAAAAACAATCTCTACCCTTCATTACTGCTTATCAATATTTAACTAATTCACACATCGATTAAAAACCAAAGATGCTGCTCTCCAGCGTATGTCTAGTAATTGACCTGTATTGGATAAAGAGGTCCTTTCACTTAGAAGCGTGGGGAGTATTACTCAGTCCACTTGATTTTATTAAACCGCTCAAGGCCTTTTATCCGGCGGTTTATCAACATCTCCTATAAACGTTTCTATAGGTGAGAGTAGGTTTATGATAACTTCGAACCTTTCTCGGTCTCTAGATTACTGTTTAAAATAGTTATGATTAATGTGGCACAAAGCTTGCCAATGCATTGATAGTTAATACTGCAAGAAGCTTACCACCACGTTATTGTCACCGTTGGGGACCAGTCATTGTTCTTCTGCTTATGCAAGCCTTTTGTGCCCTAGCGCATGTTTTCTTAAGCTTGCGGACCCAATCTCACGTTCAGCTCCTGCAAATATAAGCAGGAAACTATTTGTAAAAAAGCTAAGCTTCCTTTAGATGAGTAAAATGATGGTCCTTAAAAAAAGAGGAGCGGGTCCTATTTTGATTTCTCTGTATGCAGAGTCTTCCGTGGAACCGCAATGATTGCAAAATGGCCGCGTTTTGTTGTTGAGCGTCATCACGCCGCTGCGTGCCAGCGTCACGCTTTACACTACCGCAGCGGTGGTCCCAACATCACCCATTCCAATCTGTAGGTTTTTCCTTTGGATTCTGTGACTTGTAATTCCACTTCTTCCATTATAAAACACAAACTGCGAGTCCCAGAATGCAAACAGAAAAACAGGACTGGAAGATTCGAAAATGGGACATTTATATCGAATGATAAATATAAAATGCTGCACATTTCAAAATGTCTTTTTAGAAACATTTAGATGAAAATAAAAACTTTGCATTTAGAGCAGCAATGTGAATAACCTTTTTCTAAAAGAAACAAAAAAAAAAAGATGTAACACATTTCAGCAAAACATTTCTACAACATTAAGTGCCAATTAGTGTGTGTGCCTGTTTAATATATTGACAGTACATGTATACTTGCTAACATAACCCATATCAATCTGTACCTACTTATCCAGTCCTGATTTTTTCTCTAAACTCTGGGTCTTGTACTACAGGTTTTATAATGGGAAAAGTGGAACTACAAGTCCCAGAACGCAAACAAAACATCTATGACTACATAAACACATACAGATTAGAATACATCATGTTGGAAATTATGCATATACTCCAACACATTAAACTTCCAGACACCATGTACCATTTAGGTGTTCTACAAATATTCCCTATCACCTTTTCTCCTCTTACCAAAAAGTTACACACAGAGTCTATAAATGCACATATGCCTTTAACTTTCATGAAAATGCCCCTAAAACCAAACATTTTTTAACATCCACTATTTCATAACATTTTTCCCCCAACAGCCTCTCACCTTCATATAATTAACCTTGCTTACAATTACAGGAAAGAAGTACATTGCTGAAGAAACATACAGAAAAAAAGAATACCCTCCACATCCTACAAGTAAGTACATTAAATGTACCATGTATATGTCTGTAATTGCAATGATTGTCTATACACATATATATATATACCCAGAGTACTCTTTGAATCAAATTCTTTTTAATCTCCAACTCATTATACTGCACCATTAACACTGTCTATTCCCATTTAAAAGACCACCACTACAACACCCACTGTTTTCCTCAAACACCACAATGTCCCTACTTATTCACTCACACCAACACTCGCTTCCTCACTAATCCAAGCCCATCACACCACTACAGACTCTTACTCTTCCACCTTTGCCAACCACACCTATTATTCCACTTATCAGACCGCTTTCTATTCAGTTCTACAATCATACCCATGCACCATGCACATTCCACAACTTTCAAACCCAAACCTTTCCCCCCCCCAACAGACATAACAAAATGCCTACTAAAAATCAACACAGTAGAAAAGAAAAGAAATGGAGAAAATAACAATAAAAGCATGTCATATACTCATCCATCTCAAACAATTTATACAAAACATGAACTTGGGAGCCAGTAACCTCACCCAACAAAACAAAACCAGCCACAACAAAAATAAAGGCAAGGCCCCTCGTGCAAAAACTAAAAGTAAAGACAAAATGTACAAAGAAAAGCAGACCTACTAATGAACATAACACTATATCTACCATTGTTAACATAGCCACAGTAAAGCAATGCAAATAATTAATGTTACAAAAAAAAAATGTACCACCGTAGAGTTCTTCACAATCTTATAACAAAAGCTGAAAAGTCACGATCTACACTTAACCACTGCAGGCGACTAATCCTCGAAGCTCTAATTGACAGCGCATTTCTACTAAAGAGAAAATGGTTATGAAACCACTAATTAATAAATTACAAAAGGGTACTTCTAAAAATGTGGGTGGGCAGTCATAATTTCGAAAAAAAATGTCGAAAAAAAAATGTCGACTTTCGTTTTTTTAAATTATATATTTATTTTAGGGGTTCGGGAGTTAAAAAAAGGGGACAATTAAAAAAAATTTTAAAAAGGGGGTTGGGGGAACCCCCCCATTTCGAAAAAAAAATGCATTGAAAAAAAAAGTCGACTTTTTTTTTTCGACTTTTTTTTTTTTTCGAAATTTTGACTTTCGACATTTTTGTTGTCGAAATTATCACTATGAACCAAAAATGTGCAATGTCTCTATGGGTACCTTTACAAACTTCTGTGAAGGTGAATGGATTCACACAAGCACAGAACCCCATTTCAATGAAGAGGCTTATAAACAAAATTGCCATAGACAGTGATGGCTGAGCGTATGAAAAGGTAGGAGACACCATTATGGCACAAGAGCCCTTTATAGCATAAACGTTCAAAACAAACTTTCAACCAAATGTTCCTTTTGCCCATACAAACCGTTCAGCGTACAAATGGACATGCAGCTCAATGTGTAACAGACGCCAAGAATCCTTTAATTCTTTACGGCATTTCCCCCAATCACTATGTAAAACTAACTAACTAAAGTAAAATGAATGTTAACAAAAACATAGACTCTTGGCCAGTTGGCCGCCACATTTGACTTGGAGGGCATTCTTTAGCCTGCATTTTAGGAACTGCTTGCAAAAGCACCTTCCACCACATGAAAAAGTTAGCAACACACCATTTTGCGCTATACGCGATCTTGTGCATAGATTATAGTATGCGAAAAGTTCTGCTCTAGAACTGCAACATTTAAATAACATTCTCCTCCATGGAACATCCAAGAGCACATCCAAAGTAAATACTTTGGAACTGAAGAAAACATTACCGAAAACCCCACAAACCGAAAACCCTACAAACACATACACAAAAATAGCTAAGTTTCAAAACACATCTGCTGAAATACCAGACCAAGTATGTATCTAGTTGCAGTAAGTTTTATGAAAAGAACACACACATTGTAGATATGGCCTACAAAATAGAGGACAATGAGATTTATATGTAACAGCAAAAAATAAGTAAAAAATAAGTGATCCCTCAATACTTTACACGTACTGCAACACAAAGATTGACAATAACCAAAGGCGTCACGTGCAATCACGAATAACTTTATTCCGACTTCCAAAAAGGTTCTCCAATAACTTAACTTGTACAAGAGCATTATAATCCAAACTATAATACACCTTCAACAGAAAACAGTCAAATTACCTCCATCTGAGGTACTAAAAAGCATCCGTGGCAAAGTAGTATACTTGCCATTAGATCTTCAAGAAAATGTACAAGCTCTAGGGGTACAATGACCAATAGATCAATCAAAGACAAACAATTATGTGGCAACAAGTCAAAGTTAGACGAGCCCTACAATATTTGTTTTCTTTACTACCAAGGTATAAGGTATAAGCATAGAGGAACACTTAAGAGACACCACCCAAATAATTCAAGATTCATGGACTGGCCAATTCGAAAGTGTAGACCCTGTTACTGCAGCCAACATTTTAGACCACTATACAATTCACCCACTACACTCCAGAGACGCCATTGAAGATGCAATAGAAACATAGCAAATGCGTTAAGCAAAAGGACCCCCAATGAGCATATGGGAAAAAGTGGAGAAGCACGTTCTTTTCCTCTACTAGGCAGATATGAAAGGTCCACACAAATTAGTGCATCAGAATATTGCTCCTTACAAATGTATTCAGATGACCCCAGGTTGAGACAAAATGTAGAATACATTTTCCACCTTCTGTTTGAAAGTGATTGAAACACTTGTATATAAGCACATAATAAATAATCAAAGTGCAAAAATGCACGGGAGGGGGAAGACATATGGAAGACCAGACGAATGGTCTTACTAGGCATGGTACATTCAGATAATGCAGGTGAAAGTGAACTAGAAATTCTAGGTTATGGCATCGCACACACATTAAAGGCTCTAATTTGTTTAACATATACGCTACACAACCGCTACAAAAAAATAAAAGACATGGATGATGTTTTGTAGTTAAGTATCACAAATCCCTTGGTAAACATGCATGGTACAAAATGATACTGGTTCCAACGTTGCGCTGATGTACGTTGTATTCTAAAGGAAACTAGGCCTCCCTCCCACAGGGTTTGTTACTTTAAGTTGTGCAGAGTATGCATGGGATGACGTACATGATTTCTTACACACTGCAAACCAAAATAAAGATGGAATAGATATAAAAACACCAGGAGAACTCTTGACTCGGTCAATGTATCAAAGTACTTCCACCATCGCTTCAATACCATGTGGCACTACATCCACTCAGAGAAGTGGAACACTTCTTTAGGAGAAAGGAATATCAATCCAGAGGAGCATCACATATCCACATGCTTTTGTGGTCAAAAGATGATCCCAGATTTGGCCGTGACCATGATGTCACTATTTTACAGTTTATTGAAAAATACATTACCTGCGACATCCCTTCAGAAACCACAGATAGTGGCCTACATACACAAATCTAATACTTACAAAACATAAATGTGGCAAAACTGCTGACCTAGATACAAAAACAAAAAAGTAAATACTATATCAAATGCTGCTATGGCTTCCCTAGACCCGTTTTCAAAAAAAGGACAAGTAAAAAGCTTGATGTCTTCCGTTAGACAAAGTGTAAAAGGCAAATCCCCTAAAAACACAGAACATAAGGGATAACACATCCAAGTACATCAATGATTACAATGCAATATTGTCCTCTTGTGGAATGCAGACATACAATACATAGCAGACAATTCCACTGCAGATGCAAGTTATGTCACAAAGCTGAGAAAACCGAGCTAAAAGACCTCGGGGGTGGAGGGGGTGTGAGGGGTAGTGACATCTGACAAAACACGGTCACAAAAATTGTACAGCTTCGGTATAAAAATACTCTCCCATCGAGACTGTGGGTGCTACGAACCTGCAGACAGCCTTATATGGCAAATCTGAACACACTGTCTGGCTAAATGTTGTTCCAGCTTCATCCTGCAAAAAGGAGTACTAAAAAGAGATCGGAACAATAGCCACAAATGATCTTCACAGCCAGGACATTCTAAAAAACAATTTAATTGACACATATTACCCAAACAGAAGTACTGATTTAGAAAACATGTACCTGTACGTCATAGCCCAAGGCTACTCCTACAAAAGCAATGTCACACCAGATGAGCCAACTGGCAAATATTCAGTCTTAACATGGGCAGAAAGCCTAATAAAACTTCGCAAAAACACAGCCTAATTAATCATATAAAGTTATCTTTTAAATCTCTGCAACAGATTACATGGCCCTACTGCAACGTTTTAAACCTTGGAGAAAAGAAGAATCATAAGGTGAATGACTCATTTGAAACTACATTCAACGCAAATGAAAGCAGTATAACCATTGTCAATTTCAAACAATATAAAGAAATATTGGATAATGAATGCCAACAAGAGGAAGAAATTGAACGTCTTAGATAAGGAACTCCTGAGGGCAGTCAACCTTACCTCGTTAGGAAGCCAAGAACCACTCATTTTAAATGGAGCAGAATGAGCCATGACTAAGGTCGAAAATAGCTTGCATCAATCTAAACAATATGAAGAAGACTTGTCAATGCCGAAATCACAGCTAAATCATTAACAACTCACAATTTATCTAAGTCACTGAAGAAATTAAACATGGTTTTAAACACGAAAATAAAATGTGTAGCTTTGCAAATTATGAACCTCTGCTCCTGTATGTAAGTGGTGAAGCTGGTTCTGGTAAACCGTTCTTAATTAAAAATAATTGGCACATTTCTACAAAACTTAAAAAACCAACCTATGTTGTTTTACAGGCCCCACAGGTTTAGCTGCCTACGACATAGGAGGTTTAACTTTACACCGAATACTGCTACTTACAGTGGAACACCAAAACAAATTAGAAGACTATAACATATCAGCAGAAGCTGCTACTGAAGTATGCAGAATTCTGAAACAAATGAAAATGCTCCTAATAGACAAAGTAAGCATGGTTTCCAACCTCATGTTGGCTTTAATTCACCTCAGAATGCAAGAGAACCTTAAAACCGACTACGAAGAGCTATTTGGTGGAAAACATGTTATTAAAAGGTCAACCTATTTTCAAAACATTAGGACAGAAGCAATGCCGCGACACACTCGGCAGCATTGGAAATTTATATCTCTGCCACATTTTCAGTACAGAGAACAAAATCAAAACATGCGTCAGTCTGCAGACCTCACCTATGCTAACAAGATGCAAAATCCATCTTAAATAGTAAACTAATCCATAAGCTATATGGGCAAAACACATCTGCTCCTGATGTCAGGGAACATTTAACTCAACAAAATATAAAATGCATATCCTCAATGCCAAACCCTTGCAAGCTGTAGTCAATACAATGATAAAAAAAGAAATGCAAACCATACTGCATATCAGCTCCACAAATGCACGGCATGATTATGTGTCAACAAGCAACAGCACGACTAAATAGCTTAGAAAAATGCATCTCCAACACAGCTGGACTGGAAAAAATGTTAACTTTGTGTCTAAACTGCAGAGCAATTCTATAACGTAACTTTGACGTAGAACACGGTTTAGTCAATGGAGCAATTGGTACAGTTGTTGGCTTCCAAACTTATCCACATGACAACATTCAGTTTGTCAATATCCACTTTGACAAACTAGCAGAAGTAAACCAAATTGACTGCACAATAGCACGTGTCAGGGCTGGTCATACTGCAGGTGGTGTCAGCTATGGAAATACTGTAATGCATGTGTGTAAACCTACAAAGAGGTATTCTAGGAGAATTCTCCATCTGTTTTGCAGGAAAAGCACCCAGGGACCAAGAAAAGTCAAGCAACTACATTTCCCAGCAGGCTCATGTGCACATGAGCCAGCAGGCAATGGGACTGCCACACCCTGTAGTGTGTGCATGCCCACGGGGGCCCGCCCACAAGGACCCGCCCACAAGGCCCTGCACGCAAAACTGGCTCAGAGAGGGATACAATGTGTTCTGAAGCGCTCCTGCAGGTAAGCCAATGTGGGGCATTTACCCGCCTGACAGATCACAGGCCCTGCTCACTGAAACAGATAAGTGCAAGTGAAGCACATTAAAGCCACGCGTCATTGCAGACTAACATCCAACTACATGTGCATGTTTTAACATACGCGGCTGAGGCCGCTGCATTTTAGCAGTGTTCCGAACTGGGGGGAGAACTAAAAACTGCATGAAACTTGCATGCTCATTATGTGGGCAGGTAATGTGTAGAGCATAGCGTTGTGAATGCTGCGAACAGTAAGCTCATGGTGATAGCAACCCTGAGTGGCAAGGTCGCTGAACATACAACTGAGTGACCGCATGACAGGTAAAACGAATTTAAGTTTAGTAAAGGCCTAACGGACCGCTTCCACTGCACATACTCATTTCCTCTGTATTTTCCAGTGACGCTCTCTCAGAACATTTCCAGGCCAGCAAGCGCTCACCCCAGAAGTCGTGGGAAAGAAACCCGCAGCTAAGTAGCTTTTCTTTGTTACCCCAGTGTGAAGTGCTGAACAAACACTGTAAAGTCTAATGGTATCTCAGCCTGTTAGGCATACCTGCATGGCGTAAATGCAGGGTGAATGTAAAGTCAGAGTCTTGACAGTATCACCCTTGGGTATCAACCCATCTACAGTGCATCTGGTTAGGCTTCAGTGCTGTCCCGAGCAACACTGGATATTGCCCATTTGTACTGTGTATAGTTAGGAGCTCCAGGCAAAGACCTCTGTGTAGCCCTGAACTATTGAGTGTGAGTGGGACAGGAGGCCAATGCAAGGGCATAGACCAACCACCATAGCCAGGAGAGCAGGCGCATGTTTACCCTGAACTCCCCTTTCACAACCTCTTCCCAACCCCCACCGGTGGCAGGTATTTTTTACAGTTCCCAGGTGCCAAGAACGGGGAGGTCGGCGTTTGAGCTGCCTCTGCGCAAATTAAGACTGGGCGAAGAACCTGACAGCACGTTTCCTTCTTTTCAAAGACAAGTACGCATGCAGAGAACTAGTCTCTCATGTTACAAATCACAAAGTCTAACCCTAGAATACCCATTGACAGCACAACTTTAAAAAAGGTATGAGTTACGTAGCACTTTCACGTCCCTGTACACTAGATAACTTTAATCGAAAACAAAGTCAACGCTGATATTCCTTCCATCCTAGAATACAACAGGTTACATGCACTGTAAATCCTGCAAGAAAAGCATGGTATCAAACAGTAAGACACAAGTGATCACAGTTCAAGTGTGTTTACTGAACTTAAATTGGGTTTGAAAAACGCTATCTAAATCTAAATATGGGAGCAAGCTACGACCATAAAAAAAAAAAAAGAAAAAAAAAAAATGAATAACGCAGTCCTAGTCGGGACAGTCAAAATAAAAGGGCCTATACTAATAAGCCTATTGCCAATCCTTACTTCTAAATACAAATAGTGTGGGAAACAATTTAATGCAAAAGAAAAGTCTTCAAGAAATATATGTCACAATATTCAAGCCGTTGGCTTCCCCTTCCCCACGTTTTGAGCACGGGACAAGGCAGCACACTCAAGCATAGCACACTCTCTGGCTTCTCTAGCACAATGATGCAGTTAAAATCAACATCAGGGCCTTCTGTGCCAAAGTCTCTCTGCCATTCAAAGTCTCTTGCAACACGACAAGCAAAGTTCCTTTCTTCTTAGGAATTCACATATACAACTTCTCGGGTGATTTTTCGGTTCACCCCGGGTACCCTTCTGCTGGGCTCAGACCCACTTTTACACAAAGCTTTGAATTGATCTCGCTATGCCGGGCAAGGACCAACTTTATCTACCTTTCGTTACTTAAAAAAACAAGAAAAAAAAAACCAAAGACTTTCAACTGTGTGCAGGATTTTGCTCAACCCGTCGCAAGACCACTTCGATTCACAATTACTCAGTTTTCTTCTTGATATAACCCCTTTTCTCACTTTCACTTTTCCCACTTCTCAGCTGGATACTTTAGAGACCTTTGATTAAGCACTCTTGAGGTGCCGGACCACTCTGCCAAAGATATTGCATCTTGCTTTGAAAGTTTAACCACTCATCAGCAGTTCAACTTTACTTGCCTCTTTTATCACACACGTTTTAACAATGTTCGTTCCAGCGCTCGCCATACAATGTTGCTGCTTGCAACCTTTGCTTCAACACAGACCGGTCTTGTATCAGTCTCCCCCAACTCACTGGCTGTGTTGATTTCAATGACGCCACTTTGTTCTTGGAGCCAAGGTCAGTATCAGGGTGGCTCGTGCTTCTCTCCGCCTTGATTGACGCAGGAGGGCCCTGGGTATATCAGGCACACAATGCAGGATTCTTCAGCCTGGTTTCCTGGTCTTACACTTTCTAGTCGAGGTTTCCAAAAGTAACGTTTCCTTGTCAAAAAGGACAAGGGAACTTCCCTCCTTTCAAGCCCCTTCTGTTTTGCTGTCTTTCTTCTCTCATTCAGCTGCCAACTCGCAACTGCCGTTTACTTGTGCACTTTGCCTCGCTCACAGTATGCTCTCATGCTTCGCTTTTATCCATGTGGGGAAGCTTAATAGAAGTCAGGTGTGTTTAATGGTCAGTAATTGCCTGACCTCGCCTGACCATTGTATTGGGATACATCATGTATATGGCTCAGGTGTCAAGTCTGTTTCCTGTCATAGCGGGCTGCTTGTATGAAAGTGTTTGTGTTGTAATAGGGGGAGGGTAGAGTTCCTAAATATCCTACCTGGTAGGATGGGGTAAAAGTGTTACAGGGAAGGGGATGCTGCATCTCCCCGTCCGGTGTCCCACTCCCAGAAGACCCCTCACCCAGGGGATCCACTCACACTGGTTCACCACCAGGAACTGGATCCAAAAGCGATAGACATGTCCTGGCCGCCTAGATGACAGATCCCCGGGGACTAGTGGCCGAGATCTTCTGGTTTCTCAAAACGCACCCCCCACTCGATATATACCATGTACCTCAAAAAAGAAATCCTTTAAAAAGAAAGGTAATACAAAGAGAACCTATAACCGATCTCCCAACAACAACCAAATGCTTCTCCATCAAATAATATAACCACAAAACGGTCTACTACAAACTCAGCTTACATCCATCAGAAGAGCAAGAGAAAGGTCTCTTCGCCAAAAGGATCTGCAGGCTCAAACGATGCAGGGACACAACTCTCTGCTCCATTTAAATTCAACACCACAACTGGAGTACATTTCTATGCAAATGTAACAATAAATCTTCTCTTCTAATTGCCACCAATTGTTCACAACATTTACTTAAAACAGCTCGGACCAGTTGTGTTTGCAATTGATCGTCCTTCCTAGACGTTCTACAAATAATCCTAACAGCACTTGCAGTGTTTCAGGTAGAAGACGAGAATTGGACAACTGTGCAGGAATGGTAACATTTACCACAAACAAGAATTCCTAATGTACTTAACTACAAGTACTGGAAACCAAAAACATCCCTATTAATTAAAATCAAGATTTCATACATGTGGAAACTTACATGAAGTCATTGCAACCATGTTTCACAAGAGCACATCCCTAAAGAACAATATGTATATGTAGCCATACCAAATTGTGAATCCATTCCATCTCACCAGCTTCTTCAAAATGCAAATTGTGCCATATTATGCTCTTTCTGCAATTCAGACAATTGTTCCAGTATACAAATAAACTCCTAGCCAATATTTCATACTAATGCTTCTAAGGTACAATGCAGACGGTACAAAAAATAACTAAGCTCACTAGCTTTAAACACGGCCAAGTATATCTTGGCAAAAAAAAACAAAAAAAAAACACAACAGTAAGCCTAATATACCACACTGGTGCCATAACCACTTCATGGCACTATACTGCACATGTCAAAAATAAAGTGGTTGGTTTCAATGTAGCACCTCCGTTACACCAAAACGCAGGTTACCAGCAAACCTAACAAATGCCTACATAATGTTCCATCAACCCAAATGTACCCACTGAACTGTAGCACAATCATCAGTTAGAATATACTAACAGTTATCCAACCATTTTAAACATTCCCTTAATCACAACATACTTAAAAAAAAAAAACATACTATCACACTTACACTCACATCATTGTAATAGTTTTTTTTTTAAATCCTGTATGGATTTTTGTTCTTAATGACCCACGGATTATTTAATATCAATATAACATTGTATCATACACTAATGTTGTACCAAACATAGTACATAGAATGTTTATGATGGTCAAAAAAGAAAATGTATATGTCAAATTGTATGCAATTCAAGCTTTTAAAATATCCTGCTTAACAAAGTATACCACTTTTTCCCCACAGAAAATGAACGAGATTCCAGCTTCATTACTCTATGCAACTAAATAACTGTACCAAGCATAAACAAATGCATATTCTATAAGCAGTACACTCAATTGTACTACAATCATAAATACCATATATAGTTCAGTTATATAATTCCACCATAACACTTTATACTCCCACTACATTACCTATAATTACTATACAGATCTTACTACTGTGGTGGTTGTGGCCAGTGGGCAGATTCTTGGAGGCTATGCCCCCAAGAATCTAATCTAGCCACAACCACCACAACAGAATTAACCCATATAACAGGTTTGTACAATACATCTTCAAATAACAAACTCGCCCTTAACCCCCCTGCAATCAAAAGGATGCCCGCGGACATATGCATTGACCGCGGACTCAGCGGCATTCGCAACCCGTTTTCTAACCTAGAAAAACAACTCCATATAACCTTCATTCCACTCCCCTTTCTACACCCTCCTTCACCCATCAAATAACCGCAAATGTGTTTTCCAAGCTACCTGTTCACAGCGCGGTCCAGGGACTATCGCGCAGCGGGCGGCAACCGCATCAATTCTTTCCAACTAGAAAAACGGTGCCAGATCATCTTTATTCCCCCCCCCCCACCCTTGCCAGCACCTCTTTCCGCCACCACATAATCCAGAATGTGTTTTCCAGACTTTCCCCCCACCGTGTTATCAGAGTACACTGGCGGCTGTCCGCAAATGCAACATGGCGACTGTTTAAAAAAAAATATAACACACCTCACGCTTTTGAGCATCCAATCAGCAGGCGTGTCTGATGTCCACAGACATCACACCGGGCCCGGCTTGGACCCAGAGAGTGTCCGCTGACCAAACTCAGATATCTCAAATTTGTGTTAAGTCGTTTTAAACTACTGGACGAATTTACACCAAAGTTACAAACAAAGCCTGCTTTCGGGGCAAAGCCGCTGCTCCTGCTGCGAATTTGGTGAAAATCCATCCAGAGGTTTGGGCTGTAGGCGTGAGCAACATTTCTATTTTCCATTGTGTCTATGAGGATTCCCACAAATGTTGGGACCCCCCTATAACTTTGCCACCCCCTCAATGAAACCGCACCAGACTTTGCAGAATCATTGCAAGGGGCCATATACATATTTTGCAACGTTTCATGAGGATTCGTGCAGCAGTGTGAAGTTAAAAGCCACCCAAAAAGTGTTCTATAAGTTGTTAATGTTGAAGGATATTTGTACCGCGCACCATCACCACCGGAGTGGTACCCTGGCGCTCTGGCGGCTCTGAAAGAGGGAGAGGGGGGGTGAGTTAGTGGGAATAAGCTGGAAAAGTGCAAGAGAGCAGTGATTTGCTGTCGGCAGCCTCAGCCCAGTGGGTCCGTTGGCTGGGCTTGGGGTGTTTTACTGTTGGTAGTCATGTGCTGTTGTACAAGTCTATGTGCGGTTTGTTTTGTTGTTGCAGTGTAGTGAAGTTTGAGCGGATTGCTGCGTTTTAGGCTTGCGGTTGTGTTTGGTTAGAGTTTGAGAGGTGTATGCAGAGGGATGAAATTGTTAGTGGATTGGTTAGTTGGCCTTTCTGTCCTTGCAATTATGTCTAGGTGTGATGCTTGCTATCATTCACTATTCCATCTGAGTGTGTGGCGCTTGCTAATTTCAAAATTCTGTCTAGATGGGAGGAAGGCTAGTGATCACGATTCCATTCTGGTGTTGCACTGGTCATCATTCACAGTTTCATCTAAGTGTGGCGCATGCTAACATTCATAATCCTGTCTAGATGCGAAGCAGACTAAGGTCGAGAAATCCGTCTAAGTGTGGTACTTGCTAACATTCATATCGAGAAATCCATCGAAGTGTGGTACATGCTAGCATTCATAATCCTGTCTAGATGTGACGCAGACTAAAGTTGAGGAATCCATCTAAGTGTGGGGCATGCTAACATTCATAATCCTGTTTAGAAGCGGCGCAGACTAAAGTCAAGAATTCCAATTTAGTGTGGCACATGCTAGCATTCAAATTTCCGTCTAGATGCGACGCAGACTAAATTCAAGAATTCCATCCAAGTGTAGTACATGCTAACATTCAGGTTCCATCTAGGTGTGGCATGTGCTAACAAAGGGAATTATGTACTCAAGTAATGCAAAACAGCTTTTACAGTCCAGTCATGCGTAGATTTCGGTCGGTGGACCCAAATCTCTCTAAATATGCATGGTGTACGTATGTGATGGTGTACTTTATGGAAAGGTAAGTTAAGTGACGGGGGCTTTCTGGAGTAGAGTAATTGCTCTACACCCCACCCAAGCCAAGCCACACTTAAGGTTTTCTGTTGGCTTCTCTTGACTGCTGGCTTCATTGGCTTCCCCTGCTGACACCTGCCCGACACCTCTTGGAGCCGCCAGTGTAGGAGCCGCCCTTAGCCTTGGGGCCCTTAGCTGAAGGGGCTGCCGAGCAGAGGGCTGCCCTGGGGATTTCAGATTTGTCCATCAGGTGACCAATCATGGGGGGGGGGGGGCTGGTTGGGAGGGGTGGAAAAACACGGGAAGGGGGAGAGGGGACAAGGCTGCACGCGGGCAGCTGGGGCTCAATAAATTATCCATCTTCACCATAACTCCACAACTTCACCATAACTACACGCCCGCTACTGTGGGCTGTGTAATATAGGATACATTACTCACCGTAATTATATTTCTGATGCTTGATTCACATGCTATGCATAGCATAGATCGACATCTAATGGTAGCAGCAGAGTATTACATTATTTGTTTTCCAAACTCGAAAAAGGAGGTTGACTGGGAGCGTCAGTAATAATCTCCCTGGTGTGACATCCACTGTACCCAGGGACCTTCACACGTCGAGGTACCTTAGGTGGTATTATGTCTGACATGAGTAGCATGAAGTGTAGCACGAGTACAGATGTAATAAAGCAGATACGAAGCGATAAAGCCAGAAAGACATCTATGCGCCTTCTACTCCAATAGGGGAGGCTGGGTGGGCGCATGTGAATCTAAGCAGATACAAGCATCAGAAATACAATTACGTTGAGTAATACATCCCTTCTAGCGAGCAGTATCTGGAGAAGCGGGTGGGTTCTGAGAAGTTACGGCGGCAAATAAGCTATTTTTTCCGCTCATCCCACCTTTGAATTTGCTTTAGAATGTGTGCCAATGCAGTAATGCGGAGTAAAGTTATGTATGGAACTCAATTAGCTGCTTTGCAAATGGCATCTAGAGGAACATTTGCAATAAAAGCCAAAGTAGCTCCTGTACCTCTGGTAGAGTGAGCTCTGGGTGTGAAAGGCAGGGTTTTCTTTGATAGTTAAGAACATACATCTGTGCTACTCGCAATCGATTTGGAGATGGTGTTCTTTAGAAATGTGAGCATCCTCCCTGCCAGGTGCTATGGAGACAAACAGTTGATCGGTTTTCCTTAAGGGTTTTGTTTACATAGTACAAAACTGCCCTCCTTACAGCCAGTGTATGGAGGTTTCTCTCCGCTGAGTTGGATAGATTCTTTTTTAAAATTGGGTAGTTCAATGGACTGGTATACATGGAACTTGGATATGAATTTAGGTGAACACCAAGGGTTTGTTCCAAGTACCATCTTGTGGATAACAAAGAAAGGGTCTTGCACTGACAATGCCTGTAGCTCACTAACACATCTTATTGAGGTGATGGCTACTATGAAAGCTGTCTTGTAGGTTAGGTGTTTGATGCTGCATTTATGCATAGGCTCAAAGGGTGGACTCGTGAGCTTTGAGAGTACAACATTAAGATCCCAACCTGGAGGCGGGATGGAAATCGGAGGGTAAAGTCGCTTTACTCCCTCCATGAAAGCTTTAATAACAGGAACATTCCAACAGGACACACTGTTCTGTGAAGTATGCAGACAGGGCCTGAGTCTAGTAAGTAGAGCATGTTGTGAAGAATGTTTGATAGGGTACATTCAATTGGATTCAAATGTTTTGATCGGCACCATATCACAAATCTTTTCCACTTGTGCCTGGTGTTGGGTTTGCACGCCTCCTTGAGGATATTCATACACCCTTGAGGTCATTTTAAGTGTACAAACTCTAGGACTTCCGGAGCCAGGCTGCCAAGTTCATAGACTGAGGGTGTGGGTGGATTGTTGTTCCCCCCCACTCCACCACCACCCTTCCCTGACCAGCTCATTTCCCTTGGAACGTGGTTTGGGAAACATGGATTGCGTCTGGGCATTGTGTGTTTAGGTTTGTGGTGAACAAGTCTAAAGGGGGGATAACTCCCCAGGGAGAAGACGTAATCTAGAATTTCTCTGCTGAGTTGCCAATCATGCTCCTCGGGAAGAGGATTTCTGCTGTGAGTGTTTGCTAGAGCACAGAGTTCCCCTGGAACGTGGGAAGAGACTAGGAGCATGTTCCACTGGAGTGCCCATTTCCACATTTTCTGGGAAAGCCTGGACAGACTTGGAGAGTGTGCCTCCCTGCTTGTTTATGTAAAACATGGCAGTAGCGCCATCTGTGAGGACTTGCACTGTCTGACCTACTAGATGCAGCAGAAAAGCTTGTAGGGCTTAGAGTACAGCTAGTAGCTCCAAAAAGTTGATGTGGTTCTGGGCTGTGATCTGTGTCAGCAGGCCATGTGCTGTGTGGCGCAGGTAATGGGCTCCCCATCCGGAGAGTGAGGCGTCTATCGCTTGAACTGGTAGATTGTGAGAGGGTACAAGATACATACGATAGACCCCCCCCCCCATGCATCGGTAAATTGAGAAATGCAACCTCCTACTGGAGAGGCATTGGAGGGGACCTGGAGCGGATCGTCATTGTTTGAGGTGGGGGTTGGAGCTTCCGATTGAGGAGGCACTGCCTCTACTCCTAGACCTTCTGTGGCCCCTTTGAAAAATCTGAGGGAGGACTTCCCCTGCGAGGAACCCCAAGATGACATTTGTCCACCCTGACTATAGCTATGAGCGTAGGGAATTTTGTCCTCAAAATAGTGTGTTGAACGTGCCTCTTTAAACAGAGAGCTTGTTAGTTGTCCAAGGGACTTAAGGTCTCATACTCTTCTTTAGCACTTTCCAGTGCATCCTCGACCGCTTTCCCAAATAATGCATTGGGTTCAATTGGCTTATTGAGTAGGGTGGCTTGAGTTTCCAGTTTAAAGACGTATTGTCTTAACCAGGCATGGCATTTAATAAGGGTGCCTATCTGCAGCGTCCAGGTTATTTTTCAGGATGCAGTTGGTCACCTGCTTACCATCAGTCACTGTGTTCAAGTGCTGTGATTTAAATGGCTCTGGGACGGTTTCAATTTGTTGTAGCATTTCGTCCCACTTATGGAGGTTGTAACTAGCCAACAGAGTGGTGTTATTTCTGATTCTTACTTGGTATGCAGCCAATGAAGCTACTTTCCTGCCCAGTGTATACATCTTTTTGCTTTTCTTATAAGGAGGGGCCTCAGCAGAGGCTACGGTTTGCCCTATAACGAGTCCGACTTTAATTGACCCCTGATGTATAAGGAGACAGAGGGGACTTGCCTGAAGATTCTCAATATGGGGGTTAACTGCCCTCATAAGTTTGGGGACGAGTAGAGCAGGCTGAATGCAGCTCTGAATGGACAAAGAGAGATATGAGCTGTGCTGCAGACTTTTCATTCCCTTGGACACTGCACGTGCACAAGAGGCAAAGGTCTTATTTCACCTGTGCCTCGTGTGTATCAATTTTGAAATGTTCGTCAGCTCTTAGGAGGGAGTCATTGTACTGCAGCCGATTATCCACAGGAGAGTGAACCACAGGTTGGTCACGATTGCATGATGTAGACGTCATCATAATACTGGTCGGGATCATATTGGTCCCCCTGATCCCCTTGTGCAGCAGGATCCTGAGCACCTGAAGTGTTGCAAGGTGCTGGGCGGTGTCTGTGGTTTTCTGGCAGTAGGTTGGTCTTTAGCTGCCTCTCCTTGAAGGCTGGAAAGTTGATCAGGGTAGCGGTAAAAAAAGTCTACAAAGCATGGCATTCTCTGCATTATTTTGTCAAACTTTTCTGGGGTCAATTGGGTGGAGCTAGGAAAACCTGAGGGAACAGGTACACTCTGAAGTAGAGGGTTGTTTATGTTGCATGGCCCCTGAGAGGGGGAAGAGGAAGAGGGAAAGGGAAAATAGGGGCGTCAAAGATTCTTTGAACACCTATTCATCGCCTTGGACAGGTTCAATAAGCTTTCTCATTTTGGAGCTACTGGAAAGGGTTGTCTAAGCGTATTACGGCATACATTTTCCAGCACCCGAAGGTTTGTCAGATTTATTTGCGTTGTCAGGAACAGACTTCGAAGTCTGTTTTGAGAGTCTGTCATGCAGCGAACGCCATGGCACAGAGGAGAGGGACGATTTTGAGGACCTGCCCTTGGACACTGCAAGTGCCTCAATGGTCGACAACGCAGTCGACTGTCGGAAGTGGGGTGTATGCTTTGTGTGGCATGCACTGGGTGCCGTGTCCGTAGCAGGACTGACGGCCTGCCTGTTGGAGTCGGGGGCTCACATGCAGGAAACCGTATGAGAGGATGGCCACTCATGGGTTATGCCTGAACGACAACAAAACTGAGCTTATTATTTTAGGCACCCCAACAACAGTTCCTCTCCACAGATCGCTGCCTTACGCTTGCTGGGGCCCTTATACTCTCAAAATTGGACTAATGTAACATACTCTAAATTGGAGAGAATACACACTATCCATAAAATACAGGGTCTACAGAACAATGCCCTAAGAGCAGCTCTCAAAATCAACAAATATTTATCTACTTTTGACAAAATTCAACTTAAGATTGCCTCCCTTACTCACAAGTGCCTCAACAATAACGCACCGCCATACCTTATGGATAGAATTTGTAACTGTCTCCAAGTTCCACAATTTAGACTCAACTATAGGAGGACACAGCTTCTCAGTTAAGGCTGCGCAACTGTGGAATTCCTTACCACCTGACATTAGAGAATACCAGCCCTTCTTTAAAATTTAGACTGAATCTGACGAACTGGCTAAAAAAAGAGTGATAACTAACTACCTTGCTCTCGACACACACCCCCCTCTGCTCACTGAATCGCATTCTATGTGTTTGCTTAGGTGAACTGCCTTCTGGACGTATCACGCTCACCCCAATACTATGCCATTTGATCATGTAAAATACACTGTACAGACTTAATTCTATGATATTTGACTACTCAATTCACACTGTATATTTCTGTACTTTGTAGTATGTCCAAGTTCTTGTATATTCCCTATTTATACCATGTACCTATGTACCCTGTAACTAAGTTGAACATATTCTTTTCTGCTGTGCCCCGATGCCCCAGGGTATGGTGCGCATTATAAATAAATAAACAGTATGGTCCCGATCGCCCTCGGTGTCACTTAGAAAGCCAACATCGCTGGACGCTCCCTCCACGTCCATAGCTGCTTCAGCCTGCATGGTGTGATGGGCACAGAGCTTCATTTTACAGTCCTTTAATGTCTTGGGCCGAAATAGTTTGCAAACATTTTCGGGGTGGTGCCTGGCGAGACAGGATTCACACCTTGTTTGAGCCCTTCCAGGGAAACTTCCTGTTACAAAAAGGACAACATTTAAAGGGTGCATTTTCCAGAATATGGAAAGATGGCAGCCAGAGGATGGAAAAGGAAGAATGGTGAGACAGGCAATCTCTAAAGAGAAGAAAGTTATGATCTCCCTCCACTCTCCGCTACTGTGAAGGGCCGAGGCCCGTCAAGGCCCAAGTAGGCCGTCAAAGTTCGTTGAGACAGTACAAGTAGTCGTCTATGATGAATCCGTCCTAGAAAGCCATTGCTGAAGATCTTGCGGTGGTACGACCGTCGCAAGGAAAGAAAGTCTAAATTTAAAATTGTATAATCAAAGGCGTTAGCCAAAAAGATGGAACTCTGCAACTTGCGTCCGACTATGATGGTGTAAAATTACCAGGTTACTCACCGTAGTGACCACCTTACTCCTAGTCCATAGTACCTTTTCCTCCATACTTACGGGACATCTCTCCGTCCTGTGGAAGCACTTTGTAAAAAGCATCCAAATTTTTATAAAAATGTGTCCTTCCTCCCTTTCTTGCGCAGGGCCCGGCACACGGCCGTAACCCCGCCCACCTTGGCTCCCCCGCGCATCGCCCATCAGTCCTTTTCTATCGCCGGTTCAAAGACCCATTAGCAATAACAGAGGAACCTTATTAGAGGGGACAGCGGGCGGGCGTATAGAGGAAAGGGGACTATGGACTAGGAGTAAGGTGGTCACTACGGTGAGTAAACTGGTAATACTCCTACGTCCCCCGTCCCCTTTCCTCCATACTTATGGGAGATTCCCAAGCACTCCTTACAGGAACTATGGGTGGATGGAAATACCCCTTACTGAAACAGGTTCTTCAGTACAGCCTGACCAAACTGAGCGTCAGCTCGAGCTCATGTCGAGACAATAATGCTTACAGAAAGCAGATGGGGAGGCCCAAGTAGCTGCCCTAGAAATGGGCTCCCAGGGGACATATTTCTGAAAAGCAACCGCTGCTGCCTTACCCCGCACCAGGTGTGCATGAATACGCTTAGGAGGTTTCAGCCTTTGGACGGCGAAAGACTCAGTGATGCACCTAGAAATAGTTGCCTTAGACGCCTGCTTGCCCTGAGGGTTACCGAAGGTCACAAAAAGTTGAGAAGAACTCCTAAACTCCGAAGTCCTCTCCAGGTAGAACTTAAGAGCTCTTCGGACATCAAGACAGTGTAGAACCCTCTCAGCCTCAGAGGCAGGGTTCGGAAAAAAGACCGGTAGGGAGATCGACTGGTTCAGATGGAATTCGGTCACTACCTTCGGTAGAAAGGCCGGGTTTGTCCAAAGGACTAACTTGTCCTTGTGAAAGACCAAGAAAGGATGCTCCACCGACAATGCCTGGAGCTCACTCACTCTCCTTGCTGACGTAACGGCGACCAAAAAGGACACTTTCCAAGACAAGTACTTGAGGTCCACCATAGCCATTGGTTCAAAGGGTTTATGGCACAGCGCCGTCAGGACTACATTTAGGTCCCACGGTGGGTGCGGACTACGAACCGGAGGGTAGAGGCGTGTCAACCCTGCAAAATGCCTCTTAACCACTGGGTTACTCAGAATAAGAGCACTGGTCTGTAGAAAGATAAGCGGAAACCGCTGAAAGGTAAGTTCTGCATGACAGAACATGAACCCCTGACTCTGCAGGGGAGGACACGAAGGACAGCACTGTCAATCGTGGCCACCCTTGGATCCAACTTCTTCTCCAAACACTAATGACAGAACCTGAGCCATTTACTCTTGTACCGAGATCTGATCGAGGGTTTCCTGGCTGCCTGGATAATGCGCAGGTTATCCGTAGACACATTCAGATGCTCTAAAGACTTGAACTCAGGCACCATGCCGCCAAGCTGAGCGATTGTGGGGTGGGGTGCCACATCTGCTGTTCCCCTTGGTGAAGAAGATCGGGAGTTACTGGTAACCTGATCGGCGGATACACCGACAGGTGTTGAAGTTCTGAGAACCAAAACCTGGCCGACCACCACAGAGCTATGAGTAGAAGGGAACAGTTCACAGAGTTCTTCAACTTCCAAATTGCATGGTGAACTAGAGGCACAGACGGGAAGGCGTAAGCTCTCATGTTGTGCCATGGAATCTCGAGAGCATCCCCCAGAGAGGAGGCTCCCAGCCCCCCTCTGGAGGCATACTGAGGAAGCTTCTTGTTCACCGCCGTAGCGAAGCGGTCCACCTCCGGTGTGCCCCAACGCAAGAAAATCCATGAGAGGACCTACGCCTTCAATTCCCACTCGTAGCTGACCACTGTCCGCCGGCTGAGAGCATCCGCTGTGACATTCAGCTGGCCCAGGATGTGCACTGCAAGCAGCCAGACACCATGAAGCAAGGGCCACTCCCAAATCTGGATAGACAGGTCCACGAGGAGGGGGAGGAGGGGAAGAGACTACGTTCCCCCTTGCTTGTTGATGTAATACATTGACACCACATAGTCTGTTCTTATGCGGACCACCTTGTTGACAATGAGCGGTCTGAACGCCCTGAGCACTAGGAAGATCGCCAGAAGCTCCAGATGATTTATGTGGAGGAGCCTGTCCTGGGGCGACCAGAGGTCCGAGACCTGAAGAAGCTCTAACATCGCACCCCACCCCAGAAGGGAGGAGTCCGTTGTGATTGTCACAGTGAGGACCGGGTCCTGAAACCCCACGCCCCCAGACAGGTTGCTGAGAGAGGACCACCAATCCAGGTCCACTCTCATGGAATCTGGAATCATTATCTGCTTGGAATCTAAATCCACTGTCGGACGCCATGAATTCCGAAGAGCCATCTGGGTCCGTCTAATTTTAAGACGAGCAAGAGCCAGTACACACGAGGCCATGAGGACCAGAAGCCTCTGGAACCACCAGGCCGACATGCTCTCCGACTGCGCAAACATCCGACAGGTGGCTAACAGATCCGCCAGACACTCTGCAGTCGATCGTGTTCCAACGAAAACCCAGGAAACCCAGGTCCTGTGAGACCGTCATGGAGGATTTCCGCCAGTTCACCGACAGCCCAAGATGGAACAGGAGCTGAAGGAGAGACTGGAGATTGCCCGCTGCCGCTAGCGGACAAGGGCTGCGTAAGAGCCAATCGTCCAAATATGGCTACCCATGGATACCCTGGAGACGAAGATAGGCCGCAATCACCGACATAATCTTCGTGAAGACACGTGGCGCCGAGCTGAGGCCAAAAGGAAGCACCCGAAACTGGAAGTGCTCCTCTCCCAAAAAGAAGCGGAGTTACCTTCTGTGTGGATTCCAAATCAGGATATGCATGTACGCGTCCTGAAGATCCACAACGCTGAGCCAATCGCCCATCTGTAAGGAGGAGCGTATCTGGCTGGGTGTGATCATCTTGAATTTCTCTTGGGGTATGAAAAGATTGAACTGGGAAAGGTCTAGGCTGGTGCGCAGGCCAGCCTGGTTGGGTTTGGGCACCGTAAACAGTCAGGAGTAGAAGCCCTCCCCTCGCTCCCCAAGGGGAACGGGTTCCACAGCTCTGAGATCCAGAAGTTTCTGAACTTCGGCCTTGAGTGAGGGTGAGCCCGACAGCTGAAAAGGAGGGTTGGGGGATGGGGTAGGTGGGGGAAAAGGTAAGCAGAAGCCCGCTCGAGCGACTGACAAGACCCATCTGTCTTCTGTGATGGTCTGCCACGCCTCCAATGAGACGCAATGAGTCCTCCCACCGGGGTCTCGTGCGAGCGCGGAAAACCCTCATTTGGCAGGCTTATTGGTGGCGGTGCCAGCTGAACCTGATGAGGAGGCTGAGGAGCGGGAAAAAAAACATGTGTGCTGTTGTCTACGGCGGTTATTCCCCGCAGGAGTATCCACTCTGCGAGATTTGCGGTCGAGGAAGCCCCTAAAACCAGAGGAGAGTCGACTTTGAGACAACGGTCTCTGGGATTTGAAAGGAGCTTTGACCAGAACAGACAATGATTTAGCCGTCTGAGTGCTATCCTTGTCTTGCACTTCCTTAGAAAATTTAGTGACATGCAGCCACGCCTGCCGTTGAGGTATCAATCCCCAGCATCAGGCCTCCTTTGAAATCTTCCATCTTCTCGACCGGGATGTGCTCCTCAAACTCCAACAGACCTTTCCACATCCGCATGTTAGCTCCCGCCAATATCAACTCAGCATTTGCCTGCCTGAGCTGCAAGGCTGAGTTGGCAAAGATTTTCCTCCCTAGGGAGTCAAGGAGCTTGTTTTCCTTACCCAAGACCTGTGTAGCCGTCGTGGAATAGGATGCTGCAGGTCTGGATTGCAACGTAGCCACAGCCACCACTGTGAAGGAGGGAGGCGGACAAGACGACAGGGCCACCTCTTCCGAGGAATGTAGCCTGTACCTCGCGTCAATCTTCTTACTGACAAAAAGTCCTGAGTGTGGCTTTTCCCAGACTCTTCGGACCTCGGCCAGAACGTCCTTCTGCAGGAACAGGCCGGTACGCTCCAAAAGGAGACAGGGTGAACGCCCCAGAAAGCACGCAATCCTGCGGAGCAGGTGCCTCGGGCACCGGAACATATAGGAAACTCGTCATGTCCAGTACCCGGTCATGAAAGGCTCTAATAGAGCGGGGAAGGTCCTCCTTGTCCTGATCGCCTTGAGGATCATCTGACAGGTCAGCATCCTGCTGAGCCGTGTCAGGCACTGCCTTGTCCACTGGGGACAATGGAGGCAAAGGCGGAAGAGCCGAGGGAGGCACCACGGGCAAGGGAGGTGCCGGCGGAACCACCGGAGGAACGGGTGGAGCCAGAGGCGTAGGTGGACATATCTCCTTGAAAAGCCCTTTGAAATATTCCCTCATGGGGTCAGTGCGCACAAGCGCTTGAAATGTACAGAAAAAGGCGTCCTCCGGAGACTGTTTCGGAACCTGAGGAGGCCTCTCAGGAGGTGGCCAAATCCAGGGACGTAACGGGGAAGGGTGCCACACAGGCCTCTCCACCGACGTATCCACATAAATCAAAGGTGCTGCCCCCGCGGGCAACAAAACCATGTGCGGAAGAGGCATCCGGGCGTTCCAATCATAAACCTGCCAGTAAGGGTACGCACAAGGGACTTTAGGTTCACCCGAGGGACCAAAACCTACACCAGAGGCCGATGGTGTAATTGTAGGGGTAGCACCTAAAATGGCCGCCACGGTCATGGCGGGAACAGGCGCCATTTTGTCCTCATCTGAGGGGAACTGCGGCATGTGAGAAAGTGAGGCAGGGGTCCCCGTCGATGGATCTGGGGTCTTAATCTAAGCCTTAACATAAAGAACCTCGGCAGAGCCGGTACTATGAGGCCTGGAATGTTTTTGTGACATACCAACCGCCAACTGGCAACTGAGCCTTCGAAGGAAGGACCTCGGCACTGCCGGTAAAAGAAGAACTTTGCTTCTTTGCCTCCTCAACAGATCTGGTGTCACCACAAGAGCGGGAACGGTGAGCAACGGCTTTCACCGACAAGGCCTTTTCCGGCCCCTCAGAACTGTTGGTAGCTTTAGCCTCTGAACGAGGGACCTCGGACCCAGGCCCGGTAACAGCCTTATCTGCACGGGCCTCGAACATCCGTTCGGTAACAAGCCCAGCCAAGGCCTCGGGCGCACCCCAGTCTTGTTTTTGAGGGAAGCCGACAGAGAGGCCTCAGAGCGAGCTCCGGTACCCCACGATTCAGTAGAACTGGGTCTACAAACAGCCCCCACAGGAGGGGCCTCAGAGCGTACTCCGGTATTCACAGGCCCCTTACGGAGACCCTCGGAGAAAACTCCGGTAGAATTATTAGGCCCAACGGGCACCTCAGGGCGAACCCCGGTGACAGAGTGATCAACGCCCCTCCCGGACCGAGAGGAACCCGGGAAGGTATCCCCCGGCCGGGGGTGCTCTGAAAAGTAAAGATCTTACCGGGCGTTTCTTCTTCTTGTCGATGAACGTCTGACAATTCGAAGGAGGAGTTTGTCGGAACACCTCCTCCCACCGCTCCAACCGACGTTGAAGTGCCCGCACCGAAAGGGAGCCACAGTAAAAAATAGGAGTCCCAACGGTGTTCCGGACCCAAACACTCTAAACAAAGACGAGGGGGATCCTCCCTCGCGAAGCGACGGTGACACGGTGAACAATATGGAAAGTCTAACTTAGAGAGAAAAACTAGTAAACAAACGCTAGCGAGAGCCAGAGAGGAAAAAAGGGAAGAAAATCTTCCGAGGATGCAAGTGCGTCCAGCCCCGATCGAGCAGAGAAATGGACCGATGGGCGATGCGGAGCCAAGGTGGGCGGGGTTACAGCCGTGTGCCGGGCCCTGTGCAAGAAAGAGAGGAAGGACACATTTTTTGGAAAAATGTGGATGCTTTTTACAAAGTGCTCTGGTCACGTCCCACAGGATGGAGAGATGTCCCGTAGGTATGGAGGAAAGGGGACGGGACGTAGGAGTAAAAACAATCTGCGCGACCTCGCCCGTGAAGGACCATGGGTACAAGTGGACGTAACACTAGGGATAGTACTACTGACACACCCAGTCGAGGTCCCTTTTTGAGTTTCGAAAACAACTAATGTAATACTCTGCGATTACCACTATATGTCGGCTTATGCATAGCATGTGATCCAAGCAGATCTACAAGCCTCAGAAATATATACATGTATTAAACAATGACTAACAATACTGACAATTGTAGGATCACGCACTTCCAAGATATTTCGGATGGAAACAAGACCTTCACAAACACAAACCTGGCTTGCCTGACATGACATTTACTAAATCCTGAAACAAACTGCAATCTCCAAACGCGGGTTACTCAAAACTATTCACAGTTTAGTCACTTTTATAGCAAAAATATGCAAAGCCGGCCAGCCTCAAAGTTACATTATCAACTAGATGGGTAAAAAGAATAAAAAACCTTTAAAATGGCAGGGCAAAATGGATCCATCTATCCACTAAAATTCACTGAAGCACAACTCCGACAAATTATGTAGTCGCTCCAAGCTAAATCCACATAACCTTTCTCAAAGTAGGTTCCCAACAAAACAGGACAGCAAGGACTCTCCAAGAAATGTACAAAGCGGGACTACTCCCATCAAATTTATGCTGGCATCAATTAAACCAAAATCCTCCGTCTGGCTTCAATGGTTTGAAATGGATACAAGCAAATCACAAAACGCACTTCATTGCGCATTTGCATCACTTTTTAATTTAAAGAATAACATGCTTCTCCTAAGCCTACTATTATGAATAGCCATGAAAACACTTCTGTACAACCGAAGGAATGCTCAAAAACTATAGTCACAATCTTGGTGTCCACGGCTTTTCTAGGTTATTAAATTAGAGTGCCTCTACTCTGGTTTCTTTCCTGCTAAGCATAACAAACAATGGTGGAACAAACTTCACACAGTTCTATACAAAGCTACTAATAGACACGTTTTTTTTTTTTTTTTTTTTTTTTTTTAAAATCACAGCCCTCTCTGGTGAAGGATGTAAAACCATATAACCTAAAGGCAAGACAGGGTTTCCAACCAAACGGTAGTCCATCTCAAGTAGGTTCCATGTGCTAATGTAGCTGTGAAAACATAGCCTGGTTGGCGACTTTCCTGACCCCTAAAATTCGTTCCCAATATTCTAGGAAGGGTATAGTTCTATATTATTACCTCCAATCCTATGAAATGTGTTTGATCGGAGCAGGGCATTTTGGCGCCACTAGTTCTGCGGCACGGTTAAATAAACTACATAGTAAAACACTATGCAGGGTGCAATATTTCCACTCACCAATGGCATGCAATAGTGGGCTCTTGGCGAGTAAGAAATGTGTGCTGTGTGTAGGTATAGAATTTAGGTAGCAAGTAGCTTGCAAGTTCTGATTTAGGTCTAAAAACAGTAAAGTGTTAAAGACAGACTTTACCACATCAGAGATGAATATAGGCCCATTAACTGATGGTAGGCACAATACACCAAAAGCTAAGGGGTAGGGAGAAAAAGGGAACCTTAGAGAGCGGTAAAAACGCATTGACATTCATGATCAGGACCCAAAATGCCAACACGTAAATCGTTGCAGTAATTTTCCAAATCTCTATTACAAAATTATTCATTCAAAGGTAGACACTTGGCCACCACAAAGTAGAATAACTTCAGGCTTACAATACTAGATTCATGAGGTTTCTCCACCCTCCTAGCAATCACTACAAAAAAGGTAAGCAGCAGTCATAGATAGTAACTTAGTACAATTCAGTTTGCAGTATTGCAACACAAGTATTTAAAATGGATAATAAATCAGATGTATATGCTAAAAGTATACACTTGTAGTAAGATGCAGGAATCCCCAGTGGGCCTAGGAAAAATATCCATGTTCAGGCAAGTACCCTTAAGCCACTTTGGTGGAGTGTTCAGAGTTAGTAAAAGTTCCCCATAGGAATATACTGGACATAGCCAAAAGGCACAAACAAGGTTATGGGAAAAGAAGGCAAGCCCCTGTTCAACCACAGGAGCAGAAAACGCAGGAACAAATTCAAAGGGGTTGAAAAAGGAGACCAACTGCAGGAGTTCCAGATCCAGGTTTTAGAAACAGAACCCTCGGGAATAAAGGAAGCAAAGCAGAATTTAGGCTAATTCAAGCCAACTGCAGAAACACCTACCATTGATAGAGGGGACCCTCCCACCCCCCCCAAGAGGGTACACCCTAAGAATAATTCACTAGGGCAAAGAGGTAAGTAAGCAAGTACTCACTGTGACAGTTGGAGAAAGTGGCTCAAACAATCTTGAAAACAAGTCTTCTTTCACAGATTAAATTACAGAATTTAGGAGGGGATGCTGTTGAGCAGCCGACAAGATGGCTGCTTAGCTTTCCGACTCCCTGCACAGCCGCTTTTCATCTTTAGACATCTGCGGTCTACCTCCTCACTAAGACCTGATACTCGTCCCTCTGCGCTGCTGACACTTGGGGCTACCAGCACGTGAACTTTGGCTCCGAAACGGACTTCGGGAGCCGACATATGGCCCACCTACCTCCTCTCCCTGCTGGGCCGGGGCCTGCCCTGGTGACGGCGGGGATTCCCGATGGCCCTGTGTGGAGTTGGCTACCATCTGGGCCGCTGCGCCCTGTGCTGCACACTAGCCTGACGCATCTGCGGAGGCTCCTGGGTCTGACTGCCCGGAGACCCGAGTTGCGCGAGGTCCGTCTGCGGGACCGGGGGCACTGCTGGTGAAAACGTGCCCCGACGCTGGGCTGGTGCTGGGGATCCTGGCGGCCTGTGCTTGGGCTGGAGCCGCGTGGCCACCGGGGCCGCACTTAGACGCTGCGCCTGGCTCCTCCTCTGGTGCGCCGGGCGGCTGGGGAGCCCGCGGCAGTCCTGCTACTATACCGCTGCTTTGCCGCACCCGAACTGCGGCTCCCGCCCCCTGCGATTGCAGTCTTGCGCTGGGGGGGCTGAGCCTGACATCCGCTCACAACGAGTGACTCCCGGGGGCCTCCTGGCGTTCCAGGTGCTCGCGGCCCGTGCAGTGTGCTGCGTGGCAGGTGAGGAGCGGGTGGTGGGGGCCGCTACATGTTGATCTCGCCTGCTGTCCCCCTGCTCCAACTGCTGCATTCGCTCAGGGCGGGGACTGCTCCCCGGGGTTCTGCCAATGCAGGCAGTCACCATGACTGCACCCTGATTGCGCGGATGTCGCGTGTTGCCCCGGTGGCCTCCCGGGTGCCCCCTCAGGCACTATCTCCCCTGATCTCCTGCTCCGGACAGAGTCGCCATTTACTGGATACCTCTGTGCCCTAGTGCTGAACACTTGATGAGAGAAATATTCACAGTATCCAGGGCCCCCACTACAGTGCGACCTTGGGAGACCCCCCGCCACTGTCCACACCACACGGCCATCTGGCCCTTGAGTCAACCTCTGGTTATGGCCTCGCCCTTGACCTGATGTGGCCCTGCTTGCTCCATGCATGTTCCCCTCAGTCTTTTTGGAAGGGAGGGAAGGACCATTCCTTGAATAAACTCCATGGTCCTTAAACTTTCACGGTCTCCCTCACTTGGCGCAGAGAGCCTGCAACCTTCTTGTGCTGGTGCGGTAGTCATCACAGCGGAATCACTCTGGCAACACACCCAAGCTCCCTGGCTGCTTGTACCCCTGTAGCCCTCTTCTAAATTGCCTACAATACCGTTGTGGCTACTGTCTCTCTCCATTAACCCGTCCCTCAATCCTTCAAGTGCTTACGGTGGACCCTTTTTCCGTCTCTACGCCACATAATCACCCAGTGCCGAACTCCCACACGTGATCCGATCCCGAGCATTGAGTGTCCAGCCACTATATTTTACAATGTCCAACAGATCCAGGAACACTAAAAAAACGGAGCCATAGACAAATTCACCAAAGCCACCCCGAGATCTGACTCGGCCCACATATCAAGCGGCCAGACAGACGACACACCACTGCCCGAAGCGCCTGCCACGGACCTGACGTAATGATGGAATCGTTGGCCAGGAACTTTGCTGCCTTCCATGAAAAGCTGGATAACATTAATGCAAATGTGGCGTCACTCAGAACTAAACTAGAACAACAGGGAATGAGGATCAGAGCTAATGAGGACAATATAACTACATTACAGGGTACAGTGTCCACTCTGGTCGCGGATATGAAATCAGTAAAAGCCAAATGTGACGATCTCGAATCCAGATCGCAGAGAAATAATATACGCATTATCGGAGTCCCGGAGAACGGCCTGAAGGGCCGGCTCGAACTGGCGGTTGAGAACCCGTTGAAAGATCTACTGGGTAACCCTGTCATGTCCCCTTTTTTCACCATTGAAAGAGCCCACAGGGCACTGTCTCCGCGCCCCAAACCTGGAGACTTCCCGAGACCCATCATTGCGAAGATTCTTAGCTTTAAGGACTGCAACATGATCCTCAGCCTTGCACGCGAAAAGGGTGAGCTCAGAATGGAATCACAAGTGATCAGAATCTTTCATGACTTCTCTACCGGAGTACAGCAGGAACATCGTCAATTTCTGGGAGTGAAAAAATTGCTCAGAGAGAAATATCCCTTACGCCATATTGTTTCCTGCGCGTCTGAAATTCACTTTCAACAACAAACTTTACTTCTTCACGGTCCCTTCTGAAGCAGTGAAATTCATGGAGGCACATGTTTCCCCTCATCCCCCCGCTGAGGACATTATGGACAATGACTGAACTTTAGTCAAGGCCTGCACCCTCTAATTGTCCTACTCACATATGTATTGAGAGACTTGCTGGTCATCAACTCTTTCAATGGTTCGCCTTCATATCACTTGCCCTGTTATTTGGATCCAGATGTATGCGTGTCTTCTAGCATTTCTGATACTTATCACTAGACTAATGCACTATTGAACTGTTCATTGCGAGTATCCTTATTGGTCATAAATGCACGAATCGCAATGTTGTAATGCCTACATATAGAGCCTGGTTGTTGGGTAAAACTCATGAGCTAGCATCGCAAAACTGCAAAATACTGCTTGTTCTGCAACGGACCCTTTGGGTTCCAAGCGTGCCAGTGCACAGCAATGGCGCACCCCACTGCGATTGCAATGATCCATACACCATTGTTGTGGGTTAGCCCCAGTTGGGCTTTCCTTTGGTTTTTCCTAATGTTTGGCCCCTGTTGGGCCGGTATGCGGGCCTATCCACGTTGGATTCGGCCCTTCGACCTTCACCTCCCGGTGGTAGTCAGACCAATTGGCAGCATTTGTGTTTTGGACTGGGGGGGGCTACACTGCATTTTGGGGTTGGGCAGTGAGGGGGGTCAAAATTGGGGTTGGGTTAAAAGTAAAAGCCACGGCAGAGAGTTACACGACCTCAACTCAATCTATACAAATGGCGAATGCAAACTACGGTATGGTTATGTATACTACTGCAGGGATGCCCCATAATGCAACACCATGGCCCTTAACATAATGACATGGAATATTCGTGGTCTGAGCAACTTCACCAAAGCCCGTAGGATAGCTGCCTATGCTTAGAGGCATGCCATTAAGATTCTTTCTCCAAGAAACTCATGCCCTCGGGCGTCTAGCGTCATCCCTTGCCCTGACGTGGGGCAACAATAGATACTAAACGAAATATTCAACCCAGTCCAGGGCGGTACTAGCTCTAATCCACAAGTCAGTCCAATTCTCATTGCGCACCAGCCACATTGACCCAGAGGGTAGATATGCAATACTTCACTGCTTGCTCGCCAATATGGAATGCCTCCTTGTTAATACATATGCCCCTAACTTTGATGCTCCAGATTTCTTCGACGCCATCATCACCACGCTGCTGAAGTAGGTTGGTATTCCTATCATATGAGGCGGAGACATGAACTTATAATACTGGACAATGACCTGGACAGATCCGGGTCCGCCCGCAGAGCCTCATCACGTGCGGCCCATAGACTACAAGCACACATGGACACACTGGGTCTCAAGGATGTATGGAGAGCACTCAACCAACAGGCTAAAGAGTACACCTTTTACTCATAGGTACATGATAGCTTCTCCACGATAGACCTGTTTCTTATATCAGGCTGCATGGTGGGCAAGGCCGCGGAGATTAGGATATTGCCGCGCACATCATCAGTTCACTCACCGGTAATACTTCCATAACTCTAGGACAGAACCACCTGCTCCTCCTGGAGATTCAAATCAGAGGCCCTCCAAGATATAGTTTTCAGAGCTGACATCCTAGCTGACATCAACACCTTCTTCGTCTGTAACAATAGGCAAGACACCTCTGATGGGGTGCAGTGGGAGGCGTTTAAGGTCTTCATTAGGGGGATGTGCATCTCGAGAGAAGCCGGGGTCCTCAAAGCTATAAAAAATAGCCTTCAGCGGTCAGAAGCGAAGCTAAAAGAACTCGAGAGGGAATATACCTCTGCCCCTTCCCCGACCACACTGTCGCAGATAAGAGCGGAACTGGAAACATTCGAATCCCACGCCCATAGGGAGGTCCAATATTAGCCCGTCCTGTGGCAGCCAGGAAATATGGTGAGGGGGACAGACCTGGGAGGACACTGTCCAGACTGATCCGCGCAGAAGGGGGCAGGACCCGCATTGACTGTGTCAAAGACGCAGGCAGCGCCCTGTGCTGGTCCGACCAGGGCATCCGAGACATTCACTGTGTTCTACACAACCCTATACGGCCCACAACAAGAACATAGCCCACAAGACATGGACACCCTACCAGACCAAATTCCCATGACCCTCCTCTCCCGCGCAACGGCCGACCAACTTGAAGCCCCATTCACTCTTGACGAAATAACCACAGTCATCTCGAACTGTCCTAGGGGCAAGGCACTGGGCCCGGACAGCCTCACCGCCGAGTTTTATCGGGAACATGTAGCCATCCTGGCACCCAGACTCCTGGAGGTGTGGAACGAGTCACTCAGGTTGAACACCCTACCCCCACTCCATGCGTGAAGCGCTTATAACTGTGCTGCCAAAGTCGGGCAAGCCGCTGGATGAATGCGGCTCGTATAGACCCCTTTCTCTGATCAACACTGATGTGAAGATATTTGCTAAGATTATCGCAAATAGGTTCTATCCCCATCATGACCCACTTAGTCCATCCTGACCAAAATGGCTTTGTGCCCGGCAGATCCACAGCCCTCAATATCCGTCGCCTATTCATGTCCTGTCCAGAATCGACCCCAACGCAAATGCTGTAGCGGTCACCCTCGATGCCTAGAAGGCATTCAACATGGTGTCGTGGCAATTTATGTGGGCGGTACTTCATAAGATGGGAATTGGCCTACCCATGTTATCGTACATCAAGCTGCTCTACACAGGCTCAATAGCCAGATTCCTGGTCAACACCAGGACCTCAGCCCCCTTCGCGCTCCATAGAGGTACCCGCCAGGGCTGTCCGTTCTACCCGATACTCTTTGCGCTTGCTATCGAACCCATGGCTGACAGCATTAGAGACAAACACACACGTAGAAGGTATACGTCTACGTGACACCCCGGAGATCATCTCACTGTATGCGGACGATGTGCTTCTCTATATCAGGGACCCGGCCGCTCACCTGGACCCGATCATACGGGACATAACAAAAACCGGTACTTTCTCGGGCTTCTATATAAACTATACTAAATCCGAAATATTTCCGCTCACGCCGACCACTACAAAAACGACATGTGAATTTCCCCTCCGTTGGTCACCAAACGGTATCAGATACCTCGGGGTGCAGGTGTCCCTCACTAAAAATGCACTGCTGGCCAACAACTACGAGGCTGTGGTGCAGCTTGCAGAGGCCCAAATGCTGAAATGGCGCAACCTCCCGCTGTCCTTGTCAGGCAGGCTGTCTCTAATCAAGATGATAACTGTCCCTAAATTGCTATGCGTTTTCGTGAATGTCCAGATCTGGCCCGGAAAGCAGTACTTCAAGAAACTGCACTCTGCGTGTGCTCAATTTCTCTGGCACTCCAGCACGGTTTGTAGGAAATGGCACCATATGACTCTTCCATATGAGAAGGGGGGCTTTACCGCCCCTGACATTGCTAAATACTGGACAGCCGCGCAGGCCCAGCACGCCACTTACTGGTACACGTTTACCGATCTTCCCCGCCCCCCCCCCACCCGTCCCACCCCCCCCACGGGTGAAGCTCAAGAAGCTAGCGAGTGAGGGAGTGAACACCCTCTCTCTCATACTCCACCACACATTTCATACGGATGCCCCGGCCGATCCAGTGATGGCTACAACTATGGCTTGGAAACTAATACTGCAGGCACAACCAGGCCACCACCCGTACTACAAATGACTGCCCATTTGGTAATTCCCAGGCCTCAGCCCCACACATGATAAACTTGTGGAAGAAAATGTGCATACACACCTGCACCACCTCTTTAAATGCCAGATATAGGTGTATACAATATAAGCTCCTAAACCGATTATACTACACACCACGCAGATTGGACAGGTTGGCACACACCCAGGTTCACACCTTCCCCTAGATGTAAATCCCCAGACGCGGATCATATACACATGTTCAGGTCTTGTGACGTGCTGGGCCCATACTGGAAAGCCATAATAGACGCTCTCTCAGAAATTACCGCGTCCTACGTCTCTCCGGAACCATTGGCTATACTTTTCGGCCTGTGGGATAGCCCCGAATTAAGTAAAACGTCCAAGTTCCTTAATGTCGCCACCATAGTTGCCAAAAAATACATAGTACAATGTTGGAGCGCCGCTCCCCCCCCGTTCATTTGAAGTGTGGCTGAGGGCCCTCACCGGGACTCAAGCGTGCGAGGAGGACTACATCAATACCCTCCCCCTGACCTCTCGCCCCAAGAATGTATGGACAGAATTTTGTCCCCATCTGAACAGCAAGGATGACCTAGAACTACGGTCTTCCCCTCCTCCTGGTGTAGTGAACTAGCCCACTATTGAGCCTCACCTATGGTGTTTCTACCCTCATCTGTTTCTCCCATACAGTGTATTGTCTCCTATGCGACTGCTACCATATATATCTCGCATACTCTGTGGATTGTCTGTTCTCTCGCTGTGCCAATCAAGAAAATTAAAAAAAATAAATTACAGGATTCAGTCACCAAGCGACTTACACCCCAGAGCAACAGTCCAGACAACCCAAAGGAGGACCAATCAGCCTTCACAGGAGGGTGGCCTGCCAGCCAGGTGCAAACGGAATGACTAAGCAGGACCTAGGAACACCTAGGAACCAGAATAAGCAGAACGCAACAGCTTGGAAGGCAAAACAGAGCAATGGCCAGCAGAAAACTAGCCCCTATCAGGACAATAGTGCAGGAAACCCAAGACGACCCAGACACAGCAGAGGCAGAGTTGCAGTGTCCCACTCTTCTGGACGACAAAGGCTTTTGACTTCAAGACACTACAACCAGGAAACTATGGAAAGACTGCACAAAAACAGCCCAGAAACAATCTCAGCCCTGAACATCTAGTATGGACGACCAGCGGAGGATGAAGGACAGCACCCAAAACAAAAGATTAGATGTACAGGGAATCTGTATGGCCCTAAACACCACCAAACACTCTGGTCCACCAGCAGTGTGATTTGGCCTGTTAGAGCAAGGGACCACTATAAACAAGTCCAAACCACTATAGATGGTAAAGGGATAAGCTCATAATAAGCCCATGTATGCCTAACAGCCATTTTAATACGGCCTTCTGGTTCACCCAAACAAAGAAATGTCCCAAAACAAAATGACAGAGCAGAAATGAAATAACAGTGCCCCATATGTATATTTGGCAACACACTAAAAATGATTGAACCCCTGATGAAGTCAAAAGTAAAGAATTGCTGCCACCAACCTACTCCATGAAAGAAACCATAGGGTATTCCATGCACTAGGGCCAGAATGTAACGCTTAAAAAGCATCCCTGTCCTAGGACCCATAAGAAAACATGGTAAAACTTGTTGCAATGGCAGGCTTCTGAAGGCCACCTTACCGCATAATAAGTCAGGGATGCCAGAAAACCTAAAAGGGGGAGAACAAAAAGGTTTAGGGGTTCCAATAAAAAAATGGGACCTTAGAAAGTTAATATCGATTTCTGCCCCAAAACTAACATTCGTCATTCTCAACATTACCAAACTCCTCATAAAACCTACTAGCAACAAATATTTGATTAGTCTCTTGTTCCCACATACAGCTTCGGGAGCTTTAACAAATCTAAAATGAAGAAAAGTAACCTCTTTATTTCATACAGATATTACAGTGCACCATTATTTCCATCATAACCTCATCAGAACCATTCATACAGATTGAGAACCTTCATATCATCATCACCTTGAAGTGGGTCTGCAAATCAGGAAACTGAACACAGGCTGGTCACTGTTGAAATACTATGAGATGCTCTTCATGTTGCCACTTGAATGTCGTTTTTAACATATAAACACATTTTTGTGAATTGTGCTTTTGTATGTAGATGTGTGTATGAGAATGTATGTTGATGAATGATTGAATTGTTCATTGCAGAAATGAGTCCGGTCATCTGCAAGGTTTTAAATTGCGTCTTACCTGCAACTTTAATGTGAACTGTAGTGGCGATTTATACACGATTAATTCATTTTTCAAGTTAAATAACTATTTTTGATATGTAACATCTGAAAAAGAGTCCTCTGTATAATTTTTCAGTAAACACTGGTATGGCAATACTCTGGTCCAGAGCGTAGGGGTTTCCTGCGTTTTTCAGTTTAGTGGTTCACTGGTGTAAACCTGCGTTCCAAGCAGCCTTTGTTGTGCTTGCAGGGTACCCCACATTCCCCCAAAATGCACCACCCACTTAGCTCACACAAGGGTGCCAATGGTGCTTAGGATTCATACACATAAAAAAAGGAAACCAACCTTACACAGCCCGTCCTGAAGCTGCTGTAACTCTAAAGTTCTTCCTTGTCAAAGAAAACAGACTTTCCAAGTACAGCGTCTTCATGGAACTGGTGTGTAAGGTCCGTTTCCTTGTGAGCTGCGCAAGTGCTAATGATAAGACTCTCGTAGGCCGTGTGGTAACGGCACCCTTTCCCACGTTAAGGGACCATCGCTTCGCTCAGGCCCTTAAATTGGGTGGCGGGCTGTCTAAAGCAGAGTCTACCTGTCCCAGAGGGTCAGATTTGAACACAAACATTCCATTCCATGCCAAGTGGAAGCAGTTAGACGTGATTTTTTACCGACACAAATTTCAGAGTGGTACATTTCATAGTGGACATAATAATTTTATTGGGGTGGTGGTCAAGCCCCCTGTTTTTCTACCCTTATACCACCACCTAAAACCCATCCGGACTCCTTTCACCCCATTACATATTTAAATAATATTTTCAGTGTTATGAACTGCGTTGAAATGTAACTGTTTTGAATTCTGTAAAATGACTGGTTACTGTGGAAGCGCTACATAGAGATCATCTTCATTTGCCATAGCACTTCAGAACCCCTCGAAGTATTCCTCTCATGGCTCAATGCTAGGAATACAAACATTCAGTTCATTATGTCCTGGCATCAGGAACCAGCCAATTTCCTACCCATCCGAGTGCATAACATCCTACAACGCAGTGCTAAAAAAACAAAAAAATGGCACTCATATCGCAACACACAGCTGCACTATAAAACAGCATTCAGGAATAATCTACCACAATATCTATTGATATGACGTAACTGTACCACGACAGACTTACCCACGACAGACTTACCAGGAGCAAGCACAGAAACTAGACGCTAGATTTCAAGCCAGGTGCTACCCGAAACAAGTAATGAAGCATGCACGTAAACGAGCAAGGTGCACCACCAGAGAGGTAATCCTATAGATCGAAAACCGATTGGTGTGCGTACACACGTAAAATCAAACTACCAAGATTAAGGCAACCATTAAAACATTTTGGACACTGGTCGAAACAGCGCTTCCTAATGAACCAGTGCCCAGAATGGCCTTCCAAAGACCTAAAAATCAAAAACACTACTTGACCAATTTCTGTTCCCAAAGCCCCTGTAGCAGAAGTACACTGCGGAAAAGGAGACCCATTACAGGAGCACTTCCCCTGTCGTACATATGATATATGATATGATATAGCATTTATAACGTGCATATACAGGCGCGACTTGGGGGAGAGGACAAGGGGAGACAGACAACGATCCTACTAGGCCAGGTGTCATTCAGATCGCGCAAGTGCAAGGGTAGAGGGGAGGGGAAAAGTGCAAGGGGGAAAGGGAGAGGGGAAGTGCAGTATATGGTTAGTAGACTAGCAAAAAATAAATAAGGGCCAGCTGGTGGAAAGTGCAAGGTAAGTGCAGACAAGTGCTGGGAAGGGGGGCTGTAGGGATACAGAAACAGTCCCACAGTGCAGGGGTTTCCAGGGAGGCAGTGCGGGGGAGAGTGGTTTGGAAGAGAGAGTTGAAGGTATTTTGGCCCAAGGCCCCAGAAGGCCTTGTGGACAATGCAGAGGGTTTTGAACTTGACTGTTGACGGTTTCTCTCCTATTCTATGGTGCTCTCTATCTCGCCTATCTTCTCTAACTGCTTCTCCATTGACGATCCTGTTCTCCTCGCTAAATCTGGTAGGAAAAAGTTTAAAAAAGGACATCCTGGTCTCTAACCCAGGCCTCTCTTTCGCTGACACCTACACTAGTGCCTCCTCCAAGGAAACTCACTGACATCCTCTTCTTCGTGTCTTCTCCTGACCTATGAACCCTTCATATGGTCTCTGTGTTCTCTCCTTTCACCTCTTCTCCCATTAATGGTGGCAGCCATTGGGATGTCCTCCTGGCCTCCTTCCACTCCTCTAAGGCCATTATTAATGTCTACGCAAATGGGAACGTCTTGGTCCAAGGCCCTCAGGCCAACCTTCACCTCTTTGACAGACGCTTCCCGCGCCTCATCAACTTCCTTTCCTCTCCTACTGTCCCAACCTCCTCTGTCCTCGGCTACCCTGCCTCCATTCTCCCTCCCTGCCCCCTCTTGTGCTCCTTCACCTCCGCAGGGCGTACCTCTGATCTGTACCCCTCCCCGGATGTCCTTCAAGGTTGGCAACCTTCTCCACATTGCCACTCTTAACTCTTGCTCTGCCGCCAACATTCCTCGGACATCTGTCGCCTTCTGGAGGAACTGGACCTTGACGTCCTCTGTCTCACTGAGACATGGTTCACTGACAGCTCTGTTGCCAGCTTTGACACACTCCTACCTGACGGCTACAAGATCCTCTCCGTGCCCAGGCCCAACCGTGCTGTGGGTGGGGAGGGTGTGGCCCTCATCTTCCCTGAGTGGATTCCTGCCACTGTCACTCCTACGCAGACTTACTCCTCTTCTGAATCCCTCTCTCCCTCCCTCTCTCTCTCTCTCTCTCTCTCTCTCTCCCTCCCTCCCTCTCTTCCCTCCCTCCCTCCCATTTCGTTACCGTGGCTACTATCTATCGGCCACCTGGTCAAATTTCCCCCTTCCTCTCCGAGTGGGCAGACCTCTCCTCCTCACTCCTGTCCTCAACCACTCAACTCTTCTTTCCTGGAGATTTCAACATCCACCTGGATGCCCCCTGTCCCCCCTCTGGAGTCTTTTGCGACCTCTACGACTCTCACTCTCTATTCTCCCGTCTGGGCCGACTCAATCTGCAGGGTACACTCTTGATGCTTTGATCTCTTCTGACCTTCCCCTCTCTCCACTCCTCTCTCCTGGAGTGATCATGTTCTCTTATCCTCCCACCTCACCTTCCCTACCCCACCCCACAGGCAATGCCACCCTCATCACTGCCACCCTCCTTCTCAGTCATCCGACCCATGAAGCGCGTGTCAGTTGAGACTTCTCGCTACCACCTTCTCGCAGCCCCCCCCCCCCATCCCCCTTCGGCTGACTCCCACCCTGACACAGCCCTCTCCACTCTGCTATATCTGATACTCTTGATATCCTTGCCTCCGTCATGAGAATCCGCCTGAAGCACAAAACCAAATGTAACTCCTGGTATGACTCGGATCTTGTCACCCTTAAACTCAAGTGCAGGGTGGCAGAGAGGAAATGGCGTGCCTCATGGGCATCCTCTGACAAACTGGCCTGCCGCTTGCTCCAAAGGCAATACCGGCTCTCCGTTCTCACCAAGAAGAGCCCTTATCCAAGCCCGCATCTCTGCGGCATCTAATAATTCAGCCGAACTCTTTAAAATATGCAAGGAGCTGGCCAACCCTGCTGCAGTCTCTACCGCTCCTGTCCCTTCCCAGGCCCTCTGCATGGCACTGGCCTCTCACTTCATCTCAAAAACTCAGGACATCCTGTCCTCACTCTCCTCCTATCACCTCCCCCCCTCTATTCCCTGCTCTTCCTCTGGTCCTTCTGCAGCCACCCCTCCTCCCCCCTTCTCTGCCTTTCCCCTTTTTTCTGCTGACAAGGTTTCGAGACAAGTCCGATCTATGAAAGTCTCGTCAAAACAGGTCCACCCATGCTCCTCTAAAACTATCAAGGACCACATCGACTCCTTTGCTCCTGCCCTGGCTGACATCTGCAATCACTCCTTCGCCTCTGGAGTCTTCCCATCCCCCCTCCAGCACTCCCTTGTGCACCCCCTTCTTAAGAAACCCTCTTCCGACCCAGCTTGCCCGGCTAACTATCGCCCAATCTCTATCACTCCCTTCCTAGGCAAGCTCCTGGAGAAGCTGGCCATCTCCCAGCTTAATCTCCATGCAGAATCTGTTGGTAGTCTTCACGACCATCAGTCTGGCTTCAGAGCCGCCAGAAGCACGGAAACTGCTCTCCTGAACATCAGTGAGGATCTGCTCTCGAACCTTGACTCTAATACTCCATGTGTTCTCATTTTACTTGATCTCTCTTCTGCCTTTGATACTGTCAATCATACCATCCTGCTCAACCGTCTCCGTGATAACCTAAGTATCACTGGTCAGGCTCTGGCGTGGCAGACCTCTTTCCTCTCCAATCGACCCTCCCAGGTCCAACTGGGGTCCTTCCTCTCCAACATCTTTTTCTCCATCTGTGGTGTCCCCCAGGGATCTAGCCTCTCTCCCTGGCTGTTTAACCAGTAACTGGCACTTCTTGCCCACCGCATCACCGCTCTCTGCCCCAATTTTCAGTGCTATGCGGATGACACCCAGCTCATTTTCAGGCTACCCTCGGCCTCTTCTCCTTCCCTCATCTCTGACCGTCTTTCTGCTATCCAGGAATGGTGTGCCGCCAATGACCTATGCCTTAATGCCAGTAAGACTGAGATTCTACTCATCGGCACACCCACTCCCTCCTTCCCTGCAGCTCTCTGGCTGGCCTCTCTTGGCCCTCTTCCTGCTCCTACCTGCAAGGCAAAAAACCTCGGGGTCATCTTCGACTCCACACTCTCCTTCTCTCCTCACATATCTGACGTCTCTAAGAAGTCACACTACCAGCTACACCTCCTCAGAGGTATCCTTCCATTCCTCTCCTTCCCCCAGAAGCTCACTGTCTCTAGAGTCCTGGTTCTCTCGAAGCTGGACTACTGTAACAGCCTCTATCTAAATCTATATCTATATCGCGTATGCCAATTCACAAAGAAAATGCTTGAGATCAACGTCAGGACATGGCAGTTTAAACATCAGTCCATCTGCAAAATAGTCAATTTAGTGTCCTTGTGGGTCCAGATATGTGGGCCAAACACGACCGGTCCATAAAAGAATCATTGAACACCAGTCTAAGATCAGGTGCAGGACAGTCACCCCATGATCTGCAATTCCATCCACAACCAACACATGCAGGATGAAATATGCTGGTTGCACCAAATATAAATGCATCCCTCCACCACAAAGAGGGTTGGTGGATTCACAAACCGGACACACACAGGACAGGCCTGAATGAAATATACAGTGTCATGTGAACCAGACACACAAGAGCGATTTTCAAGTCACATCTTGGCTGACCTATAATAACGAAAGACTAACCAGCTCCTCTGGCCCTTTGACTAGACCTCCAACTACAGCGCACAGGGGTGATGCATCAGTCATACACATTCCCAACCCATTGCCAGGGACTCTGAGCACCTGTCTCACACATCCCCTTGCTTGATTTACTCATACATTATGGCCCCCCTTAGATTCTAGCGACCTCCAAGTAGCTCCACAAGCCTGCTTTTTAAATAGATGTAAACATACAGGCGCAATTGCTCCAATACTGTGCTTTAATGCACACACCTAGCGGAACCGCAATTACACTAATTACAGCTGGCAGAGCCACCATCGCCGGCGGAACCGCACACCCCGCAGTGCATCATACACTTGTCACAGCTGCAGTTACTTACCAACCGCAGTGCGTGATCATGCCCTTCCGCCCACCAAGTGTGCCCAGCGGGTCCGTCCACCCCATTGACTTATGACCCTTTACAGTTGTGGATACCATATGATCGCCATTTATTTCAATTTTGGCCTCTTTCCATGCAGGCTGTGAGTTTTCAGTGCCGCCGTTACAAACTTTGCACAGTCCCCACTATGGCCTGCCACCGTCACATAGCAACCAATGTTGTTTCTGCGTTCCATCACTGGGGCCGCAACACCATCACACACTGCGGACTCCCACCCAAACAGAGAAGACAGGGAGTCACCAGGCTCCTCGCTCCATTACCATAACTACCCAGTGGCTTCAGTCTACATTAGACTGCTGCTTCGACTGCTATCTTTCTTTCACACTGCGCTTTAGACTTCACCAGACCACAGGCTTCTTCCGTTTTTCAGGCACTCCAAGTCTGTCCTCTTTTTATGACACAGATACATTTTGTGCTACCTCCGTGTGCCCCCTGCCTTGCTCCCTTATTATGCGTTATACCCAGCACGCTTGACCCTCTCCCCCCCCCAAACCCCCAAATCCTAATTTTAGTTCCATCTTCTTGTCCACCAGATTAACACAGGAGGATGAAGGCATGCACAATCACCCGATCCTGTAGAACTGGTCCCCTCGACAAAAACCTACATAGGCCAGCTTAGCTCGCTGGGCTAGATTCTACCTCGTGACACCACATAGCTCGAGGTAAGAAACGTATACCCAGTAAACTCGTGACTATAAACCTGCACCCATGACCTTTCCATTTATGCTTTAGACAGTGTGCGTCTATAGAAACATGCATTTCTGATCTCCCACAGCGCCATTGCCAACACCTTTTATGCAAGCGAGGTAGTCTCCCTGAAGTGAACTGGGACTCACAAGAACAAGCTAATTAAGGCAAGAATTGTACAGTAAGGGATCACATCTCTCAATACTGTCCCTAATGTCTGGAGCTACTTCACTAACATTCTTGTTGATCTCATTCATTCGAATGTATAGGTTTTGACCAAGTGACACGTTCATTACCATATTGCCCCTGACCCAAGATGAAGCACTTTTCCATGCCCCTCTCCCAAACGAAGTAGCACCCAGAGGTTAGTACTCTTGCTAACCTCTCACGTTTATGCCATTTGCTAATATATTAATACCCATTAGAGAAACATACAAATTACTCATTATGTTCACATACAGGGATCCTCCAAGAAGTCACAAAAGTTCCTGAAGAAGGCAACAGATAGTTGCTGAAACATCACATCAGAAGACAGATAGACCACGTGTTAAAAGGGTACCCATGTGGCCCCCTTAAAATGTACTTTAGACGTAGACCTGCATAAGGATTTATTTATGGTTTATTAAATAAAGCATAAAAATTACCACACTTACAAATAACAAGAATTAAAGAGTATTTTGTGCATGTTGTGTTAACTTGATCCACTTGTTTCAATTTGTATGTATCACACAAGTCCTTGTTTGTCTTGCATCATGTTAGAGTTCATTCTTTCTATCTAAACGGTCGGTAATTATTTGTTTACCATAGGTGAATATTATATAATACTGTTGTACACAGGCATAATAAATAACTATATTTTTTCTATAATATGCATTGAAGAATAGAAATTTGACACTCCAAAAAACAAAAAAAAAGTTTTTGCTTATAGGTTTTTTCATATGCACACAATAAGTAAGTTGGAATCTTTCTTTTATATTATGCAGCACATGTATTCTGTCCAGTGGGTCATATCGCTGCAGTACCATTGCTTTGCCGATAACATCCATTTGTATTTCCTCTACGCCCCACTTTTCTTCTAGGGTACATCATTCACCAAGGAGTGCACCACCCAAACAATGTTCACTCGATATGCATTGTAATGCATTATGCCAAAAATATTTTTACATTATTTTCATTACTAGAACTGCGGTTTCTTGTGACCATATCAGATGAACCATCTTACAAGGAAGGGAAATATGGTTTAATGCCTCAAAATGTCTAGATTTAACAAGGAAAAAGAGGGGCTATGACAACTTCTATAGGCTACTGGAGCCGCCAGGTAGGTGTGACATTAGTATTTGGTCATCAGATTTTGCCACACCAGTTACAAAGAAGAGTACATTGTATTTTGTATTTGTATTTATTTTTATTTATATAGCGCTTTAATCCAAAGCGCTTTACAAGAGGAACAAGCAATGCATGACAAATGAATCTGAACCAGAGAACAGTACAAGGAACAATTTACATTATTGATGAGGAAAGGTGCTGATGGAGAGGGGCTAAGTGAGAGAGGGGGTGGGAGGAGTAGGAAGAAGTAGAGTCAGTAGTGAGAGGAAAAAGGATGCTAGGGGGGGTGAGTGGAATAGATAAGATTTTAGAGAAGTGCAGAATGAGGGGTAGGAGGTAATAGAGCGGACGGGAAGGGGTAGGTGGTTCCAATGGAAAGGAGCGAGAAGTTGGAAGGAGCGGAAGCAGGAAGGGGCACAAGGTGGAGGCGGAGAGAGAAGGAAGAGATCCACAGAACGGGGTGAACGAGAGGAGTATAAAATGTGAGAAGGGAGGAAGGGGCAAGGCCATAGAGGGATTTGCAGACCAGACAAGAGGAAATTAAACGTAAGCTTTTGACTAGCGTGCAAGATAAAGGATTAACTTGTATTGGAAAATACCAGTAGCAAAGTCTTCTCAATGTTGTATTATGAGTGTGATGGCATTTTCCTAGCAACCTTGATAAATCAGGTTGGCCTGTGAAGCCAATATGCCTTAGGTGGTGCTGCTCAGGTACCAGGCCACAGACTAGATACTGATGGACATATAACTCATACAATAGGCAGTCCTCAAACCTGCCACGCGGCAGTGTGTGCATGTGGAGAACTGAGGGAGCAAGTGAATTTATGCCTGGCTTAATATTCCCACGTGACCATTCAACAGGTCTAAACCCGGCATGTAAAGTCTGGCATAACCGGTTTGATCAGTTTGGAAATGTTCTTGTGAAGTTCTCATGTACAGCCACAGACATCCATGCCTAACACATACACCCACCTCACACTTGCCGTTCACCATACATTAACTAATATGTCACACATTCATGGTCATGCTAAACATGGTTCCAGTCAGATGTCATTCCTGCACCAAATAACCAAACGTAGACTGTCTTGCAATCAATCACCACCCTCACATTTGTATGCACACCACAGCAATACAATCATTGGGTACTTTTATTGAACTCTATTACACTCTCATGCAACCACACTTCACACTCCTCCATCTTCGCCACAATCATATATAATCACACCAATAAACGTTCTCTACCAAATCCATGTTCAAATAATCCATGTTCAAATTGAACGAAACCCAGGCTCATTCACAAGCTGCCAGATACTTGTCGCTTAGGATCACATGATTAACTTCCAGCAGTCTCACCACTCAACTTCCTTAAACTCACGGGTTCCAACTGTCCAGACCTGAAAACCACATTGAATGGGAACAAACCACCTATCAAAACTGAAACACCTAAAACCCCCACCAGCCACCACTAAACGGACTAAGGATATGGACCAAGACAAAAACAAAATACTTTGACCACTACCTCTCCACCTATGACGCTGCATCAATGGAAAAACAGAGCACAAGTAAGGCCCCAGAAGATCCTCAGTGGATCCTACCAGACCGCCAAACTACACACTACAGCATACAGAACACCCAGCAACTCTAAAGTTATTTTCGTAAAGACCCCAACAAGAATCAGAGCCAAGGTAGAATCCCCAACCATACACACCAGTTGCATAAACAAAACCGGAAAAAAATACCAAAAACGTACAATCTTACAGCTCCTGGCTGAAAACCGGAAAGTAAATCACTCAATCCAATTGAACTCCATGAAGAGAAAATCCCCCCCCCCCAACCACACAACCAGCAAATAACAGCCCCATCCAAGAGAACTGAAAACCCAACAAACATCCCCCCAATCGAGACACAAGAAAGGATCTACAACAATAAATAAGGAAAATCACACACTACATTGCAGCCTAATTAACTTAAGCTCCATTACATAACAGAAATGTAGGACCTAAGCAAGGGCGGCACAGTCATGCTCTTCTTCACAGAAACTTGGCTATAGAACAACTACAAAATAATCGTCCACAAAGCCATACTAAAACAACTTTAAACAAATAGATTCTAACAGAGGAGGAGGAATCACAATAGCACACAAAGACCACATCTGCGCCACTCCATTCTCCCGACATTGAAGATTGCGAATCACTTCTAATCATCAAATTCAACCACCAAGCCAACCTACTGTTCCTCCTGATCTACAGACCACCATCCTACATCCCCAACTTTGCAATGAATCTCACGGATGCCAACCTCTCCACTTACCATGATAATTTTTCTGAGAGATTTTAACATCTGTTACAAACAGAAAATGAAACCACAGCAAATTCCCTCAGAGCTCTACTGGAAAACCTCCACTTCAAGCAAATAGTACACGGACCCACCTACACACCCTAGACCAAATTTTCTGTAGAGATGGACTAATCACATGTAGCCATCTCCATATGATCCCGTTCACTGTCAAAACACCAAACTGCACGATGCCCGCAAATGTTAACGCTCCCTACCAACAAAAGAAACTGGAAGAATCTCAACCTGGAAATGCTAACATAGCTAATGGAATCACCAAACCAAACATCTCCCGGCTGAACAGAATGACATAATGACTCCCGAAAAATCTTGACACCTGGATCACATAGGCCCTTGACCAACAAGCACCTATAAATCTCTTCAAAGCCACTACAATAACAAAATGGCAGCAATATGCTTCACAGAGGAACCGAGGGAACTAAAAATAAAAATTAACAAAAAATAAAAGAAAAAAACTGGAAAAACAATGGAGAAAAGATTAGACACTTTCCGAATTTGCAAATCAGCGGTCCAGAAACTAACAAAAAAAAAGCCCATTACACTACAAGAATTCAATTGGAAACAAACCCACAAAAAGAACTATTCAAAATCATCAAGGATATCAAAAACCCAACATTTTGCAACAAATGTGCCTTGCCATCGCAATCCCTGTGTGATATCACATGAAGGTGTCTCACTTACTAGTCGGCGGGGATCTGTCGTCCAGGTGGCCAGGACACGGCGACCGCTATTGGATCCGGTTCCTGTGGGTGGCCCAGTGGGGGCGGATCACCAAGATCAGGGGTCCTTGGGTGGTAGTAGAAGTGGGACTCCGTAGGGTGAGACGCGGTCCCCCCCTTCCTTATGAAACCTTTTCGCCATCCTACCCCGTAGGATATGCCCCCCGCCCCCTCTAACACAAACTCTTTCCTACACCATGACAAACAGACTATCACCAGAGCCGTTTACCGGACATGTCCCAACACAAGGGGCAGGCAGAGTCAGGCAGGCAGAGTCAGGCAGAGCAGAGTCAGGCAGAGCAGAGTCAGGCAGAGCAGAGTCAGGCAGAGCTGCAATAATTGCACACACCTGACAGCCCTTGGTCTTCCCCACAAAGATAAAAGGTAGGGCGGAGAGCACACTTACGCATGAGGAAGAAGTAATTCTGAGACGGCAGTTTAAATGGAGGAGAAGGGCGGCGAAACCTGAAAGGACGAGAAGGAGGGAAGTACCCTTGCCCTTTTCAACCCAGACCCTCGAAGCCTCCAAGAAAAGAATCATGAGACCGGGAACTTCAACTGGCGAATGGGGCGACAGATGTCAACGGTAAATGGGGCCCGCCTGCACCGATAGCCAGGGAGAAGCGCTTCCCGGTGTGGTACCGTCCTAGATAGTAAACCGGACTGTGCAGAGCCCAAGGTTGCAAACGGCAACATTAATTGAACAAAGAACTTGTGATTGAACTTTTAAGAAAAGCCAGTGAAAGACCAGCAGCAGAGTGGTCCAGCGCCAGATGGGCGCTCATTCGAAGGGCTGTGGCTGGTCCCTTTTGTTGAAACTACAAATACCAAAAAGCCTTAGGAGAGACCGGCGTTATGAGTCCGAGGGGTTAGAGGTGTCATGTAAGGGTCTAGTCAAACCACTTGTACAATCGAAAGTCTGACGCATTGACAAGAAATTAAAGGGAAGAGAAGGGAAGGGAAGGGAAGACTTGCTGGGGGCTTAAAGGAAAGCCTGACTGGGGGACGAGATCCAGATTTAGGTAAAAGGAAGAACCTACGGGGTCTAAAGGAATTGTTGTGTGAATTGTGTCAAGTGTGAACCTGATGGAGGGATGCCAAGGGGGAAGCGAACGAGAGTGAATCCTGCAAGCAAAATGAACTGTGTATTTGGCAAACGTGAACCAGGCCGAGGGATGCCTGCGAATTGGGGTGAAGCATAATACACCCGTGAACACTGGAGACAAGAGTGAACCAGGCCGAGGAATGCCTGCGAATTGGGGTGAAGCATAATACACCCATGAACACTGGAGACAAGAGTGAACCAGGCCGAGGGATGCCTGCGATTTGGGGTGAAACATAATACACCCGTGAACACTGGAGACAAGAGTGAACCAGGCCGAGGGATTCCTGCGAATTGGGGTGAAGCATAATACACCCGTGAACACTGGAGACAAGAGTGAACCAGGCTGAGGGTTGTCCACAGTGAATGGTTGTTTAAAAAGACTGGAATGTTACATTGTGAATGAAAGGCCGTAGTGAACCCGACTGAGGGAGGCCCACGTTGTAAGAGGGATTGGAGCCCAACAAAGGGGGCTCATAAGGCAAAGAGTAAATCGGCCCATGAAGATTTATTGAAGGAACTTTTGTGGATTGTAACACATCAGGTCTTCTGAGGCAAGAGACTGTGCAACAGAAGGCCCTGAAATTTTGGAAACAAACTAACCTTGTGCTGGCGAGGCCCAGGAGTGTGCTGTGCTTAAGAGTCTCACCTTGTCCAGTGCTAAAAACGTGGAGAAGAGAGACCGCAGTTACACCATCCTGATTTATCATTTTCAGAACATTCTTTTCTGGTTAACACCATCCCACACTATTTTGAAGCAAAGCAGTAAGGATTTTGAAGGTGGTCAAAACGCGGATCCCAAACTCAGAATAGGACACCCCAGTAGGGAATGAGACCAGGAGAAAGATTGCAAGTTGATCAAAGTTTACATCAGGTAAATGATGCACGCAGAGGACTCTGCTGCTCTGAGAGCACTCTGCCAAATGATACATGAACAGTATGTTATAAAGCAAAAACCCGTCATGACATACAGTGTAAAATAGATATGTTCATTGGTGGGCCACTATGGCCTAGTATGTAACAATTAACAGTGCCAGACTCCAATTGGTTGCTGCTGCAGCTTGGGTGGTTTGTGGGCACGTGGGTCAGCTGGGCTCCTCTCCGTGGAGTGACGGTCAGGCTCTGTCCACAAGATGCAATTGTTCTAGCTGTTCTAAACTACACAATCATTGGCATGCAGAGTAATGCAGGGTATACAACTTGTACCAGAATGAGGCGTTTCCTATAACTCGCGGGCAAACATACAAATTCTTAACCCAGGCCTTTATGGGGGAAAGGGGTGTGGGGGTCCTTCCCAGGTGCCCTAGTGCCTCATGGTTCAAACAAATGGATTGATTGGCGTTAGCCCATGGAGAATATATCACCACACAGGATTAGTTATATTTGGGGCAAGCTAAGGTGGGTCTGTGGGGAAGGGTCTCACCAGCTGCTACATAAAAGGGGAAGAGGGGGGGGGGGGGAAAGGTTGTGCAGGCAATCATTTGTAAAGGTGGGGGTCGAAGGAGCAGGTTTGTGGAGACGGACGAGTACACAAATCAAGATTCTCCTCGTTCACATACAGGGCAATTACCTCAGAAGAAGAGAAAGGATACTGTTTCTGTTTGCAACAATTCGCACCTGGGCTTCCGTGAGAAAATGGCTGGTGCGGCGCACACAGGGGAGGAGGTGGTGGGGGTGTCAGGGAAGGCTGTGCATGGCGCTGGACAAGGGTAGAGAAGGCTTCTTAGAGATCAGTGTGCGGCCTAGTAAAAATATGGAGTCTGAGGTTGCACAAAATAAGAGTCTGAGCGTATCATCCAATGGCTTCCTTCCACTGTCGTCAGAGGAAAGACAAGGGGGACGTCTCCCCACGATGGGATAATCAACAGACTTCTTTCATGCGGAATGTACGGGGGAGGGGCAAAAGGACCCTTCCTCCCTTACAATTGGCAATAGGTTTTTTTTTAGTACAGGACCTTTTTTTTTTTACTAGACTCCACTTGGACTATTTCACGGTTGTAGCTTACTGCCATCTTAGATTAGCTGTTTTTTCTCATCCACTTATACAGTTTAATGGACACCCTTGAACTGATTACTTGGGTCTGTCTTTACTGTTGCCACAATGAGTTGCTTACACTCCCCACAAATAAAATACTCTGAAACAACCAGAAACCAGCACACTACCAACCACCACTACGCTCGACTGTTTCAAGCCTACAAATGAAGAAACCTTCAAACTAATAAAAAGACACCAACATCGCCCGATTCCCCCAGTGATCCAGGACCTCTGGAATATTCAAAAATCCTTAATCACAGAACACCAGCAACATACTTCCGGCTGCTAATGAACCCATCCCTAAACGCAAGAATATTAGCTAAAATCCTTCAAATCAGCATACATCAAGCCTCTCCTAAATAACAAGACAGGAAATGCAGAAGACCCCACCAACTGCAGACCCATATCAAAGCTACCCTACCCTGCAAAATTACTCCAGAACCACATCTACAAACTAATACTCAACCATGTGGAAAGCAACGGACTACTTCACCACTCCCAAGTCTGCTTCAGACCCATGAGAGGAACGGAATCAGCACTTCTATCCATATGGGACAACCTAAAAATAAACACAGCCAACAGCGCCCAATCGGCCCTCCTACTACTAGACATATTGGATGCCTTTGACACAGACAAACACTAACCCATAGACTGGAGAAGATTGTATAAAAAAAGAACCTCTGCATTACAATGCCCGATTTCTTTCCTCACCAACCGAGCTGAAAGAACATACTTAACTCCATTCACATCGAACACCGAAACATCACATGCGGAGTACCACAAGGATCAAGCCTCTACCCACTCTTTTTAAACATATACATGTCACCCTAATGAAACTAATTCAAGTCCATGAACCGACACCCTACAACTACGCAGACGATACCAAACTTGCATTCAAGATAACCTCAAGCCAAGACTCAAATAAAACCCTAACAAAAGACATGCCTTACGGACATACACCTGGATGACAAGCTCAAACTAAACCTGACCAAAACAGAAATAATGATCGCCCTCCACCCCCAAAAGACAACGCGACACACACCTGTGCCGGCCACCATGCATGGGAACCCAACCGGAGACATCCTCCGTGATAAAAACCTGCAAATACTCAATCACTAGAATCCCAAGTCAACGCAATAATAAAGAAGTGCTTCTACCTCCTATGACCAGGGATACTTCCCTACACCACCTTCCCACACAGAAAGCCTCACAATCATTTCCTTGGTATTATCAAGACTAGACTATGCAAACAATCTCTACCTCGGAATGTCAAATCCTCTCACAAAAACATTCCAATGCCTCCAAAATGCTCCAGCAAGACTACTCTTGAGACTAAACAGAAGAGACTACATCACACCAGCCCCAAGAAGGCTACACTTGGCTTCCAGCGAAAAAAAATACGATCAAATTTAAAGCACTCTGCATCGCCCATAGATCACTACATGGACAAGGAGCTGAATTTCTCCAAGCCAAAAATCAACCACCACCAACCAGGTGGAAACCTAAGATCGAGCAATGAAGTCCAAATAGAAATTAAAACACTATGAGAAAAGTAAACTCGGAGGAACACATTCTCCCTTTTGATATCCAAACTATGGAACTTCCTACCAAAAGAAATAACTAACCTTCAGCAAACTACTGAAAATGTGGCTATTCAATTCACAGAAACAAGCATAAAAAATTGGCACCCCTAAAAATCACATCCCAGAGCCAAGGCAAACATGGGACAGTACAGATCGTGGAATCGACAAAACAACTGCACACCCAGAGTCAAAACCTACTAACCATTCAACCTGCTCCCATCTCCTCCCCCGCATACTACATATGCACAAAGCCAGCTATACTACACACAAGAACAAAACAAACGCAAACAACCCATACACTGGACATTACTTTCCCAGACATCACACAAGCACAGTGCACACGACAAAGCACACTCGGAAAGCAAACAGTTTCTCCTGGTTCTGCAAGCATCAACAGAAGAGCACAACCTATATCCTATCCCTCTTGTCCATTAACCATCCCCTCCCACTTTCTTTACAGAGCCACGTGAGCGGCTGGAGATCATGCAAATAGCAGAAGTGCACGGTATAAATCAAAATAACCCCCTGCCTAACGGCTAATGAAGGACTACCAGTATATGTCCAAGTGATCCATGTACTTCTAGAGTTGACCCAAACTCAGTTTACAGCCCAACACCCCTACCCATCTGCTACTCAATGTTCTTGATACTACCGAAACGCCCCCCTCCACCATGACCACCACCACCACCACCAAAAGGCAGCTTCCCATTTGTTTTTGGCAAGCATGTTTCGTATGCAACCTCAACATTTTACCCACACATCAATCTACAGTCCCACTGCAGATATCACCTTTGTCTATGAACGTCTGATAATTCTAGTGACCGAAAGCAAGCAGATAATCCTTGAAGGATATTTAAAAATGATAAGGACCCACACTTAGACAAGCAATCTTATTTAAATTCGGACACTCCTAACCCCCACCCAGATACAGTATGGAGTTATGAGCTTTTTTAAAAAAAAATGTTTAACTCTCCCAATTGTGGGACCCATGAGAATCTTCAATCACAAATCCCATAGCTAAAGAATTCACTTTTTTTTCCGTATGACTCACTCCAGACTTGTGAACAATTTTCACCCCAGAATATAGTGCAACATAAGTCTATAGAAAGAAAATAGCAATGTGGTGTAATGCTAACTCCAGCACCTTAGATTTAAATACTCCCACAGACACCACACTCACTAATGCACAGGAGAAGGCCAGCACAGAAAATGAACAGATGTTAAGAGTGAAATGTGCAAACGATATTCAATTAATCTTTCCAAAACAAGGCATAAAATAAGCAGTGTTGCATAGCAGTTTACTATGCAATTCTGTAGGTTTGCTAATCAAATTGATACTTGTGTAGCAAAGCTAGCTATTTAAGTTGCCCTGTTCAATGACAGCACAGCTTGGCTTTCTTTCCTCTCTTGCCCTCTTCACCCTCTTTTCTGTGTTCACTTCAAGTGCGAATGGAGCGAAAGTGCAGTAGTAATCATCTCCTCCACTCTTCTCAAACTCTCACAAAGGGACCACATCACTCCAGTGCTAAAGATGCTACATTGGCTGCCAGAAAAAAAATCAAATTATCTTCAAAACAATGTGCATAACACAGCAATCCACGGCCTAGAGTGGAATTCATACAAAGGAAAACCACCATTTACCAGCCAACCCGAACACTCAAACCAGCAACGACATCCGCCTAGAACCTAAACCGTAAATGAGGAAACAAAACTCATCCGCTTTCTCTTGCCTAGCCATTAAACTTTGGAACTCCCTCCACAGAGAAATACGTACCATAAAGGACCATCTCAAATTCAGATAACTTCAGAAAACCTGGCTCTTCAACTCAGAACGGGACGAAAATTAATGACCAACACCCACACGCCATGGAATGAACACAACTGGAAAGATAGGAGACTAGACTCTGACCACAATTAAATGCAGGGAAGTAGAGGTGTCTGAATGTGGGGGGAGACCCAGGTGCACCCGTTCCAAAAGAGGGACCTACTGGTAATAAAGGAGAGGGACGGGACAGACATAATTGAACCACAGATAGACAGCATTAAAAATAAAGGGGAGAGAGGCAACCCACACTCGGAACAAATGGACCACAGGGAGCACAAGGGCACAGGGAATAGAGCTCCCTCCTCCTCCACCTGGACCTGGGTCTTTACCAATTTTATGATCAAGTATTGCGTTTTTGAATATCCTTCAAATGGGAGAATCTAGGAAGGCTATATCCACTGGTCCATCAATGATTTTCTTATTTTTATGTGGAAGGTTATCATTAATGGTATGGTCAGATTTTTGAAGTTCTGACTAGAATTCACAAAATGAAATATTAAATTTGACCCGAAATAGTTCCTCTCGTACCTTGCCGATTAATGATGGGAGTAATAACAGTCTTTTTTTTTTAAAAAAGGTAGGACGCTAGTAATTCACCCAATTTGTTAGAACCCCCATAGTATTTGCCTTTTGTTCTTAATAAAAGATGAAAACTGTATTGTTTATCAATTTGTTAAATTCAATATGCTTAGAGAAGAGGGATTTAAATGTAATATCTGATTGGCTATTGAAGCATGACACGTCTAGTCGTTTCAAGCAATTAATTTCCCATTTCATCATTGTTTCTTTTCATAAGCAACATATTGTTTATAAAACCATGAAGAGTCGCTTTAAAAGCGTCCCAATTGTTATGGACCGAGGCATCTTATTTATTGATATTAAAACTCAATACAAAGGTGTTTGACTTGAAGAAAAGATGTAAATCTCCATCTGGAAGAGAAAATGGATTGAAATCCCCATTCAAGGACTGTGAAGGCTGGGGCATGATAGAATATGATAGTAGGACCAATTTCAGAATAAAGTATTAATACAAATGTGATCTAATATAGAAAAGAACCGGTGTGGAGAAGAGCAGAAGGAAGAATCTTTCACATCAGGGTCACAAAAACGCCAACTGTCCATAAGATTGAAATCCAAGATTTATAAATTGCTTATGCGATTTCGAATAAATTTGGTGTCAGATTTCAGATCAAGAACAATAAATAAATAAAATTAAAAAAAACAAAACAAAAATCACATATTGAATTGCAATCTCCACAAATAATAAGGCATTAGTTTAATAATCTTCAATTTAAAGTCAATCCATTATTGCGGATGAGGGGCATTGGGTCCATAAATATTGATAGTGACTGATTGTTGAAGCCGTTGTTAATAAATTACCAACAAATGCCCTAAAGGATCATGTTCTTCATTCATTCATTCATTCATTCATTCATTCATTCATTGAAAAGAGACTCTTGTTAATAAGTATACTGGCCCCGCCTTTTTCGCTATTGCAGGTGCAAAAATGACATGGCTTGCCCACAATGTACTCAATTTATTATCCTTATCAACTGAGTTGAGGTGGGTTTCTGGAATACAAGCTATAGCCACCCTACTTTTATTAAAATTGTGGGGAGGAGGCTGATTGCTAAATCTTCAGGTGTTATGTGAGCTGAACACAGTAGCAACACAAACACCTTAAGTACAATGTTACCAAATCTAAAAGTATGTCCAATCAAGTGTCAATACAAATAGACAAACAATAAAATCAACAAACTAAAATCACCAAAAAACTTCCCCTCCCCCATAATGAAAAACACTGAAAATGCTGACTCGTGTAGAACCGCATTCTGGATAGATGAGCAGAGATGTTTAGGCACTTTGTTAGCACCATGTCAACTTTAAAGAATGTTCTAGAAGAAAAAGGCAGAGCAATCACTGAGGTCTGAAAAGTGGGACGAGGCCTCATCACAATACCTTATTCTTGCCTTGGTGGTACGCCAGCATCAAGTGGTCTTTTAGGAACCTTTCGGTGGCAATTTGGCTTCCGGTTGGCTAGCTTGTCGACCCTGTCCAACTCGTGGTCCAGTCCAAGCAGAAACTGCAAGTGGCCCAAAGCAGCCTGTGATGTCCAGGTCGGTGTAGCTCACAGGGTGTTCAATACTATCATCAGGCTCCAGTGCTAGTCCTCGAGTACTGGGAGGCCAGAGTCTCCAGGCAGCAGGTGAGATCTTTCTGTACTCCCACTGCAGCTTGGCTGGCACCTACAGGGGATCCTTCAGCTGCGGTTAATGGGTGCCTGGTTCCGGTGCAGCCAGACGTGAGGCATTTGTCTGCAGCAGTCCCTGTCCTCCCGCCCGCCTCCACTGTTCCCTGAAGATGGTTAGGGGACAGAGCTCTCCTCTACCTCCAATGCCTTGTGTCTTAACTCTATGGGAAATGACTTTAAATGGAATGCACTCCCAGCAGATCAAAAAGTGCATCCTACTCTTAATGTTTCAAAGACTAATCAAAGAACGATGGGGCGCTCCTCTCCCTTTAAAGGTAAAGAGACCCCTGGGATTGGTCCAAAGAAAGCCTGCATTAAGGGGTCCAAATCCAGGTCATTGTAACAGGTGTCCTTTACCATCAAACCCAGACCTTGCTTGCAAGAAGATAGAGATGCCAGGAAAAGGAACCCTAAAAGAAAGCAAGATGGTGGGACCCTTTACCAAGCATACTTTCACTCTCTGGCTACTCCAACGATGCACTTTTCCTATGCCTGTTCTCCAGTGATCAGCACCCCAGTAGGAGCCTGGCTTCATGTTAGGTCAGTGCTCTCTCAGAAACATTGTTTCAAAGACACCTCCTGGAGGGAGCGTCTATGCCATGGGCCGAAAGTGTTACCTTTCCTGCTGCAGAACCAGAGGGGCAGCATATTGTTCTAGAACAAATGGAAGGGGCCCTAGGATTGGAACCAGCCATCCAGAGCTCTAGTTTGATATAATAAACTTCTGATCAATAGTGTTGCAAGGTCACAGGGTTGTGTTGAGGTGAAGCCCACACCTCATTTGTTTGGGTAATATTCGGGGTCCTGGATACCTTGCATTGGTTATTACGTTTTTAGTTTATTTGAAAAAGAAAGTGATTTTCCACACAATTTTCTGGTTTCTTCAGTGCCCCATCAGGAGCCCAGCTGTAATAACCGGAAAATACCCGACTATGAATTAGAACCCCACAAGGGGACACGGACAGATCAAATTAGCCTTGAAAAGAACCAACGGGTTGAAACACGTGTCGGCTGACCTCACACAACAACTCCTTGAGATGGAAATAAATACAAAACCTTGAGCATATTGTTCTACATTGCAGCTGTGTAGCCAGTACGTTTAGCATCAAAATATGCAATGTTGATTTATACCACGCACTTCTACCATTTGCATGGCCTCCAGGCACTCACGTGGCTCTTTAAGTGTAGATCTAAGTGGCACCTCTGCTCGCCACGATTTTGTACTCCAGCAGCTGTCAAGAATGCACAGATGACCTTTGAACCTGCTCTTTGCCATTGCAGAAGTCAGTGACTGGTTACAGCAAGTCAGGTGTGTGCACACAATTGCATTGTGAAGCCTAGGCCTTCTTCCCCACTATACAGGACTCTCAGACTTAGGTGCGTTTTCTCTGGCATTTAAAATTACATTTTAATAGTAGTGCCGTTCAGTGGTTTTTGCCTCCTTAGCAAAGCATTCATCTAGCAAACTTTTCTACCATTAGCTGAGCTCCTGTCTTGTCCAATTGTCTACTAGTTTCTCCTCTCGGTCTCGTCTGCTTGCACCCCTCCATGGGTCCTTCCCTAGTGATCTCCCCACCCCTCCCCCTTCTTCTCTCCGCTCCCTAACTACTCTATGGTTCTCTCTGTCTCTCCTATCTTTTCTAACTGCTTCTCTATCGACTATCCTGCTCTCATCACTAAATCTGGTAGGAAGAAGTTTAAAAAGGACATCCTGGTCTCCAACCCAGGCTTCCCCATCGCCGACACCTATACCTCCTCCAGGCAAACCCTCCTCCTTTTGTCATTCCCTCGCCAGACCTATGTACTCTTCATATGGTCTCTGTGCTTTCTCCTTTCTCTCCTTCTCCTAGTAATGGTGGCACCCGGTGGGAGGCCCTCCTCGCCCCCTTTCATTCCTCTAAGGTCATCATTAATGTTTACCTGACCCGTCTTGGTCCAAGGTCTATGAAAGTCTAACAGGTTCACCCCTGTTCCTCCAAAACCATCAAAGGACCACATTGACACTCTGGCTGACTTGACTTCTGCAACCACTCCTTCGCCACTGGAGTCTTCCCTTCCCCCCTGAAGTACTCACTTGTGCACCCTCTTAAACCCTCTGCCGACCAGTCCTGCCCAGCTAAACTATCATCCAATCTCCATCACTCCTTTCCAGGCAAACTCCTGAAAAAGAAAGTCATCTCCCAGCTTAATCTTCACACTGAATTTGTTGGTTGTCTCCATGACCATCAGTCTGGCTTCAGACTTGCCTGAAGCACTGAAACTGCTTTCCCGAATATCCGTGAAGACCTTCTCTCCAGCCCTGATTACAACACCTGTGTCCTCATCTTACTTTATCTCTCTTCTGCCTTTGACACTGTCAACCATGCCATCATGCTCAACTGTCTATGGGATAACCTTGGTATCACCGATCAGGCCCTAGCTTGGCTGACCTTTCCTCTCTGATCGACCCTCCCAGGTCCAACTTGGGTCCTTTCTCTCCTCTATCTCTACCTGTGGTGTTCCCCAGGGGTCTATCCTCTTTCTCCCTGGCTGTTCAACCAATACCTGGCACTTGTTGCCCACTGCATTACCACTCTCTGCCCCAACTTTCAGTGCTATGCGAATGATACTCCGCTCATTTTCAGGCTCTCTTCAGCCACCTCTTCTTCTCTCATCTCCGTCTGCCATCCAGGAGTGGTGTGCCACCAATGATCTCTGTCTTAATGCCAGTAAGACAGATTCTCCTCATTGGCACACCCGCTCCCACATTTCCTGTCACTCTGGCTGGCCTCTCTTGGCCCTCTTCCTGCTCCCACCTGTGCGGTTAAAAACCTTGGGGTCATCATCGACTCCACACTCTCCTTCTCTCCTCAGATCGCTGACATCCCCAAGAAGTCACACTACCAGCTGCACCTCATCAGAGGTATTCTTCTTTCCTCTCCTTCCCCTCACTAGTTCACTGTCTCCAGAGCTCTGGTTATCTCTTGGAGAGACTACTGCAATAGCCGCTTTCTAAATCTACCTGCCTCTACTCTCTACATCTCATCCAGAACAGGACTGCAAGACTTGTCCTTGGCCTCAAGCCCAGGGATTGTATCTCTCCAGGATTGAAATCTCTGCACTGGCTCCCAGTGGTTGTGAGGATTAAGTTAAAAAAACAGGGTCAGTTCCTTCTCCAAGCAACGATTTGGTGGTAGATCTTTCTTCGGGTAGGGCCTCCCTCTGGGAGAGACTCCCTGCCACTCTGAAAATTGAGGAGACCCATCTCCGGCTCCGGAAGCACCTCAAGACCTCTTTGCTTCTGCCTTCTCTCCTCTCTTCTGCTGTATTCCTGGCTGAAACTGTGCTGGTCAACTGGCTATCCTCTGTTCTCGGGCCCAGGTCCTCTCCCTACCAGTTGCACACCTGCACTGCCCCCTGGCAACTCTTGCACTCTGGGGCTGTTTCTGTACCCCTACAGCCCCCGACCAGCACTTGACACCTGATGTCTGCACTTACCCGTGCACCCGCCACTAGCTGGCCGCACTTCTTATTTATTATTCTTATTGATTGTTTTTTTATCCTATGTAGTGCACTTCCCCCTCCGCTTCCACCATCTGCCCCGACCTGTGACCTGGCCTAGTAGGATCGCTGTCTCTGTCTTCCCCCTGTTCCCACTCCCTGCCTCGTCGCGCCTTGAAACACTTGTGTATAGGCGCGTTATAAATGCCATATCATATCACTATAATTTTGGAAGGAGCATTTTGAAAAGTGTGTATGATTAGAATATAATTTTTCAGCAACATAATTACCTGCATCATTTTATATTAACGCAAAAGCAAAGAAAAACTCTGGCTAGCCTGCACCCGAGCAGATGTCAATCCGTAACAGCCTGCTTGCTAGTTTGCACCTTCATTTTATAAACCATGGAAGAGTTTGTCATTTTGAACAAAGCGTGGAGGGGTAAAAATTACTGGACATGCATAAAAGGTCTCGTGCCACCCTAGTTCATTGAACACACCATTTCTCACTAGCCAGCGGCTAGTGCAAATGGAGGCCATTGTTGTGCCAGCAGCATGTTCTACACTTGGTGCTACAGGATGCTTGAAATCCGACACAAACACAAAACATAGTTCTGGCCCTCTGTACCCCCCAAGCCGTCAGCACAGCTTAAGAGTGGGGTGATCTGGGCATTGCTATTGAGAAGACAACAGTGCCATGGCACGCAACTTGCAACTGCTTGGCCTGCCAAGGGGAGCCTGCGTTTATAGCAGGTTTGGTTTACCGTGAAAACTATATTTATATGTATACATTTTTTGTTGTCGTTTTAAAACAAACACCTAAAGCAATACTCCGCCAACAAAAACTGAGGGCGATACACAGGTACCCTTTTCTGATCAGGCCTGGTCACTGGCCTCACAGTAGGTTGCGCAAAGCTCCCGAAAACACACACTGGGGCATGCCACCGGGGAAAGTAAACCTACCCTTTTTATTCAAGTCGTTTCCATTTCTAAAGTGGAAGAAACCGCGACAATGAATGAATGCGTTCTGCAGGCTTTGGATAACCGTGAAACCACTCCTAGGGACAGAAAGCTCCTCCACAGACTGCTGCCCTAGAACTCTACACATGGAGGGTGCAAGAGGTGCACTAGGCAGTGGAGAGCAAGAAATGGCCAGTGACTTCTGGCCGGCGAGTAGCTTGCAAACTGAAGGTGTGCCCCCGTTATAACCAAGGAACTTTCACTCACTTTCCTTAAGCAGGATGGGGTTTCCGTTACAAACTGCCATCATACGCCCTAAAAGTCAACTAGATGTATTTATTTTCTTCGCCTGGTACTAATTTCAAATATACATTAAAAAAGTTGACGCGTGAATAATAAGAATGAGCAGTCTCTGCATTCATCAAAGTGCAGTCAGCTATGAACATCTTGAATTAGTGAACGGTAGATGTGGCCACACACAGAAAATGGTGTTGCAGCGGCGTCTAGTGGTCAACATGAAACTCGCTGCTCACTTTTATTTGCCCTTTTTTGTGTTACCATTCAACAGTACCATGGTAGTGTGTGCAGTTTCATGCTACCCGGACAGAGCAAGAGAGAACTTTCAAGCCTTCTGATCCGAAGTTCCCAATCACCACCTCAATATCTTCTTCTTAGCCGGTCCATTGCAAGACAAGAAAATAGATGTTAGACCGGTTCGAATTATGAAACTCGTGCCCGTTGAGCAATATCAAACTGTATGTACAATTACTAATGTGTTGCAAAATGCAAAATGAAGGGCGTTATGGTGCGGTAGGCATATTTGAGACATCACGAACACATTGACGATGGAGAATTTCCGTGAAGTGGCCTATCTCACGCAAGGCATTCATTCTATACAGGAAGACATCTTTCGTGGTGAGATGTAACCATTTCCCACTTGTCCGATCCCAATCAAAATATTTGCAATGCCCATCCCCGCAGCTAACATCGGCTACTGATAATTACTCCCTGCTGCTACTTCAAAATGTTACCCAGGGAGCAAGTGAACATCCACGACATTCATCAAAACAAAAGCAATAATAGGCATTGAAATGACTGTACCAATATCTTGTCAAAGTTCTTAATTAAGCAATGCTGGAGGTTAAACTGAGTAACGATTAAAAGGGGCCTTTTTCCCCAGACTAACTTCATTACCTAAGTCGCCCTCTACTTCGTCCTGCATAGATTCCCTCCCCCCCCTGGTGCCCCCCGGTATTTCGCATCCAACGCACACCCTTAGACTAGGGAACCTCCTCCCCGCCCCACGTGCCTAGTTTCCCCATGCACACATCTGGTGCCGGCCCTTCGGTCGGCTGGCTTGGAAATCCCAGTTCTCCCCTCCGATATCTAAACGCCTCTTCAAAACCATGGTATGCTTAGCCAGTGGTCTTAATTTTGTAATGCTTAGGCCGCCCCGCCCTGAGTAAAAATTATGTTTCCAGGCACACCCATCGCAATAAATGGTTAATTGCGATTCTATTCATAGTGATTTCAAGCTTCGGAAGCGGCCTCTCGGAGGAGACGTGTAGTGCGTCTTGTGTATCACGTGAGGCGCGGCTTGAGGCTGGGTCCTTTACTCTGTTAACTCGCCTCGGAAGTGGATGTAGTTTGGGCGAGCGAGCCGAGTTGTGTGGCACCATGGCAAGATTGACAGTGTGCTTGTGCGCAGTGACTGTGCTATTTCTCCTTCTGGCCCCCCTTTCCATCTAAGTGCTGCGGCGCGGCGAGGTGCAGGTGAGGACGGCCGCCGTGAGCCGGAGGAAGAAGAGGCGGTCCCTCGATATCGGACTTGCTACTGGTAATGCTCACGAGCGGCTCAGTACCTGAGGGAGGCGGTCAGGTCGGTCTTCGGTCCTGTAAGTAAAGCCTCGCTGCCGCGTAACGCAAAATTGCTGTGGCTATTGGTGAATATACCGCGATATAGTGACTGTGCACCGTGAGCGGCGAAGGTGTGCAGTGATTGCTGGCGAACCTGGCCATCAATTAGTGGAGGCGCCTTGAACCGATTTCTGGTGCACTTCCAACAAGCTTTTAGGGGGAATTTCCGGGTGTACCCAAGAGTTGGTGGTGCTAAAGTGTGAATCGGATACCTCTTTGATCGCGGCTTGCTACCTCTTTCTGATTTTAGTAGTGGGGGTGGCCTGCCTGATTGTAATAAAAGCGAGCACATCGGGTGCACCAGTCACCACCGTCATCTATACCGTCTGTGACCTTCTCCCTATAAATTTGCTGGATTGGGGAGACTTTAATGGCAACCTAAGCCATTGATTTCAAAGGAGTCGGGGGGGATTTTCCCCATTAACTACGTAATTGGATTAATTTAGCCTGTGGGCTCCAGAATAGTGCGGATGGCTCCCTCTAAAAAATCTGCCATATCCAAATACAATCTAAGGAAGAAACATCAGGAACCAGCTATGATGCCCATAATGGAAGAATCCAAAAATAAAGGAACAAAGGCAAGAAGGCAATTCCCATAGACCAAGGAAAGATTACAGGCTTTTTTCCTTTAAATTTACCAGTCGATGTCAATTCTACAGCCCTCGAGACACCTTTGGAACCAGTGATCAACACTTCTAATCTTGGTAGTTCGATTAATTTTGAAGATATCGACAATAATTCCCTATTGGACTTATGCTTAAACATACAGAGGGGCATGACTCCTCAGACAGTAGTCCCCTCGGAGAACACTGATCTTCCTGTGACAGAGTCAGACCAAAGTCAGTGATAAAATATTCCATCAAGCTGGGACACTGGAGAGACTATCTACATCACCTAACCTAGTCATAGATACATCCTTGGACAGGGAAACAGAGAAGGCCAGCAGGAATTACCCTGACTTGCCAGAAATTGCCGAATTACAAGATCTGTGGCATCCCTGCAGTTTGCACTAAAAATATTATTGCAGATGTCGGGACGCATATTGGCAAATACATTGATGAGTGTCAACGAGCAGAGACGGAATCTGGTTGAAGAGGCAGATGGTAACTTATCCGAAGCCATCTTAATAGCAAATGAATTGCATGAATGCCAACTCCCTGATCCCAATATTGCTATAACAGCAAATACACCATCTACTCGCAAGCAGCATAGAGTGGCTAAGCAAGCAACTGGTGGGGTTAGATCAAGTAGCCACGGGTCTCCCACATCAGTGACGGATAAGCCTACCCATCGCTCTAAAAAAGCAAAAAAAAAGAGCCGCCCGGGCGAAGGACTATAGGAAATGGCCGCTTAACGAGTTGGCTGATTGCAGAGAACGTAGAAGCCCCTGACGGGGCAATGGAACTCGAAAATTCAATAACTGAAACCATACCTGATGACGATGTTATCACAATTGGATCAAAGAAAATGACTGATAGTCCTGCCCTACACCAATATATCCACTGTTCTACAAACGTACTATGTACATAGTTATATACTCTCTATCTTCCTACTGCATATTTCCTGTATATATTATGTTATATGTATATATTATGCACAATGTATATTCTCCTTACTGTCCTGCATTATGTAACTTCTACGACGTATAACCACTACTTGTAAACATGCGTAACCTGTAAAGTTTAAAGTATCCTTGAACAACGCGCCCGGTTACCCTCGGGTCTGGCGCGCGCTATAAATAAATAATAATAAACAAACAGAGAAGGCGCTTAAGATAGCGAGTGAACATGGTAGTCCCCACAATTCAGCTTTTAATGATACAGATACTATAAAAGAGAACGATGTAGTATGGGGAAATCGCACTTGCATTATCAAAAATTTATATCAAACTGACAAAAGCGCCTGGCTCTCACGTTCCGAATTCTTGAAGAGACTGTTCTCTGTTCTCTGTTCCTCAATTGAGAGTATTGCAATCAGAAGACTTTCAATTTCTTGAGCCCTTGACAGGATCATATCCTAAGGTTTCAGCTCTGCATTGTAAATCCATATCTACTGCCCAATTATTAAGGACATATAAAAAAGAATTGAAAACAGTAGACATTGAGGTTGATGCTGAACTGAAATACAATGAGCCCTGTTGTCCAAAGACTGAAAATGTTACAGACAGTCTAGCAAATGCCTGTCCCAATTTGCAAATTGGAAAAAAGATGGACAAGATCGAGATCCAATCTGTATTGAAATGGTTGACGGAGGCTTTATCTAAGGTTGAATATGACCACTGAAAATTAACGCTGGCATCATGGAATTGCAGGGGTTTTTCCCATCTCTTAAATGAAGCGGGTTCAATTGCCCAATTATCTCGCTATAACTGTATTTGTCTACAAGAAACATTTGCAATGAACCCCTTATTTTTGGATGGGTATAAGGGATATCAGGTTTATGCTAAACGAGGTGTAAGAGGACGGCCCTTTGGGGGGCTATGGATTGGTGTTGCTAATTGGCTAGGGTCAACGAGGATTGATGGGAGGCAAGATGATCAAATGGTGGCCGTCGAGATAGTATATAAAAGACAGGAAGCCTATTGCAAAGTATTTGGTTGTGTGTTTATACAATCCACCGGGGGCAGCATGTCGAGAGTCCCTACAGGAAGCGTTACATGAGCTATTAGCCAGCTGGTCAACCATTGAAGGGAATGTAGATATCTGTGTAGTTGGAGACTTTAACACCCATATGTCGGGGGGAGAATGGAAAACGGCCAACCCAAAGCTGTATGAAACATGTGTTATGGAACATAATAAAATAGAGGGTGAAGGTCTAGACTGGGAGCACTTTTTCTATAACTGGGACTTTGCGATGGTAAACGGCCGCACTAAAAGTGATCATCCTGGCAGACATACATGGAGTAATGGCTCCGTGAGCAGTACCCTGGATTATATTTTTGTTTCATCTAGTATGATGCTCCATGTGGACGATATGATAGTAATTCCAAACAATTGGAGTGACCATGCTATTATGGCATGTTTTTTTGACTTCCATGTAGCACATACTCAGTTGAGTTATATAGGTGACCTAAAAGTTAATCATGCCGGGACATGTATTCGATGGTCAGATAAGAATGTGTTACGTGCTGACGAAGCCATACATAAAAACTGCTATCCCAATCTGGAAGAACTTAAGATGATGTCCATTGATGGAGTCGAGAATTGGATCCACCTGTTCTCTGACAAGTATGCTACTACTCCGGCTAGAACTATGATAAGTGAACAGGAAAAATTGCCCACTTACGATAGATTCATCCGTGATGCTAAAAGAACTTTGAGGGCTCAATTAAGAAGAGCTAAGCTCTCTAGCTCAACCTGGAACAATTATAATATTATTTCTAATAAATTGAAGAATAAATACAGGGCCATTATTAAGGCAAAAAAAAGCTCTGACAGAAATAAATCCTGGCAAAGGTTAGTGCAGACTATCTGCGCTCGTAAAACTCGAAGCATATGGGCACTTCTTAATGAAGCCAGAGGGAACAAAACTCGGCAAATAGTTAATCCCATTTCCAGTGATGAATGGACCAGGTTCCTGGAAATTCGCAATCTAGTGTGCAGAAACATGGAGACAATCCCACTGGGCAATATACCAACTGAGCCCACGATAGATATCTCCTATGATTCCATTCTTACTACAATTAAATTGCTGAAATCTTCCAGGGCACCTGGACCAAACGGGCTGGCTAACGTCGTAATTAAGAGTAACCCGGACTTCTGGGTCACTCTAATGAACATACTGTTCTCGAAGATTCTGAGGGAAGGGAAAGTCCCTTGCTCTTGGCAATCAGCCATCTTAATACCTATATATAAAAAAGGCAATCGAATGGACCCCAACAATTAGATTACTTTCTATGCTGGATAGCACAAGTAAAATATTCGCCTCTCTCTTACTGAAAAAACCTCAGCTTTGGGTTGAGCGGGCTAATATCCTATGTAAATTCCAATGTGGCTTTAGGCAAGATTATTCTACTTCCCATAATCTTTTGGTTATGGACTATATGCGTACTAGAGCCCTACAAAGTGGACAACCTCCCCTATATGCACTATATATAGATTTTAAAGCAGCATTTGATTCCATTCCCCGAGAAAAACTCTGGCTGAAGCTACAAAAACTCGGTTGCCCAGATGACCTATTATACTACCTTAGACTTTTACATCAGAATACCAAGGTGAAACTAAAATTAGATCACAGAGGCCATATGTCGAATGAAGTTGAACAGAATAGAGGGGTTAAACAGGGATGTGTGACTGCCCCCTTAGTATTTAACTTATACGTACACGACATCCCTGCGACTATTGCCCTGGTAAAGAACTGCCCACCTAGTATTGGCAAAACCCCCTGCTCTGTGCTTGCATATGCTGATGATTTGGTGATCTTTGATCACACAATCAGTGGCCTACGTAGATCAGCCACAGCCCTCTGGGATTACTCTGAACAAAATGGGCTTACTATCAATGTTGAGAAAACACACGTGATGAGATACACAAGTAAGAGATCCGCTCGTGTCTCGCTCCGCATCGATAGTGTCGTAATCTCTTATGTGCCGGAATATAAATATCTGGGGATAGAATTTGAACCCAGAGGTGACTATTATATATGTAAACGCAACCGAAAAATAAGAGCAGCACAAATTACGGCTCTATTTAAAAATTTTACAACTAAACAAGGTGGTTTTACCTTATGGGGTACTCGGCATCTTTATATACAAGTATTAGCGCCCATGATGATATATGGCCTGGAATCCCTGACTAAGATGGACTTAAATTGGCTACAAATCATCGAGGGAAAGTTTTGGAGAAAGATATTGGGACTTCCGGCATGTATCCCTATGTCTCTGCTAAGACTAGAGCTGGGACTAATATCATTAAAAGCACAGATACTAAGGAAGAGAGCCGGGATTTACCTAAAAATGATGAATGATACGGGCAATGCCCTATTAACGGCATTTGCCCTGAGTAATAATGAAGATCATACCATTAGTGAATTTAAAAAACAAATGGAACAATTGCTCAGTGAAATCTGTTGGAAACAACGTGAAGGGATCTACACGGAGGCTATGCAGGCTTGCATGGGGAGACGGGTAGAGCTTTGGGACTGGCTTGAGAACTACGAACATCTTCGTAAATTAAAAAGGTATTCATTTGTGCAAAACAGGTTATTTACGTTTAAGAAACCACAGAAATATCTGATGATCTGTCCGTCCCATAGGCTCAGAAGGTTTATATTATTACTGAGAATAGAATACCTCCCCACAATGACGACCAAGGGTGTAATAGATAAGATCCCCAGAGAACAACGCTATTGCCGTCTCTGTAAGAACCAGGAAATCCTCGAGACAGCCAAGCATGTCCTCACTGAATGCCAGGTTATGAACGATGATATAAAATTTTACTTGGGGAAAGTATGTGCACAATTGGGAAACCATAGGGAGCATGTTGTTTTGGAACTACTGTGTTAACACTAATAGTATATGTTTGCTAACCGCATTATACTCTATTTGGCTAAGAGTGGAAGACAAACTGGACATATCTATATGAGGAAAGTTAGTCTTCGGCTAGACCCGGGTTTCATAGGGAAATGGAGTCTGTTTTAAGGAGGCCAGACCCTACTATTTAATATGTTATGTTTACTGGATTAGAAAGCACATTACGTGTATCTTAAATTGTTAATAACATAAGAGACAATGAAGGAACTATACTCGAGTATAATCGTACTGTATTGACCTATTTGTAGATTCTTAAAACATTTTTTTATATTGTTTTGGATAATGTTTAATCTTTTTATTGCATTATATTGTATATTTTAGTTTGAATGTTATTAAAATGTATAAAGTTTATTATTTAAACTAAAACACATTAAAGATATTATTATTATTATAAATGCTTATATTTTCTGTTGAATAAAGTCACTATAATCCTGTTTTAAAGAGCTTCACATGATGCCCTCCTGCCCCTCCCCCACCCTCCCCCCCTCCCCAACTCCTACTGGCCACCCCAGTGAGGCCAGCCCCAGGATTTGAAGACCACTGGCTTATTTATTTATTTTTTAACTTTTTCATTTTAATTTCATAGCATTTATAATCAATAGCATCCAAAAGAAAAGACAATTTCATATAAATTTGCTCCGAATCAGCATCCTGTACATATTTACAACCCCCCCACCCCCTCCCAGGGTTCACATCATGCAAGAGTAATAAATCAATACATAGTGAGGAATTTCCCCCATATTTTCTCAAATAGAGGAAACTTTCAGTTACTCCGAAAAATTACTCTCCACCTCAGCTAATCCATGCATTTCATCAATCCACATTTCAACCAGAACTGGATTTCTCGTTTTACTTCTCAATATAATTCTCTTACCCACCATCGCTTCTCGAAAAATCCATTTTTTCTGACACATGGATAGATCTTCCAAAAGAACATCACTACTGAGTATTAAGGTCTGAAAATCAAAGATAATCTTTTCATCTAACACATCATCACATATCCTACCAAATTCAAACCAAAAGCCCCGCCCTCTGTTGCAGGTCCACAGCATATGCTCAAATGTGCCAGTGTCATGAACACATGACCAACAATCAGAGTGGTCTGTCATACCTCTATTAAATAGCCTTGCAGGAGTCCAATAGACCCTATTGACGATTTTAATTTGTCGGGATCTCTCCACCAAGCTTAAAGAGCATAACCTTGTATTTGCACATCTTCATCAATAGTATTCCAAGCCTTCTGCCCCACTCCTCCCTCAACAAATCATTGCTTTTAAATTCTCCTGCACCCAAACCACAAACATGGCTTATCAAGCCACATCCGCCCATTTTAGGTTTTTGCCAGCGTATATTTACATCCAGACTTGTCTCCAAGTCAATGTCACCGATAGCTTTCCGAAGTTTACGATAATCACCCACACTGAAATTTGAAATATTAAATTTAGATTGTAAACCTTTTGCAGTCAACCAACTTCCATTCTCAAATAGGTCGTTCAACCATTGCACACCTGTCAGAAACCACTCTGACCAAAACAAGGTCTTCCCTTCACATTTATTACCCAGATTCAACCAGACAGAGGCTTTAGGATCCTTCAATGCATTGTATCCCAAACTGGCATTCAGACCCGTGCATGAATTGAATAGACATTTAGTCAATGGATCTTTAACACCCCGTTGTTCCTGCACAGTTGTTAATAAAGCTTGAGGTAGTAACGGTCCAAAATGACTACTCTCAGCGCACACACCCACTGACTAGGATTTGGTTTCACAAAATCCAATAAGGTTTGTGACATAAAAGCCAAATGATCTGCCCTATAATTAGGCATACCCAATCCACCTTTTTCCAGGGGGAGTTGCAATTTACATAGCTTCAGCCTTGGTGGCCTATGATCCCACAAAAAACCTTGAGTAAGTCTATCCAATTCCTCCCAGAAATTCTTTCCAATATCCATCGGAATCATGCTACGCACGCAATTAATTCTAGGCGTTGAAACCATTTTTAGTGCATTAACTTTCCCCCATAAGGAAACATGCAGAGTGCTCCATCACTCCAAATCCAATTTGTATGCAGTACAAACCATGTTCATGTTTTCTATTACAAAATCACTTATATTCGGTAAAATCCACATTCCCAAATCCAGCACTTTTCTTGTATACCATTTAAAACCCCATTGTGTAATGAATGTTTTGTCACAGAACAGCACCAAGGGTAGAATCTCAGACTTGGCCCAATTGATCTTATAGCCCGAGAATCGATGAAAGGTCGATAAAATGTCCATGAGAGTTGGAATAGAAAGTCTAAGATTTTTTTAGAACTAACAACAAATCGTCAGCATAAAACCATACCTTTTGTTGCACGCCCCAACAAATCACACCCTGCAGATTTCCTTCCTGCCTTAGTGCCATCGCTAGAGGTTCTATACCAATGACAAAAAGCAATGGGGACAAAAGACAACCCTGCCTTGTTCCTCTCTCTAATTAAAATATTTCTGATCTTAGACCATTGGTATTCACATCAGCCGTAGGTTTGCTATAGAGAAGATCGATCCAAGAAACGTATTTGGAACCAATTCCAATCTTCACCAGAACTTTGAATATGAATTACCAGTTTACCCAGTCAAGCCCAGGAGCTCCCCCGGACCCTGCAGGAGCAGTGGTCTCCCTTTCCTGGATCCATCCTGAATTGCCCTCGAATTCGGGTAAGCATCATTATTCCGTGCGAGATTCTTTTTTTCCTCGCTGCTAATTGCACCACTGATCCGCCGACCTGCAAGAATATCTACACAGCCTGCATGTTTTAAAATTGATGCCAACAGCTGCTGTGTTTGCCCCTGCCACCATCAGCCACCACGAGGTTTTTACACTTCCAAGATGGCCGCCCGCCTTGTCTCAAGGAACCCCAGTGCCTAACTGAGCACAGCCGACTGTCCTCGCATCCGATTGGCCATTGAGCCACCTTAAGCAGCCTATCGCCAGCCGGTAGGCGAAGCCGGGCCACTCCCAGCAAGGCCCAGGATAATAAGGCCAATAACTGTCCTCAGCCTTCCTCGCCATTCGCCCGGACCCCCTGCCGGATTCCAGACCAACCACGGTAAACACCAGACCAACAACGGTAAACACCACTTCGCTTACGCAGCCCGTGGATAAATTGAACTGCTTTGATTCTTGAAAAGGCTTTGTTACCACAAGCTTCTTAATGCCATTCTCGTGCACTCATGCCTTATTGCATGATGTATCTGTGCCCAAAGATACTTCGCACTGCATATGTTGCTCCCCTTGCTCCTAATCCATGCACAGCATCAAGCGCAACTCCACACATACCTCTGTCCTCCCCCCTTCGCAGCCATTCTGTCGACAACGCTGCCCGTAGGTTTAGATTTGCAACGTTGCATCACTCTCTACTGTAAACACTATCATTTTTATGCTCTGCATGCTTGGCCGCACCTACCTCTCTACCCAACCTGATCTACATGCTCTCCATTGAACTTCTGTACTGCCTTTACCACTAGCCTTACACTATGACACTCGCTAACTCTTGAACCTAGGTGGCTGCACCTATTGTTACCTCATCTTGCTATGGTCCCCCATGATCAATGTCTTGTGTGCTGCCCGAGATTATAATCTATAGACCTGAGCCATCTGCAGCCATTTATAGGATCCTGCTACGATGCTGCTGGCCTGCTATGCATACTCTACAAGCCGCACTAGGTCAGCCCTCTCTGGGGTTATTTCTTAATTGACCCTGCCGCAGCAACCCTAATTGTGTTGTGCCTTAAGGTCGCTTACAGACCATTCAATTGTGTTGTGCCTTAAGGTCGCTTACAGACCATTCAATTGTGTTGTGCCTTAAGGTCGCTTACAGACCATTCAATTGTGGTGTGCCTTAAGGTCGCTTACAGACCATTCAATTGTGTTGTGCCTTAAGGTCGCTTACAGACCATTCAATTGTGTTGTGCCTTAAGTCGCTTACAGACCATTTCAATTGTGTTGTGCCTTAAGGTCGCTTACAGACCATTCAATTGTAGGTTAAAATTGCATTTAGTGATATGTTTCTAGTCGCTAAAATGGAACTTAGAACCTAGCTATGCTTTTAGTTGCATTCTACAACTGCATACCTTTAGTTTAAAGCTGAATCTAGCTGTGCCTCGATTCGCAAGCCGCAACTCCCTATCTTCAGGTTAATAGTGAAAGCTATATCTAACTGTGCTGCTATCTGCGCACCTGACTTAGTCAGCTAGCATGTACTCTCCAAAACCAAACATACTAAGTATCATTGCACTAGATAGGACAGCTAAGTTACCTCTCTACGCTGCCTCCCTCATCATATCAGTGGTATTATCACTCCCCTACCTTACCATGCCTATTTCTCAACAAACCATTGGACCTACAGTAAACCAGTATCAAGATGATACTACCACATACAGGGCCTGTAGTACCACAGACAGAAACCTCAAACTTCGTGCTCGCCTACCAAAATTGTACGAACTACCAGCAAAGCAAATTGAACAAATCAACTTCCTAAAAATGAACATACAGCCGAAAACCACTGCAGAACACACTAGGAAAGCTCATATCCCTAAAAGACCCACACAAAAATGCTCCAAACCTACCATTATAGCATGCACCATGCTCACTAAACATCACCTCAAAGGTGCACTCATAAATGCTAGGTCCCTAGTCGCCCATGCTACAGAAATCTCAGATATTATTCTCGGACACCACCTAGACTTCCTAGCCATATCAGAATCATGGCTTCACGATGCAGCGGGTCCCGACCTCTCCTTAGCAGTTCCCGACAATTATACCATCATACGAGCTGACAGACACCTCCCGAGGCGGGGGTCTAGCCATTATTGCCAAGATCAGTCTCGACATAAGAGTCTCCACATCCCCCATCACGGAATCTTGTGAATGCCTCTCGGTCAAAATAGCCACCGCCAGCTCCCAAACATTAAACATTGTCCTGCTCTACAGACCTCCTGGTCCTATTGGAACCTTTGTTGAGGACCTCTCCACCACCCTGTCCAACAATTTGAAAAACACCTCCCAAACTATAGTGCTAGGAGACTTCAACCTAGGCTACAATGATATTAAAGACACCCAGTCCACAGCTACTGCTCTGATCCTAAAAGAGCTGGGCTTTGCCCAAAGAGTCACCTGTCCCACTCATAATAAAGGTCGCATCCTTGGCTGGATAGCTGATCACAATTGTGGAGTAACCATTACAGACACTGTTCCCCAGATCTGGACGGACCACTTTCTACTTCTATTTACAGTAGATACTAACTTAGCCACAGCCAAGCCCACACCTGCCCCTCCTATACCCACGAGGAACAAAAAGCTAATAACCACGGAAAAATTGTTGCCAATCATACTACCCCAACTAAACTCGCTCCCAGCCAACACTGAGCCTGATATGCTAGTTGATCAATTCAATGAAACTATGAACTCAGCCCTTGATCACATAGCACCGCTCAAATTACGGACTAGTAAACCGAAAAAACATCTCAACTCATGGTTCACCCCCCACCTAAAAAATCTCAGGTTAACCAAAAGAAAACTAGAATCCAAATGGAGACTTACTCCTACAGTAGAAAACAAACTAAACCTTGCAAAGATATCATCCCAATACAAAAAAGATATCCTACTAGCCAAACAGGAAACATACAATACCAGAATATCCCAATCTAAATCAAGTGTCAGAGAACTGTTCAGTATCTTGAAAGAGCTGGAAACACCCATCATTCCCCAAGAAAACTGCACCAAGGACACAAAATGGTGCTCAGACATTCAGTTTGCCCTTACCAACAAAGTAGTCAACCTACAAACTAAAATCGCCTTCAAAAAAGCATCTCTCACACCTCAGGACGCTCTAACCCCAGCACCCCTACTTAAATCTAAACAAATAACACGTTTCTGCTTCTCCAAGGTATCTACCATTGAAGTCGAAAAAGTGATCCTGGGACTTAAACCATCCAACTGTAAAGGTGACCAATGCCCTGCCCAATTAATTAAGGATGCTGCGAGAGAACTATCGCCATTCATAACTAAACTCATCAACTCATCCTTCACTACCGGCATTGTACCGAAAAATCTTAAAGAGTCGTGGGTCCTGCCACTCCTAAAGAAGCAAACCCTCGACCCTGCCATTCCCACCAATTTTAGGCCTATCACGACTGTGCCCTTTCTTCTAAAAATTTTAGACAAAGTGGCATACATGCAAATACAAAATTTCCTTGAATCCAACCACCTGCTCGGAACCCGCCAATCTGGATTCCGTCCCCAGCATGGAACAGAGACTGCCCTTATCGATCTCAAGGCCCAAATAGATCAATGTAGGGACAATGGCCAAGCAGCCTTACTCCTCTTGCTAGACCTCTCAGCAGCGTTCGATTTAGTCGACCATACAGTCTTATGCAGCCACCTAGACTCTGCTGCTCACTTCTCTAAAGAGGCCATATTATGGATCAAATCCTTCCTGAATAACCGCACCATGAGAGTCTTCTCTGCATCAGCCTCAGCTGACCCGATCCCTATAACATGCGGTGTACCCCAGGGATCTTGTGTATCACCAACCCTCTATAACATATTCACAAAGCCGCTCTTTGACGAAATGGATCATCTGGGTATCGCCTAAACCAACTATGCAGACGATACCCAGATCCTCCCTCCGCTTTCAGGAGATTACATCGTGGATCTGGCTTCAGTGAATAAAATTTACAGCATCGTTCAGGCATGGATGGCCACACACGGCTTATGCCTGAACGACGACAAAACTGAGCTCATAATCCTAGGCACCCCGACATACATAACTAAACTTAACACCGACTATGCCAGCTTCATTATCGATGGGAACAATATCAAAGTAGCAAAGGAAGTCAAGACCCTAGGCTTTTACCTTGACGCCACCTTAAACTTTGGTAAACAAGTCAACTCCCTAGCCTCTTCTACAGCATATACTTGCAAACTCATTAGAGCCAGCAAGCAATTCCTCTCTACAGACAGCTGCATCACGCTTGCCAGAGCCCTTACACTGTCCAAACTGGACTACTGTAATGGTCTCTACATTGGGGCTAACAAACAGACTATCCAAAAAATCCAGGTCCTACAGAATAATGCCCTGAGAGCCGCGCTTAAGATCAACAGGAAAGAGCAGATCTCCTCTATAAGAAGAGAATATAAATGGCTATCCACTCAGGACAAAATCCAACTCAAAATTGCCTCCCTTACTCACAAGTGCCTCAATAACATGGCACCACCCTACCTCATGGACAGGCTACACTTAAGAACCTCACCTAGACCAACAAGAATGGTCAATGCGAATTGCCTCTATGTCCCTCGCTTTAAACGTGCCACTATTGGAGGACATAGCTTCGCAGTCAAAGCAGCACAGCTTTGGAACTCCCTACCACATGACATAAGAGAACCCCAGCCCTTTGCGAAATTCAGGCAGAATTTGACCAAGTGGCTGAGAGCTAATGACATCCAACTAATCCAACTAATCCGACCTGCTTGACCTGACTGTCCCTACTAGCGATCCACCTGCATGCCCCAGCTCTGATACCACGTTCTGTATTTTACACCATTGTATATTACTGTACTTATTCCACTGTATATCACCTCCACATTGTTAAATATTCCTGTACCCTTATCACCTCTTGTCTGGACCTAGCTCCAGCCCTGCTCATTCTTGCTTATTGTATACTGCATTATGACCATGCACATGTACCTGTATATATTTTATTTATTGCAGAATGTACTATGATTATGTAGATGTACCTGTAACAAAGTTGAGCATATTCTGGTCTTGTGCGCCCTGATGCTCCAGGGCTTGGCGCGCCCTACAAATAATAAACTAAACTAAACTAAAGGATTTTTCAGCATCTAAAGAATGCAATCTTCGTTGACCCAGCAGCCACAGAAACAGTGCGCAACAGTTTTCTTATATTACTGGCGGTACCTCTCTCCTTTATAAAGCCTGATTGATCAGGGTGAACCAACTTTGGCAACAGATTTTCTAATCTCAAAGCAAGCATTTTGGCCAATATTTTGTTATCAACATTGAGCAGACTAATTGGTCTATAACTGGAAGCTAAAGTCACATCTTTTCCTTTTTTCAAGAACACCGATAACATAGCGTGCCGTGTTGTAGGGGGAAGTAAACCCTCTGAATGGGATGATCTAAACATGCCCAACAAGAGACAATGCAGAATTCGGCAAACCATTTGTAAAATTCAACTGGTAGACCATCTGGTTCAGGAGATCTTCCCGTATTTAATTTCCCAATTGCTCTCTTCACCTCATCTAGCGTTATATCTTTATCCAAAGAATCTGATTCCACCTCCGTTAACCTGTGAAGTGGCAATCCTTCCAGGAACCCATCATCAGCCGACAAAATATATGACTCATTTTTGTATAGACCCGAGCAAAAAGTCTGGACGACCTTATTAATTTCTTTCAGTTTGAAAGTAATCAGGTGGTCTTGACCCCTGATGGAAGTAATAGTTCTTTCTGACTCTTTTCCTCAGCCTAAAAGCCAACCAACAATCACATTTATCCCCCTTCTCAAAATATGTACATTTCTGCTGAAAGAACATCTTTTGTTTGTTTTGTTTTCTTTTCTTTTGTTTGTTTTATTAACATTTATATAGCGCACAGCAGTCCAGAGACATCGTGGCACTTGTTAGAGGTACAGTCTTAGTTACAGAGTCATCAGCAATATATATACAGGGTACAATAGTTAAGTTATTTACATTTATATTTCTGGTTATATACAGTATGCATATACATTTCTGGCTATATTACAATATACACGTTATGGTGGGAGAGGAGGTCATGGTACTAATTGAGGAGTGTGGATTTGAGGATGTTATGGAAGGCCGAGATGGAAGTTTCAGCTCCAAGGGTGAACAGGAGAGAGTTCCAGAGTTGTGGTGCGATGTAAGAGAAGCCTAGGCCTCCAGCAATGGTTCTCTTGATGAGGAGTGTGTAGCTGGTTGGTGTACTGAGATCTAGTCGGTCGGTCGGAAGTGGTTCTAGATATTGCTTCAGATAGGTAAGTGGGAGCAGTGTTGTTGATGCATCTGTGTGTGATGGTGAGGATTTTCAGCGCAATTCGATCTTTGACCTGAAGCCATCGTGCTGAGCGTCTGGCAAGGGATATATGGTCCCTTCTGTGGATGCTCAAGGCGGTCACATCAGACTAGTACTAAGACTTTACTGAAAGTTCTGTTGCATTTCATCCACCCAACACTTGATCAAATCCAACACCGATGGAAACTGAAATTATTAGCATTGTCTGCGAACTTTGTCATTCAATTATGAGGGATGTATGCAACTCGAATGGAAGTGTGGCGCTTCAAATACAATACTACGTTTAGTGCAGATGAATTAGACAACATTCCTTGGGTGGATCTTAAATTTAATTTTCTCTTTCTACTGCAGCGCTCCATCTTCCAAGTGTTATTGGCACATATTGCCGTTTCAATATGTGTGTTCTTTCCCTTAGCTTCAAAGCAGCAGACAAACCCACCCCTTGTTCCAGCAGCCCTTTGACATCGCATTCTCTCACCTCCATAAGGATTCAAGTATCAATCAGGCCATGCCAATCCCATGACACAAAGAAGGCGGAAAGATGTCAATTCGGGCAGGGACAACAGTGCTCACATTGGCTGGAAGTGTGCCGCTCCGTCACTAGCCGCCGGTCAGACATCTTCAGTTTGTTTACGTCTGCGATCCTAGTGGTGGGCGGAATCAGCTGATATTTCCCACGCACTTACGTTCAACGTGCTAGGTTCTTTCTTCTAATCTCAAACTCCTCGGAACGATGCAGACATGAAGAAAATGACCGTGAGCATTTTTCAAATCACAAGTTCGTTGAACTGTAATGTTAACCAGGCGCCATTTTATTAAAATATAAGCACATAGATATGTTTAAAAGGAGCAAATAAGTAACTATAAAGTAAAGTTACCAACAGGGATGACACTGGCACTGAACAGGAAATCAATCCATTTCATTAGTGGCAGTTTTCAATGCATTCAGCCATTTCATAGCCTCAGTAGGGTCTGAGGTTGTCTTCTCACCATCAGGAAACACCAATGTCAAGTCCATGGGACATTTAAAGGACTTCCTGATTTCCAATATCTCCTTAGGGTAATCTGGGTAGATAGAGACTACTGCCATTAAAAAAGGCTGCTTCTTTACTCCTAGCAGCCCTTAGTATAGCCTCCTTGCTCCTAGTATTCATGAAAGAGACTAAGATCGGTCTTGCTTTGGATCCCAATTTCCTTCCTACTCTGTAAACATGGTCAATGTCAATAGAGGTAATATGATCACATTTGTCGGCAGACCTCAAAACTTCAATCACAGTTTGAATCAAGTCTTCCCCTGATGACTCTTCAATGCCCACAATCTGCAAATTCTTATTTCTAATCTTGATATCAATCTCCATAGTCTTCACAGTTCCCTTTTGGAAGTCATTTTAGGTTTTTGTATGCCCTGTAACTGCCTGATATTTCAGAGGACATAGAAGCAGTCCCATTTTCCAGTGCAGAAACACGACCATCAATCTGGGAAACTTTCATGGAGAGATCTTCCATAGTAATCTTGACATCCCCTACATCCTGTGCTACTTTACTTCAATCTTGTGCCACCTTCAAAAGGAGAGGTTAGATATCATGAGAACTAGGAACTTCTGCCATCTGAGAAACCGATTTAGGCTTCTTTGGGATGGGGTTGTCAGCAATTTCAATTTTCTTTTTTGAGTTCATTATCTTTCATAATCCACAAAAGGAGAGGGCCAGGAGCTGCAGGATTAAGCTGCTGCCTCAGATGTCTGCATTCTAGAATCTCCCGAAAACCACTTGCTTAAGCACATCTCAAGCCAATCAGGCAACCAATCACCAACCTTACCTAGAACCTTTCTTCGGCTGGTCTAGATTTTGCTGACACAAAACCAAGCAGCGCCGTCTTATTGGTGTTCATGAGAACAGTCAACTATTACTGGTAATTAGAGACCTCGGTCTCTGACTTTATCTCTTCACCATCACCCTATTCCCATCTACCTTTCCTTGTCCACAGACTAAGGTCTGGCAACACCCTTGCCCACACTACATAAGCAGACTAAGGCTAGGTGACATACGGCCACTATGGTGCTGGTGGGTGCAATATGAATACCAGATAGAACAACATTAGATCAGTGGCCTTCAAACTGAGGGGCTGGCCTCCCTGGGGGGACCCGAATGATGTTCCAAAAATGGAGTGTGGTGACAGATTTTTAATAGAAGAAGCAGAAAAGGGTGGAGGGCTCAGTATAAAAACGCTTGAACACCACTGCATTAGATAGTAATCCGTGGCGTCAAAACACCCTCCAGCTAAACTGCCTTATGTAGACTCCCCACACACTGCACCCCTCAGCTCCCCAATTTAGCATCCAATTCACAAGACAACATGAATTGCAAAAGGGGCATTTTCCATTTATCAAAGCGGTCAATGCTCTTAGAGTATTTGCGAAGCTTAAATACTCTGCCTTTACTGCATGTATTGCTGACACCTAACATGTAGCCCGTTGCTCTGGGAACAGATTCTCCTCTACACACATTGATTGCCTGCCTCACAGTCTAGAGCGGAGCCTCATTATTAGCTGGATGAGCAGAACGCCACATTTCTGCCTTGCCAGCATACATATATTCATGATTTGCCACTTTCCACAGCACCCACCACACAGAAACTGCCAAAGATGTGTTACAGTACTAGGCACCGGCCTCAGCATCGCTGTTTGGATGGCGAATCAAATATCATGTAATGTCCTTAAGCAGCTGTACAGAAAAGGGGTGCATCGGCCACTTTCACTCCCTAAAAATAGGCACGTACAACCCAAAAATACAAATAGGAAGTAAAAATAGACCCAACAAAAAAAATAGGAAACAGACTCCTTCCCTCACCCACACAGCTCCATGGATATGTTTGTACCAGTAGTGCACATACAAGCACATGTTATGTTAAAGTAAATATATACCGTACACAATCACCACCTGAGTGGTTCACCGGTGCTCTGCTGGATCTGAAAAGCAAGAGGGTAAGGTGTGGGGAGTGAAGGGGGTAAGGTAGTGGGACGGAGTGGGGAAAAAGCGCAATAGAGCTGTGATGCGCGGTTGGCAGCTTCAGTTCGGTTTACACCATTCGCCGAGTGTAGGTGTGAATTTTCGGTTGGTAGTTGTCATGTGCCATTGCGCAAGGCTATGTGTGGTTTGTTCTGTTGCAGTGTAGTGAAGTGCATGCAGTTTGTTGTGCTGTAGAGGTATGTTGCATTTAGTGTAGAGTTTGAGAGCTGTAAGCAGAGGGATGAGTTTTTTAGTGGGGTTGGTTAGTGGCGATACTTTATCACACCCCTCAGTTTTGGCCAACTGTGGCATTTATCCCTGCCAGTGTTGTGCCTACTCCCATTTTCTGTGCAGAGCTAGGAGTTGTTAGCAGGGCTTTTTAGTGGCGATACCTCCTCCACCCTGCTGTGTTCAGACTAATGGATGTCTACATCACTTTGTCCCCTGGCACATCCTGGTGTGCAGCCACCATCTTCTCCCTGGGCCTCTTGAGGGTGCAGGGACCTCTTCCCTGTGCCCTTGAGCTCCCTGGGCCCTGTGGTTCATCTGTTCGGTCGCCACTCTTTCCCCTTCCATTTGAATGCCCTCTGTCTGTGGTTCAACTTAGGTCGGTCCTGTATTTCCAATTGGTTTCTGGTAGGGCCCTCTATGGAACGGGTGCACCTGGGTCTCCCTCCCATTCAAAGACTGCTCTACATCCCTGCATATTGTTGTGGTCTGGCCTAGACACCAGTCTTGCCATTTGTGTATTTATTCTGTGGGGTGTGGGTGTTGCCCATTCATTCAGTGCTGTGTTGAAGAGCCGGGTTATTAGGAGTTCTGAATTTTAGATGGTACTTCATGGTTTGTATTTCTCTGGGGGGGAGTTCCAAAGTTTAATGGCTAGGCAAGAGAATGCTGATCCACCAAGATTTTTTCCTCGTGCATGGTTCAGGTTCCAGGTGGATGTTGTCACTGGATCCGAATGTTATGGTCGGCTGATAAATGGTGATTTTCTTCTGTATGAATTCCGTGGATTGCTCTCTCTTATGCACAATGTTTTGAATGCAATTTGTTTTTTGACCGACAGCCAGTGTGGCATCTTTAGCGCTGGAGTAATGTAGTCCCTTTGTGAAAGCTCGAGGAGAAGTCTGGCCGCTGCGTTCTGTATATGTTGCAGTTTCTTCAGTAGATAATCCGGCATTCTGGCTGTTTGTGTAGTCAATCCTGGCATTGAGGTCGTGTGAGTGAAGGAGAGGAAATCGTAGAAACATCCAGAAACTATTATTACTGCCCGATTGAAAGCTACATGTTTACTTCTCACAAGGAGTATGAATAACTAGATGCAAAGGAATAATTTACACAAAAAAAAAAAAGTTTCTGTATAAAAAAATACTCCCATTGTGCATTGGACTTATATTTTTACTCCATAAAAAATAGTTTTACTACGAAAAAAATGGGGCAGAAAATACTGGCACTTCAAAATCGTATCTGGATCACTGTGTGTGTCTGCTTGCCCTGCCAGGCTACCAAGGTCGAGAACCCGACAATGGCAATTCCAACATGATCTGCATTTACCATTTAAAAGGATATTGTAAGCACATCTTAAATCCCAGATATTTTGTAAATCGACAGTTCCATGCAAAAGCTGCCACAGTGCAAAATTACAGCACACAGAACGCCATCTTTTTGGGAAGAAAAACTCAATGAGTAGAAAATAGTTACGACTTAACAGAAATCTAGCCATAGCAATAAAAATGTGTGCGAGACCAGGAAAGCCAGTTGGGGTTTCAGAAAAATCATTTGAAAGTATCTAACCCAACAGTTGAGAAGAGAAAGTCATCGGCATCCCTTAGTATCAATTCCATGCAGAGTCAAGTCATGTCCCACTAATGTGAAGGCATCGCCTATAGGCGGAAAGACGATACATTACACGCCCCATTTGAGATTCAGGTCCCACGGATATTAATGCATCCGCTATAGGTGGAAATGAGTTAAATTAAATGGAGAGGGAGAGAGAGAGAGAGAGAGAGAGAGAGAGAGAGAGAGAGAGAGAGAGAGAGAGAGAGAGAGAGAGAGAGAGAGAGAGAGAGAGAGAGAGAGAGAGAGAGAGAGAGAGAGAGAGAGAGAGAGAGAGACCTCCCTATAAAAGTTGGGAAGCAATGCTTTGAAATTTTATGATCTCATACTATAAAGTCACTACTGCACTTGGCAGGGGTACAAGTGTAAAGTAGCAAACTGCTAACCATTTATAATAACAAAAAACACCGACCTCCTCAACTCTAAACATGCACAACTCTTAGACACCAAGAACACACTATTAGAATATAGAAATGGCTAGTATCAATTGCAAATTCAGGCCTCCCCACTAAATATTGGCCCCATCCTACAAACCTGAAAGCACCCGATCTGGTCAACCACATCCAATGCAGAAGTGTGTCTAAAGCAACATGGGAGCACTAGCCATGTACATGTTACAAATGCCAAAGACCCAGGACGCAAAACTCAAAAAAGAACATGCACAAAATGAAATCATAGGACCACATCCTGTTCACAAAATGATGTGGGGGCTACTGGAAAGTTGACGTGAGGTATGTCACAGTGACCTCCAGGGCAATCAGGAACTTTGGAGCGTCACATTAGAACATTAGTCAATGGATCGGCTGCCATAGTACCAGTTACGCAATCTATAAAATTCCCACACACCTTTCAAGAATGTTAATTAATTAAACGCTTGATTAGACATAGATAGTATTACCTAGTCTTCAATCTTCCATAGAGGGTATTAATGATCTCGTAGTGAAAGGCCACAAAATGAGCACTCGACTCTGGGAGTAAAAAACAGTGCTTATGTTGAGACCTCAGGGAGCCCGTAATGCCTGGCTATACAGTGCTCCAGATAAGATTTTGAAGCAGGAGTATTTTGCTCCCTATATTTTTAAAGTTAGTAGCATGAGGATTTTTCTTTTTAGAGTAAACATCTAAGTCCCATTGCTAATGAGCGTGGTTTCTGTAAAACAAAATGTTTCTGTAACATTTCTTTGCACCTAGATATCCAGACAGATTCAAAGATAAAGGTTTACCTCTTCAGATCATGCAGTAATAGCAGTTTCTTACTACTATGCCAAACACATCCATGGAAACTAGGGGGACAGGCCCCTTATGCGTCAGTTTCCTATTATTTGCTGGGAGTATTTTTATCGCCCATTTTTATTTTTTCTGGGCGTACTTGCCTATTTTTAGAGCGGAAACGTGGCCGATACACCCCTTACCTGTAGGGCTGGGTTTACTCCTGCTCTAAAAATACATAGTTTGGCCCCAAAGAGAATGGTTCCCAAGCCAGCCAACACCGTTTGAGAAGTAGCACCCCAAAACGGGAATAAACTTAGTAATAAACCATCATCCTTCAAATGATAACTTAGGGCAGAACCGGATGACGTGGGTTATGGATGATCCTTTAAGCCTACTTTTTTTTTTTTTTTTACTGTCTTTATTTGCATTTTCTTAAACAGTCCCGCATCTAATAAGCAAACATGCATTTTCTGCCAGTACACCACAATTGACCGCAGATTTCCATTACAGTACTTCCAGGTTCCCCTTCTTGTCACACCAATCAACTGTATCTTGTAACAAACCCCCCCAGCCCCCACCAAACAACTTCTCCCACTCTCTCGTGTGTCCCTACTAGCCTGCTATAAAGTCTCGACTATTCTTCCCCTAACTGTTAGGTTCACCACCCTTTCAGGTCTGTGTCCCAACCACTCCTTCATGCTCACATCCCTCGTCTCAAGGTTTGAATAGCGTCTTTATGAGTTCATGCCACTGCAATACATCGCCTCCCAGGTCCGGTTGATGCATATTGGCTGCTCGCTGCCACACCCATGTCTCTGCTAGGGTACATTTTTACAAGTCCTTCCACCACAATAAAGCCGGTGGGCAAGTTACAGACTTCCATGCCATGGCGATACGGCGCATGACCAACACGTATGCCAGGTCTTTCAATTTTCCCACCGTCTTCCTAGTCTTTTCCCTCGGGTATAATCTAAGCACACAGGCTGCAGGGGATTGGAAATTCAAGTAAAGCCCCCGCCATCTTCGGGGCCACCTCCTCCAAGAACCTACTGATAGTTGGCCATTCCCAAAACATATGAAGCATACCAGCATTCACTCTGCTACATTTGGGGCAAACCAGTTTCCCAGCTCCTTTAAATTCCGCTATTGTTTGTGGTGGTAAATCGGCCCTGTGCGTTATGTACAGTTGTAACAATTGCAGTCTCGCATTCCTACACACTCGCTTATGATAGTGTAACGCCTTTAGCCATTCACTGTCTGTAAATGATTTCCCCAAGTCTGCTTCCCATTTCTTCAGGACCTTCAGTTCCGTCCTCGAGTGACTATTAGGAGCACTTCGTACAGTTTCGAAATAGTATGCCCTCCCTCCGATATATTTATTATGGTTTCAACAGCCTCCTGCCTGATCGGGTCCCCACTTCTTGTTGGCCATCTATTCTGTATTGTATTCATAATGGAGTGATGCAAAAGGTATTGTCCTGTGTATATACCCGAGGTCGCCTGTAATCGCTGGACGCTCATGGATGTGTCGCCTTGTCATTAGGTCCCCAATCGTAGCTACCCCACACGATTCCCAGTGCAGACGAACTAGCGCTCAGGCGTCTACCATCTGCAAGTACCGTAATTAGTGGGATGTGTGGCGATAGTGGGTCCTTTATCTATAATTTCTTACAGGCCCTCTGCCACATTTGCATGCCCAGTTTCACTAACTGGGTATTCCTTCGGCACTGGGAGGGGGCACCCATACTAGGTCTTTTAGGTGCAAGTGCCTAATCACTGGTTGTAGCAGAGATGTGTCAATTGTTGGTTCGGCTGCCAGCCGACCACTACACTAGACTAAATACTGTAGCGGATATGCCATATAATACAGTTCAAAGCGCAGTATTCTTAGCCCCCCTCCCTCACATGTCCTTTGGAGTGTACTTCGCGCTACTCTATGCCTGCCGTTGTGCCACAAGAAACTCCTCGTCTAGTCTGACAAATAAAGTGTTTGGGGTATTATAGGGGATATTTCCAAAGCAGTGCAGCAATCTAGGCAGAGCCACCATTTTCAATAGTCCAGCTCTTCCCATTACAGAAGGCGGTAGCTTGCTCCAGAATTTCATGGAGGACCTATTCTTGTGTATAATGACCCAACAAATGATGCGGCATCCTGGTTGGGGACATAGGTGTTAAGAATGCATGTCTACCTATTCTCCAGGACACCATGAATTAGTGCCAGTCTGCCTTTGTCGTCCGTTTTAGTGCTTAGAATTTTCAGTGGCACAGAGGGGGCCATACATTAGAAATCCCTCTAGCGCATGCCTACCCCACTACCTGGCCGCCCCATTTCTGAGCCAATGAGTCCTGGCTTATCCTGGTGAGATATGTATCCTGCAGCAGTGCTATTATCCATCTTGTTCCTCCGGAGATAGGACATACCCCTATTCCTTTTTATATAGTTAAGACCCCCGGTCGTTGCAGGTCATTATATCAATACTGTCAGCCATGATACATCTAAATTCCTGCAGGAAATTGTGACATTGCCGCTTGCCTATCCCCCTCCCCCGCCAGTGGAACCAAGTCTCAAGTATGAATGACCGGCTACAGTTATTGGGACACTTCGTAGATGTAACATGGCAAACCCCAAAATGAGTCAACTCCCTCACCCCCCCACCCCAGTCCCTTCCCCAACAAAAACTGCCGCTATGTAACGCACGTTCAGACGTGCCAGTTTCTTCCTCCCTCCCCTCCTGGCTAGCCAACCAACCAACCAACCAACCAACCAACCAGGTGTTCCGTGCACAACAGGTGGGCACCTAGTAATTGGTACACTAAACAAACGTCACGGGGGGAGGTAGGGTGCCACAAAGACCAGCACCACCCCCCTCAGAAGACCGTCCTCACAACTTCACTCCTGCTCAGATCAATGTTCTTAAGAAGCAACTATAGTTCTGGATCCCGGATAGGCCAGGCCATCCACTCAAAGCAACCGGCCCCACAGCAAAACACCCTTAAATCTGAGCTAGTCACAGGGACATTGGAACAACCACACCAGCTTCCAACTCACCCCTTCAAGGCAACCCTCGCAAGCGGGTCCTAGCCACATCTGCTCCCAGTTGTGGGCCTTCAGTCTGTCTCCGGGGCTGGCAGCCGTCTGCTGTCCATCTGAACTTGAGCCTTCTCAGGGCTCTCAAAAGAAGAGCGCCCGACTGATGCAGGATCTTTTGCCGAACATGTATTTCAGTCCCGCCTTAGGAAAGCTCTGCGTTTCTGCACTTGGAGAATTCCAATATCTTTACCCTATCTTTGTAGTTTCTATCTTTGTAGTTGGCAATGATCGGTCTCGGAGGAGCCACCGGTGGCGGCCTCTTGGCCAAGGATCAGTGTCTTCTTCTTTCTATCGTAAAGCCTTGTGTGAGGTTGCCAGGTCCAATTTCCTGTGATTGCAAGTTTTCGATGTAGTTTCTGGGGTGCTTCCCCCTGCATTCCCTCCGGCAGCCCCAGGATCCTAATATTGTTCCTGCGTACCCGGCCTTGAGCGTCATCAAAATCGGTCTTACAACAATTGAATCGTCTGCTGCAGCATATTGATGTCCACGGTTGCCTGTGTCACTGCTCTGGTATTATCCTTTACTTGTTCCTCAATTTGCCCAGTTTGTTCTGCTAATCAGCGCACTTCCTGCCTCAGCAAACCCACATCCACCATCACTGCATCTATCTTAGCCTCCAACACGGTCTTCAACGCTGCAATGGCTGCCAATATCGGTTTGATCTCCTGTCTTCTGGGCCTGCCATGGTTTCTACAACTCCCCCCGAAGGCTCCCCTTTCGGGTGCTCTTGACTTTTAGCATACTTTTCCATGGTGGTCTGCTTACCCTTCCCTTTATTGGCTCTGGACGCCATCCGGAAGGGGGAGCCTGCTCTCGTTCCAACACTCCTTCGGATTCAGTACAATGACAGGTGGGCCTCAGTTCCTACATGTCGTACAGCGGGAACCCAAATCTGCCAGTCTGCTGCCAATCTTGTGCATTATAACACGCCCAGCTTGCCTCATGCAACCCAAAGGAAAGAGCCCCCTGTCGGTACCACCAGCCAGCAGGTTTTCCCATAAGACTTGTGTCCTTTATCTGTGCATCCCACAAAGCGGATTCTGCAGTCTATGCCTCTCACTTCCAGGACCTCACGTACTTTCCAGCTCGTAGATATCCTCTGCGTGCAGCCTTCACTGGCCCCTGTAGTTCAATGGGCACCCATAACCTGGCGTCAGGCTCTCCCAATGTTGTAACGTGCTGTTTTCCACTGTGTGCTCACCCTCAGGGGCCACTTCTCCAGCAGTCCTACTTGCCACCACCATCAGAATTACCCCAGAGCCGTGGGCCTGTGTAGATCACCAGTGTGCAGTCTTCCAACTGATGCTCCTCTTCCACACTAGTGTCCCATGTGTTGGAGCCCAGCGTTATGCCACCCCAAGAGACTTCTGTGTCTTACAGCTGACACAACGCTTCCACTCTCGTGCTGTGTGCCCAAGCATCTGCCGCCAGGTCCTCCGGGCCCTCCGACGGCGGCCACTCGATGTTGGCTGGGGGAGGGGACCTCCGCACCCCTCCAGGCACCCACTCCTTCACATGCGCTGCGGGCGGGAAGCGCCGCTGACGGCAGGGTACCACAGGCAGGGGGAAGCGTTGAGAGGAGAGGCCCTGGAGAGGAGCACACCGCTGTGGCTCGACTCCCGCCTCCCTTCGCTGATGTGGGGTGGTCCGCTTCTCACAATTGTGGGGTCGCCGTCCACACGGAACCGGGCTGCCAGCGGCGGTGTCGTCCCCTTAAGGGGGTGGCAAGGCGGGATTATTTCTTCCGGCACAGGGGCACTCGACCCGCTCCCCCGCGGGAGTCTGCTGGGAGCAGGCGGGGCTCCACCAGTTGGGTCTGAGCTGCTGTGTGCCAGGCCGGTCCTTCGTTGGCGCTGGAACGGGATGGTCATGTTGGGGGACGCTGCTTCTCCGATTTGGCCCCAGATTTCGTGTGAATGAAGGACAAGCGCCTCCCCTGCTGCGATGCTGTTGATTGAGGCGGTAGGTTACCGGGATACAGAGGATTTGTCAGGATTTATGCCAGCCGTGCAGGAGCTTGCTAAGAAGCAGCCATCTTGGGCGGCCCTCTAGCGCCCTCTGCAACAAAGGGGATATTGCAGGAATAAATTGGCCATTATGAAATGCGCTCAAAGTGTACTTGCTGCATCATACAAGTTATAAGGCCTGGTTATGAAAAACACCACTAGAGATTTATAAAACAAATTCCAGCCAAGTATAGTCATACCCATCGACTTTACCACTGTCAAATCTCACAGGGCTTCTGCAACCTCCTGCTCAGAGAAAGGCGCACCCAGAAACACCCGACCCAGATCAATAAATGCAACAAAGTGGAGGCGTCAGGGGAATACACAGAGCTGTAATAAGTTGCAAATAAAGAAGACAGATCTTTTGGATGAGATATTAGATCCCTGTAGGAATGAAGTAGAGCGACACCCTGTTCATAATCTTTTCTCTAATACGGAACATGGCATATTCAGCTTGTTTTGCGTAACAGAGGTTTTATTCGGCTTGGACTTTAATCGGTTCATGCAATACGTGGGTGTCTAGGAATTCACATCTTACAGCAAGAAGTTAAACTGTGGTTTCCAACACTCACAAAATTCCTCAGTCTGTATACAACATCGGGGAAAAATTGAAGTATCCGTCTTAAAAATACCTCTGTAGGAGGCCAAAGCATGCCAATAAACGCGATGATAAAAGTCTAAAAATGCATTAAATTTAATTCCATCAATTATTTGCATAGCGCTCTATCGTCCAAGGCATCATGGCGTTCAAACGACCGATAATCAGGACATATGTAAATGAGTCCCAGGTGGAAGAGAGGGTAAGTTTATCGAAAGAAAAACATTTTGAGATTCTTTTTAAAGGATAAAAAATCCTCAAATTTTCAGGAAACAAGTTCCAAAGCCTGGGTCCTGCTACTGAGAAAGCTCAGCCACCCAAACATTCTTTCCTATACTTGCGTATCTGCAACAATGCTGCGTTAGAAGATCTCAAGGAGCGTACCAACATATATCTATCCAGTTTCTCCTGGATGGCTAAACATCCATTTCCCGCTTAGGGCGCGGTGCATAATGCATATGAATTCTGCCCAAGCTTCTACCAGAAGCCAGTGGAGAGATTTTCTGGCCTTAGTTACTCCTGTTCTGGCTGGAATGTGGGTAACCAAACGTACTGCTGCATTTTGTAACACCTGCAGGCGCTGGATAACGAAGGAATGCTGTGCCAAGTAGACAGCATTACAGTAATCCAGTCTCCCATTTACACCAGCTGCCCTATTGGAGCATGAAACTTCTGGAATAAACGGGAGGACATTCAGGGATTCAGAGAGCTTAACACCTAGATTACGAACAGCCTTAGCAGGCTTAGGTAGTGGGCCCAGTGATACAGGCCAAAAGGCATCAGACCATCAATTCAGCTGCCCCTGGCGGGCCAGAGATCAGAATCTTGGTCTTCCTGCCATTTAACTTGAGCCAATTTGACTCCATCTAGACTCGGACGGCTTCCAGGCAGTTTTTTTCGTCTGCGTACAAGAAGACTCTGAAACCAAAGAGATTAATAAGAATCAACAGCAGGCAAATATATAAATTAAAAAGTAGGTGAGAAAGAGCCGATCCCTGCAGAACTCCACAGGAGACCGGAACCAGAAATGAACTATAAGGGAAGAGGGAAACCATTTGTGAGCGAGAGGTCGAAAAAGCATGAAATCAAAACTCCCCAGAAAACCCTGCTTCCTCTAGCCTCGCCATCAATTTTGCATGGTAAATTTATGGAAAGCAGCCGACAGGTCCAAGAGTCCAAGAGAATGCCTGATCATGGTTAGATGATCCAATACCGATACCAAAACTGATTTGGTTCCATCAAGGGTCAAAAGCCCTTATGACAGCTGTCTAAGATGTTTTGGCTTTCCAAGAAGGTTCTTAATTGGGGGGGGGGGGGGGGGTCACTACTGCTTCCAGGACTTTCCTAAGAAAGGAAAGGAGTGAAATAGGCCGAAACTTTGCCAGGATCGAGGGTATCAAGTGACAGCGTTTTCATCAATGGGATAACTAAAGCCTCTTTAAGCTTTGAAGGAACTTGGCCCCAACTCCAAGGATCAATTAACTGCAGTGGCCGGTGTGTCGTAAAAGTCCATTGGCGCTGCTTTGAACAGTTTCAGTGGAATGGTATCTAGGGGCGACTCCGGTTTAAGCTTTGCAAGTATCTTAATCAACTCCTCCTTGTTCATGAAGGTAAAGTCAGAGAAGCGTGCCTCTGCCTTCCCCCCACCCCCCGATGACAGCGTAGGGATACCACTTAGGGCACTGACATTAAATTGATCTCTAGGATTCCCCTTACCAACAATTCCCTTCCTGATCTCCTCAATTTTATTAACAAAAAAGGTAGAGAGTTCCTCACATAAAAGTTGTGAGTTGGCTGTGTGTTGGTGTCCAGTATAGTCAGTTGATTGATGATCTCAAATACTTTTTTAGAGACATTCACTTCTGCTTGGATTGAATCCTCAAGTACATAGTAGCAAGTTGTTGCTGGCTTAATGCCAATTTCACCGACATTCCCCCTAAACCTGCTAGTACACTGGCGCAACAGGAGTGCAAGTTGTACAAGGACAGCTGTGTGGTCCGAGAGGTCACACCGAAGAATCTCGCAGTAAACTACTTTAAGAACATTGCTGATGTGAGGAAATCTATTCCAGCCTTTTTTTACTATATATACTGAAGAGCTGTGTATACTCTCTGCTTGAAGGGTGATGTAACCACCAAGGTTCGATTAGCCCAAGATCTTCAAGTATATTGGCAAGAATCCTTCTATCCTTTTGGGTGGTCTGGTCTGGCTGATCCATCAATCACTTAATTGCTTGGCAGTTTCCAATTGCCATCCACTTCCCCCGTCAACTGGACAAGTGGTCCTGTCTAAATGGCGAGCAGATTTCAATAAGAAAAGAAGCTAGCATTGGGGGCCAATTGGGGCACAGATTAAATTCACTATCAATGTATGGATACACTTACTAATTTTGGCCTCAGCCTTCATCATGCAATCTGGAAGAATGTTACGCCTTAATGATTTGTGGGGGCCGGGGGCGGGTTTGGGGGGAGGAAAAAAAAAATATTAAAATGCCTTACCTTTCCTGCCACACAGCTATAAAAGCACTACACCCATCAAATCTGCTACGGTTTGCCACCTTCACTGCAAATGCGAAAATCTGCCTGTTTCGACTTTAAATACTGCAATGTGTTCTATCAATACAATTTCAGCCATTGACGTTCTTAGAAACGCAGATATTCAATAGCAAGCACATACCTTTAAATGAACCAGTGTGAAAGCAAAGCAGAAAGAGAATCATCCTACAGTCCATCACTCAAAATAAGGCGGTTGTAGGAAGACATGCAAGACATGAAGAGATCAGTGGTTCGGTAAGTGGCAAAAATGTCACAAAATGTAGGAGCGTCCTTAAACATATTTGTCTGAAAGCGTGCAACTTCACATTTACATGTTCTAATAGACATGAGTGCTTGACGACCTGGATCTATTGGCGGCTTTCGACACGGTGGCTCACCTCACCCTGATCTCTCGTCTATCGGCCTCCGGCTTGGCCGGCCTTGACTGGTTCACAACAAATAGATCATCAAAAGATTGAGGGGAAATCATTTACTGGCCTCGAGATTCATCCCCCCCTAAAAGGCTTGCTTGAACTCCTAGACTAAAGAACCTCGTTGCCTTTATGCTGTGCCCCACTAGCAGGATTGAGTAATACTATAGGTAACAATACCTACACCTTTTATCAAGATGACACTGAACCACTAGAAAAGTTTCATATTACAAAACATAATTTTATTAAGAGAGATTAAAAATGTATTACACAATCCATGATAAAAAACCCACACTAAATAGACAACTAATTACTTAAAATTCATACTCCTCTACTTCAAACACACAAAGTGCAATAGTGCTTCCTTTCAACCAACACACCTCACATACAAATATTAGTCCATACTCTATTCAACATACATTGTTGTTCAGACACCTGTCGAAAAACAGAGCTCACAAATTCAGAATTGCTCCCTCCAGACCCTTTGTGTCCTTATTAGATGAACCCTTAATACATAGGGTTCTAATTAATTTAATAAATCATTAATCAAAGTTGTCTACAAATAGGGCAACAACAACGCCCAACATGTTTCATCCCATTAACAATGTTTAGACAAATGACAGAACTTCTTCAGGGGAAGATTTCAACATACAGGTTTTCTTAATCTTCTCGAACTTTGTGCGTCAGTGTTCCTCTGTAACCCGTGGTAGCTTTAATAAATAATGCTGTCCAGTGTCGTAGGCACACCTTCGAAGTAAAACAGCCCACCATTGCGGTACGCACCATGCGCACTGATGCCACCGTCTCTTAGCAGCTCTTATCATTTTTCTTCAAGTAGTTCACACAAGACAGCAGGACCTCCTCGGGCTCGGCCTCTCCCATAAAGCACAGGGAATTGTAGATCTGCTCCTGAATGTCTGCATTCTGGTCTGTTGAGGGTAACTAAGTCTTTTCACACTTGAAACTGCCATTTTCTTGAGCTAGTTCTTGAACATTGGATCCAAGGACAATCCTTTATGCAGGGGCCATGCTTGTGGAACCCAAATTGGAGTGGATATTTTTCTGTTCAAGCTCCGGCATCCACATCAAGGTGAGGAGGCAAGGATTTCAACACAAGCCATTCATCAACTATAGAAATAGAAATGCTCTGCAATTTTCTGAGTGTTCACATTGGCCAGTACTGAACCAAGCCCTTCTGTGGGAGAGTGGATAAAACCTTGGGAACACCTGGAAATCTTTAGTTATAGCTTCAGCGAGCCATCATCATTGGTATGAAACAGACACGCTTCTCTCACACAACCTTTACACTGAGCAGGTGGGTCACACGCTCCTTTAACCGTCCTTGACTGGTTCACAGCATTTCTTGCCGACCGCTCCCAATGGGTCTCTCTTCCTCCTTTCCGTTCTTCCCCACAAACCAGGTAAACTGGAGTTCCTCAGGGGTCGGCACTCTCCCCTATTCTTTTCAATATCTACATTAGACTTCTTGAATCTCATGGTTTCTGCTACTATTCCTACGCGGACAACACGCAGAGCATTGTCCGGCTTGACCTGACTCAGCCTGAAACTGCTGCCAGTCTGCGGAAATGCTTGGAGGATCTGGGTAGCTGGATGTCATCCAACTGGCTGAAGCTCAATGCTGGCAAGACTGAGGTACTTGTTGTCAGTACGTCCTCCCCCCAGTGGTTCTGGATCTGACTCTCCCTAGGCTCTCCCCACGCCAGTATCATCGGTCAGAAATCTAGGGGTTAGACTCTCTGCCTGCCTGGCCATGGAAGAGCAGGTGGCGGCAGTATGCATGGCTGGACGTTTCAAACTGCGGATCTTACGGAAGGTACTCCCTTTTATCCCTACAGCCTGCCAAGCCCCTGTTGTGGCTGCCTTGGTATTAAGTAGCTTGGACTACTAGAAGTCACTTTATCTGGCCCAACTTCTTTATTTAAATAAACGTCTGCAGCTCCTTCAAAATGCAGCTGCCACATCTATCCTACGTCTGTCCTTCGGCACTCCTATGTCCCTGCTACTGAGGCAACTGCACTGGCCCCCCTTAGAGGCCTGTGTCAGGTTTAAATCTATGTGTATGGTCCACCGAGCTTTCTACGGTATTGGAGCGGAGTATCTTCAAGCCAAATTTGTGCACTACAGCCCTCCCCGTCCCCTACGTTCCCAATCAGCCCTTCTTGTGGTTCCCCGGCACAGACTGACTCGTTCAGGTGGTCGCGCCTTTTCTAATGTAGCCGCTAATGCCTGGAACAAACTTCTGCATGCTCTGCGGAGCACTGCTGAAATTTCTGCTTTCGACGTAAATTGAAAACATTATTCTAATGGCTCTCCTCCCCGTTTTGTTTCTGCTATCTGCCACTAGCGCCATGATGCCTTCGATTCAATTTCTATAACAGAACATGAGTGCTATGCATTTACAAATCAAAATCAGCTCATCTAAAACACAAACATTTAGCAAGATCAATGTTTATGTAAACACATGGTCAATTAATTTTTAGTCCATTTAATGTATTTCACATCCAGTTGCTTTGCTTTGCGATTAAACCGGTCATTAAAAAAAGGTAAAATCTTTTAGGGAGTTGGATGCCTCCCCTCTCCAGACCTTTCTGAATCTACAGGGCACAGCACTTCGGGTAAAAGCAACCAGTACATTTTCAGTCTGGTTCATTAGATGGGATCAGTTTTGAGTCAGGGGGTGGGGGATCTCGATAAAGGAGGAAGTTTCCAATAGCCGTTTCAGATATGGGTCAACACAAGACAGGATATTTCTCCAATATCCAACATCTTCAGCGGCTTCCTCATAAACAAAGTACAAACCTATTCTTACAAGCCCTTGTCCCTGTGGAGATGCATTAATCTACAAAACAGCTTCCAATGATGTACACAACAGAAAGTTCCAAACCCACGATTAAATCCTTTACACAAAAATGCAGATAACCTACACTACAACGCCCAGTCATATTCAAGAATAAAAAAGGAATATCTCCTGGAAAGGCTCTTCCAGAGCTTACTCAAAGTCGGTCGGTCTTCCTGCTTTCAAGCTATCCTTCTAGATATCTGGTCTCTCAGACATCCCCTCAGCATCCATCTTCCAGCTTGCAATAGTCTAGTCAACAGTGCTTTTTACACTATAGGATTTAACCACAACCTCTTAGTCCAGTTACTCATACTGGCCTCCAAACGACATGGATATAGGCACTCACTTGATTAGGTGGTCCGAATATGAATCTCAAGGCAATAGATACAGGCTTTAAAAAGGATACACATTGAATATGTAGATAATAGTCCACACCTTATGCAGGGCTCAAAACGTGCACTAGCCAATGGCTAGTAAGAAATGTGGTGTTGAGTATATTTAGAATTGTGATGGCGAGTGACTTTAAGGCTGGCTAATAGCTTGCAACTTGAAATGTTAAACCACTGGTAATGGTTATAAAAAGGTGTACTCCAACCAAGAAAACGGACTAACAACTTAACAGGACCATGAAGTACAATTAAGCCTAATGACAAAGGGCTAACCTAGTCATTTTGAATACAAGATTTAAACAGAGAACTGGGCGACAGGTCAACATATCCTATACTTTAGTGAAAGCCGACCCATGAATTACATTATGAAGTTGCAAACCAGACTCCAACTGCCAGGAAAAGGGTTCATTTGTCAGATGGATGCCTCTTAACAATAAAATCAATAGCACTAGCAGGGTTTTCCTAAAATTCAGAAGAATCAAGTTGTTCCTCTATGGAAGGGGAACCCAATGGGAATTTAAAAGAATAACTTTCAGCTGCCTTGAGGTTTTTTTATACTACCAATGGTTGATACACTGACCTTGTATGGGATGCAGAATATAAAATCACAGATTAGCTACGCTTGGGAAATCTTGTCCTTAGTTGAAACCGACCTCATATAAACAATTGATCACCATCATGACTTAGAATTCTCTCAAAAATCTGCCAGATTTACACATCACAAATGGTTAAGATGCCCAAATCTGTATTGATTCATATTGGATCATTAGTTTTATTCTGATGAAAAAGGAGAAACTGCTACAGAGTGTAGGTCTACAACAATCTATGTACATTTATTCCAAGAGTTAGTGAGAAGCTTTTGCATGAAATGCAATTTACTGAAATTCAAAAAATGCAAATTAGGGTTTAGAGATTTATCAACATTATCCATGTCATTACAGAGGAATAAAAGAATCTTACTGTACAATAAGCAGCTGATAGCTAAACTGTGAGACTTGCAAAGCAACTCCGTTATTTACACAGGCCAAAACTACATTGGGACAGATTTCTATTCTACCAGTGCTGGCAATAGCCGCTCTAAATTTGTGAACGGTAACCACTTCTAGCTCTTTGGCAGCACATCCACCACTGCTACATAACAGGACAAGAAGGACTGCTCACAAGGCTTTTGAGAAGAATTTCAAAGATTACAATGGGCAGAAATGAAAGCTAAACAATTCACTGGATTGAAATAGCCCTTACAGGTGAAATACGCATTTGCACCAATGCTGGTATAGACATTTCTTCCCAGTGTCCTTACAGAATTATGCTACGAAGCTCACTGACTTCATTGCCAACCTTTCCACTTACATTGAGAACATAATATTCCAGGGGGGGGATTTCAACATATGGTTCAAAAGAGAAAACAAACCCATAGCAAACTTCCTCAGTGCCCTTTGGTAAACACTCAAGCAGATAATGAACGGATTTACCCACACTTCTGCACACCCCTTGGAAGTAATGATCTGCAAAGACGGACTCTCGACCACCGCCACCGATCATATGGAGTCATCACTACTTGATCCCATTCACAATCACAGCCCCAACTCGCATACTGCATGGTACTAACAGAAAATTGAAGAGTATTTATCTGGAATCCCTAACAAAATTCATCAAATCAAACAAACCAAAAATCTACCAGCTAAACAGAATGACTCCCAACTCGAAGCCTGGATCACAGAGACCCTTGGGGCCTAGACAAGCTAGCACCAGCAAAACATTTCAAAACCACTGCGAAATAAAATGCAGCAAGATGGTTCACAGAAGAACCGAGGGAACTCAGAAAAACTGGAACAATGGAGAAATCACTACAATGAAGCAGACAAAATTAAATACCAACAACTCAGAATGTACAAATCAGCAGTCCTTCGAGTAAGAAAATAAAAAAATCATAGTATGCCACAGGAATTCTATCAGCAACAAACCCACAAAAAGAACTATTCAAAATCAAAGAAATCAAAAACCCAACATCTTGCAACAAATGTGTCATACTCTCAAAATCACTGACAATATCATTAACCACCCAAGAACTAAAATAGAAACAATTCAACACACCAATGACACAAGCCACGCAACAACAGAACACAAATATGGAACCACCAATAACCAGCACAGCAACACTTGACCGATTGTACCCATTGATGAAGAAGCTTTCACCACAGCAATATAAAAACACAAACCAGATCTCCCAGTGACCCATGCCTACCAGGCATCTACAAAGAAATCATAATCCCAGCATCTTACTTCCAGCTACAGATGAACCCATCCCTAAACTCTGGACTAGTACCTATAACCTTTAAAATCAGCATACATCAAGCCCATACTAAAAATCAAAACAGGAAGTGCAGATGGTCCCACCAACTATAGACAGATCGAATGTACCCTACCCCGCACAACTATTGGAGAACCACATCTACAAAATCCATAACAACAAACAGAATACTCGACCACTCGCAAGCCGGCTTTAGAACCATACAAGGAATGCAATCAGCATGTTATCCATAGGGGACGACCTAAAAATAAATGCAGCCAACACGCAATCAGCCCTCATACTACTGGACAGATCAGCTGCCTTTGACACAATAATAAAACACAGCACTAATCCAGAGACTGGAGTAATGCGGTGTAAAAGACTGTGCTCTACCATGGCTAAAATCCTTCCTCACTAACCGAACTGAAAAACAAAAAAAAAGTACCAACCGCCATTTATTTCATGCACGAACATATCTTCTGTAGCATACCACAAGGTTCGAACTTATTCGAACCCGCGGACTGATCGCCTACAACTACGCATGTGACACCCAACTCGTCTTCAAGATAACCTCAACCCAACACCCAAAATAACACCCTCAACAATTGCCGCACAGATATAACTGGATGCCAATCAACATTCTCAAGCTAAACCCGATCAAACCTGAAATGATGATCTCCCCCAGAGGGCAACGCAGCAGACCCAACCGAACTGGCCACCGGGCATGGAACCCAACCAGAAGCACCTGCCATGATAAAAAACCTTGTAATATTCATGGACAAGGGACTCCAGCTAGAACCACAAGTAAACACAATAGCAAATAAAAGTTTCTACCTCTTGCGACTATTTAGAGGAATCCACCCCTACATCACCTTCCCACACAGAACCCGTGCAATTATCTACTTTGAATCATCAAGCATAGACTATGCGAACAACCTCTACCTTGGAATGCCAGAACGGCTCAGCAAAGAACTGCAACACCTCCAAAATACTGCCGCAAGGATAGTCCTGAGACTAAACAGAAGAGACCACATCACACCAGTCCTGAGAAGCCTACACTGGCTCCCAGTAAACAAATCATTCCACAGACAGGAGCCAAATTCCTCCAAGCTAAAATCAACCGCTACCAACCAGGAAGAAATCCAGATCAAGGGAAGATCTCCAAATTGAAACAAACCACATCCAAAAAAAGGATTTAGAGGAACCGCATATGGAACTCTACCCCAAAGGAGATAAAAACAGAAGACCACCTCCCCTTCAGAAAATGACAAAAACCTGCCTATTCAACACACCGAGATTAGCATAAAAACCACCACAAACCTGAGACAGCCCAGAGAAAGTTCAGACTGTGGAATTAACAATAAAAAAATGTTTTTAAAAATTAAAATTAAATTTTTTAAAAAAAACACTGTATTAACCACCTCTGTGCCTCGTTCCTCACTTGCATACCAACACCCCTCACACCAACTAACGGAGAAGCCCTACCCCACACAAAATACAAAACTAACATCTGCCATTATAACAAACTGCCGCAAACAAACAACCGGACACTGGACATTGCCTCTCTGGACATGACCCCAGTGCTCACAATCAGTTTATAGTGAAAAAGTCGACTAAAAATGTAGAAAAACAAACAAACAAAAAAAAAAAGTCAAAAAAAATTCAAATTTTTTTCCACTTTTTTTTTTAAATGGGGGAATCCCCCCAACCCTCCGTTTATTTGTACTAAATAAACCCAAAAAAAACATACAAATTAAGAAAAAGAAAAAATATTTTCTGACATTTTTGAATTCGACTTTTTTTTTTTATAACTGGCTACTCTCACAATCCAAACTCACTCAGAAAGCTGACACTCACAGATGCCAGTTTCTCCTTGTTTATTGTTCTACAAGCACCAACAGAAGAGCACTATGTGAAGAATCTTGCGGACCCTCACTGAAACCCTGCCTCAAGTCTCCTACCAAGTGGCCCGGGGAAGGCAAATGCTTCCTGATCGCAACCCTGGGGGTGGTGTACTGTGGGATCACCACCTGGGTGGAGACAGGGCCCAGGGTAGTGAGGAGATTATGTTGGATAAGACCGTATTTTTCCTCTGACAGGGAGATTCTTACCACTGTGCCAAAAGAGGTTACGGCTTATTGTCATTTTAACGTCTCGCATCCTTATATCATCTAAGGCTGTGAACCTTAAGGTTGCAAGCTCAAAGCACACTATACCAATAGAGACTTTTTGGTAGTCAAAACTAAATGCCCTCCTCGATTCCAAAGGTGCACTACAAAGGAGTGGGGGGGGGGAATGTCGTCATCTTTAAACCATCTTCCTCTATAAAAGTTAAAACCCACAGTCCCTCTGTTAAAAATATGAAGGGGAATTAAAAATATGAAGGGGAATTAAATCTAACTTTATAAGTAATCAAAAAGCAGGAAAGACTAACTTTTATTTACAATCTACATGTCCCAGAATCCTAGAGGGTTAAAGAGGTACTTAGATGTAGCAGTCAGGCAATTGAGACGGATGGCTCACACCTGAAGCCAATTGTCAAACCTGTGGGGCATTAACGGCCCCAGCAGGAAAGGAGAGGAAGGAGGAGCTGGAGCAAGAGTTGGAAGGCTTGTAGTAGAAGTAGTAGTAGTAGTAGTAGTAGTAGAAAGGAGAAGCACTAGGCTGGAAATTAAAGAGGAAGTGGGAGCACAGAAGGGATGCCGGAACGTGGAGGCAGCAGATTGCAAGTTCTAAGAGGGTCCTATGTTCTCAAAACCTATATTGCAGAGGCAGACGTTCTGAAAGTAAATCGCTGAGATTTCAGAGCCGTGACTGAGTGCAACGTAAGGCCAAAGGCAGAAGTCAAGCTGGAGGTTTAGGGAGTGGGGACTCCCAATTAACGTGACTGGACCAGGGGAGACACGTGCTGGAGAAGGGTGTGAGTCCCAAGTGAGCCCGAAGTGGTAGTAGAGGTTGAGGAAGTTGGGGAAGCAGTGCAGCCCGCAACCCCAGTCTCCCTGAAGCTGGTGAGTGAAGCACAGACTCAACAAGTCTTGCCGGTAACTAACCAGCTCCAAAGCAGCTTGTGTAGAGTAGAAGTTGTTTGTTAATTCTAAACTGACTTAACAATGGAAATGTAACACGCACAGTTATTCTGAAGCTGCAATGTTCGTGTGAAAGTAAAATCCATTGTTGAACTTTTTTAAATTACCGGAGTGGTCATATGTTCTCAATTTGTATAGGCGGGACGCTTACAGACTCCTGCCAAAAACCTGGCATTAACTTTTTACAAGAGTGACAATTGAAACTACATCAAAGAACAGTTTTGTCTTGGGAGGATAGCTCAGGGGCAACGTGCTTGCCTTGAAAGCAAGATGACACGGAGCCATACAGGTTCGATCTCCGGGTCCATGCTTAGAAACCTCTGGGTATTAAGCGTGTTAACCCATCATAACATATCACAACAGTTTGTGTGTGACCAATTGTGTTTCCTGGGGGGCGTTAGAAGTTGCCTCCTTGATACTACACGAGAATTGATATTCTTTATTTCAAGAAGTTATTGTACAAGCAGTACCCAAGCCAAGAGGCGATCCCTTTGCATAGTGAAACAAAACCGGTCTAAAACCGCCACCTAATCTGTGAAGTTATCAACCATCCAGAGGCTTCAGAGAGAGTGTGGCATTGTTACCTAAAGCTGAAAGAGTGGCACTACAGCTTCTGGGAAATTACTTGGGCAGAAGAGGTGTGCGAAAGCTGGGGAAGAGGAGCTGACCTAGGTACTTGTAAAGAATTTCCAAAAGATAACCTGTAATGCTAAAAGACTGCTGGAGTTGAAAGAAAGTAAGTTGTGTGGGCAGAGGCAGGTTATCCTTGTGCCAGTTGGCCAGACAGAAGAGGCAAAGAGGCTGCCCCCTTTTTGACAGTTATTAAAAGGGATGAGTGCCTTGCCTACCGAAAGAGGTTGAAGTGTCTTGTCAGACTGATAAGACATAAAGCAGCAGCAGAAATACTTGAACTGTGGTGGTATACAAAGTTGTCAATGGAGGTCACATTGGAGTGGTTTTGAAGTAGTGGTATACTGTGAAATAAAAGTAACTATATTCATAGTAAGAACAATAGAAGAGTAGCAACCCAAAGAAGCATCCTGGCAAATGTCTTAATCCATTGTACGGTTGTAGTTGGATAAGCCATATACCTATTCTTTTGAACTGCAGCAAATAATCTTGAACAGGACATAACCAGGATTACCATTTGATAAGACGGAGTTCTAAACTCTGACCTGGTGGGCAGAGGTTTAGGAGGCCATCCTAGTTTAGTCGAACAGGGCACCCTTCTGGACAAACCAGACCAATCTACGGTAGCTTGGCGGGCGTCAAGACAGACAAGTGTGTATCAAAAATACATTTATTATAGGCTAACTAAACACGAATAAACCACAGTAATAATAAACAGTTACCACACACGCCGTACAATATTTACCATATATACGCAAATACCTTTCACCTAATGCAGATAAGGAACACAACCTACAACAGAAGAGGTAAGTTAACAAATATTACATTAGGCATTTCTTCAGAGTCAATCCATAACTTATGCAGTCCAGCCCCAAGTGCGGAGCCTTATGCTCCAAAGTACAGCAGTGCCTTAACAACGCACAGCAGTGCGTAAAAGCGAAAGCAGGTCCTCTTCAGGATGCTGTAGTAGTTCATGAAGGGTCTTGAGGTGAAGTACAGTGTCCTATTATTCGAGGAGGGTCTATCCTTGCAGGTAGAGCCAGTTTGTGGAATAGCTATGGAGCGCAGGATATCCTAGTTAAGGCGAGTATCTTTTCAGGGATTCTTGTGCGTTAAGAACAATGGCTGTGCCAGGGGGAGCACCGGTAAGTGATGCAAGGTACTCACCAACCCTCGACACAGTAATCTAGGCCGGGTCGCTTGTAGATCAACCCCTGGTCTCATTGACTGCGCGACAGAACGATCGTCAGGGGCCGGACAGTAGACTTTTTCACAGCAATCCATGAAGAAAAAAAGAAAAGAATAAAAAAGGATAGTTCCAGTGCAGCACATCTCAGGGCACAGGGGGACAGGTATGCAAGGCTCCTACAACAACAGTCACCACAGCAGTGCGATATAGGGACCGCAAATGCTCGCGGGGTGGCGCACTCTCATAAATCGCGACCCAGAGGAGCTAGGACTACGAGTTATGGCGGGAGAGGGACCAGGACCACAAGTTAGCGATTCCCAAAGTCTTGAAAGTTAACGTGGGATATTGGCGCTCCTATAAGAGGCTCTTTGAGAGTAGTTGGTCCCACTACTCCAAAGGGTCGAAGCACCCCTGCAGGCCTTCTGTGATCGATATAATAGCAGGGGTCCAATGGGACAACAGTGGGGTCAGGGTACCAAACTTTCCATCACGTCTCCGGCGGTTCCACAGTCTGCTCTTTAATTTCAGGATACTTAGCTCCTTCTGTAGTTCTGGGTGAACCTCAGATGATCAACCTGCAATGGATGCAGAGCCCCTTCTCTTATCCAAGATTAGTTTTGCACTCAAATCTGGAATAGACAATGGAAGATCTGCTCTCTTACATTCATGTCAGGTGTGGGCCAATCATTTCCCAGAATGGTTCCAGTCATTTAGGCATACCAGGCATACTGGCAACAGACAGCCCCAACCCTCTTCCTGGGCACTAGTGCACTTGACATGCAGGAGCCTGCAAAAGATGCAGTTATCACGGGAGGCTGTATGCCCAAATGAGGAATACCCGGGTCAAATCGACCTGGGGGAAGGCAAAGGGACAACATGGCCAAAGGAAAAGAACAAAATACTTTGTGGCATGGCCATTTTCGCCACTGGCCACAGTCTTGAGCCAATCACGGTAAACGCCTTTTGGTTCATTAAAAATAAGTAAACATATTTTAAAAGTAAACTGCTGCCACCAGTTCGTCTCAGGTACACTTTTACAATCACCAGAAAATCCTTAGAGGGTGGGGTGGATAGGGCCATAAAACAAAAGAACCCCTATGCGCGGTACTCTAAAGGTACTTCGCACATACATAAAAAGTTACCAAGAAATGAAAACAGTCAAAGAGTAAGGGAAACAGTTTCTCAGTACTGACAGCCTGACGGGTATGTCAGTTTCCCCATAACAGGTAAGCAAAAGCCCAGGAGATGAAGGCTGTGCTCCACTGGAAAAAGTCAAGTTAGGTAAGCCAATCAAAAGCAACGGGGTGGGGGTCCCATAACTGGAGGGAAAATATGTAGCTTTACGAAATCTTTCCTAACACCATTGGTGCCATTTACTTTGATGGAGATTGGAAGTGGGTCTTTTCAACCAAACCAGAGAATTGTTACTAGTGGATTGTGGTTTATTAAATGTTTGTTTTGACTTGGTACTGATATGAACTGGTTCAAGACTTCTTTTCCTTTGAAACTTTTTTAAGTGGACTTTAAAAACCTGGTGAAAGGATTTTACCCAGGAAATTCGAAGGTCATCTAAATATTGTTTAATTATTGTTTATTATCTTGTGTTGCTTTATCATTTACTATGAATGGTTGTTCAGAGCGAGGACCAGTTTACCTATGCTAAAGATTGTGCCATAAGCCTTTAGAATAGGTAAGGCAAGCAAGGCTTATTTTGCAAACTTGTATTTAAACATCTTACTTTGAGAAAACTACAAGCAGTTGTCAACCTCACATTACTGACCCCTTGCAACAACATCCAGCCTAACCCTCTTCCCTCACTAACCCACCCAACCCACTTTCGTTCAGAGGCACGGGAGCGCCTGGAGACCATGCAAATGGCAACGGTGCATGGTATGAATCAACATAACAGTCAGGGTGAAATAATTCAAGTTGCCATCTGGTAACCAGCCGTAAAAAGTCACTTGCCACCTCAATTATATGCGTACAAACAGTACACCGTTTCTTACTTGCCAAGAGTTAAATATCACTAGCCAGTGGGGTGTGCACATTTTGCACCTTGCTACAGTATGCATAGTGTTGTAATCTAGATTCATCAAACAAAACCAATACATCATTTATAAACAGTGCATGAAGTGTGTACGTTATGTACTGAGGACCAGCGCATATCACTGAAGTCAATTTCATAAAACTAACCAATTACTGCAATCAGCCAGAAACACTTCCAAGGTGCCATCGATCTGGAAACAAAGAAAAGCAAACACCTACAATACCATTTCTCCGTAAAACGTGTTGCCATCCTATGCCACATTAAAACGTATTCTAGTTGGAGAATTGCCAAGTAGCAGGCACAAGCGAAAGCAAAATGTTTTGCGCAAGAAAGTCTATATAGAAGAAGGTTGTTTAGAGGGTATAATTCAGGATTATGGTCCAAAATACTGAACATTAGAAATTGAAAGAGGTTGCTAAACAGAAAGCCCATGCAGAGGAAAAGGAGGCTTATTAGATCATTACTCCATATAACAATGTGGCATAAGGAGAAGTTGTAAAAACGTTGACATTTGCTAGAAGCAGCTCATGAAGGTAGAATGTCGGAACCCCAATTTATTTGATTTAGGAAACTTCAGCTTTTTGAGGAAATGTTGATGGAAACTGAGCATTATGGGAGACGTGAAACCTGGCTACTGCCGCTTCCAAAAGGTTTCTTTAGCAGTGACCATGGTACGTCCAACTGCTTTCAAAAAGATGGCTAATTTTATTTTGACATCAAGAGTTTACCAAAACGGTTTCAGAATGTTTGCATGGATCGAAATTACGATTGGATAAGCTCGAGCTAAAAGTAGCACCTGGTTATCAGGCATTAGCAAGTGACCAAGAGCTACCACTGGGGAACGGGAAGCTAGTACATAGCAATACGCAAGTCAATTTACACAAGAGATACAAACATCATTTTGCCCATTATTTATTACCCCATATGCTTTAAATGTTGAATAGATATGTTCCAATGTGTATTTATAGATTGTCCAAACAGTTAAATTCACATAGGTGGCGTTTGATCGGCATCAGTTGGCCAGTGGATCCAAAGTTAACTCCTGGTAGAGGTTATCAAGCTAACCAGGCTCTTCTAGGCAACAAACAGGAGCTAAACAGGTCACAGCTCCCCTCAATTTCCAACCCGGTTTGACTTGACAGATTTCAACACTGTATATTGGTAGCACAATTAGACACTTGAGAATTGCATTATTAAAAACCAAAGAAGGAGATCAGAGAACAATTAAATGAAATCAACGTTGCTCAGGAGACATGCACACAGATTTATTTCACAAGATGAATAAGCCATATTTAATTTTTTGCAACTGGAACAAGTGCACACTGGGTAGCTTGAAACCGGAAAGCTCTAATGTCTCCACAAAAGAAAATGGACTTAGCCAAACCCGGTATAAGCAAGGGTATCTTGCTACATGATGCTGGTGAAATAGAGGCAACATTTTGCAGCAGGGCTGAGACTGTCTTTCTTGCCTACCTATTGGGAGACCGTCCGAGTTCTCATGGAAGCAACTGAACTGCAATTCTAAAAGGAATAAAAGCACAAACTAGGCTAGTTAATGGAGTATTTGGGGTTGGAATAATCTCAGTATTTCAGAAACGGTAAGAGATGGCAGATATAATTTAGGGTGAAGATTAAAATGTACACAACCAAACCCAGTTTAGAAAAATTGGAACCAGCATACAATACCTAAAATGCATTATTTTGTGACAAACTGGGCTAGAAGTACTTTCGAAATGTACAACTATGCATTTTAGAATATTTGGGGGCAGTGCCAATCAAATATGTCAAAGACTCAGGGGATTCCCTACGTATGCATATTTGACACTACACAGGCCTTTATTCAAGTCCACCAGCTTCCACAAATTAGGGCTTCAACCAGTTGCTGGGGTACATCTGTATGGAAACAAATGGCTCTGTACTCTTTATAAACATAGTACATTCAGACGTTTTTCTTTAGCCATTTTGCTACTTCTTGCCACTTATCTGTAAAGTCAGACGATGGCTTTCCAACATTTGTTATAAAATGCGGATGCAATAACAGGTACATGCCAAAAGAACTTGCAAATGCGAAAATCATCTATTCACTTAAATGTAACATTTGCTGTAGAATACAATATTTTGTTTCACGTCAGATAAAATTAACTGGCCACACCACTGAACTTTGTTTGGTCTAATCAGTCTATATCCACAGTAACAATCCTTCCCAGTCTACTTTTGACTATGGTCTTACATTGGTCGTAATCAACTTGGGAGGGTCCCACTATGCAAAGGAACAACTTTAAAAATACTCTATGGCATGAAGTTTCTGCATGAGTCTTTTCCAGTTACCAATTTCAAAAGAGACCACACTCCTTTAAGACCCAAAAAGAAAAAAACGATTGCTGAGGGCAGTGGATGGGTCCTTTCAAGATCATCAAGTCCAAACAAAATGGTGGCTATGTCAAAAGTGAACCATCTTTAGAAGCCAAGTGCTTAAAGCAGATGATATTCTGAGCTTACAAACCTATGTGAGATGAAAATTCTGAAAAAAAGGATAACATTTTCCAATATAAATCCAACCACGAGTAACAAAACAAATCTAACGACCGTGTCTGTAATCCAGTCTTTCAACTGATACCCTTTTCAATTAACAAAGCTTCATCACTATGCCACTGTAAGACAACCTAAATCACTTGATGGAGGCAACAAGGTCATTGTCGAGGAACTCCGGTTTATGAGTGTTTCTTTCTCGCCGCGTGCTGTGAGGTTGACTAAATTAAATCGGATCTAGAAAGAGTGAACGTGTGCTGCCCTAAACCCAGTGCACTTGATATATGGATTTTTTCCTTACAAACTAATCAGGTGCAAGCCTCCACACTACAAGGGCCCACTTGAGCACCTCAAGTCCAACTAACATCTAGTATCATGCTTCGTTGGTTCTAGATATTGCCATCACAATAAAACTCTGCTCTAAACCGAGCGGTCCTAGACTCATGCTTACCAATAATCACATATGAGAAACACTGATCCCTTTTTTGACAACCATATCCCCTTCCACTCACCCCAATTGTTTTTGGGTAATTCCATTTTCTAATTTCTCTTTCCCATCAACTCCTCCCCAAACCTCGGCCTTCTTTTCCACATACTAAGGTTTGGCGACACATTTGCAGAGTCACAATATGCCACCTTTTCGGATGAGGCCAGACGCGGTTAGACCACTATGGTGTGAACGGGCACAGTATACAATTTGGATAACATAAAGGGCACTGTGCAAACATACCCTACCGATACAGTTTTTGAAACATGCACGTTTCCAGATACTCTCTGTACTTTAAACGTTATTGCTTCTGAGCATTATGATCTCCTCCTCTCCCCCGACACCCACCCTACTCAACCCACATAACCACACAGTCTACCAACTCACTCGTCACTACCTCTACAGACATCCACATCTACAACATTACCCTAGCCTGCCCTTTTCACTCCCACTCATGCAGGCAGGTTTTTTGTTTTCTTTTTAATTGTGGATTCAGTTAAAATACAAAGTTTTCACACCTTTAATTCATAAACATACACATTTGATTAGCAATAGAATTACGGCGATTGTAAGATAAGGTGCGGATCAAAAGGTTACAGTCATAATCAAGATTTTTTTTAAAAACACCACATGTAAATCTACTTAAAAATTCAACGGTTATAAAATACTTATTTAGACACATCACAACATGATCTCATTTCATTTTCAGCAATTAATCATGACCACAATTAGAATCCAAGTTGCAATAGTTAAAATATAAAAAGATGCAAATAATTAATACTCATCTCCAAATACTAATTTTAGAAAATTGCTGCTACTGCCATGGCCACGGTAGACTCACATAGTTAAAGATGCCACAGTCTTTCCCATACAACTACTCCTGATGATACCAAAAAGTTACCAGTCTCCCCACGCACTGCATAGAAATATTTAAACTCAAAAAAGGTGAAAAGATTCCAAGCCCAGATTACAAAATCAACAAATACTTCCTGCCTTCGAAACCCTTTGTCTTGCACCCATCACCTCTCTTATTGGATAACGATTTAGGTTTAGAAGCAACATTGCAAATCCACGTTTCCTAGGGGGAGGTTTTTGCATAAAGGACTGAAATAGAGATGTAGCCTTTCACATCATAAATGAAGTGACTAAAGATCTTATATGTTGAAAGCCTTACTCTATTCCCAGTCCAATCTTGCTCATATAAATACTGTATGAGGGAAATAGACAAAATCCTCTTCTCTTAACCCTATGCGGAGCAATATTTAAAGGCATGTCTGGGTCTACCTTGTTAGGGGCTTGCATTTCTTGGCAATCATCACGGACCTTAACACAGTATATATGGCTCCATCAACACTCTATAAAGTTGTAAATGTCTCCAGTCTATCATGGCCTGCAGCTATGTCAACCCCAGGATATGCCGGATCGCTACTAACCGTGTACCCTGTGGCAGGGCCAATACCTTACGCCATAGGTTTCCCTCAAATCTTGCCCAGTTTCCCCTCAAACCCCAAAATTTCTGCCCCATGAATAACTTTTGGGATGATCTTCTGTCGATACTAGTGGACCAGTCTCAAGGAAAACCATCCAAACATTTTGTCCAATTGCCGCATTTGAGCTGCAGAGGCAATGATAGCGGTTTTGCTAATAGATGTTAAAGCATAAGTAGCTTTATTTGTGCACATTAATAAATAGATATTTAAAAGATTGCACGATCGAGCTTTTGCCCCTAATTGCCCATTTCAAAAACATATTACATAGTCTTATTTTTTTTTAAAGAGTTCAGAATTAAAATGTTCGATTAATATTCAATTAAAAAAAACAAATTTGAAAAAATAAACTTTACCACCGCCAGCGACCACATTTGTTCCTCTGCCAAACCCACTGATGTATAATCAAACACAATGTCAACTGTGTAAAGCAAGTAAGGTATTTGAACAAACCCTAATTTGGGAGAATTAGAACCAACATCTTTAAAGTAACCCCCATGATCGGGAATAGAAGTGTTAAAGAGAAAAGGGGCCTATACGCACCTGTGGTGCAGGCCCTCTCACTCCTTACCCAATCAGAACAATTGCCTCACTTGTCTAGTCTAATTATCAGCCTTGTGTCAGAATGTATCTAGCATAGTCACCAGGGCCTCTGGGAACCCCTGCTCCATTAGCTTAGACCAGAGAGTACTCCTCCTGACACAATCAAATGCCTTGTTAATGTCCAAAAAGGCTGCAAATTGTCTTTTACCCCCACACGCCCGATTGCTCAGAAGTGTAATTATCAGGCGGTTTAGCTGGATGCTGGTACTCCTCTTGATGCCCCATTGATCGGTATTTTGGCAAGACACGAGAGTAGCCCATTTCGGAAAGTCTCTCAAAAAGGAAAGATGAAATTGTTTCACATGAGGCATCAAGGAGAGATATCGTACTGTAGTTCATGGAGTCTGTTCTATACCCAGATTTGTAAAATACAATCATCGCTTCCTTCCAAGATGACAGGAACATTTGCAAATACAGATTGATACGATAAAGTAAAAAAAATTATATATATATATATATATATATATATATACACAAAAAAAATACCCCAGTCCATAACACCACAGGCTGATTTCAGGATAGGGTTGGACATTCCGCCCAGACCCGGGACATTACCAGTTTTAGATTTGCCAATGACCATTAGGACGAAAACCAAATATATTTTCAGTATACCCCAGTTGGACTGGATTTTCGTCCAAATTCAACTTCACAACCTTAATCTAAAATGGACAGATATTCTACCCATACATTACATTTGCATGGATATTTGCTTGCCAGTAGACTTAATTAAGGACCAGAAGTAGGACCAGTTATTGTGGTTCATGGTATTGATCATGATTTCAGCATATCTCAAATATCTGTAGGCTTTTGACCAATTGGAATTCTCCAGTTGAATAATAAGGGCACACCCCAAATGACTTAGTAGTCTTGCCTCCTTCAGCTATCACTTCTATACTATTTTCCTGTTGAGTTACCTCATCAAATTTGTGCCTATGAAAATTAGTATTTTCATCATGATCTATGCGTCTAGCCGGAGAAACACCTTTAAGAATATTTTGCACAAGAGGCACAGAGCCCTTGGCTCCAGAGCAGACACTATGACTGGAATCATTAGCCCCAGGTTATGTACTGTGCATGCCATCATTGTCGCAGAGCAGTTATTGTGTTTGTAGTCATAAGCCCCAGGGCAGGTATGTCAGATGTAGCTGATGAGCAGGTACGTACTGTATCGCCAGTCATTCGCTCCAGAGCAGGTATTGTGCCTGCACTCATTCTCTCCAGCGCTAGAGACGGTACGGTCTACTGATATTCATCGGGGTGTTGTACCTAGGACAGACACTGTGCCTGCAGTTAATATATTCAATAGATCCAGAGAAAGTACCGGATCTGCAGCCATTAGCCGTGGGGAATCATTACTTTCAGATCAGGCACTGGACCTAGAGATAGTACAAGTCTGCAATCATTAGCGCCGCAGCCAGCCTGCGCCGGATAATATATAGTCACTTAGACCAGACCACGGCCTGTGTAGTAGCCGCACAGCAGTTACTGCGTCTGCGAGCCTCCCAGAGCCTGAACTGGACCGTAAACGAGCTCCGGAGCAGCGACTGGCTCTGCAACACCAACGCAAGGCGGCCCTGTGTCATTTCAAAAGCAGGCGTTCAGAAAGCCACAGCCTTACAGTTTTTATTTTGAACATGTGATAAGCACAATACAAGGAATGACAGCTTCAGCTGCAGCCTCTCACTGCAACGTGTATTTCCGGAGTTTGCAAAGGGGCCCCTCTTAACAACAAGGGGGCGAGGATGAACTGAGCTAATGGATGCTGAAAGAAATGCACATACAATTAATTAGAAGAGCTAGATCTTAGGCACTCACCTGATGCTGCCTGGAAACTGAAAAGGAGCGTTTGGTAGACGGAGGCCTTACGTTGCTTTCATTATCAATTGAAACACACATTTAAAGTCCCTATGAGACCCGATAGCACAGTGTGTTCGTTTGAAAGCTTGCCGACTCTGTCTGGAATGCCTTTAAGGCGTCATGACGTATGAACGTTTTGCACGTAGGACGTCTACGTGCTTAGGAAGAGAATCATGGCGGAAGGAGGACTCCAAGCCTTGCACGGGCAGGTGTATTTAGGTGCCTGTGGGTTTGTTTTTTTCTTGTTTTGAATTTGGTTGCAGCGACAGCGGGACCTTTGTGTCTTCTTGGCTGGCAAGCAGTATCCCCCAGTCTCCGGCTCCCTGCCCCACCTCCCAAACAGAAGCGATTTATGGCCGTGCAGCGCACGCCGAGGGAATTTCAGCAGATGTTTTTTTGCAAATTCTGCTGCCAGCAAGTCGTATTTATTTTTTTCCACCACCAAATGGCAGTGGCTTTTTGCTGTGTTCACGGTCTTTCCACAAAACTGTACAGTGTATACGCCATCCCGCCCAGCACAAAAGTGCCTACAGATCCCACTAAAAATACCTCTTGGACGTGCACTCACCAACCTCTGCGTTAGAACCCCCTCCTAATGTAATATTTGTTTCCCCACCCTGACTAACTTAATCAAGGACCCTCCACCCCACCGCCCCCTCAATGCCTTTGTAGTCTCTTCCCTGACTGCTGCTGCCCCCTCGTGCCCACTTCCTGACTGCTGCACCCTTGTGCCCACTTCTGACTGCTGCCCCCAACCTCACTGATGCTGCCCCCTCATGCCCACTTCCTGACTGCTGCTGTCCATCCGTGACTGCAGCTGCCCCCTCGTGCCCACTCCCTGACTGCTGCTTCCCCCTTGTGCACACTTCCTGACAACTGCTTCCTCCACGTGCCCTCTCCCTGACTGCTGCCTTCTCCTTGACTGCTGCCCCCATGTACCCGCTTCCTGACTGCTGCTTCCTCCTCTTGTCCGCTCCCTGACTACTGCTTACCCCACGTGCCCTCTCTCTGGCTGCTGCTTTCCCCTGTGGCCGCTCCCTGACAGATGCTTCGCCCTTGTGCAGATTTCATGACTGCTGCTTAGGGCTGGCCTATATATTGACTTTTTGAGATACAGTGATATATTTTCAAATTCGATATAAGATGAGACAATAGCGTTAACATTGAGATATATACATTATTACATATACTGCTATTTTTTATTTACATTTTTATATTTACATAGTGTGTATTCTCAAATAGGAAGAGGAATTGCACTTTATTTTGGTCAATGTCTTATAAATAAAGGTGTTTGTGACACCTCAAATGTAGTTGACGGCTTACAACTGAGCATTTTAACCACATAAACAACTTTGGGATATATATCGTATATCTCCATTCAGCCCAAAAATAGCGAGATATGACTTTTGGTCGAACCGCTGCCCACCCCTACTGCAGATTACCCCTTGTGTGCCCTTCCCCTGACTGCTAATACCCTCTGGGACTGCTGATTCCCCCTGTGTTCCCTCCTTGATTATTGCTGTCCACTCCTTGTACCTCACCGGCTGCAAGGAGTGGAGCCCTGTCTTCAGGGCTTCCTCTCTGACTTTTGCTGCACGCTCCCAGTGAACTCTCTTGATTGCTATCTATTATCTGTGACTATTGCACAAACTTCCTGTACTGCCGTGCATCCTCTCAGACGGTTGCTGCCCCCTGTGTCACCTCCCTCACTTTTGCGCTCCAGACCCTGGTGGCTATGAATCTGCAAACTCTGACTGATGCATGCTCTGCTTGACTGCTGTGCGCTCCCTTTGACTGCTGTACTACAACTCTGACTGCTGTGCTCCATCCGATCTTGTGCCGCCAATAAGCCAATTACTGAGTCCTGCGGATCATTCCTATTCAGGCTAGTTCACTTTCTTTTTCTTGCACCATTAGGACCACGTTGAGGATGAGATGCCCAAAGTTCTCAGACATTGAGCTCAAAGTCCTTGTGGATGGTGTTGTGAAGGAGGCACCACGCCTCGTAGATCCGGAGTACATGAAGACCCGCCAGCGCAACAAACTCTGGAAGGCCATCCTGGCCAATATCAACAATGTGGCGACCACCCCACGCAGGATGGGTAAAATCCAGAAGCGCTGTCAGGACCTCTGAAGGCCCGTGCAGAAGCTGTTTGCTGACCACTACAGGGTGAGTTTGGCTGCAGGAAGTGGCTCGCTACCATCACCTCTGTACCTGCATCCTTAGGAGGAGCATGTGATGATGGTCATCGACATCAGCGTTGATGGAATTGGGGAGCTCGGAGGTATAGAGACTTGGGCGGAAGGTGAGTATATTCCATGCATGCCTGAGACAAAGCAGTCCTGTTGGTTGCCATTTGTGGATCTGGGTGAGACTTTTATGCAACAAATGCACACATGCACTAAGGTCACTAGCCGCACACATGCTCTAAGGTCACTAGCCACACACATGTATTGACAACGAGCAGCTGATATTATCAAGGTACTTTCCCTCTTGTTACATAGGGCATATTTTTGGGTTTGTACTGCTACTTGCCCTGTGCTTATGACCAAATGATAACTCCATGTCTGTAAACAGGTCAGAGGGCACACCATACACTGCTTCTACATCTGCTCACATTACCTGGCATATCACAGTATTTGTAGTGTTGGTCGTTCAGGTGCGAGTGGAGAATCTCTCTAAGCAACTGAGCCTGCTTGTCCAGCCCTCTGCACAGTTTCCCCAGTAACATGAAGTCATCACCGTACACTACTTAAAAGGGTGCATGACTGTATGTCAGCCTCCAAAAACAAAATAGTGCCTGTGATTGCCATGTATCGGTCAGATGTACAGCAGTGTTCAAGGGACATGTGTATATCCCCCCCGCCCCCGGGGACAGCACATATGTCTTCATGGCTGGAATCTTACCAGCCGCCAATTGTGTGTGCATGCACAGTGGGATGATCACAGAATGTCTGTGCAGTACAGTCATGGCATCTCTTATCTACCCAACTCTCCTTCAGGCTACCCTTGGCCACCTCCTCTACCTCACTCAGATCTGACTGTCTGAAATTCAGTCACGATGTGCTACAAACTACCTCTGCCTCAATGCCAGTAAGACTCAGATCATTTTCATTGGGCCTCCTGCTCCTGCTTTCCCACTCTCTCGGGCCGGCCTATCTTGGACCTGCAAGGCAAAAAACACTGTGGTCATCTTCGACTCAACTCTCTCCTTCTCCACTCACATTTCGGACATCTCTAAAAAGTCCAACTACCAGCTACACCTCCTCAGAGGTACTCTTCCTTTTCTCACCTTCCACCTGCGGCTCACTGTCTCCAGAGCCCTGGATCTCTCAGGGGTGGACTACTGAAATAGCCCCTTTCTCACCCTCCCTGCCTCTGCTCTGCACCCTCTGCAACTCCTCCAGAACAGAACTGCAATACTCCAGCACTGAATTCCCTCCACTGGCAAAGATCAAGTTCAAGACCCTCTGTATTGTCCACACAGCTTTCTGGGGCCTGGGACCTACCTATCTGCAACGTTGCCTACCTAAATGCTGTCCTTCCCGAGCCCTCCACTCATCTACCTCCAACCTTCTGCGAATGAGCCATTCTCCAAGCAGAGATTTGAGGGAGATCTTTATCCTCTGCAGGTGCCTCCCTCTGGAATAGCCTCACTCAGTCTTGAGCCTGATCTCCTTAAGTTCCGTAAACTCCTTAAGACATCCCTCTTCTCCTCTTTCGTCTCTCTCCCTCTTCTTTGCTAACCTTTCTGTCCGCTCCATCCCTCTCTCACTCCTTTTCCGCGCAGCCTGCTGACTGGCCGACTGGTGTACCTCAGAGTCTCACAGGTCCCTGGCACCCTCACCAGTCCGCTCGCACTTGCCTCATCGCTACTGCACTTGGTCAATGACCCATGAGAGTGGCATCTCTCAGCACCTATCCCAGCTTCTGGCTGAATGGGCGCACTTGGTCCCCTCACACACACCCCACCACCCTCTGCATTTGTCCCCCCCCCTTCACCTGCCTGCGCACTTGCACTATTTGAATGCAACATGCCTTGAAGATCATCTGTATTTCCCTTGTCTCCCCTCCTTTCATGGTGGCGTCTCAATGCACTTGGAAAAACTGCAGAATCGTCATCAGTCCTATTTGTTGTTATGGACACTGTTAATTTTATTATATGCACTTGTTCCATGCACCCACAGTGCCGGTCCAGACTTTTATCGTTATGAAATTTAAGGGCTCTGAATGACTGTTGTTTTTTCCCTTGTTCCATCCCTCCTTGAACGCTTTGAAACACTTGCGTTGTGTATATGTAATAAACAATACCATGCCCTTCTTGCATGCTCTCCGCCTGCCAGGTCTCGAACAGGCATCCTCTTTCTAGTGTTATGCCCTCTTAATGAACATTGATAGAGCCTCCCGAACAATACGGCCTCAACCAGGGGTGGAAATTCTGATATGCTAGCTGCCACCCAGGCATAAAATATAACTCTTCCCCTTCAGTTCTCCACATACACATGGCATCCATTTCTTATTCTCCAAGAGTTAGTTATCACTAGCCAGTGGCGAGTGCGAATTTTGAGGCTGAACCTCAACCATCTATATAGTCGGGTTGGTACCCAGAGCTTAAATCGGACAAAGAAGCGGTAAGGTTGGCCAACAACTTATTTATATAGTAGTATTCTCAAAATATCCTGCTGTTATTTGAACTTTGTATAGGGCAAGTAGGTGTCAGCAGCTGTAGCTGTGTAAAGTGTAGCCTTTGTAAAGTGTTATATTTATAGTTTTATAATCCGCCAAAGCCTGCGATCATTGGGGCGGCAACATGGAGACAATAGACGAAAAACAATATGACACAGGACATTAAGAACCAACTGTCTAGCCTAGTGATTACTTAAACAGAGCAGTTTTTAAAGCACAGCGGAATTTCAGGTTATTTCGTTCCAGACTTGGAGTAGTTGGGTGTTTGTTCCAGATTTTGGCCGCTCTTACAGGGAAGGATCTACCCAGTCCATTGGACCGTTTGTGGGTCATGCTGTTGTTCTGGCCCTGGTTTGCTGAACGCAGGTATATGCAATGCACGTATGGACAGATTAGTGTTTTCAGATAGAGACGAGCTGTACCAAAGAGACAACAGTGGATCAGTGTGCTAGATTTGAAGCAATCTAGTCTTCCACCTTCAGCCAGTGTAGATCCCTTCTACTGGCTGAGTTATGGTCTCCTTTCGGTATGTTATTTTAATAATGCGCACATGGCTGTTCTGGATTGTCTGACATTTAGTCAGACAAGCGGCCTCTGCCCCTATGAGGAGGGCATTGCCGTAGTCCAGCCTTGAAAGCATAGTGGCACAATTCTCATAGTTGAACAAGGCCTGATGTGTCTGAGCCAGCGTAGATGATACTGACAATTTTTCTTTATTTGTTTCACAGGGGCTTAGGTGCTCATTTCGGATTCCAAAGTGATACCTACAGTTTTTCCTTTGCCTACGACCGGGATTGCATTGTTCTTGATATTAAAGTTGGTGATATCTGTGCTCAGCTTAGCGCAAGTCTGCCAGGAGCCGAAAATAATGAGTTTGGTTTTACTGCCATTTAGGCACATCCAGTTTATAGTCATCCATGCCTCAACGATGTCGTCAACACCTGAGATTTTACTAGAGTCCTTAGAGTTGTTACCGCTGAGCTCTAGGACTAGCTGAGTGTCATCAGCATAGTTAGTAAAGACCGTGCCAGAGCTCTCCAACGGGGCGCAGAGTGGTCAGATGTATAGTTTAAAGAGCACAGGTGACAAACTGGCACTCCACAATTAATGGGAGCTAGTGAGAAAGCATCTCCCCCAATGGATTTTGGACATTCGGTTGGCAAGGAAGGAGTGAATCCAGTGAATGAGATCATTAGAGCTAGTCCGCTCTCCTTGTAGTATGCATTAACTCCTGACTCCTCTTCTTCGTCCCAGTACGAAAGTGGTGTTTGGGGAAGTTTGTTTTAATAAAGGAAGTGTGCCTAATTCTGTGTCTCCACCTCGTCCCAGTACTTGACAGGTGTGTGTCTATATTAACAATGTTGGGTTGATATGATTGTTCACCCATGACTCATTCACCCATGCATTCCCTACGCCGGCCACAAGTTCTTTTTCCCCGTTGTTGTCAACATGGTAAGAGCATCCATCCACATAGACAGTCGGCATTCCCTCACACTTGTCTTCTTCAAAGACTTTGTGTGGGGAATTAAGGTATGCCTCCATGTTGTCCTTGATTTTTAGACTTTCGTCCTCGAGACAGTTTTCTCTGGCACAATCATGCAAGTCAACCAGACCTTGCGCGAGGGGACTCTTCTTGTTTTGGCCATATTTGACCTCCACGGGAAAGCCTTGCATTGACAGAATCCAGGAAGTAATTCGGGAATTACTCACATTTCCTGCTCGGATTCTGTCACTTTGCAGGTATTGCAGAGGCTGGTGTGGAGTCTCCACTATGATATGTTCCCCCTGGATAAACGGGCGGTAATTCTTCAATGCCCACACCGTTGCCAGGAGTGCCTTCTCACAATCGTTGAATTTTTCCTCCAAAGAGGATAAAGTTTTACTCGCATAGGAGATTACTTTATTGACCTTGTCATGCTTTTGATATAATACTGCAGTCAAGCATGTATTAGAGAACCCTGTCTCCAAGAAAAACCCCTTGTATCTGACAGGGTAAGCTAGGCAGCAGGGCGCTTGTGAGAGGCTTCTTTTGAGCTGTCTTACTGCCTGGGATTGTTCTGGACCCCATTCCCACTTGACCCCCACCCTCCCTTCAAGAGATGAATCAGGGGTCTGGTGATCTCTGCGTAGCCCTCAATGAACTTTCTGCTGTAATTAGTCAGTCCAAGGAGGCTCCTTAGTTCCCACAAAGTTGTGGGGTCTTTCAGTTTCTGAAGTGCTTCCACTTTCTTTTCCTGTGGACAGAGACCCTGAGGAGTAATCTCATGCCCCAAGAAATTAACACAGGTTCTACACCACTGTGCTTTCTGAAAGGAAAGGTTTGCTCCGGCGGCCCTCAACTGTGTCAGAACATAACAGATCTCCGCTATGTGTACCTCCACAGATGAACTTTTGATGAGGACATCATCTACATAAGACAGGTTACCCCTTGCACCCAGGTCGAGCATGGCCTTATGTAGGAAAATGTTGAATTCATTGCTGGAGTTGAGGTATCCGAAGGGAGTTCGGGTCCATGTGTACTGCTGGCCCCCAAAGGTAAAAGCCAGTTTGTATTGGTCCTCCCTACTGACAGGCACAGTCCAGTATCCATTGGTCAGGTCTATTGCAGTGAATACCTGTGACCCCTGGATTTGGGCCAGCCCTTGGTCAATGTAGCGAAGAGGCCATCGGGAAGTATAAACCCGTTTGTTGAGCTCCCTAAGGTCGGCGCAGAGTCTCCACTGGCCGTTTGGCTTCAATATTCCCAGCACCGGATTATTGAAGGTGCTGTGGACTGGACAGATTATTCCCCGGGACTCAAGGTTCTTAATTATTTCAGTAAGGGACTCCATGGATGCGAGAGGCAAGCGATATTGCTTCACAAACACTGGAGTCATGCCAGGGTCCGTGGGAATTGTTATTGTGTGGATGTCGGTGCGACCACAGTCATATGAGTCTACCGCAAAGAGATCTTGGAAATCCAAGAAAACTTGTTTCAACTTTTGATTCTGTTCCAGAGTCACACAGGCATCAGCTAGGTTGACTCTCTTCCACCATCTGCCTGAAGCCTGTAAAGACTTCTGGTTTTGCTATCTCAGCAGCCTCCTCCAGCTGGGTGGAGAAGTCCCTGGTCAGGATGCTGATTTGGACTGGAGGCTTCAGGTTGGGAGAGGCAGTCCTCATGGACCTGGAAAATCACCTCATCCCTTCTGAAGTCACAAGTCACATCTTCCTTATCATAAAGGCAGGAAGAAGTGTACACCTGGAAGTCCCCCCCCCCATGCCGGGTAAAGATCCTGCCTGGTGTTGGGTTGTCATCACTGTCACTGTCAAAACAGTCCTTAGGGATTGGTCCTAACGGTTAATTTCCTAAATCAATGGAGAAATGTCGGTCATCAACCGCCATTCCAATAATGGTGCTTGCGGCTAGAGTAATACTCTTTAATTCGCTGTTATGCACCTCTATTGGAATGGTGTCATGTTCTATGTTGACTAATGGTGTTGGGTTTACCCCTAACCCTTGCTGTTGGAGAAAAGCATTTAGATGAATATAAGCATCAGGGTTTTTCAATTTTTGTCCTCTTTTTTTAACTTTCACTTCCAGGGAGAATTGTCGGGTCCTTTCTGGGATGGTGACTTCCTCTTTAATCTGAATTTCAACTGCATAAGGTAGCAATTGAGCTGACCTAAATGCTTTTTCTGGATCATCAAAGTCCATGGGATTATCCGCTAATCGGGACCAAGCTTTGAGGTTTATTAGGTCCAAACTAATGGTAAAGCGATTGAGAATGTCACTGCATAAGTAAAAGGCGGCAGTGACGTCTTGCACGACCCTACAATTATGGACTATGCTCTTGTTGCAATGGAGATTTTCAGCATACACCTGCTTGGCAGGAGATGTTTGGAATTGGGTGCTTCCAGGTCCATTTCCCATTTGTCTATCAGTTTGAATGTGGGAATGGCTGGATCTTTTGGGAGTTGGCGGAACAGGGCTTCGCTGATGAAGCTCTTACCGTTGTTCACACACACTCGGGCGAGAACAGAGTCCTTCCCTTAGCTGAACGGAGATGAACAACTGCTCTCCAATTTGCTGAATATCAGCCAGGCTCTGAGCTGATTTCACATCTTTCTGGACTATCGGAGAGGGAATGTGTGATTGTGGATTAGTAAAGAATTTCAGAGTGTTTCCTTCCAGTGTGGAATACCACCTTAAACTGGAAGGAAGGTTGATTTTCAGAAATAGAGAGGACCCCCCCATCACCAGTCTGTTGTCCTATTGCTATTACTGTCACGTCTGGAATTTGGTTGTTCTGGAAGTGAAATTCTACTTGGTCAGATTTTTGCTCAACCATGTGGCATGTGCCATTTAAACTAACATGGTTGACACTCTGTTTTAATTTTATTGGTCGGCTAGTCTTGGTCCAGAGAACCTTGTTCACGCAATCTATTAGGGGTGACAACCTTCTCAGGAGGTCATTCCCTAGTAAACAAGGGGTGCCCTCTGGAGTCACTACTATGACCGGGTGTTTCACCTTGTGTCGCACAATTTTGATATCCAAATCTGCAGTCCCCCTCGACGGGAATTTCCTTCACGTCAAAGTTCTGCAGTTGTCCAGGAAGAGAGGTGAGAGGAATACGGTAATTCTCCCCACTTCCTGCATTTAGTTCATCAAAGTCCCTTTTGGACCGAAGGGTAGCTTGGGATCCAGTGTCCACCAGTGCCAAAATTGTACCCTGCCCCTGTACTTGCACCGGGGCATAGTATCTTCCCTCCTTCTCCTCAAGGGGGCACAGATAATGCACATTTTTGGACAACTAGTGGGCTAATTTTCTATTTTTGGACATTGAGAGAGAAGAGATTTGGGCAGAGTTCGGCAGGGAGTTTTGGGAATCTGAAAGAAAAAGTTGTCAATTGGATATTGATGCGGTTTTGGGTTCCCCTGGTTCCGGTTCTGGGCCGCCCCCCCTTTTTGGAGGCAGTCACCAGGATGGGTTTGAACCAGGGGTTTTCTGTATTGTTGGTTCTGGGATAGAATGATGGGCGGCGGCAGCTCAATCCCCACATCTACCCAGTCTATGGATGCGGTTTTGGGTTCCCCTGATTCCGGTTCTGGGCCGCCCCCCCCCTCTTTTTGGAGGCAGTCACCAGGATGGGTTTGAACCAGGGGTTTTTGGTATTGTTGGTTCTGGGATAGAATGATGGGCGGCGACAACTCAATCCCCACATCTACCCAGTCTATCTTGGAATCCCTTGGGACCCATTTTTCCTTGGGAGGAGTTCCCCCATCTCCGAAGGAGAAGATCCTTTTCCCAGGATCCTCTGAGGATCCCTCTCCCTCAAATTGGAAGACCTGTACCTCCTCCACAAAATGGGTCTGTTTGGCTCCTTTGTTTCTCCTACCTCCTCTCTGCTCCTTGGGTGGCAGACTTTCAGGGGTAGGAGGTTTTGTTTCCGATTCCTGGGTTTCCAGGGGCTGTTTACCAGTGGGGAAGGACGCTTCCTCCAAGGCTTTACACCCCCTTTCTCTTTGTGCCTCCTCCCTGGGAACCGGTGGGTTATCGGGGTGCTGCCCCCGTCATTGTTCTGGAGCACCAGGTCCAGAGTTTGGGGCATTCTGCGCTGGCATGCTCATCTAAGGGTTCTGTTGAGCCCGCAGCATGTGACCCAGATTCCGTGCCATATTTTGGACCTGGCGCTCTAACTGTGAAACCCGCTCAGGCTGATACGGGGTTCTATTTTCTCCCCTGGGCTGATCCCTGGAAGGGTAGTCATCCCTTCTCTGGTAGTACCCCGGTTGGGAAGATTTGGGTACCCCTCCACCCTTGGCCTCCTCTCTCCCGGATTAGGTGGTCTGGGCTCAGGGAATTGGGGAAAGAAGGATGGATGATTTTGGGAAAAAAATTCTGCCCAGGGTTTGGTGAATTTCTGCCCTCCTGTGGGAAGTTAGGAGGGAAGTTCCCTGGGTTGGGTGCCTGGTTGGATCCCCCCCTTGGGCTGGAGGAGTCCACACATACCCCAGGATGGGTCGGTTTCCCTTGTAGCGGGGACTTACATAGTCAGGGGAGCGAGGGACCCCATTTGTGGGACTACCTCCTTGACTCCCTGCCTGTGACTGGCCCGAGGGCCTTCTGGGCTGAGAATTATTCGGTGCAGGCAGGCTTTTAGGCCCCCCATCTCCAAATCTAAAATGGGGGCAACCTTTACCTCTGCCACCTTGGCAGCAGCAGGGGTGCTGATCGGTTAGGGACTTTTCTGGGCGTTGTTTTTATTTTCTATGGGCTTCTGCACCTCATAGATCCGGGTAGCCTGTTCAATGACCCAGTCTAGTGACCTTTTCTTGTGAAAATTTCTCCCTACATTATGTATTTGGGTAAGGCATGGAAAAACATATTTACAAACTCTTTACTGTCCATGCGCACCTTTTTGGTAGTCTGCGCAAAGGCACGCTTCAATTCCTGCACAAATTCTTGTGGGGCCTGATCCTCCCCACATTACAAATTGTAGGCTGCCTTGCGAGCCTCTTGGGGATTTCTGTGAACAGAAAAATGTTTCAAGATGGCCGCCCTATATGTGGACCATCTTGAATGGTTTTGGTCCTCCAGCCCAGCAAAGAAACTGGAGTATTCTGGGGAGAATGTCCATTTGAAATACTGAATGCAGCTACTGCTGTCCTTCAAATGGAAAGTCTCCATTTGCTCATAAAGCTCCAAGTGTTCCCAAACAGAATACTTGGCGTTCTTGTGATAAGGGGTGATGACACTCCTTATTGCCTCAATCTGTTTTAAGGGGTCCTTAAGCAAGGCCCTTTTTGCCTTATTGGCCTTTCTGGTTCGGGTAACCCTGGTCCATTCATCCTCTGACTCAGAGGCACTGCTCCCAGAGGTTCCCGTCTGATCTTCCAGGTTTTCCCGAATTGTGCGAGCCTGGGAATGGCCGGCAGAATGTGGGGACCTAGTCTCTTGTGTCCTGGGGCGCGCGGAGGAGTCTTCAGATTCCTCCTTGCTGCCCGGATTTGATGGGTACCCCCCCACTGACCTAACTGGGCAGAGGTTTTCAGAATGCCCTTAGAGGGCCTACTCTCCCGGGGTTCCCCCCTAAATTGCATTGTACTTGGGTGCCCATACCCGGATGCCCGCCCATCCATTCCTGGGTGGTACTGGCCTATGAGCCCTATACTTTTGGCTCATGTGCCCCCATGGGACATGGGGGTGGCAGAGTCCAAGGACTGGGAGAGATGAAGGCCTCTGATACTAGGGCTCCTGAGGTTATGCTCAGGTGTTTCCCTTTCGCAGCAAACCTCATCTCTATCAGCCCTGGCTCCCTGTTGCCATGCAAGAGCCTGTGCTTTCAGTTCCTCAGTTAAGGCCTTACTAGACTCTATCAGTCTCTCCTGCATGGCTACCTGTGGCTGGAGCCTATCATTGTGCTGACAGAGAGCCTCATTCTCTCTCTGTGCCTCCTGGTTGGTCCTGGAATACTGGGCCAGTCTTTGCTGCAGGAGGGTTACCTCCTGAGTCCCATCCCTACTGGCCTGTTCCTTTCTTGCCAGAGCATCTTACACCCTCCTGGTGTGCTCTAACAAGTTCTGATGCTCTTTTTGGAGGTGACCCAGACCCTGGAGGGCCATGTGATTTTCTTCAATTTTTTCTTTTAATTGGCAGACTTCCTGGCCTAAGATGTCCCTTTCCTGACTAAGAGCCTGCATCTGTGCCACCAGGTCGTCCCTCTGCCTTTGAAAGGCACCAGCTCTCTGCCGCTCCTGATCAAACTCTGCCTGGGTATCCAGGTCTTTCAGAATCAGTTTGTTGCTCTCTGCCTTCTCCCTATCTAGGTGGCTTTGCAGGGTGACTACCTGCGCTGCGCATGTTCTATTGAAGTCCAGTTGTTGTTCCAGCTTTTTCTGTCTCTGCAGTAGGGCGTCCAAACCTTCTTGGTACTCCTTCTGCAAGGCCAGAAATCTGGTATCCTGGTCAGACTTTTCCTGTTGCAGGATACCCATATCCTCTTTTATCTTAATGATCTACTGCCTACTATCATTTTCTGACTCCTGGCTCCTCTGCAGCCTCTGCTCGGAAGAGACCAGATCAGATTGGGCCTTCTCTAATGCCATCAGTTGCCTATTTGCCAGATATTGGCCTTCAGCACATTTGTCCTGTATGGCTCCAATATATAAATATGCCGCTACCCTGGCAATCTTGTTGTGCTCATCCTTGGCCTTAGGGGCCATATATAGTTCCCTCAGGGCCACATGTAAGGGACCCTGATCTCTCCATATATCTGACCCAGTTACAGTGACCTGTTGCGCGATTGCCTGCAACCACACATTTTGGTCCTGTTCAATACACTCACCTCTCGCAAATAGTTTATGTAAGAGGTGCTCTCTGGCTATTTTGATATCTACCAAGGTCGTCATTCTGGAAATTGATTTCCTTCCTGACTTACAGAAGTTAGTATTTTATTTTGCAAAACAGACTGTTTCCTTAGAGCGTCCTTCTTTTGAGGGGCGCTTTTACAGTGTAACACGGTGTGGCGATCCACCCGGATTTATGTATCCTGTCAGTTAGCACACTTTTTAAATTGCACAAGTGGTAGATCTAATCCAGATATCCCGGACGAGCCCCCACTCTGTTAAGTGACTTCAATTCAGCACTCCAACTAAGTCAGTGCCTAGTCTGGGATGCCCAATGAAAGCCCTTATTTATATATTTGTATGACTAGTTCATAAATCTGGATGATAAACCCTTGTATAACGCCCCTCTCTTTGAATCCCCCTGACCTCACTGAACCAAGAAGTAGGTTTGTTTTGCAAATTAAAAGATTTATTTGAAAATTAAACTATATATATATATATCACACTTATATAATACATTAATATTTGATCGCACACTTATGACAGTGATCAACAATGGATAATATTACACTAGCACACTTTCCTAATCACTTAGGAGTTGGTATAGGAAGGATAAGGTAGCTGAGAATGCTTTTATGGTTTCAAGGAAAAACAATGATGGAAAGAATGCAAAACAGAAATAAACTGATATGGTTTCAACAAGAGAGAATATAATCACTTTTCACCTTGTGGCAATTCACTCCCCCCCCTATGTAATGTAAAGAGATGGAAGGAGAGCACACAGTTTTCAGGAATACAATCAAAATGCAATTCAATGTTCAATTCCCCCCAGCAAGCTTAGAGCACAGGGATGATTTTAAAACACAGGCAAAAATACTTTAAATGTGATTTGCAAAGAAGTGAAAATATGCTAAAAATGATTTTAATTCCCTATAGGAGATTCAGGGTAGGTGACAGCTACTTTGAATGAGTTCAGGTGGACACTAGCAATGATTCATGAGGGAATATCAGGTTGAAAACGGATTTCAGCAATGCAAAGCAAAAGACAGCAAATTTTTTTTTATTTTTTTTTACAAGTGATGAAATTCAGCTAGTTGCAATTCGCAGCACTTTTTCCGAATGCGTCGAGCGCGATTACTGAAAAACTATAAGGAGTAGAAAGGGCGTGTTGGACAGCTCAGAATCTTAGCTTTAAAATGAAAGTTAAATCTCATTCCTAGCACACGCGGTTTCAAAGATACTGACAATTTTGTGAAGGTTTTTCAGAAATGAAATAATGATTCAGAATGACAAAATGCCACTTTTACAGGGTTAAAATCAGAGAATGGGCACACGATTTCTATGATGCAGTTCTGGACAGGTTAAAATGGTTTGAATTAGAATATTTTAGACTAAGAGATTGGTTCTGGCACAGTTTTCAGGGACTCACTCCTAGTCTTGGAAGGAATGGGCCTCTGTCACAGATCTGGTCAACAGGTTTAGCTGCGGTTCTCTCGCCACGGACGGTCTCTGGTACCGGTTCTGCTCATAGCGATCTGGGTCAGCTCTGCTCTGCTGGTCTGGATCTCTGGTTCTGGCAAAAGTTCTTGGCACTGCACAGCAGTCTGGTCTGGATACAGCACTGCTTTCTGGGTTCTGGCATAGGGTTCTAGCCAGAATCAAACAGCACAGCCCGGCTGTTGAAGAGTCAGGTTGCAAATGATTTTGAGGCCTGCTGAAAAGGATTCAGCTTGTAGTTCAGGCCCCTCTGCTTTAAAGTTCTGGAGTCCTAAGTTCTGGATGGTCCTTCTTGATATTGTCTGGTCCGGCAGAGTCCTTCGCAAGAAATCAGTTTGAAATGGAAAATGAATGTGTCCTACCTGTCCAAAGCAGTCTCTTTTTATGTGTTTTAAAAGTGAGTGGGTCGGCTGATTTTCTATGCCCAAACCTCTGAGGACCCTGATAGGCTATCGAATTTTCTGTCCTCTGACTGGCGAACGGAGTAATGAGTCAGGATGAGTCAGAGTGATGCTATTTTTATGGCTGGCTGAAGTCCCTCCCCTTTGCATTTTTCATAACCACACATGCTTCCCAGATACACAAGTTGTTGAAATTACATGTACGCATTGCAGATGAATTAAGGTACATTCTTGCCCAACTCTGATCTTCCTAAGAGCTTGGGTTCAGAAATGACAACTTATTTTCATTTTTAGTGGGTTTTGCCATATTGGACTTTTACCCAAATTTACACAGAGGTACACACCCTCTCTGGGCATATTACAGTAAATTACTATGTCTCTAGCATAAACACAGTGTCTACAATATTCATAATTCCCGTGGTTTTGCCTCAGAACATCACAGAGCAACCAGCTGCGTCTTGAACCGTGAGTAAAATTGTCATTTTAAGAATCTCAAAGTTGTACATTTCTGTCATCTGGTTACAATTAGTTATCAGTATTCTTATAAAACATATATTTGCCTTCAATTCACAAAAGTGATGGGGCCGGCCCCAGAAGCTTGGTGAGTCAGATGGTCACATGGCCTGTTTCCTGCCAGAGCACTGTTTACAGTTACACCTCAAATCAGCATATTCTATTCAATTGAAAGAGTCTATTGTGTTGTGTCCTGCAGGCTGCAGGCTGCAGGGAAGTCCCCTCCCTCCCAATTAACAGGGCCATGTGATATTCTGGGCTGTTGCTGGGAAGGGCAGGTATGAATGTTTCCCATGGACAGGCAAGTCTTTTGAACTTTTAATTACATAAGACCACCTTCTGATCAATGCACAGTTCTGCAAGACGGCTCTCCTGTCAGGATTTATAGAGCGCCAGCACCGGTCAGTGGCATGCAGTGGTACTGCACCCATTTTCTTTTATACAGCTGTTATTAAATTTAAAAGGGGAATTTGGCTTGACAGTTATGATCCTTGCTGACAATGCTTTGATGGGGATCCTTGCAGTAGAGTGATGTGGAACACAAGAAGGTTGAATCTTTATAGGGGTCTTGTGGGCCATGATTTCAGCAAATTTTGACACCAATGAAACACATTTTTGAACAGCTCTGTGTGCAACCAAAGGATGGGTCTGGGAATTGTTAAAAGTGGATGGTGGCTTATCTGTCAGGTTTTCACTGCGCTTTTTCTGGTGGGCAGCATTGCTTTTTATGCTATCAGCAATGCACAATGATGTTGTAGGGCTCGGATGCGTGGATGAAAACATCCCACAAAAAGCTGTGCATCCACGCTTTCCCTGAAGCTTTTTTGTCTGACTGCCTTTGGTGCTCGTCATTTTAAACATCACACAAATGTGTAATGGCAGTTCCCATGGATCATCTGCCGATCGGCCCATGGTCACCTGAAGAGGTAAACTATTCCCTTTCTCATGGGACCGCGAGTAACGGCATCAGCACTACCACGTTATCCGACCTCTGCTGGCATCTCTATTCAAAACAGCCCTTGAAGCAAGGCAGACTAGCATAGGTGAGAAAAACATGTTTTTCTAATAGAAGAGTAAAGACAGTGTTCAAACTTCACATTAAAATGCAGATCGGAAGAACATGTCCGTTGGTGCTCTGTGCACACCCAGAATGCGTTTCACATAGACTCCATGTTTAAGTCAAAGGCATAACAGAAGGCTTGTGGGATAAAAGGTTCATTTTGAAAAGGGAAAGGGGGATACCATGTTTCACCTAAGGACGTCCTCTTCCATACTCCCCAAATTACCTCCACCCAGGTGATCCTCCCTCGCATATCCACCCCTAGGGTGTGGACCCAAAATCGATAGCTTTACCCTGGCCACCTGAGAAAAGGATATAGTGGGAAAAGAAGTGCAGATGCCCTTGGGTTGTACACACCACTCAAATTATATCTTTTGCGTACATCGACTGCATGAGAAACCCTTGCAGACTTGTAACTGGTTTCATCTTGTGCCACTGCTGGCCTTGAGCCTGAACTATATATTTTTTAAAAATATATATTTTATTGAATTTTACAACAAACAAAACATAACCATCACGCCCGACATTTCCGGTTACAAGCTTCTTAGCATACATTTACATATTATTTATTGCCGTCTTCCCCCTCCCCCACTTTAACTGGAGCTTCCACCTCAGTTCTTCGGACTTTCCTTCTTTTGGGGTTAATCCCCTTCGCTGTTCTCGGACATTGGCATGGGAGGATCCCGATAATGTAGCTATCATTTGTCTCCATGCTATCAGAGGTCCCACTTCATTATCCTCCCCTCTGCTGACTGTCTCGTACCATGCTACTGTCTCGGCATCTGCCCATTTCAAGAGATTGCTCCACCATATCTCTAATCTGGGTCTATGGGCTGCTTTCCAGCTCATGGCTATTCCCCTTTTGGCCAAAATGTAGGCCAGGTCCCTGGGTTTACTGACGTGTTTCAGGTTGTGTGGTCTGGTAAATCCCCCCTCCCCCCATCATGCATGCCCACACGGATTCCACATCTAACTTGATTCCCTTTTCAGATAGTCGTTGCTCAATTTCCTCCCAGAATGTTCTCACATCCGGGCATGCCCAGAACAAATGGATCATCCCGGCATCCACATCCCAGCACTTGGGGCATTTTTGTACTTCTGTACACATAAATCTGGCGATCTTACGTGGGGTCATGTATGCTCTATGGGTGACGTATAGCTGAATCTGCTGCAGCCTCGCATTCCTGGACCAGTTTTTATGATATCTCTGAGCTCTTTCCCACTGCCCGTCTTGCATAGGTTCTCCTGCTTCCTTCCCCCCAGTCCCGTCTCAATTGAAGCAGCTCCTTACCCACTCTAGACATCACCAGTTCATATATCCGGGATATTTCGTGCCCTTCCTCCGAGATATCGTACATCGTTTCTATGGCATTATCAGGTTGTTCTGCTAATGCTATTTTGGATCACTTTTCCTTCACCCGTTTAACTATTCTAGTATATGTGATATATTGCCCCGTGTGTACCCCAGTTTGGTCCACTATCTTTTGGAAATCCAGCGCCTTCCCCTCTTGCCATATATCTCCCAAGGTGGCTAGACCAGACCGGCTCCTAGTGTTTGCGGATCCCTTTCCTCAGTTGCTTATCCACCCCGCTTTGCGCTACGAGTGGCGCCTGCGGGGAGCATGGGGTCGGGTTTCCCCTTGCTCGACATGCCTTGTGCCATATTTTCCAGCCCAGTTCCAACAGTCTCGATCTCCCATGCAACTTTGGTTTGGGTAGCCATATCAGTTCTTTTAGGAAATGGGGGTTGCATTCATCTCTCAGCAGTCTAGATTCTGCTGTCTCGTCTTCCGACAGCCACCCAGCGACATATTGTAACTGCCCTGCCAAGTGGTATATCTCGAAGTTCGGCAGATTTGTACCCCCTCTGTCATACTTATTCTGTAATTTCCATAGGGCCACTCTGTTTCTGGAGTTGTGCCACAGGAAACCTCTACATAGACTCTGGAGTTTAATAAGAAAGCGTTTGGGCAACATGTGTGGGATATTTGTGAAAAAATGTAGTAGCCTGGGTAGGACCACCATCTTGAGCAAAGCCGCCCTTCCCACCATGGCTAGGGAGAGCATTGGCCAGAACCCCATGCTGTTCGTGATACCTTCTACTGCCCTCTCCGTGTTATATTTGTGCTTGTCTACAATCTTGTGATATATGTTAATCCTCAGCTATCTGAATGTTCTGGTCTGCCAGGCTATCTGCAAAATAGATAATTTCTCCTGTGGGACACCTCTGTACCTCCCCAAGGGGAACATGCATGATCTTTTGGGGTTCACCGCTATTCCAGAAAGAGTCGCGTAGCGCTCCATCACCTCCAAGATGTATTGCAAGTTTTCCTCCAGTTACCGCAGGTATAGCAGTATATCGTCCGCATACAATGATATCAAGTGCGGTCCCCCCATAGTGTAGACCCCTATTTCTTGATATTGCTGTCTCAGACAGATCGCTAGTGGTTCTAGTGCAAAGATATACAGCATCGGGGACCATGGACAGCCATGTCTTGTGCCGCTAGGTTGCCATTTATCTGAAATTATCGCTCCCGTTTTAACCCTGGCTGCTGGGGAGTTATACACCATTTTCACCCACCGCAGGTACCCTGGTCCCATCCCGCATTCTTTCAAGGCCGCCATCATCCAAGACCACCTTACGGAGTGGAAGGCTTTCACTGCATCTAGCAAGACTATTGCTATTTCACTTGGGTTGCCCTCCGCCTGTTCTTTGATATGGTGGAGCCTCCTGTGGTTATCGGATATGCTTCTACCTGGGACATATCCGGTTTGATCGGGGTGTATGAGTTTGTTTATTACCCTTTTCAGTCTATTTGCTAGCACAGCCGTGAGAATTTTACTGTCCTGGTTTAGCATGGATAGTGGTCTGTACGACCCACAGAAGACTGGAATAATTGACGCCTCCCTCAGAGATTCCGGCAGTCTCCCTTTCTCGAAGGCCTCGTTTAGCATTGCCAGTAGCGGGGGGGAGTACTTCTTGTCTATACGTTTTATAGAATTAGCTAGGGAGCCCAACTGTCCCAGGGGCTTTGTTCGTGGGCAGATGTATCACCACTGTCTCTTATTCCCCTATGGTGATTGGGGCATCCAGGTTCTCCCTGTCTTCTTCACTCAATTTAGGTGATCATGTGTCTTCTAGCGTCTCCTGCTCTGCAGTTTCTCCTGCATATTCATAGAGGAGTTTGTAGAATCTAAGGAATCCCCCATTCACACTTTACTGGGTGTTCCAGACTTGACCCGCTTCTCCCGTTATCTCTCTAATTGCTGATCTTGGTGTCTTGTTCCTGTATAGCCATGCGAGCAGCCTCCCTGGTTTGTCTCTCCCTGCGTGTTTTCTTTCAAAGTATTTATTATAATTCAGGTTGCATAACCTCTCCCATAGCCCACCACAAGCCTGCTGTAATCGACTCACCTGTTTGGCGTCGTCCTGTGAGGTGCCCCCTCTTTTCATAATTACTTATAGTTTCTTCTCTGTGTCCTGTAGCTCTCACACTATCCCCCCTTGGAGCCCTCTAGATTTAGATATGGCCGCCCCCCTCACTACCACCTTAAAGGCCTCTCATAGGGTCCACGCTCCCTGTGTTGTTTTCAAAATACCCCATTATCTCCTCTCTTAGGTCCTCTCGGAATGCGGTATCCTTCAATGCCTTGGCTCTAAGCTTCCATGTTGGGATCTGGCTCTAGGGGGCTGATGTCGCCACGTCAGGACCAGAGGGGAGTGGTCCGATAATATTCTTGCCCTATATTCTGAACCTGTCATTTCCCCAGCCAGTTCCAGAGTGGTGAACATGTAATCCAGTCTCGTGTACAAGTTGTGTTGGGCGGCATGGTGTGAGTAGTGCCTATCGTTCGGGTGTTGCTGCCTCCATATGTCCTCCAGTCTAAAATCTCTCAGCAGGGCTTGTAGCGTTTTCGCTGCGGGGGTGGGCTTCTCTAGTTTGGTGTCTGACCTTTCCATTTTGGGGTTCAGCATGCAATTGAAGTCCCTCCCCCATATACCTGCGCCTCCTATGTGGGGACTGATTTTACTATATAGTGTCTTAAAATAGGGGCATATATAAATGTATCTTGGTTAGGGGCATATGTATTTATGATGCACAGTTCTCTGTTATCTAGCAGCCCCCAAATCACTACCATCCTCCCATCTGGCTCTACCGTGGCCTGCAGCATCTGGAAGGGCACATGTGGCGCCACCCAAATGATTGCCCCTCTGGCATATGCCGAATACGTTGGTCCTATGGTGGTCCCTCTCCACTTTTTCTTTACCACCTATTGGCTCTTTTTGATGAGGTGGGTTTCTTGCAATAGGGCTATGTCCCCGTTTTGCCTTCTCAGGTACATCATTACCTTATTTCTCTTTAGATGGCTGTTGAGTCCTCTGACATTCCAGGTTACTATTCTAAGGTCTCCCATTGTCATCCGTGTCTCGTCCCTTCTTCATCCCTCCTTGTCCTTCTCTCCAGGTGTGCTTGGCGTGGATATGAGCTCGTTCCCTGTCTAATTTCAACACAACCCCCTGACTAACTCCCCTCCCCCACTTTCCCAAACTAAGTTCATTGCACGCCTCCCAATTCCCTCCCCTTCCCCCACCCTTCCCATTCCCAACTGTTGCCCAGCTCCATCCCTGGATCTCAGGCTATCCCACATTTGGTCCTTTCTCGGTGATGCCGATATTAGGTACCCAGCAGGAAGTTAGCGAGCTATCGGTAACCTAACTAAACTATCTATAAGGGTGTGGGAGCGAGTCCATCAGGTCTCCTGCAATTTCGCACTATTGCACCATACCTGTTGACATCTATTTGTTCAACCCATCACATGTCAATCCCAGCTGGCATTGCCCTAGCTTATATTCAAGTCCCAGTGTCAGGTTTTATAGCAGCTCGATTACTGCAGTCGCTATCTTACTTTTTTGATCCGTCTTCTTTCTGGTTGTCTGTTTCCAACCACTCTTTCGCGTCCTCGGGTGTATCAAAGAACAGGGCTCTGCTTTTGTGGTATACCTTCAGTTTCGCCGGATACATCAGCATATATTTGTAGCCCGCCTCTTGCAATCTTTTCTTCACTGACCCAAAGTTCATTCGTCGTCTCTACACCAAGAGTGTGTAGTCCGGGTACACTGTAATATTCGCTGATGCCCTTTGTATCGTGCCACCTTTCCGGAAGTGTTCTAAGATCTTCTCCCTGTCTCGATAATTCAGGATTTTGGTGATTATTGGTTTTAGGGGTAGGGGGGGCTCCTGGTTGTAGTGATAAAGGGAACCTGCAACCCCTGGGAACCAGCCCTTAGTGCAAAGTAATCACTCTTAATCACCTTCCCACACAAGTAAGGTTATACGAAGCACGATGAACTCAGTCTGGAAGAAAGCCAATCACACACAATTTATGATGCTTGCATTTATTATCTACAGTGTCTAATGAGAGCTAAACAGCAATTTACAATAATATGGAAATGAAAAGTGCAAGCTTTATAATGCCAATTGTCAATCACAGATGAATATGCAATTATTTTGTCTTGCGCTCCCATAAAATGTAGATGAAGGTACGATCAGATCACACCCGGGACCCTCTCCGCTACAGGTGCCTGGCTCTCCTCGAGAGAGGAGGAGAGGACTGGCCAAGCCCCCCACAGTCCTACACCGGAGCGGGGGTGTGATGCTAGGAGTCTCGGCCCAGATAGTGCACAGCTGGTCGTCCAGGCACTGTTCCTCTTAGTACGCGCGTCTCACCAACAGCCCAGGATGAGTCCCTACCTCACTGGTCCAAGTATAGTTCTCTTATTAGTGGCTGCACGTCAATCATCATGACGTATCAGCTCTTCTAGACTCACCCTTCCGGGCAGTAAATGTGTTTTCGCTTGGAAAGTTAAAAGACTGGAAACAGCCAGTCTTGGCTCCCAGGCTTCGTGCACTGTGTTTTGGGAAGATCTGACATTCTTGCCTTATCAGTGCACCTGACTCGCAGTGCGAAGACGAGCAAAGCTGTGCAAAGCTGCGCCTGGCTCCCAAGGGCCGCGTAGAGCCTCTTGCAAATGCTAGATGTTTGTCTTCAGGAAAGGCCTTCGCAGTTAACCCCTTACAAGCATGCAGGCTCACCCAGTTCGAGAGGCCTGGTTGATGTCAGCATTTTCCTCCACGCTTCGAATAAGCTCTACTACACACAAGATAGCTCAGTGGGTTAGTGCAAGTGCAGGTTACTGCAAGCGCCTAGAAGCTTATCACGACATTCCATCCCTTTCGAAGTGAGGCCTGAAAATGCTGACTCAGTTCCACGATTTAGAAGCATGTACGGTGTGCTGTAGGCCGATTAAGCGTTTCTCTAGCGCAGTCATTCTAGTATAAAGGAAAGACGTTCTGCGCAAGAGCCCAATGAAAACGATAAGGATGAATATTAGGGAAATCGGCAACCACAGCAATGGATGCAGCATTATATTAAGCAGCTTATTGGAGGAGGGAGACCATCCAGTGAATACATCCCACCAGTGGTGAGTAATAACTGATTGCAGATGGTCAGCAGTTTTGATTAATTGATTCCTGTCTATTATCGGCTTGCACTCTGCAGAAATAACTGAGGTAGCTAGCGTCTGGAAATCTTTCCAAGCAGTTTGGGCAAATTGTCTAATAGCTTGAAGCCGGGCAGTAATCACCCCATGGGGTAGAGTCCAGTTAAGCAAATGTGTGAGCTCAGCGTGCAAAGTAGTGTGAGACCACTGGGTTAAAGAATATAAGGTGTGAGTAACAATGTCTAAGATAGTCACAACTTGATCTACGCAAAATACTTGAGGATTCCCTAATAGCCTATAATTGTTAATGAGCAAGGAATGATTAGTAACTACGCAAGCTTTATGCTAATCTATCTGGAAGATGTCAGTCCCATTAATGTGATATTGCATCCAGGTGCACTCCCCCGCTACAGGATGCATGCGTGGGTCCGGAACCCTCCCATTTAGGGGACACACCCACCCCTGATCCCAGGGCATGCAGGTGTGACTGTGGATGGTGTAGTTTTGGCTGTCTAACCATTCCCTTCGTATTTGCGGAACCCACCAGGAACCATTGATTTTCATAGGCAATACAATAAAAGGACACCATATTTCTAAAGCATAAGCGGTTCTACTGACTTGCATTAACGCATGGCACGTGTTATTCATGCAATAAAAAGCAAGCGGCTTAATCCATATGTTTGCTGGTAACTGTAGCTCTGTGTGCCAGTGGGATGAAGATAGTCGCCCCCATTCGGAGCGGAAAGCCAACACCTGCTGATTTAGCAAAGTTTGCCATAGAATGCATCGTTTGTCTTTAGCAGTCTTGTTGACCTGCCCTATGGCAGAGAAAATGTCTTCATAGCTGAAATTCTGCCACCTCCAGTGGTTGCCAATTCTTGTAGCAGTGTTGCGCAGGGTAGGGCTTATCAATGGGCCCCACTGGGCCAGAAGCTTTATAGCGGTGCTGGCATCAGAACCCATAGTGGCTAACTTATTGCGCACAGTTTCTATGTCAAAAGCATTTAAAGCCCCCGCTGTACCCGCAATCAATGAATCTAACCCCCAGCTACGCGCAATTTGGTGATGGGCCATAGAAATTGACTCCATTTGTAGCAGCTTGGTAGTACTAAGGAAACATTGCCTCGTGACAAATCTGTCCAAGTGTACCTCTGTAATGATAGACGCGTGCATCACGTGCCTGCAATTTAAATGTTGTCTTACTACTGGAAAATCTAGCATGTTCACAGTTTCTACTTTGTGTGATTTGAAAAACACCATTCTCCAAGTGGGATGCCTACCATATACAATATTGGTTTTTGATACAAACACCATATTACCATCTGGTAGAGGCTGTTTCAACGTATAATTGTATGAAAGGCATTTGGTCAAGTTATAGTCCAGAAAATCTTGGCGAGTACACTCGCTGCAGTTCTTGGGGCAGAAGAACCATGAAACATCAGACAAATTATTTGATCCATTCACTGAAACGTTTGGGCCTAAGATTTCATAAGCACCAGTCATATGAGTTAGTGACAAAAGGTGTCTGACAATGTGCCAATCTAGAACTCTTGCAGTTCCATGTGGATACTCATTTGTAACGCTTTTCTCACAGGTTACGGTGCAGTTGTAGTTTTCATGCAGGACTGGAGCATCAGGTGTAGTGCATGCGATTCTCAGAGTCCATGTAGCGTCTTGCATCAACCCATTCTTTACAGAGAAAGTGTTGGCTTGGCAGGCCAGGAGCACCCACAGCAAGGTAAGTCCCATCCCCTTCATATTGCTCTACGTTCGTGGTGTGAGCCTAGTAGCGGGAATATAAACGGGCACGTCAGAATTATGCAAAAGTACAACATAAGTACTTCGAACACCTTGACTTAACACTTCCCCAGCCTCAGGCTTTTTGTTTGGATGGTGCACCCACACCTTTTTCCCCGTGCTACCGAAGCCTCCTTCCAACCTCAATGTAGTGTCTGGGGATTGCTTGCTTTCTACCACTAGGGGAACAACTGCTCACAAATCAATTGTGCAATCGGTCATATTTGGTTAATGGTACTGCAGATGCACCAGCATTATGTAAAAGTACTGAAACAGTCCCTCTATAATCAGGATCAATCACACCTCCCAATATGTCAATGCCTTTATTCGTGAGGCTGGATCGTGCAGCAATGCGTCCATAAGTGCCAGCCGGCAATTTGATGCCAATACCCAGCGAGATGGATTTGGTTTGCCCCGCTGGTATAACATCATCTTCACAGGTAGATGGTTCAAGCCCAATGCTGCCTGCAGTGGCTTGCACAGGCAGCTTTGCTTCTTTGTCGGTTTTCCACACAACAAGAGTCTTTATGGATTCCACTTTCTCACTTGTCAGTCTCACAAAGGGTGTCTGGCGGTTTCCCAACGTACGATTGTTCAGTTCAAACGGCGCTTGTGCCAGGTATTTGGACCACCCCTTGAGAGTGTGAGTCTTAGTCAGCTTCTTTATTTGTTGCTTGAGCAGCCCATTGCTACGTTCCACCAGAGCAGAGGATTCTGGGTACCGGCTGATGTGCAGTGTCCATTTTATGCCTTGCTCTAGTGCCCAGTCCTGCACATTGTGTCCAGCAAAATGGCTGCCTTGGTTTGATTGGATTTCATCCGGGATGCCATAGTGTCTGATGAGGTATTCCATTCCTTGCAAGATAGCCCGTTGATCTGCATGGGCGACTGGATAAGCCAATAGCAGTCCAGAGTATGTGTCTACCATGGTCAACACATAATGCTTTCCGTTCTCGGGCGGCAAAGGGCCAATGTAGTCAACTTGCCATACGCTAGCAGCTCTTTCACCTCTTCTCAAAGGGCCTTGAGGCTTCCTCTCCAGAGGGTAGTGCTTCACTTCGCAACACACGGAGCATTAGGAGGCAGCTTGTCTGGCTTGATCCATGGTAATGGGCAATTGTCTCCTTTTTGCCCATTGATAAGTTCCTGTTTGCCCTAAATGCCCGGAGGTTTGGTGTGCCCAGTCCGCCATCCCTTGCAATACCTCAGCTTCTTCAGGTGTTGTTACTGGGCGAATCTTTGCCATTTGGTCCACTTCATTGTTGAACAGGGCAGCCAGTGAGGTGTCGGGGCATGTGTCCATCGACATGACCAATGCAGATTTTGCACCTCTCACCTTTGCACCACATATCTTCCCAGATGTCCGGCCCTCCCCAGATCGGAGTGTTCTTGATCTGCCAGCCGTCTCTTCTCCATGCCGGTGCCCAATGTGTCAGGCCTTGATATGTGGCCCAACTGTCCGTGTATATGTATGCAGTCTCTGTTTCTTTCACCTGTTCAATCACGGAGGCCACCGCCTGCAGTTCAGCATATTGGCTGGATCCTCCCCCACCTTCTCTCATTAGCAGTGTTTCTTGGTGGGGCTGGAATGCAACAGCTTGCCAGTGTCTTTGCCCTTTATCATACTTTGCGGTGCCGTCCGTGAACCATGCAGACTTTTGTTCTTCCTCTGTCAATGTATCATAGGTGGGTGCGACTTTGAAGGGAGATTCTGGCAGCGTTACATGGGTGTTAGGTTCAGGCATCGCTTCCAGATCTACTGCCTCCAGCATTTGTTCTTGCAGTCTGGAAACCGGACTTTCGCACGTTGCTGTAAATACCATTTCCATTTGACATGAGTGGCGTCTTGTGCTCTGCCGCTTTTCCTGCTTGCAACAGTGTCGCGCACCCAGCCCATGATCAGAATTTCTGTGCAAATTGTCACTGGTTGCTCACATGTGATTCTTTCAGTCTCAACTAGAGCCCAGTACACTGCAGCAACTTGTTTCTCTAACGGAGTGTATCTTGTCATAGAATCTGTGAGCTTTCTTGACCAGAAACCTTGCGGCACTCTTTTCTGTCCTCGCTTTTGCCACAAGCTCCACACAGCCACGTCATTGTAGACAAGAATTTCCAGTTCAAAAGGATCAGTTTTTGTCATGGGGCCCAGCGTGATGTAATTTTGCAAAGCGTCCTTAGCCTGCGGGAAGGCAGACTGTTGCTCTAGGCCCCATGTAAAATCATGTTTCTTTCTGGTGACTTTATAGATGGGTTTCAGTATCGGGCTTAAATGAGGTATGTGATTTCTCAAAAAACCCATTAACCCGATGAACCTTTGTGCCTCTTTTTTATCTGCTGGTGGAGCCATCTGCTGAACCATGTCAATTACCGGGTTGGGAATTTCCTTAACTGGCCCAGACCAGATTGCACCTAAAAATTTCACCTCTTGGGCAGGCCCATGTACCTTTTTTTGGATTTATGGCCCACCCCCGGTCTTGCATGTGTGTGATCAGCTTTTTCTACATGTTCTTTCTCAGCACTGGTCAGCATGATGTCATCAATGTAATGAGCAACATACACATCATCCAACTGCACCATCTTTAAGTCTCTGGCAATCAATTCATGACACAGTGGGACTATGCAAATTCCCCTGGGGCAATTTAGTAAAGGTAAATTGTCTGTCTCCCCAATGGATAGCAAATTGGTCCTGTGATTCAGTGTCAATATCAATGGAGAAAAATGCATTGGCCAGGTCAAGGACCACATGCCATTCACCCACTTCTTTCGTAAGGTTTTCAATCAGAGTAATGATGTCTGGCACCGCCGCAGCTAAGGGCGGCACCTTCTTATTCAAAATACGGTAATCAATTGTCAGACGCCACGCCCCACCTGGGCGGCAAACAGGCCAGATCGGCAAGTTGAATGGACTGACTGCCGGCCTCATTATGCCAGCTTTCACCAATGACTCAATAGTTTCAACGATCTTTGTGCCCTCCTGGCAACCGGTACTGTTTTATGTACACTGGCTCAGCAGGAGGAGGTAAATGCAAGGGGGACCATTTGGCATGCCCAACCACGACGGGATTAACAACTCACATGGATTTTCCGATTGCCAAAAACAAATTCACCTAAATCTGTAGTCGCACTTTTTCCCAACAACACATCCATGCCAAGGATGTACTCCGGTATATCTGCAATCAAAACATTTGCTGTGAAGGGCAATCCCTCGCCAATTGACATTTTTACATTAAAGGCTTTTGCAACAGTTTCTGCTCCCCAATAACCATTGACCAAAACTCTGGGACCAGATAATTTACTGGGATTGCCATTCAAAATGGTTACCTCAGCTCCCGTGTCTAATAGAGCCAAGACATGTTTTACTTTCTCATCCAGATACAATGTGAGTGGCACAAAAGAGCGCCTGTCTCTGGGACTGGTTCTCTTTATTAACCGTACCTCAAACACAGAGCCAGCCCTTCAATCAAAAATGGGGTCTGTTACCTCCCACTTGTTCTTTGCCAAATCAGGGTAACCTTTTGCTCTCACTTTGGGCTTAAACACCTCTTCTTCAGAAGGTGCAGAGGGCTTAGTTTTTTCCGATCCCTGTTTTCTCAATTTCTTCCATTTCTCAAGCAGCACAGGTGTGGGTTTACCATCTATCTCTTCCCTTGGAATTCCCGCTTTTAGCAGGACCACCCACATTTGTTTGCGCGTGACCTCATTAGTGTCAGTTTTCTCTTTAGACTTTACATTTTTGCCACGCTTTTTCTCTGAATCATTACTTGCAGCCACTAGGCGCGCTGCCTTGCACACATCCAGCCCTTCTAATTGTCCTAGCAGAAGTGCTACTTCACCAATGGCTTTGCCTTGCGCTGGACCCAGCAATGAAAGCAATGCGCCCTTCATGTGACTCGGTGCATTCCTTAATAAGCGTGCGCGCATGCCAGCTGTAAACTCCATGTCAGGCCCTGCAAAATTTGCACTGTACAGTGCACACTGTAAACCGATCTCTCTAAGATGATCTGTCGCTTCTGTTATTGACCCCCAACCGCCCGAACTCTCTTCCATATCCATTGGACTCCCATACAAATTTAATAGGGAAGTCTGGAGCCAATTAAACAAGGAATGAGAGCCTTGCTGCCCGAGCGCACCGTGCACTATCTGCCCCAACATTACATTAGTAGTGAGTGAACCCATCTTTAATAGTTCTTCTGGGGTTAAGAAGATGCTATCGGCACCCGTATCCCTGAGGCGTAGGTACCACTTCAGAAGTGCTTCACCTGCCCTCTGTCTAAATAATTTAGCAATCTCTAAAAGCTCTGTCTGTGTATAATCGCGGATAATCCTAGTATTCTGAATGTTTGCACCGCCAGCTTGGCCTTTTGACTTGTTAGTGATTAACGGCCGCGTTGGATAAACACATTTCTTTGGAGCACATTCCAGCGCCTCTTTGTCAGAACAATCTAACTCTGCAAGCCTGACTTCAACAGATTCATTCCAAACAAATGCTTGCTCAGTTTCGCTGTGTCTATATGCGCCTTATCCGTAGGGTCTGCGGGCCTGCGTAGTGCGCGTATCGGCTATTTCCCCTTGTATGTGCGCGTTGCTTATTTATTGGGAGGAGGTCCCGGGGAGTCGGTTCACAGTTCCACTTTCTGTCGGGATTGCCTTTCTGGTCGGTTTGTCTGGGTGACGTATGACTCACCACAGGGTATGGTCTTTACTGTAGCCGGATGCGCTTTTGGGCTGATGAGGTCGCTCTGATGTCTAACTTCGCAGAGTTTTATTTTATTTTTATTTTTTTACATTTGTAGAGCGCCCTACTGCCCAAAGGCATTGAGGAGCTTTTTACATGAAAGTGTACGTAAGCAGGATTACAATTGAGACATGCGGTTACTTGGTTACATCATATGTGCTAGGTTACAAAGTACAGTTGGGAGTGTTCTTGTTTGGTTACAATAGTGTAAGGGCTAGGAATTAACAGTTCAGACAAATAGCCTTGTTTTGATGGCTTTACGGAACTCTAGATGAGTCAATTACCCTGATATGCGTAGGTAGGGCGTCCCAGTGGGTGGCAGCAATGGCTGGGAAGCTGGAGCCCCCTGCATGCACTCTGCGTGTTTTGGGCTTGGCGATCATGTTGGTATAGGCTAGTCTGAATGGCCTAGTGGATGTTGGCATGGCTACGCACTGGGCAAGTTTTAATACTCCATGTCCCGCAGGTGAGCTGGGGTCGCTTTAGTGTTGTCGGCTTCTGCAGGTTCTGTATTGTCCAGCACACCACGCGGTTTCCATGCACGCTGCAACAGACTCTATCCAGCCCTTACCGTTTTGTGCCGCATCTACCCTCCTCTCCGAACTTCTAGTGGACCACTTGTGGGCTGTTCCACTTGTTCGCCGGGGTCTCAGGAGCTAGTTGGCATTCATCCTTAATTATGCAGCACTTTCCGTTGCCATTTCAGGGCTCCTCTCCTCTTCTATTGGGGTCTCTTGCGCAAGAATCCTCTGTGTATTTCTCTGCCGGGGCTGGCCGTATGTGATCCTCAGTCAGCGGGGCACTTGTGGATCACTTTTCCTATCTTCTCTGACTAGCTTTCTTTTATGTTATTGCGGCAGCCTCTGTGTCGGACAGACTCGTGAGCAGCCGATGATAGCTCCTTCTCAGTCCAACCCCTCTTCATTTCCCAGCCAGGGTTCCGCCTTTGTTTAGCTGTGGCGTGGCTTCTTCTTTCGTTTTTGTCATCTCACAGCGTATTCCTTTGTTCTTCAGCAGCCGCCATATTGTTTGTTACACCGATAGAGTGCTGTAATCTTTTACAGCCTGCAGTTCTCGTTCCATGCTGCAATTGTCACCGGAAATACGGCCTCCGTGTGCTTTGTAACTTCATGCTTTTGTGGGTCCTAGTTTCCCTTTCGCAGCTGCCTCAGAGCATGTATATATTTCAGGAAGGGATCAGCAGGAGCACCTAGGGACCATGTCCTACTCCGTGGCCATGTAGCCACCTCCCCGAGCCTGAACTATAGTTGGCTATGTTGATATGATAAATCATTTATAACGCACCTGTACACCCGTGTTTCTAGGCACGACAAGACAAGGAAGGGGAAGACCTACGGGAACAAAACTAAATATCTTACTAAGCCTTTTGTCATTCAGATCATGCAAGGGGAAGGCAATGTTGGCCCTTCTCTGTTACTACACTGTACCCCAGTGGTATCTACTGTACCCTGATCCTGTCTTTGACCGTCTATTTTACTTCTGCTATAAGTCATTTTATGTTGTGTTTTACTGTGCTATGCCAATAGAACAAAAAACAAATCTGTGCACCGCCACTGTAACCTTGCTTGAGGTCTGTGAGCAACATGATCATTAGAACAACAACCAATCTAGAAACAACCAACAAGTGCTCTGCACAGCATTCTGTAGAATAAGCCAAAGTACCACCCAATTCTGGATCACACTTCCCACTCGATCTCAGGTCTGTGCCAGGTGTAGTTGTGGAAATCACCCCTTAATCACTGTCTACCACTGCATATTACTTCAACATGGACTCAATTGCATCAACTGGAGAGGTCAATAGATCAAAACCAATACCCCACCCACCCCCTTCCCTTGGTGCACAAAAAGAACCACTTAGAATGAAATCACTGGCAAAGATATGGCCGAGCTGAGCGATCTCATGCAAGCTAATAAAACTACAGATGACATTGAAAGAGGTAACCCAGATGGAGAAAGAAATGGCACAGCTGGACAAGAGAATTAGCTAAAAGACTCACTCAACTCGACAACACCGAAAGGAAAATAAAACTGGGAAACCCATTTTTCAGAATATGAAGACAGTGACATGAAGCATAAACTGGTCATCTAGTAAACTCCTGAAGAAGAAAAAGGAAAAGAATTTGGATGTCTACATTTAATTGAAGAAACCATTTCCAGGGTTTAATGGATTGAATGAAAAAAAAATGTGAGATTCAAAAAGCGCACAGATACATATCAAAGAAGGAGCCACTGCACCTCATCAAGACTCTGAAATACCAAATCACCCCTCAAATTATAAAACACACAAAAAAGGGTACACCAGTAAGCTGAATGGAGAGAATTTAGATCTCACATTACTACTTTAAAGAAACCAGAGCTAAAAGAAAGGAGTTTCTTGCACTTCGTCAAGGATAAGGAGTTTGAACAACAAATTCAGACATTTGACCCTCAATTAGTATTTTGTTTATTTATATAGTGCGCCGGGCCCAAGGGCATCTGGGCGCATAACATAGGAGGCACAGAAACGCTTACATACATGGAATAGAAGACTCTACCAGCTTACAGTAAACATGCAGGTAGGGCACAGGTAAGGCGCAAATATATACAATATAGCATGTACAGGCACAAGGGATATGCAGACAGTTCCTCTAACCAATGGAGCATAAGAGTACAGGAATTCCAATAAGGAAGTATACACAAGAAGTTAAATTATCTACATACAAGAAATGGATGGAAAGAGGAATACATGCATTATTTATTTATATCTCTCAGAGTTGTAAGGTGTGTGACAGAGTGGCGAGAGCCACAGTGTGACATCAGATGTCTGGTAGGTTTTGTGCTGAGAGCCAACCTTTGGTTTTGTTCTTGAAGACTTGGAAGGAAGGCTCGGCTCTAATAGCATTAGGAAGAGTATTCCATGGCTTGGAGACAAGGACCGGGAAGCTAGCGCCGCCCGCTTTTTGTAGTTTAAACCTAGGGAGGTGTAAACTGTGGGCTTGCGCTGCTCTCATGGGTCAGGTGGACGTGTGTGTGGTGTAAGTCGGTTGGCTAGGTGCCTGGTGGGTAAGGCACTTGTGAGTCAGGGCAAGTGTTTTCAGGGAGATTCTATGCTTAACAGGAAGCCAGTGTAAATTGCGCCTGTGGTTAGAGATATGGTGGTTTCAAGGTATGTTTAATGCTGCTCTAATGGCATTATTCTGAATGACTTGCAGTTTGTTGAGGTTAGATTGACTAGTCCCTAGCTAAAGTTTTGTAAATAAACCTTTAACCCACCAAAATAATATTAACGCCCAGGTCATACTTATCTCCGATCATATGTCATCTGTAATAGATGACATAGATGTTGCTGGAGATTTCCCTGCATTTTCTTTTAAAACAGTCTCTACAGAAGAAGTTATTGACATAGTTTCTAAACTTAAACCTACTTCTTGCAAAGGAGACGTTTTTCCGGCCACACTATTTGAAGAACACATTCTAACTCTTGCTCCATGGATTACCACCTTTGTAAACCAATCTTTTCAGGAGTCATATGTCCCCGAGAATATAAATGAGGCTTGGGTCACACCCCTGCTTAAAAAGGAAAATCTAGATCCTGCTGAGGCGGGGAATTAGCGTCCTATTACAAATGTTCCTTTCATATTGAACATTTTGGATACAATTGCCTATTGTCAATATCAAACCTTTGTCGAGGAGCACGATATGTATTACCTACCCCAACAGGACCGAGACTGCACTGTTGGTTTTAAAATCTTATATTGCAGGTCTTATTGATGAAGTCAATACAGCCTTGTTGCTGCTTTTAGACCTGTCCGCCCGTTCGATCTAGTTGATCATCAACCTTTGGCGGACAGGTTCATTACAATTGGTAAATGCTCTCCAGAAGCATCAGTATGGTTTAAATCATTTTTGGGTCCACGTAACATGAAAGTAACTAAGGACAACGCTCACTCTATGGCTTCTATACTATTATGTGGCGTGCCGCAGGGTTCATGTCTCTGGCCTTTGCTCTTTAATATCTACTCACGTCTTCTCTGCGTTCTTCTGTCGGCTATGGGCATTTATTTTGCCAATTATGCTGACGACATGCAGATTGTTATTAAACTTACTTGTGAGTATCAAAAAGATTTGGAGCACATTAATCATATCTTTGCTGAAATTCAGAAATGGATGGTTTTAAACTCTCTGGCCCTTGACAATGCTAAAACTGAGTTGTTGGTTCTGGGCACTCAGCAAAGGTTGAAGATATAAAATATGACAATTTTTTGATGGGTCAACATGTTATCCATATATCAAAATCCGTAAAAACCCAAGGGGTCTTTTTTGACTCACAACTGTCCTTTACTCGACAGACTAATTATCTTAAATCTTCTTGTCATTATTATATCCAGCTCTTGTGGCAGATTCGTCCATATCTATCAAAAGGAAATCTTGCTTTGATCGCAGCTGCGATTATGAACTGCAAGCTGGATGACAAAATCTATCCGACACAGGTATGTATAGTTAGCTTTCTTTATTGGCGAGACCCCACAGCCACAAGCTACGGCTCCCCTCGCTCAACGGCCACTGTGGAATGTTGATTGCTGAACGTGCATCAACATTCCACCAGTGTGCCTATGCGCGAGCCCATGCATATTACAACATATCCTCTTCCCTTGGATAAAAATGTTGGCACCCACAAACAATTTCTTTTTTTTTTCTTTTTTTTTTTTTTTCTCGAACATGGAAAATGAAAACAACATCAAATGACATGTCATATTTCAACTTACTTTAAAGCTGTATCCATACAAGTAGCATGGGTAATATTAAATGTGCTTCACTCTTAACAAACATAATCCCTAAATTTTATGGGCCGTCCACAGCTCCTACCCACACGACCCCTTTGTTGAACTTCATTAGGTTGCTGATCCATAGCAGACTGAAATTCCACATTGACCTGTGGATCAACAGGACCTGGACGTGGTACACCCTCTTGCTGTTCACCCCCGAAGGGTTGCGAAACCACAGGATTATAATCCAGTGCATTTTCCTGTGATTCCTCATATTCCACACCTTCCCTGACCACACGTCTGCATCCATCCACCACCACTCGCCTCTTACTCCACACAGATCCATCCTCCAAGTGCACATACCCTTTTCCAACTTTAACAACCTTCCTTAAGGGCATAAAAGTGCTGTATCCTTTATGAACTAACCTAGGATTCTTTATATACACCTGATCCCCAGGCTTTACGTTCAACTCCTTCCTACTCATTTGTGAGGACCCCATGGTCTGCTGGCGCTCTAAAATGCTGCGATGAATTGCACTCAAATCCATATCGCATGGACCACCGCCCCCCATAGCCAGGGTTCTCAACATTGTGCCTGCCTTCCTGCCCTCATTAATTCAAATGGAGATCTACCCGTAAGCATGGTAGGTGTTCTCCGATATGCAGCCAGGTATTGTGACACAACTTCTTGCCAGTTCAAACCATTGGCCAAAGCCAATTGTATGGCTGACTTAATAGTGCCATTGGCCCTTTCAACCAGACCATTTGCCGAAGGATTATACAGAGCTGTCCTATAGTGAGAAATGGCATGCTTTTCCAAGAATTCTCTCATGGCTCTAGAAGTGAACTGCACTCCATTATCCGTAACTAAACTTGCCGGTAAACCCTCACGGTCAAATACTTTTCTCAGAAAATCAATTACGGTATTGGTCGTAACATCTGAACACGCCGCCACCTCAATCCACCTGGATGTGTAATTCACCAACACTAACATATACCTGGACTCAGGCTCTAAACAGTCAAACAGACCCATAATATCCAAAGCCAATTTCGACCATACCTGCTCTGGAACCTCAACAGGATGCACCGGTTGTGGATGCAGTACCTTGCTCTTATCACTGACAGAACACGCTTGACACTCTTTCACCACTTGTTCCACATCCTTGTCCATTGACGGCCACCAATACTCCTCTCTCAATCTCCTTTTTGTCAAAGATCGGCCCAAATGACCTTCATGTGCCAATTCCACCATTCTTCCCCTCAAACTTATCGGGGGTATCAATCTGCTGCCCCTAGACACACCCCAGGGACCTTCTGCTAATTCCTGGAGAACCTGGGCATATCCTTTCCCTTCCAGCCTTTCCTTCACGGTGTGCCACCCCTTCACCAGACCTTCCCTAATCCACTTTAACTCAATATCATCCTCGGACTCCTGATCCCACACCGACTTCTCCACAGCAGACGTAACCAATGCAACCTGACACTCCTGCAAATCATCCTCCTTCACTACTCCCCCCTCACTGTCCTCTTCTACCCCTGGCAAGCGGGACAAACAATCCGCGACAACATTAAACTTCCCCGGAAAGTACTGCAAGGAAAAATTATAATCTTGCAACTGTACTGACCACCTCGCAATCCTCGGGGATACTGCCATGACTCCCTTGGAAGAAAATACCTGTACCAACGGTTTATGGTCTGTTCTCACTACATAGGGTATGCCCCACACAAATGTCCTAAAATGTTTAGAAGCCCACAGCACTGCCAAAGTCTCTTTCTCAATTACAGAGTACCTGGTTTCCACATCTCTTAATGTCCTTGAAGCAAAAGCCACCGGGACCCATTCACCATTAATGTATTGCTCTAGGACTGCCCCTAGGCCCACCTCACTTGCATCCACCGTCAACGCAGTTCTATTTTTTGGGTCAAATGATTTCAGACAGGTAGCCTTCTCCACCTCCCTCTTAACCAACTCGAATTCTGCCGCACACTCCGCAGACCATACAAATCTTACACACTTCCTCATGAGAGCTCTCATGGCCACTGTCTTTTCAGCGTAATTTGACACAAATTTAACATAATACTCTGCAAGACCCAGAAAAGCCCTTAGCTGATCCTTATTAACCGGAGCTGGCGTATCCCTCAACACTTGTACCAACTCCCCTTTTGGACTTACGCCTTGTGAACTCAACGTGTGTCCCAAATATGTGACCTCCTCCACCCCCACTTGACACTTTGTTAATTTTACAGTCAGACCTTTTTCTTTAAGAATCTGCATGACCTTCCTCACCCTCGCATCATGTTGCTCCCTGCTGCTGCCCCAAACCAAAATGTCATCTTGAAAGTAGCTGACACCCACCACCCCTTCAAACAACTGATGCATCAGCCTCTGAAATACTGCCGAAGCCAAACCAAAAGGCATGCGACAAAATCTGAACGCCCCAAACGAAGTCACAAATGACGTAAGAGGTCTAGATTCAACATGCAGGTCAATTTGGTGATACGCCGTTGACAAATCAAAAGTTGAAAAATATTTAGCTTCGCCCAACGTCAATAGCAACTCATTAATATTAGGCAAAGGATGCCGATCCACCCATATGCTGGCATTTAATTCCCGAAGATCCACACACATTCTGATGCTGCCATCACTCTTCTTCACTAAAACCACAGGAAACAACCATTCCGAAGCCTCAATGGGTTCTATTATTCCTGCCGACTGCAACTTAGACAATTCCGCCTTAAATGCCTCCCTCACTGAAACTGGCACCCCCCTCACCTTGTGAACTTTAGGCACTGCACCCTTCTTCAACACAATGCGATGCGTAAAGCCCCTAAGCTTACCCAGGATGTCAGAAAATACTTCAGGAAACTCACTCATAAGCACTGTAGGGGTAACTCTTACATCCTTCTCTTCCATTCCCTCCCTGACACTGAGAACCGGTTCTTTTTCACCTGGATGAATTTGTATCTTTAGTGCAGCCTGCTCATCCCAACCCAACACACTTGTCCCTTTTTGAGCCACATACAATTTACCTAAGGTCTGCCTTCCTTTGAATGAAAAATTTGACCAATCATAACCAAGTAGATCAATGGAACTTTGCCCGTATGCATACGGTCTGATGTCTGGTGCCAACAGCGTAGATATCGGCTTACCCAAAACCTCTTGATACACTTCCGGAGACACCAGGGTATAAGGTGACCCAGAGTCCACCAGCATATCCACAGGGTGCTGGTCCACCGACACCCATGGACCCTTCCGCCCACCATCCTCCACATGTAATATGACACTCTGTTTGGGACCCCCACCTGATGCTCCCTCCAGCCCCGTGGTAAACTCTTCTGCAGTTACATTTGCGACCACCTGCCCTTTACACATTTGTGCAAAATGGCCCACCCGTTTACATTTCCTGCACTCTACATTGCTAGCAGGACATGATTTCGAATCCACTGTGTGACTTGACCACCCACAATTTTTGCACACCTCTTTACCTTTAGGTGCTCTGTTCCCTTGTACAACCCCTTTGTCCAAACCCTTCTTGCTCCTTGCCACCACCGCGTGCACCGTTTCCCTATTTCCATCCCTTTCAGTAACAATTTGTACACTCGCCTTGGAGGCTTCAATTGCTCTAGCAATCTCTAAAACCTTATCAAGAGAAGGATCGCTCTCAATCCACAATCTCTCTCTAATTTTTTGATTTGACGTTTTCATCATAATCTGATCCCTTATATGTTCCTCTCCGTTACCCGGGAACCCACATGTAGCCATGAGCGCACGTAAGGCAGTAACGTATGAATCTATACTTTCCGCGGAACCTTGTGCCCTAGAGAAAAACTTATAACGCTCTAAAACCACATTAACTCTTTTTCCAAAACGTACTTGCAGTTTCTTCAAAGCCGTCTCATAGGCACTTACAACCATTTCCCCTTCGCCTCCCCCTTGAACCATTACATTCTCTCCAGGCAGGTGACGAAAAACTCTCAAGCCTTCAGTACCAATACAATTAAGCAAAGCAGCCTCCTTTTCATCGTCGTTGAACTTTGCCCCACCCGCAGCCCGCAAATATACCTTAAAGGCATCTACCCACTGCTCCCAAGGCGCAACCGGCTCTCCTGGGTTAGGCAAAAATGCTGGTGGAGGCCTAGCAGCTGTATGCAACATGGCCGAAATTTACTGCCCAAGACCTTGTGCCCACCAAAGTAACCGACACAAAACTGTTCTTTTGCGTGCCCCCCTATAATCCAAGAATTTTCCTCTTTCACTTAGTCAGTGGTCACCACACCAACCAAGGTGACCGCACATGCATATCTTCCCTTGTAGCCTTGTGAGCGTGCACCCCCACGCATGTGCAGTACAGCAAGGACCTGGCACAGGGTGAGTCACAACCAATGATGTACCCACGATGTGTACAATCAATCACAGCCCCAGACAAGCTGTAGCCTTTACTTGTCAGGACCCAATGGAACAGGGTGTTCCAACCTTACCAGCAATACCCCTTCATATCCACCTTAAATCTGAACTGTGGCTCTGCAACTTGCCACGTATTTAACGGTGTTCTGCTCCTGTCTTCACTCATCCGGCAGCCGCCACAGTAGGATGCTGTGAAAGCACTCTGCGCACTGCCACCGCAGCCCCTCCTGCTTCCTTGGAGCGATCGCAGGCAGCGCAGAGCGGCGCAGGCGTCACCACGGCCCCTCCTCGTTGGACTCAGCCCACGCTAAGCCGGATAGCGTAAACACACTGTCGGGGGCGGAGCCAACTGCCGCGCACAGGCCTCCGATCCACCTGGAGCAGGACCCCGACTGGGGCACACGCAGCCTCCGCCTCGACCAGGGGAACCGAAAGCTACGGCCTCCGCTCCTCCACAGAACAGCCGCCCGCCCGGCTCCCCAACTAATCCAGGCACCGGCGGCGAGCCGGCAGCAGCCAACCGCTCCTCACCCTCCGCACCTCCAGTGGGGCACACGCAGACTCCGCAGCGAGCCGGCAGCAGCCAACAGCTCCTCGCCACTCCGCCGCGACCAGGGGAACCGAAAGCTACGGCCTCCGCTCCTCCACAGAACAGCCGCCCGCCCGGCTCCCCAACAAATCCAGGCACCGGCGGCGAGCCGGCAGCAGCCAACAGTTCCTTGCCTTCCGCTCCTCACTGGGGCACACGCAGACTCCGCAGCGAGCCGGCAGCAGCCCACAGCTCCTCGCCCTCCGCTCCTGCACAGGGCAGCCTCCCGCCCGGCCCTGCACCGGTTCAAGCCCGCAGGAGCCGCTGCAACCGATCCAGCGCCGGTCGGCCCCCGTCCACGCCGACTGCGCCCGAGCCGATGGGGAGCCACACAGCCGATCCGCACACGCGTGGGACAGGGTCTCGTCAAGATCCCGATCCTCGTCGCCAATGACAAAATCTATCCGACACAGGTATGTATAGTTAGCTTTCTTTATTGGCGAGACCCCACAGCCACAAGCTACGGCTCCCCTCGCTCAACGGCCACTGTGGAATGTTGATTGCTGAACGTGCATCAACATTCCACCAGTGTGCCTATGCGCGAGCCCATGCATATTACAACACTGGACTACTGCAATAGCCTTCTGATTGGTACCTCTCGGGCCAATCTTAAGACCTTGCAAGTGATTCAGAATAGTGCAGTGCGAGCTGTAATGGGACTCAAACGCAATATGCATGTTTCCGAGGCAAGACGCAGCCTGCATTGGCTGCCGGTTCAACAGCAGTTACATCATAAAGGGCTGACCATTGTGTACAAATGCCTGTATGGTAAAGCCCCATCATGCTTACTGCCAGGATAAAAAAGAAATCGGTTGGTCGCTCATTACGTTCCAGTAGTGACACTACTCTAGTTCAACCTCTGTCTATCTTGAAAAAATTTGGGGGAACAAGCTTCAATTCCTGGGCTCCTGCCTTATGGAATTCCATGCCTAAATAATATCTTGCTGACAGCAGCTCTTTGAGTATCTTTAAGAAACAACTAAAAACGTCCCCGTTTGATATTTTCCTTTTATGCTGCTGGAGTATTCAGGCCTGTATCCCACTGTATGTACCATTACTCCGGTCTTTGTATTGTGGATCACTAGATGAATACGGCTCTCTTCTATGTTTTATGCTTTTTTTCCTCTGAACTTTGTTACCTGTCGTCTGTCTTTTCTTCTACTGTGTGCACCATGAGGCCTCTGGGTTAGTGGCGCAATACAAGAACTTGAATGGATAGATAAAGGGCACTAAATTGCTGATCCTGGACATGACAAGTGTTCTCGCCAAGGTAATGCAATTTGAAGTAGTCAAAAATGGTCTACAAGCAGCAATAAGTTTGCATGTATATGCAGATTCTGAGCTGTCAGCATTGGTTTGTCTGCATAGTGATAGTGTAGAATTGAGGTAGATTCCTAAGGTTTTGGTGTCCTTGGAGACCTTGACGTTGCAATCATTGATGAAAGACTTTACAGAAGGGTCAAGTTTATTGAGACGTTGGTGTGAGACCAGAATAAGTAGTTCCGTCTTGTCATCATTGAGGCAAAGCTCATGTTGCGCCATCCAAGCCTGCATAACAAAGTAGACGTCATTCAGGGCTTTAGTGTCCACTGCATAATCACCTGTGATGGGGATGAGTATCTGGGTGTCGTCAGCATACATGCGCATTACCCACATTGACCAAACCCAAGACATCTACAATTAGGACCTCCTATGCATCTTTCTTATCTATGTCAGTAGAGGATATCACAAATTGATACTGGGCTCTGCTGTTATAATATTGATCTCACAGCTTATATTTTTATTCACCTATCTATGCACTCTCTGTTTCCAGATGAACCTCAACAGCCCAATCCATTACCATTATTTACTCATTCTGTCCCGAACTGCAAAATTCAGATACCCATTTTAGCACTCGAAATAGGAATTTGTTAAGCAGGTACTAAATGTGACTCCTGGGTATCGGATATCATCCAGTAGCATGTGAGCGATCGCTCGGTAAGAAAAAGCTAGTACATAGCGAGTCGCGCATCTTACTTTCATGTGAGATGCACACTAGGAGCCAGATTCTGAAAACCATTTGGGGCAATTGCACCCAAAAAGTGTCTGCCCAATAACCAAAGGCTATCTGAAGAAGTGCCTCTTAGATGCATACATTCAGATGCTCTTTTTCCCTCGTTTGCGCAGATAAGGGTCTGTTTCTGGGCATTTCAAAGGGCATCCTGAATTAGGATGCACTTTAAAATGGCCAGAAACGAGGGGCATCCCCTGCACTTTTTCAAACGGGCGAAGGCAGAAATCATAACAGTAATTTCCCACTGTGTCATGATATTCTTTTGAAGTGTGACAGCCATGGGTTAAACCCGCAGCTGTCACACTACCATTTCAACCCCCCAGACGGGGAAGGAAATGCTTTTTATTTCATTGAGACAGGTCCTTTAACGACCCTTCTTGTTGAAGTGCGCTCGGTTGCTGGGTGCCTGTTCCCATCATTAATGTATGCAAGCAGGCGGGATAGCACATCTTTGTGATCTTGCCAAGCCCCTCCAGAAATGTTCAGGTCACCTTTGTGAATAAGGCGACATGAGCATTTCTCATAATAGTGCAAATGAAAATAGTATATGCTCTGCACTCCTTTGATTTGTGCTGTTATGTGATACTCTGCCCCAATAAACGTTTGTCCATCATATGTGGTTCACTATACTTTAAAAGTTGTATAAAGATGTCTTAAAGTACCTTTTATACCAATTCCCAAACACAGAGAATTAACGTCTCAGTTGTGTGTGGCACCATTTGGCATCAAATGTCAAAAGTAGGCATTGGGATCTGTTGCTGTCAGGTTTCCAGACTACTATGCTAGAAGCAGGAGCTGAACAGCTCTTGGCTCCTGGTAATTTCGACCTCTGCCTTTGATCATCAAAATTAATGATAGCACTCAAAGTGACGAGTATTGGTGTTGCTCATCGATTTAAGAGATACTGATGTGAAACTGTCGGACTACCATATTTTCTTATCATTATAACTTCATAAGAAGGTGTTTTATTGTTGATAATCATCATGGTTCTGTTGTTGCAAACTAACTTGTATTATAGTGTTTTAGTACTACACTATCTGTTGCTTGCCGTCTTGGCCAAGTGCAATATCTTGTCCCAAGGAAGCAGTGAGGACGTGTTTGAGAAGCTTTTAGCTAAACTATACAGGGACATCGGATGGAGTCCTGATTTTTCTAAGGAGAACTAAGTATGATACAATAAAGCGTATTTTCAAGGGTAAAGCCAGAGAGTGGGATTGGATTAACAACTACAGCTACCTGCGACCTTACGCAGCTCCTCCTACGTCTCAGGAGCCACACATAACTACCTTCAACCACAGAAATATTTGAGGCAGTGCCCTAACCTCTCAATCTTTTACTTTCGTAAAAGGCATTAATCAACTGCCCGTACTGGCCTCATTGGTGCTCAACTGGGGATAACTTTTAAGGACAGATGCTGTCGCATCTGTAAAAATCCTGATAAAGTAGAGACTGCTAAACACCTTTTGTTGGTATGTGCAGCCTTGGGTGTTGAATATATGATTATTTTGGGCAGTATGGCCCACTCTTATGACTCCATCAAAGACCATGCTTTTTGGAATTATTGTTTGAAAACAGATTCCATGTATCGTCTGTGGGAAGTTATTAAAAAGCGTCTAATTTAGGGAAAGCGAATTACAGGGTATTAGTAAACCGTAGTAAACTGTATGTATACAAGGCGGATGGATTCCGTGGAGTATTTTAGTCGTTTTATAAAATGTTTTATAATGTATTTTTATAAGATGTTTTTATGATGTTTATGTGGATATAATGTGAATTTTCTAAAGCTCTTCTGGAAAAAACAAACAATAATATTAATGTATAAGAAGGTTGGTCGAACATGCCAGGAAGGACACTTCAATATCCTCGCCCAAAACCCTCCCGCACTGCTTATGTTTTCGTGGTTCATTGCCATATTAACAATGTTGCCATATTAACAATGACTGTTAACAACACTGTATCACAGTTCCCTGTGCCCCCTTGAGCCGTGTTGATCTACTAGTGGATAGCTCAGAGGTATTCTTGCATACTTGTGTCACTACTGGGATGGTAGGGGTTTAAATTTCTAGGATGCATTTAATTGCTATTTTTACTGACTGCTACCTACTTCACCTATAGCAATTCATTGATATTACGCCTTACAACCAGCACGATCTATGCAAGGCTCAGTTATAACTCAATACACTGTCACATAACCAGTAATAGCACATTACTCCAACTTATATAATCTACATTGCAGTTATACTCACTTAGGCTATGCATTTAATTTCCCGGTGATTGTCAACTGAACAACCATTCCAGGGTCACTATTGTCACTCTGCCAGGATGGGGAGACGGTGGCAACTCCCCCTGTGCACGTTGCCCCTCAGTGCTAATAACAAGACCTTTTTGTAGCCAACCACTCCACAGCAAAGGGCCACTAAGCAGAATGCGAACGTCTGGCTGCTGTCCTGATTCATTTAGGACTAGGTTTATGTTCTTATCTCTTGTTTCCACTATCTTTGCACTGGCTCTTTTTCCTTTATTTGCAGGTTTTCATGCACAGCAAAACCTAGCCGTAAACTCTTGCTACATTTCCACACTGAATACTAATTTGTACACTAGTCTACTTAGTAAGCACAGATTACATATTCCTAACTCGTGCTCCTACACTAAAAATGTAATAAAGGATAAATCTTTAACAACCAATCGAAGAACCCTTTTTAACTTTGAGTTAGCTAGGCCATATACTCCACTTGTCAGAATTGTGGAATCAAATTTGACTTGGATTTCTACACGCTTCCAATACACTATCCCAGACAACACTGTACAGAATGATGTTGCAGAACAAATGATACATTTGCTCACTGAACGCCAGAGGTTTAAACCATCCAGTGAAGAGTGAAAACATTTTATTTCTGTACTTGAAATTGCGATCTTGCGCTGATGCAGGAATTTTACCTAGTTGCAACTGACTTTAAGAAAATGTATATGGACTGGGTGAAGGAGATTCATGGAGCAGGAGGCCAGGGAAAGAAAATGGAATACTAGTTTTACAACCAAAATATGTGAATGAACATTCTCTCTAGTAAACAAGAGAGCAAAGGCAGATGGAGAGCTAACCTTTTAATAATGTGGATCTTCAATACTACACCTTGTTTATTGCTAGGCTGAAATATTGGTTGGATCAATGTGTAGTTCTTTTCTTTCCTAAAAACCACCACATTATCGTTGGTAGTGACTTCAACCTAACAGTGGAATCTGTTGTGGATCAACCCATGGAGAATAAGGCAGCCCAACCTTTAAGAGTTCATTCTTTTCATTCCCACACCAATCCTACTCACATATTGATTTGATGATCTAAAAAAAACTGCCTCTCATTGGTCGCCTTATCAACCATTAGCTAAAGATCAACCTCGGACCACACAGACATTGCCCTTTCTTTAAACTTCAGTGACACCTCCCATAGTGAGAGGTTGGAGATTCAATGATTCACTTCTTAGAGACCAAATCACTGGGAATTAATTGGAGTCTGCCATTAAGGAATTTTTCACATACAGTGATCACTCAGTTTCGGGTATACAAATATTATGGGAAGCTTTCAAAGCAACCATCAGGGATATTTCTATTTCACTTATGACACATAGATATATATATATATATATGTTTTTTATTACAAGGTCAAACTATTAGAAAAAGAAATGTAAAAGGTTTAGAGGCTCCCTATTGGTAGACCCAGCAATAAATACTTGTTGCAGACATTTAACCATTTTGCTTCTGATGAATCCACCATCTCTCTCGACTATCTCTTCTTGAGCTCACAGGCACTGGCCTTTTTGTTTTTGTGTAAGTATGGTTACCCGCTATGTCTGCCCACCGTCCCACCACCACTTTATTTATTTTATTTATATAGCGCTGCAGCCCGCGGGCATCGGAGCGCATTCCATAGGGACAGGACATAGAGGAAGCAGAGTACAGGACAGTGGTGGGACCAGACATGTAAATCGAGTCAGGAAAAAACAAAGGTTTATGGTGCCTATCCGGGAATTATTTGAATAATAAAGCCTTAAGTTGTTTTCTGAAGCATAGATGGTTTGTTTCCAACCTCAAAGTCACGGGTAGTTCATTCCATTTAAGGACACTTCTGCTCGTGAAGGCCTTGCCTAGACCCTTCATCTTTTTTGCTGGAATTATTTGAAGGAGGCCTATATTAGAAGATCTCAGATTATGGCTTGGTTCATGCCATTTGAATTGCTTTTTTAAGTATGCAGGGGCTTTACCATATAGGCAGCAATGGGCCGGTGTGAGAGACTTGAATATGATTCTCTCCTCGATGGCCAACCAATGCAAGTCTCTTCTGTCACTTGTAATGTGCTCCCTTCTTGATTTGCCCGTTATAGCCCTTATGGCATTGTTCTGAATCACTTGGCATTGCTTCAGGCATTTGTTATTAGCACCTAGGAGTAGGGAATTACCATAGTCTAGACGGGAGTGTATCGTTGCTCTAGCTATTGTGGTGGTGTTTTTCTGGTTAAGCAAAGGTCTGATATTTTTTTTTTTAGTAGTTTTTGATGGTATTGACAATTTCTTTTCAGATAGGCTGTGTGGGCCTCTGCTCCCAGTGAAGCCTGTAGGTAGAGCCCAAGCTTCTTTACCTTTTCTGATCTTGGACCTTAAGATGTAATAGCTTGATTTGTACTGCCAACAGACTGTTCATTACCAGATGTTATCCTGAATTTAATGCTAGGTGGAGTTTGTTAATGCAGCCTGTATTTGCATACCAGTCATAGGCTCACACTGTAGGTCATTACGTTGTTGAAGAACTCTGTACCTGGCCCATCCAACTGTTTTAAAAAAAAAATAAAGATACTTTGCCCAGTGTTGTTGAACCAAGTTAAGGTCCTGATAGCTTGATATTTTAAAAATGTTCATATATCTCCAGAAGACTTATCTACTAACGCTAACTTTGTTAGTCTATTTCTTTAAGTACATATTCTAATCACCAGCATTGTTGACACTTATCCAGCGTACTGTACCATAATTGCACATTGTTTCAAGGATAATGTTTCATTTATTACTGTATGAATACTTTTGTTAGCCTACCTTCCATTAATCTTTAGATGCTGTGTTGGAATGAATTCTGTTCTGCAATTACTAACTTTCTTGTTAAATGCTATAAAATCAATACAATTGTTTCAACAGAAAAAACCTCATGTTAGCAGCTGCAAATCCATTCTCTCGTGCAGAATCGTGCACAACCTCTAGTCTTTCTTTATATATGTACTAGCAGTATCCAATGCCGATCTAGCGCTCTCTGTGCTTTTTCTCTTTCTGCTTCACTCTCTTTTTCACAGGCCATACAAGTTGCATTGTCGATTTAGAGTGAATGTTGTACTGTGTAATAATTCTGAGCAAGCATGTTACTAATATCCGTCTCCTTAGTGTCTAGGCCTAGTACAATGTATTGCCCCACCCCACATCCTCATGATATAACTGTATTTCACTCTTCGACCATTTCATTTATTGTCTGCAGGAGGAGACTGGGACAGCCAGTACTTTCTGCGCACATGCTGGCATACCACAGTCTATTATCACAAATTGGGTATTTTTCCTTAATTTTTGTTTCAGGGGGAGCAGTTTCAAAACGGGAAAAGTAAGAAACACACAAGAACTGTGGGAACGTGATTACCCCTCTCTCTGACCATAACACACTAACTGTTACCAGTTTTTTTAAATTTATTATTTTCTTTAATTGTATTTACCAAAAATTTTTACTTTGTTCTATCAAGATGAAAGCCTGTTGCAAAATCTTTGCAGTGGCAATTGCCCAGGATGTTTTTTGTCCGCTAATTAGCCGTTTCCACCAAGTCTCCTCTTCCCGCAAGATTGAGGCCTCCAGAACAGTTGACAAATAGGCCTTTCTCAGGGTTCTCAGCGCTGTGCAGGAAGTTAATAGATGTCTAATCGTTTCTCTCGCCTTTTCCTCTTTGCATAGTCTACATAAATTTGATGGACTGTTTCCTCTGATAAACAAAATTTCGTTGGTTGGCAACACATTTAGCCTCGCTTTCATAAAGAGCTGTCTCAGAGGCTTACCAGTTTTCTCAAAAAACACTTTTCTGCTATACAAACATTTGTTAAAAATCTCTGCCACGAGACAGTCAATTCTATGTATCAAAAATATAAACTTAATTTTTTACCATTTCACATTAAAAAATGGTAAATGAAATTAACAGACACTAAAATGTGTAACAAAACCACAAAATATCAATGGGGTGGGGTGAGTAGGTGTTGTATCACAAAACGTCATGTATGCTTCAGAAGTGTATGCAAATGTCACAAACAAATTAGAAATCCTTCTGACAAAAAATGAAGTTTTCATAGGTATTTTCCATAACATATCGCAGCAAAAGTGGATCTCAGAACAACCTAATCTTAAGACTTTCTAATATAGAGTCTTATAGATCGTTGACATGCTTCGGCCATTATTATTTATTGGACGCTATCTCTAGTGTCTTTTTCCAAATATTGTGGCCTTATTCAGGACCGTAGCATTTCTTTCTATTGATGCATAAGTCTTGTGTACCCCCTTGGTAAAGCAAAAAGGTAGCAACAGGGCACGGGCATGAGTACAATAATGTTTCAGCAATTTCTGAAGCTTTTAGAAGCATAGGACCATCGAGGTTTAGTATCCTGTTTTCTTGCACGTATTGTAAATTCGCTTGTAGTAAATACGTTATATGGGTCTGTCTAAAACGAGAGATGATTAATCGCCTTTTCAAGTTGTTGGTGTTCAGTTATGTGTATTTCCGGTTCGAGTCATTCAAAACCCATCACTTTATTTCGTTGTAGTTGGTCTCCCTATGCGAGAGGGGGTAAGCCCAGACGTGGGTCCCTTGCTCTCGGCACCATTTTGAACCAAGCTGTACATCACTGAGGAGTCTCAACAAGGCCATAACATGTCTGGGGTTACTTGTGTTTCTGTGCAGAGGTGCCCTGGCGTAGCAGTTCGGGCTGAGCTGCTACCATTGGTAGCAGTACCAGATTTTGGTGCAGACGGGCTAAACAGTGGCGTGGAAGGTTGCCCACAGCATTGTCAATGGTTCAGATTCATCCAAAACCTTCCACCCATCACTTTTCCGATTCAAGGTGCTGTACTTACTTTGCCAAATGATTTGTTTGGTATTTTTGGTTGGTTGCTGGATATTTTTAGGATTATGGGATGCATCAAATCAACTAACAGAAAATCATTGTTTAATTTACAAAAACCTATCATTGGAACACACTTAACAATGCAACATACCTGTGAAAATGAACACTACAGACTTCCTAGGTCTACTCAACCTATCCTTGGCAATGTTGTAGTGGGCATGCTGAGTTCATGTGCACTTTTGTTTAGAGGTACGATATGCTCCAGAATTTCTGGTTTTATGTGAATTTCTTTGGACTACAGTTCATGGTTAGAATGTCTACTTCTCATACCAGAGGCAATACCTCTTCCCGGCAAGGGATAATATAATACTAGAGCAGGCAGCACTGGACAATGAATTCCCAAGGAAAAAGATGTACTTCGCAGGTGATGTTCAGTGTGGCAGCCCTGGATTTAGTGCATAATATTTCAGGATTTGTGCACAAAAAAGAATGATGGTCCAGGTTAAAGAATGTACTTTCTCTGTTGCGATGGAGGTACATGGTTTTATAAAAAAATCAATACTTGTAGTTGTGTGTTCATAATGATATCTTCAAGTGTTCACAGCTTTAATAATTATATACCGGTTTCATGCTGCAGCTTGTTGTGGTTAAGTTTATATTTGTTTCTGTGCAGAATCCCAGTGATATCAAATCTGGAGAACCGGTGGCAGGTAGAGGCTGACATGATGGCTGTGGGGAGTACCAATAAACATATCTTCATTAACTGAGTGGCTTAGGAAGGATCATTGCACCATACTATCAACAGGCATGCATGTGACATAAACTGACTATCATGACTGCACACATCTGCTGAGGAGCAGTAGATAATGAAAAAAGGACTTGAGTCTAGGTCGCTGCCTCATACAGCCCTCATGAAGATTTTTCGGGACAAGAGTGTCATGTGATGAATCCAGCTGTGTCATCACTTCTTTCCCAGCGCTGACCTCTCCCCATCTGGCCAGGGGATGGCAGCCGCTAGTCACTAGCTGATACTGATCCCAGGGGTGGCTATATGCGGGAGGATCAAATGGGGGCATGGGAGTGACACGACATCATTGGGTGAGACGCGGTATCCCTGCCAATCAATGTACCCTAAACCCACTTCTTACAACCTTAAGAACCATCCCTTCCCTAAAGGACTCGTTGTACTTGTCCTACTATTTCCCCTAAAAAGTACTGGGACGAGGAAGAATAGAAGTATCCTGAATGAAGATCACTTTCCCAGTACTGTGATGAGGGAGAAGTATGGAGGAATGATGAGCATTCCTATCGAGAATAATTTTTTAAAAATAAATGTAATTCTTATTATGCGCTACACGCCTGTGGGCCTCAGAGCGCAGAAGTCCAGTCTTTCCTCAACAAATGAGACGAGGAGCAAGGGTGATCTCTCCTAATGAGAACCACCATCGGCAGTCTAGTCTTGCCAAATCCTTTTTGCCAGAGCCAGTATAAAAGCAAGAAAAGACCGGAAATGTGAGGTCCTCCCTGGAGGACCGGGCTGCAGGAATAGTGTGGTGTAGATGAAGGGGCCTTGGACTGCTATTCCAGAGAATTGAAAGGGAAATCCTTGCACCGCAATAGCTGGGTGAGAACTGGGGACTGCTGGGGCCTCCCAAAAGGGCCTGAACCCCTGGGCATCAAAAGTGTACCAGAGGGAAGCTGGAGGCTCCCTCACTAGGAAAGTGCCACTGAAAGCAGAGCAAGGTAAGGGCGGCAGCACAGGAGTGCAGACAGCTACAAGGTGCAAGAGGACAGCTTGGTGAGCAATGTGCTTTGGAAATGCTTGCGGAAAGCAGAGCGGTGCGCAAGGATGCAAGTCATGCTTCCTGAAGGTGGCAGAGGCTGGGACGCCGTCCTCGGTACAGGCGCCCTCTGAAAACGCAGAGAAGCCATTAAGCAAAGCCAGTGAGCCCAGGGGAGGAATTGGGACACCAAAGTACTGTTGGGGCAGTGTAACGAACGGCCTAAACAGTGGGACTGGGGTCTGGCACCCACAGTATGAACTTGGGGGAAGACCAAGAAGGTTCTGGGACCCACTGTACTTACTTGGGGACGACCAAGAAGGGGCTGGGAACCACAGTGCCAACTTGGGGGGAAAACCAAGAAGAGTCTGGGACCCATTGTACTAGTTTGGGGAAGCAAAGCCTGAGGGAGGATAAGAGGAGAGAAGGAGAAACCCATACCTTGCGAAGTTTGCAAAAACACAATAGTAACAAGTCTAGGGCTTACATCCAAGGGTGGAAAAGCCTAAGAGAGGTCAAGGGGCGGGAAGGATAATGCCTCACCTCATAAACTTTGTGAAGCTATTACGAGTGTGCAAAAAAGTCCTGGCAGGGGAGTATACCAGGCAAAAGACAAGAGTGCGTAAAGCTGCATAAGAGAATCCAAATGAAGACCCATCCCCTGGGATTTTGACTTGGCATTTAGAAAGAGAGAGATTGTTTTATAAAGTCCTGGCAGGAGAGTATCTGGGCAGGGGGGATCTGGGAGTCACACCCATATGGAGTCTTAGAAGAAAACTTGGCAGGGGAACATGCCAGATGTTTTGTGAGTTTGGGACTCTCACCCAAATGGTGTTTCTATGAAAAGAGAATTCTAAGGAAGATAAATGCTCTTGATAATTGAACTGTATTGCATGCAAGATCCTGGGGAGGGGAGCCAGATCCCCTGGAGTGAGTTGCGGTACAGGTGGAGAGAGCTAGCCTCTTGATCAGTAGAATTTGGTTAGTTGTGAACTTTTGCTTTGGATGGAAAGACTCTTGGGGAAGGGAGTCCTGCATTGAAACTGTGAACATTGACTATTTGGAACTTTTGTGCACTTGAAGAAGCAGAGACAGTTCCCTTTGCGCCTTAGAGTTTGTTTTTAAAGAGAGGATTTTGGCCACGGGACTGTGATAATTTATGTATGATATAATTAAGATATTGCTTGAAACCAAAGAATTATGAGTCTTCAGCCATCAAATAGTTTCTTTGGACTGAAAGAGAGCCCAAGTCTTTATTAATCAAATTTTCTTTTCTTTTAGAAACACCAGAAAAAGGATACTTCTTTTCCAGCTCGCTGTAGATCTTCAAGGAGAGAGAGAGTCAGCCGGCAAAGCCAAAGAGGTAAGTTATACTCAAATGAGGGCCGTGTGTCTTGTTTTATCTTTGTCTTGTTTTCTGTCTCGGTTCTCTTCTTTTCTCTGTGCGATATCTTCTTCTCTTTTAGATAATTATTGTCTGCTCTCCATATTCTTTTCTTTCCTCTATTTGCTTTAGAAATGTCCTTAACAAGTCCCTTTTCCTTTCAAAAACAACCTTCAGCACTCGACAGTTCAGATATTCTCTAGCTTTGTGGAGGCTCCGTGTCTTTATAACCCCCCCTTAACCTTACTGTTGGCTTTATATTTTAGCTTTATCTTCCCTTCGTAGATTGTAGGTTTTACCCCTTCATCACACTGCTCTATTAGTGGTTGAAAGTTCGTTTCCCTGCTTTGCCTGGCTCATAGCAGTTTCTGTCTCTCGACTCCTCCCTGTTATAACGTAGTGTTACCTGAGTAATGTCTTTTCCTCCGCTGTCGAGGGCGAGAGAAGGCTCGTCCTATTTCCGCCCCTTTTCTAACCTCTCGGCTCCGGAGTCAGCTGGGCTCTTCAGTTCGACGCATACGGAACTCTCCTCTCTTTATCTCTCTCCGCATACAAGGAAAAACCTCACTCGGTGGCTCCGTAAGATGACATGAAATGCGCCGGCATTTCATTAAACAACTTCTTCTCCCTCACTCTCCCTCTCCGCATACCAGGTAATACGTTCGCTCCGCGGCTCTTCAAAACATCATGAAACGCGACGGCGTTTCGCTAAACAGCTTCTCCTCTCTTACTCCGCTTCTACGTCGAAGCAACCTTTTAACTTTAAATGCTGAAACACTCAACTTTGCGCAACGGCGCTACAGGACTTATCCTGAACAACTTCTGGCAGCCTTCATTAATACGCCCAGCTGAGACCGTTGGGCTCGATCTCTTCCTCTTCAGACCCCGTCTCCTAGGCAACGAAAACACAGTGTTAAGAGGAAAGGTCCTACCTGTTTTACTTCCTGTTCCAGTATCTCCGTGTCAGCCAAGCCTTATAGTCGTTTATATATATATCTAAGAAAAGCAGACGCTACAATAAGACATGCACATTGTCACACTGGACGTACATTTATTTTTCACATCTTGACGCTGGACAGACACTTCGTTTTAGTTTAGGCAGGGAAATACCTCCTAGAGTAGGGACAGCAAGGCATTTTCCAACCACTTTTACTTTGTATAAATGTTTGTAACCACAAACGTGACTCCTCTTGTCTCCACGTCTCATTCCTGGCTCCCCACACTGACCAGAGTATTAGAGGTGTCCCATAACCTGTCTGAAAATACCATCCCAAAAAATATGGGTCGGCAACAGGCAAGAACTGGTGGTGGTGCAAATGGAAAGTAAAATAGTGGTGACTTGTGTTGATTGACCTTCACCGAAAGAAAGAGTGGGTAGCCAAGTTAATTCTTTTTTTAATGAATGTCAAATTCATGTACAACCTAGTATTATTCATAGTGGAAATGGAGAGCCTAGGAATTGAAGCCAGATTTAGACCATATGCTGAACTATTGCCAAAAACATTGCACCCAAAGAGCGTCCCCCAGAGTCTGCTATTATCGCCCATCCTAGTTGTTGTGAAGATGAGGCGGACACAGGTAAGTTATATAAGTAGATTTATTTCAGTTAATAAATCAGAAAAGAAGACCCCACATCTCATGGCCTCCCTTCCCTTCAGCTCTCTCCTCCAACTGTTTCCTTTAGAACCAAACCAGAAACTATTACCAACATTCCAAGTGACATCATAATGTACTTTCTCCTCCTTAGAGGTCTCCATCTCCTCTCTAAGGAGATGCACTACAACACATCTCCCTTCATTATTTTTTTTATTTATTTTTTTATAGATATATATCTGATTGCCTTTTACCTCTCGGCATATTACACTAACAACATCTCATTTCATACAATAGGTTTAACTCAAACATTTTACACTACTTAGTTACACTTTAAAACTTGTCTAGAACAAACGCTATGAGTGGCTCAGTTGCCGTTCCCTTCTTCTTCCTCCTGGGTATATCCCCACTTATGGCGTTCATAAACTTCCTCTCCTCACAGATGCCACTCTATCTTTACTCCATACTTGCCCTCCAGCAACTCGCACAGCCCCTTTCATGACTGCCACCACTCTGACAGGATCCGAATAAAGAGATTCCCCCTTTCTCCTTATCACTGCTTTCCTTATCCTAATCCAGTCACCACACTCCACATGTAATTCCTTCTTTCCTCTCCTCAAGTTTTCACGCTTGACCCAATTTGATTTTTTCTCCATTAACGATCTTCTCACTTCTTCCACAACAAGATCGGTCTCCCTACATCTTCCCAGCCATGGCGGACAAGCCATGGAATATGGCTTCCTTCCCCTCATGAGCTCAAACGGGCATAAACCGGTTGTAGAATGCGGCGCCATCCTCAGAGCCCACATTCTATTTTGTATTAGAGCTAGCTTGTCTAAACCACATTCCTCTCCCATACGTACACTCTCCATTACACACCTATTCATTCTCTCAACTACACCATTTGACTCGGGATGGTACAATGAAGTTCTTTTGTGACCTACCCCACACTTCCTCAAATAGTTAGAAAATTTTTCTCCAATAAACTGGGGACCATTGTCGGTCAACACGGTCTCAGGCAAACCTTCACTTGCACAGATTTCCTGTAGAACCTTTTTCATACTTTCACTCGTGATCTCCCTCACGACTTTAAAATCCACCCATCTGGAAAACAAATCCACTACCAACACGATATACTTTCCCCGGGCATAAACCAGTTCCACGGGACCTAGTATATCCATGGCTATATCACACCAAACTCTGGATGGAAGACCGACATCCACTAAAGGTTGCTTTCTGGCCGCTATTCCCTTTCCACTCTCAACACAAAACTGACAATTTGCTAAACGATCTTCCACCTCCTTGTCAAAACCCGGCCACCAATAATCTTCTCTCAACACTCCTTTGGTCTTGGTAACCCCAATATGACCGCTATGTGCTAAATCTACCACTTTCTTCCTTAAACCTATCGGTACCACCGCTCTACCCCATCTGAACAAAATTTTATCATTTACAGACAATTCATTTTTCACTTCCCAAAACGGCTTCACTCCTTCCGCCAATTCCATTTTATTTGGCCATACCGTGGTTTCAACATATGTGATTACCCTCCTTATGATGCTATCTCTCTCCATTTCATCCAACCACTCCTGCTTGGATACAATGCCATCAGTGTTGACAAACACCAACTCCATTTCCTCACTTCCCATACTCTCGGTTTCTGCCACCCTTATCCTTGATAAACTGTCGGCTAAAACATTTTCCTTCCCGGGAATAATCTCCATTCTAAAACAATGTGTCTGCATCCTGGTAACCCATCCTGCCACTCTTCGGGATACTTTGTCAAGACCCTTATTCTAAAAAATAGCTTTTAAAGGTTTGTGATCCGTTCTCAACACAAACTCTACACCCCACACAAAATTTCTGAAACGTTCTACAGCCCAAAAACATGCCAAAGCCTCCTTCTCCAGTACCGAATATCTTACTTCCGCTCCCTTGAGACCCCTCGAGGCATGGGCGATTACCTCTTCAGAACCATCTTCTTGCTTCTGAGATAACACAGCTCCCAGTCCACTCTCACTAGCATCAACTGTGATAATGGTTAACTTCCTCGTGTCAAAACACCCTAATGGACCAGCCATATTTATTTCTTCCTTTATCTTGTTAAATTCCCTGTCACACTGGTTATTCCACACAAATTCAGCACCCTTCTTGAGAATCTTTCTCATCTCCTGTACTTTGTCCGCATAATTTACCACAAATTTGTGATAAAATTCCGTCATTCCTAAAAAAGAGCGCAGCTCATTCTTGCTCTTAGGTGTCTCAACACTCTTAATGGTACTAATCATCTCTTCCTTGGGCTTAACACCATCCCCCGACACTTCATGTCCTAGGTAGTCCACTTTCGTCACTGCAAACACACATTTCTCACCTCTCAAAGTAATGCCTCTCTCCTCAAATATCCTCAAAACTTTACGTAGATTTCTATTATGTTCTTCCATCGTAACACCGCTCACCAACACATCATCCTGAAAACAGAACACTCCCTTCAGACCCCTCAACAAACGATCCATGATCTTCTGAAATACTGATGAAGCGGACGCCAACCCAAATGGCATTCTCCTAAATTGAAAAACACCTTCATGCGTTACAAAAGCCGTAACCTTCCTACATGCCTCCACTAATTCGACCTGATGATAAGCTGATGTCATATCTAACTTAGAGAAAAATCTTCCCCCACCCACCATGGTCAACATTTCACCCATGTTGGGCAGTGGATGTCTATCCACCAACACGCACTTATTTAACTCCCGCATGTCAACACATAACCTTATGTCACCTGAACTCTTCTTCACAATAACCACTGGGGATACCCATTCAACCCCCCCAGCTCTCTCAATCACTCCTGACTCCAACAGCTTCTGTAATTCCTTTTGCACTTTCTCCCTCAAGGCTAGTGGCACCGGCCTGAGTTTCGCCACTATAGGCATACTATTCTTCTTCAATGTTATCTGGTGCTGAAATCCTTTTACCTTTCCCAACTTCTCATTAAACACTTTCCTAAACTCCGACATGTACCCATCATGACTTGCAGACACTTCGGATATTTGCAGCACTTGTTCTGGGTGATTGGGATCGAGTCTGATCCCCAAATTCTTTTGTTCTCTCCATCCTAATAAAGATTGTCCCTTCTTGGTGACATACACTTTGCCCTCACAACTGCGACCCTTGAATTCAAATTTACTCCATACATAACCCAGTAAATCAATGCGATCTTGATTGTACCCTCCTGGATTTATGTCGGGCTCTGATAACTCACATACTACCCCTTTCATCTCGCTCTCAAAAGCAACTCTGGATATTAATGTTATTTTCGACCCTGAGTCAGCCATCATAGATACCTTATGCCCATTCACCATTACCACAGCGTAAGGTCTCTCACACTCCTCAAGACCCCCACCATTCGCAACAACATTAACTGTATTCACGATAACATTTTGCAATGGCACCACAACTTCGTCTTCTGATGACCTTCCATCTTCTTCCTCATTTACATACAAGACTCTCCGTTGGCCTGTTTGACCAAATTGGTAGTTCTTGCAGCACGATGCTAAATGTCCTCTCCTTTTGCATTTTGAACATGTACTTTTCCGCCCTGGACACACCACAGATGATGCAAAATGCGTTGCACTAGCACACCGATAACACAACCTTTCGTCCTTCCTTTCCTCTTTCTTTTCCCATTTCTGTATATAGTCTTGACCCTTCCTCTCTTCCGGATTGTTCTTCCCTGACTGTCTGTTTCTTCCTTTCCTTTTGTTCTTTCCCTTGGCTACGGATAACACCTCCGGTTTACTTTCTTTGGGCTCCCCTCCTTCATTTTTGGAAAGTTTGGCCACACATGCCAGGGAATGCTCCACACGTTTCGCCAAGTCCAACACCTCATCTAAACTTGGCTCATCCTTCAGCCACAACTCCTCTCGTATTTTGTTGGATCGACAATGTGTCATGAATTGATCACGAATATGTTCGTCGAAACTTCCTTGAAATTTGCATGTAAGAGCCAAATGTCGCAAAGCAGTCACATAATCCTCAACAGATTCACCTTGGGCCTGTGTGCGCATCCGGAAATTGTACCTTTCCAAAATTGTGCTTCTTTTTGGGTTAAAATGTTTATCTAGCTTCGCTAATGCGGATTCGAACTCATTTAATTCATCCCCGCTCCCGTCACTCACAAGTTGTGGTAAAGTTTCAAAAATCCTTTGACCCTCAAAACCCAAAAAATGTAACAACAGAGCCAACTTCCTCTCGCTAGAATAGGCTGTCCCGCCGGCTGCTTTCATATAGTGCAGAAAACCCTTGCGCCATTGGGGCCACACAATTCTCGCCGCGCCCGGAGCAGGCATAAAAATGGGAGGTCCCGATATTCCTGGCAAAGCTGCCATTTTATCTGTCTGCAGAATGTCACTTAGTATGTGGCTTTTATGTTCTCCCTACGCTGGGAACTGTTTTTGCACAGTTGAATTGCCACTCTTCAATTTTCTTTAATGTTTCTCTGTAAGGTGGCTTACATTTAGAAATGACGCTGCAGGACTTCACTGCACAGTATCTTGCATGTGGTTACAGTCTACCTGCCTGATGGCATGATTTTTTTTTTTCCAGACCTCCCTGTTGCCCTGATACTCCAAGTGACATATGAGGTAACCCAGCTCCTCATAAAATGTAAACACCCTTCTATTATGCAGTTCACGGTAATCCTCTGCTCACGTGTCCCTGCGTTATAAGAAATACGGTACTCTGAGTCAGAGTCCGCTTCCCACGCCTTCCCTCAGCTGACTGTGCCCGGCAGCGCGGTGAACACTGCGGCGGGCCACTAACACGTTCGGGCACTTACTTTATTGGAGATATGTGTTGGGGAGGTGCGTACACACAGGCCTGCGCACAGTGGCCGCTCAACGCTCGGAGGAGCGGAGCAGCCGACAACCAGGCCTGCGCACAGTGGCACTCAACGCTACGGAAGCGGAGCGGCCCTCCCAGGAGTTCTTCAGACGCCGACAGCCTCTTCCAGTTGACAACGCCTGCCCAGCTGGGACGTTCGCGCTGCGAGCCGATCAGCGCAGCTCTGATCCCAGCAGCGGATCGGATCAGTCGATCACGTAGGTCCGAGCGGGCAGCTCGAACAGCGAGGAGGATCCTCTCGGCAACCGTTGTTTGCGCTGCGCTCTCCTTCAGAGACCGCACTCGGGTAGATGAAGTTGGGCTTCTCGCGCCCTGCCGGCGCACGCAGGAGGGGCTTGAAGGGCACGACTGGCAGCAGGCGATGGTTCACCTCACAGGCCGTACGTCTTGCTCCAAACTGGGCTCACAGGAGCGGCCTGCCTCAACCGGGGTCTTCTCTTCGTTCACCTTACAGGGGTCTTCTCTTCACCTGCGTTCCAGGGCCTCAGATCAATCCCATCCTCGTCGCCATTGTTGTGAAGATGAGGCGGACACAGGTAAGTTATATAAGTAGATTTATTTCAGTTAATAAATCAGAAAAGAAGACCCCACATCTCATGGCCTCCCTTCCCTTCAACTCTCTCCTCCAACTGTTTCCTTTAGAACCAAACCAGAAACTATTACCAACATTCCAAGTGACATCATAATGTACTTTCTCCTCCTTAGAGGTCTCCATCTCCTCTCTAAGGAGATGCACTACAACACTAGTAGCCAAATTTATTGAACATCTTGTGTGGTTTTCTTTAGCTTGTGGATTTGTTATGGTCACAATTAAAGGCCTATTTTATCAACCAATCAGCCAAACCCTTCTGTGTACACAGTCACAAATAATTGTGTGTTTATTATACAAAACTTGTATAGCCTTTTTACATATCATTGGGTAATATAATGATCATGTACACCCTTTAATACATATGATTGAGAAGTGAGTGCAAAAATGTGAGATGATAGGTCTGTGGGTAAAGCACTTTCTGAGGTTATAGGTGTTCATGTGCAAGCCTACTATTGTACCCTGCATTTCCTAACAGGGTGGAGCAGCATCATATTGAGGAAGGGGCAGTGACCTTTTTGTGTGATGCCAACAGGGCGACATGCCCAGGCTCCACTACACTATGGGAGGTTCCACCACATGGCTGCCTGCTTCAAAGAAATGTGTCCCCTAGTTGTTCTTGCGCAAACACTATTACATGTCACGATATTTCACAGTGCAGTGCTGAACATGCGCCTTACTGTTGAAGAATTACATTTCGATCGGAGCCACTTGGTCTCTAGTGTGTTCTGTGTTCACATTAGTAGATACTGTATCGGACCTTGCACATTCTTGGAAATCAAACTAGATCTTTATGTCGAGCTCCTTTGTTTACATACTTGACATAAGAGAAATGTGCTCTCCTCATGGTAACTGGTCACAAATGTACTAGTGCTTACTGGAATATGGTGCATGTCACCATAAGTACACTTCATATTTGGCGCAACGCTGCCACTCATGGCCAGCTATGCACAGTGAAACTTTCATTTGTCGTTTGCAGTAAATGTAAAAAAAAGTTTCAATCAACCCCCGTGCTCACCAGCAAGTTTGAGTACCTTGCAAATGGTACTTGATCTTCATAAAATCGCCTCGGTTATCCGAGCGGGCCTTTAGGTCATGCGAGCCCTGTGTATATTCCTATACTATAGCACAAGTGGTGTAGTGTTTTCACTTTTCTGTGCTGAATAGATTTATCTTGTGCAACAATAACCAAATTTGAAATGCAAATTAGAGTGACACTCCTTTACAGAAGATGCCTCACTGTTATTGTGAGGGGTCAAAAATGTAAGGCGGACAACTTTTAGTGGATTTCTCAATCTTCTAACACAGGAGGTCTGGCTCTCACACTTAAACATGAAATACATAAAGAAATATATGGCATTTCCCAATAACTTCAACAAAGATATTCACTATCCTACTTAGTAACTTGGGTGAACTCCCCTTGCCCAGATTTCAAGATAATTCTAGTTCCATCGTTCAACAAAAGAAAAAGGAAATCCGGGTTTGTAATATCAATTCAGTTCTTGGCTCCTTCAATGTGTCAAAAGAAAGTTTTGTTAACCAAAGTTCAAACAACAGAAAAATGTCTCTTCTTGCTGGAATAAAGATTTTCCATGTCATCAAAAAGCAGCATTGTTATTTCCAGCCAAGATACTTTTCCACAACTTCTAATTCTATGTCAAGACACGGAGGCTCGTATTCCATGTCAAGACACAGAGGCTTGCATTATGCTTTCTCTCAACTTTACCGTTCGAGCAGCATAATCAAAAAACAATAACAATGACTATAAATGCAAAAAATCTAAAAATCCCATATGTTTAGTCTTTCGTAGTTCATATGTTATTGGATCTTCAAACGTGTGACTTTAACCACCAATCTCCACAGTCCATCACTATAAATACAGTCCACCGTTTGACTAATCCTCTTTCTTTGCTGCTCAGGCAGTCAGTTAATTACTTTTGTTATTACTTCACTGATGAAGTTACTTAGGTGAAAGTGTTTGTGTGCAGTTTTTAATGCGAGCGATAGCGCGCAGCGTTAGAGTAACGTGGCGGAACATCTCCGTAGGGTTTAGGATAGTTTAATCTATTTTAAAGGAGCAGTATCGCGGGATAAACAGTCCCGGCGACTGCAACAATGCAGTCACGGAAGTATGAGGAGCGCAACATGACTTATCGGGGTTCTGGCGCTCCTCAAGATCACTCCTGTGATGAGTGTTTAATGCGAACCCAGAGAGAGACAGGGATAATACAAAGCGTAACTGCTTAATTAAGCTGTTTGCTCACAACGATCGGAGCATTCTGTTTTGCAGAAGCGGTTTGCTTTTCAACAATTGATATGTATAGTTTCTTTGAAACACGACACGTGTTAGGGATAAAATCAGCATTTTATCACACGGATCAGCAGAACAGCTCCACCTAGTGGCCAGAGAAGGCAACTCTGCCTTAAGAGGTTTGAAGAGAAGTATACAGCTTCCAGAGCGCCATTTAGTACACACTGCCCTAACAGTGGCACATCTGTCCCCTATTGTCCAGTTTGTGAAGAGGTCAGGTGAGCTAAAAAAAAAGTATACAACCCGGTATGGGTCAAACACTACACAAAGCCCTGGGGCAGAGCTCACAACAGCTGGCAATCATGGAAGACTGGATAAAGTTCTCCAATGGTATGGAGGAACTTGGAGGGACAGGAGGACAAGGAATGGAAAAAGGGGGAAGAAAGAAAGCCTGCAAGGCCTACAAAGGCCAAGACCCACGCACCTGCCCGGGCTAGCCACTAAAAGGAAGGCACAAGAGAAAGGCAGTAAACTGGAAAAATAAAGAGTGCAAAAGTGATACGATGAAGATGATTGGGGGAGTTGATAATCGGAGGAAGAAGTTGACATTATATTCTCAGAAGAAGAGGAAAGTAATAGTGTCCAAGAAAAAGAAACTGGAAGACAAGGAGGAAGAAGTTGGGGATGTGTTTGCCCCGGACGCCCTAATACATCCACCTTCCTCAGAATGGGAACCTCCGACTAAGATAGCGGCATACATAAGGAAAAGGCTCAGAACGCCATTGGCAAAAGAAGCCAGAAATAAGCTGAGGGTGGAGAGCCCAAAACCACACCTGCCGGAAAGCATAGCGGAGACCTCAGATATTGATGACCGCATGGTTACATTTATGGGGAGGTACGTTAAGGACATTAAAAAAGATCTACAGGTCCTGGCACTCATGCCAGGACAAAATGCTAGAAGTGATTGGGCCCCTTACGAAAATCATGGAGATGGCAGACGAAGCAAAAGAAAAAAATGAGACCATAGATCCAGCTATACTGTCTGGATGGGCCCAGAGAGCAATATGTTTACTGGGCAATGCCAATAGTGCTATCATAGCAGAAAGAAGGAGATCAGTTTTATTTAAAATTGAGCCCAGGCTCAGAGAGCTGACCACATCAGAGGTGGCAGCTTCCACCAAAGGCAAACTCTTTGTAGACACGTTTATAAAAGAATTAACTAAATTTGCGATTTCATATGCAGTAATTGATAAAACCCAAGCTTCCTTAAAAGAGTATTCGGCAGACAGTTTTGGCAGGGCTGGAAGAGGCAGGAGCCTCTTCTTCAACAGTTTCCACACCGGCAGATACCTTTGGAAACAAGATGAAAGGAAACCCAACCCGTTCTTCCCTTCGAGAGAGCGAGGGTGGAGACGCACAGAAAATCAACATCAACCCTAACGCAGGTGAGAATGAATGCGCAAGCGCAAATAGCACAGACTCAAACTCCTACAGTAGGAGGGATAGTAGCAAAGTTTGTAGAAAAATGGCAATGATTTCTATAGATGCTTGGGTGCACCATACAGGGTTTTCACATAGATTGGCAAAGTACGCCATGGCAAGAGAGATGACCAAAGGCACTAGTGCTCAGCTTAGAAGACAAAGAGTTATTAGACGCAGGAATAGGAGAACTAGCACGGAAAGGTGCCATAAGGCAGATAAGATATGAGGGTCAGCTTTATAAGCAACAAGTTCCTAGTGAGAGGCCGTCACAAGACGAGACCAATAATAAATCTAAGAAAACTGAACGTCTTTATAATATACAGACGTTTCAAGATGGTGGGCATACACCTCCTGTGGGACATTTTACAGCAAGGAGATTAGCTAGCCAGGATAGATCTCAAAGATGCTTATCAAACCATACCTATGGCAGTAAAACAACAGACATTTCTGAGGTTTCGGTGTGAAGTTCACATGCCTACCATTCTGGCTAGCATCGGCGCTATGGTGTTTCACGAAGGTTATGAAACCATTAATAACCTTCCTCTGGGAATGAGGGGTGAGACTGATCATTTATCTGGACAACATTTCTATAATGCGCCAGGACAAATCGCTGATCAAGGAACAAGTAGACAACTCTCTAGACCTCCCCCAGAAACTAGTGTTTATAATAAAGTGGGAGATATCAAGCCTACAGACCGAACAGAACATGGAATTTCCAGGCTTCAGGTTAGACACACTGCGGGGAGCGTTAAACCTCCCTCTGAACAAATTAAACGATATCGAGAAAGAGATGAGGAGCAGATTAGCGGCAGAGAGGATATCTCTGAGCGAGCTAGCAAGGCTAGTGGGACACCTGGCAGCATCAATTCATGCTATCATCCCGGGTCCACTACACTACAGGGCTCTTCAGAGATTAAAAATCAAACACCTCCGCAGGGGCGCATCCTACGAGCAAAGGATACCCATCTCTAGAGAAGCGAAGGAGGAACGGGAGTGGTGGTTACCACATGGATGCCTGGAATGGAAGGGCAATATTTGGCTTATCCCCGGACCTAGTGATGGAATCCGATGCCAGCAGGTGGGGATGGGGAGCCAGATGCAGAGATCTCTCGACAGGGGGCAGAGGGTCAGAAGAAGAATTGAACCTTCACATAAACTAACTAAAACTCCTAGCAGGATCCTTTCTGGTAAAATGTTGGACACAGGAGAGGGCGCAATGCTGCATGCTCCTCAAGATGAACGTATCAGCCCAATATATAAGCAGAATAGGAGGTACAAAGTAAAAAATGTTAGCAGTGCTAGCAAAATAATGCTGGCACCTTTTGTGTACAGAGAGATATCGGTGATGGCAGAATACTTACCAGGCCGTCAGACCGAGGTGGCCGACTGGAACTCCCAATTTCTCAGGGATGCCACCGATTGGAAGCTGGACGAAAGAGTCTTTCAGACACTTGATGGAGAGATTGTGTCCGTGCAGGACAGACCTCTTTGCATCGAGATTGAACAGGCAAATTGCTTGTTTCTTCAGTTGGAGACAAGACCAACACGCAGAAGCGATAGACGTATTCCTGCAACAGTGGGGTCCGAGCAAGGAATATGCCTTTCCTCCAATCACGATGATCGCGAGGACTCTGCCACAGGTGAGGAGACTGCAAGTATCCTTGGTGCCGATTACGCCAGATTGGAGGGGTCAAGTATGGTTCCCGGACCTGCTAGGGATGTCTTATGAAAACCCAATAGCACTACCGAGGTTAGACCTAATAGTGAGGAACCCCACAGGGGGGCGGGGGCGGGGCTGAACCGATTATCAAAGAAGCTGGGTGCCTGGGACCAGGAAGGCATAGAGAACAGCCTGGTCAGGCTGGCACAATTGGTGTGTGGAAAGGAATGTACATCCCACTGGAACGGATGTGGTAGACGTAGTCAATTGTCTGGCTCAGTTAGCAGCGCGTGGCAAGGCATACAGGACGATCAACACAGCCCGCTCAGCCATTTCTGCGGGGCACCCGAGAATAGAAGGGATAACAGTGGGACAACATCCACTAATTTGTAGACTTTTGAAAAGGGGTTAGAATAATTAGACACCCAAGACAGAAATATGATCAGGTGCGAGACGTAGATAAAGTCCTGAGAATGTTCTTATCATGGGCTAAGGGGGAGCTATTGCTTGGTTCTAACAGAATCCACCTTTATCCTGATTTCTCCATCATCGTGCAGCAGGAACGGAAGTCCTCCCTTGCGGTAAAGAGGAGACTCTGTGATCATGGGGTTAAGTATGCTATTTCCATCTAAGCTCAGGGTTGAACACTGAGAAAGTTTACTTTTTTACAATCCCTGAGGAAGCTATGAAATTACTGGATCGGCACTTCCCTGGATGAACCTGCCTACCCTTCAAGTTTATCACTGTTGTCATTGCATGCTGTAGCTATTTCACTGATTCAGGATATGCTATATACATATTCTTCTCAGGGAAACCCCTCTCTGACCATGGCAATTGCTGCACTCCTGTGTACAGGTTACGAGGTATTATGCATATCATACTTGCTATTTACTATGTCACGGTGTCGAGGGCCGGGCTGTACGCCGTGAACCGTCCCCCCATGCAAGGTTGCAAATGTTGTTGGTTAGGTTGGTACATGGTATTCACTCCTCTGATTGGGGTGGGGGGTGCACGGCTGGGAGAAGTTAAACTGAAAATGCTTGACAGGTGTGACGGGTTGGCGACCAAGCTCTGATAATCTTCTTACAAGTTGTTCTACACTCGCCCGTAACAAGCCCATGACCTACTGTTTGCAATGACCTGATGGCAGCTGATACCCTGTTGTGCATGAGTTGGAATGTCAGGGGTCTGGATAATCATGTTAAGATGCGTAAGCTATAGCTTTATGCTGAACGACACAAGGCCCAAATCTTTAATACATTTGCGAAAACCTGGGGTACAAATCGCTTTTGCACACCATGTTCTACTCAAAGCCGCGGTGTCATGATCCTCGTACACAAATCACTACAGTATGTGCATAAGGCGGCTCATGTGGATCGCCTTGGTCATTATGATCTGGTGCACGGGGTGCTACTTGACTTAGAAGTGGTAATGCTTAATATACATGGCCCCAACATCGATGATCCCAATTATTATTCGGAAATAACGGATCTACTGGCAACATACCCTCTAGTGCCTGTCAATGTGGGGTGGGGACTTTAATACCATTGTCGATATCAACATGGACAGATCTGGATGCAGAGCACTGCAGTTATCTAAAGCTGCCCGGAACCTTCTATAGGGTGAAACTAGGCTGGGGGTTGAGGATGCCTGGAGACTGCTACACCCACAGACACGATGGTACTCCTTTTATTCAACAGTGCATGATTCGCATTCCAGGATTGATCGATGGATGATATCCGGGACACTGATTAACTAGATGGTGGAAGTGGATATACTGTCTAGGACATATTCGGACCACTCCTCGGTCACTGTGACCCTATCCTGGGCTTCAGGCTACGGCACAAGACGCCTCTGGAGGCTAAGGCCTCAATCGTTACTAGATAGAGTATTCAGGGATGAGCTTGGGGAATGTGTTGTCAACTATTTCAAAATAAACGCGGGCACCGTGGATTCCCACGCTGTTCTTTGGGATGCATTTAAGGCTTATATCCGAGGCATTGCCCTGGCAAAGGAATGGGGAATTGTTAAGGCCATCCGTCGAGACATCCGGGACAGTGAAGCCTCCTTCAAGTCACTTGAAAAGCAATACGCGGCTAACACAGCGGCCACCACTCTAGGCGACATTAAAGATGCACTGGACATTTTAGGTGCCACGCTGACAAGGAACGGAAGTTTCAGGATAGCCCAAGCACAGCAAGGCTATATGGCGAATGGTAACGTCTGGGTAGAGTGCTAGCCAGAGTGGTGCGGCAGTAGGAGGGCGACCGCCACATCCCTCTCATCGAGGATGCTGCTGAAGTACTAGTCCACACAGTTCCCGACATAAACTAGGTGTTTCGATCCTTTTATGCAGCACTTTGTCAACAACGATGTGGCACCTGGTACTGACAGACGCCTTCCTAAATGGCTTTCCACTCTCTGTACTATCTGACGAGGCCAGAGATGCTCTTGATGGCCTGATGAGTGTCAAGGAGATCACACTGGCCATCGAGGCTCTGCCCGCTGGTAAGGCTCCCTGTCCAGACTGTATCACCATGGCATTTTATAAATGCTATAAGCCCCCTGCTCATGCCCTTCTTGTCTGCACTATGGGACGAATCCTGTGGAAGTGGAAGTTAGAGAAGCTGTGATAATGGTGCTACTAAAGTCCAGTAAACCCTCTACACACTGTGGCTCATACTGTCCCCTGTCGCTCATCAATAGCAATGTTAAAAGCAGGTGCAAGTGGATCTAGGTCACCTGGCCTAAGCCCCACCCACCTGGTGCCTTCCTGCTTGCCGCTCTTTTTCACCACTTAGCAAGCCCTGCCCACCTGGTGCCTTCCTGCTTGCCGCTCTTTTTCCTACTTAAGGAGCTCTCCAGCCTCTTTTCCTTTGCAGATGGGGAGCAGGTGCAAGTGGATCTAGGTCACCTGGCCTAAGCCCCACCCACCTGGTGCCTTCCTGTCTGCCGCTCTTTTTCACCACCTAGCAAGCCCCACACACCTGGTGCCTCTCTGCTTGCCGCTCTTTTTTTTATGGACTTCATTCATTCACGGTGCGTCACCCTTTCTCAACTCTCATGCTGGACTTCCTTTGCATCTTGTACTCATGGTGGCCCTTAATCATGTTGTTCCCATCTTCATCTTGTATCCTGGCTTGCAACATTATGTGTTACTATTGACTTCTGCAATTGTATTTGCTCTCCACTCTTTTTGACTGCTTACTCTCTGTTCTCTCCGCCTTTCCCATCTCCCTTTTCCTATCTCCTCCCCTTACTTTCTTCTATGCACTTACTCTATCAGAATTGTCTCTGGACCTAAAATGATAGCAACCTCGTCTGTTTCCTCCACCCTCCCATTACTGTTTTTTGTCCTCCCTACCCCCCCCCCCCAGCACTGTCTGAAATGTCGTCAGGCCTAGAATGGTAGTTGCTTGTTTTGTTCCTCCCCTCCCTTTCTGCGCCACTCTCCCTCACCTTTTTGTTTTCTACGGCTCTACCAGAAATGTCGTCAGGCCTAGTACAGTAGTCGCCTGTCTGTTTCCATTTCCTTCCCACTCTCCCTCTCCCTTCCTTATCTATGTCATAGCTCTTGCACTATCTGAAATGTTGTCAGGCCGAGTACGATAGTTAATTTCACATCCTTACTGTTCATGGCCTGTAAGAATGTCATTGTATTTTTCCTTGTTCCCTTCCTTGCCTTGAAGCGCTTTCAAACACATTGTGTATAGGCGCTATATAAATAAACTATCAGATCATATGCCTTATCTGGTGCACCAGGACCAGTCATGATTCGTGCCCAGCCGCACAACTGCCCTCAATTTGAGGCGCCTATTTAACATCCTAACCCGAGTGGACCCAGTGGTGGTGGTGGTGGTGGTGGTGGTGGCGGCGGTAGCAGCTACACTAGACATTCAGAAGGCCTTTGATTCGGTTTCCTGCTGGTTCCTCTGGGCTGTGCTCGAAGTGCAATTTCAGGCCTGATGTGTCTTGTGGATACGGCTACTTTACACATAGCTAGTGGCCAGGGTTTGCACCAATGGTCTGCTCTCGTCCCAATTTGACATGTGCAGGGGAACCAGGCAAGGCTGCCCACTTTCCCCGCTAATCTTTGCAGTAGTCATGGAGCCTCTGGCTGACCTAATGTGACAGAAGCATGCGCACAGGGGCATCAGGCTCTCGGGCTATCCCGAAATTATATTGTTGTATGCAGACGATGCATTACTGTACATCACAAAGTATTCTTCCTGTAACTAAGACACTCTCTTGCAACAGCACCTTGATGCCCACAGGCTGTTAGTGCGCTTTACAAATCGTAAAAATAAATAAATAGAAACCCGGATGAGAACCTTGCCCCCATCATGCCTGATGTTCTCCACTTCGGGGCTCCTATCCTGACTTGGCACAGTTAACTCAGAGTCCGAATATTTTCCGTTGCCACTGCTGCTCCACGTGACCTCATGGGGTTTGCTTGGTTTCCCAATGCGATATATCTCGGGGTTACAGTCACGAGGCACCAATCCTCACTGTATGACTGAAACTTCGGGTCCTACCTGCACCAACTCTCTGTAAAACTACGCGCCTGGATTAAACTGCCCATAACATTTGTGGGCTGTGTGTCGCTCCTCAAGATGATTGTATTGCCTCAACTACTGTACCAGTTTCGGAATGTCCCGATATGGCCTGGGGTAGCACTGTTCGAAGCACTTAGTCGCAGTAAATGGCTTCCTGTGGCATTCTGGAGCAGTAAGCCTTAAATGGGCCACGGTCACGAGACCATACATGCAGGGAGGACTCGCTGCCACAGGGTTCGCAAAGTATTGGCTTGCAGCCCTGCCCCAATACGCAGCCCACTGGTTCATCAAGGCCTCATCACTCCCACATGTAAAGATTGAGCGGCTCGCCACCAAGCCTCTGGACGTCTCCTCCTTGGTATTGACCCCACTATGGAAAGACCCTTGGGTGGCCAGTCCACCGGCCACCACTGCATTTGCATGGGATAAAATACGTCCGCTCACAGACAACCCACACCCATTCCATAGGGATTTGCCACTTTGGAACCTCCACCCTCAGTTTCCTAAGATTGGCAAATCTGCTGTGCACAAGTGGGCAGAAGGCGGCTACTCCACTCTGGGTGATAAGTTTATTATGGATTCCTTTGTCACTTGGCCCAACCTGCCCAGACAACCTCGTAGGCGGTCCTCTCTATGGCTGCAGTACAGAGCAAAAAAAAAGAGGTGATGGCTGGAAGGTTTAGAATTAAGCTTAACCACTGGCAATGCTCTGGGCAACCCTCCAGACCACCGTTCTTCGCCTGCCAAGCCATTACAGAAGGGAAAGACCATATGCAAATCAGACTTGGCCCCACCCCAAAAGGGGCGGTCCAGCCCAAACTGCTAGGCCACATCCCTTCTGCACGAGACCACAAGCATCCCCAAACATGTTTCGCCCTTGCACATTCAAGAGTATATGGAAGGAGTTCCCCCACGCTGCCCCCAGACGAGCCGCTTCTTGCACTGGTCATGGAAGGCACTTTGACCACTGGGATATTGTACAGACTGTTGCAGGTTCAGGTTTGCAAACCACTATCCAGGCTTTGGGAGGTTTGGGGTAGAGATCTGGGTTTAGAAATCACTGACGAGGGCTGGGAAGATACGTGCATGCAGACCTGTTTGGTTTCCCTCAATGCTAGATTCCGGCTAATTCAATTTAAGGTATTGCACAGATTTCACTACACCCCCTGCTAGGCTGCATCTCCTGTCCCGGGAGTCACTCCCCCTTTGCCCTATTTGCCACTCAGATGATGCATACTATTTACATATGATTTGGTCCTGCCCCAAAATCGCTGGGTATTGGGCTGGTGTCTGTGCGACTGTATCTGAAATGCTGGACAATGTTATGGAACCTTGCCCAATGAACTGCCTGTTTCATGAGTTCTTGTCGCTTCAGCGTCTCAATCGTAAGTTTGCTAGTCTCTGCATGATTCTTGATGTGTGCTTTATCTTACTGTTAAGGTTTAGAGCTGCTTCCCACACCGCAGAACAATGACTCCGGAATGTTACTTGAGCGTCTAACCTTGAGGAACGCTGGACCTCTTTGCAGCCGGCCTGTGGCAGGCCCCAGGATATTTGCCCCTGGGATTATCCCCCCCCCTCCTTCCGGGATTATCTGCAAACACTTGTTAACGTTGGACATAGAGAGACAAATCCCCCCCGACACCCCTCAACTCAATTATATGCTCTCCACAATTATGTATGTTTTCATTCCGCCCATGAACTCGGCACCCTCACCGAAATGTAACACTGTTTTGCTATATAGTCACTGATGATCAAACACTGCCTTGATTAGTACTGTTGGTATGCCTGCACTTTTCGCAATGTCAAGCACCTAATAAAGATCTGTTTTTTTAAAAAATCTTTTATTTCAAGCCAGTGGAAAAAGTGGCAACGTTGGTGGTAAGTAAGCTTTGAACATGCATAATACGAGTCTGTTTCTTGACATAGAATTCAGATTTTCTATACATAAGTTACAGAAAGTCATAATTCTATTAAAGACACAGAGGCAAATGATTCTCCCACCCAGTAATCAATGTCATGATTTGTTAATGAGCTGTCTTCTGTGATCATAATAATGTTACAATTATATGTTTTCAAAAGTGAATATTGAATGCTCCTGCCCTTGTCGATTACCCGCACCCTTGGGACAGAAGTCTGAACTATAATTTGTGTTTCAGGTTCTATGGCGGATAACAAAGCAACAGGATCATGATATTGTGTTAAGAGCTCAGTTTACAGTGTCGACGGGCTGGATTGCTACAGTTCAGAAGAGACCAGACAAAGAAAGAGGATTAGTCAAATGGTGGAATGGATTTCCAAGGATGGATTATAGTGATTGGTGTTTAAAGTCACTTGTTTGAAGATCCAATAACATATGAACTACAAAATACTATAAACATATGGGACTTGTAGTTTATTCGCATTTATAGTCATTGTTTTTTGATGATGCTGCTCGAACAGTAAAGTTGAGAGAAAGCATAATACTTCACCTCTGTGTCTTTCTGTAAATAAATGTATGGAAAATCTGAAATGTCCAAGGAGAAACACCACAGTGCCTTGTTAGATTCAAATAGACACAACTGCTGGTAATATTAATGAAATGCAGCTTTTGGTCAACACTTTGTAAGTCTTTCTTTATAATATTAGCAATCACAGTTTGTATCTTTGTCAGGATGACTTCACAGCACTTCTACTTTTATCTACACAACTGACAGCTTCGAGTAACTACTGCAAGATTGCACCATGAGTCTACTCTGCGACCTCATAGTATTCCACCTCAAAATGTGCTACTGAAGTATCAAATCTACTGACGACCAAAACGCCACCACAGCTTCAGTACTTTGTGACTTTAAATAGTAGTTTCCAGATATGACAAGATTCACTTTATGGCACTTCAACACCTTCAAGTACACAAGGCACTCTTCCTCTGAATATTTCCTTTTCAGAGGGGCAACCTCTTTGCCACTCTTGTCTGTCTGCAACAACCAACAGTGGCCCTTAGGATACACTTCTCTCTTCTTCCTATTGGCTATGGGAATATAGGCTGCATCAGCTTCTAAATAATAATTTACAAGCAGCAAGCTTCCCTTTCCCCCAACCTCTTTGTATTCTGCCAGCCAGGATAATTTACCCCGAAGCTTAGTTGTCCGTCTCTCTTGGATTCGGGTAATGTTTGTACTCTTGTCATGTGCAATGCTGGTGTTCTGTTATACTTCTGCTGGCGCCATGCCTTAGCTTTGGGAAAGGCTGGTTTCACTCCTGATTGGAGAAACGATTTTGGTCACACATGGCTTAGGCAATGCTTGCTCTCTACAACTTGTAATGATAATGTTCCGAGCCTTAGCTTTTATTGTTATATTGGTCTAATTTCTTTTGTATAGATTCAGGGATTACTCTTCATCTCAGAATCTTTATTAAGCACACGCCACCATTCCTGTGTGTTTTCAACAAGATTAATGTTCAATGAGGAAGTTTCACCACATTACTTTCATACGCGAGTGAAAGAAATAATCTTCGCTTATATGCGAGTGCTACATTTCAAGTGCTCTGTTTTTCCCCAATCTACGGTGAGTTTCACATCGCTTTTACTCCTACGCGAGTGATTGCATATGGATACTGTTGACGGCAGTGTTCAAGCAAGGGATCAGAACGCTTGGTTAGACTCACTGGCTTCTGTATTCCTGCCTTTGCGTGCTGCAAGGCTTCTGGCTTCTGTTTGGACCCATAGCCTTCCTAGTTGCATATGTCTCCGGTCCGGCCACGCAATTAAGGAGCTTCTCTTGCGCTTGCGACCCGTGCTTCACAGCACCTTCTGGCCACAGTCTCCAGCACGCTTTCTGCTGCGCAATCTCTGCAATTGGGTTCACATGGGGAAAAGAAGCTTTCCTGAACGTCTTCCACTGTGCAAACTCTACATTGCAGAGTTGGGGGATGGGGGGGGGACAGGATCCTCGCAGGACACGCCGTTGAAATCTGCTGGTTCAAAGCCCTGGCGTCCCTCTGGTTCTCCCACTTCTGCCTGGATTGCCAACACCTTGCTCTCTTCTTTCTACTTCTACTGCTGCTTCAAGTGCTCCAACCACAGCTCCATTTTCATCTAATGTACTGCACCTGAGGGGGCTTTTCAAACCTCTCAGCTTCCTTCAGGTGTGGGCCATCGGGGTTAATCGCTGTACCTTGCTGCAACATTGCTCTTCAACCCTCTTCCTTGTCCCAGTACTTCTGGGATTATGGGACATGTAGTCCCTGACAAAATGACGTTTTCTTGACCTTTTCTGCTTGGCAAAAAGCCATTAAAAGTGTGGGATTGCAGGGAAAGTTAAACAGGGGGTTTCCCAGTCGTCCTGACCCGTCCCCCCCCCTTTATGTGATCCTCCCACAGAACACCACCCCCAGAGTCAGGATCAGGAAGCGTCTGCCCTTCCCTGCCCACATGGGCAGAGTCTCGGGCCAGGTTGGTTTATTTATTGTAATGTCCCTATACAGTTTTTCAAGGCACAGCAAAGCAGGGGGGGGAATACAAAGGGGAAAGTAGTGCTCTTAATAGGCCTTGCGACATTCAGATTGTGCAAGTGCGGTAACGAGAAGTGCATAGGGGAAGGGAGGTGGAGAAGTGTAGAAACTGGGTGGAAGGCCCCATGTGAAGGCGAGTGCACAGAAGGCCAAGTGGGCAGGGCCAGGGGGAAGAGCGTAGGGGGTGTCCATAACTTAGTGCAATTCATTGTCTGGGAGGCTATAAGGTGTTAAAGCACACCAGCTAAGTGAAGGCGGGGGGCCTGTGAAGGCAAGTGCAGGATGAAGGGGGGCGGGGAGAATAGGTGCATAAGTAAACTGGGCTGGGGATGGCCTGGTGCCCTGTAGGCCTCTGACGGAGCCAGACTACCAGTCACAGGCAGATGGGGCATTAGCAAGGGAGGGGGAAGGAAGAAGGGAAAAGGAAGGTCTTGAGAAGCTTCCAGAACTTAATGAAATTCGGTTCATGTCTGAGAGGGGCAGCAAGGCAACTCCAGAGGGAGGCACCTGCAGAGGTGAGGGATCCATCCCCCACTTTCTGCTTGGAAAAAACATCTCATTTGCAGAAAGTTGGAGCTAGCCGAGTATAGGGTTCTAGGGGGGGGGTATCTAGGGAGAGGAGGTTGGATATAGCATAGTCCCAGGCCCCAGAAAGCATTGTGATTGATGCAAAGTATCTTCAATTTGATCCTAGCAGCCACCAGGAGCCAGTGGGGAGAGATTTAAGGGCTGGAGAGATGCGGTCCCTGGGCTTGAGGCCAAGGATAAGTCTTGCATCCCTATTCGGGATTAGTTGAAGGGACGATTGAGAAAAAGGCTGTTGCAGTAATCCATCCTTGACAGAACAAGAGCTCTGGAGACCTTGGGTTTCTTGGGGGGAAGGTGAGGTAGGGGAGAATACCTCTGAGGAGGTGAAGCTGAAAGTGGGCCTTCTTGGCCAGGTCCATGATGCGAGGAGAGAAGGAAAGGGAGGAGTTGAAGATGACGCCAAGGTTTTTTGGTTCACACGAGGCTGAGGGGAGGGGACCCATGGATGGTGGCCAGAGTGTTGGGGGGCTGGAGGGGCCAGTAGTTCCAATCAGGAGGATCTCAGTCTTACTGGTATTAAGGCAGAGATTGTTAGTATTGCACCATGCCTGAATAGTAGACAAGTAGGAATGGGAGTGGAGGAAGAAGAGGAGGGTAGATTGAAGTAAAGCTGCATGCCATTAAATTAGGAGTCAAGGAGATCATCAGATGGGCTAGGTAGATATTAAAAAGCCAGGGCGAGAGGATAGAGCCCTGAGGGACACCACAGTTGGAAAGTGAGATGGTGGAAAGGAAAGCGCCCAATTGGACCTGGGAGGGTCGGTCAGAGATCAAGGAATCAGTCGCTTTATCAGGGTGTCATGGTTGACAGTATCAAAGGTAGAAGAAAGGTAAAGGATGAGAACAGAAGGAGATCTGGCATCAAGATTAGTGAGCAAGTCTTCACGGGTGTTCAGGAGAGCTGTTTCCATGCCTCCGGCAGCTTTAAAGCCAAACCCGTGGTTGTGTAGGCAACCAACAGATTCGATGTGGTGGACAAGCTGGGAGATGGCCAGTTTCTCCAAGAGTTTACCCAAGAATGGGATAGTGGAGGTAGGGTGGTATTTTGCCGGACAGAAAGGATCAGCAGAATGTTTATTCAGGAGAAGGAGCACAAGGGAGTGAGGGGAAGACACCAGTGGCAAAGGAGTGATTGCAGAAATCGGCCAAGGCTGGAGCAAGGGAGACAATGTTGTTCTTGATAGTTCTAGGGGAGTACCTGTTTGGAGGAGACTTGTCTAGACTAGGGGAATAGAAGGGGAGGGGAGAGGGAACTGATGTTGGGTAGAGGCAATTGAGGAGAGGGTGACCTGAGTTTTGGAGAGGAAGTGAGAGGCAAGAGCAGTGCAAAGTGCCAGGGAGGGCTGGGGAGAGGTCGAGACAGCGGTAGGGTTGGCGAGTTCCTTGCAGATTTTGAAAGTTCAGCCGTGTTAGTAGCAGCTGCAGAGATGCAGGCTTAGATATAAGCCCTCTTTTTAGAGCAGATGGCAAGTCTGCATTGCCTTTGGAGCATGCACCAGACCAATTTGTCAGAGGATGTGCTTGAAACTTGCCACTTCCGCTCAGCAACTCTGCACTTGCGATTCAGAGCGGCCAGATCAGAGTCCTACCAAGAATTGCACTTAGAAGCAGGCTTCATGCGGATCCCCATGGCATGGGCAAGGATATCCAGAGTATTCGAAATAGAGAGTTGAAAGTTAGAGAGAGCTGTGTCGGGGTGAGAGTCAGTGGAAGGAATAGGGGGAAAGAAGGCAGGGGCAAAAGCAGAAGCTGACACTCGCTTCATCGGTCGAACGACAGAAAAGGATGCTGGCAGTGCAGGCAAGGCTTAGCCGGAGGACCAAGAGGTCAAGGTGAGAGGAAGGGAGGGCATGATCAGACCAGGAGAGGGTTGGAGATGTGGAGGGCGTAGGAGATGAGAGAATCCATGGTGTGGCCAGCACAGTGCGTTGCACCTGAGGGAAGAATGGAGAGGAAAAGAAAATCACAGAGGTTGAAAAAGCCACAGAGTCTACATCATGGGAGATGAGATAAATGTGGAAGTCTCCAAGGAAGAGAAGCTTGGAAGAGGAAGTTGCGAGAGAAGATATGAGGTCGGCCCATTCAGAGAAGAAGTGGGAGACCTGGCCAGGGAGCCTGATGGTGGCTAGAGTCGGCGAGAGGCCAGGGGAGACGCCAAGCCTGCAGGCAAGGAATTCGCAAGAGGAGTAGGATTGAGCCAGTATGATAGTAGTAGGTACCCACTCAAGTAAAATGAGGGCCACTCCGCACCAGGTCGGTTAAGCCTGGGTTTGGAGAGGATCTTGTAAACCTCAGGTAGTCAAAACTCATGACAGAGCTGTCTGTAAACGAAGTCACAGTGAGAGCGAGGACGTCGAGGTCCTCAACAAGGTGGCAGATGTCAGAGGAGTGTTTGGCGAGAGATGAGGGTTAAGTGGAGCAGGGTGCTACTGTTGAAGGTCTTACGAGGAGGGGTACAGGAGTATGGTACGCCCGGAGATGGCAGAGGCGCCAGAGAGATGAAAAAGAAGAGGGAGGAGGAAGTTGGTGAGAAACGGGAGGCGTCTATCAAGGAGGAAGTCTGGTTGAGAACCCTGGACCATTCCGATAGACATTAATGAGGACCCTGGAGGAAAGACAGGATGCCAGCATTACATCCCAGCGGGTGCCACCATTAATGGGAGAGGAAGAGAAAGGGGAGAGTTAAGAGACTATGAGGGGAACCCATAGGTATGGATATTGACTGAAAAAGGGGATAAGGGTGTGCCTGGAGTAGGCATTGTCATAGGTTTCAGCGATGGGCAGGCCATGGCTGGAGACCAGGATAACCTTCTTGATCATTTGCATTCCAGTCTTTGACAGAGGGGTGGGATAGGTGATAGAAAAGCCGTTAGAGAAGATGGGGCGATTGAGGGAACCACTGTGGAGACTGAGGGGAGTAGGAGAGGGAGGAACCGTAGAGCACGACCTGCTAGCCGCAAGACGAACAATCGGACCAAAAGTGAAGGATGATAGCAAAGGTGTACGACCACAGCACAACCAGCAATTTGCAGATGGGCAGATTCAACTTTCCTACAGGCGAGAAAAAAAAACACTTTTTTTAAACACAACCCGCAATTTGCAGATAAAAGTAGTTTTGACTTCTAAAATAGGATGAGGTCTCACTATTAGGATATGTCTAGTGGTGGCAGAGACCATAATGGATTTTCATTATGGGTAGAGGAGGTCTAGATTCATAGCAGGCATCAATACAGGCAAACAGATTTGACTTCAGAAATAAGGTGGACTTTCTAATGATTAAACATAACCGATCGTCACACCCCAGATTTGTCTCTCTAAATATTGGTAAAGAGCCAATGGTAATCATAGCAGGCATATGCCTAACAATAACAGCAGGCATTTGCCCAGTAGTATATAGGTGGGTTATTGCAGACCTTAGTAAAATGCCAACTTAGGCAGGAGGAGGTTATGCAGAGTGGGGAGCACAGCATTGGAGCAATAAGCCTACCAGCAAATGGTATCATGTGGAGACAAGTTAAAGTTAATTAGTGTAGGCCAATATTCATGAAGAGATGAGGGCATCCGAAGACTCTTAAGCTGGATGTCTTGTAGAGGTTAGGAGGTTTGAGTTGTAGGCAGTTCAGAATCGGGCAAAAGCGTGATTTGTGAAAGTTGATGATGTGGTGGAGAGAAATAAAGGCAGTATGCCGCAATGATAGAGATCAGGGGGGGCGGGGGGGCAGGTATGGCACTAGGCTACCAAGAAATAACGGACCTCTGTCAGGCTCAATATGAGGCTCACAGCAGGGGAATAGTGCGCACTGAGGCTGCAGCGAAGGAGGGGGAGCCTGGATATCTCACAGACTATGCCGGCAACTCAGACCCAGGACGGAGGACGAAGGGGCCGCCTCCATGGGATGGAGGAGTGGAATGCTCAATAGAAAAATGGGTCGGAGCAGGGCAATCAACAAAATCAAATCAGGGTCACATGAAGGAGTGGAATAGGAAGGGGTGGGCTGCTTACCCACAATCACATGTGCAGGGCCAAAGGAAGGAGTAGGCCGGCTCCGGAGCACCAAGCAGGGCAAGGGGCCCTACCATGCCAGGACAGGCCGAGCCGGGTCCTTATGGGGGGGGGGTCCTTGGATGGGGGCCGGCCCCATTTGCTGGTTCCCAGGACCTGCTGTAAATATTGGTAGAGCTGCCCAATCAGGCGATCTCCAAGGCACAGAAAGTGTGCCCAGCCTCAGAGGGGAACACAGCAGCCATACTGTAGAGGGTTCCATGTAATAATGTCCCCTCAGAAATATTGCCATGCAAACAAATTGCCGAACAATTGCTGTTTTTTGAGGGAACATTATTACATGGAACATGCAGGGGGGCAACCCCCAAACCCTTTTTTATTTTTCATGGAGAACGAGGGACACCTCTGTTGCCCTGCCGCGGCACCTTTAAGGAACATGCCCAGCCAGGAGGGCGGGGTTATGTGATGAGGGGAGAAGGAGGTGCGTAGGCGTGTAAGCGCCAGTTCCTGTTACTGTTTAATAAAGAAAGGTTAGGCGAAACTCCTCTCCAGCTGTGTGTCCTTTATCCACATGCGTAGGCCAGATCTTGCCTACATCTAACGACGAGGTTGTCTCCTGCCAGCCGGAGTCGTCCTACAGCGGCCAGTGATCGCACCAGGCCCATCCTTCTCCTTCGCGACAGCGCTCCTCCTTCTGGGGCCGGTGATCCCACCAAGCCCATCCTCCCTATCTGCGATGCCATTGTGTGCCAGCGAGTCCCGCTCTGCACCCGCCTCACAGTCTCAGATGACACCGAGCCCCGCCATGCTCCTGCCTCTTACAACGACAAGCGGTGCAGTGCATTCACGCCACCTGAGTGTCCATATGCCGCCCACCAACAACGCAAGAGGTCGCCGTCGATGACAGCAGTCACTTCCATCCGCCTCCCCTCAGGCCCGTAACGTCCGCTGGAGCCGGCACACACCCAAGGAGCAGGAACGCAGACTGACTGCAACCCATGTGTTTTCTACCTAGGTTTTCTACCTAGCACAAGCCTAGTTTCTGCTCCCTGAACTCACTGCACGATCCCAGGAAGGCGTATTCCACCACTCACACATTGGTGTGCTACACAGGCCTCTCTCCCCTGCAAAGGGCCCCAGCCCACAGAGACCCTGCATCTCATAGGAGGCCTGTAAACGCCGCCAGGCATTTGAAGCTCCATGTGACTCACCAGAGTGATTCACCTCCGCCAAGCACACCTTCCGTCCGCTTCGTGCGAGTAAGTCAACAGCTGGACACACACACACCTCACCTCACTAGGCATCACAAGCATCATGGGCAACCTTGCCACCCCACCACCCGCCCGAGCCATGAAGTCCATCCATCCAACTACGCATGCCCCTGCCTTTCTCCATGATGCTACAGTCCACCAAGGGCCCCAGCTGGACCGAGTGGATGGAAGATTTTTACCACTTTGTTAGGGAGTCTGGAGACGGCGACTCACTCCACTTATGGGGCATTTTCCTCAACCTTGGGCGAGGGAGGTGAAAACAATCATCAAAACGATTCCAACGGGAGACCAGCCAGACTTCGCCTCACTAATTACAGCCCTCAATATGCTACTCATCATTGAACCCAACAGAGACTATGAGATGTATCTTTTCAACCAGTGCATGCAGAAGCCACAAGAAACAGTGGATGAGTACATAACCCATCTGAGGGTAAAAGGGGCCCACTGCCAATTTGAGGCTTTCTCCTTAGATGAAGCCATACGTCTACGCATCATTGAATGCTGCTTATCACCCACACTTAAGAATCAACTACTGAAGGAATCCCCTTACAATTCCAGAGGTGAGCGAGCTAGCCAGGATCTTCAAGAGGGTGGACTCCCAAGCTGCATCGATGTCAGGCACGCCTAGACCAAAGCACGACACCACTGAACTCCTTGGAACCATCCAGCAACCAGCCCAACGGCAAGGGGACAGGAGCACATATCCATACAGGTCACCAAATCAACAGGTACCCAGACTACAGAGACAGTGCTACCGTTGTAGCATGGCGTTCCCACACTCGAGATCCTGTCCGGCACTCTCGCAAAGATGTGCAAACTGCGGGAGCGATGGCCACTTCCAGTCGGTCTGCAGGGAAGGCAGACCGTTCCCCACTACAAGGCCCCAAATTCCCACCAGAATGCCATTTCGGCCACCGCAGCCCCAATACTTCCAACAGAGGGTTATTCAACCAAACCAGCAAAGATATGTCCGGGCTATCGACAAATACCACTACCAAGACCAGCCACAGGGCTACAGGGGCCAAGAACAGCCATCACAGCTAATGGACGCGTACGATGAACCCCCAGAGGGATATACGGATGAAGACAACTACTATGCTCCCATGCCTTTCACAAGTACCCTGTACTATGATCCATCACCGCAGGACGAATATGTCAACCTCGTCCAAGACCGTGAGGAAGCTAAGGAAGTCCCGAGAATCCCAGTCAAGATGGGGAATTGCCTATTTCACTTGGTTATTTCAGGTGCCGACTGCTTCTCAGGGGCCGGGAGACCGATATCACCATACATGTCATCGGGTGCGCCACAAAAGGACGCTGTCCCCTCAGCTACTACACAGCGTCATGCCTGGGACTCATTTACATCCACCTGAGCACAGACAACCTGATAATATCAGCGGTACTACACCAATGCCGAGATGAAATCATGAGAACTATCACCCCCGAAACACTGCAAGCCTCATCTCCAAACTCGACATTATGGAAAGTCTGGGCAAACTGAAAGGCCCCCCAATCAAGCTACATTTTGATCGGTGAGGCCAGTCCTGTAACACCCGCGAAGGGTCGGATTTCACCTCCAAGAAGCAGTGTCCAGAGAGCTAAACCAACTACTCGCTGATGGCATCATTGAACCCGCAACAGAAGCCACCCTGTGGGTCTCACCCCTCGTCATCGTACCAAAGGAAGGAGGGAGACTGCACTTATGTGTCGACATGAGGATGGCCAACATCACCATACAAAGGGAAAGACCCAGGTCCATGCATTGAGGACATGATTGTGCAGCTCAATAACGCCTGCATGTTCTCTGTTAGGCAGAAACCTGTGCTGTTCCCTCTGGGACCACTGCAAAAGATTTAAGACTACAGGGGTTTGGCAGTAAACCCACTTGGTAGCAGTCTGTACCACACAGATTCACTTGGTAACTGTGGCTGAGCAGTCAGACTTCCCTCAAGAAGAGTTAGGCAGTATACAGAGTATTCACAATAGGTCAAAAGAACACAGTAGAACAAGTAAACACTGACAAGAGCTTGGTGTAAAAGAGATATAATTATTTATTTAAAACCAAATCTAGTAAAACACACAGGCACTAATGTTAAGCAGTTCAAAAACACGGTCACTAAAAGATATACACTCCCTTAAAAGAATATTAGACAAGTCTTAAGTAAAGCCCCACTTATTTTCAGACAGCGGTGAGCGCTTAACGCAGATGGCACTCTAATAATTCGTTTTTAAAAAGGGAGAGAAAAGCAGAATATAATTTTAAACAGATCCCCAACACTTTCACAAGAACACAACAAGAGAGGAAGGCAAAGTAACACCATGAAGTTAGAGTTCAGAAGGCCGGATCCACTTTAAGAGGATCAGAACGAAATGTGTCCAAGGTCACACGGTTGAAGTGCACAAAAGTCTTGAAACGGTTCAGAAAGAGTTGGACCAAAAGAAAGGGACCAGTTAGATGGTGAAGGCGGCCAGCCCAGTCCAGAAGGTTAAGGGATTATTATTACCTTATAGCAATGTTTAGAAAGGGAGGCCTGGCGGACACGGTACCTTAAAGTGGTGAGAATACTCCAGCGGGGGCAGTTGTTCCTGGCAGCGGATGCAAGTCGGTGCTTCGTCCGGGGGAAGAGAGGAGTCCGTTGCACTGCCAGGGAAGAAACTAGCCGCGGAGTTCTCAGGTAAAAGGAGCGGTCCTTTTATTCGCGGTCCAGTGGTAAGTGGCTATCCGGTTGCCGATGTGGTACCAGGTACAAGCGGGACAAATATTGAAGATGACTTCGACACCAGAAGCATCGGGGAAACGATTGATAAAATATACTATGAGATGGGGGTAGAGCAGATATCTGATGGGGGAAGGGAAGATGAGCGCTTAGAGAGCACTCCGCTATATGACACTGAGGATGTCACCCAAAGTAGTGGGAGCAGGGGACTGTCCCTAGACAGGCTGGAAATTGGGCAGAACGAAGAAGATGCAAGGAGTTATGTAAACTGGGAGTATTTAAGATCTGACTCCGGTGGGAAAACGGAGAATGTGGCACATGAAGAAGGCTCCCAGGGGATAGAGGGGTATGATGGTCAGACGCTAGCGGGTCCACAAGTAGGGCACCGAAGTATGCCGCGCAGTCCAGCCGACAAGAAGGAACACCCCACGGACAGAGGGGGAGGCAGCACCTACCTACGCAGACAGATTAAGGGCATTGCCAGGAAGACGGGAAGGCCACCCCAGCGGTAGATAGAGGAGCTATGAGGAAGGAAAAGGAAGACTGCGCATTCCAATTCCCATTGCTAGAAATGGGGGGAGCAAGACCACAATATATTCCATGGCCACACATGGACCGAGAGAACTTAAAAAATAAGCTTCCAATGCTGACATCAGGAGCCGGAAAGTGGATACATGAGATAGAGAAAATGACGGGGGGTATTACCCTAGCTATAGGGGACATTAAGGGTCTCCTAATTGCCATACTTGGTGAGAGAGCAGATGACCTATGAAAACGGGCAGGCTACCCTAGGGTAACCCTAATACCTCCCATGACGAAGCGCCATTTAATAACTGTAGAGCGGCAGTGTGGAAAGCGCTTTGAACGCTATATCCAGACACGTCCGATATGGGGGCTATAATGACTCGGAAAATGAAAGAGTCAGAGGATTCGTTGATTTATATCCAGAATTTTCAAGACGCATGGGTGCTCGAAACACACGAGTCTTGGACAAAATCTATCCCTGTATTCTACCACGTATTATGCCAGGGGTTGCCTGAACCGGTGCAGAAGCAACTCAAAAAATTGGTAGGAGTAGAAGCAAAACCAAGGGCCGAAATACAGTTGACAATTGCACTCTACTGAAGACTGCTGCAAGAAAAGAATCGGAAAAAGGAAGCAACCCGTAAGGGTGAGGAGGCAAAGCTGGTACAAAAGAAACCCTCAACGTATGCTCTCGAGGGAGCCATGCTGACAAGCCAAGCGCACAGCAAGAAACTAACCCATTGCAGAACAATCAGGGTAACGCAGGATTTTACCCGAGGGGGAAGGGGTTTTGGAGGAAGAGAATGGCAGAGTAATCAGGGAGGGTTTCGAGGTAACCAGGGAGGCTTTCAGAATAATCAAAATAGCTTTCAGAACGCGCAGATGGGCAGTACAGTTATGCCAGATGGACAGATGGCCCGACCACCACCAGTGTGTTGGCTGTGTGGAATGACAGGACATATGGTGCGTGTGTGCAGAAGCCAAGGCATGTGGCAAAATAGCCAAGGGATGGGGGCAGGCATGGTGAACCAGCCTGCCGTCCAGCAGCAGGGCAATGCACAAAATCACACAGTGCAGCAGCAGGCGCCAGGCCTACAGCAAGGTGTACAGCAAGTGGTTCATCCCCCGAACATGGGGAACGTACCGCAGGGACAATCCCAGCAGGCACCACCGCAAATGTCACAGGACACTAGCTCCGGAGGGGGAGTCAACCCTGGGGCTGGGGGAAATCAACAAGCGTACAGTGGGCCGAACTTATATATGAAATAGGACAGCTCACGGGGGACTCTGATGTGTTCTATCCTATCAGTGACACCAGACCCTAATAGGGAACCTAGGGTGAATGTCGTCATAGGGGGGTAAAGAATATTCCTTCTTAGACGACACGGGTGTGACGCGCTCGTGCATACGAGAAGGCAAGTTTTCCTTGACCGGCGAGGCCATAGATACTCAGAGTTTCACGGCTGCTCACAGTAGAGTTCCCTTTACAGACGCACTCCCAGTCTCTGTGGGAGAGCGCAAAATGAATATACCCTTATTATACTCACGTCAGACCCCAGTAAACATCCTGGGTCGGGACTTAATGACTAAGTTGAATATGACAATCTCGTTTACCGAGAACGGTATAGTGTGCTCCACTCCAGGAATGCATTATTCAAACGTGTGCGAAATGATCAGGCATACTCCGGACGTATAGCCATGAGAGCTATACCGTTAGAGCCATAAGTCTTCGCATATGGGGTGCGGGTGCTCATGGTGGGATTGCCAGGCCTCGCAGATAGAACTATGAGGACACCTGATGAGTTCTTATTCAGACCCAGAATACCTATGCACGAAGAGGAGGGACAAGTATTTCCCTTAATGATACAATCTGCCGCAGTGCGAGGGAAAGTGGTATTGGTAGAAGGATATGATGACGAAGGCAGACAATGGTGTGCTATTATCGCCATCAAGGAAGGGTATTGAGTGACTGACGTCACTGATCATGATCTGTTCGAAGAACACCCTGACCTGGAAGAGACGAGGGTGGAAGTGAGTCTCACATTTTGGGTCAAAATGATCAAACGAGAGGTGCCACAGAGAATGATGTTGGCGCTGATATGTCCAGAATACTTTGATGACGACATGGCCCAAGTGCCTGCCACAGTATGGACTACAGGGCCCTATGACGTGGGCCTCCTGAAAGGGGCAGGTGAAGTAAAAATTAAGCTGAAACAAGGAGCAATTTTACCACGAGCGCGACAATATCCCCATGTCCAGAGCGGCAGATAAGGGGATCGCAAAGACAATTTCCACCATGATGGAACAGGGCATCCTAGTGACATCAGAATCACCTTGCAACACGGTTATTTACCCTGTCAAGAAATCAAAGGGAGGATCTTGGCATTTAATCCAAGAATTACGAGCATTAAACAATATAGTTGAAGCCGAATTCCCTCTAGTCCCTAATCCATCCACAATTCTGTGCAACATACCAAATGAGGCAGAATATTTCACGGTGATTGACCTGAAAAATGTGTTTTTCCTCAATCCCGTTGCACCATGACTCAAGATCTGACGTCATTTACTTTCAGCCAAATGCGACTGAAATGCACAAAGTTGCCATAGGGGTACTGTGAGTCTCCATCCATTTTCAACAGAGTCCTGCAGATGGACCTAAACAATATTGCAGTAGACAGTGTTGTTTTGCAGTATGTGGATGACATTCTGATCTGCAGCATCACTGAGGAACAATGCAGGCGCGACTCTGTCCAGCTACTGACAATCCTGACTGAGAAAGGATACAAAGTTGATAAGGAAAAGTTACAATAGGCCAGCTCATCTCACACGAAGGGAAAAAGGTAACCCCAGAAAGGGCTGAAGCTATTATGAACACAGCTAAACCACTCACGATAAAACAAATGCAAAGCTTCTTAGGCCTGTGCAATTATGTCAGAGCATGGGTTTTTGACTGCAGCTATACCAAGCCCATGCTTCAGGCTTTAAAGAAAACCCAGGCAACAAAAGGAGAAATTGAATGGACTGGGGCAATGCAGAAGGGGTTTGCAGAACTTAAGGGGGCAATTTGTAAGGCCCCAGTTCTTGGGATTCCTAATTATGCAGAGGAATTCTACCTGTTCTCACACTCTGATGGTGATTTTATGACTGCAGTGCTCGCGCAGCGATCCTCGTTGGGGTACAACCCCCTAGCATATTACAGCGGGAGTCTGGACCCGGTCATGAGGGGCCACTTCCCATGCAAACAAAATCTAGCTGCTGCAGAGTTCACCATTGAAAAGGCGTCATCTATTGTGATGGGGTGCTCCATGACATTGTACGTCGAGCACTTGTTATTCGACATACTAGAGAAGCCAAAGGGCACGCTGACATCTCAGAGAGCATCCACCTATGAGGTGATTATCTCCAACCCATCGATCAAAATAGTTTGATGTAAAACTGTGAACCCTGCTACATTCATAGCTGAGCCAGTCACAGAAGGAAAACCTATACATGACTGTGCGAATTATGAGGAATTCTATGATGAAATCCCCAAGGTAAAGGAAAATGCCCTGGCAGGTGGCGAAATCGTGTTCATTGACGGTTTTTCGAGAATCGACCAAGAAGACGGACAAAGGTATACAGGCGTGGCTGTGGTAAAACACCTAACGAATGGAGAGTTTCGTGTACTCGTCAGTGCGCGAATACCCTCTCACTATTCTGCACAAGCTGCAGAACTGTTGGCACTGGTACTCGCCATTGAGAATCATGCAGACCAGGAAGTACCTCTGTACAGTGACTCAGCCTATGTGACGTCCACATTACATGCAGGTCTAGCGTGCTGGAAAAGGAAGGCCTACCTCCGAGCGGACGGCACGCCAGTGCAACACGCAGCCTTACTGGGCAGGTTGATAAAAGCACTACAGCTTCCAGTCGGCATAGCGGTCGTGAAATGTGCCGCCCACACCAAGGGGACAGATTTCATATCACGTGGAAACCATGAAGCGCATGGCATCCAAAACTGAAACAATCATGGACGTGGAGGTGGCACGTACCCATGAGAGGATGATGGCAGCGCAAACCACACCTGAGGCCTATAGTAACATGGGGCAGACTCAGCTAATGGAACTCCAAGGGGAGGCACCTCAGGAAGAGAAAACTTTGTGGAAGCATCAGCGGTGTTCTTTAAACCCCTCTGACGGGTTGTGGAGGCAAGACAGCACTGGTAAACCAGTGATGCCTGTCGCCCTGTTAAAGGCAGCATTAGAACAACTACACTACCCCATCCATATGTCAAAAGAAAATCTTGCTGCAACGCTCGCAGAAGACTGGTTCACACACACATTATCAGCCAACAGTTCATCACTGGGCACACATTAAAAGTAGTGAGAGGAGTTATCCTTTGGCCGAATGGGCCATTCCAGCACTTGCATATCGACTACGTCGACATGATTCAAGTGTGCAACGGGTACAGGTATTTAATTGTGGTGGTTTGTCCATTCTCTGGATGGATAGAAGCAGGTCCCTGTAAACACCTAGACGCAACCTGTGCTGCCAAATTCCTAGTGAGGGAAGTGTTCCCTAGATGGGGGGTGTGCGAAGTAATGAAATCAGATAACGGGGCTCACTTTGTTAATGTAGTGTTCGAACAGATCAGCTTGTTGCTTGGTATAAAGCACAAGTTCTCGTCGGCGTATCACCTGGAGGGGAATGGGATATGTGAGCGGCTCAATAGCCTGTTAAAGGAGAGGATAGCCAAGTTGAAGCTCACATTAAGAAAGGGATGGCTGCACTGTCTACCACTGGCATTGTATGCACTTCAGAACCAACCCGGCTCCGACAATCATCTTACACCGCACAAGATAGTTACAGGCAGAAGGATGAGGACCCCTCTTACCCCCTGAGATAGAGCTAGATGTGATGCCCAGCCAAATAGAGAGGTTCTGGGAACAGAGATGCAGGAGTACCTTAACTGTATGACATCCAGCGCCTCTGTCATTACAGGCCAGCTGCAGCGACGGCGAAAAGGGGGACAGTGCAGCACAAAACACATCAGTGCTGAAGCTGACCCCACACAAGGTCTACATGCGCCCCTCGTCTTCCCTGGTGACAACGTGCTCGTGAAGAACTTTACTGTCAAAAGAGAAATTATATCGTACCTCCTATTGCAACGAATATATGTATATTGGCCTACGCCAAGCTGCTTGTAAGCCACTTGCGAAGATGGCCGTGTTGCAAGGTCCTGACCTTAGAATGAATGTAAGCCGCCATTTTAAGTCAATCCGCCATTTTAGGTTCACTCTGTAAAGTCACCCTGTGAGTTTAAATGGTGGACGATGTCATTCCGAAATACAACATAGCCGTCTTGACCTCTGTGTGTAATTAATATGCAACTTGCCTGCAGGAGGCCACTTGTTGGGCTCGTGAACTGAGACCTTGTCCTTCGCTGACCAGTGTGCAAAGGATTACTCGTGCAATGAAACTAATCCACGAGCATATGTTAAGAACAATGTATCCAAATACTGAACAAAGAACACTTGTTTAACTACATTGTATTAATGTTTGAGGAATCCCAAAATACACAGTGGCCGTGTAGGCTTGTTGACGTATGTATTAAAGGCAAACTAGTTGCATGTGGATATGCGAACTCGGCATGAACTCTAGATCAGTGATGTATTAGAGGAATATTAACCCAAAGTAGGGCTGGACATCGTGCTCGTAGATGGTATAAAAGAGCAACGAATTCTAATGTACAGCGTCTCTCACTGAACACGCTGGAGTTCGCTGTGTTGTACTGTGGGCCGATAGCCATCTGATTTTCATTTTGTTCTTTGTAACTGATTCACTATAAATTAAAGATCTTTGTATGTTCCTTTGTAACCCGTGTTCGGTGTATTTCCTTTTGGGGGTACTCAGCCTCGATATTTTGATTTTGTCTCCACAGTTGGCGTCCGAATAGGGACACTCAAGATTGATGCCCTATTATCGAAGGTTGACCCTCGCTATCGGACTGGGATCGGACGGTGTGACAAAAAGGGGCCCCCACTGAATGAGACGCGAAACCTCAGCAGCGCTGCACGACCCGATACCTGGACGATTAGCTTGTGGTCCGAGATGGCATCTTGACGAGGGTCCACTTATCGAGGCGGGCAGATTTGCCGAAATCACCAAACACGAGGTAAGATCACTTAGGTAAGATTCTTTGTAATCCGATTGGACCTCCTTAGGAATCGATCAGGTGAGTCATGACCCGACTCTTAAATAATCCTGATAATTTGATTTTGGCGTATTGTATCTGCAGACACAATTATTGACCAGGTAACACCAATAATTTGATATGCCTGGGAAATTGTCTACCTGCTTCAGGGCGTTATTCCGCAGCAATAGACAATCTTTGGAATTTAGCCGTCCAGCACCACAGGAGGGGTCGCCGGCATGTACTATGTACTGTAAGCATGGCACTGGAAGTATAGTGTTTAATGATATTTGGCACAGATAAACCAGACATGCCTCCGAATTTCAGTGGCCAATCAATGGTAGTTTTGAAATCCCTCGTATTGAGTATTTAGAGTCGATTCTATTAATGAAAAAGGCTACACCTGCAGCATTCCATGTTTTGCAGAATTGGAAAAAAGAAACGTTGCAGCAACTTAAGAGTAGAGAAAAACATGCGCGCCGTCATAAAACGAATGCCAAAAAAGCATTATTGTATGACCAAGATAAACATTCTGAGTCAACTAGGAATATGGATAGGGCTTTCTCACTTGAAATTCAGAAAATCTATCCTTCTAAAGACCTTCATATTTCCGACAAATTCATAGACAAATTGTTAAATGAACGAAGGCCTGGTGCCTCTGCGCCACCTCCGTATGTTCCTCTTCCTGCTGCTTTGCCTCTTCCTCCTGTTGTTCCTACTCCTCCTAATGTTCCTCTTCCACCAGTTGCTGCTCTTCCCCCTGTTCCTCCACCTCTTCTTATTGCACCAGTAACAGTACCTCCATTGAATTTGCCTGCTCCCTCTCTTCCAAGTGGTCTTGTGCCACTTGTAGGCGATCAGGGTTTGGGGTCAAGGGTTGTCACTCGCAATACTGTACCACCAGAGAAGAAATGTGAGTTGATTGCATGGGCTAAGCATTGTATGGAGAGGGATGATCAAGCTAATGTTTTTGCCACACTTTTTAATATGGATAATTTTCCTGAAAAAAAGGTTTTTATTGAAGGTTTAGGGATTACTTTATGTGTAATGTGGGGCAAATTAAATAATACAGATATCCTGCAGGGGTTAAGGGATCTACACACTTTAGCGTTTTCAAGAGACACTGTGGAGAAAGTAAATGAGCATGTTGAGAGGTTGTTTGAGTATAGAAAGAAGTTGGAAAGGTTACAGAATGAGGATGACGAGGGGGAAAGAATGTATGTACAGAAACGGTTCCTTCCTTGTCGAAAATCGATATCTGAGGAAGCACGAATTTGTACGATAGACGCGCTTAGATGTATTTCAGATATGTCGATAACTCCAGTTGAGGTATATGACACATAGTCAGTATACACCAGAAATGCAGAGGAAAGTGAAACAGGTAATGATAGAGTACCTACAGGATGATTGTGTAAAGAGAAAGATTAGTTGTCCCACAGAGTTATTGAGTATTTATAAGAGGGCTTTTTCACTTGACAGTTCTTCGACTGCTTTAGCGCTCAACTTAGCTCTGTTGCTTAGTAAGCGTTCGGAGTTGCCTTCTCCTCAGTTGCCTATGAGAGAGGTTCCTTCGACATTTGTCCCGAAGGTTGAGATTGCGGCAGATCCTGCAACAAATGCAGTTGCAGTGAGCATTCCTTTGCATTATGTATCGCAGTTTGTTCATGCCCCGTTCTCAAGAGAGGATGTGAATATTATTAGACAATCTATCCCTGATATTAGGAAAAATCCAACAGGATTCTATAAAGAAATAGAGTCTGTCTTGCAGTCCTCAGTATTCACCCTAGGTGATATTGATTTGTTATTTCCTGTACTCCTGCCCGTAGATTTGTGGAAACAAGTTAGGACTATAGACGACGTACCAGGGTTGGGAGATACATGGGCTAATAGAACTAGACTCGATGGAGAAAGGCCAGCTGGTGAAAGACCGCCCCAGGTGATACTAACTATGCCTGATAGAATCATTGCAAAATTGAAAACCATAATTCCCTGAGAAAATAATTATTTGGGACAAACTTACGGCCTGTGTCCAAGGGAAGTCTGAGGGTGCTACCGAGTTCTTTAATCGGTTCGAACAGGTATTCTCGGATTTCAGCGGACAGGACTTAGGCACAGAGTCTGGGATAAGGTTATTTGTGGACAAATTTGTGCGTGAATTGCTGCCTGACATCCAGTCACAAATTATGTCTTCTGAGAGCGCTTGGCAGGCGAAGTCCCAATCAGAAGTACTGCACATGGCTCAGTACTATGAGAATCAAGTCGAGAAGCGAAAAGGTGATTTAAAGACTAAAGTACTATTACAGCAAATTGTTAGAGGCCCCAGAGGGGGTAGTTAGCAGATTAGAGGTCAGTATGTTCCACAAGGGAATGTGCTCTTGGGTCCTGTGAACATTAACCAGTGTGCCTTTTGTCAACAAGAGGGTCATTGGCGTGCACAATGCCCCGTCCTTCGACAGAGGTCGAATAACACATTTGGGAATATGGGTAGATGATCCAGAAGTCGCCCGGGTGTATGGGGCCCTGGTAGAGGTCAGTTTGCACAGGATCCTCAGCAACCTTTTTCACAGGATAATCAGACTACGAGTGTGGATTCTAGGAACATATTTGATCATCCTTCTGCTGCATATCTGAAGAGCTTCCTTTTGATGATCTTCTGTTTCGTTAGGATTGCCCGAAGCAGGGTTTGGAACCTACACTTATTCCTGTCAATCAGAAAGGTCCCTACGTTGAAATGGTGGTGGGAAATAGGAAACATCAGTTTTTGATAGATACTGGAGCGCAGAAGTGTTCCATTGATCATTCACGGGTTCCAAACATGCCACTGTCAGGGCAAACAAATGTTTCTGTAGGGTTTTCTGGCACACCAGTTGTTTGTCCAGTTTCTACGCCGCTACCTATTTCTTTGGGTCCCTTTACGGACCACTGTCCATTCCTTTTGACTTTGGATTGTGGAGAGTATTTGCTGGGGTTGAACCTGTTAAAGGAATTGAATGCAGTAATTTATTGTTCTTCTGATGGAGTGCGCTTGACGATTTCACCACAGCAACTTTCTGGCTCTCAATTCTTAACTAGACCTTTGCCGCCAAAATTCAGTGATGTACCAGAGTGCTTATGGGCTGTTGACGAGAATGATGTCAGTGTTTTGCAGATTGAGCCTGTTAAGATAGTCTTGAAACATGGAATTGAGCTGCCACGCATTCCCCAGTATAAGATTTCAGTTGAGGGCGGGCGAGCGAGCTTTGAAATGCATTGTTTCCGATTTTGTGCATTGTGGGGTGATTGAGGAAATTTCAGGAAGTTTGTGCAATAGTCCGATTTTACCCGTGTACAAGAAAGGCGATAATGCAATGCCATTCCATTTCATAATTGATCTACGTGCCATTAATAAAGTCGTCGCTCCACAATTTCCAATTGTGCCTGATGTGACGACAATATTGACAATGATCCCAGCTACAGCTACTTACTTTAGTGTTGTGGACTTGAAGAATGCTTTCTTTAGTATTCCTATACACAAGGATAGTAGATACTTGTTCGCGTTTACCTTAGGGGGACGCTCGTTCACATTTACTCGTGCACCTCAAGGTTACACAGAGAGTCCTAGCATCTACAGTAGGGCTTTGAAAGAACAGCTTGATACCCTTGAATTGCCCTCTACTTGTACATTGCTTCAATATGTTGATGACTTGCTTTTAGCTGCTGACTCTGAGAGCACCTGTAAGGAGGGCACTGTATTGTTGCTTATTCATCTAGCTAAACATGGTCACAAAGCTTTGCTTAAAAAGTTTCAATATTGTTGCCAGGACGTCGCCTATTTAGGCTATCTCCTGTCAAAGGAGGGAAGAGGATTGACACCTGAAAGAATAAAACACATTTCTGTTATGTCTGTCCCAAATACACAGAAGGAAGTTAGAGCCTTGATAGGAATGGCTTCTTCCTGTAGGTTGTGGATCCCAAATTTTTCGCTAGTGATCAAACCGATGTTGGCTTTGACAAAGAAGGGCATTTCTTCGCCATTGCCGTGGAACGCGGAACACCAGCAATCATTTGATTTGCTCAAGACTGCATTATGCTTGGCACCAGTTTTGGGCACACCAAACTATGAAAAGGCCTTTGTGTTGTTTGTGCATGAATGTGATGGATGTGCTTTGGCTATATTAACGCAGGAACATGGAGGGAAGAATAGGCCGTGCGGTTACTTTTATTCCGCCCTTGATCCTGTGGCATGCGCTTTGCCAAGATGTTTGCGGGCTGTTGCTGCTGCTGCGTCTGTAAAACAGAGTGAGGGAATGGTCCTAGGCCATGATCTAACCCTGATGGTGCCTCACTCTGTAGATGTTCTACTGAACCGAACCCAAACGCAACACCTCACTTCCGCACGGTTGACGAGATATGAATTGATCTTGTTTGCTCCTCACATCCAAATTAAGAGGTGTTGTGTTCTTAATCCGGCTGAACTCTTACCTTTCCCGCAAGGTACTACTTGCGGCGATGAAGAGTCACATGACTGTATACTACCGAACAAGAGACAAAGGGTAGAATTGATTTGAAAGACACTCCTTTGAATAATCCGCAAGGAGAGCTGTTTTGTGATGGCTCCTGCTTCAAACCTCTGGATGGTACATCCACAGCTGCTTATGCAATCACCACATTAAGCACGGTTGTGGAAACGAAGAGAATCGCGCATAACTCTGCGCAGGCCGCAGAGATTATAGCATTGACCCGAGCTTGTGAACTTTCCGAAGGGCTTACAGTAAACATATATACTGATAGTCAGTATGCCTTTGGGGTGGTTCACAACTTTGGGAGACTTTGGTCAGAGAGAGGGTTCTTAACTTCACATGGCACCAAGATCCAACTTGGCTCCCTAATAGTACAACTGCTCTCAGCGCTTGCGCTCCCTATTCAGTTAGCTGTTATGAAATGTGCAGCACATCGAAAGATTACAGATGACATAGGAAAAGGGAATGCTTTCACTGATCAGGTAGCTAGACAAACTGCTACCAATCTCTTTACGGAGATATATGTTTCAAGGGAGAGTGTAAATGCCTATGCAACGGACGAGGGTGTTGGGTCTGTACGGGATATCCAATCTGTTGCCACGTTAGAAGAATCCAAGAGGTGGGCTGAAGGCTTGGGGAAACTCGATGATGATGGGTGTTAGGTGGACATAGTTGAAGGGAAATGGCTACTCCCTGACACTTATGTAATGATGATGGTCATCATGGCCCATGGTCCTACGCATGTATGTGCCCAGAAAGTCACGAAAATGTTAGAGAAAGTTTGGGCAAATGACAAAATTTTGAAAATTGCCCAGCGCTATGTTCAGGACTGCATGATTTGCCTACAACACAATGTGGGAAAATCTTCCTCGGGTCCAGCCCTTGAGAGCACCAATTACCCATTTCAGCCCAACAATACAGGTTCTATTGTGCCGAGCAGTGAACTCATGCTAGTGACAAATGACACCTTCAAAAAGTTTTAGCATTTATTCTAAACAGTGAATTTCAGCAACATCTTGGCATTCAAGTTAGAGAAGATTACAAAACACAAAACTTAGAGAAATACAAAATATAGAGAAACATACAGAAACACAGTCTTACGCCCCTTCAATCAGCACTGGGAGACCCTGGCCCTCATAAACTAGCTGTTGCAAGCCCCGCTCAGAGGACAGCGCTGCAGGGTGCCGACAGAGCAACAGGTTCCGGACACTCAATTTTGCTCGAACCAAGTCCACAGATCGATCTCCCACCTGAGTCATGTGGGCATGCATTTTTATAATCTCGTGCTGTCAGTCCATGACGCACAGTTCCAGAACTTTCCCTGTGCAAAATATAGGCTTGCTCATGGAAAAACCCAACTCTGTGAATTTCCACTGTGCTCCTTTTCTGTGCCCCTCCCTGCTTGGAGCCCATCTGCGCGAAAGCTCAGGAATGTCTTATCAGTGCCTTCCCAGAGAAAGGGGATTTGTTTACGAAGCCATGCAGGGCTACAGTTAGAAAGGCAGAATATTCTAAGAGAAGTTGAGATGAATTAACCCTATGTGAGCAAGCTCTAAAAGGCATGCACTCATAGCTTAGTGTTCATAGCGCTTAAGATTGGCTATCTAAGCGCTATATAGGTGCCATAATGTTCCAAACACTCCAATAATGTCTATTAGCTACAGAACTGGGGCCTTCACCCTGCCTGTCTATCTACAATGCATAATGTGACCTACCACTCCTACTAGGCCTGCATATTCCTTGTACCTCACTACTGCGTAACGGAGGTGCTACAACAGACTACTGTCAGCATTTTTGGCACATACTTTGAATAAACGATTGGCTTTCAGCAGCTAATGCTGTCATCTAAAGCCCTGATTGGCAAATTTGCAATTTTGTGTATCACTACAAACTCCAAGGACAAGTTTTGGGCCACCCTCTGTCCCCTTTGAAGTCATCCATTTTGACTTTATTGAAATTGAACGGTGCAACAATATGAAGTACGTATTAGTGGTCATCTGTGCTTTTAGTAAATGGGTTGAGGCTTTCCCTGTCAAAGATGCTACAGCCATGACTACTGCGAAAACCATGTTAAAAGAATACTTCCCGCGGTTCCGGCTACCAAGAGTCATCTGGTCGGACAATGGTTCACATTTTGTCGCTGCTGTAATTCTGCAGATATGTGCGGCATTACAGATCAACAAACGTTTCCATTCGGCCAGACACGCTCAGAGCGCCGGACTAGTAGAAAGACATAATGGTATCATCAAGAACATTCTCGCTAAGACGTGTGCCGGCACTAAATTAAAATGGCCGGACGCCTTACTGATTGTGTTATTAGCCATGTGTACAACCCCTCAAACTAAGACTGGGCTCTTTCCATTTGAGGTGGTAATGGGGAGACCTGCTAATATCTGGTACCTTCCTAAATGTAGATCTTTGAGAAATGTTGAAAATGTATTACTTTCAGATTATTGCAGCCAGTTGACTAAAAACCTGTATTTGATTTATCACCAGGTGCGAGAGGCTTTACCTGTGCAATACGAGGGCCCGGGCCACAGCATACAGCCTGGGAGCTGGGTGCTCATCAAGGCATTTGAGCGGTCTTCCTGCCTTGCACCTCGCTGGTGGGGCCCATTCCAGGTCCTGTTGGTCACACAGACGGCGGTGCGGGTTTCTGGAAGAAAGAACTAAATCCACGTGTCGCACGTCAAGTAACTTCCTCACCCAGTGCCACACGATACAGAAGAAACAGAACCCCTCGCTAACACTGCAACCAATGATCCCAAAGCAATAGATAGCGCTGAGAGTGTATCGGAGAATCTTTCTGAGCCCGTGAGGCTTTGGAAACCCGCCATATTCTCTCCACACTCTCCAAAAGCTTTGCTTTCGGAAACTGTTGTTTCAAATTCGGCATCTTCACTTGTTTCTGATACGTTGCCTCCAACGGGAAGTGATGACACATTGTTTCCGGATCAATCAGTACCGGGAAAAGCAAGGTACAATCTGCATCCAAGAAAATAGACTTACGGCACGGTTCGGCTGTGCATTCAGAGAAGGAAAGGGATCATAGAGGGCTTGTTTTTGCCCACATTGGAGAAAGGGGATTCTGTTGGCTAGGGTTGTGGAAGGACTAAGAATTTGCGCGGCCGGGAGGTTGCCAGCAACGAGCATTGGGGGTTTCCGTTTGAAGACTACAATGCCTGCCACCACTGCCGCTCGTATGGGACTTGTAAATGATTGTGTGACCAACCGGGACAATGGACAAAGAGTTTGGGCCCCGAAAATGTATTGCTGTGTTTTTATAATAATATTTGGTCTTTCAATAGTCACTGTCTTAGGCTTATGGTACCTCGAGGAAACGCATCCTTTAGAATCCTTGTTACCGACTGAAAATGTACCTACTGTTCCTACTCCCTTTGCACATTTGCATACTCTGTCCCCTAGGGACTCCCAGCATAGACAAAGGTACCACAATAATACTCTACTACTTATCATGAATGCTACGCATGCCATTTTTAATAAGTCCAACTGTTGGGTCTGCTCACATTTACCGCAACACGGGGATAAGGGGCTAGGTTGGTATATTCATCCTTTACCTTTGACAACTGCTTGTTATGCTTCTCTTAGGGCACTGTTCTTTGGCCGTTGGAACGATAGCATTTCGGGGAACTTTGATGGCACTAATTTGAATAACTTTGAGAAACGTGTTCTGACTCCCCTGGGATGCTCGCTTTTCGCAAATAGGAGTAAGCTCAACGTTGCTTCCATTAGGCCTTCTGACAGACTGTCTCGCCCTTTCCAATCTTTGATTTCCTTCCAGATGGCTCCGATAGGCAATAAGGATGCCATGCCTCCCTCTTATACTGTTAACCATAGCCCCGATTCAGTTTCTTTTTGCATACAAAAGGAATGGTACTCAGTCAATGGGAGATTTTAGAGGTTGTGCCAATGTTGCAAATTTGACTGGGGAAGACAGACCTTTGTATGTAGGCGAACCGGTCTACTTTGTTTGCAGTAATCAGCATTTCCATGGTTGCCCAGGGATTGGCAGGGAAACTGTTATTTAGGGATCCTGTTACCTGGGGTATTTATAGCTAGTACAGTAGAGGTTTCAAAGACTCGTCCACGGCGGGACGAGAATGGTGACACTCCAGCACAGATCTTGGGAGATGTAGCAAAATCATTTGTGCCATTTTGGGGGCAGATAGCGAATTCCGAAGATATCAGAAGACTAGCGAGAGTACTGGAGAGAACCATCAACCGGACCACGGACATACTCTATAATATGACATTAGAACAGAAAGCAATAAGATTAGTAGCGCTTCAGAACCGGATGGCATTAGATGTCATTCTGGCTGAACGTGGTGGAGTGTGTAAATTAGTGGGGTCCGCTTGCTGTGTTTTTGTGCCAGATTCCTCGCCAACTATCTTCAAGGCAATACAGAATCTGCATGTCCTTAGTTCAGAAGTGCATGTTCCCGAGGGAAATTGGGATCTTAGCGCTTGGTTCTGGGACTTCTTGCGATCTTGGGGTTGGAAGGTACTTTCGGTCTTACTGATCATTTTGGGAATTCTGTTGTTCCTTTGTTGTTGTATTCAGTGTCTACCTAGTATATGTTCGATGCTAGGTGGGATGTTGCGCACAAGCGATGGGTACAATAGGACAAAGTGTATGCCCCAGATAAAACTTCCAAGGAACACGTGTTAAAGGAAATTTTTTTTTGAAAATCAATTTTATTAAGTTTCCTTGGTGCATAACGAGGTTACATTCTTGCATTGCATTTATTAATGTGAGTTAACATAAAGAGAAAACCAGACGAAACACACCCCATGCCCCCCCCCCTCCCTCTCCCTCCCCCCACCCCCCTTCAGTTCGCGCTTACATAGCCTTGATAAACACTTGCACAACGGGCTCTCTTAATGATGGAGGCGTCAATACAATATGCGTGTGGCACGCCAAAGTCATATGGGCCAAACGAGTTCAGTTCTCAGCCGGGTCCTTGGCCCATGGTCCCACATCCGTGGGGAGGAGGGGAATCCCTCAGCTCAGTCTTCAGGACCTAGACCACTCGGCCGTACTTATCAAAGAAGGGGAGCCAAATTTCCTCGATACTGGACTTAGACTCATCGAGCAGGTGTGTGAGGAACTCCATGTCGTAGATGGCCCTTACTTTGGTCACCCAGGTTTTTTCCCCTGGCATTCTCGGGTGTTTCCATTTCTGCGCTAGACAGCATCTAGCTGCTACCAGCATCACCTGGAGCATGTGATCATGAGTGTTACCCCGGTCCTCTTCGTTACTAATCCCGAAGAGGAAGAGCCACGGGCAGGATACTCGTTCTATCCCATCTACCCCTTTGATCCAGGTCCGCACCTTGTCCCAGTATTTCTGGACCACTGGGCATCCCCACCACATGTGGATATAGTCACCTCTCTCTGTCCTACATTTCCAACAGTGTGGGTCATATCCTGGACGCATTTTGGCTATTCTTTGCGGGGGGTAGTGCCATCTATGTAATATCTTGAGGGCCTGATGGCGATATTGGAGGGAGGATGTGGATCGATTGGCCCGTCTACACATCTCTGTCCATCTCTCGTCATCAATTTCCTCGCCCAGGTCCCTACCCCATTGTATGCGTGCTGGTGGCGGGTCTCGGGGGATGGAGAACAGAAAGAGCTTGTATAGGCGGGAGATTATCCCCTTGGAGCCCCTTGCGGTCAGAAGGAGTTTTTCAAAGTCTGTGAGTTCCCTCCTGAGGGTATCACCCCAAGATGGTTCCGTGAGGGCACCCTTAAGCTGAAGATATCGGAACGGGGAAAGCGTGCCTATTCCCAGGGCTTCCTCAAGGTCCTTCAAGGGGAGGAAGGAGCCCCCCACCCACAACTGGCCGGTCCTACTAAGGCCCGCCTCGAACCATGTCTGGTAGGCTGCTGGTTCCGCTATTTTGGCCAGGAAAGGAGGGGCCCAGATGCAGCTCAAGGGGGAGGGCCATGTCGTGAGCCATCTATAGTAACCTCCCTCTCTCCACAGGGACCACAGTACTCTTAGAATCGGGTGGTTCAAGACTGATCTGGGGATCGTTCTCCTTGGGACCCAGAGCCATTCCTCTAGTGTGACGGGCGCCAGGGGCCTATTGTCCATGGCTACCCACTGTTTTTTCGGTCCCGGTGAGAAGTGATCGACCAGGATCCTCAACTGGGAAGCCCTATAATACGTCTCGAGATCAGGGTAGCCCACCCCTCCATCTTCCTTGGTCCTAGTCAGAACCTCGTATGAAATCCTGTGTTTTTTGCCCTGCCAGAGGAATCTAAGGAGGATGCGTTTTGTCTCGTCAAAAAAGGCCTTGGGGACTTGGACCGGGAGCATTTGAAAGAGAAACAGAAATTTTGGGAGGATAACCATTTTTATAAGGTTAAGGCGTGCCATCCATGAGAGACCCGTTCCCGCCCACCTTTCTATGTCTCTCCTGATTGCTGACCAGAGGGGGGGGAAGTTGGCCCCATACAGGTCCTCAAGGTTACGTGTGATTTGGACTCCCAAGTAACGGAACCCCTCATCGCTCCGCTTGAAGGGGAGACCCTCCACAAAGGTCACCTCCGTGTCTGGCAGGTTCCCACCCATGAATGCGACCGATTTGTCCAAATTAACCTTATACCCCGATAGTTCTCCATATCTTGCGAGGCCCTGCAGAACCCGAGGGATTGTTTGGGACGGTCTGGTGACATAGAGCAGGGCGTCATCCGCAAAGAGGCAGATCTTGCAGTGCATATCCCCCATCTGTACACCACTGATGTCCGCATCATTGCGGATCGAGATTGCCCACGGTTCCATCACCAATGCGTAGATTAACGGAGACAGGGGGCATCCCTGCCTCGTGCCACGTTCAAGGGGGAATTCCCTAGACTCAATCCCGTTAGCCACCACTCTGGCCGAGGGGGAGGAGTAGAGCGCGGATATCCATCCCAACCACCTTGGACCCATCCCCACTGACAAGAGAACCTCCCTCATGAAAGCCCAGCTGACCCTGTCAAAGGCCTTCTCCGCGTCAAGAGCCAGTAGGAGAGCGCCTTCATTCCTGGCCTCGGTCGTGGCCAATACATGGAGGGTCTTCCTTAAATTATCGGAACCCTGTCTATTGAGGACGAATCCCGCCTGATCAGGATGTATCAGGCGTGGGAGGGAGTTTTCCAATCTGGAGGCCAGGATCCTAGCAAAGATCTTGGCATCTAAGTTGAGAAGTGAAATGGGTCTGTAAGACCCACAAGCTGCCCGGTCTTTACCAGGTTTAGGTATGACGGTGATGAGGGCCTGTAGGAAAGTCGGGGGGATCGTGTCGTTGCCTCTAATTTGGTTGAACAATTTGGTCAGGGGCTTCACTAAGGTGGACTGGGTCTGTTTATAGAAATCCGCTGTGTAGCCGTCAAGGCCAGGAGCCTTTCCGGCCTTCAGTCTCTTGATGGCTCCCTCCACCTCCTCTTCTGAAATTTCCCCCTCGAGGGCCTCCAAGTCCTGGTCGGTCAGTTTGGGGAGGGGGTGTTCTGCCAGGTAGGAGGCAATGTCCTCCCGAGATTCGCCCGCTTGCCTAGAATAGAGTTTGCTGTAGTACTCAGCAAAGCATTCCGTCACTTCATGCCGGTTCCCATGAACCCTGCCCTCTTCGTCGGTCAACCGGGTAATCCCTCTCTCCACTCTACACCCCCTCGACCTCTGAGCCAGCAGAGTGCCTACCCTGTCGCCCTGTTCGTAGTATCTCTGTTTGGTATATCGCATCCTCTTAACCACCTCCCCTATGAGAACCGTATGGAGCTCCTGTCTTTTGCCCTGCATCTCGTCCAATAGTGCCCTCCGGTCCACTCCCGGGACTCCCAGTCTGGCCCGCAAGATCTGCAGCTCCCCTCGGAGTCTGCTCTCGATCAGGCCCCTCTCTCTTTTACGCCTCGAGCCCTCCGCTATGAGGAGGCCTCTGAAGGTGGCCTTCCCCGCTTCCCATACCATGGACATGTCCGTCTCCCCCGTGTCATTTGTCTCGAAGTAGGCCAGCATTTCCTGCTTCATGAACTCACGGAATACTGGATCCCTAAGGAGCGTGTCGTTGCACCGCCATCGAGCCGATCTCGGGGCGATGGGCAGGGACCAGTTAGCTATAAGTAGTTCATGGTCCGACCACGTTATGGTCTCGACTTTTGGTTGGGTCATCGCCCCATCTCCCTCCTCTGAGGCCAACAGAAGGTCGATTCTGGTGTAGGTGCAGTGCGGGGGAGAAAAGAATGTGTAACCACCCTGGGCCGGGTACGCCTTGCGCCAAACATCTACCCAGTAGTGATCCTTCAAGAGGTTCTGCAAGGCCAGGTTATCCCTCGTGATCCCCTTGGGTACCCCACCTCTGGCGGACCACCAGTCCAGTTGGGGGTCGGCTATGAGATTAAAATCACCCCCGAGAATCATGGCCCCCTCGGCCCATTCATCCATGACACCAAAGATCCGTGTGAGGAACTCCACCTGGCCCGTGTTGGGCGCGTATACGGTGGCGAGAGTAACTCGCTGCCCCTCGCAAAGCCCCTTGACACCCAGAAATCGACCCCCAAACCCCCTCTTGGTTTCCACCCCCGTTAGTTGGAGAGCCCTTCCCAGGAGAATGCCCACCCCCTCCTTCTTCGAGGTCGGGTGTGAAGCCCAATAGTTGCTACCGATGTCTTTCCCCTTGATTCTGGATTCCCTCCCGCGCTTATAATGTGTTTCCTGTAGAAATAGGACCGTCAGGTGTTGTTTTCGGAACATGTTGCCCGTGAGGGATCTTTTATTTTGAGAGTTTAGACCCTTGACATTTAACGTGCCCACCTTCCCTTCAATCGTTGTCATCATACCGTGTGCGTATTCTGAACCCCTCGTGGTGATTGAATTTTAGTGCCCCTTGCCAAGCGTATTCTTGCGGTCTGAACTGAATTTCCCCCTGAGTCCCCCAAACTACCCCGTTATCCCCCCCATCCCCTCCCCCCTTGCAACTGACCCCCCTCCCCGTGTCTTCCCTCCCCCCTCCCCACCCTTGTACCTTGAGGCGTCCGTCCACTCTCCCCAACATGTGTTGGGGCCGGTCAACGAACCACCAAGGACTCCAACCCCAGCCCCGGGGTTTTCGTGTGTCTGGAGAGTCCCAGATCGCAAGTCCGATTCAGGTCGGCCCCTGCAGGCCTTCGGTGCACTTAACCGAGACAAAAACCAGAGACCCCGCCCGGGCCCTCAACCCACAACCAGAAACCCAAACGCGGGGCAACACAAATAAACAGTTAACTTTTTAACATAATGGTCTGCCGACCCAAGGTCCGGTGGGCCAAACGCGACACCGCCGCGGTGTCCGTTCAAGGCAGTTCGTGGGCCCGGGGCCTCCTGCGTCCGTACCCTGAATCGTCTCTCACCTCATGATTTTCTCTCCTTCCAATCGAACGTCATTTTCATGAGTCAGTGTGATTTTCCGGGTTCATCGACGGGTGTCTGGTTTTCCGAAACTTTCGGGCCCCCTTGACCTTAGATTTCCCACTGTGATTTCCTGGGCCGTCGGGACCCCTAGGGGGGTCCCGTGGTCCTCCCTCCTGGGCGCCCGAATGGCCCGCCTGGTCGTTCACCAGATCGTCCGTGGCTCTTCGTATGTCCTCCTCCGACACCAGGTGGTGTTTCTCACCTAGCCACTCAAACTCCAAATAGAAGGGGTGACCCCACCGATATCGGACTCCTTTTCCCTGCAACCATCTTGTGAGTGTGCCGCATTTCCTCCTCATTGACAGGGTTAGGGCCGAGAGGTCTTGGAAGATGGATACCTTTGAATCACCGTACTGTATGGTGCCAAGATGTCTCGCCTTTTCCAGGATTCTGATCTTGTCCCTGTAGTAGTGCAGCCGAACCAGAACCGAGCGTGGGCCTCTGCCTCCCCCCCCCGCTCGGTGCACCCTGTCGAAGTTGGTCGCCCCCACGTCTTCCGTTCCCAGGGCGATCCTCACGATATCGTGCACTTTGCCTTCAAGTCCTTGTACGGATTCGCCCTCAGATTCCATCAGGCCAAAGATTCGAAGGTTGTTCCTCCTCTCCCTATTTTCCATGTCGTCAACCTTGAACCGAAGCTCTTCCTCGCGCCTTTCCATGTCTCGGAGTCTCATGTCCATTTGGGTTTCGAGGAGTGTCGCCGAAAGTTGGTTATTCTCGACGCCCTCCACGCGGTCTTCTAGGGTGGCGACCTTGGTGGTGAGGTCGGCCAGTTTGGCCCCCATGTCTGTCCTCATACCTCGTATCTCCTCCAGAATCGTTTGGATGTTGTTCTGGATAGCCCCCAGATCCGGGGGTGGGACGGTGGGGCTACCGGCGGCCATGGTCCTTTCTTTGGGAACAAACTGATATTTCAGCAAGTTCTCTCTCCAGTTCATGAGGGGTTCGTGTCGGCCAGTTTACGACGGACGCCGCCTTTCTCCGGGTCAGGCCGGGCCTCGGGCACCAGAGGCGCCGGGCGTGCGTTCCCTGTGTGGGTGGACGGTTTTCTTCAAGTCGGAGGATGCCCAGGGGAGGAAGCGCCGCGGGCTCACCCTCTCGGGCCTATTCGTGGGCGGCGCGGCTCGTGCTGTCTCCTGCGCCACTCCGCGCCAGGTCGTGGGGGAGGGGCAGCCGATATCGCCTTGGTCCGTGTAACTCCGCACAGGAGCGTCGGATCGGAACCAAAGTTGGACCCAGGTGGGGGCCACAGGCTTCCACGTCTTTTGGGGGGGGTCGCGTAGTATATGGGACCCTCGTTTCGCCGATAAATCGTGATTCACCCGGGGCTGGGTGCGGAGCTCGACGTTCAGGCGTCCATCCTGCCCGCGCCCCCTGGTGGCCTCCCTTAAAGGAAATTTTAACGAATGACCTGATGGTAATAGATATTTCTGACAGTGATTCGGGGTGCATGGACGATGATGCATGGAGTTATTTGCAAGGAGATCTGAAGTAGTTTAGCACTTGGCATAGGCCAAAAGGAGGGTTTGTCAAACGAGAAATTGTATCGTACCTCCTATTGCAATGAATATATGTATATTGGTCTACGTCAAGCTGCTTGTAAACCACTTGCGAAGAAGTCCGTGTTGCAAGGTCCTGACCTTAGAATCAATGTAAGCCGGCATTTTAGGTCAATCCACCATTTTTGGTTCGCTCTGTAAAGCCACCCTGTGATTTTAATGGTGGACGATGTCAGTCTGAAATACAACATGGCCGTCTTGACCTCTGTGTGTGATTAATATGTAGCTTGCCTGCAGGCCACTTGTCGGGGTCGTGAACTGAGACCTTGTCCTTTGCTGACCTGTGTGTAAAGGATTACTTGTGCAATGAAACTAATCCACGAGCATATGTTAAGAACAATGTATCCAAATACTGAACTAAGAACACTTGTTTAACTACATTGTATTAATATTTGAGAAGACCTGTATGGGAAATCCCAAAATACACAGTTGCCGTGTAGGCTTGTTGACGTATGTATTAAAAACTAGTTGCATGTGGATATGCAAACTCGGCATGAACCCTAGATCAGTAATGTATTAGAGGAATATTAACCCCAAGTAGGGTTGGACATCGTGTTCGTAGGTGGTATAAAAGAGCAACGAATTCTAATGTACAGCGTCTCTCACTGAACACACTGAACCACGTTGGAGTTCGCTGTGTTGTACTGAGGGCCGATAGCTATCTAATTTTCATTTTGTTCTTTGTAACTGATTCAGTATAAATTAAAGATCTTTGTATGTTCCTTTGTAACCCGTGTTCGGTGTATTTCCTTTTGGGGGTACTCAGCCTCGATATTTTGATTTTGTCTCCACAGTACCAGGAAGAGGTGGGACGAGCCAAGATTTAATGGCCCTTTCATCGTAGAGGACTACACCCCCTCTGCCGTCAAGCTCCAGGGCAGAAGGGCATGGATCTTCATAAATTACATTAAACCATATATAGGGGAGAGCCCTCCTGCTGCATCCAACTGCGAAGAAACCACAGACAACGGGGAAGAACCTCAGCACGTGCAGACAAGATCCATGGCGAGGAAGAAGGACACATGAGCAGAAAACCAAGACAAAGAACCCGGATGCAAGTTGTGGCATAAAACTGGACAGGTTTCCCAAGCAAAGGGAGATAAGGACATAACGAACACTCAGTACATCCCAGTTGCAGGGTAAAGAGTAGCACATCCAAAGCCACAACAACATTGATTTAACAAACTTTTGACAGCACATCATGCCCAAGTAGTACAAAGAATCAAGACTCTGATAGACTGAAAACAAAATATTCCCTGAGAGTGTAACACAGTATCCTGATGCGACCGGTCTTGAGACTTTGTGCACAGAAGTTATGGTTCATTCCAGCAGAAGTCTCAAGTGGGATGTGCTAACCTATTTTCAACACGTGGTGTTATCATACCCTTCACTTGTAGGGAGAGTTACCAGTATCACAGACTTTGTCCAAGATCCAGCCAACAAGAAAATAATCTGGCAACTACTGACTGTCATCACAGAAGCCTTCATTGTACTGCCCGAGTACGGTGATAAGGGCACAGATGCTTCCACCACAAGTGATCATTGATGAGCTGACATGCACGCTTTTCTTTCGCATCATAGAGGAATGCCGAGGACTCGTAGGGAGAACCACTGATACCCTAACTTTCATCAGAGATCCAAGACACAATGAATACCTGAACCAAGTGTGGATCAAGCTAAATTACGTGGTAGCAATCCACGCAGCAGGAAAGTGTAAAGACTGTTCACATCACAAGAAAGGCCTATAATCTAGAGACCAGAAAATCAGGACAAATGTCATTGTCACCAGAAGACAGCAGATATGCATACCATGTCTTCATTCACCTCATTGAGAACTTTCCAGAACTAGTGGGTAGACCAACCAATGTTGACGTACTCACATTTCTCGGAGATCCAGTGAAGAGTACCCAGCTAAACATGCTCTTGCATGCCATTATAGCTCAGATTAAAAACACTAATGTCCATCGACTTCTGAGGAGATTCCAGTAAAACTTCACTGTGGGACAAATTCGAGGAGAGAGACTCTGTTCTTCAACTTGTCGCCGAGAGAAAGGAGAGGACACAAGAACTTCACCATCTTATTTTCCTTTTTCTTCATTTTTCTCATTTTTTTCCTATTTTTTCATATGTTCACTTTTATTTTTATTTATGTTTTTATTTTTGCGTGATTTTCAGCAGTTCCATCTCTTCCTTCGCATTGAGCAAGTTCCAGCATGTCCTCAGGACCAAAGCAAATTCGAGGAGTGCACTGGGACCTCACCTATTATAGATATGCAGAATGAATGTGATGTACCAAAGTTGCTAGCCTAACCCTTTTCCATAGTCTAGCACAGAAACTGTACTTAGTACCCAGAGACTACCGTTGTCACTCACATGAGGGGGGGGACATTTGGAGAAGCACTCGTCACTTTAATAGTAATGAACTCTCGAACTACGAGACCAGAGCAAGCGAAGGAACAAATAACTGACTATGAACCCATTCGAAATGGGGGCCCAGAACAGTAACTTGGTTTTACCCCCAACAGGAGGGCGCCCCCCACTTCCCTGGAAGAAAATGCTGCAAATTGTCGTTCCGAACGATTATGTGTATGTGTATATGTATAGTTGCTATTATTGTTTTTCTGTCATTAACAATCAGAACTGCTTTCTTTATTGGTGCACGAAGTGTCCCAATCTCAGTGCACCCACCAGATAATGAACGTCTGGGGCCTACGAAAGCACCCAGACCCTATATAGTCATTCCAGTCCCACAAAAACCTGATGATAAAAGTAACAAAGTAAAATTAAATGTAATTAGCAGTAATTTAGACACATTTGGGGTCACAAATGAAGAGAAAAGCTGGAGACAGGGTCAGCACGGAATGAATGAAAACGCTGCATTGACCACTGCACACACCCACACCCACACCCACACACAGGATGCACACAGACAAGGGCAAGTGTCAATGGCTACAGGGCCTCCAACGAAGACAGCAGAGAGGGTGTGACTGCCTGCCGAACAATCAGTTCCAGAAAACAGCGGAAGTACCCAAGAGGGCATAGCAAAATCCCTCAAAAGAACAGAAGTAGCCACAAAGGAATTCACAGAGAAAACACAAATGCTGATAGACTAGTTGTTCCCCTTCACAATCAGAGCAAAGAAACTGCACGAGGAGTTGAAAGGCAGGACTATAGCAGCAAGCACACCTGCTCCAACGCAAGGAACAAGCCTCAGGCCTACAACACGACCACGCGTTGGGAGGTTGGGGAGCCAATGGCGGTTAGAGGAAGTCTATGACAACATACAAAAGGGAAGGAAAGGAAACACAAACTCTTCTCCTACTACAGCGATGCAGTCGAGGCAGCCTGCTCAACTGAGACACCCAGAGAGGAAAAGCAGCACAGACGCATTTAGAGACATAGTCATAGCAAACTACAGAAGAACGCTGAGAAGCAAGAGAAGCCCACACGAAGATAACAATGAACTTAAGGATTACCTGGACAGCACAGCACAGCACAGAAACAACATATGGTACCAGCACATGAAGGAAGTAGGACGAAGGCAGTCGGAAGGAGAATTTGTATTTTGTATTTATATTGCGCACCTAACCCGGGGGTAGCAAGGCGCAGAGACAACAAGAGGATTGCGAAGCTTGTTACATACAGAAGGATGAAGTCCAGCTAAAGTTACATACTGGAGCATCAAAGACAATGAAAGCTGGTGAGGCATAAATTACAAAAAATATACGGATACAAGATTTAGGTTATATCATGAGTTGTATCTATACAGATCATTGGAGCACCAATGTGTACAAGTTTACAGTCATAGTAGTGTGGCGCAGCAGGCAGGTGTTATAACTCATGGTCCTTGATCCACTGAATGGTCTTCGATCTGAATTGGCGGTAAGGGAGGTCTTCCCTGCAAGTAGGTGGTAGGGAGTTCCAGAATTGCGCTGCTTTTACGGGGAAGCTGTTTCCTCCCGCCATCGTGCGTTTAAATCTGGGCACATGGAGGAGATTGGAGTTAACCAATCTAGTGGGGCGGGAGGAAGCTGGTCTGTTGAATTTAGTTATAAGGTATTGAGGGGCTGCTTGGTGGAGACATTTGTGAATCAGAGAGGCCGATTTGAGGAAGATTTTGTCTTTCGTAGATAGCCAATTGACAGATCTTCTAGTCTCGGAAATATGGGCTTTCTTAGGGATGCCAAGGGCCACTCTTAGGGCGTTATTCGGAAGGATTTGAATTTTGTTTGTGATATATTTGTTGCAACCTACATATAGCGCATTGCAATAGTCCAGTTTGGACAGGATCAAAGCCCTGGCTAGGATGATACAGTTAGATGGTGAGAGGAATGGTTTGGCTGCTCTTATAAGTTTGCAAGTGTAGGATGTGGCGGAAGCCATAGCGTTAACTTGCTTTTTGAAGGTGAGGGTGGAATCTAGGTAGAAGCCAAGGGCTTTGACTTCCTTGGCTACTGTGATCTTATTGTTATCAATTACGAGAGAGGAGTAGTTTGGGTCTAGTTTGTTAAGGTTATGTGAGGACCCTAGAAAGAGGAGTTCGGTTTTGTCATCATTCAGGCATAGACCATGTAAGGCCATCCATGTCTGGACGATGAGGTAGACTTTATTGACGAAGGCCAAATCCTTGTCATAATCCCCCGTCAACGGGATGAGGATCTGGGTATCGTCTGCATAGTTAGTGTAGGTGATACCCAGACCATCTAGATCATCAAAAAGGGGCTTTGTGAAAATGTTGTACAGAGTCGGGGAGACGCAGGATCCCTGGGGTACACCACAGGTGATAGGCGATGGGCCGGCTGCTGCTAATGGGGAGAAGACTCTCATCGTGCGGTTGTTTAGAAAGGATTGGATCCAACCGGTTGCCTCTTGAGAGAAGTGGGCTGTTTTTTGTAGGTGGTTGCATAGAATCACATGATCAATCAGGTCGAAGGCGGCTGAGAGATTGAGGAGTAGCAATAGTGCAGTCTTACCCTCATCTCTCAACTCATCTATCTGTGTCTTGAGATCTACGAGTGCAGTTTCTGTGCCATGTTGAGGCCTGAAGCCTGATTGATGGACTCGAAGGAGATGGAAGTGTTCCAGGTAATGTTGGATTTGTTGATATGCTATTTTATCGAGGATTTTAAGAAGGAACAGTACTGTAGTGATGGGGCGGTAGTTAGTAGGAGTAGCAGTGTCTAGATTAGGTTTTTTGAGAACGGGGAGGACCCAGGATTGTTTCAGGTTGTTAGGTACGGTGCCTGATGTGAATGACGCATTTATTAGTTTGGTAATAAATGGTGCGAGATCACAAGCCGCATCCTTTATCAGTTGTGCGGGGCATAGGTCCCCGTGGCAGTTCGAGGGTTTGAGAGTAAGAATGACATTTTCAACCTCTTTAGTAGATACTTTGTGGAAGTTGAAGTGGGGATTGGGTGGCGCAGGGGTGTGCGACCGAGTGGGGTGTGTCGTTTTAGGGATCAGGGTAGTAGATATAGTGGAGGCGAGAAGTGAGTCTTTTTTAATGCTTATCTTTGTCTTCAGAGAGGTGATTTTGTTAGCTAAGGCATTTTAAATACACGTGCACCAATTCTTATCCGTGAGGCATGAGTCAAGTGCTTGGATAGGCGATTCAACCTCTTTTAGTATTGTAAAGAGCTCTCTAGTGTTGGATTTCGCTTGCAAAATTCGAGTGCTGTAGGACATTTGTTTGGCCAGGATAATTTATTTTTTATATTGGGAGGCTAGTATATTCAGGTTTTTCTTATTTTCTGAAGGATGAGATCTCCAGGTTTTTTCATATCGTCGCTTTGAGGGCTTTAAAGTGAGGAGAGAGCCAAGTATTGATATGCTTTCGAGGTGTGCTTTTTCTCACCTTCAGGGGAGCTATGTCATCAAGGGATGAGAGCATGACTTTATTATATAGGTCTACCATCGTAAAGTGATCTGTGTGATCCGGAATGGCATTCAGAGTCAGTAAGATCAGTGGGAGCAGGTTTTCAGGGGTGATGTTCTTTTTATTTCTGGTCTGGACAGCTGGAGCTATTTATGTCTGTTTGCACTGGTGTCGCCTCTAAGGTGAACGAGATCAGGTAGTGGTCTGTCCAAGGAAGCGGCGTATAGATGAGACCACTACTGGGCAGTTATGCACAGCTAACCAGTCCAAAGCTCTGCCTTTAGTATGGGTGGGCTCTGATCTTCTGGGTGAATCCTAGTTCCTCCAAGGTATTATTGATTAGTGTGGCACTAGCATCTGAGGGGTCATTAAGGCCAAGGTTAAAATCTCCTAAAAGGATGCTTTGTGTGGAATTCTTAAGGTTATTTGATAGGATGTTTGTAAGGTCTTCTTCAAAAGAACCTAAGGGCCTGGTGGTCGATAAATGAGGTGAAAGGAAGTGGACTGTGTATTAGCTAAGGTAAGCTTAGCGGTTAGAGATTCGCATGAACCTGTGTAGGTGGGTGGCGAGATGATCAGTGAGAGTTTAGTTTTGGCTATGATGGCAAGACCTCCGCCTCGAGAGGTAGTACGATCAAGTCTTAGTAGGGTATAGTCATCTGGTATGGCTAACATGATAGCGGGACCTGCTGCTGGATGGAGCCATGATTCAGTGATGGCTAAGAAATCCAGATCTTCATTAACTAGTAGGTCGGCAATGTCGGTTGCATGGGCTACCATTGAACAGGCATTTATAAGTGCGCCCTTGGTCCCAGGTTGTGCTGGTTTCAAAGGTAGAGGCAAGATTTTAGGATCGTCATTCTCGGCGCGGATAGGCTCACGGAAGAGTCTGCTGTTCAGTTGAAGACTCAGGTGGAAGTGAGTTTGGTAGCATGGTGGGATATTGGGTGTTCACAATATACAGTATTGATCTGAGAATAACAGTATAGAGCGTTGGGAGATACATGGTCAGGGCAGGATGGATCTAGTGCAGTGGCCCGAGACGATTCAAATGCAAAAGAACTATCACTTCTGGATTCAATTTTAGCACTAGGTCCTGAGACACAGCAGTTCAAATATATATATTGTAAAATCACTTCGGTGCAGTAGTAACACAGTTGCACATATAGAGGTGCAGGCCCAACAGCGCAGTGCAGCACACAATGCTGGCATAGGACAGTGACAGGTGGCAGCCTTGGACCGTGGGCGGAGCGAGACCTTAGAGTACCCAGAGAGTTGCCTCGTAGATTAGCACGTGTGTAGCGTTTAATGGCTCAGATCTGTTTAGAATCAGATTGCTCAGCATACATCGGATAAGGATATAAGGGCGTCCAAACAGTGTATGGTAGGTTTAAAGCTTTAAAGGGTGTATAGCACACAGTGGTTAAGTTTGCTTAAACTTAAGCCGGGGCATATCTGGGCTAGACAATGCAGACAAGGCAGAATCAATTGTAGCTACAGGTCCATATGGGCTAGATGATGCAGTGCACACAAATGCTAAAATCAATTGTCGGGGCAAGACAAAGGTAGGCTAGTCAGCTAGTCAGTGCAAGGCACGCAGATGCTAAATTCAGTTAGAGGTGCAGGGCACAATCCGACTAAGCAAAGCAATGCACACAGAGGCAGAATTCAATTGTAGGTGCAGGGCATATCAAAGCTAAGCAATGCACGCACACATACTAAATACAAAATGAAGGTGCAGAGGTTGTAATGTGTCAAGGAGCTGAGGGCAAGATAATAGTATTTGCATTACGCAGGAGAGTTACCAGGCACCACTAGTTTAAGTAGGCAGAGTAGGACAGTGGAGATCACAGTAAAGAAGATGAGAAAATACATTCGGCTTGCAGTGGCAATATGACGTTCCAAGCTCCGCTAAAGCTTAGAAGTGGGCAGATGTGAATCAAATCAGACCGGTTCATGCTAATAATGATATATTCATAATCACATATGCTGATAGTAACATGTTCAGATTGCAGTGGCAAAAGGCGCGATGAGGTAATATGCGTTAAGTTAGTAGGCTCCGCTTAGAGTGAGCACAGTAGGCAGGTAAGACTCATGAGCAATCGGGGTCATAACAGTGAGAGTGCATTCAAATCACGGGTGGTAGACAGTGTAGGTTGTCGCACAATGGTGCTGTGGGAGCGGTTAGTCTTAGTAAGCGGTTCAGACTGCGGACCCGGCAGAGAGAGGGTCAGGGAGTGATTGAGGATGAAGGAACACTGTAGTAGACTCACCAGTGGCTCTGAGGCTATACACTTAGGGGATACAAGGCAGATCGGGCAGCGTTTCGTTGCCTGGCGCCGTTGCGCTCAGTCAGCTCCGTCAGCAGCCTTAGGTCCTCGGCCTTCGGTCTCGTGGCCGGCTTCGCCTGCCGGCGGCTTTGATTGGAGGATGTGCCTTCCAGGCAGCTAATCAGCTGGTGGCAGGTCTGTTGTCACGGCAGCGCCGGTCTGATCATAACAGCATGGCCATTTTGGAGTGTGGAAACCCTTGTGGTTGTTAATGGCGTCTGATCAGATGTCTGGGCAGAATATGATGTTAAAACCCAAAAAGCACAATGCAATGCTTGAAATTGGTAGGGAGTAGGAAGTGGCATCAGTTGCTGGGATTATGCAGGGATGCGTCGTAGGGGTCGCGTCTCAGAGGATTGGACCACAAATAGGATCCAATGCTTACCTCCACTGTGGTGGGAGGGGGGGCTGCTCCAGCAGCTCGGGAGGCGGCACGGGCTCCTGCTCAGATCGGGGATGGCTGGACTGCTTCGTCTGTGCTCTCCTACCATACAGCATGGGAAAATCCAAGATCTTCGTGGCTGTAGAAATTGAGGTCCCTACAGCACACTGTATGTCACACGTAGCAATGTGCAACACCAGAGGACAATTTATGGGAAGAGACACTTCACTGATATGGGCCACCGAAAAGGACTACCCAGACGAAGATGGCTACGTCCAGGACATTAGAACAAGAAACAGGGTGCACACCAGGAATCACGTGATCCGATACAAGAATCCTGATGTCAAAGGATCAGATACACGATGGGTGACAAACCCGAGACTGAACATTCACGGAAAAACTGCAGAAGAGGCACACATCTGTAAGAACAGAGGCCAAATGCAGATCTGGGGAACAGTGGTTTCCCCAAATGGATGGGAAGAAGGAGTAGTGATCCGTCGAGCTTGGATGGTCCTTGTGCCTGCAAAGAAGCAATAGAAAACTCTCAAAAACTGTGCAAACCCCTATGGCCAAAGCTAGTAAAGTTACTAACATGGGTCGAAGATAGAGGGAGACCCTGCAGATAGTGCCACTGGAGAGCCCGTAACTATGTTTCAGAAACAATGGCACAAGGAAGATGGGAGATAATCAAAACTGTGGATGGATCTTTGAAGCTCCAAGAATGACACAAGGAGCTGCAGTTATTATGGACCATTCCTCGGCGTGTGGATCCAAGGCATACATAAGGCTGCCGAAAAACTGGGGAGGCATATGCACACTAGTGAATGTCCACGTTCCTGCGCTAGTGATCCCTAAGAATGACCTGAAGTTGGACAGTTTCCCGAAAGCAGATGCTCATCTAAGAAGGAGATCTGTGGAACTGGTATCCAGGATGAAGAGGGAAAATTACTTTTCTCCCAAATCAGAAGAGGAATTCCATGCAATCCTGTACGAACACAGGCTGTTCAGCCTCACCTCAACAGTATTCACAACACTACTCCTGCCCCACATCTAAGTTGGAGTGAATGATAAATGGTTGCAGATAAGATGGGAGTTATTGCAGACCATCAATACCACTATAAAAGGATTCAACGCGATCAAAGAAGAGCTGAGAGCAATCAGACTGATGACCCACCAAAAGATATGTGCTTGACATGATCACTGCAATGGATGGAGGTGTTTGTGCAAAAATCGGAGAATCATGTTGCACATTTGTACCATCACACGATGAAGAAAACAGAACCCTAACAGAGGCCATAAGCATGTTGACAAACCTGAAAAACCAAATGATCGATGAAAGTGATGAAGTGAACGATGACAGCTGGTTTGGAGCCCTATTCGCATGCGTCCCACAATGGATGGCAAATAGATTCAAGTTTTTGGGAGCTCTTCTAGCAATGGTATTGCTGGGATTCTGTGTTATCAAGATAATCATTACACAGTGCCAGAAAACTGCGAAGAAAGCCATAGGGATGAAAATAATGGTTGATGTTGAGCCAGGGTGGAAACCAAGAGACCTGACTGATAAAGAAATAAGAGACTTTGTGAAGGCCAGCAAATTTGCGCCAGATGGAACAAGGTTCACATACCCTAAGAAATGAAGAAGGTATGAAGGAAAATGGATCTACTTCAGCCCAAATGACAATGCCCGCTAATGACATGGAACAAAGACGAACATGTGAAAACAGCAGGGAGTTTGAAGGGAGTGATAAAATATGGACTTCAAAGGCTCACACATTCATACCATCATGTACAAACCCTGAAGACGATGAACATGACACCGAAGAATCAAAAGAAATAAATGCAAAGGAGGTTGCAGAAGTGGTCGATGAACCGACCGGAGGGGGGGGGGGAAGTGTAGAGGAGGTCCCAGACATGGCCTGCACCCCTTCCCCTCATTTCGAGGTACCAGGAGTGTACTCGCCAAGGTATGTGACGTATGAGGAGCAAATGAACCAACAAAGATTGTGCACTGGGACTCTGCCCAGTATACATCAGAAGATCCATACCTGGTGAAGCACCCATAACCAGACAACCCTGGGCAGCACGGTACCCTATCAGACAGCCGTACCAGCTGCTGATACGAAACGAAGAGTACCTACAGACGGTCCATGAAGAGGCCCAAAGAGCCCTAATGGGAGGCCAGAGGAAATGACTCGAGGGCCTGAACAGACTCTTGAATGAACAAAAGCAGCTATCGAAGATAGCACACCAGTGCGAGTAACTACGAAAATAAATATAATGTACACAGAGAAGAGACAATGTTAAAACTTGAGGAAACATTGCTACGAGACAAGATGGAAGCAACCGACCTGTTAAACGTGTGTAAATAGGCTTGAAACGCAAGATGCTAAGAAATCAATACTGCTTGCAATGCTTAGGAGAAGATAGAGTGGCAAGCGGCAACCATATATCTACCTCAATAAGGCACATTATACAAGTGCGGCTCCATTTTGTAAAAGCAGAAATATATCTAGGTGGCCAAGGCCTAACTGGTCGGTTTCATATCCAAGCCCAAGCCAGGGGACAGAGAGGAATCGAAACTCAACAAAGAGCGGCTCATGCCTAGGAAATCGAGGTCAACCAGAGAAAGGGAGGAGAGCGTCAGCTAACAAGACTCAAACTTCAGGGCATACCAGCCCGCCTCATGAAGGTCAAGATAAGGGGGGCCCATGCAGGTGGCGAGGCTGAAACAGAATTAAATGCACTAAAAGCTTGAAACTGAAGCAGATTCATGGTGAACTAACACATGACCAGCCAGGCGCGAAGAAGTACCACTGCCTGATGTCATCCAGCACCCAAGGATACCATAACCTTTCCCAATAAAAGACTACAGTTTTGAGGCCATCCTTAGCCAACTAATTGACACATCGCCCTAAAACACTGATTGATGGAAGGGAGACAGGTTGAAACTTGGGACACCAGGCACATGGGTGTCCCTTCTGCATGCCGCTAATTAAAACAGGGATTTATGTCTAGGGGCATAACTTGCCCAATCACAATGGACCATGTAATCTAGGGTCCTATAGATACTGTAACCAATAGGACGTCGTATTTATAGTGACATCCATCACGCGTGATGTAGAGGGATGGGCGTAGACGCCCACCCGATAAGAGTTATCCAATCCGCATGCCCTATTATCATATACAGATATAACACCTATACTTAAGTTATCTTTCCTAACCAATTATATTGCATGATGATTTTTTTATAGAATTAGACGTCAGTGATGACGAGTTTTGCCTATAACAATGACTGTTCGACTGAAGTTCGAGGAAGTTGGAGCAAGACAGGCGATCGCAATGCTGCAGATTTCCATTTGTTTCTCTGTTTGATGTACTTGTCATTAAACGGACTTCCCTTTACCAATTTACTCAGCCCTCATTATTGAGTCGTGTTGGAGTAAGTGAATCCTGCACCCCCGGTCCTCACATGGTGCAGCTATCTTGTCTTACAAGTTCTAGAGGGCGAGCACTGACCTATGGGCCCGTCAGTGAATTCCTCTCCTCCTGAACACACGGATGTTAAAGCAAGTGCTCTACTCGCTGTGATATTTGACCGGCTTTCTGTAAAAAGGCTGGTCTTCTCACATTCTGGTTGCATTTTTAAGAACAGGGTCTGTTCTTTCTTTTCACGTAGGCCTTTTGCAAGCAGAAAATTAACAAAATTTTACTTGTCCCTGGCTGGCTGTTTTTGTTTGGTCTGCTTATTTAACAGAAAAAACTGTTTGCTTTTTGTATAATTTCAGATTTTCTTTTGCATATTGTGAGGAGATCAGAAATGTGTGACGGACACTCAGAGTTTACTCACAAATCGTCATTTTATTAAAAGATGAGGGGTGAGGTAAACCCCTATCTTTCGCTAGCCTAACAAGGATTTCCCTACCTAACAAACTAAGGCTAAAGGAAAAAGTCCTAATGTCCAAAAGTATCTGTTCATCACACTAATGCATACATCATCATCATACAGGAATTATTTGATGGTTTAAACTTCACAAAAATAACATATAGATTCAAACATAAAAGATATAAACACGAATCCTTGTGACCAGGGTTGGATGCCCTTCTCCTGTATGAATTCAGGATATTTCAAATCAGTTCAGTTTCAAGAAAGTTCTGATTTATAAGTCATGCTCCACTCCAGGTAGAATATAAAAGTTTTCTTCATTCATTTGACAAAGTGACTCTCTCAGTTCAAAAGGTTTCTTCACACTTGCAGACAATGGTAAGTTTCCACCACCTTTTGCTTGGCAAATCAAAAATACTTTATTTTCACACATAGTCATGGCAAATGTTCTTTGCAGACCAATCACTTTTTTTATCACATAATATTTCTTCTTTAGAAACAACATCTTAGGATGGTTATACAACAGTTCATCAAACTGATGGATTTGCCACTTCTGTCCACCCCAAACCCGATTTGATTTTGATTTGAAAATGTATATAGCACATATCCCCAGGACCCAAGTGGCAAGCCACATCTAGGTGCAGATTTGATCAAGTTGGAAAATTCTACAAGGCACATTTCATATTACAGGTTACTCAAAAAGATCTGTTTTAAGCTGTTTTCTAAACAGGGCCAGTGATTCTATTTTCCCCAGCTAGGACGGCAGCTCATTCCAAGCCAGAGGTCCAGCTGTTGAGAACCTTCTGTCTCCGCTAATGGATTTTGAAGTTGGAACCACCAAAAGGTCTTGACTTAGTGACCTTAATGGTCTTGGGGGATTATAGCTTGTGATTTTCTCAGCTAAGTATACTGGTGCCAACCCCCGTAAGCACTTGAAAACCAGGCATAATCATTTAAAGATGATACGTTGGTGGGTTGGCAACCAGTGAAGTTTCCTACGGAATTCTGAGAATGATCCTTTCCACAGTAGTGAAAAGATCAATCGAACTGCATAGTTTTGAGCCACTGCGAGGCGTTGTAGCTGGTATTTTGGGCAACCCACGAGAAGCCAATTGTAATAATCCAGCCTCGCATTAACCAAAGTACCAATCACCACAGATCTGTCCCCTGCTAAAATAAGGTGAAGGAGAGATTTTAGCATTTTTAGTTGAGCATACACTGATTATCTGGTTTACATGGCGATTCAGACCCATATTCAATTGCCAGATGCAACCTAAATTTTTAAAAGAGAGGGACATGGGGTCATAAGAAAGATGGCTTTCAGTTTTTGCTTTGAACCAAACAATAATTTCCGTCTTGTTAGGGTTTAGTTTTAACTTGTTTCCAAACATCCAGATTCCGATTTCCTCTGCACACTTCATAATGCATTCAACTGCCTCGATTGGTTGTCTCATACTAACATAAATCTGTGTGTCGTCAGCATATGAATGGAATTGCAAATTAAATCGGGCAAAAATCTGTAACAGGGGGCAAATATACAAATTAAACAAAATAGAGGACAATGATGAACCCTGTGGAACTCTACATGATATTTTCATAATTTGACAGAAAGGCACCCAGTTTCTGTCGGTCTGAAAAGAATCAAACCATTTTGATGCATTTTCTTACACCCGTGCTAGTGAACTTAATCTATCCTTAAGAAGGGTAAAGTCCACTGTGTCGAATCTGGCTGACAAGTCTAGCATGATTAACATGCTGATGTCCTCATTGTCGGCATTTTCAAGAATTTCTACCTAGACTGAGCAATGCAGTCTCGGTCCCATGACCGGGCCTAATACCAGATGGATGTGTATCTAAAATACTATTGGCTTCGAGATGATCTTGAAGCTGCATAGTAACAACCTTCGCAAGTATCTTAGTCGTCCATATTAACCCAGCAATTCGATGATAATTTGCCAAGGTCTTATAGTGCAAAGGTTTTTTTTTTTTTAAGTTGCATAAGGTAGGACTTTTTTAGTTCTTCTCGCACTTGGCCAAACTTCAGGGAAGCATTGACGCACCTTTGAATGGGTTCGCTCAAAACCTCTGCATGTCGCTTAGCCAGATGAGCTGGAATGGGATCATATATAAAATGTATTGATTTAAGTGCCCCATAGAAGTTACTAAATGGTATCCCTAGCCACTGAGGTGAAATTAAACTCAAGGTCCTGAGCCTTCTCATCGGCACCAATCCGGCATTAGGTGAGCCAGACATCGTAATGGGCGGAAAATTGATGTTTGCTCTAATCTGATCCGTCTTATTAGCAAAGAATTAATTTACCGTATATACAGTACTTCAAGTTATCTTCTTCCTGGTCCAGGACTAACCACTATTTGTCCCTTCCATGGCTTACTGTCCTGCCTCCTACTACTCCAACTTGTACTCTGTGTAGTGAGGCTTGTTCCAAACTTACCATACTGAAATCCTCAATGGGGAAAGGTGAATCAACAACTGCTTCTTGATTTAGTCTCCTGACTTTTAACACAATTAACTTACAGCATCTTTTACAACCATAGTTCACAAAAGGACAGTAGTTATCTCAATGATCAGTTTGCCATGAACAAGGGAAGTTAAACTTCTCCCACCCTTGATCCTTTCCACAAGGAGGGCTTTTCTCCTGCAGTCTTTGAATTTTACTTACACAACTTTTCGGCTGTTGGCAGTGTGGTTTACAACTTCCTCCCTCGAGGTATCTTATTTTGGGACTATTATGCTCAAATTGCCTTGGTGTCACTTTCAGCTTTCTTTGACATTGGCAATGCAGGTTAAGTGCTTCATTTTTTGATATCCCTCTTTAGGAAAGTTGTAGTCACTGGGTTTTACTGTTGCCCCTCTTCTACAGCTCCAAATGCTCACTGGTGAAGACCTCACACTAAAGCGTATGACAGGACGTAGAGACCTTCACTCTCTTACGGGGTAGCTGGCCACAATATTGCTTCCCTCTGCGCATACTCTGCATCTGTTAGGCATTCTGACCAACACCACTTTCTCTGTACGGCATCCCGCTGTCAGTACAGCATCTCTGACTCCGGCTTCCTCCTCTTCTCGACCCACACCTGAAAGGCCTTTGAATGTTTAAAGGCCCTGCTCAGGTGTGGGTCATTACCACAACTAGACTGCTCACTATGGTTTAGCAAATCTGAATCGTGCTTGCTCGTCTCAGTTAGGATCCGTTAGCGGCTGCCTTTCCCTGGCCACATGGAAGGAGACAGTCTGGGATTCTGGGATGACTCCGCAATATGTTTATAGCACCTCCTATGTCATGAATAGCAATCTTCATGTCTGTGCATGGAGTATATTTAAAATGTTGCAATACAGTAGTAAAACCTAGATGAGATATTTCAGACATAAATCCATTATTATCCTGGTACTTTTCAACTGTGTTATATTTTATGTAGAGGATAAAGCTACAATCATCCTTTTGCATAATGTTGCTGCATTTTTTTTAAAACATTGTCTTAATGCTTTATTTTATTGTAAAAAACTTCAGTTCAATAAATCAATATCAAACTTTTGTTACATTTATGCATCATCGTCATTTACATGATTTTGGTCCAGGTCATATTCAGCACCTAGGTCCATGTCTACATTCACTATTTTATGAATGTTTTGTGGTGCTTTAGTTTCCTTGTTAGTTAATCTATTGTTCTTACTCAGATGTCTTTCGTCAGGCATGGGCTATTTGTCACAAAGAATCATGTCTAGGTAGTCGATTAGCCTACATGATAGCTTGATGTTTCTACCAGCACTTACATATGCCCACCATTCGTCCATGTCGGTATTCTGAGGTTTGAAACTGATCAAATGCAGAGTCCGCTGGCTGTTTGTGCCTATACAGGCAGTTATCAAGTGCTTTAGGGACTCTGTTTCTCCTGTGCCACAGAATCTGTATTTATTATCCATGATGTCTTTGTTCCGTCTTATCCAGAGCATTTCCCGGTTATTTAGGGCATTTAGTTTGAATCTTAGGAACCTATTTCTGCTAAGCCCAGTGGAAGAGTAGTTTTGAGTCTTGTACATTTTTCGATGTTCTGAATCCAATCCCAGTTTTCTAATTTTTTTTTTGCGTGTTGGGGGCGTTCGATTCACTCGGATCTGCTTATATTGGCGGCTTCGATAATGGCGTCTAGCTTTTGCTTCCAAATTTGAATTAATTTGGATTGCATCTCATCATTTTCGATCTTAAAAATTTTGTATGCAGGTATCTTTTGACCAAGGTACATTTTTCTCAAAGTCGCAAGAGATTTCCATAGGACTGTCATATGGAGAGAGTTGACTGCCGTAACTGTGTTGAAACATGAACTGGCAATGTAGTGGGGAAGCCTCAGAGCTCGTCTCCAAAAGGTGTGTTCCAATCTTTGCCAGACACGATGGTCAAGATTCCATCCTGCTTTGGCACCAAACACAATAGTCGGGATGAACTTCTGGAGATAGAACGTCATTATTGGCGTGATAGTAAATTTTCCATAGTCGTGATTGATCTTCGTTCCTTGTAGGCCAAATTTAATTGTTCTGTTGACCAGATCTTTAGTGCATGCCACTTCGCAGAGCGAGTCATTAAACATGACACCCAAGTATCTTATAGATTTTACAGTGCTGAGTATATCGTTTGCAATTTGCCATTTAAATCTTTTGTCTGACCTGCTAAGCGTATGTCCAATGCTCATGATTTTTGTTTTGTCTGTGTTTATCAAGAGCTCGTTTAATTCCATATACTCGTTTAATTGATTCAAGAGGCGCTGTAAACCGATCCGAGTATAGTCGGTTAGCACTACGTCATCTGCATAGACAAGTCATTTAATTGGGGTGTCATTAATCTTGGGCGAGAAGCATGGTACTGTGTCTAGCCGCTCGGGCAGATCAGCTATGAAAAGTTTGAATAATTCTGCTGCCAACGGGCAGCCTTGCTTGACGCCTTTATATGTTGTTACAGGCAAACTCAGGTCGCCTTGTTGATTAAGCCTTATCTGCACCGTAGTATTGGAATGAAGTGCTTTTAGTGGTTCCAAAATCAATGATGGACACCCCCACTTTATTAATTTTGACCACAATTTCTCATGATTTATTGTGTCAAAGGCTTGCCTCAAGTCTATGAATGCAAAGAAGATTTTCCTCTTTGCTCGTAGAGCCTCCAATTTTAAGACATTCAGTAGTAGTAGATTCACGTCGACTCCCACACACTCGGTGAAGCCTGTTTGTCCTAAGTCGTGTTTCCCCGACATGGAAGCCAAGTGGCAAGCCTCTTTCGGAGGAAAGAGCCAAAGATTTTTCCGATTGTATCAAGGAGGGCGATAGGACGGTAGTTCACCGGATCGTCTCCATCGCCCTTCTTTTAGCCATGACTCTGGAATGCTCTTGCTTTGCGACACTCTTTCAAACAGGAATTCAATGAACTTTACCCAATGTTCCTTGTTTTCCTTCAGCATGATGTTTGAAATTTGGTCAGAACCTGCTGCTCTTGAGTTTTTTAGATTTTCTATTGCTAATTCAATTTCTTCACTTGATGGTGTTATATCCCACGCTGATACTGGCTCGCTTGCTTGGGGTTGGATATCCTCCGTTGGCTTTTTATAGATTCTCTCAAAATGCTCTACTCATTTCGCGCCATCAATTGGGTTGAAGATTGTAGGGCCAGATTTTGTGTTACCCTTGTTTAGGATAGCCCAGATATCACTCGTGTTTTTTGTGATCAGCAGTTTCAACATCAATTCGGCGCAATTTTGTTCTAACATCACTGTGTGCGCCTTTAACCAGTGTCGATAGGCTTGACGTCTTGCTTTTACTTTGGTGACCATACTGTCCGTAGGTATCTTCATTATTTTTATCCGGCGCAAATCTTTCCCAAGGTCCCTTTTCGCTTGTGCGATGACATTACTAAACAGGTGTTTGTTTGAGTGGCCAATTATTCTTGAAGCTACCATTTTCATCTTGAAGTCTGTTAACAGGGGAGAATAGTTCACCTGGTTCCCCCTGTTTAGCTCAGTGCAAAGTTTTTCGATCTGCGACCTGTTGATCCTCAAACGGTTTCCTGACGCATTTGATGTGAGTTGCACATCATATTTGCCGGTTGGTTCGCCCCAGTCTGAATCCCAGACTAGGTGGAGCAGGTCATGATCACTATTGGTCATTGGGATTACGTTTAGGGAGGCCACTCTTTCGAAAACATGTCAGGGAAACCCAGATTTAATCCAATGTGTTTCGACTGCGTGGACCTCGCCATGTTGGATTACAAGGCTGGTCACCTTTAGTATTACCACTGACCATTGTGCAGTTCCTTATTGCTAGCGCATCGTGCCAAAGTTGTCCTCTGTTAACTACCACATCAGCTGGCTTCTGCGTGTTCATGTTTTTTACATTGTCATAGTTTTACCAACTGCAATTTAGATCTCCACATACCATAATGGATAGGTTGTTGTATTTCAATATTGTGTCGTCAATTAGTGTTGTTACAGCGCTAATGAAGCGGTTTGTGGAAATCATGGCTAGGTTCCAATATCCGTTTATTAAGAGTAGATGTTGTTTCTCGGGCTTAATTGTAGATGTTATTTGGACCAAAGTGCCTTGAACAAAAGGATTTGGATTTAATGATGCCAGTGGCGTCATCCAATTGTGGTTCTTCAGTAGGGTGACTAAACCAGAGAAAGGACGACCAGTAGAGTTTTTTTCCCCAGCAGGATTTAAGAAAGTACTAAATCCATCTTGGGTCGGTGGCCCACGTAGCCAGGTTTCCTGGAGGCATACAGCAAAGATATTGTCCATTTGTCAAAAGATATTGTCAAAGTTGTTGAACAGGTGGACAAAGCCTTGTGTGTTCCAAGATTACACAATTTGGGCTGAGTTGCTCCTCTTCAATCATTGTTATTGGTGTTTGTCATTTGATGGCTTAATGGTTTATTACGTGATTATTAGGTAATTATTTTAGTTCATGAAGGAGAAAATTAACAAGTAATTTTGCATTGCTGTAACAAGTAATGTAATACAGTATGGCCATACTCTGAAATAGCAAACAAAGCTACAATCCAAGCTTCACCTCATAACCAAAATGTGTGATCCTGTGCAACTCAATCAATCTCATAGTCCCTAGCCTATCAAAATTGCCAGTGCCTCAATCTTACAAAATAGTCGGCCCCAAAGAGTGATTTGGTTGCCAGGTTAAACTCTTAAGAAATGCCTCATCATATAATCTTGCTTCGTATATACTAAAACTCACCAATGATACACTGCACACCACAAAGTAATTCTTTTCTTTGTTCGCCATCGGCAACAACACTTAAAACATGTTTTTCGTCTAATGTCAGTTGTCAGTGCCTTCAATGCTGGAGTGTCTGCCATTTTTTTTATTGCTACTGATTTGTGGCCTCGTTATGTACACCCTTAGGCTTTTACCCGAGAGGTGTTGTGGAAAAGAAAAGTGTGTGATATCGGCATTCATTTAGGAAAAAAGGCATTGAAACACTCTAAATGACATTTAACGACAGTGGCGAGCAGTGTGAATGCGATGCCTTGTAAATCTGCAATACATTGGGTAACTATGGTTGATGCTGGCGGGTGCCTCATTAATTGGGCACCTGCAAAGGATTTTGGCAGACACTACAATTAACTGTGTCCCAGCCATGAAGCCTTAAGCTTCACTTCCCTGGCCTTTTGCTCATTGTTAGGGGGAAACTGATCAGCCCTTAAACCATCAGTACTGGGAAACTATGTTTCACTTTTCAATTCTTGTACTCTTAAAAATTGCAGTGCAGTGTAATTGGGATACATTTGTATCATCCTAGCCTTTTACATTTGGGATGTTTGGTTACTTTTGTATGTGCCTAAAGACAAGCTGGTGGCAGCAGATACATTTTTACCTTTTTTGCATTTTTCTTGTGTGCACATTCGTGTTTACTGCGTATGGCTAATGAACGGAGCTAGTGCCTTAAAATTGATGTCCCTTGAGACTTTGCTTCTTCGGCCGTATTGTTGCTTGGCCACCTTCCTTCCTTGCCAGGTGAGGAAATTCCTTAGAAGGCCATGCACTTGCCTAGGAAAGCTGTTGCTTTCGCAGGTTAGTAATGCCTTCAGTGTGTGCGTGTGTGGCCGAGGAAAGGAGTGGGACTGTGCAATCACACTCCACATACATGGTGCCAGAAAGTTTAGGTGTGGGGGAAAATGTGAAACCGGTAGTTCTCCTCGATTGGAACTGCTGGCTGTTTGCATGGTGCAGGTCCTTACCCTTGGTGGGCCTAGGCGTGCTTCAAGCTCAGATTTTGGAAGAGGACCTCTGCAGCCATTTCTTCAGATCATTGTTGGAGCCAAGAATCCCTCGAAGAACAGCCTACTCAAAAGATGAAGCAACTCCTGAAGTGTCCAAGCATCCCTGCCTGTGTCCGGCCAGGTGAAGCCCCGTTTGACTACCTGATTTTCAAAGAACCTGTGCGGTGTTTCGCCCTTTGGACTAGTGGGACCGACTAGTTTTGATGCCTTCTCGAGGATTATGCCCTTCTAAACCTGGTGGACTGACCAGCTCTCTCGTGGGTTACCTCACCAGAAGTGGCACCATTCAGCATACAAATCTGGGACTTCAGTGGTTGGCAGCTCATGCCGCAAGCCACCCGCTCAGCATTCCAACATCCAGGGTTCCTGTCAAGGAGCAGCTTCTGTGACTGCAACTGAAAGGACAACCGTCGTCACCTGTGTGTAGTGACCGTCGTTGGAACTCACCTTTCTCCGACCTGTGAAGAATCCTGAAGAGGACTGCATCAGTGTTTCTTGCAATTCTTCATTGCCAGAGGTTGCATTTTGCAGCTGCACAAGACCGGAAGAACCATGAAGCCTGCAACTCCTGGGCACCTGTCACCGGAAGATTGAGCCCCCAGATGATCCACAAAGTCATTTGGGAAAATCAGGAGGGGGGGGAAGGAAATGCAGTGCAGATCTCCCCCAACCCCGTCCTTCATTGGGTGTATGTCCCTTTGTCTAGTGTGTTCCTTTCCTCTCACCTTTTGGTCGTCAAACCAGGGTAGATTATCCTGAAATATAAGAAACTTTATTTTATTGTGCATTTAGTCTCACATGAGGACTTTTTACACATTGCATCAAAAGACAAATTAAGAATGGAAAAAAAATGATATTTAAAAGAATACACTTTCAGCCTCGACACAGATACGCATCTCTCAAGCACATGATGGCTCCGTGACATGAGGACTGTGGCTGTCACAAGCAATTGGACACTAAGTGCATCCCACTCCACCGGTCCACACCTCTGGGAGACTACCTGGGAGACCATTTGCACACTGGCTTGCACCAGTGACTGATGACCCCGGATGAAGTTTTTTTCAGCGCATCCCACTTACGCCTATCTGTAACAAGCGGTCCCGCTATCTGCAAATTTCCAGCCCGGAAGCATGCCACTCGAAGAGACTTCCTACTGGATATCTGTGGGGCTGTTTAATCGCCCTGAAGAAGGCGGCTACTATAAAAAAATAAGCAATCCCTCTGACTCAGTTTCAAGATGGATGGTACTGCCGCCGAAACGTCCAGTTCATGCGAGGGGGCACTAATAGCCCTATGTTATGGGCACTGCTGATTGACTTTTCCACATGATTCAAACACCATTGGTGGTTTGACCACACTTTACCCCCGGCGACGTTGGCACATGATTATCAGAATTATTTATATTTTTTTCTGCAAAATGGATCAGCTAGATGTATGACCATTAGAACTTTCTAGGCACTTGAATAATTCACGATGTACTATGCAATCTAAATAAAATTCATGCACCAGATACTTGGAATCTGGACACAAAACACAATAACCTTAGGTGCAAAACCAAGAGGTGTATCTACTATATATGCTATTCTTTCGGTTTATGTTGTGAATTTGTCTTTCCTTTTAACCACACTAATCTTCTGAGTAGTATATGATTTATGCTGTTCCTCTGTCTATGACACCAATACATATTTTCTTTTGCAGTCCAGCAATGTGTTGTACATGCAGGTGTTTATAAGAAAATTATTTTTTTTGGCCTAATACAATTAAGCATATTTTATGAAACAGCCCCCTCGGTGTGTGTGTGATTTTTCTTCCTTGACAATTTCATGGGCAACTAACTTTGGGATATATTCCTTGAGTTTAATTAGGAAGGCTCCCCAATACAACCAAAATGTTTTTCTCCCCTTGAGGAAGCACTTGGGTTGAGCCTACTAGTAGCAGTACTACCCTTTTGTGTTTTTCATACTCTTTAGGCCTGAGTCTGCTACTTCTCACCATGGGCATTCCGAAAATATTTTTTGATGCTAAAGCAGGACAGCCTCTACCTGACTCCAGAAAGGCAACTCGCTCCAAATGTGTGTGTGTGTATATATATATATATATATATATATATATATATATATATATATATATATAAAACTCAATTTGCCAGCCGTTTCCTGGAGGTGGTATGTTCTGCTCTCCCACACATCCATGCACAGATGTATATTTTTCGTACGAGTTTACCCAATGCACAAAAAAAGGAAGGCAGTATGCTTTTTGGAACGCTAGAACTCATTCACCCTCAATTAGATTATAAAACAGGTGCTTATCTGCCCATTTATTAACTCCAATAAATGTTACAGAATAAAAGGCAAAATGAAGAAAACAGATTACTTCACCATTGTGTAACACTTCATCCCTGCCAAAAACTTTACTGGGCAGCTATGCAAACCAGGCTTGGAGCAGAGAGACAGCACAACAGAACTGGAGTCGATGCATCCAACGTGTCTCAGTTATGCTAGAGCTAGGAGTCTTTTTTGCCAGCCTTGTCTGATTGCGCCGACCCCCACCCCCCCCCCCCCCAAACCCCCAATTCTAACGTTCACAACTACAGCCTAGTACATTTCCAGAGAAGTCAACTTGGAATAGTGCACACTGGCTTGCACCAGTGACTGATGACCCCGGCCAGTGTACGCTGAGGAATGTCATAAGTAAACACCCTCCGTTTCTCATGGGAGCCAAAAGAACGGCTTCCGCCTCCTTGCGGAATTCAAAACAAACCTCGACTGGCCTGAACAAAAAAACAAGAGGTTTTTCTACTGGTTCAGAAAACAAAACAGTGTTCAGAAATAAGGCCTTTGTTGAAGCTTGGAGTAAAATGTCCACTGCTGCACCCAGCTTGCATTTCATACAGACTCCATATTCAAGTCAAAGATATTACATTTTTCAAATGCATTACAGGGTATAATACATGAAATATGCAGAAAGGCCAGTGTGCATTATGTGCTCAGAAGGGTTGCATGCTTGAATCACTGTCACAGACATATAGCACTTTGTGTCTGTTCCTATGTCCCCGAAATGATCTTTGATTTTATGCAATGCATGAAGTAGTTTATATGGATGCTCTTCGCCTCTTTCTCAAGGATGCTCTACTGGGCAATTTCAGGACCAGGTGAAGATGTCAAGGATAAGTTAACACGTAGAGACCTGCATAAGCACATTTAATTTGACAACACTTTAGTTTGAGAACTCTGTTGCCTTCCTAGAGAACATGTTTAATAGCAACACATTATCACAGTCCATGTAGACAGAAAGGAACCTGAAAATATAGCACTTAAAACCAATTAAGCACGCAGGGTCTGGGTCATTTATTTACAGAATGAATGGGATTTACATGCTACTTGAATTGCTTTTATCTTGTGACAGAAAGGGGATGATTTACAGACAGCAGTTTCTTTGGAAAATGAACTAGAGGCAGTGATATTTACAGTATGCAGACTGGATGCCAACAAGACCACCCGAGTCCATGCTGGGTGACCCAAATGACATGATTGCAGGGCCTTATGATGTTTGTTTGGGGGAACAGGCACTGCCAAAGTCATCTGCCCCTCCTTTATGCCCCACCCAGCACACTTTAGCCACAATCCCCCGCCAGATGGCCCTCCAATTTCATATTCCATTTAAATCACGTGCAAGGTCTAGCTGAATGGATGCAAGAGTGAAATACCTTGAGAGCACACATTTCACCTGAAAGTGAATGTTTTCTTTAGTGAGCCAAGGAATGTCTAGACATGTTGCAGAAATGGAAGGGAAGCGGCCACTCTACCTTGGTGTCCGTCACATACTCCTCACCCCTGCCATGTTGCCTGCACATGTCCCTCTTCTACACACTTAGTTCACTCCATGCACTCAATCTAAGATGTGGCAACCTCCATCAGTGGCAATGTCCATCAGCAACTCCTCAAGGAACCCAATCCTGGCACTTTCCATAATAGCAAAAAAGCATTTTGGGAACATAAAAATAACACCATTAATTATATATTTGTTAGTGAGTTCTAATCAATTTCCAGTAGCCTAAACTCCAAGAAGTTAAACCATAGACTTGCTAACAAGACCCACAATACACGTTAGACTTTGTTTACCTACACACCTGTTAACAATTACTAAAAATAAATGCGAGTTTATCAAGTCATCGCTTATCAGGTAAAATCATGAAAAGTAATAGAAGGACGGGCTAGGCTTCCACACACACAAAGATGCATTTCATTTAGGTCGGAGTCCCACCGGTAAGTACTCATGGCAGGAAGAGCTGACAGGTGCCATCCCAGCCTTGACATTTTCAGCTACAGGGCTGTTGGGCCTAATCAGTGAGGTGTTACTCTAGTCCCTAAGACTGGCAAGCAAGACACCCAAGCATATAACACTGTCACTCAGGGAGACAAACTGAAACCAATGCACATTGGCAAAGCCAACCGTTTAGGCTGTGGAACAGACATGAGGTAGGCATTTGCCAGGCACTGACACAAGGGTATTACCTGGCAGCAGCTAGAAAAAGGCGCGAGTCCTGGGCATAAGTCATTGCCTTCAAAGCCTGTCTAATACCCATACACAAAGCTTGTTTTAGACAGGACTGTGGTAAGGACACACATGTGTTTATTGTTTGATTGTTAGGCTCTTCAAAGCACCCACATGGCAGCAGGAGGGTGGGAAAATGCGATAGCAGTACAATTAAATACAAAAAATACAGATGGGGAAGGGATGCCAAACCTACTATGCCTTGTGAGTATTCAGAATGTGCAAGTGCAGAAAGGAAGAGGGTAGTGGGGTAGGTGCTGTGGTGTCCGTGCTCGAAGGTGAGCCACATTAACTCTGAGAAGAATGCTATGAATAATGCTTGCAGGCCCTATACAGCACAAGGTTTGATGTTACTTTGTGATGGAGCTAGCTCAAAGTAGTGTATGTTTTCGGAAGTGAAGACAGTTGGTGGAAATGACCATAGTGATAAACAACACAGTGGGTGGACAATTAGTGGGTAAATTACCACCTTTTGGCCCTCCTCAATCCCATCGCTCTCCTATCATTCCAGCTTTCACCCAACATCTCTCGAGAGGAAAGGTCCGGGGCAACATGCTCACCTTGGAACCATGATGTCGCGGAGCAACACAGGTTCAATCCCCGGGTCTGCACTTAGAAACCTCTAGGTATTAAGCGCATTATAAATAACCAATTACAATAACAAAATATCCAAAACCAACATAGGAAGGATGTAAGACTTGGAATCAATTCTAACCACGGACATTGATCTTGTCAGCCTTCCATTCCACTGTTTGCAAACTGACCTTGGTGCTGCTACTAATGTGAACAGCACAGCCCAAAGTGCTAGACCACAAGGTTTAAAAATGCCTGCAGTGGTTTGTATTCCAGTGCAAAGGGGATATGGCAAAGCAGTTCAGATTGCACTTTTTGGTGGCAGAACTAAGACTAATTTGCCGATGGGTAGTCCTGTTCTTCATTGGAACAGACATACTAAAGAAGGATGGCATAGAAGGCTGCCCATAGCAATGATAGAGGTAATGATGAAAGCCTTGCATCTATCACTTTTTGTTTTTACTCCCATTTCTTCTTCTTCCAGCCTTATTTTGTTCACTTATACGCCAGTAGTTAAACCTGCAGAATATATACCTTGAAAGTAATTTGGAAGGGTGTTCAGTCAGTTGATGCACCTGCTCCAGATATATGTGTGCAAGCTGCACTTTGCAAGTTTCCACCTTGGATGAGCCAACAAAACTGGCTTACACAATGCAAAACATTGACATGGCTCCACCCTCCATTCGTAGAATTGGAGCAACAAATAGAGCTGCTAGTTGAATTAGCCACTGGGCGGAGATTATTTTTCTGAGGCTTCGGCAGGAAGACATGGAAGGAGCAGGAGCCACTATGCCCTCGACGGTGAAGGGGGGCAGGGGGGGCAGATAAATGTGGCGGGTGGCATGCATCATCCATGACAAAGAAGCAGAGTAGATGGTGCGGCCCTCAGGGCCAAAGTATTGAACAGCAATAACCATGCTTGTGGCTCCTCACCCAGTCGAGATTGATGCCCCTCGCCTTAGAATTTATGTAGTGCATCACTTAGTTGTCCAATGCCATTTTGTTCCTGTAGAGGAACAGGTGGACAAATTCTCTTTAGTCCCCACCCCCTCACCACTGTCATATTGGAATGGCAGACGAAGAGCTACACTATGGAACCCTTGTAGGAATCCCTGCAATACTCCAGTACCACGTGGAGTATATGAGAGAATTGCACTCGGACAACCATTCAGGATGTACCCACAAGTTGAAGCAGTGGAAGGATGTTACCAGGAGTGATGTCTCCTGCTAAGCTGTCAAAACGCAGCTATGAATAATATGGTTGTGCGTTAAACAAAGTCTGAAGACAAAAATATGATGTCATAAAGAAGATACATTAACCGATAATGAAACAATATGAAATACTTAAAAGTAACAAGGTAACTGAAGCATTAAGAGAACCATGTACCCAAAGATAAAGTAATCATGAATACAATGAAGAGACTTACTGGTCAACAACTGTACATACGCAGTAATGCAACCTAGAGGGGACATATAGAAGCGTGCTTATGGCGGCATACATTCAACATTTAGGACTACCAATGATAGAAGGTAGACAACAGTTTGTGTCAATCAACCCAGTTACCTCAAAATACGGACCCAGGATCGCCAAGAAAGTAGATGATCGAAGAACTGCTTGTGTGAAAAATAAAAGAGTACTTTGGCCTGAAACCAAGAGTGCTATTTTGAGAGATGAAGGCAATGCACAAAAGGAGTAACGAGCAGACCATGTGCGTAAGACCTATTTCTTGTAAGATTAGAAAGGACAAGGACATTCACAAGAACCAAGTATTGGCCAAACAAGATGGCAGAAGCCCATGTGATGTGGAGTGAGCAAGTCTCTGAAGGCCAAAAGGAGCAACTGCACCCAGTGAAATTGAATCAAATAGTGTTAAATCGAAGTCGAAATGGACAAATTTGCAGTCTCTTAACACGAGTAGAAATGGTATTCCTGCACTCCCTTGAATATTTCAGGACAGTGAGCAGGATGGCAAGGTCAACTTCAGACAAGATATTGTCATAAGTCCTATTGAAGAAAGCTGATTGACTAATTGGGAAAACAAAGGAGAGCTGATGCATGTCAAAGCACCTGGGTTTCGCTTTCATGCATATGCTGCTAGTGAGCTGAAAGTCCAAGGTTGGGTTTCGGTTGCCAACCAATTTACAAAGGCCTACCATACACTTTCATATACAATGTCTCAAAAACGCTATTCCGCTGCCTTATTGTTCTCTGTAATCAGTGAATCACGTGTGTAGAGGTAGCTCTGGGCGTGTCCTACGGACAAGGGGCCGCCAATGAGAGACTAACCCTTAGATGCTATAAGCAGACGTGTTCCCCTAATCCAATCCCGGCGATAGGTTTTATTATATGCCACATAGGATGATGACGCATTTAGCATTATATAAACGAAATGTTATAAAAATATGGTGTGTTCTTGCAGACATCGTGCTGATGAATGTAATTGACCCCGCTTTCCTTCTTTGAGATAAATGCAGTATTTACCATCTTCTTTGGCTCTGACTGGTTATTTGGTCTGAGACATTGATTTGGCAATTCCATCTAGCACCACCACGTGCTCCAAGGTTCTTGAGCACATTTTGGTAGCAGACAATGGTTCTGATCTAATAGACCTAGAACGCAGATCCAGATTCCCGGATGATCGACAGCTCCTGCCATTAGCCAGACGATCGCAGAGTTTACCACGGACAGCGGCGCGTAAATGAATCACGTGATCAAGAATCAGTTGGCATGTCCGCCTTTGATGAAATTCCTGTCCGATACCCACGGATGCAAGGCAAACTGGTCAATTGTGGGAGAGTCAATTCCGAGGCACTAGAGTCGAATGACGGATCTAAGTAGACCATTGCAGCTGGTAAAAATATACAGGGGGAGGGATCGTGATTGTGTGTATATAGAAGAGACATAAAGAGTAACTGGATTTTGTGGGAATATAAAAAGAAGAGAGATTGATATCCTTGTATTCCCGGGCCCTCAAAGTGATGGAAATATTACATACTATAAACTCCATATAGGAGTGTTAAGGATTCCTAAAGGCAGAACAAATTAGAATAGTGTGCATCAAACTTCAAGAGGGGTAATAAAAAAGGAAGTTACATTTAGTAAGACAGTAAAGGAAGACATACAGAAGACATATGTGGGGGGATATAAATTAAAAGTGCACACATGTAATGGGTATCATATGTTTGTATAAAGGATAAGGTGTTTAAAGAATTAGCAATACAAATGATAGTGCAGATAAACAAAAAAAATATTTTTTCCTTACATTTTTGGACAACGGATTGACATCAATCACATCAAAATATAAATGAACAAGAGAGCTGAAAGATATTAAACATAAAAGAACGATATGAAAATAATTAACTGAAAGTGTAAACAAAGGAACAGGAAGAAAAGTGTTTTTTTTCAAAAATGAATAATTAAAGATAAGGAAAATATTCCGATTTTCTGGAATATGAGCAGCAATTGATGGTGCCTGTTCAAATATATTAAAATGATATATTTGAATAAATGAAGAAAGAACAAAACATATTTACAATCTGAATTGACTCATCATCACGGAGGAGACATCTCTCACACATGTATGCAGAACATTACCAAGATATACAGTCCGAACCATTCCAAATGGATTAAGGGAACTACTAATGCCCTGGCCTTCAGGAGGTTCGTTGTCAAATACGGTATTACATAATCTGCCGACATATTTACATGCCACTCAAAGGAAAGAAGTTGGAGAAAAGATTGGCAGTTTTTAAAACTTTGGAAAATGTACCAAAATGAGAAAGAAGACTGTGGGCCTCATGAGAATGCCGGTCGCAGTAATAACGATGCCAGTTAGCTACCAGCACCGTTGTTGCCGGACCGGCACACTCCAGGTTCTGCGGGAGGGTGCCGACCCACCCACCAGGTCTGAGCTGGCGGGCGGAACAGCACCCAGCCGCAGACTGACAAATGCACTGGCACTTTTGCACACAGTGCCGGTGCATCCGTCCTCCCCATCGAGTCCTCTTAACAGCACGGCTACCGCCAGGGTTGTAATGACCCCCACAGTCTATAGAGGGTGGATGCTGAGTCAATGCTGATAAAGGGGAGGATGTAACGCCCTCAGCCCCCCTGTCACCTTCGGAGAAGTCCGACTAAAACATTAAGGAAAAGGGATTCTAGCCTCTAAAGGAATTGAAAGCAGCAGTGGGGTATGTTAATCCACCATATGAACCCCCTACCTATGCTAGTGAAGATACTGAGGATGAGAACAAAAGCAGGGAACATAAATATATATGGACATGCAATGAAAGCAAACAACGTGATGAGAAGGATAGACAGAGATAGGGGAAGAGGCAGAAATACAGAAGAATAAAGGACACATTTAAGGGCATGACAGTAGCAGGGAATGAGTGGATGGGAGGACAAATTGCTTAAACTAGACAAAGCTACTGATGGAGTTCGAGAGAGAAAGGGAAGAACAGGATAAGAGAAAGAAAAGGACGAGAGATTAAACAAGAAAGGGACACAGAATGTAAGCCAAGAGAAGAATGAAAAAAGCATGAGGCAAAAAGAGATAATGAAAAACTAGAAACAGGAAGAAGTGGAATCTCAAAGATTGAAAGTACATAGGTTACAAAGAAGGGACGAGGAGTTGAGAGGTAAGGAGAAGAGAAGAAGAGATGAACCAAAATGGGGAATTAAAAGACAATGAGATTGAACATATATGTCGCAGAAGCATAGTGCCCATATAAACACAAGAATAGACTGAATAAGAGGGGGGTCACAACCGTCCCGTGGGGGTTTGCAAGGAAATTCAGGAGCACCAACATGGGGAGAAGACGAGACAGGGACTGTAGGGATAAGATTGGGAAATGATATAGGCAAATAAGGGAGAATATCGAACTCAAGAAGATGAACAAGGAGCTTTCTTTAAAGAAACAGTAGGGAGTTTAAAAACGATACTGTAACAATCACAGAACGATATCTTTAACCAGGTTAGATCTTGATGATAGGGCAGAAGACAACAGTCATACGAGTTGGGGCATAATGCAGATGAGGAAAGGAAACAAAACTATAGAATGAGAAAGGAAGGTGCAAATGGATTCGCAAGAGAATAGAGTGTAAAGAAAGGGGTAAAATGGTAAGATTTAGAGGACCCCACAGAGGAAATAAAATTCACACCCTATACTGAACGACCACAAGCACGATTGCACAGTAGAGGGGAGGGGATGTAGCCCCGCCTCGTGTGAGCAGATTAAGGGCATTGCCAGGAAGTAGACAAGCAGGCGATGATAATGCTGCTTCGAGAACAAGAGCATTAACCAGGGTTTTCACAGTTTCCATTTTTAGAGAAAGGAGGAGGTCGACCACAATATATACCATGGCCACAGTTGGATAAGGAGAATTTAAACTGTACATTACCAAGTTTGACTTCCGGTGCGGGGAAAATTGATTAAAGTATTAGAGAAGAGAATGTCAGAATGACTTTAGCCACAGGCGATAAAAAAGGCCTATTATGAACCATCCTAGGGCAGAGAGCTAATGACATTGGGGAAGAGCGGGGTACCCAAATGTGACACTGCAAAATACAATGCACGATAGAGTGCCATTTAATAATTGTAGAGTAAGCGTTTAGAGTACATAATCCTGACACAGCAGATATTAGGGCGATAATGACTAGGAAAATAAAGGAGGATGAAGCCACAATTGCTTTTATTCAGGATTTTCAGGAAAGCTGGAGTTTGAAGATGCATGAACTGTAGGTAAAGGGATAAGGTTATTTTACCACATTTTATGCTAGGGGTTACCAGACCCAGTACAACAGCAGTTAAAAAAACAAGTGGGAATGGAAGCAAAGCCATGGCCAGAGATACAGCTGGCAATTGTGCCTTATTGCAGAATTATAGGGCAGGAAGAAAAGAGGAAATCCGAGGGTAGAGACCAAGAAGAGGCAAAATTGGTGCAGAAGAAATTATCAAAATTTGCCATGGAGGGAGCGGTATTGATAAGTAATAAGGGAGTGATGGCACAGACAGTTCAGTTGCAACAACAGAGTAACCAAGTATATAACACAGATCAGAGTGGGTCCAATTTTATGCAAAAGGGTAGAGAGAATGGGCCTCGAGGAGGACAATGATTTCAAAACCTTCAAGGAAGGGGAAGATTTAATGGCGGACAGCCACCAATCTGTTGGAATTGCAGAAAGATAGGACATTTATCCAGAGCATTCAGAAGCAGGGGAAACATGCAGCAGCAGAATTGGCCATCTCCAACAGGGGGGTGGGATATGCTCCACAATATTATACAGATTCACAAGGATATAATGATCAAGATCACACGCAGAATCAGGCATATGCACCGTAACCACAGCAAATTCAACAAGTACCAATGCAGACACAATTCCCACAATCACAGCAGTTTCAACAAGCATCGATGCAGACACAACCACCACAGAGGCAACAACAACAAACACCCATGCAGAGGCAACAGGCACCCACCCAACAGATACCCAATGCAACAGATGAGCACATCACAATGGCAAATAGGCACAGGAGCTACATGGTTAGACCCAAGTAAGGGAGTGCGACTGTTGTTGGAGGGAATACTTTCACAGGCACAGGGATTAATGTATACCCACAATAGGACAGCCCACAGAAGGATATGATGTGTTCAGAACTATCTCTAACACCGGACCCCCAATAAGAACCAAGGGTGAAGGTGATGATAGGAGGCAAGACATTTTAATTTCTTGTAGACACTGGAGCAACTCGTTCCTGTGTCCGGGAGGAAAAATATCCAAGATCAGGCATTGCCAGGAATGCACGGGGATTTTCTGGGGCTACATATTTAGTTCCATTTACAGATGAATTGCCTATTTTTATCAAGGCACGTGGCATGTCAATGCCCTTATTATACTCCAGGCACACACCGGTAAACATACTAGAACGTGACTTAATCACAATGCTTAATATGAAGATATCTTTTACTGATAAAGGCATATTGTGCTCAGTCCCGGGAATACATTATATGAATTTGAGGGAGTTTATATTTGCATTTGCAGGCAAAAAAGCTCCTTCTGATTAGTTCCTCTTGATGAGGAAGTGTTTTTATACAGAGTGACTATTGTTACCTAAATTGGCAGGTGAAATATTAAGGATATCTGATACATTTCTATTCAAACCAGAAATCCCTATGGACGATGAAGAAGGTCAAGTTATTCCTTTAGAATACAGCCCACGCTGTCCTTGAAAAGGGCACGGAGACACGTACAGGGTCAGTTGGATGCGCTCTGCACAAAACAAGGTGTTTAGGAACTACTACCATGACCTGTATGCTACAGGGAGCCCTAGCGGGACCGACCAAGACTCCTATATGAATACCCTCACAATGCCGCAGATAGCGAAAGAAGACAGGGAAAAACTGGAAGAGGACATCAGAGAAGAGGAAGTGAGGATAGCAATTAAGGGGCTCCAGATGAACAAGGCGCCGAGGCCTGATGGGTTCACTGCCACTTTTTATAAAAAGTATGCCGAGGACTTGATCCCATTCCTGGCAAAACTGTTCAACGCTTTCAGAGAGGAGGGAAATGTGACCCGGTCTATGAATGAGGCAAATGTCATTGTCTTCCACAAGGCAGGAAAAGAACAGTCTCATTCAGGGTCTTACCGCCCAATAGCCCTGATAAATTTGGACTCTAAAATATATACGAAAATTCTAGCCGCCAGGCTGTCTCCGCTCCTCCCCAATTTGATTACTGAAGACCAGTCGGGATTTATCCCTGGTAGGCAAACTCACGAGAATCAGAGTCGTATGATACACCTGGTGGAGAAAGTTGGAGTCAAGCAAACCCCCGCAATCTTGTTAGCAGTAGACGCCGAAAAGGCATTTGACCGGGTGGAATGGTCAATCCCGTTTCAAACACTAACGCGTATGGGCTTCGGAGAAAAATATTCGGACATAAGGGCGAACTATAATTCTCCTATAAGAATCAGCATAAATGTGGAGGTCACGGGCAAAGTGAGGCTAACAAGGCGCATCAAACAAGGGTGCCCGCTATCACCCCTCTTGTACGCAATCTTCCTGGAGCCACTGTCAGGCAGGCAGCATAAGGTAGTTGCGTATGCGGACGACATGCTGGTAGCCATCACTGACCCGATTCACTTACCCTGAGGTAATCCGAGAACTAGAGAACATTGGGGCAATCTCTGGATTGAAGATGAACAGGAATAAGTCAGAAATGTTACCCCTAGCAGGGGATAGAAGGGAAATAAAGAGGGTGGCAGATACCCGCAGATTAAAGGTAGCACTCGAAGGGATCAAATATCTTGGCATAACCCTTACGGTAGGGTGGATCAGCTATATGGAGGCTGGGGGGGAGGGGGGAACTACCCGGACCTTCTGGGGAAAATTAAGAGGGACTTGGAGAGGTGGAACCCGCTTGCGATATCATGGTGGGGGCAAATCTCCTCTGTGAAGATGACCATCCTCCCGAAACCTTTGTACTTCTTCCAGGCTATTCCGATTAGGGTCCCCAAGTCCTTCTTCAGGGCTCTCTCAAAGGCTATATCCTCCTATATCTGGAGTAAGGCTCCGAGGGTAGCTAGGACAGTTTTACCAGCTCCAATCCTAGAGGGGGGTATGGCTCTCCCGCACTTTCTCAGGTACCATCAGGCAGCGCAACTGTGGATCTTGAAAGAATGGATGGAGCGGAGGGCAACAAAAGGTATGGGCTGAGCAAGACAGGGCGGTGGCAAGACCCCCATTGAGGGAGCTGCTGTGGAAGGGCAGTCAGACTAGGCACCCAAATTTACACATCAGCAAAGTTATGAGGGCCCTTCTGGCTGCATGAGACGTCCTAGCATGGAATGGCACTTTAACAGCGGTGCCAGGCCTGATTGTTCGGGAACCCAGGATTCCCTCCGGGAATGGAAAAGGGGGCATATGGGAATTGGGAAAAGGCAGGGTGTACGAAAATTGGGGAAATGTTGGAGGATCAAGATGTGCTCTCATTTGTGGCATGCAAAAGCAGCCTAAATCTTAAGGAATCAGACACAACTAAGGCACTGGCTTGCAACCCCAACCATTACACAGGCAGCAACAAGGGCCCTTACACCGTTCAAAAAGTATACTCTGTCCAACCCTGGAACCAGGAAACTGGTGTTGACACTTTATAAATACATCAATGTGCAAGGGGAAAGGGTAAAATGGAATTACATGGTGAAGTGGAACCACACGCTGGGAGAGTCTATCAACACACAGCAGTGGGAGGAACTATGGGGTAGTATCCCAAGACTGACCCGCTCAGTCTAAATGAGGGAAATGTGGGTAAAGGCGATGGCCCAGTAGCACTTGACACTGGTGCGGTTAAATGCTATGTTCCCAAACACGTCCAAACTGTGCTGGATAGAGTGCAGTGGGGAAGGAACATGGAGGCACATCTGGTGGGACTGCAAGGAGATTCAGCGCTTCTGGGATTAGGTAAAGGCACAGATTCAGGGGATTTTCCCTAACGTGGCTCAGATGGAGGAGAAGGTGTAGATGTGTGGGTTCAAGGACCCTGCAGCAAAGAAGCGCTCTAAATTGCAATGGAGGAGCTTCATGGGACTGCTAATAGCGGCATGGGCAGCGATAGCCCAGAGCTGGAAAAAACGGGACCCCCCACTGATATTTTGATGGTTACAGAAGGTTTGGACACTGGTAATAATGGAAAAATTATCCCACACCATGCACGGAATGGGGGGCTCCTTTGTGAAAGAATGGGGGAAGGTGCTTGAATACCTCCAATTGGACTACATGGAACAGTGGTGCCCACACAAAATAAAAATTGTGGACATTGAGTAGATCCCAGCAGATTCAGAGACTATCTTCCGGAGGGAGGGCAGGAGGGGGGGGCAAAGTTGGGGGGAAGAGTTCTGGTTAGTTTCTGTATATGAAAACAAACACATTCTTTTTTTTAAATAATTAGAAACAGCAGTGGTGAGACAAGAAGGGGTGATACTTCATGGGATAGGCGATGAGGGGAAGGGAAGGAGAAAAGCGATAGCCCTCAATTAAGGATACAGATTGACAGATGAACTAGTCGAGAGCATAGAAGTACTACAGAGAATGGCACTGATTAAAAAAAAGAAACTGCCCTTTTTTCAGGAACACTTGGAAAAAAGTTCCAAGTACTTTATGGACCACAAGTCCATATGAAGTAGGTTTATTAAAGGGTGTGGGACCAGTGAAAATTAAGCTCAAACCAGGTGTTATTTTACCACAAGCAAAACAATACCCAATGTCTACAGAAGCAGATGAGAGGGGATATTTGAAACTATATCCGCCCTAGTGAAGCAAGGCATTCTAGTACCATCAGACTCTCCATGTAAAAGGGCTGTGTACCCTGCCGAAATATCAAAGGGGGTGGGGGATTTTGGTGATTTATACAGGATTTAAGACCCCTTCACAATATAGTCGAAGCAAAATTTCCTTTCATTCCAAAATCTGCGACAATATTGTGCAATATCCAGTCAAAAGCCAAGTATTTTGCTATTATCGACTTAACAAATGCGTTTTTCTCAATTCCCCTGCATGAGGACCAGCAGGATGCAATGTCATTTTCATACGGAACAAGTCACCTGAAACATACTCGTTTGCCCCAAGGGTACTGTGAATCCCCTTCGATTTTTAATAGAGTCCTTCAAATGGACTTAGGAAATGTTTTGCTCGAAAGTGCCATAATTCAATACATGGATGACATTTTGGCTTAGTGAGAGAAGAAAGATGTAGAGAAGACTGTCAAACTTATGACGATACTTGCAGAAAAAGGGTACAAAGTAGACAAGGAAAAACTACAATATTGTCAGGAAGAAGTATTATATTTAGGACAGTTCATTTAACATGAAGGGAGACACGTGACACTGGAAGGGGCATAAGCCATTATGAGAACTGAGCAGCCAAAAACAATGAAGCAAATTCAACAATTTGTAGGTCTATGCAATTATTTCAGGACCTGGGTCTTTGACTATAGCACATATATTAGACCGCTTTTGGAAGCACTCAGATGCACAGGTGCTTAAAACTCAAATAGCCTGATCAGAAAACATGACGGAGGGATTTAATGAGTTAAAAAAGCGATTAGTAGAGCTCCTGTATTAGGGATTCCAAGTTATAGTGACACTTTTTTTTATTTCCCATTCAAATTGAGAAGTCATGACAGCAGTGCTTACCCAGAAAACAACAGTAGGACATGGTCATAAAGCATTAGCATATTCTAGCGGGATTCTAGACCCAGTTATAAAAGGACACTATCCTTACGAGCAATGTTTAGCATTAGCTTCATTTCCATAGAAAAGGCTTCAAGTATAACTATGGGGTGTTCGCAACTATTTGTAGAGCATGCATTATTTGCAAACCTAGAAGTACATCAACCACTAAAAGAGCATCAGGGTATGAGGTAATTATCTCAAACCCATCAAAATTGTTAGGTGCAGCACAGTGAATGCAGCAACGTCTGTAGCTGAACCAGTAGGAGAGGACGATGATGGTCATGACTGTACTATGTTCACTGAGTGTTAAAATATTCCCCAGAAAATGGGAGTGAGACTGATTGAAGTGTTGATCAGTAGGAGACTGTCCCCAACCTTCTCTGCACAGGCTGCAGAATTAACTGTGCTCATTGACGCGCTGCGAAGTTTCAAGGATGAGGATGTGGCGGTGTACTCCGACTCCGCTTATGCAATGTGAACTGTAAACACAGGATTGTCCTATTGGAAGAGGAGGGGTTTCCCTACACACAGACGCCACTCCAGTGCAACTTGCAGAGCTATTAGACAAGCTCATCGTACCATTGAGCTTCCCAGAGACCATACCGGTCGTAAAGTGCTCAGCACATTCAAAACTAACAGATTTAATCTCCTGTGAAAACGGAGCCACAGACTTAGAACCAAAAAGGGCAGCCTTTTATTCAACTACTTTTGAAGGAAAGCAACAGGGCAATGCATGATGGTTTAGGAAGGATTTAATAGGACGTCTATTGTGCATTTAATTGAAACACAAGGACGAGCATTGCAGGAAGATAAAGCACTTTAGGACAAGCAAGGGTGTTCTCTATCCCCTACCGAGGCAGTTTGGTGACAAGGTAAAACAGGAAAGTCAGTTATGCCTCTAGCATTATTGAAAGTAGAATTGGAGCAGCTCCATAACCCAGCACATTTGACTCGAGAGTCTAGCTACTACAATAGCAGAAGATTGTTTTTTACTGAACCTTAGTGAACATGTGGCACAGTTCATAGTAAACTGTATGATGGGCCAGAAATGTAGGGCAGGGGTACACCCTGTGAACAGTGAGAGGAGCAATCCATAGACCCAATGGCCCTTTCCAACATCTGCATATAGATGTTGTAGATATATCGATACATGTTAGTCGTAGTATGTCCCTTTTCCAGATGTGTTGAAGCAGGTCCATGCATGCACCCAGATGTTGCGTGCGTGGCAAAGTTCCTTGTTTGTTAGGTTTTCCCCAAGATGGGGGGTGCAAAGTTTTGCGATCTGATAATGGACCGCAATTTGTGAATGAACTTTTTGAAAACATAGTATCACTCTTATGCATCAAGCACAAGTTTGCTTCAGCCTATCGCCCGCAAGCCAACAGTATATGCAAGAAATGAAATGGCCTTTGGAAGGAAAGAATAGCAAAGCTCAAGTTAACATTGAAGAAGAGATGCTGCATTGCCTATCCCTTCCATTCTATGCATTACAAAATCAGCATGGTTCAGATCACCATTTAACACCCCATGAGTTGGTGACTGGACACTGAATGAGAACTCCTCTCACCACCCTCACCTAGGGAAAATACAGTGTAGCAAGGGCTCTAGCTGATGAAAGGCATGATTACCTGAAAACAATGACTACAAGTGTTTCTTTCATGTCTCAACAGATCCAGAATCAACAGGAGGGGTCAAAATTAAATTAAAAGGACAAGTTTTGAAGATTTATTGAAGCCTCTAGTATTTTACCCAAGGAACCAGGTACTAGTGCGCACATTTGTGCACACCTGGAATACCCCTCGATTTGACGACCCACATGAGGTGGAGGAAATAAGCCCTAATGCTGCAAGGTTGAAGGGATGAAGGGCATGGATCCACCTGCACAATATAAAGCCCTACCAAAGGTGAAGCATTGACCTCTCCTGCAGCTGCTCCCAGTGAAGCAAGTGAAGAATTTCCACCTCTGATGACCAGAGCGACGACCAAAAGCCAAGACATAGAAAGAGAAGAAAATGTCAAAACGTTAGATTAGAGTTGCCTTAAAAATTTGATTAAAGTCTGATAGCTACTATTCTTATTTCATTGGTCTTTACACATATCATAGGCAGCAATGAACAACAAAATAAGACATTTACTACTGCCCCTGCTAAGCTAAAGGATGTCCCATTGTTCCCCAACATTGATAGACATGTTTCCCGATTAAAGAGAAGTACAGAAGAAGACAATGAAAGTACAAACACATACGTCGAAAAATCAGTTAATTTAGCTAATAACTTGTGGTACCAGCACATGAAATAGGTAGGTGAGAGAACATCAGGATAAAGTTGCTATGTCTGTTCCTTGATACCCTATGCCATAAATGCACCTAGAACATTTATCACAAGAGAAATGTGTACACATGATGCAAAATGTCTCGTCCGTCTGGCAGCATGCACAACCAGAGGACAATTTTAAGGGAAATGGGCAACTCTAAGATGGCGATCAAGACAAAACTTTCCCTATGAAGATTCCTATGGGTGGATGAAGAAAATGGAAACTGGAATGGGTTGGACAAGCAAGGAGCTCAAGTACCCGTCCCAGTATGGAGGACGAATACAAACTGTTGAAATGAAAAGAATTAACTGCTCAGATATGACTGAAAAATCAGGAGTGCCAGGTTGTTGGGAGAGAACACAGTTACTGGTATACGGGCATGTAGCTACCAGTACTGGATGGGAAGATGGACTATTATCTTGCCCTGCACACTAATTGAAGAAATAAAAAATTCACCAAGTGCATAAAGTGAATGATGAATGCCTGGAATCATGGGCCAAACATGCAAGACTATTAACATGGGTCAACAATGAAGTAGGATCAATGTATATATTACCATTGAAGAATGCAACAGTATGCTTCACGAATGAAGATGAAGTCCACTTTGGGGAGAACAATCTATGAATAGTAGATGTACCAGGAATGAATGGAGGAGCTGTAGTGCTGATGGATCGATGTTGGGCTTGTGGATCCAGAGCCTATATAAAGTTGCCTAAAGATTGGGTAGGGATATGCTCTATCGTAAATGTACATGTTGCAGCATTGGTGATCTCCCAAGTTGACATCCAGATTGAGGAGTTTCCAAAAATGGATGAGCACCAGAGAAAGAAGAGATTTAATCTTCGTCGACTGAAAAGAGAGAACTATTTCTCATCCAAATCAAAGAAGGCCTACAACAACATTCCTGATGAGCATACACTATTTAGCAAGACAGCCATGATTATGACATCTTTATTCATGCCAGGACTTCAAGCTGCAGTGAATGCCATGGCTCCAGATAAGATGGGAGCTGCTGCAGACGATCAATGCAACAATAAAGGGATTCAATACAATCAGAGAAGAATTAAGAGCCAACAGGCTGATGACCCTACAGAATAGATAACAGTAATGAAATGAGGCGGGTGCGCCAAGGTAGGACCTTCCTGCTGTATATTTATACCATCTCATGATGGAGACAATGGGATCCTGACAGAGGCAACAACAATGTTGACAACCTTGCATACAAAAATGGAGGATGAAGCTGACAAGACAGCAGGAGCCGACTGGTTTTCATCTCCGTTTGGATGTATTCCATCTTGGTTGGTGAATGCTGTCAAACTATGTGGAGCAATATTAGTAATGCTGGAATTTTATCTCATAAGGATCATCATGGGACAATGCCAGAAAACAGCCAAGAAAGCTATTGGAATGAACATAATAATCGATATCAACAGCAACCCTGAGGACAAGATGCAGACAGAAGAAAGTGTTTGAGAGAATATTTTCAAAAAAGTAATCTTGCACCCCCAGGAAAAAAACAAAGCTTGTGAACCAGAATGCTTGGTTCCACAGTATGCTACCACTTCAACCAACTTCAATACGGACATCTACTGGCAATATTAAACAGAGCCACAGTTCTGTTATGTCTGCTTCAACTTTAGATATTGTAATGGTTAGGCATTTTAAAGACAAGGCACTTCGACCTCTACAGGTAGGCAAGTCACTCTTACCTATGCTCCAAGAAAAGGGCAGCCTCAGACTCTTCCAGTCTACCTTACTGCCCCAAGGATAACCCACTTCCAGACTGACTTTCAATCTTCTTACAAGCACCCAGTTGTGTACACACCTTCTTGGTTCCAGTAGCTACCTTGAAGATAGATTACCAACTTGAGATAACAATGTCTCACCTGTATTAAAAGACACTGGACCAACAACTTCGCCAGCTAGGTGGATTGATTCTAAACAGGGTTTCTTCACTATAGAAAAGTTTGCCTCTTGGTTTGGGTAATGCTTGTTATTAATACAAAAACTTTGGCATTTAAAGAATAGTCGTTCTTAGGGTTATAACGTTCAGTCTTCAAAGCAAAATCAATGTAGGCATATGTGACCATTCTTTGAGGTAGATCTTCAACCTTAAGTGTCTGTCAGGGTTTTTATTCCCACATATTAAAACAGATAATTTCTACTCTGTTCAGAATCACTATTGGTCATAGGCGACCTTCCTTCTATGCCGTAAGATCTTGTAACAATGTGAAAGTCAGCTTCAGAGTGTTTTATAAAGCATTCTCCCTCTTTATTGGAGACATGCAACCACTCTGGTAACATTTAAAAGGTTCGACAATGGGAAATGAACGGCCTTTCTTCACACACAAGCACTATCACTTTCACTAGAAGTACGTGTGATACATTTCCATTATAAAGAATAGCTTTCATGACAAGCAGTCTATACTCGCTTCTGCTCTTATGCTAGCCACTTTAGAACTGGTAACAGTTACTGGCAAGGGTTTATGAGTGAACCTGAACGCCAAGCTTCACTCACCAACTCAAGGATCACTGCAGTTGCATGCTCCTTCAACTTCCTGACTTCTCCTTCTACTACTACGGCTTCAGGCACACTTGGGACCCACACCCCTCTGCTGCACTGGTGTCTCTAGTCTGCTAGCCAACTGGAAGCCTCCTGCACACCTCTGTCCTTTGGCTTGCTTCTTGCCACGGGCCTTGGCCTTCAGCATGGTCTTGGCTCTGCAATTACAGCCACTAAGCGCACCTGGGAAGACCTTCACTTTCAGCACTTCTCGCTCAGTGCAGCTACAGCAAGGCAGGGTTTGTGATCACAGGACCCTGTCAGAGCTTAGATGAAATATGTTCTTTCCACGTCCCGGCATCCCTAAGTGACCACACTTCCTCATGAACTGCCAGCTTTGTGTTCTTCTACTACTGCTGCCACCCTTCCAGCTCCTGCTCCTCTCCCAGCTCCTTCCTGGCTGCAGTCTTTTATGCCTCTCAGATGGGGCAATTGATTTCAGGCACAGGGCATTAATCTTAATTGCCTGACCTTGGGAAATGCAGTTAAGCCTGTTCGCCCATCTTCTACATGCCTCTTCAGCCCTCTTTCTGGGACATGTAGTTCACTTTATCAAAAGTATTTCCACTTCTTTAATTTGTCAAAAAGCCATTAAAAGGGATGGCTTACAGGCAAAGTTTCAGAAGGGGTCCTCTGAGCATTCCAGGTTCGATTCCCCCCACCCACAATGTGATCCTCCCACACCACCCCCAGGGTCAGGATCAGAAAGCGCCCGACTTGCCCTGGATACACGAGGAGGGTCCCCAGACCAGGTTTCTGTGGAGAACGCCGTCAGATTCTTCACAGAGCCCACTTGGAACTGTGCATGCACCACATTGCTCTTTAAAAAATGTATTTCCTTACCCATGTGTGGCCGAAGAGAGACCTCATATACAATCTTAATTGTCTTCTGAAAACCCAGCTGTTGCTGTGTCATGGGCATAATCTAACATTCTTTGGACAGAGGTAGGTTCCACCCAACCCACAGATACCCATTTTGGGGTTTCCCAACCAAACGTTCGCCCTGAATTTAACATGCAAAGATCTTCCTTTCCCTGCAAACCCAGTTCAGATAAGGGAAAGCTTTCCCGATCTTCTAGATATTTATAAAATAACAATGTTTGTGATATAATTAAAACTTCGTCTGCCGCAGCTCTATTCCATTGTAGAGCAGTGATGTCTGCCGTATCTACTGCGCTCACTGCCCGTGGTGCGAGAGGAAGAGTGGTCTGCTCCTGTTGGTTCCTACATTACCCGCCTAATCATATTTATTTATTTATTTATTGTGCATTTGTAAGGCGCTTATACATCAATAAAGTGTGTTTCAAAGCACCCACAGGGCAAAGGGGAGGGAACAAAGGCAAAAAGAATAAACAGATGATCAGTAAAAAGGGGCAGTCCTACTATGCCTTGTGAGCATTCAGAATGTGCAAGTGCAGGATGAGAGAGGGGGATGGGAAAGGGGTAAGTGCCAGGGGTTCCACAGAGGGAAGTGCCAATGAGTCCGTTTTGTGCAACAGCAAGTGCCTGGCAGAGATTGCTTGGTACAGAGTACTCACTTGCCATTAATTGCAGGCCTGTGAAACGCAAGCCAGTGGGTACCTGAAGGCAAGTGCTAGTATGGATATTGCATGTTTGGAAGCCTCATCATGGTACTACCGCTGGCTGCAAGTAGTGTTTCCCAATCGTTTAACTGCATCCCACTGTGCTGCATTGTTCTACTGTCTTCAACTTAAACTTCATAGCCTGCTATGATATTCCATTTATAACGCACCTGTACACAAGCGTTTCTAGACGCGTCAAGGCAAGGAGGGAGAAACAGAGTAAGGACAAAACAATCTTATTAGGCCTTGTGTTATTCAGATCTGACAGGTGCAGGTAAGGAGAGAAGTGCAAAAAAAAGGGGGTGGGGGAATGGAGAAGGGCAGGTAATCAAAAAGTGTAGCCAGTAGATGGCTCAGTGCAGGTAATCGGAAAGTGCAGCAAATGGGTGGCTCATAAGTGCAGAGAGAGGGGACTGTAGGGTTAGATACAGACCACAAGTGCTGTGGGAGAAAGGAGGCAGTGTGAGGTGCAACTCGACAGGCAGGGACCTGGGCCCAAGTCCAGAGGGTGGCCAGGTGACCAGTGCATGGAACAGACAGGTCATCAGCAGGGGAGAGGGACAGAAAAAGCGGATGCGTAGAGGAAGTTCTTGAGTTTCTCCAGAAACCGAAGAGGTTTCTGCTCAAGTTTGAGAGAGGCAGGGAGGCTGCTCCAGAGGGAGGCCCCAGCCGAAGAAAGATCTGCTCCCAACTCTCTGCTTGGAAAAGCAGCTGACACTCAGAGGTGGATGAGCGGAAAGCTTGAGATCGGAGAAACTTAGGAAGAGCGAATTGGAGGTAGTGCGGTGCCACATCAAAGAAAGCCTTGTAGACGGTGCAGAGGGTCTTCAACTTGATCCTTGCCACCACTGGGAGCTAATGAAGAGATTTCAGAGCTGGAGAGATACGATCTCTGGGCTTGAGGCCAAGGACAAGTTTTGCAGTACTGTTCTGGATAAGTTGTAAAGGACGGAGAGTCGAGGCAGGAAGATTTAGAAAGAGGCTGTTGCAGTAATCAAACCTTGGGAGGACCAAAGCTCTGGAGACAGTGAGCTTCTGGGGGGAATATGAGGAAACAAAGAATACCTCTGAAGGGGTGCAACTGATGGTTTGACTTCTTAGAGATGTTAGAAATGTGAGGAGAGAGGGTGGAGTCAAAGATGACTCACATGTAGGAGCAGGAAGAGGACCCAGAGTGGGCAGGCAGAGAGGAAAAAAGGCAGCTGGTGTTCTGATGAGGAGGAACTCTGTTTTACTGGCATTAATGCAGAGATCATTGGCAGCACACCACTCCTGAATTGCAGGCAGGCAGACAGTCATGAATGAAAGGCGTAGAGGCGGCCAAGGGGAGCCTGAAAGAGATCTGGGTGGCATCTGCATAACCATGAAAGTTGGAGTAGAGAACAGCTATGCAGTGGGGACGAGAGGTGCCAGGTATTGGTTGAACAACCAGGGAGAAAGGTTAGACCCCTGGGAACACCACAGATAGAGGGATAGAAGAGAGGACAAACCCCCATTGGACCGGAGAGGGTTGGTCAGTGAGAAAGGCGGTCAGCCAGGTCTGGGCCTGATCAGTGGTACACAGGTTATCACAGACGCTTGAGCAGGATGGCATGGTTGACCATGTTGAAAGCAGTAGAAAGATCGAGGAGAATGAGGACAGAAGGAAGGTTGGAGAGTAGGTCTTCACGGATGTTCAGGAGACCAGTTTGTGCTTCTGGCAGCGCTGATGTCAGACCGATGGGCATGGAGACAACCAACAGATTCAGTATAAAGGTTAATCTGGGAGATGGGCAGCTTTTCCAAGAATTTGCCAAGGAAAGGAGTGATTGAGACCAGGCGATACTAGCCGGAGAGGAAGGATCGGCAGAGCACTTCTTAAGAAGGGGGTGCACAAGGGAGTGCTTCCGGGGAGGGAACGTTCCAGTGGCAAAAGAGTGATTGCAGAAATCGGCCAGGGCTGGATCAAGGGTGTCAATGTGGTCCTTGATGGTTCTGGTAGAACAGGGAAGAACCTGTTTTCACATGACTTTCATAGATCAGACTTGTCTAGAAACATTGTCTGGGGTGGACAAGGGAAAGGAAGAAAAGGGAGGAGGAGAGGAGGCCACAGGCAGGCCAGGAGTGGAGGAGGAGGAAGAGAGGGTGGACTGAATGTCCTGAGTTTAAGTGATGAAATGAGAAGCCAAGGCTGTGCAGAGGGACTGGGAGGGAACAGGAGATGGAGACTGTAGCAGGGTTGGCCAGCTCCTTGCAGGTTTTGAAGAGTTTGGCAGAGTTGTTAGGTGACGCAGGCTTGGATGTGTGCACTCTTCTTGGCATGGACAGGGTCTGTACTGCCTTTGGAGCAGGCACAAAGCCAGTGTGTCAGAGGGTGCACCTGCATTTGAGGATGACATGGTCAGAGTCGAACCACGAGTTGCACTTGAGCTATGTGTGTATATGTGTGTATATGCACGTTATAACTGCTATATCATATCTTCAAGACAGGGGCAAGTTCATAAAGAGTGTCAGATAGAAAGATGGAGTTTAGAAAGGGCTGTGTCAGGATGTGAGTCAGCCATAAGTGCAGAAGGAGGATAGAGAGAGTAGCGGCGAAAGCCTCCACTGATACAAGCTTCATGGGTCAGATGACCGAGGTAGGTGGCAGTGCTGGAGTCGGCTTGTTCTAAGGAGTGAAGAGAAGGTGGTCCCTCCAGGAGAGAGGAGTGGTGAGAGGGTGAGGTCTGAGGAGATCAGAACATCCAGGGTATGCCCTGCCGAATGAGTCGGGCCATAGGGAAGAATAGTGAGACGGGGAGTCACAGAGGTTGTGAAAGAGTCCTGCAGAAGGACAGGAAGCATCCAAGTGGATGTTCAGGTCTCTGAGGAGGAGACGTTGAGAGGTAGAGGCGAGGAGGGAGGAGGAGAGATCCGCCCACTAAGAGGAAGGTGGCTACCTGGGCGGCCGGTAGATAGTGGCCACAGTGAGAGAAAGGCCAGGAGAGGGAGCCCTGCAGACCAGGCAATCAAAGGAGGAGTAGTCCTGCATAGGAATGATAGAAGCAGGGATCCATTTCGGGAAGATCAAGGCTACACCCCCACAGGGATGGTTTTTCCTCGGTGTGGAGAGGATCTTGTAGCCATCAAGAAGGATAGTATCAAAGCCTGTGACAGAGCTGGCCGTGAACCACATCTCAGTCAGGCCGAGGCCATCCAGATAGAGTTCTTCCAGGAGACGGCAGATGTCAGAGGAGTGTTTGACAGCTGTGCGAGAGTGACAATGTGTAGAAGATTAACCCCTTTGTAAGACTTCTATGGAGGGGTACATGCCAGAGGTACACCCTGAGAAAGTGTTGAAGGTGCCGGAGGATGGGCAGAGGAGAAAGGAGGAGAGGGCATGGTAGCCAAGGAAGAGGAGGTGTGTGCCAGAGGAAAGAGGAAACAGGGTGGCCGGAGAAGTCGCAGAGGCAGCCGTAGAGTGGCAAAGGAGGAAGGAGGCAGAGAGGGGAAAGAAGGGACAGCAGGAGAAGAAAAAGTTGATTATGCACGGAAAGCATCTATCAAAAAGGAGGAGGTTGGCCTGAGGGCCTTGGACCAGACCAAGGCGGTGCCATTTAGGTAAACATTAATGCCGGTCTTGGAGGAGTGGATGGGGGCCAGGAGGGCCTCCCATCGGGTGCCACCATTAATGGGTGGAGAGGAAAAAGGAGAAAGAACAGAGACCATATGGAGGGTCCATGGGCGTGGAGATGGAACAACAAAGTGGATGTCGGTAAGGGTCTGTACGGAGGAAGCACTGGTGTAGGTATCAGCGATATGGAGGCCTGGGTTGGAGACAGGATATCGCTTTTCAACTTCTTCCTATCAGACTTGGTGAGGAGGATAGAATAGTCGATATAAAAATAGTTGGAGAAGATAGGAGAGACAGAGCACCATAGAGGGTGTGGTGGGCAGAGAGGGGGTGGGGAGGAAGAGTGGAGGGAAGGGGCTAGGCGGCAAGCAGGGGAGTACACTAGGACATGGGGGACACACAGCAGACAGAACAATGACCGAAACTCTGATGCAAAATATAGACAAGTCAGTTGCCAATTGAACCTAGAAGTAAAGAATGGACACAGCAGGGATGCCGGCAGTACAATGTAAGCAAGCAACCATGGATAGTAAACGACGCAAAGGCAGGACAATCTAGGGAACTTAGAGGAAAAGAATGCAACAACCATGGAGAACAAAATAACGGAAGCACCTAGTAGGTCAGGTGAAGGGGTTGGAAGGGCGAAGGAGAGGGCCTGGAGGGGTTTCAGAAGGTGCACGGCCGAGTGGAGAAGAAGTCGTAGAGTTGTGAGGGAGAGCACGCAATCTAGGATTGGGTGGGAATTGACGCTGCCCAGGATGTGATGGAGCACACGCAGCCCCAAGGTTGCGAGAGAGCGAACGCAATCTGAGATTGCAAGGGAGTGCACGCAGCCTAAGATGAGCGCGAGCATGCGCCGCCTAAGGTGCAAGTGAGCGCATGGGTTCACAGATTGCTTTATGAAGACTCTCACTGGAGGTGGCAAAAGGTGCCAGAGACACAGTTCTTTCAACCAATTGTGACACTATTTGACTCATGCAGAACGTTCTGTTCACTTGTCCCAGAGTCTTTAGACTGCCACTGGCCTCCTCGTTGTTTGGCCATCACACCCATTATATGCCTTGGAAGTATGGTAGTGTGAGAGGTTCAACTAGCCATCCCAGGCTGGATTCTCTGCCTGATAATCAAACTCTTATTGTTCGTTGTTCCAAAGGCATTACAGAATGTTTTTCACTGTAGTCGTTAGTGTTTAATGGAAAGGCGACAGACTTGCGGTAAGCCTCTCAAACCAGTTGCCTGTGACTTTTGTATCTGTTTTACACTTAGCACATTTTCTGGATTTTTAGATTGGACCCATTATACACATTGGAGAACCCGTTTCAGTGCAGTTCTTAGTGTTTAATGGAAGGGTGGGAGGAGACAGACTTTAGATAATCCTCTCAAACCAGTCGGGCATGCCCCTTACTAGCACTACTTACTTCAAGTCAATTTCTTTGTATATTGCACTTTGCACTTTTTGCATTGCATTTTTATATTCTTGGGCTTTCTTCTTGCCTACTGTGATGAAACCCAAATACTCATCCCTTCTCCCAGGCAATGTGGGAACAAAACAGCCATACCAAGGAAAAGGAGAGGTCTCTTTAAAAAAGAAAAAGGTGTATATAACGAGGGAGATTATGGACACAAGGGAAGCCTCCCTATCCCGACCCGATTACACCTTGGAGAGACGGAACAGAACAAGAAGTCACAGACCCCGTGACTCTTCGAAAGGCAAGAAACGCCAGAGTGAGACACTGGAGAGCTGATGAATCCTGCAACAGGAGAACCGTTGCCCAAACGGGGACCTAAGACCCATGCAAGGTGGTGGCACCACCACGGCTGCTTCGTGGTGTGCGAGATCACTGGAGAAGGAAATACTGCCAGCTGCGCGCAGTGCGCGCCCATGGATGGCATCCTAAGTCAGAGGAGCCGAGAAGGCTACACTGGCAACGCGAGGCACAGAGAAGCGCAACCGAATACCGGAGTACGCACCAAGCCCTGCACTGGAAAAGGCACCAGGGAGAACAGGAGAGGTGGAAGGCCACCCAGGAAACATATTGGGATGGGAGAAAAAAACTCAAAGTTAAAAGTATTAAAGTAACATTAAGTCGGCATAATGGAGATGTATGAAATGAATACAGAGCACGACAAACAACGCTGTTTGAGAACTAGAAAATGGAAACAAATACCTTGGGAGGATGGGAGAAGACCCCAGGTACTGAGGCTTGAAAAGAGGAGAGAGCCCAGTGTAAAGAGGTTTTATAAGTATTGTGAAATCAGACTGTCAAGGGAACATTATACAAGGGAATTATAAAGTAGAATCCAATACCAGGAACTCAGGAGAGGGGGGGCTCCATTTGGACAAGGTCATACAAAACATGGGTTTGTTCACCCTCAAGATTAGAAGTAAAAACCAGAGTGTGGGAAACTATTTCAAGGAAAATTGTCAAAGCAAGCATTGACGAGAATGCAAAACTCTCACGTTTGTGGGGAAGAGCTACATCAAGACTATCAGGAAATAGATCTTAAAGAATCCTATATTCTAAAAAGACACGTGTATCAACCATGGGTGAGGCGATGAAGCCTTGAAGAGAAAGCCACTGGAAGAAGACAAGAATAGATGGCCAGGGGAAGAAATTCTCTTGGCATATTAGGAGTTATTCATATAAGTGGTAGGTCAGGTCAAGTTAGGTTTGGAATAGAGGACAAATGATACTTTAGCTTTCTGAGACAAGCACGTTTAGTTAATTTTCAGGGAATAGGGAAAGGTAGGCCTTTTTCTTATATTTTTGTCTGACTCCTTCTTCCGACCTGCCACACTACATATTATGGATTTAACTGTTGGGCTTATTCCTTTTTCTATCTCTGCAGTGCTGTGAATTCTGCTGTTGAAAATGGATAAACGCAAGACATGTGATCTACTGGGGATTGACCCAGGGAGATCGGTCGAGAAAAAAGTGACTGAAAATGGGGATGGGCTTAAAAAAGCATCCAATCCTACTGGTTTGAAAATGTGACAGGCAACAAAGACCAACATGAAATCGGTAGCGGGCCAGGTACTCTGGAATCCTTTAAGGATGTTGGGGTTCTGGAGGAAAACATGCTAGCGGAAAAGACAATCGGTTATGCAGAATCCCTGATCTAATCTTCAAAGATGTGTAGATTCTATGCCAGGTAGATAAAATGATCAGCATCCTATGTCCTGCAGCTTGCAGGGGTGAGGGGAAATTGTAGGAACAAGGGCTAGGGGTTAATGCCCAGACTACTCTGCAAGTGGTTAGTAGAAAATATAATTACCTCCCTCTATATATTAGCCATTTAAAAGGGCATATACCCAGAATATGCTTTTGGTAAACAATTGCAACTAGGGAGACTCAAGTTCTAAATATCCAAGAGGTTCTACTGAGATTGGATGTCAAACGGCGTGATCTTACAGGGACGCACAAAATAATTCAACTGGTGTAATTCTGACAAGCAAATCCAGACTAAAAAAGGGTCTTCAAGCTCTCTTCCTGGGATGCATACATCTAAAGGAGACCCGGGTTTTGAAACAGCCAGCGTTTAAAATCTAAATCCAGAGAACTTCTCGGGGTTTATAGTTATAGTTTCGCCCGCCATAGTTTCGAATGCCAATAGTTCTGACACAAAAGTGCCGGGAAAAAGAAGTTACAATTTTTTTATTTTATTTTGGGAGTGGTTCCACCCCCAAACGCCCGTTTATTTTTTATTTTTTTAAAAACACTTCTTTTACAATACGAAATTAAAAAAAACGTTAACATAAAAAGAAATAAATTCAAAACTTTTTTCTGCACTTTTGTGTCGAAACTTTTGGCATTCGAAACTATTGTTTCGAAACTTTGACTGGACACCCTTCTGAGCAATGCGAAGGTAAACAGCTAAGAAGCTAAGCTTGAGGTTTTGAAGAACAAGGGCGTGGGTACAAATGGACCTCGGTTAGTGAGGAAGAACATCCCTCACCAGCAGCAACTAGGCAATAAGCCTGTGAAGCAGCCCCGCTCTACTATTGGGATACCAGCTGCAGATCAGGGCATAGTGGATATCGCTAGGCCGCCAACTACCCAAGGTAGGAGAGAATCTGAAGCTGGCGGGCAGGAGTGGGGACTGTCAGGAGACCAAGCACAGGCTCAGTGTGATTCCCAGGGGTGATGACGTTTCGTTTAATCTGGACATTCCTCCCAGGCAGCCGCATTAGTAGTTGCACTGCCCAACGTATCAAGGTTACGTCCCCCCCACAGAAGACAATATCATTTCTCTTATGAATAAAGTGACCATCTGTGTAAAAAAAATAAAAAATAAGGTGTAGGTCTATCAAAGGGGGGGGGGGGGGAGATGGCTGACTGGTGAAATACTCCTCATGGGTAGGGTGGTATCAAAAGGCTATTCACAGAGATGTTATCCTAGCCCTTAATCACTAGTCGCTTTGCTTTTTCGAGGTACGCATAGCATAACTGTGTGCATTATTGGGTATCCCGCCCTACCGTGGCTTAGTTTATAGATAAGGTGGTGTGATTGTTGCTGGGACTACCCAAGCATATGTTCCTAAACAAGCATTGCCAAGCCAGGTTGCCTTCTGCATCCAGGCATGGCACAGGCTTCTGGTCAAAATCCACCAACGGAATTGGCACTCGCCATTAGATATAACTGTTTGAGCAGCCTGGAGGCAATGGATTGGCAAGGAGCTTCCAGAGGTGACAATGTATTCTGTGTTCTTATCTTGAAGTAAGAATGATCAGGGATTAATACAAATAAAATAGATAGGGATTCCCATGATTAAGGTTTAGTGCAGATAGGGTATCCCATGATCAGGCATTAATGCAGATAGGATAGATATGGATTCCCATGATCAGGGATTGGTGCAGATAGATAGGGATTCCCATGATTAGGGTTTAGTGCAGATAGATAGGGATTCCCATGATTAGGGTTTAGTGCAGATAGGGATTCCCATGATCAGGCATTAATGCAGATAGGATAGATAGGGATTCCATGATCAGGGATTAGTGCAGGTAGGATAGATAGGGATTCCATGATCAGGGATTAGTGCAGATAGGATAGATAGGGATTCCATGATCAGGGATTAGTGCAGATAGATAGGGATTCCCATTATTAGGGTTTAGTGCAGATAGGGATTCCCATGATCAGGCATTAATGCAGATAGGATAGATAGGGATTCCATGATCAGGGATTAGTGCAGGTAGGATAGATAGGGATTCCATGATCAGGGATTTGTGCAGATAGGATAGATAGGGATTCCCATGATTAGGAATTAGTGTAGATAGATAGGGATTCCCATGATTAGGGATTAGTGCAGATAGGGATTCCCTTGATCCGGCATTAATGCCGATAGGATAGATAGGGATCCCATGATCAAGGATTAGTGCAGATAGGATAGACAGGGATTCCCAGGATCAGGGATTAGTGCAGATAGGGATTCCCATGATCAGGGATTAGTGCAGATAGGATAGACAGGGATTCCCATGATCAGGGATTAGTGCAGATAGGTATTCCCATGATCCAGGATTAGGATAGATAGGGATTCCCATACATGGGCCTATAATGTGAGGATCTACGTTATAATATCGAATACGAAAAGCTTGAGTTACAAAATGTGCGCAGCCCACTTGCTCGCATTTTGTGACTCAAGCTTTTCATATTTCGGTTGTTTGTCCCCCAGCTTACCTTTTAATGAATGTGCGGGGTCAGCCACGCAACCATTCCTCCAAGCCCATACTGCCAAACTAGGTGAGCGGGGGACACCCCCACAACCCCGGCTCACCTACTTTTGGGATTTCATCTTTTGTATTTGGCATGATATTTATGGTATTTTGGGATGAACCCATAAAGTGTTGCTACTCTCAGGATTCTCCAAGGAGGTTATTAGGATTCTGCTGTGGAATATCGCCGGTTTACATAGCTACCTGCAAGACACTTTGCAGTGTGACTTGTTAAGAACTACCAGGTGGTTCTCCTTCAAGAATCCTGGGCTGTCCAGCCCATTCATTTACAAGGCTTCAGCCTGTTGCATACATCAGTGGTTAGGTTGCTGTGAAAGTGAGACCTTCCGGGGGCCTGGCCACCTATATAGCCATTAATGTTGGATGGGGATATAACACCATCACTGTATCGCACGCCAATATAGTTTGTGACTGCTAAAATTATGAGCACTAATCTGCTTGTTTTTATGCATTGCTACATTAATAAAAATGATCATAGGTCGATGGCATTGCTTAAAACCTTGCATAGGCCCATGCAAAATGACACCTGTATGCTCTGTAGCCCTGGCACTAACAGCAACCAGGATGCTAGTAGTAAAGTAAACTTGGAATACCAGAATCCTCAGACCTTGGCACCCTTTACAGCTAGGGATCTGGAATTGGTTATGGGGGTGGCACATACCATTTAAGGTAGATGGGATGCCAAATGTTATTCTAGCATTGAACTGTGGGCTCCATTTCTGACCCGGGTGTGTCATATAGTTCTTTAGTCACTAATAACATCCCATTGAGCTGCATAACTGGCATCATTGTGCCAATCTATAATTTAGCCAATAAATCTCTCCCCACTTATCGAATGACCCTGCTGGCACAGGCATGTCCAGGGAGTGGCACATGCTACCGCTGGAATCCGATTGGCCACTCCATTATCCAAACCTATGATCATTTCATGTGTGCGCGCTCGTACTTCATGCCACCCCTGCATAAATCAGTGCCCAACTTGGGCCACCTCAGTCAAAAGAGCCTGGACACGCCACTGCTGGCTGCTGCACAGTAAATCTAAGCTTTTTGCAGGTATTCTCATGGAGTGATTTGGGAGGGTCTATAATCTGACAAAGATTTGTTATTGCATTCACACTACCTGCCCCAAAATCCACTAGCAATCTCTCCTCTTTGCTAGTTCTGGTTCAACACACCATCTTATCCTAAAATACAGGTGGGCACACAAACTCAGCCCAACCAATGGAAGATCTGCCCCTCCCCCACACACTCCAGCAGTGGTCCAACCAGGGTCCACTGTTGGTGAAACTCATGCATGCACTCCAGACATAGACACCTGTTTGTGGATTGGGACCAGCCGGTCCCAACCCACTTCCTGGCTTTCAACACAGATGGCCTGCACTAGCCCACAATAGACACCGCTTTCCTGGGCAAATGCATGACCATAAAAGGAAATTCCTGACATGGCAGGACAAACTGGCCAAAGAACCAACCTAGTGGCACAGCCATGTTAAGAGAATAGCCACAGTTAGAAGCCAAAAACGCTAAACACTAGACTACAGTAAACATGTAACTGCTGCCCCCAATCACAAAAAGAACCTCCTATACCGAAGCCTTACACAGTGCTATGGGGAAGATTCACATACAAATTATTTTGGTTTTTCAAATTTTAATATAAAGATGTATTCCAGTGTTGAACATTAATACAGCAGCAGCAACATGTTTTAGGATGCCATTACATATGCCAACAGATGTAAGAGGACAGCAATTGGAGACATAAACAGTCAATGTTACAGATTAAAAAAAAGACAACACCCTTCAATCATGCACAAGCACACTCAACACCATCCATCAACAAACACCATACAATACACTAAAACCGAACATGGGCATCAGCTGGCCCCGATGTGCAAATAATACAAATAATAGTGCAAAAGAGCAATCGGTGCAAATCGAACATCACCAGGTTATACTATAGTTTTATAGACCCGCAGCAAGGGCCGTACGGGCGTTATGTGCCCTGAAAACAGAGGTAATGTCTTCGCTGGGGCCTTTAATCAGTGTTAACAGTGTTTTTCTTGGTTGTGCCTTTTTTTTTTACTATGGTTGTGACAGGTAATTAGCAGTGGGTGGGTGGAATATTTAATTGGGGAACATGCAGTTGTGCAGGTTTTTGTCCAGGTATGCAAAAGTGGTGCCAAAGTACTTTGACATTACTCACAAATGAACAATAAATATTTTTTTTCATAAACATTTAGCATGTGGGTATTGCTATGCTGGTGTGCCCACTGTTAGTCTGCAGCCCTTGGGCAAATGCTTTGTGCGAGCAACAGCAGGCGAAATAAACGGTATGCCTGCCAACAAAACGCTGGTTTGGACTAACTTGAAGCCACAACCCACTGTGAAAAGGTCTACTCCGTACCCAAACTTGGTAAAAACGACTAGCCGGATGCACAGAAGACATTAGCTACCAATTATTGTGCCCAGCTGTGCGTGAATGTATGTATACTCGTGCTTGTGTCCAAACCATAGCAGCCTTTTAAATCCCCTGCACACACTAGAGAACAAATAAAGGCGACAGCATACCCCGTCAAAGTATTCCTCTCCTCTTCCTCGATCTCCAACCCATCAATTTCAATGCATCAAAACCTTGCGGCACAGCGACCATCCAAGGGGCAACATTAAAATTCCCAGGTAAATCCCCATGCAGCCTGGCGACCGCCCTTGGGATAAAAAGTGAAATGAAATAAAAGGCAGCCCCCTCCCCCCCAGCAAATCACCCAGCGGCCCTGTGAACGCTGCAATTAAGTTAAACACGGAAGGTGTGCTTTGAAAGTAATGGGCGGCACCAGTCATCAATTATTTTCCGGGCTGTATTGAATCTGCGGGCTATACCAGATCGTATAGCCTGCAGATTAACCAATCTGTGGAAACACCACTAGGGTGTACTTATAAACATTAAACCTAGCATCATTGCTTTGCACAGTGTGCCCTGTTAATTAGTGAACGACACAGACAACGATTTGCGTGGCTATGGCAAAACCGATTTTAAACATGTTCAGGAAGGAAGACTCAATCTGTCTGCCAACTCGAGTTTCGGATGTGGGGTTAATTGAAAACCATCAACCCAGCCTTCTCCAGGGGGAAACACATCGTAACAAGCACCTCTCAAAAACATAGGGGTGTATGGTCAACTGCAGCATCCTAGCTGGGGGGACTGGACAGGCCAGAGTAGGTCCAGCAAGGGCGTGACTCCAAAGTATAATCGCATAATCATTCTGGGTGGCCCATCCAGCAGGGAACACGTGGGTCAGTTAAACGTAGCAAAGACTCACAGCATGCTGAAAAGGGACGAGTTGGTCTCCATGAAAGGCTGACTTCTGCAGTGTAAATTCATGCCGCTAATTGAGTGTGATCTCCTGCGTTTTGAAAGCTAGTGAATAGCTAATGCTCCACAAGGCACCATGACAATACGCTGTCTTCATCAATCACTTGTCGAGGAGACCAGCTTGTCTTTAGGCACATTTAAAAGTAACCAAAACATCCTTTGAGTGTGGTCTAGGGTGATACAAAGGGGATCTCCATTGCACGGCATTGGAAGGTGCATTGTGCAACACGAGTCACCCGATATAGATAACATGTAAAAAGAAAACTTCCCAGTGCCGACAGTCCGAAGGACTAGTCCGTTTCCCCATAACAAGTGAGCAAAAGTCCAGTGGAGTGAAGCTGAAGATTTCACTGTAAAAAGTCAGGACATAGCTTGGCCAGGTACATAGAGTATGGAGGAAAAGTTGCTCCAAGATAAAAGCTTTCCCAACATTGAACATACCAGACACCCCACTGGTCCTGCAATCCCCAGGAGAACCAACAATCAAGTGGCCAGAGTGGAAGGAAGGATGGCTCAGATATATTCATGGAGTGTATGGTGTGATGTTCACTCCAGACAGAAATTCTCTGCTCCATCATCGCCTGGGGTACGAGGGACAAATCAAATACAAGAGGCTTCCTGAGCCCGTGGCTACTGAGAGAAATAGTTTGTAGAAAAAGAAAATAAGATTTTGGCTCGTTATCATTTTACCACCAGGTCACAAAAATAATGAATCGAAGGAGTTAATGAATGTTTTGAGAGGATTTGCTAGCAAGTGTAATTTTGAGCACTGTAACGACAAGCATCAGACAGACCAGCCAATGATAAAGTGTTACAAGCTAGCAAAGATTGTAGAGCACACCGATTCTTGTATGAAGGATCCGAGTCACGAGTCAATGAGTGGAGCATAGCAACGTACAGACGCGGTCACTACCCTAGAGAAGGTTGGTAATAAAAACGACAAAAGACCATACTAAATTGCAGATGGGATGGAAGTCAGAGCAGTATTCTAAGCAAGAGCCACAGCAAAATATAATAGCAGTGCAGGAGCACAGATCCCTTTGCAAGTTGTACATTTCAAGTAGTAGGTCACAAATGTAGAAAGAAGGGGTAACTAGTTAGGTGTTGTAAGCATGGGTATAATACTATGCAGAAAATCACCTCATCGTTGTCTGGATTGAGCGACCCAGAAGAAATCCAGGTGATACATGCTATGGATGCGTGCCCATAAAGGGTTAAAACACATGCTACGATTGAGATCAATGGGGTTTGGGATGAGGAGGTTTATAGCAGGACCGAGGCAGACTACACCCTACGAGTATGATTACATGGAAAGAGAAGTTGAACTGTTGTATGTTACAGTACTCCCAAGCTGGGGCCCATGCATGTGGTAAGGCAGCAATAGTGGTATGTCAGATTTGGAGAATGGCGATTGTAAACACACACCAATAGCTTTCAGAAAATGCACAGCGTGCGTTTTCTCTCCAACCCCCCACATGTGCATTTATAGGTGAAGACCGCAAACATAAATGTGCAAGGACAGGCAAAAGTACATTTCATCGCAGTATTCCTTTTTCGTTCAACCTTCGTATGCCTGTAAATAACTTCAAAGAAGGAGATAGAGAAGTCATTGTGTACAACCTGTTATCCATGATTATCTTGGTTCTAAAGCACAGAACTGATTATTTACACAGGGAAGCTTCCATGCCTCATTGTGGGTGCCAACAAAGCCTGGAAGTAGCTCAGAAGCAACTTCCATGATTTAATTTCCCCAACGTTTGTGCCAATGTGCACATCGGCTCTCAGCAAACACGTTTTCCCCTAATCCAAGCATATTTCTCAGCTTAGAAGGCAGCGGCTAACATGGAACAAAAATGACAACCTCACAATAGAGATATTGGGAGTAGGAGGCCAAGTTGTGCTTCAAGAACAGGCAGGCTAAAGGGTGTGTGCATGTTACTAGAAGGGGTGGGAATTTGTTTTGACATGCACAAGCAGATTTGGGGCTAAAGCTTGATCCAGAGAATCCTCAAAAAGTATGGACTGTGATGAAGACTCGTGTTGCAAGGAGAAAGGATGGTATCCCGATTTGTTTTTGAGAGAAGGATCAATTTCTAAACTGATTTGTGCACAAGATTAAGTTGAAGGCTGGAGCCATCCCCGTTAGGGCCATGGCTCACATAAATCCAGTGGTATGGAGAGGCATTCAATTATAGAGGAGGCTGCAGGGTGTGCGAGTCCCATAGTTGTGGTGCGAAAATGGTAATGTGAGGTTGTGCATGATTTTAAGGGCACTGAATAGACATGTGGTACTTGATAAAGATTTCCACTTCCAAAGATAATTATGCAGGTGTCTAGACCAAGGTGGTTTTCTATTAGTCGGCAGATCACCAAATTAGGTTGCACAATAACTCAGTTGAGTTAACTAGAAGGCATAAAATAAGTAGTGTTGTATAGTAATTTTCTATGCAGTTCTGTAGGTTTGCCAATTAAATTGACAGTTGTGTAGCACAACTAACTAGTTCAATTAACCGGTTCAATGAAAAGAACAGCTCAGCCTGCATTCTTCTCTTGCCCCCAGGGCTTTTTCCACCCTCGTTTCTCGGCTCACTTTAAGTGCAAATGAGCAAATGGAGAAAGTGCCGCAGTAACCATCTTAAAAGTGCCAAATGTTTCTGTGGAAGTGCTAGGCAGGAAATGTTCTTTGGTTTTCAAATAACTGCATCCCTGTGTCCATTGAAGCAGCTAAGCTTTGCATTTTGCAGACACACTTCTCACAAATGACGTACTTCAGCGTTACACAAAAATGCTGTATTATTGCTCATTTTATGTCTTGGGCACCAAGAACGTCTGGTGATTAGTACAACATTGCTAATCAAATATGTTTCATTGCTAATCATGAAAGTTCTCATTAGCAAACTATGCTAATCAATTTTTGAAAACTAATTTAGGCCTTGAACATGCATCATGGCTTTCAGATTGTATGGATCTAAGTCATTTGGTCGCAAATCGGCGTCAAGCGTGCTTCAGAGGGTCATGGACAAGATTCTAAAAGACATGGGGCCTCATTCCGAGATTGGAGGTGTAGTCATGGCGCTATTAGGGCCATATCTAGCTCCAATAACGGTACCGAGTCTGCCCTGGTTCAATGGGGACTTACCAGTCTAGTTTGACCTTTGCGGGACCGTTAAGTCCCCATTGAAAAATCCATTCCCATTTGGTCCCCCATATGGCTCAATGGGAATGGGGAAGTAGCTAATAATGGTACCGCAATTTCCCGTACCGTTATTAGCTCTCTGGTCCCTTAGCAGCTGCTGCTAAGGGACCTCAGAATAGGGCGCAAAGCGATTACCGGCAACAATGTCCTTAACGGTGTCCGGTATCCCTTTGCGCCCTACTCGGAATGAGGCCCATGGACTGTAAGGTGCTATCAAGAAGACATTTGAATATGAGGAAAAGATCAGAAGGAACATGACAAAAATCGGAGGCGTTGAGAGCACTGAATGAGGCCAGTTTGACAAGGTATTTGGAGCAATGTAAATTGCAGGCAAACACTGAATTATCTAGGGCACACATTTTCAGATCAAGGGATGTCCAAAACATGCTGCTATAGAGAAGCAGTGGAAAAAAAAAAGAGTTCCCACCAACAAGGTGGTATTTTTTTTGGGGTGGTCAAATATTATTGGAAATGTATAAAGAACTTTGCTGAGAAAACAAAGAGCATGAGAAACGTGAATTCGTGTGGAATTAACGCTGGAGGAAGAATAGGCATAAAACTATCTCATGTAAGTCCCAGTGTGGAGAGGGTTCAGAAAAAGAGTTCCACAATAGATAAACTGACAAGTAATGGTGGTATAGGGTGTATGCTCATGAGAAAGGCAGGACAGAAGGCAGGACACAAAATGATTACGGTGGTGTTTGCCTCTAAAAAATGCTCAAAAGTAGGTTCTTGACTTGTTCTTGACATACTTTGCTCCTTCGATCACCAAATATGGTTGCTTTAGACAGTCGTTTGTAGCACTGGTTTTACATTTCTGGGCATCTGGATCGACAAGTTGTATATGCACATCGCGTGCCTGGAAAGTGCCATTGACCTTACATAGCGCAAGATGAAGGCATTATGCCTCTATAATCTGTACATCTTGTGGTACTAGGACCTTGGGTGCCCCTGATGCGTGTTGTATTAATGCGCACATGTAGCAACTGCCATTGGTTGTTCGTCTACCCACTGCATTCATGTCAGACTACAGTGTTCGGGATGAACAATATTGTCAACTGCATCCAGTCCTAGGCCATGGTCTGCATCATATGTGAGCCTGCGCACTAGTCTTTACATTCCGACATGGCGCAATATAGATCTTCTTGGTAATCTACTCCTAATCATGGTGTTATTACTATATTAGCTACAAAAGAGGTTTTTAATAGTTGGAAGTAGTATTTCAAACATTTTACTTGTGCATACAGTCATGCGGGTACTGGTGTAGTTTGGTTGCAACGTATTATATATATGTCCAGTTGTTTTTAATGGTTAAGTTAAGATATGTACATGTTTTTAAGTTCCCACTCCACCCCTCTCTTGCCCAGATAAACGATGACCCCTAATATATACAAAACAGTAACATAAAGTAGAACTAATAACATTTCTATTGTTATTCAATGAACCATTTGACGTTGCACTCTTGTCTTTTCACTTGTAATGGGAACAAGAACGGGTATGACAGAGGGATGGTTGGGCAAGGTCGAGGGGATCAAGGAAGGGGAAGAAGCAAAGACAAGAAAGGAAAAAGGAGAGAGAAAGTTTTAATTTACAGAGCTCATGCTTCTAGCAGCAAAGCACGACTGGCTTTCTTTTGTACATGCACTTACATTGTCAGCATTAAGCTAGGTAAGGCGAGATAAGACTGGTTGCGTTAGTTTCAGGGTACTTTTGTGGAATTTGGTGGGGCCCTGCAAATGTCTGAGAGGTGTATCCAGTATTGAAGCCCTTTCACCTTTACTGCTAGAGGGGTGGACAACATGGCCCACGGAACCTGGGATTTTTCCATTTGCTTACAAACCTTCTGACATACACCAGCTCCCCGGCAACAGTGTTTGGACGGTTGCTGTGTCAGCCAGTGGAACCATGGTGTTTTGTGCATCGTCTGGGCGAGGTGGTGCGATTTGTCGTGAAATGCATTTGATCACATGTGTTAGGTTTGCCAAATATTCCTTGAACTCCTCTCCCAGAACTGCTGCGGCTCTGTAGGCATCTGATGCCAGACTCACAGGGGAGATGGGCGTTTGAATGCATCTGCCCGACACTATCTCATGGGGTGAGAGGTAATGGTCTTTACTTGGCTGAGTGCGTAAATTGAACGGGGCCAGAGGCAGGCAGTGTACTCCGTTCTTTTTCAGGGTGTTACTTAATTTAGAAAGCCTACTCTTAAGGAGGCAGTTAATTCATTCCACAACACCATTCGCTTGGGGGTGATAAATGGAACTCCTGCGGCGATTAATGCCTAACAGCGCTGTGATTTCCTTAAAGAGTTGATTAAAAAATGTAGTGCCATTGTCAGATCTCAAAGCATCACACACACCCACCCATCAGTGGTAGCACCTCACGTACAAGGAATTTTGCTGCACACTTGGCATCTGGGTTGTCACAAGAGCCTGCCTAAACCCACCGTGAGAACAGACAAACCACTACAATGAGAGAGCTCTGTTGCATCTCTCGCCCATGTCTGCATAATCAATATGGAGCTTGATGGGGTGGGGCAGAGTGCCTCGCAATGTGCGAAGTGTCATTCCAATACTGAACACTTGACAGGTGGTGCATTGCACAACCATCGTGGAGGTGTTCTTGGAGATTTGGTATAAACAAATCTTCCTGTATGTCTGCCGCAATGTGTTGTTTGCAGCTGGGGGAGGGGTAGTGCAACTGTTCAAAAGCTGTGTGCAGTAGGTCCACGGGCAGAACTACATTCCCAGTGCATTGCCTCCAAAAGAGGTCAGTTGGAGACTGTACACACCCACGCTTGAGCCAGATCTCTCATTCTTCCTGCAGTGCCCTACACTGAAGCTCTATTATCTGCGCTATGGGCAATGCTGTGTATGGGTTTGTTTCTGGCCTTGCGGTGACAGCTGAAATGCCATACCCAGCAGGTGTGGGCACCGGGAGATATGCTGCCGCACCGGCAGCTGTTTTTCCCAAGGGAATTCCATCAGTGTTATTTGTGTGGGCTGCACATTTGATGACCGCCACCACAGACACTTCTGCTAGGGGGAAATCAGGGTATTCAGTAACACTGCATGTTGCACTGGTGATCCATCTGCCCGTCTGAAGCTCCTCCTTTTCCAGTGTGAGAGCGCTGCATGCACCTTTGTGGTGACTTATGCAGAGTCTGAATAAATGGTGCAATAACAGCCCTTTGATGCCCAACGTGCTTCAATGAGTGCTAGGAGTTCTGCGCTTGTGCCGAGTAATGCATGGGCAACCTTTTCATTACTAGGGTCTCATTCTCCCACTTCTAATTGCACCACTGCAGCCCCAGCATGTCTCTGCCCTGTGTCCTAATCGATTGTCGCTGAACCATCAACGAAAAGTACCTCACCCTCCTCCAAAGGGCGGTCTTTTGCTTTGGGAAGATCATCCTCCTCACCCTCATAAGTGGCACAGTCATGTTGTGGCAGTCTTCGTCTGTGCACAGTTCTGCCAGGAACATAGCAGGGTTCACAGTTTTACATCTTACAACATGGATATGTGGGCTGGAAAGGATAATCTTGTACACTGATGCCCGCTGGGTAGTAAGAGTGGACATGGATCATTCTAAGATAGCAAATACTGAGTGTTCCACATACATCACTGAGCACCCCATCACAGTTGTGGAGCTCCTCTCAATTGCAAAGGCAGTTGCAGAGAGCTTGTTCGCATGCACATTGTACCTGCATCTCTGAGTCTAGTGTACCACTATAGTAAGCCAGTGGCTTGTGGCCCATTGTGTTCTTTTGCGTTAGTACCGCTGTCATATTGGAGTGTGAAAATATGCGTGTAGTCTGGGGTTTCAAGAACACGGACTGTCGAAATCACTCCTTTTAGATCAGTGAAACTCTGAATCATGTTTGCGGTCCCCTATTTTCCTGCTTTTTTCCCCGTTTCCTTGAAGCCCTGTAGGAGTGGCCTTGTGTATGCTGCATAATCCAGAATCCAAGCCCTGCAAAAGTTACACAACCCTAAGAATTTCTGCATGTTTTTTACTGTAACTGGTCTGGGCATGGCATTCTTTTTCAGTCTACAGAAATTAGCTGTCCTAGATAGAGTACCTCACGCTGGCAGTGCTGGAGCCTGGCCTTGTCAACCTTATACCCCTTACGTGCTATCAGTTGCAATAGGGCAATGGAGTCCCTGCAACAGTTCTGTTCACGGTCACTGCACACCAATAGGTTGTCTACGTACTGAATTATTGTGCTGGTACCTGGATGTTACCCAAGTATTTGTGCTGTATCCTATTGAATATGCTTGGGCTCTCACTGTACCCTTGGGACAAACGTGCATTCATAGTGCCCCCTCTCCCCCCCCCCCATGTATAAATGCTGTGAGGTACTGCAAGTCGTGATGCAGGGGTACTGAAAAGAAGGCATTCTTTAAATCAACCACCGTGAAATGGGTCACTTCCTTGGGGATACTGCACAAAATGGAGGACGGGTTTGGAACAAGTGGAAATTCTTTCTGCACTACATCATTGAGGGTGCGGGGCTCTTGGATCATCTTCCAACTGCCCCTGATGCCTTTTTAATGGGGTATATGGCTGTGTTGCATCGTGAGGTAGAGGGTACTATGATCCATTGGTGTAGTAAGGCTTGTAGCATGTCTCCGATCCACTATTCTGCCTCACTGGATAATGGGTATTGCTTCAACTAGGGTAACACTGCCTCGCCCTTTTGTGCGATTCTTATGGATGGGGTCACTTCTTTCAGCATCCTTACATTGTGCATGTTGGTTGTCCTCAACTGTGTGGGGACCTGTTGTAAGTCTGTTTGGCTGAACAGGGGTGGCATGACGCTCTGGACCCTTCAGTACTGTACCTTGATCTCACAGGGGATGCATATTTCAAGTATGATTTAGCATCATCGTTGTTGTCCTCAGGATGTTTGGCATCTGTCAACTCCTTGAGGGGTACAGTGGGATTGATCCATAAAACTGTGCACCACTGGCATCCCTGAATATCTGTACCTAGGATCACAATTCTTTTGGCAGACTCCAGCAGCCCTTCCAGATCTAGGGATAGTAGTGTCTGCCACTAGCTCTGGGGACCCCAGGGGCCAAAAAATGAAATCAGTTGGTACTCTTCAGCAAGTTTTAATAATCTAGGGAACCGCTTGTGCGGACACCAATTCTATAGGCATGCTATAAATGCCAAACATGTCGGGGTGGACAGATGCCTTGTACAACCATGTCACATGCCATGGCATGTATCGCGACCATTGCCCTCATTGAGCACATGCCAGGTGGTGTGCAGGTGATACCACTGTCTGTGAATGACCGTCATTTTCAGCTTGCTCAGCAGATCCTTACCAAGCAGGTTGACAGGAGTGCTCTCAGAATACAAGAGGGGTGCCCTTATCACCTACCCCCGCACCTTTATATCTAAATCTTTTGTGTAAGGAACTGTTAATACAGCCCCAGAGCATCCCTGCATGTCAAGAGTTTTGCCTGATCACGCGATGCCACCTTCACTAATGCACGACTTTTCAGCTCCTGAGTCCACTATAAAGATGAATTGTTTGTTCCCCATCTCTGCCCCCCACCAAGGGTTCCTCTTCTGGGTGTAGGGGCATTAACAGGACTGGACACGCAGGTGGTCTGTCCCAGGGAACAAAAAAGGGTTTCCCCCTACCACTGTAGCACCTTGAAATGGGGCCACTGTGCCAATAGGAGTGCCACCGAAGGCGTTCATGTTTCCCGCTTGCCACATGTTGGGCCAAGGCTGATACTGCTCGACTGCCTGTTGCATGTGCCGCAGTGGAGGGGGCCGGGTATCTGCAGGGGTAGCTGCGTGTCAGCTTGATGGATCTCATACAGTATTGAGGACACCCGGGGGGGGGGGGGCAGTACCTGGGGGGTGACATAATTCTGATGACTGTAGTTGTACCCCATACCTTGTCTACTCCAGCATTCTCTCATCAAAAAATGTCCAGAGAATTGCAGGTTTCCACCCCATTGTCCTTGCCCTCCTTGAGCCCACACCATGACTATTCTGGCACAAGTAGCATTAGGGGCATACCCTCCCTCCACCATCTGTGTCGGCGTTGGCCCAGACGCCACCACGGCTACTTTGGCCAATTTATTTTGCACTAGTTTTGCTTCATATGCCCATCACCTCTGAATCATTTCCTTCTCGTGCTTTTAGTCTCCTACAATGGCGAACTATAATGCTTTGAAATTCGGGCCACACTTCGCTTCAATCCCCACTAATTTATCGAGCGCCCTTTGCACTTCCTTGGGTAGGCCTTGTTTCACTATGAAATAGAAAAAGGCTGTTGATTGGTCCCAGGCGTTGCCAGTTTCTGCCCTCCACATCTTAGACCCTGAGGATAAATTGTGTAGCGTCTTCATCATGGCCCATTGTACATTGCATGATGGACTGTAAATATGGGGCGTCTTGGAACGCTCGCTGCAGCGCATCCCATACCTTGGCTCCGATCTTGTTGAACAAGACTCTCTCATGGGCATCGTTACTCAGTGGGACTCTGTTACCCCGTCTTCACCCACACATCTGCAGCTTTGTCACAAACTGCAGCCATCAATAAGCTTTTAATGTCCCCTATTGCCAAGGACAACTCTGCTGTGTTCTTTTCAAAAAGCATATATCCACTTCTCTGCTCCTGCCTTAAGTGGTGGGAATGCATTAAGGAGGTTATTCTTGTCCATCTGGGCCCATGGTACATATTGTGGCCTCCCTGCTCCCTTAAAGTGGCATTTGCATTCTCATCTTGCGTTTTCCACCCTTAGTTACACTTCCCTTATTCCTTGCTAATTCTAGCTTGCTGAACCTCTCCCTCAATCTTCCGTCCCACAAACTTTCCACCATCGGGCTGCATTGCGGTGCTTGCTCTGTGTCTCCTTCATCGTCCTCAACTGCATCGAATTAACTCCACTCTGTGACCCTACATTTTCGTAACTCAAGATCCCCGTCTCTCCATCACGCTCTACGTGGACAGTTCTTATGGGTGCGTTGTCTATTCTAAGTAAGAAGTCTCCTGACTTCCACTCATCCCCCATTGGTTGCACTGGTGTGTCCTTCTGTTACGTCACATGCCGCTCATATTCTGGCTAACTCTGTTCGTGTCAATGCCAGTGCCACTTCTCCATTTCTTGCGCTCACCCCAGTGTGTGTAGTGACCTCCAGAGGGGAGACATAGGGTGGAGGTGCGGCCGTGGCCGGTGTGGCTACAGTTTGGCCTGCTGATACATATGTTGGGTTTGTGTACCCCTGCACAGTTTGAGTTGCTAGTGGATATATACTTTCTCACAGTTCTGTCCTTTCTTTTCTCCAGAACCTTTATCTTTACTGTCACGTGTTACTCCTTTTCCATTGTGATCCTCTGAATCCTCAACATTTTCCAGAGGTTAAATACTTCCCTTCTATTCTGCAATGTTCTCCCCTTCTACCTCGCTGTCAAGAAGTTATACATGTGTTCCAACATGCTTCTGTCAAAGAAGCCCTGACCTGGCAAAGAGCGGGGCACCCCCTACCCTAGTCTCGGTCACCCACAGGTTGTGATACTTTCTTCTCACAATACGACAGGGCCTTGCACATGTGTTCTATGGGTGTAACCCCCCCACCCCCATTGTCGCGTCTCCTGTGTGTCTGGTAGTGGGGCTACGCCTATGTTACTGCACCAGTTACACAATAGTACATCCAAACAAATGCAGTTCAATTTCATGAACAATGCAACTTAATGTCATCAAAAGTCTCCAGTTCAATCCCCCACCCCTCTATTCCCAGTTAGGGCTTTGTGCATACACACAACTCATTCTCCTCACATGCCCATACACAACCCGAACATGCCCTTCTGGGCCTCTTCCCTATACCATAAAATATACTAATAAAACAAATAAAAATAACAACCACTGCTATTCCAGAGCTCTCTAATTATAGCGAGCTCCTATTTATTTCCTCTTTTCACTTATTGTTTAAACAATGGTTGTGGCACCCCCCTAACTTGGAAAGGTTCTGTCTCTTCTGTTTTCCTTTACATCCGTAACATATTAATACAAAATAAAAAAAACAATAGCACACTCCACAGGCATGCCACACTCCCAATTTCAGTTGCTGCATGTTCTGCTCAGACTGCGCCATACATCCAACCCCTACTTTGTCATTCCTTGCAGGCTATACTCAGTTGCGCATGTTCACGCAAAATCCTCACAGGGTCCCTGCAAGTGTGCGTGGCCCTTCCAGAAAAGTCACCTGGATACCTCTGCAGGTATTGAGGGGGGGGCATTAGGATCGCTTCAGGGTCACCAAATGAAGGAAAGTCCCTTCACGCTCACACCAGAAAGAATACAACCCTCTAGGGAAGAAGGCCAAGAGATTGCTTGCAAGGATACCAAGGGTTAATTTGTACAAAAGTCTAGGGTGTCTTCAGAGGACTATGCTGCTCTAGAACATTCTGCCTGAATTATCATGAACAGTACATTACGAGTCAACAATGTCACTAAGGACGTCATCCATAGGGTCTAAACCCACACAGGTGATTGGTGAGACCATATGCATTGTCTTGCTCAATAGGGGATGCCAGGCAATGATTTGTTCCAGTCTCTGCAGTCGGTCTGTTTCTATGTGGGTCAGTTGGGATCATCTCTCTAAGGAGTGCAGGTCATGTTCTTTACATGTTGCTGTTCTAAGGCTACTATTGTAAGCTAATGCTACTTCATTACGGCATGCACCTGGGAGGCTCAGGGACTGGCGCCAGAGGGGAAGGGAAGGTATACAATCATACTCACCCACACATTCTTTGCTCGGTCTATATCACACTCCTCGCACCAAAGGCTTCCACCCTCGTTTTGATCTATATTTTATCCCTCCTCGTACTACAAAGGGTGTTTTCATGGGAAGAGGTGAAATGGTCATACATGTTCAGATCTTTATGGCCATTGGTTTTATCGCTGGTGGTTTGGGGGGTGTCACTCACTATCGTGGAAGGCAGGGGTTCTTGGACTGGGTCTGTGGTGGGTCCCATTACTCCTGGTGGGCTGGGTGGGGGTTAGAGGTCTGTTGGCCTGGCTGTGATTAATCGCGCCGCAAGGATGCTGGTGATGTCTCATGGCCTTGCAAGGTTCATTCCTCTCTCCAATACTAAATAATTGCAACAGTTACGGCACAAGGGGAAGTTTCTGAGAGAGCTAGCCATGCAGGCTTATCCCTCAGTGTTATGGGCCTGTTCAGGTTTCTCCATAGAGCTTACATATTACTGCACGGCCAAGTAGGGCTGAGTGAGTCTAGTAAATGGCTTCCCTTTATATGTGCGCACTAAATCTATGCATCTATAATTCCTGTGATGTTGTAGGGGGTGGGATAGACTCTTCCATTCCAACAATATCTATCCCCACTCTCTGCTGGGAAATGTGTCTTATCTGCAGAGAGTTAGAGGTAAATGAACAGGCTCTAGCAGGGAGGTATTTAGGCAGATGTAGCAGGGCACCAGGCCCCAGAAAGCCTTGTGAATGATGCTAAAGGTCTTGAACTTGATCCTTGCAGCTACCAGGAGACAGTGGGGAGCTTTTAGGGCTGGGGAAATGCAGTCCCTGGGCTTGAAGCCAAGGATAAGTCTTGCAGTCCTGTTCTGCATTTGTTGGAGGGGGTGAAGGGAGGAGTTAGGAAAGTTGAGAAAGAGGCTTTTGCAGTAGTCCAGCCTGGAGAGGCCGAGAGCTCTGGAGACATTGAGTTTCTTGGGAAAGGTGAGGAAAGTGAGAATGCCTGAGGAAGTGCAGCTGAAAATGGGCCTTCTTGGCAAGGTCCGCGATGGGAGGAGAGAGGTGATGACACCATAGTTTTTTGCCTCACAGAAGGGGGCCCAATGAGGGCAGCCAGAGTGTGGGCAGTAACGAGGGAGCAGGGATCCCAATGAGAAGAATCTTTGTCTTACTGGCATTAAGGCAGACAACATTAGCAGTGTGCCATGCCTGAACGTCAGGCTGGCAGTCAGACATGACAGGAGGCAGCAAAGGAGGGAAGCTTTAAGGAAAGCAGTGTGTCATTCACATAACACTAGAAGTTAGGAGAGATGGAGATCAAATGGGCTAGAGGAGCCAGGTAGATGTTGAAAAGCCAAGGCGAGAGGATAGATTCCTGAGGGATGCTGCAGGTAGAGAGATGGGGGAGAGAAAATGGCCGAGTTGAACCTGGGAAGGTCGGTCCAAGAGGAAGGAGGTAAACCAGTCCAGTGCCAGGTCCATGATGCCAAGGGTATCACAGAGCCAATTTATCAGGGTGGCATGATTGATCGTATCAAAAGGCAGATGAAAGGAAGAAGGATGAGAATGGAAGGGGAGTCTCCACAGGTTTTCAGAAGAATAGGTTTCCGTGCCTCTGGTAGCTCTGAAGCCAGACTGGTGGTCGTGGACACAACCAACAGATTTAGTGTGGTAAATAAGCTGGGAATGGCCAACTGCTCGAAGAGTTTGCCCAGGATGATTGGGGGTGGGGGGGGGGAGGTGGTTGAGGGGGTAATGGAGATAGGGCGGTAGTTTTCCAGACAGGAAGGGTCAGCAGAAGGCTTTATTAGGAGAGGGTGTACAAGTGTGTGCTTGAGGGATGAGGGAAAGGATCTAGCGGCAAAGAAGTGATCTCAGAAATGGGCCAAGGCTGGAGCAAGGGAAACAATGCTGTCCGTGATAGATCTGGAGGAGCAGGGGAGCACCTGTTTGGATGGGACTTTCATAGAGCGGACTGGTCAGTTGTTATGGGGATGAGGGGGGAGTAGGAGGGGCAGAGAGCCAGGGGAGGCCTGAGAGCGGGAGGAGGGAGAAGGGTGTGGAATAGAGGAGGGAGAGCGAGGACAAGATGTCCTGAGTTTTAGAAATGACATTAAGAGGCCAGAGGAGAAGTGGAGAGTGCATTAGGGTTGGCAAGTTCCTCACAGCTTTTGAAAATTTCAGCCTAGATGTTAGTGGCACAGATGTGCAGGCGTGTACATAGGCCCTCTTCTTCAAAGGAGTCTGTATTGCCTTTGGAGCAGGCAAGTTTGTCAGGTGGTGCTCAAAGCCAGCCAATTCCACTCAGCTGCTCTGCACCTGTGTTTCAGAGCAGCTAGGTCGGAATCATACCAGGAGTTACACTTGGAGGCAGGTTTCAGGCAGCTGCTCATAACAGAGGCAAGGAGTCCAGAGTGTTCGAGATGGAGAATTGAAGGTTAGTAAGGGCTGTATCAGAGAGAGAGGCAGTGGCAGGAGGGGGATTGAAGGTGGCGGCAAAAGTGGCAACTGACACTTGCTTCTTAGTACTAATTACAGAAGGAGGCTGGCAGTGTGGGTGGGGGTTTAGCTGGGGGGGGGGCCAGGAGGAATAGGTGAGAGGACAGGGTAGCATGATCAGACAAAGAGGAGTAATGAGAGGGTTGGAGATGGGGATGTCTGAAGAAATGAGAGCATCAAAAGGTGTGTCTAGCTGAGTAAGTCCTGCCGGTTGGAAGAATGGAGAGGTGAAGAGTCAGAGGTTGTGGAAATCCCAGAGGCCGCATCAGGGGAGTTGAGGTGAATATTGAAGTCTGAGGAGGAGAAGCTTGGAGGAGGCCAGAAGTGGTAAGGTGAACCTATTCTGAGAAGTGGGAGACCTGAACACGGGGGCCTGTAGATGGTGGCCAGAGTCAAAGAGGCCAAGAGGGACACCAAGCCTGTAGACAAGGCTTTCCAAAGAGGAGTAGGCCTAAGTGGGTATGATAGTAGCAGGGACCCAATCAGGGCCACGACCCCCCCCACCCCCCCTAGGGCCAGTTAGGCCTGGGCGTAGAGAGGATCTTGTAACCCTCAGGGGAGGTGTGTGTCAAAACATGTGACCCAGCTGGCAGTGAACAATGTCTCTGTGAGCAAGGACATAGAGGTCTTCGAGGAAGTGGTAGATGTCAGGTGTGTTTGACAGAACAAGAGTTGGTTAGCTAAGTGAAGTAGGTTGCCACTTTTGAATACTTTGTTAGTTGGTATTCACTGGTAACCCCAGAGTGAATTAAAACAAATAATAAAGGTTTGCTCTACGACCTGCAGTTTGCCGGTGGTGTTAGTGCCCCAGAGCTCCGCTCCATACAATGCTGTCTGCCTTGCACTTGTAAACCTTCATAGTGACTCACCGGCCCTCTCCCCATGTTCCTGTGCAACTCTAGAGATGGTGCCATAGTTAGAGCAGCACATTCAGTTTGATAATCCCAGGAGCAGTTAGCGTTCACCCTGACCCCTCGATAATCATTTGAGGGGACTTGGTCATGATCTGCAGAATCAATGCAAGTAGTCCCCACTCTAGATGCGGTATGGGATATGGTGGCGGTAGATATATTGGTCCATTGAATGTAAAAGAAGCCCATGCAGTTAAGTAGTGGTTGCTATGTAGCCTATACAGCGAGAGGTTTGTGTAATGAAGGACATCAGGACAAGAAAGACCATAGTTTTTAGAAGCAGTTTTTGAAGAGCAGGTTTCCTGAAAAAGTTGATTTTAGACAATGACAATGTGCCACAATTCCCTGCAAGAGAATGAGATTTTTAAGGGCAAACAGATTTGAACATGTGATATCAGTGTGGTTTAATCCTAAAGGGAATGCAGCTCTTGAGCGATATAGACCTATCATGGATTTAGTGAGAATGGAGGGGCTTGGGTACGGGCAGTGACGGAAAGAGTATTCCAATGCAGATTAGCACCACAACACTGCAGGAGTATCCCAGATGAAGGAAAACCAAACCAAATACCAGATTGTGTCCAGAGTGGATGAAGAGGGGGGGGGGGGGGGGGGGGGGATTTCGTAAAGTGAAAGAATGGAGACGCACGAGTTGCTAGCAAAGAGGATATGATGCACTTAATTGTGTTAAGGATATAACCGTGCCGGCGGAGGGGAATTGTGGTGAAAATAAAATGGTGAAATGTACAAAAGGGCACTTGCATTTTCCAGATGTGTCATAGTTAAGCTATTTAGGCAATGTGAAGTTTGAAAACATTGTGGTATGGAACAAAGAAAGGGTTGCAAAAATACCATGGAGAGAGAAACTGCAGTAAAGTGTAGAGAAGGTGAATGCTTTACTAGTTCCCGCCCCTCACCACCATCATATTGGAGTAATAAAGGAAGGGCTATGAATGGAACTCCCTATTCTGATGCTGCAGCAAGTGTATGAGAGATTATATGCACTCAGATAGCCATATCTAATGTATCCCCACACTAAAAGTGTGGCACACTGAAAGAGGACCACAGAAGGATGTCGCAATGTACATATGGCCACCATGGAGCGCTAAATGAAGCAGGACAGCAGAGTGAGGCCATAAAGAGGATATATAACCCTATGCTGAAACAATATGAGAATACTTAAGGTGATGTAATTGAAGCACCAAGAGAAGCATGTGCTTAAAGATAAAGTAATCATGGATATAATGAAGTAGTAACTTGCTGATCAATAACTGTAAATACACAGTAACGCAACGTAGATGAGATATATATAAGCTTGCTATAGAGTAATATAACATGACAAGGAGGACCATAATAGGAAATTAGATGGCTCAGGTCAAATACCGCCAAGCTACCTCAGAGACTGAGGCTGCAGAATCTGGAGTTGCTGTAACGCTCACCTGGTATCCACGGGGACGTCACTCAGCCTGTTCTGACCTCTTACAACCTCGAACCCTTCCCTGAAGTCTACTCGACTGGGCCGTGTTTTCTTGGAAAGTGTGCTCTCCGTCCTGCTTTCAGCACAGGGGCGCATTGATGGATGCGGGCGCGTTGCTGCCTAGTTACTTCACTGGCAAGAGTCCGACAGGTAAGTATAATGAGCCTTTTGAACAGTTCACCAACTTCATTCCTTTCCTTCCTTAGATGATGGCCGGCGTCCGGGGATGGCGACGTGTTGCTGAGATGAGTAGCGCTGAAGGTGAGTGAGAGCGCAATGCGACCCTTTCATATTTGTATTGAACTGAGTTCTTTTTCTGTGTCTTTTTAAGTGCCGCGACATTTTCAGCGTGGATGCCGGTTATGAAGAAGAAATGCGGTGAGTAAGCGCGATATGCGGCGCCTCTAGATGTTTCCACGCTAACCTGGAGTGAATTTTCCCTCTTGCAGATGGATGAGAAGTTCCGGAGACAGAGTTCCCCCAGAACAGCTGGGATTCAGGTCAGCGTTTGAAGCTTGTACAGTCTTTAAAAATAAGTGAAGATTTGCTGAATGCTTACGAATGCCTTTTTTCTGTTCTTTTCCCTTAGGAAGCGGCGTGCCAGGATGGGAATGACACCACCAAAGATGCCCGCAGAACAGAAGGAGCGATGAATGATGGGCAGAAGCTCCGCAAGGTAAGGCTGTTCCTAACGGTGTTCTTGCAGGAGCTGAGCGCAGAAGAAAGATGCAGGCCTACTGGAGACCGATTCGAACACGGCGAGTGTCACGCTGCAGGTACAGCAAATACAAAGCATGTTTCTCAGACTGGGCATGGCTTAAATAGTCGCTGGGTATCCCAGGTGTCTGTGGGCTGAACCACACCCAAAGGACTAGAATGCACATGCAGTTCAGGTAACCGAAATATGTGGCAGCATCCATCTTGTCCCCATCAACGCATTACAAGTCCAATCCCCAAGGTTATCCTATGGAAGTGAGGGAGTCTGGTGCCACAAGCGCAAGTCTGACTCCAAGTGGATCTTTGGAGGGATGGAGAGGCCCTTGAGGGCCATGTAGGTGATCCAGCCTGACATGAGGGGCAGGAATCATGACAGTTGCTGGAAGAACAGCTCCATGTGCAAAACAGTGATGAACCAGGGTTGGCCGAGGATCAAGGATGCTTCAAGAAATAATTGCAAGCCATGAGGGGAGGAAGACTGATAAAGCCCTGAATATAAGAGATTACTCTTAAATTAAAGAAGAAAAATCTGCAGTAGCCAAAGTATTGGATAATTAAAAGTGTATAAAGTCTATACATGGTAGAGTGGGCAAATCTCTAGAGGCAAGAGAAGCAACAGCACTCTGCATAATTGAATTCAATAACAGTAAATAGAAGGTTGAAATATACACATTGGTGGTCTGTTCACATGTGACTCAGAAGTTGAAGACAAGGAGTCCCAGACAAAGAACGTGGTGTTCTCGTAGTCCGTCAAATGTTCCAGGACAGTGAGCAGGCCGCAAAGTTAACTACAGATGGAAGACTTGGCTTATGGCCAACCAATGAGGGATGATGGATTAATTGGTAGACTGGGGAGTAATTTCATGCAATTCAAAGAACCTAGGTTTAATCTCACTGACGAACTGTCAATACTCCAAGATTGGGATAGTATGCCAACCAAGCAGTGGGCCTTGGGGAAATCCAACATACATGTTGCATAGCCCAATCCACTGCTTTTATGTCTACTATAATCAGTACTGTACATATTTAGGGGTAGTTGAAGACATGTCCTACAGACAAGGGGCAGCCAATGATGTATTAATCCTTATATGTTCTGTAAGTAGATATGTTACCTTAACCAAATCACTACTGATAATAGGGTTTTATTATTTGCCATCATAGATGGCATACATCTGTGTAGAAGACCCCTGGACCGTCAAACTAGATTAGGACTGTACAAACAAGTCCTATGTATGTCAGTTCTCCCTACTTTATGCAAAGATGTTTAAAAAAGTAGTACTTTTGCTATATTCCTTGAGTCTGTCCGTTTATTGGTCCAAGATTATATGAGTAATTCCATCCAGCACAATAGATGCTTTAAGGTGCTAGAGTACATTTTGGTAGCATTGCAGATTGTTCAGGTCTAATCGACCAAGCACAAATCTAGACTGCCGGACTCTTGGCTGTTCCCACCATTAGCCAGAAGACCACAGAGATTCCTGTGAAAACCAGCACAGAGTCCTGTGCAAGAATGAAAATAAGTTGGCAGGTTCCCCCCTTGGACGAAATTCCTGTCCTGTCCCCGCAGGCGCCCCCTGGACAGAAGGCGAATTGGTCGGTTGTGGGAGAGTCAATGCCAAGGGACTCAGTCACAGATTTAAGTAGAACAATAAAGGTGGCAAAAATAAAATAGGGTGAGTGATTGCGCTGTAAAATATATGTAACAGGATTTGTTTTGGGGGGGATTATAAAGAGAAGTAGATCAGGGGGCACAAGGTACGCACTAGAATAAAGACTTCAAATAGAGGCAAGCCCCACAGTGAGTGCATACCAAACTCCAAAAATTGAATAGATCATGAGACAAGATACATTTAAGGACAGTAAAGGACGGCATATGCAGAAAATTAAAGGGCATGTGTGGGGTTATAAATATGCCAATATAAAGCTTTTGTTGTGTCTAGACTAACGATAAATTAGTGAACATGTGGACCAAGAGATTGACGTCCATCAGGAGGGTAAAACTCTAAAGAATATAAAGAAAGAAGGGGCTATAAAATATCAATAATAAAAGAACGAGATTATAAAAATGGATGGAAAGTGTAAACGAAGGAACAAATACAACATTGTATAGATACTTTTATGGGTTAAAATATTTTCTATATTATAAGCAGCGATTGATGGTGCCTGCTTCAATTGACCGGTGCGTTATATTTGATCAAATAAAGAATACAATAAAAAGAACATGCAAGTATTGACAGTCGAAACCGACTCATCATTGGAGACACTTCTTTCACTGTGTAGGACACTGCCAAGGTAAGGCAATATCAGAGTTGGAAAGAGGCACGACTAACAAAACGTTAGTGCCTTGGTCACAAGAGGGGTTCGCTGTCATAAAGCAAAATATTTGCATGCTCTACATACAAGGGAAAGAAATTACAGAAAAGTTTGGCCATTTTAGAACTGTGGAAAAGTGTACCACAGTGAGAAAGAAGATCCAGCTGAGCAGGAGTGGCTGCTTAACCCGCATAAAGGAGAGGATAAAACACCTTCGGCTCTCCTGTCCCTCCCGAAGACAAAAGTGTAGACGCAGAGAAGGGATTTTATCCTAAAGCAATTAAAAGCAGCAGCCGGGTAAGCGGGGGGTACATAACAGGGCGGATAATGCAGTAGAGAGGAAACATCAAACGCAAATATGTATTGACATGCAATGAAAGTAAACATTGTGATGAGGACATACAAGAGTCAGATTGAGAAAGAATAAGCAAGGAGAAGTAAAAGACAAAGCTAAGGGAATAGCAACAACAATGAGTGGATGGGAGGATATAACTAGATAAGGGCATTGATGGAGATCGAGAAAGAAGGAACAGGTATACAAAGAAGAGGGATAATGAATGTAAGCAAAGGGGAAAAACAAAGATGATGAGGTAAGAAATGAAAAGGAGAGACTAGAAGAGAAGACATGGGAGGAGGTGGAAGCCTAAAGATTGAAAGTACGTAGGTTACAACGAAGGCGAGAGGAAGAAGAGATGAGGGACAAGGAAAAGAGGAAGAAATTAACACTAGTAGGGGATTAAAAGACTATCAGATAGAATATCTATGCTATAAGAGCATAGTACCGATAGATACACAACAACGACTGGGGAAGAGAGGGTCACCACAACCCTGCAGGGAGCTGCAAGGATGGCCAAGATCAGCACAGGCTGATGATCAGAATACAGAAGACAGTGCAGACTTGGAACCTTATATATAATAAGGGATAAAGACAGGCTTAAAACCCAAGACAGCATGGAAGGATCTCCATCAAGGGAGACTGAAGGATGGTCAGATGACGTCATAACAGACGAGCATAGAACACCGTCTTTAAGCAGATTAAATCTCAATGATGAGAAAGACAACAGCTATATGTGCTGGGGCATGTCGTCAGACTATGAAAGGGAGGAGAATGAGAGGGCATGAAGAGAAGGCGCATGCATGTTTTCAAAAGAACCAAATGTAGAAAAAGGGGTAAATGGTTAGAATTAGAGGACCCTAAAGAAAAAACACCAGAACCGACACTATACACTGAGCGAACGCAAGTACTATTGCATAGTACAGGGGGTGTATCCCCCACCTTATAAAAGCAGATTAAGGGCACTACCGGGAAAAGAATAAATAAAAGACGACACTAGTCCCACCTGGAACATGAAGAGTGTGGGCAGATACGATTATGGACTGGGATTTTCACAATTCCCATTATTAGAGAAAGGAGGACTACCACAATATATACAGTGGCCACAGATGGACAAAGATAATTTAAGATGTACATTGCCAAGTTTAACTTCTGGTGCAGAAAAATGGATTTATAGTTAGAAGGGATGACATTAGCTATAGGTGATATAAAAGGCTTGCTAGCAGACATAGGTGAAAGAGCAGATGACATTTGGAAGCGAGCAGGATACACAAGTGGCACAAAAAAATGGAGCAGCCTTTATTAGTACAGTAGATTTTTGGCGGGCGCCAAGAGTACAATATCCCAATATATCGGATATGGGTGTGATTAGAACTAGGAAAATGGGTGCGGATGGTTGCTTTTATTGAAGAGAAATTGAGTCTTGCGATGTGTGAATCGTGGGATAAAACGGTAGCATTATTTTACCCCATTGTGTCAAGGACTTCCCGAGCCAGAGCTGTGGCAATTAAATATAACAGGTGGGAACGGAAGCAAGGCCATGGCCAGAATTGCAATTGACAATTGTGCATCACTGTCAATTGTTGCAGGAGACGAAATAAAAGAAAGCCGAGGACCGAAAGCAAGAAGAGGAAAGGTTAGTTCAGAAGAAGTTATATAGATTCGTTCTAGAGGTAGCAGTATTGGCAGGTAACAAGGGTGTGGCTACACAGGAAATGCATCCAGCACAGCAAAATAATACAGTGTACCCCACGGATCACAGGGTGTTTGGGGGGAGGGGGGGGGGGAAATACAATTTGTGACAAAGAGGGAATGGCCTTAGAGGACAATGAGGTGGATTTCAGGACCCTGAAGGAAGGGTAGGATTTAGTGGCAGACAGCCACAACAATGTCGGAATTGTGGAAGAATAGAACATAGCCAGGACATGCAGAAGCAGGAGGTATGGAGCAGAATTGGCAAGCCTCAAGACGGGGGGATGGGTTATGTTACACAATATAATACAGAACCAAAGAAATATTATGCACAAGATCAGATACACGTTTAGACATATGTACCACAACATGTGCAGCAAGTGCCATTGCAAATGCAATTGCTACAAGGGCAACCAGAGCAAGCGCCTATGCAAACAGCAGTTCCAACCCTAGCAGGCACAGACACCACGTTAAGGTACCACAATTACAGGAACCCAGCAAGTACCAGCACCTAAACTGGGGAGTGTGACTGGTGGGAGGAAATCCTTTCACAGGTACAGGGATGAATTTATATCCACAATAGGACAGCCCACAGAGTGACCTGATGTGTTCAGTACCATCAGTGACACCAGATCACCAAGAGGTACCAAAGGTCAACGTGACGATGGGAGGCAAGACACCAATTTCTTGTCGACACTGGACCAACTTGTTCCTATGTCCGTGAGGAAAAATACCCAATGTCAGGTAATGCCATGAATGCCCAGGGATTTAGTTTAGTTCCTTTTACAGACCAATTGCCAATCTCTGTAGGAGAACATGTCAGTGCCAATATTATTCTAGGCAGACGCCAGTCAATACATTAGGACGTGATGACAAAGCTTAACATGACGATATCGTTCGCCAACGAAGGAATAGTGTGTTCTACTCCAGGGACAAACTATATAAATGTGGGAGAGTTTATATTAGCGTTTATAGGGCAGAAGGCATTGTGGGGAGTTCCTTTAGATCCAGAAGTATTTTTGTATGGCGTGACAGTTGCCTAGATTGATAGGAACAATTGAGAATACCAGATTAATTTTATGTTCAGACCAGAGATCTCCATGCACAATGAAGAAATGCAGGTTATCCCCTTTGAGTTAGAAGGGGCAGTGGTAAGAAGAAAGGGACAGATGAGGAAGAGGATAGAGAACAGTGATAGCTCTCAGTGAAGGATACAAGCCGACAAATTATTGTTTAGGGATGATTTAGACGATGAGTTAGTGCAAGTAAAACAAGAACATAGAACTACTGCAGTTATTAGAGTGGATAAAAAGAAGCCAGTCATTCATCCAGGAAGACTTAGAAAAAGTGCTATAGAATGTATGGACCACCAGCCCATATTATTTGACTTTATTAAAAGGCATAGGAGCAGTTAAACTAAAACCAGGAGCACTTTTGCCATGAGCAAAGCAATACCCCATGTCTACCGAAGCGGAAGATTAAGCAAGGCATATTGGTGCCATCCGATTCTCCATGTAACACGGCTGTGTACCCTGTGAAGAAATCAGGGGCGGGGGGGGCTAGTGGAGATTTACACAAACGTTCAGCCCCTAAACAATATAGTCAAAGCCGAGTTTCCTTTAGTTCCAAATCCTGCAACAATAGTGTAATATTCTATCTAATGTCAAGTATTTCACAGTTAGATTTTAAAAAAGCATTCTTTTTGATTCCATTTTCGCAAAGACTCACAAAATTTGACTTCCTTCTCGTATAGAAATCCCCACCGGAAACATACTCGTTTGCCCCAAGGATACTGTGAATCCCCTTCGATCTTTAATGGAGTCCTTCATATGGACTTGGGTAACATCCAAATAATCCAGTACGTGTATGATATGTTGGGTGTGCAGCGAGACAGAAGAAAGGTGCAGAGAAGACTCATGACTATACTCCAAGAAAGGATATAAAATTTAAGACAAAAGTTTCAGTATTGTCAAGAAGAGGTTTTGTATTTGGGACTGTTGATCTCTCACAAAGGAGGAAAGTGGGAAGGAATGCGACACCTGAGAAAGCAGAAGCAATCATGAAAACAGTAGCACCAAAGACAGTGAGGGACATGCAGCAATGTCTAGGCCTATATAACTGTAGGGCCCCAGCTTTTGATTATCGTAGGGCTAAGGAAGCACAGGTGGACAAGAGCACAATAACATGGACAGATGAGATGACTGAAGGATTTGAAGTATTGAAAAGATCAGTACAGCCCGTGTTGGGAATCCCAGATAATGAAGAATGTATCTATTCCCATATTCAAAAGGAATCACAACAGCATTTCTCACAAGATATTAGGGAATGGATGGGAAATTAGGTGCGGTTATGAGAGGACACTACTCCTGTGAGCATTCTTTGGCTGCTGCCTCCTCCTCCATCACAAAAGCCTCAGTATAACAGTGGGGTGTCCAATAACATTTGTGGAACACGCATTATTTACAATTTTAGAGAGCCAAATAAATCAACTACACAAAGAGCATCAGAGTAGGAGGTGATAATTTCTAGCCCTGCAATTAAAATGGTTAGATGCAAGACAGGGATCCCAGCAACTTTCATAGCAGAACTAGGCGAGGACGATTATGTACAATGTATACGGACTGAGTGTTATGACAATACAATATTCCCCAAGCTAGAGAATTGGCCCTCGGGGCAGGGGGAGTTTCATTGATGGGTCATCAAGAATTAATCAGAAAACTGGGGAAAGGCACACAGGAGCAGCAGTACTACATCCGAAAGGAGGGTGAATTTGAGGTAGCAACAAGCACAAGATAGTGTTCAGATTATTCAGCACAAGCTGCAGAATTAGTGGTGCTCATTGAAACAATGTGGAGATTTGAGGGTGAGCTGCAACCGTGTACTCGATTTCAACCGTACATGCAGGTTTGTCATGTTGAAAAAGAAGGGGCTTCCTCTGTGCAGACAGCACTCCAGTGCAACATGCAGCCCTATTGGATCAGCTTATAAGCACCAACTCCCCCATTGTCCTTAGTGTTGTAAAAATGCGCAGCATATTCTAAAAGAACTGACTTAAATTTCCTGAGGACACAAAGCCACAGACAGAGGCTAAAAAAGCAGTTCATTAACCACCCATGTCTAGTTTTGAAATAGAAGCTGTTAAACAGATGATAGGACGATTCAGGTTAGCAAAGAAGAGCTTTAACATGCGGCCTATTAAGGTTGAGCCCCACAAGAAAGATTTATGGAGAAAGCAGGGGTGTTCTTCCCCACGAAGGCAATTTGGAAACAGTATAGCACTGGAAAGCCAGTTATGCCTCTAAAACGGAGGGTAGCGCTGGAGCAGCTTCACTACCCAGAACACACAACGAGGGAGTCTTAATGCTACAATTGCAGAAGAATGGTTTTCACCTAATCTGTTAGATCATGTGGCACAGCTCATTGTAAATTTCATCATGTGCCAGAAATGTACTGCAGGGCACACGCAAACAGTAAGAGGAGCAATTCCTAGACCCAAGTGCCCATTTCAGCATCGGTGGATATGCAATGGATAAACATGCTGGTCGTGGCATTTCCTTTTTCTAGATGGAGCGAGGCAGGTCCATGTACACACCCAGATGCCGCTTGTGTGCCATCAAGTTCCTCGTGTGGAAGTATTGCCCAGATGGGGTGTGTGCAAGGTTTTGCGGTCCATCAATGGACCACATTTTGAAAATGAAATCTTTGAACAGATACATTCTATTAGCGCATAGGTTCTCTTCTGCTCATCACCCATAGGCTAAATCTGTGAGAGATTACATGGTTTGTTAAAGGAGGGAATAGCAGGGATGTCTACATTGCCTTGCCCTTGCTTTATTTGCACTGATCAGCCTGGCTCAGATCACCAGACAACTCCTCATGGGTTGGGGACTGGAAACTGTACGAGAACCCCACTTGCTCCTCCAACTAGGGTAAGGACTGATGTAGCGAAGACATCAGGTGAGGACATTAAGTGATGAGATGCACCATTACCCAACAATGACTGCATTGTGTATTTCTCAACAGGTCAAGAACAAAAGAGGGGTCAAAAAGAAGCGATAATCAATCTCCCAATTTGGAGGATTTATTGCAGTCAACCGTTTTGTGCCCAGGTGGTGGTACGTAAATGTATGCACACCTGAACACACCCCGCTTTGAAGGCCCTCACAAGCAAGGAGGAAGTTAGTCCCACCGCTGAGAAAGTGAAGGTGCAACGAGCATACAAAGGAGCATCAGCTCCTCCTGCAACAACCCTCAGCAAAGCAAGAGAAGTATTTCCGCGCATGTCGATGGCCAAGGAACAAGAAGATTGATGAGCATAAAAGCAACTCAAACAAGGCATCAATACTAATTTGACAAGGAGCAAATACACTGGCAGTTATCCCGAGAACTTTTCTAGACAGGTACAAGGAACAATGAGACAGAAGAACCAACGCCAGAAGAAAAGAAGCACATTTCATCTTTGATGCCTATTGTAGACACACTCTTGGATGATGTTTTTTTCTTATTACAGTCTTAGCCAGCGCCAATATGATATGCAAACAGACAATCCAGAGAACTATTATTTTTTAGAGTAATAGTGGCAATTATCTTTCAGTTTCAGATTACTATGCAAATCTGATGGGAACAGTCGAGTAAATACAAAAATGGAGACTTCAAAATTTCAGAAATGTATTGCCATCCAGAAATTCAATACGTTTTCATGGAATAATATTTGTGGTATTCTGTATCATTTTGTTTTTTCTCTCCTCATGTTTAGGGATATAATAAAATACAAATGGGGAGGATGTTAATGACACAATTACTATTGTTCCCATCAGGAGTACAGACATTTTCAATATGACTAAATATGTTTCAATGGATGTTGATGAAAATATAAATATGGGTGTTTTATCTTCAGCTCATTTAAAGCATAATCTATGGTATCAGCATATGAAAATGGTGGGGAGAAGAACGTCAGATGAAAAGCGGTTATGTTTGATCCCTTATGCTTTGGGATCCTCTATTCATAGCCACAGAAGTATCAGTAAAAAAAAAAAAAAAAAAAAAAAAAGGCATATTGCCTCACAAGAGGACAATTCCAAGGAAGAACAGCATCCATAGTATGGATGAGTAAAAAGACGTCTCAAAGAGAATCTGCACAAGACACAAAGTAGAGCGAAAACCAAGCGACAATGCATTGAATAAAATATGAACAGTCTGAATTAATGGAGTATGAATAAGGATAGAAGAAAATAAGATGCTCCAGTGTGAAGGCAAGACCGGTGAAGACAGACAAGAATGCTGGGAAAGAGGTCCACTACGAATTGCAGCAGTGCTCAATCCTGAAGGATGGGTTGATGAATTGGTTGTGTTCAACCAACACTGGCATGAACAGGACAACGGGGGAAAAGCAGTGATGAATGGAGACCAGGACTGCAAAGATCAATGGTCCAAGACTAATATTTTTATCGTGGGTCGACGATGAGGGGGGGGGGGGGGGAACACATGCAAATACTACCCCAGAAAAATGCTTCCATGGCACAAATTAAGTTGGAGAAAATGTCAAGTGTCATCAGGTTTGCTTTGTCAGGAATGATGGAAGGAACAGCAGTCCCGATGGACCACTAACGGGCATGTGGATCAAGAGCATATATGAAATTGCCACCAAGATGGGTTCATTGGTACTGATAATCATACCAGCTTTGGTGGTGCCGCAAAGTGACCTGCAGATTACAGATTTCCCAAAAATGGATGCACACCCTGGGAGGAAGAGATCATTTCATTGAAGCAGAAAGGAGAGAACAATTGCTCAGCACACTCAGTGGAAGCAGATCATGAAATTCCAGATTAGCATAAACTGTTAGTAAGACAGCAGTGATATTTACATCCATCTTTCTGCCAGGAATTCAGACAGCAGTGAATGGCAGGTGGTTGCAAATCACAAGATGGGAGCTGCTGCAAACAATCAAAATGATGACAAAAGGATTTTCTGCAATCAGAAGAACTGAGGGCAATCGTGGTTAGGGCCCTCCAGAACAGGTATGTCCTGGACTTTTTACAGCAATGGAAGGAGGCGTGGGTGCCAAGATCAGGCCTTCTTGATTTACACCAGCTCATGGTGAAGAGAATTAAACCCTGACAGAAGGCACAATGTCAGCCCAGCTTACAAAGATGGTGGATGAAGTGGACACGATGGAGGCAGATAGCTGGTTTACACCCGTTTTCATGTATTACAACGTGGCTGCAAGATGCCTTCAACCTACTTGGAACAGTACTAGTGTTTGGATTGCTAGGATTTTGTTTTAAAGGAGCTTCTTGGGACAATGCCAGAAGACAGCCAAGAAATGAATTGGAATGAACATCAGGAGTGATAGACACTAAAAGAACACTTGTGGAAGTACTCTCGAAAGTACCACTTTGCCGCGTAACGGCATGGCTAAATTGATTTTCCTTGGATTCTTACGAATTATGTTTAGCGTGCTCATTTGGAAGTAAGTGCGTATTCCTTTTTCTTCCTTAATTACCACGAGTTCCTTTTGCCTGTATGTCTATTTGTTTTTGGCCATACTCACAACCAACATGGCAAACTCCATGTGTAATGCAGAATCAGGCCACCACACGCCACAAATGTGACTCACTGCACTAGCCATAAAACTATTGTGCTTGTGCCTTCACCTGCTTTGAACTTGTCAAATGGTGTGGCAGTCCCAATCAGTCAACGCAGACCTCCGTTCTTTGATGCATTCAAACCAATTTCACAATCTCATGCTTTGTCCACCATCTTACCGGCTTCCACTCAAATTCGGTCGTGACTACATGTGAAAGCCAACAAACGTTCAGATGCCACGATATTAAAAATTCCCTCGATTAGGTTGGTTCTGTGCCTAGAATCAGCCAAATACGTTAGTTTCACATTCTTCCTCCAAGCACGATGCGACAGACATCTCCATCTATGCTAGCCAATGCAAGTCGCCAATATCTATATATAGCAACACCACGCGCCGAGGCGGGTGTTCCGACTATCACATCGCTCATCTCTCATATATACATCCTACACCGAGGCGTCTCCTTCAACCGCCTCCAACAGAATCTGTGCCTTCACACAATCCCATGATGAAAAGCTCTGCGCCATTAATACCACCATGCTAACGCTTTTCAAATTGTTCCAATCAATGGATGCCAAAATATCAAAGCAGTCGACACAATTGGATCAAATGACACTATGGTTAAACTCCTTGCTGATTGACCCATGCCTCGAGACAGTCTGTTCTTCCAACTCCTGTTAATAATAAAGAGGTGGTCATATGCCAAGATTCCAACATAGTGACATGATGATTCACCCAGTCAGTGCTCCCCATCTTTTCCCCAGTCAGTGCTCCCATCTTTTCAGCGGTTATTCGGCCAATTATTGAATCCGACATGCAATCTCCAAACCTACAATCAAGGATTCTTGGACAAGTATACTGCTCTCCCCTTCCCAAAGGTCTCCCACATCAGACTTAGCAACAGCCACTTTATACACTTTAATTGTCCAATACTTGGGCTCTTGCAAAGTTTCCTTCTTTACTTCGGAGAGAAATACACAGTCTGCTCCTTATTTTCCATTTTATGCTCTGCATATCTCTCGAAATAGCATGCTCGACTCCAAGCCCAGATACCCCTTTATTCTGCAAGGGAAACAGCTTCTTAGTTTCTTAATTGTGCACTCTTTGGCTCGTATTGATTGCCATAAGCAGTCCATTATCTTCAAATAGTCACCCTAATTGTTAACTATATACCCATCTTTAGCAAGCTTCTACAAGTCTTCTCTACCACAGCGTATTTGCAGTCATTGGTCAGCAAGTTACTTCTTTATATCCACGATTGCTTTATCTTCCAAAAACGTGTTTCTCTTAGTGCTTAGTCAATATGGCCAGGGAAGAGTACATATCACACAGGGCTATACATTCAATTTTGCAGCCAGTGAAGGGCGGGGGGTAGGGCAAACAAGTCTGGTCATGTCAGGCAGCAAGATCATTCAGTAGTCGGAAGTATAGAGCGGTTATCGTAGTTTGGTAGATTCATGAGAAAGTAGAAATGCAGCACAACAGATACATAGTAAGGGCCAAAGACTCCCATATTGCGAGCTGGGAAAACAACTGAAGGATCCTGGGCCATGTTCAGGAAAACCAGTCCCTTATTTTGGGGCTGGATTTAGTCTTTAGACACTGATCATTCCGTCTTGCATGCAAAACTCTGAACTCTGCATGCAATTCCCCTAGCATCGAACTATCATGGCAGTGTGCAGGCTTTCTGCTGGTCATATACAAGACCCAAGGCTACCATTGATGAGCCAATGGCGGACCATCCCAGAAGAACAGCGCTTTGACCCATTGAAGCATTCATTAGACCAAACCACCATCAATCCTGCTGCCGATAGCTGAACAGTCAAAAGATGCAATACCCAGCCTGGAGTCAAAGAGTTGAACCACATTGCCTGAAGCAGAAAACACTGAAAGGGTACAGGAGTTAGGCGGATCAGAAGCTATAGTGACGGCAACTGCCACTTGGCCCAGAAGGCAAATGTCAATTAGGATTACAGGGTTATTTAATCCTAAAGTATAAGATTTTGTTGGAGGCCTTCAGAGTGAGGAGGTGAGGGATATGCAGTGTTATGGCGCAGGGTGGTAACATTCACCTTTGAATCTCACATCACATCTAGTTCTTGGTCTGCCTATAATGGTTAGACAAAGCACTGGTTAAGCTGCGGGTGTAACATGCAGTGGTAACTCATTTCAGCCAAGGCCTCTGCAATAGGCAATGGAGGTTCACATCCACCTTTCCATTTTATAGCCTGGATGACCAGGTGCTGTGCATTTTCAATAGTCCAAAGTGCTGTGCACCCTAGTGGAGTCAGGTTATCCAGATTGAGGCATCGGCTAATGGACTCCAATGCTGGCAGTGGTGGTCTTGGTGAGGGCCCCAAATCTGTGCCCAAAGCCATCACTTCTTTGGTGTCTCAGCCAAAGACAAGATCGGGGGCCATTTCAGCTCATGGTGGAGTTGCTCAAAGCCTGCTTCCAGGGTGGAGGGGTAAGTGCTATGGTCACAGGAGTGCATAAGGGACAGGTCCTCCAAGTGGGTTCACTGCCACACTACAGCAGACCATTGTTAGGGCCTGGCTAAAGCTTTGCAACAGATTGTATCAAGGTACCTGCCAGGTCATGTCTTGGAGAAGGTAGGCGAGCCGACTGGCACAAGGTGTAACACATTTCATATTAGTTAGATACAGCCAACACGGGTAATCATGAACTATCATGGCAAAGCATGATTAGCTGGCAGGCTGCACAATCACGGCATACATCAACACTAACCCGCTCCAACAGCATCAGTGGTCTGCCATTGGCTACCATCACAGGTTTCGTAGTCACTAAACTAGGACATGCTGAAGTTAGTATGCACAAGTAATGGCCCGTGGTGATTTGCAATGGTCTTCTGCGAGTCTGATTGGTGAGGAAACCTTGCATATTCCACCACCATATTTCTGGCATTGTGGCACTACGTAGAAGTTTACCGGAAATCTGGGCCAATGAGTAGTATTGGGACTACAGGATATCATTTCAGACACTATCCAGAAAGCCTATTAGCTAGGACAATACAGGTGGATTCCGAGTGGTCCACAAACCCATCCAGTGGCTGGAAGTCAGACGTCAGGCTTATCAAATGCATGCTCTGTAAAACTAGGGCTGCACACGAGGACATGAGCCAGGGTCTGCCTTCCTGTAGCAGCACCTGGGGCAAGTTTAGTACCAGCACCCGGCACACCGCCACCCACCCAGGTCCATAGAGGGCAGTCACTCAGCCGGTACCAAACCAGCGGCAGCGCTGTATGGAAGTTATTAACACCCCTGCTCCCATAGTTGAGCCGGGATCACCACCAGGAGACCAATGAGCATGGGGCAGCCTCTGAAAGTCCAATGCTGATTCAGCATCAGCTACCCATTGCAATAGAAAGCACCCTGCTCTCCCATTGGTGGGCCCAGCACCAGTAGGAGAGTGAGGAACATTGTATTATAGGGCAGCTGCAATTCCTTCACCCACCGCACCAGCTTGGGGGAAGCCCCTGAAAGACACCTGAACTGGCATGCATGGCAGGGGGGGCAAATTAGGCACCCATGGCCACCCAGGCTAAAGCCAACCCCAAGTCGAGAGCCTGCAGGTGAAGACTCCTCTGGCTTGGGAATTCATTGCTGAAGTTAATCCCTGTAGTAACCTTCCCCATGAGCCCCGTGCCGAGCCGCACACTTCCAGCACAAGAGCTCCCCATTTACACAATTGCTGAAGATTGAGACTTAAGCGGCTTCGGCAATGGCTTAGCGTCTAGTACAAATGGCTCGCCAGACAACAGTATCATTTTTCATATTTTTTATTGCCAAGATCCTACAGAGTTCCTAGGAAGCCCTACATCCCTTGTACAGGACAACTGCACCGATAACGCCAAAGGAAAGTGCAACAGCCATTGCCACGAAGACCAGGCCAACCATAGACCAGGGTTCAGTAACAGCACCTGCAAGAGGAAGGCATGGCGGTTAGACAGATTATCCCACATGGACCAGCAAGTAAATGTCATTTGACTGGTTCTAAGTATAAGGCTGGCCATTCCCAGTACGCCCCACCCCTTCCAGCCCCACCTTCTGTATTACCACAAAACCTCAATTGCCATGCCACATGTGCAAGGTTCATAATGTGCAGTCACTAGGTAATGCAGAGTGCTGCAAAACTAAATTGGTTGCACTCTTGCACCATACTTATCTGTTGTAGCACAGCCCGACAAACAGCCGCTTGTTGTGCCACTGGTGCCATGCAAGGGAGGGGTGTGGGTGGGCAGGGTATAGTTTTGACCTGAAACACTTGCTTGGGTCAACATAATCATTCCACTAGACCAGCCGCGTGTGTGTTACAGCTGCTACAACAGGTAAAGCCCCAAAACCACAAGATGTTCCAGCAGGTTGGGTAAGGATTGGAGAAGCCAGGTTGCGCCCCAGCCAGCGAGTCATCTGTTCACTGCACAGGATCGTTGCTTTAGATAGTGAAACCCAGCTATGCATGTTAGATGTGGTTTCCATTGAATGAACCAGTGTGGCCTTACCATGTTGAATCATGCTGCCCTTTCCTGCGTCTGCCAAGATGACCAGGGGGCCCAGAACTGCAACAGATTCCTCTGTAAAAGGGAACCAAGAGAGAAAAAAAAAAGCCAATCTTAAAAGGATACAGCTGTAAGAAACAACTCTCGGTTTCTGGAACTACATTAACTCTTCTGCTACACAGGTCTTTCAAACTACAGTTATTGGTCATGCAGAATAAAAATGCGTCTGTGCCTTAGATTACAGCATCCAAGAACAGCTTCCGCAATACAGCGCCCTGGAATGCCACCAGAGACAACGAGAGATCCTAGAGAATTGGTAAAGACTATTGACCGCAGTCACTGAACAGACCTAATCTTTAGTAGCAACACAAAATGTTGGGGCGGGGAGGGGAGAGGGGCAAATGCATGACCACAAACAGCAGTAATCAGTCTTATTTGAAATAATTGGCATAGGTCAGCAAACCAGAGAGGACAGTCTAGTGTACAACTATGGGTGTGGCCGACAGTAAGGGGCAACTAGTCACTTCAATTACTCTCAAGACATTGGGCCTCATTACGACCCTGGCGGTAAGGGGTTTACGCCAGCGTTAGCTGCGCCGACCCCTTACCGCCAATTACGAGGTCCCTTAGCGCCATGGCGCTTTTAACACCTGCTTTTAGCAGGTGTTAAAATCCATGGCGCTAAGGGACCATGGAGTTAATTACGCCACCGTAATTTACGGTGGCGTAATTAACGCCTTCCCCACTCCCATTATGCCCTATGGGGCAAAAATGGGAATGGGGAAGGGTAAATGGGGATTGGGGACTTACCGCCCCCGCCAACCTCGGAATGGGGCGGTAAGTCCGCCAACCACCATGGCGTAAACGTAGTTTACGCCATGGTGGTAAAGTCACGGCCCAGGCGGTAACTTACCGCCTGGGTCGTAATGAGGCCCATTGCAACCTTTAAGGTAAGCCCCCAAATTCTCTCCTGTGGCTTAGTGAGTTTAGGGGAATCTAAAGTCTCCCATCCACTCCCCTTGGGGAAATTAGCACATTACTCGTCATTTCAGACCTTGGCAAGAGACTGCTGCATCTGGGTCTAGGGCCCAGGCTCCAGTGAAGCCTACTAGCTCAAAAGTCAACTGGGCTGGTAGGTTGACACAGAATTCCTAGATGCAACATCAGGATACTGTCTAAACATGCAAGGGCCAAGAGGATAACACTGACCTCAAGCCAGGCCCTTCTAAAAAAAACCTATAGCAGGCTTAAGGACCCGAATTTAGAGCTACAGAAATTGCAAAGATCATCCACCTCCAGTTCCAGTCAACCCCGCCTACCCTCCAAATGGGCTACACTTCACAGTACCAGCCAGTTTGAGCCCCAGCTTTACCAACATTTATCTGTGGTTGAAAACCCTGAGCTGCAAATCAATATTGGTTCAGAGCCCAGGGTAAGTTTATTTGATCCATTTTGTAACCATGCCGATTGGGTATGTACTAACCTCCCCCACCAATCAGAGCTCAGGACACATCTTGGGTAGTTTGCTCTCTCGCCAGCCCAAGACACATGGGACCCAAGTAGGCAGAGTTTGAATCAGAAGCCTAACCCAGTCTCATGAGGTTTCCGTACTCGCCCATGCAAACCATTGAGTGGGTGCCCAGCCATTAAGCAAGGGTTTTATGGGGGAAATGAGATGCAGACCACTGTTCAATTCATAAAACCAAATAACCAGCGTAGGAATGGTTTGGTAGATGGCTAGAGGTTGGGCCCAAAACCAGAGCCAAGATAACACTTTGGGCCTTTGAACAAACAGCTTTGCAAAAGTACTGCAAGCATAGAGAGCGCATTTAGCTTTACCCTAGCATAGAAGAATAGTCTCTAGAGATCTGGTTATTTACAATATATGCATTTGGACGCCTTCCACACTGCCCCTACCCACTGTGGCATTGGATTAAGTTGCACACAAAAAAAAAAAAAAAAAAAAAAAAAAAAAAAATAGGGGAGGTGCGCAACTAACCAACTGCTAGGTAGTCGATTCAAGGCCTCAATTTCTGACACTGCTTTTTAAAGTGTGGCTACTCCCCTCCCCTTTGGGTTCACCCTAGTGGAAAAGGGGCCACCAACTTTAACTCAGAGGGCTCTGCATAGAATTACTGGCCAACCACGAACTCCAACAAGCAGGGTATTTACCTAGCCCTTAAGTGCCATGGCCCTAAAGCCCAAGCACCTGGTTTCACTTTGTCCTTAGTCTGGTCAGTAAGCTTGATCCCTGTGTTGCAACAACTGCCGAGCTTGGTGCAGAGATTTGACACATTTGTGCAAGAGCCAAGTAAAAATCCCAATACATTGTAAGCACTACACAAGCCATACACCTACCCGATTTAGCAACAATGGCCCTCTTCGTTCGCCTGGAAGGAACCAGCAAGCGGCGAGGGCCCCCGGGAGGACTCACCAAACCACAGGACCCACCATCACAACAGCTGCAGATGCTACCAGCACCTTCTACTGGAAGCCAACTGGAAGAAGAAACACTTGGTAAGTCTACCATCACACACACACACACTGTAGACACAAGGGTTTGCAGAGGAGGTACTCGCCTGCTGCTAACCCCGCTGTACGAGCAGGCCTTGTTCACGGCATTGGGTGCCTGGGTGGCATCAACAGCCTTGAGAGCGCAGGTGATGTAGATCTGAGAAGGGACGAACCAAGCGTACAGTGATTAACAGAAGCACACAGTAGGAGCGGACAGGTTTTCCAGCATACGCGCTTTACTTCATGTCAAGCAATAACAAAGGGTCAAAGGCTGGCAGCAGGGCACACAAGCTGCTCAAGCAAATTGGATGGCTTCCCTGTGAAGACAATCTATACATGAAGGAATGGTTTCGAGATTCATGGAATGGGGCGAGGGGTGTCGCAAAGCTACTGCATGGATTGAAGGAGTTCCGACAAGCACGGTTGCTGCTGGGCATTGCAATTAACTCCAGGCACCATGGCAATTTAGAGAATCCCTGGGCTGTGTTCTGTGGATTGGAGTTTCAGTATTCAAAAGCTCCCATTGAGAAATGTAGACCAGGGGGTCAGCAACCTTGTATTCTGGCTAGTGCTTATGGAGTTGTAACATTAGTTAATGAAAGGGGTGGAGCCTGAGGCCAAAACACCCAGGAGGGCTGCAGACACCATGCAGTACAGTAAAGACAGTTGGCTGGTTTCTTTTAGTTGGGACGAAGGCTTGCAGTCATAGGTTTTCATGGTTCCACATACAAAGCTAGGTGAGCTTCCCCTAGTGGAGGATTATAATCCCTACAAGGACCAAGGGGGTGGGGGAGAACAACCATGGATTCTAAATTGATAAACATCATCGAAGTTCTTACCATGAGAAGACCAGGCCACCGAAGGACCACACAAAAGAGGATGCAGCAGCAAGTACAACTTACCAAGGACCTAGAGTCCCCGATGAATCGGAAGGCATCAACACTAAACTGCAGAACGTTGGGCTGGGACCGTGGAGCTCTGAAGGCAGAGGACGAGTCCGACAACTTGCCGTCAACAAGGCACCTATCAAAAGAAAGAGTTCACTCTCAGCATGAACCTGAAAAAGCAAAAGCGGGCACAAGGTACTGTACCTCACATTGCCACCCTCCCACCCCCCTTTCTCACATGGAGTACTGGGGCTGCCAAAAAGAAAGGGGCACACCTTGATCAATAACCACATTTAAACCGTGATTAGGGTTTAAATATTTAGAACACTTGAAATAATGATTCTGAAGGCATTACTCTGGACTCGTTCAACTTCGATGCTACAGCCTACATGAAGGGAGGATGTTAATGCCACAAGCCAGGTGGACATGTGTAAGTCACTGTAGTTCTAGTGAGCCTGAAACTGATACTGGGGAGAGTTGCTGACCGCACTGTGTGCCTCGCTGCAACACATTGTCAAGTTTGTGACTGCATAAAACTGAAAGCATGGGTGACGGGCCACAAATACGACTGTCAAGCCTCATTTGGATCACATGGTCAATTCGAGCAACCAAAAATGCCTTAAAATCTTGCAAAACTGTAGTTTAAGTGGGTTATGGCATTGTATGTATGGTAACCTAATCCAAGCACAACCAAAAGGTGATGGAAAGAAGGTTCAATCGTAACCATGGGTACAGCTCTGGGCAACCCTCCAGACCATCGTTTTTCAGCTTCCCAAACCATTACATGAGGCAAAAGACCATTGTCCGCATCTTGGCAGATCAATCTTTGCCTACCTGCCCAGTCACACTTATGGAGGTTGGGGGGGGGGGGTCCCTCAGGGCTAGGGGGGGGGGTCCCTCAGGGCTATGGTCTAGTGCCTTTACTCTCTATACAAGTCCCCTCACCCCCCCCCCCCATCATTTAATCATATGGAGACTCACCACTTCCATGCGAAAAAATCCCAAATCTTAGTTTAACCGCCTTTCTTCCCCCCATCCAATATTGGATGGCCTCCCATTAGCTTCACTTGGAGGTCATTTATTTTCTTCCCGTGTTCCCACCGCCCCCTTGCTCCCATCAGTCTTTTGCCCAGTCTAGATAGAATTTGCTTCTGCACCGTCCGCTTCTTCACATAGTTCAATTATCTCATAAGTTCGAGCAGTCTTACAAGTCATGTTAAGATTCTTAACTTCTACGGTTCATGTAGTCTTTGGTCTTTCTCTTCATACCATCTATAACTCCCATCTGTCTCCTTTTTCTACTCTTCGGTCCATTTGCCCCGCTTCACCCTGCGCTGGCCCTTGCTTATTTGCATTCCATGATCTTTCATAGCCTCCCTACTTGTGGTCAAAGTTCTTTTTATACCCTACACATTTGCTTACATAAAGCTCAGTCAGATCCCCAGCCTGAAGTGCACCTTCCAGATTTGCAACACCCTGCCCCCTTCTTCCTCATTTACCTCACTTTAAAGCCAGTCTTAAGGAGCACCTCCTGAAACACCCATAATCTTATGCTTATAGTGCTTCGGTGCAAGGTGAAAATGCATCATGATTGGTCCCACCAAGGGCCAGTTCAGCCTAAACGGGCTACGTCACATCTCTTCTGCACGAGAACGTCTGGAGTTGCTTGCAGACTGAAGACGATGGTCTGGCAGGTTGCCCAGAGCTAGATCAGATTAATTCAAGACCTCCCAGCCATCACCTGTCAATCTACTCTGGCAGACAATAAATTGCTTTAAGACATCCGCTCATCAGGGTGGTGCCCATTGGAGGATACCATTGCCATGGATGGCAATCCTTCCATGGAAGACAGACTCATCCAGGTTGGTTACTACTCAGGAGGTGGGTGTTATTCCTGTGCACCCATGTGTATCGTTTGGTAGGGGAAGAGGACTTTCTACATGGATATAGATGTGGCCTTACCCATGCTTTATAAGGGTTGCCAAGAGGTTATTGCTAGCTGGCCCCTTCATATTCACAAGAGGTGGCCCTATCGGGGCTGGATTAGCACTTACCCATTAGAATTGATGAGGTCATATCTAGGGCTGGAGGCCTTGTCCGGAGTCAAGGTGGCCACACAGCTATCCACAAAGAGCCTCATCGAAGCGTGGTTCCCCGTATCAACTGATGCCTCGATGTGGAACACCTCTCCCAGCTGAAAGGTGTTGCTGGATCTCTCAGAGCTCCAGTTGTCTGGAAAGGCAAGAGTGTGATTAATGGAGGCCCAAGCCAGCATCATCTCAATCTATTGATGCCAGCAAGATGGCACTGCCACTTACCATTCATAAGACGCAGGGAGAATACCAGGCTGCCCTCTGCAGACACAGTGGAGCTGAAAGGGATCCAGGTTGGCTTGATGGGGTTGCTGCTCACATTGCCGCTCCTAGAAGAGATGGCTCACTAGTCAGTACAGGCAACTAAGAGTGCAAGTGCAGTGAGCCGCGCAAGTGCAGCGGGCCGCGCAAGTGCAGCAAACCTTCACCTCGGATAAATGCACTGAATGAGAACTTGCGCTGGATTGGACCGGATGATCACTGCGCTGCCGGATGGACTGGGATTGTAGGTCAGGATAGAGCGGTAAACTAGCGTATCAGAAGTCATCTGGAAAAAAAGTACAAGTCACAACAAGCCTCATGATGTAGCTAAACAAGCTCATCAACCCCGCCATCATGCTCTACATTAGGACGTTACGGGACCAGCAGCCAGCAAAGCTTCCAAGGTGTAGGAACAAGCACATATATTCGGTGATCACTGGGCAAAGGGAACAGAAAAGGATTGACTGCTTGGCATATCATTCGGGATCATGACAGATGGATCCAAGTGTGAGGCACATGAGCTGGGAGTCTACAAGGTTAGTGGAGCCTCTACGTTTGGACAAAAGGAGAGTTAAGAAGCGAACCACCCATTCCCAGAGATTAAAGAAAATTGTGAGCATGGCCCATTGAAGAGTTTGTCATAACGAGCATGCTTTGGTCAATTCTGGTGGCAGTCGAGCCACGTGTTATGATTGAAGACATCTTGGTCACAAGATACGGCATGGAGACATGCTTCCATACCAGGAAGAAGAAATGTGCAGTCACCAGAAGTTAGCATAACAAGGTGCCCTCTGTGGCGAGTGCGGGGGGGTGAGAATCTCGGTCCACCCTCAACTTGAGCCCTGTTACTGTGCCAAAGGGCCACCAGTATGAAGCCTGCCTGGTGTCCATATCTTAGTCTGGTGGAAAAGTGTAAAGAACCAGATTTTGGGGGGAGGGGGTATCTGGACTCCTGCTCTCTATAGCAGAGGACCCCAGCCAAGATCATCTTTCATTGGTATTGTGGCGACCAATCAAGGCCTCATCTCAGGAGGTGATGTGGGCTGGTTCTTAAGTACAGTGTAGTCCCCAAGCCCCCACAAAGGAATGTCCACAGTTCTTTATATACACAACACTTTGTGCTCCGACAATTCTAAATTTATACAGTTGGGTGGTACCACTATTACTCGGATTCCATTCAAAAGGATCAACTGTACTCAGTTCAAATAGCATACGAATCAACACAGCAAAACAATATCCACCATAGACTAGGAGGATACAGGGCCTGATACCTAGGCACAGTTCTGTATGAGCATCCTCACCTGGGCAATCAGTAAATGAAGATGCACTACAAGCCCAGTCCATGTATTGTCTATTACGTCTTCTCCTTCTATAGAGGTTTACTGCCCCAAAGTACCTGGTTATGTAGAGTTCTTCAGTGAGTCGTCGACAGGCACTTTGAGTGCACTCCCTTTCAGGCAGGAGCTGCGGGTCGTCAAGATTCGGTGAAGAAAGGTGAACGTTGAAGGAGCAGCTTCAATCTTTGTGGTGCTCGTTGATGAAAGCTTGTGAACGCCCTGTGAAGAGGCGTGCGGTATACGTCAACAAGTTTGTTCGTTGCCGCAAAGAGTCAAAGAACTAGCCCAGCAAGGGCGGCGAGTTGTTCGCGAACAGGACCATGACTGGCTTCAGTAGCTTCGTCGGTGTCTGAGGTGTTCGGGTGGCAGGAAACCCAGCCGCAGATTCTCCTTGGTGGCCTGGACTTTCTCCGGCAGGACGAAAGTGGTCAACGAAGATGAGCAAGGGAGTCCTTGGATCAAATGTTTTTAGGCAAAGGGAGCACTGCGGCTCTGGTCGGCGACGGTGGACTGCGCATCCTCTTCGCTCTGAGTGGGCCCCTTCTCCAGCAGCCTTTCGATGGTCTTCCTACCAGGGAGCTTTGGCAAAGATCAGCTGGTGCACAAGGGTCCCTTGAAGCTCAGGAAGAGGTCTCCTAGCCAGGTCTTCTTGAAGGCACAGCAGCTTTCAGATTAAATTGAAGGGAACACCACCTTCTTCCGGCTCGGCTTCAACAGCAAGCCTCAAGTATCAAACTTCAGCTTCCGAATGATTTCCACTAGTGAGGCCCCCAGATATACTGTTGATTTCCCATTCACTCAGCTGGCTCACTCAGGCAACCAATCATTCAGAAGGGCATTCAGGCAGCCAATCAGTGCATAGTGCATTCTTCTCCAACCATACACTCACATGCGTTAATGAATTATGCCATTGCGGGTGCTTCGTTTCAAAATATATTTCCCCCCCACCCCTCCAAACTTCTTCAAGAGGCCCAGGCATGGGCAGAAACCAGCCCCCAGGGACTACACGATTATGGCACAGCCACAGGCCGAGGGGCAGTTGGGCCAATCTGACCCTGCACTAAACCCAAGGACTCCCCTTTATCCACCCTGGGCACGTTATTAACGAAGAGGGGACACACTTCCGGATCACAGGAGAAATATGCACGCGGCCTCATCAGCTGGACAATTTGCGTGGGACAGAAACTGAGACCAACCAAACTCCCGACAGATTGGGACGCAAACGGGGACCAGGGAAACCTGGCAGAGAGACAGCAGAGGATGGAGAATGGGTGCACTTCAGCGCATTCCCCTCTCCCATAGGGAGCAGGGCATGGTGAAACTCCACGACTCATTGGGGCATCAGTTTACTTGCAAAAACTGGTGTGCGCCAAACCATGGAACTATTCAGACGTACCAGGTATGTAGGGTGGTCCACAGGAATAAAATGGGTACTAAAGATGTTTGTGAGCACCCCAAAATAAAACTCCAAGTGCCATCTGCTCAGCCTAACTTAGATCATAACGATCACACACCCATTCCTTCCAGCTCAGCCACATTTAGCTCTTTGATCCAAGCCTGTAGAGCCTTGTAAGGTGCTCAAAGGTCCTCCGGTTATGGGCAGCGCTGAACACAAATGCCAATACATACAGTATCCCATCCCTAGCCCCACCTGTGAATTCTCTGGCCCACTGCACCTAATCGCCTTAAAGCACAGACATCAATTCAGGCTGGATCGATCAGAGTCCAGAGTACTATGGTAGCCTAGGGAAGGAGTCTACAACCTGGAGGTTCAAGTGAGACTTCGGACTACAACTCCCATGATGCCTCATTGGTTCTAGCTGCCATCATAGTCAATTGGCATGGTGAAATATATCTGAATGAAGTAGACTGGTGGGGAGGACTACATCTGATGGGGAGGAAAGGCTCATATCTCCCCCACCCCTCAGTAGTGGCTGTGGTAGGAGTAGCACTAGAGAAGCATATACCGGTCACTATGACTCAGTCAAGAGTTTAGGCAACAACCACCTGTAGTAGTCAGTTAATCTTAAGCCACCCACACAACAGTTGTTTGCTAATGTCACATTTTATTGATGGTCAAACCTCCAAATTTCTTTCTATTACAACATGTAACATATAGAAAATCAATCTACACGGCTTCAAATAGTTGCCCCACACAATGCTCTTGTATGACAAGATTCTAAATAATGAACTCAATTAATGCTCTTACGCAATGCGGTATATAAGAAACAAAGAAACAATGTACCATTGTCACAACACTTGTGGTGGCTCGCCTTGTGCACATGGTCATTGCCTCCGTCTACTCAAGACGGATAATTTCAGGAGTATAATATCCACTATGGAGGTACCTAACCTCCACTCTTTCCTAATGGGATACTAATGATGGGTAAAAAAGGTTCTCATACTCACCACCAACCTTGTAAGGTAGGGAGATATCAGAGCTGGATGCCAGTCTGCACAATCCAAAAACAATATATCAAATCGGATCATCAACTATCAAAACAACAATGGTCTTTTAGAAGATTCAGTGCCAAGTGGGATTGACCATGGTGCCAGCAACAGCCAATTATATCTGCCTGTAGGTGGTGAGCAGATTGCCATGGGTAAGGATACTCCCCACAGCTCAGTCAGGTTGAGCGACTCAATCTTATGTAGGTGCTATAAAATGTACAGTTCAGCCAGGGGATGAGTTGGGCTTGCTACATTCAGGCCAGGGCACATTTCCTCTTCCAGGGACCATAATCCCACAGCTCAGTCTACCAATAATTGCTGTGAGCACGATAACCTCTTGATTTGCATGGCAGTAAATACTTAAGTAAGGGCACACAAATCAGTAGGCGTTTGTGGCATTAATCTAAAAACGAAGCACCTTTCACTTTGGAAATGGCTCATTTTGTGGTTTCAATAAAGTTGGAAGGCGCACGTTTGCCAAAACAATAGTGTGCCTAGCACATGGGATGCCTGCTTTTAACAGATGGCCCCGGTTGAAGAAGGGGGTTGGGGGTGTCTAAGCATTGACAGAGCTAGAGACCATACAGGTGAAGATTCGAGAATAGGGTGAACGTTTGAAAGCACGCACCTTGTAGACTCACAAGCAGAATGGGGGGGCGTGGGGGTTCATTATAGAATCCCAGTGCAGCAGCACAGGGAATAAGGCTCAGAAACACCCCCCCCTCCCCCAGACAGTGATTTGAAGTCAGCCTTTAGGACTTGTGCCAGCCTCTCACCTGTGGGGTTCCCCACAGCCCTGGACAAGCAGCACACGGTGCTAGAGGGCACCCCTCACCTGCAAGGGGGACCCCACAGCCCTGGGCAAGCAGCACACGGTTCTGAAGGGCACCCCCCCCTCACCTGTGAGGGGGTCCCCACAGCCCTGGGCAAGCAGCACACGGTGCTGAAGGGCACCCCCCCTGACCTGTGAGGGGGTCCCCACAGCCCTGGGCAAGCAGCACACAGTGCTAGAGGGCACCCCTCACCTGCAAGGTGTTGCCACAGTCCTGGAGCGCAGACTGCAAGATGACGGCGTCCGCAGCGATAGACGTGTAGCCGCAGAAAGCCGCCCCCAGCTTCAGGTCAGCGGCCTGCACCAGCTTGCCAGTCCCAAAGAGGTCCCTCTGCACGGTGACCACCATGGCAGCCTCCTGGCACTGCACAGCCACCGGGCTCAAAGGGGCAACAGCACGCCCCCCAGGGCTGCTCCACGAGCCGCTGAGAGCAATACCCGGGGCGGCAAAGCGACTCCCAAGGGTGTCCCAGGAGGCCGCGCTCTCACCGCGGAAGGACCCCCAGGGGTTGGAGGAGCCTCCCTCGCCCACTAGGGCGGCCACAAACAGCACAACTGCCACCAGACTGCCCCGACCCTCCATCATGCTTCTGCGTCGGTAATGTGTACGCAGCTCCCCCATGACACCGCCTTTATACACACATCCTGGGGCCCGGGCCCACCCGGCCCCCTCCTCATCCAATCAGTGCAGGTGAGGGGCGGCGTGGCTCCCTCACCTGTAAAGTGGGAGAAGAAGAACAACAGGGGATTGCACAAGAAAGGGCCAGCGCAGCCCACTGCACGAGAGGGAACGACCCCAGAGGGTTAACAAGGCGAGTGAAACATCAACGCAATGCTCCGATTAATTAATTGAAAACTCTAAGGGGATTTACTCCCAAAACACCGCGAACTAATCATTACCTCGGTGTCATCTGCGCGAGTGGTTTGAATACAAAGGGCGCTGAAGTGGTTCGGTTCTGTAAAAACAATGAAATAATATGAATGAATAGCTAAATAAATCAAGTTCCGCCTCACATGATAGCGCAGAGGTAGCGGCGTGGGTCTGTGCATGTTAAGAGAGGAGGGCTGGTTCAATGTAGTCCTGCAGGTAAAACTCGCAAACGAAACCACAAGTACCAGAATGCACAGCGACAACGCAGGCCGGGTTGAGCCAGTGCACAGCCTGCCGCCCCTGAGACGAGGTAATCTCACTTGGATGGATCTCTGGAGAGATCAAAGCAAGATGACATATTTCCTGGAGAAATGTGGGCGCTGGGAGCACTATAATGCTTAAAAACAATGACGGAAGGACAGAGAAAAACAGGGGGAAGCGATTTATAAATCCCGGGGACACCGGCCCACTCGGGGGATATAACATCAGAGACGAGCAAGGTTTTACAATCCGGGAGATATAGGAGGAGGGAGAGGAAGCAGTGTATTATGGTGGGCACATAGGAAAGAGCAGGGGCCGACAAGGAATAGACAGGAAGGGAAACAGGGGGGACTGTAAATAACCCACTAATCCAATACCCCTGAATGTCTCCATTCTTATCTCACCCAAAACCAATAATATCGTGGCCTGCAGAGTAAACACAGGCAGCACTGGTTCTCTGACAAGGAATAGACAGGAAGGGACCCCCCCTTGTTTTGAATAAATTAACTTTGGCTCTCACCGTAAGTTAACAGGGCGATCCAGACATGGACCCCTTGCTCACTGTTCTCAGAGAGACACAGCTTCACCTCACTGATGAGGCCCAACAAGGCTGGAGCATGTGTATGGGGTTGCTGGTGGTACTCTTGTTCAGAGGAGAATTGCCTAGTATTTCGGTGCTGGACTGCCCCTGGGCAGGACAAAGACTGATATGCAGGGACATTTCTTCTCTGTGAAAGGGACAGTGAGCTAAAGACTTGGTAGAGTCTCTCGCAGGGGTTATTCACCCAAGAACAGGCCATTGGGCTGTGTTCGTGCTGGTAGAGATTCCCAGACACCCCCTTGTTTTGAAGGAAACAGGGGGGACTGTAAATAACCCACTAATCCAATACCCCTGAATGTCTCCATTCTTATCCCACCCAAAACCAATAATATTGTGGCCTGCAAAGTAAACACAGGCAATTTAAAGATAGAAAGCTAGAATTTTACCACAGGACGAGCAGGTAAAGATCAGGCTGGAAGGGGAAGGATGATACGTCAACAATATCTTGGCCTACAAAGTAAACAGAGGCAGCAATGGATCACCCACTAGGAGTGGAGAGAAAGGGAACCAGGGACTATAAATAACCCACTAATCCATTAGTGCTGAATGTCTACATTCTTATCTCACCCTAAAACAATAATATCGTGGCCTCCAAAATAAACACAGTCAGTGAAAAATAGAAAGCTAGAATCTTACCACAGAACGAGCAAGGAAAGATCAGGCTGGAAAGGGAAGGATGATACGTCAACAATATCTTGGCCTACAAAGTAAACGCAGGCAGCAATGGATCACCAACTAGGAATGGAGAGGAAGGGAACCGGGGCTTGTAAATAACCCACTAACCCAATAAATCAAACTTCTGCATACTTATCTCACCATAAATCCATTCAACCACCCACTCGCACAGCAAACCGGATGCACTTAACCACATCGCAAAGCAAACAATCAACACAGAAGCCACACCAACAGCACACGAGGTCTCGCATCGATCCGATATTCGCACCCAAGCTCGGCGCACAGTGAAAACCGAACTGAAGCTGCCAACAGGACACCACCCTCTCACTTTCCTACTCCCTCTCCACCAGACTAACCACCCCCACCTTCTTGTTTGCAGATCCGCCTGAGCGCCTGGGGACCAATCCTGTTGGTGACGGTGCACGGTACAAATACCTTTAACATGAACATTAACATACACAAATCGAAGAGAACACATTGTGGTATTAGCCCCGAGACACAGGATCTGGATAAGAAGCGATTTATAATACCAAGCACACGCGGGCAGAGGGAAGGGGGCTTTACAAACCCAGAAATACAGGAGCAAAGAGGTCACACTGTTAGTGCTATATAATCCCAGTAATACTGAAGCCTGGAGAAGACATGGTTTATAATGCTGGGTGCATGCTAGGCAGGAAGTGCCTTATGATACTGAAACAGCAGTTATATAATCTCAGAGACACAGGAGCAGGGAGAAGAAGCGGTTTATAATACTGAACACACAGGGGCAAGGGAAGAGTGTGCTTTAATCCTGGAAATACAGAAGCAAAGAGGACACGTTGTTGCATAAACCCAGAGACACAAGATCAGGGAAATAGAGTTATCTATAATATGGGGGCTGGGGAAGAGAGTGCTTTATAATCCAAAAGATACTAGAGCAGGAAGAAGAAGTGATTTATAATACTGGGCAACGGGGCGCAAGGGAACCGTCAAATACTGAAAATACAGAAGAAGCAAAGCTGTGGAGGGAACAGTCGGGCCCTGCGCAATCTTTAGGATAATCTCAGAGTGCTACACAGCAGCCATACCCACCACTTCAGGAACAACACCACCATCAATTAAACAAGCTGAATATCTCCCAAGTAAGCAAAAGCAAAGAGTAACCAAAAAACAATAGACAACTATGCCATAATACTGCCACAAACGCCCATGGACAACCTGGCAATGACAAGTGACAAGGCAAAGGAAGCGGGTGACGCAAACAGTCAAATCCTACTGGTGATTGCAGAACTGAAAGCCTCGCTAAGCTCTAAGATTGATGAAGTAATAGTCGATGTGGGTCTGTTACGACAGGATGTTAGGAAACTATCTGTCTTGGAAATGCAACTGAAGGAAAACATTGCAACGACACAGAGTAATGGTGCCCAAATCCACATCTTTCAACAAACGCTCAACCTACTAGAGTGCAGTGTGGCAGACGCAGAGGGGAGAGCCCAAAGAAACAATGTCCGCATTGTCGGCCTACCGGAAGGTGCAGAAGGTACGATCCCACGACTTACATCGAGAACTTATTCTTGCAAGACATCGGGCCAGGAAACCTCTCCTAAGGCTTCACAATAGAGAAGGCACATGGGGCTATCACTAGAAAACCACCGCCCGGCGCCCCTCGATGACCTATAATAGCAAAAGTCCTGAGTTATAGGGACAGAGAGAAGATTTTGTCCTATTCAAGACAGGGAGGCACGTTGCAGAGGGCATCTGCAAAATTAGCAGTGTACCCGGGCTACACCCTTCAGGTCCAGAAAAACAGAGCGCAGTTCGCATCGGCTAAAACCAGACTCTGCAACGCCCACTTGTAGTATATGTTAATGTACCCTGCTCGACTAAAGGTCCTGTACAAAAACTGTGCCCTATTCTTCGATCACCCTGAAGAGGCACAGGAATGGACGGACAGGGAGAAGATCAACCCACGGACTGAGGCCGACACCTCCCCACCTAAGCACAAGGACACTGCGAATGCAGAGGCGGGCATGACTTGACAGCTGGGTCGAGGAAGGGTGCACCCGGACTAAAAGAACAGGCCACTGAAGTCCAACTAACCTCCTGTGTGGTAACACAAACAGCAGTGGCTGACCTCCCCTTAGGTCCACAGTGTATGTCTAGATGGCTCAATTGGCAGGAACTACACCATAGCCTTAATTAGTAACTCTGAAGGAGGAGACTGCTCCCACAGCTGCTACTAACCTGTGTACAAAGTTTTTTTTTCTTTCCTTTTTTGGACGCTTGTTTTTGCGCCCAACCGCTGCGCACAAACCTCGGGACGAACTCGCGAAGGCGGTGGTGAAGAGCGGATATGCCTGAGCATGGGTAATACTGCTGGGCGATTGTTGCTAGCTGGGGAAGTTGGGGAAGTTAGAAGGGAATTTGTGTTGCCTGTACTAGTCACTACATTGCAAACCATTTCTATAAAGTCAAGTCATTTTTCACAGAGTAAAGGGAAAAGAGGGTTGAGGGGTCCGGATGACATGTCTCTTTTGCTGCAAATACTTGACGATGGCTAGCGAGATAGAACTGTTAACCTAGAATGTCCGGGGTCTGAATAATTTTGTGAAAAGGAACAGAGTTTACACTTATCTTCGCAGACATAAAATTGACATAGCCCTATTGTAGGAGACCCACCATACGACAGAGAAGCAAGCCCTGCTGGCCAGAAAAAGGGGAGGGAGAATTTTAGGCTCCATGTACTCAGCATATGCTTGCAGAGTACTGACTTGGATAGCTAGCACCTACGGTACCCTTTTAAAGTGATCCAGTCTAAGACAGACAATGAGGGCAGAATGGTGCTCATACAAGGGCTTTTAGAGAATGTGGACACTTGCCTAATAAATACATATGCATTCATAACACAGTGGCTTTCTTTCAGACATTGTACCCAAAGTTTGGCTCCTGCAGAAATGGTACCGTCATATGAGGGGGGGGGGGGTGATTTCAATTGCATCATGAACCCTTGCATGGATAGGTCGGACTCTGAGTTTCTAAAACTTCTGCACCTGCCAGAACCCTACAGAAGCTACTAACATCATTCGAATTGGTCGATATTTGGAGAAAACTCCACCTGCACTCTAGACAATATTCCCATGCCTCCTCTGTGCACGCGGTCCACACCAGGCTCGATTATTTCTTCGTTGGGAAGGATCTGATGGATGAATCAATGATCGCAGAATATAAGAGTATGGTTCTGTCAGACCACGTTCCTCTGCTGTTGCAGTAGTGATACGCACCCCCGAAGCCCCCATCCCAAAATGGAAAGTGATGCCCTATTGGACATCGCTTTCCCAAAACCACATTAGAGACAGCAACACTGAATACTTCCAACACAATGATGGCAGTGTGCCCAGCGTGGGTACCCTGTGGGAAGCCCTTAACGTCGTCATTAGAGGCAACACAATTGCCAAATATGGGGACATCCAAGCTATGCTTTGTAGGGAATTTCCCTCAACTGAGGACGCACTGCAGGCACTGACACAATCCCACATCGACCAGGGGGTCAGGGAGGCAAATGAAACAGCCTTGCGTCAGCAGTGTCTGAGCTGCTGGCAACGGTTGGGGAGGCATAGCTATACCAGATACGTAGAGAGGCACCACGCTGAGGGTGACAAGCCGGTCAGACTACTAGCATGGCTATGTAAGAAAGAGGAGCAACGCACACCCCTTTATTCTATACGAACACAACATATGTAACACCCAAGAGGGCATTAATACAGTCTTTTATGACTTCTACCATAGCCTGTATAAGGAAACTACTAGGACTACCCACCAAATCACAGAAGAGGTGTTAAGCAAAATAGATCTCTCAAGACTGGATGAGAATGCAGCTAGCGACCTAGACACCCCGATCACGGCCGAGAAATTGATAAACACAATAAAGTCGCATTCTACAGGAAAAAACGAGCTCTGATGGCCTGCCCGGTGTGAGTTTTACAAGGAATTTGCTATGGAATTATCCCTCCATCTTCTGAACGCCCTGACAGAGGCGTATGACTTCTCCTGCTCAGTTTAAGAGAATCAACAAAAGAACCACTGCTGAAACCAAATAAGCCGCCACAGGAATGTAGCTCATATAGACCTTTGGCCATGCTTAACCAGTACAGCAAAATCCTGACGGCAACATTAGCTAATAGACTAAAAAAGGTAATACACACTCTGGTACACCCCGATCAAATGGGATATGTACCTGGGAGAAATATGTCCTGGAACCTGAGACGATTACATCATATCATGTACAGCACTGCCTCTTGGGAGACACTGTGCACCGTTGCACCTCTATATTCAATAAAAGCATTTGATGTCATTAAGTGGGACTGCTGCACGCTACTTTATGCAGGTAAGGCTTCGGCCCATACTATCTACAATGGGTGGAAATGTGTAGTGATACACAAAATTGCAACCTTGCCATTCAGGGCTTTAGATGACAGCATTAGCCGCTGAAAGCCAATAGTGTATTCAAAGTATGTGCTAAAAATGCTGACAGTAGTCTGTTGTAGCACTTCCATTATGCAGTAGTGAGCTACAAGGAATATGCAGGCCTAGTATGAGTGATAGGTCACATTATGCATTGTTAATAGACAGGCAGGGAGAGGGCCCTAGCTCTGTAGCTAATAGGTATTTTAGGAGTGTTTGGAACATTATGGCACCTATATAGCGCTTAGATAGCCAGTCTTAAGCACTATAAACACTAAGCTATGAGTGCATGCCTTTTAGAGCTTGCAGATGGGGTTAATACATCCCTGCTTCCCTTAGAATATTCTGCCTCACTAACGGCAGCCTTGCATGGCCCCAAGCTAATCTCCTTTTCTCTGGGAAGGCACTGATAAGACATTCCTGAGCTTTCGCGCAGATGAGCCAGGGAGGGGCTCAGAAGAAGGAGCAGTGGAAATTAACAGAGTTGGGTTTTTTCCATGAGCCAGCCTATATTTTGCACAGGGAAAGTTCTGGAACTGTGCGTCACGGACGGGCAGCACAAGATTATAAAATATACATGCTCACATGACTCGGGTGGGAGATCGTCCTGTGGACTTGGTTCGAGCAAGATCAAGTGCCCGGAATTTGGAGCTCTGACGGCACCCAGCAGCGCTGTCCTCTGAGCGGGGCTTGTTACAGCTAGCTTATGAGGGCCAGGGTCTCCCAGTGCTGATTGAAGGGGCGTAAGACTGTGTTTCTCTATATTTCTCTATGTTTATCTAAGTTCCATGTTTCTCTATATTTTGCATTTCTCTAAGTTTTATGCTTTGTAATCTTCTCTAACTTGAATCCCAAATGTATATGAAATTCACTGTTTAGAATAAAATACTAAAACTTATTGAAGGTGTCATTTGTCACTAGCATGAGATCACTGCTCAGCACAATAGAACCTGTATTTTGGGCTGAATTGGGTATTTTTTGCTCTCAAAGGGCTGGCCCCGAGGAAGATTTTGCCCATATCAAGACATTTGGTGGCAGCTTTGTGGGATTTGTGCAGAGCAGTGCCTTGCTGTGAAATGACAAATTGTGTGAGAGAACACAGTGTAGAGTGAGGAGCAGGCTGTCGCATTTCCTTGGTGGTCTCACTGCAGCTCTGAGACTTCAAAAGACAGCAGCGTTGTGTCGGCTTGCCGTGGCCGATAGCTTGTGTGGTTAAGACTCCCTTCAGTAAATCAGTCATGACTGACTTATTGCTTGGGAATGGAGCCAGGGAGTACAAGGCGATAAACAAGCGGGAAATGGCTTTGTTTAAAGCGCTCCGATGAATGGTCAAGAAAGATGTATGTTCAATTAGGAAAGAATTTTATCATGCGGTTTCCCCAGTTTAAAGTTGTAATTTGAAATGCAAAGTGAGACGGAGTTCTCATCTCTATTCTGTCATGAGGGCAGGGAAAAATAGTTGCAAGGATTTGACATGCAAATTATGAATAGTAATTTAACCATTGACTCAGCCCCAGTGTGCTAGCGAGTGGGGGGCTGTAATGTTCGGAGGCGAAGGTTCGCTTTTTGATGTATGCTTTTGAAGTGTTGACATTCCTGAAAAATAACGTGGGGAATGAGCCGTGCTTAGGAGAAAGAGTAACATCTGTGCTGAGAGCCTAAAGGGTTTGTTTTTCTTTTGGCAACTGTAAATTCCATGTGCTGGTGGCGAATTCTGTTTAAAGGAAACACACTAAAATGGTTATATTGCATTTTAAGCTGTGCCATGCTTATAATGGGTGAGAGACTCACTTAAAAAAGAAAGTGAGTGAATGTTATTTGGATTTTCGATTTTTGTGTATTGATTTGAAATTGCAGAATCAGTTTGCAATGGTTTGGGGGGAAAAAACAATTTATATTTTTCTAAATTGCCTCTAAATTGCCCCTGGAGTATTTTTGACTGTTCCCACGCTATGCCATGGACTTGTACTGTTACCTTATAAGTGATGCATGTTTTTGGAAATAGTGACCTGTTGACTGTGATACATGGTGAAAAATGTTGTTGACACAATAACAGCCCACAAGCAATATAGAGTGTGGGTTGCTCTTGCAGGAAAACCGTGCAGGGAGCTGCACTAAATATGGCATTTTTTTTTTTAAATGCACTGAAATAAGTGGTTATATTCTGGCAATGGTACAACAGAATGAAAAATCTGTGTGTGATAAGATAGCACAAAGATTTAGTGGGTTGCGGGTTCTTTTGAAAGATCGCACATTGCATTGGAGTGAGCTTGTGAAGCCAAACTACAAGGTTACGAGGAAGAAGAGAAAAAAAAAAACGTATGCTTTTAAATGAGACATTAATCAGTTCAAAACAGGCTAAAAGACGCTTTGACATTTTGCTAAATTACATGGAGTAGAATCTGATGAGAAGAGAAAGTGCCTCTTTTGAAAATAAGAGTCTTGCTGTGTGTGCAGAGCTTGTGCCTTGAAGCTGTCTTGGGCGAGGTGCAGGAAGGCAGACAAAAGCAGAATACTGCACTCCTGTTTAATGAAATGGTGTTTCAGATATGGGAGCTTTTCTGAGTTGCTGGAACAGTGCAAGAAAGAGTTAATCTGGATGAACTGTCTGAAACGAGTGCCTTCCATTGAAGCCGCCACAGTGTAAGAGTTATAGGCAAAGAGATAAGCTTGCTGCGCGAAAGATAAACAATGACATTCCTGCATTCCATCCCCTGTGAGAGACACCGCAGCGTGAGCAAAAAACTGAGGAGAGGGGGTGCAATAACAGAGCTGATCAGAAGTAAAGAATTTGCCCAGTATCAACACTGTAAGGAAAACAAAGGCTGCATGCAGGATGGCAGATGGGCACATCACATCTGAACATTTGGGGAACCTGTGCATCTGTGAATGGGCTAAGAAAAGACAGCTGCCCATTCCAACAGACATTGCCATGCAAACCGCATTCCCATGCACCATGTGATGTGATGTGAAGTGAAACGCTATTGCTGTGCAAGCTGCATCCCAGTGCTCCATGTGATGTGAACTGAAGTAAAGCGCTGTGCACTGGAGAAGCAACCTCTAGGCGCTTTGAGAAGAGAAAATACACAGCTGGCAAAATGCAAGTTACATTGCCAGGGCTGGAGTAACTGACAAAGACATTATGGCATTCCAGATGGAAGCAAAACTGACAGAAAGCGCTTAGCCGTTTTGCAAGAGACAACATGCAGAGCGGGGCTTTGGAGTACAACATGAACACTGCACATTAGCCATGATCCAGAAGCCTCACGGCTTAGTGCAAGAATGAATGATTTGTTGAAGCAACAAAAGAAACTGACTTAGACTATCGCGCTCAAAGGGGTGGTCCAAGAAATCAGCAAACACCCTTTGAGAAAATGATAAGTGAAAAAACCAGAGGCTTGAAAGACACTAGCTGTATGGAGAAAAATAAACAAAGCTGCTTGTGCAACTGCAGCCGGTATTGGACTGAAAGACTTTACCTTTGAAAAATGGAGTGATGCCAGCAGGGCAAACTAAATCAAGATCATGAGACACTGGAAGCAAGTTGGCGCCTGGCATTCGTGATCGCTTTGGTGAAAAAGAAAAGCATTGTGCGACCTGGGTACTTATTATATGGCTTTTGTAAAAGCACAGATCAGTCTGAGGTACCATTGACCAACTATGATTGCATTGCACAAATGAGTTTGTGATTAGGCAGTTACACCACGTATGGTTGAGTGTAAATAAGCCCCCAGAAACATGCAGAAGGGTGATAAATAATTGCGGTAGCAATGATAAAGTGTGTAGTTACCTGGTGAGACTTCTGAAGATAGGGGTGGTGTTCAGGGAAGGGGTGGATAACGCTGATATTGAAGTTTTGATGACATCCTAATGTGAAGAATAATGACATTGTACTTTTAATGGCATCCTAACATTTCTGTTTGTATTTTGCCTAGGCAAAAAAGCAAGACAATAGCGCGCCATTGACAGATGTAGATGTGTTCAATTTACGGGTGACACTGATCAGTCAAGCAAACTGTGCTCAGAGAAAGCGAGTCAACTTTAAACGTGTCCTGCACTGCACTCAATGCTGCTAGCATGCATGACGTATGAGGACATTTGTTCTGCAACCTGCGAAAGGTGTCCAACAGAGTAATAACTTTTGCTGAACTGGCATGGTGCAGACTTGGCTAGTTATCAAATATTTGATGCTGCACATTCAAATGATTCAGTTGCTGGAAATAACTTAATTGACATGTCTTGCCTTTCTTGTTTAAAGGACTGTGGACAATGAGTTGTGGACTGTAAGAACATGCACCACAAACAGCTGTGTGACACAGCACTTGAATGCTAACACATTGAAAAATGGTTTTTAAATGCACTTTTTGAGATGAATCTGAAAAAACGAAATGGTTTTGCTCTTCCAACTGAATTGCTTTAACCAGAGATGCTTTGCTTTTTGAAAAAAAAAAAACTTCTACGTTGCACGTAGGCAGGAAAATGATTTATGAATTGTTGGGGCAGCAGAAATATGCAAGCAGGAGTGTAATTTATTTTGAGATAAGATGAGTGCGCACATCAAAGTCACCTGTGCGTAGGTTAAGATCCTTAATTGAAGTAATGCTGCCAAGTGTGTGAGCTCTAATTTGAGATGGTAACCTTTGAAACACTGGATACTTTTACAGCCAGCTTAAGGCAGGTAAATGAAACCATGACTGACTTGATGTTTGATTTTATGACACATAGTGTGACACGGTTTTTGTTAAACCAACCAGTTTCATGTTTTTGTGGGGACAGCTGTCTCCAGCACACTAATGCAAAGAGTCACCTTTTGATTGTAGACATTTGGAATAATTCTTTGGAAAAGCGCTACAAATGAGTATCCACATGGAATTGCTAGTGTACTGGCCTGGCACATTGTCAGACATCTTTTGTCACTGAATGGATACAACGATTTGTTTAATTTGTTTAATGTGATGTTTTTCTGACCAAGAACTGCAGCGAGTGTTCTCGCCAAGATTTTATGGACTATAACTTGACTAAATGCATTTTACACAATGGTGTGATGAAACAGCCACTGCCGGATGGTAGTATGGTGTTTGTGGCTAAAACTAATATTGTATATGGTAGATATCCCACTTGAAGAAGGGTATTCTCCAAGTCACAATAGGTAGACACTGTGAACATGTTAGATTTTCCAGTAGTAAGGCAACATTTAAATTGTAGGCTGATAATGCACACCTCCATTATTACAGTGATACACTTAGACATAGATTTATCATGAGGCAATGTTTCCTTAGTACTACCAAGCTGCTACAAATAGAGTCCATTTCTATGGCCCATCACTAGAGTGCGCGTAGCTAGGGAGCTAGATTCATTAATTGCAGGAGCTTTATATGTTTGTGACATAGAAACTGTGCACAATAAGCTAGCCACTATGGGTTCTGATGCCAGCTCTGCTATATAAATTCTGGCCTAGTGGGGCCTATTGATACGCCCAACACGGCTACAACTATTGGCAACCACTGGAGATGGCAGAATTTTAGGTATGAAGACATTTTTTTCTGCCATAGGGCAGATCAACAAGACTGCTAAATACACATGATGCATTGTATGGCAAACTTTGTTAAATCAGCAGGTGTTGGCTTTTTACTGAGTGGGGGCGACCATCCTCCACACACTGGCACGCAGAGCTACAGTTACCAGCATACATATGGATTGAATTGCTTGCTTTTGATTGCATGAATAACACATGCCATGCTTTGATGTAAATTAGTAGAATTGTTTTTATTTAGATAACCTGGTGCCCATGGGTTCACCTTGTTCACGAAATTAGATGGTTTCTGGTTGGGTTCCACATACATGGGGGAAGTGTCTAGTCACACAGCCCATAGTCACGTTTGAATGCCCTGGGATCAGGGGGAGGGTAGGCCCTGAGAGTGAAAGGCTGCCAGGTTTTAGAATTGGTAACCATACATAAATACAATAGTGCATTGTAGATTAGACTACACTGGATTGCCTTGACATTCTAACTACATGCTGTTTTTTAACTGACAATCAGTTATACAATAATTATTTAGGTATTGTTGTGTAAGCCAGGTTTTGGCTAGGGTAAATGCCCATGTTCACTTTGTGTAGGTATTTTTGTGTAGGTAGTGTTTTTTACTAACCTTGCATGCCACGCTAACTAACCGCTAGAAGGTAGTTTGCTTAAACCTCTTGCAAAGCCTCAAGGTCTTTATCACTGCACTAAATACTATATTGATGTGTATTAGTCAGCATTTGTCGCACACACGTTGAATAGGGGTGGAATGTAGTGATACACAAAATTGCAACCTTGCCAATCAGGGCTTTAGATGACAGCATTAGCCGCTGAAACCAATAGTGTATTCAAAGTATGTGCTAAAAATGCTGACAGTAGTCTGTTGTAGCACTTCCATTATGCAGTAGTGAGATACAAGGAATATGCAGGCCTAGTATGAGTGATAGGTCACATTATGCATTGTTAATAGACAGGCAGGGAGAGGGCCCTAGCTCTGTAGCTAATAGGTATTTTAGGAGTGTTTGGAACATTATGGCACCTATATAGCGCTTAGATAGCCAGTCTTAAGCACTATAAACACTAAGCTATGAGTGCATGCCTTTTAGAGCTTGCAGATGGGGTTAATACATCCCTGCTTCCCTTAGAATATTCTGCCTCACTAACGGCAGCCCTGCATGGCCCCAAGCTAATCTCCTTTTCTCTGGGAAGGCACTGATAAGACATTCCTGAGCTTTCGCGCAGATGAGCCAGGGAGGGGCTCAGAAGAAGGAGCAGTGGAAATTAACAGAGTTGGGTTTTTTCCATGAGCCAGCCTATATTTTGCACAGGGAAAGTTCTGGAACTGTACGTCACGGACGGGCAGCACGAGATTATAAAATATACATGCTCACATGACTCGGGTGGGAGATCGTCCTGTGGACTTGGTTCGAGCAAGATCAAGTGCCCGGAATTTGGAGCTCTGACGGCACCCAGCAGCGCTGTCCTCTGAGCGGGGCTTGTTACAGCTAGCTTATGAGGGCCAGGGTCTCCCAGTGCTGATTGAAGGGGCGTAAGACTGTGTTTCTCTATATTTCTCTATGTTTATCTAAGTTCCATGTTTCTCTATATTTTGCATTTCTCTAAGTTTTATGCTTTGTAATCTTCTCTAACTTGAATCCCAAATGTATATGAAATTCACTGTTTAGAATAAAATACTAAAACTTATTGAAGGTGTCATTTGTCACTAGCATGAGATCACTGCTCAGCACAATAGAACCTGTATTTTGGGCTGAATTGGGTATTTTTTGCTCTCAAAGGGCTGGCCCCGAGGAAGATTTTGCCCATATCAAGACAAAATGATATATAGGGACCCGGTAGCTAGAGTTAGGACAGGCAGGCACTAGTCTTGGGTGCTAGAGAAAGGCACTAGTCAAGGATGCCTGTTGTCCCCGCTGCTGTATATTCTGGCTATGGAGCCGGTGGCTATGTATCTACGATCCGAGTACATGACAGCGGGTATAACGGTCCTGGAAATTCATCACCTGATCTTCATGTATGCTGATGACACGCTCATATATGTGCAAAACCCGGAAGACAATTTAGAATTGATCATTGAGGTCCTTGCTAGCTTTGCTCAGATCTCGGGCATTACAGTCTGTATAGAAAAGTCATCTTTGTTTCCATTGGCCGGACTGGCTAAGACACGACCCAACAAACTACCAGTGCTGGACCTAAAATGGAGTGCCACCACATTTTGTTACTTGGGGGTTGACATTTTCCACGACCCGGCCAAGGAACATGATAACACACAGAAAGCCCTGGAGTGGATAAAGAACTCTATGACATTCTGGACCAAATTGCCCCTTTCGTTAATGGGCAGAGCTCCACTGTTAAAAATGATTGCCCTCCCAAGCCTCCTTCATCACTTTGCAAATGTCCCAAATAATATACCCAAGGCCCTCTTTAATGCAATTGATTTCTTGTGCAGAGAATTCCTGTGGCACAATGGTCGATGCAGGATTGCATTAGCTTCACTACAAAGACCCTATGAAGAAGGAAGCATCAGGGTCCCTCACTTTGAGCTGTATTACATTGCAGGGCAGCTGCAATTTGTAGTAGGATGGCTTAGCGGACGAACCTACCTCAGACACTAAGCTACTCCAACCTGCAGCACCACGTATCTTATTGAAAGAAATGTTGTGGAGCAAGCGGTCACAATCAAGCCGTTATCCATACCTGGTACGACTGGGCATCCAACTGTGGGACAGGGGATTAGCATTAATTAAACTGAAGGACCCATTTTCAGTTCAGATTCCTCTGGCCTCTCTGGCCCCAGAGACAACTCAGGTGCATCTGGGAATCCAGACACATTGGGAACCTAAGGGCATTGCCACAATAGGGGACCTGCTTACTGACACCTCCTTCACACCCTTTCTAGAGCTAGCTAATAGCACGGGCCTACATCACGGCCAATACCTGTTATACTGCACCGTAAAAAACGTGATCGTACACAGATGGCCAATGTGGTCAGAGATAGCGGAGGCGCACTCCATAATTGATACCTTGTACGACATTGCTGAAGGCACACAAACAATCTCTAGGTTGTATGGTTCCTCCTAACGAGTAGACCCTCCTCAGATGCAACCATAATGGACATGTGGGAGGAAGACCTAGGAACCCCGCTCCTATATAGGCACTGGGCACAGATACTGTGGTACCATAAGAAAGTGTCCCAGAATGTGAGATTGCAATTGATCCAACTGTATGTAATTCATAGACCATACTTAACCCCCCTTAAGATATCCAAATTCCCTGGAGCAGCTGCAAAACACTGCCCCAGATGTGCTGCCACAAATGCTGACATATTGCACATGTTCTGATCCTGTCCTAGAATATTTCAGTATTGGGAGGGTATAGCGGATAGAATGAACAAAGGAGGCCTTAGCATACACCCTCTATCACCCGCAGCCTGCATGCTTGGTCACTTTACACACCCCAAACTCTTACGTTATGTCTCCAAGATGAAAGACTTAGCCTTTGTACTGGCCAAACGACGGATAACGATGACTTGGAGGCTTCGGAGGGGCCTCAACTTAGAACATTGGTGGCGTGATCTAAAAAATGGGCACTGGCCGAAACAACGGCCAGGCGACGGGCAGTACAGGTAACCCCCACTGATACTAATGCGGAGATGGCGGCATGGAATACACTCACCCAATCACTGTTTGCACCAGCTACACCACGAATGGAGACAGAGCACAGGTCTCCTACGGTCGCACAAACAGACCAACCCTTGTATAACAGGTGAGTGGAGAACTGATTTCGATTTGACAGGCAACACTAGGGGGAGGCAGTTCGAGGGAGGGAAGGGAGGGAATGTTTAGGAGTAAACATAAACAGCTTGCTTAGTAACTGTTAATGAAAATGCACACTAATGTATAAGAGATTTTTACTATACGTATGTACAACACTAAAATCAATAAAACCTGCTTTTTTCACTAAAGTCGGTGACCGAAACCTCTTATATCGCAACCGCGACATATTTATGAGAAAAATATGGGTTCACAAATCACACCAAAAATGGCGAGAACAATCTTTTGTTCTCAAAGATTACCTTTGAGGAGATACCATCTCCGTAACAGGAGGAAGGTCGCACTTTACCTCGAGCCTTTCCATTTCAATCAATGAAATGGGTTTGAAAGAGAATTCTAAGGGATATGACAAGATTCGATGGTTCCTCGAAAGATTGGCGTGTCGACCACATTCATTAAGAAGTGGTTCAATGCGTGGCTCATTTTTTATTTTATCTTGAGCCATGATGATTTTTTCAGCGAATGCATGCTGGATTCTAACACAGTCTGAACTAGTTGGAATAAAAGGCTTTGCCAACGCTTTGGGTTTTTCTAGCGTTTTTAGTATTTCAAAAAAGTTTATTGGTGTTATTTCCAGCGTTATCAATTTGTTTATTAAAATAGTTTTTCTTTGTCTCATAGATAGCCAGTTTGTTTGGGTGTTCATAAGGAATGGAGTCATGTGCAGCTACTGACTTGGCTGAAAAGTAATTCTCTCTTCTGGTCCGATTAAGAAATTCAAGCGATCTACTTTTTCTCAAATGAGCATCTGCTTTTGGAAATTCTTCAATGTTCAAGTCACTCTGAGGAATCACTAATGCTGGAACATGGATGAGCATCAAGGAGCATACTCCACTCCAATCTTTGGGCAACTTCATGAAGGCTCTAGACCAGGGGTGCACAACTGATTTTGACAGAGGGCCGAAAGTTCCTTACATGATGGCTATAGTGGGCCGAAAAGTAAATGTGGGTGGGGCGGTAGGCGCGGTGTGGCGTGGCGTGGCAGGAGGCTTTTTGAACCCCCAATTTATATTAAACAGATGGAAAAAGAATACGTTTTTGAGGTGTAATGATTTTTATTTGTATTTCAAACTTACATTTTGTACTACATATTTTCCATTGTTATCATTTATTTCTATTTAGTTATTGCATATCGTCTGTTTAATTAAATGATCTATATTTTATTGACACTTGATTGGACATTCCATTATTTTGGACTGCTATACTTTGCTGTTTGGATTGCCCAAGAGGAGTATGGCCTTCGTTGAGTCAGGTTTCCACAAAAAACAAAAGATGTACATCTTCTAACTGTGCCTGTTTTAGCTTTATTTTTGGGTTCACTCTTGGAGTGCGACACTATGCCCCAGGGTGCCCACCCCCAAACAAACATTATGCCCCATAGCCCCCGCCCCTCAACCAAATACTATGCCCCATGGCTTCCACCCCCAACCAAACACTATGCCCCATGACACCCACCCCTCACCAAACACTATGCCCCACGACATCCACCCCCAACCAAACACTATGCCCCACGACACCCACCCCCAACCAACCACTATGCCCCATGACACCCACCCCTCAAGCAAACACTATGCCCCAAGACACCCACCCCTCAAGCAAACACTATGCCCCATGACACCCACCCCTCACCAAACACTATGCCCCACGACACCCACCCCAACCAAACGCTATGCCCCACCGCACCCACCCCTCAAGCAAATACTATGCCCCATGACACCCACCCTTCATCCAAACACTATGCCCCATGGCCCTCACCCCTCAACCAAACACCATGGTCGCCCACCCCCCAACCAAACACTATGCCACATGCCACCAAGCATGCACCATGCATACATACTCATGCAGACCCCAACCCCCATCCCTGCACACACACTAACAAGTATACACCATGCACCCGCACAGACCCGAACCCCCACCCCCAACTCAGCACACAAACTCACAAGCATACACCAATACACCATCCATGCACCCATACAGACCCGAACTCCCACTCCCCAACTCAGCACACAAACTCACAAGCAGACACAAATACACTATGCACCCATACAGACCTGAACCCCCACCCCCCAACTCAGTACAAAAACTCACAAGTATACACCATGCACCCACACAGACCCGAACCCCTATCCCCAACTCAACACACAAACTCACAAGCATACACCAATACACTATGCACCCATACAGACCCAAACCCCCACCCCCCAACTCAGTACACAAACTCACAAACATAAACTATTCACCCATACAGACCCGAACCCCCACCCCTCAACTCAGCACACAAACTCACAAGCATACACCCATACAGACCCGAAACCCCCACCCCCAACTCAGCACACAAACTCACAAGCATACCCCATGCACCCATACAGACCCGAATCACCACCCCCAACTCAGCACACAAACTCACAAACATACACCATGCACACATACAGACCCGAACCCCCACCCCCACCCCCAACTCAGCACACAAACTCACAAGCATACACCAATACACAATGCACCATTACAGACCCGAACCCCCAAACTCAGCACACAAACTCACAAGCATACACCATGCACCCATACAGACCCCTACCCCCAACTCAACATACAAACTCACAAGCATACACCATACATCCATACAGACCTGTACCCCCACCCCACAACTCACCAAACAAACTCACAAGCATTCACTCATACAGACCAGACCCCCCACCCCCGCATTTCAACATACACTGAACGTGCACACAACAACAACACATTTAGGCAGACCCGACACAACCCTAAACCCCCCCCCCAGCATCTCAACATACACTGCACTTGCACACAAACACATTCAGGCAGACCCGACACACACCCCACCTCTGCATCTTAACATACACTGAACTTGCACACAAACACATTCAGGCAGACCCGACACCCCCACCCTCCCCTCCTCCTCTCAACACACACTGCACTTGCACACAAACACATTCAGGCAGACTTGACACCCCACGACCCGCATCTCAACACACACTGCACTTGCACACAAACACATTCAGGGAGACCCGACACACACCCCACACCCGCATCTCAACGCACACTGCTCTTGCACACAAACACATTCAGGCAGACCCGACACAGACCCCCCCTCCGCATCTCAACACACACTGTACTTGCACACAAACACATTAAGGCAGACCTGACACCCCACGCCCCGCATCTCAACACACACTGCACTTGCACACAAACACATTCAGGGTGACCGGACGCACACCCCACACCCGCATCTCAACACATACTGCACTTGCACACAAACACATTCAGGCAGACCCGACACACACCCCCCCTCCGCATCTCAACACACACTGCACTTGCACACAAACACATTAGGCGGGCCCGACACCCCACCCACCGCATCTCAACACACACTGCACTTGCACACATACACATTCGGTCAGACCAGACACACACCCCCCTCCACATCTCAACACACTTGCACACAAACACATTCAGGGAGTCCCGACACACACCCCACACTCGCATCTCAACACACACTGCACTTGCACACAAACACATTCAGGCAGATCCGACACACACCCCACACCCGCATCTCAACACACACTGCACTTGCAAACAAACACATTCAGACAGACCCGACACACACCCCACACCCGCATCTCAACATACAAGCAGCCCAAAGATCCGACACACACACACACACACACACACACAAACAAACATCCCTCTCCCAAACAAAATCTGTACTTACCGGACGACGTGCTGGAAGGCAGGCTAGCTGGAACGCTGGCGAGGTCCTGTACTACGGCTGGCGTGGCAAGGCTGAAATGCCTTCCGGCATCAAGCCTTACTGGCCACGCCAACCGCAGTGCTGGCCCTTCATTGGTGCAGCACACACGCACTACGTGGCTCATAGGAGCTACGTGGTGCGTGTGCACAGAACCAATGAGAGCCAGTGTTTTGTCTGGCCCGGAAGACAACAAAGGGCCTCATTACGGCCCAGGCGCTGTAGTGATACACGAAATTGCAACCTTGCCAATCAGGGCTTTAGATGACAGCATTAGCCGCTGAAAGCCAATAGTGTATTCAAAGTATGTGCTAAAAATGCTGACAGTAGTCTGTTGTAGCACTTCCATTATGCAGTAGTGAGCTACAAGGAATATGCAGGCCTAGTATGAAATAGGTCACATTATGCATTGTTGATAGACAGGCAGGGAGAGGGCCCCTAGCTCTGTAGCTAATAGGTATTTTTGGAGTGTTTGGAACATCATGGCACCCATATAGCGCTTAGATAGCCAGTCTTAAGCGCTATAAACACTAAGCTATGAGTGCATGCCTTTTAGAGCTTGCAGATGGGGTTAATACATCCCTGCTTCCATCTGAATATTCTGCCTTTCTAACTGTAGCCTTGCATGGCTTTGTAAACAAATCCTGTTCCCCTGAGAAGGCCTGGTACGGCCTTGCCCACACGCTGATAAGGACATTCCAGTGCTTTCGCGGAGAGGGCTCCAAGGGAGGGGTAGGAGCGAGCAGGGAGCATCTCAGAGAGAGTTGGGTTTTTTCCATGAGCAAGCCCATATTTTGCACAGGGAAAGTTCTGGAACTGTGCGTCATGGTGACTGACAGCACGAGATTATAAAATATCCATGCTCCCATGACTGAGGGGGAGATCGTCCTGTGGACTTGATTCGTGCAGAAACAAGTGCCCGGAATTGGCTCTGACGGCGTCCTGCAGCATTGTTTCTCTGAGCGGGGCTTGTTTAGAGCTAGCTTATGAGAGCCCAGGGTCTCCCAGTGCTGATTAAAGGGACGTAAGACTGTGTTTCTCTATGCTTCTCTATATTTCTCTATGTTTATCTAAGTTCCATGTTTCACTATATTTTGCATTTCTCTAAGTTTCATGCTTTGTAATATTCTCTAAATTGAATCCCAAATGTATATGAAATTCACTGCTTAGAATAAATATGCTAAAACTTTGAAAGTGTCATTTGTCACTAGCATGAGATCACTGCTCAGCACAATAGAACCTGTATTTTGGGCTGAATTGGGTATTTTTTGCTCTCAAAGGGCTGGCCCCGAGGAAGATTTTGCCCAGATCACGACATTTGGTGGCAGCTTTGTGGGATTTGTGAAGAGCAGTGCCGTGCTGTGAAATGACAAATTGTGTGAGAGAACACAGTGTAGAGTGGGGAGCAGGCTGTCGCATTTCCTTGGTGGTCTCACTGCAGCTCTGAGACTTCAAAAGACAGCAATGTTGTGTCGGCTTGCCGTGGCCGATAGCTTGTGTGGTTAAGACTCCCTTCAGTAAATCAGTCGTGACTGACTTATTGCTTGGGATGGAGCCAGGGAGTACAAGGCGATAAACAAGCGGGAAATGGCTTTGTTTAAAGCACTCCGATGAATGGTCAAGAAAGATGTATGCTCAATTAGAAAAGAATGTTATCATGCGGTTTCCCCAGTTTAAAGTTGTAATTTGAAATGCATAGTGAGACGGAGTTCTCATCTCTATTCTGTCATGAGGGCAGGGAAAAAATAATTGCAAGGATTTGACATGCAAATTGTGAATAGTTATCTAATCATTGACTCAGCCCCAGTGTGCTAGCGAGTGGGGGTTGTAATGTTCGGAGGCGAAGGTTCGCTTTTTTTTTATGTATGCTTTTGAAGTGTTGGCATTCCTGAAAAATAACGTGGGGAATGAGCCATGCTTAGAAGAAAGAGTAACATCTGTGCTGAGAGCCTAAAGGGTTTGTTTTTTCTTTTGGCAACTGTAAATTCCATGTGCTAGTGGTGGCGAATTCTGTTTTAAAGGAAACACACTAAAATGGTTATATTGCATTTTAAGCTGTGCCATGCTTATAATGGGTGAGAGACTCACTTAAAAAGAAAGTGAGTGAATGTTACTTGGATTTTCGATTTTTGTGTATTGATTTGAAATTGCAGAATCAGTTTGCAATGGTTTGGGGGGAGAAAAAACAATTTATATTTTTCTAAATTGCCTCTAAATTGCCCCTGGAGTATTTTTGACTGTTCCCACGCTATGCCATGGATTTGTGCTGTTGCCTTATAAGTGATGTATGATTTAGAAATAGTGACCTGTTGACTGTGATACATGATGAAAAAAATGTTGTTGACACATTTAACAGCCCACAAGCAATATAGAGTGTGGGTTGCTTATGCAGGAAAACAGTGCAGAGAGCTGCACTAAACATGGCATTTTTATTTTTTAAATGCACTGAAATAAGTGGTTATATTTTGGCAATGGTACAACAGAATGAAAAATCTGTGTGTGATAAGATAGCACAAAGATTTAGTGGGTTGTGGGTTCATTTGAAAAATCGCACTGTGAATTGGAGTGAATTTGTGAAGCTAAACTACAAGGTTACGAGGAAGAAGAAGAAAAAAAAAACTTATGCTTTTAAATGAGACATTAATCAGTTTAAAACAGGCAAAAAGACGCTTTGACACTTTGCAAAATTACATGGAGTAGAATCTGATGACAAGAGAAAGTGCCTCTTTTGAAAATAAGAGTCTTGCTGTGTGTGCAGAGCTTGTGCCTTGAAGCTGTTTTGGGCGAGGTGCGCGAAAGGAAGGCAAACAAAAGCAGAATACTGCACTTCAAGAAAGAGTTAATCTGGATGAACTGTCTGAAACAAGTGCTTTCCATTGAAGCCGCCACAGTGTAAGAGTTATAGGCAAAGAGATAAGCTTGCTGCGTGCTCATGGCGCTGCCAGGTGCACACGAAAGATAAACAATGACATTCCTGCATTCCTGAGGAAGGGGGTGCAAAGACAGAGAGCTGTTCAGAAGTAAAGAATTTGCCCAGTGACACTGTGGTAGGAAAACAAAGGCTGCATGCAGGATGGCAGACGGGCACATCACATCTGAACATTTGGGGAACCTATGCATCTGTGAATGGGCCAAGAAAAGACAGCTGCCCATTCCAACAGACATTACTGTGCAAACCGCATTCCCATGTGATGTGATGTGATGTGAAGTGAAACGCTATTGCTGTGCAAACTGCATTCCAGTGCTCCATGTGATGTGAACTGAAGTAAAGCGCTGTGCACTGGAGAAGAAACCTCTTGGCGCTTTGAGAAGAAAAAATACACATCTGGCAAACTGCAAGCTACATTGCCAGGGATGGAGTAACTGACAAAGACATTATGGCATTCCAGATGGAAGCAAAACTGACAAAAGTGCTTAGCCGTTTTGCAAGAGACAACATGCAGAGCGGGGCTTTGAAGGACAACATGAACACTGCACATTAGCCATGATCCAGAAGCCTCACGGCTTAGTGCAAGAATGAATGATTTGTTGAAGTAACAAAAGAAACTGACTTAGACTATTGCACTCAAAGGGGTAGTCCAAGAAACAGCAAACCCCCTTTGAAAAAATGACAAGTGAAAAAACCAGAGGCTTGAAAGACACTGCCTGTATGGAGAAAAATAAACAAAGCTGCTTGTGCAACTGCAAGCGGTATTGGACTGAAGGACTTTACCTTTGAAAAATGGAGTGATGCCAGCAGGGCAAACTAAATCAAGATCATGAGACACTGGAAGCAAGTTGGCGCCTGGCATTCGTGATCGCTTTGGTGAAAAAGAAAAGCATTGTGCGACCTGGGTACTTATTATATGGCTTTTGTAAAAGCACAGATCAGTCTGAGGTACCATTGACCAACTATGATCGCATTGCACAAATGAGTTTGTGATTAGGCAGTTACACCCCGTATGGTTGAGTGTAAATAAGCCCCCAGAAACATGCAGAAGGGTGATAAATAATTGCAGTAGCAATGATAAAGTGTGTAGTTACCTGATGAGACTTTTTGGAGATGGGGGTGGTGTTCAGGGAAGGGGTGGATAACGCTGATATTGAAGTTTTGATGACATCCTAACATGAAGAATAATGATATTGAACTTTTGATGAAATCCTAACATTTCTGTTTGTATTTTGCCTAGGCAAAAAAGACAAGGCATTTCACAATAACAGAAATAGATGTGTGCAGTTTGTGGGTGACACTGATCTCAGAGAATATGCGAGTTACTGATATGCGAGTCAACTTTAAACGTGCCCTGCACCGCACTCAATGCTGCTGCAACCTGCGAAAGGTGTCCAACAGAGTATTAACTTTTGCTGAACTGGCACGGTGCAGACTTGGCTAATTATCAAATATTTGATGCTACACATTCAAATGATTCAGTTGCTGGAAATAACTTAATTGACATGGCTTGCCCTTTCTTGTTTAAAGGACTATGGACAATGAGTTGTGGACTGTAAGATCATGCACCACAAACAGCTGTGTGACACAGCACTTGAATGCTAACACATTGAAAAATGGTTTTTAAATGCACTGTTGAGATGAATCTGAAAAAACGAAATGGTTTTACTCTTCCAACTGAATTGCTTTAACCAGAGATGTTTTGTTTTTTTTTTTTAAAAAAAAAAAACTTCTTCTACGTTGCACGTAGGCGGGAGAATGATTTATGAATTGTTGGGGCAGCAGAATTATGCAAGCAGGAGCGTAATTTATTTTGAGATAAAATGAGTGCGCACATCAAAGTCACCTGTGCGTAGGTTAAGATTCTTAATTGAAGTAATGCTGCCAAGTGTGTGAGCTCTAATTTGAAATGGTAATCTTTGAAACACTGGATACTTTTACAGCCAGCTTAAGGCAGGTAAATGAAACCATGACTGACTTGATGTTTGATTTTATGACACAGTGTGTGACACGGTTTTTGTTAAACCAACCAGTTTCATGTTTTTGTGGGGACAGCTGTCTCCAGCACACTAATGCAAAGAGTCACCTTTTGATTGTAGACATTTGGAATAATTCTTTGGAAAAGCGCTACAAATGAGTATCCACATGGAATTGCTAGCGTACTGGCCTGGCACATTGTCGGGCATCTTTTGTCACTGAATGGATACGATTTGTTTAATTTGTCTAATGTGATGTTTTTCTGACCAAGAACTGCAGCGAGTTTCTCGCCAAGATTTTATGGACTATAACTTGACTAATGCATTTTACCATGGTGTGATGAAACAGCCACTGCCGGATAGTAGTATGGTGTTTGTGGCTAAAGTTAATATTGTATATGGTAGATATCCCACTTGAAGAAGGGTATTCTCCAAGTCACAATAGGTAGACACTGTGAACATGTTAGATTTTCCAGTAGTAAGGCAACATGTAAATTGTAGGCTGGTAATGCACACCTCCATTATTACAGTGATTACACTTAGACATAGATTTATCATGAGGCAATGTTTCCTTAGTACTACCAAGCTGCTACAAATGGAGTCCATTTCTATGGCCCATCACTAGAGTGCGCGTAGCTAGGGAGCTAGATTCATTAATTGCAGGAGCTTTATATGCTTGTGACATAGAAACTGTGCACAATAAGCTAGCCACTATGGGTTCTGATGCCAGCTCTGCTATAGAACTTCTGGCCTAGTGGGGCCCATTGATACGCCCAACACTGCTACAAGTATTGACAACCACTGAAGATGGCAGAATTTTAGGTATGAAGACATTTTTTCTGCCATAGGGCAGGTCAACAAGACTGCTAAATACACACGATGCATTGTATGGCAAACATTGTTTAATCAGCAGGTGTTGGCTTTTTTCTGAGTGGGGGCGACCATCCTCCACACACTGGCACGCAGAGCTACAGTTACCAGCATACATATGGATTGAATTGCTTGTTTTTGATTGCATGAATAACACATGCCATGCTTGATGTAAATTAGTAGAATTGTTTTTTATTTAGATAACCTGGTGCCCATGGGTTCACCTTGTTCACGAAATTAGATGGTTTCTGGTTGGGTTCCACATACATGGGGGAAGTGTCTAGTCACACAGCCCATAGTCACGCTTGAATGCCCTGGGATCAGGGGGAGGTAGGCCCTTAGAGTGAAAGGCTGCCAGGTTTTAGAATTGGTAACCATACATACATGCAATAGTGCATTGTAGATTAGACTACACCGGATTGCCTTGACATTTTAACTGCATGCTGCTTTTTAACTGACAATCAGTTATACAAAATTGATTTAGGTATTTTTTGTGTAGGCCAGGTTTTGGCTAGAGTAAATGTCCATGTTCACTTTGTGTAGGTATTTTTTGTGTAGGCCAGGTTTTGGCTAGAGTAAATGTCCATGTTCACTTTGTGTAGGTATTTTTGTGTAGGCCAGGTTTTGGCAAGGGTATATGTCACTGTTCACTTTGTGTACATTTTTGTTTAGGTAGTGTTTTACCTTGCATGCCACGCTAACTAACCGCTAGAAGGTAGTTTGCTTAAACCTCTTGCAAAGCCCCAAGGTCTTTATCACTGCACTAAATACTATATTGATAGGTATTAGTCAGCATTTGTCGCACACACGTTGAATAGGGGTGGAATGTAGTGATACACGAAATTGCAACCTTGCCAATCAGGGCTTTAGATGACAGCATTAGCCGCTGAAAGCCAATAGTATATTCAAAGTATGTGCTAAAAATGCTGACAGTAGTCTGTTGTAGCACTTCCATTATGCAGTAGTGAGCTACAAGGAATATGCAGGCCTAGTATGAAATAGGTCACATTATGCATTGTTGATAGACAGGCAGGGAGAGGGCCCCTAGCTCTGTAGCTAATAGGTATTTTTGGAGTGTTTGGAACATCATGGCACCTATATAGCGCTTAGATAGCCAGTCTTAAGCGCTATAAACACTAAGCTATGAGTGCATGCCTTTTAGAGCTTGCAGATGGGGTTAATACATCCCTGCTTCCATCTGAATATTCTGCCTTTCTAACTGTAGCCCTGCATGGCTTTGTAAACAAATCCTGTTCCCCTGAGAAGGCCTGGTACGGCCTTGCCCACACGCTGATAAGGACATTCCAGTGCTTTCGCGGAGAGGGCTCCAAGGGAGGGGTAGGAGCGAGCAGGGAGCATCTCAGAGAGAGTTGGGTTTTTTCCATGAGCAAGCCCATATTTTGCACAGGGAAAGTTCTGGAACTGTGCGTCATGGTGACTGACAGCACGAGATTATAAAATATCCATGCTCCCATGACTGAGGGGGAGATCGTGCTGTGGACTTGATTCGTGCAGAAACAAGTGCCCGGAATTGGCTCTGACGGCGTCCTGCAGCATTGTTTCTCTGAGCGGGGCTTGTTTAGAGCTAGCTTATGAGAGCCCAGGGTCTCCCAGTGCTGATTAAAGGGACGTAAGACTGTGTTTCTCTATGCTTCTCTATATTTCTCTATGTTTATCTAAGTTCCATGTTTCACTACATTTTGCATTTCTCTAAGTTTCATGCTTTGTAATATTCTCTAACTTGAATCCCAAATGTATATGAAATTCACTGCTTAGAATAAATATGCTAAAACTTTGAAAGTGTCATTTGTCACTAGCATGAGATCACTGCTCAGCACAATAGAACCTGTATTTTGGGCTGAATTGGGTATTTTTTGCTCTCAAAGGGCTGGCCCCGAGGAAGATTTTGCCCAGATCACGACAGGCGCTAAGTGGTTAACGGCGCCGTAAAAGGCTGCAGCGTCGTTAACCACTTAGCGCCTTACTACGAGGTCCCTTTGCGGGACCCGACCTGAACGGCTGGACCAGCCGTTAAAGTAGGGACCCGCAAAGGGACCTCGCAGGTAATTACGGTACCGCAATTTGCGGTACCATAATTGCCGCCTTCCCCATTCCCATTGAGCCCTATGGGGCAAAAATGGGAATGGGGAAGGGCCAAGGTGAAATGGGGAATACCGCCCCGCAAACCTTGGAATGGGGCGGTATTTCCCCATTTCACCATGGCGGATTTGTTACAACACCGGCACCAACCATGGTGCTAATAGCCATGGTTTAGCGCCGGTGTTGTAATGAGGGCCAAAGACTTTTCCTAATGGAGGTCGGCCGATGATGCTTGCGTGCCGCCCTCCATTAGCAAAGTGTCTGTTGCTGGCGGGCCGGACAAAACGGCATGGCGGGCCGCAACTGGCCTGCGGGCTGTATGTTGTGCATCCATGCTCTAGACCCACAAGCCCAATATCGATACATGAGGACGGCTGTTCCTTCTCCCATTCTTGAAACGTTAACTGTAGTTCTGCATCCCTTGTTATCTCCTACATGATTCTTTCTGTGTCTTCGGAAGCACAATGTCACATTAGCCTATGGGATTACAACCAATGGGCCTGATTCATCTTCTACCCATGTCAGTAGTTTGGTGTGTTTAGCCCATGATTTCAAACATCCATTGTTCACTCTTTGCACCTTCTGTACATATTCTGGCTACAGTAGATGAGCTGCACAGGACATCCGTCCTTCTTCCCATTCCTTCTTGGACTTCACTTGTCCATAGACTAGGACTTGAGTTATTTGCCAACATGCAGGTGATCCAGCTATTTCTATCACATGAGGGCAATTCATTTTCTTCAACTCTTCAATGACTATCTCATCCTGTTCTGATGTAGGATACAAAAGCATCTTGCTCTTCCTTCCAGATTCCTTTTCCATTTGTGTGGTCGTGATATAATCATCATGGTATGGAAATTACAATTTTGATCTCCATTGTAGAATGGCCCAACTTCCTTGAAATTTTCCTCTGGTCATACATGCTGCAAAATGACTGAGACACCTTGCATCGTGTTCTGGGACCTCTCTGGCAATTAAAGTTTGCACTGTATTCGTGGCATAGGGTATGAGGGAGCAGATGTAGCAACTCTCCTCGGATGTTCTCTCCCCCACTTTTCTCATGTGCTGGTACCACATGTTATTCCCCAAGTGTGCTGCGTTATCTAGATAGGCATTTAACCCCTCATTATCTTCCTCTGCATCTCTCTTGTGTCTTTTAGAGGCCATGTACCATTCATGAAGTAGATCAAAGAAAGTTCCCATGGTGGGAAGAACCATAGGGACCTCTGCTTCAGTGGAAGTACTAACATATTCAAGACTGTGAAAGTTAAGGAACAGAAAGACAAAAAAAGCAATCGTGCAAGCGTATGTTATTCATAAGAACATAGGCATCCATCTCTCGTGCCATCCTACTACTCGCTGCACTTGTTTTTCGCCTAAAACTATGCCATTTTCTTCTTTAATCATTATTAATATAGTTATCAAAATTCTTTTTTACTTGCAACTGTAAAATCTGCTCAATTATTGCAATAAGAAGCCTTCTTATCACTGGGCCATTTTTAGGATCCTGTAAGAAAGTGCGAATATCAATGTCGCTTCTCACAAGAGCAGGGTAAGCTTGAAGTATAAACAGAAAGACAGCAAGGAGAAGTCGGTGAACGTCACTATCGGTAAGTACCGTATGTGTAACTGCTTAGAAGAGGTATTCTTCAAGAAATTATAATGGATACTGATCTCGTTTCCAATTTCTAATCAAGAACTGATGTTTAGGCAAAACTCTGATGCTTGGGGAAGGGCGCTAGATAGCCCAGCCAAGATGGCTGAGGGCCTGTTAGCTCCAGCACACCTACATAAATCTGGTGATCATCTGGAGGATCCCCCGACGAAAACCAGTGTTTTGAGGCAGCATTGAGCGTGTGAATACTCTCCCTTCGTGCTTTGTGAAATGTGGGTCTAAATCGCTGCAGGGGAAGTGTGGCCTCGGCGAACACGTGGAGGCCCTGGCGCAGTGAGCACTCGGAGCCGACGGAGGAGGAGCCGGCTCTGAGCACAGAAGTCTGGCATGCCCCCAGTCCTGGCGCTAAGAGAAACTGCAGCAGAGACATGACACCAGGGTGAGGAACAGCAGCGTGTGGAGCTTGGCAGGTGCCTGACAGCTCCGTCGGCGGGGCATGACCAGAGGAACTCCAAAGGTCGAGGTGAAGGAGGCCGGAAAGTCCAGCGAGAAACAGCCTGGGGGTTTGAACCGCATGCAGAAGGACGTGGTGAAACAGCAGATCCGCTACCTGCAGCAGCAGCAGTAGAACACTCCCCGGAGTGAGATAATTATTGTGCTGCACACACATTGCATGGAGCATCTGTGTGGAAACTGGGTTCCCCGAAGGTGAGGGGCGACGGAGGGAAAAGACCACCTGCTACTGTTTGTCATCAAACAGGTGGGAGAAACCACAGGACTGCCCTGAGGCCCACATTTCGCTGGACCATCAGGGGTACCCCGCAGTGGAGGATAGCAGGAGCCCCCCCATCGAGGCTGAAACTGGTGTGTTTTGCTGGCTAGGGTGAGGCGATGGTAGAAGGACCCGTGGATAGATGATTCCCCCGGTACAATACATGGCAGACATCAAAAATGTAAGTCGGTGTGAACAGGAAACAAACAGTCTCAACGGCGTTGAAACCCTATCCAGGAAAGCCCTTCATTACATTACACTTCAGGGCGGCTGCACCGGGGAAAACATATGGGCGGTGTGAGAACCCAGCGGACCTCAACCCTGCTCGGTGCCCGGACCGGACCGGGGTCATTAATGTGTGGTGAAGTGCAGCCAGGAAGGACCTGCAGCAAGATTGATCGCAGCCCAGTGACTGCACCGCCCAGCAATGCTGCCAGCTGGGGGAGAGAGAGCTGAACGTCCTCCCAACTCAGCAGAGACACAACGGACATCCATATTGAGAGGTGAGGAGCACGACTCACAGTGCAGGCGGGGTGGGAATTGTCTGCCCGCCATGGTGGTCAGAAATACAGAGCTGAGATTCGAAGGGGGGGAAAGCTGGGAGTCCACAAATTGGCAGACCCTCTGGCTGGCATGGCTTCCAATACCTGAGTCAGGGGTGAACCTGACACGCTGAACATCGGTTTAAATAAAAGGGCACAGTAGATTCAGTCCCAAAACACGATGGTTCCCGTGGGGACAGCCCACGTATGAGACAAAGGGCTGGGTAGGGGGGGGCGCAGGAGACACAATGTAAACTCGCCCACATGAAATATCAACACTCGCGGGGAGCCCTTGTACTCGCCACATTAAAAGGGAAGCACGGATAAGAGAGGGGGGAAGGGAGAGAGCCCCTAAAAGACTCACGATAATCACAATAGGTTGCATAAATTGGATCCAGCGTCTCCAGGAAACGTAGGACACTTGAACACTAAGGGAGTTGGCCGGGTCTGACAGTTTCTGGAAATTGATCTCCAGAGAGACTGTGAGTGTGAAATAAACGGCGGACTGGTGAAATAGGAGACACAGCGTACCCCTCCCTCTATTGCATGTCCCCTGTCAGTAGTGAAACCAGACAGCCCGTGGAGAACCCCTGTGTACTGTATTGTATTGAGTGTTTATTTATATAGCGCCTATAAACAATGTGTTTCAAAAGTGCTTCAAGGCAGGGAGGGAACATGGGAGAATAGAGTGACATTCTTACAGTCCTTGATACATACAGAATGTGAAAAATAACTATAATAATCAGCCTGGCGACATTTCAGCTAGTGCAAGAGCCTTTGGACATGATAAGGAGGGGGGAAGTGCGAAGGAGAATGAGACAGACAGGCTGCAACATTACTATGCCTGACGACAAGTGAGGTAGTGCCGGAATTAACAATAGGTGGGGGGGAGGGAGGGTTGAAGTAAGGGAAAAGAAGTAGAACAAAACAAGCGACTATCCTATTGGGCCTGACGACATTTCAGATAATGGTGGATGGGGAGAGGGAGGAGAAAACAAGAGAGAGAGTGTGGGAGGAGACAAACGAGCTGCTATCGAACAGGCCAGTAGACATTAGTGATAGAGTGAGTGCTAGTTGACAATGATAGGGAGGGGGTTTGGAAGGAGAGTGAGGCAGACAAGCAGCTACATTACTATGCCTGATGACAACTGAGGTAGTGCCGGAAATTGACGATAGGTGGGGGGGTGTTGGAGTAAGAGCAAAGGAGAAGGGGGGTGGGGGACAGACACAGACATCATGGGGCCCAGAAGGGGGTGGGGGGAGAGACAGACATCATGGGGGACCAGAGGGGGGTGGGGAGCATACACAGACATCATGGGGGACCAGAGGGGGGTGGGGTGGGATACACAGATATCATGGGGGACCAGAGGGGGTTGGGGGGAGACACTGACATCATGGGGGACCAGAGGTGGGTGGGCGTGGCACGGAAATCATGGAGGACCAGAGGGGAGTGGGGGGGCAACACGGACATCGTGGGGGACCAGAGGGGGGAGACAGGGGTCTTCCGTGTGGGCCTTGGTGTACTGGGCCAGCTCCCGCCTCCTGGTTGCTGTAATTGGTCTATGTGGACCAGTGCAATCAATGGGAGGGGGAGACCAGTGGCAAGCCCAAGGCAGTTGGTAATGAGGAGATGTTGCGGCCATCTTGATGGCCAGACACACAATAAGGTCCAAGGGCAGGAAACCGAAAATAAAACAAAAATACAGCTTCAGGGTAGAAATCAGCGTTGTGAATGTTTTTCACACGATCTGCGTGTTGCGAGCAGATGGAATATCAATATTACTATTGTCAGAGCCAAACACGCTGCATCAGGCGCAATGAACTCCAAGAATGGAGCTCTTACCCTTGTATCATGCAGGCAGGCTGAAATCATCTGGAGTGAGTTTATAGGGGCTCTGTGTGGCCAGAGGAAGCAGGAAAAGAAGAATGTGTCTCATATACCGAAGGGGAGACAGTGGTCAGAACGGGGGAAAAGGAGTATAGACCCTGGAGATCCATGAAAGATCATAATAGGTCACACCAAATGGACCAAGGATCCCCCGACAACATGGGACTCGTGCACACAAAGAGACTTTGCTTGGATTCAGACTGTGCCCGGGATTGGGTATACACAGAGAACGTTGGAGTGGAAGAAAATTGCCAGATAGGTGGAACAGTAGGTACAACATCAGAGCATAACACTGCCCCTTGATACTTGTGGTGTACTTCTCCCGCTGTTACATATCTCTGGACAACAAGCTGTGGCGCTTGACCGGGAGGGGCTATGGGAGCTTCAACAAGAGAACGTTTGGTGGCAGCGGAAGGGGCACAGGGAAGGGAACAATCAGCAATCTAAACTGCAATTCGACACCCCTCTCAGACAAAAGCTAACGAATCAATGGAGGACACTGTGGAGACGCGTAATGTTTAATCAGCTGCAAAACAGCATACAGTCCCTGGATGGGAAATTGGACACTCTCACTTGCAAGGTCGACCACATGCAGGTACGCCTGGACAAGCATGGAGAACAATTGGACGAAGTAGAGGGGAAGGTGTTCGGTGTGGAGGATGGGTCAACATCACTGACCAGGGATATGGCTCTGGTACAGCGGGCGTTAAAGGAGCTTACCAACAAGCAAGATGACTTGGAATCTAGATCACGAAGGAACAATCTCAGAATAATCGGAGTTCTGGAGTCGGTGGACCAGAGAAACATGGAACCTCTTGTGGAGGAGATGCTGCGGAAGGCACTGGCAATGGAGGAATTCTCATTGATGAACATAGTGGAGAGGGCACACCGAATACCTAGTGGGAGGGGACCAATTCCAGGAGTGCCACCTCGTCCGATTATAGCCCACATATTAAATTATCGGGACTGGGATAATGCTCTTCGCAAAGACCGGTAGAAGAGAACGTTAACCTACAAAGGAGATATGATCAGAATATTTCCAGACTTTTTGGATAAGGTACAAGCTTCCAGGAAGACATATACCAAAGTCAAGAAACAGCAACGCGACAGGGGTATTCGATATGCCATGCTGTTCCCAGATAAGCTGCGCATAGAAAACGAGGGGCAAGCTATTTTTTTCAGACTCCTGGGGAAGCCAATGCCTTTTTGGAACTGCAACCAAGAAACCCCCAGCAACGGGGGAACAACGAGTGAAGGCAGGCCCAGAGACACATTTCCTTTAATAAAGCACAACACTGGAAACTGAACAATGTTTAAACCCAAGAGGGTCGGGTAACAACCACAAAATTTATATATATACAGGTGTGAGGAGAGGGCTGGACATCTGTCTGTCCCTCAAGTGAAAGCTCAAGTTATGTGTGAGATTGGGTGGGATACAGCTGAAGAGTCGGGGTGATCAGCGGAGAGAGGGGTATGTCAGGAATGTGACGAATCAGGGGTGTTGTGGGAGAACTGGGGGTGGGGCTGCAGTGCACTGACGAACTGGGGTTGTCGGTCGGGGTGGGCGGGAAGACTGGTATAAATGCTACATCATTTACGAAATGCGTGGTGCCCAGGCAGCACAATCCAAAGATCGTTGGTACGAGTACCTTACCACATACATATTGTGCGCAGCTTACACAGTGTGAAAGAAAGGAAGTGGGTGGGCCAACTGGTCTGAGAGACTGGGCCCCGGGAGACACGTATGTTCTAACAGAGCCACTCAGATAGCACAGCGAGTAGAGCGCTCGCTTTGACATCCGTGCAGAGCCTACCAACGCAGGTTCGAATCCTGGCTGGACCAAACTCAGCCTTTCATCCTTCAAGGTCGATAAATGAGCACCACAGACCGTGGATAATAATAAGCGGCGCTCAGATGCCTGAGGGTTTGTAGCACTATATAAATGCTAAATTATTATTAGAGGACAATGGCAACATATAGTTTTATTACCTGGAACGGCAGGGGACTAAAATGTCTCTCAAAGTGTCGGAAGGTCTTGGGGTATATGCAGCAGCTTCAGGTTGGGATTCCATTCTTACAAGAGACCCATTTAACACCAGAGGCGGAGTCTAAATTTGGGAAGAACTGGGGCTGCCATAGATATTTCTCGTCATACTCCTCACATGCAAAGGGGGTAGGCACTCTAATTCATAGCTCTGTCGGGTTTCGCCAGACCAATGTTGTCAAAGGCAGGGAGGGTAGGGCTCTTGTGGTCCAGGGCACTGTCCAGGGGAAATTATACACGCTAGTTAATTATTACGGTCCAAATCAGGATATGGTAGACACACTGGATTGGATAGATCTGCAGTTGGGGAAGTTGCCACCGGTGGAGATAATCTGGGCCGGCGACTTCAATGCAGTTATGAGCCCCGCATTTGATCGAACAGGGGATGGCCACGGGACAGGGGGTAGGTGGTCTAGCAGGCTGTAGGGCATGGTTCTCACATGGGAGGTTGAAGATGTCTGGAGGGTCTGAAACCAGAATGAGCGTCAATATACGTGCCACTCTGCGGCCAACAACTTGGCATCACGGCTGGGCTTCTTTTTGGTGTCACAGTCACTGCTGCAGCAGGTGAGGGAAGTGGAAATCCTTGCTTGCACCCTGTCCGACTATGGCCCAGTATTATTGGTTGTTGGACTGTCAGGCCAGGTGAAGGGAAAGCTCCCCTGGCAATTTAAAAGCGAAGGTCTCACAGACAAGGTGTTCCTGGAAAGTTTAACAACAGCCATAGATAACCTTTTTGAAATTAATGTGGGATCTGTGAGATCTGCAGGGACATTGTGGGAATATTTCAAGTGTGTGATTAGAGGGGAATGTATATCCAAGGAAGCGGGGATACTAAGGGAACTAGCTGCTAAGGAGAGTAATATACGAGCAATGCAAATGGTTGCTCCCACCCCAAGAAACCAAGAACAAGCAGAGATTTTGCAACAACTACAGGATTTCAAGGCATTGGCACCCAGGGAGGCTAAATATATTGAGGGCCAGGTGGCGATACGCCAATACGTGGAGGGGCAGGCCCCGGTACGGACACTGGCAAGGGCAACTAAGATGGATAACCTTAGAGGTAGTATCCCGGCGATAGCGGACGAGCAAGGGGTGGATCGGTTTGAGGCCAAAGAAAAAGTATGGCTGTTCTTTGGGTTTTACAATCAATTATACTCCTCCCAAACCCGTGACAGCCAGGCGAAGATAGATGTGTATCTGGACCGGGTAGCTCTACATTGGTGCACAGATGACCAAAGGGAACAACTAGGCTGCCTATTGACACTGGCGGAAGTGTTGAGTGCTATCAAATGGGAAGTCGCCGGGGCCCGGCGGGTTTGCGGCAGAATTCTAAAAACATTACACCGACAGGCTAGGCCCCACTTGCTGGAGATGTTTCAACACAGCCTGAAGGAGGGGCATCTACCAGAATCACTGAGGGAGGCATGGGTGGTGGTGTTATTAAAGCCGGATAAGCCCTGTAATGATTGCTCCTCCTATCGGCCAATATCACTTATCAATATGGACAATAACATCTTAGCAAAAATCCTAGCATCCCGACTCTCGCCCATGATGCAAACGATGGTGAGGGTGGATCAGGCGGGCTTTATCCCGGAACGCGGTACCTTGTATGGGCTCAGGAGAATGTTCGGGTTGATCGCAGCAGTGCAACAAGAGGATTCAATAGTGGCAGCCCTACTTGATGCCACTAAAGTGTTTGACTCGGTTGAGTGACCATTTCTGTTCTATGTACTGCGGACGATGGAGATGGGAGCAGTGTATAGCCATGATCTCATTATTATACAAGCAACCTGTAGCCAAGATAAGGGTGAATGGGCCACTTAACACCGACAAGTGTCATAATGTAGGTACAAAAAATAGTGATATACCTTTGGTGACTGAGGCATAGCCTGTGGCCATGGGTAGTGCCTAGATTTTGCGGGTCATGGTATAAGGTCATGACCTGGACAATCTGGCTACTGGCCACGACCGCAAAGGACAACAAATGGAGTTAAAGGGGCCATGTCCACCTAGGAACGGCTTTGTGATAAGTTATTCGAAAGTGGGATAGGTTTGAAAGGGAAAGAAAATGTGCTTGTGGTAATATGGTCATAGCGTTCTGTCTTCGCCTTCTGCAGGCTGCCATGGAAAGGGAAAGGGGCTCTGTTCGGAGCCCCACCTTCCCTTTCCATGGTGGCCATCTTGGAAAAGGCTTTTCCGCTGTAGGAAGAAGAATCTATTTTTTAGTGCCCCGGGTTCCCGCTTTGGGAACCAGGTGTGCTAATAGCCTTTATCCCCCATTGCAGGGCCTGGAATGGAGGATAATGGTACAGAACCCTTTTTATTTATTTATTTCATTTATTTTTTATTTATAACGCACCGAAGCCCACAGGCATCAGGGCGCACACAGACACACTTCGCGAGGGCAGATAACCTGGGCTGCCGGGCCGTTATCCCCAATTCCAGTCCCTGAAACGGGATGAACGCCACATTATTCCCATTAGCATAAAACAAAATGCTAAAGGAAATGTTGGAAAAACGTATTGAGTCTATGTAGTTTACTGAGAAATGTAAAGTAGATGGAGTCTATAAGATTTATTTTTAGTTCTATTTTTTAACTCTGAAAGGTGGTCCTAAATGTCACGATCCATGCCCTGACCCCCTCAGGTATAACAGCCCCCTGGCAGCAGTGGGGCTAAAGCCCTTCACACTAGCCCCAAGGGCCTGAAAACGCCATCAGAAACATACATGGAGTCAGTCCTGGCGCCTTTGGTGCCAGGCTCATTATCAGGAATAAAGCAATACCAGGTTTGGACCTTAATCCAACATGGAGGCCTATTACACAGCTCAGTTCTCTAGAACCAAGCCATGCGGTCTAGTGTTTTGGGTGTGGCTGGGCCCGGAACTACTTGGCCTGGAACTACTTTACCTGGGCTATTTAAACCACACCCAAACAGCAGAAAACGCTTCACGTTATTCTGCACTCCTGCAGCGAACGCTCACTGTGTCCAGCTCCTGCTCATCTGCTTCTCCATCGGCCTGATCCTGAAGCCCTAGATCCGGATTCCATTAATAACTGGAAGAACAAGAACAGCATTAGCGAGCAAGAGCACTTACCTGTGAAGTAACCGGTCTGAATCCATCCTGCGCTTCGCTTACCTCGCCCATCTCCAGAGTTTGCTGCAACCTGCAAAGGTAAAGAAACAAGGACAACCTTAATAACAATTCTTACCTGGGCAAGCAGCGAGTCCTAGCAGCACCCTGCGCTTCTCTTACCCCACCAATCTCCGGGATTCACCACAACCTGGAAGGGAGAAGGAACAAGGTCAGCATTAACAAAGCACTTACCTGGGCAAGCAGCGCTCCGATCGCTCACCACTCCAGAACATCACTGCAACCTGTACAAAGAAGGGAAGAGAACACAGGTTAGCAATTAACACCAATAAACAGCGCAGCGCTCCGCGCATCAATAACTCACTGTGGTCTTCACCATCGGTGCGGCAACTCCGAGATCGCAACCATCACCGTCAAAACAAAGAGAGACATTGTTAGGGATTAGCGTAGTGGAGCAAGACGCCGAGAAGACAGAGAAAACGGAGGGAAAGAAAGAGACAGAATAAAGACGGAAAAGATATTATAACTGACCTGGAAGACAGCAAGCAAAGTCAGAGTCACAGCCGGTCTGGACCCGACATAAGGGCACACGGACCAGTGATGCAACTAGGTCCAAGGAACGCCCGCACCAACCACGCGCCCCTTGCCAGAGACGCAAGACAGAGAGTTCAACGCACAAAAACCTAACGTGAGCAATAACCCCAAACGAGGGGATTTGGACCAGAGGGAGGTGGGAGTCCACCCATCACAGAACCAGTATCTTAACCCTCCATTCTCCTGTTATATGCGCTACCCAACATCTGGCACATAACCAAGCAGAGAGGGGTCCAGGATAGCGCTTATACCTCCGTACAGTATTGTGTGGCACCCCTGTGGATACCAGGTGAGCGTAACACTAAAGGAACCTTTCTTTTGTTGTTTTAAAACAATATTTGTTTGCAGGAGAGGTTAGAACGTAAAGTGGGGAGGGAAATGAGGGAAGGGGCACCAAGCACTAATATGGAGGGGCAGGTGGACAGGGGAAGATGTTACGCGTGTGTTACTTCTAAGGTAGTGGGCAGTGTTTCTCATGCGCCTTGATTACAGCTTCAAAAGCACTTTGAAATGGCTTCCCCCTGCAGCATGGTGTGTTGCAGTAAATACAGAGGACTGTTGCCTTTGAAAGATATGGATCAACAGCCTCTTTTATTGCTTGCAAGGTAGCTGGTGGGATTTTGTGTTCCACAGAAGTAGGCTGTGTGGTTACAGTATTTGTTAAGGAAGATGATGTGGAGGAAGACAAGCTACTACTTGCTAAGAAAGGAACAATCTTTCTGAGAGCATTGCGGTGGTTGGATTTGGTGTTGCAGCGCATGGAGGTGGTCCCATAGGAGTATTGCCCAGGTAGTCTGTGACTGAGTACAATGCATTTCACTTTTGTAGCTTTAGCCTTTGGTACATTCCCAACAGTGGTAAAGAACGGCCACACCCATGATTCTCTCTGGGTGCTACAGGTAGGCACTTCCTCTACCTCATCTTCTTGGTTCTCTTCATTGGCTTTGTAAATACTGCACTTTTTTTGTTGTGTGGGTCCCCCAGCTAGTGGTGGTGGCTCTTAAGGAGGAGGGGTGGCAATAGGTGATGCCTTTTTTAAGATAATTAGCAGTTTTGCTACTATTATTCCAAGTATGTGCTTTATACTAGATTGTTAATGGATAATGAGTAAGAATAGGTGTAGGAGCTGTGCAAGGGTTCAGTTTGAGCTTGAAAGCTCTTAGATCAGTAGAATATGCAGTTCTGAATTGTCCTCAAAGCAAGTGAAGTGCAAATGCTTTCATGGACACGCCATCATGCTGCGTGCAAGCGTAGAGTCACGTGGCACTGTCTGGAAGGTCTGCGATGATGTCAGATGTTCGCGGACGTTGACAGTTGCAAAAACAGTGGAAATAGTTGCAAAAAGTGTATAGAAGTGTTAAAAATGATGCTAGATGGTGGAACATGGCAGAGTTTTAAGGTTAAACTTTGTAAATTGTCCAAAAAGATTGCTACATTGGGGTAAGTATGATATTACTAAGTTGTAGGGAAATAGCATGCACTGGTAAAAACCCATGAAATTCTTTGAAAAAAACATTATTAAAGGGACGTTATGGTTAAGTTGCACCAATAAAAACCTATAAAATTCACTGAAAAAAAACATTGTAAATGGCACGTTATGGTTAAGTTGCACCTATAAAAACCTATGAAATTCACTGAAAAAAACATTGTTAAAGGAACGTTATGGTTAAGTTGCACCAATAAAAACCTATAAAATTCACTGAAAAAAACATTGTTAAAGGGACGCTATGGTTAGGTTGCACTAATAAAAACCTATGAAATTCAATGAAAAACCTTTGTTAAAGGGACGTAATGGTTACAAGTAAAACCAAAAAACCTCAGAAATTCACCAGTTATGGTAAGCTAAGCAACCATAACTCACGCCACCACCGTGCACTGCTAAGACTAACACTCAGGACATCAAAGATGACATCACAAATGTCATTGATTACATCACTGATGACATCACATATGAAATTAATTTTGATGAAAAGTCCCTACAAGGGGTTGTGTTTATAATGTTGGTAACAAGATGTCAGGGGTGATCGGGAGACTTATAATGAACTACTTAATCTATTAAAGAATGCACTCATCTAAACAAAACATTATATTAGTGTTGTTGTTAATACAGGAACCTGATCATACATAAACATAGGCAATGGTTGCAGCATGCACCATAGAAGTACAATATTTATGATCTTGTAATTTTGGATAGTATGATAATGAATGCTACCTTATCAGAGTTTTGTGTAATGTTAAACATGTAATAACTAGCTAACAATACAAGACTTACTACACATTTGTGCTAGTACATGTCGTAATGTTACACAAGACCAAAAGAACGTGCAAACTGATACACAAAGCTATGTGGACAAGCATAACATTTGAAAGAAAAAGAAGTAACATTCACCAACGGTGACCCTAGTCATAGCCTGCAAACGTGAACAATGTACACTCTCTGTTATTGGAGGAAAATGACAACTGCGCAAAAATATAATACATTGGCCTTCATTACGACCCAGGCGTTGGACCATGGTGCTAATAGCGCTTCAAAAGTTTTGGCCCGTGCTGGAAATAAATAAGGAGACAAAAAAGTAGGAGCTCCATGTACGTACAGGGCTCGGGAACAAGAAGACCTTGTTGTTTCAGCTTATTCTCTCAGTGTATTATTTTCAGTGTATACATATATATATGGAGGAAGGCCCAGGAGGGGCGAACGTGACGTGAATGATGAGGGAGTGAGTGGGAATGGAAGGGTGGCTTAAAATAAGGGTGTGGGGTGTTGGGGTGTTATCTGTGGTTCATTTAATGTATTATGTCCTAGTGATTAGAAACATGTCTTGTACTGATGTGTCCATAAGTAGATGTATTTAAGTATTGTGAAGGCTAGACAGGGAATACCCACCTAGAAAAAGAAACTTGAGGAGGGAAAGGTGAGTGGATGGAAGGGTACCTTTCTCCCTGCACGAGTTTTGAAGAAATGGAACAAACTAGAAGGGAACAGAGACGACAAACAATGGGGGCAGAAACGCCATGGCCACATATTTGTAAACAGCTCCCCCTGTACAATGAACGTATTAAAAAATACCATGGTCAGTGGGTAACAGAAACGAAAGGGGAAGGACTATCACATGCCTGGCTAGAGGGTGACTCCTTTGATAAGGGAACATTAGAACACCGGTCCATGTTCCAAGCAGCCAAATACAAGCGGAAGCAGTTTCGGAATAGAAGGGAAATATTACATTTGTGGCAGATGCTCGAAGAAACTCCCACCACAAGTAAGAACGAACGAGGGTCAGACACTCTGACAGCAGAGAAAGATGAAGGGAAAGACAAAGAAATAGGGAAAGCAGAGTCTAAACGACTTTATTCCTTGCTCACAAAACCAGCTGAAGGGCATTCAAATCCTATATATGTCCCTGGGGGGGAAAGCGTCAATAACTCCGAAAACCGCTCCACCACCTCCTTATCTTCCATCGACCACCTCACCCGCCCCTGCTGCAGTAGGTGTTCAAGATCTTGAGATGGCGTTTGCATCCACCCATACAGAACTAGCCCGATTATGGGCAGCATATGACCAAACACAGGAATTAGAAGGGGACCCCCGACTTCCACTGGGTATCCCACCAATACAGGAAGACAAATGGGAATCGGGGGAGATAATCTTCAAGATTGACAGCGCACCCATACGTGCAGTGCGGGTAGAGCGGGAGGGCGAAACTGAGAAACTGATAGTGTGGGGTAGGATACTGTGGCCTCAGTGAGAGATGAAGAGTCATGGAGTGATTTTGACGATTTAGAAAAAGGGGCGGTGGGAGGGGTACCGCCGGTCCATTGGGTCATGCCAACCGCAGGAGATGCCTGGAAAGGAACGTTAAGGAATAGATTGGGAAGGATGTCATTAGCTAAAAAGAAAGGATCCGCAACTAGAGGTGGGAAAGTAAGATCAAAACTACAAATGCCCCTCATCGACAAGGGAGCAGGACACCACATTATGTTCCATGGACTCAAAAGGATAAAAACAATCTCCTCAAGTCCCTCCCCCCGCTCACCACGGGTGTGGGGAAATGAATATATGCCTTTCAGAAAAATATCACCGGAGTACCCCTTGCCATAGGGGAAATTAAAAGCATCTTGGTGTCTGTAGTAGGAGATCAAGCAGACGCAGTCTGGGTGAAAGCAGGGTTCCTGGGAGTAACGTTGAGTGATGATACTCACGATGGCGCATCATTTAATAATGTTTGGGCACTAGTGTGGGATGCATTGAGGAGAACCTTCCCCGGTACCCCGACTTACACTCCATAATGCAGTGTACAATGGGGGAGGATGAAGATGCTGTGCAATTCATTCTTTGGGTGAAGGAGATGTGGCACGCAGAAACAGGCACCGCATGGAAACAGTCAACCCCCCCCTATTCTATTTTATCATAAAAAGAGGATTACCCATGGAAGTACAGAAGGCCCTGGATAAAATACCAGTAATAGAAGCGAAGGGGTGGCCAGAGATTCAAAGCATCATAGTGCACCATTGTAGGAGGATCTAAGAAATGGAAAAATAAAATGTTCAAAGGAGGTTAGCTGAAGAAGCAAAATTCGTGCAGACAAAGTTAGTGAAGGTCGTGGCTGTAACAGCCGCGCCACCCACAGATCAGTCGGGAGAAGAGGGGTGTGACTCTGTAGTCACATAGGCAATAATGGCCGCAGTATGGGAAGATAACGGACAAGGGCAGTGGGAAGGAGAGCAGCCTTACATGGGATCCCAATGGCAAGGAAGGCCTGCCAGAGGACGAAGTGGGCTGAGGGGACCCCTGGGAGGAGGATACGGAGGGTATGGGGGATATGGAAGGTCAGGCCCCAGAGGAGGAGGCCAAGGGCAGTGCTGGACATGTGGGATGTGGGGGCCACTTTTCACGAGAATGCTGCAGCAGTCAGGATGGAATTTATCAATACGATCAACCTTACTACACACCACCTCACTGTGCCCCTTCCCAATGCGGTCATCCGCACCCAGGGAGCCCATATGGACTGCCTCAGGGATCATACGAGGGACCCCCACAGCAACAACAGCGATCCCAAACACTGCCACCTGCTTACAATGCATTACGCCACCACACCCACATGATGCCAGTGCAACACAATCGCCCCACTCAGCAGATCCAACAAAACCAAAATCCCTTCGCCACCACAGAAAACGGTGCACCAGAACCTTACCAAGGGACATGTGTGCTTAATGAAAACATCTTTTCCTGCCCAGATACAGACACTCACCCCGACTAGGACGGCCCACAGAGGGCACTTGCGCGTCCAGTCCTATCAACTACCTTAGATCCAGAAGAGGAAACAGTGGTGGGGGTAGCCATAGGGAACAAGCAGTTCATCTTCATGGTGGCAGAAAAACTATGTATAAATGTAGGTGATTTTATGTTATCTGGCAAAAATCTTGAAACGCAAGGATTCTCTGGGGCTGTAGTAACGGTTCCTTTTACTGAACATTTGGATATCAAAATAGGAGGCAAAACAGTTCAGGCACCCCTTCTTTATTCTGAAAGTTCCCCTGTCAGTCTTGATGTATGTGTATGTGTTAGGTATGTGTTCCCTCAGAGCAATACTATTGATAAACATCATGGCAAGCGAGCTAAGGCTGAGGGGGGTGCCAGTACACCCTGACATGTTCATTTATTTAATAAGAGGATTGGCCAGAGCAGTGCCCGAGCTCACGAGAAAAGAATGGAGGGTGTCATCTGACTTTGTGTTCCGCCCTGTAGCTGGCCCCAAAATGGTTGCTGGCACCATCCTGTCACTAGATCTTGAAGGGGTGCAGGTATCTACTAAAAGGATTGTGGCAATAGGAATGGATGAGAATGGATGTGAATGGCACACAGTGTTGTGCATCAACCCCAATATACTATTACGGGAATTGAGTGATGAGGAACAGTTCACAGACGACAGCAATGATGGGAAAACTATTCTAGAAATAAATATCCCTTGTGAAGTAATGGTAGAGTACCGGAAAGTATCTAGCCCCCTCATGGCTGTCGCCTGCGCACCACATTCCTTTTACAATACAGATATGCTGTTACGTCTTTCAGGCGCTGGTCACTTTGGCTGCGCAGATGACTATGTGGGTCAATCCTGAGGAGTACATCCAATATGGCCGGCGGCCTTGTGGACTTTGCAAGATGCAGCGGTACAGTCTTTTCATGTCTGCAAGGGACGTTGCCTACTGCTCACGTGATCCCACATACACACCGAAGAACGCCCATTCAATGCGTCGCTACTGTTTTCACCGGCGCTCCGTAAGTTTGCATCTAGTTTTTCATTCTTGTATCCCTTTTTTGCTTGGGCTCCCTCTTCCCGTAACTTCATTTCTGTGTTTTCCAACTATCTAGGATTTCTCAGCGGCTCGCTCCTTCTGCCGATATGCCACAGTGGCTCCATTCTTCCGCCATCATTCTGCTACGTGATTTCATTCCTTCACGCTCCAGAGTATCGTTGCATAACTCACACGTCTTCCTTTTGAATGTGAGTCTTCACCCTCCAGCCATTAGGTAGTATTCTTCCTACGTGCTTTCTAGTGTGCATTTCTTCAGAGCTAAATCCCTCTCTCTACTTTTAGGACTCATTTCTTCCAAGGGCTTTAGGCAATGGACATTCTTGTTTATGGGGATTGAAGTCCGCTCCTGCAATATAGCCGGGGTCGTAAACGACCAGTAGGTGAAGTCTAGCTATTTCTGGCTTCCTTTATTCCACTCTTTCTTGCTTTCTATTTGGGACTATACTTACATTCTCTGTCTTTCATCCATAGAGAAAACATCCCAGCTACAAGTCTTCCATTATCCAGCCGGCGGCGGCCATTCTCAAGACCTGGTCCCAAAGTCCCGTTTCCTGCTTCTACACAGGGTTCTTTTCCCCGGAGGGTTTCCCTGGGGGTCGTGCCCTTTATCTCGCTGGTTATTCTATTCCCAGGTGAGGGGGGCAGGGCTGTCTGGGAGGTCTTTCACTGCTGCATTTGCTCCCTCCACTGGATACATTGCTGTCTGTCCAGGTGAGAGTGTGCCTGGATTTACTCATATGTGGTATTTGATATCAGTTACCAGTTTAACCCATAACAGTTCCTTAACATATGCAGCAAGTGCCCCCTCATTTATGGACCACAAATGCACATGATATAGGATTATTGAGGGAAGTGACCCCGGTGAAAATTACACTAAAACCAGGAGCGATATTGCACAGAGTTCAGCAGTACCCCTATTAAGGACATGCAGAAATCCCTTGTTGGCAAGCCTTAAAGAAGCACGGAAAGAGAAAACACATATAATATGGACAGCTGTGTCGTGATCTGTGCTTAATCTTCCTCGGGGCCAGCCCTTTGAGAGCAAAAAATACCCAATTCAGCCCAAAATACAGGTTCTATTGTGCTGAGCAGTGATCTCATGCTAGTGACAAATGACACCCTCAAATAAGTTTTAGCATATTTATTCTAAGCAGTGAATTTCATATACATTAGGGATTCAAGTTAGAGAATATTACAAAGCATAAAACTTAGAGAAATGCAAAATATAGTGATACATGGAACTTAGATAAACATAGAGAAATATAGAGAAGCATAGAGAAACACAGTCTTACGTCCCTTTAATCAGCACTGGGAGACCCTGGGCTCTCATAAGCTAGCTGTAAACAAGCCCCGCTCAGAGAAACAGTGCTGCAGGACGCCGTCAGAGCCAATTCCGGGCACTTGTTTCTGCACGAATCAAGTCCACAGGACGATCTCCCCCCGAGTCATGGGAGCATGGATATTTTATAATCTCGTGCTGTCAGACACCATGACGCACAGTTCCAGAACTTTCCCAGTGCAAAATATAGGCTGGCTCATGGAAAAAAACCCAACTCTCTCTGAGATGCTCCCTGCTCGCTCCTACCCCTCCCTTGGAGCCCTCTCCGCGAAAGCACTGGAATGTCCTTATCAGCGTGTGGGCAAGGCCGTACCAGGCCTTCTCAGGGGAACAGAATTTGTTTACAAAGCCATGCAGGGCTACAGTTAGAAAGGCAGAATATTCGGATGGAAGCAGGGATGTATTAACCCCATCTGCAAGCTCTAAAAGGCATGCACTCATAGCTTAGTGTTTATAGCGCTTAGGACTGGCTATCTAAGCGCTATATAGGTGCCATAATGTTCCAAACACTCCAAAAATACCTATTAGCTACAGAGCTAGGGCCCTCTCCCTGCCTGTCTATCAACAATGCATAATGTGACCTATTACTCATACTAGGCCTGCATATTCCTTGTAGCTCACTACTGCATAATGGAAGTGCTACAACAGACTACTGTCAGCATTTTTAGCACATACTTTGAATACACTATTGGATTTCAGCGGCTAATGCTGTCCTCTAAAGCCCTGATTGGCAAGGTTGCAATTTCGTGTATCACTACATTCCACCCCTATTCAACGTGTGTGCGACAAATGCTGACTAATACCTATCAGTGTAGTATTTAGTGCAGTGATAAAGACCTTGGGGCTTTGCAAGAGGTTTAAGCAAACTACCTTCTAGCGGTTAGTTAGCGTGGCATGCAAGGTAAAACACTACCTAAACAAAAATGTACACAAAGTGAACAGTGACATATACCCTTGCCAAAACCTGGCCTACATCAAAAATACCTACACAAAGTGAACATGGACATTTACTCTAGCCAAAACCTGGCCTACACAAAAAATACCTACACAAAGTGAACATGGACATTTACTCTAGCCAAAACCTGGCCTACACAAAAAATACCTAAATCAATTTTGTATAACTGATTGTCAGTTAAAAAGCAGCATGCAGTTAAAATGTCAAGGCAATCCGGTGTAGTCTAATCTACAATGCACTATTGCATTTATGTATGGTTACCAATTCTAAAACCTGGCAGCCTTTCACTCTAAGGGCCTACCTCCCCCTGATCCCAGGGCATTCAAGCGTGACTATGGGCTGTGTGACTAGACACTTCCCCCATGTATGTGGAACCCAACCAGAAACCATCTAATTTCGTGAACAAGGTGAACCCATGGGCACCAGGTTATCTAAATAAAAACAATTCTACTAATTTACATCAAAGCATGGCATGTGTTATCCATGCAATCAAAAGCAAGCAATTCAATCCATATGTATGCTGGTAACTGTAGCTCTGTGTGCCAGTGTGTGGAGGATGGTCGCCCCCACTCAGAAAAAAGCCAACACCTGCTGATTAAACAATGTTTGCCATACAATGCATCGTGTGTATTTAGCAGTCTTATTGACCTGCCCTATGGCAGACAAAATGTCTTCATACTTAAAATTCTGCCATCTTCAGTGGTTGTCAATACTTGTAGCAGTGTTGGGCGTATCAATGGGCCCCACTAGGCCAGAAGTTCTATAGCAGAGCTGGCATCAGAACCCATAGTGACTAGCTTATTGTGCACAGTTTCTATGTCACAAGTATATAAAGCTTCTGCAATTAATGAATCTAGCTCCCTAGCTACGCACACTCTAGTGATGGGCCATAGAAATGGACTCCATTTGTAGCAGCTTGGTAGTACTAAGGACACATTGCCTCATGATAAACCTATGTCTAAGTGTATCACTGTAATAATGGAGGTGTGCATTACCAGCCTACAATTTACATGTTGCCTTACTACTGGAAAATCTAACACGTTCACAGTGTCTACCTATTGTGACTTGGAGAATACCCTTCTTCAAGTGGGATATCTACCATATACAATATAAACTTTAGCCACAAACACCATACTACTATCCGGCAGTGGCTGTTTCATCACACCATGGTAAAATGCATTTAGTCAAGTTATAGTCCATAAAATCTTGGCGAGAACACTCGCTGCAGTTCTTGGTCAGAAAAACATCACATTAAACAAATTAAACAAATCGTATCCATTCAGTGACAAAAGATGCCCGACAATGTGCCAGGCCAGTACGCTAGCAATTCCATGTGGATACTCATTTGTAGCGCTTTTCCAAAGAATTATTCCAAATGTCTACAATCAAAAGGTGACTCTTTGCATTAGTGTGCTGGAGACAGCTGTCCCCACAAAAACATGAAACTGGTTGGTTTAACAAAAACCGTGTCACACTCTGTGTCATAAAATCAAACATTAAGTCAGTCAGGGTTTCATTTACCTGCCTTAAGCTGGCTGTAAAAGTATCCAGTGTTTCAAAAGTTACCATCTCAAATTAGAGCTCACACACTTGGCAGCATTACTTCAATTAAGAATCTTAACCTACGCACAGGTGACTTTGATGTGCGCACTCATCTTATCTCAAAATAAATTACGCTCCTGCTTGTATAATCCTGCTGCCCCAACAATTCATAAATCATTTTCCTGCCTACGTGCAACGTAGAATTTTTTTTTTTTTTTTTTAAAAAAACAAAACATCTCTGGTTAAAGCAATTCAGTTGGAAGAGCAAAACCATTTCGTTTTTTTCAGATTCATCTCAAAAGGTGCATTTAAAAACCATTTTTCAATGTGTTAGCATTCAATTGCTGTGTCACACAGCTGTTTGTGGTGCATGATGTTACAGTCCACAACTCATTGTCCATAGTCCTTTAAACAAGAAAGGGCAAGTCATGTCAATTAAGTTATTTCCAGCAACTGAATCATTTGAATGTGTAGCATCAAATATTTGATAATTAGCCAAGTCTGCACCGTGCCAGTTCAGCAAAAGTTATAACTCTGTTGGATACTTTTCGCAGGTTGCAGAACAAATAGCAGCATTGAGTGCGGTGCAGGATACGTTTACAGTTGACTCGCATATTCTTTGAGATCAGTGTCACCCACAAACTGCACACATCTATTTCTGTTATTGTGAAATGCCTTGTCTTTTTTGCCTAGGCAAAATACAAACGGAAATGTTAGGATTTCATCAAAAGTTCAATATCATTATTCTTCATGTTAGGATGTCATCAAAACTTCAATATCAGCGTTATCCACCCCTTCCCTTAATACCACCCCCATCTTCAAAATGTCTCATCAGGTAACTACACACTTTATCATTGCTACTGCAATTATTTATCACCCTTCTGCATGTTTCTGGGGGCTTATTTACACTCAACCATACGGGGTGTAACTGCCTAATCACAAACTCATTTGTGCAATGCAATCATAGTTGGTCAATGGTACCTCAGACTGATCTGTGCTTTTACAAAGCCATATAATAAGTACCCAGGTCGCACAATGCTTTTCTTTTTCACCAAAGCGATCACGAATGCCAGGCGCCAACTTGCTTCCAGTGTCTCATGATCTTGATTTAGTTTGCCCTGCTGGCATCACTCCATTTTTCAAAGGTAAAGTCCTTCAGTCCAATACCGCCTACAGTTGTACAAGCAGCTTTGTTTATTTTTCTCCATACAGCTAGTGTCTTTCAAGCCTCTGGTTTTTTCACTTGTCATTTTTTTTTTTCAAAGGGGGTTTGCTGTTTCTTGGACTACCCCTTTGAGTGCAATAGTCTAAGTCAGTTTCTTTTGTTACTTCAACAAATCATTCATTCTTGCACTAAGCCGTGAAGCTTCTGGATCATGGCTAATGTGCAGTGTTCATGTTGTCCTTCAAAGCCCCGCTCTGCATGTTGTCTCTTGCAAAACGGCTAAGCACTTTTGTCAGTTTTGCTTCCATCTGGAATGCCATAATGTCTTTGTCAGTTACTCCATCCCTGGCAATGTAGCTTGCAGTTTGCCAGATGTGTATTTTCTCTTCTCAAAGCGCCTAGAGGTTTCTTCTCCAGTGCACAGCGCTTTACTTCAGTTCACATCACATGGTGCATGGGAATGCAGCTTGCACAGCAATAGCGTTTCACTTCACATCACATCACATCACATGGGAATGCGGTTTGCACAGTAATGTCTGTTGGAATGGGCAGCTGTCTTTTCTTGGCCCATTCACAGATGCATAGGTTCCCCAAATGTTCAGATGTGATGTGCCCGTCTGCCATCCTGCATGCAGCGTTTGTTTTCCTACCACAGTGTTACTGGGCAAATTCTTTACTTCTGATCAGCTCTGTTATTGCATCCCCTTCCTCAGGTTTCTGCTCACTGACGGTCTCTCACAGGGGAAGGAATGCAGGAATGTCATTGTTTATCTTTCGTGTGCACCTGGCAGCGCCATGAGCACGCAGCAAGCTTATCTCTTTGCCTATAACTCTTACTCTGTGGCGGCTTCAATGGAAAGGCACTTGTTTCAGACAGTTCATCCAGATTAACTCTTTCTTGAAGTGCAGTATTCTGCTTTTGTTTGCCTTCCTTTCGCGCACCTCGCCCAAAACAGCTTCAAGGCACAAGCTCTGCACACACAGCAAGACTCTTATTTTCAAAAGATGCACTTTCTCTTGTCATCAGATTCTACTCCATGTAATTTTGCAAAATGTCAAAGCGTCTTTTTGCCTGTTTTAAACTGATTAATGTCTCATTTAAAAGCATACGTTTTTTTTTCTTCTTTTTCTTCCTCGTAACCTTGTAGTTTAGCTTCACAAATTAACAGTGCGATTTTTCAAATGAACCCACAACCCACTAAATCTTTGTGCTATCTTATCACACACAGATTTTTCATTCTGTTGTACCATTGCCAAAATATAACCACTTATTTCAGTGCATTTAAAAAATAAAAATGCCATGTTTAGTGCAGCTCTCTGCACTGTTTTCCTGCATAAGCAACCCACACTCTATATTGCTTGTGGGCTGTTAAATGTGTCAACAACATTTTTTCATCATGTATCACAGTCAACAGGTCACTATTTCTAAATCATACATCACTTATAAGGCAACAGCACAAATCCATGGCATAGCGTGGGAACAGTTAAAAATACTCCAGGGGCAATTTAGAAAAATATAAATTGTTTTTCCCCCCAAACCATTTCAAACTGATTCTGCAAATTCAAATCAATACAAAAAAATCGAAAATCCAAATAACATCACTCACTTTCTTTTTAAGTGAGTCTCTCACCCATTATAAGCATGGCACAGCTTAAAATGCAATATAACCATTTTAGTGTGTTTCCTTTAAAACAGAATTCGCCACCACTAGCACATGGAATTTACAGTTGCCAAAAGAAAAAACAAACCCTTTAGGCTCTCAGCACAGATGTTACTCTTTCTCCTAAGCACGGCTCATTCCCCACGTCATTTTTCAGGAATGCCAACACTTCAAAAGCATACATCAAAAAAGCGAACCTTCGCCTCCGAACATTACAACCCCCACTCGCTAGCACACTGGGGCTGAGTCAATGGTTAAATCACTATTCACAATTTGCATGTCAAATCCTTGCAATTATTTTTTCCCTGCCCTCATGACAGAATAGAGATGAGAACTCCGTCTCACTTTGCATTTCAAATTACAACTTTAAACTGGGGAAACCGCATGATAAAATTCTTTTCTAATTGAGCATACATCTTTCTTGACCATTCATCGGAGTGCTTTAAACAAAGCCATTTCCCGCTTGTTTATCGCCTTGTACTCCCTGGCTCCATCCCAAGCAATAAGTCAGTCACAACTGATTTACTGAAGGGAGTCTTAACCACACAAGCTATCGGCCACGGCAAGCCGACACAACATTGCTGTCTTTTGAAGTCTCAGAGCTGCAGTGAGACCACCAAGGAAATGCGACAGCCTGCTCTTCACTCTACACTGTGTTCTCTCACACAATTTGTCATTTCACAGCAAGGCACTGCTCTGCACAAATCCCACCGCTGCCACCAAATGTCGTGATCTGTGCTTAATCTTCCTCGGGGCCAGCCCTTTGAGAGCAAAAAAATACCCAATTCAGCCCAAAATACAGGTTCTATTGTGCTGAGCAGTGATCTCATGCTAGTGACAAATGACACCCTCAAATAAGTTTTAGCATATTTATTCTAAGCAGTGAATTTCATATACATTAGGGATTCAAGTTAGAGAATATTACAAAGCATAAAACTTAGAGAAATGCAAAATATAGTGAAACATGGAACTTAGATAAACATAGAGAAATATAGAGAAGCATAGAGAAACACAGTCTTACGTCCCTTTAATCAGCACTGGGAGACCCTGGGCTCTCATAAGCTAGCTGTAAACAAGCCCCGCTCAGAGAAACAGTGCTGCAGGACGCCGTCAGAGCCAATTCCGGGCACTTGTTTCTGCACGAATCAAGTCCACAGGACGATCTCCCCCCGAGTCATGGGAGCATGGATATTTTATAATCTCGTGCTGTCAGACACCATGACGCACAGTTCCAGAACTTTCCCAGTGCAAAATATAGGCTGGCTCATGGAAAAAAACCCAACTCTCTCTGAGATGCTCCCTGCTCGCTCCTACCCCTCCCTTGGAGCCCTCTCCGCGAAAGCACTGGAATGTCCTTATCAGCGTGTGGGCAAGGCCGTACCAGGCCTTCTCAGGGGAAAAAGATTTGTTTACAAAGCCATGCAGGGCTACAGTTAGAAAGGCAGAATATTCAGATGGAAGCAGGGATGTATTAACCCCATCTGCAAGCTCTAAAAGGCATGCACTCATAGCTTAGTGTTTATAGCGCTTAGGACTGGCTATCTAAGCGCTATATAGGTGCCATAATGTTCCAAACACTCCAAAAATACCTATTAGCTACAGAGCTAGGGCCCTCTCCCTGCCTGTCTATCAACAATGCATAATGTGACCTATTACTCATACTAGGCCTGCATTTTCCTTGTAGCTCACTACTGCATAATGGAAGTGCTACAACAGACTACTGTCAGCATTTTTAGCACATACTTTGAATACACTATTGGATTTCAGCGGCTAATGCTGTCCTCTAAAGCCCTGATTGGCAAGGTTGCAATTTCGTGTATCACTACAAGCTGACATGCAGACAGCATTTGACAACCTAAAGGAACTGATTTTCACAGCCCCAGTCCTAGCAACACCTAATTATGAGTGCACATTTCATCTCTTTTCGCACTCTAACGGCATGCTGATGACAGCGGTACTGACACAGACAACATCCATGGGTCACAAACCACTGGCCTATTACAGTGGTACACTCGATTCAGTAATGCAGGGTCACTTCGCTTGTGAACAGGCTCTTGCAGCTGCCAACTTTGCCATTGGGAAAAGCTCCATAATTGTGATGGGATGCTCTGTCATTTTACGTGGAACACTCCCTGTTTCCCATACTTGAAAGATAGAAATCCATTCTTACATCTGTTACGAAGTTCGTTGGTCGTGTAGAGTATGAACAACCCCTCCGTCCCCAAGAAACACCCTGACGGTTTAGTGATATCGTCAGTGTGAATATTAAGGCCACAGGTGGAAGTCCGGAAAACCAGGACGCGGGAACAGCCGGAAGAACCCCTTGAGCGCTGTAAGGAAAGGTACAGTGGTTAAGTAAAGAAACAGGGCCCGAATACCTTTATGTGCATAACCCCAAAATCCCTGAATACCTGTGAGGTCTTGGGTCAAGGCGTGGGTCTCCTAGCTGTAGCTGGAACAAGCTGTAGGGTAGAACAGGTAACCACCTATTTGTAGGACTGAGGCCCTAGCCAGTGAAGGGTTAAGCAAGTGGAGTCCGTGGAGCAAGCGTGGGTCGGTAACAGGCAAATCCAAAGTACATGAAGGGCTAGGCAAGAGGAATCCGTGGAGCAAGCGTGGGTCGGTAACAGGCAAATCCAAAAGTACTTGAAGGGCTATGCAAGAGGAATCCGTGGAGCAAGCGTGGGTCGATAATAGGCAAATCCAAAGTACACGAAGGGCTAGGCAAGAGGAATCCGTGGAGCAAGCGTGCGTCGGTAACAGGCAAATCCAAAATACATGAAGGGCTAGGCAAGAGGAATCCGTGGAGCGAGCCGAGGTCAGAATCAGAACAAGTCCTTGAACGAACAGAGAACGTCACGTGATCCAAAACAAGACAGCTGTGAAGCAACGCCCTCGGTTCACAGACTCCTTTTATCCTCGGAAGGGTCGTACGTAGGGTCACGTGTGATGCGAACCGAAAGTGTTGCCATGCTGCTAGGCAACAGAAGTCACGTGATCCGTGAAGCGCCGGGAAGCGCCGCTCTCCGCAAGGGATGTGAGTTCCTGGAATGACGGAGCCTCCAGTTGATCTGCCACCGCAGTGAGGGGCGATAAACACCCGTTACCCCAAACCTGTCATGCCGTGCCCTGCTGTGTGCGACGTGAGTGGGGAGCATAATGCACGAGTGTCGGGGAGTGCTGGAACGGGTAGACAAGGAGGGGCGAGCGGAATGGTGTGTCCGCGGTTTAGGTAGCGGTGTGACAGAATCCCCCCTCAAAGGCCCACGACCCCGTGGGCTCGCAGGATTGTCCCTATGAAAACGAGAAACCAGAAGCGGAGCCTGGACATCCCGGGAGAGAACCCAAGAGCGATCCTCGGGACCATAGCCCAGCCAGTCCACCAGGTATTGAAGCCGACCCCGATGGAAACGGGACCCAAGGATGGCACTGACCTCATAAACATCCTGAGAAGCCACCGAGACAGGAGCGGGCGGGACCAGGACACGGGTAGGAGCAAGGTAGGGTTTCAGGAGAGAAGTATGGAAGACCGGGTGAATCCTCCAGGAAAGGGGAACCGATAGCTTGAGAGCCACGGGATTCAAGACCCTGGAGATGTTATAAGGGCCCACAAAACGAGGCAACAACTTGCGACAACCAGGGATCCGCAAATGCCTGGTCGAAAGCCACACTCGGTCACCCACCCGATACTCCGGGGCTGCAGCCCGTTTACGGTCAGCCTTCTTCTTCATAACTGTTTGGGCCTCACGGAGATGGACCAAGGTCTGGGCATGGACACCGGCCAGATCACGAACACAGGCATTAGCAGCGGGAGTAGCAGAGGGAAAATCAGGAAGTGGAAGGGCACGTGGATGCTGCCCGTATAGAGCATAAAAGGGCGAGAAACCAGTGGTCGAATGACGGGAGTTATTGTATGCAAATTCAGCAATATACAGTAGTTTGGCCCAAGAGTCCTGGTACTGGAGGGACAAACACCGCAAATACTGCTCCAGAGCCTGATTTACCCGCTCGGTCTGCCCGTCGCTTTTGGGGTGATAAGCCGAAGAGAAGCGTGCATCGATCCCCAGAAGTCTGGTGAGAGCGCGCCAGAAACAGGACGTGAATTGTGACCCACGGTCTGATATGATGACCTGTGGCAAACCAAAGAGACAGAAGACAGATCTGAAGAATAAGCGAGCCAGGGCTGGAGCAGATGGTATACCAGTACAGGGGATAAAGCGGGCCATTTTGGTGTACGAATCGACAATAACCCATATGGTATCGTAGCCCTGCTTGCGGGGTAGGTCAGTGATGAGATCCATCGAGACGGTGTGCCATGGTCTGGGAGGTACGGGTAGCGGCAAGAGTAGCCCTAAAGGCCGTCCTTTGCGTGTTTTACATTGGGCACATATGGAACAAGTGTTAACGTAATGTTCGACGTCTTTTCTCATGGAAGGCCACCAGCACCAGCGTTGCAATAGGTCCAGAGTACGCTGTTGCCCGGGATGGCCGTTTACCGCAGCATCGTGTGACCATGTTAACGCCTGGTTGCGTACGTCACACGTAGGAAGGAACAACTTATCGTGGATAAAAGGTAACCCCTCGTGAAGGGCAATGTCCCATTCGTTGAGTGCCTGAGGGTTCTGGGAAACCCAACGCCTGATGTCAGTAAGCATGGTGGGGGATGGAGTACAAGTACAGATGACATGGCCCTTTCCTAGCAGTGTGTCGGGGTACACAGACAAGGACTCCCCTCCGGGAGAACGGGATAAGGCATCAGCTTTGCCATGAATGCGTCCTGGTCTGTGCTTGACCACAAAATCGAAAGCGGCAAAAAACAAATGCCAACGCACCTGTCTGCTGTTTGCACATTTTAGAGAGGCCAGGTCCTGCAGGTTTTTGTGGTCTGTATATACCACTGTCTGATGTTTTGCTCCCATGAGATGATGACGCCACGTTTGTAAAGCATCCTTGATGGCCAATAACTCTTTTTCAGTTACCGTATAGTGTGACTCAGCCACAGAGAACTTACGTGAGTGATAGGCCACTGGATGAAAACAACCCGTGGACGGGCATGGTTGAGACAACACTGCGCCTAGAGCAAACGAGGAGGCATCTGCCTCCAGAACGTAGGGGAGATCGGGATCAGGATGCTGCAAAACAGGGGCGGACACGAACCTGGCCTTGAGTTCCTCAAAAGCCTTCTGATGAGTGGAGGTCCAAGTGAACGGGACCAGGGGGCTGGTCAGAGCGGTCAGTGGAGAAACAATAGAAGAGAAGCCGACGATGAATCGCCGGTAAAAATTTGCGAAGCCGAGAAAAGACTGGAGTTGTTTCAGAGTAACGGGAGTCGGCCATTCAGTGACGGCATGGACCTTAGATAAATTCATGGACAGGCCTCCAGGGGATATGTGAAAGCCCAGAAATTCCACTTCCTTAGAATGAAATAGACACTTTTCAGGTTTGGCAAACAAGGCATTAGCCTTAAGGCGAGAGAGCACTTCCCTAACATGCCCGACGTGTTCCTCCAGGGAGGATGAATAGATCAGTATATCGTCCAGATAAACCACCACGAACGTATCCAGGATGTCCGAGAATACGTCATTGACAAAACGTTGGAACGTGGCAGGAGCATTACAAAGCCCGAAGGGCATCACAGTGTATTCGAATAAACCCTGTCGGGAGCAAAACGCCGTCTTCCACTCATCCCCAAGCCGCATGCGAACCAGATTGTACGCCCCTCTGAGGTCCAGCTTGGTAAAAACGGATGCTTTAGTCAACCTGTCCAGTAGCGTGGATATGAGCGGAAGAGGGTACCTGTTCTTTATAGTGATGGCATTTAGCCGTCTGTAATCCACACACGGACGGAGATCGCCCTCTTTTTTCGGCACAAAGAAGATCGGACTAGCAGCTGGAGAACAAGAAGGACGTATATGACCCAATTCCAGTGCTTTCTGTATGTAGTCCTTAAGGGCTTGCTCCTCTGACCGTGACAACGAATAAATCCTACCCCTGGGAATAGGAGCATCCGGAACCAGGTCGATCGGACAATCGTACGGTCTATGAGGGGGAAGGCCCTCAGCAGTGGCTTTATCGAACACCATGTGGAAATCGTGATAGGCCACAGGTATGTTGGCTGTGACAGCCCCCACAGTGTGTGAAGGCACAGGGTCCGAAACCGTGTCGTTGAGATGGGTGGCGGTCATGGCACCAAGAATCGAGGCAGGAGTGGACAGTGAATCTGTGTCGATGAGACAGTAATGTTGACACAGATCCGACTCGAACGTGACCTGTCCGTTGCCCCAATTGATCAATGGATTATGTTGCCGTAACCATGGTATTCCCAGTATGATGCCGAACAGTGGTGTGTTAATCAGATCAAATACCAAGGTTTCTCTATGGTTGTTTTGAATCACCACTTCCATAGGAGCAGTCTGGAACCTGATCGGACCGGAAGATAGCGAAGTACCGTCCACAGCATGTACTGGTTCTGGATGTTCCTTCCTAACCAGGGGCAGGTTGAGACGATGGGCCAGGGAAATATCGATGAAACAACCAGTGGCCCCGGAATCGATCACAATATGGACTATGTGTTTGATCTCCCCAGTGGGTTTTAGCAGGGCATGGACCTCTATCGGTCTGACAGGGCCAAAGGCAGGTTCGGAGGGGGTCAGAGATAGGCTCGCCGGTGCCCCCTGGATCATGGGCGAGCCCTCGGAAAACCCGATGCTTTGATCTTGGGGCGTCTGGGGCATTCCCTTACAAAGTGTCCGTTCAACCCGCAATAAAAGCAGGCATTGTCATTTCTCTGGCGTTCTCGTTCGGATAGGGTTATCGGACTACGGACACCTCCTATTTGCATGGGTTCAACAGGGGCGGTGGATATGGGATGTCCAGAGTGGGCAGAAAAAGACGTTTCGGCCCTTCTCTCGGATCTCCTTGCGTCTATTTGTAACGCAAGATCCACCAAATCCGAGAATACCGAGGGAAGGGCAGGAACCGCTGAGAGAGCATCTTTCATGGAGTTGCAAAGGCCACGGTAGAATACGATTGCTTTTTTCTCCTCTGGCCAGGATGTCTCAGCAGCGAGTTGGTTATACTTAGCAATGTACTCTATCAAAGTTTGTTTGCCTTGTGTTAGATCTAGGAGTTCGAGGTCTCTGGAGTGGGCTTTATACCGTGTATCAAAGACTTTGGCCATTTCTGATACAAGAAGATCGAAGTCATAGAGGGCGGGATGGTCGTTCTCTAGCATCGGATTGGCCCAGGTGGCCGCTACCCCAGACAAATGGGATAGAAGAAATGCGGCCTTTGTAACAGAATCGGGGAACGCTAAGGGTCTACACAAAAAGTGTAGCTTACATTGATTAATGAAAGTACGATACCTCCGAGGGTCCCCCTGGTAACGTTCGGGGGCAGCAAGGGGAACAGGCGTAGGAAGCAGTATGGGAGCGGGTGCAGGAGCCATAACCGGGGCTGGTTGGTCTGAGGGGACTGTGTCACGGAATTCAGCATCCGAGGGTAAAGGAAAACGTGTGCTTTGGAGGGCATCCAGACGGTGGTGTATTGCTGCCGTGGCGGTAGTCATGTCGGTCCTAAGGGCCGCCACAGCTTGTAACAAGGCGGTCACTGGATCCCCGGCGGAGGGATTCATACTCTGGACGACCAATAAAAGGCTTCACAGTCTGTTACGAAGTTCGTTGGTCGTGTAGAGTATGAACAACCCCTCCGTCCCCAAGAAACACCCTGACGGTTTAGTGATATCGTCAGTGTGAATATTAAGGCCACAGGTGGAAGTCCGGAAAACCAGGACGCGGGAACAGCCGGAAGAACCCCTTGAGCGCTGTAAGGAAAGGTACAGTGGTTAAGTAAAGAAACAGGGCCCGAATACCTTTATGTGCATAACCCCAAAATCCCTGAATACCTGTGAGGTCTTGGGTCAAGGCGTGGGTCTCCTAGCTGTAGCTGGAACAAGCTGTAGGGTAGAACAGGTAACCACCTATTTGTAGGACTGAGGCCCTAGCCAGTGAAGGGTTAAGCAAGTGGAGTCCGTGGAGCAAGCGTGGGTCGGTAACAGGCAAATCCAAAGTACATGAAGGGCTAGGCAAGAGGAATCCGTGGAGCAAGCGTGGGTCGGTAACAGGCAAATCCAAAAGTACTTGAAGGGCTATGCAAGAGGAATCCGTGGAGCAAGCGTGGGTCGATAATAGGCAAATCCAAAGTACACGAAGGGCTAGGCAAGAGGAATCCGCGGAGCAAGCGTGGGTCGGTAACAGGCAAATCCAAAGTACATGAAGGGCTAGGCAAGAGGAATCCGTGGAGCGAGCCGAGGTCAGAATCAGAACAAGTCCTTGAACGAACAGAGAACGTCACGTGATCCAAAACAAGACAGCTGTGAAGCAACGCCCTCGGTTCACAGACTCCTTTTATCCTCGGAAGGGTCGTACGTAGGGTCACGTGTGATGCGAACCCAAAGTGTTGCCATGCTGCTAGGCAACAGAAGTCACGTGATCCGTGAAGCGCCGGGAAGCGCCGCTCTCCGCAAGGGATGTGAGTTCCTGGAATGACGGAGCCTCCAGTTGATCTGCCACCGCCGTGAGGGGCGATAAACACCCGTTACCCCAAACCTGTCATGCCGTGCCCTGCTGTGTGCGACGTGAGTGGGGAGCATAATGCACGAGTGTTGGGGAGTGCTGGAACGGGTAGACAAGGAGGGGCGAGCGGAATGGTGTGTCCGCGGTTTAGGTAGCGGTGTGACACAACACAAAGAACATCAGCATACGAAATCATATTGTCATGCCCCAATATCCATGTTGCCAGATGCAAGACTGTAAACCCTGCCACATTCCTTACTGAGCCCTGCACTGTTCATGATATGCAGGAGCATGACTGTGCCACATATGAGGGTAGGGGGTATGACATTCCCAAAGCAAGTGAGAATGCACTAGAGGAAGGAGAAGTGTTCTTTGTTGATGGTACAGTATCCATCTATCAGGAAACTGGTGAAGAACACCTAAGAGCAGCAGTAGTAAGATTGGAGGAAGGAGAGTATAAAACACTGATTAAAACACGTTTGCCCACACATTTTTCTGCCCAGGCCACAGAGCTAGTGGCATTAATTAAAGCACTCCATACAGCAAAAGGATGTTCTGTGACAATATATTCTGATTCAGCATACGTTACTACCCCGGTACATGCCAGTCTAGCCAGTTGGAGGAGAAGGGGATTTTGAAGACCAGATGTGTCCCCAGTGCAGCACACAGAATTACTAAATAAATGGACAGAAGCATTGGCACAACCCTCAGTAGTAGCGATTGTGAAGTGCCAAGCACACACCCATAACATGGAGGAGAGCTCTTTGGGAAACGCGGCTGCAGACACAGCAGCAAAAGAGGCAGCCTTCCTCCTCATCCCCATGAGGGCTGAATCCATACTAATAAGTAAAACGGAAGAGCAAAGACCAGATGGTTACAATGCACTACCCATTGTCCAAATAATTGAATTATAAAAGAGAGCGCCACGAACTGAGCAGGACCTATGGACCAAGAGAGGATGTAAACAGTCCACTACAGACTTATTGTGGAGGTAGGACGCGACAGGAAAAGTAGTCATGCCTGTAGAATTGTTACAAATTACGTACGAACAATTACACTTTCCCACCCATAGCACAAACCAACACATTGCCGCAGATCTTCAGGTGGATTGGTTCATCCCAAACCTTTAGGAGCATCTTAGTAGAATGGGAATCGAATGCATCACCTGTCAAGTGTTCAATAATGGGATGACTTTACGAACACTACGAGATGAGGCATGTTGCCCCGCCCCGTGGGCCCATTTCGAGAGCAGCACATTGATTACGCAGACATGGGCAAAAGGTGCAACGGAGCGAGATATCTAATCGTGGTGGTATGTCAATTTTCCCGATGGGTGGAAGCAGGGCCCTGCAACTCACCCAGGCGCAAAGTGCACAGCAACATTTTTGGTCAGAGAAGTGTTTCCCCGATGGGGTATATGTGACATCATAAGATCAGACAACGTTACACATTTGGGTAATGTTCTCTTCAAAGAAGTAACATCCCTGCTCGGAATAAAACATAAAATGTTCTGAATTTATCATCCATAAGCAAATGGGATTGTGGAAAAATCAACGGTCTCCTAAAGAGCCGATTGTCCAAGCTATGGAACTCACTGAAGAAGAATTAGGTATATTGCCTGCCCCTGGCACTTTTCCAGCTGTGCACTCAACCAAGTAAGGACCACCATCTGTCCCCCTACGAAATAGTAACTGGCCGATGCATGCAATCAAAAACCACTATCGCCTGTAAGAAGAGCATTTGATGTACACAGGACAGCCACTGTGTTAGGAGAAGAGTTTAAAGAGTACCTGACACAACTCACACGAGCTGTGAGATGTATTGCCAAACAGATCGCACCCCCATTCACCACGGACAGTGTGACTGACACGTCCACTACAGCACAGGATAGCCCGGCACAACCTTTAATGCCAGACAAATCAGTATTTGTCCAGAGTTTTGCCCGCAAGTGGAACTCACCAAGATTCCATGGACCCTATGAGGTGATATATTTTACGCCCCTCGCTGTAAAAGTGAAAGGGCTAAGTTACTGGATCCACCTTTCTGATGTACGAAAAACACATGATAGTGTAGATCGTGTAGCACCTGACACACTAGACAGCAATGAAACATGTGTTGCAGTACCATAAGAGATTGCTGCACAGACATAAGGAGGCGATTTCTCTACAGTAATGAAATGCTCATGTAAATCTATAAATGATGTTTCTCTTTCTCCCTCACTCTCTCTCTCTTTCTCTCTCTCTTTCCCTCTCTCTCATTGTCCTCTTTTCACCTTCTCTCAATACTTCCATTTTAAGTACCTTTCTCACTGTCAATCTTGCCACATCATTTTATTTTCATCACTTCCCCAAGTTCTATTTCAAATTCTATGACAATCACCCTGTTTTATCATTTTCAATAGGTGCAACAAGACTGGAACTCACGCCACTCAACAGCGAGGATAATAAGTTAGATAGCAGTGGGAATAGAATTAGTGCCATATGGGCATATAGCTACGAGTATGGCTTGAACTTCGTAGAAAATGTATTTTCTTTAACGATAATTGTTTAAGGTGTTTATTGGGGTGTGTCTTTTATTTGGGGGGACCATATAAAAGAAGGGGGGATGGGGTAAAATTGACCTGGAACAATAACACGTCCCCTAACCTCACTATTCTGTACAACAATCTAACAAGATTGACCACAGAAACCAGGGTATTTGTAAATAATATAAATGCCAAAAATGTTACAGTGTCACCTTCTACCATGTTTACTGCTTTGCAAGATACCCCACACACTACTATGATGACTACCTCAAAGCCAAATGAAATGCATTACTTTGACCCCCTTACAGTATCTGAAGTGCACAAAGCTCCATGCCCCCAACTATGGTGTATATGCAAGATAACTCAGATGTTAATGAAAATGCAAATGTGAATACCGGTATTTTTCCCATGTATCGTCCGCAGCCCAGAAATGTTCAGAGGTCACTGTGTACCACTGGTAGACTGTGTAGCAGACTAGTTGGGAAAAGACAATCCCTCTTACAATACAGTAGATGAAAAAGGCAAAAACAACAGTTTAAGTATGATGCATACCATGGTTTGGGGCTAGATAAAGTAGAAGACCTCCGTTATCCTGGCCAATCTAACAAATGGTACTCAGACATGAGTGCCTCAGGGAAATGAATTACTAATGGCAGTTGTTATGTGTGTCGGTTGATACCGCACGCATCTGGGATGCCCAAGGTTCTGGTCCCTCAGGAGGCCCCTCTGGTAGAAGCTAAATGCCTCATCCACCTCACACTATGCAGGATAAAGAGCACCTTCCAGGCACACACAGTAAGAATAAAACTCCTTCCGCCTGATGAGAGAATATACAAAAAGCTACCAAAAAGCGCAAAATGCTTCAAGGAACCATTTCTGGCCATAGAAGGAACAACATCCGCAGAGAACAAATGGCGAGAGTCTACATTCATGTGCAAAGCAGAAGCAATGCGTGGCCTGTGCGATGATAGTCTATACTAGATGGAACAAACATGTGCCCAAACATGGACTGATCATATCACAAAGTTGACATAGGTCACTGCCCTCGAAAAACCGATCAAAATTCAAAGCACAGCTAATTATGCACTATGCTTTTATGGGGAAGGAAAAGTGCCAATGGGTACCAACACACGCTGCAACAAAATACTTGTCAACCCAGATCTCAGAAAGGGCACGGCCGCCCTAATGGTCTATTACTTGGTGTGAGGCAAACAGGCATACTTGCACCTCCCACCCTCATGGAGGGGCTATTGTTCTCTAGCAACGCTGCATTCCGCACTACTATTTTGATGGCAATTGTTATAATTATATTAACTTTGTTATCTTTGCAATTCATCTCCTAGTCTCATTCCCCTGATGGGGGTTTGCCTTATTTCTGTATATTTTTGGGACACGTGCTGGCAGGCTACCTTCAAAACATATTAAAAAACACAGCATTGCACTTGTCAAACTAATGAAACAATCTCTGGGGAGGTGAGAGGTGATGAGGATGGGATATGGCCTTAAAAAGAAAAAAACAGGCATTTTTCTTCTGCAATGTCCGAGACACAGTCCAGGACAGTCCTGTGATGTCCCCGAACATTGTAGATGTTCGGGGGCATCTATGCTTATTTGTGCATTACAGGGTTGGTGAAAAACAGTTTTTGGATGTCTTATAACTTTGGCGCCACTCAATGAAACGGCATGACATTTTGGAATTTCATTATAGACCTGATTCTGAATGGTTTGGTGCTGTTTTGTCAAGAGGGAACAAAATTAGACGGGGCGTACCAAACTATTTTAAAGGCTTACAAAATGTGGTGCCATTTGACAAATCTGCACAAAAGTTTACAAAAGATTTCAGATCTAGATATAAATATTTTTCCAAAGATTGGTGGAATTTTGTCAAGAGGGGTCTAAATTAGAGGGGGGGTCTCAACATTTTTAGATGGCTTATAACTTTGTTGCTGTTTGACGATTGTGGACAAATGTTTTCAGAAATATTAGAGGCCCAAACTTGACTGTTTGTGCAAAGACTGAATAGATTTTGTCAAGTGGAGGCAACATTATATGACTATTCTATGTACGTACATGTTTGCATTTTTGAAAAAATAAAACATGAGCGGATTTCCAGCAGATTTATGTAAGGATCATTGGCAAGGTTCTGAAAGCATGGTTTTGCAAATGTGTCTGTGTTTATTTTTTTGACAAAAATCCTTTTTTTTTTTTAGCCCCCTGTGTTACCGCTTTGGCAACTCGGGGTGTTAATGGCCTTGATCCCTCATTGCAGGGGCTGGAACGGGGGAGAACCAACCGGATCCTTAGTTATCCACCTTCGCTTCGCTTGGGCCGATAACTTAAGCTGGCGGGCCGTTATCCCCCATTCCAGTCCCCGGAACTGGACCAATAGCCATGGCCGTGTTCTGGCCACCTGGATGACAGATCCCTCTAGACAGGGAGCCACCTTCGGGTTTCTCACACACCCTTCCTCTATGCGATGTAGCTACATTTGTTTCACAGGGGAACTGGGAAAGAAAATCTACATTTCCCTGGTCTTTTCCTTTTCGATGTTCCACAGTGAAACAATAGGGTTGTAGGTCTAGAAACCATCACATGACCCGAGGGTTAGACTCTTTGCTTTGGCTAATCCAAACTAGGGGTGAGTGATCTGTGATGAGTGTACATTTTCATCCTAAGAGGTAGTATCTAGGATAGATTATGGCCCATTTGATGGCCAGGGCCTCTAGCTCTAACACAGAATAATATTTTTCCTGTTCTAACAGTTTGCGGCTGGTGAATAATATGGGGTGTTCCACTCCATCGCAAACCTGGGATATAGTACTGCTCCTAACCCTGTAAGGGAGGAATCTGTTTGTAAGATGAACTCTTTAGAAAAGTCGGGTTTTGGCACAGAGTTTGATTCAGGGTGTTGTAGCATATCTCATCCTCATCATTCCAATGAGTTTTCTAGGGTTCGGCATTCTTAAGTTTATCTGTTAGCCGGGATGTTTTATCTGAAAAGTTGGGGATAATCCTACGGTAATATCCTATTAACCCGAGAAAACCTCTAAGATCCCTTTTGATCTTGGGGTTTGATGTATCTAAGACAGCTTTTACCTTCTCATGTTGGGGTTGTACGTTCCCATTCCCTATGAAGAAGCCTAAGTATTTTACGGCTAATTACGTCAATTGGCACTTAGCTGGGTTTGCAGTTAGACCATATTTTCAGAACTTTTCTGAGGACTTTCATGATGGTATAAAGATGGAAGAGATGCTCCTCCCAGGTCTTACTGTAAATGACGATATTGTCAATGTAAGCTCCACAGAAACAAAAGGCAAGACTTTAAATTTAGTACTATGGGCGATGAGAACGTGTTGTTTTCCTTATCAATGACATTTGTGATGTCATCTTTGATGTCCTGGGTGTTAGTCTTAGAAGTGCACGGTGGTGGCGCGAGTTATGATTGCTTAGCATACCATAACTGGCGAATTTCTGAGGTTTTTCGGTTTTACTTGTAACCATAACGTCCCTTTAACAAAGTTTTTTCATTGACTTTCATAGGTTTTTATTAGTGCAACTTAACCGTAACGTCCCTTTAACAAAGTTTTTTCAGTGAATATATATACAGCGTGGAAGAGATAGTGAACATGCGCTCAGACATCAAGAAACAAAATGTATCCTGGATTTTGAGAGCAAATATCTGTTAAGGTGTGAGTCACGAGAATGTTGCGTACCTGTATGTTTGGTTGATCTCGACGGGGCAGCCAGACTGACAAGAAGAATTGGTGACACGAGAAACCAGGTGATGTCTCCACTCCTCAAATGCGGTCTTAATAGCCAATAGTTCCTTTTCAATGACAGCATAGTTCTTCTCACTGGGGCTTAGCTTACGAGAGAAGTAAGCCACTGGATGTTCAACCGAAGTAGCGGGATCCTTCTGCAAAAGAACAGCCCCTAGAGCAAAATCCGAAGCGTCCGCCTCGACAATGAATGGTAGTTCGTCCTGAGGATGACGTAGAATCGGAACGGCCATAAAGGCTGACTTCAAGGTGTCAAATGCTCGCGTGGCATGAGAGTACCACAAGTAAGCAATCTTACTGCTAGTCAGTCTAGTGAGAGGTGCCGTGATCTGAGAGAAATGAGGAATAAATTGTCTGTAAAAGTTGGCGAACCCCAAAAAGCGTTTTAAGGACCTTACATCATGAGGCTGTTTCCACTCTTGAATAGTCTGGACCTTCTTGGGATCCATCTCGATACCGGCTTGACTAATCACAAATCCCAGGAACTCTATTCTCGATTGATGAAAGGAACACTTCTCTGCCTTGGCGAACAGATGATTCAGAGATAAACGATGGAGGACCTCTCGCACATGGCTTATGTGTTCCTCCCTAGTTCTGGAAAAGACCAGTATATCGTCCAAATAGATCCAGACTGAAATTCCAATCAGGTCTCCGAAGATGTGTTCCATGAGCCGTTGGAAAACCACAGGGGCATTGCACAGACCAAAAGGCATCACCCTGTATTCAAAGTGCCCAAAAGGTGTCTTGAATGCAGTCTTCTATTCATCTCCACTCTTGATGCGAACCAGATGACAGGCCCCTCGTAAGTCAAGCTTAGTAAAGATCTGGGCCCAGTGCAGGTTTTCTAGAATACTACAAATCAAAGGTAGTGGGAACCGGTCCTTAGTAGTAATATCGTTCAATTGCCGGTAATCAACACAAGGTCTCAAAGTGCCTTCCTTCTTCTTTACAAAGAATAAGGGGAATCCTGCAGGTGATTTGGATGGAGTGATGTATCCCTTACTTAAACAGTCCGACTAGTAATCCTGTAGCACTCGTTTCTCTTCCTGAGTTAAAGCATACAATCTACCATGGGGAATCTCAACACCAGGCGACAATTCTATGGCACAATCGAACAACCGATGAGGTGGCAGGGGTATGTTTCCTGGTTCAGCAAAGACATGTTCAAAGTCGACATATTCTGGAGGAATCTGAAAAGTAGAACAAAGACTGACCCCCTTGCCACGAAATTCCAGGGCCGTCGAAGAAACCTGAGTCTGGACTGGCAGGCTGCATTTCTGGGTGGAAGAGGTGGAAGTAAAGGTCAAGGTATGAGTCCTCCAATTGATGACTGGATTGTGATGCTGTAGCCAGGGTAACCCCAAGACCAACTTGTAGGTGGGAGACTTGATAACATCTAGAGCAAGCTCTTCCACATGGTCTGCGATCCGAAGAGTTAATCCTACTGTGTGCAGACAAACCGATCCTGAAGATAAAGGAGTACCATCGATAACTTCCACGGGTAGGGCAGTGTGTCTGGGTAGAAGGGGAATCTTATTGATGTTTGCGAATGTTTCATCGATGTAATTGCCAGACGCCCCACTATACAACAGCCCAAAAACCTCTACAGTCCGACCAGGCAATTGGATATGGACCTTCAGGGTTAGTAAGATAGCTGGTTGCATGGGATGAAGAATTGAACAAGAAGTGGAAAGGTCTGAAAAGGGGGTGAGACCTGTCGTTGCCTCTCCTCTACACGACAGGTCCTCTAGTTTTCCGCCTTCTTCTTCTGAGGTCGTAAAGGACACGTTCCCAGGTAGTGCCCAGCAGCGCCGCAGTAAAGACATAGGCGTAATGTTCTTCTTCGCCTCCTTTCTTCCTCAGGTAAAGGACCCCTCACAGCTCCCAACTGCATAGGTTCGGGTCCAGATTCCGCCGAACCAAAAGCTCCGGCGGGAGGACTGGCCGTTCTAGAACTGACTCTCTCAAACCGACGTCTCTCAGTCTTTCGTTCAGCTAATCTCTGATCAAGTCGGAGCACCTGATTGATTAAGAGTTGGAGGGTCTCAAGTTACGGGACTGTGGAGCAACTCATCCTTGTATTCTTCCCTCAACCCCCGGCGGAACAGGGTCTTCTGCATGATTTCTGGCCATTGAGAGTCAGTAGCCAGTAGGCGGAAGCGACTGATATATGTTATTATGTCGGCACTTCCCTGCTTAATGTCCATCAACTGATTTTGTGCAACGGCGGCCAGTTTGGGCGTCTGAAAAACCTCCAGGAATGTCTTCTCAAAGGCAGCAAAATCATTCAAAATGGGACTGTTAGTAGCCACAAAAGGTGTTGCCCAGGCGAGAGTGTTCCCGGTTAAATTTCCCAAAATGTATCTTGGCCTTATCGTTATTGAAATGGGTCGACCTGAATAGAAAATGGATTCGACAGTGATTGCAAAATTCCGCTACTCGACGTGGGTCTCCATCAAACTTGATTGGGGTAGTATGAGCCAAAGAACTCTCAGCCTGTGGGGCACTCCCTGCCCCTTGAGTTACCATTTGACGTAAGACTTGGTTTTCCTGGTGTAAGGCAGTCATTTCTGCTCTGAGGGCTTGTAACTCATTCCGCAGGTCCTGTGTGTCTTTCATCTCTAAATCGGAAGGTAGGCGTCTCAATCTGTTAAGGTGTGAGTCACGAGAATGTTGCATATCTGTATGTTTGGTTGATCTCGACGGGGCAGCCAGACTGACAAGAAGAATTGGTGACACGAGAAACCAGCTTCTCCTCCACCCAGAATGAGTACTGGGTAAAAGATGGACCGATTCCCAACGTCACGAGCTGCTCTCTCCTGATTTCCGTGACGTCGGGACTGTGCAAGCACAGGCAGGAGAGGCTGAAGGAACAAGTTCTTGAAGTGATGGAGCTCCAGGTCCAAGAAGGACCGAGACGAGTGGGGGAGCTCAAGAGTCCAAGGATGGCAGAGGCGATCACCAGGAGAAGACGCTGATGCAGTGGTGCTCAAGAGTCCAAGGAAGACAAAGGCGTGCTCCAGGAGAAGACACTGGATGCTGTGGTGCTCAAGAGTCCAAAAAATAGCCGGGTATACACCAGGGAGATGCTGGATACAGAGGAGCTCAAGTGTCCAAGGATGGCTGAGGCGAATACCAGGAGAAGGCACTGGATGGAAGACCACAGAGCACAGGCTGGCACGAAGCACAGAAAAGGGAAAATCAAGGCAGGGCTACCTAGCCTGGCTAAAGGAGGGGAACCTGGGAAGGTGGGAAAACTGACGTGGACCAGGCTGGGAGAGGAGTCCAGAAAGGCAGGGAACCCCAGCAAACCAAAAGGGAACAAAAGGAAAATCCAGGGGAACCCGGGGTAAAGCAGGGAGCTGGCAAGGAGAGGACAAGGGAAAAAATCAGGAGAGGAAATCCCCAGAAAGGCTGAGCAGAGCAAGGCTGGCGCAGGAACAAAGGGGTGAGCGAGTAACACGATCAGGAACAGAACGCGTTGAGACGCGATCTGCTCCCGATCCTCACTCTCCCTTTATGGGCCGCCGGCGCCCGCGAGGCCTGGAACGCAAGCTGATTGTCGCCGGGCGCTGGCGGACCCAGAGCGAGGCTTGGGCAGCAAGCCCCTCCAATCACGGGTGCCCAATCCACGGCGCATGCGCGGAACCGTGATCGCGGTCTCCCGCGCATGCACCGAGGAGCTGCAGCCCTGGTCCCCGAAGCCCTCCCTCCGGCGCCTCCCCAAGCGCGGAAGCGCAAATAGAGGCGCCAGGAAGGGAAAGCGCGTGTGACGAACCCCGGTCTCCCAGTGAGCGTGACAATATCCCAACGGACATAATATTGACGAGGAGTTGTATACATTTTTGGGACAATGATACAACCTTAATACAACTTATGCAAATGTTGTTACATAGCCTCCCATTTATGACATGCTGTCTTTTAGCAACTTGTCTTTTCCTTTTTAAGTTTTTCAAAGGAATATGTTTAGATTACACATTCTTTGAAATAGTTGTCGTTTGTTACATATATCGGGCTATGATCATTTTCTTACTTAGTGATATTTTGGACATAGATGTCATGAGGAATAGATTTTGCTGATCATTGTGGCATAGGTGGAGGCAGGTTGGCTGTACATTATGGGAAACCCCCAAGATGGCACCTGCACTTTGCAGTAGCGTTTCGGTTGTCCGGGACACACACTGTGTGCCCTGGAAACTGTTCATATGGCTACTCAGACCGAAGCATGCTGGGTTCCTACATTTCATAGCGAATGCTCGTAAGTTCGATCCTGGCTCTCCTTACATTCTAAAACTCTCTTTGTCATTTTATGTTCACGTTTCATGGATTTCTCCCTCTCTTAGTATTCCCTCACCTCTCTGCCAGCCTTCTTGATCTATGCAACCCGTTCCTGCTTTCTGCTTTCTTCCGGGTAGGAACGCATTACTATACGTTCCCATAGCAATGGGTTTGCTGCTCATACTGGAGCTTATTTAGCTTGGTGCGGATTAAGTGTACACTGCAAGTTACTGGGCCAGATGACTGCCATTACAGACACAACTTCCTGTTGCTTAGCAACAGGTAGTTAGGGCCTTTCCTCGTTGCCCCCTCTCCTCTCTGTCTTCCAACTATTTCTAGGCACACGCCATCTTCCCTCAGCGCTACTTTCAGACGGCAAGTCTTCTATGAGCAGCCATTCAAACCAGATTGGGTATTCTGTCATTTTAAGCATGTATTCATTTCTGCCAGGCTTTCTCAGAGTTTCCATTTGTATCCATTTTATAACCTTCCATTATCCTATTATTCGCTTCAGTTACCCACTTTTCTTCTGCAAAGAAACTGAGATACCACAGCATTCAAGATACATCTGAAGCTCCAGCCCACAGACGAACTCCAAACCCACCCGGAGAAGATTTGTAGGGTTTTCTACCCCAGAGGGTTTCCCTGAAAGTCCTGTGTCCTTGGTACCTTTAACAGGAGCAGGGGAACAGGGTGACTAGGAGGATTCTCACATCCTCTAAACTGCTGCTTCGGATTCAGGTCAGTGTTAAGGTTTTGGTGCATGGTAAGATACTGGGAGCACCTTTGCATGCCAATTATCACAATACACTGTTTTGGTTTGTTTTTTTATTTTCCTTCTTAATTTTCCCTTTGTTGATGGTTCTTCTGTTTTTTCTTTTTCTCTTCCATTCTTCTTGCATGATTTTTTGTTTACAGTCAGGTGTCTGATTCTGGTGACATGCCAGTATAATGACCTCCACATAATTGTAAGTGGACGGTTGTTTCCTTGTCTTGATGTCTTAAGATGCCTTATAGAATAGTGGTAATTGCACGACCTGTAGAATTCTTTCTGCTTGTCATTAGACTACGAATGTGTCTGACTTGTGGAACATGCATATAACATTAGGGCACTATGCTTCGTGTAGAGGTACCCGATACTCTCCAGCCATTGAGAACACTATGCATCTTATCATTACCCATGCGTAAAAGACATTTAGTCCCTATAGACGAATCAGCACTTTGCACTTTAGGATTGAATAAGTGGTTGGGTACTTGACCCTGTACATTTGTCCGATTTACGAACTTCGGGATAAATCTGCACCAGTTTACTTCCTTGTGAGATAGGCATAGGATCATGGCCCTATGCATCATTTGGAATTGGATGGGTGGCATGACACTCGACATCATAGTAGTAACACGCAGGTTGCCCATTACCATGCATCTCATGTTGTGATGCTACACATGTTGTGATGCATCATTTTAACATGGCATGATGCCCTGTCATAAGCATCTTTAGTCAGCCATGCTCGAATGCACTAAGCACTTTATTGTCAAAATGACGGTTGCCTGACAGCATGCACTTTACCCCGTTTTGTTATTCATGCGGTAATGCACACAGCACTTTACTATCATGATGTACGCTGCACATTACCTCCACGTCCACTCTTCCTCGTCCCAGTACTTACTTCATGAGGCACCTGCCTCCGACACAGGACCTTCTTCTATTTCTTTAAATCTCTATAACTCCTCCCCCACATCCATGTCACTCAGTTTAATTTTTCCTGCCTCCGGCAGGTTGGACTTTTTCTTCCCGGTGCGGGGCACCAGGGAGCACCGATTGCTGGCCCCCTGGGGGGGGCTGTGTGGCGGGGCCCTCGGCTCCCTCAGGTGCGGCGCTGCTCCTGGGCCCCCTGCGGGGCTTGGGGTCACAGTTGAGCTGGATTGCCTCACTCGGTTCTTTGCTGGGCTCCGGACCGCAGCGTGAGCATTGTGTCCCGGGTCCTGCACGGCCCCGGGAAGGTAAGGAGAGGGGAGGACTGGGCTTGATGTTTTTCCCCTCTCCTCCTGTTTTGGCCGTCTTGATTCGACTTGGCAGTATGGGCTAGCCTTCCCTTTTGTTGTGAGGCCTCTCTGCTTCTTGTCGTGGGGTGACAGTGGCAGAGAGTCTTTGGGAGTGCGGGGGCTCTGTTCTGTCGCAGGCATGTCACATACCACCTGCTCCTCAGAGACACACGGCCCTGGATGCACCGGATGTTAGTTGCATTATCTGGGGGAAGGTAAGGAGAGGGGAGGACTGAGCTTGATATTTTTCCCCTCTCCTGCTGGTATGGCCATCTTGACTCCTTCAACATGCCGTTTTCCTCGTGCTTTGTGTGCACATCTTTATTGGAAATGATGGCAAGCACTTGGCAGTATGGGCTAAGCCTTCCCTTTTGTTGTGAGGCCTCTCTACTTCTTGTCGTGGGGTGACTGTGACAGAGTATTTGAAAGTGCGGGGGCTCTGTTCTGTCGCAGGCATGTCACATACCACCCGCTCCTCAGAGACACACGGCCCAGGATGCACCGGATGTTAGCTGCATTATCTGGGGGAAGGTAAGGAGAGGGGAGGACTGTGCTTGATGTTTTCCCCTCTCTTGCTGGTATGGCCATCTTGACTCCTTTGAAAGGCCGTTACCTCGTGCTCTGTGTACACATCTTTATTGGAAATGATGGCAAGCACTTGGCAGTATGGGCTAGCCTTCCCTTTTTGTTGTGAGGCCTTTCTGCTTCTTTTCGTGGGGTGTCTGTGACAGAGTATTTGAAAGTGTGGGGGCTCTGTACTGTCACAGGCATGTCACATACCACCCGCTCCTCAGACACACACAGCCCAGGATGCACCGGATGTTGGCTGCATTCCTTGCGTGCTGCCTGTGAATACGGCGCAGATTTGGACACGTCTGCAAGCGGCCGGAAGGGTACCGGCCTGGCATAGTCTACACTTCGGGTTCGAGTATCAGCGGTGCTGATTCGGTCCTTCAACCTTCCTAGACCGACGCATTGGAACGATCTAGAGCATGGGCTACCAGCTACTGGATACAGGGCTCAAGCCACCTCTCAGTCATGTGGCGTGTTAGTGGTGTGTTTGGGTCTGTGCTAGCTATGGACGCAGACTCCTTGTCCTGTCCTCTTCCTCTAAACTGCGCAAGGGAAAGTTGAAGGAGTTGATTTGCTTTTCCCTTGTCCGGCATGGGATTATGGAAAATGCATCATGGAAGTAACGGCCATGCATGGGGTTCCCAGTGTCTCTTCTTTTAGGGCCTAGGTCCTCCGGTGCCGACGTGTTGCTTTCACGCCTCCTCTCAGACTTGTGGGAAGTGATAGGGCACATGGTGGCACATGTCTGTGCTTAGAGGGGTTCTCAGAGCCCCTGGTGCCGGTGGAGGGGGATGTCACTTCAGTGGGTTTTCCAGTATAGGCATACCTCAGGTAGGGGGTTGCCTTTGATGTCGGCTATCCGGGATGGATTGCTTTGCCCCGCTTTGTGACAGTACTCTGCCCTTTTGACGCCAGCCTGGTGGCTCCTCTGTCAGCTGAGGGGGCCATAGTCTGCTGGACTTCTGGGCTGTCCAGTATCTTCCTTTTGATAGGTCAGATCTTTTTGTGGGCTGACAAGCATGCTGTTATATTGTGGCGCAGGCCTGTTTCAACGTCCTGTGATTTCCCTCTGGTGCAAGTGCAGTGACTGGCGGTTTTCCCTGGCTCCTCATCTCTATCTTCTCGGAGGTGTATGGGACCGGTGGGGTTAAGCTTCCTGGGTAATGGGCTCCTTCTGGAGCGGGTATCAGTTGCCGTTCCTGTCTCCTCCTGTCCAGGTTTGCATGGTTAGGACTTTGGTACCTAGCTCACGCTCCAAGTAGTTGGCCATGGGATCCGTTCTCTCCGAACGGTTGTTGTGGGTTACCGTCTTGCCCGTTCCTCTCCCTGTTCAGGGTCAAGTTTTCTATTTGCGGGTGTTCCTGGTCCCTATGCCTTCTAGGATGTGTCACCTGCTTATGGGTCTCAAGACCCTGCACTGCTTGTCCGGACGTCTGGGGAGAGCGTACTCTGGATGTTGTGCAGGGGGGGCGCTTGCTGGCTGTTCTGGGCTGGGTTCTCAGAAGGCAGTATATCTCGGCTCGCCTTTTGCTGAAGTTACGGGGCACGTGGCCTCTTGCATGTTTTCCAGTTCCTTGAGCCCGTCTTCGGTTACGTCTCCTGGTGTCTTATACTCTCTCCCACTGGCTCCCGACATCTCAGCTTTCGTAGTTTTGTTTTCAGTGTCCCCAGCGCTGCGAGTGTCCCTGCTATGGTGGCGGGGGGTTTCAGGTCTACAGGCTGAGGTGTGCATGGTCCTTCCTCCTGTGGCCTCTCCTACTACCAACACCAGCAGAAAGGGTCTACATTGGGGGTCCTCTCAGCTCAAGGGTTGTGAGATCTGGGGAGAGCCGGCGATCATCCAGAGTTGTGCCATTGTCCAAGCTCTGGTGTACTTCGAGGAGTTGCTGGACGGTCGGCGGTTTTTGGTCCGATCGGACAATACGACGGCCTTGGCATATGTCAACTGCAAAAGGGCTTCCGGCCACTCCTTGAATGCTCTGGCAGCGCTGATAGGCACCTGGAAGGACTCTCATCTGGTGTCTCTGGTGGCCTCACGTATCAGAAGGGTGGACAATGTTCAAGCGGATCTTCTCAGACGCCGGTTTTCACTCCTCTGCGGAACTGGTCCTGTTGGCCCAGGTCTTTGCGGTGACCTGTGTCAGATTAGGGTCCCTGGTTCTAGACCTGTTTGCATCCCCGGCCTCAGCAGAAGTTCCCCTCTTCTGCTCTAGGTTTCAGGCTGAGGGGATTGGGGGCTGGACGCCCTCTCTGTACAGTGGCCTTGGGGTTTTCCTTTATGCCTTTCCGCCTATTCCCCTTCTGCCCCGGGTGGTTTGGCGCATCAGAGTGTCCAGGGTGACTGTGTTGTTGTTAGCTCCGTTCTGGTCCCGCCGGAGTTGGCTCCCCTCTCTGTTGGAGCTTCGGTCCTAGGAACCTTGGCTGGTTCCGAGGTGGCCGTGTCCCCTTCAAGGGGATCTGCGGTTGGAATTCCACCAGATGCAATGGGCGGTGTGGCTATTGCTCAGTCTAGGTTGATATCTCAGGGGTTCTCAGATCCTGTAGTTGGGGCCAAATGGATGCTCTTAGACCCTCCACTCTGAAGGTGTTAGGCAGACACTGGGGCCATTTCCGAGACTGGTATGGGCGGTCTGGGATCCCTCCCCTGCGTTCTGGCCTCTGCTATCCTTCGGTTCCTCCAGGAGGGGTTTTGACAGGGGCCTGGCAGTTTTTCCAGGCTTCGCTCTCAGTGGGCCTCCATGAAATTACTTTTGGGGGACTCTGACGGTCACTTGGATGGGGAGGTGTTGGTGGGGAAATTGATCCAGGGTTTTTCTTCTTCCCGTCCTTGTGCTGATAAAGGGCTTTCCTCTTGGGATCTCCCTCTTGTATTACGGTTCCTTCACGGGCCTCCTTTTGAGCCCATTTCCGAGATTGATATCAAACTTCTTACACTGAAATCTGCTTTTCTTATTGCCCTCACTTCTGCCCGTAGGCTTGGGGAGATTGGGGCTCTCTTATGTCACGCTCCTTTCGTGAGGGTGCTGCCAGACTCAGTGGTGCCGGGGTGTGGTCCGATGTTTCTCCCTTCAGTTGTCTCTCGGTTTTCACACCTCTCAGGGTCTGGTTCTCCCTGACTTCTTTCATGATCCAAGAACGCCTGAGGAGGTGGCTCGGCTTAACATTGATGTCCGACGGGACGCGTTGGAGTATTTGGCTTGGTTTGCTTTTTCCACCAATCTGATAGTCTTCTGATTGCTTGTGGTCCGGCTGGGGCTGGGCATAACGCATCTGTGGTTTCCATTTTCCGGTGGTTCCGGGTTGTGATCTCTAGGGCCTATGTGGCTTCTGGCCTGCCTGTGCCTGCGCACAATCAGGGGCGGTCTGCCAGGGGTTTGGCGGCTTCCTGGGCCGATGCAAGGAGGGTTTTTCTCTGCAAGAGATTTGTATGGCTGCCGCCTTGGCTGGTCTAGGCATTTTCATCAACCGCTATGGGTTGAGTTTCTCCCACTCGGGGGTTGGTTCCTTCGTGGTTGGAGTTTTGTCTGTGGGGATGTGATTTAAGAGTTATTGTGGGTGTGTTTTGCTGCACTGTTTTTGGCTCTGTGTCTCATTGGGACCTTTTCCCCGTTGCTGCTTTGGTATACCTCATGAAGTAAGTACTGGGACGAGGAAGAGTGGACGTGGAGGTAATGCTCTGATTACTTACCGGTAATCTTCATTACTCCTAGTCCTACTCTTCCTCGTCACAGTACCAACGACCCTCCTCACCCGCCCTCCGGGGAAGGTCCCATGCTCCGGCTTGGTAATATGAAACTGAGTGACATGGATGTGGGGGAGGAGTTATAGAGATTTAAAGAAATAGAAGAAGGTCCTGTGTCGGAGGCAGATGCCTCATGAAGTAAGTACTGTGACGAGGAAGAGTAGGACTAGGAGTAATGAAGATTACCAGTAAGTAATCAGAGCAACACTATGCACTTTATACTATCATGCACATAAGGAGTAACAGCAACCTGCGTGTTTTACCCTTCGGTGCCTTATGCCACAGATGGATCCATGAACGGTATACATTTGCATAATTTATGGCAATGTGTAACAATGTGCCTGGCGGTATTCGGTACCAGCATTTCTGGTTGCTGGGCAATCCCACGAGCAATAAGGTGCACTTGTTTTAATTAGGTATAATGATTTTTCTCGGTGGGCTAAAACAGCACATTGTTGTGGTAAGTCTTGGACTTACGGCAAATCGGGCACACACACACAATATGGCTGACATGGAAAACATACCAGATGAGTCCAACCACGATGTACACCATGGGCCTCATTCCGAGTATGGAGGTAGTCATGGCGCTATTTGCGCCATGACTACCTCCCATACCGGTACCGAGCCCGCCCTGGTTCAATGGGGACTTACCGGTCCATTCCGACCTTGCAGGGACCGGTAAATCCCCATTGAAAAAAACATTCCCCATTCCCATTTCAGCCTCCATAGGGCTCAATGGGAATGGGGAAGTAGCTAATAACGGTACCGCAATTTGCGGTACCGTCATTAGTGCTCTGGTCCCTTAGCGGCTCCCGCTAAGGGTGCCTGGTAAAACTAGACGTCCATTGCGGAACCCGCTAAGGGACCTCGGAATAGGGTGCAAAGGGATTACTGGCACCAATGTCCTTAACGGTGCCCGGTATCCCTTTGCGCCCACCTCGGAATGAGGCCCTATGTCTCTCACCTGTCTTTTTAAATGTGCACTGTTCGAATGGGCGTTTGATCTGATCAAGCAACGAGCAAGTTGCGAAATGCATTATGCTGCCGAACATTTGGGGTTTTACACTGCATATGCTGATGGCTTTTAATTTGTTTTTGATGCTACATTAAAGGAAGCTTTGTTTATCTATGGCCTCCGACTATTCATGGTGATAAACCGATTGCTTCAAAGAGTGCAACTCAACGCCTGATGTTTGTATCAGCAGAAAGCACATATATATAATCAATAAACATTGGCATGTGCTTAAATTAGATGAACATTTAGGCAACACCTTAGGTGACAAGATCAACATTACTTTTCACAAATCTATGGACCTCATTACGACCCTGGCGGTAGACCTGCCCTTATTAAGGGCACGGCTGTCGCCAGTAATGATTTTTTACCGGAGCCCAGAAAAGGGCAATAACCGGGTCATGCCAACCTATATGAGCCCTAATGTCAATATCCAGGCTGAGTCTTGGTTGAGTAGAAGAATTCCAGGTTTTCATAGATGCACGAAATGCAAAGCATGCCAGTTTGCTACTAATACCACGAGCTACTGTCATCCTGTTTTGGCTACTGACATTAAGTCAGATCATGTCGCGGATCACTTGCAATTCTGTCTATGTGGTCCATGTACTTACTTGTTCTTGTAGTAAGTGGTATGTTTGGAGCACTATTGGCAAATTGAAACTTAGAGTGGTGCAACACATACGCGCCATCAGGAACGTTGATCACATATACCCCATGGCAGTACATTTCAAAACAGCTCATGCCGGCAAACTGGGTGGTTTGCATTCTTTTGCATTGTCGTGATATACAAAGTGCCAATTTGCCAATTAGGGCTTTAGATGACAGCATTAGCCGCTGAAAGCCAATAATTTATTCAAAGTATGTGTTAAATGCTGAAAGTAATGCTGACAGTAATCTGTGGTAGCGCCTCCATTATGCATTAGTGAGCTACAAGGAATATGCAGGCCTAGTAGGGGTGGTAGGTCACATTATGCATTGTAGATAGACAGGCAGGGCGAAGGCCCCAGTTCTGTAGCTAATAGAGACATTATTGGAGGGTTTGGAGCATTATAGCACCTATATAGTGCTTAGATCTTTGAAGCACTATGGGCACAAAGCTATGAGTGCATGCCTTTTAGAGTTTGCTCACATGGGGTTAATGTCACAATCTATGTACCTTTCTATTCCAAAGGTTTGGTGTTCACAGTCCCTACTGCAGATATCAGATAAACAACAAGACAACACTAACCTGGTCCAGTAGAAATTCGTAGAGAAGAATGGAAAGCTCACCTAACCTCCTCTCCCCGCGCCGGAGAAACCCAGGTCGAGGAGGGGAAGTCAGGGAAACCCTCGTGGGGGAAAAAACCCTCTTGTACCAGGAACTGAAAAGAAGCGATGGGCGAGTCTTGATTCCCAGGAGTGACTTCTGGAGTTGGACTTGCGATCGCGAACTATCCTGAAGAGAGAAACCAGATGGTGTTTAGAAAAGGGAGAGGTTGCTGCAGTAAGACTCTGGTGAGCGATATACCTTTAAATCTGAATGTCTGTTGAGGGGGTGTACGACGGCTTGCACGAAGGTTGTATTCTGTTCAGCGCGTGGTAGAAAGTAACTCCCTGTCCTTGCAGAAGAGACTGAAGAATGGAGAAAGATTAGTTTTGGAATGAATGAAAGTATGTTGTATGCTGGGGGGGGGTACGGAACTATACGTACTGCAGAGTGTAGAACCAATGCCTTCGGTGTAAGTGTATGGAGAGCTGGTAGGGAAGAGGACCACGGGTAGAGGAGTCTGATAGTGAGAAAAGGGAGAGACGGTTGAAAGATTACAGACAAGCTGAGTATTCGAAGGGTAAAGAGAGCTAGCCTTGAATTACGAACTCACGGAGCGTGGCCTCTGAAAACAGTAGCAACGCGCTGGACCGAAGACGCCGCCGAAGGAAATCCATTCTGCGAGGTTGGGGGCGGAGTCATCCGACACTCTCGGATTCGGAAGGCTGGAGCGCTGCTTTTCCTTGCTACCGCCATGTTGGAGGGGGTAGAGGCGAAGCATGAAATTCGTCTCCACCTGTGCCAGAAAGTCCACGTGAGCCGCCCCCTAGAGGGAGCGGACGTGACAGTATGCCCCCTCCGAAGGGCGACGAAACCCGGTTTACCAGGATGTAGCCGGTAAAACCTGCTAACCAAACGGGGAGCATGAACCGCTGAGGCGGGTTCCCAAGAACGTTCCGCCTGAGAATATCCCTTCCAGTCTATAAGAAACTGTAGCACCCCTCTTCTATAGCGTGAATCACAGATCGAGGAGACTTTGTATTCTGGTCCTTCACTTGTCAGGACCGGAGGGGGAGTTCCCTTCTTGGACACATGGAATCGGGATTGTACGTCAGGCTTCAACTGAGAAACATGGAATGTAGGGTGTATGCGTTTCCAAGAAAAAGGGAGACGTAACTTGAAAGCAGCCAGGCCTTTATTTTCAAGAACCAAAAAGGGTCCAAAGTATCTCGGCGATAATTTTGAAGGTTTCAAACTCTTGGGGAGATATTTACTCGACAACCAGACCTTGTCACCAACTTGAATGGAAGGTGTGGGACTCCGATGTTTGTCGGCTTGTATCTTATAGCGTTCATGAGCATCCTTTAGAGCTACCTGTGCATTTCGATGTCCTTGTTGGATGGAGGTGATTAACCCGTCTAAATCCGGAAAGGAAGTATCCGTGGGAACAGTCGATGGGTACACCTCCGGATGAAATCCAAATGTACTAAAGAAAGGACTAACACGTATGGAGGAATGAACTGCATTATTATAGGCAAATTCTGCTATAGGCAGTAAAGCCTTCCAATTATCTTGTAGAGCTGATATATAACATCTTAGATATGCTTCCAGGGTTTGATTTAAACGTTCAGTCTGGCCGTTGGTCTGAGGGTGGTATCCTGAACTGAGCGCCCTTGAGATCCCTAGTAAACAACAAACATGTTTCCAGTACTGTGACGTGTATTGTGGTCCTCGATCCGAGATAATGACCTCCGGTAGTCCGTGGAGTGAAAAAATGCGTTCCACGAATACCCTGGCCATAACAGGTGCAGATGGAACAGATGGGAGAGGGACGAAATGCGCCAATTTGGTCAAAGAGTCTATCGTCACCATGATGGTATTACAACCCTCTGACCTTGGTAAATCCACGATAAAGTCCGTTGAAATTATTTGCCAAGGTTTCGTAGGAATTTGGGTCAGGATAAGTTTGCCCATAGGAGAAATCCTTGGAGTCTTGGTTTGTAGACACACCGAACAAGACGCGACATAGTCCATTACATCCTTGCGAAGTGTCGGCCACCAGAAGTGCCGTTGAATTTGTTCTGTAGTATTGAGAGTACCTCTATGCCCGGCTGCCTTGGAGTCATGACACATTTTAAGTACCTCTAATTGTAGTTCTTGATCGGGAAGGTACATCTTGTCTTCCCTGAAAAGAAGACCCCGATCAGCAGTAAGTCCTAGTTCTCGCAGGGTATCGTCCTGATCCAAGTCTAGATTTCTCGTCCTTTGTGCTACCTTTTGAAGAAAAGAATGGACAACAGGCACTGTGACCAGGTTGGGAAACATAGGTTCAGGCTGAAAGGGAGCTCCTTTTAGTGGATTACTGCGGGATAAAGCATCCGCTTTGAGATTAGTCTTGCCCGGTATGAAAGTGAATGTAACCCGAAAGGGTGAAAAAAAATGCGCCCATCTAGCTTGTCTACTATTGTTAGTTTGGGCATATTGCAGTGTTCGGAGGTTGTGATGGTCGGTTCTTATTTCAATGGGAAATAATGCTCCCAAAAGCAAATGACGCCATTCTTCAAAAGCCCTCTTGATCGCGAGCAACTCTTTCTCGAGAACCGTGTAATTTACTTCTGCCGGGGACAGAGTCTTCGATAGGTAAGCAATGGGTCTTTCGAACCCCCTGGCGTCCGGTTGTAACAGAACCGCTCCAATACACTGGTCTGAGGCATCTGATTCCACTATGAATCTGTGAAGTTGATCCAGCATTGCCAAGATAGGAGCTCTAGTAAATAAGGCTTTTAGCTCCTGAAAGGATTCCTGAGTTTCATTTGTCCACCGAAACATAACCCCTTTCTTTAGCAGATGAGTGATGGGATGGGTGAGGGTAGAAAAATGAGGAATGAAGCGCCTGTAGAAATTTGCGAAGCCAAGAAATCGCTGTATTTCTTTAACTGACTTGGTGGCTGGCCAATCAAGGATAGCTGACACCTTTGAGGGGTCCTTGGAGACTCCTTGATCGGACAGGATATACCCTAGATATGCCACTTTGTCTTTATGGAATTCGCATTTCTCTAATTTACAAAAGAGATGGTTCTTCTGTAGTCTGTGTAAGACTTCTTTAACATGAATGACATGGTCTGCAAGGGTGGATGAAAATACCAAAATGTCATCTAAATAGACAATGACAAAATGTAGGGCTATATCTGCAAAAATGTGGTCCATAAACCTTTGGAATATTGCCGGGGCATTGGCTAATCCAAATGGCATTACACTATATTGGAAATGACCAAATGGTGTCCGAAAGGCGGTCTTCCATTCGTCCCCTTTTCTTATGCGGATGAGGTGATAAGCACCGCGTAGATCCAGTTTAGTGTAGAGTCTAGCTCCTCTAAGCGCTTCCAAGATATCCGGGATAAGCGGCATGGGATACTTGTCTGGCACTGTGATCTAATTTAATCCTCTGAAGTCAATGCAGGGACGTAACTCGGTCGTGTTTTTCTTTGGAATAAAGAAGAGTGACGCCGCTGCAGGAGAGGTGGATTCCGTGATTAAGCCATTTTCTAGATTTGTCTTCAGATATTCTTTCAGTGCCTCTTTTTCCTTGGCAGACAATATGTACATGCGGCCAAAGGGAAGAGGACTATTCGGAATCAGATCTATACAACAGTCATCTCTGCGGTGAGGTGGTAATTCGGTGAATTCTGTTTTTGCAAAGACCTGGTGGAATTCCTGATATTCCTGAGGAAGAGTGTTTACTTCGTTAAGAATCTTATTTGTGACACAAAAAGACTCTTGAGAGTGCTTGTTCTTGGAGGTGGAGGCGACTAAGTTATGGCAGTTGTGAACACAATGTTCTGACCCCAAAAAAAGAGTTCCAGGTCTCCAGTTAATAAAGGGATTGTGAAATCTCAGCCATGGCAATCCTAAGATTACAGGATAATGTGCAGTCTTGATTTAATCTAATTTCAGGATCTCTTGATGTGCCGCTATAGTCATCGTGAGAGGAGAAGTGTGGTCTTTTATGGGACCGGAAGTAAGAGGGCTACCGTCCACACTCTCAACTGGGATCATTAATGCCTTGGGTACTTTTGGAATCCCCTGTTTAGTAGCAAAGGTGTCATCTAAAAAATTTCCTGCGGCTCCGCTATCGATAAGTGCGGGCACGTTTTCTAATCTTGTGCTACCCCAGGCTAGCGTAACTTCGAGTACTATCATCTGATTTTCTGTGGATAAATCTTGTTGAACCCTGGGAATGCTTTGAAGGGAACTAGTAACTCTGGAACCCTGCACCGTCGTTCCCCTTACGGTCGGGCGCTGGCGTTTCCCGCCTTCCTAGGGGGAGTATGGGGACATTCCTTAACCAAGTGAGAGCTCTCTCCACAATACATACAAAGACCCTGAGTACGCCTTCTGGTACGTTCACCCACAGATAAAGGACCTTTAGTATTGCCTATTTGCATCGGCTCCTCGGAAGGAACTGGTCTAATAGGAGACAGGGTACCTTCGGTGGTTTGTCTGCTCTTTCCTTCTTTCCTTCTGTCTTTCTTGCAGTCTATAGTCTAACTGCATAACCAGTGAGATGTATTCCGCCATGTTATGTGGACGTGGGGCTCGGGACACCTCGTCCTTTAAATCCTCAGAAAGTCCTCTTCGGAATATGGTCATCAAAGCTTCATCGGCCCATGCCGTGTCCGATGCTAGTTGCTTAAAGCGTGTGATATAGGAAAGGAGATCCTGACTACCCTGTTTACAATCGAATAACTTTTCCTGTGAGGCAATGGTTATCTCCTGTCTCCCAAACATACTCTTTATGCTGTTACAAAAAGCAGGGTAGGAATCAAGTATGGGATTGTTACTGGTAACCAAAGGAGTGGCCCAAGCTAACGCAGCCCCTGACATTTGGGCAATCATATGGCCCACCTTGTCTCTATCTGTCGGGAAAAAGGCTGCCTTAAAGGCGAACTGTACAGAACAGGACTCAAGAAATTCCTTGACTGCATGGGGATTACCATCGAAACGTCCTGTGGGTAATGGGCCAGGAGGTACTTCCGAGCTATGGGCTGCTCGACCCACCTGTTGCCTCAAGCTGGTATTCTCTAGCTTCAATAGCTGTACCTCGGATGACAGGGACTGAACTGCTGCCGTTAATTGTTGTATTTGTTGTTCCATAATGGATCCTCTGATTCTGTCAATAAAGACTGTGAGGCCGGTATATAATTGAAAAGTTTCAGGCGTTGCTAACTGTCACAATCTATGTACCTTTCTATTCCAAAGGTTTGGTGTTCACAGTCCCTACTGCAGATATCAGATAAACAACAAGACAACACTAACCTGGTCCAGTAGAAATTCGTAGAGAAGAATGGAAAGCTCACCTAACCTCCTCTCCCCGCGCCGGCGAAACCCAGGTTGAGGAGGGGAAGTCAGGGAAACCCTCGTGGGGGAAAAAACCCTGTTGTACCAGGAACTAAAAAGAAGCGATGGGCGAGTCTTGATTCCCAGGAGTGACTTCGGGAGTTGGACTTGCGATCGCGAACTATCCTGAAGAGAGAAACCAGATGGTGTTTAGAAAAGGGAGAGGTTGCTGCAGTAGGACTCTGGTGAGCGATATACCTTTAAATCTGAATGTCTGTTGAGGGGGTGTACGACGGCTTGCACCAAGGTTGTATTCTGTTCAGCGCGTGGTAGAAAGTAACTCCCTGTCCTTGCAGAAGAGACTGAAGAATGGAGAAAGATTAGTTTTGGAATTAATGAAAGTATGTTGTATGCTGGGGGGGGGTACGGAACTATACGTACTGCAGAGTGTAGAACCAATGCCTTCGGTGTAAGTGTATGGAGAGCTGGTAGGGAAGAGGACCACGGGTAGAGGAGTCTGATAGTGAGAAAAGGGAGAGAGGGTTGAAAGATTACAGACAAGCTGAGTATTCGAAGGGTAAAGAGAGCTAGCCTTGAATTACGAACTCACGGAGCGTGGCCTCTGAAAACAGTAGCAACGCGCTGGACCGAAGACGCCGCCGAAGGAAATCCATTCTGCGAGGTTGGGGGCGGTGTCATCCGACACTCTCGGATTCGGAAGGCTGGAGCGCTGCTTTTCCTTGCTACCGCCATGTTGGAGGGGGTAGAGGCGATGCATGAAATTCGTCTCCACCTGTGCCAGAAAGTCCACGTGAGCCGCCCCCTAGAGGGAGCGGACGTGACAGTTAATTCATCTCGGCTTCCCTTAGAATATTCTGCCTTTTCTGTAGCTCTGCATTGCTATGTAAACAAATCCTCTTTCCCTGAGATGGCCTTGCACTCACCCTGCTAAGAAGACATTCCTGTGCTTTCTCAGAGGAACTCCAAGCAGGGAGGGGCACAGAAAGGAGCACAGTGGAAATTCACTGAGCTGGGTTTTTCCATAAGTAAACTTATTTCTTGTGCGAAGATAGTGCGTCATGGTGACTGACAGCACGAGATTACAAAAATGCATGCCCACATGAATCAGGTGGGAGATCGATCCATGGACTTGGTTCGAGCAAGAGCGAGTGTCCGGAACCTGATGCTCTGTCGGCACCCTGCAGCGCTGTCCTCTGAGCGGGGCTTGCAACAGCTAGCTTATGAGGGACTGGGTCTCCCAGCGCTGATTGAAGGGGCGTAAAACTGTGTTTCTCTGTATTTCTCTAAGTTCTATGTTTCTCTATATTTTGTGTTTACTCTAATGAGCTTTGTAATCTTCGCTAATACTTGAATTCCAAAGTGTTGCTAAATTCACTGTTTATGCTTTTTTGTCTAATAAATGCTAAACATTTTGAAGGTGTCATTTTTCACTAGCACGAGTTCACTGCTCAGCACGATAGAACCTGTGTTTTGGGCTGAATTGGGTAATTTTTGCTCTCAAGGGCTGGTCCCGAGGAAGATTTTCCCCTTTTCAAGACAGGCATACACTTCGTTCCAGGATTGACGAGTGGAGAAAATCGAGAACTCCAAATGAGACAATTGGAGACCAAACAAAAAACAAACAAAAGAACCAGGGGACACAACCTGGATGAGGAACTCTACACCTTTCTGGGCACATGAACCATCATTATTATCTTTTTTCTTATGAGATATTTGAGTTGCTTGGGCTTCTGAATAGATTAATGAGATGTGGTTCCTGATGTTCAACATGGCTGCCTTTGCTCATTCCATAATGATCATATTTCCTCCTCTCTTTGCCTTTTTTCTTGTGCTCTCTCTTTGGGTTTCTTTGTTTACTTACTGTTTTTCTTTTTCTTATTTTGTCATGTGGAATAATTATTTTGCTTTTTTTGCTTTTTCTTTCTTTCTTGGTATTATTATGGATTTCTAGGGTATCACTCTGATCCTGTAATATCTTTCTTTAATGCAACATTTTATGAAGTTTTTATGGATGCATAGCTAGGTCTGGCAATTGTCCAGACATGAAAGACTGCTATCTATAGAATATTGTTCACATGACATTAATTAACTTGTTGTTTAGGTGATGGTTCTACCCCCTATAAAACTACGCACATGGACAGATGTCATAGTTGCTTTTCCCTCACCTCCAAATGTTGAGGCTGTCCAAATGAGTATTTATGGTCCATGGTTACAAATATTTAAATATCAGTGTGAGTGTCGTGAAAAAGGAATGGAGCACCAATCCCAGTGTGCATTTTGTATTTAGTGATAAAAGCATACAACCCTTTCTTCACATAAATATTTTTCAGCTATAAAGATCTGTGGTCATTCTTATTTTCCTCAAATGTTCTTTGATTGTATGCGTTATTGGTGCTGGTTGTCCCTTTCCCATTTTCCATAGGTGTATTTTGAAGGAGCACAATGGTAATGTAGCAGACTGTTCGTCTTGGAATTATATTGCAAAACCAAAATGTGATGGCTAAAAGATTTTGAATCAATCATAAGCACGTGAACAGCTCTGGGCAATCCTCCAGGCCATTGCTTTTCAGCCTGCCTTGCCATTACAGAAGGAAAAGGACCATATACGAATTAGGCTTGGTCCCGCCCCAAAACGTGTAGTCCATCGTGAACTACTAGGTTATGTCCCATCTGCACGGGACCACAAGCAACCCCAGACATGTTTTAGCCTCATTGGGCGTCATCAGTGCGGTGTATCTTTGATCAATAGGCCCAGCAGGCACAGACCCATGTTTGGGCATACCCATCCCACTCAGGGCGACATAAGCAAAAAGAAAAGGTGATGGCTGGAAGGTTTTCTATTACGCATAACCCTGGGCATCTCTGTGAACCATCCTCCAGACCATTGTTTTACAGCCTGCCAAGTCATTACAGAAGGGAAAATACCAACTGGAGCCCTGGAGCGGGCAGGAGCCCCTCCCCAGCCTCATCGGACCATGAGCCGCTTCGAGCAGTATTGACGCACACCGCTTTACTGACCCATGTTTGGCCCATCAAGTGGGCAGGAGTCCTCTTTACCCAGCATCCAGAAGCGGACGCCCCAATTGCTGCATCAAACTTCTACCATCACCCACTCGCATTAAGGTGAGCTCCAGTGCACCGCCTGCCGAGGAGACACACTTGATCAGCTGGGAAGCCTTTGTTCCCGACGAGCGCCAGTCTTCAAAATGGCCGACCTCCTCTAGCGGCACGAAAACAAGGCTGTTTGGCTGTTGCTAGGCAACACCAGCGTGTTTAGTCCAAAAGCCCCCGCCGGCAGGTGGAAGCCGGCCCTCTACCGGATAAGGCCCTCGAAGGAAAAGGCCTGTTCTGCGCATGAGAGCGTGGCATGGCCCACTCCCCCTGCCCGAGACAACTACATCTTCGCCCAACAGCATCAACTAACCTTGTCCCGAAAGTGCACAATCGCATAAATGTACAAACATTGAATCAGTCCCCCTATCGCTTGGTCCTATCATGTCAACGAACTGCGCCCTGCACAAAGAACAGACTAACGGGTCCCTGAACACTTTCCCCACCGATTTCAACACCTGCGGCACCAACGAGCTGCATACTTTACAGACGTACTACAGTACCGGCGTGAACGTCCGCGCACTGTCTCAATTAGTTGAGATACCCATGATTCTCCAGCCGTGACTATACGCCTGGTCGCCAGCATACTGAGTACTCACCCATTGTATGTACAATTGATGTCTCACACTATTAACCGCCACAATAATCACTTGATTACCGATTGCCGATTCACTCCATATTGCCTGACTGCTACATGTGTTTAGGCGTAGCTTTGATCTTTATTGTTTCCTCTTGCGCAGCTACTCATGCACAATTACGTTTTACTCTACACATCGGATGCCATTACTTTTACCAAGCTGAGCCAAAATCAGACTAGCCTACTCTCTCGCCCTAGTCGGGATGATTGTGTTAAATCGAAATAAATGTCCTTTTCTATAAGTGAACGTAAGCCCAATAAATTATGTCATTGTTCAAGTTTCATTGTCCTAGCCTGTAACATGACAGTACGGTAGCTATATCCTCACTATTCCAGTGTGTAGCCAACTTGGCAGAAATAGCATGCCCAAACTCGTAGGTATTACTGTTACTTGTAATACCTGCTTAGGCCTGTCTGTAATATGTCAGTATGGAAGTGATATCCTCATTGTTCTAGTGTGCAGCCTACACGTCAGTCATAGCATGCATGAGCTCGTAATCTATTACCTCGCTTTGTAATATATGTTTAGGCTCGCCTGTTAACCTTATACTTAAGTCCAGGCTGATCTTGGCACTGCCCACTCCACTAATTACCAACACTGTGGAACTCCAAATCCAATAGGCACTTGGTAACTCACTACCTTCGTACTACTAGCACCCTATTTTTGATCTACTATTTATGGCACTTCACTACACCAAACATACAATTTCCATGTAGTCTATCCAAAATGACTTCTAATACTCCCAATTAAAGTGGACATTCCAGCTATCCCACTCCAAACCTACTCCCAAGTATCCCTTGCACTCTAGTCGATAGAAATTCTAAACTCCGATCTCGACTCAGTAAACTCTTCGAACCTCTAGCCAGATCTCTACCTATGGCTAACGATAGAACTATCCTCCCTACTAGTCAGAAAACTACTAATGATAAGCCCAATTTGCTCATGCCTAGCCCTCAGGCCACCATTAAGCATCACATGATGTATAAATCAAAGAAAGCAAACCTAACCCCGAGATCGGCCACCACCACAACATCTGCCCTCCCTCTCAAAGTTGCCTTGATAAACATATGGTCCCTAGTGGCTCAAGCCACAGACATAGCCGACTTGATACTGGCAGATCAAGTGGAATTTTTCACCATCACTGAGTGCTGGTTGCACGAAGCAGCAGGACCTTTGCTTTCCTTAGCAATCCCCGATGGCTACACAATACTCAGACAGGACAGAGATAAAACATGAGGCGGAGGTATCACCATTATCTCCAAATCCAGCCTCGCCATGAGACTAGCTCCTGCCCAAACCACCCAGTCCTGTGAAGTCCTCACAGCCAAACTCACACTTGTCAACTCCCAGACCCTTACTATTCACCTCATTTACAGACCCCCTGGACCTATGGGGACATTTGAGGAGGACATTTACTCTCTACTATCCAATAACCTTAAAACTACCTCTCAAGTACTAGTCTTGGGAGACTTTAATTTGGGTTTCAACAACACATCAGATTAACATGCCACAGTCACCACCAACATTCTAGCCAAACTCGGCATATCCCAAAAAAATCACTGAACCCACCCATAATAAAGGGAGAACCCTTGACTGGGTAGCATAATACAACTGTACTGTTACCATCACTGCCATCTCCGCGCAACCCTGGACAGACCACTGTCTCCTGTCCTTTGCACTCTTAACCACGAGACCCCTCACTTTACCTAGTCCTACTGCCCCATCTTGCCCAACTAGGAACAAAAAGAGCATTACAGTGGGCAAAGTGATCCCTGCCATCCTCTCTACCCTCAACTCGCTTGTGGACGACCTGGACCCAGAAACGCTTGTTAAGGAGTATAACAAAATTATGCTAACCTCACTTGACATTATTGCTCCTAACAAACTTAGACCCAGTAAGCCCAAAAGTCACCTGAGCAAATGGTTCACCCCCCAGCTTAAAGACTTACGACTCCTTAAGAGGAGCTGTGAATCTTCCTGGAGATCTTTCCCATCAGTAGCCAACAGAACTAAACTTTTGGAAATTTCCACCCAATATAAAAAGGACATTTTCCTGGCCAAACCTAACTTGTACAACAAACGCATTTCATTCAACAGGCCCTCTCTAATAAAGTAACCACCCTCCAAAAACAAAAACAAAATAGCCCTAAAAAAAGCATCCCTAAAGCATCTCCCTCACCCTAACAACAATACTCCTGACCTCCTTCAAAGGAAATACCACCCATACCACCCACTGCCTGTTTCAACTTCACCAAAACATCCATCCTTGAGGTAGAGAAAGTCATCCTCTCTCTCAAACCCTCCAATTGCCAGGGTGACCTCTGCCCAGCCCAGCTTATAAAAGGCGCTTCAAGAGATCTTGACCCTTTTATATCCAAACTAATCAATACCTCATTTGCAGCCGGCACTGTCCCATCCAATCTCAAACAATCGTGGGTGCTCCCACTACTAAAAAACAATCCCTATATCCTCTCATACCTACAAACTACTGTCCCATTATGACAGTACCCTTCCTGTTAAAAATACTCGATAAGATCGCTTATCTTCAAATCCAAAAATATTTGGAATTCCACAAACTCCTAGTAGCGCGACAATCAGGTTTCCACCCCCAACACGGAACTGAGACCACTGTAATCGATCTGAAGTCACAGGTCGATGAGTTAAGAGACAAAGGGAAAACAGCCTTCCTCCTACTTCTCGACCTTTTGGCTGCATTTGACCTTGTGGATCACAAGGTCTTATGCAGGCACCTCGATTCAGCTGCCCACTTCTCAAAAGAGGCCATAATATGGATTGTGTCTTTCTTAAGTGACAGGACCATGAGGGTTTTCTCCCCATCAACAGCAGCAGACCCCATTACCATCACATGCGGGGTGCCCCAGGGCTCTTGTGTCTCCCCTACATTATACAACATTTTCACTAAGCTCCTTTTCGACGATCTGAACCATCTGGGTATCACCTACACTAACTACTCAGATGTTACTCAGATTCTCCTCCCACTTTCCGGGGATTACGTGAAGTATTTGGCCTTGGTGAATAAGGTGTATCTCATCATCCAGGCATGGATGGTGACCCACGGTCTATGCCTGAATGATGAAAAAATGAAGCTCATCAGCCTGGGTACCCATACCAATCTTAAGAAACTAGGCCAGGATTACTCATCCTTCATAATCGATGGTAACCTTATTAAGGTGGCCCAGGAGGTTAAGACCCTTAGCTTCTACCTCGATTCCACCCTCTCCTTCACTTAACAGGTGAATACCATGGCCTCTGTCACAGCCTATACATGCAAGCTTATCAGAACGGGCAAGCCCTTCCTTTCTGGCGACAACTGCATTATCCTGGCCAGAGCTCTTATCCTCTCTAGGCTGGGCTATTGTAATGCCATATACATTGGGGCCAACAAATCAATACTTCAGAAGATACAAATCCTTCAAAATAATGCCTTAAGAGTGGCACTTGGCGTGGGCAAAAGATCGCACATATCTGTGATAAAATACCAAAATAACTGGCTCTCAACCTACAACAACATTCACCTTAAAACTGCATCCCTGACGCATACAGCTCTGAATAATGCTGCCCCCAGTTATCTCACAGACAGACTCCATAGGAGAACCTCCACCAGACCTATGAGACTATCTAATACCAATTGCCTCATCATACCTAGATTTAGGCTCTCCAAGGAGGGCAGATGCAGCTTCCCCGTTAAAGCGGCCCAACTCTGGAACTCCCTGTCACATCACATCAGAGCAGAACAACCCTATCTGAATTTCAAACTTACATTAATTGGCTCAAGTCTAACGATATCTAATGTCTGTTGCTGTGCATCTGAAACCTGCACCTCATGTATATATTCCTGTACTGTTGTATTATACTTGTATTTCCCTCCCATTGCATTGTTGCTTATTTTGTAACCTGTTAACTCCCTTTGCATCTCCTGTATTTGCTGTGCCCTGATACCTTTGGGTCTGGTGTGCATTATAAATGAATAAATAAACAAACAAACCATATGCAAATCTGGCTTGCTCAACCTCAAAATTAATAGTTAACATTCCTTCTGCTTGGGACCAAAATCGCCCCTTAACATTTTGGCCTCAACGCTGGTCCCCTTCTGCAATGGAGTAGATGGGATAAAAAGGATAATGTGAAGGTTGCCAAGAGCAATGCCAGTGGTTTAGATTAATTCATAATCTTACAGCCATCACATTTGTGGTTATACTTTGTTTCCATAAGTGAGGAGCATAAGCCCAGATGTGGGTCCCTTGCTCACAGCACCCTAGGGAACCAAGCGGCCCCTCAATGATGAGACCTGCCAAGGCTGGATTACTTGTGTTTTCGTCCAGAGGGGACATGGGCTTGCAGTTGGGTAGGATTGCTCCCTTTGATGGCAAAACCAAGACTGATTTACATATGGCTGGTGCCCTTCTGCAATGGTGGAGACGGGTTAAAAATGATAGTGTGAAAGGTTTGACAGAAGAATGCCAGTGCTTTAGAAAAATGCATAGCCTTCAGCCCATCAAAGTGTTTAGATCTATCTTGGCTCTGTAAGTGAGGAGGGTGACTCCCTAGCTGCCTGGGTCATAGGGAACCAAGATGCACCTCACTAATGAGGCCCAACTAGGCTGACACTTGTTTTGGGGTTGCTTGTGTTTCCATCTTGGTGTGGACATGGACTAGCAGTTCAGGCTGGACGGCTTACATTTCTGGCAAGGAGCAAGACGGATTTGTATATGGCTGTTCCCCTTCTGCAATGGCGCACACGGGCTAAAAAGAGGTGCTGCGGAAGGTTGCCCAGAGCACCGCCAGTGGCTCAGATTCATTCAGAACCTTCCACCAATCATATTATTCGTTTTGGCTATTAGGCGGTGCTGAAAGTGCTGTACATAAGACAAAACTATTGTCTTGAGAGTCGAAGATATTAGAGAGATGACATGTGATAAGGGACACACAACCTGTGCGTGTTGGTTTGTTATTTACCCACCCATACCCACTGCCCCTAAATATGCTAGTCCCACCCGCCAATTCCAACCTCTCCCGGCCCCTTCCTGGCCAGAACGCATCCAACAGGGCTCTCTTTGAACTATCTCTATCAAACAGTAAGATCAGACTTTGTTCTGTGAAGGGCCTTCCATTGTTATTTCAAAGCAGTTTTCTGAGAGTTACGGGCTTAATTGCAGCTGATAATGACTGTTAAAAACCAGCATCTAAAGTCCTGTGTATGCATGTATACACTTATAACCACCCCCAGATTCATCAGAAAAAGAACAGGAGCAACACGCTTCACGCTCATCACTCCCACCCTCTGGAACGCCCCCCTCCCACCTTCCAAGAAGAACCCCCCTACCTGATTTTTTTGCAAAAAAGTAAAACTGCCTCCGTTGAACAAATATGCCGAAAACTATCTTCCACAAAGGATCGCCTGTAACTAAAAGATCCCGTGGAACCTTGTCCTGAACTCTCTAGCGCTGTGATACCTCTGGGTCTTGGGCACTATCAATATATATAATAAATAAATACATAAATAAATAAGACTATATAAAATATAAAGATGGCAAACCTAAACAGAATGGGGTTATTTGATGCTGGTTTTAATTTGAATAAATGTTTTTTTAAAAACAGCCCTTCATTTGGCAGTGCTAATGCAGCCTGGCCTGGTGGGTGAGGGCATACCTGTTTGAAGGGCACAACAGACAGCAAAGAGGGCCGCATTCAATCTGCATTGCACAAAACGAGTTTCATTGAGAGCAGTAGATGCCGCCATTTTGTTATTTCACTTTGCCTTCGGTGCCAATGCACGCGTGTCCTGAAACACTTTCTTGAATGGATACAAACAGCAAATACGGAAGAATGTTAACAGGGACCAGGACATAATGCATTGGAACAACAAACAAAGCCTGAGAAATCCTGCCAACAATATCAGAAGCAATGTGCTAATGACAACTGGGAATATCCCGAAGGCCCTAAAACTGGGCGACCTTGCCAGAACCCGCCGAGCTGAGTCAACAGCCAGCTTTAATCTGCTCTTATTTGGAAACCATGTGCGCGTTGCGGTCGCCACCATTGCGGCTTCACTGGCCTTGGAACAGGTTTCGTTATTATCCAATGCAATGGTGCCAGTCTTATGTTATGGTACATCTACGGGTGTGCCTCCCATTGACCTACTTGAAATTACGCTTATCTGCAAGTCTATATAGTCATTTAGTGCAAAATCATTTAATTCATCAATAGATGTGTTCCATAAATATTGTTTACTTCATCAATCATTTTCTTCCAATCACGTCTCTTTAGTGCAGGAAACATTCATACATTAATTTTTTCACACATGAAAACTCATCTAGGTAAAAATCATTTTTCTAGAACAATGCTGAGATGTTTGAATCACTTGTGGGCCTTTACTATGATGGGAACCACTTAGTCAGACCTGCTTAACCCTCTGTTAAACAACCCTGCATGGGTTTAAAGTCTACTGTCCAAAATACTTTCATCAGGTACAAACAATCCCTCTTATGGACAATTTGGCAATTATCTTTAATATACAGAAAAAAGCTCTTCATGCCATGTTTCTGTTCTTTACGAACATTAGACCCGGGCAAACAGCCCAAGTGGATGCTGCGCAAACCAAATGGCAACAATGCCAGTTCAGATTCCTTATATGGATTATTCATATAATAACATTAAGCTAATAAACACTCTTCTATATCTCTTTAGAATAAAACATGCATATGTATTACAGTGTGCAGGTAGATGCTTAATGGCCAATACATTTTGGACCCAGCGTTCCTTCATCAGGGCAAAATCTACAGACAGAATGATGGAAACAAAATAAAACACACAATTAGTATAAATGATCATTGACATGAGACAAATAATAATGAAAAATATAAAAATATATAAAGCAATAAAGAATTAATGGCATAATAAAAATCATAATGAAAATCATAATAACATGATGACCAGAATACTCAACCTAGCCTGCACTTGGCACAGCAAAATAAAGTGCTAGAAACCTGCGAACACATCAAAAATATCAGAGAGGGGCAGTTAGAGAATCAAAGAAAATTCCTAAGAAAGCAATGATATCGAAAAAACAGAATAACTCAAGTTGGGAAATACCTATGTGCGTTGAACCCAAAAGGTCTTAAAAGGTACCTATGGGTAAGCTTCTCTTCTTGATCACAACAGTATAGCTCAAAGAACAAGCTGTAACAATAAGAAAGGATCTCACATTAAACACATGGAAAAGTCCCAACCAAACTTGAATATCCTATCAGAGGTAAATGACTCTGATAGCTGCACACATGTCCCAGTCATACCTTTGCTCCATGAAATGAACCCGTCAAGACGCAACAAGAGTCTGCGAGTAAGTTCCTCCCTGCAAACAGGTACGCAGTGCACGCTGGAAAACACGGAAAAACGCTATTAACTGCACAAGGATTTGGCTTACCTTGGATATCGTGAGAGCTGGCATGAACAGGACTCCAGGCACGGGAGTACACCTTGTACTAAACGCATCCATTCAAAAGTGTTCCCTAAAGGAAGTCAGGAGTGAGCGCATTAGAGCGTGCTGACGTAGGACTTTCCCTCATCCAGCGAAGTAAACAAGCATCACACAGGTGACTACAGATGTACTTAAAATATGGAACTTATTCAAAAATGCTAATAATAAATACAAAAAGAATATAGACTGGCAAGGGACCATATCTCTCCAGCCCTCCAGCCCTGAAATCTCTCCGCTGCAAGGATCAAGTTCAAGACCCTTTGCACTGTCCACAAGGCTTCCTGGGGTCAGCGCTGCACTGCATCCAACACTCTCTTCCTAAACACCTTCCTTCTCAGCCCTTAGCTACCTCCAACTCTCTGAAGGTCAGAGCGTGACCTGCAGGTCACAGTTCGAATTCCGGCAAGGCCAACGCAGCCTTTCATCCTTCTGAGGTCGATAAATGAGTACCAATTTCGGTTGGGTGAAATTGTATGTAAATATCTGCTCTGTAAAGCACTTTGGATTATGGTGCTATATAAATAACACATCATTTGTCATTATGATAGACACACAAGCCGAATTATGTGACCATGGGCGTAGGACATGGTGGGACAGGGGGGACAAATCCCCCCCACAATTTTAAGTGGGGGGGATGTAATGTCATTTATCCCCCCCAGAATATGTTTGGTGTGTCATGCAGGGATCTGTTTTTGAAGTGTGGAAAGTGCTGCTTACTATGTAAGCTGCCCTCTCCCCCCTGGCCCCCAAACCATGGGGGCAATACCCTGGGGGCAGATGGGTGATCATCTGTCCCCAGGGAAGGGGGGCAAACAAAAAAAAAGATTATTTTGTTTTAAAACGTAGTTTTAGGTGGTGTGGGTGCGGGTGGGACCACTGGCCACCAGGGATTTTTGCATGCCCTCTCCCCCTGACCCTAATTGGATGGGGGGCAACTTATGTAGCACTCCCTGGGGGCAGATTTCTGCCCCTAGGAAGGGGTACATGAGATGCCATCCATCCATTTGGGGTGGGGGGAGAGGCCAATGCAAATATTGGAAGAGCCACCCCTCCCAAGCCTGGGGCAGTACGTTTTGACCCCCCACCCCCAGGGGCAGATGGCCACACGAATGTGTCCACCTAGGGAAGGGCAAAACAAAATATAACTTATTTTGGGTGGGGGGGTCCACTAGACCACCATGATTTTTTGTTTGAAAGGGGGGTGGCCCTCCCCCCACCCTAAGTGGATGGGGGGCACCTTATGTAGCCCTCCCTGGCGGCAGATTTCTGCCCCTAGGAAGAGGAACATGACATGCCCACATCCATTTGGGGTGAGGGGAGAGGCCACTGCAAATATTGGTAGAGCCACCCCACCCCCAAGCCTGGGGTAGTACATTGTGTCACCCCCTGGGGGCAGATGGTCACACACACGTGCCCATCTGCCCCTAGGGAAGGGCAAAACAAAAATATATATTTTATAATTTGTTTTAGGTGGGGGGCCCACTAGACCACCAGGATTTTTTGTGATTGAAAGGGGGGGTGACCCTCTCCCCATCCTAAGTGGATGGGGGCACCTTATGTAGCCTTCCCTGGGGGCAGATTTCTGCCCCTAGGAAGGATTACATGAGATGCCCCCATCCATTTGGGGTGTGGGGCACTGCAAATATTGGCAGAGCCACCCCCAAGCCTGGGGCAGTACGTTCCCCCGCCCCTCTGGGGGCAGATGGCCACACACATGTGCCCATCTGCCCTAGGAAAGGGGCAAAACAAAAATAAAACAAATTATAACTTGTTTTGGGTGGGTGTGGGGGGCCACTGAACCACCATAATGTTTTTTGCGGAAAGAGGGGTTTGCCCTCTCCCCCCCACCCCAAATGGATTGGGGGCATCTCATGTAGCCCTCCCTGGGGGCAGATTGTTAGCACAATCTGCCCCTAGGAAAGAGGCAGAACAAAAAATTATAACTTGTTCTGGGTGGGTGTGGGGGTCACTAAACCACCATGGATGTTTTTAGTGGAAAGGGGGGTGCCCACGGGTGTCTTCTTTTCAGAAATGTATCGGGTTCTCCGTTTGCCTTGGTGGCTTCGACACCCTAGGCCCAAATCTGTAGGTTGTCCACATGAGCAAAATCTGCTTTGCCGAAAGGCTTGGGGTTATCAGTGGTTTAACCTTTCCATTTTCGCCGAGGTCGGTGCATCCACACATGGGAGGTACCGTTTTTGTTGGGACCCCTGTGGGAACGCGGGTATGTAGGACATCTGTTGTTGTCGGCATGTTTTGGTGGGTGGGCAGAGAGAAATGTTTCTGAAATTTGGTGGAAAAAAACTCAATTTTCAGACATTTCACTCTGGCCATGCACTGAAACACGCCGCCAACAACACATGTCCTACCATCCTGTGTTCCCACAGGTGTCCCAATGGAAACGGTACCTCACATGTGTGGGTGCACCTACCTGGCCGCAAAGGGAAAAGGCTAACCCACTGGTAACCCCAAGCCTTTCAGCAGAGCAGATTTTGCTTATGTGGACAACCTACAGATTTGGGCCTAGGGTGTCGAAGCCACCAAGGAAAATAGGGAACCCCATGCATTTCCAAAAAGAGGACATCCATGGGAATCAACAGAGGTCTGACTTGCGCGACTCGCCCAAGAATGTATTACCCACAATCCCTGGCAAAGTCTGAAATTTGGTGAAAAAAACAATTTTCAGACATTTCCCTCTTGCCACCCACCGAAACACGCCACCAACACCACATGTCCTACCTTCCTGCGTTCCCCCAGGTGTCCTGACATAAACGGTACCTCACATGTGTGGGTGCACCTACCAGGGCACAAAGTGAAAAGGCTAAACCACTGGTAACCCCTAAAGGGTTTGGAGAGACAACCTACAGATTTGGGCCTAGGCTGTCGAAGCCACGAAGGAAAACAGGGTACCCCATGCATTTCTGAAAAGAAGACAACCGTGGGAATACACAGAGGTCTGACTTGCGCGCATCGCCCCAGAATGTATTACCCACATTCCCAGACAAAATGAAAATTGTGTTTTTTCCACCAAATTTCAGATTTTCAAAATTCCTGAAAATCTGCTTTGCGAAAAGACTTGGGGTTACCCGTGTTTTAGGCTTTTCCCTTTGCACCCAGGTAGGTGCACCCACACATGTGAGGTACCGTTTTCATTGGGAAACCTGTGGGAACGCGGGAAGGTAGGCCATGTGTTGTTGGCTGCGTGTATCGGTGGGTGACCAGAGTGAAATGTGCGGAAATTGTGATTTGTTTCTGTCATTTTCCCGATTTCCCCCCAAACTATGGAATCTTTCCCTGCATAGTTGTTACCTGAACTGCGCAAATCACCCCTTCCTAAACTTGGAATATTGCCTACCTTTCAGAAATGTATGCCTTTCTGGCTTCCCATTCAGCTTTCCTACCCTTTTCTTCCATTCCGTCCACGCATGTCCTATTGGACAAAAAAACACCAAAATCGCCTACCTCTCACAAAACGGCTGATTAGCATATCAAAATATGTTATTTTGGCTTCCACTCAATCTGTTCTTGAAAGCCTGGAAAATGGCGAATCCAGCACAGCAAACCATTTGTTCCTAGCTCTTACAAGGAAAACACCGCCGGCTTCTTTGTACATTTTATTGGCATTTTCTGAAGAAAAAAAAAATGTTCTCCTTTTTGGTCATTTTCTCTCACCCCCCTACAGCAAACTGGGATTCCTGGGTGGTGTTATGACCGGCTACATGTGGGGAAAAAAGGGGCCAACTTTGGGCGAGATATCTGATGTAACAAAAATGTTACAAGAGATTGAATGGCGGCATAACAAAATCACCAAAAAAGGCCGTGTCACTGGGGGGAAATACCCCAAGTCTGCAGGTAAAGCCTCAGAAGGGATAACATTTGTAAGGTAGCTCAGTTAGTTAATGCTCCAAGTGCAGTAACACCTGTGTTCAGCACCTTGCTTAATCTTCCGATCGGATAATAGGCAGAGTGAATGCATTCAGCTTCCGATGCAACACAGCATTTTCCAGGTCAATTGGTTGAGAAAAAGTGGCGGAAAACACTATTACTGTCGCTTTTTCTAATTGGCCAGATTTTCATGCATTTTCTGGGTGGAGTTCAGGAGCCGAGTAAACACACCAGGACCCCCTGTATTTCCCGCTCCACCAGACAAATGCGGCCTTACTGCCAGCATGGATTCTCATGCTGGAAATAAGGAAAGGGATTCCTCTGGGATCTGCTTGGAAATTAAACCTGGTAAAAGTGGGCGGAGTCCAGAGGAAGCCATTGTCAATTCCGGCAGCAATCGCTAATTGCGCGAGGTATTTACACTCTTCCAAAGTGGAAAAGCAATGTGATTTCACCTGCCTTTTACGCTAAAATCTTCCATTTTGTGGCAGAGAGTAAAAGCGTGCGCCAATGGAAGTGGTCCACTCCATGCAGTTTACTTTGCGACTTGATGCTTGGGGGTTTTGGGTGATGCTACACATGTAATAAATAAATACATTTAACATGACCCCAGATAAATGGAAATTCATGATCAGAAGGAGTGAGCATGGCATGTCGCTGGTAAGAGGGTGTCCTGTGCTTCTTCAGTGCTTTGGCAAATGCCCTTAATTGCCATCTCGCTTTAAGCAGGTGCTTAAACCCATCAGTGTGGATTGCACAATAATAAGTCGACAGAGGTATTTAAAATGGCCAATTTCGCTCTTTGGGTGACATTGTCAAAGTGGGAGAATGTTGCCCAGCATGTGCCACTTTCTCTGCGGAGTGAATTGTGCCCACCCCCCGAGGAAGAAGTGTGCAAAACCCATAAGGGAACTGTGCCTTGCTCTTTCTGTGTGTGTCTTCCCCACAGGGCAAAGCAGGAGGCAATGTCTGCCCACCCTCAAAGGGTATGTACAACCAAAAGTAATAGGCCCCTCCCCCCATCATGGCTGTAGGGGCCAGGCTCCAAACCAGGGCAAGAATATCCTCCAATCATCCATGCCCACGAGTAGGGTACCCCTCGTGCTCCAGGAACCCTGTTGAGCAACCTCTGTGCTTTCCAGGTGATACTAACGTTATTTAGAGCCAGAAGTCTAAAAGATAATCGTTTAATTGCAGCTGGAAATTAGCTCCTGGCGTGATCAAAATGTCTTAACCAAGTGTGACATCATCCCCTTGATTTATAAGCAATATGTGTGTTCTCGCGTTTCTTCATCCACTGAATTACTGTTAGAAACAAAGGCAAGAGTTGTGTCTCTTGTGTAGACATTAGGAAGGCAGTTGCCAGCCTCTGGCATACTATGCCCATGTTCTTCCAATATTGGCTAGCTGTTGCCCTCTTATGGCCAGGTAGAACCATCATGGCAGTGACTGGCAAATGCCTTTGCCCTGCAGACAGAAAAGTGGAAATAAGAGGCCAATTCAAGACACAGAACAAATAGAAGACAGACTGCAGCTGCCATTGCTGTGTTAGGGAGAATATGTTGAGTGTTCAAGCAAGGAGGTATGTATTAAGCAAGCAAGCAGTGACACAAGGGAGAGGCAAAGAAAGGCCAGAGGGGCTCTTTGAATAATGTAACAGGGCAGAGGACCCATGCTCTGCCGTCCTAGTAACATATGAAAGAATCAAAAAGATCAGGCTTTGCAGTAAATGTTAAACGAGAAAGGAACAGAGTCCAGCTCTGCATTCAGAATAACAAAGGCAAAGAAAGGCTAGGCTCTGAAGCCAGTATGAGATGGAATAAGAGGGCGCTCATCGTGATAGGCTGGCCCAGTCCTCCCAGGGGCGCTAGAAGAGCCACCCAATTAGCAGGCTGCCCCTCTGGCCACCCCCCTGGTTCCACATACACCCCACCTACTAGGCATCCCTCGGGTCCGACACATCCGGCCGCGGACCTTGGGAGTGCTTATAAGAAGGCGGGCTTGCGATCGCTCATCCTCCTTGTTTGCTGTACCCCTCCCACCTCCGGAGGACAGTCAAAGCAGCAACATCACACTCCTGGTCCCTCTACTCCCATAACAGGGCTTACTCAGAGGTAAAAACAAGATTTCCTCTTTCTTTGAAACCCCCATCCTTCCATTCCACGAGACACATGCGTCTCTTTGCCCCACACAAAAAAAGTTGCAACTTGCAGTTGGTAGAAAAGGCAACAACTCCTTTATTTGGCAGGAGTCCACTTACAGGTGACCTGCCTCTTAACGAGCTGGCATCCAAGCTGTGGCCCACTGGAAGTAATTGTTATTTCCTCTCTCTTATCATGAGCTCATAGTCAGATGAAAAATCCAGAAATGCAACATACAAAGACATGTTCTTTGCTGCTGCATCCTTTAATGTTCTTCTGTTTTCGTTTCTTCTTTTCTCTTGTTTTAAACAGTGATTTTTGTAATTTAATACGTACTGCTATTTTAATTCAAATTTTGTGAAAAATCGAGTTTTGACTAAAACACAATAAATAAATAAGCAAATAAAACAAAGTCCCCAAGATGTCCCCTGTCCCCCCCAGATTTTATGTGTCTCCTACGCCCCTGTATGTGACCTTGAGTCGATTGAGAACAATTCTCTCCCTAACTTCTGCCTGAGCTTGCAAAGTGAGGCTGGTAAAACCACGCGGTCTGAGCCGAGACCGAAAGACTCGGGTATAATGGAAAATGAGAGAGAAAATGTACCATGTTCTTCCTCTAATCTAGCTAAATCTCCTTCTTTGGCAATAATTGCAGCAAGGGCGTACTCATCCTCACCAGTATATAACACTTTGTTTTCCTCCTCTGATACTTCGGATGAAGATGACCGATCGGATCCAGAATTTCTGGCAGAAACTCTGCTGGTTAACTTATTATGTCAAGAAACACAGGCAGTTTCAAACTATTTCCAGCTGATCAAAAAACAGCTAATAGAAAGAAGACTGGTTCTCTTGATGTTTGGCTAAATAATCCCAACTCAATCCAGAACAGGGCCGCAAGAATAATCCTTGACTTCAAGCCCAGGGAACGGTTATCTCCGGCCCTGAAATCCCTCCACTGGCTCCCCGTGCCTGCAAGCATCAAGTTCTAGACCCTCTGCAATTTCCACACCGCTTTCTGGGTCCGGGGCCCTCGCTCGTAATTGTAATTGTAACTGTTTATTGTAAAGCGCTTAGACACAAGTGAAGAGCTTCAAAGCGCATCAAGGCGGAAAGGGAACAAGGGAATACAGTTGTCATTCTTAGGCCTTGAAGTTTTCGAATGATCTAACAAAAATAACTAGCATACTAGGCCTGCCTGAGGCATTTCAAATAGTGCAAGTGCATGACAGAAGGAATGAGAGAAGGGAGGGAGAAGAAAAAGAGGCTACAATCAATAAACTCCCGTACTATGACTAACGAATTGTCAGATAGTGCAAGTGCATGATAAGAAGTGGAGGACAGAAGGGGGAGAAGGACATACAGACAATATGTATTAAAGTATTCTTGTTCTCGCACCCTGAAACCTTTGGGTCTGGCGCGCGTTACAAATAAATAAACAAGTAAACAAACAAACAAACAATAAACTATTGTACTAGGCCTGGCAACATTTCAGACTGATTGGTGGTTGGTCATCTTTAATGTGCCTATACACAACTGTTTCAGGCGCAACCAAGCTAGGGAGAGAAGACAGAGGGAGGACAGGACATACGATCTTGCTAGGCCTCGTACATGGTTGTGCAAGTGCGCCGACAGGAAGTGCGAGGGAGGGGGAGGGGGAGAGGGACAAGTGCACCCATTTCAGCAGGGGCCTGGGTTAAGTGCAGAGAGGTTGCTCCCTTCATGGAACATTTTCCAAGTGCAGTAGTGCAGTAGTACCAAGCAGAGCGCAGAGGCCCAGAGGCAAGTGCAGGACTGGCGGGAGCCTGGGACCTGTGAGGCTCTGGAGGGGCACCAGGAAATCAGTCAGCAAAACTGAGCAAGTTTGGAAGGAGAAAGGAGGAGAGAAGCAGGAGAGAAGAGAAAAGAGGTTAGCAGGGAGAGGGAGAGCGAGAGAAAAAGGAAGAGAAGAGGAAGGTCTTGAGGAGTTTCCGGAATTTGAGGTGGTCTTGCTCAAGATGGAGAGAGCCAGGGAGGCTGTACCAGAGGGAGGCACCTGCAGAGGATAAACATCTACCCCCAAATCTCTGGAAAAGCAGCTCCCCAGCAGAGAGTTGGAGGAGGTCGAGCAGAGGGCTCTAGAAGGATAGTATTTAGGAAGAGAGCGTTGTTGATAGTGCTGGCTGCGGCCCCAGAAAGCCTTGTGGGCTATGCAGAGGGACTTGAACTTGATCCTTGCAGCAACAGGGAGCCAGGATTTTAGCACCAGAGAAATGCGGTCCCTGGGCTTGAGGCCAAGGATAAGTCTTGCGGTTCTATTCTGGATATGTTGAAGAGGTCGGAGAGCAGAAGTAGGAAGATTGAGAAAGAGACTGTTGCAGTAGTCCAGTCTGAAGAGAACCAGGGCTCTGGAGACAGTGAGCCTCTGGGGGAAAGTGAGAAAAGGTAGATTACCTCTGAGGAGGTGCAACTGGTAGTGGGACTTTTTGGAGATGTCCGAAATGTAAGAAAAGAATGAGAGAGTGGAGTCAAAGATGACCCCCAGAGTTTTTGCCTCACTGGTGGGTGAGGGCGCAGCACCAAGGGAGGCTGGCCAGAGTGAAAGTAGGAAAGCAGGAGCAGGGGTCCCAATGAGGACGATCTCTATCTTACTGGCATTAAGGCAGAGATCATTAGCAGCACACCCGGATTGACTTGCGGACAGACAGCCAGGAATGAGCAAGGAGGAGGAAGAGGTCGAGGGTAGCTTGAAAGAGAACTGTGTGTCATCCGTTTAACACTGAAAGTTGGAGGTGAAGACAGAGATCTTCTGGGCCAACAGGGCCATGTAGACATTGAAAAACCAAGGGGATAGATTAGATCCCTGGGGGACACCACAAGTAGAAAGAGTGATATCGAAGAGAAAGGACCAAAGTCCCACTTGGGAAGGACGGTCAGAGAGAAAGGACGCTAACCACACCAGGACCTGATCTGTGATGCGCAGTGTATCACAGAGATGGGAGATCAGGTTGTTGTGATATCAAAAGCAGAGGAGAGGTCAAGAAGAATGAGGACAGAGGGAGAGTTAGGGTCAAGGTGTTAGAGTCAAGGTTTGAAAGCAGGTCTTCACTGATGTTCAGAACAGCAGATTCCGGGCCTCTGGATGCTCTAATGCCAGATTGATGGTCATGGAGACAACCAACAGATTCATTGAGGAGGGTAACCTGAGAGAACTCCAAGAGTTTGCCCAGGAAAGTAGTGATAGTAATCAGGTGATAGTTTGCCGGAATAGAAGGGTCGGCAGAGGGTTTTTTCAGCAGAGGGTGTACACGAGAGAATGCTTGAGGGAAGGGAGGAAGACTCCAGTGGTGAAGGAGAGTTTGCAAAGGTCTGCCAAGTCTGGAGATAGAGAGTCAAAGTTGTTCTTGATGGTTTTGGACGGGCAGGGGTCCACCTGTTTGGAAGAGGCTTTCATAGACCAGACTTGTCTAGAAACCAACTCAGGTGTAACAGGGGAGATGGAGAAGAGAAGAGGGGATTGGGGGAGTGGCAGGGGTGTGTCCGAGGGGGGCCCAAGAGATGACGGTGTACGAGTGGGTGCAGAGGAGAGAGAGGACAGGATATCCTGTGTTTTGGCGTTGAAGTGTGCAGCCGCACAAAGGGCCTGGATGGGTGCAATAGAGGATGATGCTGCAGTAGGGTTGGCCAGTTCCTTGCAGACTTTGAAAAGTTTGGACGTGTTGTTGGGTGCCGTAGAGATGCCGGCTTGAATATGGACTCTTTCTTGGACCGGATGCAGAGTCTATATTGCTTTTGCAGAAGGCGACAGGCCAGCTTGTCAGAGGGTGCACCTGAAGATCCCAATTTCCGTTCCGCTGCCCTGCACTTGTGTTTAAGGTCAGCCAAGTCAGAGTCGTACCAAGAGCTGCACTTTTTGGCAGGCTTCAGTCGGACCCTTATGACAGGGGCCAGGATGTCGAGAGTGTTGGAGATGGAAAGGTGAAAGTTAGGGAGGGTTGTGTCAGAGTGGGAGTCAGCTGCAAGAGTAGGAAGAGGAGAGTAGGTGGAGGCAAAGGCAGCCACTGACACTTTTTTCATGGGTCCGGTGACCTTGAAGGTGGGAGCAAGTGCAGGGTGTGCCAGTGCTAAAGGAGAAGAAAGCTTCAAGTGAGAGGAGAGAAAAGAGTGATCAGTCCAGGACAGTGAGGTAGCGAGGGTGATAGAGAGAGGGATGTCTGTGTAGATGAGAGCATCCAAGGTGTGGCCAGCAGTGTGCGCCAGACCAGACAGTAGAATGCAGAGAGAGTTGCACAGGTTGCGGAAAGCTCCTGAAGATTCAGGAGAGTCAAGATGATGTTAAGATCTCCCAGCAGAAGGAGTTGAGAGGAGGAGGAAAGGAGTGAAGATGTCAGGTCAGCCCATTGCGAGAGGACGATGGTGGACTGGCGGTCGATAGAAGGTGACCAGAGTAAGAGAGTAGACAGGAGAGAGAGAGCAGCAAGACCAGGCATTCAAAAGAAGAATATGCCTGAAAGAGAATGAAGGAAATACAGATCCACTCCGTAAAGATCAGGGCAACTCCCCCTGCTGGCCTGTTGGGCCTGGGCTCAGAGAGGATCTTGTAGCCTTCAGGGAGATGTGTTTCAAAACTGGTGACAGAGCTGTTCTTAAACCATGTCTCTGTGAGGGCAAGAACATCTAGGTTCAGGTGTTCAAGGAGGTGGCAGATGTCAGAAGAGTGCTTGACTGCGGAGCGAGAGTTAAGCGTGGCAACGTGGAGCAGATTGCCATTTCTGAAAGACTTACGAGTGGTAGGGGGTGCTCACCTACCTTTAATTCTCTGCGGGTGAGTCGCTTCTCCAAGCAGAGACTGGGTGGTAGATCCCTCTACTTTGCAGGTGCCTCCCTTTGGAATGGTCTCCCTGCCTCTCTCTGCCTTGAGCCTCATCTGCTTTAGTTTCGGAAGCTCCTCAAGACCCTCCTTTTCTTCTCTTCTTTCTCTCTTCCTCTGTTCTGCTAATCTTCCCCTGCACAGTTCTGCTGACTGCCTGCTTGGTGTTCCTCTGAGTCTTATGGGACACCAAGTCTCCTGTCCAGTCCTCTGGCACTTCCCTGCTTACCTTGCTGCACTGCGGCCTGGCCTCCCTTTGCACTACCGGGGTGTGATTCCCCTTGGAGCCCAGCCTTCTTTGCACTTAACTCAGGGCCCTGCTGCTCTGGGTGCACTTCGTCCTGTACCCTCTCCCCTGCACTTCTTGTGCCACACTTGCATGATCTAAATGGCACTAGGCCTAGTGAGATAGTTTGTCGTGTCCTTCCTTTGGTTCCCTCCCCCTTGCCTGGTTGCCCCCTTGAAACACATTGTGTAAAGGCGCATTATAATTAACATATCAATCAATCAATGTGTGAACTAGAATATTTTAAATCAGAATATCAGAAAAGGTGTTTGATGAAACAACATAAGATCCAGTTCTTTAACACCTAAATATTCAATATGATTTCCATGGCATTCCTTTAAATTGTGAATGTATTTACGATAGCGATGTAACTAACACCTGCTTCATTTCCAATTAAGAGATTTATATACTGTTTGAAAGGTGCTCTGTTTTTATTGTGGACTCACACATCGCGCGTTTACTAGTGATATGCGAAAAATGGTACTGGGGTTCACGTTGTCTTTCCTGCGTCTACATATCATTGCATCAATGCACATTCATTTAATTATCCCAGTCAATCCACAGACATACATGCGTGTTTTGCTTTCAGATGCTGCAGTGTGGAAACTACATGGCAACATACCCTTGACATCAAAAGCATCAGTTATAATATGTTATTTATATAGCGCCTTAATGCCAAAGCACTTTACAGAGCACATGTTTACATCCAATATTATCCAACCGAAATTGGTACTCATTTATCGACCTTGGAAGAATGAACCTGCGACCTGCAGATCACGCTCAGATCACAGCAGCGAGCGCTCAACCCATTGAGCTATCTTACCGGCTATCCTTCGGCTGCTCCAGCGTGGCTGTTCCAATCCGTTTTTCGAAGCATCGTTTTTTCTCCTTTTACTGTTGGCTATTATGTGTCACTGAAGGCGATGCCTATACACTGTCACTATTGTATTGGGAAGTGAAAATAAGAGAGAGATGACACATAGCCTGTGGGTGTTGCTGGTTATTTACCCACCAATATGCCGCCCCTGGCCAATTAGTCCCTATGGTCACCACCCGACACTACCTGTCCTTCCCTATTGAAAAGAATCCCCTCTAATCCTCCACCTGGTGTGTGGTGCATCCTGTTTTTAGACGTTTGACCTGTCATCCACATATCATCAAATAGATCTGCATGTTGACTCCCGCCCCCTTACATTCTTCGTCACTCCCTTTGGCGCATTCCGTTTTTGTAGAATGCCCTTTGGTTTGGCATCTGCTGCCGCTGTTTTTCAGAGGACAATGCAGAAACTCTTTGCAGGTATGCGCGGTGTGGAATGTTTTCAAGATGATATTCTGGTGTGGGGTGAGTCTCAGGTTGAGCATGATCGTAGAGTTCTTGAGGTGATGAATGTCTTGAAGAATTGTGGTCTCACGGTCAAGCTTAGCAAATGCAAGGTGGGTGTCCCCAGCGTGACTTATTTGGGAGACTCTCTGGATGCCAAGGGTATTCATCCTAAGATTGAGTTGGTGAGGGAATTGAGCGATGCATCATCCCCGGCTAATAAAGAGCAGTTGAGATCGTTCATGGGACTTGCCCAATATTACAGCAGGTTTGTACCTTCTTATGCCGACAAGACAGTAGGTATGAGGTCATTATTGAAGAAGGGCGTGTATTTTGTGTGGTCTGATCAGTGTCAGGCGGAATTTCTCAAGTTGAAAGAAGAAATTGAGCAGGCTCCATCCTTGAGTTCATTTCCCCCGCCAGAAAAACGTTTCTAACTGTGGATGCGAGTGAGTATGGGATGGGTGCTGTACTGGAACTAAAGGTTGAGGGTGAACTTCGTCCCATAGCCTTTGCGTCGAGAGTGCTCAGAGAAGCTGAGGGCAGGTACGCTGTCATAGAAAGAGAAGCTCTTGCAGCTGTGTGGGCTTCTAAATATTTTCAAACCTTTCTGTGGGGGATTGAGTACACCCTTCATACTGACCACAAGCCGTCGGTTCATGTATTGACAACAAAGGGGTTGTCTCATGTGTCTACCAGGATCATGAGATGGATGACCAATATGACAGAATTTAATTTCAAGGTGGAGTAAGTCCCTGGTGTGAGAAATGCGGTAGCTGATTGCCTGTCATGTTTTCCGAATTCTAGTAGTGCTGAAGAGTCTCCAGGTGTGGTGGGGGATGAATGTTCCTTGGTGGCTCGGTAGTGCCCGCTGTGTCGGAACCAGAATGGAGTGCTGAGTGTACAGATGATCCCGAGTTGGTCGAATTAAGAGCAGCACTTAGATGTGGTCTTGTTAGTACTAAGTTGTCCAAGCTGTATGGGCATGTATGGCATGAATTGTCTGAAGGTCCATGGGGCGTGGCCAGAGGTCTGAGGTTAGTTCCCCCTTGTTCCCTTAGAGGGAAACTTGTTGAGTTAGCACACGAGGGGCATTTGGGAAGGTCTTTGACCAAGAGGAGACTTAGAGAGAATTATTGGTGGCCCGTTATGGACACTGACGTGGAGGATGTGGTAAAAGATTATGCAGCATGTTCCAACAGTGATAAAAGCAAGGTTCAGTTCCCCAACCAGTCTATCCTGTTGAAGTCCCCTGTCAAGTCTGGTCCAAAGTAGTGCTGGACATAACGGGACCTGTAGATTTCTTAGGAGGAGACTTGAGATTCATTGTAGTTATGGTGGACTATACGTCGAGATGGGTCGAGGCCACTGCCTTATCTACGGTTACTGCTGAGAAGATTGTGGGGTTTTTCTCTGCAGTGTTTGACAGGGAGGGTGTGCTTGCTGGATTGGTGACCAACAATGGGTCTCAGTTTGTGTCAGATTATATGCAAAAGTTTCTGGATGATCTGGGCATACGTCATCATAAAGTTGCTCTATATAATCCTCAAGCCAACAGTCTAGTGGAACGTATGAATCGTTTTATCAAGGGGGCCATCCAGTTAGCTCTTGCTAATGGTCTTCTGTGGGGAAAGGTAGTGTCAGAATCTCTAAAAGCTTACAGGCTGACTCCTTCTATTATCACTGGGCATTCTCCTTTTGAGCTTATGTGGGGGAGGAAACCGGGCTCCAAATTGAGAGTGCCAGCCCTGGGCGGTGGTGTCCAGTCACAGGTGGATATGCAGGGAGTTTTGGATCGAGTTCGGTGTAAGCAAAAGCGTTTTTGAGTGAGCAACTGGCCAGTAGGAATCCCCTTTCGGTGAAGATTGGTGATTGGGCTCAGATCAAGAATCCCAGGTTTGTAGCCAAGGGTCTCAGCAGGTACTTAAACCCACGCAAGGTGGTCAAGCGTGGTCGTGGGTATGTAAAACTTGATGACGGATCTACATGGAGTCTCAGGCATGTGGTGGTGGTGGACCAAGAGAAAGTAGTTTCTACAGGGGATGATTCTGGTAGCTCTAGTGGCCGTTCAGGAGATGCTGGTGTTGGGTGTGATTCCCCCTTAGAGGGCTTCACGGTCCGGGAAGACAGTGAGGAACTAGTTAAATTGCAGCTCATGGTGAGAGGGGCGGTTGTAGATCTCCGGGAAGTTGAGGAACATTCCATTCCCATTTCTGCGCATGATTCTGATGTTGGAAATGTTCCGGTTGATGAACGTGTGGTGTCCAATTCTGGGGCGGCCGACCCTGTCCTAACTCATGCTCATTCTGTAAGGTTCCTTCCAAACATAAAGATTATGTTTTGGGTGCCATTGTTCGTTAGCACAGTTTTATGTTTTCCTACCTTTGGAGGGTGCGCACGCGCATATGTGGCTTCAAGAGGGTTGTTTCTTTTGTTGAGTAGGGGGGGGAAGTGTTATAATGTGTAATGGCTCTTGAGTGGAATTCTACCTCGTAAAATTCCACTCTTGTTCTGATGTCATGCTTGCATTTGTTTAATGTTCCACATTCCAAGAACAATGGTTATGAGTTTAAGTGGAGAGCTGTAATGTAGGCTGAGCACTGCTGGGCTCAGGCTGGTTGCTATTAAAGGATCTTCACTTACCTACAGTGTACGCTTCCTTATTACAAAATGGCCTATTCTACTATCCCATTGCAGGTAGAAGGGTTATTTTCTTGCTTTTTGGATACTCCCATAGTATCGATGGCTAATGTGATTCCAAGGCAGTCTTCTGAGTCCTAATAGCTATATTGCAGCTGGAAACCTACTCTAAGAACTCAAGCAATCTACCCACATAATCACTGTCACTAGGCACCGCCTTTTGCATCCTCAATGGCCGCTTATTCCTTTTTTTTGTTACAGTTCACCTAACAGCACCTCTAATAAAAGTTTAATCTCACATTGAGCGCCCCTCCTTCGCACCCTCACAGCAGAGGGACTGCCCAGCTTTGAGCAGAGCGATTAGGGCCAACAACACCTAAGGGTTAATGCACGCCTTAGGGGAAACCCCCTGTAGTACAAATGTTGACTTTACAGTGGCCATTGCGGTGCCAACGAACGAGAGAGAGATTGTGCCTTACAGGCGGCACGTGAACTGGAAAAGGGAGGCCACATCCCTTAAAGAAGGCTGCCAATAGGCAGGAGGAAATGTCTGACCAGGATGGGGCCCAGGATGAAGCCCAAGACATGCAGGCGCAAGGCCCAAATGCTCCCCAGATGCAGGCACCGTATAGATTGCCAGACTCTCTGGCTGTAGAAATGCCAGGGGCATTCAATGTAACGGACATAAGTAATATGGGGCCGAGGTGGGCCAGGTGGATAAGGGACTTTGAGTTATAAATGGGGGCCACAGGGCCCATTGATGAAGAGAGGCAGAAGTGCCTACTCAAACTGGCGGTAGGGCTGGCCACACAAGATACTATTGATTAGATGTGCACCACGACCATCGACTACATTCAAGATCTAAAAGGGGCACTATCTGCATATTTTACCACACATACCAACGTGGATTATGAGAGCCACCTATTCCACAGCACGAAACAAGGAAAGGGTGAAACCATGGATTGTTGGGTGTCCTGACCCACGTTTAAGCTACCCTGCTACAACATTTGGTGCTGTGGGCTTAGAAAATTCAAGATGGCGGAAAACCCACATGTGCGCTGAAATCCAGGAAAGCTGCGCAGTTTGTGCGCCCACCAAAATGGTTGCCTCACTTGCCACCCACCAGTGCGAGAATGAAAGGCCGGGTTGCCATGAGGGAAATGGGTTGCCAAAGGAAAAACAGTAGCGCCGGTTAGCTTCAAAGCGCTTTAAAACCACCATTGGACTACCCGCACAGTAGTCTGAAACCATTGGGAATGGCAATGCTGATTGCCAAATGCAACCTAGAATTGTGGGGAATTCATTTCTTAAATCCCAAAAATGGGTGCAGTACCAGTACTCACCACTATCCAAAAGCCGGCGTTTTAAAACCACTCTGTGTGTTTTTCTGAAGGCAAGCAAAATGCCTATTTCAAACCTTGCAACATGTGCAAAATATTCACTGAACACCAGCAGACATTTGGCAGAATGGAGTTTTGTGTGCCTACAAAATCTGGGAAATGAAGAGCCCAAAAACAATGCTTATAACAAAAATGCTATGGAGTCAGCAGCTTAAGCCTAACTACAACTGGATTTAAAACCACCAAAATCGAAAATGTTAAATTAAATGAGTGACCTATGTTTGGTGTCACATGCCTTTGTAACTGTTGAAATGTCATAGTTTTGCGCTTAGAATCAGCATTCTAGCTGCATGTGTAAAATTACAAGTTATTTTAAAAGCAACAAAAAGTTAGCTGAAGGTCTGGCTTAAGGAACTTGATTTTGCCTAGCAACTACCCATCAGCAGTGAAACTTGAGTCACCACTGTGTTCCCAGGCCAACCTTCCTTTTGCTGCCCAGGCTAAGGATATGCCATCTATCTGATAATTGAATTATCTGTGCTCTGCAAGAGAGTGAACAAAGCCCTCTCCACTCAGGCAAAGGTTTTTTATTACAGACGTCGTAAAAAGTGGCTTCCTCCTGGAGAAGCTGGGAGGAGCACTGCCTGTGAGAAGCAAGCTGGCTTGGCAGAAACTGGAAAGACTGGTTTCTGTACCATGTGACCTGAAAAGACACACCCCTGCAGCAAGGATATGGTTTTATAAAAAGGGGGATAATTCATAGAGCGGACATGTGAAAATTTTATAAATGATACCATAATTCTTGTGATTTTTCTGCCCACAGTTTAAGACGTGGTAGGAACCGGTGGTATGTTCAGGGGGGTTTTAGCGGAAAAGTGGATATTACTCTAAATGTGTGCATGTTAAAAATCTGAAACTTCATCAGTTAATGTCCCTACCCCCTGCACACATGTATGTAAAGTTGGGTCCATGTCGGAAATTGGAAAAGCAGTTAAAAAGTCAATTATGTACACTCTTTGAATGCAAGCTCCGAGAATGAGCAGATTTGGACATAGACATGGCTAAATTCAGCCACACCATGTATATGTAATTTTAAACAAATGTGTACCTGTGCAAATATGTTTTTAGGTCAGATATAGATTGTGTGTAAAGTTGACAGGGGTGGGTTCTCTGTATCATAAACAGACCTCATCATGATGACACTTCATTTCATTCCCCCAATCAAGTAAGGGATGAAAGCTGGACCAATGACGATTGAGAGGGGCAAGTCTAGTGATGCAACACACACACCCATTCTCAAGAAACAGATAAAAAGCAGAGAGTCAGGACACAGAGAGAGATTCATTTTTCATCTGCCGCTGAAAGCTCTGCCGGAAAAATCCATACTTACCTCCATCAAACTCCAGAAAGCCAAACTAGAGACTTCAATCTATCCAGAGCAGAGAGACCCAAAGAACCGGTGCCTAGCAGAGACCAGACCCCTGTGAGCAGTTCCAGAGGCCAGGCGCTGTGAGCAGAACCCGGAAAGACCTGACCAGACTGAAGTCCGTGACCAAGTCGCTTTCCTGTTCAAAATCTCTTGTGAGTACTTAGCAAAACTCAGAACACATCTCTTAGTTTAAATTCATCTAATTCAATCTATTTAACCTAAGTAGAACTGCCTCCTAGCTGTCACCTGTCATTCTAGCTGCAAAAATTTGTCACTTGTCATTTTGAAAAAGTGTGCGTTTAAAATTTACAAAACCAAAAACGACCTTTACTAAATTACTCATATCTCCGCAACCGTTTGGGCTAGAGACTTGCAATAACTTTCATTTGGAAGCTGAGATCCCAGGCTTTTCTAGGACCCCAAAACGGTAGAGATAGTCCTTGCGGTTCCTTTGTAATAGCGCTCGGCGCATCCGCGAATTTTACCGCGATTTGCAATTTCTTCACATGTAAAAACTGCTGCTGTTTGCTTTCCATTGGCCAGAAATTCGTTTAACCTGCTAACTATCCCTGCATCATTGCTAGTGTGAGCCTGGACTAATATTAACTAGATACCACTCACCCTGAACCTCTATAAGGGAATTAAAAGCAAATTTAGCATATTTCTCATTCATTGCCAGCACATATCCAAGCATTGCCTCTGTTTTCAAAACTCCTATCTGTTTTCTGTAAGCTTGCTGGGATTGAACTGAATTACAGTTGATTGCATTTCTGAGGACTGTGTGTTTTCCTTCCATTTCCTTGCATTGCATAAAGAGGGGGGGAGGGAATAGCCCGAGAAAAGTGATTACATTGTCTGGTTGAATCATATTGCGTATTTTCTGTACTGCATTCATTGAATATTGCATCCACCTGAGCTACATAAAGCATCCTCTACCACATTATACTTTTGTTCCTATTTACCAGTGTGCTACCTTATCCATTTCAGGTCAACTCATTAGTCATTATAAAGAAGTGTGCTAGTGCCAGATTCTCCGTTGTTAATATTTACCATATCAGATTAAGTGTGATATTCAATTATTAATTTATTATAAAGTGTGATATATATATTTTAATTTATCAAATAAACCTTTTAAACTTGCAAAACAGAACTACTTCTTGGCTCAGTGGGGTCAGGGGGATTCCAAGAGAGGGGTGTTATACAAGGGTAGTCATCCAGGACGCATGAACTGGACCTAAAGATATATCAATAAGGGTTTTCATTCAGTATTCTAGACTAGGCGTTAACTTGGCTGTAGTGCTGAATTGAATCCTCTTACAGGATGCCCCTGTTATGCGAATGAAAATCAAAATCAAACATTGTGACTTTGCCAACTACTCCAACACAGAAGCCCTGTGTTCCCAAATCAATGCAGGGTGCGAGTCTCAAACATTCTGCCGGACGTTACTGCAAAAAGCCTGCACTTTAGATGAGTTGAGGCTTGCAAGGGCAGAAAGGGCAGTGGACTTGCAGGTTGAAAGCTTCAATACCACATACCCACATAATCCGTACACCGGCTACAACAAGAGAAACGACAGGAAGAGCTGTGCAGTTTCAGGAGCGGTTACGAATATCCCCATGAGGGTGTATGTCTCGCGATTAGCCAGAGATGCTCCACATGTGGCGATGAAGGACACTTCAAATCAGTGTGTCAGATGACCATAGGGAGAGGGAGAGACATGGGTAGGGAGTCGAACCCCAAATAAAAACCGAGACCTCTTCTTCCAGTGCCACAGGCAACGGGTGCGACGCCATATCCCTCGACGAGACCCAAGGATCCTGAGGCGAAGGAGACCGAATCCGGGGAAGATAGGTGCAGAAGGGAATGGAGGGACAGTAGGAGGTATATCACTCGAGCAAGACCCGAGTGCAGATCCAGACATCGCGTACGCTACCTGGTGAAACAGTCCCTGTCATAGTCCGAACTCAGCTCATCAGGAAGCGAACAACGGAAGAAGGGCTACACATATGCACTGGGCAACGCAGTGGCAACAGAGCACAGTCCAACACTCATCATGGGACTGAACGAAAGACCCACAGAATTCCTCATAGTCACTGGAGCTACCGTCAACGTGATCAGTTTACAAGTGTACAGGGAACTTCCACAAGCTCCGAAACTGCAGTCAGCGACAGTTGAAATACACTTGTATGGAGTCACCAAACCCCTCAAGTGCCTGGGACAATTTTATGGAATGTGCTGATACAAGGGACAAGCGAAAAGAGTGCTCCTACATGTGCTTGCGACAGAGAACGAAAGTGGGTGTACACTCAGCTTTAGAACCGCCATAGACATAGGCCTAATACACGTGCTCTACAAGCTCATGGTGCAAAAATATGTCGATCCTGTACACATGATCAAAGCACTGTATTCCAAGCTGTTCAAAGAGATAGGAAAACTACGGAATAGGCAAATCAAGCTGCACATTGATGAGGATGTGCGCCCAATCGCTCAGCATTATAGGGGCATTCCAGTAAATATTCAAAAGAAGGTTGAGGATGAGCTGCACAAACTCATGGAACAAGACATCATAGAACCTGTCACAGGCCCCACGACATGGGTCTCGCCAATTGTGCCCATGCCAAAGAAAGGATCCAATGCCATCAGACTCTGCATCGATATGAGGAGGCCCAATCAAGCCATTTCGGAGGGAGAGGCACATGGTACCACGTATCACTGATATGATTCACTTATTAAATGGAGCCAAGGTTTTCTTCAAACTGGACTTTGAAAAAGGTTACCACCAACTGGTGCTAAGTCCAGAGAGCAGAAACATCATGACGTTCATTACACACCTGGGATTATACAAGTACAAAAGGGTGAGTATATTCCGCTGCAGAGATATTTCAAGCAGAGATACACAATGTGATCAAACATATTCCAAACTGTATAAACTACAGCGATTAAATGTTGGTGTTCGGGACGGACGTGGTAAACATGATGAGACACAAGCCAGGGTGTGCATGGCACTAGAGGCCGCCAACCTTACTCTCAACCAGAAAAATGTGAGTTCAGGAAGGGCACCTTAAAGTTATTTGGCCACGTATTTACGTAAAACAGCATGACACCGGATTCTGATAAAGTCACTGCACTCAACGAGACGACACCACCGACCAATGTCTCGGAACTGAGGTCCTTCCTGGGCCTTGCGAGTTACTGCACAAGGTACATCAAAGATGTTGCCATGGTCAGTGAGCCCCTCAGGGCACTGACCAAGCAGAACGTGGAGTTCAAATAGTTGGAGGACTGACAAAGGGCCTTCATGACAATCCACGAAAGAGTGTCTGGAGCTGAAAATATGTCATACTATGACTCAGACCGCAAAACGTAGCTGACAGTGGATGCAAGCCCGGTGGGGCTGGGCGCTATCATGGCTCAAATCGACCAGCTGATCCCACACAAACCCACATTGTTGCATATGCGAGGAGGAGCCTCTCAGCCACAGAACAGGCCTATTCTCAGGCTGAGAAAGAGTCTCGCAGTAGTGTGGCCGTGTGAACACTTTCACCTCTTTCTTTACGGCAAACCATTCAAGGTAGTGACTGACCATCAGGCCCTCTGGTTTTTCTATGGCAACACGTAGGACAAAATGCTGCCCCGCATCGCAAGGTGGGGGCTCAGGCAACAGGACTATGCTTTTGCACAGGCCAGGCAAGGAGAAGAATCCTGTGGACTTCTTGTCCTGGCATGCCAGGAGTGGCCATGTGCCCGAACCGTTGGTGGCAGACGGGTACCTCTGGTACCTGATCCAGCAGGCAATACCCAAAGGCGTGGAGCCAGCACATGTGGCTCAAGAGACAGAAACAGACCAGGCATGCTAGATAGTGGGCGAAGGGCTGAGATCAGGTCAATGGAGGAGAGCAAAGGCGAGAGGTTGTCTTGCGTCGGAGGAGGTATGTCATGAAGTGGATAGACTGCTCCAAGTGAAGGAAGAGTTAGCTCTCTCCGAGGACAACCTACTTTTGAAGGGTCACAAGATGGTAATCCCGGCCTCATTGAGACGGAAGGTGGTAGAGTTGACACCCGAGGGGCATCGAGGAGTGGTCTCCATGAAGCGCATGCTGCGCTAAAAGGTGTGGTTTCCGCAATTAGACACAATGGTGGACGAACTCCTGAAGCAGTGTCCCACATGCTGCCTCCTCACGCCCAACCGACATCCAGAACCATTACGAATGTCTGAATTGCCCGAGGTTATAAGGGAGGCCCTAGCTGCTGATTTCTTTGGACCCATTGAAGGGGGAGATATGTGCTAGCAATCATGGATGAGTACTGCCGATACCCCAAAGCCCAAAGTGTATCCTCAACAGCGGCTCACCACATCGTTCCGGTAATGGACTGCATATTCACAGCATATGGCATCCCGAAGAAAGTAAAGATAGACAATGGACCTCCGTTCAATGGGCAGGACTTTGCGAGGTTCAACAAATAGATGGGTTTCCGACATCACAAGATCATGCCACTTTGACCGCAGGCCAATGGCATGATTGAATGCTTTATGGCCAACCTTAAACGGGCCTTGCAAGTAGCGTGGCTCACGAGGCAACCTTCCGAACAGGTGCACCATCAGTTACTAAGGGACTACAGGAGCATGCCACATAGCTCCACAGGGAAGAGCCCAGCCAAAGTGATGTTTGGGAGAGACATCAGGACCAGGCTACCACAAGCCAACCCTCAGGAGGGTAGACAACCACAGGACGAGGAACTACGGGAGCGTGATCAAGCCACCACGAGTCGCATGAAAGGGTACGCTGATGTGCACAGGAGAGCTCGAGAACCACTCTTGGAAGTAGGAAATGTCGTGGTAGTCAAGCAACCACAGACACATAAGCACACAGCGGCCTACCACGAGGAACCCTTAATCATCATGGAAAAGAAAGGTTCCATGATTACGGCCCAAAGGGACAAAGGAAAGACCACCCGCAACTCCACACACTTCAAGAAGAATCCCCTAGTGGGCTCTAGGAGACTAAGCGGAAGAGTCAAAATACCCGAGCAATACTTATCTGATGAATCCTATCACGGGGATCAGGAAGATTCAGAGGCTTCGAGTCTAGGGGATCTAGACGACAGGCCAGAGGCTAGATACGCTGAGGACTACTCCCGCTCCAGACCACAAAGAGCCAGAAACAAGCCTCGATGCCTCATTGAAGAGATGGGCTAGTGGACCATGAACATGTTCGTATACCACCCCTGTTGGGTAACTGTTTAAATTGGGGGGATGTCACGTTGACACTTCAGTTCCGGGTTATCAGGGAGGCTGGGAGGCTGGGAGGGAAGTGACACGGGAGGGCGGGGTTAGTTAGTACGTGCGTGTAGTTTAATAATGATGGACGTTGCACCATAGCTCTCGGCTCTTTCTCTTTATTATCCCGCAGTGACCTGCGCGCTCGAGGACCAGGCGTCCCCCAGCTATCACTACATTGGTTATCCACTTTGCAAGTCACCCTCATTCTGAGGGCCTCACCTTCCTTAGTCGCATTTACAGTCCTCCAACAGTCCCCATGCCTTTCAGTGGAGTCACTCTGCAAGCAAACCTTCACCCACCTCCAAATAAATGTTAATAGTCTTTGACTTAAATGGGATCCTGTCCAAAAGTATTTGATTCCACTCCCCCCTTTTTTACACTGTATACTGTACCAACTGTAATACACTATCCAAGGCACTAATATTTTGGGCCTCTTTACGACCCTGGCGGTATGGGGTAAACGGTGCCGTAAAAGGTGCCGGCGCTGTTTACCCCGTACCGCCTCATTACGAGGTCCCCTCGCGGGACCCAGGAAGCAATGCCTGGTTAAACCAGGCGTGCTTACCGGGTCCTGCGAGGCGAAGAGGGCCCAAACAACGGGCCAACTCGTAATGGCCTGTTGTTTGCTACCTCTCCCATTCCCATTCTGCCCTATGGGGGCTGAAATGGGAATGGGGAAGGACCGGGTCCGGGTCCTTGGAGGGAAGAATTACCAGGCCTTCCGAGCTCGGAATGGCCTGGTAATTCCTCATTCTGAGGACCCGGACCCGGATGCGATTTCGGCGGCAGCCATGCCGCCAATAGCGGCATGGCTACCGCCGAGGTCGTAATGAGGCACATTGTATTTGTACATTTTTTTAGCACCAGCGCCGTAGATGTTTTTACCAATTCTGTACCTTGCACCAGAAAACATAATTTAGGTGGCATTACAGGACAAACAATTGTGGCACCCTCGAGTGGGAAAATGAGACATGCCCAGAACAACCAGCAGATGAACTGGGTGGAACTTGGGTGGAGGAGACACGGGAAGTGCAAATGTCTTGATAGCGGCAGACATTGGGGGAGTGCTCCCAATGGAATAAAAAGGCCTACAAAAGAGCTTGGAACCAGTGGCACCCCCAGAATTTTTTTTTATAGGGGTGGGCCGATGAGGCCACAAGAAATCTTGGGGTGGCACACCAAAACAAAAACATAACTGAATTTCTGGGGCCTGGATCCAAAATACTTTCAACTTTCCCTCCGTAAATACCTTGCCACTCGAGCTCTTCGCTCCTCCACCTCCAACTCCCTCAGGGTCAGTCGCTTCTCCAAGCAACGAGTTGGTGGCAGATCTCTTTCCTCTCTGAAACTTGGGGAGAACCATCTCCGGTTCCAGTTCCGGAAGCACCTCAAAACCTTTTAAGCCGTGGGTGCTGATAGCAATAATCACCAGGCCCAAGAACTTCCCAGGCAGTAATGGCACTGGGGCCCAGCGTTAAGGCCCTCGCATTGCAGCATGTACATTTTTCACCCATTAATCTGCTAAATTGATATTGAGCGCCATGGAGTCATATGTTACTTTCTGGACACACATCTTTTCTAATCTGCAGAAGATGTATGTGACAAAGACAAGCAAGGCATGCAGATGCCATGGCATACAAAAATCAGAAGACAAAACTTTAACGGACGGCCATTCACTCCCATTGAGTGTTTTATATTTCCTCATGGACTCGTTATTGATAAATACAGAGGACACCAGTCCCTTTTTAATATTCCATCCTGAGGATGGGGAGGAAATTCAATGGGGGTCATTCCGAGTTTGGAGGCAGCCATGGTGCCTCCAAACCCGGGTCCGGGTCTGGTGTCTCTGAATGGGGACTTACCGGGTCATTCCAACCTTGGAGGACCCAGTAAGTCCCCATTCAGAAAACCATTCCCCATTCCCATTGAGCCCAATAGGGCTCAATGGGAATGGGGAAGGAGCTAATAATGGGCCCGCAAATAGCGGGCCGTTATTAGCTCCATGGTCCCTTAACTGGTCCTGCTAAGTACAGCTGGTCAGACCAGCCGTTCCTGGTTGGACCCGCTAAGGGACCTCGGAATTTGGCGGTAGGGGGTTAACGGCACCGGCATCCTTACCGGTGCCGTTAACCCCCTACAGCCATACTCGGAATGAGGCCCAATGTTTTGCTAGAGCAGTGCAACATGCCCTGTCGACCCAATGTGATTGAAATGACATTTGATAATAACAGTTCTTCCCTCTAGATGATTTGCCCCTGGAAGCCACATAATGTGCCTGTTCCTGACATGCATTCGGATTCTATTGTGACTAGAGAAATCTCATCCATAAATGTTATTTCAAAGTGATGGCTGGGCCCTTCAGCAGGTTGTGATTATTTAAGCATATATTGGACCTCATTATGACCCTAGCGGAATGGGTTTAACGGCGCCGGTAATGGTGCCGGTGCCGTTAAACCCACTCCACCCTATTACGAGATTCCCTTGCGGGACCCACTCTGGACGTCTGGTCAGACCAGACGTCCTTTCTGGGTCCCGCGAGGGGACCAGGGAGCTGACAACGGGCCCATTATTAACGGGCCCATTGTTAGCTCCCTCCCCATTCCCATTTGAGCCCTATGGGGTCTGAAATGGGAATGGGGATGGGTAAATTGAATGAGGAATTACGCCGTCCTCCAAGGTTGGAATGGCCCGGTAATTCCTCATTCAAGGAACCCGGACCCAGACCCGAGTTTGCAGGCAGCCATGCCGCAAATAGCGACATAGCTACCTCCAAACTCGTAATGAGGCCCATTGTCTCAGTCCTGTGATTGTATAAATACCATTTTAAAAATAACTCTGTGCACACCATTTACTCATGTTTTAAAGGTGCAAACAAGCAGTCTTTTGGACCTGTTTGTACTGAACGCCTGATTATGGAGTCCTGTGGTATTTTGGGATTACTGCATATTATAAAAACTGCATGAGTACATGTATGAAGTCTGTGTAACTTACTGAGTGTGTAGATCTGATGGTCTCTGCGTGATTATTCCCTTACTGGTCAACATGCAGAAATTGACATTTCTATATGCTGCATCGTAAAATACAGTAGGGACTTTTCTGCATGCAGACATCAGCAATCCTCATGCAGTAATGTACAAACCTGTTTACTGCATGAGAAAATACCATAACTGTGTGTATGAAAAACAGGAAGTGGTGCACCCGACTATTCCTACCCGCCCTCCTTCCTGTTTACAGATCCGCCTGGGGACCAATTCAGTGGGTGACGGTGCACTATATAACAGCCCCTTTGAAAAACACAATGCATTAAAAATTGGAATAGTGCAGTAACCAGTCTGCACGTAGTTCCATTCGGGGTGATAACACACAAGATGGCCACAGACATCGCGGGGGGGAGAGTGCGAGGCCGGGGCTCACGGCAAAAAAGTAAAAAAATAATATATACTTTTTCCGCACTGAACTGGCCATGTTATTGTCCAAGCACAGTTCAGTGCGAAAAAAAAATTTTTTTTGCCTGCTTTTTCGCGGGGTGGCCAATGGGATGGCCAGACCCCTGTATGTCAGAAAAATGAGTCCGAGAGAGTGTTTTCAGAGGCCGCATCTTTTGATCTCCATGCATGCCAGCCTAGCAGCACTCACGTGGGTGCTGGAAGCCAGTCAAACACGAGTGCTCCGACACCAATATACGCTGGCTGGCCTCCTGAGAATAAAGTGGTCTCTGCATTTCTAATGCAAATCAAAATAGCTCATCCTCTGTGCTTTTTTTGATTGACATTCGTTTTTGAGAGTTTGCCCCCTACTAGCTAGGCACTGTCAGTTCACAGTGGCAGAATAGCAGCGCCACTCACATTAACATAGCTCTCAACCATTTGTGTCGCAAAGGCGGGTGAAAACACCCGATTTTATTTTTGGCGGGTGAGAGGCCCATTGAAACGAATGGGCATGCAGGAGGCTTGGCGGGTGAGTCAGCTGTTTACAAGGTGGGTGAGACCCGCCAAAAGCGTGTGAGTTGAGAGCTATGCATTAATGAGGAAAGCATGGGGACAGATCAGTTCTTGTCCATCCAGTGTGAGGGGGACCTAATGTGTTTCCCACTGAGAGTTATATACGTAGCACCCTTGGGGCCCAGTGCCTCAGGTGGTTGCCGGGGACACCCGGTCTTAAGTGGGGGCAGGGCCAGCCATACCCTGACCATGCAGACCCTTGCCACCTTGCTGGCACAAGGGCCCCAGGGCATCATGTGCTCACACAGTGTGGGCCTGCAGGCCTAAATGAGAGACGGACTCAGTCGTTTCTCTTTGGGAGTCTGCAGCCGTTCTGATGCACGTGCCTGCAGGGTTCCTTTTATTAGCTTGGGCCTTGATACTGTCATGGCTGTAAGGAACTCATGGTGACAACAGTAAAGACAGACACAAGTGATCACAGTCCAAGGGTGCTTATTAAACTGTAAATGCAGGATGGAAAAACACCTAACCCAAACCTAAATCTAAGATGGGAGCCAGCGTCGACCATCAAATGAAAAATAAGGCAGTCCTTGTGGCGTCTTTGTCAAAGTAAAAAGGCCTAGACTAAAAAAAAGCTATTGCCAATTCTTCACAACTAATCACAGAAAGAGTGTGGGATAGGGTGTTCAAATAAAGGAAAATATTTCACAAATAATGAGTCAGGATTTGATTGCATTGAGGTCTCCCTTTCCCGTGTTTTTAGCACAGGACAAGGTGGGACTTTGGAGCACAGCACAGCTCGGCCCTTTCCAGCACGAGCCGACAGTTCCGTAGTAGCTATCAGGTTCTTCGGTGGTTCAAATAAAAGTCTCTTCCCTTCGAGGCCTGATGCTCTCAACAAACAAACATAAAGTTCTTGTTCTATGAACACGTTGGGTGATGGCTTCACCCCTACGTCCCCCTCTTCTTGGTGCAGAACCCTCGCAAGTCATGTTCAGCAACTTCAACGAAAACAGTTCCTTTCTCAATGAACTTTGGGTGATGACTTTCCACCCCTGGATCTGCCTCGGCCGGGCTCGGACCTCCAAATGACAAAGGGGACAGTTCACCTCCCCTTGTCTTGCAATGCTTCTTGCTTTCACAAATCTTAAACAATTCTTCCGGCTTCACCCCTGGTTGTCAGCTGCACTCTGCTGGATTCATTCTCGCTGACTTTTGTAACACATTGTTCATGTACACACCCCTTAGTCGGGTTCACTTCATTCCACACTATTTTGGATTGTTGGCTTCCCTCTGCCGGGCTCACTCTTGCCAGCCTTTACCAACAATTGCTCATGGGACTTTTAGACTCCGCCCCTTTCATTAGCATCCCTCGGCCGGGTTCACTCTTGCGAATCTTCACGAAACAGAGTTCATGTGTTAATTTTCACCCAGTGGGATTCACTTCCCTTAGCTTTCACAGTTCTCTGTTGGTCAAAGGCTTTTAATGGTACAGAGGATTTTACAAGACCCCTGTATGACCACTTTGACTTTTCTTTGCCTCTTTTCAAGGCCTTCTGGTTACAGTAGTCTTTTACCACTGGGTAATTGCCCAGAGATTCTCGAATGAGCACCCATGTGGTGCCGGACGCCCTACTGCTGGTTTTCCCCCTTCAAAATATTTAACAGTTAATAGCTTGTTCAAAGTTCAAATATCCACTTACTACTTTTCATTCAACACAGTTCCGTTTCTGATCAGTTCTCCCCTCGGCTCGCCGGCTGTGATGAACTGCTTGGCTTTCTTTCTACTTGGAGTCAAGGTTGGTACCACAGAGACAAGCATCTCTCCCTGGCTTGGCAATCAGCAGAGGAGGGTCTTGTGTACCATACACACCTGCTGCAACACTCGTTGGCTATTGATCGCGGACTTATCATTCGCTCTGTGGAGGCTTCACGGGCCTTGGTCAGAAAGGATAAGGTCGACTCTCCCCTTGTCACCCTCTCGGTCTGTATCGTCTTTGTCCTCTTCTTGAACTGCTGTGCTGAGTTAGCTCTTATCATTATCCTGAAATAAACAAGGGAGATTGTGGGGACGGTAGTGTTTTACCTGAACAGGTTGGTAGTACAGCAAATAATAATCAGAGGGACCGAAAAAAGAGTGACCAGGAGCATTCGGGTAGGCAACAGAAAACCAAGGATTCTGGGAATTGTGGTTTTTGATGGTTACAGGGTTTCGGCTCCTAGTTGGATTACCAGAGGTGTTGGGGTGGATGGATTGTATTAAAGGAGATGCTTCCGGTGGAAGGGAGGTAGATGTGAAATACCCAAAGAAAATCTCTGGGACTTGGTCCTCCTCTCCTTCTTCCATGATGTAGTACTGCATCTCACCTGGGGTATTTCCCCGCACATAACCCTGGGTTCCCCTTCCCAGGTGATACTCCCTCGCTCGTCTGCCCCAAGGGTTGGGATCAGAGAGCGCCAGCCCACCCCTCTCTCCCAGAATAAGGGATCTCTGAGGTTTACTTGGGAAAACACCCTCAGGTTTCTCACATGGCCCACCTTAAAAGGGCAATACATGTGGATGGACACACATTGTTAAAGGGGCAATACACATGGGAGGGTCACACACCACACTCATCCTTTTTCATAACAGCCAATCAAATGTGACTGAAATACAAACTAAATCCCCCCCGTTACAGAACAACAACACTTTGGCCACTTCTGAATTGTAGGATCGACAACAAATGGGATATGCCACTGCTACACACATGTGGCTCACATAGTTATAGACATACAATGCATATTAGCACACTCTAAACATAACCAGCGGGTGACAGTCGTGGTTGGCGAACAGCCGGTGGAATATTGGCAGTTCGAGCACATGTTACAAAACTGTTTTATTAACCTGGGGTAAGTGGAACTTCTGCCACTGAATGACTCCATTGCTCGCTGCTGGCACCATTTAGTGCATGCCTACAAACCTACGGGAACACAGCTTCACATCCATTTAACTTGGAACACTTTAAGCACATAATTTACATGCAGGCCCCCCAGCATCTAAACACATGTCCACTGAGTCTTCTCCAAGCACTTGCAGGATTGCAGGAGGCCAGTTCACTTTGCTCCAGTGTCCGTTCAGGGTAGTCATTTCCACGGGTCCGGGTCCATTGATGTTACAGTTGAAAAGCCGGTAAAGCTGCACCTAGGGGGAACCACGTGCCACATCGGTTTAGTCCCTTGATATTGGGGCATGCAGCGAGACACAGGCAACCGGGTGTCCAAGCTGCGCCAGGCTCAGGCTCAGTCAGTCCCTTGATGTTGGGGCAGGCAGTGAGACGCGGATAGAAGAGCATCTAGGCTGTGCCACATGATGTCAACAGGGAAGGGGTGTTGGTATGTTACTCACTCCCCTTTTCATTGGCTACACTCCCCTAGGCAGGAGTGTCTCTTCACTGTAGTGGGACTTGAGGGCACACAGGCACTCGTACCGAGCTGCAAAACTTGTTTGCTCATAGCACTTCTTGTGGGTGGTGGATTTGAGGGCTGCGAGACATTGGTTGGCTGGACACAGATGCCAGGGTGTCTGGGCCACTTCTTCTCCTGCCCCAGCCAGGAGTCACTGCTGTTGATGGGGCAGGTGATGTCCCAGTTCGGGGTGGCAGGAATCGCGGCTAGGGCCACATCGGCCTGGTCCGTGGATGGTGGGCCTGGAAGGGCGCTGGTGGCAGGGTGTTAAGGCCACTTCTTTATTCAGCTCTCCCAGGCAGGAGTATTTGGCATTGCACTGCCAGCAGTAGAGAGCGCACACCAGTGGCAGGGCAATGATGCCACTTGCTAGGCAGGCAGGGCGACACTGGTGGCAGGATGTCTGGTCCTCAACACTTCCTTCACTCCCCCATGCAGTAGTTTTAGGATGGGAAGTGCGGCAGCAGCATGAACTGTGCCACGTGTTTCGGCGCCAGGTGGCACACTCACCTTTGTTTTACTTTCGACATGTGCCAGTTGCCGTCTTGACAGTTGGAGCTTCAGCTGCTGTGTGCCCACATTGTATGGATGGTCATACAGGCACACAGACCTTTTCCTTCTCTGATGCATGAAGAGCATGGCAGTTTTCACTCCCTGTTGTATGTGCCACCAGAGCGTGGCAGCTGACTTCAAACATTCACCAAACTGTGGTTTACAAGCACAGGGTGAGGGCTGGTGCTTTGATGGAATGTCTGCCACCATACGCATCTTTTTGGCCTCCTCATATACTTCCTAGCCGGGCCATAGACCTGAGACACTTGTTCGAGCTCATGCATCCAGGATGTATACAGCGTGCTGGAGGCGACAGTCACAGGCAGCACGGTATAGATCTCAGCTGTGCAGCACGGCGACTCTGCAGGAGCTGGTCTCTCTTAGTATAGCGCTGACATGGACTGCTTCTCTTCTGTCACCGCAATTGGTCCGGGATCATGGGGGCTTGGCGGCTTAATCGCTGACAGGCCCAAATAGTCATAGGCCCTTCCCCGGAGGTGGAAGGCCCAGGGGTGTAAGATGGGAGGTGGGCTTGGTAGGGGAGGGAGACACGGAAGCGGGCTGCACCTTTCAGGTGCTAGCCCACTTAGCATGCAGGTGTTGGGGTGGGCCAATGGCCCACAGCACAATAAGGACCCAGACTCCAGGGCGCCCACAAAATGCGAGGAGGTGGCAGGGGCAGGTGACGGCAGGCAGTCACTGCCCCGACACCCACATCAAAGGCCCTACTCCCATCCCGGCGGATGGGAGACAAAGGGTCGGGTGATGCTACAAAGGAAAAGGGGGGGCTGCCTGCCCTCAGGCCAGTTCTGGCTTATATCTGGAGGAGGGCAGGCAGCCTCCTGTCTTCTTTTCCCCTGCCCCTGAGGCATGGCTGAAGCACTGCCGCCGCTGCTTTGCGAGAGATGGGCGATAGTAAGTAAAAAAAAACGTACTCCCACTCAGTGGTAGACACACTACCAACTTGTGAATAGTGGACAACCAGGACAGGCACCAAGGAAAAACTCTAAACTAACGGTTTAAGAGCTGGCAACAACCAAAGGCATTAGTGCACAAGTTGGCTCGAAAAAACAAGTTACCACAGGACTTATTGTTCTAATGTAAGTGGTAAGTATCAACCAGCGCTAACGCTGCAGGTAGCAACGTCACAGAAAGTAAGTATAATAGGGCTCTCGGGATATAATTAAATAACAACAACCACAGGAGCAGGTTCCCGGCTCAAGGTGAGTTGTAGCTAGCCGAAGCCCAGCGATCCACCTACAGGGAGGGGAGAACACGAAAGTAACATAAAAGGCAAACGCTTTTGTAAACCGATGTAGGTTCACAGGAACATGCAAAGTAAAAGTTATCCTGTACATCTAAGGAATCATTAGAATAAACAAACCAATGGGGCAGGTGGCCTTACTTGGAGTAGAGCTGGTTGTATGCCGAACCCAGTAGATGCCTCTCTGATTTTAATCTAAATAACCAAACCACATTGGGCAGGTGGAAAAACCTGAAGCAAAAGTGGAAGGAAGCCGAGGTGCGGTAAAATGCCCCAATGCAGTCAGGTAAATATGCAAATAAAATGGACAGGATGCCAAACTTTAGGTACAGTCGGAGGCAAGCTGAAGTCCAGTCCATGCCCCACGGGAATGAATTAAATTACCAACCCATAGGGACAGGTGTCCAAACTACAGGAAAAGTTGAGGAAAAGCAAAGCCAAGGAAACGCCACAAGGGTCACGAATAGAAAAACCAAACCACAGAGGCAGGTTGCCACACTTGAAGTATGTATTGACACAAGCAGAAGCCCAGTTAACCGCCAGTAAGGAGGAAAAGCATAAAATACCAAGTAGGCTACACCTTACGAGGCCTTCAAAATGGTCAAATAACAATAATAATTCAAAGGCCAAGAATAGAGATAAACACAGGCAAGGGATTGAGAATCCAACTAGAAAAACGCAGGCTCATAGAGCCCCCTATGATAAACGCAGGCTCATAGAACCCCCTATGATAAACGCAGACTCATAGAACCCCCTATGATAAACGCAGACTCATAGAACCCACTATGATAAACGCAGGCTTATAGTACCCCCAATGATAAACGCAGGCTCATAGAATCCCCTATGATAAACACAGGCTCATAGAACCCCCTATGATAAACGCAGGCTCATAGAACCCCCTATGATAAACGCAGGCTCATAGAACCCCCTATGATAAACGCAGGCTCATAGAACCCACTATGATAAACGCAGGCTCATAGAACCCACTATGATAAACGCAGGCTCATAGAACCCACCCCCGAGGAGAAGCAATGCAATAAAAAGGCATAGGGGGTTGTTTCAAACAAAAGTGGATCATGAGCAAAGCAAAACGCCAATTTTAACACCAAATTGGGAGACACAAAGGCTAAAAAACCTCCAAAAAATAGTCAAAAAATAATAATATACAAATGCAGTGGCTCAAAGAACCCACCCCTGAGGAAAACAATGCAATAACAAGACATAGGGGGTTTAAAAACACAAGTGGATCAGGAGCTGGGTAAAATCCTAGTAAGGCTCTAGAACCAACCCCCGCTCATAAGCAATCCAACAAGAGGGCTAAAGTGGGTCAAACGCAAGTGGATCATGAGCAGGGTAAGTTCCTAGTAAGGCTCTTAAGAACCCACACCCAGCGAAAAAATTGTCCAATAAAAGGGCTTTAGGGGGTATCATAACCAAGTTGATCAGATCCTAGTCGCCGAACACGCTGCAACTCAACAATTTACCCCGTATAGGTTACCGTGCAACTGCAAGCTATGGGGAGCTCATGTATGAATCCGCTCAATTGCTTACTTACCTTAATTTCGTACCCATTGATCAGAGAAACCAAGCTTAAGCCTCAGTGGAAGAGCAGGAAGCTCGAAACACGTGTCAGGCTGCAACAGTGTTGATTAAAAATTGACAAACATATATAGCATCTGTGCTATTTATTGTAATTGTGTGCGCAGTGTGAGAGCACACCCTCTCTTTTCATAAAATCCTAGTAAGACTCTAGAACCCACCCCTGTTCATAAGCAATCAAATAAAAGCGCTTTAGGGTGTATCATAACCAAGTGGATCAAGAGCAGGGTAAAATCCTAATAAGGCTCTAGAACCCACCCCCGGCATAAGTAATCCAATAAAAGCGCTTTAGGGGGTCTCATAACACAAGTGGATCGGGAGCAGGGTAAAAATCTAGTAAGGCTCTAAGAACCCACACCCGCTGGAAAATAAGCAAACAGAAGCTCATAGGGGGTCTCATAACACAAGTGGACCAGGAGCAGGGGAAAATCCTAGTACGGCTCCAAGTTCCCACCCCCGAAGAAATAACAACCCAACAAAAGACTAAAACACCTGGAAAATGGTCAGTTATTAATACACAGGCTCAAAGAACACACCCCTGAGGAGAAACAATGCAACAACAACGTATAGGGGGTTTCAAATACAAGTGGAACATGAGCCAAGAAAATGGCAAGACTTCAGCCTGTGATCATGGAAGGGCACAAGCCCCAAACCCAGATCAGGTTGGCTGCAAGTGGAAACACAAGAACCAACCGCGAGGAACCAGCTTGGCTACAGGTGGAAACACAAGAACCAACCTCTGAGGAACCAGTTTGGCTGCAGGTGGAAACACAAGAACTCACCTCAGTTCAAGAACCTACCTCCGAGCCGAAAAAGTATTAGTGCCTCTCCACAAAGAGACCAAGGTAAGGGCTCTGCCCCCAAAATGAAGACTAGGAAGGCAACCCAATGCTCCAGAATTCACTGCAAGGATAAAATATTGCAACCCCCCCCCCCAGGGGGATACATCACAAGTGGGACACCAGAGCGATAAGCAGGTATGCACATGCCCCAAAGCGCACATACCTCTCCCAAAGGCATGGAAAAGACAAAATGTATGAAGAGGAAAGTAAACCGAAAATCAAAAAGGAGACAACAGTCACAGCTCACACGCTGGGTCCACCTAACGTCACAAGCTTTTGTATGAAGGGCGGCAGAGACCAGCCTCGAATTGGCCCTACGTGGAAGTAGGGTCCCGCTCACCTGATCCCTTGCTCCCCAAAATACTTGTGTGATACTATCATTATGTTTGGTTGGTTGGTTTTCTTTCCACTACAGTTTATGATATAATAAAGCTTGTGGCCAAAGGTTTTCCACCCTACCTCTTGTTTGGCCTCCTCTTTATGGCACTGTCATTACTGTCATCACTGTCACCTGTCACACCTTGCATGGCTCCCGCACACCGAAACACTTCCAGGCGTACAGCTCCTGGCAGGGGGCCGGTCACACACACTCACCTCCGGCATCGGGATCTCATTGTGAGCGAGCAGGGCCTCTCCTTTCTTACACAGCCATATGGTCGGGAACTGCGGGGGCCATAGACTTTGTTCTGGCGGTGACCATTTAGAGTGCTTCATTTTGCCCTCTGGCGCCTGCTGCTGCCTAGGTGCCCTGGTGCCTTTGTGCTGCTTGGGGAGTGGGGGAGGAGCGGCCCCGCACACATGCGGTTCGCCTTTCCCTATCTTCTTCTGCCCATGGGCATGTGACACGGGGTACCATGGGTAGTCTGTTCTAAAACTATTGCATTTTGTGAGTGACTTTCACTTCCAAAATATGTTCTCTGGATACGGTCAATTTCTTCTTGTAGATACTTGGGTGTACCATGCAGAAGAGTGTTATTTAAATTGGCTAATTCTGAAGCTGGACTTTTAGCATAGTATATTTTATACACTAGATTTCTTACATTTGAATCATGAATTGATATCCTTTTGATATCATGGAAGGTGCTTTTGCAAATAGGTCCAGAAATGCAGGCTAATGAATGTCCTGGTAGTCCTGTGTATTTGCGCACTGGACAGGTATCCATATTTTGTAGCACTTTCATTTTAATTTTGTCTTTACCTTTCACATACTGATTGAGGAACTGACATAAAGATTTGAAAGATTTGTTAGGAATGGCACACATTGACGTGCACGGCCATTTGTATACTGGACGGTCTGGTTCAGTCAAATCGAGAGGTAATTCTGAGTTTTCAGGGGATACTTTTGTAAGCAGTGTTTCTTGTTCCATGATGGTATTATTGATTTTTTCATATCCTCGTCCACTGCTCTGGATGGCAATTGTGTTTGTTTGATTTTGTTTGTATGTTTCTTCATTAAAATATGGTTCTGTGGTTGTTGTGTGACTCCATTCACCTCCACAAATATGTAAGAAGTTATTTTTGTTCACATTCCGTTTATTGATAAGTTTCTTTTGCAGTTTGGTATTTAGTTTTGTTAGTGGTTTCATTCTATTTAACACTAATATAAACAACTTCCTTTTGATAATGATTGCACTGTCCACGAGAGCTTGTAGGATTATTTTTCTACGGTAGGTTTTAAGGGGTGAGGATGATTTCGGTCCTCTTCTTATTAGATTCTGAAGAACTCTGTGGCGAAACATTTTTGCTAAAATATATTTTTTACTATAGGTTCTTGTTACTATATTAGGATTAATAGGAGCTTTGTTAGCAGTACTGGTAGCTGATTTTTTTGTGAAGAGTTTTGTGCTTCGTGCCACATTTTGTTGGAGGAGGTAAAGTTTTGGTAGTTGAGGCTTGCTTTGTTTTGGTAAATTAATGTATTATCCGTTTTGTTCCAACGTTCTTTACTAACTCTGCTACAGATGGATGCTAAGGTTGGAAACTTTTATTTTTATTTGCTCTACTTCTGCGTTCCTTTCTACGAACTTGCTTTTTGGAAGGCATTTTTTAGGGTCTGTTGAAAAAAAAAGGCATGGTTTGGTCTGTTGTACAATGTATGTGTGCTGTGTGCTTGCGTGCATGAGTTTGATGGGTAAGCACTTTGTGGTGGTGTGTGAACCTGCATTGGCCTCTTAAAATGATTTGGGAAGTCTACTTTTCTGTTTGCATACTACTACAATGTGCTTCAGATGAGAGTAGAAAGTGGGCTATTGGTGAGGAGAAGCATTAATAGTGAACGTACTGGCATACAATTGAAACAGCTATTTGTTTTCTAGTACTAACATTCTAAGGGATCTGTATGTTATTTGAGTTCCAAACATACAGTGATTTGTGAGTCATTCTGCCTGTTATTCCTTGTTTAGTAAATGGCGATTTGTGGGTAGAATGGTTCAGAAATCACTGTTTGCTTTGGTGCACAAATTAAATACATAACCCACACAGTCTGTTTGAGGAATAGTTAGAATATAAAGGTCGTACTGTACTTATTTTTTTTGCAGAATGACCAGGTTTCTTTGGATATGTCGTTTGCAGCGTAGATGCTGTTGATTTTCAGGAGAGTAGTCTTCACTGCAATTATAAAAAGAAGAAGTTAGTAACTTTGTGTGTTTAAAGCTGTGATGTTACAGTACACGTTAATTTTGTATTTTTCGTTGCAGTATTCTTATTTGACATTTGAACACAGTGCATGTGTGCATTTCATTTCACTATGTGCTGCCTTTCTATGTTACTTGCAGTATGTCAGTTGCACGTGCTTCAGAAATGTGTACACTTTTTAGGTTACGAAAATGTCTTGTTTCTTTTAAGCTGTGTTATCTATAGCAGAGAGGTTTGTAAGCGATAGGTCATTATAGTAAATGGGGAACAATTCTGTACTTTCACATTATAAGTACGATTTCGAAAAATCGGGAGACCGTCGAAGGGAGATGTCACCACAGCAATCGGGAGCGTTTACTTTTTCTCATACGATCGCATTGGAAGTAGCATTTATGTAGACGGTACACAGTTAAAAATTGTGCCATTTTCTAATGGAAAATCGAGGTTCCAACTAAAAAGGGAGGGTTCTAACGTATGTATAAGTTATGCGGGAGACAGTAAGAAGTAGTGCGGTTTGTCAATGAAAAATCGGACATCTTGTACTTAAAGGACGACCGTTGGTATGTATTGCCTATGCAGATTTAGTGGTAATAATTTGTTTAAATGAACTCATAAGGGTTGCACATGTTCTCTGAGTAAAATATGCATACCTATAGTTTATACGCATGCATATGTGCATGGATTGAGTTGTACGTAGAAATCTGCGACACTTGCACAGTAGTTTTTGAAGTAGGTGCTTTGCAATGATATGCGACTTGCATTCACAGTGATCAATAGCATATTTGAAGTGCAAAATTTTGATGACGGAGTTAGATGTAGGAATGGTTAATCTGATTGGTGGATGGTTGTGTGACTGCTTAGCTGTGTCCAATGAGGAAATGGAATCGCGAGTGATGTGGAAAGGGTAGAAGGACTGGCTAAAAGTTACGTGCCGCACGTAGACACCGCTTGTCCGCAGGTAGGGCGTGTCATATACGGGTATCTACAGCAAATCGAGCATGGAAAGGGGTCTGTGGGCATCAGCCAATCAGATCTTCACATTGTTCCTTTTTGGCGAAAGACGGTGCGTATACTGAAGATGGCAGAGGCGCAGAGGGTCAGGGTGTTGGCCCTTGGAGACATTTTTGTCAAAGGGTTACAGCTGTATGCCGAAAGTAGGCATGTGGCACATCATTTTGATGTGAGAGGAGTGGAGGTGGTGTGGAGCGTTGAGACTGATCGCAATGTTGCTGCACTTCTCCAAGTTTTCACCGAGATGCGAATGATGACCACTCCTCATGTGGTACTTTTGCACTACGGTGCTTGCCATTTGGGCTACGTGAGTTCACATACTTTGTTGAAAGATTTGGAACAGTTAGTTGAAGCAATCATGAACATCTTTCCAACTGCAAAATTATTTTTTTCTGGGTTACTGCCTAGAGGAAAATGGGACAATAGTTCTGTTTTCTGTCCTGATCAACGTATTGGGAGGTGTAACATTAATTGCGGCATGTGTGATTTTATGTTACGTGCTGGTATGTTTTTTTGCAGCCACGAGAACATTGTTCCCAGTAATGCGGCTTATTTTGAAGCAGATGGTGTTGTGTTATCTTCTTTGGGAAATGCCATGTTCTTTTGGAATGTGAGGCTTGCTTTGGAGAAGGTTCTGTAATGGTTGTAGGAGTAAAGTAAGAACAAAAAATATAACAAAAAAAAGAAAAATAACAGGTGTCTGTAAGGCATCAGCCCAAAAAAAAAAAAACAACGGCTCTTTTCAGAGCCCACCTTCAAGGGGAAAAGGGGAATAATATTTAAATGTACAGTCGTCACGCTCTGCTCCTGTACGTGTCCACGAACATGGCGGTAGTTTGCAGGCGCCGCCTTTTACCAACTGGGATTTTGGGGTGGAGACGCATGCAAATGAGAATGTGCGAAGGTAGGGATTGGTCAGTAAAGGTCAGTGGGTGTGTTCTGTACGGAGATATTTAGTCAGAACGTCTTTTCCCTGACAGGAGACCAGAGAGCCATGGCTCTGTGTACTCGAAAACAGATTATCTGGATTTTGGGAGACTCATGGAGACATTGGCTGAAGGTGCATGCAGAAAGTTGCTGTCTATCTGCAGATCTTGGATTTCCTCATGTGGAAGTGCACTGGCATGGCGTGTGCGGAATGAGGTGGTTGGACTTGGTACCTCTCTGCACGACTTTACAGACAGAGCGTCATCCTGATATACTTATCATTCATTGCGGAGGCAATAGTTTAGGCCATGTTTCTGGCATTTCTTTGCAATTTGAAATGAAGGAAGGACTTGCGAAAGTCATGGACATGTTTCCAAATTGCCAAATAGTTTTTCCCCGCATTGCACAAAGACAAAAGTGGCTGCGTTCATCTGCATTTGGCCCACAAATGGAGAAAACGAGGCGCAATGTGAATAAGGCTCTTTGTGCCTTTCTAAGAGACGTTGGCATGTCCTCATTCCACAATGACAACATTTTGTTTCGCAGCTCTTTCATATTTCGCAGAGATGGAGTCCATCTCACATATGCTGGCAATCAAATTTTTCTTCGCAATGTACAACATACATTGCAACTTTTTTTGGAATCATAGTCACCTATTTGGCAATCTGTTTTTTCCACCCTACAGTTTTTGAAGCATACTCAACACCACCGAAAGGCTCTTTTCAGAGCCACCACTTACTACCAGCGAAAAGTACATTGGTCTTGCTGTGCTTGCACCCTCCATTTTTGTGTGTCCCATGACTGCCCGCTGACTTTTCAAAAAAAGCGAGGGAGCCTACAACGGTCATAGCTCTATTGTTAAACTGAGAAAGGCGGCCCTGATAAGAGCCTTTTTTAAAATTTGTATAATTTTTCAGTTCACTGCTTTTATGGACACAACACACTAGGAGAGGAGGGCAAGGGAGGGTAAGGAAGGGACACCAACCACGGGGATAAGAAGGGCCAGGTGGAGAGAGAAAGATATAGGGTGGCCTTCACTTAGGTAGGGGGAAGTTCTTCTCGTGCTCAGTGACCGTAGCCTCAAAAGCACTTTGAAGACTCTCCCCCCCTGCAGAGTACTGCGTCAAAGTACACACACAATATTGTTTTCCTTCGAAAGGTAAGGGTCAACAGCATCGCGAATGGCTTGTGATGCAGCTGGAGGAATGCGCTCCCCCACAGGAGTGTCTCTTGTGGTGAGAGGATCGGACACGGAGGATGCTGTGGAGGAACTCAATCTACTACGTTCTTCACATGGCACCACCTTGCGAATGTCCGCACTGTGGAACAACATTAGGTGTCGCTTCATGGTTGTCGTACCAAAGCTGTACGCACCAAGTCTCCCGCGACTCAGCACCAACTGGCACTAGTTGCACTTGACCAGGTACGCACGTGCTTTCGGTACATTCCCACAAACAGCAAACAACCGCCACACCCACGACTCCTGCCGAGTGTTTGTAGTGCGGAGTTCCTCCACCTCATTCTCTTCTTCCTCTTTTCCTCTTCTTCCTCGATCTCTACATCCTCACCCGTATATCCCTCTGCAGGCCCTTCGGGGGGTGGTGGCGGTGGAGGGTTTGGGGCTGGTGCAGAGGTTAATGCAGCAACAGCAGCCATGGATGCCATAAGGATTTTTTGCCAAATGGTTGCTACAGTAGTAAAGGCAGCACAACTCTAACTGCTATAGCCAAAAGCACAATGAAGATGAGCTCGGGTGTGTGGCCATTTATAGGGGTCGAAGGATGCAGCTCGTGACCACATTGCTCGCTGTAAAACACTGCAGAAATTGGAAACAACACATTCACAGGTGGAGCTATTCTATGGGGAATGTCAAATGGTGATTTTATACTGAAAAATACTTTCCCATGTATGTGTCAGTTATTTTGCAGTGTTGCGGAAGCACACAATGTGCGCAAATTAGTCCACACGCTCAGCGTGGGTGCGGTCACATGATGACGTCCTGTACACATCCGCGAGGGAAAAGCATGCCCGCACAACAACAAATGCAGACTAACAAACGTGCGCATGCGTGCCAGTGTTCTACGGACAGTGTTCAGGTCCTGCAACTAATTAAAAGTGCGACACAAGTGAGATGGACAGTTAGGGACAGGCGGGATGTTCGCAGTACTTATGGGTGTACTGCGCATGTGCGTACCTGATCTGATGACTGTAAGGACAGGTCCAGTCTCCTTAGGACACCTCCATTTTGTTTGATAACGAACATGCCGGCCACCGCGCTTGTTCTACGGCCGGTTCCATCTTGCTGCGGACGATACGGACAGATATAGAACACTTCCAATTTGCCTCATTTATATACATCCTGCCTACCTACTATGTTCTAGGAACATGTTTTATCTTGTTTGTGAGCCGTACGGAGAGGTATAATGTCCTTGGCATGCCCCATTCTGTTCCGTTAAACACACATGGTGTCTTCTAAGATCAGTTCCATCTTGGTTGGCATTGGTACGGGTAGGTGTATTGCCATTAGAACATCCACATTGTATTGCTTATGGCTAGCTCGAACAGGCGCGCTGATCGCGAACATTTTAAGTCTTTTTAAAAAAAATATTTCTCTAACCCGTATTCAACAACAACTATACAAAAACTTTCTAAAAAAAAATTACACGCACTTTAATCAACAGAAACACAGGGGGATGCAGACACTGACACGAATATAGGGGAATTAGGGTTCAACGTCTATTTTCTTCTTGACGGTTTGGGGACGGTTCACTGGGGAATGGAGAAGGGGGGCAGGTACAGGTGGTACAGTGATACGTACTTTTCCTCTAACAGATTCTTCCAAAAATTCCCTTAAACTATTTAAATTGTCATTCAGTGTCTCCATTTTACATTCTATCCTTTTCAGCCTGTCTTCCTCTGTGTACTTTGATGGCTTTTCTTCTTTTTTTTCCTGGTCTGCTCCAAATAAATATATATATATGTTAAGTTGCCATATAATACTGAACATTATTTTGCTTATGCAGAGCACTGTGTACCATTACTGTCGCTATCTTCGGACATTTCCCCATGCGGAAAATTCTCCTCCAGCCGCTCCAAAGTACTGCACATTTCTGTACGAAAAGAACAGAAAGAAATTATTTCTTCCGCCCCTTATACCAAAAAAAGTACACACTCATATGAGACAAATTAAGTTAACTTACTTTTTTGCTGTAATTTGTCTACCTTGAAGTGCGTGCGTCTACTGTCTGTCCTGCCTACAGAGTTTCTGAGAGGTACTTACGTTGGAGTCATACTTTCTTTGTTTATGGTACAATCCATTTCATTCTACATGGTCATTAAATGCATGGTTTTTGTTTCAGACGTTTAAGTTTCCCTATTTATTTACTAGTAATTATAATGTCTTTATTTGTCTTTTCTCAAAGTTGAACATTTTTTGTGTAACACAATAGTACAATTTCAGATGGCCCCTGATTGTTTTGGTAGTGATGACCTCGTCTGCGTCCGTCCGCAGACAGGCGCTCAGTCCGTGCCTTCACAATATCGATAGCGAGGAGGTTCTGTATGGTCTACGTTATATGTTTGTAAAGTAATCAAACTATACTACATATCTGCAAGATCACATGCTGATAGTGTATATTCAGCATAAAAACTTCATTAACACAATGTTATGATTAGGTTCCTCTTCAGCAAATCTGTGAAATTCTGTTACAATAAAAATGTTGTTAAAGGGACGTTATGGTTAAGTTACCCTACTAAAAACCTGTACAATTCACTAAAAAAAACTTTGTTAAGTGGACGTTATGGTTAAGTTGCTCTACCAAAAACCTATTCAAATGTGCCAAATGTGACATTTGTGATGTCATCTTTGATGTCCTGTGTGTTAGTGTTAGCAGTGCACAATGGTGCGGCCAGTTATGGTTGCTTAGCCTACCATAACTGGCGAATTTCAGGGGTTTTCCGGTTTTACTTTGAACCATAATGGCACATTTGAATAGGTTTTTTAGTGAAGGGCACATGTTTTTGGTAGGGCAATTTAACCATAACGTCCTCTTAACAAAGTTTTCTTTTAGTGTATATATATATATATATATATATATATATATATATATATATATATATATATCACTGAAAAAACTTTGTTAAGGGGACATTATGGTTAGGTTGCGCTACTAAAAACCTGTGAAATTCAGTAAAAAATTTTTTATAAGCGTGACATTATGGTTCGAAGTAAAACCGAAAAACCCCTGAAATTCACCAATTATGGTAGGCTAAGCAACCATAACTGGCCGCACCACTGTGCACTGCTAACACTATCACCCAGGACATCAAAGATGACATCACAAATGTCATTGATGACATCACTGATGACATCACATGTCTGGCTCACTCTTTTTTCCTTCACTGATATATTTGGGGCAGTAACAGGCAGGAACTAAAAAGGCACTATACTCTAGTACAAAGTACTATGGTGACAGAACAGATTACATTACATGTGTAGCTCCTTTTTTCTTTTTCACTGACATATGTAAACCAGGTGGCTTTCTTCACTGTCAGTCAGGAGTTTAAGAAGGTAAAAGCTCTATATTTGTAGTCCTTACCCTTCTCATTTGTTCTAACAATACTTTCCTTAAGTTACGGTTACGTCATATCATACTTATGCATAGAAGAAGGAATTCGTTCGGGTATGAACATTTTCTATTAAAACTGCCCTTTTTGGTGCATGCTTTACGTTCCCTGTATATGGTTATATTTGTATGCATAGCGCTCTCTATATGTTTTTGTGAGCAATAGTGCAATTATGCAGTAAAGGAAGCATACGTAGATACTTATGTTTCACAGTATGTAAGCATTTGTAATGGTAGCATTTATCAATGTGGTATGCAACATGGGAAGATTGCAAATATTGCACCTCTGTAGTGCATGCTGCAGACAATGCCTACATGTCTTCATGAGTTTGTTCATGTACTGAAAGAACTGATAATGGAATTGTTTTTTTCATCAATGCATTGCTTAATGAACTACGTGGCATATCTTAGTTCCTCAATCATCTCTGATACTTTTCTGCCAATGATATAATTACAATTCCTTGTGGAGCCTCTGCATGAAAGCTAAATGTACATGTGGTGTCATCAGTGATGTCATCATTGACATTTGTGATGTCATCTTTGATGTCCTCGGTGTTAGTGTTAGCAGTGCACAGTGGTGAGGCCAGTTATGGTTGCTTAGCCTACCATAACTGGTGAATTTCAGGGGTTTTTCGGTTTTACTTCGAACCATAATGTCACGTTTATAAAGTTTTTTTAGTGAATTTCACAGGTTTTTAGTAGCGCAACTTAACCATAATGTTCCCTTAACAAAGTTTTTTTTGTGAATTTTACGGGTTTTTAGTAGTCCAACTTAACCATAACGTCCCTTTAACAAAGTTTTTTTTACTGAATTTCACAGGTTTTCAGTAGAGCAACTTAACCATACCATCCCTTTTTAAAAGTTTTTTTGCTAAAGATCACCGGTTTATAGTAGTGGGACGTAACCATAATGTAAAGTAACTTCTGACTAATTTACACACCTTGCCGAGAATACTACATGACAATATGCTGGTGTACAGCACGGTAACGTGTCCCAGAATCCGTAAACACTTAACAGTAAGACGTTTGCCTCATGGACAGTGTGGAAACAGATTTTATATTGATGTAGGAACGTCCACCTGCACCATTTGCCTTGCACAGCACCAACACGTATTGGTAGTCAGCCATTAACAATGTAGTACACATTACATACTTTTAGCAAAAGTTCTAGTTATCTGAAAATGACATCAGCTAAGGCCATCCCTCCTCCCGAAGAAGCAGGAGCACTGCTGTAATAAAGGAGCATGACAAACACTGCCCCAACCTTACAAATAACAAATGCACAATATTTTTGTGGCGTCCGCCTACCCCCCCATATCACTGTTTGATGCCTCTTTCCTCATTTCCGTTCGCAAATGTCCTTATTAGCTGTCCTACCAAAAAAGAAAGCCATCCGTTAACAAAGTAAATGTCGTGTTAAGAAGCACCTTTCACAGTGTAAGTATATATAAAAAAAAAAAATCGCATACACTCCATGTACTTTATATTTCTCAGTAAAGGACATAGACACAATAAGATTTTCCAGTTATAGTATAGATTTGCAAAGCAATAACGTGTGCTACTGAAAAATAGGATTTCTGGTTATAATACGGCCCGCCGCAGGCGGGCTAGATTACAAAACAAAATCCTTTTTCAAGATGGCCACCATCGAAAGGGAAGGTGGTTGTTTCATACATGGCCCCTCTTCGCTTTCCATGGTAGCCAGCAAAAAGCAAAAGTATGTGCCGAGACGCAGAACCTGTACATAAACATACAGCGATTACAAAACAAAATCCTTTTTCAAGATGCCCACCATAGAAAGGGAAGGCGGTTGTTCCATACATTGCCCCTCTTCGCTTTCCATGACAGCCTCCAAAAAGCAAAAGTACGTGCCGTGACACAGAACCTGTAAATAAAATACAGCGACGTGCAACGTGGTACCTTACATTTTGAAATGATACAGTGGATTTTAAAAGAACACGTTACCATTTTAGAATTTGTAAAGTAGTTTTATTTAAGAAACACCTGTCAGAGACCATCGGACTAATCCCATTTTCAAGTAAATTGTAACAATGGTTCGAAGGGCATCATTGAAAATGTTCATGGTGAGACACAAGTAGTTATGTTCCCATACAAAACCTATGCGTTTCTGTTAAAGCACCCGCTTTGTTTGCACAGTGATTTCCAAGACGGCACCATGACTTTTGCCCTACACCACCATAAATTATTTTGTGTTACTTCTAATCGCTAGGTCAGAGTAGGGACAAAGGGGGCCTGGCCGGTCATCCCACAACATTGTAATGGACAGGCAGCCGGTCACCAGCAGTTGCATCTGGCGTTTAAAGAAGCCGTCACTCGGCATCTGGAAACCATGGCACGCACAGCACTGCAAGATGTAGCTAGACGGAAAACATAAGAGAAAATCTGTGTCAATACCCAACCGTTAGGAAAAAATTCCAAAATAGACACAAAGATTGTGGAAAGTAGTACACAAATCGAAGTGAACAAACATGTCATTTTAAGTAAATATTAGCGTTGACTATGGGTACATATAGTGACAGCCTACAAACGCCAAGAATCAGCACTCGCCGTAAGGTTTAAAAAAAGGGCAACTACACAGTGAGAAGTTAATTCAGTTATGAAGCCAAAATGAATGGACAAGCAAGAAAAAATTACATGTCTTGATTTAACACAAGACCAAAAGAACGTGCAAACTGATATACAAAGCTATGTGGGCAAGCATAACATTTCAAAGAAGAAGAAATAAAGGTCAACAAGGGTGACTCAGGTCATAGCCTGCAAACGTGGACAATCTGCACTCTCTGTTATTGGAGGAAAATTTAACTGCGCAAAAAGATAATACTTCAGTTACATTGTCACAATTAGTAATTAAAACGCAGGTCGGTGTAGAGTCGTCAAAATTAAACTTACATGATGTTGACAGCCTCCATTCTTTTTGGCCAAGTCAGACAGCAATGTGTTCGCACCAAAGAATCTTCGTGAACTGATATTTCATGTTCCTTACAAATGTTTTTAAAACATAACCTTATCAAATGGTATTTTTTTCAAACCTTTCATTCCTTGCATAGTTTTTGAAGTTTCCCTTTCGCTCAAGGTCAAAAAACAATTGCCCATTATGGATTGACTTGGATGCGTGGGCCTACTGAGCTCGCAACCAAAAAAGCAAATCAACTGACCTTCACTCAGAAGGCAAATACATTCTCACTTTGCAACAACATATGAGAATCCAATCATGAGAATCGCTACTCCCATACGCCTCCAGAACCACTGTTTCCATCAAACACTCCAGGTGGCGGCCTCAGATTTCCAAAAGTAGGACACCAGTCCGACTTCAATATTAATCTGAAAACATTGTAACACAGACGCACGCATTGGTCGACGTACATTGAGCACCAACTTCCACTTTACTGTATGAATTTGTTGGCAAGCAAACACCACTTTTTGAGTTTCCGCTGCAATCCCAACCCAATTAAAGCTTACCTTCGGAAACAGTATTTCATAAGTATAACAAGTGCATTGGTGTCTTGTTTTGTATGTGTTACCGGCAATGTCAGTGTACAACAAAGCATGAACAAAAGATGGCGGGGGCAGCGAAGAAATCTGACACACTTCACGCTGTTGCACAGCCAATCAGTGAAAGCGCCACATGTCCGCGGACATGACGCTATGGATTAGCCAATCGAATTCTTGTCCGCGGAGCGAATTGGGAAGTGTGACCACAGCGGACATAGATATCACTAATTTTTTTAGACCTACTTTTTGGTCGTTAAATGAAACTACTGGACGGATTGTCACCAAATTTACAAAAGCACGCTTTCAGGACTAAGCCCGTGCCCCTGCCACAAATTTGGTGAAAATCCATCCAGCGGTTTGGCCTGTAGGCGTGCGCAAATTTTTTCCCCCCATTCAGTCTATGGCAAAAAAATAAGTTTTGGGACCGCCCCTATAACTTTTCCTCCTGGACCAAACATCACCAAATTTTGCAAAACAATTCAGAGTGGCCCATATACTTTTTTTGCAAAGTTTGGAGAGGATTCGTCCAGGGGGAGCTAAGTTATAGGCCGCCCAAAAAGTGTTCTTCCTATGGAAACAGCAACTTAACCTGAGGGGCGCATTCTGGTTCCCAGCTTGGTGTACCTTTCCACAGTCCAGTAGATCTTCTCCTCCAAGCGCTTTCATGCATCTTGCAATCTTCAGGGAGGCAGTCTGTACAGGTGTTAATGGTTAGTACCAATTACGGCCTCATGGAATTTTGGTTGCTGTAGTCAATTCAAGTAGCCAGGAACCAACTCACCCTCCAATTACACAGTGTAAATCCCCAATAGGGGGTAGGGGGGAAAACCAACAGTGTGGCTCTCCTATACACATCCATATATGTCTTTTGACCAGAGACATTACCCTTACCATTATTTTTAGAATGTGAGGGAGAGGATAGGATTTCAGACACAGTGCTTTGGCCATCTTGACATTGGACAGACGCTTAGTTTTGGTTGAGGCAGGGAATAAACCTCTTAGAGTAGGGACAGTAAGGCATTGTTCAACCCCTTTTAATTAAAATAAAAGGTTATAACCACAAACATGAATCCTCTGTGTCTGCGTCTACTTCCTGGCTCCTCACAGCTGCTTGCAGTGCTTTGCCGAGAGAAGCCTAACGAAGTGTTAGAGCCCACACCAGAGGGCTCTCTTATTTCATAGCTGACTGCCAACCAAGTTAGTGGTTCCGAGCTGACAGGGAGGGCCTCTGATTAGGATGAAGTTCACTTAGCACAATGGTAAGGGTTCTAAAACTGTTAGATCATGTTCAGAGTGGAAAAAGGCAGCCCATCCTGGGGCGTCCTATGGCGCAGCTTGCCCATGTCTCCTTAATGGGTGTGCAGCATGTACACATCTCATAATAAATCTTGGAATGTCACCTTTACAGGCAGTTAAGTGCCCCATTACAACGTTGATGATTGGATAGAATATGTGGACGTATAGTCAATCAGTGACTATTATTTTGTAACTTTTGGACTCACCCCATCCACATTTGAGGCAACATATATTGGACAGTTGCACTCCGTCCTGATGAAGGTTGGCTAGAATAACAGGGCAAGGTGTTTCCCGCCCACAGTGAACTACAACCGAAACACGTGTCGACAAACATACAACTGCTGCAATATAGACAGAGAGATATATCTAAAAATATATGACTCTTGAATTTGAATTGAGGTCTTCTTTATGCTATGGGAACAATAAATACCCAGATTAAGAATGTTTGCAAGTATGAAGATGGTATATATGAGATATGTATGAGCTGTGAATGATGGGAACAGTTTTGTTGAGCCTTTTTACTTGTACAAAATTGTGTTGATAACTTGAAATTAGTTTTGATAACGTGAAATAAATACCATGTATTGTTATATTTGATTATAACGACACAGAATCCTGTAATTTTTGTTCTACCGCTCCATTTTTTGTTTGCTGTGTACTATCACAAAAGGCACCAGACTGCATATGTGGAGTTGTCCGGGGTGAAGAGGAGAGCCACCAGACTGGGCCATGTGTGCAGTGCGGCCAGAACCGGGCAAACCGGCCTTGACCTCTGTCATTCTGCGCCACGGTCAGGTGGGACAGGCCCACAAGATAAGTCCTCCCGGGTGGCCTGAGAGGTGAAGATAGGGAGGAGGCGGCCAATGTTCGACAAGCCTAGTTGGATGGGACAATGAAGAAAACGTCCTGGGCCACTCGCATGCTTGCGGCCCGGGTGAAGGGTAATAGAGCTCCAGCACACTGCCAGAGCTCCGAAAAGTGCAGTGGCCTGCCCCATTGTGCTACACCAGATCAGTGAAGACAGGGGGTGGGTCCACTGGACCTGCTGTTAGGCGTCGGAGTGCAGAGGTGTTGATGGTTGTATGCTCAGAACAATGGAAATTCTGCCTGAAGAAACAACATTCCGTAGGGTGCAGTGGGGACCCAGGCATCCCTGCAGGACATGGAGGCTGTCAAGGAAGAATGGAGCACACTGTGGGCATTGCAGTGTGTGGCAGCCCTCCCCCCACGGCACGGGGATGCCACAAAAAAAATTGTGCACCGGGCATTGCGATGTTTCTAGTCAGTCCCCCTAGGGCATGGGGCCTCTTAAGAAAAATTAAATGGTGCGGTACGTGTGGTGGTGATTGGGTGGCCCCACATGGCTGAAGGGGCAACCAGAAGCTATAACAGGTTTGTTTTCCAGCATGATGTGGTTCTCCCTGCTGGGGAGGGCCACCACCAATGAAACAACATGATTAGGGTGGGCCAGCCCCATCCAGCCTCGGGCAGTCCCATCAACCATCAAAGGCAGCACCAGTGCATGGACTGGGAAGGGGTCGCTGACTGCAGCAGCCCCCCCCATGTGATATAATATATCTGTTATGATGTACTTTAGTTAGCCAAGGAATGTTGCAGTAGGCACCAATCCTGCTGCTCCAGGCACAGCAGTTGGTGGAGAGCGGCCAAGGGAAATGCTATGCTGGGGGTCTGATGCTGTATTACTTAAATAAAAAAGATGCAAGCTCATCCGTGTGCCCATGGCTCATACCACAACATTGGCGACGAGGATTCTAAACAGCCGTATCCACTGCACCACGCAACGAGATTCGGTTTGAGTCTTAATACCGACGACCAGGTCCTACATTTGGGGTCCTCAGTGAGCAAGAAATTCAGGAATGTGTTCAGAAAAGGTGTGAGGAAGGGGAATGGCATGCAACATCAAATTGTGTTAAACAAATGAAGTGCCCCTGTTGCAACCAAATTACAGCCTGTTCCTTTCGCGTTAAAGTAATGTGTAAAGAGGGAATTGGATAATCGGTTGCGAATGGGCATTATTGGAAGGGCAGATGGACTAGATTGGACATCCCCTGCAGGCGGTCATAAAGAAATCATCTGGTGAATTGCGGTAGTGGGTGGATCTGTGGGAATTGAATAGGTGTGTGATGATAGATCGACATCCGTTACCCAATATGGGGGAAATGTTGATGATGGTGGGTCAAGGGCGAGTATTCTCAGAATTTGACATGGCATCTGCCTATGATCAGTTTGAACTGGAGGAAGGATGTGGAAAGTTAACAGCATTCATGACGCATGAGGAAATATTACAATTTCGAAGGATGCCTTTTGGTCTTCAATCCGCTTCTACTGTATTACAGAAAGTAATGCATAGGCTTTTCAGAGGGATAAAAGGCGTGATCTGCTTCCAGGATGATGTATTGGTGTGTGGGGAGTGGGAAAGTGAACATGACAGGATTTTGGAGGAGGTTCTTAAGATTCAGGAAGGTAGAGGAATAACGTTGAGGGAGGAGAAATGTATATTTAGAGTGGATAAAGTTGAATATCTTGGTCATAAAGTGTCGGTTCATAGTGTGAAACCGAAAAGTAGTATGGTATGTGCCTTAAAGAAGGTGGAAAGGCCAAAATCAAAAAGGGAACTAAGTTCATTTCTAGGGATGATAGCATTTTACCAGAAATGTGTAATAAAGTATACTGACAAATTTGGCGAAATGAGAAAGTTGCTAAATAAAGGGGTGGATTTCATGTGGAATGGAAAATGTGAGGATGAATTTAACTTGATAAAGGAGGAAATTGATTTGGCTCGACCTTTGGGTAGTTTTGATACTCATAGAGTGAATGTTGTTACAATAGATGCTAGTGACAATGGCATCGGTGCTGTATTGTCTCAGGTGAAACATTCAGAATGGGAGGAGATAATTGCCCATGCTTCAAGAGGTTTGAAGGGAGCAGAAAATAATTATTAGGTTCTAGAAAAAGAAGCACTAGCGTGTCATTGGGCGGTTGAAAAATTCAGGAATTTCTTGTGGGGTACTGACTTCATATTGAGAACGGATCACAAGCTGCTTAAAGTTGGTTATATTGGAGTTTAAGGGATTGGATAAAGTATCTAGGCGCGTGGCTAGTTGGGTTACAAGATTACAAAGCCACAGATTTGAAATGCAAGTAATATCCAGGAAAGATAATGGGCCTCATTACGACCCTGGCGGTGACGGTATGAACAGTGCCAGCACCGTTCAAATCGTCCCGCTGTATTACGAGTTCTTCTTGCGGGTTCCGACAGCCCGCCTGGTCTTACCTGACGGGCTGTACGGCACCCGCGAGCATAACTCATAATGCCGCCCGCACCGTTGAAAACATCCATGCTCCTCCCCACCTCCATTCTGTCCAATGGGGCAGAATGGGGATCGGGAGGCCGCCAATACCGCCACCCAGGAATGGGCAATTACCGGCCCATTCATCTCCTAATGGGCCAGTTATTTCCCAATCCCAATGAGTCCCAATGTGTTGGCCAATAGTTTGTTGAGGTTGGGTAAGTGCAATAAAAAGGGCAGAGAAGAGGTCAAGGAGGATGAGGTATCAGAAATGTTTTTTGTAAATCATGAAGGAATTGTGAGTAAGGAGGAGTGGATAGATGCTATGAAGAAGGATACGGTTCGTATGTGTGTCAAGGTATATATGGAATCGGTTTGCCCTAAAAAGGTGGAACTACAACCAGGTGAAAAGGCGTATTGGGAGGTGTGCAAAGAATTGAGTGTGGTTGATAGTATCATATTTCGGTGGGAATGGGCTGTTGTTCCCGTGGCCATTAGGGATACGATTGTTGATTTGGCACGTAGCGGGCATGTTGGTGTGACAAGGACTAAGGCCATTTTAAGGAGCAAATACTGGGGACCGGGGTTTGATAGGGATGTTGAAAGAAGACTGGCTGATTGCTTTCAGTATATTAAAGTGGGCAAAGGAGTAGAAGCCAAAGGACAACCTATCTTGGAGTTTGGGATTCCATGCAAAGTGTGGGATGAAGTTGCCATGGATATCTTAGGTCCAGTAGAGTTTGACTATGGGTGTGGAAACTACGTCCTTTTGATGGTAGATTTGTTTTTACGATGGTCCGTGTTCAAGATTGTATGTCAGATTTCTGGTGACGGCATTTTTGAATTTGTTCGAAAATATTTGCGAGAGAAGGTTTCCCAGGAAGTATTTTAACTGATGATGGTACACAGTTTACGGGTGGATGTTTTGTGGAATATATGTAGAAGTGTGGTCTGAAACATAAGAAGTCAGCTTTATACCATCCAGAAGGGAATGGTATGGTGGAAAGAATGAACCAATGTGTTATGGATGCCATTCGCATGGCGGGAGTGTGTGGAATGGACAAGAAAGTGGTGATCCAGGAGAGATGATATGCTTTGCATATGTTGCCCCATTCCACCAAGAGTGTGAGCCCTTTTGAACTGATGAGGGGTTGCAAAGCCAATACCAAAGTGAGCCTGCCTTAGTTGGGAAGAGAGAGAGAGAGTCGGATTGTGTGGTGGATGAATTGAGGAGAAGTTTAAAGGAAAAGAGAGGTGGGTGATTATAGAGAATGTGAGATGGGGAAAAAAGTATTGAGAGTGGAGTGTGGTGACTGAGTGAGGATATAGAAAGGTGTGGTCAAGAGGAAGGGAGATTTGTTATACTCAGACCCTGTCCGAGTGTTGGCTCATACTCAATGGTTCAGTGCGAGTAAGTGGTGGTCAGGTGTGGAACATGAATAGGAGTGCGGTGGTGAAGAGAGGGTGTTTTGGATAAAGAAGGGAGATGTGTTATGATGTACTTTGTTAGCCAAGGAGTGTTGCTGTTGGAAACACTCCACATAGAATGTTATATAGAATGAAGGTTCCAGGCACACCAGTTGGTGGACAGCGGCCAGGGGAAATGCTGTGCTAGGGGTCTGATGCTGTATTACTTAAATAAACAAGATATAATCTCATCCGTTTTTCCATGACTCGTATCCCAACATCATCTTAATGTGTTATTGTATGTGATGTACGTAAATGTGTACTGGCAATTCATTTAAATGTATATTTATATGTGTGTGTGGGTTTAAAGTTATAGTTATTACTGTTCTAGTTCATGTTATTAAGTCAGTAGGGGAGTTGGTTAGGAGTTTAGACAGGGCTGGGGAGAAGAAGTGGTGGCCTGCCTACGGCCGTCTACGGGACAGAGCCACCCACTGGGGCCGTCTCTTGATTGTTCCTCAAAGTGGGTGGTGCCAGGTATGAAGCAAGGATTGTTTCCATCAGTTCACTCTAACGGTTTACCTCTGACCCCTCTAAGGGAGGGTTGGATGACGAGGCCCGTGACAGGGCCGATCCCTCAGCGGAAACACACAACAGGTGAATAGAGGGTTTGGTTTATAGTAGGAAATGTTTCGAGAGTTGTTTTGTATTGGGTTTTTTTATGTATAAAAAGGGTCCCTGTTGGGATCCCTAAAAAAGACACCTTGGGGCCTATGTCACAATGGAAGACAAAAGATAAAGACTCATTGCGTAGCCCATCTCTTGTAACATCAATTTTATTTGCAGCGCCCCTTCCTATCTAGCTGGTCTGGGGCGGGGGTGGTTGGTTCCTGTAGAATCTGTCCCTGCTAACGAGGCCCAGGAGAGTGCTGTGCTCAGAAGTCCCTCCTTGTCCCCATGACCATCACTACAGTAAACTGTTCTGCATCTGGACCCATAGCCCCCCCGCCCCCCAGCAGCTGGAGGCCCAGTCCGCCTGCAGTGAATATGCATGATTTCCCAGATCCCGGTAAGGGTTTGCTGGGTACCAGGAGGGAACCGGGAACATATCTCCTGGGGAAGCAAGCACAGTTTATTGACCTGTAGTGTAGTGAACCAACCACACAATGCAGTGGATCCAAACAAGAGCAAGTAAAGTCAATACCAACCGCTCCCTGTCCACACAATGTTGTTATGCTTTTATTTATTTATTTGAACTTTTGTAACGCGCCAACTCGCCCGAAGGCCTCAAGGCGCACACAAGACAATACAAGGCAAACAATGAAAGGGCAGTCAGTGGCGGTGTGGGGCACGGGAAAACAGTGCGCAACTGGCAGGGCTGTTGAAAAGGATTGTCTTCATCCTTTTTTCTGAACTCATTTGTGGTTTGGATTTTTCTTAGAGCAGATGGGAGGGAGTTCCAGATTAGTGGCACTTGGGCGTCAAAACCTGTGCCCCCAAATCTAACCAGCCAGAATCTAGGCCGGGAGAGATGCTATGTTGAAATGCTTTTATACTGCACCAAATCACTGCTCCAGGAGTCTCAGAGCATCAAGGCTTGCTTGTGGAGTGGGGCACTGTGTCCCCTTCCAAATGTTTCCAGACTTTAGTCTGCTGGAGAAGAAAATGCTCACAGGTAAGATGGGAAAGCAGCAAAGAGATGCAAGATACACAGCGAGGGAGAGATGCAGTGGCGGGGGGGGGAGGGGTGGCAGGCATGCTACGCCCCTCCCCCCCACCGTTAGCCAGTTCTGTTAGCTGGACCATGATCCTGCACTAAGAAGGAGGCAGCTCGGTCCTTAAGTGTGGTGATGAGTGGGTTGTGTTCCTAAGGCAGCTTTGGGGAATTTTAAGTTAGTACACAGTGTAATGTTGGATGCCGGTAGCAGTTCCCGAAGGAAGACGAGCACTGGGAATAGAGAGTGAGGTTGTACTGCAAGAAAATCACCCCAGGGAGATATTATGGACAATACTGAGACACAACTGGGATCTTCGGCAAGTGTGCCAGTCTCACCCCAAGAGCACCACTAGCCAGGCTGTGGCCACTCAAAAACAACCCACAATGGACGATTTTTAACAACAGAGAGTAGTGTACATGAGACTGAGTGGTGCCAGCGAGTGACTGGGAGACAGTCTACTTTGGAACACGTTGGCTACCCTGATACCCCATTTAAGTTAAGTTGCACATCCTCTGTTGAAATTAACTCATTATATTATTATAAATTCTTATTTATAACGGGCTTAATAACCAGAGGTTTCTAAGCCGCAGACCCGGGATCGAACCGGTGTTGCAATGCACTGCATTGTCTTGCTTCCAAGGCGACTGCGTTGCCCTTGAGCTATCATCCCGATAACTCACGTGCTCTATCATCTGCACTCCTCTGCTTCTCGGTGCCCTCAGACAATTCAGAGAATGTAAGCAGGTCTAGGAACCTTGAATACACTTGCCACACCCTGCCACTGTAACACCGCCACAGTGTTGATCGGCGCAGTACAACATACTACTAACACAGCATAGCATTTCCTGATGCAAATAGAGGAACATGTACTGCTTTCATAGTCCACTGGCCCTTGGACTGATCGTTATTTCGGCATCCACGTAAATATGAGATATAATCACAGATAAGGGCCAGCCCATGGAGGCTCCGAGAGCAGCACTAACCAACAAGAGCGATGGAATGGCCGGCAAACTATGATGCCGGCCCGTCACACTGGAGGTCAGATACTAGTGAATGCACAGAAGAGTGCATTTTAAGATTTCTGCATTTACTGCTTTTTTTGTACTGAATAAAAGACTGCACGGGCTGCTTCAGAGCATCACGCGAAACGGGGAGGCGAGGCACAGACGTAAGGGAGGGGGAGAGAGAAACATAGAAACAGCAACACACGAGACTTGGGTGATAAGCTTGCCCACCAAAGGCCTTTTCACATCTGCTCAAGGACGATTCTTTCCACCAATCACAGTCTGATGATTGTTTCCACCAATCAGAATGTTCACATCCGCTCAGGGACGACTGTCTCCACCAATCAGAGCGTGCGTCTGTGCTCAAGGCCGATTGTTTCAGCACGCTCGGCTGCTGGCACGCCTTCACACGGCGGATGAAGTGACCCCTCGGCTGGCCAGACTGCCGGGCCTGCTGCCAACAGGAGGCCAGTCTGGCACCTGGACAGAGTTCAGCAGATGCACGAGCACTTTATTACACACACAGTTCAGTGTGCACGTAGATTCCCCAAACTCGCACAGTCCTGTGCACGTGCATTTGAATAACGTACTATTCGCTGTGCATTAATATTCCTGTGAGCGCGCGCGCATATGCTGCCACCCACGCATCCCCGTGCCCAGTGGCGACGCCGCTAGCTCGCACACAACGTAGTGCAGCATGGCTTTGATGTGTGTATCCTGTATTTATTCAAGACTTTAAATGTTACGCAGTGTTTGTGTGGTGTGCAGTGGTGGCGCTGTGTTCTTTTCTGTCATGATACGTTTTGCTTGTGCCGTTCTGTGGTATGTTATGCTGTGGCATACAATAGGCTAGCAATCATAACGGGGCACTACTATGACATACTATGCCAGGCTGTTCCACTTACCATGGGACGATACCATGGGACGTATCATGTTACGCTATGTATCTCACGTGATAGCACGCGGTGTGACGTTGCGAGACGAACAGAACACTGGAGACACGTAAAATGAAAACGTAGTTCAGCCAGCTTCTTTTTAGTCACGTTCAAGGTTATTCACCTGACAGGATGGCCTAACCCGCTTGCTAATTCATGAACGATCTGAAAGGTCACGAGATATCCTGAGTTTCTCCGACCTTTCAGGGTGAAAAGGTCAGCCTTCTGCATAGTTCCCGAGTTCAAGACCCTAAGTACCTTCAGTCTTTGTGCAGGATCTCTATTCTAATACACAACGTCTCAGGGATATAGCGCCCAGCGGGCTTCTTGTTTCACCCACAGTCTCTGGGATATAGTGCCTAGCAGGTTCACTCACAGTCTCAGGGATATAGTGCCTAGCAGGCTTCTTGGTTCACTCACAGTCTCAGGGATATAGTGCCTAGCAGGCTTCTTGGTTCACTCATAGTCTCAGGGATATAGCGCCTAGTAGGCTTCTTGGTTCACTCACAGTCTCAGGGATACAGCGCCCAGGAGGCTGCTTGGTTTATTCACAGTCTGAGGGATATAGTGCCCAGCATGCTTCTTGGATCACTCATAGTCTCAGGGATATAGCGCCCAGCCATAGCTCTCAACTCACGCGCTTTTGGCGGGTGTCACCCGCCTTGCAAAGGGCTGACTCACCCGCCAAGTCTCCTGCACGCCCATTCATTCCAATGGGCGTCTCACCCGCCAGAAACAAAATCGGGTGATTTCACCCGCCTTTGCCAGACAAATGGTTGAGAGCTATGGCCCAGCAGGCTTCTTGGTTCACTCACAGTCACAGGGATATAGCATCTGCAGGCTTCTTGGTTCACTCACAGTCTCAGGGATATAGCACCCAGCAGGCTTCTTGGTTCGCGCATAGTCTCAGGGATATAGCGCCCAGTAGGCTTCTTGGTTCCCTCAAAGTCTCAGGGATATAGCACCCAGCAGGATTCTTGGTTCACTCATAGTCTCAGGGATATAACGCCCAGCAGGCTGCTTGGTTCACTGACAGTCTAATGGATATAGCGCCCAGTAGGCTTCTTGGTTCACTCAGTCTCAGGGATATAGCACCCAGCAGGATTCTTGGTTCACTCACAGTCTCAGGGATACAGCACCCAGCAGGCTTCTTGGTTCACTGTAGTCTTAGGGATATAACACCTAGCAGGGTTCTTGGTTCACTCACAGTCTCAGGGATATAGCACAGAGCGTACTTCTTGGTTTACTCATAGTCTCAGGGATATAGCGCCCAGCGTGCTTGTCGATTCACTCATAGTCTCAGGGATATAGTGCCCAGCATGCTTCTTGGTTCACTCATAGTCTCACGGATATAGCGCCCAGGAGGGTTCCTGGTTCACTCACAGTCTCGGGGATATAGCGCCCAGCAGGCTTCTTGGTTCACTCAAAGTCTCAGGGATATAGCGCCCATCAGGCTTCTTAGTACACTCACAGTCTCAGGGATATAGCACCCAGCAGGCTTCTTGGTTCAGTCACAGTCTCAGGGATATAGCGCAGAGCGTGCTACTTGGTTTACTCATAGTCTCAGGGATATAGCGCCCAGCGTGCTTGTTGATTCACTCATAGTCTCAGGGATATAGTGCCCAGCAGGCTTCTTGGTTCACTCACAGTCTCAGGGATTATAGCGCCCCACCCAATTAGCCCAACATCTCTCATCGCTCATGCCTTCTGCCATTCAGATTGTCTTTGAACTTGGCCTTGTAGTCACTTTTTTTCTCTGGGAATATAAGGGAGTGTGAACATGTTCTTATAAAGGTTCAGGTCTAATTGCCCACTTCTATTTTCATCCTGGACTCACGTGACAGGAGACCGTGAATCGGCCTAAAGCATAGCATTTAATTGTCTCAAATAAAGAAACTTGGTACTCATGGTGTTCTCTCTTTGCAACTTAACAAGGGATGCCTCAGTGACTCACATTCACTGTTCTTCAAGGACTGATTACCAGTTTTGGCTTCCTTAGCCTATGACACCAGGCCAAGCTGTCTTTTTTTGGTCCATCTTCGAGCTTTGGCTTATTTCTTTGCTGCGCCACACACACAGCTATCAGTCCTCCTTTCTCCATATTGGCGGCAACACCTGCAGTCTATTCACTACGTATAGCCAGCCTTTATGAGTACTTAGTCTACTTGCGTTACGGCCTCTGTACAGTTCTAAAATGGCTTGTAGTTTCTGCAGTGCTTCTTCACACATGCAATCTACATTCCGTACATGAAAGTCTTCTCGATTCTTAACTTCGGCACCAGAATCTACAAGGTCTATGCATTCTCTTCTTCGGTCATCCTTCTCAGTGCATGACGCTCATTTCTTGTGACGTCACCCGCCTCTCCTTTTCACATCTTCACACTTCTTCAGGGACCTCCCTCAGGAGACTGTCATCTCTTCGAGGATACATCACGTAGGGTTTTCTCAGTGGATACCTTGTCTCAAAGGTTCTTGGTGGAATAGGCAACATTACTGGCGTTGCACATGTCGCAATTTCCGGTTTCCAACATATAGACAGAATGTGGGCGGGACTTCCTGCAGAGGCATTACGCTACTCCTCTGCACTACATAAACGCCTTCCTCTCAGCTAGTACCATCCACTTCACATTCACTCCTTGGTGTGTCACATCCACCTGTCACACAAACACACACATTCACTACGCAGTATCCTTGCACCTCTTTCAACCAATACATCTAATCTTTCTTCTAAATGCCCCCAGACTCTGCTGCTCCTTCCTTCCATGCACCATCTTTATACAAATGGATGCCCAGTTCACTTTGTGGCTTTTGATTCTGTTCTTCTTAGACGGGATCTCTTTGTTTGCTATGGAACTGGAAAGTTAGTATCCCAACATGCAATGTTTCCTTTCAAAAATGATTTCTCAGGTCGCTATTGGACTTGTGACCGAACTTCCTAAAATGCAGCACTTCATCACACTTTTGGTTTGTCATGCGACTTGCGACTCACCCTCAACATACCGCAATTTGGCTGTGTGGTTCCAAATGGTTCCTACTATGGTGCTTCTGGTGGTGCCTGCAACAGAACGTTTTACTCCTTTAATTGTGGTCCACCTCCCTTCTCAATCGGTGCTGTACGTACCCCTTCCTCTCAGGGATAGTGCAGGCCTGTAGGCTTCCCCCTCCAGCTTACTGGCATCCATGGTTTTCTTGTGTGTTTTTCTCCTGCTCTTAGAACCTCATATTTTGTGATTTGTTTCTGATATTTCTCTACCTCGGCCATTACAGGACAGTTCCTCTTCCAGCGTAGCATCTCAGAATGCAGTGAGACTTCATCCAGTCTACTCAGTGCTAATTGTATTACTATTCTCCTCTCCCTCTCTACAGACTGCACCAGGATGTGCCACACCACAGACCTTTGGGCGGCCAACAGGGGATTCTCTGTAGCTCGTCTTTCTGGTAGTATGATTGGGATATCTGGATTCTGAAACTGTTCACCAGTGCTGCCCCACGCATCCAGTGTGGGAGGCATGTGCTGTTCACCATAGAATGAAGACAATCTCCACCTATTCCCTTAGGATTTATCGCCTGTATGCTAACCCGCTGCCTGAATCACCTGGTCATAGGTATGGAAAACAGACTCATGGGGTTTGTTGGAATGGTTCATCTCCAGGCTTGATTCAAATAGTGAACATTTAATTATGCCTCAGGGAGGAGATCCATAATGAGGCTGGCCGGACGAGGTGGTCTTTGGAAAGAGGAAACCTTCCTTCGGCACACACTTCTCAATCTTTTCAGTCTCTGTATCAGATATAGCTTGGTCCTTGGATTTTAATCCCAGGATTCTTTGGTTTTTATCTCAGTCACTTTGTCAGGCGTAGTGATACATCGAAGTCCATTCTGCAGATGTTCTGGTTTCCTCTATGTATTTTATGCATCATGTGCAGTACAAGATAAGTGGTTCAAAGGCCCTCACGCAGCAGCCATTGCACCGCCTCCAGCTCTAACAGACAACTTGCAAACCTTCTGTAGAATGCGGAGAAGGTTCAGAACGGCATACTTCCATTCATGGGGGTGGGGAGTATCATCCAGAATGCACGTGGATAGAAGGGTGACTGTGGGCATCGCCTGCACGTCTACTGCAGCAAAAATGGACAGGCAGGAGCGAAACCCATATTCAGCTTTCAGGAGCACCGACGACACCAGCGGTTAAGGGCGGAAAGTCTTGCAATATCACAGGATTACAGGAAGGGAACCGCCATCTTTAAATAAACTATACTGCTTCGGTGTAGTTCCACTGAACAGTCCCCCACATGCTTGCGGTGAGCAAAGCACATTACGTTATTGGCAGCAGATTGAATGGACACTTACTGTCAATTTCCAATTTAACCCCAGGTTGCATCTCACACTTTAACAAAAAGAAACAAAACTGCTTTAAGTACACTATCAGAAACATGCCAGCTGCTGGCAATGCCCCCACCAACCCCCCAGTCAATATTTTTGCCAGAACTTGGCACAACAACAATATTATGGTAGAAATAGAAGAGACTGTAGAGGAGGAGCGAAGTACCCACACTCCACCTGCCCCGCCTACATTACCTGAAACGCATGAACCAAAGTATGTGACGTATACTGAACAGTTAAACCAGCAAAGAGAAGAGCGTGGGCTCTGTGCAGTACCCATAAGAATACCTATTCCTAAGAGAATATGGGAGATAAAGTACCCATTGAGGAAACCATACTTGCATCCAAGACAATATGATGAACATTTGAATGAGATTCCTGAAGAAACAAAGAAACTGAATGACCAGGATGAATGGTGACGTCATACAAAGCTGAATTGACACCCATATAGAAAGATAACCAGAGAGGCAGACGATTTATAAAGAACAGAGAAATACCAAGGATAAGTGACATCTTATGATCAAGATTAAGAGACTTATGCCACAAACCTGATGAAGAAACTTAGTTCAAACGTGTACAGATGCAATGAAACACAAGCAGCAAAAGCAATCATGAAGCTAGCCACATGCTTAAATAGAGTAGACCGCAGCAAGCGCCAACTTATAACTATATACCTCATAGATACATATAGATTAAGTACAGAATGAATGTTTCCACTACGTATAAAGCAGTACTGAACAACACAAGAAGGCCTCATTTCAGTGTCGCAGTTACAAAAAGCAATTGAATTAAATAGAATACATTTCAGCTAAGGAGTTCACTGAGCCAAGAAATCCAAGGTCTTATCAAACTAGGACATTAGATACAATTAACGTGAAAGAACAGAAGCTCCTATTCAAAGAGGTCAAGAAAAAAACAAAAGACATCAGAAGACTCTCAAAAATAGAATCAAATACACACAAAGGCTTAATTTCATGGTGTCCAGTCACGTGATGGAAGAAAGTTGGACGGATGAGAAGATCACACCTACGCACGGAAGCCGGATAGTACCCATACTCCTTAAAAATTCTCAGAGAACAGTACAGACTCTAGGCTGACTTCAAATTCCTAATTGAGACTGGACCATCGAGGTGATGATAGATCAAGTTATCAAGGCAAGCTCACCCGCACCTGGATGTTCCGTCTGCGTGCTGCTCACGTAGGTGGAAAATTACTGACGGGGGTTAGTAGCTAGCCAACCAATTGTAAGGGACCACGTAGTCTGGGGTCCTATAGTTTGGGTAGCCAATGGGACATCGTACATTTAGTGACGTTCATAGTGGCCATTTTGAAGGGAGGGCTTAGTTGCCCCACCTGATGTTAACTATCCTATTACCTCTCTCCGCTACTCCACACATATATAGAACCTATGCTTAGTTAACCAATCCCACCTCCTGATAGGTTTTTGTAGTTTGCCATGTGGATGACGTTGGTAATGACGCAGGTCAACATGTCAGCTATGACCAATTATGGGTATAAGAACCCATCTTCTTTATGAATTAGTTTGAGTCAGAGTATTGAGCGATTGCTGATGTTCATTGTACTCCCTGTTTTAAATACTTGCATTAAAACAGACAAACAGTTGCCAACCTATTTGTGTTGTCTTGGTTATTGATGTTTGATTCAAATTTGCATTTCCATCAATCTCAAGTGTACCGCTACTCATCTTAAAGGGCTGGAAGCCTCCAGTTCAAGACTATTTGATACCTATCTGGTGGAAATTGGAGAGGAAAAAATCTCTTCATCCACAAAAGAGGCCTTATTGCTTCACAATCTTGGGAACTGTTGGGGATAGACTCGCAGGTATGCCAGAGCGATGCTGGGGGTCCGTGGACTCTGAGGGCCTAACTCTCTCCCCAGAATAAACGGAGGACTCAGTCAGATGGCATGTACACACTGCAGTTTATTACAGCCAAAACCAACAAGGATTGATACAAGAACTCAGAATGATTCCAGTCCTACAACGTGAACCCTAGGGGGTCCTTAAATCAGTAACACGTCATACTCACGATGAGATGCTGAATAACTCTTACACCAAATAACAAGAGCGACTCTGGAAGTTGGCAAAAAGTCTCTCCCGACTGTTTATTTTCAATTGTCTAAAACAGGGAGTTACAATGGACATCAACAGACGTCGCACAGCATTCTCTCGACGCATTTCATGAAAAAATATACTTTAATAGCAAACACTCATCATGCGTGATGTCATAGTACGTGGCCAACTAAGAAAAACCTACAGGGGTTGTGATTGGATTAAGGAGAACTTCTAAGTATACTTTCTATATAGGCACGGGTTGTGATTGGGTCGCTACAGTCAGATGGACAATATGCACACCCATAGTGCAAGTCATCTTCAACAGTTATTAAGTACACGGTACACCATTGAATATCAAACTATAAGGCCCTTCGTTATATGGCCCTCTACAATTGGATGGCATTCTTGTACCCATCTGGAACATTCGGCTCACTAGCAGCATGTAAACTGGTACCTCTGGTGTCAGTGGGTAGACTTGACTGTCTCCCCAACCAGTTAGCCCAACATCTCTCATTGCTCATGCCGTCTGCCATTCAGATTGTCTTTGAACTTGTCCTTGCAAAGTATCCTTGCTCCTGAGAATAAAAGGGAGTATAGGGACACTATTATCATAGTTCTGGTCTGCATGCCCACCTCCTTTTTCCATCCTTGGCTCACGTGATAGGAGACCGTATTTCGGCCTGTTTTGCAGCATTTAATTGTCTTGAATTAATCATGTTGGCATTATGGTGTTCTTTCTTGCACCTTAACAAGGGCTGATTCAGCTTCTCATGTTCACTGTTCTTCAAGGATATAAAACCGGTTCTTGGCCGCACCATCCTTTGACACCAGGCCAGACAGCTATTTCAGGCCTTTCCTCGATCTTTGGCTGCTTTCTCACTGCGACACAGCTTTCCGATCCTTCTTTCTTCACGGGTCAGAGCTTACTAAATGTCTGACACCGATGTCCAGAGTCTATATAATGGCGGCACCGCCTGCAACTCTATTCACTACATATAGCTAAACTTTATGATCACTTAGTCTACTTGCAGTCTATGCATCTTCTTCTTTGACCATTCTTCTCAGTGCGTCATGCTCATTTCTTGTGACGTTGCCAGCCCCACTTCTCTCATCTACATTTTCCTTCAGGGATCTCCTCCAAGAGATCGTCATCTGTACAGGTATACATCATATATGGTTTCCTCAGTGGATACCTTTTCTCGAAATCTCTCCGTGGAATAGGCAGCATCACTGGTATCATACATGTCGCGTTCTCTGGCTTCCAGCATATAGGAGGATGGGGCGGGACTTCCTGCAGAGGCATTAAGCTGCTAATCTACACCAGCATATCACACAGTAAATGGCACGCAGGCCAGTTTTGTCTTGAAAACACGTCACTACTTGGGCCTTTCTCCAAAAACCTATCGCTGTGTGGGATTGTCTATCAGGAGCATAATAACCCATATGGGTACATATACAGGTTATTCTACTGGCTCTTACATTTCTGGTGGCTGGCCTGTCTCCTCCCCAAAATCTAACTTACTACATTGTTGCATAGTAGTGGACTTACCATTGGTTCTTGCCCATTACTACCCACCCCAAGAGTGCTAAACTGTGATTGGCTTGAGCTGACTTCCCAAGGCCTGGGTCCCAAAATGGTTCTCAGCTTTCTCAGCTCACTGTGCACCTTTTCAAGGTGATGTGAACGACTATGGGCCTCATTATGACTTTGGCGGTAGCCATGGTGCTATTAGCATCATGGTTGCCTCCAAAATCGTGTCCGGGTCCAGTGTGGTGGAGAGGGGACTTACCGGGACATTCCGCCCTAGGCAGACCCGGTAAGTCCCCATTCCAAATGCCATTCCCCATTCCCATTTGAGCACCCTTGGGCTCAATGGGAAGGCGCTAATTGCGATCCCGTTATTAGCTCCAAGGTCCCTTAACGGGTCCCGTAAAGAACATGCGGTCAGACCACACGTCCTTTACGGTCCCCGCTAAGGGACCTTGGAATTGGGCGGTAAGGGATTACCGGAACCGGTCTCCTTCTGGTGCCCGGTAACCCTTACCGCCCAACTTGTAATGACCCCCAACGTGTCTGAGTTGTATCTTGTGTGCACCACCTTTGCCTATGAGACCATGTCCCGCTCGTCATACACTTTGTTGCAAATTTGTTGCAGCCTGCGCCTGGTGGCCTGGGAACGGTTCCCCTTCCTTTCGATCACTGTCCATTGTCTGGTTCAGCTGCATCACATGTCTAGAGACCACGAAATTGATTTCTGCAGCTCCGAATTATGAAGATGTATTCCCTTTTTCTGCAGCTGGTCCCTTTGTCGGCTGGCAATTGGAATGTCTCCACATATCTCGTCCTTGGCTGCAGGCCTTGTCTCACATGTCTAGCTATTTGTACAGCTTGACTTGGATTAGCTCGTCTCCTGCTCAATAGTTTCAGGCCTGCTGTAATTTTCCTTAAACTTATAATGCGGTTTCTACATTGTCCATGTTATACTACAGTTCCTATGGGTTATTTATACGTGGGTTGATCAGGTTCCATATATACTCCTGTATGTCCACGCGACTATTGGCTTTAAGGATCAGCAAGCTTACTCAGGATCTGTTTGTTGCGGTTTCTGCTTTACTGCGTTTGGCTAATGACAAAATAATAAAAACAATGACAGTGTGTATCTGTACTCTAACTATACAACTGTACGCTCGTGTTCTTCATGTATTCGAGTGCGTGTTTGTGCCGCGCAGTGCCGATTGCACGTGTGCTTCATGTCTAACGCTGCCACGTCGTGGTGTCTCTAATGACTTCAGCAACATGGCTTCTTGGTGCCTAGTCCAGGCTGTCCATAGAGGTGTCTCCGACCATAGCATTGGCTCTTCACTCACGCATGGATAGATTTGTACCACACCTGGTCTGTATGGGTGCCTGAGAGGGTACATCTCAGTGTATTTGTCGATTATTGGTGCATTTGGTATACGTTAGCAATAGAATGGGTAGTCGCAGTTTTTTCTGGCCTTTCGTCTTGTCATGAACTTGGTGGGTGTGAGGATGGTGGCAAGATCCCGACACACTCTTCTGAGAAAAGGGCGTTTCATTTATGATTGTCTGCCGGACATTGTTGTGGAAGAAGCAGCAGACATGGGTGACTATGTAAGAGTGGTAATGAAGCTGGGGAAACATTTTGGACCAAAGTGTAATAATGTACTTGAGCACCACAAATTCGTCCAAAGGTCGCAATGCTCCGATGTACCTGTCGAGAACTATGTAACCACACTCAGAACCCTTTGTCATACAAGTGTGTTTGGAGAGATCACTGACTTTTTGATAAGAGATCAGCTGGTGCACTGCACTAACATTATAAAAATTCAAACAAGGCTTCTGGCCAAAGACCTCCCCCCACCCTGAAAGTAGTAGTAGTTAGCATAGCTCGCAGCATTGAATAAACGGCCAAATATGCGTGGGAAATGAAATCAGAAAAGCAAGAGCTACACAATGTGAGTGCTACCAGGCAACACCCAGGGAGAAGAAAACAAGATGTGCCTAAGGAACAAAGATGTTTCCAGTGTGGTAGCCCAAGACACTGTTCTAGTAACCAACTATGCCCAGCAAGCATTGCCATATGTTTAAGGTGCAAGAAAAAGGGACACTTTGCAAGAGCATGCAGAGAAACGGGCCTAGACATGGGTTTTGATCAATGTAATCAAATCAGAAAATGCAGAGATTGGTTGTGTGAGCAGTTGACATTTATTTGATGTTGCAGCTCTAATGCCAGCTTTCAAGGGACCTATGGGCACCTGCATGCTTCATGAAGGTCGAATCAACATGAAAGTTCATAGTGGATCATAGTGCACACTTACAGGAATCTAAGAAAGGAGCCAAAAGACCTGGAACCCCCAGATATTGATCCTGTGGCTTATGGAGACAGAAGGACTGGGCTGTTAGGAAAGTTCTGAGCTAGCATAGAGTACAAGGAACATACATGTGAAGCATGGGCCTATGTTGGCATAAAAGGGTTGTATCTTCTAGGCTGGGAAGAGCAGGACACACTGCCATAGAGGCATTTGCACCAATCCCAGTGTTAGTGGCTGCTGTGAGTGATAAGTAGACAGGGAATTATCTAGAGGTCTTTTCTGATGAGCTGGGAGAATTGAGGGGGTTTAACGATCACATTCTGCTCAAAGAAAATGCTTTGCCTTCGATACTCAAAGTGCACCATATTGTATGGGAAATGGAGGAAGAATTGAGAAACGAGTTAAATTACATCTGGAGGTGATTCAAGAAATAGAGGCGTCGGAATGGCTGGCACCTATTGGAATTGTGGCAAAGTCAAGTGGCAAAATACGTTTGTACGTGGACCTGACAGACCTCAACAGACTAACATGAGTAGACAAAAGCGCCCACTTCCAAAGATTTTGGAAATGCTGGTGATGCGAATTGTGACAAAAGTATTCAGTGTAATAGATTTATCATGTGGATACCACCTATTTAGCTTAATGCAAGGCTGCCAGCATTTGACCTCATTCATTACCCCCATTGGATCTTACAAATTCTGTTGAATGCCATTCGGTTTGGTGGCGGCAGTGTTCCAATGTGTGATGGAAAAGACTTTAAAGGGACTATCCAATGTGTAGGCTTTTCAAGATGATATTTTGGTATATGCAAAAGGTTTGGAGCAACACGACATGCGTTTAGATGCAGTGTTGGATCGCTTCAAGTAAAGCGGTTTGACTGTACAAAGGGACAAGTGTAAGCTGGGAGTGGAGGAAGTAGAATACCTGGGTCACAAATTGTCAGCTACAGGAGTGAGGGCAAAAGAGAAATTGGTAGAAGCCACTTTGTTAACACCCACAGCCCAAGACAAGGAGAAAGTGCACTGTTTTCTCAGACTAGCAGAGTGCTACCATAAATTCGTAAAGGACTTTGCAATGAAAACTCGTCCCTAAGGGCATTGTTAAAAAGGGAATACAGTTTCAGTGGTCAAAAGAATGCGACAACGCTTTTCAGAACATCAGAAAGGACATCATGATCGCACCTACGTTGGGTTGTTTCGAGGAGGGTCAAAAGACAATTGTGACTGTAGATGCCAGTGGTTTAGGCCTTGGAGCCAACCTCAAACAAGTGGGGGTGGGGGGCAAAGGTATTGTGGCCACTAAAGGAGGCAGAGTTCAAGTACTCCGTAATTGGGAGAGAAGCTTTGGCCATGTTCTGGGCCATTAATTACTTTAAGTTCTATTTACAGGGTTGTTTGTTCATAGTGAGGTCAGATCATAAGCTGTTGGTCCAACCTTTCTCATCAAGTGGTGGTAGGAATGTGTCGCCACACAGCTCCAAATGGGGAATGGTCAACAAGGGTACAGTTTTGATATGACACATTTGCCTGGAGAGAAAAATGTGGCAGTGAATTGTTTGTCAAGAATGCCTGTGGATTTGCAAGCGGGTGAGCAGGGGTGTGGATGTGATGGCAGAAGTGAGTAATTAGTAATAGTCAGCATGGATTTGCCAGCTATTGATGAAAATGTATGGCAGCACAGGAAGCTGAAGATGAAGACAGGGTTCTGCGATGAAGTGTTACAAGCACCGCACTGCTTTTTCTCACCCTCAAAAGATGACCTTGAAGTTCTAGCAGTCTTCAATGCCAGATCAGCTCAGCCATCCCTCTGAACTCTCCCTTTCGGCAGACAGCAGCAAGAAGAGCCCCCATCGCTTTTTGGTCCCTGTATTTATGCCGGATGCCTGTCACTCAAAAACAAAACCTGCCTTCTTTCTGACGTGTCGCTTCACCCCATCAACTTCTAGAATTTTGAGCTCTCTGTCCAATCACCCATGAGAGCATGCATGTCTATCAACATATTTCCTGCAAGAAGAATGACTGCTCTTAATGTTAAAAAAAAACAGGTGAAAAAGATAGTGGTGCACTCCGAATAAGTAATGTTTAAATACTTAAATGACTAAGGAATTAGTATAAAAAATTTAAAGGTGCGGGGGAGGAACTGTGATCTTGGCACAAAATCACCACAGAATACAAAAGAAAAAAAGAAGATTCAACATTGGAACCCTCCCATCCCTGCACACTGTCAAAAGACTGATCAAGTCAGCTACTCTAATTTTGAACAATTTCGTATTGTCTACATTGAACTCAACATATTAGTCAAACAAGAAATTCATGACAAGAGAATCTTTTTTGTAGAAAAATATATATATTCTTTGGTTTACAGGCACAAGGTAAATTTACAAAGCAAAGCAAATATGTAAGTACGTTTCGCGGAATCTTTCCTCTTCTTCAAGAACCTGAACAGACTGTGAAGAAATTATTTTTTACTGCATGAGAAACTTGTCACAAAATAAATCTCAAACTACGCAAATGTTTGAAGCAATGATAGCATATGTATGAAAGGCATAATAGTTATTCTTCAGATAGAAACCAAAGTTAATCGCTTCTCAACCAAACTTCGATAACACTGAGTGAACTTAATGAAAACCTACGAATGTCCGGATACTTAGAAGCAATAGGTGACAACAAACATCCCTAGTGTGATTGTGGAACCAGTTCCTATGTATAGATCATCCCATCGAGAGTTATGTCAAAAGTAAAACAAGAAACCATCCTGGTTAAATCTGCCGAAAAAGACCATCTCTAAACCAAAAGGGACGGAAAAGACAAGGTGAAAAATTACCTTGTATTGAGTGTCAGCTAGATACACTCTAGTTGTAATTCTGGAAACGTTGAGCGAGGACAGTGGATGAATCAGTAGAACGTGATACCCATCCAGTTTGAGTTCTCAGGCAAATTAACTGAGCTGGGATTGAGTAACTAAAGGCCATAGAAGTCAGTTAAGGAAACAAATATAGTGAAAGAGAAAAATATAAACCAAGAAATAAATTCAAGTGAAACAGAATAGTCCCCATAAGAATCAGTTGATCCAATCAGTAAGAATGGAAAATTAAAGAGAGTGCAATGCACTTATGCGGGAAAGGCAGAATCAGATGCAGTGAATGCTAACATGTATGAATATACTCCCATATCATCAAAAGAAACTGTAATATTGGAATGGCCATCTAAGGGTACAGTGAGAATGGGATGCAATGAAATACGCTTACCACAAAATAGAAATTGCACCATAACGATGCAGATCCAGTGTGCGGAGAGAGTAAACGTCAGTAAAAGGGTGAATCACAGTGTTCTAATAGAAAAGGTGCAGCCGGCACCTAGTCCTAAAAATGCGAGAACCAGAAATATATATTTCAATAAATGTCAATGGGCCTCATTATGACCCTGGCGGAACGTGTTAAACGGCGCCGTAAAAAAGGCTGCGGCACCGTTCAACCCGTTCCGCCACATTACGAGGTCCCCTCGTGGGACACGTTAAGCACGCCTGGGAAAACCAGGCGTGCATACCGGGTCCCGCGAGGGGAAGAGGGAGCAAACAACAGGCCATCTCGTAATGGCCCGTTGTTTACTCCCTCTCCCATTCCCATTTCAGCCCTATGGGGGCTGAAATGGGAATGGGGATGAACCGTGTCCGTGTCCTCGAGTGAGGAATTACCGGGCCATCCGAACTCGGAATGGTCCGGTAAGTCCTCATTCCGAGGACACGGACACGGATGCAGTTTTGCCGGCAGCCATGCCGCTAATAGCGGCATGGCTACCGGCATACCTCGTAATGAGGCCCAATGAATATAAATGCCGGAGTCTACAGGTGGATAGGTAGTCTAAAGTGTCTACAAGATATGACTAGAACCTACCTCTAGGTAAATATTCACATGGTGACAGCAAAATATAAATAGACTTAAGATGTGCTTGATCTGTTTATCTAGATAGAATCACTCAAGGACCACAATCGCGTGGTGCTGTTGAGATGATTAGCTCTGTAGAACTGATACTATGGAAAATATCAAGGCTACATGAATTAGAAAGCAAAACTTTAGAGAAGGTCCCTGGTGTTAGAGGACCGGGGGACGCATCTTACCTGTGGATACAGTAGAACAGGAGTGGGACTTGGCTCACAGTGTGCGAATGCATGTCTGTATTCATGGAAATGGAGAGCACCATTTTGAAATGGTTAAATAGTATAGCCGGAACTAGAAATGAAGAAGGACTACTAAAAGTCTCTGTGTCAAGGCCAGGGCCATCTTGATATGAAAATAGATAGCAAAGCTCCTGATATCCTGTGCACACACACAGTCTCGAAAATATTGGAAAGTAAAAAGAAAAGGAATAAACAACCGAAACACATTTTTATTATAGAGCAAAACGGCTGAATAAGGAGGTATTCAATAAAATCATGAAGTAGTGGTCACATTACTTAGCGCCTTAGGTAGTAAGAAGGGAGGAGTAGAGATGATGAAAAAGAAAGAGGAACAGAGTGTTAACATGGGGCATGTGTTATTAGGATACAGTTTGGTACAATGCAAAATCATGTCTTAATACGGGATAAGAAACATATGCTTAGCAGAATTGCAAAATTACATTAGCGAAATTCAAATGTGTATGGAATCCACAATAGTCAGTTGACTCAAAAGTTATTATATGCACAGAACAACATCTGTAGATTGATGTCAAATACAATCATGATCTAAATGGAAGTTAAGTAGTGTATAATAGCCCAAATTGAGAGGTTGCATCGCAATAGACTCATGTGTGCATTATCTGCAATGTTCACTTAGTTGAAATGCGTGATTATAAAGTGATCAATATATCATTGTGGTAAAGTTGGCTCATAAACATGTAGTGAACAGTTGTTTAGATACAATGCGAGATATACAACAGCTTGGTATGCTGAACAGTCAATACATATATAAACAAAAGAAGTTTATGTATGCATTGACATGTTCACATTAAAAACAAACAGTCACAATGTCAAATCGAGGGACCCACGATAACATGTAATATTATTAATGGTGAGTAAAACAAAAAGATAAAGCCCTACTGTGTATTATTAGATCATAAGAAACAATTTAATGAATATTCTTCGTTTAAACCCTTCGGTTGAACGGTATCCAATAGGTGGATCCAGTGGAGCTCCCTTTGGAGGAGAAGGGGGTGATAGTCACCTCCCCTCTGTGGTTGTTTGATGACCTCAAGAATCTGAAACTTCATTTGAGCTATTGTATGATGTTGTTCTACAAAATGTCTGGCCACTGGTGAGCGCTGGTTTTTGCAACGTATGTTTGATTTATGCTCTGTCCACCTTTCTTTTGCAGGTCTCATTGTCTGGCAAATATACAGTTTTCCACAAGGACATTTAATCATGTAAATCACTCCTGGGGTCATACAAGTTGAGTAATGTCTAAGGTTGATCTTCTTACCAGTGCGAGGATGAGAGACCACATTGCCCTTAATGACGTTGTTGCAATGGGTGCAACTGAGGCACAGGAATGTGAACTTCCTTCGTGTACTTAGGAGTAGTTGTTTCTCCTTCGATGGTCTCTCGGCTCTTACCAGTTTATCTCTAAGGTTTCTACCTCTCTTAAAAGACATCATTGGAGCTTTGGGGAACAATTTAAAACGTGTTTGATCGTTGTGGCAAATGTTCCAATGTTTCTTTATAGTTTTGCTAGTTTGAAAGCTTTGACATGAACATTTTGACATGATGAGGAGAGGAGTCTCCTTCTCCTGTACCTTAGGTTTCATCAATTGTGCTCTTCTGACCTCTGTGGATCTTGTCATTGCTTCGCTAAGGATATTGTAGGGTAACCTTTTTTTGTAAATGTATCCACCAGTGTGGAACATTCGATGTCGAGACCTTTTGGGTCTGATGTAATTTGTTTCAATCGTAATATCTGGCTATATGGTAAGCTCTTTAACATAGCCCTGGGGTGGAAACTGGAGTAATGGAGTACTTTGTTGGGGTCAGTAGGTTTGTGATAAAATTAAGTGGTGATATTACCATTGTTGATTTCAAGGTTCACATCTAGAAAGTGGAGTGAGGGTCTTCTAATCTCTATGGTAAATTTGATCCTCTGGTGGACTGTATTAAGGTAAGTAAAGAAAGATTACAGGTCTTCCTCAGTACCGCACCAAATTCCGAAAATGTCATCGATAAATCGTTTCCAAATCACGATATTTTTAGATGAATCAAAGTTGTCAAGTACATGATCTTTTTCAAATTTGAGCATGAAAGCATTGGCATACGCCGGTGCCATGGACGAGCTTATAGAAGGGCCCGATGTTTGCAGATAATATTTCCCTTGGAAGCGAAAATAACTGTTGTAAAGTATCAACTTGAGAAGGTCCAAAACAAATTGGGCATTGCCCCTAAGACCAGATGTATTAAGTAGAAGCCATTCAATCGATTCTAAACCCTCATCGTGGGGAATAGATGTGTACAAAATACACACGTCTAAGCTGAATAGGATGCAATCCGAGCTTAGTGCTGTGATGTCATTTAAACAATTGAGAAAATCGGTTGTATCTTGAAGATAGGTTGAAGTATGCTGGATCAGCAGTTGTAACAATGTATCTAATCTATGTAGTTTGCAGGGGGATTAATAATACTCTTGGTCCCAGCAACTATTGGTGTGAGCGGAGGATTCAACCGGTCCTTATGAATCTGGGGAAGGCCGTAGAAGACGGGAGTAATGGGATGTTTATTGAGCAAAAACTCATAGGTTTTGTTGTAAATCCATTTATTGTCTAGAGCTCTTTCCACCATCTCAGCAAGTAAAGTGCTAAACTCAATAAGGGAATCTCTTTCCAATATGATGTAGGTGTTGTCATCATTAAGTAGATCTAAACGTGTTTTGATGTAGAAAGAGGTGTCCATAACAATGATGGCTCCCCCTTTGCCTGCAGGTTTAATAGTTAGATCTTCATCCTTGGCCAAATTCTCAATATGTTCAAGTTGACTATTCTTTGTGTTAAGGGGGGCATTTCTTTGATAGTTGATCCTACTTAGGTCTGCCAGTACACTTTTCTCAAAAAGGTTCAAGACAGAGTTCTGAACCGGAGGGTGGAAAACACTTTTAGGACGCATTTCTAATGTGTCATCAATTGGGTTCTGTGATTCCGTAAAGGGTTTTGATTAGAAGAAAATCTTGAGTCTAACTTTCATAAGGAGTCTATGAAGACAAACCTTTTCATAAGAAAACAGCCCATTCATTCAGGAATAGTTAGTTGATTAATCCGGGTTACTTTGTTTAATGCAAGACTTCACAGAGAATAATTCATATACATGTGCTCAGTGCATTTTGAACCTGCTGTCTTTTTGCAATAATTTTTCTTTTACCATTGAAATGCTGTCATGTAATCACTAATCTGCTATTCCCATCTGCATCCATTTTACTATCTGTTTCTGTTGAAATCACTGCTACCTGCACTTATTTTACTGGCTGCTTTTAAAATTACTGCCATATTACCTTACATCTCCCTCCTTTTCCTACAACTGTAACCATTCACGATGTCATAGCGGGAGGAACAACAATTCATTAACTACAATGCATGTGTTACAGGATATCTCTCCTTCCCCATTGTTTCCAGTAGCATGACCAACATTCTCATCTTAATGGTAAGGGCAACCAGCCACCCCCCCCCATTAATACAACCAAGATCGCCAAACACACCGTACCTCTCTCTACCCAGGTCCCCCAGTTGAATGTGTTTACTTCCATCATGCCCAAGCTATTCACAGTAATATTGTTCTTTGTCAAATTCATTCTAATAGTGTGTCTTTCCTTGTGACTCAACACGAATTCAACATCCGGGTCGATCGGGAGCGAGTTCTTCTGAAAAAATTCCATATTTTCCACTTTGCCCTCCCACAGATCATCAACAACATGGAATAAAGACAATCCCCCTATTGACACAATCGTGTCCTTCGGAATAGTAAAACACATTGTACTTTAACTGTTTGACAATGAAAGTTCCATGATTCAGCTGGGTGATTGTGTAATCTTTCAAAGAAGTACTTACCAACCACCTATTTTTAATTAGCCTAGCTTGTGTCAGTTGCTCAATCCCCAAATTACTAATGACCACTTCACATCCCCCCGACACCCCAGATTAGGTTTCAACACGCAGATAACATCAGCTGCGTCAGGAGAAAATGGTTTACCTGGACACATGTAATTCTGCTCTTTAAACTTTACACATGTATCCAAATTCGGAATCAAGTAAACATCAGGTTCCCAGGATTGAAATGCCACCACCTCTGGGGTTTTGATCTTCACATATTTGTCATTCTGCCAGAATCCCACATTGTGTACTAGTTTAGTCTGGTATATGAGCTCAGGAGCAATATATGGGATGCATAACAAAAACCCAACCTCCATTCTCTCGATACTTAGATACAATGGTATTGGACTCCCCATCTCAAACGCAAATTTGATTTGTATAATTTCTACTTCTCTTTGCGTGAGTTTCTCTATCATTTGATAGATGATCTCAGATGACACAAAGTACAATGGTATGGGCCCCTGGATCAACTGAGAAATTGCATTTTGAACCTCTCCAATATACTTTTCCAATAACCTATCAACAGGATTGACTATATTTATGACGTCACTTGACATCCGGTCAGGTTTAACTGCAATATTTGTGCTGTGTTGCATTATCTCAGCCTTTTCATTCAATATGATAGCAGTCTCATTTATAAACTTTACCTGTTCATTCAGTCCACTTCTAATTTCATCCAAGGCCCTTTGAACTATGGCTAAATCATAAGTCAATTGTTGCGCCTTGGCACTCAATGTCCCCACCGAAATCGCGTTGGATGTAGACATTGTTGTGCCCAGTACAGCCCCAATAATAGTCATCACCACAGAGGCCACAAGAAATACTGCCACCCGCTTCCCCCTTCTTTTTTGTACATCAGATGAATTCACAAAAGTTTTTTCCAACTGCATGTCAATATCTCTGACTGATTGCTGGGCATCCTCTTTTTGCAGCTCCAACCATTCCCTTATTTGGTCGGATGCAATCACAGATTTATTTATAAATATCTCAACTATCTTATCAGGGTTTATGTTTATGTACATATTCTAGTATACCAGCCTTCTGTTTCCCAGGATAAACCTAGGTGCTTCTTCCACTGCAATGCCAGATGCCGGTCAGGTTCAATGATGACTTGTGCTCCTCCGACATTAAATTCCTGATATGCCCACTATGAGTAGCACGGCAAGTATTCAATTCTCAGGTCTGGTCATCATTGCCTTTTCTTTTGTAGACTTTGTCTTCACCCCCTTCTTCGGTACGGGGGCTTTCCCTGGGCTTCCTCATGTGATCTCCGATCATGTGGCCTCCAATGGTCTATCGTCTTAAGGAACCGGCCCTGCCGGGGTAATGTATTAGTTGTTTCTAAAGTGACTAGAAAAGAAACAGGTTAAGTACATAGCATAAAACCATTGTCTATCCCTCTTTCACTACAAGGCTTGAAAAGGAAACTTGTATATTGCTCAAAATACCATGGCTCCCTGGTTTTGCCACTTTGGATACCTACAATTAAACACATATTATATATATTAAAAAAAACATTTTACATTATGCATCAAAATAACTTCCAACAAAACACACGCCCCTCTATAATATTTCACATCTCCATTCTGCTTTGCCATATCTCATTGCTTATTTGAGACCCATGAAGAAAAACCTTACTACACAACATTATAATAGCTCAGTCTGGTCCAGCACCTCTCCATGGAACTAATGCACCATTTTTAAAGATTACATATGGCACTTCTGTTCGCTTACGCTTGCTCACCCAGCCATATTTTTGTTTACTTATGCTGTGAAGCCCTGTGTATATCACCTTACACATGATTTCATATCATTGTGTCCTATGTATGAATCAGTCTCTGTTCAATGTGTCTGCTAGTAGGCAAAATTACTGTGCTTTTATGATTATTACCTTAATTGCATTGTTAGCTTTATTTTCATTGCATTCATTACAATCAACTATTCTCCACTTGCTCAAGCCTTTTCACCTCATGTTTTGCGTGGCATGGTTTAATTTGGTTGACATGAACAAATTGCTCTGTCACCATCTCACCCTCCGTCTTGATTATTTTATATACAACAGGATATTTTATCTACAATCTCAAACGGCCTTGTCATGCCACAAGAAATTTAGAATGTTTGTGGCTGTTCTTCCCAAAGTGATACTTTTACACCTGATCACCGATCTTGTAATCTTTTACAGATGTCTTTTTATCATAATAGGTCTTTGCACTTTCAGCAGCTCTCTCCAGATTCCGCTGTACAAATGCAAATGCATGTTGCAAGTGCTTCTTCAATTCCTCCACATATTTGTGAACTGTGGAGGCACTCACGCATGTTTGTTTTTGTGTCCTGTACAATAAATGTTGTGGCAGTACCATTTTTCTTCCTGTCAATACTTCATGAGGGCTGATGCCTGTTGCTTTAGCAGGAGTCGACCTAATGGCCATTAATACTAAAGGTAACCGTAGATCCAAACTGGAACATGCCTCAGCTACAAACTTCTTTAGTATATCTACTATAGACCTATTGCTCCTCTCCACTTTACCTGAAGAAGACGGCCTATAGGATATGTGCAACTTCCTCTTTACCCCAATATCTGCCACACCTTACTCATCAAGGCACTAGTGAAATGATTTTGCCTGTCTGATTCTATCCTCTGGGGTAACCGAAACCTTGAAAATATGTGATTTACCAATAATGTGGCTGCTGTTAGCGCACTACAGTCTGGTGCAGGAATGCACTCCCCCCACTTGGACATTAGACATACCACCGTTATTAAATATCTATTTCCCCTGGACGATCTTTTTACAGGCCCAACATAGTCGATTTGCAAATCTGACCATGGAATGGTTAAACCTTGTTTCATTAATAGAGATCTATGCATCAGTGAAGCAGGTTTAAATTGTTCACATACCAGGCACCCCCTGGTGTATAGTTCCACACCTTGGGACATATGCGGCCAGTAAGCATAATCCTTCAATATCTCTAAAGTTGTTTTGTGAACCCCTGTGTCCCGCAGTTATTGCATCATGCGCGTGGTGTAACATTAGCCCTCAGAATGAAAGAGGCACCACCCACTGCATCTGACCTGTTACAGATTCCCTAAACATCAAACCATCCTATAGCTTAATTCTCTTTTTGTTCTTTAACAACACTCTCAGCTCTTCATTTCCTTTGCAATCATTTTCAGATAGAGGATTTTGTTCTGGATCTATCAAACGATTATAAAAAGCACCTAAAACTAGGTCCTCTTTTTGTGCTTTAATCAGGTCCTGGTCTGGCATATCATAACTCCCTTGCACCACAGGCTGTTCAACCTCTTTTGGAGACCTGGAGCATGTAACCGCATCTACCTGTATCTCGCCAATCTCCCATTACAGCCTCAATCTTGACTAATTGATCTGCTTTGTAATTTCCCTCCTTATCCACCCCCTGGTGTCTTTAAATGTCCACAAATGTTCCTCTAGTGTATCATTAATCCACTCATTTATCTATAGCTTGGATAATTTTCCCATGTTTGAGGGGCTTTTTGTTATATGTGAGCATACCCTTCGCCTTCCAGCCAGGCAAATACTCCACAAAACTGTTTTGTGCATAATCAGAATCAGTCACTAGGACAATTTCTTGAAATTTATTTCCAACTGTGGTACCAACTGCCTTATAAATGGCAGCTAATTATTTTATCTGGCCACTCCTGGCTCCAATTCTCATTCCTATACTGGGAATGTCCTCACACCTTAACCAGACATTTCCTATCCCTACCACCAGTTGTTTTTCAATATCCTTTTCTATATGATGCGCACATCCATCTACATACACTGTTGGCAAATCTTTGCACACATTTTCATCAAAAGCTTTGAGCGGTAATTGGTCAAATCCCTTCAGACTGGGCTCTACTTCTACCTCACCAGAGGTACATTCAGCTGCACAATCATGCAGATCTGCAATCCCCTGAGCAATTGGGCTCTTTTTATTCTGTCCATTTGTTACTTCCACAGGGAATCCCTGTAATGCCAATGTCCAGGAAGTAATTCTGAACTGTGTCAGATTACCTGACCTAATACTTTTACTTGGTTAAAATTGCAAAGGTTGGTGTTTTTTTTTTCTTCAATGATCACTTTTTCTCCCTGGATAATGATACGGAAATGCTGCAACGCCCATACAGTCAGAAGAGCCTTTTCACATGCACTGATTTTAGTTTCAACCTGAGATAATGCTGTGCTCGCATAGGTGATAGTTTTATGATTTAAATCATGCCTTTGAGATAACACAGCTGACATACACTGCTCAGTGAATCCTATTTCTACAAAGAAATCTTGATTCTTTATAGGATAGGCCAAACATGGCACCTTCATGAGACATTTTTTCAATTTAGCTACTGTTTCAGACTGCTCTTTTTCCCATTTCCATGGTACACTCTGCTTCAGTAATTTAGTTAAGGGTTGAGTGATCTCGGCGTAATTCTCAATAAACTTGCTGTTATATCCCGTTATCCCTAGTAAACTTTTAAATCCTTTCAGGTTAGTAGGATTTTTCAATTTCTGTATTGCTTCCACCTTTTTCTTTTGTGGGTTCAACCCATGCTCAGACACTTCATGGCCTAAGAAATGTACTTTCTTTTTGACCATTGTGCCTTCTGCAAGGATACTTTGGCTCCCGTTTTCTGTAATTGGTCAAGTACATGTTTAATCTCATTAAAATGACTCCTCAGGCTTTCATTTTTAATCAAAACATCATCTACGTAGACTATTGTTCCCCTTTCTGCCGCATCTGGGAGTGCTTTTCTCAAAAATATACCAAATTCACCCAAATGGTGTTCTGGACCAAGCGCATTGAGTTTTATCAAATGAAAAAGCAAACAAATTTTAAATTTTCTCAGCCAATGGCATACACCAGTACCCAGATGTAAGGTCTAACGTGGTAAACACTTGTTCCATGAACCTGTGTGAGGCCTTGATCAATAAATGGGAGAGGCGATCTAGACACTGGTACTCTTTTTTTAATTCTCTCAAGTCTGCACACAGACATCATTGACTGTTTGGTTTTAACACACCCAAAATGGGAGTGTTGGAGGTACTATGAATGGGCCTGACAATTCCTCTGGATTCTAAATGTTTTATTATCTCTGCTAATGATTCCAGGCACGCCAATGGCAACCGATACTGATGTACGAATACCGGATCCCTACCTTATCCCACTGGTAATGTGGCAACATGCAAATCAGTTAGGCCGCAATCGTAAGCGTCCTTGGCAAAAACCTCTTTAAATTCCATGAATATTTTTCTCAACTCATTCCTATCCTCTTCTATTTGCTCAGACAACATTTTAACTTGGGCCTCAAGACATTGAAATCTGTCAGTTTCTCGAGAATCTTCTCTTTGCAGCCTAGGCCGGTACTGGTTATTTTCACCCTGGTTGAATCTGTTCTGGTATCTCTCAGGAGATTGATTTCTATTTGAGTTGTTTCGGAATTCTTGATTCATGGGAGGTGGGCAGCGTGGTGTGACCATTCTTTGGTTGTGATCCACTGGTGGTGGTGATTGATTATAGTGGCGCGGGGCATAGGCCATGTTTTGTGTTTCATTTTGTGGGAACTGTCTCCTATGCTGATTTCTATTTTCAATGAACCGATCCACATGTCGTGGCCTGTCCAGATTGCCATATACCATGGTATTGGAATCAAACCTGCTCTGCGCTCCCAGTGTCTGGTATGGACCGTTGTTTCTTTGATCTTGATTTTGTCTTTAATTCTTATTTATCCCTGACATAACGGGCCGGTATCCCACCCTAGGTCTGTCTCTCATATACCCAGGACTAATGTAACTCTCTCTATTGCTCGGATCATGTGACTGAAAGATCAGTGGTTGGGATGGCAGCCTCTGTGGTGCGTCTCTCTGATCAGATGTCATATTATTTCTGACCTGTATTTGGGCCGATTCAAGTGGCATTTTTGCAGATCTTATTTCCATTACTGTTGGTGAGGAGTCTTTAGATTTTGACTCTTTAATTCTATCTCCCTCTCCACTCTGACAGTATATGACTTCATATAGTTTAGTCCCTTTGTTCTACAATCCATTCCAGTGACTTCTCATGATCAAATTCGTGAATTAACTGTGATATAATGTCTTTTTGTAAGCCATAGAAGTATGCAGTCTTAAATTCGGTCGAATTAGGACTAAAAGATACATCAAAGCGGGAGAATGCTCTTTTTTAATTATTGGAGAAATTGGCGAGATGATAGATTTGGCTTCGCTGTCATGGTATTCATGGCCTTTTTTCGCATCCTGCAATGACTGATATGGTGAAAAATGATCTCTAACCTCTTTTTAAAATTCTGGCCATGACATACTTTCTTGTTGATTCAGACTTCTGATAATGCTCACAGTAGCAGCATCAAGCGTTAGGTGAAAATATTTTCTATATTGTTCCCTGGGTATTTGTAGAGCTTTAAATATATCATGCACTGTTTCCAAATGATCCTCTATGCAGCATTCACCTCCCTTTTTAAATGGTTTAATCAAGGCCTTGATACGATTTCATTATTTTGATAGGGCTAAATGCCGCTATATTTGGAGTTGCATTATTCTGTTGTTCATTCCTTTTCTCAGGTGTATGGGACTGGTGGTAACCACCAGTGGATGAGCCAAACCCCCCAAATGAGTTACAACCTGGCTCAGCCATCAGTATAGCCACTGGGACATTATTTCCTCGTGTAGGAATGGGGCTAACCTCAATCCCGTTAAATGTGGTGGCTTGTTGCTTTTCCTGAGATTTGAACTTGCATATTTGCTGTTCCAACTCCCTGCACTTTTTATGGAGCCGGTCTGCCTCCTGACACAGGTAAGTATTTTCATAACCAATTTTATTGATCAAATCCTGCATTTCACTTATTTGCATTTGGCACAGATTAAATTCCCTGTCCTTTTCTTGGAATTTTTTATCCATCTCTTGTTCAATAGCCTGGAATTCACTTTTCTTCTCCATATTGTACCTTTGGAGAGTCTGCATCTCCAAAATAACATCCTTTTTATCTTGCCTAATGTCGCTTACCAACCCTTTCAAGTGGTGAGCATATTCATAGCACGGCCCTATATGATGAGACAAAAGTTGCCCCTTTATATTTATGCTCTACTTTGGATTGACTCTAAGCCTATAACTAGACCTTATACATTTAGGGGAACCAAATATTATTGCACATTGTGCTGATGACTTATGTATGACATCAGTTTATTGTGTTAAACAGTTTTTGTCCAGCTCCAAGCATGCACATCTGAACACACTGACACAAACACACCAGTTTTCTGACTGGCTTTTCTCCTTTGGTTCCCTGTTTTACCTCCGGCGGTGAATACTTTACCAGTAAGGTGTATGCACTAATACATTTGCTAAATACCTCCCCTCATCTAGAGAATAATAACCAGAGACATGAAAAAAATGGTTGCACCAACTTTGTTTTCATCACTGTAATTATTATAAGAGATCCTGTCATAAAAAGGAAACAAACATATTACATTTCATAATAATACATCTGTTGACTCTTACGAAAGCATCGACACCGCCATGGTTATCTAAGAGGCTATATATGCATGCATTGCACAACATTTTTTAATTTTCCATTAGTTCACAGTGTGCGAAAGAAAAACAACAGTGATTCAGTTGAAGCTAATGGTCTATTTCTGTCTATCTGGCAACAGAAATAATTCTCACTCAATTCAGCGCTCTCTTCAATTTTACCGCCACTTACATGGGATTCTGCTGTTTCTGTGCTTAATCTGTATAGCCTCTCTCTCTCACCCCTGCTGATCTGCGATGAAGTGTTACAAGCTCTGCACTGCTTTCTCGCGCCCCCAAAAGACGGCCTTGAAGTCCCAGCAGTCTTCAATGCCAGATCAGCACAGCCTTCCCTCTGAACTCTCCCTTTCAGCAGACAGCAGCAAGAAGAGCCCCCACCACTTTCTGCTCCCTGTATTTATGCCTGATGCCTGTCACTCAAAAACTAAACTGCCTTCTTTCTGACGTGTCCTGTCACCCCAGCAACTTCTAGAATTTTGAGCTCTCTGTCCAATCACCCACGAGAGAATGTATGTGTAGTAACTTATTTCCTGCAAGAACAATGAACGCTCTGAATGTTAAAAAAAACAGCCCATTCATTTCTGCAGAACGTTTCTTTCAACAAAAACGAAAAGCAGAATTTTCTTAGTCTTTGCATTTCATTCTTAAAAGGGAAAATGACTTAATTACTGGGCATTTACATGTGCTCAGTGTATTTTGAATCTGCTGTATTTTTGCAATCATTTTTCTTTTACCATTGAAATGCTGTCATGTAATCACTAATCTTCTATCCCCATCTGCACTCATTTTACTATCTGTTTCTGTTGAAATCACTGCCATCTGCACTTATTTTACTGGCTGCTTTTAAAATTACTGCCAAATTACCTTATACGCCACACAGCTCCAAATGGGGGAATGGAGAACAAGGGTACAGTTTTGATATGACACAATTGTCCAGGGGAGAAAAATGCAGCGGTGGATTGTTTGTCAAGAATGCCTGTGGATTTGCAAGCGTGTGAGCAGGCGTGTGGATGTGATGGCAGAAGTGACTCAGTGGTAATCATCCCTGGCTGATGGTACACCTGTATATAGTGGTTATTAGTAACTTTACATTTATAGGTACTGTTAGCTTTTTTTCCTTCTGTTTGGGTATGTTGTTGGGAGGAGTATGTGTAGAATGTAGAGAAGGTTTGGAATGGGATAGTTCCATTCTTGAGGGTGTGGTCCGTGGGACGACAGTTGGCAGGGGACAGCGGGCGGAACGGTTTGTTTGTACAGTAGGTGCCCTTAAAGGCATGGTCTAGTAAAAATTTTTATTTCAAAAATAGATAGCCCATATTAAAAAAAAAATACTAGCATCCTCAGTTTTAAAACTTCCTATGTAAAATTTTGAGATATTTAAGCTCAAAAGCAAGCACAAGGGCGCCGCCATTTTGTGAAATGGAGGCCCTCCTGTGCTGGCTTTTGCGGCACTAATGAAGGAAAAGCCAGCCAGCTGTAGTAAATAAAGTCTACCGCTGGGTGGCTTTCCCTTCATTAGTGCCGGGACTCGGGGGACGCGGACCGAAGACCTGAGCAGGAAAGCTGCAGCTGAATCTCAGTAAGTGCTATTTATTTATTTTTACAAAAAATAAGCACTAGCCGCAGCTTTAAAAACGTTGTATTTATGTTTGCGGTCGCTTTTGAAGCGACCGCAAACATAAATACAACGTTATTGTGTTGGAAAACGCTGCGGTTTTTCGTTCCAAGTTTCTCAGGCTCCTCCGGCTCGGAGGAGCCTGAGAAACTTGGAAAGAAAAACCGCAGCGTTTTCCAACACAATAACGTTGTATTTATGTTTGCGGTCGCTTCAAAAGCCAGCACAGGAGGGCCTCCATTTCACAAAATGGCGGCGCCCCTGTGCTTGCTTTTTCGAATTTTGAGCTTGAATAGCTCAAAATTTTACATAGGAAGTTTTAAAACGGAGGATGCTAGTTTTTTTTTTTAATGTGGCCTATCTATTTTTTAAATAAAAATTTTTACTAGACCATCCCTTTAATCATAACGTTGGTAACTCGTTCTCATGTGTGTGTCCATCATGTGCCAACAGATCACCACATCCTCCATGTCTTCCAGAAGCTGGCGCCCCTGGACATTCCAACAGGCCGCAGTATCCCACAGTAATTGGCTATGCATGATGGAGTAAGAGGTTATCTAACCGCACTGCTGTATTATGTTCCTAAACAACAAGTAGCTTGAACTGTGATCTCAATTGGAAGGTTTTCATTCCTGTCTTTAAGCTACTTTCTCAATGGGCTCTAGGAATTTTGCCTGTAGTACTTATCCTTTGAGTCAATTTCTCAATGAACTGTAGGAATGCTCTCTTAAACTTCCATTATGCAGCACCACTCCTTTCAAAAACTTTCTTAAAGGCTGAAGTCTCTTTCCCTCGCTACCCTTGCAGCGCAGCAGAGCACTGTAAAGAGTCTGGGTAGCCCGTATTTGGGTCTGCCATCTTCTAACAGTAGCACAGTACTGTGAGGTCTGTGCATCCATTGGAATTAGTATTTGGTCAAGTGTTGTTTAAAGAGCCATGTTTTGAGAGATTTGTGAAAAATTGAGAATTGCGGGGGCATTCCGAGCTAACATAGGGATCGAGTTCCAGAGGATGGGTGCATGACAAGAGAAGGATTGTTTGAGGGTCCCCTCTTTGCAGATGGTGAACAATCACTGCTCAGAACCCTAGTTTACGGCTGAACTCAGACCTCAAACTGGCAGTGAGCAGACTTTTTAGCAGATGATACAAATCTCTTTCGTCTTGCTACGGTAAACTATCATAGAGCCATTAAAGCGGGTAAAAAAAAAATCACTCTTTCGTGATAAGGTTGAACAAGCCATAAATCATCCTAAAGCCCTATTTGAGGCTGTTCAGTCCTAATTTGTGCAATGCAAATCACAGGCAAGCACTCCCTCTTCTCAGGAGCTGTGCGACTCCTTTTCTGTGTTTTTCAGTGAGAAAATAGCCACCATTCGTTGTGCGATTGACATGGCATGCCCTCTGTCCAACGCGTCTCCCTCTCCCCTTAAGGAGAGCAGAATCAAGGCTAACTGGTCCATTTTTTCTTTCTTATCGGCCCAGACGATCCTGGCTGCTATTTATGGTTTAAAATCAGCCTCTCTCTCTGACCCTATACCCCTGTCCATCTTAAAAGATGTGTCGACACGATAATTCCATTGCTGGTTAGGACAGGTAATTATTTGTCTGCCTCAGGGAAGATCCCTGCTGGCCATAAACACGCTCTTGTTGTTTCTCTTCTAAAAAAAAACATCTTCAGACCCTTCTGTTCTTTCTAACTTTCGTCCCATTTCTTTGCTTCCCTACCGTATGAAAATTACTTGATTCTCTGGTCTCTCCTCTCCCAACTAGTTTTCTGGAAACATCCTCCTTTTTTGACCCTTTTCAATCTGGCTTTTTGCCAAGCCGAGCCACAGAATCTGTCCTGGTGTCCGTTGTAGATGATCTGGTGGAGACGGTGGACCAGGGAGGGGTCGGGGCTCTCATTGTATTAGAACTGTCGGTGGCTTTTGATACCATGGACCGCACCACCCTGGTCTCCTGCCTCCCCTCCTTGATACCATCGAACTGTAGGGTCAGCTATTGGCCTGGTTTTCCGCCTTCTTGTCGGGACGCACTCAGTCTGTGTCCCTGCCAACCTTCCTCTCCCAGCCAGTGCCCCTTCTATGTGGAGTCCCTCAAGGCTCCTCGGTATCATCCACCTTGTTCAACAGTTATATCCAGGCTCTCCTGAAAATCATCCATGCGCATGGCTTCCGTTACTACTCTTACGCCGACGACATGCAGATTTGACTGCATCTCAATCTATCACAGCCTGAGATGTCAGGTTGGCTTAGGAGTTTCCTCGAGGCCGTCAGGGAATGGATGGCCAGGTACTGGCTGAAATTAAACGGTGTGAAAACTGAGGTACTGGTGGTTGGCACTGCAAACCCCTCTTTGTTTTAGACCCCAGAGTTTAGGCCTGCCAGTCTTGACCCTTTTCCCGAACCGGTTTCGCCAGTTAATGACGTGGGCATTCAGATTATGGCCTCTATGTCCATGTCTCAGCAGGTGTCATTGACCTGCCATAAAGGCCACTTTAAATTGCGCTCCCTTCGGCCAAATTGATTACTGCAACGCGCTCTATCTGGCCACTCCTCATTACTTATTGCACCGGCTTCTATTGTTGCAGAACGTGGCTTCCAGGGCGGTGCTTCATCCACCCTATGGCTCCCACATGTCTCCGGTTCTCCATCAGCTCCACCGGCTTCCTGTCGAGCAGCAGGTGAGGTTCAACTCCCTGTGCTTGGTTCACAGAGCTTTTTATAAAAATGCAGCAGAATATCTCCAAGAGAAGTTCAGTCCCTATGTCCCCTTGCGAGTATTGCGCTCTCAGGACTCTCACACCATTTACATTCCTAGGATTAGGCTCTCAGATGGGGGGGCCGTGCATTTTTGGTCGCTGCGCATTTGTGGCATGCTCTTCTCTAGGCTTTACACACCATTGAGGCCCACCTGCGGTTTCGTCGGGCCTTGATAACTGTTCAGTTCTGATTCGGCTGCATTGAGAGGGCATTGTACTTTCTAGGTGTAGCGCCATGATGTCTTTGGGCGACCGATGCACTTTAAAAGTGAGCATAAACTTAAATGTGTTATTTAACAGACACATGTGTACATGTTTTATTGCATTCTGTGTAAAAAAAAGTATATACCAATAAATAACATGTCCATTCAGTTGCATTCCAGTACATATACCCCATGTGACTCTTGAAGAGATGCATTCTCCGGTTAATGCATTTTTATCAATTTTACATCCATAAAGAAAAGCAAGATAGCCTCTCTCCTTCAGCTAACCAATGTATAGTTTAATTCTTTGAAATCTACACATTTCAATACCAATGCATGTCTCTGAGAGGTTAACGTGCACTATGTGTGACATATTTCCTACTTTATGTCCATATTCAACAAAACTACCATTTTGTGTTGCCACAAGACTTACCATATTACTTGGCAATGCTTCATGTTGCGTTACACAGACCCTGCTTCACGTTGCGTTACACAGACCCTGCTTCACGTTGCGTTACACTGCTTCTTGTTGCATTACACAGACCCTGCTTCTCGTTGCGTTACACAGACCCTGCTTCTCGTTGCGTTACACAGACCCTGCTTCTCGTTGCGTTACACAGACCCTGCTTCTCGTTGCGTTACATAGACCAAGCTTCTCGTTGCGTTACACAGACCAAGCTTCTCGTTGCGTTACACAGACCAAGCTTCTCGTTTAATACCGTCCAATGCTTCCCGACTTCTTGTTGCCATTGCTCACTATGTACCTTCTCTCTATAAAAAGGCATGTTCCATTGTTTGTGTTGTATCGCACCTTTTCAGGAATCCTGCTGCCAATATTTTTGACTTTTTCAAAAATCCCCCACAGTTGATGACTTTCTCCTAGGTCACAGGGATTCCTTGCAAGCTACACTTTGAAGGACCCTTCTCCGATTACTAGTAGCAGCATGCAGCATGCGCTGGATGGATTGCTATAGAGTTCAGTTTTCATTAGGTTGACCTTTTCTAACCTTTCCATGTCCAACTGGGTCATTCCTGTATTACTCCACCCATCAGGGCACCATGGGTAGCAAGGGTTTGCATTAAGGGTCAATACAAATTCTGTAAATAATGTCTAATTCTTCCATATCAGAAAACATCCAGATCACTGTAGAGTTCTGATTTGGGGGTTGACCATGCTACATTTTTCTCCAACCACGTCATCAACAAATGTGCGTATGTTTGCACATACGCGCCTCCATCGATGGTCCTGTGACCATTAGATTTCTGCTCAAACATTAAAACATTATTTAAGCAGCGGTCCATCATCTTTACTTTTTATCCTATGTTGAGTTGATGTTGTCAAGAATAGTGAATTAGTAATTCCTGCTAATTCACATGAGTTAGAAAAGGAAATTTGGACACCAAAAGCACACCCTTTATCAAACGTTATGTAATCAAAAAATCCAGGTAGGTATTTTGGGCTGAATATGTGTTTCTTTATATTTTGGGGAGGATTTAAGGTGCAGAGGAGAGAAAGACAACCTTGACACTTAGGTTGTGCTACACAAAAGAAAGACGGAAAAGTTCCCAAGTAGGGAACTCACGTCCCCTGCACACTATCTTATGTCTGGAAAACCAGACCAACAATTGATGTTATTTAAATGCTAGGTAGTTCTATACATTAAATATATTGGTCATTTGAGCGATTTCCAAAAACATGCTAGTACAATCAGATTAGGTCACAAGAAACAATCTTCATTTTATTCATGATGGAGTCAGGGGCCAACGTGTTTCGAGTGCTTCACACTCTTCATCCGGGGCATTTGCATTTCTGAGAAGGAAGTATATACATCATCACATTAGGATTCACATTGAGACAAGTATTTAACTGAACCGCATTGTCAAACGTTATTCTTTTTCACTGTTAACAAGTTCTCAAGGTCGAAAATCTAGTAGCACTACATTTATTACTGAGATCACAGTGTGACATTGAACGACAATAGTACCAGGTTCATAGGCCACTATCCATAATTAGTCAGTATTATAACCAAGTCCCAGGAAAGCAAGGGGGGGGGGTGAAAAGAAATGCATCACAGTCTAGAACGACTAACTTAATGGCGTAATTATCTGATGGTATAGATGATATTTTTGGCTTCACAAGTAGTGTAATTCTTCAGAAATTATTCAAATTACGCTACCTCTGAATCCAAAAATGTCATCTGTACCATCAGATGCCTGGGTGGCAAGTACTATGTGGGTAAAAAAAGCAGACGAGCAAAAGAAAGGTGGGCCGAACATAAGTCCCAAGTAAGAACTAGGAATTTGAAATCACCAGTATTTCGACATTTCAGAAACAACAACCACAATATCTCACAAATGAGGTTTGCAATTTTAGAAGTGGTACATCGGTTATCAAGAGGAGGCGATTTATCTAAATTACTCACAGAGGGAACTGTTTTGGATACATAAACTCAAAGCCACGTCCCCGCTAGGCCTCAATGGGGACTTCTATCTGGGACCATTCATTTAGTATACACATACCTTTTACTCTCCACTTTCCCAAATCTCCTTAAGGTCTTTTATTACCTTAGCCATACTACTGCCAAGAGAAGGGGAACCCCATGTGGGGCATTAGAATCTCCGTTCGGGTCATTAAACACGGTTCCATTAGGGATCCCATATGTCATGGTCTGAACAGATATAATAATTACTTACATGGATAGAACTTGATTGTATAGCTCTCTTTAGTATTAGCTTCCACGCAAGAATGGGAACCCCATGGTGGCCTGTTAAATGTCTAGAAGCGTATGTGATTCCACTTGTCCTTATCTGTACATCTAAAAATGGGGTTGCAAGATTGATGTCTTGAAAATTACCTACGAGGATTGGCTCAGAAATGTTTAAACTGTAATGTAGTCGTGTTGGAAGTTTATCTCACATGGCACTACATGGAACAAAGGATGCAGACGGTATTCATATATTTCGAATAACTGAGTTTTGGTGTAAAACACTATCTCACAGAGACCTGAATGGATTAGTTTTAAAACAGTGCAATATATAGTCTCTCTACTCTAAATTACACAGCCTCTCTGATACCTGAACTACTCTTATCCGTGAATATGGGCCATCACTTGCCCATCATCCACTTTCGGTATCCACTAAATTTGTTTGACAGCTCGCGCATCCAGGACAATACCCTTCTCTATATAACCATGTGGTGACATAGAAGTTAGAATGACTTACCTACGCCGCACATGTAGGCGCTTTATTGATATTAACATACAGTTGTGTAGCCAATTGTTTTAAACTTTCATTTTTCTTCCTCGTGAAAAAATAATTATCTTACCAGGCCATCTCATACAGTGATGTTGGCTCTTCTCTAAGAGCAACAAGACAAGGGTGAGCCATTCGGCTTATTGTTTACATATGACGGCATCCGAGCATGCGCATTATAACGTCACAGACCTAATCAACAGAATGACACTTACGCAAGCGCATCATTAACATGCAGCACGATTTCGAAGTGCTTTTCCTCCATTCCCATCCTTATGAACATTTAATCAATTCATAAGACCATCCCTAACAGAGGCATGTTGAATTTATTAAATAATCGCTCTTCCGCAGGGAAGTTACTGACTGTGCTACGGGGAATTGTTTATATACGACGTCACCCACGCATGATGACATCACAGACTAATTTAGTATAAAGAATGACGCGACTTCTAAAATGGCGTCAGGAATCTTTCTTTGGGAGCTTTGATTCCAGCTCATTCCAGCGACACCTCATTCCTCTAAGCTCATTAGCTAACTTTCCTACTCTATTTTGAGTTAAACAAGCTATCCCTGGACTTTTACCCTTCTCCATTAGATCCTTCAAATTACAGCAGATTTTTTTACTCCATGACCACGGTTAATGAAGAATTGGGGAATCTTTAACGTATACTAAAGGTGACTGCTCTGCTACCACTTTAAGTTTCTTAGAGTGCCTAGTGGTTTTCCTTATTTACAATTATCCCCTTAGTAATACCACTACTTTGGCTTATCATAAAGGTAACTGTTTACAGTGTTTGGAGTTACAAGTTGTTTTCTTGGTATGAGCAAGTCTTATAAACAGTTGCAGTGAACTGAACATACCATTTCAGAGTACCCTACAGCTGATACTCTTTTTATCAAAACAAAGGACCACAAGGTAAGAATATGTTACATACTGAATTTTTCTACTCTGATCTCAGTAATAAATGTAGTGCTACTAGATATTCGACCTTGAGAAGTTGTTAGCAGTGAAAAAGAATAACGTTTGACAATGCAGTGCAGTTAAATACTTGTCTCGATTGGAATTTTCTTGAATTTATGAATCCTAATGTGATGTTGTATATACTTCCTTCTCAGAAATGCAAATACCCCGGATGAAGAGTGTGAAGCACTCGAAACACGTTGGGCCCCCCCCCCCCGACTCCATCATGAATAAAATGAAGATTGTTTCTTGTGACCTAATCTGATTGTACTAGCATTTTTTGGAAAAAATAAAAATCGCTCAAATGATCAATATATGCAATGTACAGAACTACCTGAAATTCATTTAAGCATTTAAATAACAAATTTTTGGTCTGCTTTTCCAGACATAAGATAGAATTCACATGAGTTAGCCTGTATCACGAAGACCCTGTATATCTGAAATGTATGATTATACCAGAATGATTCATGTACACAACCTCTATTGATGAGTTTACTGTACTGACAGCATGTATATATTGTTGAAATCCACCTGATGAAGGAAACATTTTCCAAAAATGCCTTGTGCCGAGTTAATTTTCAATATAAAACACGATTGGAATACGAAATTGATCTCTTACCTTTATTATTTTTGAAAAATGTCTTTTGGAAAATTAACATTGAAAAGATCCATGAATTGAATGCAATATAAATTGCCACATAAGTTGTTGTCATTTTGGCTGACATTCAGCAATAAGGTGTGCAGGGGACGGGAGTGTACGATTCTCAGACACCATTTTCTGTTGCATTGTTTATCCAATCTCATGTCAGGGCTGAGTTACACACACCACCACCGCCGCCCCTCTCCCCTCTCCCCAGAAAGACATTAGTAGGGGCACTGATCAATTCAGGATAAGACTGTGAATTGCACTCTCTCTGAAGGCAGTTTAATCTGACTTGGATTGCCTGATAAGTAAGATATTCATGATAAATCTTCCTGACCTGTGTCAACTCCAGAACTCTTTGCTTGGACGGGAGGACTATTTTACCTTGTTCTTAGGTGAGTGGGAATCTTCTCTCTCCTTTCCTCACCTACTCTTTATGGATAACCATGTCTCTCTCCATAGTGTATGGTTGAAGTTTCCTATAACTTTTGGGCTTAGGCTGGGCTGCCCTGTTAATTTCTTTTTCATGTGCTTGGGCGAACTACTGTTCCAAGTAGTAAAGAGGCATTCCCATCCCCTTTACATATAAGTGAGCCAGCACGCCCTACCTTATGTGGAGCGCTGAGGGGGATACATTGTATCCCGCAATACTTACCCGGTAACATGTTACAATTGCAGGTTTACATGAATAGCTGGTGGCACTGGTTTTACCTTTATGACTTGAAGTCTTGATTACTCACAGGCTGTTAAATCAGCCTTGTCACGCACAGAAGGGCTACCGTTTTAATTGTATGGTCCTTTTTTCACAATTATTTGTACACTTGCAGTTTCTGATGTCTTCCCCTGCCATTCTAGGCAAGAACAACCCCAGTTGAAGTTTTGTCTTCCGCAGGAATGTTTTGGATTCCCAATCGAGGGAGAGTCCAAAACTCAATAGCCCCTTTGTCTTTCATCTTGCCTGAAAGGGCCAAACTCCCAGTGGGGGTTAGCTGCTATAAAATGCAGTGAGAGAATGCCTACGTTATGCTGTAGCTCCTTATGAAAACAGAACCTGGAAGCTGCTGACAAGTCGACCACTGGAGCTGAAACCAAAGAGGAAGACGATGACAGCGGAAACAATTTACAGTGACCAGAGAGCCTGCTGTAACCCCTCCTTCTAATCTACCTGGGGTTCTCAAACATGACTCCTACCCAGGGCATGGTGCGTTCCACTAATCTCAAGAGGACCTGCATTTCGAGCCATCCCACAGCGTGCTGAGACCTTGCTGGGCTGCAATACCCAAGGACCTCGAGCCATTACACAGTCTTCCGAATCGCACAATGGAGGTCACTTCAAATTCCCATTAACAGTGTGCTGGACTAAATTAGCATCAAGAACCCCACCATCAATTTTCAGTCTTCTCCTGGCTCCAGCAAAGGATGCCAAAACCACACAACCACATCCAGCTGCAAATACAGTCTTGCCGGGAATCTTCACCATGGATTCCTGCTGCAAAGTCCCTTCCAGTGTCCAGCCTTCATATTCATCAACTGGGTTTTTGGGTTCAGGTCCTGAAGACATGCTGCTGCAAACTTCCTCCGTGCCGAGGTACTGCGTTGACTGGGGTATTACTCACCATAAGCCTTTTGTGATTCCTGTGTAGCTTTGGGGTATTTCACATGATTGGTAGTCACCCCCTCTCCCCCTAAACCAGTTCACCTATGCCCACTGCTGGAATCCTACCAAGGTGTCTTCTCTAACTCTAAAGTGGACTACTTGTTTTGAAGAGACTTCCTCAGGAACTCTGACTTTTCAGCAACTGAACTCTATCTCGCCCTGCCCACAGCTGGCCCCTACACCACTAGGGTCCCTCTACCTCTGAGTGAACTCATGCACTAGACTAGGGAAGGACTGGGAGGATTCAGCCTTGAAAAATATAAAGTGTTTAAACATGACTTACTCGTAACAGAGTTGGTGTGGAAACTGTCCCTCTGAAAAATGAGCAGTTACGAACATTAATTACTTTGAATGAGTATTGCCTTATGGAGAAAAAAATACACACACACACGATCAAGCTCAAAACTCGTTGGGTCGCAGGACTTGCCTCATGGCATTCTGCTGCTGTTTTCTTTGATATAGATATATATAGTTACTTTACACACCTGTGAATTGATTCCTCCACTTCCCAAAAGTAATGAGGTTGGCTTCACCCAACTTTTGCTTGAAGAATAGATGTGTACACATTTACAAAACTGGGTCTTGCTTCCCACGACTTGCTGTATAGCCTGCTAGAATAGTCCACATTGGGTTTACCTACCTTGAACAACATTGAGGCATTCTCAAATAACATTGGGTTTTGATTTGCCTAATCTGCTTTATGTAGGTTCTAAAACAGTCTTCGGTTTATACATACCTTCAAGTTCCTGCTACTTTCAGATGTATATATGGCTTACTTCCCCTTGAACAGCTGTGTGCCATTCGGAATAAGTGGACTGTGGTCTAGCTGACCTTGGGCTGCCTGGTGCATCCTAAAGTTGGTCTGTGTTCCACTTATTGGAAAATCAAGTTTGTACAACATTAGTTTTTACTGACCTAGTAAAACCGAGGGGTAACCTGAATGTAATTCTAGGTTCATACTGTTCCATGAATCTGTTCCACTAAAGAACAGTATCCTGGTAACAGGGTTGTTTACAAGGCAGTGTCACTGCATGACTGACGTGGTCTACTACCCATGAATTACTGATGGTTTTCATGAAGTATATGTAACCTGGCTTTACTCCCCAAGAATAGCCAATTACATTCTGAATTAAGTTTACCTCACATTGAACTGCCGATTGCTATTCTTAACAAGGTATGGGTTTTAAGTAGAGTTTTTTTTTTATAATTGGGTTTATAATGTGCTACTACTTATTTACCCAAAATTGATCGTGGGCTACTTGCATTTAAAGAAATAATGTATTTACATTGTGTTTCGTTGGACCATATGTATGCTACATTTTCTTCGTACCAAACAGCATCTCTCGCTCCTACAATAATCCTGGCTGCTCTGTCTACACTAACATATACTCACTAGAAGGCTGTACCACCTAAGAGTGGAGGTTTGTACCGCCTCATTTGTATGATTTTGTGAAGCCCTTAAATTGGACTTTTGCTTAGCTGCACAGCTGTTCCCAGAGCCCAAGTTGTTGTCCCCAAAGTAATGCAGAGACGGTCCTGGAAATAACAAAGAAGCCGAGAGGCCACCAGGCTGCAGGGACATAAAGCAAATCAATTCTGCACAGTTGGGTAGCAGAATATCCCGATGCCCACCATCTAAAAAGGCATAAGAAAATGCACCCAGCAGCAAATGAATTAGATCAATAGCAGCATTGTGGGTCCTGAAGTAAGTGGCATAATTGATCCAACCACTGAAACCGGTCGAACAGTAGTACTAAGGGATGTCACAAAAATGAGGGGCACCCTAACATGCACCCCTCAGGTTCTCAAACATTAAAAAGCATTTGTAATCCCTGGTTTGAACAGTTTTTATGAATACCTCTCCACACAACCCATGGTTTTATTATAGTTCAGCGCTAGGGACAGCTTGTCCACTCTTTCCCCACTCCCCTCCCCCACCCAGCACTAGTTAAGCAGAACACCGACATTTAGGGTTAGTAAACGACTGGAGGGACAGTGCTTTTGGTTGGCGGGTTAGATAGTGCTCATTCAGTGATGATGGGAAAGTGTGAGAAAAGGTCTTGGGAATCTGTGCAGGGTGTCTTCACCCATTCCCAGTCCCCTGCGTGTACATGATCCTCCTCTGTTCCCTTCCCACCAAGTCTTCTGGCACCTGGAAACATTTATTTTGATAGAACATTGCGATTTCCCCAGTTACCTCCGACTGCAGGTACACATCTCTGCAGCTTTTTGCAGGCATGGATTTTTCTACTGCTCAGAAAAGCTTCTGTAGGTTTATTCTTTTCCAATTTATTCACAAACCTGTTCAGCAAGTGTTAAATTCCTAACAAATTTGGGGTCAATTCTCATGTGGTCCCATCTAAACTGCTCTTGCTAAGAAGCGAAGGCTGAAAGCCAAGACGTCCGCTTCTCACTTTCAGAGATCCTGTTATGTTAACATATTACCTTCAATGTGCCAAGTGCTCATTTTATTTCTTCCTCACTCACCCAGCCAGCCAATGTCAGCGGCCATAGAGCGGGGGGGGGGGGGGGCACAACCATTTCCAAACATAGCACCACCAAGCCAAACTAAAATAGCATGAGGGAAGGACAATCTGTTGTGCCAGTTCACAGTTAATCTCCCCAGTACTCAGTTTGTGGCTCATTCTCCCAATGCCCTCTGGCGTGTACATGAATGGGGCGATAGAACTACATTCTAATCCTTCCCTCATTCTATGGAGGTCTCTAGGTCTCCCCACTACTCACAAGCACAGCTTCTCCTTTACTGGCAGTCAGAGCCAACATGGTATGCCACCCCCGGGTTGTTACAGGGACCAGATTGCTGGCCTTCTACTCTACCCCTCTTCTGCTCTCAACTCCAATACGATTCCATGGGCTTGCTCCGCTCACCATTGGTTCAATCCCTTGAGCAATGAGTCTCATTCCTCCCGGTTCTAGCTACCTCCTCACTAGTGCTGGATACTCCCTCCATGTTCCCAATTGTCTCCTGATTTTTTTCTACAAGTGATTAGCCTTGGATTCTCTCCTGCCACCTCAAGATTTCTTGTCCCACTCATCTCCCATTGCCCCGTCTCACCAGCCTCCCTTCACTCTCAATGCAAACACAGACCAGGACCATCACCGAGTACCCACAGTCTGCCGTGGTGTGGCCCAGTTCTGTGGAGATTTGGATTAAATTACAGTCCGGATACCTGGATCGGGTGTTCGCGATTGTGGCACAGTGGCCACTGCTTAGCAAGCCCAGTTCTACCATCTTGAAGCACAGTGTATCCGTTTGGCTTCTAAAGTCCTGTCTGCTTCCCTGCACCCAATTCATGTGTGCCGTGGATGGGGACTAGTTGTAAAAAGGCATTGTGGGTGGAGAAAGATGCATTTGGTATTGCTTCAGGGCACTGCTATACCATGGTGGGTGCCAGCAATATGTCCCAGGCAACTGTGCATTTCTTAAGGGGCCATTGTGCATGTGGTGGTCCCATGCCCAGTGGTGGGGGGGTTTCAGTCAGTGACCGGGGGAACCAACCCAATACGGCACCTCGGGCCATCATCAACTAGTCACCCGATACCACTCCCACCAGATGCCCTTACTAAGGCATGGCAGGAGTTTACCTGTTGTATACCTTTTCCTCATGACTGGTCTTGAATCTAACTGCAACATGACTTTGCATTTCTATATTGGAGCTTCCTACAGAGTCTGCATTAACCTTCCAACCACTGCACAGATCTTAAGCAAAACAGTGACCTGCAGTACACTTCCATGAATTGTTGATCTCTGCAAAATCAGGTGATGTCTGAACGGTAGCATCCATCTTATCCTCTGGCATAGCTCTGGGCAACCTTCCAGACCATCATCCTTTCCCTGCCATTTAGTGAAACACCATATGGCCAGAGATGCACCAGAGGCTACGATTAACTCGGAACCTTCCAGCCATCACTTTTTGTTTTGCTTTAGTCACCTGTAGTGGGACGGTATGCCCAGATGTGCTCCCACACCAGCTGGCCCTAGAGACCCCAAACTACTCCTCACTGATGGGGGGGGGGGGTTTACAGAGGCATGTGCGGGGATGCTTGTGGTCTAGTGCAATGGATGTGACACTGCAGTTTGTGCTGCCCCTGGTTTGCATATGGTCTTTCACCTTCCGAGATGGCTGAGGAGGCTAAAGATCAATGTCAGGGGGACCGGGGGGTTACAGAAATTAAGATATTTGCTTCTGGTGTGTAAGCTCTCTGAAACATGAGCAAATACGCTCATTATGTAATGAGCGTGTGGCAAGAGAGCTACCGGATGCAGAAGTTTTAAAACGCGGTCTGTGTTGGCAACACTGGTAATTTGAGCTCTACCATTCAGCCTGTTGCAATTGATCTCCCTGTAGTGAACAGGCTTCAGACCGTAGATGAACCGAGAGAACCCACAAATCTGGAGGTCCAGACATGGACACAAATCGGGAAATCCCTTGAATCTTGAGGGCGGTTAACACATGGAAGCCAAGTTGAGCAAGGGGATAGTTCCCCCCCCCAATCTCCTTTTTGACTGATGGCACAAGAGTTTGAATATAGAGGGTCCCGAAATCTAACCACTCGAGTAACTATTAAGCAGGGATGGGGGAACAAATCCAACTAAATGGGCTGAGGGTTGTCCAAAGGTTACACTAAACGAAGGAGAGGATATTAATAAGCAGACAAGGGATGCAGCTTGTCAAAGAATGACTCTCCAAAGAAGGTCAGTGGATCAGGACAGTGCACTAAGGTCTCCGTTCATGCAGTCCTCAATGAAGATGGATGGCTGAAGATATGCAGGTAAAATCCTCCATGACTTGTTACCGGCCACAGAATTATAAAAAGACAGCATGTAAAATGGTTACAATAACAAAACGCTATAGATAGGGATTTGGCGAGTGTGATGAGTGGGAAAGACTGGGGCTTAGGTCCATTATCAGAAGGCTTCCTACCATCTAAGGTCTCAATGTCCTTGCAACATCAGAAGGAACTGCAGTTTTATTTTATACGTCTCTAGCCCACATGTGGAAACTAGTCATTTAGTTACTGGTGGAAGGGGGGAGGGAGATCATGTAAAGATATTTGGAAGGCAGGTCTGGAACGTAAGGCGACAGCGAGTCAAGTTTGATTGGCTTGCCAAGTCACTGAATAGCCATCTCATACTAGAGCATGACTGCCAATTGATGAGAGGCGATACCTGATCAGTGGAATATCAGAGGGAGACACAGAATGTGGCTTCCTAATGAGACACTGGCAATAGGCAGTTTAAATGTAGCCACCTTAGAAGGGATACCCACCTGCAGCATGCCCAATTGGCACCAGAACACCATTGGTATTGAAGCAACACTACCAAAGTGATTTTAATCTCCTGGGATGGTAAACGTCCTTGTTGATAAATGTGGGAATCCGGTTGCTGTCTTTCATGCAACGACGGAGGCTTTGCCCTGGGTTATGAAGGACAAGGCAACATTTCCAGGGGGGAGGTGAGTTCGATTGGGGTGAGTAACTGTTTCTTGGACTAGTAGCTTAGACCTATAGCCAGATCCTTGAAATCCAGAGGGAAAGCCTGGCGTGACCAAGGACTTGGCCGGTCATAAAGGTGCATTAATTGGAGATGTAAGTGGTTGTTATAGATTACATTTTTTTGTCTCAAATACCATTGCAGCTAAAATAGCCGCTCCATATTGTGATAGTCGTGAACATGTAGGTTTACGTTTAGAAAACAGGTAAGATCACGGGGCCCTCCTAGAGAAATGATCCCAATTGTTGCGCAATGTAACTAAGCTGGAAAACGCTCCGGTTCCTTGTGCAAACATTTAACTATTGAGTATGCGTTTGCAATGCCGATCTGATTTTTTAACCCAAAGTTTTGGTTCATCCTTCAAGGCAAAGGGGGGGGGGGGTGTGTTGTACACTGCTCCTTTGAAATGGAAATAAAATCCACAAGAAACAGCCGAGATGGTGGCTGAAAGCTCTGCAGGCCTTGGGAATTGAGTAAGGGGGGTTACACGATCAGTACAAACACTGGGTAACACTAGCACGATGCGATGCAGCACACCGGCTTTGTTAGGGAGTGTTTTTCACCCGATATCCATGTCTCATGGACCCTGCACACGTTGACTATGGTCTTTGGATTACTAAGAATAGCAAATCTTTCATAGCACCGGCAATCTAGTATGACATTAGAGGGCTCCCAAGACGTGGGATGCAATTCCACTAGCTAACATTTTATGTAGGAGGGAAGCCGCCACTATTACAATAATAAAGTGATAGTTCCAATCACCACAATAGGCTCGGCTCATCTCCTTCGGGGGGGGGGGGGGGGGAGGGGGGTGTCACCCTCAATTGTGGAACAAGAACTCAGATGGTGGGCAGAAAATGTGAACTTTGTCCTTAAGACTTTAGTATCCAAGGCAAATCAGGACTGAAGATGCTTCTATATTTTACCATGGCCTTTGATTCGTACAGAAAGAATTCAGAAACTAGTGTTGCCCAGCATAGCCACTACTCAGGAACCCCTGAACGAGGAGAGACTGGTCTAACTCGAACAAGGGCCTGAAATGAAGCTGCGTTTTAGCACCACTACTCTAGATTATGTCCCCCAAAAACTGACCAACCTATGAACTGGCTCTTCTATGCGGATGACTTGGTGCTGCGCAACCAAACTACTATTACTCCCATTGGCCTCCAGCACCAAGTCCACATTAGTGCAACACCTAATAGACTGAAAATAAAATATTTAAAATTTTAAACACCTACAAGGGGGGGGGGGTTCCAAATGAGTTACTTTTAGATGAAGCCATTGACATGGTTTCTAATTTATATATTTGGGTTTTAATATTTGATAGGCCAAAGCTCCATTACCTAGAACTTCAGAAATTTGATTTCAAGCACCAATTGTTCACCTGTATGGTAATTTCTGGGCCAGCCTTCTTCTGCATTTACCGGATGAAAGTTATCCCTATGGCCAGGCACTCCGCCGACATGGGTGGGAGGAGAGGGGCAGGTGAATTGGGCGAGCTTGGAGGGGATTAACAGGTTTTTGACTTGCCCCTAGGTTGTCCCAATGCCTTTGTCCGCTATGAATTATGTTGGTCATCTGTGGTGCCAGGTCTTATGGAAAGTGCCCTCATGTCATCATAATGGCAGGGCAACAGTCCTTGCTGAGATCTCCAACTATGGGAAGATGAAACGGAGTAGTGTAATACCTTAATTACCAGCGCAGCTTAAAAGACTGCCCTTAGAAAGGGAGGAAACTAATTGAGTGCATATGTACGTGGATGTCTTCTTGAGGTATAGGTCCTGGTTATAAGATATTTAATGAACCTGCTCAATTCTAATGAAATGTTGGGAGTCCGGTTGAAGGGAAAAAAGAACCTATAGATTTTTTAAAAATAAAGAATTTAAAAAAGTTCATTGAATCCATCTAGCACGGAATGCGAGAAACTGACAGATTGAAGTCAAACAATTTGGAACATTTGCGGGTCCTAATGGGACTACTAACTATAGAGTTAGTAAGATTCGACATGTCTGTCGGTGCAACGCTGAATCTTTAATCCAATGTTACATTGCCGCTGTGTGTAGGTTTGTAACCAGACGCCCATTGTATTGTCGCCTTTTCTGGTTTGTGAAGCGCTCAGTCCTTTATACCCCCACGTGCCCTTCCAAATATCCCAATTTGTGATGGCTCTAGCAATCCAACCCACCACCCACGTGCAGACCCTGGATTGATTTTCCTCACACCACCTCCCCCCCCCCATGGCGTTTAATACCACCTCTACCCCAGACAGGCCATACAGCTGTAAGCCCCCATTTGGAGCCGACTCCACCTTTACTCAGAAGTGGGACAGCTGCTTGTGGTGAAGGCTTGCAGTGTTAACACTGCTGATCATGGCTGCTGGGTGCTTTCCAACAGGCTAAGCATGACTTGTGAAGAACGAACCAGAACACCTGGTAAAATGAGCATACTAGCATGAATGGTGACCCTGCATACTACATGCACAAGTAGTTTCTCAAAAGCACTCCTAGAAGAGCTGGAGAGAATTGAACAAATTAGACAAGGCTGCTTGGTCGTACCAAGCACCCCAGATGGGATCTTCTGTAGTTCAGGGACGAGGGTGGCGAGGACAGTGCAGTTCATACACCCCCACTCGCACCCCCTCCAATGAAATAGCAAGTAAGAGATGAGGCTTTTAAACAGTACGGAACGTGTTTTATTGTAGGACGCATGCCACTCACACAAAGGCCTGGCCACGCCTGTAAACCAAGAACGCTCCCAATGCCATTATGCAGATCAGTACCACCCCGGCCACAACCAGAAGGATGACCTCCACACGCTGCTCCCGCTCCTCTGCAGCCGGCTGGGCTTCCACGAGACTGGTGTGCCCTGTCCAGCCACTGGCAGAGAGTGGCCCCTTCTTCTGCAGGGGTACATAGTGGGTTAGCAGTGGAGGAGTTGGCCCAGCCTCACTTCCACCTTGCCAGGCTTCAAATAGTCCTGGCCTGGACTCGTTGCCATGTTCAAGCAAAATTAAATTAGAGTCCCTACCATGTTCTGGTTGGTGCTCTTCACTCAAAGGTGCTTCGCCTACCACAAAAGTCCCATTCGGCACAGACTTCATGGGCTCAGATGGAGCAACAAGATTTGCCGTGGTAGTCATGGAGGCCTCAACCAAATTGGTTACTTGCAGAACCTGTGACGGAAAGGTCTCGCTCCGCCCTTCCAGATCAGGGTAATCCAACTTTAGCTCTACCCGAGGTTCCATCTGGGACTCTAGTGTGTTGCTTGGGTCATCGTTCAGAGGTGGAAACTCTTCAAGGAACAATACAGGCCCACTGTGGACCACTTGCGCTGTAGCCACACCACTAGCCACACCGCTATGCTGCCCTGCTTCTGGCAGCTCATCATTGCCAGAGTCTGGTAGTCCTGCACCTACATTGACAAGTCCATCAATTTTTGCATTCAGATTGAGCTGCAAAGACACCGCAGGGTCAAGTTTCGGTCCATTGTCCGTTTTTTCCAATCCCAGCAACAGACCAAGTTGAACCTTCTGTGCCTTGTGATGAAATGTGGGTGTAGTGTCAGGTTTGTTCAGCACTAGCGTTGGTGTGAGCTGGGCCAACCATGATTGCTGAATCTTGTGATCACCCACCACTTGAGCTGCATGCTTGGGATCCTCCAGTGGGCCAGCCAAAGGGATGGGCGTGTCCTTCTTGGATGCCTTTGGTTCCACTTCATATTCTTGCCCATCAAAGCCTTGTTCGTCCAGCAGTGGCATCCCCGGTTCTGGCCAGTCCTCAACCAGAGCAAGGTCATTACTCTCAAGTGGTCCAAGCTGAACAGCAAGCGAGTCACCCTTTCGCAGGTCTTCCGAATCGGAGGTGGCCTGCTGGCTGCTCCCTGCAGATGGGTATTTCACCTCCTGCTCCAATGCCAGGAGCTCAGCCTGCAGTTCCTGCAAGCTTCCAGGCTTTGCTTCAAGCTGGTCAAGGATGGCCATCACTGGAGAGCCTTCATCCACCGGAGCATCATCCACCACAAGCAGGGGCCCCACCGCAAAGTCTTGGGATGCAAAGAACGGCTCCCCTGCAGAGAACACAACACATATTGGGTTAGTCATTAGGTGTCGTGGGTGCCTCAGCCAAGCCAGTTCTCCACAACCCTTCTTGCTCCACAAAGTGGTGTAGACACTTCCACCCAAAATGTGCTATAGATGGAAACCTCCCAATGTCTCAGACGATCAGCAAGTGGGGGGATGGAGGGGGGGGTGGTAAATGGAACACCATCTTTTCTGGCCACAAAGGTAGAGTAGGACCTGGCCAAGGGAGGGGTGGGGGCTTGGGCACAGTGTGTGCATGGTCCAAGAGTGAAAAGCCAATAAGCCTCCTAGCCACATCATGCGGGCCAAACAGGCTACATTCAAGGTGGGGTGAGGGTAATGCTACATTCAAGGTGGGGGGTGGGTAATTGCCATGGGGGCAGAACATTGGGGCCGGGGGGTCCCACGTTGGTTTTAGGCAACATGAGTCCAAATGTTTTAAAGCGTGTTGAGAAGAAGACTATTTGTCCTTAGGATATCCAACCAGGGCACTGGCTGGAACAACGCTGGTTATTTAAACCCAGCACCCTCCTCCCCACCACCCCCTACTAGGCAGGCTTTCTGCCAGCATGCGACTCAAGGAAAGAAATATTTCAGAACCTAGGAATTGCAATTCTGTCCTAGTATTTCACCCCAATGCACTGCCATTTCCACCCTACCCCTTACACTTGGTGGCGAGCGAGGCCCTATTTTCCTGCCTTCTAGTAATCTCAATTGCTTTGTTCCCATAGTTGTGGTTGGTGCATTTTAATATGGACGCCGGGGCAGCAGGTTAGGAGCATCCATAGCAGGCTGTGTAAGCTACAGGCAACTTGCCTCAGCGGGCAAGTGACACCAGGAGCATTTCAAATCAATCAGAGCCACGAATGACTTGCCCTTGAATGTTTCAGCTGTGTCCACAATCTAGCGACTTTGCATGGTTAACACTACGTAATACGTTAAGACACTGCATCAATATACCTGCCGTTGCAAGGTGCAGGCAATAATTTACCACACAACCCAGAATGTTATTGGACACAAAATAAAATGCTGTAAAAGTCCCCTGTGAGGGAACCACACGACCTAACCACACCTCTCCATTAGCACAAATAACCTGTAGGCATCTTAACGCACGCTAGTTCAAAGTGCAGGTTGTTGATAATGCGCTTGCTGATCCGAAACCGTTTGCTTCCAAGACCCACCGTTGCCACAAACCTATCCTCCCGACAAAGGTTCCAAACCAGGAGTTATCACCGGGAGGTCGGTGCAGGTTTTCTGGTGCATCAGCTTTAGTTTGGCCACAAGGCTTTATTAGGAGACAGGAAGTGGTGCACCTAGACTAACATTTCAAGGGGGGCAAATCCTTCCAAATGTTGGGCGAGGCGGGGGGGGGTGGGGACAAACTTAGCTTTTGTGCACTTTAACAAAACTGGTGCAGCTTCAATGTTACAAGCAGTCCTAAACCACACGAGAACGAGCTGTACCCTCCCACTGTCACTGCAGTACTACCACCCCCCCCACCACAATCACAATTTCAATTGGCTAAAATGTATGCAGGTACCAACAATGAATTGCTTTACATCAATAATTTCCAGGCCTTTGTAACTGCAGCCAAGGCACCGTTTTTCCACACGTGTCCTGTCCCAGCTCTTAATTGCTCAAGATTCAGTGGGGAGGGGGGTGGGCACTAAAGCCCAGCCTGCTCAATGGCCGTTGCACATACATTCCTCCAGCGCCCATGAAACCAGCCCAAGCGAGAGGAGGATGGGTACATTTGCATGTAATGGGTGCATAGTAGCCTCTCGACAAACCTGTGGTTGATGAGAATCCCACATCTCATAGATCAGGAGTAAGTGGGAGGCAACATGTGTGTCTCCATTAAGACTCTTGGCAGCAGGTTGGCCTCATGCAAGGAACTCCCTTCGAGACTAGTGTGCAGCTGAGCAGGTTATGTGCACACTTGTGGGATAAGCACCTGCACATTGTACGCAGTGGATTGCAGTCTGCTGCTCAGTGACCCCAGAAGGGGAGCAAGTGGCCACTAAAGGGTGGAAGAAACTCAATTTTCCAATATTAGAGAAGCAGCCCTTTCTTGGCTCTCGTCTACAGGAAGAAACTACTGGTGAAGGGGTGGCAACAAACAGTGGCTCTAGATACGGTTGTGGTTCACAGAGAGTAGGCCATTTGCAGAAGACGCTCATGTATTGATTGTATGAAGTAAACTTAAGCAGAAAGGACACCATCCTGCAGGTGTAGGGGGCCCTTCTGCCTGCTAGACTCCTACTCAGCGCCCCAAAACTGCTGGTAAACCAGCAGAGTTAATCGTGACCGTAAAACAGGCATGACATGACCAGCATACCACCTCATCTTGGCGGTATCATACATGCCAACATTCTGTGACCACAAATCTGTAGGAATCTTCAAAAAAGAGAAACAATGGTATTTGTTGCTACTAAAACGGCAGGACTGCTTAAAAAAAGCAGTATCCTACCGCCTAAATCGGTAGGGTTGGCAAGTATGCGGTATGGGCCAAGCCCAGGCTACACTCTCCACACAGTTTTGAAACCTGCCTTGCACAGATAGGATTTACAGAAGACGGATTTGGGTGTATTCTGCGTTTTGAACTCTAGGCGTCAGCATGGAACATACATAAAGGCACGTGGCAACAGGAGGCTAACAACGCAAAGGAGGCGAACAGAACCCCTGCGCAAATGTTTCTGGGTGCTTCCTAGTAAATCGGGTTAGCATTGCCTGGATGAAAGCAGCTCCCTTCATCTTGGCACTGGTTTGAATACAAGGCGATCGCATGCAGCCGCTCAAAATTGTAGTCCGAAAAAAGACAGCTCTTCCCATGTACGAGCAAAGGAGACTCCGTCGCCAGCCCGTACAAACCAGGAAGCGGCGGGTGCCACAAAACATGTCATGCAGAGTGACATACATGGAGCCAGGCCTTGTGTAGAGAAGTACTCTCGCGAGACCAGGCGGACAAGTATGAAGGCAACGCGCTGTAAAGTCAGCGGCACAGGCTAGAAGCGGTTAATACCGCCCCCCCAGCGGTGTGAAGGGCAGCATAAGGTGGTACAAATCATACAAACTACACTAGCAGAAAACGTTTGCACATTACAGTAATGTGCACTCGTTTTCTGCTAGTGTAGTTTGTATGATATACTACAAAGTGGAACATTTTGACAGGGGTCCCTGTAGAGCGCGCTTTCAGAGAAAAATCAACGTGCATAGCACAAAAAGAATTAAATCTGTTGCAAGCAAATGGCATTATGCAAGCTTCCGACATGGGCTGGTTGCTACGTGGGGCCAGCGTGATGTTTCTGGCCACGCCAGAGTAAGCAAGGAACACTTCCTGAGCAAGTCTCTTTGGAAGGTTTATGCACAAAACACACTACTCAACTCTCGACGTTAGTCATTGGGAATGAAACTGCCCACCTGCTGGTAATGATGAAGTACATTATATATATGCCTGCCTTTATCGTAGGGGTGTGCCCGCACAGTCTGACGCAAGAAACGCTGGCCAGGAGTTCCATGTATATTGGGATTCAAAGGGTAGTTGTCGGTACTGATGATACCCAGAAACACGGGCTAATAAGTTTTAATATCAGTGTGGATTAACCCAGATGTCGCTTGCGACTACTAAAGGCACCCAGATTCGAAGCGTGGGGTGAGGCTTTCCATGCATCTACACATCATTTGTGTTGAAAAGCCACCCTCCTGCTCACCACCCAACTAGGTCCAGTCTAAGCCGGCTATGACAGGGACAGGGCAGGCAGGCTGAGGCTAGCCTCACATTGTACCCACACCCCCCGCCCCAATTACACATGCAAGTGCCATCAAACGTACTCACCCCTCTTCTCAAAGCGCCGCGGCACAGCATAGGAGTAGAAGGTTCTGGACTCTGGCGGTGTGCAGCTCATGGCTTCACAGCAGCTGCAAATACCAGCAGGGCCTTCCACTGGGGTCCACCTGCAACAGACGTGGATGAGTGAACGAAGATAAACAACCCCTTGCCCAGCCACATGGCGCAACAAACTCACCCGCTGCTGCGTCTGAAGGAGCAGGCCTTGCGCGAAGGGTTGGGCACGGCTTCCTCTAGGACCACCTGGAGGCTGCATGTGATGTAGAGCTGGAAGCATTAGAGAGGGCCAATCATTAGCGGGAATACAATCAACAGTAATTGGCTGCCTGAGGCAGCAAGCAATGCCACAGGTGTGGCAGCATTAGCCCAAGGTCAAACTATTGAAGTCACTGACTGGGGCATACAATTTGGGTCTGGGGCTTTAGCATTCAGGCACAAACGAAAAAATGGCCCACAGTTGCAAATGGGAATTCATTACTTTTGTGAGGCTGTTCGTTCCCAAAGGGGGGGGGGTGGGGGGGGGGGGGGGGGGGGAGTTTAAAATGTGATGCAAATTAAATATTTAAAGAATATTTATTCAGCAACACTGCTCAAAACTATTAGCCGCATAGTGAAGTAACTCAAACTGAACGTGGCACGCACAAGCATTTTTGGTTCGGACATCGGCCTATAGCCCTATAAGCCAGTCCGAGCGAGGTCAAGGGGTCCAGCTGGTAGTATTTCAGCAAGCCTTTCCAAATACCTAGTGCCTGCCACCCATCCTGCCCTGTTACGAGCTGCCTGGGCAGCCAGCACCCCCTTCCCCACTCACCCATGCAGGGTGGAGGGGTAAGAAGAAAATTGTGCATCCTGGAGCTGCCATCTGGGAATTCATTGACAAGACCCCTAACCACACAACGCCCATGGAGGGGGAAAAAAAAAAACAACCTGCAAACCAGTGCCAATGTAGGGTCCAGGTGCATAGAAGAGGCACATGACACGGGGGGGGGGGGGGTCACATGATGACGTTTCTATGCACATGCTAGTGCAAGGGTGCCAGGATCTTGAATCCCCCGCCCAGTCATCTAATGCAAGTGCCATTATGGCTACATCAACAGGATTATATAGACAAAAGCACCGTTGGCTCTCAGACAATGGACCCAATATTCCAAGAGCACCACAAAGGATACCAGTGGTGGGCAACCTGCATCCTCTCCAGATGTTTATGCCTTCAACTGCCATCAACCATGGGAATGAAATGGCACTTGGTATGGTCGCCACACCTGTAGGTTGCATGCTCTCTGGTGACAGGTCAGGTATAGGATATTCATTGAATGCATTCGTGCTTTTTAGTCAATATCAAGGCAGGAAGGGGTGGTCAAGTCCATGTAGTCACCCATGTCGAGCAGGAATGTGGATGGGTGCAGAGAGGTAGTCTGGAGAGTATGCAAGAGCAGGAGGATGAATTTATATCATGGGGATAGCATCTTATGGCAGAGGTGTTGTGCAGTGTGTCTCGAGTAAGGCAGGATGGCTTAACCATAGCATCTCTTATGTACACCAGAGACTATTGAAAACTAAAACCATATTCAGCACCTCTGATATACCAGAGGTTGCCGAAGCACTAATTAGACGGCGAACCCCATGTGGTTCTCAGGTACGTCTTTTGCCTTATTGAAACTGAATGGAGACATGCAGGAGGCAGGGTGTGGGATGAGAGGGGGTGGGGGTACGTTGGCACTAATTGATAGTGTCTAAAGATTGGGAAACAATGTTTTTTTCCTTCTGAATTTACCGTTTAACCTTGTACATAGGTAGATGGGGCTGTGAAACTACAAATAGACACTTTGTGGTCTCCTTGACATGTGCGGCATTTGGGCATTTTGTGAATATTAGGAACTGGATCAATGGTTAATAGTTCCGTCCAGTAAACTGAACCTCAGTTGGGTACAGAGATAGACGACATAGGCCTCTCCCCGGGTTTGGACTTTGTATTTTGATGGGAGCAACTGAGTGAAAAGAGACAAGTCGGTAATTTTTTGTTCGATTTTAGAATTTTGTAAAAAGTTCTTGCAATCCTGAAGACAGATATAATCATCCAAGTCGAAACTATTTACCAGGAAGCCTGTTTGATGAAGATTTATATATGGGCACTGATAGTAGTTAATTCCGACTATTAGCAACGCAATGGAACTGAATTTGAACTTTCTATCCATGTTTTAGGATCTGAATGAATGTGTGAATGCCTGAAATTTAGGATTTGTTTTTTTTATAAAAAATGAATTAAAGATGTTCAATGATGAGGTTTACACTCAAATCTAAAATAAAACTTATGATTTGATTTGTTACCTCTGCCTTTTTTCTACCAGTTGCTCTCGCCATCTTGGCCCCATCATTTGTTTCATTATATGGCCTTACCTCAAGGTGCCAGTGATTTGAGGTTCCCACCTTTTGGTGGATTTAGGGTGAGATGCGCGGCCATGCCTTTGGCTAGTATCCATAGCAAAGCCGGTTAGTGGGGCGGTTATTGGTTGCATAGATACAGATGGATTTAAAGGGGATGAATGCACTAAAGATTATGGTATTGCCTACCCTCAAAGATATCTAGATGCAAATACAATAGCTACCCTCAAAATGCATTTAAAAGCAAAATGGACTCATTCTGACATCCGAGTTGCCAAAGCAGACCGGGTCTGGTGGCCAAGGAGTCTGGCTACAGGAGGTTTATTTTCAATGCCAAGTTGTTTTACACCAAGAGGCTGGGGGTGGGGTAATCGATACAGTGATGTAACCACTTCCCTGACAGAAATCAAGCATTCACACTTTAACCATAGATTGGTGAACTGTTCATAAATCAGTGAGAAGGGTGGGGGGTGGGAAGAATAATACTCCCATTTCAGGCAAGGGGCACAGGCAGCTTGAACAAACTTCCTGATACATCCCAGAAGTCTAAACATGAAATGCTTCCATTAACACCCCCACTTGAACGCTTTCAGAGCCCACCAAAGACCTGCAGCTCACCAAGGGTCTGGCATCACCGATGAACCGGAAGGCGTCCACTGTAAACCTGAGTTTCCCCGGTTGCGGCCTGGGGGCCACGAAGGCAGAGGCGTCTGAAGTCTTCCCATCTATCATACACCTAAGAGGGAGAAAGATAGAGAAAGGAGCTGGTACTTGCACCCGTTACACTGCAGAGACCTGCCACAGGTGACGGGGGGTGGAAGACACTGGAGCAGTGCCACAACAGAAGATCAACAGCGAGCTTAATTAATGCCTCAAATTACTGACTGCCCCTGTACCCCCACCCCCCAGATAGAACCTCAGTCTCAATCTTGGGTAGAAGTGAGGGTCCACTTTCCACAACACCTCCCACACGGCAATGAGTATAACTGCACCAGCCTTTACCCAAAAGACCCCACGATGTCATATTGAGGAGTAGAGACCAGCTCTGGCGAGAGGGTGGCCACACAGCTGTCCACATAGATCCGCAGGGGAAAATTGTTCGCTGCGTCGACGGACGCCTCCAGGTGGAAGACGTCACCCAGCTGGAAGGTGTTGCTAGTCCTGGCAGAACTCCAGTCATCTGGAAAGCCAAAAAGAGCCAGTATGAAGCGTGAGCACGGCAGACCATCGGGTTATGCCTGAAGATACCCTGCACCAATCCCCAGACTCCCGTAACCCAAGTCCCACTTACCAGTCATCAGGCGCAAGGACATGGAGAGCACCTCCTCATGGGACACTGTGCTCCTGAAGGGGGTCCAGGTGGGCTGGATTGCCAGGCTGCTCACATTGCTGTTCCTGCAGGACAATTACACCTCGGTAATCAGTGTCACGACTACATGGAGTAGCAACTCATCCCAGCCTAGAAGTAACCAGTTATGGGGTAAACTCCCACTCCGAGCAGGGCAAACACAGAGCGATCGACCAAGTAGAGTTGCTGCCATTAACGATTAGTAAATACCGCCCTACAACATGCCATGCATAGCGTCATTAGAGACCATGTTTAAAGCCACGCATAGCATTGTAAAGTTAACATGTAGCGTTACAATAAACGCTACAAAAAAATAAAAAAAAGTGCAGCAACAAATGGTTGGTGGAGACAAATAAGTAGAGCAACAGATGGGCAGAGGACTGCACTACTCGAGTAACAGCTATGGGACGCATAACCTGGTCTGCCAACAAGTTTGTCTGCAGTCAAACCAGAATACCCCCATAAACAAGAATTTCACGACACAAAAGCAACGTTTTAAGACGCTTTAGGAGTAGCCAGTTTAGCTAGAGGTTTAAATGCCTAGAACTGAACACCCATCCCATATGGCTGTGGATTACACCTTCATGGTAGTTCCAATTACTATCACTAGATTCATTTGCTAACCAAGGGCCTGGGGCACAGAAGGACTGGTAGACACCCCCAGTACTAACCCAATGAATGTATGGTCAATGGGGTGCCACTGCGCCCACAAGGGGGTGCAAGACATTGATTGCTACTTACCTTGGGTAGACACATTGCACGAGGACAGCAGCCGCGTTGGTTCTGGTGATCACTCTGCTGCTGAATGTAGTGGGGGTGTAAGTTAGGATGGAGCTGTAGACCAAGAACTCTGGGGTCACCTAGGGGTAGAGGAAACAAATATCGGTCAACAGCAAGATTACACATGCCCCCCCCACCACCCCCCCACCCTACCACATCCACAGTAGCCAGCCTCCCTCAATTACTCCCTGCCCAAAAAATAAAGCATCGATATTCCCAGACCCCATGCAGAGGTACAATGGCCACATCACAAGCCTTTGACCAGTCCCTCTACTGGAAGGGGATAGGCAGTGCTAGCCATTGGTGAGGCTCCATGCAAGCATTGCACATGCCCCTGGGATGTAGGATGCCATCTCTAGACAAGTCATGGTGAAAAACGCCTTTATCCAAGCAGGGCCAGAAGTCCAAGCCCTAAAGGCGGTCTGGACTAGGAGTACCAGTGAATGGATACTTGACCATTGGTCTGAAATGCCAAGAACTGGAGCATTGAAACGAGAAGCATAAATCCCGGTCATCCTTCGTGCTAGTCTTGGATGCACACTTGACCAAATGCATCAGCTTTCTTCACAGTACTCTTCACAGTCAGGTACTCAGTCATGCAAGGCTTTCCAGATCCAGGAGTTGGAAAGCCATATGCCAACTTGGATTCTCAGAGGGGCCATGTCATAAGAGACAGCAATCGGCCTTGGTAAGAGCCAGCTCTACTTTTCCTCCTTAATTATGGAGAGGACTCCTGCAAGGCATCCTGTTGGGTGTCCTGACCCACGTTTGAGCTATCATGCTGCAACATTTGGTGCTGTGGGCTTAGAAAATCCAAGATGGCCAAGAAGCCCACATGTTCGCCAGAATAGGAAAACTGCAGTACTGGCATGGAAAACATCATGATGGCCAGAACTTCCCAGAAAATGCACAGGGAAATGCATGAAGAATAGGCTGCCACCCATTTTTGCCTAGGTTGTGAGCACAGGAGGGCACTGCCTAAAACCACCATTGGGCTACCCACACAGTAGCCTGAAACCATTGGGAATGGCAATGCTGATTGCCAAAAGCAACCTAGAACTGTGGGGAATTCATTTTCTTAAATCCCAAAAAAATGGTTGCATTACCAGTACTCACCACTATCAGAAAGCCGGCGTTTTAAACCCACCAGACTTGTGTAAAACTGAACAAATGAAACAAAACCAGACCAAGGAAAGACTTGCTAAGAGGTGGATACAATGTAAAACTATACTCTGAAATGACGAAGTAATTTAATGTGTATGTAAAAATCGTAATAGACTTAAACTGGGGGACAAAAAGTGACATTTAGCTGAAACCTGGCTTAATGAAACTGAATTCTGCCTGACATCTACCCCCACAGGAGTTAAAACCTGCTCAGCCACTCTTCCCCTTGCCAAAAGGAGTTGTCACCTCTCCGATTAGATTAGGGGTGGAGCAGCTACAGGGAGTTGAACAAAGGCCTGTCCTGGGCCCAGGCAGATGGTTTATTGGGCGGATCGTAAATGGCTTCCTTTTGAACAAAGCCCTTCCTTGACTCAGGCAGAAGTTATATTGGGGGCGTCGTATAAGTGGCTTCCTCTTGGCAGAAACGGGGAGGGGCAGCCCCTCTGAGGACAGGCTGAGTTTAAAGAAAGTGGATAGACTGGTTTCTCCACCATGTGACCTGGGAAAAAACACCCCTGTTGGCCAGAATAGGATTTTAAGAAAGATGTATAACTCATGGTGCGGACTTGTCAAAATTATCTAAATGATACCATAATTCTTGTGATTTTTCTGCCCACATTTTAAGAGGTTTTAGGACCTGGTGGTATGATCTAGGGGGTTGCTAGTGGAAAATAGGGTTTCACTCCAAATGTCTGCATGTTAAAAATCTGACACTTCATCAATTAATGTCCATACTCCTTGCGCACATGTGTAAATGTCCGATATTGCAAAACCAGTTAAAAAGTGCAAAATGTTGCCATTTCTGAATGCAAGCCCCCAGGAAGAGCAGAGTTTGAACAGAGTATACCTCATGTGATGTGCATGTAATTTTAAACAACTGTATCTGTGCAATATGCATTTGAATCAAATATAGATTTGTGGGCAAACTGACCAGGGGAGGATCCTCTGACCCATAAAACCTACAGCATCACTGACTCACATTTCCTTCCCCCAATCATGGGAGAGGGGAGAAATGGGCCAATGACAAGTAGAGAGGAGCAGGCTTAGCTAGGCCCAGGCACACACCCATTTTCAAAACACATTAAAAGAGACTGCTGGGACAGATAGAGACATTCAAATCCAGTTGCTGCAACGCGCTCTGCCGGACCACACAACATCCAGAAGTTACCAGATCCAACACTTAGACTTTAAAACTCCAAAGAACTTGATTCAGAACTCGAAGCAAGGGCCTAAACCCACAAACTGAGAACTCTTCTCAGCAGGCCTCAGCATCCAGCAAACCTAACAGCGGTAGCAGCATCCAGGAGCCGTGCAGATCAGCGCTGTGTCCAGAGAAAGCTGTGCAGAAAGATCCAGGAGCTGTTCACAGACGCTGTACCCAGAGATCCAAGAGCCGGGCCAGGAGCAGTGTCAGACCAGACCAGCAGAACAGAGACCAGACGCTGTGCGCAGAGACCGTCCGGGGCGAAACCAAACCGAAGCCATCTTGACCCGATCTGTGAGACCTAGACCTTCCAAATACATTGCGAGTACAGCTAGGATGGTGTGAAACCAAATCTTAGTTTCCAGTGACATAATTCAATCTATTTAATCTAAGTAGAACTGCCTCCTGTCACTTGTCAATTCTGCAGCCGCATAGCTGTCACATGTCATTTTTAAAAGCTGTCACCTGTCAATTTGAGTTACTTTAAATTCGAAAAACGACCTTTACAAAATCGTTCATATCTTTTGAACCGTTTGGGCTAGAAACTTTCCTCTGAAAGCTTAGAATCTTAGCTTTTCAACGAACCTAGAACCGACTTGCTACTCCTTATACTTTTGCCATAATCGTGATTCACGCATTCGCGAATTTTGCCGCGATTCGGTTAAAAATCCAGCCACGTGTGAAAACAGCAGCTTCCTTGCTTTCCTTTGCCAAAAATTCGTTTAACCTGCTAGTTACTCCTAGAGCATTGTTAAAGGGAGCCTGAGCTCATCCCAAGTATCTTTCACTCACCCTGAACCTCCTAAAGGGAATTAAAACCATTTTCAGCATGTGCCTCACTTCATTGCCAGCACATATAAAAGCATTTTGGGCCTGTGTTTCAACTTCTATCCGTAGTCTAAGCTTGCTGGGGTGAACTGAATTACATTTGATTGCATGTCTGAGAACTGTGTGCTACTCTTCATTTCCTTACATTGCATAATGGGGGGGGTGAGTGGATTGCCAGAGAAAAGTGATTACATTGTTGTTGAAATCATAGTGAGTATTTTCTGTATTGCATTTTTTTATTCAACATTGCATCCATCTGAACTTATATAAAGCATTCTCTACCACCTTATTATTCTGTTCCTATTCACAAGTGTGCTACCTCATCCTTTATACTACTCCTGGGTAACCAAATCAGTTTACTAGTAGGACATTATTCACTGCTCATGTTTTAAGTGTGATATTAATTCATTATAAAAGTGATATATATATATATATATATATATATTACACACACACACAATTTTTTTTCAAATAAACCTTTTAAACCTGCGAAACAGAACTACTTCTTGGCTCAGTGGGGTCAGGGGGATTCTAAGAGAGGGGTGTTATATAGGGGTAGTCATCCAGAACTGGACATAAAGATATATCAATAAGGGTTTCCATTCAGTATCCCAGACTAGGCATTGACTTAGCTGTAGTGTTGAATTGAATCTTCTTACAATCCTTTGCAACAATCAGCCTCTGAGAGTGAGTGAGAGACCTGCATCTTTAAAGAGATGCCTGGCGGGTGATGGGGCAAGAAACAAGTAACGCCTTTTTTCAATAGATAACGTTTTTGCTTATGAGGGTAAGACAGCCTATAAAGCCTTAACTACTAGAAGCCTTGGCTTCCAAGGGCCTACTATGCGACAACATGCATTTGTGGAACGAGGGTCATCTTGGGATATTGGTCAGTACACACTAGGCGGTAGGCACAGATTTTGCAAGTATTCATGGTCTTCCACCAGGCGGCACCCAAAGGCATCCTTCTAGCTAGCGGGAGCACTATCTTGGAAGAGGAGTCAGCGATGGTTTGTGTCGTGATAGGCCAAGGGGTGTAGGCACGAGTGGATCCTTAAAACTTAGTGTGATGTATATCGTGGGAACTTGCAAGGAGAGCATGCATGCTGGTCAGTCCCACCTATTGTTTTAACACCATTGGGCTTCGTGATCTTCAGAGCAGTCCGGAGTGCGACAAAATCAAGAGACTGAAGGGTGTGCAGGTATGAGAAACTTTAGACATTTATTCGGTGGATGAGCACCGAAACCTAATTTCAAAAGTTACATATCTACCATCTATACAAGAGCCCAGACTTTCATCATCCTGCCTGGACTCGGCAGGCTAGGTTCTCAACTTTGTCGTCAAGACATTGGACGTATCCTCCAATCGGACCAAGTGGACTAACTACACCCAGATCTGTAACGGTATTCAATTCAGGAACTACGACACCTGGAAACTATTAGGCAATAGGGAAAAATGACATTCAGACCCATCGTCTTTTTGGATGCAGCTCTGACCCCCCTCACTGGTTTTGATCCAAATAAATGTCAATCCGGACAGATACGATGGGATACTTGGTATAAACAGCTAGTAAGACTAAAGACATAACAGCCACATACAGGGATGTGCACGATTCAGTAGGAGGCCTGGTTCGTTCCTGTATAGGCCCGTTAGTTCTGGTTGGCCTATGGAGATTACGGTATTCTACTAGGACACAATGGGTTTGCAACAACATAGCAGTAAACCAAGAGAAAACCACCATTATCAGATTTTCTCCAAAGCACAAAAAAAAAAAAAAGGGGATTAGGTTTGACACATTTTGCCCACAAAATACTTGGACCTTGAGAGGGCTTCTCCAAGTCTTGACCCACCTGAAGGGTGATTAAGATCATTTGATCAATAAGACAGAGGTAAGGGCATTGCTCTCGTATGGCCTGGAAGTCTCAGACCAAAAGGCTATCCAAAAACGTGTTGTCGTCATTACCCAATTGTGTCCTAACCGGGAGGGTCTGGAGATTTGAATATGTTTCTACTTTTTTTTCTCTATCATTTTAAGGTTTGTGTATATATGTTCATTGCTGTCTCCTTGATAAGCATGCTCTTTTAATAAAAGGGTTTTAAAAAAAATGGTGTCCCAACCAATGCCCTTTGCCATGAGCTTGGCCTGGTATCAAGGGAAACTGCAACGTTATGCACTTTTGTTGGATCCTCAGATACTAGAGTCAAAGGCAGAAGTTGCTGCCATGCAGAGAAAAACTGACGTAATATTGCATCAGGCAGCTTCTACTTTTAATGGTTGGGTATTATGTTGTAAAGAAGCTTTTTGAGCAGGATTGGTGCGAACAAGAGTCTTCCGGTATAAATTATCAGGGGTTCTTCATGGTCTGCGAAAAAGTGGGGGGGAGGGGAAGTCACCTTCCATTATTTAATGCAATTTCCCCAATGCCTATTGGAGAAGCCAGTTTCCATGATTTGAACCAAATCCCTACTACGGAGATTTAGTATTTGCAATTATATAGTTAGTTTAGTTTGTTTATTTATAAAGCACGTCCGAACCCTCAGGTAGCTGGGCGCATAATCATGTGCACAGCAGCGTTACATAATCAGAATACACCAGTCAGAGCATACATTAGTCCAGGCTCTGAGTAGTTGCATACAAAAATAGAATATACAGCGAACAGGGTACAAGTATTTACAGTGGAGTGCGGACCGGGTTACAGGGTGGTCCTGAATCTGATATAGACAGGGTGAGCATTACTACATGGTGGTGAGATTACAAAAAAGTACCAGCTTCTATTTCACGATGAAACGATCCAGAGATTATAGAATGTCTTACATCCCTTAATGTGACCCTTCTGCAGCGTACACACATTAATTGGCTATCTTCTGGTCTCGCTCATTCCTCCCATTAGATATTTAGCAAAAATTGAAGGATAGTTTGTTGAGGTTTATTAGTTATTCTTTGATAAAGTATAGGTTTTAGATCATGCTCCATTTCATGCTATAGGTTCGCTTGTGTAAGGTGTATTATTGAAACCAATTCACTGAAGGAAGGAAAGGAGTAGTCCCTCTTCTGCGATTGGGCCTGCAACAGCACATTAAGCCAACCCCCCACCTACAAACTCTCCAGACATGTCCAAGGCTCCCTTTTAAAGACTCCCAGTACACCCACTACCGTGGGAAACGGCTTTCATGCGGATATAAGCGTCCTTCTGCATTACAGAAAGCTGTCATTTTACGGCAAACGATTTAGAAGTAGACCTTATAGAGCGGCAACTACCTTACTGCTAAATTAGGAAAATCATATGTAAAAAGTCAAGGTTGGATTCAATTCCCCCCACCCGCTTCCATTTGAATGGTAAAGGCATGGAACAGTCCCCCTTCCCTCCCAAATAAAATAACCTACATCCTACAAAGGCACCGAGCATTCACACCAGTGTGGCATGTTAACTCTCCAAGGAATTCATTGGCCACCGACCTATGCAAGCGGCATTTACACAACTGGTACCACAAAATGAAAAACTACGCGTACAGCAGAGCTAATGCCCCCCCTCACCCCCGCAATGTACACCTCGTGTTTGCACTTCAACCCAAATGAAGAAAATAGAATGCAGGGGGCAGTTGGCAAATGTCTGGTCTGTGCAGTTTATGTTTTCTAGGACTAACTTCCCGCACCCTGAATGGAAAAACTGTACGTTTTTGGAATAGCCAGGCATCACATTTGTTTTCAAGTAACCACAAGAAGGCTACTGTAGTCCTCCAAAGCCATGAAGTACCATCTAGTGCTCCGGAGGCATGTGGCCAAGTACCTTGCAGAGGAGAGCCAAGGGTTACTCCTTCAACAAAGTATAATTGCAGAAAGTTGAGTCCTTAGAAGTAATTCAAGTCTGCACTTGGCAATAAGGCAGTTAAGGAGAGTCGTGATTTTAGCAAGAAAATGGCGCCCGCTTGTGCCCCGCCGTGAGAAGCCCCGAGGTCACCACCCAGATGTTATTGTTGAAGTGACTGTACCTCACGGACATTGCACCTACAGGCAGTCAGTGTGACAAAGTTGTAGAGGACAACGTACCGGTCGTTAGCACGGGAGGACAGGGAAGCAAGAGAGGCCAACATGCTCACATAGTGTACATTCTCAGAACTCCAAACCGTTTTCCTGTGAGAAAATGCGCAAACGCCTCAAGAGGCCCAGGGTGCAGAGGCCTCCCTGAAACCACCGAAAGAGGCCCAGGGTGGCCCACCCATTTCTGGCAGGCCGATTAACGCATATTAACAGGGCCATGTCGACGCCTGGCAGGTGTTGAGTCTGGAGAAATACCCTCTGGGTTAATTGGAAGGGGGCAGTACGAGACGAACAACTCCTCCCAACTTCAGGAGGGGGCCCTGGCCGACTCTAAAGGGAAATCCACTATACCGTCGCCTTAACAGACAAACCGATCGGATATCAAATCGTGTGCCAAAACTACAACTCCCACAATGCAACTGATGAACACGAAACATTGAACGTTAACTGACATGTCTATAGGCACCCGTCTAGCAAGACTGTTATTCGTCCTAAAGTGCCAGCCCAGCCCACACCAAACATGGTCCTCCACAACCACCTTAAAAAAAATAAAATTAATTTAAAAAAATGCAGTGTGTTTGGGGACCTGGCAAAAATAAAAAAAAAATATTAAAAAACTCATGAGAGGAATGCAAACGCGGTATTTTTCCGGAGATTCTCGACTCCACAGCGAGCAAGCTTTAGGCGGTAGTCTTCATTTTATAAAAGTTTAAAAAATGCATTCTGTCAGCAGGAAGGCCCAACCCCCTGGAGCCAAGAGGGGCACGTTGAGTTTTAAATGTTACGGACCTCCAAGAGTCCCCGGCGGAGCGCATAGCCAGCTTTAGCACATGCTCGTTGTGTGCGTCATCCATTCAGCACTACACTACAAGACGCACAATGCAAGGGACTGCAGAGCTGGACGAACGACCGACGGAACTCAAAATCGCGGATGGTGTCCTACTCATACGAAAGGTTAAAGACAAACATCGCCCCCACCAGAGCAGGAGACTTGGGGCCGAAGAGAGGGGCCTCACCTGCAAGGTGTTGCCGCAGTCCTGCAGGGCCACCTGGAAGGTCACCGTGTTATCCGCGTTGGCCGACGTGTAGCTGCAGAAAGTTGCCCCCAGCATTAGGTCAGCGGCCTGCACCAGCTTTCCCGTCCCAAAGAGGTCCCTCTGGACGGTGACCACCATGGCAGCCTCCTGGCACTGCACAGCCACCGGCTGCAGGGGCGAAAGGGCCCTGGACCTGGCGGGGCCTCCAGACGGTACCCATGGTCCACTGTAGGAAACGCCGACCTGGGAGTGGGATCCAGGCAGCCAGTTTCTCAAGGAGCCCCACGAGGAGGGGTCTTTGGGGGGGATAGGCCCCCACTGATCTAGGCAGAACCCACACGGAAGCAACAGTAGCAAAACCAGATCTGTTGTGCCCCACCCCATGCTGACCACTGCTAGAACACGCTATCCAGAACGTAGCGCCCAAAGGCGCCTTTATAGCGCCACACCTGAAACCAATTCGGACGTGGCGGACTTCCGCGCGCACACCTGCACACCAGGTTCCAATTACAGGCCGCCAGCCTTGACTTCTGGCGCGGTTCCTCTGCGGCTCGCTCCGTCCCACAGGGCTTCTGGGAGCACACATGTCGTCTGTGACATAACGACGCGCTTTTACCTTTCTCGTGGCCATGCACGAGACGCTGTACCGTCTTTGCTTGCTTGCAGTTCTGAGAATGTAATGTTTCCTACATTTTTTATGATTTAAGAAAAACCACAAGTCCTAGAATCCATTGGGGGCAGGACTGGGTGGCCTCGCCACCCATGACCACGGGACACTGGAGAGCTCTGTTCTTCCGCGTCCGGTGTGAGTGGCTCTTCCCGTTCATATTTTGTCATTCCATTTCTCAAAGTCTGCCATTTGTAATTTAAAAACTAAAAAGTGTCAGAAAGTACAGAATGGTCGAACTAGTCAAACTCGTTGGCAGATGGCCCTATAAGTGTCAGACGTCACGCAAATTCCATGCACATCCCTAGGGCAACCCATGCCAACATTCCCTATTCCATTAGGCGGATGCTTGCACAAGCTGGGCATTTTCATGGCATTCTGGGACATGTAGTCCTGGATTTATAATGTGAAAATGCACCCACGTGTAAGTACTACAATGCAAAGTTAAAACCAGGACTGGACAAGCATCTCCCAAATGGAATGTGGACATTGCCACGTAGGCCGGCTTGCAAGCAGCAGTTGCAAGACGCAATTAACAGATAAATAAACCTTTTGGCCGATTAAGAACGATGCATGCAATGCAGTTCAAAGTCACAGGCAGCCCCGTGTAGCCATTCCTGACCTTCACTTCAACACACACTCATAATCTAGTACGTCAATCAAAACAGTTACATTGTAAACAAGACTACAACTCCCAGAATGCATTGTGTTGTTAAATTGAAGCCTAGAAGTGGACACAAGGTGACATGGCTACGGTACGCCACATAGCCACCCCAGTTTATGAGTGTTTATGGGAATTAAAGACGATTAACACCACATTTTAAGCTGTGACTCAACAAAACAACTATTGGCAAAGTCAATAGTTTTGCCTTTTATGCATGCCTGGTTAGGCATCTGGCAGCCACTGATATAATGGTACTAGCTGGCAATAAGATGACAACAGATGGACAATGTGACTAGCTCGGCGTGGGATAGCAGTGCCGGGCAAATGGGTATCTAATACCTAAACACAAGCCAAAAGAGTTGGCTTTGTCAATGCTTGTTTTCGAGACGTTCAGATCCAGGATCAGTATTTACAAATGAAGTGGCTGAAGGAACACATGGTTTTGACATGTTTATTACATCCGTAGCGCATTTACAGATTCAATTAATCCATTAACTTTCAGAAGACTGTTTACGAATAACACTGCAGGCCTTTTTTAATTTTTTAAATGTTTTTAATTTATTTTTTAATTTTATTGGTTTAGATTCAAACCTTTAAAATATTACACAAACAAGACAAAACAACAATTAACACAATTACTATTTGTCCCCAACTATCCTCCTCCCTTCTCACATCCCATGTCATGGTATTACAAAAGGTTTCACATGACCAAATCTTTAACATTACTGCTCGTCCATAAGTTTACCTGACATTTTATGCTGGAGGCCGTTCAATTACATTTTTTAGTCTCTCTTCTAGTACGGCCAAGAAGGAAGTAAGGGGCATAATTAATTTCATGTCCAATCCGTTCCACATTCTCTGCCACCATTCATCCGCACACACAGTCTGGTGGGCATCGTACCACTGGCCCAGATTAATTGATCTTACATCCTTTAGTTCCGGACAGAAAAGCATTGGATGCTTGAGGGATTCCAGCTCTTTATTGCAAAAACGACAAGTGAAATTTGATCCAACGTTACAAGCCCAATGGATAGTCTGCTCCTTGGTTTTAATCGCATTTAGCCGGAATAACATGAATAGTCTCCTGTCTGTCGAATTTGGGAAGCAAATCAGGTATTTTTGTAGCACATTGTAGCCTCTTGCTTTGGCAGGATAGTCTTTCATAGCGCTGGCAGAATACTGCTCACTACATGTAATGATCCAATCTGCTCGCCAAATCATCACTTTAACTGCCGTAGGATTTGAGTGGAGAGTTTCCAAGCTGATGTTATTAGTTAGTAAAAGGTCTTTGCATCGTTTCACCCATTGAGGTAGAATATCAGGGCCTCTAGCTGACGCATTGTGAAAGATTTTAAATTGGAAATTTCCTTCCTCTGCTCTGGATTTTCGAAACAAAGCTAGTAGGTTCCAGCAGATCCGGGCATGCAGCGAAATTAGGGCGAGTTCATACCTTATGCAGGCTGTTGAAATTCCGATTGGTAGGCTTAATGCCTTGGTCCAGAACGTATGTTCCAGTGAAGCCCAGTGATTCGACAGGCATCCAAAGGCATTTTCCGCACCATAAGTTAGGATCGGGACAACTTTCTGTTCATAAAAGTTTCGCAGCGGTTGCATTGAAAAGCACCCGAATTTTCTGTGTATGACAACACCCTGACATGCCAGCTGACCGCATTTCCTCTTGGATTGAGCTACCCAAGGCTCCTCACAGATGCTGGAGTTCAGAATCATGCCCAGGTACTTTACGCTTTTTGAGATACATAGATGGTCTTGATCTAATGACCACACATATTTTGAGAGCCTTGACTTTTGGCTTGTTTTTAAGTTCTCAAACACCAGTATTTCGGTCTTTGCTGTGTTTATCTTCAGGTTGTTCATGCTCACGTATTTTTGCACTGCCTCAAGTTTACGTTGAAGGCCAATCGGGGTTAAATCTAAGAGTACCAAATCGTCGGCGTACAACAGCCAGTTTATCTTCGATGTGTTGAGCTTAGGTGGAAAGGCTCTCACAGATTGTATCGCCCCACCGATGTCGGAAATGAAAAGGCTAAAAATTGCAGCTGCCAACGGGCAACCCTGTTTAACCCCTTTGTGCGTCTTGATTTGAACTGACACGGACCCTGATTGATCTAGTCGAATAGCAATTGAAGTGTCTGTGTGGAGTCCTTTAATTGCTGCAAGCAAACCTACCGGGCAACCCCACACTTCCATTTTTTGCCACAAATCTTCACGATCAATCATATCAAATGCCATAGAAAAGTCAACAAAGGCAAGATGCACTTTCGTGTTAGCTCGCAGGGCTTCCATTTTCAGTAGATTTAGGACAAGCAGGTTCAGAGAACACCCAACAAATTTCACGAATCCCGCTTGTCTTTCGTCCACTCTTTTAGCTGTTTTGGCCCAGGTGATCAATTTTCTTTGCAGCAAAGACGCGTAAATCTTACCCAGTACATCAAGCAGGGCCACCGGACGATAGTTTTTCGGTGATGATCTAATTCCTTTCTTGAAGATCGGCACTATTATCCCTGTCTTCCATGAAGTTGGCACTTGTTTTTGCGAGTTGATTTTAGCAAATAGATCGAAACACAGGTCAGACCAAAGATCAGGAAACTGTTTGATCATGAAATTTGACAAGCCTTCAGGGCCAGGCGCCCTAGAGTTTTTCGCTCTCATAATTACCTCACGGATATCTTCCCTTGTAAAGTGTAGATTCCACGATGCTAGGTTAGATGTTTCCAAGTTAGGAGTAAGATTTTTGTGGTATAAAGCAGTAAAATGATGCACCCACTCAATTTCTGGAACCAGGCATACTTGCAATGCCTCTTGCGGTGTTTCCATGCAATTAATGGTTCGCCAGAACTCGCCACTGTTCTTATTAGTTAGAGTCCTCAACATAGCCTCAGCATCGTTCCGGTGTATTACCGATCGATGGCTTTTAATCCAATTTTTATAGGACTGTTTGGCTACTTTGTTTCTTGCCGTTATTTCCTCCTTTGGGCCTTGATTGTTTTTCCGGATTTCAGCTCTCATTATTCTTTTGCGCTGCATCACCGTTAGGTCGAAAAAGTGTTTGTTCCGAAATGACCAATTTTTCAGCCCTATTTTTTTGGCTTTAAATTGCGACAATATAGGCACATATTCAATCTCCTCCGGCGTAGACTTGAATTGGGAGCATATATTGGCCACCTCATGTTCCTCCAGCCTCACACGTAAATGATTTGACTCCACCAGAACTTTTGTGCCCCATTTTTGGCTTTGCACGCCTCTTAGATCTTGAAATTTTAATTCCATCATTTCATGGTCACTATTGACCATTGTAAGGATTTCCATGGTTTTTATCCTCGCATGCATCGTATCAGAGGCAAAGATGTAATTGATGATAGAGCTTTGGCCATCACGCTGCCACGTGGGCTTCGCCGGAATGTCCCCATGGGTACAGCCATTTAGCATTGAGAGACCTCGTGTGTTCAGTTCTTCTGACCAGGTTTTAGCTAATTGACCTTTGAAAGAACTCTGTGGTTTGAAAAAGTCAATATTTAGATCACCACAAACTATCAAGCCACTTCCACTGCTTGACTCTAGCAGGTTATCGATTATTGAGGTGACCTGATCGATGAAAGGATATGTCCCGGTCCATCGATGGTTCCAATATAAATTGATTATGTGGATCACATCAAGCGCTTTAGGTGTATCCATGGATATTCGTTATCTCGCAAACTTGAATGTAGGGCGTATAGTTTTTTGAGTTCATCAACCGGTAGCCTGAGGATCGTTTGATCATCGTTAAGAGTCCTGCTAACGGACGCCCCTTCTCCGCCTTGATGGCTGGGTTCAGAGCACATTCAAATCCTGAGATCACTGGCAAGTCGCACATCCAAGTTTCTTGAAGACAAATCAGTTGTAAGTCATGTAGCCAGTCGTTTTTTAGGAGATGTATGAAGCTGCGCGTGTTCCATGAAGCAAAAGAACATTCCTGAACTGCGCTAGTATTCAAGCGTTAGCTGTATTAGCATTCAAAGCCGAGGCCATCCAATTCCATTCTTGCATAGAGTCTTGTTCCATAAAGCTGCTTGTTTTCGTGGAAGAGGACTTGTCGGCTGGGCCACCATTATTTATGGTAATTTTATTTTTCGCCATTGGACTAGTTCTGGTTATCACATCTTGCTCAGCCGCAACTACACTTTGAGGCGTGAAAATGGGTTGTCGGACTTTGAGTACTGATCCGTTCTGACCAGACTGTTCCTGCTGATTTTGTTCAAATACTGTAGTTTTTTGCGAGATCTCCAATGGCCTTAAATTACCCTTTTGAGCAAGCCATGCTTCGCTTGGTCCATCTTTCATCTCCGCTCGTTTATGCCCTTCCGGTTCCATTACTTTATAAGTATCGAAACCCAGCGACAACAACTCTTCGTCTGCATCCAAAATTACATTCACAATTATATTAGAGTTTACGTGCAGAAGCACATTGTCGGTACACAGATCGTCAGGGAATTTGACAATTTTCAAATCTTTCGCACCAAGGGATCGCAGCCGAGGTATGTGATGGAGCAGTCTTAACACGTTTGTTCTGTTCAAGATTAGTTTGTCACTGCCTTCCAGCCTCTCTAGCATTAGTTTGATCAAAGGAGTCGGTTCCACAGGACGGGCTGTAACCTGACGGTTCCTAGTCTTCTGATGTTGCATCAACGTTTCTGACTGATGGTGGTCAATTTTCAGGGGCATAGATGCTTCGGCAGCCTCAACGGCTGCCGCATGCTCTACCTTTCCACTTGCAAAGTTCACCCCATTCAAAAGCGGCTGGCATGGACCACCAACCTCCTGGTGTCTCATCTGCACACTTGTCCTCTGTCTTTCCCGTTTTGCTTGAAACGTGATGAACTCCAGCCTCTTGGGTTATGGGCCCCCATCCCTTGTCTCTGCCACAGGGGGAACTAACTCACATAACCTATCTCTGATCTCTCGTGATATGTTAGTTTGTAATCCTTGAATCATTTGCAGCATACCCAGTTTGGAGTTTAGTGCATCTGTTACCGAGTTCTTAGGCTCACTGATCGATTTTGAGTTTGTTGGCAACAGGGCGACTTTTTGGGTTCAAGGTACTTCGAGAGGGGCTTTCGCAAGTTCAACTGCCACCTCCACAGGGTCTACATAGGTTGATAGGTCCATTAATTCCTCATGAATTGCCAGTTCCTCTTTGTTTAGCGGAGTTTCCGCAACTTTCATGTTATTTCCCCCTGGGTCTAGGTGGGCCATTTTGTTCTCCTTGATTGTGTCAGCTAATTTCAAAGTGGTAGTGATAGCTTTATCGACAAGTTGAAACATATTGATGTTGCGAAGGAATTTTCGGGCTCCTTTTTTTTGAGATTTTTTACGGGCTGGCATGTTCTTTTGTTTTTTCGTTTGGGGGGATTTTTTTTGGCGTCCATATGTGATTTAGTTTGAGCTTCAGCATTTAGACTTCCAAAAATGGGGAATAGGCCTGCAGATTTAGTAATGACAATAGGCACCTATTTCAGACCAGAAGCAAGATCCACTCCTATCAAAGGAGGAGATGAGCCAGAAGCCTTTTGAGAGTCCAGTAAGGCTGGATTTGATGCATTTATAGCTTTCAGAAATGCTGTATTAAAAGACATTTCGAGTAAATTGGACTGCCCATCACTTTTACTCTGTGTCTCGCCGAGGTTCTTCGGATTTTCCCCCTCGAATACCACCAGAGGAGAGGCAACCTTAAGCCCTCCATTGGGTGAATCAGTCACTTCCGTTACAAGACTTTCGGATCGGATGATGAGCTGGGAAGTCTGCTTCACAAGTTGAGGTGGCTGCGTTTGGCAATCGGTCTTAATGGCGGAGATAGCAGTGTTGGATGGAACTTGTAAGAGAGAAGTCTGATGTTTCCTTACCATGTCTTTCATGTTGCCAACATTGCGCAACTCCTCTCTCCTTTGATCAAAGTTTGATTTGCGATAGAGAGACAGTGCGACCTCTGCGAACAATTCTTTTATCAATCATGTCATTCCGTTTAGCATCGTAAGCTGATTCTATGCCCGCCAATATTTTTTGATTTGCCTCTTCTTGTTTGGTCCTTTGTGCACCATGCATTACTTCTAGGTGCATCAATTTTGAGTTCATCATAGCCAATAAAGTCATGACATCCTTCACGTTTTCATTTATTGTTTCATACAACTTGGTGAAAGGTGTAAGCAAGATTGCCATTGCAGACGTTAGGGCTATTAGGAGGTCATTTGAAGGCATTTGAGGCCCTCCGCATCGCCGCTCTCTGCCCCAACTTTCAGTGCTATGCGGATGATACCCAGCTCATTTTCAGGCTACCCTCGGCCTCCTCCTCTCCTTCCCTCATCTCTGACTGTCTGTCTGCTATCCAGGAATGGTGTGCCGCCAATGACCTCTGCCTTAATGCCAGTAAGACTGAGATTCTACTCATCGGCACACCCACTCCCTCCTTCCCTGCAGCTCTCTGGCCAGCCTCTCTTGGCCCTCTTCCTGCTCCTACCTGCAAGGCAAAAAACCTTGGGGTCATCTTCGACTCCAAACTCTCCTTCTCTCCTCATATATCTGACGTCTCTAAGAAGTCACACTACCAGCTGCACCTCCTCAGAGGTATTCTTCCCTTCCTCTCCTTCCCCCAGAAGCTCACTGTCTCCCGAGCTCTGGTTCTCTCAAAGCTGGACTACTGTAACAGCCTCTATCTCAATCTGCCTGCATCCACTCTACGCCCTCTGCAACTCATCCAGAACAGGACTGCGAGACTTGTCTTTGGCCTCAAGCCCAGGGACCGTATCTCTCCAGGACTGAAATCTCTTCACTGGCTCCGAGTGGCTGCGAGGATTAAGTTCAAAACCCTCTGCATTGTCCACAAGGCCTGCTGGGGCCTGGGGCCTGAATACCTTCAACTCTCTCTTCCTAAATATCTTCCTTTCTGAGCCCTTCGCTCATCCGTCTCCAACTCCCTCAGGGTCAGACGCTTCTCCAAGCAACGAGCTGGGGGTAGATCTCTCTCTGCGGCAGGGGCCTCCCTCTGGAACAGCCTTCCTGCCTCCCTGAAACTTGAGGAGAACCATCTCCGGTTCCGGAAGCACCTCAAAACCTTCCTCTTTGCTTCTGTTTTTTCTCTCCCTCTCCCCTGCTAAATTATTCACTGAAACTGCACTTAATCCGCAACTGGGCCACTCTCACCGACCTCGGTACTGGGCCCAGCCAGTCTCCACTTGCACTGCCTCCCTGGCAACCTCTGCACTGCGCGACTGTCTCTGTATCCCTACAGCCCCCCCCCCAGCACTTGTCTGCACTTACCTTGCACTTGCCACCAGTTGGCCCTATTTTATTTATTTTATTCTACTTACCTTGTACTGCACTTCCCCCCTCCCATTCCCCTTGCACTTTTCCCTTCCCCTTACCCCTGCACTTGCGCGATCTAAATGACACCTGGCCTAGTAGGATCGTTGTCTGTCTTCCCCTTGTTCCCCCCTCCCTGCCTCGTCGCGCCTTGTAACACTTGTGTATAGGTGCGTTACAAATGCCATATCATATCATATCATATCATATCACGTGTACGCAAGGGGCTGGGCACCCACCTCCAGCTTTCCCTTCTGGCTCTCGTGCGGCTCGTGCAAACCGTGCCCGTTCTCTCCTAATTTTTGGAAATGGACGCTCGACAAGTGACGAGTCCCTAGTAGTCGGGTCTTCTGACGAGTCCTCACAATTAGAAGATTGACTTAATAGGCTTTGGTTTCTCATCCTAAGCTCGCTCCCTACATTATTATGGGTGGGCAATCTTTTCTGAGAATCAGCCACCTTTCCCTCTTGTGACTGTACTGATCCGTCAGAAGACGCAGTCTCTCGTGACTTGAGTCTTCTGTAATTGCCGGATCCCCATATATCTTGATTTACATCAGTAATATTAATGCAGTGCCTTTTCTGGGGGGCTTTATGTATCAATTCCTGAACTGGGGTAGATACGGCAGTCCGTTTACATGAGCAGGATTTAAGTTGATCAGATTTTGTAATACAGAGGAGACTACCTCCAAAGAGTTTCTTTTATCAAAATGGGATGGATCGTCCCCTTTAACCCTCTGCTCGCTTTCACTTTGTAATACTGTGTTAGAAGTGGATGCTTTAAGGTGAGGATCCATTAAGTTTGCATCAGGGGTAGGGGTTTTCTGAGTGGAGGCAGAAGCCTCGCGATGATCAGCACTTAGCATTCCGCTCGAGTGTGATATTCCGACCCTGGAAGAATCAGGAATTGCGCTTACTTCTGAGTCGTCATCAGAACCCACAAGGCACCTTCCACTAGACACAACTTTCAGCCGCCACGCCGACTCAGCATGGGCAAGCGATCGGCTGATTAAACGCGCCTCAGCCAAGTCCAACTGGCGCTGCACGGCTTCGGAGGCTTCGGAGGAGACGCCGTGCTCGCTCACGGACGCCGCACTTCCATCCTGACCCCCGCCCACCAGTGTCATCAGTAGCGGCCGCGGACAACATTGCGGTTTCCCGTGCCCGCTCAACAGCAGCCTGCATGCAGCCCGGCACCGCGGCCACCAACACAGCCCCCCACCCCCACATGACGACCACGGCACAGCGACCTCACCAGCCGGTACGTCGTGATCAGTATCATTGGCAGCCTTGTCAATTAAAATTATCGTACTTGTTGTACATATCGTCTGAGACTGAGTCATACCCTCAGCTGGCTGAGTAATATTGGGAGAAAGGGGGGGGCAACGAGGCAGGGGAAGAGAGTGAGTCTGGATGAACAGGGTGCACTACTGCGTCACAAGTAGGATAGGAGCACTCCTCTGATCTTGAAGGTTCAAAAACATCTTCTACCATCACCACTATTGGATCTTCGGATATTCCTATGTTTTCAGACACTGAACCGCATGGGAAATATTGGCTCACCTGTTGTCGTGCTCGTTTTGCAGGGAGCTCCTCTAAATTGGCCATGCGTTTTACTTGGGCTCTGGTCCTTGAAATTAGATTAGATGGGTCCATCATTTGCGGAGCGCGACGGGGCCAACGCCTTACGCCACTCGCCAAACAGCCAAACAGTGATGTCCTCAGCCCTTTGGTCCTCAGGGCTTAGCGGGCTTTTACAGCACCACGTTTGATGTTCCCGCTCGATAGGGCACGCTCAAAGAGATCCCAGGAGAATGTGTTTTGGGCGGGTAGTGGGAGGCAGATTGTGGATGCAAACGTCCATAGTGATTGGGGTGGCCATGGGCAGTCAGTAGGTGTGTAAATAAGCAAACAACAACCAACAAGCTGTGTGTCTATCCTGACATCTGATCTCATCTCCCTCCTATCTGTGTCCCAAGGCAATAGATTAGGCTTTCGGAGGATGCTTAGGCGCCACCTAGGAGCAAACAGTAAACATTGCATTGCAAATCATGAGGGCTCAGAGCTCGCAGGGAGTCCTATTCCAGGCGAGAGACGTGGACCCAGTTCTAAAAGAACTACAAATACCAGAGGGCAGAACAAAAAAACAGGACTGGATGATCTACTCTCAGCTGACTTTGTACCACTTCAGGTGTGGGTGGGTTAAGCAAAGGGCAACCTGGAAGCGTACAAAGCCTACTCCTTTCACCCTTACACATTTAGTACAGTGATTACCACTGAGGTGGGTAATACTAACACATTTTAAGCACCCAGGCATGTTCCATTTTGTGACTTTGTCTAATTAATTAATTATTATTATTATGCATGAATAAAATAGAATATGCAGGATTTGGCATTTACATGTCATCTGCAATGGCTTGACCAGTCCTTGCTTTTAGGAGAACAATACTTTGAATTTTGGACCTCGTAGTTCCATGTTTATAAAGACATACTTGAAACTACAAGTCCCAGAATGCAAATCGACTCCAGAAACCTCTCTCCAAAGGAAACCCCGCCTTCCTACTAAATTTCTGCAAACCTGACTGGCATTTAAAGAGATATGCATTCCAAGGGGGGAAACAACGCAACGGATTCGCGGGCACTATTTTGGGTTGTGTGTGTGAACAGAGGGGACACCCCATTCGACAAACCCAAAGATGGCCTCTTGGAAACCTTCCCTCCTGCATTCAGTCAAACAAAAAACCTTTCGCTTTTTCTTTCACAATGGCAGCCTAATTTATAACATACGCTCTGTAGGCCTCGATGACGCAGGTTGGGGCGCCAATAGGCTGACCTAAAGAATTGAGGGGAGGCCAACGACAAAGTAACACCGTTAAAAGGAGTCCATCATTTTCCCGTGATGTCACCGCCCTCCCAGGCCCTGCACTGAAAAGACATTGGGCAGACATGCCTTCCACAGGGCCTAACTAAAAAGGCTTTTGTTCAGCAGCTAAATTTGATGAAGTGGGGGTGTGATGGATAGCATGGCGGGGTGTCACGTCCCCCCAATACCTCTTCTGCTGCTCCCACGGCCTCTGCTTCCCCTTCCTCGCACCGACGTCAGCAGCTTTCCTGTGTACAGGAGGCCGAGGCTTCTGGGGTAGAGAGAAATCGAGCAGACGACAATCTAAAGTAGGCCCAGAGCAGCGCCTACAAGGAATTGCGGCCTATGGGGTGGCCTGGAATACATATATGACTTAATAAACATGAAGAATATTGAGTGTCAAGTGGTCAACCAAGAAACCAGGTCTAGAGGTGCCCGGGACAATGGAAAAGCAGAGTGGCCTACAAGAAAACAGCATGTGCCTGCTGGCAAAATCCATAGAGGAAAAAGTGGGTAATGGGGACACGGCCTACGAGGGGAATGGGGCATACTGGTGAAACGGCCTAGAGGTGGATAGGGCATAAGGGGAAATGTCCTACAGAGGAATGGGGCATACTGGGGAAACGGCCTAGAGATGGACAGGGCATGAGGGGAAATGTCCTACAGAGGAATGGGCCATACTGGGGAAACGGCCTAGAGATGGACAGGGCATGAGGGGAAATGTCCTACAGAGGAATGGGGCATACTGGGGATACGGCCTAGAGGCAGACAGGGCATAAGGGGAAATGTCCTACAGAGGAATGGGGCATACCGGGGAAACGGCCTAGAGGCAGTTAGGGCATAAGGGTTCCATGTGTTAATATCACAGCAAAAATATCGGCATACAAAAATATTGCCATATTTTTGTGGCGATATTAAGGCATGGAACCTGCGGGGGACACCCCTGCAACCCCCGCATTATTTTTAAAGGAACGGGGGGCACCCCCCAACCTCTGCTCCCAAAACCCCCAAAAATTATCCCCCCCAAAAATATCGCCTATCGCCGTTCCAGACGACCATATATAGGGCAATATTTTTGGTGGGGATAATATTTAGTGATACCAGCATAAGGGGAAATGTCCTACAGAGGAATGGGGCATACTGGGAAAACGGCCTAGAGGCGGTTAGGGCATAAGAGGAAATGTCCTACAGAGAAGTGGGGCATACTGGGGAAATGGCCTAGAGGCAGACAGGGCATGAGGGGAAATGTCCTACAGAGGTATGTGGCATACTAGGAAAACGGCCTAGAGGGGGACAGGGCATACAGGGGAAATGTCCTACAGAGGAATGGGGCATACTGGGAAAACAGCCTAGAGGCGGTTAGGGCATAAGAGGAAATGTCCTACAGAGAAGTGGGGCATACTGGGGAAATGGCCTAGAGGCGGACAGGGCATGAGGGGAAATGTCCTACAGAGGAATGGGGCATACTGGGGAAATGGCCTAAAGGGGAAAGGGGCCTACAGGGGTAATAGTCTAGAGGGGCAGGGCATACAGAAGAAATGGTGTAGAGTGCCAGGACAACCAGGGGAAACGGCATACAAAGGAATAGGGCGTACTGGGGAAACGTCCAAGTGGGAGATATGGAATACCAGGGAAATGGCCTACAGGGGAATGAGGCGTACTGGGGAAATGACCTGGAGGTGGACAGGACATACAGGGGAAATGTTGTACAGGGCAATGGGGCGTACTGGGGAAACAGCCTAGAGGGAGACATGGAATACAGGGTAAATGGCCTAGAGCTGAATAGGGGGTACAGGAGAATGGGATCTAGAGGGGGAATGGGGTTACTGAGGAAACTGCTTAGAGAGAGACATGGAATACCAGGGAAAAGGCCTACAAGGGAATGGGGAGTACTGGGGAAACCGCCTAGAGGGGCAGGGCCTACAGGGGGATGGGGCGTACTGGGGAAACGCCCTGGAGGTGGAAGGGCCTACAGGGTAATGGGGCATAGAGGGGAATGGGGGTACTGGGGAAATGGCCTAGAGGGAGACATGGAATACCAGGGCACATGGCCTACAGGGGAATGGGGAGTACTGGGGAAACGGCCTAGAGAGGCAGGGCATACAGGGGAAATGGCCTACAGGGGAATGGGGCATACAGGGGAAACGACCTAGAGGGGAATGGGGCCTACAGGGAAAATGGTCGACAGGGGCAGGGCATACAGGGGAAACGGCCTACAGAGAAATGGGGCATACTGAGGAAACGTCCTAGAGGGAGGCATGGGATTCCAGGAAAATGGCCTACAGGGGAATGGGCCATACTGTGGAAACTGCCTTCAGGGGCAGGGCATACAGGGGAAATGGCCTACAGGGGAATGGGGCATACTGGGGAAACGCCCTGGAGGTGAACAGGGCACACAGGGGAAATGTTGTACTGGGCAATGGGGCGTACTGGGGAAACGGCCTAGAGGGAGACATGGAATACAGGGTAAATGGCCTAGAGAGGAATGGGGTACCGGGGAAACAGCCTAGAGGAAGACTTGTAATGAAGGGGAAATGTTGCATGGGGCAATGGGGCATAGTGGGGAAACGGCCTAAAGGGAGGCATGGAATACAGGAGAAATGGCCTAGCGGGGAATGGGGTGTACTAGGGAAATGGCCTGGAGGTGGACAGGGCATACAGGGGAATGGGGCCTAGAGGGGAATGGGGGTACTGGGGAAACGGCAAAGAGGGGGACATGGAATACCAGAGGAATAGCCTACAGTGGAATGGGGCATACTGGGGAAACGGCCTGGAGGGAGACTTGGAATACAGGGGCAATGGCCTGCAGGGGCTGATGGATATACTGGATAAAAGCCGCCCATGAAGATATGATATGATATGATAGGTTATTTATAACGTGCTTAATACCCAGAGGTTTTTAAGCGCGGACCCGGGGATTGAACCTGTGTTGCTTCGTTGCATCTTGCTTCCAAGGTGAGTGCGTTGCAGCTGAGCTATCCTCCCAGAGGGCGTACAGATGAAACAACCCATGTGGAAACAGGGTGTGCTGGTGAGAAGGGCCTACAGGAAAGCAGCGCATACAGAGGGAATAACCTATAGAGAAACAGTGTGTGCTGGTGAAACAGGCCACCAGGGAAACAGGGTGTACAGGGGAAACAGCCGAAAGAGAGATAGGACAACTGGGGGAAACAGGCCTGCGGGGAAAGTGGGTATTTGGGAAACATGCCCTATATGGAAGCATAATCTGTAGGATTAGAGCCTGTAGGCCTATTAGGAAATCGGGCTTATAGGGCAAATTAGACCTACTGTATATTTGAATTCTGGACTGTTGGGAATGGGGTCTACCAGGAAATCGTGGAAAACAGGTACATTGGGGTTTAGTTTGGGAGGGATGGGGTAGGGCCTCTTCATCAGGCTGAGGCCACTAGGCACGCAAAGGCTCACTCATTGAGTGTGAATCTCACACCATGGAGCACCTCACTCGTGGCCTCATGGACTATGGTGATCTCCCACATCCAGTAATCAATGTTTTTCTGTTAAATTGGTCATTTTCGGTGCACATTCCATAAATCTAAATCATGAGGATTGGGCTTTATTAATTTGATTATTTATTTATGGAGAGCTTAAACCCACAGGCATCAAAGCGCTATCAAACGTAGAGATCTTTGAGGCATACCCGGAAGGGGAAGCCTACCCTGGCCTGGAAATATGCTCAGTGGTTTGGGTGCCTGTTGCTGAAATCTGCACTCAGGTGGAGGTGATATGATCTTGTAATAATACTTATATAAACCCACAATATTGCTGCCTTTCTAAGCTAATTATGGACCAAAGAACCTCTTAAGCATCTATAAATGGCCTGCCCAGCATTATTTAAGGAAATGGTGAAGTATTTTGGGAAACTTGTGTACATTTCTAGAGTTTGTATCTGGGGAAAAGATTTGGTACAAATGCCTTAACGGGCAACAAGTTAGTTTAACCCTTGCAATAATACGTCATTGGAAGGAAATCAAAAGTCTGCTGCATTGATGTGTAAATAATGAAATTAGGCGCAAAGGAAGGCAACATTTTCTGTTTCTACTTCTTGTAAAATAATAATACCAGCTGTTTTATAGCGCTAGTTCAGCCAAAGGAATCAAAACGCTGTAATAACAGTTGAAGCGTTTCATGTGCTAGATGGAATTACCAATAATGATCTCAGCTCCAAAGTACTACTTTATTGTCAGCTCGAATAAAGTAGGGCAATCTGGCTAACAACAAACTGGAGTTCATGCGCTCGCACTTCAATTCTGATAACACAAAGGTTTTATACCTCAATGTACGTCATCTATGACATCATCCCACGTGGCAAAATGTTATGGTATGTTATGTTATTTTGCATTTATATAGCGCCTTATATACCATTGGTATGGTCTGAAGGCGCTGGTAGGTTGAACACCCTTGGGAACCGAAGTTCAGATCACTAGAGAGAGTGGAAAGAGTCAAAAGGTGCGTGTGAGCACCGGGTATGTGTGCAGCTCGTGCGGTGTTCGTGTGATAGCTGCTTCTTAGCTGTAGGTGAGGTGGTTGAGAGATGAGGGGTGTGTGTTTGCTCCAGCAGGGTTTATCCAGACCGGATGTGGCTGCGTTAGGCCTGAGGAGAACCCGTGACTGGGGGTGTAACCAGCAGTGTTTACTTAGAGTGATGTGGAGTAAGCGGCGGATGTTGGTATGGGAACAGTTATACCGAATGGTGTCATAGTATCTCTGTGTTCTAGCTGAGTAGTGATGTAAAGGAGAGAGTAAGCATGGTGGTGTGATATGATGGGTTATCTGCTTTTTCAAACGTTCTCTGCATTCTAGACCATACGATATACGTCACGCAATTTTATGCGCTCCAGTCCATTCCATGCACTCCTATCCACTCCGTGCACCCTTGTCTGCTCCATACAATCTGGTCCGCTCACGTGCACTCATGCATTCCATCCCACGCTGCGCACCCCAGTTCACCCTGCGTATTTCAGTCTACCGCACGCATGCATTCTTGTCTGCTCCACGCATGCACTCTTGTCTGCCCCACGCATGTACTCTTGTCTGCCCCACGCATGCACTCTTGTCTGCCCCAACGCATGCACTCCTGTCTGCCCATGCTCTACGCATTCAGCGTTCATCTGTACTTGTTCGTTCTATGTACTCATCTGCTCTATGCAACACGTCCGTTTACTCTGGGCGCTCGATCGTTCCAGGCATTCGTTCACTCCAGGCACTCATCCGCTTTATGCCCTCACACGTATTATCAATTTACCTGTTTTACGCACTCAATCCCCTCTATGCACTCAGTCCCCTCTACGAGCTCAATCCCCTCTACGCACTCATCCCCTCTACGCACTCATCCCCTCTACGCACTCATCCTCTCTACGCACTCATCTCCTCTACGCACTCATCCCCTCTACGCACTCATCCCTTCTATGCACTCCTCCCCACTACGCACTCATCTCCACTACGCACTCATCCCCTCTATGCACTCATCCCCTCTATGCACTCATCCCCTCAACGCACTCATCCCCTCTACGCACTCATCCCTCTATGCACTCATCCCCTCTACGCACTCATCCCCACTACGCACTCATCCCCTCTATGCACTCATCCCCTCTACGCACCCATCCCCTCTCCGCACCCATCCGCTCCCTGCATTCATCCCCTTCAAGCACTCATGCATTTCACGCATTCAGCAGCAATATCATGTTCTATATGTTCATCTCTGCATTCATCAGTTCTATATCTTCATCCCCTCTATACATTCATCCGCTCTATACACTCATCCGCTCTATCCACTCATCCGCTCTATCCACTCATCCGCTCTATACATTCATCCACTCTGTACACTCATCCGCTCTATACACTCATTCCCTCTGTACATTCATCCGCTCTATACACTCATCCGCTCTATATATTCATGCGCTCTATACACTCATCCGCTCTATACATTCGCCAGGTCTGTACATTCATCTGATCCAACGATCTACACACTACTCGCACTTCTGTAATCATCCGCTATCCACAGTCGTGCACTCTACACACTCATCCGCTCCACATATTTATCTGTTATACACGCTCATCCGGTTTACGCACAATCGTTCTGCTCATTCAACTGTTTTACACACTCCTGTGTTCTACTCGCTTCTCTGTATTTACCCACTCATCCATGTTACACGTTCGACCGCTCTACACACCCAGCCTCTCTTCACACTCATCCGCTCAACATGTTCATCCATTCTATATACTCCTCCGATCTACATATTCGTTCGATTTCCTCACTCATTCGAACTATATAGTTATTTGTTCTTCCATTCTGGCATTTTTTCACTCATCCTATTCATCTGTTCCACCTGCTTCATCCATTCTAGCTATTTCATCCACGCCATTCACTTAATTCACTCTTCATGCATTATGTCTATTTCAGGAGTTTAAGTCTCTTTGCTGTTTCTGTATGATTTATTCTTATTAACTACTTCACATTGCTCTGAACTATTTTATTCGGTTAATTGTGATTGTCCTTCTAGTTTATATTGCGGGTTACTAGCTGCCAATTTCTCTCATCAGGTAGTTTGTTGGGCTGGTGTCATTGAGATGCTGTTATTCTGTTTGGGTTAGCTTGGTATGGGTTGGTTTTAGGGGAAGAGCCAGGTTTTCAGCAGTTTGCGGAAAGACGTTAAATCCTCAGTTAGGCGGATGTGGGGTGGGAGTGAGTTCCATAGCGTGGGAGCCAAGGCTGAGAATGATGATCCGCCTAACCTGACTGAGTTTGTCTTAGGAATGACTAGGAGGCCGGCTGAGCTTGATTTTAGGGTGCGTGGGGGCTGATAGGGTTTTAGCTTGTCTTGAAGATATTGGGGTCCGGTTTTATGAAGTGCTCTATGGGAGATGCATAGGGTTTTGAAAGTCACCCTTTGGGGTACAGGAAGCCAGTGCAGCGTTTTAAGGGCAGGGGAGATGTGGTCTCTTGGGCCGTGTGCAAGTAGCATTTTGGCTGCCGCGTTTTGTGCCCTTTGGAGTTTATTCAGTTGGTAGGTGTGGATTCCGACGTATAGGGGGTTTGCGTAGTCCAGTTTTGATATAATGATTGATTGGACCGCAGAGAGTCTTTTGGGAAAGGAGAGATATGGAAAGATGCGCCTAAGGGTTTTAAGGTGGTAGTGGCAGGACTTTGAGACGTTGTTGACTTGGCACGAGAGTGTTAGGTCAGAGTCAAGGGTGCATCCAAGATTTTTCACTGAGTTGGAGGGGGTCGGTGAGTTGCCCATGGCGGGTGGCCAGGGTAAGGGGTGCGGAAGAAGTTTGGAGTTGCCACAGACCATGATTTCCGTTTTGGAGGGGTTTAACAGGAGGTGGCTTTGGGTCATCCAGCGTTCTATGTCAAGGAGGCAGGAGGCCAGGCCAGGTCGGGAGTTGGGTTCTGAGTTCAGGAGTTTTAGAATTAGTTGAGTGCCGTCTGCGTAGTTGTAACACAGGATGTTGTATGAACGAATTATTGGTGGGAGGGTGATCAAGTAGAGATTGAACAGGAGGGCGGATAGGCATGCTCCTTGTGGGACTCCCGTGTCGACCGGTCGGCCTTGGGATGTATAGGTGGAGAAAATTGTTATTTGGTACCTATCTTTGAGGAATGAAGCTATCCATTTAAGAGTGGTTCCACGTATTCCCAGGGAGTGGAGGCGGTCTAGGAGGATTGAGTGATTGATTGTGTCAAAGGCGGCGGATAGGTCAAGAATGATTAGTGCGGCGCATCCCGCGGAGTCTGCTTTCATTTTAAGGTCATCCCAGATTGAGGTTAGTGTGGTTTCAGTTCCGTGACGAGCTCTGAAACCTGATTGTGCGGGGTCTAGGAGGTTGTTGGCTTCGACAAAGGCATTTAGTTGGGAGTAGGTGTTTCGGTCAATGAGTTTGGCAAGGAACCCAGTGTCTGAGATGGGGCGGTAGTTTTTGGGCTCGTGAGGGTCAAGGGAAGGTTTTTTAATTAGCGGTTTGACATGAACTGTTTTGAATGCGTCGGGAAAGCTACCAGAGGACAGGGACGCGTTTATGATGGATCTTGCGTGTTCTCCTGCGCAGGTGGAAGCGAACATTTCTTTGAGGGTTGTGGAAGGGGAAGGGTCTAGCGGAGACCCAGATAGTTTGCGGGCAGATAGCAGTTTGAGAAATTGCTCCGGTGATATTGGACTAAAGGATTCAAACGTTGGTTGCGTAGTGGTTGCAGCAGGTGGGCAGGTCTGTATGGGGGCAGTATTGCCTGGTGGATGTAAGAGAGCCAGTTTGGTGGCAAGAGTATTTGTTCTTTCGAGAGCTGTGGTGTAAAAGTGGAGGGAGAGTTAGTCGCATTGTGAGGGGGTCGGGACGGTCGTGGTGCAAGCCGGTTTGGTGAATTCGGAGATGATTTTGTGGAGTTCTTTGCTCGGGTTTTTGCAGTTTAGGATTCGGGAGTTGTAGTGGGCTTTTTTTGCTTTGCGAATTTTGGCTTTGTACTGATAGAGGTGTCGGGCCAAGGTGGCCCTGCTCTCCTGAGTTTTGTCTTTCTGCCATTTTCATTCTAGGTATTTATATAGTCGTTTAATAGTCTTCAACTCAGGAGTGAACCTTTTGGGAAAGAGGCCACGGCGGGTTGATGATTTGCAAGCAGGTGTGAGCCGCATCAGAGATGCGTTGAGCCATGAGTCAAAGGCGTCAGGGGTTAGTTGTATATTGAGTTGGCAGGTAGGTGGTGGAGACTGGAGGAGCGCGTCGGCTAGGTCCGGGACGATTATTCGTTTTTTCCAGCATTTGCGTAGATACGGAGGTTCAGATTCGAGTATGGGAAGGGGGTCGGGTGAGCGAATGGCGAACGAGAGAATGAAGTGATTGGACCAGATGATAGGGGTGCGGGGGTTTAAATGAATCCGGGTGTTTGAGCTAAAGATGCTATCAAGACTGTGTCTTTTATAGTGAGTCGGGCCATTTATGTGGGGATGGAGGTTAATTTCTTCTAAGCCGTCAACCAGTCAACCAGAGAGTGTGTCATAGGGTTGGTGGGGATGTCGAGCCATATCTTGAAGTCTCCAAGAAGGGTGAGGTTGGGATGGTTTAGTTGAAGGGTGGCAATAGAGTCGCCGAGGTTGTTTGCAAATTGTCTATCATAGCCAGGGGGCCTGTAGATTATTAGGAAGCTGTGTGAGAGCGACGGGGAGAGGGATAGTTTAACAAGGAGAGATTCACAGGAAGGAATGGAAGGTTGGTTGTTGAGGATTGAGGCGTGGAAGAGAGACTTGTAGACGAATGCTACTCCCCCTCCTCTGGAGGGACGGTTCAGTGGGATGAGGGTGTAGTCAGGGGGGAATGCTTCATTAGCGATTGGGGCGAAGTCGTCAGAGAACCAAGTTTCGGTGATGAAAACCAGGTCTGGTTTGCCAGAGGCGAGGAGGTCAAAGATGCAATGTCTGATTTTTGCTACACGTCGGGCATTAAATAGGATGCAGTTCACATCGGCCGGCGAGGTTGGTCTCGGAGATGGGGCGGAAGGGGGTGGTGGTGGTGGAGAGAATGGAAGCTGGGGAGGGAGAGGGGTAGGGTGGGTGATGATCGATGGGAATAGTGGGCGAGCAGAAGTATTGGTGGGCTTTGGGCGGGATTGGGTGACTGCGTGTGTTAGGATGATCCGGTCTGGCTCGGGGGAATTGAAGGTGGGGTGTGGGCGGTTAGGAGTTTCAGTTGTAGTTGAAGAGAAATCTAGGGAGAGGGGTTTCAGGAAGGGTGAAGTTATGGGGGCAAGAGGTGAGTGGGGGAATGAGGTGGTGGGTCGGGACAGGGGAGGCGAAGAGTGCTGAGAGATTGAGAGGGACCAGGTACGTTTCCTCTTTAGTTTCTTTGCTGCGATTGGAGTGTGAGAGAGGGTAGGGGGGTCAGAGGGGGAGAGGGATGCGGCTTCGGTTCTTGCTAGGGCTAGGCGTGCAGTTTTTAGGGAGGGGAAAGGCTGCGGTCGGTGGGGGAAAGTGGTGGGGGTTTGAGGGCAAGGTGGGGGGCGGATGCTTGCAGGGCGGGGTGTGCCAGGTGTGATAGTGAGGGGAGCGGGCATGGTTAACGTTGGTTGGTCGGTGGTGGGAGGAGTGGTGTAAGGGTGGTTGGCTCGCCATCGTGCCCCTCTGGCTTGGTGTTTGGAGAGGGGAATGGCAGGGAGTGCGACGGAGGCTGGGGTGGTTTGAGGAGGGGGGACGGGAGGGAAGGCAGATCGGGGAGTGGGGCCGGTCCACGGTGGTTGTTTCCGACGAACTCTGGTGGAGTGGGTGCACTCATGCTTGGTACAAGCTTTTATGTGGATTTAGGAGGGCTTTCTAATTGTAGTTCTAAATTCAGTGGGGGTACGCTTTTAGGCACACTTCCAAGTTCAGTTGCACAGAGATGATACTAGACTATTAGGTGCACTTCTAGATTCAATTGTACACAGAGATGATATTAGGCTATTAGGTACTATAGGGTACACTTTCAAGTTCAACTGTACACAGAGATGATATTGGGTCTACCTCTAGATTCAAGTTTGTATAGGGGGATATCAGATTATTAGGTACAGTTCTAGATTCTACATAACACAGATATACTATTGGGTATACTAATAGGATTAATTAGAATAATTTAGGCACGCTTCTTAACCTCAATGGTGTCGTCCAAACTTCTAAATTGAACTAAGCGGAAAGAGACTATTCTGGACACTAGTGAGTTCAAATAGGGCACGCTAATCGGCGCCCTTCTCCCAATTCAACTTTATACAGGGAGGGTATTAGGCATGAATCTAAATCAACTTTGCACAGAGAGGTTATTAGGGAGATTAGTCGGATCAGCCCGGCGCGGTAACAGACTATTAGGATATTGGGCACACTTCTAAATTCCACTTTCGCAGGGAGTCTAATGGGCACCCTTCTGCATTCAACTTTCACACAGAAGCTGTTCAGCACACTTCTAAATTCAACTTTTCACTGAGAGGCTATTGGGAACACTTCTAAATTCAAAGAGAGGCTATTGGGAACACTTCTAAATGTAGCTTTCACAGAGAGGCTGATGGGCACACTTCTAAATGCAACTTTCACAGAGAGGCTGATGGGTGCACTTCTAGATACAATTTTATATGAGCGCCTATTGGGTATGTTTCTCAATTGAGATTTTCACAGAGAGGGTATTGGGCACACTTCTAAATTCGCAGAGAGGCTATTGGGCACACTTCTAAATGTGACTTTCACAGACAGGCTATCGGGCTCACTTCTAAATGCAACTTTCACAGACTGGCTGTTGGGAACACTTCTAAATTCACAGAGAGGCTATTGGGCACACTTCTAAATGCAACTTCAGCGAGGGGCTGTTGGGCGCACTTCTAAATGCAACTTTCATGGGGAGGCTATTGGGCACATTTCTAAATGCAACTTTCAGCGAGAGGCTATTGGGCACACTTCTAAATGTAGCTTTCAGTTAGAGACTATTGGGCACACTTCTAAATGCAACTTTCACAGACAGGCTATCGGGCCCACTTCTAAATTCACAGAGAGGCTACTGGGCGCACTTCTAAATGCAACTTTCACTGGGAGGCTATTGGGCACACTTCTAAATGCAACTTTCACAGACACGCTATCGGGCCCACTTCTAAATTCACAGAGAGGCTATTGGGCACACTTCTAAATGCAACTTTCACTGGGAGGCTATTGGGCACACTTCTAAATGCAACTTTCACAGACAGGCTATCGGGCCCACTTCTAAATTCACAGAGAGGCTATTGGGCACACTTCTAAATGCAACTTTCACTGGGAGGCTATTGGGCACACTTCTAAATGCAACTTCCACAGACAGGCTATCGGGCCCACTTCTAAATTCACAGAGATGCTACTGGGCGCACTTCTAAATGCAACTTTCATAGGGAGGCTATTGGGCACAATTCTAAATGCAACTTTCGGCGAGAGGCTATTGGGCACACTTCTAAATTCAGCTTTTCACAGAGTTACTGTTGGGGACACTTCTAAAATCACAGAAAGGCTATTGGGCGCACTTCTGAATGCAATTTTCACATGTATAGAACACATTTTCCAAATGCAAATATATTACAGGAATAACGAGTTTACAGTGGTGATGCTTTGTTAGATGAGTGGATGGGTAGTATGGCGTGAAGTAAATGCTTCTGGCCCCGCCATTCGCACACTTACTTATTGTTGGCTTCTTGCTTCTCCTGCGGATACCTGCAGATACGAACTGGCCGTCAGTGTTGTAGCCGTCCTTTGCCTCGGGTCCTTAGCAAATGGGCTGCCCTGGGAGGACTAGCATTGAAAGGGGAACCTTCCCGTCAGGACCAATCAGGGGGTGGTGTGCGGGCAGAGGAGAGGGCCGGAGGGATTCAGGAAGCAAGGAAACTGGCAAAGGGATGCGGGCACGGGTAGCTTTTATATGGCTGTTTGGCTAAATTTAAGAAATGCGGCACAGCTCAGGGGCACTCAACTGCGCAAATCACGGCTGGATGTCAAACCTATTGATGGGAGGGATTAGAGGGATATGTAGCTATATATCATACATGTATTGGTAATATCTCTGGATGCCCCTTATCTCATAGGCACGCATTGAACGACCTCTAAAATACGCATAATGCAGATTATAGCAGAATAACAGCAGCGGGTTGGCCTGTGCAACATTGTATAGCATTTTGCTACATAGACCCTCAGATGGGTTGACATTCTCTCCCAACCTTGGACTTTCGGCTCGGTAGCATCATGTATGCAAAATGAAACTCGCGTGCAGAGAGCAATGGCAGACTACTACCCACTTGCCCAATTAATTCATCATCTCTCATGGGCCCTGCCCTAAAGCAAGGCTTCTTTACAGTTGACCTTGCAGCCTGCTCTCTGTTGTGGGACATTGAAGGGAGTGTAGGTACACCATTAGCTCTGTCTGGAGCTTAATGAATAGCCCTTGTTTTCGACTTCTGAGTAGACCACGATTTTGGACATTTTGTCCTTGTATTTACTGCTTGATTTAATTAAGCTGGGTGTTGTTACTTCTCTTGACCTCGGGAAACCTGTTGACTCCACCTTGTATAGGCTTTTCGCATCTTTGATTGTCCAATACTTAGCTCTTGCAGAAGTTTTCTTATTTGCTTAATCTAAGAGAAATATGTTTTACGTACACGGCTTATCCTCTTGACTCCCCTTGTACCTTGCAATTCTTCCTTGAAGTGGCATCCTTGATCCCAGGTCAGTAGACTCCTCTTTATTCCTCACACAAAGCTGTTTTTCCAGCGCCTTCTAGATCTGTAGCCCTGGTCTGTCTCTGAGGTAGCTCGTTTGGTTTCAACACGAGTCTGGCGTCCATCTTTTTCTCATGGCCGATTTAGCCACGTTATGTTTTCTTCTGAATGAAGCTGCTATATGTCTCAGCTACCTTGCGTTTCTGCGTATATACACTCACTTCATTTCTCCTTAATTATTTCTTTGATGCATAGGATTTCTTCGTGTTCGATTACGTTTCTCTTATCACTTCCAGTTACATCTTTATCCTTGAAGTATTTGCATATCGTTTCCGTGCGTCGCTGTGTCTTTCGTTCATGACGTCACTCTGCCCATGTCCGATTTCACTTATAGCTCTTTGATGTCCAATGGTGTGAGCAGATATCCTTCCGCCCTTTCAGTTCGGGGGCACATTCGACACGATTGAGTGCATATCGTCTCTCGTATAGTCGATGCAGTATTGGGACAATACCTGATGTCCCACATAGGGCTCTTCCCCTACTGTTCCAATATGGTGGTGGGGGGGAAAGGAGTGCTCAGCTCACTGTGCTATATGACCGGTGGGTATGCTTTCTTTGAATTTATATTGCAATGTTTGATAAAAATGGTTTGGCATCATAGAAACATCTGCCCTTTATTTAAAATAAAAATAAAAAAATCAAAGATGAAAGATGGTGACAGTGAGCGCTGTCAAAACAATAAAGTATCAGCATTCAATTCTGCTCCATTGTCGCTAAGGAAGCCCCCCTCCAGGCACAGAAGGCAGGCCCATCCAGTCCTGCTTGGATGCGAAGATTTACAAGTCAGGTGCAAATCTCTGCAGCAGCCACCCAACCCACTGAGGTATCTTACCAGCCAAGAAACAGCTCCGAGAAGATATTTAGAATGGTCTATTGCCTCAGAAGGACAAAATAAAAAAGGTTGCATGCACTAAACAATGTAGATACAGAACACGAAGACCTGTAAGAAATCCCTTTGTTCAACAAAAAAAAGAACTTGTCCCATTTGACATTTGCCAGTAATAAAAATTCCAGGCAGCTGGGTAGAGGGCAGCAGTGACGGTGGGAAGTCCCAAGTGGCCAAGCAACCAGGACACAGCGCATGCTCCTTGAAGGACGCTATGGAAAGAAGCAGGAGCAGCGTTCTATTGGTGCCACTTCTTGCTTGCTCCTGCTCAAGGTCCCCAATAACGCCCCCTTGTGATATGAAACATCCTGTGGGGGCGTCACAAAACACCTCCAAAATATGACCCGCACTGCCACTCCAGAGCCAAGAAGTCACTACTCTGTGACCCAAACGCTGCACATTACACGCCGAGTTCAGGCGCAAGACATCCCGCTTAAGAGTCAAGATTGCCCCCTCAGTTGACGGGTGTCCTCGTTTGATTGTGTCCCGATACAGCACTCATTTCAGACACAGGGCGTGGTCCTTCATAAGCGACCCTCATTTGAGACTCAATAAACCCGCCGCCGGTCCGCAAGATTGCCATCACTCGTTTGTCTCTCATCTCAGCGTCCCAATGAGTGTGAGATATGATATGCTATGTATAGCGCTCGCTTAACACCCAGGGGTTTCTAAGCGCGGACCCGGGTATCGAACCTGTGGTGTTATGTGTCGCCTTGCTTCCAAGGTGAGCGCATTGCCCCTGAGCTATCCTCCCAATGCTGCACAAATCCATGCTAAGGGGTTTGTCCACAAATAGGAAACAGTATTGGGTAGTAAATTACTGCTCCCCTAAAAATAGCACACGGCCTTTTCTTTCCCCTATATAAAAAAAAACGGGTGCCCAGTTGCCTGGACACAATTCCCCCGGTCACCTTTCAAAGGTTGACCTTCAAAGTCCCTGCTTTCCAGGTTGGAAGCTCCTTCCATGGATGGACGCTCTGGGCTATGAGCCTGGGGCGCCCCACGAGGGACTGACCCCCTGGGAACGCACGTCGGGCGGGGACAAAGCACCCCATATGAGGGGTTAACGGGCTTCGACCTCGCTGGGGCCTTTCAGAGACGGCTTCCCCCCAGTAGGCCGCTGACGTCAGCGGCGCAGGGCCTGAAAGGGCAGTTACTAAGGCGACCCCCGTAAAGCGGGTGGAAATCCGACTTCTTCGGCTTCCTTTTGTCCGCCCCGCTTCCACTACATTGGTTGCCCCCGCCTCTTAAAGAAAAGGGGTGCTTGTCCATTTTATCACCAACACGCCGTGCGCCCCATGATCCTTTCACGCTCCCGAGAAATGCTCCCTCGTAGAAACTTGGAATGAAGAGTGACTTACGGCCTGCGCTTCCAGTAAACTGTGTAATCACTCGCTCCTTCCTTTAATCACTCAGCCCACCTGCCATCTCAGAATCACTGCTTGCTTTTCAAATAATCATTCAATACATACATTGCACTTTCAATAACCACCCAACTGGTCTGCCATACTTCCATCATTCCTTCTTATGCCTTTAGAACCCTTCACCCGTGTCTTGTAATCACTCACCCTGCTTATTATCAGTCAGTGCGTCCATCTCATCTTACAATCACTCACTCACAATTTAGAATGCGCCTAATACCCAAAGGTTTCTAAGCGCAGACCAGGGGATCGAACCTGTGTTGCTCCGTGTCATCATGCTCCAAGGAGAGCGTGTTGCCCCTGAGCTATCCTCCCGAGACCTTCACCACAGCCTCTCTTTTTCAGATCCACTAGAGTGCCACGAGACCACGCAAACGGCAGGGGAGCGCTGTATAACACCTATAACACACCACAGCAGAACATTTTATAATCTCCAAGTGCCCCGAGCATATCACGCGGCAGTGTATTATTGCCCCCTGGTCACTCAACGCTTCCAATAATCTTTGAGTAACTCCTTGCTTACAAGTCACTCAAGCTCGCGCCCTTTCTGATAGAGTCCAGTCTATATTACAATAGTTCTGCGCTTCCATCACATCACACTTCCATTTCATTCTTGTAAACGCTCATCTTGTAAGCACTCATGGCTTAAGACCACCTGTCACAATCACTCAACAATTCCATGACATGGGCCACCTCAGTAAATCCTTTGGTGGTCTTCTTTCGGTGAAGGGAACCGTCAGTAGTCGCGAGGGTCCACAGGCGCACGGTCCCTTTGTCCACGATGGAACTGTTGATTGACTCCTCGGTCAGCACCGTCATTGGACCCTTCTTGACTGATGGGGCCCTAGTTAAGGGTTGCTTCTGAAGAGTTCAACAATTGGTTGCCTTAATGCAGTTTCCTTCATTGTCTAAGTGGGACCTGGCATATCTGGATCTGCTGTTTTGGGGTTAACATGAGATATAATGTTGCTAGCAGAGTCTTGTCTCAGTCTGGGGTTCTTGTAGTTCTTGGATTTCATGTGTAATTACACCCTGTGTCGATCACATCCCAAGGATACAACCATGGAAGCAGTTTCAAGAGGTCCACTTAATCGTCCAATTGGAGGAGTGGAAGACATTTCCTGCCAACTATGGTTTCAGAATTTGAGCGCCTCATGACATAAAAAAAACTAAGAGGTGCTGTGACGAATCGACTTCTGGGGCACCAGTGGTCCAGGCATGAATATCGGTTTCTAAACCATCAATCAGCCCCACACCTCCAGTACACCAGAAGGGATCTGAACAAATTGCAAACACAAGTAAATTATTAACCTCCTTGTCTAATTTTGGTAACGTGGACAGAACAGCAGGCTTATCTCCGAAAGGTCGTGGATCGTTGGTTTGTTGCAACAAAGCGAAAATACAATTATTACCCAATGATAAAAGGGACTGTCCAGTCCAGGTTGTATACACATATCTACTTTATTATTATTACAACAGACAGTTCTAGCCCAGTACAGAATACAACCCACCTTGTAAAAGAATGCAGAGGACAGACAGTTTTCAAGAAGTAAAAGGGTTGCACTCTGGATACTGACAGGAGGGTAGTCGGTAAAGTAATTAATCTCAATAGTTCAAGGATATTTGGTTTCAGTACCTAGGGAGCAAGGAGTCATAAAATGTCACTACGGGCCTTCGGACGGGACATTACCACAATGTACCTTGTGCTGTAGGACTTCTTGGTGCTTGGCAGGGTCGAGTCGGTTTCAGGGCGATTTTCAGCTTCTTGCACAGAGTTCAAGATGGGAGACAGCTGTGGGTATCAGACGGCAGGCAGTTCGGCGAGTGCCGCTGGATGGATGGCTGCAGGCTGGCATACACAGCTGCTCAGGGTCAGAAATCATTGTCTTAGTGCTGGTCGGCAGTTCTGAAGCTCTGGTTGAGGTGTCTCGGACGGCTTTAGTGACTGCAGCGTAACAACAGTCAGCGGTTACGTCGTTTGCAGCTCGAGGGACTCGACTGGCTCAAAAACTTCCTTTAAGGTGGACGTTGGTAGGTGCTTGTTGAGGTACTCCTATTTGCTCCTTCACTGGGCTAGTGTCGTCCTTTAAGGTGGACGGGCCAAAGCTGAGGAGAGTGTTGCAGGCAGCCGGCTTGTCCTTGGTTTGGTTCAGAGACTCTCTGGCACGTCTCACCTAGGTTAACCACCTAATCCTTTGTAAACACCTAACCACCCACGCCAACGTCTCCACTCCTGTCATTGCTTGGATTGCATCCTTTCTGGAAGGAAGGGTCATTAGGGTCTTTTCAAACACTGCACATTCATCAACGTCGCCAAACACCTGCGGCGTACCACAAGGGTCCTGCACTGCTACAACTCTATACAATATTTTCACTGGGCCTTTTTTTCCCAATCCATGATTCATTAGGCATAGCCTACACAACCTATGCCGATGATACACACATCTTGATCCCCTATCAGGAAACTACTCAGCCGACTCCACCTCTCTCAACGATATCTACTCGACCATATAAGCATGGATGGCGGCCAACAACCTCTGTCTTAACAGTGATAAGACAGAAATTCTAATTGTAGGCTCTCCAAATTCCCTGAAGTCCCTGGACAAGCAGTATTCTGCCTTCAAGATAGATAGCTGCACAATTCCCGTCTCACCTACAGTGAAGACCTTAGGAGTCTACCTTGACGCCTCTCGGAACATGTCAAGGAAAGTAAGCGCCATTACCTCTTCGGTCGCCTACTCCATCAAGGAACTAAACACAGCCAGGCCCTTCCTCACCAAAGAAAACTGTCTTACTATTGCCCGCGCAATCATTGGCTCCAAGATTGACTACTGTAATATCCTATTCACAGGTACATCAGCGAACAATATACAAATATTACAAGTGGTACAAAACAATACCTTGAGAGCGGCACTCCACATCCCTAAAAGAGATCACATTTCTCAAGCTAGAATAGAAGCACACTGGTTCCTCATACACAAGCACATCAAATTTAAAACCCTCTCAATCACCCACAAATTCTTATCCAACACAGCTCCCCCCTACCGCACCTACAGAATCTCCATGGTGCCTACCACCAGACCTACAAGGTACCCTTACACTGACCGCCTAGTCATGCCCAAAGCCAAGAGATGTAAAGCAGGAGGTTCAAGCTTCCCATGCATTGCTGCAAAACTGTGGAGCAACCTCCCTCCCTCCCTTAGAGTGGAGAAATCTTACTGGCTATTCCGCAAAGCACTCAAACCACAGCTCTTCACATAATAAAGAACTGTATCCATCAACTGTATGCTTATAATAACATGCATGATCATACTGCGGCTCAATATTGTTGTACTTGCTTTGATCCTACACTCTCATTACTACTGTATCTCATGATAACTGCATGACAAGCAACATTTACCGGACATGTACATGTAATAGCGCCTCAACACCTCCGTGTTTCCTGTGCGCTTTATAAATGAAATAAATAAATACCTGGGAAGCTTGCTGCAGAGCCTAGCAGGGCATGCTGTGGGCTGGCTGGGTACCGATTCTGGAGCTGCTGGATGGTCCTGTCGATTCAGCATCTCCCACTGTTCCTGGGAGATGTTTAGGGGAGGGATCTTGTTTTCCTCTTGGCAGTCCTGGCCTTCCTTCACTGGGAGAAGATGTAAGGCAGACTGTAACTTCAGCCAGGGTCCAATGCTGAGTTCTTGTTACTCCATGCAAAATCTTCAGATGATATTCCCAAAAGAAGGGCTCGCCCCTGTTCTGCGTTTTAGACGCGTGTAATTAACTAAGAATTACTCACCCTATCACACAGACTAAAAGTTCTTGGACACAGGAAGGCAATAATGTACACTTAGACCATTAGTTTAAAAGTATTTGGCTCTTTACAGGCCCTTTATTCACACTAAAATAGGCATACATATAACTGTAGAATAAATGCAACTAGTTATACATGAATACATGAACAAGGACAGGTAGTATAGATATACATCACCGTTAGTGCAGTTGTAGGAGAAAACTTAATCTTGGCCACAACAACACTACTCAGTCCCAAGGCAGGTAGGCAGAGAGACCACACTTCAACTAACGGGGCCTGGAGCAGAGTGTCGTCCCTCTCAGCGAGACTTCGTCGACCGTGGTTCCAATTCTCTGTCTCCTCTCTGGAGACCTCTTTTCTTAAGGGGGCCAAATCCTTGCCCCTCATAAGTTGTCGACTGCCCCCGGCCGAAAGACAGATAGCAAGCATGGGAGACAAAAGTGGAAAAATCCAGACAGTAGTGGAAAAACCCAGCTCGTCTCTCGCACGCTCGTTCCCCCTCACCCTTTATCAAAGCACCTGTACATCTCTGACTCCCCTCTCTGTTCGTCCTCGAGTGAACAATGGGAAAACTGTCCTCCATAATAAGCTCATCTGCATCGCACTAAAATATTGCAACCGTTGCAGAACTCATGTCTGCCTTTTAAATGAGCTCACAGAAACATAGACTTTCATTGTGGTTTGGAAGTGAATGTCCAAAATGGCCACGCACCAGCGCCATGTTTTAACTCCTTTTCGCACATGCTCTACAGTCCCTCTTTTAAAGCCAAATGGACCGCAGGGATTGGTGTAGGCTAAGCCTAACTTAATGAAGCAATCCTGGGTCCCCATCAACAATCTCCTGTATGCATGAGGTCATAACCAGAGTGCTTTGCAACAGAAATGTAAAGAGGTGAAACCGTGTAATATTAAGTCCCACCCATTTTCTTGTCTTGTCTGTTCTGGATCAACCGGTCCCCCTGGTCAATGGAGCTCTCTGTGGTTCCTGATTAAAGCGGCAGGTGTCCCTTGAAGCTGTGGCGAGAGCAAACTTCCTGGCTCCGTCAAATGTGAATGCATCGGCGAACAGGACACAGACAACAGATTCCAAGTTTAAACATGAATACTTTATTAACTCAAATGTCAAGATGGTAGAAGGCCTACCTTGCCCTAGGAGGGATTTCCCTACCTGAACAAATCTAAAGAAAGTATGAGTCCAACTTAAAAGTCTGTCTGTGTCCAAAACCTTTCCTTGCCCTCACAACTAGAGCTAACCAACATGTAGGGATGCCAATAATCAAAGAAATAGTGGTCAACACAAAGTTCTGAGCTTCTTCCAGCTCGAACATCTTCTTGAGCTCCCCATGCACAAGTTCAAAAACAGTTCAACAAAAGTCTCAAGATTGCCTTTCCCCAGTTCAAGGCTACACAGTTCCGCACAATCCTTGGGGTTCCCTTCCTCAAGTACCAAACAACACAACTCAAAAGACATCACTTGCAGATCCTTAAGTCTTAGGGTTCCCTTCCCCAAGACTTTAATGGAACAGGCAGTATTTACTCCTCAAAGTTCAACACAAATCTCGGTCAACTTGGCCCTCCTTTTGAATGGCATTACCAGTTTGCTCACAGTGCTTCTCCTTGGGTGTATTTTACCATGTCTTTGGTTTTCACAATTTAGGGCTCACTGCTCTAGGCGCAGTTGTCAGACCACGCGGCGCATCCATCACAGGTCATGCAACCAGAATCCCTAGGCTCATCCTCTCGCACAGGTTCCTTTGTACCTGCCCTGTGCACAGATTTACATTCACTTAGTTTCTCTTTGTCAGTCTCTTGGATTTATTGGCAGTTTCACACTTTCTTGGCTTCCCCTGATTCGCCTCTGGGCCTTGCCATACCGTGCCACACACATCTTGCCAGACTTTGACCTTGCTGCATTGTATCCATTCACAAAAGTTAACTTTATGGTGCTCTGATTCACTCCCCACCTTTCTGTTACACTTTTCCACACGTGCGCTCTTTTCCTATAGGCTGCTTTCACTTGGGCACTGTTATAATTGTCATCAGGTACTTGCTTTGCCCCTAAAGTTTTATTTCCATTTAGTGTTCATAATGCTTAATTTCAAGGTTTCGTTCAGTTTGGTATTTAATATGCATGATCCTGCTTAGTTGCTCATTTTCTTTCAGTTTGGTTTGTATTCAGATCGGCATTCAATGTGCACAGTTCAGCTTAAATTCAAGTTTGTATTCATTTTGATATTCAATATGCATGGCTTAGCTTAATTTCAAGTTTGTATTTAGTTTGGTATTCAACATGCATAGTTCAGCTTAATTTCAAGTTAGCTTTTCGTATGATTTTACCTCCATGTGTTCCGCTAGGAGCGCTCGGGCTTGTGAGTGTCTTCATCTGACTCCCGCCGCGCCTCAGAGTTCCTTTATAGCCATGCACGCTGATTTCTGCTTCTCTGTGAGCCCTGCTCACATGCTGGGTGATGTTTTCTGTGCCTGTAATTCCAGTGCTCTTGCATGGACTTGGACGGCGTCTTCTCTTACTCCCTCGCAGTTGGGCTGCTCACTTTCCAATCCGGAGGCTCCCACACTTGTGGCACCTGTCCGGCCCACTTGCCTTGGGCTCCACAAGCTCTCTGGGAGGTAAACCAGCATCCTGTCTCCTTCGCCGTCCCCACCACGACTGCCTCCTCATGACACAGGTTGCCCGATTGCTCTCATTGCTTGTTGCACTGGTCTCCCTTTATACACCTCCAACCACTTGAAAGGCTGCAGTTGTGGATTCCCAATTGGATCTGCCTGATTGTTTTTAACGGGACATACCTGACCTTGCAAATACTCTGAAGCCATCTTCTTCGTCCCAGTACTAGAGTATAACGAAGGTTTAGGGCCTCATTACACGGTAGGCGGTGAACCATGGCGCAATTAGCGCCATGGTTCATGCCGGTAAAATACTAGCACCGCCTTGGTGGAAAGGGGAATTACCACCCCATTCCAAGGTTGGAGGGGCGGTAATTCCCCCTTCCACCATTGCCCTTCCCCATTCCCATTTTTGCCCCATAGGGCATAATGGGAATGGTGAAGGCGCTAATTACTGCACAGCAAATTGCGGGACCGTAATTAGCTCCCTGGGTCCCTTTGCAGGTTGGTTTTTAACGCCTGCAAAAAGCAGGCGTTAAAATCCCCAACCCGCAAATGGACCTCGTAGTAAGGCGGTAAGGATTTACCGGTACCGGTAAAATACCGGTACCGGTAAACCCTTACCGCCTACCGTGCAATGAGGCCCTTAGTGTTCATTACACTTAGTTGCCTCTTCCACATCCCAGTACTGTCAAAAGTTGAATGTGGGGAAATGAGGGGAGAGATTATACAACAGCCCATAAAGGCCGGGAGAGGGCTAGGTGGGTCTTCCATAGGGAAAGGAGGATACCATGTCTCGCCTGTGGGTGCCCCACTCCCAATCCTCAAGAACCCTCCACCCAGGTGATCTCCCTCGCTTCTCCACCCCCAGAGTCGGGAACCAAGGGTGCTGGGGTGTTGGGCATCCATAGGGTGTGCCGACTCCATTTTGCTGCTTCTGCATCTGTTCAACTTGTCCACGCACCCCTTACTATAACAACTGCTGACCCACCCTGCAGGGTGAAGCCTGCTGGCCAAAGGTGCTGGGGTGTTTGGCACCCACGGGGTGTTGGCTCCATTTTGTTGCTTCTGCATCCGTTCTACTTGGCAACGCCCCCCTGACTTTAACAACTACTGATCCATCCCGTAGGGTGAAGCCCGCTGGCCAAGGGCGCCGGGGTGTTGGACACCCACAGGGTGTTCGGCATCCCGAAGGACAGTACTTGCCAATATCTTTTAAAAAAAAAAAAACATTTATAAAGCGCACAAAGCAGCCCTCGGGCATCGTGCCGCTGTTGCAAGCAGGACTTACTTGGTTACAGGCAGCATGTGAAACAGCAAAATAACAATCGTCACCTGAGGTCCACAGTCGATGCACTCAACCCTGAACTTGATTTTGCATGACAAGGCGCAGAGCTGCAACATGAGAGAACTGCGCTGTGCCATACCAGAGTTGTGTCGCTCCACCTTGCAGGTCGGCTGGCCCTTGTTACATCTCTTTGCCCCTCTGCAGGCGTTGCAGCTGAACCCCCCCCCCTATTTTTTCCTCAACTCGCCTGCCCACATGTGGTGTCCAGTGACATTTAGCGATTGATGGAAACAGGGAAAATGGCCATAACTCACACCATGGAGAGGGCTGCCCCACTACCCCTTCTCTTACCTCCTCCTCCTTCGGGAATCCTCCTTGAGTCTAAGTCTGAGCCTGAGCCCAAGCTAGAGAAACAGAGGAGGGAATCCTCACACTTAAATGTAAACTCAAGACAGGGATATTGCCGACCTCTAGCCTAGCTGAAGTCTGAAATAAGGCACAACCACAAAGCCTCCCCATGATCACAGGTGATGCTTATAAACTAATGGAAGAAATTAGCAACTTCTTGGGCAGTGCACTGGATACTGGGGGTAAACCCATCTCTTCTTCTACCTCTACTCCCACGCTGCCCTTCAGCCTCAGCAGTACTGAAGGAGGGACCCACAAGATGCTGGTATGTGCTGGTGAGAATGGTGGGGCGTTCGGTCTAGTTAATGCTGCCAGCAGTGCCACCAGTGGAGGACCCCTGTTGGATTTGTGCGACGAAGGATGGGGCAAAATGATCTTGGGAGGTTTCAAATTACTTTTATTGCCGTACCCCCAATTGTGTCCCCCTCTTCAATCATCCCCATCTTTGTGCCAGATTGTAAAGAGAATACCCCCACAGAGTGGCTCCCAGTCCCTAGTACCCACGCCCTCGGAAACGGCACAGCCTCCAATCTTGCTGCACTTAACTCACAGGGCACCATAGATGACACTCCACCTACAGCCGTATTCCCCCCCAAACCTGCCTTTGTGGGGCGAGGGGGGGGGTAGCCTGATCATGAGGCTATAAAAGTCCCCTTGCTCACAGAGCATAATGGAGATCCAGAATTCGTGGAGTCAATGGGATCTGTGCTTATGGCTGAGGCTGCACCTGCATTACGGTGTGCCAATGTAGATGTTGATAGGTATTGGGACAAGAACCAAATGGACCTGATGGACCTAGGTCCAGTAACAAGCTCACCACTCTGCCTCCCCGGTCAAGCAATCAACCCCTTGCACTTCTCTGATCAAGGACTGGGGCCTGGTCCACGGCTGCAGCTGCAAGCAAGTGCCGGGTTGAGCTTACAGTTCTAAATAGGCTCCTAATAGCTCTGATTGAACCTGTCAGAAGAGGGGATAGGGAAATAATGTGAGCTCTAATCCCCAGCACTGGAACAGCCCAACGTGTTGGGGCGATCCTTTAATCCCCACAAGGAACTTGAAACTTGTACTAACACAGATCCCCAGTACTTCTCACTAACAGGAATGCACCCCAGGGCTTTACTGCCAGCCACATGCACCCACCCCAAACTCAAGGAACTCCGGGGAGCAATCCATCCACCAACCCGTTTCAAAGGAAACCAATGAGCCCCCTAGGCTCAATACTCCACATGTAAACAGGATCTCCAGTGTCCCAATTAATGGAAGAAGCTGTGCCTTTACCCATGGAACAATCTTACCTCATCATAGCGCTTCTCGTCCAGGTCTCTGTCATGGTCCGATTAACAGCAACAATTCTGGGAGGCAAGGGAAGGGTACTGTATTCATGCATGGGGTACCCGAGCTGCACCATAGCCAATGAGAACCTAGGGATGCGCTCCTGAACAAATGAATGCATTGGCTCCTGTGAGAAACCTGACAGTGTCTCCCTGACTAGTCCCCGACGATCTGTCATCCTCGTGGCCAGGAAACGGCCATCACTATTGGATCCAGTTCCTGCAGGTGGACCAGTGAGGGAGGATCACCTGGATGGGGGGTCCTCGGGGAGTGGAAGTGGGACTCTGATGGGTGAAATGCAGTATCCCCCTTCCTATAACACCTTTTCCCCATCCTACCCCGTAGGATATTCCGAAACACTGCCCCCTCCTTTTCCGACACAAACACTTTCACACACCACAGACAACGAACTAATACCTGAACCATTTAACTGACATGTCCCAACACAAGAGTCAGGTAAAGTCAAACAATTGACTTCAATCAAACACACCTGACGGGCCTTACCCTTCCCCACAAGGATGAAAGGTGGAGCACGGGAGCGCATTATGAGAAAGGCCGACCGAACATTATCTAAAATAGATTCTGACCCACTTGATGGCCAGGGCCTCGAATTCTAACACAGAATAATTTTTTTCACGTGGGAACAGTTTACGGCTGGTTAATAATATGGGGTGTTGTAATCCATAGCAAACTTGGGACAGGACTGCATCTGTTTGTAAGACGAATTCTTTAGAGAAGTCGACTACCTTTTGGATCGGGTTCTGGCACAGAGTCTGTTTCTAGGTGTTATAGCATATCTCATCCTCGTCATTCCAATTAAGTTTCTGGGGTTCAGTGTTCTTAATTTTATCGATTAGCTGGGCTGTTTCATCCGAAAAGTTGGGGATAAACCTACGGTAATACCCTATTAGACTGAGAAAAGCTCTAAGGTCTCTTTTGGTTTTGGGGGTTGGTGTATCTTAGACAGCTTTTACCTTCTCACGTTGGAGCTGTAGATTCCATTCCCTATGAAGAAGCCTAACTATTTTAGGGCTGACTTGGCCAATCTGCACTTAGCTTTTCTGAGGACTTTCATGATGGTATAAAGATGGAAGAGATGATCTTCCCAGAATTTACTATAAATAATAATATTGTCAATGTAAGCTCCACATAAATCAGAGTAGGTTTGCAGAATTTGATCCATGGGGCATTGGAAAGTGGCTGGCGCGCCGTGAACGGCAAAAGACATGAATTTAAATGAAATAGTGCTAGAGGCATTGAAAACGTGTTTTCTTCCTTATCTGGCCCATATACAGGGACTTGCCAGTACCTTCTGGTTAAATCTAGGTTAGATAGAAAGGTAGCCGCTCCGGGTTTATCAATTAGGTCATTGATGCGAGGCATGGGATATGCATCGAAGTCCGAGATGGCATTAACTTGACGGAAATCTATATAGAATCTCCAGGAATTGTCAGGTTTAGTGACCAAAACAATAGGAGAGGATCAAGGGCAGGAAGATGGTTCAATAATATTGGCTTTCAATATTTTGTTGATTTCCTCAATCACTATCTGCTTACAGGCTTCTGGGAGTCGATATGGCTTTAAATGAAACACCTTACCTTTAGGTGTTCTAATATAGTGGTATGTGTCTTTTACTCTTCATGGCTTTTCTGAGAATACATCAGGAAATGAGACTACTACACCTTTTAAATCTTCTAGTTGTTGGATAGATAGCTCGGGAGGAATTCATTCAAAGTTATCTACCTCTTCGGGAACCAGACAGGCTAGTACTTTGGCATGGGTGGCTGACAGGTTCTCTTTCCACTCTTTCAAGGGATTGATGTGGTATAGGTGGATTTTCTGATTTCAGTCTGATTGGGCTACTTTATAAGTGCAGGTTCCATCTCGTTCTAATATATCATAAGGCCTGTGCCATTTGGAGACAAGTTTGATTTCTGAGGTTGGTAAGAGGACCAGTACTTTTTGTCCTATGGAGCATGATCTTAAATTTACCTTTTTTGTTGGTTCTGGGCCTTTTCCATATGCGGACGAACTAAGTCTCGAAACAATTTCATATATTCTTGCATTCTGGTGGCTGTTTGCGAGATGGGAATGGGGTCCTCCTCTCGTTTTTCCCAGGTTTCCTGGAGCATGTCCAGGACATCTCTGGGTTCCCTACCATAGAGCAGCTTGAACGGAGAGAAACCTCTGGAAGTTTAGGGGGTTTTCCTCACTGCAAGTAGTTTCCAAGGTATCATTCGGTCCCAGTCTTTCCCATCCTTGTCTACCGTCCTTTGTGCCCTGCTGTGCCTCGCTGCTTGCCTCTGGGTCACTAACTTGCTGCCCTGCGCCTTTCGGCTTCTCCTCCTTTGAGTATGGTGGTGGCTTAGATGTCGAATTTGAATACCCCTCTGCTGCCCTTAGTTTCCTCCTTGGATACATTCCTTGTTCATCGTCTGTATCATTGGATGCCACACTCGGAGGGGCGGGGGGAGGTGCGGAGGGATGGGTCCCTTGGTCCTTCACCTCCTGCTGGCTTAGCATCCACTGACACCTCGCAGCATCCCCCTCGCCCTCCTGGAAAATGCGCCACAACTTGAATATTGCCATGCGTTTTGTCAATTTCTTCCCCTTATAGGTACCCTGTATATGTGTCAATATTGATTGCTGCACGTCTTTGGAGAAACATCCACAAGGTGGAGATGGTTTGGTTAACTTTCCCTCGGTCCCTTTAGACCATTCTATGCTATATTTACAGATTCTTTCCCTATAGGGAGGAAGTGTCTTACACAGGTGCTGAAGGGGCGTATCCCCCACATTTGCCTTGAAACATCCTGCAACACTGTTACCTGGCCTCAAGTCGAGGAATTCAACAGTCAGTTGTTAAGGAAAAAGGGTACAATATAATGACAGTACTTTTCAATGTCTACGGGACTCTCACGCTCCAAACTTAATAGGCGTGCTCTGCGCACCACCCCGCCTTTGCACTCACTGCCTCCTCCGGCACACCCGCAATCTTGCGCATGTGCCTTCCGCACACTGCCGCTGGTTCACCTCGTCTGCCAATCCCAATTTTCCGATACTAGCCCCTCACCATCGCAAGCTCTCTGTGTCCCATGTGCAAACCTATGGATGACGTCACCAAGCCTCCGAAACAGCATAGGCAAATCAAATGTTGCACGCACACTGTAAAAGCCCGTTACTTCCAAACCACACAAAATCCCACCGCTGTGTTCCCGCGCTCCAGGCAGAGTGTACCAATATTCTCTTGTGATCGTAATGCACACGTTGTCTCAGCCTAGCGTGTGCAATGTCTCACTCCAGGAGACTTAACCAGGCGACTCACCTTCCGCAATCTAGGCCAGCTCCCTTTCTAACCCTCATGGGGATACCGTCATCTATGACCCGAGCTAAAACACCCAACCCAGAGGCATACCGCTATTTACATATCTTTTGTCATCCAAGCCCTCAAGTCAATAGTCTAGGTTATTCACCAGAACCTTTTACCTCTAAGACTGATGGTGAAAAAGGGACTTCTACCTCCGCTCCCATCCCTACTCACTTTTGACAATAGTAGATAATATGTTAACAATACTCGGCAGTACTAAACAATACTCCACAATACTCAATACCCGCCCTCACACCCACAGTTGCCGTTAGACTGGGTCAATAGTTACACTCTGTGGTTTATTTTGGGGGCGGAGTGAGCGGCTTTGGCTAGCCCTCCCTGCACCCCCCAAGCGTTTTACAATTAGTCAAGACTTCTAAGCACTGGGAAAGCTTTTTTCATGCAAAATTAATCACACACAAGTGTAGCAGTCACTAAATAAAGATTGTTAGGATTGAAATCTAAGTACAAACAACTATGTAGACTGATATATATGTATTTGTAAAACTGTTACATTTTAAGTTAGCTCTGATCATAGCACACAGTAAAGTCAAGATGTGCTAAATATAGACTAGGCAGGCGTGAACAGAGGACGTGGTTGACCAACTGGTCCTGTCAACCACAGGCCAAATGGGGACTAAAAGTAGATTCAAAGCACGACAGAATACTATGGGAAAAAAGGATTCAGCACAACATAGTAGTAGAAAAGTGTTTTTCTGTAGGAATTATTGGACCACATCAAATATAATTTTATGGAGTAAGGGCTGAGAGAATGGTGGGAAAATGTTTTTATGTATGAATGTTTATAACATAGTACATTATGCTAAACAAGAACAACAAAATATTCTTGCATATTCAGAATACTGTCATGTAGATTGTCCCAAATGGAACATGACCATGCAACACTGGAGCCTCTGCAACATTCCTTGTATGGCAATAGGGATAAGTTTGGAAGAGCTCTGCGGGTATCCAGTGACCAACTGAAGAGTATTTAAGCTGCAGGTCCAGGAGCAGTCTCCAGGAATTGTGAGCCAGTGATGACGATGAAAGAATGCTGGCCTGAAATGGCAAAGCCCTCTGCTATTTCCCCAATCCTCATGATCTGTAAAGATTAAAGTCTTGTCATCACCTGCAAGACAGCCTCATGACTTTTGATTCCCTAGAGGGGTGCATTTACTCTGGTGTATGGTGATTATGGGTCCCCTGTATTTTAGGGATGCGCCCTGTAAAATGGGGCTAGCTTTCATTTGCTACCGCTGCTCGGCTGCCGGCTCCCCATCAAGGCTCTCGCCTCCCTGTCTTGGTTTGCCTGGACAACTCGCTGACTTCGGGCAGGAACATTCACAAGGGGCTCCTGACGACCTCTACACGGGCACACGTTTTCCTATCTTCTCGAAATATGCGAAGGTCCCGCAGCCTCTCAGGTTCGGCGGCGAAGGAGACAACGTGGTGCTGGGCTGTTGCAGCCAACCATCCTCTGCTACCAACTTGTTGGGACAAACTCCCAGGTATGCCAGAAGGCCACTAGGAGTTCGCGGACTCTCGGAAGGCCCAACACCTTCCACAGGACAAATGGAGGACTCAGTCAACGGCAAGTTCAAACTGCGTTTATTACAAACAAAACCAACAGGGATCTGCACAGGGAGAGAAGAAATATGTGGACGTCTCAACTTCTCCTGGCTCGCAGGCCAGTTTTGATACAAAATTACATCACTGCTCCATCACTACTTAGGCCTCTCTCCAAAAACCTATCGACTTGTGGGATTGGCCATCAGGAGCCTAATTACCTATATGGTCACCTATATGTGTTATTGAATCGACACCCTGGAAGACGGCCACAGGAGAGCAGACTTCAAACAGAAAGCCTAGTGATAAATCTTTCACAATATATCCTATCTCCAGATGAAGAAGATCTACTCGAGAAGGGACTCTCATTTGTGCCCACAGCCGAGCATGACCCATTCCAAACTAGGATAGAAATTGCCCAACTCATCAGAAAAATCAGATTGAAACAACATCTTGGGCAAATTACATTCTCAGAAGAGAAAAAGGCTACCACCCTGAGAGGTAAATCCACCTTTTACCCCCCGCCTAATGCCATTACACCCGAATCCATCACGTTTGAGAAAGCACTCTTGAAGAAACTGGAGGAACTGGAGTCAGAAAGTGTGCCGGGATTCAACAACTTCTCCAAGAAGAATAAACAGGCACTTCTATCCCTATCCAACAACGACACTATCACCATAAAACCAGCCGACAAAGGGGGTGCCACGGTAATAATGGACACTGTGGCTTACCACCAAATGGTGATGGAACTCCTACAAGATCATGCGAGCTATAGACAACTTGGATCGGACCCCACTGAAGCTATCAGACGGCAGATAGTACCCATTCTAGAGGAAGCCATTGCTGAGGAACTTATCAGTAACAAAGAGTATGAATTCCTTAACCCTAAATATCCGAAAAAACCGGCTTTCTATGCTCTACCAAAAATCCACAAAGGTAGGAACCCACCACCCGGCAGACCTATTGTATCCGGGATAGGCTCTATACTGGAACCACTGTCACAGTTTGTGGACTATTTTTTGAAACCAGAAGTTGTGAAAATGCGTTCATACCTCAAGGACACTACAGCCGTTCTAGAACTCATCAAGGACCGTCCTTTCAATCCTGCACACAACATCCTGGTGACACTGGACATCGAATCCCTCTACACTAAGATCCCCCAAATGGCCACACTGAGAGTCATTGAGCAAATACTACAAGAAAGAGATCCTCCCATGCAAACTCCAGTTACCCTAGTGATGCAATTGGCGGAGATTGCCTTGACCAAAAATTTCTTCATCTATGAGAATTCGTTCTACGAACAAGTTTCTGGGACGGCAATGGGAGCCACGGTCGCCCCGAGTCTTGCGAACTTATACGTAGCCAACTTTGAAGAAGAAAGAATCTACAATCCAGCTAACCCTTGGCTACCTCAATTGGAAGTATGGTCTAGATACATCGACGATGTGTTACTCATCTTCAAAGGCACTGAACCTGAGCTTGTATTGTTCATGACATGGCTCAACAATCAGAACCCCTTTCTCAAATTCTCTGAGACCCATAGTACAGAGTCTGTACATTTCCTAGATCTCACTCTTGAGATACGAAATGCAACTATTCACAGCACAGTGTTCAACAAACCCACGGATAGAAACTCACTACTCACCTACGGGAGCTTCCACCCTACCAGTTTGAGAAGGAACTTACCATTTGGACAATTCCTTAGATACCGGAGAAACTGTTCAACATTACTAGATTACAATCGACAATCAGCAGACCTCGCAACCAAACTCCACAAGAGGGGGTATCCTAAACGGATAATTAAGCAGGCACTCAAAAGAGCCAGTAACATCCCACGCGAAGTCACTATGGAACATCATGCCAAGCCGAATGAAGCCAATAACATTATAACAGCAGTAATGAGCTTCTCTCCACTCATCAACAAGATCAAGAAAGAAATCGTGAAACTTTGGCCAATCCTCAACGTTGGCCAGCACAATATAGAAACCCCAAGGTTTGCACTAAAAAGAAGGAAGAACTTGCGTGACGCCCTCGTACATTCATACAAAGAAATAGAACCCAAACCAAATACACTGTGGGGACAGAACCCAGCAACTGGCCACACCCCTTGTGGCGCATGTAATGCGTGCTCCAGCACTAAGAGAACCACCGCCATTGACATAGGGTGGCATTTCCCGTGGATTCAAAAAACATTTACGAACTGTAACAGCAGTAACGTGATCTACATCATTACATGCCCCTGCAATAAACGCTACATAGGCATGACAACACGTCCTATTAAAATACGCCTTGCAGAACATAGATCATGCATCCGCACGAAGAAAATTACGGCACCTATGGTGGAACACTTCCTAGCCCAAAAGCACACCCCGGCAGACTTTACATGGACAATAATCGAAAAAATGGCCATACCCACCAGAGGGGGGAATATACAGAACTTGCTGTTTAGACGGGAACAACTTTGGATTTTCCGTCTCAAAACAGACAAATTTGGGCTGAATGAAGCAACGCATTGGCAATCATTGGCAACCTTATAAGCCAGACTGAAAGTGGACCAGTGGTCATTCCTCCAATCTGTTGTTGTGACACAATGTTGTGATTTGTGCCTTTCGGCTTCTCTCGTAATTGAATTCCCTTGCATTCACCATCAACCTTATGAGCCAGATTGAAAGTGGACTAGTGGTCATTCTTCTAATCTTATGTTGTGATACAATGTTGTGATTTATACTTCTCTGCTTCTCTCTACATTGCATTCTCCTGCATTCGCTCGCACTGCGTGAGAGCCATGGGGTCAAGTGAATATTTGCAATTGAACACACAGTACTGAAGCATACCCTTTCGGTGACCAGTGCCGTCCATGTGGCTGTCCGATGCCCTTGTGGTCCGCGACGCGCGTTGCCTGACTCTGCGATGGCCGCCGCCTCCTCCTGTTGGGGCGGCCATGCTAGAGCCAGGCGCGCGGGCGCGGTACACAATGGAAATAAAAATAGTCTGCAAACGCCGCCCGCTGAGAAACACACTTCTCGTGCGCGGCTCGTTACACGAACAGAGACGAATGCTCTAAGGTAAGCGACCACCCCTCGTGGCTTGCCTGGGACTGTCACCTCCTCCCACCCATTCCCTCCCTTCGAGCGTGGCGTCCTTGATTCAGACACTCAATGTGAAGACTCAGGATTTTCTTGTATGTTTGCTAAAACTATCAGCGACCACGCAGTGCGTGTCGCTGTAGACAGGATATACACTTAATTTGGTTAAAATAGTTAGCAAGTATCATGCTACCTGTTGCTTTTCCGTAACGATGCACTTAGGCATCACTATTGACAGCACTCATTGTCTCTTGGCCCACAGGTTCCGGCTGTCTCACCCACCGTGCTAAGTTACCAGTCCACACGGAGCGGGTAAGCCTTCTCCCCTTATTATATACCAATGTAGTGTTTCGTGACATTCTTTGGACATAGCACTAGATATTTACCTGTGCCCATTCTCTCCTCCCTCCCTCCTTGTCACCTCTACAGGGAGTGTTTTTGAAGAGATACAGACGTGATTACCAGCAGGCACATACCCAGACACCCTGCGAAGCCCTGATGAATGTGGCCCACTAATTTGTTCCACAGAAACCGGTCGGCTAGAGAACGACCACACCTAGTGTACAATATGAACTACACAGGTTATGCTCGTTCGGATGTAGGACCCCCTGCCTAAATATTCAGGGGTCTTCCCTGTAATTATCTTCAGAGAGAATAAAGCTGAAGAAAAATTCTTCATTGCTGTTTCAATTTCAATTTTAACCTGCACCTGTCCATCCAGAGAAAACCTATTAAAACTAATGTTCATTTTTCATCTGGATGACAGCTAACACATGCAACAACCAATGCGGTAGAGCATGTGTCTTTTAGCACAACACATGTGCACAAGAGACTATTTGGAAAGCGCAATTAGCTAACTAGGCTTTTTGGCAAACTCCTCCTTACTCGACATAACTGTGTTCTCCTCAGTGTGAAAACGATTTTGGGCAATACACAGTTGAGATACCCATAAGTAGTCCCCTTTGACTTTGTTGATTCTACTGGCTCTCCCATGTCAGGTGGCTGGCCTGGTCCATCTCCAAGTCACTATCTATAACAATGTTGCAGTGTGAGAGTCTTGCCATTGGTTCTTGCCCATTGCTACCCACCCCTAGGATACTGAACTGTGGTTGGCTAGAGCTGACATGCGCAGGCCTGGGATCTGCAAAGGTTCTCAGCTCTTGGTGTACCTTTTCAAGGTAAGAAGAAGGACTATGGGGGTCATTCCGAGTATGGTGGTAGCCATTGAGCAATTAGCTCCATGACTGCCTCCCATTCCGGTACCGCCTCCGGTGTTGTTCAATGGGGATTTACTGGTCCATTCCGAACCTCCGAACCTGGAGGGACCAGTAAATCCCCATTGAACAAACCATTCCCCATTCCCATTGAGCCTCCATAGGGCTCAATGGGAATGGGGAGGGCGCAAATAACGGGCTCGTGAATGGCAAGACCGTTATTTGCGCCCTGGTCCCTTAGCGGGACCCGTAAGGGACATGTGGTCTGACCACACGTCCCTTACGGTTCCCGCTAAGGGACCTCGAAATTGGGCGGTAAGGGATTACCGGCACCGGTCTCCTTACCGGTGCCCGGTATCCCCTACCGCCCAACTCGGAATGAGTCCCTATGTGTCTGCATTGTAACTTGTGTGCACCACCTTAGTCTATGAGAGTGCTCCTTTTGCTCGGTGCAACACTTGTGTCACATTGTAGCATCTTTGTGGCAGTCTTCTGTCTGGTAGCCTGAGATCAGCTCCCTTTCCCAGCGCTGTTCACTGTCAATTGTCTGCGTTGGCCGGGTCACATGTTCGGAGACCCTGATTTTGAGCTGTGCAGCTCTTAATTATGAGGAATTATTCGTATTTACTGCAGCTGGTGCTTTTGTCGTTCAGGGAATGGAATGCATCCGTATCTTGTGGCCTTGGCAGTGGGTCTTTTTTGCTCTTTGTCCGAACTGAATTCAGCTCAGCTCGGCTCTTGCTGAGAGGCCTGTGTCCTGCTGTAATTTTCCTAAACCATTATAATGCGTTTTCTACAGTGTTCGTGCTATACTACATTCTCCATAGGTTAGTCACACTTGGTTCTGTCAGGTCCAATAAGTGCTCCTGCAGTTCCATAAGGTTATTTGCATGTAAGCATCTGCAAGTTTTGCTCAGGATCTCTTGCTTCTTGCGGTTTCTGTGCTGCTGCGTTTGGCTAGTGATAAAAATAATAAAATCAATGACAGTATGTATATGTGTCTGTCCTCTAACTATAGAACTGCACGCTCGTGTCCTTCCTGTATTCTAGTGTGTCTTTATGCCCCGGAGTGCGTATGGCACCTGGGCTTCATGTCTAACGCTGCTAAGTCGTGGTGTCTCTAACGACGCCAGCAACATGGCTTCTTGATGCTTTAATTGAGACGGTCAGTTGAGATTCCTTTAGTTGTAGCCTGTGGCTCCTCGTCGACTATGGGGTACATTCGTACCGCACCTGGTCTGTAGGGCTGGCTGAGGGGGTACCTCTCGACATACTTGGCACCCATCAGTCAGTTGGGGATTCGCCCGAAATAGAATGGGTGATTGCCCTGTTTCCTGGCCTTCTTCCGTGCCATGAATTTCGTAGAAGGGGGAGGGGGTGGTAGCATTCCCCATCCCTCTTCAGGTAAAGGTATTTGTGAAAGACCAGGGGAAGTGGATTGTCCCTCTACGCACTCAGGTCTGAGCCAGGCAGAGGGAGATCCCGAAAGAAAGGCCTGAGCCTGATTGAGGGGGATCCAAGGGTGAAGAATCGTCACCCAAGTGCAATCCAAAAGAACTTTCTAGAGATCTGCACCCGGAAGAGGGGGTTCCAGAGGTGAAAAACATCATCCGATGTAACTCTTTGTTTATTATTTGAATACATCAGGCCCAAGGTGGCAAGAGACTTTTGATAGTAAAGAGACTTAATCACTGAGTGCCCTGATTGATGAAAGCACATCTGTTTGCTCTTGCTGGGCAAGTTCGAGTGTGTGCTGTGCTCCAAAGTTTCACCTTGTCCCGTGGTAAAAACTTGGGGAAGGGAGACCTCGGGGGCATCTCAGGAGGATAGCCCAGAGGCAACGTGCTCACCTTGGAAGCAAGACGACACGGAACACCACAAGTTCGATCCCTGGGTCTGCACTTGGAAACCCCTGGGTATTAAGCGCGTTATAAATAACCTATCATATCAAACACTGCATTCTGACTTATTTGTGAACACTTCCTTCTTTCTGAAGAACATTATCCTACACTTCTTTTTGCTACGTAGCGTAAGGATTGGCAATAGGTTTTTCATAGGATAGGCGTTTTTTATTTGACACAATGCCACTGGGATTGCCTTATTATTATTTGATGGTCGAAGCTTGCTCCCATCTTAGAATTAGATTTAGATTAGGGTTTTTTCCAACTTAAATTTACAGTTTAATAAACACCCTTGCACTGTGATCACTTGTGTCTGTCTATTCTTGATAACATGCCTTCCTAACACTCCACACAACAAGAAGCTGCCCATTTGTAACACAAGATGCCATAATGAGCTGCCACCAACTGCATCATGAGCTGCGATTCTTCTGGTGACACTGTGAAACTAGAATTCAGGGACTGGAGAACCGCTAATGGGGTACTGGACAGTAATGTGGTCCTTACTTGGAATAAAACAAGCAAGATTTCCATTAGCCTTACCCCTGCTCACAGCAATAACTCTCCCCATGAAAATAATTCTCATAATTCTGCCCTCTCGGGTGCCAATTTAATCCCAGTCCAAGTCTCTCTGAAGGGGGGATCTTGCTTTCTGAATTGATTATTTTCTGTGTTGTTATGTAACTTATCAGTTGCTGCATTATAATAGGATGTACTTTGCTGGCTAATGGCCGAATAAGGTTATTATAATGATTGAAAAGCGATGGTGTTTCCCTGGCCACCTGGGAAGAGGATGAGTAGGAGTGAGGATGCCCTTAGGTTTCTCACACAAACCACATACTCATACCTTCTGAATGGGGTCACCCTGCGGGGATGACTACTGTAAACATGCAGTCCCAAACATGACATTTCACAACCAATTGATACTGAGGGTGGGACCTGGCATCAGGTTGACACGGTGCAAATGAAAGGATGTTGGGGTTTCCTGTTTTATTTGTTTGCCTCTGCAGCCAGACTCCATGTGCGCCTGTTTGAACTAAACTCTGATTGGTATACAAATGCTGCCACCAGCTACAGGGCACAAAAAAGGACAGGGCAGATCGATGGAGCCTTTGTTAGTTAATTAGTTGTTAGTTAATTAGGCTAGTCATAGCAGGGGGAATGTTTGGCTCTACCCATTCTGGAGATGCACTGTGTACTCCACCTGTTATATCCCAACTAAATATGACAAAGGGGGGCTTCACCGTAGAGTACACAGGTCTATGCATATGTCATGCAGTGAGCATAGGAAAATGTGAGCGGATTAGCCTCACACATTTTCCGGAGGTTGATCTACCATAATTGAATTTCATTTAACATTTCAAAATAGCCCAGGCGAGTGCACACCCACCATGTGGATGGTCAAATTCCTCACACACGTCCAGGTTCAATGTGATACAGGGGTCCTTAACTTGCGTTGATGACCTTGCCACTGGTCCAAAGACATGCAGACAGGTGAATAGTAACACCAGCAGGATTCCAGCTTTCGACCCTTTCAGGCAACATGTAGGTATCCATCACTCGGATGTATATGTGTCGTAGGGTCTCAGTGAGGATATCCTCCAGGCAGAAGTGGATTCAAGGTTAGCAACACATCTGGAGATGAAGCTGATGACGTGTAATCTCTTGAGCAGGCGGATGCACATATAAGGAGAATGATAGTGATAGTGAATATCCAGAGGCAACCACACATTGCCTCTACCTTCACAGTGTGGCGGTCCCATTTTTGGCCTTGAGACTTTGGGTAAGAATAAGGGGGGAAGCTGCACATGCCTAAACCAGCATGCTGCCTGCTGCCGCCTCATGTCCCTGCTTGCCCCGGCCAGAAGAAGACCTAAGGTAAGTGTATGGACCTCATTACGAGGTAGGCGGTAAGGGGTTAACAGCGCCGGTAAAGGTGCCGGAGCCGTTAACCCCTTACCGCCCTATTACGAGGTCTGCTCGCGGGACCCGCTCTGGACGCCTGGTTTTACCAGACGTCCTTAGCGGGTCCCGCGAGCGGCCCAGCATGCTAACAACAGGCCTGTTATTAATGGGCCCGTTGTTAGCATGCTCCCATTTCCCATTGAGCCCTATGGGGGCTCAAATGGGAATGGGGATGGTTCGGTTCCCTGAATGGGGAAATACCGGGCCCTCCAAGGTCGGAATGGCCCGGCGTTTCCCCATTCAGGGAACTCGGACCCGGACCCGAGTTTGGAGGCAGCCATGCCCTTATTAAGGGATGGCTGCCTCCAAACTCGTAATGAGGTCCTATATGTCTTTATGAATGTATGTTTATGTATGTATGTATTTCAAATGTACGTATTTGAAATATATGTATTGGAAAATGTTGTATGCATGTGTATGTTGGAATGTATGCATGTGTGTTTGAATGTAATGCATTGTGTGAGCAGGACTAGTTGAATGAGTGGCTGCGCGTGCGTGCGTGTATGCATGCATGCGTATATTCATATCCCTGTGTGTTTGGGCATGTATGTGTGCATGAGTTTGTAGCATCTCTTCAAGGCATTTACAGTGACCATCGGTCACTGTAAACCACTTGCAGAGACTCCTGTCATAGATATGTTGTATGTCAGCCTCCTCATGCATGTGATTTAAAGTGACCATCATTACTGTCATGGATAGCTTCCCAATTCTTGCCAGTAATAGTCCCTTTAAATCACATGCATGAACGCTAAAGTGCTTCATGCATATGATTTAAAGTAACCATTACTGGCATACATGGGTTGTGGCAACAGCTTCATGCATGTGATTTAAAGTGAAAATTACTGGCATAGTTTGTGGTGGCAGCTACAAGCATGTGATTTAAAGTGACCATTACTGGCATAGATAGGGTGTGTCTATCTATGCCAGTAATGGTCAAATTAAATCATATACGTGTGATTTAGACATGGGCGGCTTCCATATTGGGTGAGGGTGTGCCGACCCTCCTTATCCCTCGCCCATCCTGGATGAGGTACCAACACAGGATCCCTACCTTGCAGCAGAGGGAGTGCTCTTGGGCAGGCTTGAGCTGTCAAAGGTTTCCCTTTGACAGTTCACATCCCAGTTGTGCATGTACAATGGGCCATGCAAGGTCAGGGGCGTTTTGATTCCCCAGACTTGCATGGCCCATTGGGGATGCCGGCTGGGGTACTGCACGTTGGTATGTGCAAGGGAGCACTAGTGCATCACTCTGCACATACAAATTGGTCGGCTCGCCACAACAGTAATAGTGCTTTCTTACTGTGGCATGATATTTTCCTCTGGATATGTACGAAAAAGCAAACATCTTAAGTGTTGCTACTTGGGCAGAATGTTATTTTGCAGGCAGCCAGACTAGCCCTTTCTTACTCCGGCATGACTTTATTTTTACTTGGGCATCTATGATAAACCAAGCATGATATGTGTTATTACTTGGCTAGACTGGCATTTTGGTGTAGCTAGTCTAGCCATTTCCTACTGTGTCATAGTATTTTAATCTGGCCATCTAAGCATGATAAGTGTTTTTACATGTTTAGACTGGACTACATTGTGCCGCCAGTCTGGAAATGTTTTTTTACTATGCAATGACATTTTCTAAAAGCCAACTGGAATATGTTCGTAGTAGTAGCAGTAGTCATATATATAGAGCCTTTTCATATTAATATGGTCTCAACGAGTTTGTGGGGGTACCACCCTTGAGGACCACAGTCCAGAGTATGGGAACATTCTCAAAAAAGGCTTATAATGCGTGCGTGCATTTGGCCCAGATAAGGAAGTAGGGCGTTGCCTCGGCTCCAGTAAGAAACCCAAGAGGTCATGCATGTGGACTGGTGCTGAGGAAGGTCAGGAGAGTAAGCAAGTGCACGAGACTCTTTGGTGTCCAGCTGGACCGAATTTCTGTTGTAGGCCACCTCTGTAATCTGATGCGTGCGTGTGTTTAGCCATGCCTGTGGCAGATGTCCACTGTAGTGTTGCGTTTATATATACCTTTAGGCTCGGATGGAGCTTTGTCATTAACGCCACTGTTTAATCAGGTTTCCAGTGTGAGAGAGTCCTCTATGTGCATGCGCCGGTTTCGCAGCATCATGAACAAGTTATAATAATGCACCTTCTAAGATTGATAGATGGGTTGTCCTACTGTCTTCTAGGTGCGATATCGAGGCTACACACTTATCTTTAATTGCAATTCGCTGGCAATAGCACAGTAGACAGGCTAAAATCATGGGTCTTCCAGGTTTAATGTCAGAAGCACGCTGGCTGTGCTGCAATAGGGGCTACATACTAATCCCCAAATGACGATAGCGGCTGCATTCTGTCAACACCTACATTCCCTGTAATAGACACATTCTCCAATCGCCTAGAATCAATAAATTGGCTGACCCCATAGGGTGGACTAGGTGCAGCCCCAGGCCAGCTCCACACCCTTGTGAGTGCTATGTGGAGGCTGTGCAATACAATGGCTACCCTCACAAATCTTCCAGGAGCAACACCCAGGTCACCCTCATGAATGATTTCAGGTGCATGACATTGACCAACCACTCAAATCCTAAGTGCAACACATTCAATAACCAAATGTATTACATAGAGCAGTACCTTGGCTACACTTATAAACCATCTAAGTGCTAGACATTGGCTACCTTTTTGGACTATCTGGTTCAACGCGTTGGCCACCCCTAAAATCCATCTGAGTGCAACACATTGTCCGAATCACAAATCTATCTGAGTACAACACACCGCCCAACCGAACAATACATCTAAGTGTAATACACTGCCTACCACAAAAAACACTTCCAAGTGCCATACACTACTATCCTCAAATACATCCAAGTGCAATACATTGTCTACCCTCAATAATCCATCCAAGTACAACACATTGCCCACCCCCAATAATCCATCTAAGTGCAATACATTGCCCACCGTCAAAAATCCATATAAGTGCACTACATTGCCCACCCCCAATAATCCACCGGCGAAGTCCTGTGAAGTCCCGCTTTGCCCGCTGCTCCTGCTCCCTGCTCCTGCTTTCCGTTTTTGAAGACGCGTTTGGATATACTATATACATTGCACGGAGTGCAAGGACTCAAAGCACCATAAGGCTGTGTGTTTACCTTTACATGTGGGTGTGACTATTTAAGGGGACTGGTGTGTGCACCGTGAAGTCCCGCTTTGCCGCTTCGCTGCGGTATTGCGGCTTTGTGGCTAGGAACTATGTGTTTTTTACTTTCTGAGATTATTATTTTCCATATATTTTACAGAATGATATTTGTGTGCTGAATGTTTTTTTACATCCATCTCCATTTTAATTTTTAATTTTCGCACACTTTTCTTTTTTTTTTGGTTTCATTTCTTTAAAAAAGTGAACAGGCATATCTCCACTGTTTTTCAAAATTGTTGAACTGCTAATACAACATCTAAACGTAAACGGCTATTTTAAGTGAAACTAACATGAGTTTAGTTCCATACACGCTTAAATCGGACATGCCGCCTTCGACTGTTCAACTAGGTACACCATTGGGTGCAACTGCAACTAGACTAAAAAGCAACTTAAAAAAAGTTACATCATCTACGTCCATCATACTTACACTGCGTGCTAAAATGCGATTGAAAACTCCTCTGGCAACTAAGGACATTAGGCAATTTTGCCCCTCTTTGAAAAATATTCCACAATTTGCCACGATTTCCACACCACAAAAGGGTTATTCTACTGAAGAAGGTACTCCTGCCTACCCAGAACAAAATGATATTTCTGGAAGCTTTCCTCAGAAGCATGACGAACAACAAACCAGTATGAATGAAATAGCCCAGGCTCCTACGCCTTCTTTATTCCAAACTAAATCTTCCACAAATCTTGTCAAATTGACGAATGTGGATTCTGAATGCCTAGAAGATCTCCCGGTATCTGACAACACTATGATACAAACAATCAAACAAACTGACCAAGCTAAGACCTCAAAACCACAATTAGAACAAATTGAAGAAATTCAAGAGGCCGAAAGTGTTGATACTATCGAGGATGTATTCTCAGAAGTACCAATTCAAACGACTGTTAGAAGTAAGAGCACGTCCCCCATTAGGTTGGTTACCTACTACCATCAGCGTTGCTCAATGGATTCTACTATCTCTGAAGCTGCCTCGTATATACTACCAACGCCGAGACATTGTGTGTCTTCTAGAGAAAAAGAAAGTGCACCAGCGAATGCAGGGCTTTTGGAAGTCACGCTTGTGGCTGTAAATACAACGATTCAAAGTTTGTTCAAGCTTTTGAAACTCTTGAACATAAAATCAATTTACAATCAGCAAAGATTGACCAAATATCCTCATGGATACAAGCACATCCGTCTCAGAGTGAGAAAACTCGTTGAGATGAAGATTCTATCAACGACTTATCTAGGAGCGTTGAAATCTTGACCATACCTGCAACACTCCGTTCAAGTCTTCCTGCATTTGAACATATTATCTGCCCAATTGAAGTGGATGCTCTGAAAACAACGGATCCAAACTCTTCTTGGATAAGCGTTGACAACAATTCCAGTATACCTAAACAACAAAGTAATAAAGTGCCATATGAAGTCTTTAATAAACGCTCTCGTACAAAGGGTAGACAAAGGCACCTTATCACCAAACCGTTTCAACCAACAAAATGAAACAACAAATCGTCTAATTCCTCCTCACGTTTGCACATAGTGGATTTGACCGGTCCTATGAAGCCACCTGATGATCAACCAACTAGAGGTAATATATTGGTTGAAAAGATTACTTCTTCTAATCAAACATCAAGCGAATCACAGCCACCTATGAACTAGTCTCCATTAACCCAATTGGTCATGGCTCTTGACAAAGTGATTCCGAACGCTCACGACAAAATAAATACTCTAACAAATTGTGAAGCTGACACAAGCACCTCAAATTCAGCCCGGCCAATTGAGATAACACGTCAAGTGGCCCCACCAACATCCAATCAATCACAAATCGACCAAATTAATCTCGCGGTGGATTCATATCTCCTTCAACGATCAAATGAGGCAAAGGCTTTGGCATCAAAAAAAGAGAAATAGAATCCTGTGGTGAACTGTCTTTCTCATGGAGAGCACCTTAGCGAAATTTTATCTGAAACTCAGCACGTGAGATACAGAGAAGATCGAAATCAACCTATTTAAAAGAAGTCGACTGCACCGGCCCTAATAAAAGAACTTCCTGACAATGTCACATGGTACGAACAAAATGAGAATATGAAGTCCGCAATTGAAATCTATTTTGCAACCCACTTCGGGATGTCGAATGTTCATGCACGACTAAGAGAAAATCATCCAAAAGTGAGACTCTCTGACGATAATACCTTGGACAATGAAATTAAATCATGCCAAAATACAAAGAGCGTGATTAGTAAGTCAGTTTGTAAAAATCCAAACAAATCTGAAGAAGTCACAGTCAAACAGCAAAAGATGGATCCGAAAAGAAAAAAGGCGTTTGCAAATTATCACACATTAATTTTAAAATGTCGTGCTGCTTCTCATCCACAATATGATCTATCACGTGCTAGTGTCCTTAATATCTTTAATGATGTGCCGGAATTAGGAGATCTAACTTCATCTGATATCGATCAAGTGGAATTTATATGTGATGTAAACCTTGCCATTGTACGATTATGGATGAAGTCTGGCTTGGTTATGAACTCTCTATGGCAAGCCAGAATGGAACTCTTTAAAATGGGCTTCTTGCTCGCCCAAGATCCAAAAAGGAAAAATTTGGAGATTATTTCAGAAAAACAAACAATTCTTAAGTCTCCAATTACCGAATGTCAGTGTGTCAATTGAAGTCTTGATGAATCCATATCTGAATATCCTCACAGTCCTCAAACATAACCACCATTGCACCAAAATGTGAGCAAGAAGAAACCCCATTTCTTGTCATTAGTGAGTTGGAATACGAGGGGCTATGCTTATTTACTGACAGATCATAAAGTTTCTTTGAATGATGCGGACATTATAGCCCTACAAGAAACATGGATAAGCACTAATCCAATAAGGGACAATCACGAAGTCTCTATCAATCCCGCAATTCCAGCGCCAAAGGGTCGAACTATGGCAGGGCTTCTTGTTGCCGTTAAATTGGGTTTGAGATTAAAATTACAACCTTGGGTAAACCCGAATAATTTCATCCAAATGGTAAAAATTTCGATTGACTCCCAAGTTTTGGCATTAATTAATCTATATAGAAATCCGGCAGCGGTTTCTGATGACCGTTTTTATAAAGATCTTTCGGAAATGTTCGAAATAATCTCTAAAACCAAAGGAATATCATCTGTGTTACTGGCTGGGGACCTTAATCTCGACTCCTTTAAATACATCTCTGGAAAACAAACACAGGAAATTAATAAATGGTGCAGTTGCATGACTCCTGTTGGTATGAGAATGGCTAACGGATCACTACCGGGAGACATTCCATCACAGGTGACGTGGCAAAGAGGATCATCGATAAGTACTATTGATTATGTGTATTTATCAGAGAGGCTCTTTATGTCAGCAACCGGCTACAAGGTAATAAAGCAATCAAGAAGCGACCATCACATGCTCATGCTAACTTGGCCAAGAGATAGTCAGGATGTGCGTGACAAACAACAATGGATGCCTCAAAAATTGACAATTAATAATGCCAAATCTCGTTTTAAGTGGTCTCCAAGAAAATTGATATCGTTAAACAAAACCTTAATGATGCAAGATGAATCGCAGAACACAAATTCATACGTGGAGGCTTTATCACTTTACAAAAATCTCTTTATCCATCTGGAAGAACTCATCTTCATACGTTTGACCTAATAATGCTTCAAACAAAAAAAGAACATCACAAGGCATTAAGAGCAACTAGACGTCTTCCATTGTTCGAGAGGTGCAAAACTCATAAGACACTAAGAACTCGCTATAGAAACTGGGTGAGATCCCACAAAAGCAAGCTATACCAACAGGATGGGGAGGCATTCTTAGCAGCAACATCAAACAAGAACGCTACACAAATTTGGCAGTTACTCAATGTAAATTCGAACATAAATAATCTGCAGTCACAATTAAATGGAGTCTCCGAAAATCAATGGGTATCACATTTCACAGCCCTCTATACGGATAAGGCCTTTCAACTTTTTGAATATAAAAGCCAACCCATAACGTCTTGGCATCTGGAATGTTCAGAGGATATTATAGAAGATCTTATAGCCAAGTCCTCATCATCAAGAGTGGCGGGACCGGATGGCATTAATAACTATATGCTAAAACAACACCCTAAACATTGGGCCATAATCCTGAATAACATCTTGCAGTGTATTTTAAAATCTCAGAATATTCCAGACTCCTGGCGTACCTCTGTTATTGTACCTATTTTTAAAAAGGGAGACTGTGGAACACCTGCAAACTATCATCCGATAGCGTTATTGGACTCCCCAGGCAAAATTTTAATCGCCTAGTATTAAAGGCCTTCAACAGTTGGACATACAAAAGTAAATGCTGAGATCGCAATCAAACAGGGTTTGTCCGCGGGCTTGGGATTTCAGTAAATCTCATGATCCTCAACTCTTTAAAGGTTCAAGCGCATAATACAAAAACATCCTTGTTTTTTGCATTCATTGACTTAAATGCTGCGTTCGATTCAGTCTCCCGTATGAAACTCATTGGAAAATTAATCAAAGCGCAATGTCCGCAAGATTTAATTAACATCATATTTGTTCAACATTCATCAACGTCCATTCAGGTTCGCTTGTCTACTATGGGCTTATTATCTGCAGTGATTGAAACATTGAGAGGACTAAAACAGGGATGTATCCTGGCCTCGGCATTATTCAACTTCTTCATCCATGATGTCCAGGAAACTTTCCTCCCTATAGCGTCAGATTCACCTAAAATGAATGGCACTGTAATACAAGCACTATGGTATGCCGACGACTTGGTGCTCATATCCAAGACTCCGACAGGCCTTCAGAAGCTAATATCTGCTCTTACTGTTTACTTCGAAGATAACAAGCTGTCCATGAATATAAAGAAATCCCAGATCGTAGTTGATGTTCCGAAGTCATCACAAAGAAGCAAGTTTGTCTGGATGGTTAAGAATATCACCTTAGACATTGTTCCGTGTTACAAATACTTGGGCACCCAATCAGAAGCCAACTCATCGACCATTGAACATCAGCATTCACTGCAAAACAAACTGATCTCTGCAATATCTCAATCCAAATACATTCTCTACAAATATGGTAAATTTACCATTAAGCCTGCACTACACTTTTTGCAACAAAAAGTAACACCAGTGTTATTATATGGTCTAGAGGCAAGAGATATTACTAATGTTAAAGATCTAGATAGATTAGAAGCAACATTTTGGAGACAACTTCTAAATGTGCCACAGTCAACACCTGGCCCGTGTATAAGATATGAACTAGGTCTCACATCGCTTAGTGCAAAATACCATTGGCAGCTCTGTGCACTTCTTAGAAAATGTTTGGTGAACACTAATGATGAGTCGATTCTAGCCATTCTGTCCACATATCTGTTTACTTCGAGTAATCGGTTTGTTTTGAAATGGACTGCTTATGTTTATCAAATTATGGTTACAGTGGATGTTGATGTGAAAACACTTTTTTCATGATTGGATTGTAACCCGTGAACTGTGCCTAAGCTATAAACACTTTGCTAGTCAATTATATCCAGACAAAAAAAATGGGGTCTGTTGAAAGTTATCTGTTAAAATCACCTTCTTCTCAAGTTCGCATGGCAATTTTGAGAATGCGATTTAATCTATGGCCAACTCGAGATATCTTGGCCCAGCGTAAACAAATTGCCATGTCAGATAACTTCTGTAGGTTCTGTAGTGATGTGCTACAAAAAGAAACGTTGGAACATATTATTGTTGAATGTCCTGCCTTGGGTTCACTAAGAAACAATGTTTACATGAAGCATATGTCTACAGTTGCTAACGGTCAACCAAATGTGAGATGGTCTTCTTTGCTAAATTCTACTAACATGAGCCTACTCATTGCATCAGTGAATTTTCTTAATGCCCTCCGATTACATGAATAATGAATTATGTAAAAACTAATGATGAAATGGGTGTTAATTTCAAGTTAGCAACTTCTTTCTGCATGATTAGGTTAATTTCATTTAGAATGCTTCTTTCTGGAACTTAGTGTCCACTGTTAAAATGTCTAAGATTTGATTTCATAACATTGTAAATATTGTAGATATTAACCCTGTCTTTTGTATTTAATAATTTTGTAATTTTGTAAATGTATGTGTAATTGGGAAAAAAAGTTGATTTATTTCAACTACATTTTTTCAATAAAAAAAAAGCCAGTCTTTTAAGAAAAAAACAAAAATAAAAAAAAAATCCATCTAAGTGCAACACATTGCCTACCCCCAATGATCCTTCTAAGTGCACTACATTGCTCACCCCAACAATCCTTTAAAGTGCAATACATTGCCGACCCTAATAATAACTTGGGTGCGATACACTGCCTGCGCTCCAAGATCCTTCCTTTGTGAGGAGGTGAACCACCCTTATAAGTCCTCCACGCGCAATACCCTGGCCGCTCACACAAATTAAATAGGTTCTACAACATAACATGGCTAGTCTCACTATAGCTCCAAGCGTCATGCACAGCCTACCCTCATGATCCTACCGAGTCCAACACATAGGCAAACAGGTGAGTGCACAGCATGGGCCAACATAATGTTAGGAGAAAGTAGTAGTAGCATAAAAGTGGTTGGGTTTTACCAGAACACAGTAATGGCTGTGCTCACCGCCCATACAACCTTCACTGATTTGTAGCTGTAGGTTATTCTGTCCAGCGTCCATGGGCGAACATGGGCAAACAGGGAAAGGGAGTTGCCCAAGAAGGGAGCTGCCCTTTACCTTAGGACCTTAGCCTTTTGCTTGGGCAAGGCTTTCCTGGGTGAGTCCTAGAAGAAGAGGTATTGTGGTCACGTGGGGGGGGCTCCCTCCAATTGAAAGCGGTCGAGGCAGGTGGTGGTAGGAAGGAGGGGGGCCAAAGGAGGGCTGTAGATGCTGGGAGATGGAATACAGGGCCCAGCAGAGCAAAACACACAGAGGCTAGGCCTCGGGTGGTACAGTGTTCCAGTCACAGGTGCTGGGGCTCCCTACAATTGACAACGGTTGAGGCGAGTGGTGGGAGGAAGGAGGTGGGCCACAGGAGGGCAGAAGGTGCTGTAGGGGAAAATAAATAAACAATACAATCCTGGCCAGTGGGGGGAAAGGAGATACTTACCGAGTGTGTTAAACCATGTTCACATAAATACCATCTGATCATGAATGTTGGCTTAAGCGCATTCGCATTTGTATTAAAAACTGCGGTTAAACAGATCTAAATAGAGTTGACTTCGCCGCCATCTTGGAAAAATCCGCCATTTTGATTCTAACCCCGGCTTTCTGTCCTGAAATGGTTAACTGTGTTTTTAGCTGCCACTGACAGAGTGAACTTTGAGCCTATGTCAACATTAAGGCTACTGAGAGCAGAATGTTTGTTCAATGAAAAGAGACTTTGTAATCAAGATGAACTGCCATTCAAAGTGTTACCTGTGTCTACAAGCCGCATCTTCATTCAAACAATGGAACACAATGCAAAGCAACTAAAGCCATGTGCTTTGGGAGAAACCCTTTGTGCTCATCTCTTGGAACTAGACTTACCCTAAAGCTCAAGAACAAGGAAGAGTCTACATGGCCAAGAAAAGCAAAGTTTGTCATTATTGTATTTTGTGTGTAAAGGATTGTGTCTTAAACCTGGAAATAACAATGCTGTATTTGCTATGTGAACTGGGCATGAACTGTAGCAACTGTGTAACTTGAAGAGGGGCTGGACAATGTAACCGGGCCTGGGGAAGAAAGTATAAATACGGTGAGTTTTGTAACGTCCAGTACTCTCTCCCCTTACGGTGTCTGCTGGTACACACTGTGAGGTGCTTGAGAGCCAGATAGCTATCTGCTTTCATATTTGTATCTGTACAGAATAAAAGTTATACTTACTTTGAATTTGTGACTGGCAGATTTCATCTTTGGTGGTACTAAGCCTCGATATTCCTTGCTGATATATCAGATGGCGCCCGAATTGGGACCCTCAAGATTGATGTCACCTCACTGATCAAGGACCCAGTTACCGGACTGGGATCAGAGTGTGAAAAGGTGCCCCTTTTTGTATGAGATGTGACAACTCGACCGTACTGAACGATCCGATCCCTGGACGGTGAGCAGGCGGTTCGAGAGAACGCCTTGATGAGGGTCCCCATATCGAGGCAGGTATTTTTGCCAAAATTGCCAGCCACGTCGATCCTTTGTAATCCGATCAGACCCTTGGTATCTTTGAAATCAGGTGAGGCATGCCCCGATTCCTAAGAATCCTGATATTGGTTGCAGTTTTGTTCTCATGAGTACAAACAACGCCAGGTAACACCAGTGAGCTGACATGCCTGGGAAATTGTCTTCCTGTTTCAGGGTTTTATTCCACAGAGATAGACAATCTTTGTGATGAGGCCAACCTGCGCCACCCGTTTGGTTTCCGGCTTGTTTAATGTAGTGTAAGTACGGCCTCAATAGTATTGTATTTAATGATATTTGGCACAGACAAACTAGACATGTTTCCGAACTTCAGTGACCAGTCTATGGTAGTTTTGAAATTGCTTACATAGAGTATTAAGAGTCCATATTATTGAAGAAACAGCCTAGACCTGCAGCATTTGATGTAATTAAAGATTGGAGAAAGGAAGCTATGCAGCAACATTACAAGATTAAAGAAAAACATGCAGGTGGACACATGTCGAACACTGAAAAGCCATTATCGTATGATCAACAGAAACAGTCAGAATCTATTCGAAGTATGGATAGGGCTTTCAACTTGGAGTACAGAAAATATATTCGTCTCAGGATTTTCATACCTCAGATGAACAGATTAATAAGCTATTAAATGAGCTTAGAACTGTTGCAATTGCACCTCCTCCTTATGTGCCTCCCCCTGCTGTTGCACCTCCTCCTGTTGTTGTTCCTGCTTTTCCTGCTGTTGTTCCTCTTCTTCCTGCTTGCTGCACCTCCTCCTGTTGTTGTTCCTGCTTTTCCTGCTGTTGTTCCTCTTCTTCCTGCTGTTGCTCCTCTTCCTGTTGTTATTCTTCCTCCTGCACCTCTACCCTTACCGATAGTTACTGTTCCCATAATTCCGTCTCCACCACCAGCGGTAGTGTCTCCACTATCTATTGAACACGATTTGTCTGAACTTTCTTTTCCAAGTGGTTCTGCTCCTCTTGTAGTGATTGAAGGGGCAGGAGCTGATTCAAGAATAATGACTCGCGGTACAGTATCTAAAGCTAGAAAAAGAGAATTGTACGCATGGGCTAAGAAAGATATAGAAGAAGATGAAGAATCAGCTGTCTTAGTTGCGATTTCTGTCCAAGAAAGTATTCCCGAGCAGGCTATTTTGATAGAGAGGATGGGAACGCATTTAGCCGATATTTGGATTGATTTGACGGATATGAATGTCCTACAGGGGTTGAGGGATTTGAATGTCCTTGCCCACTCAAGGGACACTGTGGAGAAAGTACATGAGCATGTTGAGAATGTATTTGAGTTTAAAAGGGAGTTAGTTGGGTTGCAGAATGATGAATTAGATGGTAATAGATTGGAAGCCTCATATGTGCAGAAACTATTTCTTCCTTCATTGAAACCAGTGAGTGAAGAAACGCGCATTTGCACAAGAGACGCTCTTAGATGAATTTCGGATGTTTCAATTTCTCCCACTGAAGTGCATGACACGTTTAGTCAGTATGCTCCGGCAATGCAAAGGATAGTGTTACAAGTGATGGTAGAGTATCTACAAGATGAGTTTATGAAGAGAAAGGTTTGTTGTCCCGCAGATTTGATGGTCATAAGAGAGCATTTTCGCCTGATACTGCTTTGACTACTTTGTCACTAGATTTAGCTTTGTTGCTTAATAAGCATTCAGAATTACCTACTTTGCAATTGCTAATGAGGGAGGTTCCTCCAACATTTGTTCCCAAAGTAGAAATTCCAGCTGATGCTGCAGCAGGCACACCAGCCACTACTATTGCAGCACATTATGTCTCACAGTTTGTGCATGTCCCATTTTCTAGACAGGAAGTGAATACTATTAGACAGACAATTTCAGATATTAGGAAGAATCCAACAATATTTTTATAAAGAAATTGAATCTGTCTTGTATTCATCAGTTTTCACGCTGGGTGATATAGATTTGATTTTCCCAGTGATCCTTCCTGCTGATTTATGGAAACAGATTAGAACTGTAGATGATCAGGCGGGGATGGGTGATACATGGGTTAACTTGGTGCAAATAGATGGGGAAAGAAAGGCTGGTGAGGAACCGGCACACATTTTACTGATGTTGCCAGGCAGAATAGTACCTAAATTGAAAACTCTGGTTCCAGAGAGAAGAATAGTTTGGGACAAGCTTACAGCTTGCATCCAAGGGACATCTGAAGGTGCTACTGAATTGTGTAATCAATTTGAATAAGTGTTTTCAGATTTCAGTGGTCAAGACTTAAGTACAGAGTCAGGGAAAAGGCTGTAGACAGGTTTGTGAGCGGATTGTTGCCTGAAATCCAATCACAAATTATGACTTCCGAGGGCGCTTGGTAAGCGAAATCACAGTCTGAAGTATTACATATGGCTCAGTACTGTGAAAATAGGGTTAGTACCGAAAAGGAGAAGATAGAAAAGAAGAAAGGAGACTTGAAAACTAAAGTATTGTTGCAGCAAATAGAGGAACTAGGGGTGTGAATACGCAGTTTGGAGGTCAATTTATGCCACAGAGTAATGCACAACTGGGTCCTGTACACATGAACCAATGTGCCTATTGTAGACAGGAAGGCCATTGGCGAGCACAATGCCCGGTCCTTCAGCAAAGATCAAATAGCACATATGGTGCCATGGGTAGATGATCCAGAGGCCGTCCTGGGATAGGGGGTCCTGGTAGAAGTCAGTTCACTCAGAATCAACAGTCATCTTCACAGGATATTCAGCAACATTGTGTCAATAGTGGGAACATTTTTGATAATCCTTCGACTGTTTATTTTTCGGAGAATCTCGAATTTGATGACATCCGGTTCCGCTAGGGCAGCCTGAAGCAGAGTCTGGACCTGTACCTATTCTCGTTGATCAGAAAGGGCCCTACGTTGAGATGCAGGTGGTTATTTTTGATAGATACGGGAGCACAGAAGTTTTCCATTGATCATTCACGGGTTCTGGATATTCCTCTGTCAGGTTTTCTGGTACACCAATGGTTAGTCCGGTCTCTCAACCAGTACCGATTGCACTGGGGCCATTTACTGATTCATGTCCATTTCTTTTGACGACAAATTGTGACGAAAATTTCCTGGGGTTAAATTTGTTGTAAGAATTAAATGCTGTAGTTTATTGTTCTCAGGATGGAGTGCATTTAACGATTTCGCTCCAACAAAATTCCGTTCCCTTAGTGTTGTGGATTTAAAGAATGCCGTCTTCAGTATTCCTGTACATGTTGACAGAAGATATTTGTTTGTGTTCAGCCTAGGAGTATGCTCATTTACATTTACTCTTGTACCACAAGGGTACACTGAGAGTCCAAGCATCTATAGTAGAGCATTGAAGGAACACCTTGATAGACTTGAGTTACCTTCTACTTGCACGTTTTTACAGTATATAGACAATTTACTTTTAGCTGCTGATTCTGAAGTTGCTTGCAAGGAGGGCACTGTGTTGCTGCTTACTCATCGAGCAGAACATGGGCATAAGGCGTCACAAAAAAAAGTTTCATTATTGTCAACAGGAGGTCGCATATAAAGGCTACCTCCTGTCAAAGGAGGGAAGAAGACTGATACCTGAACGGATATAAAGCATATCTAGCATGTCTGCCCCAAATACACAGAAAGAGGTCAAAGCCTTGATAGGTATAGCTTCATACTGTAGATAGTGGATCCCAAATTTTCAATGTTGGCATTGACAAAGAAGGGCATTTCTTTGCCTTTACCATGGAACATGGACTACCAGAAAGCTTTTGATCTGCTCAAGGCTGCGTTGTGTTCAGCGCCAGTTTTGGGCACACCTAATTATGAAAAGGCCTTTGTGTTGTAAAGGCCTTTGTGTTGTATGTGCATGAATGTGGAGGATGTGCTTTGGGTGTGTTAACGCAGGAGCATGGGGGAAAGAATCGACCATGTGCTTATTTTTCCTCCACGCTTGACCCTGTTGCATGCGCTTTGCCAAGATTTTTGAGAGCTGTTGCTGTTGCTGCTGCATCTGTAAAAAAGAGTGAGGGTATGGTTCTGGGTCACCCCCTAACTGTGATGGAATCTCACTCTGTAGACGTTCCATTAAACAGAACGCAAACACAACATCTCACATAAGCACGATTAACAAGATACAAGCTGATTCTATTTGCACCGCATATTCAAATTAAGAGATGTTGTTCATTAAATCCGGCCGAACTATTGCCTCTTCCGCAAGAAATTGCTTGCAGTGACAAGACGTCACATGACTGCCTCTATACCACAGAGAAAGAGACTAAAGGCAGAATTGATTTAAATGATACACCCTTAAAGAAACCACAAGGGGAGCTGTTTTGCGATGGCTCTTGCTTCAAACTTCCGGATGGTACATCCACTGCTGTTTATGCAATCACCACTTTAAGCATGATAGTGGAAACCAAAATAATTCCGCAAAATTCTGTGCAGGCCGCAGAGATTATTGTGTTGACAAGCTCTGGCTTGTGAACTTTCTGAAGGGCTTAGTGTGAAGTTAGTGTATGCCTTTGGGGTGGTTCACAACTTTGGTCGACTATGGACAGACAGAGGTTTCTTGACCTCGCATGGAACTAAAATACAATATGGTACCTTGGTTGTTCGGCTACTTTCAGCACTTGCGCTTCCTACACAGTTGGCAATAATGAAGTGCGCTGCACACCAGAAAATAACAGACGAAGTGGGAAAAGGAAACGCTTTTGCTAACAGAATAGCCAAACAAACTGCCATTGAATTTCATTCAAAGATGTATGTGTTGGACCCTAAAAAAGGGGTCACTAACACTTGTGTGATAGATGAAGGAATTGGTTGCATAAAAGAAATTCAAGCTGATGCTACTCCAGATGAACTTTAACAGTGGTTAGAGGGTCCAGCAAGTTTTTATGATGAAGGTTGTTGAGTAGACACTGAAAACTGAAAATGGATGCAGCCCAATGCTTATGTTACCGCTATGGTGACAATGGCTCATGGTCCAACTCACATATGTACCAAAAAGATTTGCAAAATGTTAAAACCTTTCTGGGTTAATGTAAATATTCCAAAGACTGCTTAGCGTCTTGTCCAAAGTTGCATAGTATGCCTACAGCACAATAGCGGCAGAGGAATTCCTACACCAAGGGGTACTTTCGGCCTCCCTCCTATGCCCTTTTTAGGATACCAGAGCCCAAATTACTGAAAGATATCGAAAATGTACTTCTTTCTGACTATTGTGACCAGTTAACTCAGAACTTGTATTTTGATTCATCAACAGGTGCAAGAAGCCATTCCAGTAAAGTATGAGGGTCCAGGTCATTGACTTCGACCTGATGACTGGGTGCTCGTGAAAGTAAAGAGCTTCCTGTCTCGCACCACGCTGGAGAGGACCGCATCAAGTCCTCCTGGCTACACAGACTGCCATCCGAGTGAGCGGCAAGAAGAACTGGATCCACGGGGCACATAGAAAGAAGATTCCTTTTCCTCTGGCCTATGATGGAGGCGAGGAGAAGGGAACTTGTGACCCTGATGCTCACAAAAAGCCTGTTCTAGCTGACACCGAGGGTGTCCCGGAAACCCCTCCTGAGCCCGTGTGGCCTGGGGAGATTGTTGCTTCTTCTGCAAGTTCTTTTTCACCATCGAGCAATCTTGCTTCTGCTCCCCCATTGTCTTCATTGCCTTCAGGAAACAACAACACTCTGTTTGCAGATCACACTGTACCTGGAGTCTTGAGGTACGATCTGCGACCGAGGAATTAGACTTACAGTACAGCATCGGCTGTACCTACAAGACGATCATCATTAAGTCAGTCCCCTGTCATTCCCCTGCTGCATTAAATAAGAGGAAGGGACCAACAAAAGCCACCTACAACCAACATAAGCCACATGGCCAGAAGCCATCGGCGGATGAGCTAAAAAAAGCCTAACGGAGAGGCTTCTAAACGGACTCTGAGAAACAATGCCTATTCAAAATTAGCTCATGCTGGAAAAGATATTGGTCACTTGTGTAATGATGAATCTGCCCATCGAAGGTCATGGTCCCTGACGACATACTGTTTTCTGGTCATAGTAGTAACTTGCTTCATAATTGTATTTACACTTGGGTTTTGTATCTGGAAACAGTGCATCCGCTTGATATTCTGCTACCCACTTAAAAAATCACCACTGTGTCTCCACCCTTCGTGCATCTGCACACCCTTCCTCCTCGAGACTTCCAACATAGACAGGGTTACCATAATAACAGTCTCTTAATGATTATGAACGCTACCCATGTGATTCTGAATAAAATAATTTTGCTGGGTGTGTTCAAAACTGCCGCACATGGGGAAAAGGGACTGGTGTGGTATATTCATCCTCTTCCTTTAATCACTGTCTGCTATGCCTCACTTAGAGCACTATTCTTTGGTCATTGGAACAACAGTATTACTGCGAATTTTGATGGAACTAATCTCAATGAATTTGAAAAACAAGTGTTAACACCTTCCGGATGTTCTCTCTTTGTGAATAGGAGAAAGCTCAATGTTGCTTCTATTAGGCCTTCTGATAGACTTTCTAGACCTTTTCAATCATTGATCTCCTTTAAAATGGCTCCTGTAGACAACCGGGAAGCCATGCCTCCTTCTTATACTATCAATCATAGTCCCAATGCTGTTCCTTTCTACATACAATGAGAAGGATCTCAGCCAATGGGTACATTTGAGGGTTGTACTAGTATTGCAAATCTAACTAGTGAGGACAGACCTTTGTATGTAGGATAACCAGTGCATTTTGTTTGCGTTAATGAGGCATGCCCTTTGTTACCCAGAGATTGGCAGGATACTTGTTACTTAGGTATATTATTGCCAGGAGTATATGTTGCTACCACCTTTGAAATCTCTAAAGCTTGTCCAAGGCGGGATGAGAATGGTGATATACCTTCACAAGCCTTCGGTGACGTAGCAAAATCCTTTGTGCCATTCTGGAGTCAAATAATGAATTCTGGGGATATCAGAAGACTAGCAAGGGTATGGGAAAAGACCATCAATAGGACCACTGATATTTTGTATAACATGACGCTAGAGCAAAAGGCAATAAGGTTAGTAGCCGTTCAAAATAGAATGGTATTAGACATCATTCTAGTTGAGCGTGGTGGGGTATGCAAAATGGTGGGATCTGCATGTTGTGTTTTGTACCCGACTCCTCGCCTACTAAATTCAAGGCAATTCAAAGTTTACATACCATGAGTACTGAAGTACATATCCCAGAGGGAAATTGGAATATTAGTACTTGGTTCTGGGACTTGTTGCGATCATGGGGTTGGAAAATATTTGCATTCCTTATGATAATCCTTGGTATTATACTGTTTTGTTGTTGTTGTCTACAATGTCTCCCTGTCCTATGGTCCATGATAGGAGGATGTTGTGCACAAATAATAGGTACACCAGCACCTAAGATACAAATGCCTGAGAAAGCTACTAATGCCTTAATTATCCAGGATATTACTATCAAAGAGTTAATGGCAATTGATGTTTTTGAAGAATATGATTCAGGATGTACGGATACTGATGCATGGTTTTTGAATAATACAAATGTTTGAGTAAAGCTCTTGGTTTAGGCCAAAAGGAGGGTTTGTTAAACCATGTTCACATAAATACCATCTGATTATGAATGTTGAGCTAAGCGCATTTGCATTTGTATTAAAAACTGTGGTTAAACAGATCTAAATAGAGTTGACTTTGCTTCATCCACCAATTTGATTCTAACCCATGCTTTCTGTCCTGAAATGGTTAACTGTGTTTTCAGCTGCCACTCAGCAGGGTGAACCTTGAGCCTATGTAAACATTACGACTGCTGAGAGCAGAATATTTGTTCAGTGCAAAGAGACCTTGTAATCAAGATGAACTGCCATTCAAAGTGTTATGTTTGTCTACAAGCCTCATCTTCATTCAAACACTGCAACACAATGCAAAGCAACTGTCACGCACTCACGGCTCCGTTCAAGTACGCCAGTCATACACCCCTCATCCTCACACAGCTCTCACACACGCTCTCATGTCTGGGGGGTGTCACGTGAGCAGGCTCATCTCTGGGGTCGGAAGCACCAAACAACCAGGTACAATAGGAGCTTTCCATACCTCCACTGGCGGCTTCCATGGCGCTTACGGGACAGCAACTACAGACAAACACCTCGGCATTCGTCTACACAGTTCCAGTGTGCACTTCCTGGTCCCGGGTCACGTGACACGCTCACCGGTCCCGCTCGCGGATCAGCTGACACAGGGACACACAGGATTTAAACGCTGGACTCCCGCGAAACAGCGCTTCACAGCTGTTCGCACCGGAAGACTCTGTTCAGCTATTCTGTTTCTTGGATTCACGGCTTTTGACACGGATTTCGACTCTGGACCTTGCTCTGCTCTTCTGCTCCCCCTGACTACTTGTTTGCTTTGGAACGTTATTCGGAATTGCCTTTGGATTGCCCCTTACGGATTTTGTGTCTCGGATCTGGCTTCTCGCCATTCCAGCTTGCGCATATATCTCTGCAGGTTGGTTGGGTGGACCCTCGCACGACTTTGGTTTTGATACTACTGGGAGGCCAGCTCACTTGATCACCCCCCCACTCCACGAAGTACCCCAGCATGGGTATACGGCATACCAACTCTCCACATAGGTAAGACTCTGCCTTCTGTTTTCATCAGTGTGTTTTATTGTGCTCGCTTGGTAACTAATCAGACCTTTTTCTACAGCTGTCTGGGGTCAGCAGTTTCGTGGTATCAGACCGGCGAGGGAAACCCACCTGTGGCCCCAATAACCGCAGAGGGAGTGCTTTTACTCTTCCTCTGTGGTGCTTGGGGACAGAGGTTCCATACTCTGCACGACAATCAAGAACAGAACAGACTGTGAAGCCTCTTGTCGTGCAGAGTATGGAAGGTTCCGCGAATGACCCCATGGCGGCCTTAGTGCAAGCGATCACAATACTCAGAGCTGACATGGCCGCAGCAACCACAGCCCTTCATCAGCGGCTAGACACCCTCCAAAGCACACGCCACCCTCTGCCCGTTGATACGGAGTTCGGAGAGACGGTACCACCATTATCCACGCCCCGAGGCTCGACCTCGACTTCGCCCTCTCCCCTGGTTCTCCCTACTCCTTTCCCCCTGGCTGCACCCGAAAGGTTTCAAGGGGACCCTGACAAGTACCGCACGTTTATCAATCAGTGCAAGCTACACTTCCTTTGTCGTCCCACTTCCTTCCCCGATGCCACCTCAAAAGCTGCCTTTTTGTTATCACATCTGACTGGTACTGCGGCAGCCTGGGCTAACCCCCTACTCGAAAGCAATAGCCCTATGTTATACGACTTTGATCTTCTTGTAGTCGAAATGTCACGCATCTTTGATACTCGCCACAAGGTACAATCCCGGGATTTGGAACTCTTGGATCTCCACCAGGGCAAGGGAACACTCATTGAGTATCTTACGCGGTTTAACCAGTTGTCCGCAGAGACTTCCTGGCCAGAGGGTAAGAAAGCCATCGTCTTTTATAAGGGCTTGAACAATTCCATGAAAGACGCGCTTACCGCAGTGCCTTCCCTGCCCACTTTGTTCCCTGATCTAGTGGACCTGGCTCTTCAGATCGATGCCAGACGTCTTGAACGCCGATCCGAAGCCCGGTTCTCTGGTCACGCCTCCACCACTGTCTCTCCTTCCTCCGAGACTACTGCGGAGCCCATGCAAATCGGAGGGCTCCGTAGTCCGTTAACTTCCTCCGAAAGGGAGCGCAGGAGACAGGACAACGCCTGTTATTACTGTGGGTTACTGGGACATTTCGTAAAAAACTGTCCTCGTTGTCCCAAGCCCAGGACGCAGGGTTTTCGGGTGGCTCGACCCTAGAATCGGGGGCAGGATCGAGCACTGTTTGTCCTTCCCCGAACCCCTCGCCTGCCTTTGGTACCATCCGACCCCTTGCGGTGCAGGCTTTGTTACAACCTAGTACAAACAACCAACACCCAGTCACCATCATCATAGACTCAGGTGCCACTGGCAACTATATGGACATTTCTTTGGCCCTCTCTTACAACTTGCCGCTTATCAACAAAACCCGACCAGAGCAGGTACACTCCATTAATGGCAGCACGTTGGTGTCTGGGCCTGTTAAACACCAGACAGCCCCCCTTTTGTTGATCGTACAAAGCATACACAAGGAAACCATTAGTTTTGATTTGATTACCATGCCACAATACGGGGTCATCTTGGGTATTCTATGGCTACGGCTACACAATCCACTGATTGATTGGAAAGCGGGTACGGTACACTTTGAGTCGGATATTTGTCAGGAGTTTTGCCTATCGACTCCCCCTGGTGAGGATTCCCCTGCCCAGGTCCTTAGCTCCATCGCGCATCTCTCCATGGAGGTACCTTCCACCTCTGGGCTCGATGCGCACACACAGTGGGTCTGGTTTCTGATGTAATTCCCGAGGCTTACCGTGACTATGGCGATGTTTTTGATAAAGTGTCCTCGGAACTACTCCCTCCTCATCGGGAGTACGATTGTCCCATTGATTTGCTACCTGGTTCTGTAGTCCCTACGGGTCGTATCTATTCCCTGTCCCCGGGGGAGGAGCGGACTCTCAAGACATACATTCAGGAGTCCTTACGTAAGGGTCACATACGTCCCTCCTCGTCTCCTGCTGCCAGCCCCATTTTCTTTGTGCCCAAAAAGGAGGGTGACCTCCGTCCGTGTGTTGACTATCGGCGCTTGAACGCCATTACCAGGAAGGATCGGTACCCTATACCACTGATCACACCCCTATTGGACCGCCTCACACACGCATCCATATACACCAAGCTCGATCTTAGGGGCGCGTACAATCTCGTATGTGTGAGGATGGGGGACGAGTGGAAAACGGCTTTCTGCACTCGTTATGGGCTTTATGAATATCTGGTTATGCCCTTTGGCCTCTGTAATGCCCCCGCCACTTTCCAGCGCTTCATGAATGAGGTGTTCAGTGACATTTTGGACGTTTTCATGGTCGTCTATTTGGACGACATACTGGTATTTTCACGGTCACTGGAGGAACATGTGGTACATGTGCGGGAGGTATTGAAGCGCTTGCGCACCTTCTCCCTGTTTGCCAAAGCCGAGAAATGCCACTTCCACACTGACAACATCGAGTTCCTGGGTTTCCACATCTCCCCTCAAGGCCTCACTATGAACCATGCAAAAGTCAAGGCGGTTCTGGATTGGCCGGTCCCTACTTCACGGAAAGCTCTGCAATCGTTCCTTGGTTTCGCAAATTACTATAGGAGATTCATCTCTGGGTTTTCTTCCATAACAGCTCCACTTACACTTCTCACCAGTCCCCTCGTCCCATTCAAATGGTCCTCTGAGCAACAGTTTTCGTTCGACACTCTCAAATCCGCTTTTACCACGGCCCCTGTCCTTCAGCACCCCGATCCTGAATTGCCTTTCGTAGTGGAGGCAGATGCATCCTCTTTCGCCCTAGGGGCAATATTGTCCCAGGAGTGTCCCACTACTAAACGACTGCACCCAGTCGCGTTTCACTCACGCAAGTTTACGCCGTCGGAATGTCACTACACCGTGACAGAAAAAGAGCTTCTGGCGGTCAAGGAGGCTTTCCAGGTCTGGCGTCATCACTTGTTGGGTGCAAAGCACCGGGTCACGGTATTCTCGGACCATCAAAACCTACGTGACTTGGCGTCCATGAAGTGTCTGAACGGCAGGCAAGTCAGGTGGCACTTATTCTTCACCGCCTATGATTTCACTATCACACACCGTCCTGGTTCATCCAATGGCAAGGCAGATGCATTGTCCCGTTCTCCTGGTGGTGTCTCGTTGCCTGCCTATCCCGAAACCTTGCTTGACAAAAAAAAGTCATATGCCTCTGTACCCCTTCTTTGCCTCTATTAGACGGCATCCGTTCCTGGACTACCGCCCATCCTTCCCTGCTTCCTGACTGGGACTTGACGGTGCGGGAGGGCCTGCCCTTTTTCCATGACAAGCTGTTTCTGCCCACTTCTGATGCCCGGAACCTGGCCCTCGAATGGTCACATGACCTTCCTGTTCACGCACATCCTGGTCAGCGTCGGACTCTCTCCTTGTTACAGGTGCTGGTGGCCCTCTATGAGGAGAGACGTGGAGTGTTACGTCAGCACCTGCTCTGTCTGTGCCCAATGCAAGCACCGGAGAGGCTGTCCGTTAGGCTTGCTTCAACCCCTGCCCGTCCCTCCTCGGCCTTGGCACACTTTGTCGATGGATTTCGTAACAGACCTCCCCAGGATCCAGGGTTACGATACTATCTGGGTAGTGGTTGACTCCTTCACCAAGATGGCACGGTTCATCCCGTGCACTGGTATCCCCTCGGCCCCGGCGTTGGCAGGGTTGTTTTTTCGTTCCGTCGTCTGTCTCTTCGGTTTGCCGTCTGTCTTGGTATCCGACAGGGGTTCCCAGTTCACCTCCCGCTTTTGGCGAGCCTTGACCACGTTAGTTGGGATCGACTCCCGCTACTCTTCGGCATATCATCCCGAGACGGACGGCCAGACCGAAAGGGTCAACCCGACTATGGAACAATACTTACGCTGTCTGACCTTCCAACACCAACGGTCATGGTTGCGCATCCTGCATTTAGCTGAATTTGCCTATAACAATGCAACTCATTCATCCACAGGGTTCACCCCATTCTACGCCTTGTATGGCCAGCACCCTAAGATCCTGCCCATTCCCGACTATTCGCTATCTGGCAATCCGGCCGCCTCTTCGTGCATCCGTGATCTCTCTGCTGTCCACTCGCAGACCCTGGTGCATCTCAGAGAGGCTCAGGCCTCGATGAAAGCCTCTGCGGATCTGAAGCGCTCTGACGCTCCTTCCTTTTCTGTTGGGGATCGAGTGTGGCTCTCGTCCCGTCACTTGCATTTGCGGGGTTGTCGCAAGTTGTTACCCCGTTTTGTGGGCCCTTATCTGGTCTCTCGGGTCATCAATCCGGTGGCTGATCGCCTTCGGGTCCCTTCCTCTTGGCGGCTGCATCCTGTCTTTCACGTTTCTCTCCTCAGGCCATGTCCTAGCCCTACTCGTCTTCGCTTCCCCGCTGCCCCGGTTTCTCCGTCCTCTCCGGACGTTTTTGAGGTGTCTGCCATTCTAGGTTCCCGTCTTTTTCGGGGGGGTCTTCAATACTTAGTGGACTGGGTCGGTTATGGTCCCGAGGAGTGGCCTTGGATCCCTGCTGGGGATGTCTCTGCCCCTCGTTTAGTCTCCCGTTTCCATAGGGATAATCCGTTGTGCCCACGGGGTCGTGGGCCTTTGGGGGGGGGCTCTGTCACGCACTCACGGCTCCGTTCAAGTACGCCAGTCATACACCCCTCATCCTCACACAGCTCTCACACACGCTCTCATGTCCGGGGGGTGTCACGTGAGCAGGCTCATCTCTGGGGTCGGAAGCACCAAACAACCAGGTACAATAGGAGCTTTCCATACCTCCACTGGCGGCTTCCATGGCGCTTACGGGACAGCAACTACAGACAAACGCCTCGGCATTCGTCAACACAGTTCCAGCGTGCACTTCCTGGTCCCGGGTCACGTGACACGCTCACCGGTCCCGCTCGCGGATCAGCTGACACAGGGACACACAGGATTTAAACGATGGACTCCCGCGAAACAGCGCTTCACAGCTGTTCGCACCGGAGGACTCTGTTCAGCTATTCTGCTTCTTGGATTCACGGCTTTTGACACGGATTTCGACTCTGGACCTTGCTCTGCTCTTCTGCCCCTCCTGACTACTTGTTTGCTTTGGAACGTTATTCGGAATTGCCTTTGGATTGCCCCTTACGGATTTTGTGTCTCGGATCTGGCTTCTCGCCATTCCAGCTTGCGCATATATCTCTGCAGGTTGGTTGGGTGGACCCTCGCACGACTTTGGTCTTGATACTACTGGGAGGCCAGCTCACTTGATCACCCCCCCTCTCCACGAAGTACCCCAGCATAGGTATACGGCATACCAACTCTCCACATAGGTAAGACTCTGCCTTCTCTTTTCATCAGTGTGTTTTATTGTGCTCGCTTGGTAACTAATCAGACCTTTTTCTACAGCTGTCTGGGGTCAGCAGTTTCGTGGTATCAGACCGGCGAGGGAAACCCACCTGTGGCCCCAATAACCGCAGAGGGAGTGCTTTTACTCTTCCTCTGTGGTGCTTGGGGACGGAGGTTCCATACTCTGCACGACAATCAAGAACAGAACAGCAACTAAAGCTGTGTGCTTTGAAGGAAACCCTTTGTGCTCATCTCTTGGAATTAGACTTACCCTAAAGCTAAAGAACACAGAGGAGTCTACATGTCCAAGAAAAGCAAAGTTTGTCATCATTGTATTTCGTGTGTAAAAGATTGTGTCTTAAACCTGGAAACAACCATGCTGTATTTGCTATGTGAACTGGGCATGAACTCTAGCAACTGAGTAACTTGAACAGGGGCTGGACAATGTAACCGGGCTTGGGGAAGAAACTATAAATACTGTGAGTTTTGTAATGTCCAGTACCCTCTCCCCTCACGATGTCTGCTGGTACACACTGCGAGGCGCTTGAGAACCAGATAGCTATCTACTTTCATATTTGTATCTGTACAGAATAAAAGTTATACTTATAACTTTGACTTTGTGACTGGCAGATTTAATTTTTGGTGGTTCTAAGCCTCGATATTTCCTGCTGATCTATCAAGTGCATGCCTCGTGGTAGATCGAATAAAGGCCCAGTAGAGCAAAGCACACGGAGGGTAGGCCTCCGGTGCTATGCTGGTCCGGTCATGTGGGCCGGGTCTCCCTACCGGTAATCCGGGGCAGTGAGGGGAAAGGAGAGACTTGTCGAGTACATGCCTCATGGGAGATTCCAATTATCTTCATCTGTCAACTCGCTACCAAGACTCAATAAGCCCACATGTTACAGATGTGGTTATGTGTACTCCCATGCAGGAGAGTACATGTGGGCATAAAACAACAACACTGCAGCACAAAATATCCCTGTTCTTAGTATCCAAGTAAATAACACGCCTATGGACTTTCTCATCGACACTGGCGCCACTGTCAACACTATTAGTGAGGAAGCCTATGACACTCTACCCAATGCACGAAAACTCAATAAAGCTATGGTAGACATCTACCCCTATGGCTCCACCATGCCATGCCCTGCAAAGGGGACATATCAGTCACGTGTGCACACAAATATCATGTTGCAAAAAGCGGATGCATACTCAGTTTTAAGATGGCAGTGGACATGGGACTAGTCCACATCATGTACCAATTGATGGCTCAGAAGTATTTCTCGCGGCCATAAGACATTGAGGCTGCTTTCCCAAAGTTGTTTAAAGGATTAGGGAAGCTAAAGAATCGGAAATTCCAGATTCATATCAATCCGGAAGTAAAACCTGGTGCCCAACATTACAGGGGAATACCTATTAATATACAACACCAAGTTGAGGATGAAATCCACAAATTACTAAAACAACATGTCATAGAACCAGCAACAGGACCCACTCTGTGGGTTTCACCTATAGTACCTGTACCAAAGAAATCACCAGATGGTTCCATCAGGCTGTGTGTAGATATGCGAAGAGCAAATGAGCCCATAGAAAAGGAAAGACATCAAGCTCTGAGAATAAGAGATATGATTCACCTTCTACATGGAGCCAAATACTTCTGAAAACTGGATCCTACAAAACAAATGTGGTGATCCCAAGGCAAGAATGCCCCAGAGAATAGCAAGGTTGGTACTACGTCTCCAGGACTATACATTTAACATCATACACCATCAAAGGAAAATAACCCGGCGGACTACCTGTCAAGACACCTGCAGTTCCAGCCTGAGCTGGCCCATCCATCGCAGACAACTACATCAACTATATCATACATCATCTTCAACCTCTGCTGGTGGACTGGGCACCATACATAAAGAGTACGAAAATGACAAAGCACTTGCTATAATATCCGACTGCATACAGACCGACAGGATGTCACACGCCAAACTACGAGCACAACACGAGGAAGAGACTGTGAAAAATGACAGCAAGGCATTGGATCTAGTAAAGTAAGAGCTGACAGTGGTTGAAAACCACATTGTAATGAAAGGTTAAAAAGTTGTCATTTCATCTTCGCTAGGTAAACGTATCATCGAGCTAGCACATGAAGGTCACCGGGGAGTAGCCTCCACAAAACATTTGCATGAGAAGATCTGGTGACACTCTAGTGGAAGAAGCCATCAGCGGATGCAAACTGTGCACACTACTGGCTCCCCGCACTACTGGCTCCCCAACCGCACCCGAATACGTTACAAATTTCGACAAGTCATCAGAACACGATTACCTGAGAGTCAAAGTCGACAGCCCATTACACCCGATGAACAACAAGTCAAGGATCGTAACAAAAACGAAAGGAGAGGATGAAGGAAAGGGCTGACACACGAAGAAGAGCGCAGGTGTGCGAGGTGGTCCTGGGAAACCAGGTAGTGCTGTGCCAGCCCCGGGCCCAAAAGGAAGACTCGACATTTGCCCCAGAAATGCTCCTAGTGACTGCCAAGAAGGGCAACATGATAACAGCCTGTGGATATTGCCAACAAGAGGTCACATGAAACTCATCTTGTTTCAAAAGACTTCAAGTTCACATACCTGAAAAATGGGAGCTGTCAAGTAGCAGTGTTGATGAGTGAGTGTCGGATGATTCATACCAAGGAGATAGTTAACCCTCTGGAGATGAGGAACAGCGCGTAGGACAATATTCGCCCACCAAAGAACCTCTGTGCCCCAGATGACCTCAACGTAGCCGCGCAAAGCCTCTCAGACTGATTGAGGAATGGGGTAAAGACAAGAGTTAAGCTGTACTATAAAAATGGGGGAGCTGTCACGTCATAACGTGACTCTTGAAGAAGACTCTTGTGGCATTCCCACATTGTTATGTGGGTGGCTCTCAGTTTGTGCCATATGACATGAAGAGGGAGGTTGGGCTAGAGAAGGGGGTGGGGACAAAGGACTCACGGGGTCGGGGTCTCTGCCAGTTGGCCACTTGTTAAGAAATAATAATGACGTGTAACTGACCCTCTGGGTCCACGTACTTTATGGCCCTTTCGGGGCTTGATTATGTTCCGTTCGAGAAAGAGAGCCTCCCACAAGCTGGCCTGAAGGCTCTTACAGGTGGCCTAATCGGAGTGTCTTAAATGGTAAGCAGCCCAATTTAAAAAGAACATGAGAATGTAATGTACAATCAGTTTAGCAGCTGTGGGAATCGAGTCGTGGACCCTAACCACTACTGCGTTCCCTCCATCAAAATATGATGAAAATGTTGGGATGCAGGTGAAACACCCTAAACGTGTAGGGAAGTACACACTCTGGAAGTTCTATTAGCATGGAGATTTGGTCTTTTTTGGAGTTAGTATTTGTGTCATTTGCCACAGCATTTAAGGTCATTTTCACATGGGATTTAGTTTTGCTTTGGTTTGCCACATTATAGAGAACACTAGGCTGCCAAGCACACGATGGAATGATGGGCAGCAAAAGATATTGTTACCGGTTGATATTAGCATAAGGGCTTCTTGCCACATTAACCAGAGTCCTGCCATTTTGCACTAGGCCTCGTTAGAGTATATTTCTTTCATTTAGGGCACTAGACCGCATTTCTGAGCATCTGTCTTTCCATTTAATTAAACTTTATTCCTGCTTCCTCCAGCGAGTGGTGAGCATGCCAAGGTCCTTGGTGGAAGGGTAGGGTGTAGCACACATATTAGTTATTGTTGCAGGCCTTGGCTGTTCCCCGGAGCGTCTAATGAAATGTAGAATAACGGTTTGTGTTCTTGACGACAGATAAAATACATATAGTTGGAACAAACATATTTTGGTGTGAATGGAGCCTTGGGTGAAGGCATTGCCAAAGTGTCAAAACTGGATTGTGGTTTTACGGCCCCCTAAGGAGTGTTGGGATAACTGCGTCTGCATTAGAATGGCTGGGTAGCACGAATAAATATGAACAATTAATTTCCAAGGATGGGAGCTACAGTTATGTTTTTATGAAGCCACCCGGTTCCCAAGAGATAGCCGGAAAAATCTGTGCTACGGACAGCAACATGTTTCCAAAAGGAAGTTGCAAAAAGTGTTGCAGAGTAAACTGCTGCAAGGGCTGAGAACTACCTGGTATTGCTAAATTGACTGAGCTCATGGGAGAGGATATGGCTGTGTCTAATTTGTTGACCTCACTGCTCACAGTGACTACACGATTGGGTTGTTTTGGTGGGACTGCGCATCAGAAGTTACATGAACTTGGTTTGGCCAATGAGGGTATGCCGTTTTAGTAAATGTTAGCCAATCAGGATGAAGTAGTGTCTGCTGACTGCACAATTCGGCATGCCTGGGGGGTTACACTTAGGATGGTCATGGGGTAATGTACTAATCAATGGGGCTTACTAATGGGGGTACTAATGTATATTGTGTTTAGATTTCTCTATAGGTGGGAGCCACTGGGGAACATGGGATTGACACGGACTTCATGTTTGTAATGTATTCCAATTTTGTGGTTTTTGTCTTTAAATACTGTAACTCAATGTGGGCGGATCGAGAGCGTTTTCAGTTCTACAGAGCTGACTGACCCTCCCGGCCATAATATGCATGTGTTAAAAACTGTTCTCCTTGCAAATCGTGCACTCCATTATTGCTTCCTTGGATTGATATTTTCAACAGGTTTTTGGAACTACTGTAGAAAAATAAAGATTGAACCAAGGGATGGAAATAAATAGGGGGATGTACTGCATAATTTTGCAAAGCAGAGATGGTTTATGCTGGCATTAAATCATTAGAATAGAAAGTCATTTTTAAAGAGTTTACCAATTCCGACGGGTGAAGAAAGACATGTTCCCAGGTTAGAGAGAGTTACTGTCCAAATTACCATAATCATTTAAGGGTCGATCCTTAAACTCCTTATAAAATGGTAACATTTTCTCTGAAAAGTAGTTGTTACACTTGCCTTCCAAATCAGTGCAAGGGCCTAAATAGTCAATTTAATAGGACTAATAAAGTTTTAGGCAGTTGGAAAAAGAGTTTTAAAGTTATAATTAGCTGCAATGATGACATTCAAGTAACATTCTGTTTTCACTTTTTTAATAAGTTTCCTCCAAACTGAAAAACATGTTCTACTCAGTCAGTGGTTCGACAGAACTTTCTAATTACCCAGAGTCTTAGAAACAGAGCAAGGGAGGAACGGGCATAGAAAGAGGGTCAGATACAAACAAAGACAGAAACAAGCAGAAGTGTTATGTATGTAAGTGAGGATGGAGGAAGAGAGTGCAGGACAGAGGTGGGGGATAGGGTATGAAGATAGAGTGCAGGGGAGGAATCAGAAAGAGTGGGTACAACAGAGAGCAGAAACAGTGGGTGCTGCTGTATTTTTAACTAGAGGGGAGTTAACATTTCTCATGAACATTTTTTTAAATAATGTGTAGAAAATCCACACAGTTTTGTAAAGTAACATATTAAAAAATCTAACATATGCCATTCCACTAGTAGTGCACAAGAGCATTTATTCTACATTCTCATGATGCTGTTGACCACAATATATGCAGGTATCCTGCCAGTATAGAAAATCATGCAAGCCCATGCTGGTTTCACCAATATATGCCAGTATTCTTATGCAAGAACATATTCATTGTGGTTGTGCACATAACGCCAGCTAAAAAGGCCAAGCCACCAGAAAGGAAAACATGCCCGTATTGGCAGCAACAATGTAGGCAAGTATGGCCAAATAATAACACACATCATGTTGCTTGGCCCATAATGCCAGTACAAAAACATCATGCGACTGTAAGAAAACATGTCTATTCTGGCTGGTCCAATGTAGACTTGCATGTCCACATAGCCATGCCACTGAAAGAATAAATGTCCATACTGGCTGCACCAAAGTAGGATCCTCCCCATTTTCCTCTGCAGCAATAGTGACCCTCCTCTCCCTCTCCCCATCTCGCACGCATGCACAGGATGGCTGAGCAATGGTGACGCCTGTTCACACTGGATCCCCTTTAACCCCCTGCAAGTGTGGCTCTCCTCCATCCACCCAACCCATCCACACACACTTTACATGCATACATACACCCATGCGATACATTGACAAATGCACAGAGAACCACACGCACACATGCATATATCTCACCTGTTCTCACCCTCAGCTCGCTGCTGCTGCATGGAGAGCCGGATGGCACCCCATTCATCCCCTGCAATCAGCATACGTGAGAATGTATGATATTTGCGCAAAGGTGAGAGGCTAGCGGGGCCAGACGTCCTATGCCTCACCGGCATAGAACTCATTGGGCTCCAAAAAAGAAATATTCCCTGTAGTGCAGGACGTGTCCTTAGGTGGCCTTTCCTCTTAATTTAGGAGGCAGACATGAGTAGCACATGTGTTGGCAACACTAAACAGGGTGAGGCCTGCTGATGTGTTGGGGCTCTTTCAACACAGCAGCCTCCACTGAGCAGAAGGGAGAATGAATGAGTTTTTTTATTTACCTGACTAAGGGCGCTATACAGCAAAGCATAACAATTATTTGAAACCACACATGCAATACATATAATAACAACATGGAGAAACCCAGATTGGAATATAGCAAAGGAGATGGGATGAAAGGAGTAGGAAAAAGAAGAGAGATTAGCAGCGTAGAAGAAATGGCAAGTGAGCGTGTGATGATGAGGAAGGAGAACGGAAACTGAGGGAAAGAGGTAAAAAAGGAAAAAGCGGATAATGGGATATTGAACCAAAGCGATGGAAAAAAAACTGAGAGGGAGCAGAAGATAAGAGGGACAACACAAGAGAAACTGGGAGGAAGGGGGAAGGGTGGGGATAGAAGGATGGTGAAGAGAAAATGGAGGGGAAGACAAGAGGGCAAAAAGGCGAAAGAATGAAGGCAGAGCGGAACGTCAAAGAGAGGAAAGAGGGGTAGAGAAGGTGTGGAGACGGAGAGATGAAAAGAGGAAGAAGGGGTCATGAATACTTGAGAAGGAGAAACAGAGAAGACAGAGCTTTTAAGAAGAAAAGGACAGAGAATGAGCTGGGCCAAAGACAGGGGAGGGCCTTGCTGGTATTGAGAGAGCAACGCCAGGGAGGAGTTTGCCATTTTTCTCCCACTTGTTATATGTGATTCTCAGAACTGCTTCAAGAGGTGTTGGTTTGGATGAGGGAAGTGGGGGCACGGGGGGGTTACTGTTCACCTGTTCCCATGGTACCGGAGTCAGCCCCTGTGCAATGAACCCTCCCCCTCCCATTTACCTGTAGGCCTCTTGAATGAGCAGGGATTATCAATTCTCTAATCCCTGGGCTCGCAGCCTATTGAAGGAAGGTTGGCTAATGAGGGCCCCCCAGCAGCGCCAGGCCGAGCGCCCAAGCAGGCCCTTCAGCACGCTACAAAACCCTGACAGGAAGTAGGACGCAATGCCCCAACCCACACGCAACCTGAGGCGCCGCCGCCGAGAGCACGCTGAAAAGGCGTTACCATGCTCACCCTGCAGGTGCGAGCAGGAGACACGGGGGGCATTTGCAGGAAAGGTCGTCGTTGGGGAGACTTGATCCTATCCCACTTGAAGGGGGCAGGGGGCTGGTCCGCTTCCCGGCTCATTAAAGACATCTTTAGGGGAGAGAATTAAGATACTTGAGAGCACACAACATTAGCTTAACTTTGGCTCCCGCGCTGACGTCTGCTGCCACTGGCTTCCGGGAAGGTTTCCCAGGCAAGTAGAAGCCTTGATCAACGAACGAAGCGCCCTGCTTTGTAGTCAAGGAGGGGAGAACACTCTGGACCAGTGGTATTCAAACCTTTTCATACTGAGCTTCCCCCCAGCCCCCGTGAGTAAAAGTATTGTTGCCAAGCCTCTGCTTAAATATGAATATTGTTTCCAGGCCCTCCAGATTCCATAGCTGCTTTTATCTTGTATTGAAACCAGGCACTGTACTCAATTTTTGAAGAACTCCCCCCCCCGCTCCCCCCGGCCAGGGAGGATAACGGCACGGTTTAAAAACCACTGCTCTAGACCCTTGTATGGAGGCACCTAAATGCACCGCTCTAGTCCTTTCTCCTAAGCTTTGCACAGATACACCAACTCTTTGTTGATCAGATGAACCTGATCTGCAAGGACCTTCATGAGACGGAGAGAATACAGTCTGTACCGCTTTGCCCACTGTGCTCTGCACGGTCTGTACCTCCTTGCCCGTCGTGCTTTGCATGGTCTGTACCGCTTTGCCTGCCATGCTCTGCACAGTCTATTCCGCTTTGCCCGCAGTTCTTTCAATGGTGTGTTCCGCTTTGCCTGCCATGCTCTGCACGTTCTGTACTGCTTTGCTCACCATCTGCACGGCCTGTACCTTTTTACCCGCCATGCTCTGCACGGTCTGTACCGCTCTGAGGCAGACAGGAAATGTGCTGGAAAAGGAAATGATGCGTCACAAGGAAGTGCTTGCAGGTTCACACCCGGGTCACAGCGAGCACGAGATCGCACAGGTGACCAGAGAATTAGAAGGCAGGGCGAGTGAGTGTGAGGGGTGCCGCCACAGGAATCCTGACATGCACAATTTAACGCCACAGTAAAGTGACCCTGATCCGTCTCAGCTGTGTTTTATTTGGTGGACCATAAGGCCCTTTCTATTTGTGCCACCTGTATGAGTACCACGTCCTTGCCTGACCCCAATGTTTTCTGTCCTTCAGGTCTCAGCTTGTTTAGCTAGAGTCTTTCATAGGCTGGCAACCTCATTCCGGGGCGCATTGCCTCTCAGTGATTGAGTCCTGGAAGCACTGCCATCAGTATACAGGCAACACGCAGCTCTATCTTCAAGTGTTATCACAGGGTGGCACCATCTGGCATTGAGTCCTGGAATCACTTCCATCAGTATCCATTCAACAGGTAGCTCTATCATCAAGTGTTATCACAGGGTGGTGTCCTCTGCCCGTGGTGCGTTGCCTCTCAGTGATTGAGTCCTGGAATCATTGGCATCAGTATCCAGACAACATGCAGCTTTATCGTCAAGTGTCATCCTAGAATGATGTCTTCTTTACGACGCATTGCCTCTCTGTAATGAAGGCCTGTCCAACCACAAACTCCTTAAAATGAATGTACTCCTGAGATATCCCCCAGTCAAGTTTGATCCAGGCTCTCATCTTTGGCTGTAATGGCACAACACCAACTCTGGTGGAGTCAGAACGCTCGCTGCAATTCCTTTTTGACTCTACACACACAGGCAGGCGCGCGCGCGCACACACACACACACACACACACACACACACACACACACACACACACCACATTCACCATGTGTGTACCTTCACATGTGCCTAAATTCAGATACATGTACTCACAGACACATGCAACCCCATGCATTCACAATGCATAAACACACACAGTTTCGAATGCACTTGCTTTCTCTGTCACCAGCACTTCCTCAGCTCTGGACTCATAACTGAACACGTTGAGGCCCCAGTTGGCCTTCCGCTTGCAGGCAGGAAGATGAAAGCAGGTGGCACGTCATTCAAACCACTCTCTGCTCTGATGGGATTATTCTGAGTGACTTGCAGTTTTTTATGGTTGGATTGACCAGTCCCTAGATAAAGGGCGCTACAATAGTCTATCTTGGACATGATGAGTGTTCTAGTGTTCTAGCTAGGATGGTGCAATTGGGAGTAGTCAGGAATGGTCTACAAGCAGTGATAAATTTGCAAGTACAGGCAGACGCTGAGCTGACAGCATTGGTTTGTCTGCATAATGATAGTGTAGAGTCTAGGTAAATTCATAAGTTTTAGAATCATTAGAGACCTTAATGACGTTGCCATCAATGATGAACGACTTGACGCAGGGGTCAAGTTTCTTAAGACGTTGGTGTGAGCCCATAATGAGGACTTCTGTCTTGTCGTCATTGAGGCAAAGCTCATGTTTCGCCATCCATGCCTGAATGACCATGTAGACGTCATTCAAGGCTTTGGTGTCTACTGCATAATCGCCTGTGATTGGGGATGAGTATCTCGGTGTTGTCGGCATAGTTAGTGTAGGAGACACCCAGATAGTCAAGAACATCAACCAGAGATTTGGTGAACACATTATAAAGTGTTGGTGACACACAGGAGCCTTGGGGTACACCACAGTGAATGGGAGCAGGCAGAGAAAAAACCTACATAGATCTGTTGCTTAAGAAGGATCTGATCCAGGCAGTGTCAGAAAAGTGGGCAGCTGATATGAGGTGCTGGCAAAGGATTTGGTGATGCACCAAATCAAAGGCCGCTGAAAGATCAAGTAGTAATAGCAGGGCTAATTTCCCATTATCTTTCAGTACCTCAATCTGTGTTTTTAAGTCAAGGAGGGTGGTTTCCGTCCCATGCCTAGGCTGGAAACCAGATTGCCTTAGGCCAAGAAGATTGTTGACTTCCAGATAGTCCTGGATCTGGAGGTAGGCGGCACAGTCCAGTATTTTGAGCATGAATGGGACAGTGGTGATGAGCCTATAGTTGGTAGGCAGGCTAGGATCAAGGGGCGGTTTTTTAATCAGGGGCATGACCCAGGTGTCGTTAAGGTTGTCTGGAACTATACCTGTTTTGTAGGATGAATTTATAAAGGCAGTAATGAATGGGGCTTGATAGTGGGAGGCCTCCTTGATAATGGAGGCTGGGCACGAGTCGCCTTGACAGTTGGAAGGTTTAATTTTATTAATGATGCATTCAACTTCAGCAATAGTGAGTGGAGAGAAGCTGAAAGGTTTAATGTTAGGAGTGGGCTGAGTGATTGAAGTCGTAGGGGTACTCAGTTGCTTATCTATCTGTAGGCAGTTTTGCTTAGTTTTGATTTTATTTTGGAGGGTGGCAATTTTGTCCAAGAGTGCTTTCTGTATGTTCGAGCACCATTTGCAGTCTTTAGTGCAAGAATCAGTGGAGTAGCAGACGATTCAAGTTCCTTCAGAATCATGAACAATTCTTTGGTGTTAGAATCTGCTAGCGTAATACGTTTGTTGAAGATATCTTTTTTCGCCTGGAAGATAGCCTCTTTGTAGTTAATGGAAGCTATAATGCGACCGACCTTATGGGCATCCGAAGGATGACTTTTCCAAAGGGCTTCATCATTGCATTTTCCTTTTCATAGCACTCTCAAGTGTGGTGTAAACCATGAGGTAAGACATGCACAAGGTTCAGATTTCCTAAGTTTGATTGGGGCGATTGAGTTCAGGTCTGTAACCTGATTATAGGTTTCTGCTAGGATTGAGGGGCCAGAGCAGGAAGCAGATGCTTTGCTGAGGGTGGGAAGAATAAGTGGGAGAAGTTTGTCTCTTGTTATATCCCATTTGTTTCTAGTAGGCAGTGCCGGAGCAATATTTTGTTTGGGGCATTGGACGGCTTCTATGTTGAAGGTAATAGTATGATGGTCTGACGAGGTGCAAGGTGAATTTGCCTGAAGGCTAACATTACAATTGGAGTCGACCAGCCAATCGAGTGTCCGCCCTTTAGTGTGAGTAGGTTCTGTAATGTGGTGAGAGAACCCCAGGTCAGTTAGAGTATTAGCAAGGTCAGCAGCAGTGGGGTCATTAGGATCTTGGAAACACAAATTGAAACCCCCCAGTAGGATAATTTGAGATTTAGTTTTAGAGTTATCTATTAATAGGCAAGTGATGTCGTCTTCGAAGAAAGTTGCGGTCTAAAAATGGCGGTCTATAAATGAGATGTAGGTGGAAGTTTGATTAGGGGAGATGGGAAGCTTGACTGAGAGTATCTCAACCGAGGGAATCTTTTGGCTGGGCAAGGCTCTGAGACCAAGTGAGTTTTTATGAATGAAGGCAACTCTGCCTGTCGAACGGAAAATCATATTGTGCCTCCTATACTGTATGATATATGTATATTGGCCTACGCCAAGCTGCTTATAAGCCACTTGCGAGAAAAACCGCGTTGCAAGGTCTTGACCTTAGATTAGTGTAAACAGCCACTTTAGGTCTATCCGCCATTTTAGATTCTCCCTTTAAAGTCATCCTGTGTTCTAAGGTGGTGGACAGGGTCATTCCGAATGTAACATGTCCGTCTTGACCTCTGTGTACAAACTAATATGTAACTTGCCTGCAGGCCACAAGTTAGGGTCATGAACTGAGACCTTGTCCTTCGTTGACCTGTGTATAGAGAATTAACTGCGCCAACGAAGTTAATCCGCAAACATATGTTAAACACAATATATTCAAATACCGAAATGTGAACACTTGTTTGACTACATTGTATAAAACTGTTTGAGAAGGCTCTACGAGAAATCCTAAGACATACTGTTGCCATTGTGATTTGTTAGTGAATGTATTAAAGGTAAACCCTAAATGTATAGATGCATGAACTCGGCACGAACCCTAGATCCATGATGTATTAACTTGTATTAACTTGTATGTGGGCTGAACATCATGTTTTTGATAGTATAAAAGGTGCAACTATTCTAATGTACAGCCCCACTCACTGAGCACACTGAACCAAGCTGGAGTTTGCTGTGTTGTACTGTGGGACGATAGCTATCTGTTGCTTTGTCCTTTGGAACTGTTCAGTATAAAATAAAGATCTTTGTATTTTCCTTTGTAACCCGCATTTGGTGTATTTCCTTTTGGGGTACTCAGCCTCGATATCTTCTTTTTGTTTTCACAGATGGCGCCCGAATAGGGACCCTCAAGATTGATGCCAGCTCGTTGAAGGTTGACGCACGCTATCGGACCGGGATCGGACAGTGTGACAAAAAAAAGGGGGCCCCTTTCTGAAAGAGACACGACACCTCAACAGCGCTGCATGGCCTGATCCCTGGACGATGAGCACGCGGTCCGAGTCAGCATCTCGACGAGGGTCCACTTATCGAGGCGGGCAGATTTGCCGAAATCACCAAACACGAGGTAAAATTAGTTAGAAAAGAATCTTTGAAATCCCATCAGACCTCCTTAGGATTGATCAGGTGAGTCGTGACCCGATTCTTAAGTATCCTGATAATTTGTTTTGGCGCATTGTATCTGCAAATACAATTATTGACCAGGTAATACCAATATTTTGATATGCCTGGGAAATTGTCTACCTGCTTCAGGGCGTTATTCCGCAGTGATAGGCAATCTTTGGAATTTAGCCGTCCGGCACCACAGGAGGGGTCGCCGGCTTGTACTATGTACTGTAAGCATGGCATTGGTAGTATAGTGTTTAATGATATTTGGCACAGACAAACTAGACATGCTTCCGAACTTCAGTGGCCAATCAATGGTAGTTTTGAAATCCCTCGTATTGAGTATCTAAAGTCGGTTTATAGTCATTTTTTCGAATGCAAAAATGTCGAAAGTCAATTTTTTTTTAATACTTTTTTTATTCGAAATGGGGGGTTCCCCCCAAGCCCCCTTTTTTTAAATTATATTTTTGTTTTACCCATTTTTTTTTACTCCCGGACCCCAAAATAAATATATAATTAATTAAACAGAATTCGACTTTTTTTTTCGACATTATTTTTTCGAAAAAATTGTCATTCGACATTTTTTTTCTCGAAAAAATGACTGACCACCTCTAGAGTCAATTTTGTTAAAGAAAAAGGCTAGACCTGCAGCATTCGATGTTTTACAGAATTGGAAGAAAGAAGCTTTACAGCAACTTAAGAGTAGGGAAAAACACGCGTGCGATCATAAGACGAACGCCGAAAAAGCATTGTTATACGACCAAGATAAACAGTCTGAGTCGGCTAGGAATATGGATAGGGCTTTCTCACTTGGCATTCAGAAAATCTACCCTTCTAAAGACTTTCATGTTTCCGACAAATTTATTGATAAATTGTTAAATGAACGAAGGCCTGGTGCCACTGCGCCACCTCCGTATGTTCCTCTTCCTGCTGCTTTGCCTCTTCCTGCTGTTATTCCTGCTCTTCCTGCTCCGCATGCTGTTCCTGCTCCTCCTACTGTTCCTCTTCCTCCAGTCGTTGTTTCTCCTTTTGTTGCTCCTCCACCTGCTCCTCCACCTCTTCCTATTGCACCAGTAATAGTACCTCCATTAAATTTGCCTGCTCTCCCTCTTCCAAGTGGCCCTGCACCGCTTGTAGTCGATCAGGGAGTGGGATCAAGGGTAGTCAATCGCAATACTGTACCTCCAGAGAAGAAACGTGACTTGATTGCGTGGGCTAAACATTGTATGGAGAGAGATGATCGAGCTAATGTTTTTGCCACACTTTCTAATATGGACCATTTTCCTGAGAAAAATGTTTTTATTGAGGGATTAGGGATTCACGTAAGTGTAATGTGGGACAGACTAAACAATACAGATCTCCCACAAGGGTTGAGGGATCTGAAAAACCTTAGCGCTTTTTAGAGACACTGTGGAGAAAGTACAAGAGCATGTTGAGAGGATATTTGAGTATAGGAAGGAGTTGGAAAGGTTATAGAATGAGGACGAAGATGAGGATTGTATGTATGTACAGAAACGGTTCTTCCCTTGTCGTAAATCGATATCCGAGGAAACACGAATTTGTACGAAAGATGCGATTAGATGGATCTCAGACATGTCGATAACTCCAGTTGAAGTATATGACACATATAGTCAGTATGCACCAGAAATGCAGAGGAAAGTGATATAGGTAATGGTAGAGTACCTGCAGGATGAATGTGTAAAAAGGAAGATTTGTTGTCCCACAGAGTTATTGAGTATTTATAAGAGAGCTTTTTCATTTGACACTTCTTCGACTGCTTTAGCGTTCGATTTGGCTCTGTTGCTTAGTAAGCGTTCGGAGTTGCCTACTTCTCAGTTGCCTATGAGAGAGGTTCCTCCGACATTTTTCCCGAAAGTTGAGATTGCGGCTAATGCTGTAACAGGTGCAGCTGCTGTGGATATTCCTGCACATTATGTGTCGCAGTTTGTTCACGTCCCATTCTCAAGACAGGAAGTGAACACCATTAGACAATCTATCCCCGACATTAAGAAAAATCCGACAGGGTTCTATAATGAAATAGAGTCTGTCTTGCAATCCTCAGTATTCACCTTAGGTGATATTGATCTGTTGTTCCCCGTACTCCTGCCCGTAGATTTGTGGAAACAGGTTAGGACTACAGACGACGTACCAGGGTTGGGAGATACAAGGGCTAACATAATCAGCCTTGATGGAGAAAGGTCAGCTGGCGAGAGACCGCCTCAGGTGATACTAACTTTACCTGACAGAATCATTGCGAAATTGAAAACCATAATTCCCGAAAAGAGAATTATTTGGGACAAGTTTACGGCCTGTGTCCAAGGGAAGTCTGATGGTGCTACCGAGTTCTTTAATCGGTTCGAACAGGTATTCTCGGATTTCAGTGGACAAGACTTGGGCACAGAGACTGGGAAAAGATTATTCGTAGACAAATTTGTGCGTGGATTGTTCCCTGACATCCAGTCGGAAATTATGTCTTCTGAGAGGGCTTGGCAAGCAAAGTCTCAATCAGAAGTACGGCACATGGATCAGTACTATGAGAATCGTGTCAATCATGAAAAAGAAAGAGTCGAAAACAGGAAAGGTGATTTGAAGACAAAAGTATTATTGTACCAAATTGTTAGAGGCCCTAGGGGGGTAGTTAGCAGATTAGAGGTCAGTATGTTCCACATGGAAATGGGCCCTTGGGTCCTGTAAACATTAACCAGTGTGCTTATTGTAGGCAAGAGGGTCATTGGCGTGCACAATGCCCGGTCCTTCGACAAAGGTCAAATAACGCATTTGAAAATATGGGTAGACGATCCAGAGGTCGCCCAGGTGTTGGGGGCCTGGTAGAAGTCAGTTTGCACAGGATCCACAGCAACCTTTTTCACAGGGTAATCAGGCTCCGAGTGTGGATACTAGAAACATATTCAATCATCCTTCTGCCGCTTACCTCTCTGAAGAACTTCCTTTCGACGACATTCTGTTTCGTTAGGATTGCCCGAAGCAGGGTTTGGAATCAACGCCTATTCCCGTTAATCAGAAAGGTCCCTACGTTGAAATGATAGTGGGAAATAGGAAGCATCTATTCTTGATAGATACAGGGGCACAGAAGTGTTCCATTGATCATTCTCGGTTTCCAAACATTCCACTGTCAGGGCAAACTAATGTTTCCGTAGGGTTTTCTGGCACACCAGTTGTTTGTCCAGTTTCTTCGCCAGTACCTATTTCTCTGGGTCCCTTCACGGACCACTGTCCATTCCTTTTGACTTCGAATTGTGGAGAGAATTCGCTGGGGTTGAATCTGTTGAAGGAATTAAATGCGGTAATTCATTGTTCTTTTGATGGAATGTGTTTGACGATTTCACCACAGCAACTTTCTGTCTCACAATTCTTAACCAGACCTTTGCCGCCAGAATTCAGTGATGTACCAGAGAGTTTATGGGCAATTGATGACAATGATGTTGGCGTTTTGCAGATCGAGCCTGTTAAAATAGTTCTGAAACATGGAGTAAAGCTGACACGTATTCCACAATATAAAATTTCAGTCGAGGGTGAGCAAGCTTTGAAATGCATAATTTCCGATTTTATGCATCGAGCAGTGATTGAGGAAATTGCAGGTAGTTTGTGGAATAGTCCAATTTTGCCTGTGTACAAAAAAGGCAATAATGCAATTCCATTTTGTTTCATAATTGATCTACGTGCCATCAATAAGGTCGTTGCTCCGCAATTTCCAATTGTGCCTGATGTGATGACAATATTAACTATGATCCCGGCTTCAGCTACTTACTTTAGTGTTGTGGACCTGAAGAATGCTTTCTTTAGTATTCCTATACACAAGGACAGTAGATATCTGTTCGCGTTCACCTTAGGGGGACGCTCTTTTACCTTTACCCGTGCACCTCAAGGTTACACAGAAAGTCCTAGCATCTATAGTAGGGCTTTGAAAGAACAGCTTGATACCCTTGAATTGCCCTCTACTTGTACACTGCTTCAGTATGTTGATGACTTACTTTTGGCTGCCGACTCTGAGAGTTCTTGTAAGGAGGGCACTGTGTTATTACTTATACATCTGGCCAAACATGGACACAAAGCTTCGCTTAAAAAGTTTCAATATTGTTGTCAGGAGGTCGCCTATCTAGGCTATCTCCTGTAAAAGGAGGGGAAGAAGATTGACACCTGAATGGATAAAACTAATTTCTGGCATGTCTGTCCCAAATACACAGAAGGAAGTTAGAGCCTTGGTAGGTATGGCTTCTTACTGTAGGCAGTGGATTCCCGGGTTCTCACTAGTGATTAAGCCGATGTTGGCTTTGACGAAGAAGGGCATTTCTTCACCATTGCCGTGGAACATGAAGCACCAGCGTGCATTTGATCTGCTCAAGACTGCATTGTGCTCGGCACCGGTTTTGGGCACACCAAACTATGAAAAGGCCTTTGTGTTGTTTGTGCATGAATGTGATGGATGTAATTTGGCTGTATTAACGCAGGAACATGGAGGGAAGAATAGGCCATGCGGTTACTTTTCTTCCGCCCTTGATCCTGTAGCATGCACTTTGCCAAGATGTTTGCAAGCTGTCGCTGCTGCTGCTGTGTCTGTAAAACAGAGTGAGGGAATGGTCCTAGGCCATTCTCTAACCCTGATGGTGCCTCACTCCGTAGATGTTCTATTGAACAGAACTCAAACGCAACACCTCACTTCTGCATGGTTGCCGAGATATGACTTGATCTTGTTTGCTCCTCACATACAAATTAAGAGGTGTTGTGTTCTTAATCCGGCTGAACTCTTACCTTTCCCGCAAGGTACTGCTTGCAGTGATGAAGAGTCACATGATTGCATGTACACTACCGAATAAGAGACAAAGGGTAGAATCAATCTAAAAGACATTCCTTTGAATAATACACAAGGGGAGCTGTTTTGCGATGGCTCCTGCTTCAAACTTCCGGATGGTACATCCACAGCTGCTTATGCAATCACCACATTAAGCACGGTCGTGGAAACCAAGAGAATCATGCATAACTCTGCGCAGGCCGCAGAGATTATAGCATTGTCCCGAGCTTGTGAACTTTCCGAAGGGCTTACTGTGAATATATACACGGACAGTCAGTATGCCTTTGGGGTGGTTCACAACTTTGGTAGACTTTGGTTCGAAAGAGGGTTCTTAACTTCACACGGTACATAGATCCAGCATGGCTCCCTAATAGTACAACTGCTCTCAGCGCTTGCACTTCCCACTCAGTTAGCGGTCATAAAATGTGCAGCACATCAAAAGATTGTAGATGATATAGGAAAAGGGAATGCTTTCGCTGATCAGATAGCTAAACAAACTGCCACCGATCTCTCTATAGACGTGTACATTTCAAGGGAGACCATAAACACCTATGCAATGGATGAGGGTGTTGACTCTGTAAAGGACATCCAAGCCGATGCCACGCTAGAAGAGTCCTGTTGTATTGTGCCTGTCTCTGGTGATGTAGCTGGTGATGTCGTGTGGAATGTTTGTGTGTGGATGATAGAATCTTCTTGGCGAGTGTTCTATACAGTGACAGTTACAGCTTGATGGCCCTGGGTGATGGGAGCCGGTGTTTGTCATAACTTATGTCCTTTATGTCTTCATGTGGATTTGTAACTAAGAACTTGGAAATAAACTTACATGAAGTGAACTTAAAGAGCCTGGAACCTGTCTTTTAACAATGGCGACGAGGCAGTCTTTGGTATCCTGCGTGCTATAAGTTGAAGGACTGAGGACCCTGCTGCGGGGGGTGCAGGAAGGACAAGCTGATGGAGAAGGACACCACCGCCCCCAGAAACTGTAAGTCCCATCACCCAGGAGCCCAAGAGGTTGCCAGGGAGAAGCCCTGACATGATTACCCAGGCGCAGGGGAAGGAACAGGTGACAAGCCCCCTTTCGTATGGAATTAGCAATGTATGGGCCAGTAGGAGAAATGAACCCTTTGGGGCTGCAGATGGTAATGTGCCAGGTGGTCAAACGCAGCTGTGCCCTAGGGATTAACTGTGTCAGTTATCACGCAAAATGGAATCTGTTACTGTGCTGAAAACGGACATCATTCGTGAACCTTAAAGGCTGCCTCCATAAGTAACGCTGGGCTGGGTGGTGGAGGTGCTGATAATTTTCAGCTGGTGCCAAAGGCTTATGCAAGTGTAATGAAGCCGTTACAGAAGGGGCGTTGCGGATCGTAGCCCCGCACCAGATCTATGGCTGTTTACTTCAGTAAATGTATGAGTATTGCCCCTCATACTAATGTGCTGACGGTTGAGCACGGGAGTTGTTTTGAGCTCTGCTTCGGCGGTGAAATGATGACGTAATTGCTTCAGCTGGTGCACATGGCGATGCTATGGAATGCTGCTGTCACAGTGCTCTGGAAGTGCTTTCCCAAGGAAAACTACGCGATCGTGGACAGGCAGGAAAACAGGTTGGATAACTCAAGTAAAGCACCCTGTGGTATCGACGTGTTGTGATGTCATCATGTCGATAGGATCCTGTAGTATCTGTTTTCTAATTGTTGGTTCCGCTTTCGCTTTCCCGAGGTGCGTGCAGCAGCCTCTGCGGGACACTTCAGGCTAGCTCCAGCTGAGAGTTGGCAGAAAACGATAGCCGTGTTTTGAGATGAAGCCAAGCGCTCCGTTTCCACGTGTGAAACGTGTTGTAGCAGCCAACGAACACGGTAACTGGTGGGCATTCATGACAGCTCTGCTGACGCTGGATGATGTGTAATAGTATTTTAAAGTCTGCCATGCTGGTGAGGAAATCCACTTAAGACTTTGGGAATTGTGTTTTCTCATACGTGCGGACTGCACATTTTGTGTATTCAAATGTTCTATTCTCTAATTGCTCATGTGTTCCTTGTGTTTATAGAAGGGTCCATTTCGCTAATGTGGAATGGGTATGTTGATGGGGTCGGAACACGTGTGCAGTGCTAGTATGGGTAACTCGTGTGGGTGAATAAGCATTGTGAGGACTTTCAGCTATTTTTGTGCAGGATATTAATGCCTATCTATGGTGACGGACATTTAGATATGTTTGGGTCTGAAATGGCTATGGACTCTTAGGTAAATAAATGTGTTGGGTATGGGTACATTCTTTCACTTGTTGGAATATTGGTTATTGCGTTTATCTGTTAATTTTGCACATGTTTCATTAGAGCTCCGCAAAGGCTGTGTTTGATGCTAGTGTTTGGTTGAGATGTGCGGTAGTGCATGTTTGTGATAGAATTAACGTTTTTGAGGAATTGTAGGTCTGAAGTTGCGAGCACCATAGCACGTGGACTTCTGCTCGCACAAAATGTTGGTTGCTGTGCTGGCACAAATCATCCACATATTGATGTGTTTGTATGTGATGTTGAAAACTAATGTTTTGTTCTAGGATTTGCACCTCTTAGAGTTGCATTAGGTAATATGGACTGGTAGGGGATTTCTTTAGAGCCTAAATGGCTATGGATTCATAGGTTCACTGTAGAGCCCAAAAATGGTTATGGACCTTTAGTTCATAAAAATGTTATTATTGCGGTTTCTACTTTATATTGATAACATGGTTATGGTATTCAGATGCTCGCAATGCAAATATTTTCTATGCGATTCTATGGTTTTGGGATGCATGTAGGACTCTGACTCAGGCAGTTTGGAGTGAGTCAGTGAGAGCTTGGTAATGAGTGAACTCACACTCATCATGGAAGTGTTGCATTGTGAAGTGCATGGTGTGGCTTGTTTGGGCTATGTCAGTGGGGGATAGAGTTTTCCTTACATTGTTTTGGTTTGGTTTAAGTAGTTACCTGTCTTGGTGAAAGTTGAACACCCATGCAGTGTTGTCGAGCGAGGTAGCACCTCTTTCGTAAAGGAGCTAGGATTTTTCTAATAGGATTTTCGTAATCCATGTTTGGGTATTTGTCTGGTGTATAGGAGTTCGCATTGTGGTAAAGGTTGAACAGTATTAGGTTGTTCTGTATGGGAGGTAGCGCCTCGCCTAGGGTTACCCTTCTCATCATAATGGACAGTAGGTAGCTGGTGGTAAAAGGGTAGCTGGGGACGCCTAGTAATGACCCTCTGATATTGAGATTGGTATGTCCCGAGATGATGAGTAAATGTGTTTTCTTTGTTATTTGTGGTATTTATTATGGATTTTGTTGTGTCCATGGGTTTAACAGCACGTTTTGGGTTATGATGTCTTTTTCTTGTGAATAATATCGTTGAGTTTTTACCAGTCATTGATGTTGGCATTAGGAGTGTGTGGCCACCGCTCCCTATGTGTTTGGAAGGCTTATACTACGTGGTCGGTGTGATGTGTATGGTGTTGAGCCCATGGGTGTTTGTGGTTTCAGGATGTTTTATGTTTCCATTTTGTGATTCCCATTGTAGTGAGGTTGTGGTTGTTTTTTTTTTGGAGACTTTGAGGTCTCAGCTCGCTACAGTGGCAGTCTAGAGGCCTGCTGGAGATTCCAGGGTGGCAGCCTGGACACCTGCATTGTTGTAGGCGGAGGCAGGTGGCAGGAGGAGAAGTAGTTTTGTGGTGGTTAGGAAGGTAGGTGATGTAGCCCTGTTTTAGGGTTCGCCAGGTTCTGGGGTGAGAGCCTAGTTGCTTGTTTGTGGCAGGAACAGGCAGATGGATGACAGTATTTTTGCGAGGGTATTTGGTTTGCGGTTTGTCAGGGTGTGATGTTTTTGTTGGTTGGGTTTGGCTGTGGAAGTGTCCGTTTTCAGTTGAGTGTCATGTGTGTCTGTTCTTGGAAGGTGATAGTGTTGCGGTGTTGTTTGACTTCTTTTGTGCAGGTTAGGTTTGTAAAGGAGGGAGGTGTGTTGTATTGTGCCTGTCTCTGGTGATGTAGCTGGTGATTTCGTGTGGAATGTTTGTGTGTGGATGATAGAATCTTCTTGGTGAGTGTTCTATTCAGTGACAGTTACAGCTGGATGGCCCTGGGTGATGGGAGCCGGTGTTTGTCATAACTTATGTCCTTTATGTCTTCATGTGGATTTGTAACTAAGAACTTGGAAATAAACTTACCTGAAGAAATCTTAAAGAGCCTGGAACCTGCTTTTTAACAAGTCCAAGAGATGGGCTGAAGGCTTGGGGAAACTCGATGATGATGGGTGTTGGGTGGACATAGTTGAAGGGAAATGGTTACTTCCTGACGCATACATAATGATGATGGTCGTTATGGCTCATGGCCCTACACACATATGTGCCCGGAAGCTTACGAAAATGTTGGAGAAAGTTTGGGCAAATGACAAAATCTTTAAAATAGCTGAGCGATATGTTCAGAACTACATGATCTGTTTACAGCACATTGTGGGAAAGGGAACATCAACTCCCAGGGGAAGTTTTGGCCCACCTTCTGTCCCCTTTGAAGTCATACACTTTGATTTTATTGAAATGGAATGGTGCAATCATTTGAAATATGTGTTAGTTGTCATCTCTGCCTTCAGCAAATGGGTTGAGGCTTTTCCTGTTAAAGACGCTACAGCCATGACTACTGCAAAAACTATGTTAAAGGAGTACTTCCCTAGGTTCGGGCTACCAAGAGTCATCTGGTCAGACAATGGTCCACATTTTGTCGCTGCTGTAATTCTGCAGATATGTGCGGCACTACAAATCGACAAACGGTTCCATTCGGCCAGACATGCTCAGAGTGCCCGACTAGTAGAAAGACACAACGGCATCATCAAGAACAAGCTCGCTAAGACGTGTGCCGGCACCAGACTAAAATGGCCATACACCTTACCGATCATATTACTAGCCCTCAAACCAAGACTGGGCTCTCTCCATTTGAGGTGGTAATGGGGAGACCTGCTAATATCTGGAACCTTCCAAAATGTCGGTCTTTGAAAAATGTTGAAAATGTACTTCTTTCAGATTACTGTAGCCAGTTGACTAAAAACCTGTATTTGATTTATCACCAGATGTGAGAGGCTCTATCTGTACCATACGAGGGCCCAGGCCATAGCATTCGGCCCGGTGACTGGGTGTTGATGAAGGCATTTGAGCGATCCTCTTGCCTTGCACCTCGGTGGCGGGGCCTTTCCAGGTCCTGCTGGTCACACAGACGGTGGTGCGGGTCGCAGGCATAAAAAACTGGATCCACGCGACGCATGTCAAGAGGATTCCACACCGGTGCCATACGATACAGAAGAAACAGAACCCCTCGCCAATACTGCAACCAACGATCCAGAAGCATTAAACAGCATTGAGAGTGCATCAGAGATTCTCCCTGAGTCTGTGAGGACTGGGGAATCAGCCATTTTGTCTCCACACCGTCCAAAAGTTTTACTTCCGGAAACTGTTGTTCCGGATCTTGCATCTCCACTTGCTCTTGGTACGTTGCTTCCAACGGGAAGTGACGACATGTTCTTGGATCAATCAGTACCAGGGACAACGAGGTACAATTTGTGTCCAAGGAAATAGACTTACGGCACGGTTCGGCTGTGCATTCGAAGAAGAGGAGAAATCTTCAAGGGCTTGCTTTTGGCCCAAGTAATTGTTCAAAAAACGGGATTCTGTTGGCTAGGGTTGTGGAAGGACTAAGAAGTCGCTCGGCCGGGAGGTCGCCAGCCAAAAACACTGGGGTTTTCCGTTTGAAGACTGCAATGCCTGAAACCGCTACCGCTCGTGCAGGACTGATAAATGATCGTGTGACCAGCTATGAGAATGGACAAACTGTTTGGGCCCCGAAAACGTACTGCTGTCTTTCTATAATGTCAATTGGTTTTATAATAGTAATTGTTTTAGGCTTTTGGTACCGGGAAGAAGTGCATCCATTCGAAACCTTGTTACCGACTGAAAATGTACCCACTGTTTCTACTCCTTTTGTGCATCTGCATACATTATCTCCTAGAGACTCTCAGCATAGACAGAGATACTACAATAATACATTGTTACTTATCATGAATACTACATATGCCATTTTTAATAAGTCCAACTGTTGGGTCTGTTCTCATTTACCGCAACACGGGGATAAGGGGCTAGGTTGGTATATTCATCCTTTACCTTTGACAACTGCTTGTTATGCTTCTCTTACAGCACTGTTCTTTGGCCGGTGGAACGATAGCATCTCGGGGATCTTTGATGGTACTAATTTGAATAGTTTTGAGAAAAGTGTTCTTACGCCCCTAGGATGCTCGCTTTTTGCAAATAGGAGCAAGCTCAACGTTGCTTCTATTAGGCCTTCTGATAGATTGTCTCGTCCTTTCCAAGCTTTGATCTCTTTCAAGATGGCTCCAATAGGCAATAAGGATGCCATGCCTCCTCCTTACACTGTTAACCATAGCCCCGATTCAGTTTCTTTCTGCATACAGAGGAATGGTACTCAGTCAATGGGAAATTTTAGAGGTTGTGCCAACGTTGCGAATTTGACTGGGGAAGACAGACCTTTGTACGTAGGCAAACCTGTCTACTTTGTTTACAGTAATGTAGCATTTCCATGGTTACCCAGGGATTGGCAGGGAGCTTATTATTTAGGGATCCTGTTACCCGGGGTATTCATAGCTAGTACTGTAGAAGTTTCAAAGGCTCATCCACGACGGGACGAGAATGGTGACACTCCAGCACAGGTTCTGGGAGACGTAGCAAAATCCTTTGTGCCATTTGGGGACAAATAGCGAACTCTGAAGACATCAGGAGACTAGCGAGAGAACTGGAAACATCAACCGGACCACGGACATACTCTATAATATGACATTAGAACAGAAAGCAATAAGATTGGTAGCACTTCAGAACCGGATGGCATTAGATGTAATTCTGGCTGTACGTGGTGGAGTATGTAAATTAGTGGAGTCCGCTTGCTGTGTTTTTGTGCCAGATTCCTCCCCATCTATCTTCAAGGCAATACAGAATCTGCACGTTCTTAGTTCAGAAGTGCATGTTCCCAAGGGAAACTGGGATCTTAGCGCTTGGTTCTGGGACTTCTTGCGATCATGGGGTTGGAAGGTACTTTCGGTCTTACTGATCATTTTCGGAATTCTTTTGTTCCTTTGTTGCTCTGTACAGTGTCTACCTAGTATATGTTCGATGTTAGTGGGATGTTGAGCACAGGCGATAGGTACATTAGGACACAAGGTATATGTCCCAGACAAGAGCTCAAAAGAATATGTGTTGAAGGAAATTCTGATAAGCAATCTAATGGCAATAGATATTTCCGATAGTGATTCAGGGTGTATGGATGTTGAGACATGGAGTTGGTCGTAAAGTGACCAGAAGTAGTTTTAGTGCTTGGCATAGGCCAAAAGGAGGGTTAGTCGAACGGAAAATCATATCGTGCATCCTATATTGTATGATATATGTATATTGGCCTACGCCAAGCTGCTTATAAGCCACTTGCGAGGAAAACCGCGTTGCAAGGTCTTGACCTTAGATTAGTGTAAACCGCCATTTTAGGTCTATCCGCCATTTTAGATTCTCCCTCTAAAGTCACCCTGTGTTCTAAGATGGTGGACAGTGTCATTCCGAATGTAACATGGCCGTCTTGACCTCTGTGTACAAACTAATATGTAACTTGCCTGCAGGCCTTATGTTAGGGTCAGGAACTGAGACCTTGTCCTTCGTTGACCTGTGTATAGAGAATTACCTGCGCCAACGAAGTTAATCCGCGAACATATGTTAAACACAATATATTCAAATACCGAAATGTGAACACTTGTTTGACTACATTGTATAAAACTGTTTGAGAAGGCTTTACGAGAAATCCTAAGACATACTGTTGCCATTGTGATTTGTTAGTGAATGTATTAAAGGTAAACCCTAAATGTATAGATGCATGAACTCGGCACGAACCCTAGATCTGTGATGTATTAACTTGTAAAAACTTGTATGTGGGCTGAACATCATGTTTTTGATAGTATAAAAGGTGCGACTATTCTAATGTACAGCCCCACTTACTGAGCACACCGAACCGAGCTGGAGTTTGCTGTGTTGTACTGAGGGCCGATAGCTATCTGTTGCTTTGTCCTTTGAAACTGTTCAGTATAAAATAAAGATCTAGCAATGGTGGAGTTATTAGTGGCGGGACTCCCTTTCTCCTGCGCACCTCCTCTTTTCTTGTTTCTGAATCAGACCAGCAGCCTGGATCCTGGTTTGTCGGGGAACCAACTCCGAGGTTCCCATTTATTTAGAAGATTTATGGGGATGACAAACTATGGATCAGTTGGGCGCTGGTAGGGTATGATGGTCCAGTGGTCGCTGTTGAGCGAATTACCAAAGAAAACATCATTGTGGAAATCAATGACAATTTTTGACATGGTAAATCGCTACACAGCCGATGCGCGTTTCAACCTAAGTCTTTTTCAAGGCCAATTGAGTGGGGGGGGGGTGGGCTTCAAGATGCTGTAGGCTGGTCCTCCCAGATAAGGGCGCCAGGGGGGCTGAATAGCCGATCGTTGGCCGGGTCCGGTGAGTTTGTTGCGTGCGAGCGTTTCCGAGAACGCGCTTCGGCTGTGTACGATTTACCATGTCAAAAATTGTCATTCATTTCCACAATGATGTTTTCGTCGGTGCTAACTAACCAAAAATAAACAACCATATTAATGACTAAGACTTGACTGGACCATATATTTGATTAATTCGCTCAACAGCGACCACTGGACCATCATACCCTACCAGTGCCCAACTGATCCGTAGTTTGTCATCCCCATAAATCTCATAAAATAAAGATCACGCCCGCTTTAGATTGCGAGGTGTTGCGGTCACATCTACTGATAGTCAGTCCATAGGTATAACAAGAGAGAGAAGTGGTCCGGAGGCTGCATGGAGCCAAGTCTCTGATATGGCGATAAAATCAAGGTCTTGAGTCTGCAATGCCCAGTGCATGAGCAGGGAGGGACCTAGCATTGATTAGAGTGTCCTTAATCGTCGTATCTTTAGGAGTGTGAGGTAGGATGTTAGTATTAGGATTGGGACAGGATGTGGAGGGCTCAGGGTGGCAATGACTTGGAGCAGATAATTTAGTCATGGTGCAAGGCTGCTGCGTTTGGCTGGTAGCACGGGGAGTTCTAGAACCCAGTCTGTAGTTTCTTAGGTGCAAAGCACAGGGTTGATTAGGTATAGGTCTGTTGGCGAAGTGTTCTAGCCATAATGCAGGTGAATTTAAATAGGGATTAGTGTGTGTGGGAGAGTTGCTAGGTAGTGTGTCACTTAACTGGGGCCATCCCACAGAGTAGCTTTGTATTATTACCGAGGTGCACGTTGGCGCAGCATTATTTTTCTCCAAAAAAAAAGAAATGTCATCACCTAAATTGACAGCTTGCTGTGCAAGTGGATGATCCCACCGGAGGTGCAGCGTTTTTGTTCTATTTTTCTTTTTTCTGCCTTTGTGCCAATTTTCTAGGCATCCTGCAACCCTGCCTCATTGTTTGTTTGGCCTTCTAAACATGGCCGCAACATTTCTTCCTGCCTTGCTGCCTCAGCCTGGCCTGGCTCCCCCTTTCCAGTTGCATTTGGCCTTTAAGCCAATTGGAGCAACCGGGAGGTGGAAGCCGGCCACCACTACCTAAGGCCCACAACAAAGGCCCCTGTCTGCACCCTGTCCGCTACCAGAATGCTACTTGTAGTACTTTCTTCACCTGAACTTTTATTCTGCTGCTACCTTACTGTACTAAGAAATCTGGAATTCCATAACACACCTCCATAAGTATGGATTAATTCCCTCCTCTGGACATCCTTCTACCTTCTTCTGACTCTGTTTCCTTCTTTGCTTGTCTCCCTTGTTGGCACTTTTGATTGTACTGCATTTGTGCACCCATTTCTAACATCGGATTCCAGGTTGCCATTCAACCCAGGCTGTGTTTTATGCATTTAGGTTAGTTCAGTTCTGGCTGTGTTTATTTATGCAGACTTACTGTGTCGTTTGCGCTGCCCTGCTGCTTGATGTATGTGTTCTCTGTTGTTTGCCTGTCTGTTTCCCTGTTTGCCGCCACCCTCTGCGTGACTCTTCTTCTCTTCACCACACTCACTGTCTTCTCAGTCTTCTCCTCCTCTCTCTATCTTGGTGGGCTCACATAAAATCAGAGCCTGTGGTGGGCTCACATCAAGCCAGCACCTGTGAGGGGCTCACATCAAACCAGAGCCTGTAGTGAGCTCACATCGAACCAGAGCCTCTGGTATGCTCATAATGAACCAGAACCTTTGGTGGATTTTTATAAAACCAGAGCCTGTGGTGGACTAACATTAAACCAGAGCCTGTGGTGGGATCATATCAAACCAGAGCCTGTGGTGGGCTCCCATCGAAACAGAGCTTGGGATGGGCTCACATCAAATGAAAGCATGTGGTGGACTCAGATCAAGCTGGAGCCTTTGGTGGGTTCACATCAAGCTAGAGCCTGTGGTGGGGGTTATATGCCTTAAAATCACAGCAAAAATGGTAGTGAATACAAAATATTGTGGCAAAACTGCTGTGGATTTTTGCGCCAAACTCATGTAAATGATGCAGGGGACACCCCCGCAACCCCTTAAATGGTATAATGGGGTACACCTTTACCGGGTCAAACCACAGCATTTTTTTTTTACTGCACATTTTTGCCGTGATTTTATTACCTGATACCGTGGTGGGCTCACACCAAGCCAGAGCCTGTGGTGGGCTCGCATTAAACCAGAGCCTGTGGTGGACTCACATCGAACCAGAGCCTGTGGTGGGCTCGCATCGAACCGTAGCCTGTGGTGGACTCACATCGAACCAGAGCCTATGGTGGGCTCACAATGAACCAGAGCCTGTGGTGCGCTCATAATGAGCCAGAGCTTGTGGTCGGCTCATATCAAACCTGAGCCTGCGGTGGACTCACATCATAACAGAGCCTGGGGTGGGCTCACATAAAATGAAGGCATGTGGTGGACTCATATCAAACCAGAACATGTGCTAGACCCACATCACAGAGCCGGTGGTCGGCTCACATCAAGCTAGAGCCTGAGGTGGGCTCACATCAAACCAGAACTTGTGCTAGACCCACACCACATAGCCGGTGGTGGACTCACATCAAACCAGAGCCTGAGGTGGGCTCACATCAAACGAGAACCTGTGCTAGACCCACATCACAGAGTCTGAGGTAGGCTCACATCGAACCAGAGCCTGTGGTGTGCATATATTAAACCCAAACCTGTGGTAGGCTCAGATGATACCAAAGCCTATGGTGAGTTCACATCGAGTCAAGGCCTTTGCGGTCTTACAGTAGCCCAGGACCCTTGGATGACCCCTGATGCACAACACCTTCCCCTCTACCCTTGTCAGGTAGGTGAGACACAATGACGGAAGTCTGAACTGATCATGGATCCAAGATAGGGGAATAAAAGGCTGTCATTATGTACAATATCAGGACTCTGAGCTTGTGGTGTCCTGGTAGGAGCATGCCAAGCACCAAGCCCAGGTGGGCACTTGTTCCTTTAGAGTAGACACACTTTCAGGCATAGGGGGTGAGCGACTGTTGGACAGACCTCAGGGAGATGCAGCCCTGAACTGAGAACCATAATTGACTGTGGTACCTCGACTTAGCACTCTAGGTCCTACATGGATTAGGATTGAAACACCTCTCATTTGTTTTGCTCCTCCATATCTCTGCACTATGATATATGTTTCTCTCCATTCCTGCATCTCGGTCAACCCTCATCAGCCTTATACCAGCCTGGATTATTAATTCATAAAAGTTATTGAAGAACAAACGCTTTTGAGTGAGAGGCTGGGAATCCCTCAGAATCCATTCAAAGATTACATGTAAGTAATTTCTCTTGCTCTTCTCTTGTCAAAGATCCCTCAATTTACCAACAGCAGTGATTTGCGGAGAGTCTTGACTACCTGTCGATGAGCAGAATCAGTTATGACTCTATCGTGACCAAGGGAAGGAGTCTGGATATCAAAGTGTCTCTTATCCTTTTAGCGATTGGCTGAAGAGCAAGATATGATCCAGCCAGATACACGTTGGTACGATCTGTGACCATCATTAGCGTGCCAATCAATTCTTCTCTGTGCCCTTTGTAGAGCAATGAAGACTTTTCTCATTCTGGTTGGCATTTTCTGCCACCGCGCACTTGATTTGAAGCAGGCAGCCGAATGAGTCCCTGTTTCCCTTGTTTCAATTCTAATAGTTGGAGTCGGGTTGCATTTGCTCCATGGCAGTAATCAAAATACTTCTTTCATGAGATTGTCAAAATTGTACTGAAGCCCCCTTTAAATTGAATGCATTAGTGGGAAGATGCACTGAAGTCCAGATCGGCACATATGTTCGCTTTCCTCACATCTGGATTCACATTCTCTTCTTGAGAGGTGTAATGGATATGGCCTTCACTTCCCACAATGCAATCGTCTGTTGTTGTCCCCTCTTAGGGATGCAGAACCTCTCATACAGGGGCATTGAACATGTGGACTTCTGTTCCATCAAAGCAATGTTTATTTATTTTCTTCACTTGAGGATGAACAATTCCCCCTCACAGGTACTGGGAATTGGGACTTCCTTTCCCACAATGCAATTGTCTTTTAATTTTCTTACTTAAGGATTAGCAACCTCGCCCTCATGGTTATTGGGAACATGCTCCCTCCAGATCTTTATGCTACTCCAGCGCCAACCTTCTGCGTGTCAAGCACTTCTCTAAGCAGTGAGCTGGTGGCCGATCGCTTTCCTCTGCTGGCTCCCTTCTCTGGAACAGCCTCCCCCTTTCTCTCGGTGTTGAGCCAGATCTCCTCAAATTCCAGAAGCTCCTCAAGACTTTCCTTTTCAACTCCTCCTTCCCCCTCTCCCTCTCTTGCCCCAGGGTCGCTGAGATTGGTGGCTGGGGCCGTGTCCTTCTCGGTCCTGGCCACCCCCTGCAATCCCCCCAGTCTCCACCCACTCCCAGCAGTTTCCTCGGGCACCCACTGGCCTGTGCTGTCTCACAGGGCTGCCCGTATTGTATTGGCAGTTGACCACTCTTACTAAGTGATCTCTGCCAGGCAGTTAACAGCTGATTGCAACTTACTTCCTCAAACTTCCCTCACTGGAACCCCTAGCACCTACCCCTCCCTCGTCCCTTCTCTCTCTCTCTGCTGTTGCATGTTGTGAATGCTCACAAGGCCTAGTAGGACGGCCTCTTCCTTTTTCTTCATTGTTATTACATTTGCCTTTCGTTCCCATGTTTGCTCCCCTTTGCCCTGTGGGCCCTTTGAAACACAATTTAGTTGATGTATAAGCACCTTACAAATGCACAATAAATAAATAAAATGCTGATGTTTTGGTGGAAATGCTGTAACACGCTGCCTTCTGGCAATGAAACTGGTTCTGAAATACAAGCAGGTTTCAGAAATGTTGCACATCCGTGAAACATGTCACAGGAATCTTACCACAAAGGGAAATTTTGCTGAACCTATTACGGATTGAAAAATATGCAATTTTCTTATTTTAAGCTTTTGAAAAACAACAGGTTTGGGCAGAGCACACTGGCACTCTCTTTCCCAGGTAGCAGGGAAAGGAACTTATTTTCCCAGCATGCAGCTGTTTTTCAATTTCTTGGCTGGGCCTTCCAATTCATCCTGGATCAAAATACCTAGGTTTGTTGTTCCATGGCCTTTGAATGCATACTTCTTCTCCTCGCTATTCCCATCGTCCCTCTGTGAGTGAGCTGAGGGGTCTCCAGATCAGACATTTCTCTTTTTCTCTCAGAGATCTGCTTTAACCCTGGTCAGGCTCCTCTCTCCCCGGTCTTTGGATCAATACCTCTCTCTCCTAGCTGTCTCCTGAGACTTTCAACTTGCTTCTGAATGGTAGAAAGTCTTGTGCTGTCTGGATTAACTCCACTTAGGTCAGCGTCTCACTATTCTTCCAGTTATGATATGATAGGTTATTTATAAAGCGCTCAATACCCAGAGGTTTCTAAGCATGGACCCGGGGATCAAACCCCTGTTGCTCTGCGTCGTCTTGCTTCCAAGGCGATTGCGTTGCCCCTGATCTGTCCCCCTGAGACTAATGGGACTGGGCCTGTGTCTCTTCACTACTGCAGACCTTCTTGGTGCTGGATGTGAGGGAAGCTTCCCCACTGCTCACCTGGCTTCGCAAACCCGGCTCATCAGCGGCAGCCTCCTCAGCATATGGTTCAGCTGCATCATGTGTCTAACAGCAGATTGCTGGAAAAAAACCTCAATTTCTTGCTGTTGTTTTACTTGCTCACTGAGCACTTCATCACCGGTAATAGTCAAAGTGTACTTATTTCCCTCTAAAAGTGTTGAGATGGAGGTATCTAGCATTAGCTGCAAGTATTGTCTCATTTAATTAAGCCCACCTTTTCGTATACCAACCAGTGAACACAAAATGCAGTGTGACAGTGTATGGGAGCGCCTAGTTGGAAACCCTCTTTGAAATGACACAAGAACTGACATGTTAGCGGAAAATTCCTGTGAAGCTGAATGAAAGATAAATACTTAGCTGTGGTGAGGATTTAATTTTGCAAAATCCACCATATGAGACTATGCTTCCTGTCAGAGAAGCTGTTAGTTGATTAGAAGCCTGCATTGTCATGTCCACCTTTTGCAATTTGAATACGGTGTGGCAAGCCAGAAGAAGGACTTAGACCACAGGACATGGTTTACACATGATCTTATTTAAATGAAAAGGAAATGCCTCACTGACCCTACTGCTAAAATGGAGTTCCCTTCCTAAGAAGGGAGGAGGAAGGGAAGGAATGATAGCTCAGGGGCAACACATTTCTGTTGCTTCCAAGACAACACAGGTTCAAATCTTGATCCCACGCTTATTATTATTAATATAATTATTATATCAAAACTGAACTGAGGTGTAGAGGAGGTCTACACCTTCCCCGTATATGACAGGCAGATAAATATGGTCGTCAGGGCCTATGCCCCCTCCCACACCCCCACCCAACATTGTAAAAGTGTGTTTACATTACACACAAACATTAAACACATAATATAGATTTGTGATGTATAAGTTAGCAAAAGATAGCCATTGCATTATAAAATGGTTGTATGCCCCAGCTCCCAGGGAACTTCACAAGTGCTGACAACACAGAAATTAGTGCAGAAATCAGATTGTATTTTAACAGAAGCCAGTATGAGGTGATTTAGCATTAAATGAGAGAATATACAGTATTTCCACAGTGCTGTTTTACAAGTGAACCTGGCATACAGTCAAAAGAAGATAAGCATGGTGAGATGACTGTGAACAAAATTTGCTAAGAAGTCTGGAATAAATGTGTCATTCTCAGAAACTTGTTTTGTTCAGTGTAAAGGTTGCAACATATATCGCATGGTCAGTGAAATTCTAGTCTTGCTAATTTGTATGAGGAGTTTTGGCATCTAGAAAACATTGTGAAATAGCAAGTCATCCTAATCAGGAAGTGTTTTTGTCCAATAGGGACACCAGTCGTACTTTAACCTTTTAGTAAAATGACCAATTAGAATGTGTTGAAATGTAAAAGTCCAAATTGGCATACATTGCTGCACAATCTGTTTGCCATGGTATAAAAACCCTTGATGTATCTATTATAGTGTGCGATTTTCCTTTTTCGACTGTAAAGAGTGGATAAATGAATTTAATCCTAGAGTCAAGTGATGTCTCTCTCCCTCACACAAGAAGTGGGTTTATTGCCAGAATGGCTGGCTACAAGATAATTAATCCTTTAACAAAGGTGTTTGTCGCGAGCCCAAAATAAAATAGGCCTCGCTGCAAACCTATTCACTAAACTGGCCCACCCACTCAGAAAAATGTAAAAGAAAATAGGTTGAGTGCTCTGCACTCTTAGTTCTTCACCACACTCTCTCTCGGGCATCCCAGGAATCCTTCTGCGTCTGGATGCAATGATTATCTGAGCTCCCCTCATATCTACTCTTGGGTTTAGAGCGGAGGACCCAGTCCTCCTTTTGTGTCCGGACTTGGCTTCTGTTTGTGGGCTCCGTGCCCACCGTGCCCTGTACTTGGTCGCGCCTCCAGGTATGGTTCGCTTTGCGTGACCTCTGCCTCTCAGGCTCCGCACACTGCTTTGCTGGGCAGACAGCGTATCCTTCCTCAGGCGTCCGCTTCCTTCCACGCTAAAGCCAGCTCTGCACGGCTATGCCCCTCTCCAACGTTCTCACGTCTTTTCACGTTGGAGGCTTGCGAGCCTTTGGAAGGTTCCGCATTACTGTGAGCCAAACACATAGAGGTAATGTCAGTGTTACCTTGCGTCCAACACATAGAGGTGTTGTCAGTATTTCTTACTCCAATGTAGACAAGTACTACTTTAGGTTTAGGGAGTTCTCCAGGGGAAGTGGGAGTTCTTGTCCCCCGAAGGAGAGTCAGCCCAGTGAGGTCCTGCCTTTCCAAACCCCCATGGAGGGTTTAAAAAAAGAAATGTTTTATTGGGGTTCATTGTGGTTTTAGAAACCTTTCACAATTATCAACATACTATACAATACTGTAGGAGAGTTTTGCAGAGCAGACTCACCTTCCTAAAAGGGGTGTAGCTCCCCCTAGGGAAGTAGGAACAAAGTCTCCAGATTTGTCACAGAGGTTAGATTTTGACTGGAAATAGTCTACATTCTGGAGTAGTCTGCTTTGATAAAAGTAGGTTACGGTTCCTCTTCCAGTGTTGGTCTACCAGCACTCTGATCGTAGAGGCAGGAGCTCAAGGTGACTGGGCCCAGGAGAGTCACCACAGCCTGCATGCATGCTGTATTTCTGCTGTATTTCCGTTCAGTCCCTCCTATTGAAGATGGCAACCTTTCCTCTGAAAGCTCTTCTTGTTGCTAAGTCATCTGTAGTTCTACTTTAAAAATCAAGTGTTGTTTGCAGCAAACACTCCCCTCAAGTGCACCCTTTTGAAGTCCCTTCAAGAGCACTGAGTCTGCAAACGTGACCTATGTGCAAGGATCAACCCAGACTCCATTTGACTTGAACTGGTAGGTTCTACAGCTTGAGGAAGCTATGTCTTAAGTGGACAATGACAGATGTGTGGACAGCTGATGCCATGCCCATCTTTATATGCACTGTTTTCCAATATTTAACTAAAGTGTTGCAGGCAGCATTACTGTGAAGTGATGCAAAGGCTATGTGACTTTGTTAGTGCATGCATGTCTTTTTCTTTTCTTTGTCTCTCTGAGCTCACCCCACTGCCGTCATACATGCCACTTAACCTGGATCACCATTATATTATATATTATAATTGTTCTTTTATAACACACTTAATACCAATGAGTGGTTTTCAAGCTCATGTTTGGGATTTGAACATGTGTTACACTGTGTTGTCTTGCTTCCAAGACAAACGTGTTGCCCCAGAAATATCATTCCTCCTCAACCTGCATGGGGATTCCTAGTGTCCAGCTCGGATAGAGACTAGGTATTGAGTTATCTTGGTCAAGAGTGTGCAGGAGAAGAATTTCCCAAACCAATATGCATTAAAGGTGATGCATGAAAGAGACAGCTCTGCACTAGTATTGCTATTGTTTTAAAAACAGTAACAGCTCATCTATTTCAAACCCTTATTATCTTTAGTTTTTCTAGTGTACAATACAGTGACGTTTTTGCTATTAATACAAGGTTATGTTTTATGAGAAGCGTTATGTAATGTACTTTGTCATTCGTGTAGTGCCTTTATCCCATTGGTATGCCCTCAAAATGCTGTAGGTGAACTCCCTCAGAGGACCGTAGTCCAAGTTTTGGGAAAATTGATCAGAGGAGTTTAGAATGCGTGTGTGCACTTTGGCCAAAGCGAAGTTGGGTTGGGGTGGCCAGGTCTGTACTAGCCAGGGTTCAAGTCGGGGGTGCACGCGGGTGTACAGAGTCCACCCTCTTTTTTCAGAGGGTGGTCTCAGCCCCCCCAGCTAAAATGAGAAACATTGTGTGCTCTCTTTGAATTTATGAGTCAAGCCCAACCTCAGTCGTCAGGTTTGCAGGCACCACAGTCGTCAGGTTTGCAGGCCGGACACTTCACGACTGCACTATATAACGTGATGAAAACTAACAAACAACAAAAGGTGAAATGTGTCCTTTTGGTACTGGATGTTCTGGGGAAAACATTTGTATTTGTTCTTGGAGTTTAAAATATGCACACCTTTTAACGTTTTCAAAAACACTATTAGAAGAACATGTCCTCTCTTAGTTTTGAGTGTGTGTTGATTTTATGAAGGGCAACTGGCATTACTCCTGTGCAAGTTGGGTGTTTATGCAAAGCCAATTTAATGAAATGTGCATATTTCACATTGATATGCTAATTTCTGGCGACAGCACATGCCATTGCGTTTGTTGATGAGTCCCCACTTTAATGTTTAGGACTTGACCCCTGGTACCAGGTGGCAAGTGCATGGATGCTTTGAAGTTGGCACGAGAGTAGGCTAGACCGGATTTCTGTCGCTGTGTCTACTTATTGCGATTGGAAGGGCCTGAACCAGCTAAGGCTCGGGCTAAGTAGCTGACTCGAGCTCAGCTCGGGTTTCATGATACTGACCATGCAAACCAGAGCCAATCCCTGCCTCCTGGTGCCAAGAAATATTTTTTTTTGCATTTTCTTACCTTTTCCTGGGTGTGGATGTGTGGCATTGGAAGACAGACATCCTTTCCCACCCTCATAAAGTGCATCACCACTGGAGACCCTACCATCCTCTAAGCCCTTACTTGCTGATTCACACCTCTCATTCTCAGCCGTGCCATAAATGAGAGAGTCCTTGGGGACAGATGGGGAGGTGTTGACGGATTCTCGAACCTTCTTCCTACACAGTCACCAAATAAAAATGTATAACGTTGTCTAGCTTGTTTCGAGGATCGTATGACATGCACAAAAAAGCCTTTTGCTATTTGTGAAACTTCACATATTCTTCATATCATGCATAACAACATTCTGCATGCCTCTGCCCACTAACGTCTACAAGCAGTTGGCCTTGTCACAGTTGTGTTTTTTTATTGCTGTTTGTCTTTAACTCTTAAAAGCACATTAGCAAAAACCCAGCGGGGACATTTTAGGATGTTATTATTTTGTATTCTGGTAATTGTTGTCGCCATTTGGAATTGGAAAACAAAGCTGCAATCACACCCTATGTGCATAACATAAAGATATTGCTCTTTGTCAAATTGGTTTACAATGTGATTGAGCACTTTTATAATAAGGTCTATAAAACCGAGCATTTTTATTCCTCTTTAATGACTTAGATTAACATAGATTGGTATATGCTGGAGCTGAGAAGGTATTGTGAGGGGTCAAGAATGAACCCTGGACACAAGTTACAATCATTTTGGATAAAGACTTTTATAGAAAATAAAAGGGGTGGGACAATGCCTCTCTGACCCTGCTCTAAGAGGAATTTCCCTACCTAAACCAAAACTAAGGATCTATCTGTGTCAGAATATCCAGATGAAACTGTCCCTTGTCCAAAGTTCTAATCTGCCCTCACACTATAAGCTAAATTCTAGGTTAAGATGGAAATGTCTTTAAGCTTAGGTGGTTTAGAAAAGAGCTCACAGCAGAAAAATAAATAGCTCCAACACAAAGGATAAAGGTCCTTGCTCCAGAGGGTGGCACCCTACCCCTGGATTCCCCTTTACTCTCTGGTGTGCCACAATCAACAGTTCCTTGTGCCTTTCTTGGTCAACAACAACACTGACACACACAACTGTTTGAGTTTGTACTTTTATCTCTTTCAGGATACCGGGTATACTTTTCTGTGAGCGTTTTGCTCCCCCTCTCCTGGTTAACACACTCAATGTCCTAGCCCTGATATTTGTTCTCGGGACCTCTGTCACGCTTGAACATTTCTCGTAAACGCCTGGTATCCGCTCCTGCAAGGGTTTCTTGTATTCACACACTTGTAATTGCCTGGTATACTCTCCCAGACTTGCACATATACTTGATATATTATCCTGTCCGGATTTCCCATATACTTGCACTGTGTACATTCACATACTTGTAAGGGTTTTTCTCGTAGTTCAATTCCTCTGTTAACAATACGTTCTCTTGCTCTTTCACTCTCGGTTGCTTTCTTTACAATTACTTGCATTCAGCACGGTCACTGATACGAACCAGACTCCCCACTGTCTCTGGGTGGACTCACTGGCTCTCAATGGCGATCCTAGATTCTCCTGTGGTCAGCGGGTGAAGGTTTTCCATATGCTTCCTTCTCGTGACCATTTCCTCTTTGGCTTTCCTTCTCTCGCAGCTTCCACTTGGCTCATCTGCTTCATGCCAGGCTCCTGTAAGTGAAACTCTGCTTTTTGCCACCTAGTCTTTCAGCAGCTCCTGACGTTCAAGCAGTGTGTACTTCTCTTGCAACAGCTTCTCTCTCCTTGGTCAGTGAGCCTCCCGGCTCCACCATGCCGGTCTCAGCCTTTCAGTTGGTCGATCCTCACAGAGAGGTTCAACACTCTCCCGCTAGCAGCAGGCCTTGACTCTGCTTCTGCTCATTACAAACAACTAGAGCACTCGCTGGGCTTGTGGCCTCCTTTGATCTGCATGCTCGATCCCTCTTCCTCGTCTCAGTATTTTGGTAATTCTGGGAAAGGAAGTCAATTTTTGACAATTGGCATGAAAAAAACTTGGATAAGTATTTCTTTTTTTTACTTTAATTGTTATTAGCGTACCACTGTGACTCAGAGTTTCTCTACGTTGAGCTTGCTGAGGGCTCCTCACCCTCTCGCCTTCCATCCCCTCTCCCCCCCGCCATGCTACTGCCGCCCTCCCCATGCCACGTGGAAGATCTCCGTCCCGCAATGCACTTCCCATCCCCATTTCTGTCTCACCCTGTCCCACGCTGCACGGAAGGTGCCAGGGTCATCGTTCACCAGTGCTGTCAATGTATCCATGAGGAACATGTTTTTTTACACTTTCTTCCGCCATTTTTCTTTGCTTGGGGTCATAGGGCTCTTCCATTTCTGTGTCAGGGCTACCCTCCCCGCCCGCAACATTGTCTCCCACATTCTGGGGTATCTATACGTGTCCGAATCTCTCAGAGGCAGACCCAGTAACATTGTCAGGGGGACTTGTGTCATTAATTCCCCTGTGACCTCTACCATCCATCCCCTCAGGCCTTCCCAATATTTTTGTATTTGTGGGCAGTGCCACCACATGTATCCCCTTGAGCCCACCTGACTGTATCCCTTCGGACATCTCAGGGAAGCCCCTGTGAACATCTTAGATAGTTTAAGTAGTTCTATATGCCATCCCTGAAGGACTTTAAAGTTAAGATCCATGTCTGCTGTAAAGAGATTCCCATGGAAAGCTATTCTAAAAACCTTGTTCCATAACTCTTCTGAGAGTTCCTCCCCCGCTAGTTCATTCCAATACTGACGGAACCCCCATTTATTACTTTGTACAACTTTGACACCATCCCCTTCCTAGAGTTGGTTGAGTCAAATACTTTCTCCAAAGGGGTTACTGGTCTCTTGAGCTTTTCTCCCCATGTCTGGTCACAAAGGAGACCTTTCAGCCTGAGGTATTCGAATATCGAGATCATCCCGGGGCCCAGAGCCTCATCTACTCCCTCATATGATAGGAATTCACCCCTTCGGAACAGTTGTCCCACCCTTTCCATTCCTTTGTCTGACCAGGTCTGCACATTTCTGAATCCCCCGTTTCCCAGTCTGAATCTGGTGCCCCATAGCGAGGGCATTGGAGAGGGCCATGTTGACAAGTGTTCATTTTGTGCCCCCTCCCTCCACAGGGACCACAATAGCCCTAGGGTGAGGTGATTCAATATTCTGCTCGGAATAGCCTTTCGTGGGGCCCAGAGGAGGTCCCTCACTTTGAGTGGATGGGTGTCCTTGTCTTCCAGATAGGTCCAATACGTACCCTTGTCATCTTTCATGTGTTGAAAGAGGACCCGGAGTCAGGCTGCTCTGCGGTAATGACGGAAGTCAGGCAGACCGAAGCCCCCTTCCTCCCTGGGGCGGGCAAGGATAGTTCTCTTGGTCCTCTAGGTCTTGCCTTGCCAAATAAATACTTGGATTGTTTTCTGGAGTTCTCTAAAGATTTGTTCTGGGACTCTCGTGGGGAGGGCCGTAAACAGGTACAATAGTCTTGGTAAGACATTCATCTTCACCGCCGTCATACGTCCGTACCAAGACAAAATCATGTTACCCCATCGTTTCATGTCCGTCTTAATCTCGGCCAGTATTGGCTCATAATGGGCTGGTGCCAGCTTTGAAAGATCCCTAGTAAGACCGATGCCCAGATAACAGATGTAACTTTCTCAATTCTGACGCCCAGGAACGTGTCTAGGGGGTCCAAGATTGGGTCGTGAGCTGGAAGCAACATGGATTTTGATTTATTGATTTTCAGCCCTGAAAAGGCCCTGAAGGCATCTATTAAGGGGCAGGTGCGACAAGTGAGGTTCTACTAGGTACCCCAAGAAACCGTCTGCAAATAGGGAGAGTTTGAATTCCACCTGGCCTCTATGAATTCCCTGTATTCCTGGGTCTGTCCTCACTGCTATAGCTAGGGGTTCCATTGTGAGGGCGTATATATCAAGGGGGACAAGGGTCACCCCTGTCTAGTACCCCTTGAGAAACTAAAGGAGGCCATAAACTCTCCATTTACTTGCACTTCTGTTGTGGTGGCCCTGTACAGAGCGGCTACCCATTTTCTCATATGCTCCCCAAATCCCATCTTCTGAAGGAGTAGCATCATGTACCTCCATTCCACTCTATCGAAGGCTTTCTCCGAGTCTAGAGAAAGCAGTCTGACAACGAGGTCAGAGCCCCAAGCATAGTGGATCAGATCTATAGTCTTCAGGATGTTATCCAAACCTTGGTGTCCCCTTATGAAGCCCACCTGGACCCCATGGACCAGGGAAGGCATATTTCCTTCCATTCTTTTGCAGAGAACCTTTGCCATGATCTTAACATCGTGTTAAGCAACGACATCGCTCTGTAGGAGGAGAATTCAGTCAGATATTTTCCCTCCTTTGGCAGCACCACTAATATGGCTCCCATCATTGTCTCGGGCAGGATATCCCCCGTGAGGACTGCGTTAAACACTTTGGCTAGGTGGGGAGCGAGAGTGGAGCGAAATAATTAATAGAATTTCACTGAAAACCCATCCTCCCCTGGTGTCGTGCCTCTTTTCATTCCCTTTATCACCCAGACCATTTCCTCTTCTGATATTGGGGCCTCTAAGTTGTCTGTGGCCTCCTTTGCCAGGCAAGGCCTGGTACTGGTATTTTCTTGAGGAAGTCGTCAATTTGGGAGTCGTCACCCCCAAATTCAGACTCATAAAGCCTTTCATAGCACTGCTGAAAGGCGCCACCAATACTCGGGGTGTCGTACGTCAATGCCCCCGCGTTGGTTTTCATGGCTTTAACCATTTTGCTTTTTAGGGCCTCCCTCAATTTCCACGCTAATATTTTGTCTGCTCTGTCCCTCTTTTCATAATATTTTTGTTTGAGGAACTGGAGGCTCCTCTCCCTCTTATTCAGCAGAAGTTCCTTTAATTGGATCTTATTTTGGTCAAGTGCTGCTGCTTGGTCTGGGGTGATGGACTTGCCCGGTGTGTGAACTGGTTGTAGTGTCACTATTTTGTCTCGGTGAGCTTTTTCCTGGTATTCCCTCTCCCTTTTTTTTAGCTCCTACTTTTTTCAAGACCCCCCATATGGTGGCCTTGAATGCATCCCATAATATATGTGGGCTGACTTCCCCATTATCAGTCAGGGCAAAATATTCCACAATGTTCTCTAGCACCATTTTGGCGGTTACCATATCTTTCAGTAGGGCATCGTTGCACTTCCACCTTCCCCTCTGTTGTCAACCCCAACCTCCTATTAGGGTAATCCTTACCAGGTCATGGTCTGGCCAGGGAACTGGGTCTACCCTATGGTCCGTCGCATGGAGAAGTAGGGTGCTATCCACCAGTATATAGTCAATCCTTGAGAAGGATTTGTGAATCCTGGAATAGTATGTGTATGGGGGGGTCACCTGTGACCGTGCTCGGGAGCGTGTCCTCCAGACCTAGCTCATGGTTGATCGTGCAGAAACTCTGCGAAATGGGTTCATCAGCCGCCAAGGGATCCTGGCGTGTCATCCTCTTCCTATCTCTCGAGGGGTTCAGTACCATGTTGAAATCCCCTCCCACCATTAGTGTGCCTTCAACAAAGAGTGGTAGTTTATCCCTTATCCCCTTCCAAAATGGTGCCTGACCTTCGTTTGGTCCGTATATCGTTGCCAGGGTTAGTTGGGTTCCCTGTAGTCCTCCTTTAATGAGCAGATAACGGCCCTCTGGGTATTTCAGCGAGGCCTCCTTTTTAAACCCAAGGCCATTGGTCATCAAAATCGCCACCCCCCCTCTTTTTGGTTTTGTGTGAGGCATAAAAAACCTCCATGATCCCTCCACCAGTGATACTTGGTTCTTTCCCCCTCGCCCAGTGGGTTTCTTGTAGGAAGAGCAGGTCCAGTTTAGCCTGTCTAAATTCCCTACTGATTAGGGATCTTTTAGCGGGAGAGTTCATTCCCCTGACGTTCATGGAGCTTATTTCCAGCACAGGTAGGTGATCAGCCATTTCTAAGCGTAAGATTCTCTCTGCTCAGCATCCATGGATTTCCTCCTTGTTTCCCCTTGCCAAAGCCCCGCTAATGAGGTTCCTTGTATGCTCGAAACCATCAACAATTTCTTTGCCCCCCCCTAGCCAATCCCCCTCCTGACCCTCCCCGGGTGGAGCTCAACCCCAACTGCCCCCTCCCCTCTTAATGGTTCCTCCTGTTTCCTCCCTCCCCCCTGCAACGGCGCCCAGCAAAGTAGTTCACCCATTCCTGGTGCTTGACTGGACCACCTTCGAGCCCGCTTTGGTGAGGCCCCTCAGAGATTTGATTTCATGCATTGAGCACCCACAGTTCCCCCCCCAACCTGATCATTGTTTTCCTGACATTTCCCCACTGCAAATGTTCCCCTATACTTGCTGTTCGCTGGGGAAACTAGCCATATTCTGGCCTGAGTCTCTGATCTGCTTCCTTGTCTCGGGCAGAGACCCCTCTCACCCATTACAGCCTCTCGAGCCCTCGTCGTGGGGCAGTGGGGGAGTGTTCAGCTTCTTGAATTTTCTGGAACCTGAGATTCGTCTCCTGTCTCTCACATTTCCTTTCCCACCTGTCGCACCCACTGCTTCCCCAGTGGGCCATCTCTGGTCATTGCTGGTGTCCACATATTCCCGCATTACCCCTCTGATGTCGTACTCAGTTACCAGGCACGATCTTTGACCCATGTACTCAAAGGAAAGGGAGAAGGGATGCTCCACCGGTACCTGATCCCTTTTTCTCATAGACATTGCGTTAGGGGGCGGCACAGTGTCCGCCCGGCCAACGTGAAAGCTGTCAGGTCTTTGTAGATCAATATTCATGTGTTATTATACGTAATGTTGTTGGCTTTCCTGGCTACATCCAGAATTTTTGTTTTCTGTGCATAGCAGTGGAAGCGTACAAGGATGGAGCGGGGGCCACCTGCCCTTCCTCCTGCTCTATGTGCTCTGTCTATTGTGGGCTCCGTTGTCGCTTTGTTCCCAAACAGGAGGTGGATCACATCCCTGACCACTCAGCATATATCCCTTTCTGTCTCACGGTCCCTTCCGGGATGCTGAAAAACCGGAGGTTATTCCTCCTCTCTCTGTTCTGTTCTCAAGATCTTTCATCTATTGGGTTCTTCCTCATCGTTCCATTCCAGGGCCGCCAATCTGGTGTCTATTTGTGCTTCCATGGTCGATGATGATGACTGGTTGGACTCCAGTAGTAGTAGCCTATCTTAAACTCTGTCCACTCTCTGGTCCATTGTCTCCAATGTTTGACTTATGTCGGAGCGCATATCCCTTATTTCTTGCAGCACGGCGGCAAAGCCATTTTCCATGGTTGTGGTGTCCTTTGCGGGTTTCTCGGCCTGGTCCATTCTGTTTTCCAGGACTGGGTCCCCCTGAACTGTCGCCTCTCAGAATTGAATTCCTGGGGGGTTGTCTTCCAGATCATGCAGCTTTGAAGTGCTTGCTGATGTATGTTAGGTGAATGGACGCCGGATGGGCGGGGTGGGTTGTTCACTGCCTCTCTTGGATGTGTCTGAATCCGTCTATTTCATCTCTCTCCCCCCGAGGCAACACTCTATTGAGAAGTAGATCCAATCAAAGCGGGAACACGCCCCACTGTTGGTTCCTGGGGGCCCTCACCTTATATGGGGTTGCTTGATGATGTCTGGGGCCCACAGACGGTAGATGGGATCCCAGGTTGGTTATCCTAGGTCTTTTCAGTGATGTTGGGATTCCTCTTTTCATGGGTCTCAGCCCTGGATCCCAGCCACTGTGCAGCTGGCTGGTGGCCCTGTCCGTGGATGCTTTCGAGTGGATGTGCCGAGCGGCGTGCCTCCCCGCTTACCACTCTTGACTCTGGTGTCAAGGAGCCGGGACCGCCCCCTGCGTGTCTATGGTCAACTTGGTTCCTCCTTGTCCCCCCGAAGACCCAACAAGCTTGTGCGGGGGAAGGGGTTTGGGGCGAAGTGGTGTGTAGGGTCTCTGTTCTCTCCAAGAAGGAGTCTAGCCCTTTGATGTTCTAGTTGTTGGGCTTGTTTTCCTTTGGCGGGCACACGCCCCAGGTCTGATCCCAGGGAGCCACCACCTTGGTAGATCACAGACTCAGGGGTATCTGCCCTTGCTTGGTTCCGCTGTTCCGGTGAATTACTGGCCTGAGTCCCGGGTGGAACGCCTTTGCTGTTCTCTTTTTGCCCCCTCAAGAAGCCTGTGAAGCCCCCTTATTCAGGGCACTTAACACATGGTGGCGTTTCCCCACACTCTACACGCCCCAGTTCAGGAGCTCTAGCCTTTTGGTGGTTGCCCCCCCATTCACAGGGGTCTGTGGGAGCTCTTTCCAGAGGGACACCTTGCTGTCTGTTCTGTGGGGGGAGGCCCTAGGTCTGTGGGCCTCCTTTCAACAGGACTTGCGACTGATTGAGTGTGGCCAGACCAAGCCTGTTTTCTCGTGAGTGCCTGGAGGCGGCTGCTGGCTGGCTGTTGAGAGCGGGAGATTGTTTGTGGGGAGCTACGCACTCAGGGGGTGAGGTTTTGCAGGTTGTGGCATCTGCCGTATGGGGTATTTGGCACAATCACTCGTTCTGGCCCGAGGCCCTCTCTCGGCCTGGGTTGTTCAATCAGTGCTTTTTAGGGGAAGTTATGGGCTGTCTCGCCAGCGTCGCCCTTGCCAGTGGCCCTTACGACACTTTGGGTTGGCCGCCCTGGCCCCTCACAGCCGGCGCTGTCTGTGTGGCCTCAGTCTACTGCCCAGTGCCCCTAGGGGGTCTCTAGGCACCCCTCTCCTTTCACCTTCTGTGCACCTTTAATGGCGCGATCAGCAGGGAGGGCGACTATTCCACTTCTCGGTTTGTCCTCCGGCGGTATGTGCGCTCCGGCCCCTCCTCGCCTTTGTCCTGGGCCCGATGCGCCCTTACAGGCTCCCTCCTGCCTCATTCCTCGTTCGCCTGGTTCCGTTTCCCGCTGCTCGGGCTGGAGCATACTTGAGACGTGCGCAGACGCAGGCTTTTCGCAGCCTCGGCACACTTCCTCTTCGCCCCTTCTACAGGGCTGCCTGCTCCAGGCCCCGTAGTCCTGTCTTCACAGAGAGTCCCCCTCCCGCACCTCGAGTGGTTGGTGTGGGGGCAGCGGGGGCATCGACTCTTGATGGGACCATGTCCGGGGGGTTCTGAAGGGGCCGCGTTGCACCTCAGTCTTGCCTGCCCAGCTCCCGTTCGGGATATGCCCACCTAGACTTCACGTGGGTTTCCTCTCTCCCGCGCCGGGGCTTACGAGGGCTCGTTCTTCGCTTTGCGGGGCACTGCAACGTCAAACTTTTTCCTGGGGTTGCCTTGAGTGGTCACCTCTCGGGTCCCGTTCTACAATGTCCTCGGGGTTATTTTAAGGGGGGGCTCAATTCCCTTAAAGGCATGGTCTAGTAACATTTTTTATCGTCCCTATGGCTCGGCCATGTTTTTTTAAGCCTAAGTGGCTCGATTTTAGAAAACGTTCCTATGGACCTTACCCAAGTTTTCGTCCATTAAAGGCACGCGAAAACAGGCACCAGGGAGCTGCCATTTTGTGATAATCCTATCACTTGCCACATCGCCCTGGCTGACCTGCTTCTGCGGCACTAAATCAAATCCCCCGCCCCTGAGCCTGACATCAGCAGACTCGTACCGCCCATGTCCCAACGCCAAAGCACGTCTCGTGTCAACAATCGCTGCGCCTCAGCTAATGACGTGTCGCCATGGAAATGGCAGGACACCTCTTTCCTCAATAAGTATAAACAGACCGTTTCCCAACACACAGCAGCAGATTTTCGATTCCATTCCTCTCTCTGTGTTACTTTGAGTATTCTGTGACTCGTTTCTGTGCTCTGGTCAGCTACCTTCGCCGCTTGTAGCCCGTGTGAACACCTGTACCATCTCTGTAAATTATTTTACTTTGTTTACCACACAATGGCTACAATAATGCCCTACATGTACGAGCCCGAGTATACCGAGGAGGAACTACTGGAAAGGGAAGCTCGCGAAAACGATGGGGATTTGGACGGCCGTTGGGAGGACGATTCAACAGATGAAGAGCCTGGGCCTAGTCGCATGGACGGTGTCTCCACCTGGTGCACATGCAATCGTGCGAGCTAATGCCAACCGAGGACGAGAACTGCTGCTGCCGAGAAAACTCGGGATGCCTGGCCTACATTTCGGAAGGCGAGCCTCGACCGCAATGCATCACCGAGCTGCCATACTTCAGGGCAGCCTGCCTCACATGGGCCGTGTTGAGAATAATGATTGTGCTTATGCACAAACATCGCGCAACTGTAATCCGAGTAATGAGTAAGTATACTCTGCTTGTCATGCCACAGCTATTTCATGTTCTTCTACTATATCCAAAATTATATATTCATATCATAGTAACGCATGAAAGTCATTCAATAGTGTGCATTGTCTAGATAGCATTTGTCCATGCAGAATGCTATTAGTTACAAGAATTGTCATTGACAACAAACGTTTATTAAACTTATCTTGGTCATTTAAAAACAGTTTGTTTCATTCCTTTTCACAGGTGGTACAGGCTGGTGGCCTATCATTCCTTTACATGGTGGCTCTACGGGAGGCTTGGACACCGCGTTCGAAGAGTGATACCCACCTGTGCCGTTCGTGCCATAAGAGAAACGTTCCCGAGTGACAGCGGTCAGTAGAGGGGATTTTCTCTCGGTGTGCTGCATCCTGACCTGTATAATCTTTAAAGTCTTGTATTTTTGTGTCATGAAAATAAGATACAAAATAAAACACCACATATATTTTAACAACGGTTGTTTCGATTTTTTATATGAATCAAGTGTGTCTCCATTCAAGGATGGACGTCAGACATTGGTGCTCCGAATGGGTGAAGGTCTGGTCGCTGTGAAGCAGGGTGGTCACTATCTATCTAAGCTAACATAAAATATTCTCAATAATGCATGCACTAAATAACACTTGTTCAAAGTCTTTCAGTAGGTTATGTCTCTATAAAAGTCACACATATATCTATACTAACAATTACCATTGGATTATGCAGGCCTTAGGTTAAGGGTCTTGACCACTATAATACACCGGTTGAAGTGTGTGTCTGTGCTCACAAGAATCTCCGGTATGTGGCATTTGTTATTGATAAGCAACGATATACTATCAAAGGCAGTTCGCACCCGTGGATGAGTGCTGGCATGTGGGGCTGCCTGGGGCGCGAAAGGCCAAGGTGCCAAACTACATGTACACTTCAAAAGGTATCCCACGCCAAGGGGCCATCGGTCACATGGCCTCCTCAGACCCCGTGTCTCCAGCCAGGCCTCCCCTTGAAGCAGGCCCCCCCCCTGCAATCCACATAAGTGAGTCTCCATTCAGCAGTCTTCCTGTGCCTTATCTGCACGCCCCAGGCCCCTCCATCCCACCCACCCTCTATCAAAGGCAGTTTGCGCCAGTGGATGCGCGCTGTCAGGGGCGCGAAAGGCCAAGGTGCCAAACTACATGTACACTTCAAAAGGTATCCCACGCCAAGGGGCTATCGGTCACATGGTCTCCTCAGACACCGTGTCTCCAGCCAGGCCTCCTCTTGAAGCAGGCCGCCCCCCTGCAATCCACATAAGTGTGTCTGCATTCAGCAGTCTTCCTGTGCCTTATCTGCACGCCCCAGGCCCCTCCATCCCACCCACCCTCTATCAAAGGCGGTTTGCGCCAGTGGATGCGCGCTGTCAGGGGCGCGAAAGGCCAAGGTGGCAAACTACATGTACACTTCAAAAGGTATCCCACGCCAAAGGGCCATTGGTCACATGGCCTCCTCAGACCCTGTGTCTCCAGCCAGGCCTCCTCTTGAAGCAGGCCGCCCCCCTGCAATCCACATGAGTGTGTCTCCATTCAGCAGTCTTCCTGTGCCTTATCTGCACGCCCCAGGCCCCTCCATCCCACCCACCCTCTATCAAAGGCGGTTTGCGCCCGTGGATGCGCGCTGTCAGGGGCGTGAAAGGCCAAGGTGGCAAACTACATGTACACTTCAAAAGGTATCCCACGCCAAGGGGCCATCGGTCACATGGCCTCCTCAGACCCTGTATCTCCAGCCAGGCCTCCCCTTCAAGCAGGCCGCCCCCCTAATACCACGACATACATACGTCATTCATTCACAAACACACCACTGTTTCTAATACTTTATAAACCACTTGATATGTCTCATGAGAACATATTTGTGCTTTGCAAGTCAACTCCTGAACGTGCTACCTGGCAACCACTGAGATCTACGCTAATCTGCTCGTCGTCGTGGTATCCGTGAACTTCTGTGACCGCTTAGAGCAAACCCATCAGTGTGCTACCTGTGCCCACCCACCTATTCTCCTGCAACATACTGCTCTGCTTGCTGAATCCAACTGTTTGTTGGTCAAGGTAAGACCATGTATCCTAGTCATATTTCGCAGATTTTTAAATTTCTATCTATTTGCGAGTAGAGTACACAATAGTGCTATGTTTGTTGGTCTCATTGCTATTGTCTTGAGTTTCCATTGCTATGCTATCAATAGATCTATTTATTTTCATCTGTGTCTATTGTCATCGAATTGCATCCTTCGGGGGTCCAGTCTATAATGTAAGCATGTTTCCTTCTCGTGCAATACAGAACATCCAACGGATGAGTCACATGTTCAGATTTTAGTCACATCATTTATACATTTCTGCTACTTATGCAAATACTAAGCCGCACATAATGAACTGGTATAGTTCCTTCGACCAAAACAAACCTTGCATTGATCATTGTATGATTCATTTACTTTTGTATCAAATCTTTATTCATGAAGATTGTATAATAATGTCGATATTTACTTTTCAGATTTATCAACAATGCCTGCCTGTTCGATTAGTGGATGCCCTTTGAAGACCCATGCGAAATCTGAAGGCACTACAATGCATGTATTCCTGAAAACTGTTGATCGAATAAGAGAATGGGTCAGACATTGCGGATATCCACTGGATGAGCTGGAAAGTAGAGTCCAACAAGTCTTACAGGACAAGAGGGGTGATCGATACTGCATCTGAAGCCGGCACTTTTCCTTGGACATGTACACAACATCTTGGCTAACAAAGAAGAATAAACGGCGAACGACACGGAAATTGCTCGAAAACGCTTTTCCCACTCTATTCGTCCACATTCCGCCACCGGTGAGTCAAGTGTCCGGATTTAGCTTTAGGCCTTGCGGTAGTGTGTAGGTAGCCGAATGGATTAATTGATATTGTAGGTGTTCTATCCCTTGTAATAATTTCGATATTGATATGAGTGTATAGATTTTTGAATAATGACATTCATCAATATATTCTTTTTCGATTTCATAACCGACAAACGAAATGTATATATATGGGAACAGGGAACTGTGCTGTATTGAGCATTTTTCAAGTATTCTGTCGCCTTACATGGCTATTTTTAATATTGGTATTTCATTATCAATCATTAATTTACCTTTACAACTTCTTGACTATCCCTTGAATCTGAAGCAAGAACATTCTACATCCTTGACGTGGTCGCAGTTATCAACCACTTCTAGCGAGTATCAGGTAATCTTACTAGGCTAATCCGCTACAGACTTGTTTTATGCATGTCAAGTAATAGTTTTATTCTATCGTGTAATTATTTTACCAAATGTTTGGTTAGTGCTTTCCAATTGATATACACCTTAGTTATCGTCCACTGGTATTTGTTTTCAGTTATAATTAGTGTTATCCATACTAATGCAAGTACTGTCTTTCAGGGAGATGCTGAAGCGTCTGCCACATCTACAACATTTCTAGATGTTCTTCACCAGCAGGAGGTATGGATACTGACAGCTCCATCGAGCGTCATCATCAGAGCTGGAATTCTTGTCGTTTGATTGTTCTACACAATGTTTCATTCGTGGTTAGCCGTTGATATGTACCTGTGCTGTCGACCCCAGGCGTGTGTTATGTTTTCACTATTGTAATCCTCACTAATGCAAGTACTATGTTTCAGGCAGTTGATGGAGCGTCAACCCCTGCACTTGATGCGGAGCCTGACATTCAAGTAATTCCAGGGGAAGTCGAAGCGGGACCATGCATATACGAATCGGCGCAACAGCTTTCGGAAGTGCGCACTACATTTGCAACATCCATAGATAATCTTCAGCAGCACGAGGTATGGATACTGACAGCTCCATCATGCGTGATCATATAACGTGATTCCATTTGCTATACTTTCTTCCCTATTAACGCAAGTGCTGTGTTTCAGGGAGATGACGGAGCTTCCACTACAATCACAACATCCCATTTAGATGATGCAGATGTAAATAAATCGGAGAGATAAGTCGATGAAATGTGATCATATTTAGATTTTCCTTGATTCTTTTAGACAATGCATCATTTGTGGTTATCTCTTTAAATGTACCTGAGCGTTCGACCCCAAGTGTGTGTTATGTTTCCAATATTGAAAACCATACTAATGCAAGTACTGTGTTTCAGGGAGACGACGGAGCTGCCACTACAATCAAAAACATCCCATTTTGATGATGCAGATGTAAAGGAATCGGAGAAATAAGTCGATGAAATCTGCATATTTATATTTTCCTTGATTGTTTTAGACAATGCATCATTTGTGGTTATCTCTTTATATGTACCTGTGCCGTTGACCCCAAGTGTGTGTTATGTTTCCAATATTGAAAACCATACTAATGCAAGTACTGTGTTTCAGGGAGATGCTGATGCCTCCTCTCCAATACAACCATTCATGGCAGTCCATGCAGAGCCAGAGGAATGGATACTGACAGTTCCATCGAAATAGATCATCACAGGTCGAATACCTGTCGTTTCATTGTTGCACACAATGTTTAAATCGTGCTTGGCTATTGAAATGTACCTGTGTGTTCGTCCTCACGAGTGTTTTATGCTAACAATATTTCGATACATAGTAATGAAAGTACTATGTTTCAGGGAGACGACGGAGCCTCATTCCGTGCTGTTTATGTGGATACAGAAAATATAGTCGCTGTAGCGCAAGAGGAAGGGAGGACATGCGGAAACGAATCGGAGCTACAGCGTGCAGATGTTGAAGGTCGAGTCAAAAAAGTTAGTTTCAAATAGTTCATAACTTTAAAAAAATGTTTGTGCTGGGGACTATTTTATGTTTTTTTCCAGTCAATTGGACTACACTTTATCTTGTGTTTAACCCTTTAAGTGCCATGGGTATTTCTCCCCAGTGCCAGAGCCTTTTTTGGTGATTTCGGTATGTGGCCATTCAATGGCTTGTAACTTTTTCGTTACATGAGATATCTCGGCCAAATTTGGCTCCTTTTTTTCCCACATGTAGGCGGTCGTAACGCCACCCAGGAATCCCAGGTTGCTGTAGGGGGGTGAGAGAAAATAAGGAAAATGTGCGAAAATTTTGGGTTTTTTCAAAAAATACCAATATAATGATGTACAAAGAAGCCTGTGGTTTTTTCCTTGTAAGAGCTAGGAACAAATGGTTTGCTGTGCTGAGTTCCCCAATGTGTTGGCTTTCAGGAACAGGTTGAGTGGAAATGGAAAAAAATTATTTTGATGGGGTTATCAACCGTTTGGTGAGAGGTAGGCGATTTTTGCCATTTTTGCCAATTGGACATGCATGGACGGAATGGAAGAAAAGGGCAGGAAAGCCAAATTGGAGGACAGAAAGGCATATATTTCTGAAAAGTAGACAGAATTCCAAGTTTAGGAAGGGGTGATTTGCATAGGTCAGCCAACAACTAGGTAGGGGAAACTGCCATCGAATGGGGGAAAAGCGGGAAAATGACTGAAAAAAAGGTATGTGTTGGACATGGTTGGCTTGGTACGGCAATGGCTTCTATGAATTTTGAGAAAAGCAATGCTCCGCTACATTCCCCCGACTCTTGCAGTTAGGAGAGCATACCATTTTTGTAGTGTTTGTACAAAACAAGCAATACCACAAGCCAAACACTGAGCCATGGTACACAGGAGTTTTACGCTCACAGCCTGACCAGACGCACTTAGCATGTGTAAATTGGGAAAACCAATGTGGTGAGGAACGGCAGCCATACATTTTTTGAAAGAGCACAGGCAGACCTTTTCAAGGGTAGGTGACCTGTGCAGGTTACAAAAGTGTATGGTGGCTAAAGCAGCAACTAAATGTAGGTCACATTTGGGAAAAGAAAGGGTTGTGAGACAAAGGGCTCCAGCAAATGGGTCAAAACGTTATGAAAACCACACAAACACAACACATGGCCTACCGTACCGCGTTCCCAGAGGTGTCCCGATGAAAACGGTACCTCACATGTGTGGGTGCACCTACCTGGCCGCCAAGGGGAAAGCCTAAAACACAAGTAACCCCAAGTCTGTTTTCACACCGGAAATGTCACACTCTCACATCATACAGATATGGGCCTCGGGTGTCCAAGCCACCGAGGAAAACTGGGAACCCCATGCATTTCCGAAAAGAGGACACCCGTGGGAATCCGCAAAGGTATGATATGCCCAAATCGCCCCAGATTTTATTACCCAGACACCCCCGCAAAGTCCGAAATGTGGGAAAAAATACGCAATTTCCACACATTTCGCTCGGCTCACCCATCGAAACACGCCCCCAACAACACATGGCCTACCGTCACGCGTTTCCACAGGTGTCCCGATGAAAACGGTACCTCACATGTGTGGGTGCACCTACCTGGCCGCCAAGGGAAAAGCCTAAAACACAAGTAACCCCAAGTCTGTTTTCAGAGGGAAATCTCAGACATTCTGCCGACCGGCACAATGTACAGATATGGGCCTCGGGTGTCCAAGCCACCGAGGAAAACAGGGAACCCCATGCATTTCCGAAAAGAGGACACCTGTGGGAATCCGCAGAGGTATGATATGCCCAAATTGCCCCAGAATTTATTACCTAGACAACCCTGCAAAGTCCGAAATGTGGGGAAAAAAACGCTTTTTCCGCACATTTCGCTCGACGCACCCATCGAAACACGCCCCAACAACACATGGCCTACCGTCACGCGTTCCCACAGGTGTCCCGATGAAAACGGTACCTCACATGTGTGGGTGCACCTACCTGGCCGCCAAGGGGAAAGCCTAAAACACAAGTAACCCCAAGTCTGTTTTCACACCGGAAATGTCACACTCTCACATCATACAGATATGGGCCTCGGGTGTCCAAGCCACCAAGGAAAACAGGGAACCCCATGCATTTCCGAAAAGAGGACACCCGTGGGAATCCGCAGAGGTATGATATGCCCAAATCGCCCCAGAATTTATTACCCAGACACCCCCGCAAAGTCCAAAATGTGGGAAAAAATACGCATTTTCCTCGCATTTCGCTCGACTCACCCATCGAAACATGCCCCAACAACACATGGCCTACTGTCCCGCATTCCCACAGGTGTCCCGATGAAAACGGTACCTCACATGTGTGGGTGCACCTACCTGGCCGCCAAGTGGAAAGCCTAAAACACAAGTAACCCCAAGTCTGTTTTCAGAGGGAAATCTCAGACATTCTGCCGACCGGCACAATGTACAGATATGGGCCTCGGGTGTCCAAGCCACCGAGGAAAACAGGGAACCCCATGCATTTCTGGAAAGAGGACACCCGTGGGAATCCGCAGAGGTATGATATGCCCAAATCGCCCCAGAATTTATTACCCAGGCACCCCCGCAAAGTCCGAAATGTGGGAAAAAATACGCATTTTCCTCAAATTTCGCTCGACTTACCCATAGAAACACGCCCCCAACAACACATGGCCTACCATCCCGCGTTCCCACAGGTGTCCCGATCAAAACGGTACCTCACATGTGTGGGTGCACCTACCTGGCCGCCAAGGGGAAAGCCTAAAACACAAGTAACCCCAAGTCTGTTTTCAGAGGGAAATCTCAGACATTCTGCCGACCGGCACAATGTACAGATATGGGCCTCGGGTGTCCAAGCCACCGAGGAAAACAGGGAACCCCATGCATTTCCGAAAAGAGGACACCCGTGGGAATCCGCAGAGGTATGATATGCCCAAATTGCCCCAGAATTTATTACCCAGACACCCCTGCAAAGTCCGAAATGTGGGGAAAAAAACACTTTTTCCGCACATTTCGCTCGACGCACCCATCAAAACACGCCCCCAACAACACATGGCCTACCGTCACGCGTTCCCACAGGTGTCCCGATGAAAACGGTACCTCACATGTGTGGGTGCACCTACCTGGCCGCCAAGGGGAAAGCCTAAAACACAAGTAACCCCAAGTCTGTTTTCACACCGGAAATGTCACACTCTCACATCATACAGATATGGGCCTCGGGTGTCCAGGCCACCAAGGAAAACAGGGAACCCCATGCATTTCCGAAAAGAGGACACCCGTGGGAATCCGCAGAGGTATGATATGCCCAAATCGCCCCAGAATTTATTACCCAGACACCCCGCAAAGTCCAAAATGTGGGAAAAAATACGCATTTTCCTCGCATTTCGCTCGACTCACCCATCGAAACACGCCCCAACAACACATGGCCTACTGTCCCGCGTTCCCACAGGTGTCCCGATGAAAACGGTACCTCACATGTGTGGGTGCACCTACCTGGCCGCCAAGGGAAAGCCTAAAACACAAGTAACCCCAAGTCTGTTTTCAGAGGGAAATCTCAGACATTCTGCCGACCGGCACAATGTACAGATATGGGCCTCGGGTGTCCAAGCCACCGAGGAAAACAGGGAACCCCATGCATTTCTGGAAAGAGGACACCCGTGGGAATCCGCAGAGGTATGATATGCCCAAATCGCCCCAGAATTTATTACCCAGGCACCCCCGCAAAGTCCGAAATGTGGGAAAAAATACGCATTTTCCTCACATTTCGCTCGACTTACCCATCGAAACACGCCTCCAACAACACATGGCCTACCATCCCGCGTTCCCACAGGTGTCCCGATCAAAACGGTACCTCACATGTGTGGGTGCACCTACCTGGCCGCCAAGGGGAAAGCCTAAAACACAAGTAACCCCAAGTCTGTTTTCAGAGGGAAATCTCAGACATTCTGCCGACCGGCACAATGTACAGATATGGGCCTCGGGTGTCCAAGCCACCGAGGAAAACAGGGAACCCCATGCATTTCCGAAAAGAGGACACCCGTGGAAATCCGCAGAGGTATGATATGCCCAAATTGCCCCTGAATTTATTACCCAGACACCCCTGCAAAGACCGAAATGTGGGGAAAAAAACGCTTTTTCCGCACATTTCGCTCGACGCACCCATCGAAACACGCCCCCAACAACACATGGCCTACCGTCACGCGTTCCCACAGGTGTCCCGATGAAAATGGTACCTCACATGTGTGGGTGCACCTACCTGGCCGCCAAGGGGAAAGCCTAAAACACAAGTAACCCCAAGTCTGTTTTCAGAAGGAAATCTCAGACATTCTGCCGACCGGCACAATGTACAGATATGGACCTCGGGTGTCCAAGCCACCGAGGAAAACAGGGAACCCCATGCATTTCCAGAAAGAGGACACCCGTGGGAATCCGCAGAGGTATGATATGCCCAAATCGCCCCAGAATTTATTACCCAGACACCCCCGCAAATTCCGAAATGTGGGAAAAAATACGCATTTTCCTCACATTTCGCTCGACTCACCCATCGAAACACGCCCCAACAACACATGGCCTACCGTCCCGCGTTCCCACAGGTGTCCCGATGAAAACGGTACCTCACATGTGTGGGTGCACCTACCTGGCCGCCAAGGGGAAAGCCTAAAACACAAGTAACATCAAGTCTGTTTTCAGAGGGAAATCTCAGACATTCTGCCGACCGGCACAATGTACAGATATGGGCCTCGGGTGTCCAAGCCACCGAGGAAAACAGGGAACCCCATGCATTTCCGAAAAGAGGACACCCGTGGGAATCCACAGAGGTATGATATGCCCAAATTGCCCCAGAATTTATTACCCAGACACCCCTGCAAAGTCCGAAATGTGGGGAAAAAAACGCTTTTTCCGCACATTTCGCTCGACGCACCCATCGAAACACACCCCCAACAACACATGGCCTACCGTCACGCGTTCCCACAGGTGTCCCGATGAAAACGGTACCTCACATGTGTGGGTGCACCTACCTGGCCGCCAAGGGGAAAGCCTAAAATACAAGTAACCCCAAGTCTGTTTTCACACCGGAAATGTCACACTCTCACATCATACAGATATGGGCCTCGGGTGTCCAAGCCACCAAGGAAAACAGGGAACCCCATGCATTTCCGAAAAGAGGACACCCGTGGGAATCCGCAGAGGTATGATATGCCCAAATCGCCCCAGAATTTATTACCCAGACACCCCCGCAAAGTCCAAAATGTGGGAAAAAATATGCATTTTCCTCACATTTCGCTCGACTCACACATCGAAACACGCCCCCAACAACACATGGCCTACCGTCCCGCGTTCCCACAGGTGTCCCGATGAAAACGGTACCTCACATGTGTGGGTGCACCTACCTGGCCGCCAAGGGGAAAGCCTAAAACACAAGTAACCCCAAGTCTGTTTTCAGAGGGAAATCTCAGACATTCTGCCGACCGGCACAATGTACAGATATGGGCCTCGGGTGTCCAAGCCACCGAGGAAAACAGGGAACCCCATGCATTTCCGGAAAGAGGACACCCGTGGGAATCCGCAGAGGTATGATATGCCCAAATCGCCCCAGAATTTATTACCCAGACACCCCCGCAAAGTCTGAAATGTTGGAAAAAATACGCATTTTCCTCACATTTCGCTCGACTCACCCATCGAAACACGCCCCCAACAACACAAGGCCTACCGTCCCGCGTTCCCACAGGTGTCCCGATGAAAACGGTACCTCACATGTGTGGGTGCACCTACCTGGCCGCCAAGGGGAAAGCCTAAAACACAAGTAACCGCAAGTCTGTTTTCAGAGGGAAATCTCAGACATTCTGCCGACCGGCACAATGTAGAGATATGGGCCTCGGGTGTCCAAGACACCGAGAAAAATAGGGAACCCCATGCATTTCCGAAAAGAGGACACCCGTGGGAATCCGCAGAGGTATGATATGCCCAAATTGCCCCAGAATTTATTACCCAGACACCCCTGCAAAGTCTGAAATGTGGGGATAAAAACGCTTTTTCCGCACATTTCGCTCGACGCACCCATCGAAACACACCCCCAACAACACATGGCCTACCGTCACGCGTTCCCACAGGTGTCCCGATGAAAATGGTACCTCACATGTGTGGGTGCACCTACCTGGCCGCCAAGGGGAAAGCCTAAAACACAAGTAACCCCAAGTCTGTTTTCACACCGGAAATGTCACACTCTCACATCATACAGATATGGGCCTCGGGTGTCCAAGCCACCAAGGAAAACAGGGAACCCCATGCATTTCCGAAAAGAGGATACCCGTGGGAATCCGCAGAGGTATGATATGCCCAAATCGCCCCAGAATTTATTACCCAGACACCCCCGCAAAGTCCGAAATGTGGGAAAAAATACGCATTTTCCTCACATTTCGCTCGACTCACCCATCGAAACACACCCCCAACAACACATGGCCTACTGTCCCGCGTTCCCACAGGTGTCCCGATGAAAACGGTACCTCACATGTGTGGGTGCACCTACCTGGCCGCCAAGGGGAAAGCCTAAAACACAAGTAACCCCAAGTCTGTTTTCAGAGGGAAATCTCAGACATTCTGCCGACCGGCACAATGTACAGATATGGGCCTCGGGTTTCCAAGCCACCGAGGAAAACAGGGAACCCCATGCATTCCCGGAAAGAGGACACCCGTGGGAATCCGCAGAGGTATGATATGCCCAAATCGCCCCAGAATTTATTACCTAGACACCCCCGCAAAGTCCGAAATGTGGGAAAAAATACGCATTTTCCTCACATTTCGCTCGACTCACCCATCGAAACACGCCTCCAACAACACATGGCCTACCGTCCCGCGTTCCCACAGGTGTCCCGATGAAAACGGTACCTCACATGTGTGGGTGCACCTACCTGGCCGCCAAGGGGAAAGCCTAAAACACAAGTAACCCCAAGTCTGTTTTCAGAGGGAAATCTCAGACATTCTGCCGACCGGCACAATGTACAGATATGGGCCTCGGGTGTCCAAGCCACCGAGGAAAACAGGGAACCCCATGCATTTCCAAAAAGAGGACACCCGTGGGAATCCGCAGAGGTATGATATGCCCAAATTGCCCCAGAATGTATTACCTAGACAACCCTGCAAAGTCCGAAATGTGGGGAAAAAAACGCTTTTTCCGCACATTTCGCTCGACGCACCCATCGAAACACGCCCCCAACAACACATGGCCTACCGTCACGCGTTCCCACAGGTGTCCCGATGAAAACGGTACCTCACATGTGTGGGTGCACCTACCTGGCCGCCAAGGGGAAAGCCTAAAACACAAGTAACCCCAAGTCTGTTTTCACACCGGAAATGTCACACTCTCACATCATACAGATATGGGCCTCAGGTGTCCAAGCCACCAAGGAAAACAGGGAACCCCATGCATTTCCGAAAAGAGGACACCCCTGGGAATCCGCAGAGGTCTGACTTACGCAAATCGGCCCAGAATGTAATACCCAGAACCACCAGCAAAGACCCACATGGGCGAAGGGTGCCCAAGGCCAGGGATATTACCGCCGACTTTGCTGGAGCCCTGGCTGCCCTGCGTTACAGCTTCTCCCCACCAAGGAGTCTCGGCAGTGTGCCAATACCTCCCCGAAGGGAAAAGCTGTAATGCAGCCCAGCCGCAACTCCAGGACAGTTGGAGGTGATCTGCCCAGACTGGCCATTCCCACCCACACCACCAACAATCCAGCCCCAGTCTCACCCACCCCACTGACAGTGGGCCCTAACCATAGAATAATAAAAAACAGTACTCACATAACGTTGCAGCTGCTCGGGTAGAAAAACCTGTAAACAAAACAAAGAACATGTGTTACCTACGGTCACACCAGCAAAATGTAGCCCTCCCCGGGGGCAGATAGGGGGGGGGGTTGTGTTGCACTCCTCCCTGGGCTCAGGCGTCCGTTCCTAGGAGCAGATATCTGGTCCCAGGAAGGGCTGCATGACTTGGCACCCACTCCATTGCGGGTGGGGGGGAGGGGGTCAACGCCCCATCCAATTAGAAAATTCCCTGACCCTTTGGGGTGCCCCACCGCCCCCCCTAAAAAGCGTTCCACCATTTTCATTTTTTTCCTTTGGTAACCCAACTCCCCTTGGTGCAGAGGGTCACATTGGTGTCCCAATCTGGCGCTGGGTTGCCCAAACCTTACTGCCCCACCCACTGGGGGGGCCTGTCCCACCATTTTTGGGGGCCCTCTCCCCCCTCACCCCAAATGGCTGGGGGACACACCTCATGCAGGCCTCCCTGGGCCTCCTCCAAACGGCTGCGTGAGGTACACCCCACCTCCATTTGGGGTGAGGGGGGAGAGGGCCACCCCAAAAGGTGGGGCAGGACCCCCAATAGATGGGGCAGTAGGGTTTGGGCACCCTGGGGGCAGATAGCCACACTAATGTGGCCATCTGCACCAAGCAAAGTTGGGTAAACAAAAATCAAAATGCAAATTCACAGGCTGCTTTTTAGGGGGGGCTGAGGGCCACCCTAAATTGGCAGCGCATGATGTACCGCAACGGGGGGTGGCCCTCAATCCCCCCCCTCCCCAAATGGAGGGCCCCACCTCATGCAACCCTCCCTGGGGGCAGATATCTGCTCCTAGGAAGGGGCATCTGACCCCAGGGAGGGATGCATGAGGTGAGGCCCCCCCTATCTGCGCCCAGGGAGGGTTGCATGAGGTGGGGCCCTCCATTTGGGGTGGGGGGGGTTGAGGGCCACCCCCCGTTGCGGTACATCATGCGCTGCCAATTTAGGGTGGCCCTCAGCCCCCCCTAAAAAGCAGCCTGTGGTTTTGTATATTTTTTTTTTGTTTACCCAACTTTGCTTGTTGCAGATGGGCCCATTAGTGTGGCTATCTGCCCTCAGGGTGCCCAAACCCTACTGCCCCATCTATTGGGGGTCCTGCCCCACCTTTTGGGGTGCCCCCCCACCCCACCCCCAATGGCTGGGGGACACACCTCATGCAGGCCTCCCTGCGCCTCCTCCAAACGGCTGCGTGAGGTACACCCCACCTCCATTTGGGGTGAGGGGGGAGAGGGCCGCCCCAAAAGGTGGGGCAGGACCCCCAATAGATGGGGCAGTAGGGTTTGGGCACCCTGGGGGCAGATAGCCACACTAATGTGGCCATCTGCACCAAGCAAAGTTGGGTAAACAAAAAAAAATATACAAAATCACAGGCTGCTTTTTAGGGGGGGCTGAGGGCCACCTTAAATTGGCAGCGCATGATGTACCGCAACGGGGGGTGGCCCTCAACCCCCCCACCCCAAATGGAGGGCCCCACCTCATGCAACCCTCCCTGGGGGCAGATAGGGGGGCCCACCTCATGCATCCCTCCCTGGGGTCAGATGCCCCTTCCTAGGAGCAGATATCTGCCCCCAGGGAGGGCTGCATGAGGTGGGGCCCTCCATTTGGGGTGGGGGGGGGTTGAGGGCCACCCCCCGTTGCGGTACATCATGCGCTGCCAATTTAGGGTGGCCCTCAGCCCCCCTAAAAAGCAGCCTGTGGTTTTGTATATTTTTTTTTGTTTACCCAACTTGGCTTGGTGCAGATGGGCCCATTAGTGTGGCTATCTGCCCCCAGGGTGCCCAAACCCTACTGCCCCATCTATTGGGGGCCCTGCCCCAGCTTTTGGGGTGCCCCCCACCCCACCCCCAATGGCTGGGGGACACACCTCATGCAGGCCTCCCTGGGCCTCCTCCAAACGGCTGCGTGAGGTACACCCCACCTCCATTTGGGGTGAGGGGGGAGAGGGCCATCCCAAAAGGTGGGGCGGGACCCCCAATAGATGGGGCAGTAGGGTCTGGGCACCCTGGGGGCAGATAGCCACACTAATGTGGCCATCTGCACCAAGCCAAGTTGGGTAAACAAAAAAAAATATACAAAACCACAGGCTGCTTGTTAGGGGGGGCTGAGGGCCACCCTAAATTGGCAGCGCATGATGTACCACAACGGGGGGTGGCCCTCAACCCCCCCCCCCCCAAATGGAGGGCCCCACCTCATGCAACCCTCCCTGGGGGCAGATATCTGGTCCTAGGAAGGGGCATCTGACCCCAGGGAGGGATGCATGAGGTCAGGCCCCCCCTATCTGCGCCCAGGGAGGGTTGCATGAGGTGGGGCCCTCCATTTGGGGTGGGGGGGGTTGAGGGCCACCCCCCGTTGCGGTACATCATGCGCTGCCAATTTAGGGTCGCCCTCAGCCCCCCCTAAAAAGCAGCCTGTGGTTTTGTATATTTTTTTTTGTTTACCCAACTTGGCTTGGTGCAGATGGGCCCATTAGTGTGGCTATCTGCCCCCAGGGTGCCCAAACCCTACTGCCCCATCTATTGGGGGTCCTGCCCCAGCTTTTGGGGTGCCCCCCCTACCCCACCCCCAATGGCTGGGGGACACACCTCATGCAGGCCTCCCTGGGCCACCTCCAAACGGCTGCGTGAGGTACACCCCACCTCCATTTGGGGTGAGGGGGGAGAGGGCCACCCCAAAAGGTGGGGCAGGACCCCCAATAGATGGGGCAGTAGGGTTTGGGCACCCTGGGGGCAGATAGCCACACTAATGTGGCCATCTGCACCAAGCAAAGTTGGGTAAACAAAAAAAAATATACAAAACCACAGGCTGCTTTTTAGGGGGGGCTGAGGGCCACCCTAAATTGGCAGCGCATGATGTACCGCAACGGGGGGTGGCCCTCAACCCCCCCACCCCAAATGGAAGGCCCCACCTCATGCAACCCTCCCTGGGCGCAGATAGGGGGGGCCTCACCTCATGCATCCCTCCCTGGAGTCAGATGCCCCTTCCTAGGAGCAGATATCTGCCCCCAGGGAGGGTTGCATGAGGTGGGGCCCTACATTTGGGGTGGGGGGGGAGGTTGAGGGCCACCCCCCGTTGCGGTACATCATGCGCTGCCAATTTAGGGTGGCCCTCAGCCCCCCCCTAAAAAGCAGCCTGTGGTTTTGTATATTTTTTTTTGTTTACCCAACTTTGCTTGGTGCAGATGGGCCCATTAGTGTGGCTATCTGCCCCCAGGGTGCCCAAACCCTACTGGCCCATCTATTGGGGGTCCTGCCCCAGCTTTTGGGGTGCCCCCCCAACCCACCCCCAATGGCTGGGGGACACACCTCATGCAGGCCTCCCTGGGCCTCCTCCAAACGGCTGCGTGAGGTACACCCCACCTCCATTTGGGGTGAGGGGGGAGAGGGCCACCCCAAAAGGTGGGGCAGGACCCCCAATAGATGGGGCAGTAGGGTTTGGGCACCCTGGGGGCAGATAGCCACACTAATGTGGCCATCTGCATCAAGCAAAGTTGGGTAAACAAAAAAAATTATACAAAACCACAGGCTGCTTTTTAGGGGGGCCTGAGGGCCACCCTAAATTGGCAGCGCATGATGTACCGCAACGGGGGGTGGCCCTCAACCCCCCCCACCCCAAATGGAGGCCCCCACCTCATGCAACCCTCCCTGGGGGCAGATATCTGCTCCTAGGAAGGGGCATCTGACCCCAGGGAGGGATGCATGAGGTGAGGCCCCCCTATCTGCGCCCAGGGAGGGTTGCATGAGGTGGTGGATCTCCCCTTTCCAACGATACCCGCCTCGATCTCCGGCTTGAAATACAGCCGGAGATCGAGGCGGAACAAGAAGGGCACTCACCTTCTCTCTCCAACGCAGCAGCCGAAAATGGCTGCTGCGGTGGAATTACTTTCCGTTTCACGCCGACGTGCGTCACGCACGTCGGCGTGAAACTGAAGGAAATCCAACCCCCGGGCAGTGAGGGGGGACCTCCCCCTCACATAGCCCGGGGGTTGGATTACAGTTTTGAGCGATCCCTGCTTTGCAGGGATCGCTCAAAACAAGGTGCCGAAAAGGACGAGCTATCTCGTCCTTGGCACTGCGTGTGCACTTCCAAGGATGAGATACCTCGTCCTTGGCACTTAAAGGGTTAAACTGAACATCCCTTTTCCAATCTCTCCTCTAGTTACCCGTGGGTGTCAGAACTATACATACACAGACAGTGAAGCAAATGAGAGATGTTGCTTGCCAGACCATGTACAGTATGGAGGAACTATTAATTGAGGCGAGGCGTGTTCAGGCTCGAGATGCTCATGTCCAATGGCCAGAACATGAATTAACTGTGTTTGGAGAATACAGCAAAGTTGCATTGGACCATTGCTACAGTGCGACCGCACCACCACAAGAAGATGATATTGAATGTATTGAATATAGCTCTGAAGTAGTTGCAGATCAATTCACACAATTTACACCCGCCAAAAAATTGCCACCCAAAAATCTGTCGACATAGTTGTGTTCTCCCATCAATGTTGGAGTAACAGATGTCAAAATGACAGAGAATGAACCAGCCACAGCATCCATAGACGCATCAGAACTTGATATCAGCGATATTACTTTCCAATGTGTTGAAATATCCGCAACGTCACAGGCCGAAACAACGTTGACGCAGGATGACAGTCTAATGAAAGAGAGCAAATACATTGTATTCGACAGTTGTTTGATGGATATTATAAGTATGGTGAAATGTGTGCATTCCGTTAGAGGGAAAGTATGTGGGAAGCCATTGATTAATGTGACTCGTCAAATAAAAGGCAGTAACGTCAAAATAAATGCCGCCTGTAGATTAAATCATAGGTTCTCATGGTCTGCACAAACAATGCTGGGGAAAATGCCAGCAGGCAATCTACTGTGTGCAGCTGCATCACTTTTTAGTGGCTCCAGTTTTAGAAAGTTAGAGGCTTTCTTTCAGTTTGTGGGACTCCATTTAATTTCTAAATCGCTGTACTACATATACCAACGTGATTATCTGTTTCCGGCCATTAGTGATGCTTGGAAAATTGAACAATGGTCTCTAGCAAGTACATTCGAAGGGAAACGTTTCAGGCTAGCTGGCGATGGACAGTGCGACAGCCCTGGATTTTCTGACAAGTACTGCACCTACCACGTTCAGGACATGGATAGTAAGAAAATTGTGAGTTCGGTGGTCGTGCAGGTAACACAATGTACATCCTCAGTGGCCATGGAGAAACTAGGATTAGAAAATCAGTGGAATATCTACAATCAAGGGGAATGCACATCGACCTCATAGCCACGGACAGACACGTTTCAATTGCCAAGACAATGAGAGAGCAATTCCCGCTTATTAATCATCAATTTGACATATGGCATCTTGCTAAATCAATCAGTAAGAAAATCTCGGCAGCAGGAAAAAAAAAGGTTTTGAAAGTATTTTGCAGTGGTCCCAGTCTATCACCAACCATCTTTGGTGGAGCTCAAAAACTTGTGAAGGGTCAGTGGAAATACTACTTGAAAAATGGCGGTCACTGATGACCACTGTACCAACGTGCACCACTGGTCAGAAAACCTACATTTCCACCAATGTAAACATGGCCCTTAATCCCCAGTGGAGGCACGGAAGAAGAAGTGGTTGAATCCATCTTCACCGACACACAAAGCCATTGAGAAGATTGTTTTCGACAAAACTCTATCAAGAGATTTGAGAGGACTGACAGAATTCTGTCACACAGGAGGTTTGGAGGTGTTCCACAATATGTGCCTAAAGTACAGGCCAAAGCGCTTGCATTTTAGCTTTCGGGGCATGAAACATCGCACTCTACTAGCGGTCTTGGCCCATAACAGCAATGTCGGACGTGAACAATCTAGGACTAGCGGTAAAGTAAGGATGCCTCGTACTCTAAGGTGTTTTCAAAACGAAGTAAGCAATGGGTGATCAAACCAGTCTATGATGAAATGCAGTTCGACTTTGTGAAAGGCCTTATTGTTGCTGTGTTAGAGAAGCACAGATATGGAATTTTGGACGTTTCTGTGCAGAGCAGTGATCCATTGCCACCGAACATTGCAACTGTGCCATGTCCACCCGAAGCAGAGCTGGTTGTGAAGTACAAATCCCGGATTAAATAATTGCAATACGATTGTCATTTTGTAAATAAATGTTATTGTACAGTGTACCTGTAACCCCAACCCCTACCTTCAGCATTATGGGTGGCGAACAAGCTGGGTCTCATCTTTGAATTCTCTCTATTCACCTCACATATGTGTATGTATATATTTTTCTCATGTCTCATCTCATGTAAATGTAAATGCTGCGCACTGTTAACGGAGGGGAGGCTTGCGTATTGCAAATAATAAAACAAACAAACAAACAATAAATCTCACTTTTAACTCAACTCCTGTGGTACTTTATACTTTATCTGACCTTCCGCCAAAAATTAAATGTCTCCATAGTTATGATTCTTTGGGGCTGCAAAGCTCGCAGACAACGGGGACAAAATTGGGGGCCTTAGAATGCGCCAAGCGGGCCGTGGCATTTGGGAGAGAAGCCAGTTCGCATTTGCACATTGTGGCTCATTACATAGAGGGATTCTAAACTTCAAGTTCTCACAGATGCCTTTACTACAGGATATTGCAAATAAAGAATGCGTAGGACAGCGGCTTTGATTTTCAGCTCGCGTCCAGAAGAGGCCCACAAGTCGCACTGGAAGTATAAGTTTCTATTGTTTTTTGACCTTGAGACAGGGGCCATGCCGAAAGAACTTCATTTGAAGGGGGTCCGCAATAACATAAGAGACGATAAGGCAGAAAATTCAGAAGCTAGACCGAGTTTCATTTTTGTTCAGTATACGAAAAATCGTTGTCAAGAGCACGGTCGGATTTACAGACTGCATTACGAGAGACACAATGGAAATTTCAAATATAATGTGAGTAAATCTTTAGACGCTTTTATACCGGAATGAAGAATTAATGAATGGATGCATGAATAAATGAATGAATGAAGAGCTAGGAAAAGCAAGGAAAACGTGTTCGTAGTGGGCACATGGGCATGCAGGTCCACAGGTCTCACCGATCTCGGTCCTTGGCCCAGCCACTTTTCCCTGCACTACGGGACTGTCTCTGTATCCTTCAGCCCCTTCTCCCGGCATTTACCTTGCACTTGAAACCAGCTGGCCCTATTATTTATCTTGTATTCTACTAACCATGTACAGCACTTTTACCCCTCTCTCCCTTTCCCCTTGCCCGATCTGAAAGACACCTGGCCTAGTAGGATCGTTGTCTGTCTTCCCTTGTTCCCCCCCTGCCTCGTCGCGCCTTGAAACACTTGTGTATAGGCGCGTTACAAATGCCATATCATATATTATATCATTCCACACGCATGTAGACAAACTGTTGTTTCTCATTGTGTGTTGGCCTCGATTTATTTCGTTACTTTTCGCATTGATTTTAGAGCCGAACATACTCCATTGAAGTATCCTTGCAAGCAAATTAGTTTCTGATCAGCCATAATAAATAAAATCATTTTTTTGTTTTCATAACAGGTATTTGATCCCGTTCTGCTACTGTCATCGGTTTGAGACACCGGCAGATGGTTTTTTCAACAGACACCTGCAGCTTCGTGTGAACAACTGGAGCACACTGACAAATTTATGGGACGATCGCCAAGGGCCCACATGCCCTTACGCTGTACCAGTGGCTAGAAGCAACATATCAACCTTTACGATGGACTAGTGCCTAGTTGATGGAACAGCCTTGCGGTTCACCGTGCTTCCAAAGTGCTTCTTTTAACGAAAACCAACACCCTGTGTACCATAAAGGAACAACGCGTGACTCAATATAAACTTTTACGGATTTGCGGATACAGATAAAAGAAAATAAATGGCTTTCGGAGTTCATATGGCAATTTCTGAATATTCTCTAAACATTTAATGTCAAATAAATGTACTTTACCAAATGTATCGTGTTGCTGTTTGATTTTAAAATACAGTTTCATATTCCGAATTGTGGCGTGCTGTGTTGTGAGATGGTCTGTGTTGGTTTCCGGGTTCTGTGTGGAGTCGCGTAGAAGACCACTGGGCGCATTTGCCTACGCAGCATAGAAACGTCACGGAGAGAGGCGGGGAATATGAATGTTTTGATTATGTCAGGCTCAGGGGCGGGGGATTTGATTTAGTGCCACAGAAGCAGGTCAGCCAGAGCGATGCGGCAAGTGATAGGATTATCACAAAATGGCAGCTCCCTGGTGCCTGTTTTCGCGTGCGTTTAATGGACAAAAACTCGGGTAAGGTCCATAGGAAAGTTTTCTAAAATCGAGCCACTTAGGCTTAAAAAAACATGGCCGACCCGTAGGGACAATACATTTTTTTACTAGACCATGCCTTTAATGGCCCAGGCTAGACGGAGCTCGTCACTCAGGCTGCCATCACCTGTGCGCCCCCTGGTGGCCTCCGGATAAGTATTTTCAATGATCTTCAATAGCAAGTCAGTCCTGGATGCTTGATAGGTGGAACTGGAGAAGGCGGTTTCACAAGGCAGAGCAGAGTTAAAAGGTTGGCCTATAGGTCTTGTGGAAAGGTTTTCCCTCTTTTTCATAGGAGGATGAGTAGATGTTTGACAACAGTCCATGAGGGTATTAGATATGGGAGGGTTATAGTCATAGGAAAATGGGGAATACCATGTCTCATCTATCAAGTCAGCTATACTTCCCTGAGGGCTGTCTGCCCCTCTGCGATTCTCCCTCAAATAGCCACCCCCAGGAGCAGATCAAAGAGTGTCTGTTTCACATTGGCCACATTAGGGAAGGTTCCCCCCATGGAAGTAGTGATGGCACTGCCAGATTCATCACAGTATGTAGTTAAGTATTGAGTGCTGTGGGGCTATAGCATCAGCAAAATGCTGATGGACTCCCGTACAGTACTTGTTCTGTTTATGAAGGGAGCCTGCACTACTTCCCACTTTGCTGCTCCTGTTCCATGTGTGTGTAGGAAGCTTGCTGTGCTGCTCTGCATACTGTGCTTGTTCTGCAAAATGAGGAAGCTTGCACTACTTCCACCTCTGCTGCTCCTGGTCTGTGTGTGAACGAAGCTTGCTCTGCTGCTTTATATACTGTACGTGTTTTGTTTATGAAGGACGCTTGCACTACTTCCACCTGTGCTGCTCCTGTTCCATGTGTGTGTAGGAAGCTTGCTGTGCTGCTCTGCATACTGTACTTGTTCTGCAAAATGAGGAAGCTTGCACTACTTCCACCTCTGCTGCTCCTGGTCTGTGTGTGAATGAAGCTTGCTGTGCTGCTCTGCATGCTGTACTTGTTCTGTTTATGAAGGATGCTTGCACTACTTCCACCTCTGCTACTCCTGTTCTATGTGTGTAAAGGAAGCTTGCAGTGCTGCTTTCTATACTGTACTTGTTCTGTTTATGAAGGGAGCGTTTACTACTTCCACCTGTGCTGCTCCTGTTCCATGTGTGTGAAGGAAGCTTGCTGTGCTGCTTTCTATACTGTACTTGTTCTGTTTATGAAGGGAGCGTTCACTACTTCCACCTGTGCTGCTCCTGTTCCATGTGTGTGAATGAAGCTTGCTGTGCTGCTTTCTGTACTGTACTTGTTCTGCTTATTGAGGAAGCTTGCACTACTTCCACCTGTGCTGCTCCTGTTCCATGTGTGTGTAGGAAGCTTGATGTACTGCTCTGCATACTGTACTTATTATGTTTATGAGGGAAGCATGCACTACTCCCACCGCTGCTTCTCCTGTTCCGTGTATGAAGGAAGCTTGCTGTGCTGCTCTGCATACTGTACCTGTTCTGTTTATGAAAGAAGCTTGCACTACTTCCACATGTGCTGCTCCTTTTCCATGTGTGTGAAGGAAGCTTGCTGTGCTGCTCTGCATACTGTACTTGTTATGTTTATGAATAGAAGCATAGAAGCAGTAGAGTCTGCTCGGCTTCGGTGGAAGCCACTCCCATATCGGTGCTATATGGAGTTCCCCAAGGGGCGCGCATGTCAGCATGCCTATATAATCTATCTATGGTGCCCTTTTTCTTCATGCTTGAGGAGGAGAGGGTCATATTTTCAAATTATGCAGATGACACTCAATGTGTCATCTCATTAACAGGACATCATGAAAGGGACGAGCTTGAGGTAAATAGAATTTTCACTTTAATTGAAAGGTGGATGTTGGAAAACTTCCTTGCTCTGAACCGTAGCAAGACAGAGCTTTTGATCGTTGGTAGCTCAAGGGCCCTAAAAATTCTTGATAAAGGATATAGCTCCTTCAAACTAGGAGATGATGTCATCTCTCCTTTACTGAAAACAAAAATCTTAGGGGTAACCTTGGATTCAACTTTGAGTATGAAGGCTCATGTTTCTACGGTAGTGGCGGGAGTAGCGTATTATATTAAGCTACTTTCTCACCTGAGGCCTAAGATATCTCAGGAATGTGCCGAGACTATTGCAAGGGCAATGATTGGGGCAAAGTTGGACTATTGCTGCAGTCTTCTGCTAGGCATTAGTCAACTTGTATTACGCAGATTGCAGATCGCTCAGAACTGGGCGGTCAGAGTAGTCCTCAGACTCCCCAAGTATAGTCATATAACAGAGGCTAGGAGATCTCTTCACTGGCTTCCGAGAGAAGCTGGATAGCCTTCAGAGTGCTGGTAATCACTTTTAAGTGTAGGCTACAAGTTATGACCATATACCTAGAGAATCACATAAAAGAGAAATGTAACCAGCGATCCCTCAGATCCAGAACACATAACCTGATTGCGCAGCCTAGAAGTAGGACTGCAAAGGCAGATAATGGGGCTTTCAATGTCAGGGCTCCTTTTCTGTGGAATAAACTTCCAGTCAGATTAAGGAATCTGAATTCTTTGCAAATCTTTAAGAAAGAACCTAAAACCCATCTCTTTGCGTAATTCTTCAAAACAAACAAACAAGAGAACTCCTTGTTATAACCACTCTCTCTATCATTACCTCAATGCTCTAATATCATTTGAGATTTGATATCTAGGGTTGACCCAGCTGTACACTCTCTGGTTGTCCCCTTATACCTCTTTCCCTCCCGTCTCTGTGTGGAAGATGTGTCTTGTGACCCACCGTTGTATATTATTTGTCCTTGTCTTGTCTGCTCCTTTATGTCTGAAGGCCAATAGTGTGCTTTACAAATGTAATGTAATGTAATGAAGGAAGCTTGCACTACTTCCACCTCTGCTGCTCCTGTTCCACGTTTGTGGAGGAGGCGTGCTGTGCTGCATTCTATACTGTACTTGTTCTGTTTATGAAGGAAGCTTGCACTACTTCCACCTCTGCTGCTCCTGTTCCATGGGTGTGAATGAAGCTTGCTGTGCTGCCCTGCATGCTGTACTTGTTCTGTTTATGAAGGAAGCTTGCACGACTTCCACCTCTGCTGCTCCTGTTCTATGTGTGTGAAGGAAGCTTGCAGTGCTGGTTTCTATACTATACTTGTTCTGTTTATGAAGGGAGCGTTCACTACATCCACCTGTGCTGCTCCTGTTCCATATATGTGAAGGAAGCTTGCTGTGCTGCTCTGCATACTGTACTTGTTATGTTTATGAAGGAAGCATGCACTACTCCCACCTCTTCTGCTCCTGTTCCATGTATGAAGGAAGCTTGCTGTGCTGCTCTGCGTACTGTACTTGTTCTGTTTATGAAGGAAGCTTGCACTACTTCCACCTGTGCTTCTCCTGTTCCATGTGTGTAAAGGAAGCTTGCTGTGCTGCTCTACAAACTGTACTTGAAGGATGCTTGCACTACTTCCATCTCTGCTTCTCCTGTTCCATGGGTGTGAAGGAAGTTTGCCGTGCTTCTCTGCACACTGCCCTTGTTCTGTTTAGGAAGGAAGCGGACACTACTTCCACCTCTGCTTCTCCTGTTGTATGGGTGTGAAGGAAGCTTGCTGTGCTGCTCTGCATATTGCCCTTGTTATGTTTATGAACGAAGCTTGCACTACTTCCACCTTTGCTGCTCCTGTTCTATGTGTGTGGAGGAAGCTTGCTGTGCTGATTTCTATACTGTACTTGTTCTGTTTATGAAGGAAGCTCGCACTACTTCCACCTCTGCTTATCCTGTTCTATGGGTGTGAAGGAAGCTTGCACTACCTCCCACTCTGCTGCTCCTGTTCCAGGTGTGTGAGGGAATCTAGCGTGAATGCCACTTGTGTTGCACCTCATATCTCTGTGTGAGTGAAGCTTGCCGTGCTGCTCTGCATACGTCTTGCTCTACTTCCACCTCTGCTGCTCTTGTTCCATGGGTATGAAGGAAGCTTGCCGTGCTGCTCTGCATACGTCTTTCTCTACTTCCACCTCTGCTGCTCCTGTTCCATGGGTGTGAAGGAAGCTTGCTGTGCTGCTCTGCATACTGTACTTGTTCTGTTTATGGAGGAAGCTTGCACTACGTCCACCCCTGCTGCTCCTGTTCTATTGGTGAGAAGGAAGCTTGCTGTGCTTCTCTGCATACTGTACTTGTTCTGTTTATGAAGGAAGCTTGCACTACTCCTCTGCTGCTCCTGTTCCATGTGTGTAAAGGAAGCTTGCTGTGCTGCTCTGCATACTGTACTCGTTCTGTTTGTGAAGGGCTTATTGTATCGGCGCATGATGGCACCACAGCATACTTTTAAAGCATTCTGCTAATTTCACTACGTGACTTTGCCATCAGCCACATGTACTTTCTGGGCTAGAAATCGCAGATTGCAGGCATGCTTTGTGTGTTGTTGTGTGTTTTGCCTCACTGGGTTCTCGAGGCACGGCCATTCCAAGATGGCTTTTTCTTTGTTGGGCACCGGAGTGCCTTCCATCCTGCTGCTGGTGGCCTGGGATTGGCCCTGGCCCACTACATCTGGGCCAATGAGGAGGCCGGCAGGCTTGGCCGGCCCTCCTCACAAGGCCCACTCCTAAGGCCCTGTCTACCGCTGTCCACCGCGGTACGCCGGATCGCCCGCCCCTCCGTGAGTGTCTCTGTGCCCCCCTGCCCCTCCGTGAGTGTCTCTGCGCCTCCCTGCCCCTCCGTGAGTGTCTCTGCGCCCCCCTGCCTCTCCGTGAGTGTCTCTGCGCCCCCCTGCCCCTCCGTGAGTGTCTCTGCGCCCCCCTGCCCCTTGGTGAGTGTCTCTGCGCCCCACTGCCCTCCATGAGTGTCTGTGTGCCCCCCTGCCCCTCCGTGAGTGTCTCTGCGCCCCCCTGCCCCTCCGTGAGTGTCTCTGCACCCCCCTATCCCTCCATGAGTGTTTCTGCACCCCCCTGCCCCTCCATGAGTGTCTGTGTGCCCCCCTGCCCCCTCTCTGTTAGTGTCTCTGCGCCCTCACCCTGCTTGCTCCCCCCCTTTGCTCTGCTTTCCACCCCCCCTTCCTGCCTCCTTCCCTTCCCCCCTCCTCAACCCCTTCCTCTTCTACTACCTTCCTTCTCCCCCTTCTATATTCTCCCTCCTCTCAGCCTTCCCCCTCCTAGCACTTACTCCTATCATCTGTTCCGTGACTCTCGATAGCAGCTTGTCTGTCTCCCCTCCTCCCCCCCTTGTTTTCTCCCTCCTCCCCCCTCCCCTGCTTTTTAAATTTGTCACCGACATTTTTGCTCAGTAGCGTGCCTTGTTCTCCTTCCCCCTCCTCCCCTTACCCCCCTCCCACCTCTCCTCTTGTTACCACCTGCACTGCGTAAATTGTCGTCAGACATAGTAATGTTACTGCTTGCTTTGTTCTCCTTCCTATCCATTACCTCTTGCCTTACTTGTTCTATGCACTTGCACTATCTGAAATGTCGTCAGACCTATTACGATAGTTTACTACTTCCACCTCTGCTGCTCCTGTTCTATGAGTGAGAAGGAAGTGCTGTGCTGCTCTGCATACTGTACTTGTTCTGTTTATGAAGGAAGCTTGCACTACTCCTCTGCTGCTCCTGTTCCATGTGTGTGAAGGAAGCTTGCTGTGCTTCTCTGCATACTGTACTCGTTCTGTTTGTGAAGGAAGCTTGCACTACTTCCACCTCTGCTGCTCCTATTCTATGGGTGTGAAGGACGCCTGCTGTGCTGTTCTGCATACTCTACGTGTTTTGTTTATGAAGGACGCTTGCACTGCTTCCACCTCTGCTGCTCCTGTTCTATGGGTGTGAAGGAAGCTTGCTGTGCTGCTCTGCATACTGTACTTGTTCTGTTTACGAAGGAAGCTTGCACTACTTTCCCATCTGCTGCTACTGTTCCGTGTGTGAAGGAAGCTAGTGCGAATGCCACTTGTGTTGCACCTCATATCTCTTTGTGAGTGAAGCTTGCCCTGTTGCAGTACGTGCTGTTCCTATTCTTTGTGTGCGGGGAGATGATTCTCCATTCAAATTAGGGTGAACAGACTTCTTCCCATGTAAAACCTATTTATCCGTGTTTTACTGGCCCTGGAATCGAGTTAAAATTGCTACTTTCCAGGAAGTCTCCAAAAGAGAGTGAGAAAGAAAAAATAAGGCAAACAAACAGCCACCTGCAGCAAGGACAAGCAGGTCAACTTCTCTTCTCAAAACCTGAAGCTGATGAAAGGACAAAGAGTGGAAGGGACGCTATCCCCGGGGTAACACCTGCTTGGTGTGGAAACCCTTCCGGAACCTTCCGGGCCTTGCCGGATGCTTCGCCAGGCGCTTGCCGTTGCCCCGTGTGATGGTAGAGAGGGAAAGTCAGGCAGGGGGGGTAGGTGGGCAGTTGGAGAGTTGATCTTCATTTTTTGTTTACTTAATAAAACTGATTTCTGAGAGGCGCTTCAAAATTAGGTATCCTGTCCCATAAACTTCAATAGAAAATTCAATTTGGACCAGCATTTCAATGGCAGAGGACTCTAATTAGAACTATAGTAAGTTGAATGCTATGACAAAGACAGGGGATTTTTTTTTATCCAAGGGGCGTGCAGAGTGGCCTAGGAGGGTGATGCGATGGTGGTGCCACATCAGGGGGCAGTGGGAACTCGTCTGACGGGAAAAGGAGGATTTCAGACACCGAATGGAGCTGTAGCCTAGACAGGGATCGTAAAACATGCGCCATAAAGATGCCACGTCTGTTCTGCCCTTCCCCTAAATGAAGGCAACAAGAACAAAAGTTCCCCCTCGGCTGCTCAACCCCGTGCCTGCCAGTAAGCTTTGAAAGATAGCTCAGGTGGTTGATGTACCTGTTGCAGAGATCTGTGTATAACCTGCAGATGTCATAGGTCAAAATCCTAGAAGGGCCTTTCAGGGCTGATGAAATGATACTATTGATTTAGGTAATCATGTAACATGTTATGGGGCGCAGTATGGGTTTCACTGGGGAGCACCTGCGTGATTCTCGATGGAACCCCAGGGGTGGCATTGTGTAGAAAATGCGCTCATCAGAAATTATTGTGAAGGATGTATAGAAAGCCCCCATAGAGATACAGCAGTGTTTCAGCACCAATAGGATATGCAGACTCTGAAAACCCCATAGAAAAACTGTTTTGCATGGAGATCTTGCTTTTTATAGGTGCTGAACACCCGATGTGCAAAAAACATACGAAAATGTATGTGGGGGTGGGGTAAAGGGTTAAATCTTGTGGGGTTGATGTGGATTTTTAGGGGTGGGAAACAGGGGTTTGGGGAGGGACCCCTCGCCCCCAAAAAAGAAAAATGTGCTATGTTTTGTGGTTATAACATTTTCACTATATGTGCATTTGTTATAAAATGAGTCGTTATAAAGACATGTAGCCGTACACCCGGCCTGCAGTCAACTGAGTGTGGCAGTGCCTCTCTGGCACCAAATGGGCACAAGCAACATGTCCCAGAGCGTCTCCCGGAAACCTGAAGGATCCAGTTGTCCCTTGCCATTTACTGTTCCGTTACATTTTGTTGGAAGGCTATTTCTTTTATTTATTTATTTAGATTTGTAGAGCGCACTACAGCGCGCAGGCATCGAGGTGCTATATCAGAGCTTAAGAAGGCTTGATTAGGGGTTACAGAACTTGTGTTGCTCCTGTCATGTTGCTTCCTAGGCGATCACGTTGCCCCTGAGCTATCCTCCCATTCACAGTGATTTGGCAATATGGGCCTATACACACTGATATTAATGATAAATACGGTGATCCATTCTTGTATGAAATGTATATCACATTATAGTGATATTGTAACCACATGTTTCTTAGTGTACTTAGTAACAATGCTATGTGATGCCACTTACTGTTTTGTCAAGGGGTGAATGGTCTTGTTCCAACCCTTCTCGTTATGTCACTTCAGGGTGTGGTCAAATGTCATCACTTCCTGCGATGTCATCAGAGGTCAAGGGTTGTGTAATGTCCCTTCCGCTACCCCTGGCATTTTGGTGAAATAACGTCCGTGCCAGAGAGCTCAAAATGCTGGCTTTACCTCCAGGGGTGTTGCCAGGTCTGGAAAAGACCCGGGCGTAGGCTGATGTTGGAACTGTCGGGACTGGGGGTTAGATAGCCTTTTGGTTGTAGCTCCTGAGATTCTATCCGGGGCTATAACCAAAAGATCAGGGGCTATAGCCCCGTTAGCCCCCCCTAGCAACTCCTCTGCTTACCTCATGGAATCATTGTGCTCTCCATGCCCCCTGATGGCCTGGACGCCGCCATCTTGCCTCCCTTGCTAGGCCCTCACTCACCCCGACCTGCCACCACACTTCTGCTTGCCCCCACACATCCCACCCTCCCCTAATCCACGCCCCCCATCTATTGACCTTTAATCAGCTTCTCCCAATCATTGCACTGGCCCACTCAATCCACCATTTCCCTGCTTTATCGATGGCCGCCGATGAAATGGGCAAGTGACTGGGACACTTGTCCCCACAGAAAGCATGGGGTCTTTAACATTCCCCCTGCCTTTACCAGGCAGTAAAGCCCCACACTCCACGTGTTACTGACTTGACTAATTCATTGTGAATAATGAAACTTCCCTTTGCAGAATGGGTCCAGAGGTACCCGGAGTAGATTTCATGATATCCTGCCATCTCCGTCTGGTTGGGAACAGACTGTCTGGCAGCAATCAAGCCCTCCTCCTCAAAAAATAAAAGGGAAGAAACGTTTCTAGCAGGATGAGATTTAAAGTTAGCCGACAGGTATACTTCCAACATCTGCGGTTCATTGATTATGAGGTGGGCTGAGAGGGGCGTTGTGTGTTTGCAGGGGTTTGGCACAGTGGTAGACGTGTACCGAAAGAAGTAGTGGAACTGTGGTTTCTGCAGGGGAGAGGGTATGCGGGAGCCTCGTGCAACATGTGCCAAGGTGTTGCGGCCGGGGCATTGCAATCGTCTAATTGAGTAGTCAGTGCTGGTCATTGGGCCGGCTCTCGCTGGATACGAAATCCGGCACCAGATGTGTAGCCGGATCTCGGGATCCGGCCAGAGTCAGCCACCAGAAACCCCAAACCCATACTCTGCGCTGGGGAGAAAGAAAAAGAGGAAAAAAGCGCCCTCAAGAAAACTGTAACTTCCTCTGGTGACCCCATGCAAGAGGTCACAAGAGGAAGTTACAGTCCTCCCCACGACCCAGTTTATGTATTTATTTATGAAGTGTTTGTCGGACACATGGACATAGATTATTTATTTATTTATGCATGTTTGTCGGATATCTGTATTCAACAATCATTACGTAAATAAATAAATATACAGGTATCTGACAAACATTGCATAAATAAATACCCCTATCAACATCACACAAGATGTAGCCAACCAACTGTTTCCAGAGGGGATCTGCAGGAGCTGTGCTGGTTGTGGGATGTTCTGACCCACTAGGCTCTGCCCTGCAACATCACTGTGTGATGCTTTCATCAGAAACAACAGAATGGCCACCAAAAAGCCTTATTTGCACTAAAAACCGCCGAGAAGTGCGCAGGGAAACCTGAAAAATAGGCCACCAATCCATTTTGCCTATGTCAATGGTAGAACAGGAGACTACACTGCCAAAACATGTCATTGGGCTGCCCACAGAGTGAAATGGAAATACCTAAAAAGGTATGTCCTTGCCAGGAAAACCCAGAAGTGCTTTAAAATCCGTTTTTCCTTGGCTGTTGAAATTGCAAAATAATGGTTTCCAAACACCAGAAAAGATCCAACATCCTTGTTGGGTGTTAAACATCACTTTATTGTGACGGGCCAAGTCCAAAACCATAGTTGTGAGTATCTATAGCATAGAATTATCCATAGCCAATCTCTTATCTTTAAGTAACCCTACCCAACCCATTCCATCATATCCAGAACTGCATTGTAGAATCTCTTTCTTGTTTTTCCGAATCTTTCCCTCATCCATATAGTCCTTTGTTAATTGTAGTGATAAATTCATCTTTGCGCTAATATATTTGCTGAAGAAAGACAAGTGTCTTGGCGGGCAAAAGTCAGAGCAGAGGCGCCGCTGTTCTGGTGGCTGTCCGTTGGGTATCTTGCATCTTCAAAGCCTCCTTAGTGTAAAGAATATCCCTGTTTGTAGATTCAAAAGCGCATCTTTCATTTGAAAATCGTGACTCTTTCTGAGAAAAAAACGACCTCTACTAAAACCTCTGTAACTTCCATACCGTACATGCTAGAAACGAAATTTAAGTGTCAAAACTGCATTCCTTATATTTTTCCCGCAATCGCGTTTCTCGCGCGCTGAAAAGTTTGCTGCGGATTTGCATTTGGCTCAATTTCATCACGTGTAAAACAGCTATTCTTTGCCTCTGACCTCAGAATTCCGTTATCAATCTGCTAGTTGTTCAATCATCATTGCTAGTGTTTACCTGAAACTATCCAAAGCGGCTCCCACTAGTTTTGAATCCAATTTAGAGAATTAAATTCATTTTTCAGTGTTTTTCCCATTCATTCAAAACCAGATTCAAAAGCATTTGACCTGTTTTGAAATCATTCCAGTTTCTCTCTGCTTGCTGGGGGGAATTGGGATTGAAACTGTATTGGATGAGATTGTATATTCCTGAAACCTGTTTTCTCTCCTTTCATCTCTATATTGCATATTAGGGGGGATTGAGTAGTATCAGGGGGAAAGAGTGACATTGCATTTGATTGAACCCACATCAAGTATTATTCTATGCTACATTATTTTTCTTCTCCATACTCATTCTGATTAAAGAGATTGTTGATTGTTGTGATATCACCCCAATGGTGATCACTGTATAAATATTAAATAGTGTGATATATATATATTGTTCAAACCCATCAAATAAATCTGTTAACTTTGCAAAACAACCGACTTCTTGGTTCAGTGAGACCGGGGGGATTCAAAGAGAGGGGCGTGATATAAGGGTACATCGTTCAGAAAAAAAAAGAACTTATAGTCAAAGATATATAATTAAGGGTTCCAGCTGTGCATCACACGCTAGGCATTGACTTAGGTGGAGTGCCGGGTTGAAATCACTTACATGGGTGTGGTTCAAGAAAAAGAAAACAGTGCTTATGGCGAGCAGAAATCACCCTGTTTGAATAGTACCCAAGGGGAGGTTTTTTTAATAAATATAAAATGGGAGGCACATTGTGCATTTTAAAGAATATTTACTCAGCAGCACTGGTCAAAACTATTATCCACACAATGAAGTAGCTGGTGCCAGTGCCATGGAAGTGGTTTAAAGTGGAATTGATATATAGTTTGGAAAAGAAGCAGCATGAAGGAAATAGTGCTGTTTTAAACTATTATTTTGGACATATCCTTTGATCAGAGGTCAATTGCCAGCTCTGCTTCCTTAACCCTGCCTCCTTGGCACTGCCCCCTCAAACTCCACCTTCACCCCGGCCCTTGTGGGATCCTCCACCAATTTTTTTCCATTTCCACCACTGTGAGTAGTAACTAAGGATCCTATTACAACTTTACCCTTGCACAAGGGCATTAATTGACAAATCCTCTCTATAGAAGGGTGACTATGGTGGTAACAAGTAGAGGTATCGTAAACAGACAAAATATAAAAGTTGGGGTACATCGCTCGCGACCGTTCCTGCTCACTTCGATCACTGTGTGTGTTTGTTGGAAGGCATTCCTGACATAGGATCTCTGTGTATGAGCCGTGATGCTGAACCTGTACATACGATGATGCCACGGGCATATTAGGGATGTCCTGGCATATAAAATAACAAGTGCCTTTGTAGGGCGTGTGTTCATCCCCAGGAGGGTCATGTTGGCAGTGATAGCAGATGTTTGTTGTTACCCAACTCCAGGGTACTCATGGAGGATGAAGGGCTGAGTAAGCCTGCTAGGATGTAGACCTGTGACTAGGAGGTCAAGCACAGATCCCTGCAATGGGTGGGTTGCTCCCCTGCCCCACAGACCTGGCATATGAAGACTGCAACTGGAAGAGGAGGTCTGCAGATGGGCACGCCAGGCAGGTCTTGAGCATAGATCCGTGTTGCTAGCGTATGATGGTGGAACACTGGCACGCAGGCTGCACAGAGGCATATGAAGATGTCCCTGGCATATAAACGTTATACATTGGAATGTAATTCTGAACCTGGGTAGATGAAGGTGTCCTGGCAAACGATGGTCGAGCCAAAGTGAGCGGGCTGCCTCAAATCACATAGAGGCCGCGAAGACACGCCACCTGACACAAAACAGACATGCATGGGCATGGGGAAGACCCACAGATACCTGCTCTTTGAAGATTACACGTATCACCCTCCAGACCTATGCTCTGTCATCCATACCACACTCCAGTACATGAGCGATCAGTCCTAGAGGTCATGTGCAGCACCTTGCCATGTAAACGGCCAGGTGCACGCACATCACCCAACCCCCAGACTATGCTCTGGCATCACTGCCACACTCCAGTACATCAGCGATCAGTCCTTGTGGTCACCTGCAGCACCTTGCCATGGAAACGGCCAGGTGCACACACATCTCCTAGTCCCCATCCTATGCTATGGCATCACTACCACACTCCAGTACATCAGCGATCAGTCCTGGAGGTCATGTGCAGCACCTTGCCATGTTAACGGCCAGCCCCACACACATCACCTACCCCCGAGACCTATGGTCTGGCATCACTGCCACACTCCAGTACATCAGCGATCAGTCCTTGTGGTCACCTGCAGCACCTTGCCATGGAAACGGCCAGGTGCACATACATCTCCTACTCCCCATCCTATGCTATGGCATCACTACCACACTCCAGTACATCAGCGATCAGTCCTTGTGGTCACGTGCAGGCCTTTGCCATGGAAACGGCCTGGTGTACACACATCACCTACCCCGCCAGAGCTATGCTCTGGCATCCATACCACACTACAGTACATCATCAATCAGTCCTGGTGGTCACATGCAGCACCTTGCCATGTAAACGGTAGAGGCGCACTTTATAAACCCCTCCGAAACTCATAGTCCTGCATTACTGAATCTTCACCTTTGAAGATTTACCTGGCACACGATGGTGTGAGATAAGTATGTAATGTCGAACCTGGCCCTACAAGGCTGTTCCTGGCAAATGGTTGTGCTGGATGTGCAGTCCAAGGCTGAACCTGAGCCTATGCAGATGTGCATGGCCTATGCTCGCTGTGTATGGGCAGTCAAGGCCCAACCTGGCGGATGCCACTATTTTCTTGGCCCATGATGATGGAGCGTGGTATGTAGTGAGGACCCTGGGCACGTGAAGGTTGCTCTGTCCTACAAAGGCCGTATCTGTGCCTTCAAGGCTGAACCAGGACGTATGCCTGGGCTGCTGCCATATAGTGCTGGTACATGGGCAAGCAAGGCTGTACCTGGGCATAAAAGGCAGCTCCCAGCACATCTGGTGGTCCACCAGTATATCAGGCTATACATAGACATGCACCACAGCATCTATCCACGTGTGGCAGCAGTACATGACAGTATTTACAAGTTGGAGACACAACACGTGTGTTTTTAAAAGGGCTGGTGTTTGGAGACACAATCAATTGAGTGGCATTAATTTGGATAACAACAAAAACTAATATTATATTGGAAGTGTGCGTTATCCGAAATGAAGCACTGTATATAAAAAATGAATTGCAAAAATAAAATAATCCATTTATAAAGCGCTTAATACCAGAGAGCAGTCTCTAAGCACTGACCAGTGTTGCTCTGGTTATTTGCCTACACAATAACTCGTTGCCCTTGAGCTATCCTCTCGGTCTGTACATATGGTGACATACATATGAAAAGTTGGTGCTTGGTCACAAAATGAGTTTCTTTAAAGAAAATGGCAAGCTGATATGTTTGACTATAATCTGTCCCTTTGAAAACACACCTACTGCAATCTTATATGTGAGTGCGAGTCCATGGTGCTTTGGGAACAGTTGCTGCTAGTTGTGTGTGATTGTGTAGCCCCTCTTTTCCGGACCTGGTCCGTGCAAGGGTGTACCTGGAGCATGGACAGTTCCCCTGGCTACTACCACTCGCACTCCCCAGCCCGCTGCTTAGGGAGGGGCGCTGCACCTGCTAAATAAAACCGCTGTTAACGGGAGATCGGCCACACCCGGAGTTCTTTGATCGCTTAGGAGCACAGACATCAGAGTGAATTTTATTGGGATCCCAGCCGGGTCCCCTCTTTATTTAATAAAACCATAATATCCCTTTTGTACCTTTTCCCTTGGATTCCCTGGTGTGAGCGCCATCTAAATGGGGATCAGTTACCTCAGCTCAATCTTCCTAGGAGGGGTCTCAGGGACGTCTAGGGTGAGTCTTGCGAAAAAAAAACCTTACCTTAGGGACCACCCACATGGAGTGTGAGGACTGAGGATGGCCTCTGTGGGTGGCCCCATCCTGCTAGAGGGCCTCAGGCAGGCTACCATACCTTATCCACTACCTCAATCCAGAGTACCTTCCCTCTACCCCCTATTGTAATTAATGCTTATCTCTGCAGAACATCCTGCCCCTACTTAACTTTGCAATGTGGATAACATACACCCTAATACTTACCCCGACTCTATATTTCCCCTTGCTTAATGTTTAACCTACTTAGTAATTAAATAAATATATACACAGAACTACTCGTACATATATACATTGACATACAACGTATATACTACATAAGATAGTATTTCCCAATGGGGTGACTGCTGCAGTCAGTCACCAACTTCAGATTACCTTTGTGGGTCTGTCCTTGGTAGCACTGGCTCTGTGCTGGCTGGTGCATGGCTGGTGTCTGGCTGGCTGATTCTGTCTGTCCTGGTGGCAGTGCTGGATGGAGGATGGCTGGGTTAAGTTCCTTATGGATGCTGGCTGGGGCCTGGCCCCTCTTCTTTCTCCAGGGTGGCCAGAAGGCTGGGGCCTAGTCCCACTGATCATTACCTTTGTGGGTCTGTCCTTGGTAGCACTGGCTCTGTGCTGGCTGGTGTCTGGCTGGCTGATTCTGTCTGTCCTGGTGGCAGTGCTGGATGGAAGATGGCTGGGTTAAGTTCCTTATGGATGCTGGCTGGGGCCTGGCCCCTCTTCTTTCTCCAGGGTGGCCAGAAGGCTGGGGCCTAGTCCCACTGATCATTACCTTTGTGGGTCTGTCCTTGGTAGCACTGGCTCTGTGCTGGCTGGTGCATGGCTGGTGTCTGGCTGGCTGATTCTGTCTGTCCTGGTGGCAATGCTGGATGGAGGATGGCTGGGTAAAGTTCCTTATGGATGCTGGCTGGGGCCTGGCCGCTCTTCTTTCTCCAGGGTGGCCAGAAGGCTGGGGTCTAGTCACACTTCACATTACCTTTGTGGGTCTGTCCTTGGTAGCACTGGCTCTGTGCTGGCTCTGTGCTGGCTGGTGTCTGGCTGGCTGATTCTGTCTGTCCTGGTGGCAGTGCTGGATGGAGGATGGCTGGGGTAAGTTCCTTATGGATGCTGGCTGGGGCCTGGCCCCTCTTCTTTCTCCAGGGTGGCCAGAAGGCTGGGGCCTAGTCCCACCGATCATTTTTCTGGGTCACCCCAACCTCCACATGGGGCCACCCATGATCACTGGACTCCCTGTGCTCTTAAATCCCACTGCGTGTGCACCATGGCCCTTTTATATCTTCAGGGTGTACCCCGCTGGCTGGAGGCCTAACCGTGCCCTCTGCCGCACCCACTGCATTATTTTTATTTTCTGGGTGGTCCCCGCTGGCTGGAGGGCCCAGACTACTTTGAACATATTTGGCACAGCCCTGTTAGTGTGGGGGCCGCCCCCTTTACTGCGTGGCTGGCACCTCCATCTTGACTTAAGCTGCGTCCCTGTTGTCATGGGGATGCCTCCAGGTTTACCGCTGTGCTGCCCACCACCATCTTTAGGTCGGGCGGCATCCACATGACAACGGGGATGCCATTGACTTCACCACTGCGCTCCGTAGCCCTGTTGGGGCTTCTGGACCATCCCCTCTGCAATGCGTTGCAAGATGCAGATGGCGGGCCGATGCCTTCACACGTGCTGCTCCGCTGGGCGGCTCAATGGAGCAGCCCAAGACCTCCTCCTCCCGTCCTCCTCCTCCGGGCCAGCCGGTGAAGCCAACCTAAGGCTTATCTTCGCCGCTCCTCCTGCCTGGGTGGAGCAGGCTTTGCTGCTGTCCTCCCGGGTTGCACCTAGCATACACAGCCCAGGAGGACTCCAATGAAGGTCCTGCCTCACTGGCCATGAGGTGAGCCATCAGGGGCATGGCCGGGCAGACTGATCTGGCCGCCACCCACAAGGGGCCCAGGCTGGGCTGCTCTTCATTGGCACACGCAGCACCTGTCACACTGACTGGGTCCTGGATACATGCCTACATCCAGCCTGGGTCGGCTAAGCTGCCCCTGACATAAGCAGGTCGGCCCCTTGGATCCGTCTGTTGATCCCCAGTGCCATTTACTGGATTTAGGCACTGGAGGCCGTTCAAGGCAGCGACTTCCCCAGGTAAGCCTGTTTCTGATTCTCCCTTCTTTCTCTCTTTTCCAACTGTCTTTTTCCAACTGCCTTCATTTAACTCCTCTTTGGATTCTTTTGTCCCCTGCCCAGCCCATTCTTTGGAAGGGGAGTTCTGTTCTATTATTCCCTTCTTCTTTTCTTTTCTGTTAACATTTCATCCAGTCCCATGGTGGGCTGGATGGTATGGACCAGACACACATACACAGAACACATAAAGAAATTAAACACACGCTACACTTTTAATAAATACCTTTATTACCTAGGTGTCTGCGTCTTCATTTTTAGGGGTTCCCTCAGGGAGCAAGCATGTAGCCACACTAGCAGGGTCCCGTGCGGCCAATGGCTACATTATGTCCCAATGCAGGGGGTGCTTTCTTGCAGCTAAGATGGTTATTTCTCCTGGCGTTTTATGACCATATTATGACTCTCCCAATCTTCTGTTTGAAGTCTGCTCTTGTGAGACTGCAATTGACTAAGAGATATGCCTGCTGTCTAAGCCTGTGAGATCTGTGTAGCCTGAGGAATGGCTTTCTTGTCTAAGACCCGTAAGACTGATGTAACCTTAGGGATATGTTGGTGGTCTAACCCCTGTAATACCCCCTCTGAACAGAGCAGTAACTGGGTCTGTTTTTTTTAATTGTGTTTTGATTTATAAAACAAATTATAAACCTTTCACATCATACATATAGTACACAAAGAAAAAGAAACACATTTAATCAAATAACATAAAAGAGGAAAAATAAAATACAGTTTAAAGCTCTTACAATTAATCATAGAAACGTGTCATGGCATATGTTCTCCATACATTTCATGTTTTCATTACGTACAGTGTCAGGTAGTTAAAATGACACAGCCACAGTTGAATTATGCCCACAAAATGCCTACTCTGCATATGTCACCTCAGCCCCAGGGTAGCTAGTCGCAGTCCACCCACTGTTGTTTCTGACCATTCAATTGGGCAGGAAGTCCCGTTTGGGACGGCGAGATTTGAGTACCTAGTGATGCCTAAAGGGCCTTCAACCTTATGCGTAGAATCCTTAAAAAGGCACACAGTGATAAGACCAGAGTTTGGGAATCACCCCACATTTGTCCAACCCATGTGAGCTCTGACAACTGCATGACCCCAGGAAACACGCTCTTGACTCCCTCAACGCATAACAATCCAAAACCAGGTGCTTTAGACTTTCCCGAATATCACCAGTGTTACAGAAGCTACAGTGCAGGTCAGTTCCAGACCTGTCCCATTTCCCTATCAGCTCCAACGTTAGGAATGGATTTAAATGAAAGCGTAGATATTGTATCCGAGTGTTGGGACATAGAAAAAGGATATATATGTTTCTTAGTACCCTCCATTTTCCTAATAAACTTTGCATATTCTATGTAGAGAGGGTAAGATAGCAGATCCGTTCTTTCACATCAGTCACGTTTAAACAGCTTCTTTTTAACGTTACACATGTAGTTAGTTAGCTCCTCCTTTGTGGAGCCAATTTGTAGTAAGGTTTTGTTCATAGATGTTGTGAAGTCGTTTATTGTGGCTGCTGTGTTTGGAGTCTGAGCTACACCCCACTGTGGATGAAGAGAGTTTGTTGGGGGGTTTCGCAATCTGGAAAACTCTGCAAGATTTCTCCATTTTGCTCTTTGCTCTTGCGGCTAATGAGCTCAGGCCAAACTCGTGTCTGAGGACTGCATTTGGAATCGAGTTTGCCAATCCCAGAACTTTTTTAATAGCAGCTCTTTTTTAATAGCAGCCCCCATGTCAAATGGTGAAATATCTAACCCGTACAATAATGTTGGTTCCACCACGAACAGGTAGAACTAAACGAGTGGCCGAAGAGAGCACCAACACAACTGAGAAGAGATTCTCTTCATCTTTGTCAAGAGCAGGGCATATTTACCTTTTAGAAACAGCTTCCTTCCCGCCATTGAGCTATTGTTTGTTAAACAGTAGCCCAAGTATTTTAGGGATTTCACTCTTTCCAGGGATTGGTCTCCCACCCTCCAGTTGAAGGACTTTCTCCGTGTTTTGGTGGTGAATATCATGACCTTGGATTTTTGTCCATTTACCTTTAAGTTTTTGTCTGCTGTGTAGCTGTGAAAGAGGGAAAGCTTCCTATGCAGACCGATAACAGTAGTACCCGGCCAATGGGGAGGCTCAGATGCAGGCATTACCACACAGTAATCCGGCTGCCATGAGCCTCCTCACGGCCGGCGGCCGCCATCTCCCCTCGCCGGGGAATCAGGTAAGCCTTCTACCACCCCTCCTCCACCCATCCACCTAATTACCTTATTGCCCTCCCACCCCCATTTACTTTCTTTTCTGTCCATTTTGAGAGCGGACGCACTGGAAACACTTCAGGCTGTCATGGAAAGGAAGAAGGGACTATGTGTAGTCCATTCTCCCTTCCCATGGTGGCCATTTTGTTTGTTTACTCTCTTCCCGATTTTTTCAATGGCTGCCATGGAAAGGGAGAAGGGACTAGGGTCTGGCCTGTAACTATGTGCCCCGGGGCCATTACCTTATGTATTAATGGGCTGCAGACTCGGGGCTTATTATCAATAGTAAATATCATCTGCAAATGCAATCCCGTCCAATAGGACTGTATCCAATTTTAGATTTGTTGTACCTGCCCCACTATTCTGCCAATATCAGATGTGTATAGGCTGTACAGGGTTGGAGCCAAAACACAACCCTGGCGCAAGCCCACATACGTAGATATTAGATCTGTCAGAGGAGTATCTGGTTCTGTAAAATCAGTCAAAGCTATGGTACAGCTCTGCTGCCTATGGCCTGAACCTGTAATATCTTTCTAACTTGAGGGATTGCTCTGCTGGCTAATGCTTGCAATGTTGATGTAATCCAAGAGATATGTTTGATGTCTAAACATGTAATATCTCTGTAATCAGAGGAATAGTTCTGCTGTCTGAATCGGTAAGATCAGTCCATGGTATCTGACAGCTCTGCTATCTAAGGCTTGAGCCTGAAAGAAATGTCTGACTGGAGAGATAGCTCTCTTGTCAAATGCATTTAAGATTAGTTGAACATAAAGGATAACTCTACTTCCAATATGTAAAATATGTGTAACTTGCTTGTTAAGGCCTGAGCAGGAGAGATTTTTTGTCCAAAGTACATGAAAGCTTCTCTCAGAGGCTGACAGACAGTGGACCTCATTACAAGTGTGCCGGTAAGCCTACCGGCACCGTTATTACCGGACCGGCACACTATGAGCCTGCAGGCGGGTGCCATCCTGCCCGCCAGTGTAAGACCTGGCGGGTGGAACGGCACCCACCCACAGACTTTCACGGAAGCACCGGCACTGTCATTAACGGTGCCAGTGCTTCCGTCCTCCCCATTTACATTGAGTCCTTTGGGACTCAAATGGGAATTGGGATTAGCAATTTATCGGCGCCTGATTTCCCAGACCGCCTGGGTCGTAATCCCCTGGTGATTCCGGCAAGCCAGGCCCCGGTAAATATTGAAAGTCCGGTCTGCTATAGAATGCCTGTAGGATCTGTCTCACCTATGGAATAGCGCGGCTCTCTAACTCTTGAGCCCGTAAGATATGAAAGATGTGTCTAACCTGGGAGATATCTTTGCTTACACCGAGCTTGTAATATCTCGCTAACCTGAGGGATATCTCTGCTGTCTGGTGCAAGAGCCTGTAAGATCCCTCTAACCTGATGTATAGCTTTGCTGTCTAATGCCTGAGCCTGTAAGATCTCTCCTGCCGCAGGGATAGCTCTGATGTCGGTGCCTGAGCCTGTAAGATCCCTCCAACCTGATGTATAGCTTTGCTGTCTAATGCCTGAGCCTGTAAGATCTCTCCTACCGCAGGGATAGCTCTGTTGTCTGGTGCCTGAGCCTGTAAGATCTCTATAACCTGATGGATGGCTTTGCTGTCTAATGGCTGTGCCTGTAAGTTCTCTATAGCCGCATGGATATCTCTACTGTCTAATGCATGTTTCTGTAAGAGCTCTCTAACCTGAAGTTTAGCTCTGCTCTCAAAGGCCTGTGAGATCGGTTTAACCTGCTGGATAGCTCTGCTGTCAAAGGCCTGTGAGATCGGTTTAACCTGCTGGATAGCTCTGCTGTCAAAGGCCTGCTTGAGCTGCCTCATCTGAGGGATAGGTCTGGTGTCTAAGGCCTGCTTGAGCTGCCTCATCTGAGGGATAGGTCTGGTGTCTAAGGCCTGCCTGAGCTGCCTCATCTGAGGGATAGGTCTGATGTCTAAGGCCTGCTTGAGCTGCCTCATCTGAGGGATAGGTCTGATGTCAAAGGCCTGCCTGAGCTGCCTCATCTGAGGGATAGGTCTGATGTCTAAGGCCTGCTTGAGCTGCCTCATCTGAGGGATAGGTCTGATGTCTAAGGCCTGCTTGAGCTGCCTCATCTGAGGGATAGGTCTGGTGTCTAAGGCCTGCTTGAGCTGCCTCATCTGAGGGATAGGTCTGGTGTCTAAGGCCTGCTTGAGCGGCCTCATCTGAGGGATAGGTCTGGTGTCTAAGGCCTGCTTGAGCTGCCTCATCTGAGGGATAGGTCTGGTGTCTAAGGCCTGCTTGAGCGGCCTCATCTGAGGGATAGCTCTGCCGTCTAAGGCCTGCTTGAGCTGCCACATCTGAGGGATAGAGCTGGTGTCAAAGGCCTGCTTGAGCGGCCTCATCTGAGGGATAGGTCTGGTGTCTAAGGCCTGCTTGAGCTGCCTCATCTGAGGGATAGGTCTGATGTCTAAGGCCTGCTTGAGCTGCCACATCTGAGGGATAGAGCTGATGTCAAAGGCCTGCTTGAGCGGCCTCATCTGAGGGATAGGTCTGGTGTCTAAGGCCTGCTTGAGCTGCCTCATCTGAGGGATAGGTCTGGTGTCTAAGGCCTGCCTGAGCTGCCTCATCTGAGGGATAGGTCTGGTGTCTAAGGCCTGCTTGAGCGGCCTCATCTGAGGGATAGGTCTGGTGTCTAAGGCCTGCTTGAGCTGCCTCATCTGAGGGATAGGTCTGGTGTCTAAGGCCTGCTTGAGCGGCCTCATCTGAGGGATAGCTCTGCCGTCTAAGGCCTGCTTGAGCTGCCACATCTGAGGGATAGAGCTGGTGTCAAAGGCCTGCTTGAGCGGCCTCATCTGAGGGATAGGTCTGGTGTCTAAGGCCTGCTTGAGCTGCCTCATCTGAGGGATAGGTCTGATGTCTAAGGCCTGCTTGAGCTGCCTCATCTGAGGGATAGGTCTGATGTCTAAGGCCTGCTTGAGCTGCCTCATCTGAGGGATAGGTCTGGTGTCTAAGGCCTGCTTGAGCTGCCTCATCTGAGGGATAGGTCTGGTGTCTAAGGCCTGCCTGAGCTGCCTCATCTGAGGGATAGGTCTGGTGTCTAAGGCCTGCTTGAGCTGCCTCATCTGAGGGATAGGTCTGGTGTCTAAGGCCTGCTTGAGCTGCCTCATCTGAGGGATAGGTCTTGTCTAAGGCCTGCGTGAGCTGCCTCATCTGAGGGATAGGTCTGGTGTCTAAGGCCTGCTTGAGCGGCCTCATCTGAGGGATAGGTCTGGTGTCTAAGGCCTGCCTGAGCTGCCTCATCTGAGGGATAGGTCTGGTGTCTAAGGCCTGCTTGAGCTGCCTCATCTGAGGGATAGGTCTGGTGTCTAAGGCCTGCCTGAGCTGCCTCATCTGAGGGATAGGTCTGGTGTCTAAGGCCTGCCTGAGCTGCCTCATCTGAGGGATAGGTCTGGTGTCTAAGGCCTGCCTGAGCTGCCTCATCTGAGGGATAGGTCTGGTGTCTAAGGCCTGCCTGAGCGGCCTCATCTGAGGGATAGGTCTGGTGTCTAAGGCCTGCTTGAGCGGCCTCATCTGAGGGATAGGTCTGGTGTCTAAGGCCTGCCTGAGCTGCCTCATCTGAGGGATAGGTCTGGTGTCTAAGGCCTGCTTGAGCTGCCTCATCTGAGGGATAGGTCTGGTGTCTAAGGCCTGCCTGAGCTGCCTCATCTGAGGGATAGGTCTGGTGTCTAAGGCCTGCCTGAGCTGCCTCATCTGAGGGATAGGTCTGGTGTCTAAGGCCTGCCTGAGCTGCCTCATCTGAGGGATAGGTCTGGTGTCTAAGGCCTGCCTGAGCTGCCTCATCTGAGGGATAGGTCTTGTCTAAGGCCTGCCTGAGCTGCCTCATCTGAGGGATAGCTCTGGTGTCTAAGGCCTGCCTGAGCTGCCTCATCTGAGGGATAGCTCTGCTATCTAAGGCCTGAGATGGCCATATCTGTGTGCCTTCTCCAATTGTATCATTGATGATGTAGAGGAAGGGGCAGGGTGGTAAAATGAATAGAAGTGATAGGAGCCCTTGTGATATTGGATACCCAGGTTTTTAAACTACCTACACAACTTATTGCTTTTCTTTAACCAGAATATTTTGGTAGAGGTGCCAGGGAGCGGTCACTTGGTTGTGGGTATGGTTCATGCCTTGTGCTTATCCCCCTGAACTTTGAAAACATTCTCAAAAAGAAAATGGGTGAGAACTTTTGGTGCATGAGGACAGTGAGGATGCACTCTCCGTCGGGGGTGTTGCCAGGTCTGGAAAAGAACCGGGGCTAGGCTGATGTCGGGACTGTCTGGACTCGGGGAGAGCTAGCCTTTGCTTGTAGCCCCTGAGCTTCTATCTGGGGTTTCATCCAAAAGACCCCTGGCTATAGCACCCCCCCCCCCCGAAACCCCTCTATCGATGCCTCTGCCCTCAGGTAAGCCTAGGGCAGGCACATACACACCAAGGAATTTGAAGATCAGCTTTGGCGTCAGGGCCTTTAGTCAGTTGATATAGACTCTCAGCCTCCAGAGGGGGGGAGGGGGCACTGCCCTCATGTTGGTCATCTTATTGCAGAGCAACATGTTTCTTTAATTCATGAAATGGAATGCTTGCTTTGTATGTGCATGATACAGGCTGCCTTTGCTGGATGCCACGTGCATGATACAGGCTGCCTTTGCTGGATGCCACGTGCATGATGCAGGCTGCCTTTGCTGGATGCCACGTGCATGATACAGGCTGCCTTTGCTGGATGCCACATGCATGATACAGGCTGCCTTTGCTGGATGCCACGTGCATGATGCAGGCTGCCTTTGCTGGATACCACATGCATGATACAGGCTGCCTTTGCTGGATGCCCAGTGCATGATAAAGGCTGCCTTTGCTGGATGACACGTGCATGATGCAGGCTGCCTTTGCTGGATGCCACGTGCATGATACTGCCTTTGCTGGATGCCACATGCATGATAAAGGCTGCCTTTGCTGGATGCCACATGCATGATAAAGGCTGCCTTTGCTGGATGCCACGTTCATGATACAGGCTGCCTTTGCTGGATGCCACGTGCATGATACGGGCTGCCTTTGCTGGATGCCACGTGCATGATACAGGCTGCCTTTGCTGGATGCCACGTGCATGATACAGGCTGCCTTTGCTGGATGCCACGTGCATGATGCAGGTAGCCTTTGCTGGATGCTACGTGCATGATACAGGCTGCCTTTGATGAAGTTATCCACAAAATTAGAACCTGGGTTGGGAATCGAGACCTCAAATCTTCCCTATCATTGTATCACATTCAAATTCGAGTCACATCCATTTTGGTATTGCTTATCTTTAGGAATTAATCCACGGTTTTTAAATTGTTGAGTTTGTGCCTTCTGGGTTCCGCACAGTTTGAAGTTTATTTTCTATGTTGTTTTCCAGATATACAGTTAAATCTTTATTTGCGTTTTTTGGAATTTACAACTACTTAAAAGCATGGAGTATTCGACCTCAACCTTGACTAGACAAGGATGGCTAGTCGTCAGGGGTAACTCCTAATTTTTGGGGGGGAAATTTTGGAGATCTGTTTTGTTTATACAGAGGCTCCGTTCCCCTGTTCATTAAAAGATGACGAACCCTTATCAGTGTCGGGGTCATAAAAAAAAAAAATCTGATGTAGGGATCTTCCTGATCTGTATTTAGCTATTCAGGTCACAAGGAAAGCCGGTTTCAGTGGTATAGCGATGAGTGTCACCACTTTCTTCAGGGCTAGGGACTCGCACTTGTTTTGTGTGCGGTCTGATTTCTTCTGGTTTGAGTAGGCTGAATCTTGAGTATTTAGTAATAGGAGGCCGCTCTAGGAAATGCATGGGACGGGATATGGGAAGAAGAAAACACAAGGGGAATGGTCGTTAATAACATAACCCACAATTTGTCTCACAGAGATGGATAGATGTAGAAACTTCATCTCACCCAATAGAGCTGTTGCAACTCCCATCTATTAGAGTCTCAGAGTCGACCAGGATTTTTCTTGTTCTGTCCCGAATCCCGACGAATTACTTGTGTACCTACAGAAAAATTTGTTCCGTAAGCGTACAAATTGAAACTTGAAGGACTAACATATCACACTAAATAACCATCCTAGTGTGATGTCAACATACTAGAAAAAATGCATTATTAAAAACTAGCTCCATTATTACACAGATCAGCTCAGAATGAGCTTGATCTGGAGTGCATTCAAACCCAAGTGAACAACCTCCATAGGTTCTCCGAAAGTTGACTAGATGCCCAACTGGGACTATGTGCAGAAGGGCTCTGATGCAATCAGGTAGTATGTAAAGAACCCTCAGGTTGCATCAAAAATGCTTAAGAGTAATATGCTAGAGGAAAACGCTGATGATACAGCGTGGGGTGGTGTCTATGAATTTAGACAGCATAAAAAACGTTTATTTATCACTCCGTTTTTTTTTTTTTCTAATTAAAAAAAGGGAGAAACAAAACTACGTTTAGAAAAGGGATTTTGTTACTCCGTGTCTGGAGAAAGAAAGAGGAGGAAAATGTCTCGGCTGAGCCCACCAAACCAATATCAGAGGGAGTGTTATTATCTGTGAAGGGGCAGCACAAGTCAGGAGAAAGGAGAAAGGTGATGGTAGACCCGTCACGGCGGGTAAGCCTCACTTACCTCCCAAACGCTGGTAATCCGCAATTGGTATTTCGCGGTCCGCGTACAAACAAGTTCGTGCCGTTCTGCGAATCATATTGAGGTTGCGGTCACGTGATATCCATCAGGTGTCGGCCGTGAGCGGCCGGTCTCGGGCCGCGAACGGCGGGCCTATAGTGAAGACACCACTGGAGGCCTGCGCATGGCGGCCATCTTAAAGTGGTGTCTGATAGATCAGACTCTTGCAGCATATGGAAATGTTTAAGTGAAGATGTGCACAGTCACGCGACAAAAGTAGCGGAATCATGAAGTCAAATGTCAATTATCAGCACCCACCTGCTGCTGTATCGGTGAGGAAGAAAACTGTGCTCTAGTCTATTGGTCCCGCTCCCTCTTTAACTACGATCCACGATTTTTATAAAATCGTAAGGGTCTCACGGGATGAACAGACTGGTCTGTTATCACCAGTTTATGGGGCGTACATAGATTCTAAAAAGTATCTATGTTATATGTATATGATGTACACAAGTATACAAATAACTGGACATGGGTGTGTTCCCCTTCTACTTACAAATCCCCCTTTATTACAAACACAATAACCACCATTTCTCTCTGTGCACATCACGTGATGCCAGACTTATAAAACTTGTGTACATCATATACATATAACATAGATACTTTTTAGAATATATATACGCCCCATAGAGGGAATCACAGACACAGACAATCCTGGAGGAGGCACACTGGGAACGAGAGAAGCTGGCTGCATACAGGGAATCACAGACACAGACAATCACGGAGTAGGCACACTCAGAATGAGAGAAGCTGGATGCATACAGGGAATCACAGACACAGACAATCTGGAGTAGGCACACTCAGAATGAGAGAAGCTGGCTGCATAAAGGGAATCACAGACACAGGCACTCCTGGAGTAGGCACACTGGAATGAGAGAAGCTGGCTGCATACATGGAATCACAGACAGAGACAATCTGGAGGAGGCACACTCGGAATGAGAGAAGCTGGCGGCATACAGGGAATCACAGACACAGACAATCCTGGAGTAGGCACACTCGGAATGAGAGAAGCTGGCTGCATACAGGGAATCACAGACACATACACTCCTGGAGTAGGCACACTCGGAATGAAAGAAGCTGGCTGAATACAGGGAATCACAGACACAGACAATCCTGGAGGAGGCACACTGGGAATGAAAGAAGCTGGCTGCATACAGGGAATCACAGACACAGACAATCCTGGAGGAGGCACACTGGGAACGTGAGAAGCTGGCTGCATACAAGGAATCACAGACACAGACAATCTTGTAGTAGGCACACTCAAAACGAGAGAAGCTGGCTGCATACAGGGAATCACAGACACAGACAATCTGGAGTAGACACACTCGGAACAAGAGAGGCTGGCTGCATACAGGGAATCACAGACACAGACAATCCTGGAGTAGGCACACTCGGAACGAGAGAAGCTGGCTGCATACAGGGAATCACAGACACAGACACTCCTGGAGTAGGCACACTCAGAATGAGAGAAGCTGGCTGCATGCAGGGAATCACAGACACAGACAATCCTGGGGTAGGCACACTCAGAATGAGAGAAGCTGGCTGCATGCAGGGAATCACAGACACAGACAATCTTGGAGGAGGCACACTCAGAATGAGAGAAGCTGGCTGCATGCAGGGAATCACAGACACAGACAATCCTGGAGTAGGCACACTCAGAATGAGAGAAGCTGGCTGCATGAGGGAATCATAGACACTGACAATCCTGGAGTAGGCACACTCGGAACGAGAGAAGCTGGCTGCATATAGGGAATCACAGACACAGACAATCTGGAGTAGGCACACAGAATGAGAGAAGCTGGCTGCATACAGGGAATCACAGACACAGACAATCCTGGAGTAGGCACACTCAGAATGAGAGAAGCTGGCTGCATACAGGGAATCACAGACACAGACAATCCTGGAGTAGGCACACCCAGAATGAGAGAAGCTGGCTGCATACAGGGAAATCACAGACACAGACACTCCTGGAGTAGGCCCACTCAGAAAGAGAGAAGCTGGCTGCATACAGGGAATCACAGACACAGACAATCCTGGAGTAGGCACACTCGGAATGACAGAAGCTGGCTGCGTACAGGGAAGCACAGGCACAGACAATCCTGAAGGAGGCACACTCGGAATGAGAGAAGCTGGCTGCGTACAGGGAATCACAGATACAGACAATCCTGGAGTAGGCACACTTGGAACGAGAGAAGCTGGCTGCATACAGGGAATCACAGGCACTGACAATCCTGGAGGAGGAACACTCAGAATGTGAAAAGCTGGCTGCATGCAGGGAATCACAGACACTGACAATCCTGGAGTAGGCACACTCGGAACGAGGGAAGCAGGCTGCATGCAGGGAATCACAGACACTGACAATCCTGGAGTAGGCACACTCAGAACGAGAGAAGCTGGCTGCATACAGGGAATCACAGACACAGAGAATCCTGGAGTAGGCACACTCGAACGAGAGAAACTGGCTGCATGCAGGGAATCACATACACTGACAATCCGAGAGGAGGCACACTCAGAACGAGGGAAGCTGGCTGCATACAGGGAATCACAGACACAGACACTCCTGGAGTATCCACACTCGGAATGAGAGAAGCTGGCTGAATACAGGGAATCACAGACACAGACAATCCTGGAGGAGGCACACTCGGAATGAGAGAAGCTGGCTGCATACAGGGAATCAGAGACACAGACAATCCTGGAGGAGGCACACTGGGAACGAGACAAGCTGGCTGCATACAGGGAATCACAGACACAGACAATCTTGGAGTAGGCACACTCAGAACGAGAGAAGCTGGCTGAATACAGGGAATCACAGACACAGACAATCTGGAGTAGGCACACTCGGAATGAGAGAGGCTGGCTGCATACAGGGAATCACAGACACAGACACTCCTGGAGTAGGCACACTCGGAATGAGAGAAGCTGGCTGCATGCAGGGAATCACAGACACAGACAATCCTGGAGTAGGCACACTCGGAATTAGAGAAGCTGGCTGCATACAGGAAATCACAGACACAGACAATCCAGGAGGAGGCACACTCGGAATTAGAGAAGCTGGCTGCATACAGGGAATCACAGACACAGACAATCTCGAGTAGGCACACTCAGAATGAGAGAAGCTGGCTGCATACATGGAATCACAGACACAGACAATCCTAGAGTAGGCACACTCAGAATGAGAGAAGCTGGCTGCATACAGGGAATCACAGACCAAGACACTCCTGGAGTAGGCACACTCGGAATGAGAGAAGCTGGCTGCATACAGGGAATCACAGACACAGACAAACCTGGAGGAGGCACACTCGGAATGAGAGAAGCTGGCTGCATACAGGGAATCACAGACAATCTGGAGTAGGCACACTCGGAATGAGAGAAGCTGGCGGCATACAGGGAATCACAGACACAGACAATCCTGGAGTAGGCACAATCGGAATGAGAGAAGCTGGCTGCATATAGGGAATCAAAGACACATACACTCCTGGAGTAGGCACACTCGGAATGAGAGAAGCTGGCTGAATACACTGAATCACAGACACAGACAATCCTGGAGGAGGCACACTCGGAATGAGAGAAGCTGGCTGCATACAGGGAATCACAGACACAGACAATCCTGGAGGAGGCACACTCAGAATGAGAGAAGATGGCTGCATGCAGGGAATCACAGACACAGACAATCCTGGACTAGGAACACTCAGAATGAGAGAAGCTGGCTGCATGCAGGGAATCATAGACACTGACAATCCTGGAGTAGGCACGCTCGGAACGAGAGAAGCTGGCTGTATATAGGGAATCACAGACACAGACAATCTAGAGTAGGCACACAGAATGAGAGAAGCTGGTTGCATACAGGGAATCACAGACACAGACAATCCTGGAGTAGGCACACCCAGAATGAGAGAAGCTGGCTGCATACAGGGAAATCACAGACACAGACACTCCTGGAGTAGGCACACTCTGAATGAGAGAAGCTGGCTGCATAAAGGGAATCACAGACAATCTTGGAGGAGGCACACTCAGAAAGAGAGAAGCTGGCTGCATACAGGGAATCACAGACACAGACAATCCTGAAGTAGGCACACTCGGAATGAGAGAAGCTGGCTGCGTACAGGGAAGCACAGACACAGACAATACTGAAGGAGGCACACTCGGAATGAGAGAAGTTGGCTGCGTACAGGGAATCACAGACACAGACAATCCTGGAGTAGGCACACTTGGAACGAGAGAAGCTGGCTACATACAGGGAATCATAGGCACTGACAATCCTGGAGGAGGAACACTCAGAATGTGAAAAGCTGGCTGCATGCAGGGAATCACAGACACTGACAATCCTGGAGTAGGCACACTCGGAACGAGGGAAGCTGGCTGCATGCAGGGAATCACAGACACTGACAATCCTGGAGTTGGCACACTCAGAACGAGAGAAGCTGGCTGCATACAGGGAATCACAGACACAGAGAATCCTGGAGTAGGCACACTCGGAACGAGAGAAACTGGCTGCATGCAGGGAATCACAGACACTGACAATCCTAGAGGAGGCACACTCGGAAAGAGGAAAGCTGGCTGCATACAGGGAATCACAGACACAGACACTCCTGGAGTAGGCACACTCGGAATGAGAGAAGCTGGCTGCATACAGGGAATCACAGACACAGACACTCCTGGAGTAGGCACACTCGGAATGAGAGAAGCTGGCTGAATACAGGGAATCACAGACACAGACAATCCTGGAGGAGGCACACTCGGAATGAGAGAAGCTGGCTGCATACAGGGAATCACAGACACAGACAATCCTGGAGGAGGCACACTGGGAACGAGACAAGCTGGCTGCATACAGGGAATCACAGACACAGACAATCTTGGAGTAGGCACACTTGGAACGAGCGAAGCTGTCTGCATACAGGGAATCACAGGCGCTGACAATCCTGGTGGAGGAACACTCAGAATGTGAAAAGCTGGCTGCATGCAGGGAATCACAGACACTGACAATCCTGGAGTAGGCACACTCGGAACGAGGGAAGCTGGCTGCATGCAGGGAATCACAGACACTGACAATCCTGCAGTAGGCACACTCAGAACGAGAGAAGCTGGCTGCATACAGGGAATCACAGACACAGACAATCCTGGAGTAGGCACACTCGGAACGAGAGAAGCTGGCTGCATACAGGGAATCACAGACCAAGACACTCCTGGAGTAGGCACACTCGGAATGAGAGAAGCTGGCTGCATACAGGGAATCACAGACACAGACAAACCTGGAGGAGGCACACTCGGAATGAGAGAAGCTGGCTGCATACAGGGAATCACAGACAATCTGGAGTAGGCACACTCGGAATGAGAGAAGCTGGCGGCATACAGGGAATCACAGACACAGACAATCCTGGAGTAGGCACACTCGGAATGAGAGAAGCTGGCTGCATATAGGGAATCAAAGACACATACACTCCTGGAGTAGGCACACTCGGAATGAGAGAAGCTGGCTGAATACACTGAATCACAGACACAGACAATCCTGGAGGAGGCACACTCGGAATGAGAGAAGCTGGCTGCATACAGGGAATCACAGACACAGACAATCCTGGAGGAGGCACACTCAGAATGAGAGAAGCTGGCTGCATGCAGGGAATCACAGACACAGACAATCCTGGACTAGGCACACTCAGAATGAGAGAAGCTGGCTGCATGCAGGGAATCATAGACACTGACAATCCTGGAGTAGGCACGCTCGGAACGAGAGAAGCTGGCTGTATATAGGGAATCACAGACACAGACAATCTAGAGTAGGCACACAGAATGAGAGAAGCTGGTTGCATACAGGGAATCACAGACACAGACAATCCTGGAGTAGGCACACCCAGAATGAGAGAAGCTGGCTGCATACAGGGAAATCACAGACACAGACACTCCTGGAGTAGGCACACTCTGAATGAGAGAAGCTGGCTGCATAAAGGGAATCACAGACAATCTTGGAGGAGGCACACTCAGAAAGAGAGAAGCTGGCTGCATACAGGGAATCACAGACACAGACAATCCTGAAGTAGGCACACTCGGAATGAGAGAAGCTGGCTGCGTACAGGGAAGCACAGACACAGACAATACTGAAGTAGGCACACTCGGAATGAGAGAAGTTGGCTGCGTACAGGGAATCACAGACACAGACAATCCTGGAGTAGGCACACTTGGAACGAGAGAAGCTGGCTAAATACAGGGAATCATAGGCACTGACAATCCTGGAGGAGGAACACTCAGAATGTGAAAAGCTGGCTGCATGCAGGGAATCACAGACACTGACAATCCTGGAGTAGGCACACTCGGAATGAGGGAATCTGGCTGCATGCAGGGAATCACAGACACTGACAATCCTGGAGTTGGCACACTCAGAACGAGAGAAGCTGGCTGCATACAGGGAATCACAGACACAGAGAATCCTGGAGTAGGCACACTCGGAACGAGAGAAACTGGCTGCATGCAGGGAATCACAGACACTGACAATCCTACAGGAGGCACACTCGGAACGAGGAAAGCTGGCTACATACAGGGAATCACAGACACAGACACTCCTGGAGTAGGCACACTCGGAATGAGAGAAGCTGGCTGCATACAGGGAATCACAGACACAGACACTCCTGGAGTAGGCACACTCGGAATGAGAGAAGCTGGCTGAATACAGGGAATCACAGACACAAACAATCCTGGAGGAGGCACACTCGGAATGAGAGAAGCTGGCTGCATACAGGGAATCACAGACACAGACAATCCTGGAGGAGGCACACTGGGAACGAGACAAGCTGGCTGCATACAGGGAATCACAGACACAGACAATCTTGGAGTAGGCACACTTGGAACGAGAGAAGCTGTCTGCATACAGGGAATCACAGGCACTGACAATCCTGGAGGAGGAACACTCAGAATGTGAAAAGCTGGCTGCATGCAGGGAATCACAGACACTGACAATCCTGGAGTAGGCACACTCGGAACGAGGGAAGCTGGCTGCATGCAGGGAATCACAGACACTGACAATCCTGCAGTAGGCACACTCAGAACGAGAGAAGCTGGCTGCATACAGGGAATCACAGACACAGACAATCCTGGAGTAGGCACACTCGGAACGAGAGAAACTGGCTGCATGCAGGGAATCACAGACACTGACAATCCTAGAGGAGGCACACTCGGAACAAGGGAAGCCGGCTGCATACAGGGAATCACAGACACAGACACTCCTGGAGTAGGCACACTCGGAACGAGAGAAGCTGGCTGCATACAGGGAATCACAGACACAGACAATCCTGGAGGAGGCACACTCGAACCGAGAGAAGCTAGCTGCATAGAGGGAATCACAGACACAGACACACCTGGAGTAGGCACACTCGGAACGAGAGAAGCTGGCTGCATACAGGGAATCACAGACACAGACAAACCTGGAGGAGGCACACTCGGAATGAGAGAAGCTGGCTGCATACAGGGAAGCGCAGACACAGACAATCCAGGAGTAGGCACACTCGGAATGAGAGAAGCTGGCTGCATACAGGGAATCAAAGACACATACACTCCTGGAGTAGGCACACTCGGAATGAGAGAAGCTTGCTGCATACAGGGAATCACAGACACAGACAATCCTGGAGGAGGCACACTCAGAATGAGAGAAGCTGGCTGCATGCATGGAATCACAGACACAGACAATCCTGGAGTAGGCACACTCAGAATGAGAGAAGCTGGCTGCATGCAGGGAATCATAGACACTGACAATCCTGGAGTAGGCACGTTCGGAACGAGAGAAGCTGGCTGTATATAGGGAATCACAGACACAGACAATCTAGAGTAGGCACACAGAATGAGAGAAGCTGGCTGCATACAGGGAAATCAGAGACACAGACACTCCTGGAGTAGGCACACTCTGAATGAGAGAAGCTGGCTGCATACAGGGAATCACAGACAATCTTGGAGGAGGCACACTCAGAAAGAGAGAAGCTGGCTGCATACATGGAATCACAGACACAGACAATCCTCGAGTAGGCACACTCGGAATGAGAGAAGCTGGCTGCGTAGAGGGAAGCACAGACACAGACAATACTGAAGGAGGCACACTCGGAATGAGAGAAGCTGGCTGCGTACAGGGAATCACAGACACAGACAATCCTGGAGTAGGCACACTTGGAACGAGAGAAGCTGGCTACATACAGGGAATCACAGGCACTGACAATCCTGGAGGAGGAACACTCAGAATGTGAAAAGCTGGCTGCATGCAGTGAATCACAGACACTGACAATCCTGGAGTAGGCACACTCGGAATGAGAGAAGCTGGCTGCATGCAGGGAATCACAGACACTGACAATCCTGGAGTTGGCACACTCAGAACGAGAGAAGCTGGCTGCATACAGGGAATCACAGACACAGAGAATCCTGGAGTAGGCACACTCCGAACGAGAGAAACTGGCTGCATGCAGGGAATCACAGACACTGACAATCCTAGAGGAGGCACACTCGGAACGAGGAAAGCTGGCTGCATGCATGGAATCACAGACACAGACACTCCTGGAGTAGGCACACTCGGAATGAGAGAAGCTGGCTGCATACAGGGAATCACAGACACAGACACTCCTGGAGTAGGCACACTCGGAATGAGAGAAGCTGGCTGAATACAGGGAATCACAGACACAGACAATCCTGGAGGAGGCACACTCGGAATAAGAGAAGCTGGCTGCATATAGGGAATCACAGACACAGACAATCCTGGAGGAGGTACACTGGGAACGAGACAAGCTGGCAGCATAAAGGGAATCACAGACACAGACAATCTTGGAGTAGGCACACTCAGAATGAGAGAAGCTGGCTGCATGCAGGGAATCACAGACACTGACAATCCTGGAGTAGGCACACTCGGAACGAGGGAAGCTGGCTGCATGCAGGGAATCACAGACACTGACAATCCTGCAGTAGGCACACTCAGAACGAGAGAAGCTGGCTGCATACAGGGAATCACAGACACAGACAATCCTGGAGTAGGCACACTCGGAACGAGAGAAGCTGGCTGTATATAGGGAATCACAGAGACAGGCAATCTAGAGTAGGCACACAGAATGAGAGAAGCTGGTTGCATACAGGGAATCACAGACACAGACAATCCTGGAGTAGGCACACCCAGAATGAGAGAAGCTGGCTGCATACAGGGAAATCACAGACACAGACACTCCTGGAGTAGGCACACTCTGAATGAGAGAAGCTGGCTGCATACAGGGAATCACAGACAATCTTGGAGGAGGCACACTCAGAAAGAGAGAAGCTGGCTGCATACAGGGAATCACAGACACAGACAATCCTGGAGTAGGCACACTCGGAATGAGAGAAGCTGGCTGCGTAGAGGGAAGCACAGACACAGACAATACTGAAGGAGGCACACTCGGAATGAGAGAAGCTGGCTGCGTACAGGGAATCACAGACACAGACAATCCTGGAGTAGGCACACTTGGAACGAGAGAAGCTGGCTACATACAGGGAATCATAGGCACTGACAATCCTGGAGGAGGAACACTCAGAATGTGAAAAGCTGGCTGCATGCAGGGAATCACAGACACTGACAATCCTGGAGTAGGCACACTCGGAACGAGGGAAGCTGGCTGCATGCAGGGAATCACAGACACTGACAATCCTGGAGTTGGCACACTCAGAACGAGAGAAGCTGGCTGCATACAGGGAATCACAGACACAGAGAATCCTGGAGTAGGCACACTCGGAACGAGAGAAACTGGCTGCATGCAGGGAATCACAGACACTGACAATCCTAGAGGAGGCACACTCGGAAAGAGGAAAGCTGGCTGCATACAGGGAATCACAGACACAGACACTCCTGGAGTAGGCACACTCGGAATGAGAGAAGCTGGCTGCATACAGGGAATCACAGACACAGACACTCCTGGAGTAGGCACACTCGGAATGAGAGAAGCTGGCTGAATACAGGGAATCACAGACACAGACAATCCTGGAGGAGGCACACTCGGAATGAGAGAAGCTGGCTGCATACAGGGAATCACAGACACAGACAATCCTGGAGGAGGCACACTGGGAACGAGACAAGCTGGCTGCATACAGGGAATCACAGACACAGACAATCTTGGAGTAGGCACACTTGGAACGAGCGAAGCTGTCTGCATACAGGGAATCACAGGCGCTGACAATCCTGGTGGAGGAACACTCAGAATGTGAAAAGCTGGCTGCATGCAGGGAATCACAGACACTGACAATCCTGGAGTAGGCACACTCGGAACGAGGGAAGCTGGCTGCATGCAGGGAATCACAGACACTGACAATCCTGCAGTAGGCACACTCAGAACGAGAGAAGCTGGCTGCATACAGGGAATCACAGACACAGACAATCCTGGAGTAGGCACACTCGGAACGAGAGAAGCTGGCTGCATACAGGGAATCACAGACCAAGACACTCCTGGAGTAGGCACACTCGGAATGAGAGAAGCTGGCTGCATACAGGGAATCACAGACACAGACAAACCTGGAGGAGGCACACTCGGAATGAGAGAAGCTGGCTGCATACAGGGAATCACAGACAATCTGGAGTAGGCACACTCGGAATGAGAGAAGCTGGCGGCATACAGGGAATCACAGACACAGACAATCCTGGAGTAGGCACACTCGGAATGAGAGAAGCTGGCTGCATATAGGGAATCAAAGACACATACACTCCTGGAGTAGGCACACTCGGAATGAGAGAAGCTGGCTGAATACACTGAATCACAGACACAGACAATCCTGGAGGAGGCACACTCGGAATGAGAGAAGCTGGCTGCATACAGGGAATCACAGACACAGACAATCCTGGAGGAGGCACACTCAGAATGAGAGAAGCTGGCTGCATGCAGGGAATCACAGACACAGACAATCCTGGACTAGGCACACTCAGAATGAGAGAAGCTGGCTGCATGCAGGGAATCATAGACACTGACAATCCTGGAGTAGGCACGCTCGGAACGAGAGAAGCTGGCTGTATATAGGGAATCACAGACACAGACAATCTAGAGTAGGCACACAGAATGAGAGAAGCTGGTTGCATACAGGGAATCACAGACACAGACAATCCTGGAGTAGGCACACCCAGAATGAGAGAAGCTGGCTGCATACAGGGAAATCACAGACACAGACACTCCTGGAGTAGGCACACTCTGAATGAGAGAAGCTGGCTGCATAAAGGGAATCACAGACAATCTTGGAGGAGGCACACTCAGAAAGAGAGAAGCTGGCTGCATACAGGGAATCACAGACACAGACAATCCTGAAGTAGGCACACTCGGAATGAGAGAAGCTGGCTGCGTACAGGGAAGCACAGACACAGACAATACTGAAGTAGGCACACTCGGAATGAGAGAAGTTGGCTGCGTACAGGGAATCACAGACACAGACAATCCTGGAGTAGGCACACTTGGAACGAGAGAAGCTGGCTAAATACAGGGAATCATAGGCACTGACAATCCTGGAGGAGGAACACTCAGAATGTGAAAAGCTGGCTGCATGCAGGGAATCACAGACACTGACAATCCTGGAGTAGGCACACTCGGAATGAGGGAATCTGGCTGCATGCAGGGAATCACAGACACTGACAATCCTGGAGTTGGCACACTCAGAACGAGAGAAGCTGGCTGCATACAGGGAATCACAGACACAGAGAATCCTGGAGTAGGCACACTCGGAACGAGAGAAACTGGCTGCATGCAGGGAATCACAGACACTGACAATCCTACAGGAGGCACACTCGGAACGAGGAAAGCTGGCTACATACAGGGAATCACAGACACAGACACTCCTGGAGTAGGCACACTCGGAATGAGAGAAGCTGGCTGCATACAGGGAATCACAGACACAGACACTCCTGGAGTAGGCACACTCGGAATGAGAGAAGCTGGCTGAATACAGGGAATCACAGACACAAACAATCCTGGAGGAGGCACACTCGGAATGAGAGAAGCTGGCTGCATACAGGGAATCACAGACACAGACAATCCTGGAGGAGGCACACTGGGAACGAGACAAGCTGGCTGCATACAGGGAATCACAGACACAGACAATCTTGGAGTAGGCACACTTGGAACGAGAGAAGCTGTCTGCATACAGGGAATCACAGGCACTGACAATCCTGGAGGAGGAACACTCAGAATGTGAAAAGCTGGCTGCATGCAGGGAATCACAGACACTGACAATCCTGGAGTAGGCACACTCGGAACGAGGGAAGCTGGCTGCATGCAGGGAATCACAGACACTGACAATCCTGCAGTAGGCACACTCAGAACGAGAGAAGCTGGCTGCATACAGGGAATCACAGACACAGACAATCCTGGAGTAGGCACACTCGGAACGAGAGAAACTGGCTGCATGCAGGGAATCACAGACACTGACAATCCTAGAGGAGGCACACTCGGAACAAGGGAAGCCGGCTGCATACAGGGAATCACAGACACAGACACTCCTGGAGTAGGCACACTCGGAACGAGAGAAGCTGGCTGCATACAGGGAATCACAGACACAGACAATCCTGGAGGAGGCACACTCGAACCGAGAGAAGCTAGCTGCATAGAGGGAATCACAGACACAGACACACCTGGAGTAGGCACACTCGGAACGAGAGAAGCTGGCTGCATACAGGGAATCACAGACACAGACAAACCTGGAGGAGGCACACTCGGAATGAGAGAAGCTGGCTGCATACAGGGAAGCGCAGACACAGACAATCCAGGAGTAGGCACACTCGGAATGAGAGAAGCTGGCTGCATACAGGGAATCAAAGACACATACACTCCTGGAGTAGGCACACTCGGAATGAGAGAAGCTTGCTGCATACAGGGAATCACAGACACAGACAATCCTGGAGGAGGCACACTCAGAATGAGAGAAGCTGGCTGCATGCATGGAATCACAGACACAGACAATCCTGGAGTAGGCACACTCAGAATGAGAGAAGCTGGCTGCATGCAGGGAATCATAGACACTGACAATCCTGGAGTAGGCACGTTCGGAACGAGAGAAGCTGGCTGTATATAGGGAATCACAGACACAGACAATCTAGAGTAGGCACACAGAATGAGAGAAGCTGGCTGCATACAGGGAAATCAGAGACACAGACACTCCTGGAGTAGGCACACTCTGAATGAGAGAAGCTGGCTGCATACAGGGAATCACAGACAATCTTGGAGGAGGCACACTCAGAAAGAGAGAAGCTGGCTGCATACATGGAATCACAGACACAGACAATCCTCGAGTAGGCACACTCGGAATGAGAGAAGCTGGCTGCGTAGAGGGAAGCACAGACACAGACAATACTGAAGGAGGCACACTCGGAATGAGAGAAGCTGGCTGCGTACAGGGAATCACAGACACAGACAATCCTGGAGTAGGCACACTTGGAACGAGAGAAGCTGGCTACATACAGGGAATCACAGGCACTGACAATCCTGGAGGAGGAACACTCAGAATGTGAAAAGCTGGCTGCATGCAGTGAATCACAGACACTGACAATCCTGGAGTAGGCACACTCGGAATGAGAGAAGCTGGCTGCATGCAGGGAATCACAGACACTGACAATCCTGGAGTTGGCACACTCAGAACGAGAGAAGCTGGCTGCATACAGGGAATCACAGACACAGAGAATCCTGGAGTAGGCACACTCCGAACGAGAGAAACTGGCTGCATGCAGGGAATCACAGACACTGACAATCCTAGAGGAGGCACACTCGGAACGAGGAAAGCTGGCTGCATGCATGGAATCACAGACACAGACACTCCTGGAGTAGGCACACTCGGAATGAGAGAAGCTGGCTGCATACAGGGAATCACAGACACAGACACTCCTGGAGTAGGCACACTCGGAATGAGAGAAGCTGGCTGAATACAGGGAATCACAGACACAGACAATCCTGGAGGAGGCACACTCGGAATAAGAGAAGCTGGCTGCATATAGGGAATCACAGACACAGACAATCCTGGAGGAGGTACACTGGGAACGAGACAAGCTGGCAGCATAAAGGGAATCACAGACACAGACAATCTTGGAGTAGGCACACTCAGAATGAGAGAAGCTGGCTGCATGCAGGGAATCACAGACACTGACAATCCTGGAGTAGGCACACTCGGAACGAGGGAAGCTGGCTGCATGCAGGGAATCACAGACACTGACAATCCTGCAGTAGGCACACTCAGAACGAGAGAAGCTGGCTGCATACAGGGAATCACAGACACAGACAATCCTGGAGTAGGCACACTCGGAACGAGAGAAGCTGGCTGTATATAGGGAATCACAGAGACAGGCAATCTAGAGTAGGCACACAGAATGAGAGAAGCTGGTTGCATACAGGGAATCACAGACACAGACAATCCTGGAGTAGGCACACCCAGAATGAGAGAAGCTGGCTGCATACAGGGAAATCACAGACACAGACACTCCTGGAGTAGGCACACTCTGAATGAGAGAAGCTGGCTGCATACAGGGAATCACAGACAATCTTGGAGGAGGCACACTCAGAAAGAGAGAAGCTGGCTGCATACAGGGAATCACAGACACAGACAATCCTGGAGTAGGCACACTCGGAATGAGAGAAGCTGGCTGCGTACAGGGAAGCACAGACACAACAATACTGAAGGAGGCACACTCGGAATGAGAGAAGCTGGCTGCGTACAGGGAATCACAGACACAGACAATCCTGGAGTAGGCACACTTGGAACGAGAGAAGCTGGCTACATACAGGGAATCACAGGCACTGACAATCCTGGAGGAGGAACACTCAGAATGTGAAAAGCTGGCTGCATGCAGGGAATCACAGACACTGACAATCCTGGAGTAGGCAGACTCGGAACAAGGGAAGCTGGCTGCATGCAGGGAATCACAGACACTGACAATCCTGGAGTTGGCACACTCAGAACGAGAGAAGCTGGCTGCATACAGGGAATCACAGATACAGAGAATCCTGGAGTAGGCACACTCGGAACGAGAGAAACTGGCTGTATGCAGGGAATCACAGACACTGACAATCCTAGAGGAGGCACACTCGGAACGAGGAAAGCTGGCTGCATACAGGGAATCACAGACACAGACACTCCTGGAGTAGGCACACTCAGAATGAGAGAAGCTGGCTGCATACAGGGAATCACAGACACAGACACTCCTGGAGTAGGCACACTCGGAATGAGAGAAGCTGGCTGAATACAGGGAATCACAGACACAGACAATCCTGGAGGAGGCACACTCGGAATGAGAGAAGCTGGCTGTATACAGGGAATCACAGACACAGACAATCCTGGAGGAGGCACACTGGGAACGAGACAAGCTGGCTGCATACAGGTAATCACAGACACTGACAATCCTGGAGTAGGCACACTCGGAACGAGGGAAGCTGTCTGCATGCAGGGAATCACAGACACTGACAATCCTGCAGTAGGCACACTCAGAACGAGAGAAGCTGGCTGCATACAGGGAATCACAGACACAGACAATCCTGGAGTAGGCACACTCGGAAGGAGAGAAACTGGCTGCATGAGGGAATCACAGACACTGACAATCCTAGAGGAGGCACACTCGGAACAAGGGAAGCTGGCTGCATACAGGGAATCACAGACACAGACACTCCTGGAGTAGGCACACTCGGAACGAGAGAAGCTGGCTGCATACAGGGAATCACAGACACAGACAATCCTGGAGGAGGCACACTCGGAACGAGAGAAGCTGGCTGCATACAGGGAATCACAGACACAGACACTCCTGGAGTAGGCACACTCGGAACGAGAGAAGCTGGCTGCATACAGGGAATCACAGACACAGACAAATCTGGAGGAGGCACACTCGGAATGAGAGAAGCTGGCTGCATACAGGGAATCACAGACAATCTGGACACACTCGGAATGAGAGAAGCTGGCGGCATACAGGGAAGCACAGACACAGACAATCTGGAGTAGGCACACTCGGAATGAGAGAAGCTGGCTGCATACAGGGAATCAAAGACACATACACTCCTGGAGTAGGCACACTCGGAATGAGAGAAGCTGGCTGAATACACTGAATCACAGACACAGACAATCCTGGAGAAGGCACATTCGGAATGAGAGAAGCTGGCTGCATACAGGGAATCACAGACACAGACAATCCTGGAGGAGGCACACTCAGAATGAGAGAAGCTGGCTGCATGCAGGGAATCACAGACACAGACAATCCTGGAGTAGGCACACTCAGAATGAGAGAAGCTGGCTGCATGCAGGGAATCATAGACACTGACAATCCTGGAGTAGGCACGCTCGGAACGAGAGAAGCTGGCTGTATATAGGGAATCACAGACACAGACAATCTAGAGTAGGCACACAGAATGAGAGAAGCTGGCTGCATACAGGGAAATCACAGACACAGACACTCCTGGAGTAGGCAGACTCTGAATGAGAGAAGCTGGCTGCATACAGGGAATCACAGACAATCTTGGAGTAGGCACACTCGGAATGAGAGAAGCTGGCTGCGTACAGGGAAGCACAGACACAGACAATCCTGGAGTAGGCACACTCGGAAGGAGAGAAACTGGCTGCATGAGGGAATCACAGACACTGACAATCCTAGAGGAGGCACACTCGGAACAAGGGAAGCTGGCTGCATACAGGGAATCACAGACACAGACACTCCTGGAGTAGGCACACTCGGAACGAGAGAAGCTGGCTGCATACAGGGAATCACAGACACAGACAATCCTGGAGGAGGCACACTCGGAACGAGAGAAGCTGGCTGCATACAGGGAATCACAGACACAGACACTCCTGGAGTAGGCACACTCGGAACGAGAGAAGCTGGCTGCATACAGGGAATCACAGACACAGACAAATCTGGAGGAGGCACACTCGGAATGAGAGAAGCTGGCTGCATACAGGGAATCACAGACAATCTGGACACACTCGGAATGAGAGAAGCTGGCGGCATACAGGGAAGCACAGACACAGACAATCTGGAGTAGGCACACTCGGAATGAGAGAAGCTGGCTGCATACAGGGAATCAAAGACACATACACTCCTGGAGTAGGCACACTCGGAATGAGAGAAGCTGGCTGAATACACTGAATCACAGACACAGACAATCCTGGAGAAGGCACATTCGGAATGAGAGAAGCTGGCTGCATACAGGGAATCACAGACACAGACAATCCTGGAGGAGGCACACTCAGAATGAGAGAAGCTGGCTGCATGCAGGGAATCACAGACACAGACAATCCTGGAGTAGGCACACTCAGAATGAGAGAAGCTGGCTGCATGCAGGGAATCATAGACACTGACAATCCTGGAGTAGGCACGCTCGGAACGAGAGAAGCTGGCTGTATATAGGGAATCACAGACACAGACAATCTAGAGTAGGCACACAGAATGAGAGAAGCTGGCTGCATACAGGGAAATCACAGACACAGACACTCCTGGAGTAGGCAGACTCTGAATGAGAGAAGCTGGCTGCATACAGGGAATCACAGACAATCTTGGAGTAGGCACACTCGGAATGCGAGAAGCTGGCTGCGTACAGGGAAGCACAGACACAGACAATACTGAAGGAGGCACACTCGGAATGAGAGAAGCTGGCTGCGTACAGGGAATCACAGACACAGACAATCCTGGAGTAGGCACACTTGGAACGAGAGAAGCTGGCTACATACAGGGAATCACAGGCACTGACAATCCTGGAGGAGGAACACTCAGAATGTGAAAAGCTGGCTGCATGCAGGGAATCACAGACACTGACAATCCTGGAGTAGGCACACTCGGAACGAGGGAAGCTGGCTGCATGCAGGGAATCACAGAAACTGACAATCCTGGAGTTGGCACACTCAGAACGAGAGAAGCTGGCTGTATATAGGGAATCACAGAGACAGGCAATCTAGAGTAGGCACACAGAATGAGAGAAGCTGGTTGCATACAGGGAATCACAGACACAGACAATCCTGGAGTAGGCACACCCAGAATGAGAGAAGCTGGCTGCATACAGGGAAATCACAGACACAGACACTCCTGGAGTAGGCACACTCTGAATGAGAGAAGCTGGCTGCATACAGGGAATCACAGACAATCTTGGAGGAGGCACACTCAGAAAGAGAGAAGCTGGCTGCATACAGGGAATCACAGACACAGACAATCCTGGAGTAGGCACACTCGGAATGAGAGAAGCTGGCTGCGTACAGGGAAGCACAGACACAACAATACTGAAGGAGGCACACTCGGAATGAGAGAAGCTGGCTGCGTACAGGGAATCACAGACACAGACAATCCTGGAGTAGGCACACTTGGAACGAGAGAAGCTGGCTACATACAGGGAATCACAGGCACTGACAATCCTGGAGGAGGAACACTCAGAATGTGAAAAGCTGGCTGCATGCAGGGAATCACAGACACTGACAATCCTGGAGTAGGCAGACTCGGAACGAGGGAAGCTGGCTGCATGCAGGGAATCACAGACACTGACAATCCTGGAGTTGGCACACTCAGAACGAGAGAAGCTGGCTGCATACAGGGAATCACAGACACAGAAAATCCTGGAGTAGGCACACTCGGAACGAGAGAAACTGGCTGCATGCAGGGAATCACAGACACTGACAATCCTAGAGGAGGCACACTCGGAACGAGGAAAGCTGGCTGCATACAGGGAATCACAGACACAGACACTCCTGGAGTAGGCACACTCGGAACGAGAGAAGCTGGCTGCATACAGGGAATCACAGACACAGACAATCCTGGAGGAGGCACACTCGGAACGAGAGAAGCTGGCTGCATACAGGGAATCACAGACACAGACACTCCTGGAGTAGGCACACTCGGAACGAGAGAAGCTGGCTGCATACAGGGAATCACAGACACAGACAAATCTGGAGGAGGCACACTCGGAATGAGAGAAGCTGGCTGCATACAGGGAATCACAGACAATCTGGACACACTCGGAATGAGAGAAGCTGGCGGCATACAGGGAAGCACAGACACAGACAATCTGGAGTAGGCACACTCGGAATGAGAGAAGCTGGCTGCATACAGGGAATCAAAGACACATACACTCCTGGAGTAGGCACACTCGGAATGAGAGAAGCTGGCTGAATACACTGAATCACAGACACAGACAATCCTGGAGAAGGCACATTCGGAATGAGAGAAGCTGGCTGCATACAGGGAATCACAGACACAGACAATCCTGGAGGAGGCACACTCAGAATGAGAGAAGCTGGCTGCATGCAGGGAATCACAGACACAGACAATCCTGGAGTAGGCACACTCAGAATGAGAGAAGCTGGCTGCATGCAGGGAATCATAGACACTGACAATCCTGGAGTAGGCACGCTCGGAACGAGAGAAGCTGGCTGTATATAGGGAATCACAGACACAGACAATCTAGAGTAGGCACACAGAATGAGAGAAGCTGGCTGCATACAGGGAAATCACAGACACAGACACTCCTGGAGTAGGCAGACTCTGAATGAGAGAAGCTGGCTGCATACAGGGAATCACAGACAATCTTGGAGTAGGCACACTCGGAATGAGAGAAGCTGGTTGCGTACAGGGAAGCACAGACACAGACAATCCTGGAGTAGGCACACTCGGAAGGAGAGAAACTGGCTGCATGAGGGAATCACAGACACTGACAATCCTAGAGGAGGCACACTCGGAACAAGGGAAGCTGGCTGCATACAGGGAATCACAGACACAGACACTCCTGGAGTAGGCACACTCGGAACGAGAGAAGCTGGCTGCATACAGGGAATCACAGACACAGACAATCCTGGAGGAGGCACACTCGGAACGAGAGAAGCTGGCTGCATACAGGGAATCACAGACACAGACACTCCTGGAGTAGGCACACTCGGAACGAGAGAAGCTGGCTGCATACAGGGAATCACAGACACAGACAAATCTGGAGGAGGCACACTCGGAATGAGAGAAGCTGGCTGCATACAGGGAATCACAGACAATCTGGACACACTCGGAATGAGAGAAGCTGGCGGCATACAGGGAAGCACAGACACAGACAATCTGGAGTAGGCACACTCGGAATGAGAGAAGCTGGCTGCATACAGGGAATCAAAGACACATACACTCCTGGAGTAGGCACACTCGGAATGAGAGAAGCTGGCTGAATACACTGAATCACAGACACAGACAATCCTGGAGAAGGCACATTCGGAATGAGAGAAGCTGGCTGCATACAGGGAATCACAGACACAGACAATCCTGGAGGAGGCACACTCAGAATGAGAGAAGCTGGCTGCATGCAGGGAATCACAGACACAGACAATCCTGGAGTAGGCACACTCAGAATGAGAGAAGCTGGCTGCATGCAGGGAATCATAGACACTGACAATCCTGGAGTAGGCACGCTCGGAACGAGAGAAGCTGGCTGTATATAGGGAATCACAGACACAGACAATCTAGAGTAGGCACACAGAATGAGAGAAGCTGGCTGCATACAGGGAAATCACAGACACAGACACTCCTGGAGTAGGCAGACTCTGAATGAGAGAAGCTGGCTGCATACAGGGAATCACAGACAATCTTGGAGTAGGCACACTCGGAATGAGAGAAGCTGGCTGCGTACAGGGAAGCACAGACACAGACAATACTGAAGGAGGCACACTCGGAATGAGAGAAGCTGGCTGCGTACAGGGAATCACAGACACAGACAATCCTGGAGTAGGCACACTTGGAACGAGAGAAGCTGGCTACATACAGGGAATCACAGGCACTGACAATCCTGGAGGAGGAACACTCAGAATGTGAAAAGCTGGCTGCATGCAGGGAATCACAGACACTGACAATCCTGGAGTAGGCACACTCGGAACGAGGGAAGCTGGCTGCATGCAGGGAATCACAGAAACTGACAATCCTGGAGTTGGCACACTCAGAACGAGAGAAGCTGGCTGTATATAGGGAATCACAGAGACAGGCAATCTAGAGTAGGCACACAGAATGAGAGAAGCTGGTTGCATACAGGGAATCACAGACACAGACAATCCTGGAGTAGGCACACCCAGAATGAGAGAAGCTGGCTGCATACAGGGAAATCACAGACACAGACACTCCTGGAGTAGGCACACTCTGAATGAGAGAAGCTGGCTGCATACAGGGAATCACAGACAATCTTGGAGGAGGCACACTCAGAAAGAGAGAAGCTGGCTGCATACAGGGAATCACAGACACAGACAATCCTGGAGTAGGCACACTCGGAATGAGAGAAGCTGGCTGCGTACAGGGAAGCACAGACACAACAATACTGAAGGAGGCACACTCGGAATGAGAGAAGCTGGCTGCGTACAGGGAATCACAGACACAGACAATCCTGGAGTAGGCACACTTGGAACGAGAGAAGCTGGCTACATACAGGGAATCACAGGCACTGACAATCCTGGAGGAGGAACACTCAGAATGTGAAAAGCTGGCTGCATGCAGGGAATCACCGACACTGACAATCCTGGAGTAGGCAGACTCGGAACGAGGGAAGCTGGCTGCATGCAGGGAATCACAGACACTGACAATCCTGGAGTTGGCACACTCAGAACGAGAGAAGCTGGCTGCATACAGGGAATCACAGACACAGAAAATCCTGGAGTAGGCACACTCGGAACGAGAGAAACTGGCTGCATGCAGGGAATCACAGACACTGACAATCCTAGAGGAGGCACACTCGGAACGAGGAAAGCTGGCTGCATACAGGGAATCACAGACACAGACACTCCTGGAGTAGGCACACTCGGAATGAGAGAAGCTGGCTGCATACAGGGAATCACAGACACAGACAATCCTGGAGTAGGCACACTCGGAATGAGAGAAGCTGGCTGAATACAGGGAATCACAGACACAGACAATCCTGGAGGAGGCACACTCGGAATGAGAGAAGCTGGCTGTATACAGGGAATCACAGACACAGACAATCCTGGAGGAGGCACACTGGGAACGAGACAAGCTGGCTGCATACAGGGAATCACAGACACAGACAATCTTGGAGTAGGCACACTTGGAACGAGAGAAGCTGGCTGCATACAGGGAATCACAGGCACTGACAATCCTGGAGGAGGAACACTCAGAATGTGAAAAGCTGGCTGCATGCAGGGAATCACAGACACTGACAATCCTGGAGTAGGCACACTCGGAACGAGGGAAGCTGGCTGCATGCAGGGAATCACAGACACTGACAATCCTGCAGTAGGCACACTCAGAACGAGAGAAGCTGGCTGCATACAGGGAATCACAGACACAGACAATCCTGGAGTAGGCACACTCGGAACGAGAGAAACTGGCTGCATGAGGGAATCACAGACACTGACAATCCTAGAGGAGGCACACTCGGAACAAGGGAAGCTGGCTGCATACAGGGAATCACAGACACAGACACTCCTGGAGTAGGCACACTCGGAACGAGAGAAGCTGGCTGCATACAGGGAATCACAGACACAGACAATCCTGGAGGAGGCACACTCGGAACGAGAGAAGCTGGCTGCATACAGGGAATCACAGACACAGACACTCCTGGAGTAGGCACACTCGGAACGAGAGAAGCTGGCTGCATACAGGGAATCACAGACACAGACAAATCTGGAGGAGGCACACTCGGAATGAGAGAAGCTGGCTGCATACAGGGAATCACAGACAATCTGGACACACTCGGAATGAGAGAAGCTGGCGGCATACAGGGAAGCACAGACACAGACAATCTGGAGTAGGCACACTCGGAATGAGAGAAGCTGGCTGCATACAGGGAATCAAAGACACATACACTCCTGGAGTAGGCACACTCGGAATGAGAGAAGCTGGCTGAATACACTGAATCACAGACACAGACAATCCTGGAGGAGGCACATTCGGAATGAGAGAAGCTGGCTGCATACAGGGAATCACAGACACAGACAATCCTGGAGGAGGCACACTCAGAATGAGAGAAGCTGGCTGCATGCAGGGAATCACAGACACAGACAATCCTGGAGTAGGCACACTCAGAATGAGAGAAGCTGGCTGCATGCAGGGAATCATAGACACTGACAATCCTGGAGTAGGCACGCTCGGAACGAGAGAAGCTGGCTGTATATAGGGAATCACAGACACAGACAATCTAGAGTAGGCACACAGAATGAGAGAAGCTGGCTGCATACAGGGAAATCACAGACACAGACACTCCTGGAGTAGGCAGACTCTGAATGAGAGAAGCTGGCTGCATACAGGGAATCACAGACAATCTTGGAGGAGGCACACTCAGAAAGAGAGAAGCTGGCTGCATACAGGGAATCACAGACACAGACAATCCTGGAGTAGGCACACTCGGAATGAGAGAAGCTGGCTGCGTACAGGGAAGCACAGACACAGACAATACTGAAGGAGGCACACTCGGAATGAGAGAAGCTGGCTGCGTACAGGGAATCACAGACACAGACAATCCTGGAGTAGGCACACTTGGAACGAGAGAAGCTGGCTACATACAGGGAATCACAGGCACTGACAATCCTGGAGGAGGAACACTCAGAATGTGAAAAGCTGGCTGCATGCAGGGAATCACAGACACTGACAATCCTGGAGTAGGCACACTCGGAACGAGGGAAGCTGGCTGCATGCAGGGAATCACAGAAACTGACAATCCTGGAGTTGGCACACTCAGAACGAGAGAAGCTGGCTGCATACAGGGAATCACAGACACAGAGAATCCTGGAGTAGGCACACTTGGAACGAGAGAAACTGGCTGCATGCAGGGAATCACAGACACTGACCATCCTAGAGGAGGCACACTCGGAACGAGGAAAGCTGGCTGCATACAGGGAATCACAGACACAGACACTCCTGGAGTAGGCACACTCGGAATGAGAGAAGCTGGATGCATACAGGGAATCACAGACACAGACAATCCTGGAGGAGGCACACTGGGAACGAGACAAGCTGGCTGCATACAGGGAATCACAGACACAGACAATCTTGGAGTAGGCACACTCAGAATGAGAGAAGCTGGCTGAATACAGGGAATCACAGACACAGACAATCTGGAGTAGGCACACTCGGAATGAGAGAGGCTGGCTGCATACAGGGAATCACAGACACAGACACTCCTGGAGTAGGCACACTCGGAATGAGAGAAGCTGGCTGCATGCAGGGAATCACAGACACAGACAATCCTGTAGTAGGCACACTCGGAATTAGAGAAGCTGGCTGCATACAGGGAATCACAGACACAGACAATCCAGGAGGAGGCACACTCAGAATGAGAGAAGCTGGCTGCATGCAGGGAATCACAGACAATCCTGGAGTAGGCACATTCAGAATGAGAGAAGCTGGCTGCATGCAGGGAATCACAAGCTGGCTGCAGGCAGGGAATCACAGACGCTGACAATCCTGGAGTGGGCACACTCGGAACAAGAGAAGCTGGCTGTATACAGGGAATCACAGACACAGACAATCTAGAGTAGGCACACAGAATGAGAGAATCTGGCTGCATACAGGGAATCACAGACACAGACAATCATGGAGTAGGCACACTCAGAATGAGAGAATCTGGCTGCATACAGGGAATCACAGACACAGACAATCCTGGAGTAGGCACACTCAGAATGAGAGAAGCTGGCAGCATACAGGGAAATCACAGACACAGACACTCCTGGAGTAGGCACACTCGGAATGAGAGAAGCTGGCTGCATACAGGAAATCACAGACACAGACAATCCTGGAGTAGGTACACTTGGAACGAGAGAAGATGGCTGCATACAGGGAATCACAGACACAGACACTCCTGGAGTAGGCACACTCGGAATGAGAGAAGCTGGCTGAATACAGGGAATCACAGACACAGACAATCCTGGAGGAGGCACCCTCGGAATGAGAGAAGCTGGCTGCATTCAGGGAATCACATACACAGACAATCCTGGAGGAGGCACACTGGGAATGAGACAAGCTGGCTGCATAAAGGGAATCACAGACACAGACAATCTTGGAGTAGGCACACTCAGAACAAGAGAGGCTGGCTGCATACAGGGAATCACAGACACAGACAATCTTGAGTAGGCATACTCGGAATGAGAGAGGCTGGCTGCATATAAGGAATCACAGACACATACACTCCTGGAGTAGGCACACTCGGAATGAGAGAAGCTGGCTGCATGCAGGGAATCACAGACACAGACACTCCTGGAGTAGGCACACTCGGAATGAGAGAAGCTGGATGCATACAGGGAATCACAGACACAGACAATCCTGGAGTAGGCACACTTGGAACGAGAGAAGCTGGCTGCATACAGGGAATCACAGGCACTGACAATCCTAGAGGAGGAACACTCAGAATGTGAAAAGCTGGCTGCATGCAGGGAATCACAGACACTGACAATCCTGGAGTAGGCACACTCGGAACGAGGGAAGCTGCCTGCATGCAGGGAATCACAGACACTGACAATCCTGGAGTAGGCACACTCAGAACGAGAGAAGCTTGCTGCATACAGGGAATCACAGACACAGAGAATCCTGGAGTAGGCACACTCGGAACGAGAGAAACTGGCTGCATGCAGGGAATCACAGACACTGACAATCCTAGAGGAGGCACACTCAGAACGAGGGAAGCTGGCTGCATACAGGGAATCACAGACACAGACACTCCTGGAGTAGCCACACTCGGAATGAGAGAAGCTGGCTGAATACAGGGAATCACAGACACAGACAATCCTGGAGGAGGCACGCTCGGAATGAGAGAAGCTGGCTGCATACAGGGAATCACAGACACAGACAATCCTGGAGGAGGCACACTCAGAATGAGAGAAGCTGGCTGCATGCAGGGAATCATAGACACTGACAATCCTGGAGTAGGCACGCTCGGAACGAGAGAAGCTGGCTGTATATAGGGAATCACAGACACAGACAATGTAGAGTAGGCACACAGAATGAGAGAAGCTGGTTGCATACAGGGAATCACAGACACAGACAATCCTGGAGTAGGCACACCCAGAATGAGAGAAGCTGGCTGCATACAGGGAAATCATAGACACTGACAATCCTGGAGTAGGCACGCTCGGAACGAGAGAAGCTGGCTGTATATAGGGAATCACAGACACAGACAATGTAGAGTAGGCACACAGAATGAGAGAAGCTGGTTGCATACAGGGAATCACAGACACAGACACTCCTGGAGTGGGCACACTCTGAATGAGAGAAGCTGCTGCATACAGGGAATCACAGACAATCTTGAAGGAGGCACACTCAGAGAGAGAGAAGCTGGCTGCATACAGAGAATCACAGACACAGACAATACTGGAGTAGGCACACTCAGAATGAGAGAAGCTGGCTGTGTACAGGGAAGCACAGACACAGACAATACTGAAGGAGGCACACTCGGAATGAGAGAAGCTGGCTGCGTACAGGGAATCACAGACACAGACAATCCTGGAGTAGGCACACTTGGAACGAGAGAAGCTGGCTACATACAGGGAATCACAGGCACTGACAATCCTGGAGGAGGTACACTCAGAATGTGAAAAGCTGGCTGCATGCAGGGAATCACAGACACTGACAATCCTGGAGTAGGCAAACTCGGAACGAGGGAAGCTGGCTGCATGCAGGGAATCACAGACACTGACAATCCTGGAGTTGGCACACTCAGAACGAGAGAAGCTGGCTGTATATAGGGAATCACAGAGACAGGCAATCTAGAGTAGGCACACAGAATGAGAGAAGCTGGTTGCATACAGGGAATCACAGACACAGACAATCCTGGAGTAGGCACACCCAGAATGAGAGAAGCTGGCTGCATACAGGGAAATCACAGACACAGACACTCCTGGAGTAGGCACACTCTGAATGAGAGAAGCTGGCTGCATACAGGGAATCACAGACAATCTTGGAGGAGGCACACTCAGAAAGAGAGAAGCTGGCTGCATACAGGGAATCACAGACACAGACAATCCTGGAGTAGGCACACTCGGAATGAGAGAAGCTGGCTGCGTACAGGGAAGCACAGACACAACAATACTGAAGGAGGCACACTCGGAATGAGAGAAGCTGGCTGCGTACAGGGAATCACAGACACAGACAATCCTGGAGTAGGCACACTTGGAACGAGAGAAGCTGGCTACATACAGGGAATCACAGGCACTGACAATCCTGGAGGAGGAACACTCAGAATGTGAAAAGCTGGCTGCATGCAGGGAATCACAGACACTGACAATCCTGGAGTAGGCAGACTCGGAACGAGGGAAGCTGGCTGCATGCAGGGAATCACAGACACTGACAATCCTGGAGTTGGCACACTCAGAACGAGAGAAGCTGGCTGCATACAGGGAATCACAGACACAGAGAATCCTGGAGTAGGCACACTCGGAACGAGAGAAACTGGCTGCATGCAGGGAATCACAGACACTGACAATCCTAGAGGAGGCACACTCGGAACGAGGAAAGCTGGCTGCATACAGGGAATCACAGACACAGACACTCCTGGAGTAGGCACACTCGGAATGAGAGAAGCTGGCTGCATACAGGGAATCACAGACACAGACAATCCTGGAGTAGGCACACTCGGAATGAGAGAAGCTGGCTGAATACAGGGAATCACAGACACAGACAATCCTGGAGGAGGCACACTCGGAATGAGAGAAGCTGGCTGTATACAGGGAATCACAGACACAGACAATCCTGGAGGAGGCACACTGGGAACGAGACAAGCTGGCTGCATACAGGGAATCACAGACACAGACAATCTTGGAGTAGGCACACTTGGAACGAGAGAAGCTGGCTGCATACAGGGAATCACAGGCACTGACAATCCTGGAGGAGGAACACTCAGAATGTGAAAAGCTGGCTGCATGCAGGGAATCACAGACACTGACAATCCTGGAGTAGGCACACTCGGAACGAGGGAAGCTGGCTGCATGCAGGGAATCACAGACACTGACAATCCTGCAGTAGGCACACTCAGAACGAGAGAAGCTGGCTGCATACAGGGAATCACAGACACAGACAATCCTGGAGTAGGCACACTCGGAACGAGAGAAACTGGCTGCATGAGGGAATCACAGACACTGACAATCCTAGAGGAGGCACACTCGGAACAAGGGAAGCTGGCTGCATACAGGGAATCACAGACACAGACACTCCTGGAGTAGGCACACTCGGAACGAGAGAAGCTGGCTGCATACAGGGAATCACAGACACAGACAATCCTGGAGGAGGCACACTCGGAACGAGAGAAGCTGGCTGCATACAGGGAATCACAGACACAGACACTCCTGGAGTAGGCACACTCGGAACGAGAGAAGCTGGCTGCATACAGGGAATCACAGACACAGACAAATCTGGAGGAGGCACACTCGGAATGAGAGAAGCTGGCTGCATACAGGGAATCACAGACAATCTGGACACACTCGGAATGAGAGAAGCTGGCGGCATACAGGGAAGCACAGACACAGACAATCTGGAGTAGGCACACTCGGAATGAGAGAAGCTGGCTGCATACAGGGAATCAAAGACACATACACTCCTGGAGTAGGCACACTCGGAATGAGAGAAGCTGGCTGAATACACTGAATCACAGACACAGACAATCCTGGAGGAGGCACATTCGGAATGAGAGAAGCTGGCTGCATACAGGGAATCACAGACACAGACAATCCTGGAGGAGGCACACTCAGAATGAGAGAAGCTGGCTGCATGCAGGGAATCACAGACACAGACAATCCTGGAGTAGGCACACTCAGAATGAGAGAAGCTGGCTGCATGCAGGGAATCATAGACACTGACAATCCTGGAGTAGGCACGCTCGGAACGAGAGAAGCTGGCTGTATATAGGGAATCACAGACACAGACAATCTAGAGTAGGCACACAGAATGAGAGAAGCTGGCTGCATACAGGGAAATCACAGACACAGACACTCCTGGAGTAGGCAGACTCTGAATGAGAGAAGCTGGCTGCATACAGGGAATCACAGACAATCTTGGAGGAGGCACACTCAGAAAGAGAGAAGCTGGCTGCATACAGGGAATCACAGACACAGACAATCCTGGAGTAGGCACACTCGGAATGAGAGAAGCTGGCTGCGTACAGGGAAGCACAGACACAGACAATACTGAAGGAGGCACACTCGGAATGAGAGAAGCTGGCTGCGTACAGGGAATCACAGACACAGACAATCCTGGAGTAGGCACACTTGGAACGAGAGAAGCTGGCTACATACAGGGAATCACAGGCACTGACAATCCTGGAGGAGGAACACTCAGAATGTGAAAAGCTGGCTGCATGCAGGGAATCACAGACACTGACAATCCTGGAGTAGGCACACTCGGAACGAGGGAAGCTGGCTGCATGCAGGGAATCACAGAAACTGACAATCCTGGAGTTGGCACACTCAGAACGAGAGAAGCTGGCTGCATACAGGGAATCACAGACACAGAGAATCCTGGAGTAGGCACACTTGGAACGAGAGAAACTGGCTGCATGCAGGGAATCACAGACACTGACCATCCTAGAGGAGGCACACTCGGAACGAGGAAAGCTGGCTGCATACAGGGAATCACAGACACAGACACTCCTGGAGTAGGCACACTCGGAATGAGAGAAGCTGGATGCATACAGGGAATCACAGACACAGACAATCCTGGAGGAGGCACACTGGGAACGAGACAAGCTGGCTGCATACAGGGAATCACAGACACAGACAATCTTGGAGTAGGCACACTCAGAATGAGAGAAGCTGGCTGAATACAGGGAATCACAGACACAGACAATCTGGAGTAGGCACACTCGGAATGAGAGAGGCTGGCTGCATACAGGGAATCACAGACACAGACACTCCTGGAGTAGGCACACTCGGAATGAGAGAAGCTGGCTGCATGCAGGGAATCACAGACACAGACAATCCTGTAGTAGGCACACTCGGAATTAGAGAAGCTGGCTGCATACAGGGAATCACAGACACAGACAATCCAGGAGGAGGCACACTCAGAATGAGAGAAGCTGGCTGCATGCAGGGAATCACAGACAATCCTGGAGTAGGCACATTCAGAATGAGAGAAGCTGGCTGCATGCAGGGAATCACAAGCTGGCTGCAGGCAGGGAATCACAGACGCTGACAATCCTGGAGTGGGCACACTCGGAACAAGAGAAGCTGGCTGTATACAGGGAATCACAGACACAGACAATCTAGAGTAGGCACACAGAATGAGAGAATCTGGCTGCATACAGGGAATCACAGACACAGACAATCATGGAGTAGGCACACTCAGAATGAGAGAATCTGGCTGCATACAGGGAATCACAGACACAGACAATCCTGGAGTAGGCACACTCAGAATGAGAGAAGCTGGCAGCATACAGGGAAATCACAGACACAGACACTCCTGGAGTAGGCACACTCGGAATGAGAGAAGCTGGCTGCATACAGGAAATCACAGACACAGACAATCCTGGAGTAGGTACACTTGGAACGAGAGAAGATGGCTGCATACAGGGAATCACAGACACAGACACTCCTGGAGTAGGCACACTCGGAATGAGAGAAGCTGGCTGAATACAGGGAATCACAGACACAGACAATCCTGGAGGAGGCACCCTCGGAATGAGAGAAGCTGGCTGCATTCAGGGAATCACATACACAGACAATCCTGGAGGAGGCACACTGGGAATGAGACAAGCTGGCTGCATAAAGGGAATCACAGACACAGACAATCTTGGAGTAGGCACACTCAGAACAAGAGAGGCTGGCTGCATACAGGGAATCACAGACACAGACAATCTTGAGTAGGCATACTCGGAATGAGAGAGGCTGGCTGCATATAAGGAATCACAGACACATACACTCCTGGAGTAGGCACACTCGGAATGAGAGAAGCTGGCTGCATGCAGGGAATCACAGACACAGACACTCCTGGAGTAGGCACACTCGGAATGAGAGAAGCTGGATGCATACAGGGAATCACAGACACAGACAATCCTGGAGTAGGCACACTTGGAACGAGAGAAGCTGGCTGCATACAGGGAATCACAGGCACTGACAATCCTAGAGGAGGAACACTCAGAATGTGAAAAGCTGGCTGCATGCAGGGAATCACAGACACTGACAATCCTGGAGTAGGCACACTCGGAACGAGGGAAGCTGCCTGCATGCAGGGAATCACAGACACTGACAATCCTGGAGTAGGCACACTCAGAACGAGAGAAGCTTGCTGCATACAGGGAATCACAGACACAGAGAATCCTGGAGTAGGCACACTCGGAACGAGAGAAACTGGCTGCATGCAGGGAATCACAGACACTGACAATCCTAGAGGAGGCACACTCAGAACGAGGGAAGCTGGCTGCATACAGGGAATCACAGACACAGACACTCCTGGAGTAGCCACACTCGGAATGAGAGAAGCTGGCTGAATACAGGGAATCACAGACACAGACAATCCTGGAGGAGGCACGCTCGGAATGAGAGAAGCTGGCTGCATACAGGGAATCACAGACACAGACAATCCTGGAGGAGGCACACTCAGAATGAGAGAAGCTGGCTGCATGCAGGGAATCATAGACACTGACAATCCTGGAGTAGGCACGCTCGGAACGAGAGAAGCTGGCTGTATATAGGGAATCACAGACACAGACAATGTAGAGTAGGCACACAGAATGAGAGAAGCTGGTTGCATACAGGGAATCACAGACACAGACAATCCTGGAGTAGGCACACCCAGAATGAGAGAAGCTGGCTGCATACAGGGAAATCATAGACACTGACAATCCTGGAGTAGGCACGCTCGGAACGAGAGAAGCTGGCTGTATATAGGGAATCACAGACACAGACAATGTAGAGTAGGCACACAGAATGAGAGAAGCTGGTTGCATACAGGGAATCACAGACACAGACACTCCTGGAGTAGGCACACTCTGAATGAGAGAAGCTGCTGCATACAGGGAATCACAGACAATCTTGAAGGAGGCACACTCAGAGAGAGAGAAGCTGGCTGCATACAGAGAATCACAGACACAGACAATACTGGAGTAGGCACACTCAGAATGAGAGAAGCTGGCTGTGTACAGGGAAGCACAGACACAGACAATACTGAAGGAGGCACACTCGGAATGAGAGAAGCTGGCTGCGTACAGGGAATCACAGACACAGACAATCCTGGAGGAGGCACACTCAGAATGAGAGAAGCTGGCTGCATGCAGGGAATCATAGACACTGACAATCCTGGAGTAGGCACGCTCGGAACGAGAGAAGCTGGCTGTATATAGGGAATCACAGACACAGACAATGTAGAGTAGGCACACAGAATGAGAGAAGCTGGTTGCATACAGGGAATCACAGACACAGACAATCCTGGAGTAGGCACACCCAGAATGAGAGAAGCTGGCTGCATACAGGGAAATCATAGACACTGACAATCCTGGAGTAGGCACGCTCGGAACGAGAGAAGCTGGCTGTATATAGGGAATCACAGACACAGACAATGTAGAGTAGGCACACAGAATGAGAGAAGCTGGTTGCATACAGGGAATCACAGACACAGACACTCCTGGAGTGGGCACACTCTGAATGAGAGAAGCTGCTGCATACAGGGAATCACAGACAATCTTGAAGGAGGCACACTCAGAGAGAGAGAAGCTGGCTGCATACAGAGAATCACAGACACAGACAATACTGGAGTAGGCACACTCAGAATGAGAGAAGCTGGCTGTGTACAGGGAAGCACAGACACAGACAATACTGAAGGAGGCACACTCGGAATGAGAGAAGCTGGCTGCGTACAGGGAATCACAGACACAGACAATCCTGGAGTAGGCACACTTGGAACGAGAGAAGCTGGCTACATACAGGGAATCACAGGCACTGACAATCCTGGAGGAGGTACACTCAGAATGTGAAAAGCTGGCTGCATGCAGGGAATCACAGACACTGACAATCCTGGAGTAGGCAAACTCGGAACGAGGGAAGCTGGCTGCATGCAGGGAATCACAGACACTGACAATCCTGGAGTTGGCACACTCAGAACGAGAGAAGCTGGCTGTATATAGGGAATCACAGAGACAGGCAATCTAGAGTAGGCACACAGAATGAGAGAAGCTGGTTGCATACAGGGAATCACAGACACAGACAATCCTGGAGTAGGCACACCCAGAATGAGAGAAGCTGGCTGCATACAGGGAAATCACAGACACAGACACTCCTGGAGTAGGCACACTCTGAATGAGAGAAGCTGGCTGCATACAGGGAATCACAGACAATCTTGGAGGAGGCACACTCAGAAAGAGAGAAGCTGGCTGCATACAGGGAATCACAGACACAGACAATCCTGGAGTAGGCACACTCGGAATGAGAGAAGCTGGCTGCGTACAGGGAAGCACAGACACAACAATACTGAAGGAGGCACACTCGGAATGAGAGAAGCTGGCTGCGTACAGGGAATCACAGACACAGACAATCCTGGAGTAGGCACACTTGGAACGAGAGAAGCTGGCTACATACAGGGAATCACAGGCACTGACAATCCTGGAGGAGGAACACTCAGAATGTGAAAAGCTGGCTGCATGCAGGGAATCACAGACACTGACAATCCTGGAGTAGGCAGACTCGGAACGAGGGAAGCTGGCTGCATGCAGGGAATCACAGACACTGACAATCCTGGAGTTGGCACACTCAGAACGAGAGAAGCTGGCTGCATACAGGGAATCACAGACACAGAGAATCCTGGAGTAGGCACACTCGGAACGAGAGAAACTGGCTGCATGCAGGGAATCACAGACACTGACAATCCTAGAGGAGGCACACTCGGAACGAGGAAAGCTGGCTGCATACAGGGAATCACAGACACAGACACTCCTGGAGTAGGCACACTCGGAATGAGAGAAGCTGGCTGCATACAGGGAATCACAGACACAGACAATCCTGGAGTAGGCACACTCGGAATGAGAGAAGCTGGCTGAATACAGGGAATCACAGACACAGACAATCCTGGAGGAGGCACACTCGGAATGAGAGAAGCTGGCTGTATACAGGGAATCACAGACACAGACAATCCTGGAGGAGGCACACTGGGAACGAGACAAGCTGGCTGCATACAGGGAATCACAGACACAGACAATCTTGGAGTAGGCACACTTGGAACGAGAGAAGCTGGCTGCATACAGGGAATCACAGGCACTGACAATCCTGGAGGAGGAACACTCAGAATGTGAAAAGCTGGCTGCATGCAGGGAATCACAGACACAGACAATCCTGGAGTAGGCACACTTGGAACGAGAGAAGCTGGCTACATACAGGGAATCACAGGCACTGACAATCCTGGAGGAGGAACACTCAGAATGTGAAAAGCTGGCTGCATGCAGGGAATCACAGACACTGACAATCCTGGAGTAGGCACACTCGGAACGAGGGAAGCTGGCTGCATGCAGGGAATCACAGAAACTGACAATCCTGGAGTTGGCACACTCAGAACGAGAGAAGCTGGCTGCATACAGGGAATCACAGACACAGAGAATCCTGGAGTAGGCACACTTGGAACGAGAGAAACTGGCTGCATGCAGGGAATCACAGACACTGACCATCCTAGAGGAGGCACACTCGGAACGAGGAAAGCTGGCTGCATACAGGGAATCACAGACACAGACACTCCTGGAGTAGGCACACTCGGAATGAGAGAAGCTGGATGCATACAGGGAATCACAGACACAGACAATCCTGGAGGAGGCACACTGGGAACGAGACAAGCTGGCTGCATACAGGGAATCACAGACACAGACAATCTTGGAGTAGGCACACTCAGAATGAGAGAAGCTGGCTGAATACAGGGAATCACAGACACAGACAATCTGGAGTAGGCACACTCGGAATGAGAGAGGCTGGCTGCATACAGGGAATCACAGACACAGACACTCCTGGAGTAGGCACACTCGGAATGAGAGAAGCTGGCTGCATGCAGGGAATCACAGACACAGACAATCCTGTAGTAGGCACACTCGGAATTAGAGAAGCTGGCTGCATACAGGGAATCACAGACACAGACAATCCAGGAGGAGGCACACTCAGAATGAGAGAAGCTGGCTGCATGCAGGGAATCACAGACAATCCTGGAGTAGGCACATTCAGAATGAGAGAAGCTGGCTGCATGCAGGGAATCACAAGCTGGCTGCAGGCAGGGAATCACAGACGCTGACAATCCTGGAGTGGGCACACTCGGAACAAGAGAAGCTGGCTGTATACAGGGAATCACAGACACAGACAATCTAGAGTAGGCACACAGAATGAGAGAATCTGGCTGCATACAGGGAATCACAGACACAGACAATCATGGAGTAGGCACACTCAGAATGAGAGAATCTGGCTGCATACAGGGAATCACAGACACAGACAATCCTGGAGTAGGCACACTCAGAATGAGAGAAGCTGGCAGCATACAGGGAAATCACAGACACAGACACTCCTGGAGTAGGCACACTCGGAATGAGAGAAGCTGGCTGCATACAGGAAATCACAGACACAGACAATCCTGGAGTAGGTACACTTGGAACGAGAGAAGATGGCTGCATACAGGGAATCACAGACACAGACACTCCTGGAGTAGGCACACTCGGAATGAGAGAAGCTGGCTGAATACAGGGAATCACAGACACAGACAATCCTGGAGGAGGCACCCTCGGAATGAGAGAAGCTGGCTGCATTCAGGGAATCACATACACAGACAATCCTGGAGGAGGCACACTGGGAATGAGACAAGCTGGCTGCATAAAGGGAATCACAGACACAGACAATCTTGGAGTAGGCACACTCAGAACAAGAGAGGCTGGCTGCATACAGGGAATCACAGACACAGACAATCTTGAGTAGGCATACTCGGAATGAGAGAGGCTGGCTGCATATAAGGAATCACAGACACATACACTCCTGGAGTAGGCACACTCGGAATGAGAGAAGCTGGCTGCATGCAGGGAATCACAGACACAGACACTCCTGGAGTAGGCACACTCGGAATGAGAGAAGCTGGATGCATACAGGGAATCACAGACACAGACAATCCTGGAGTAGGCACACTTGGAACGAGAGAAGCTGGCTGCATACAGGGAATCACAGGCACTGACAATCCTAGAGGAGGAACACTCAGAATGTGAAAAGCTGGCTGCATGCAGGGAATCACAGACACTGACAATCCTGGAGTAGGCACACTCGGAACGAGGGAAGCTGCCTGCATGCAGGGAATCACAGACACTGACAATCCTGGAGTAGGCACACTCAGAACGAGAGAAGCTTGCTGCATACAGGGAATCACAGACACAGAGAATCCTGGAGTAGGCACACTCGGAACGAGAGAAACTGGCTGCATGCAGGGAATCACAGACACTGACAATCCTAGAGGAGGCACACTCAGAACGAGGGAAGCTGGCTGCATACAGGGAATCACAGACACAGACACTCCTGGAGTAGCCACACTCGGAATGAGAGAAGCTGGCTGAATACAGGGAATCACAGACACAGACAATCCTGGAGGAGGCACGCTCGGAATGAGAGAAGCTGGCTGCATACAGGGAATCACAGACACAGACAATCCTGGAGGAGGCACACTCAGAATGAGAGAAGCTGGCTGCATGCAGGGAATCATAGACACTGACAATCCTGGAGTAGGCACGCTCGGAACGAGAGAAGCTGGCTGTATATAGGGAATCACAGACACAGACAATGTAGAGTAGGCACACAGAATGAGAGAAGCTGGTTGCATACAGGGAATCACAGACACAGACAATCCTGGAGTAGGCACACCCAGAATGAGAGAAGCTGGCTGCATACAGGGAAATCATAGACACTGACAATCCTGGAGTAGGCACGCTCGGAACGAGAGAAGCTGGCTGTATATAGGGAATCACAGACACAGACAATGTAGAGTAGGCACACAGAATGAGAGAAGCTGGTTGCATACAGGGAATCACAGACACAGACACTCCTGGAGTAGGCACACTCTGAATGAGAGAAGCTGCTGCATACAGGGAATCACAGACAATCTTGAAGGAGGCACACTCAGAGAGAGAGAAGCTGGCTGCATACAGAGAATCACAGACACAGACAATACTGGAGTAGGCACACTCAGAATGAGAGAAGCTGGCTGTGTACAGGGAAGCACAGACACAGACAATACTGAAGGAGGCACACTCGGAATGAGAGAAGCTGGCTGCGTACAGGGAATCACAGACACAGACAATCCTGGAGTAGGCACACTTGGAACGAGAGAAGCTGGCTACATACAGGGAATCACAGGCACTGACAATCCTGGAGGAGGTACACTCAGAATGTGAAAAGCTGGCTGCATGCAGGGAATCACAGACACTGACAATCCTGGAGTAGGCAAACTCGGAACGAGGGAAGCTGGCTGCATGCAGGGAATCACAGACACTGACAATCCTGGTGTTGGCACACTCAGAACGAGAGAAGTTGGCTGCATACAGGGAATCACAGACACAGAGAATCCTGGAGTAGGCACACTCGGAACGAGAGAAACTGGCTGCATGCAGGGAATGACAGACACTGACAATCCTAGAGGAGGCACACTCGGAACGAGGAAAGCTGGCTGCATACAGGGAATCACAGACACAGACAATCCTGGAGGAGGCACACTCGGAATGAGAGAAGCTGGCTGCATACAGGGAATCACAGACACAGACACTCCTGGAGTAGGCACACTCGGAATGAGAGAAGCTGGCTGAATACAGGGAATCACAGACACAGACAATCCTGGAGGAGGCACACTCGGAATGAGAGAAGCTGGCTGCATACAGGGAATCACAGACACAGACAATCCGGGAGGAGGCACACTGGGAACGAGACAAGCTGGCTGCATACATGGAATCACAGACACAGACAATCCTGGAGGAGGAACACTCAGAATCTGAAAAGCTGGCTGCATGCAGGGAATCACAGACACTGACAATCCTGGAGTAGGCACACTCGGAACGAGGGAAGCTGGCTGCATGCAGGGAATCACAGACACTGACAATCCTGCAGTAGGCACACTCAGAACGAGAGAAGCTGGCTGCATACAGGGAATCACAGATACAGACAATCCTGGAGTAGGCACACTCGGAACGAGAGAAACTGGCTGCATGCAGGGAATCACAGACACAGACACTCCTGGAGTAGGCACACTCAGAACGAGAGAAGCTGGCTGCATACAGGGAATCACAGACACAGACAATCCTGGAGGAGGCACACTCGGAACGAGAGAAGCTGGCTGCATACAGGGAATCACAGACACAGACACTCCTGGTGTAGGCACACTCGGAATGAGAGAAGCTGGCTGCATACAGGGAATCACAGACACAGACAAACCTGGAGGAGGCACACTCGGAATGAGAGAAGCTGGCTGCATACAGGGAATCACAGACAATCTGGAGTAGGCACACTCGGAATGAGAGAAGCTGGCGGCATACAGGGAATCACAGACACAGACAATCCTGGAGTAGGCACACTCGGAATGAGAGAAGCTGGCTGCATACAGGGAATCAAAGACACATACACTCCTGGAGTAGGCACACTCGGAATGAGAGAAGCTTGCTGAATACACTGAATCACAGACACAGACAATCCTGGAGGAGGCACACTCGGAATGAGAGAAGCTGGCTGCATACAGGGAATCACAGACACAGACAATCCTGGAGGAGGCACACTCAGAATGAGAGAAGCTGGCTGCATGCAGGGATTCACAGACACAGACAATCCTGGAGTAGGCACACTCAGAATGAGAGAAGCTGGCTGCATGCAGGGAATCATAGACACTGACAATCCTGGAGTAGGCACGCTCGGAACGAGAGAAGCTGGCTGTATATAGGGAATCACAGACACAGACAATCTAGAGTAGGCACACAGAATGAGAGAAGCTGGCTGCATACAGGGAATCACAGACACAGACAATCCTGGAGTAGGCACACCCAGAATGCGAGATGCTGGCTGCATACAGGGAAATCACAGACACAGACACTCCTGGAGTAGGCACACTCTGAATGAGAGAAGCTGGCTGCATACAGGGAATCACAGACAATCTTGGAGGAGGCACACTCAGAAAGAGAGAAGCTGGCTGCATACAGGGAATCACAGACACAGACAATCCTGGAGTAGGCACACTCGGAATGGGAGAAGCTGGCTGCGTACAGGGAAGCACAGACACAGACAATACTGAAGGAGGCACACTCGGAATGAGAGAAGCTGGCTGCGTACAGGGAATCACAGACACAGACAATCCTGGAGTAGGCACACTTGGAACGAGAGAAGCTGGCTACATACAGGGAATCACAGGCACTGACAATCCTGGAGGAGGAACACTCAGAATGTGAAAAGCTGGCTGCATGCAGGGAATCACAGACACTGACAATCCTGGAGTAGGCACACTCGGAACGAGGGAAGCTGGCTGCATGCAGGGAATCACAGACACTGACAATCCTGGAGTTGGCACACTCAGAACGAGAGAAGCTGGCTGCATACAGGGAATCACAGACACAGAGAATCCTAGAGGAGGCACACTGGGAACGAGACAAGCTGGCTGCATACAGGGAATCACAGACACAGACAATCTTGGAGTAGGCACACTCGGAATGAGAGAAGCTGGCTGCATACAGGGAATCACAGACACAGACAATCCTGGAGTAGGCACACCCAGAATGCGAGAAGCTGGCTGCATACAGGGAAATCACAGACACAGACACTCCTGGAGTAGGCACACTCTGAATGAGAGAAGCTGGCTGCATACAGGGAATCACAGACAATCTTGGAGGAGGCACACTCAGAAAGAGAGAAGCTGGCTGCATACAGGGAATCACAGACACAGACAATCCTGGAGTAGGCACACTCGGAATGGGAGAAGCTGGCTGCATACAGGGAGGCACAGACACAGACAATACTGAAGGAGGCACACTCGGAATGAGAGAAGCTGGCTGCGTACAGGGAATCACAGACACAGACAATCCTGGAGTAGGCACACTTGGAACGAGAGAAGCTGGCTACATACAGGGAATCACAGGCACTGACAATCCTGGAGGAGGAACACTCAGAATGTGAAAAGCTGGCTGCATACAGGGAATCACAGACAGAGACACTCCTGGAGTAGGCACACTCGGAATGAGAGAAGCTGGCTGCATACAGGGAATCACAGACACAGACACTCCTGGAGTAGGCACACTCGGAATGAGAGAAGCTGGCTGAATACAGGGAATCACAGACACAGACAATCCTGGAGGAGGCACACTCGGAATGAGAGAAGCTGGCTGCATACAGGGAATCACAGACACAGACAATCCGGGAGGAGGCACACTGGGAACGAGACAAGCTGGCTGCATACATGGAATCACAGACACAGACAATCCTGGAGGAGGAACACTCAGAATGTGAAAAGCTAGCTGCATGCAGGGAATCACAGACACTGACAATCCTGGAGTAGGCACACTCGGAACGAGGGAAGCTGGCTGCATGCAGGGAATCACAGACACTGACAATCCTGGAGTTGGCACACTCAGAACGAGAGAAGCTGGCTGCATACAGGGAATCACAGACACAGAGAATCCTAGAGGAGGCACACTGGGAACGAGACAAGCTGGCTGCATACAGGGAATCACAGACACAGACAATCTTGGAGTAGGCACACTCGGAATGAGAGAAGCTGGCTGCATACAGGGAATCACAGACACAGACAATCCTGGAGTAGGCACACCCAGAATGCGAGAAGCTGGCTGCATACAGGGAAATCACAGACACAGACACTCCTGGAGTAGGCACACTCTGAATGAGAGAAGCTGGCTGCATACAGGGAATCACAGACAATCTTGGAGGAGGCACACTCAGAAAGAGAGAAGCTGGCTGCATACAGGGAATCACAGACACAGACAATCCTGGAGTAGGCACACTCGGAATGGGAGAAGCTGGCTGCGTACAGGGAGGCACAGACACAGACAATACTGAAGGAGGCACACTCGGAATGAGAGAAGCTGGCTGCGTACAGGGAATCACAGACACAGACAATCCTGGAGTAGGCACACTTGGAACGAGAGAAGCTGGCTACATACAGGGAATCACAGGCACTGACAATCCTGGAGGAGGAACACTCAGAATGTGAAAAGCTGGCTGCATACAGGGAATCACAGACAGAGACACTCCTGGAGTAGGCACACTCGGAATGAGAGAAGCTGGCTGCATACAGGGAATCACAGACACAGACACTCCTGGAGTAGGCACACTCGGAATGAGAGAAGCTGGCTGAATACAGGGAATCACAGACACAGACAATCCTGGAGGAGGCACACTCGGAATGAGAGAAGCTGGCTGCATACAGGGAATCACAGACACAGACAATCCGGGAGGAGGCACACTGGGAACGAGACAAGCTGGCTGCATACATGGAATCACAGACACAGACAATCCTGGAGGAGGAACACTCAGAATGTGAAAAGCTGGCTGCATGCAGGGAATCACAGACACTGACAATCCTGGAGTAGGCACACTCGGAACGAGGGAAGCTGGCTGCATGCAGGGAATCACAGACACTGACAATCCTGCAGTAGGCACACTCAGAACGAGAGAAGCTGGCTGCATACAGGGAATCAAAGATACAGACAATCCTGGAGTAGGCACACTCGGAACGAGAGAAACTGGCTGCATGCAGGGAATCACAGACACTGACAATCCTAGAGGAGGCACACTCGGAACAAGGGAAGCTGGCTGCATACAGGGAATCACAGACACAGACACTCCTGGAGTAGGCACACTCAGAACGAGAGAAGCTGGCTGCATACAGGGAATCACAGACACAGACAATCCTGGAGGAGGCACACTCGGAACGAGAGAAGCTGGCTGCATACAGGCTGCATACAGGGAATCACAGACACAGACACTCCTGGTGTAGGCACACTCGGAATGAGAGAAGCTGGCTGCATACAGGGAATCACAGACACAGACAAACCTGGAGGAGGCACACTCGGAATGAGAGAATCTGGCTGCATACAGGGAATCACAGACAATCTGGAGTAGGCACACTCGGAATGAGAGAAGCTGGCGGCATACAGGGAATCACAGACACAGACAATCCTGGAGTAGGCACACTCGGAATGAGAGAAGCTGGCTGGATACAGGGAATCAAAGACACATACACTCCTGGAGTAGGCACACTCGGAATGAGAGAAGCTTGCTGAATACACTGAATCACAGACACAGACAATCCTGGAGGAGGCACACTCGGAATGAGAGAAGCTGGCTGCATACAGGGAATCACAGACACAGACAATCCTGGAGGAGGCACACTCAGAATGAGAGAAGCTGGCTGCATGCAGGGATTCACAGACACAGACAATCCTGGAGTAGGCACACTCAGAATGAGAGAAGCTGGCTGCATGCAGGGAATCATAGACACTGACAATCCTGGAGTAGGCACGCTCGGAACGAGAGAAGCTGGCTGTATATAGGGAATCACAGACACAGACAATCTAGAGTAGGCACACAGAATGAGAGAAGCTGGCTGCATACAGGGAATCACAGACACAGACAATCCTGGAGTAGGCACACCCAGAATGCGAGAAGCTGGCTGCATACAGGGAAATCACAGACACAGACACTCCTGGAGTAGGCACACTCTGAATGAGAGAAGCTGGCTGCATACAGGGAATCACAGACAATCTTGGAGGAGGCACACTCAGAAAGAGAGAAGCTGGCTGCATACAGGGAATCACAGACACAGACAATCCTGGAGTAGGCACACTCGGAATGGGAGAAGCTGGCTGCGTACAGGGAAGCACAGACACAGACAATACTGAAGGAGGCACACTCGGAATGAGAGAAGCTGGCTGCGTACAGGGAATCACAGACACAGACAATCCTGGAGTAGGCACACTTGGAACGAGAGAAGCTGGCTACATACAGGGAATCACAGGCACTGACAATCCTGGAGGAGGAACACTCAGAATGTGAAAAGCTGGCTGCATGCAGGGAATCACAGACACTGACAATCCTGGAGTAGGCACACTCGGAACGAGGGAAGCTGGCTGCATGCAGGGAATCACAGACACTGACAATCCTGGAGTTGGCACACTCAGAACGAGAGAAGCTGGCTGCATACAGGGAATCACAGACACAGAGAATCCTAGAGGAGGCACACTGGGAACGAGACAAGCTGGCTGCATACAGGGAATCACAGACACAGACAATCTTGGAGTAGGCACACTCAGAATGAGAGAAGCTGGCTGCATACAGGGAATCACAGACACAGACAATCCTGGAGTAGGCACACCCAGAATGCGAGAAGCTGGCTGCATACAGGGAAATCACAGACACAGACACTCCTGGAGTAGGCACACTCTGAATGAGAGAAGCTGGCTGCATACAGGGAATCACAGACAATCTTGGAGGAGGCACACTCAGAAAGAGAGAAGCTGGCTGCATACAGGGAATCACAGACACAGACAATCCTGGAGTAGGCACACTCGGAATGGGAGAAGCTGGCTGCGTACAGGGAGGCACAGACACAGACAATACTGAAGGAGGCACACTCGGAATGAGAGAAGCTGGCTGCGTACAGGGAATCACAGACACAGACAATCCTGGAGTAGGCACACTTGGAACGAGAGAAGCTGGCTACATACAGGGAATCACAGGCACTGACAATCCTGGAGGAGGAACACTCAGAATGTGAAAAGCTGGCTGCATGCAGGGAATCACAGACACTGACAATCCTGGAGTAGGCACACTCGGAACGAGGGAAGCTGGCTGCATGCAGGGAATCACAGACACTGACAATCCTGGAGTTGGCACACTCAGAACGAGAGAAGCTGGCTGCATACAGGGAATCACAGACACAGAGAATCCTGGAGTAGGCACACTCGGAACGGGGCAAACTGGCTGCATGCAGGGAATCACAGACACTGACAATCCTAGAGGAGGCACACTCGGAACGAGGAAAGCTGGCTGCATACAGGGAATCACAGACACAGACACTCCTGGAGTAGGCACACTCGGAATGAGAGAAGCTGGCTGCATACAGGGAATCACAGACACAGACAATCCTGGAGGAGGCACACTGGGAACGAGACAAGCTGGCTGCATACAGGGAATCACAGACACAGACAATCTTGGAGTAAGCACACTCAGAATGAGAGAAGCTGGCTGAATACAGGGAATCACAGACACAGACAATCTGGAGTAGGCACACTCGGAATGAGAGAAGCTGGCGGCATACAGGGAATCACAGATCCTGGAGTAGGCACACTCGGAATGAGAGAAGCTGGCTGCATACAGGGAATCAAAGACACATACACTCCTGGAGTAGGCACACTCGGAATGAGAGAAGCTGGCTGAATACACTGAATCACAGACACAGACAATCCTGGAGGAGGCACACTCGGAATGAGAGAAGCTGGCTGCATACAGGGAATCACAGACACAGACAATCCTGGAGGAGGCACACTCAGAATGAGAGAAGCTGGCTGCATGCAGGGATTCACAGACACAGACAATCCTGGAGTAGGCACACTCAGAATGAGAGAAGCTGGCTGCATGCAGGGAATCATAGACACTGACAATCCTGGAGTAGGCACGCTCGGAACGAGAGAAGCTGGCTGTATATAGGGAATCACAGACACAGACAATCTAGAGTAGGCACACAGAATGAGAGAAGCTGGCTGCATACAGGGAATCACAGACACAGACAATCCTGGAGTAGGCACACCCAGAATGCGAGAAGCTGGCTGCATACAGGGAAATCACAGACACAGACACTCCTGGAGTAGGCACACTCTGAATGAGAGAAGCTGGCTGCATACAGGGAATCACAGACAATCTTGGAGGAGGCACACTCAGAAAGAGAGAAGCTGGCTGCATACAGGGAATCACACACACAGACAATCCTGGAGTAGGCACACTCGGAATGGGAGAAGCTGGCTGCGTACAGGGAAGCACAGACACAGACAATACTGAAGGAGGCACACTCGGAATGAGAGAAGCTGGCTGCGTACAGGGAATCACAGACACAGACAATCCTGGAGTAGGCACACTTGGAACGAGAGAAGCTGGCTACATACAGGGAATCACAGGCACTGACAATCCTGGAGGAGGAACACTCAGAATGTGAAAAGCTGGCTGCATGCAGGGAATCACAGACACTGACAATCCTGGAGTAGGCACAATCGGAACGAGGGAAGCTGGCTGCATGCAGGGAATCACAGACACAGACAATCCTGGAGTTGGCACACTCAGAACGAGAGAAGCTGGCTGAATACAGGGAATCACAGACACAGACAATCTGGAGTAGGCACACTCGGAATGAGAGAAGCTGGCGGCATACAGGGAATCAAAGACACATACACTCCTGGAGTAGGCACACTCGGAATGAGAGAAGCTGGCTGAATACACTGAATCACAGACACAGACAATCCTGGAGGAGGCACACTAGGAATGAGAGAAGCTGGCTGCATACAGGGAATCACAGACACAGACAATCCTGGAGGAGGCACACTCAGAATGAGAGAATCTGGCTGCATACAGGGAATCACAGACACAGACAATCCTGGAGTAGGCACACTCAGAATGAGAGAAGCTGGCTGCATACAGGGAATGACAGACACAGACAATCCTGGAGTAGGCACACTCAGAATGAGAGAAGCTGGCAGCATACAGGGAAATCACAGACACAGACACTCCTGGAGTAGGCACACTCGGAATGAGAGAAGCTGGCTGAATACAGGGAATCACAGACACAGACAATCTGGAGTAGGCACACTCGGAATGAGAGAAGCTGGCGGCATACAGGGAATCACAGACACAGACAATCCTGGAGTAGGCACACTCGGAACGAGGGAAGCTGGCTGCATGCAGGGAATCACAGACACTGACAATCCTGGAGTTGGCACACTCAGAACGAGAGAAGCTGGCTGCATACAGGGAATCACAGACACAGAGAATCCTGGAGTAGGCACACTCGGAACGGGGCAAACTGGCTGCATGCAGGGAATCACAGACACTGACAATCCTAGAGGAGGCACACTCGGAACGAGGAAAGCTGGCTGCATACAGGGAATCACAGACACAGACACTCCTGGAGTAGGCACACTCGGAATGAGAGAAGCTGGCTGCATACAGGGAATCACAGACACAGACAATCCTGGAGGAGGCACACTGGGAACGAGACAAGCTGGCTGCATACAGGGAATCACAGACACAGACAATCTTGGAGTAGGCACACTCAGAATGAGAGAAGCTGGCTGAATACAGGGAATCACAGACACAGACAATCTGGAGTAGGCACACTCGGAATGAGAGAAGCTGGCGGCATACAGGGAATCACAGATCCTGGAGTAGGCACACTCGGAATGAGAGAAGCTGGCTGCATACAGGGAATCAAAGACACATACACTCCTGGAGTAGGCACACTCGGAATGAGAGAAGCTGGCTGAATACACTGAATCACAGACACAGACAATCCTGGAGGAGGCACACTCGGAATGAGAGAAGCTGGCTGCATACAGGGAATCACAGACACAGACAATCCTGGAGGAGGCACACTCAGAATGTGAGAAGCTGGCTGCATGCAGGGATTCACAGACACAGACAATCCTGGAGTAGGCACACTCAGAATGAGAGAAGCTGGCTGCATGCAGGGAATCATAGACACTGACAATCCTGGAGTAGGCACGCTCGGAACGAGAGAAGCTGGCTGTATATAGGGAATCACAGACACAGACAATCTAGAGTAGGCACACAGAATGAGAGAAGCTGGCTGCATACAGGGAATCACAGACACAGACAATCCTGGAGTAGGCACACCCAGAATGCGAGAAGCTGGCTGCATACAGGGAAATCACAGACACTCCTGGAGTAGGCACACTCTGAATGAGAGAAGCTGGCTGCATACAGGGAATCACAGATAATCTTGGAGGAGGCACACTCAGAAAGAGAGAAGCTGGCTGCATACAGGGAATCACACACACAGACAATCCTGGAGTAGGCACACTCGGAATGGGAGAAGCTGGCTGCGTACAGGGAAGCACAGACACAGACAATACTGAAGGAGGCACACTCGGAATGAGAGAAGCTGGCTGCGTACAGGGAATCACAGACACAGACAATCCTGGAGTAGGCACACTTGGAACGAGAGAAGCTGGCTACATACAGGGAATCACAGGCACTGACAATCCTGGAGGAGGAACACTCAGAATGTGAAAAGCTGGCTGCATGCAGGGAATCACAGACACTGACAATCCTGGAGTAGGCACAATCGGAACGAGGGAAGCTGGCTGCATGCAGGGAATCACAGACACAGACAATCCTGGAGTTGGCACACTCAGAACGAGAGAAGCTGGCTGAATACAGGGAATCACAGACACAGACAATCTGGAGTAGGCACACTCGGAATGAGAGAAGCTGGCGGCATACAGGGAATCAAAGACACATACACTCCTGGAGTAGGCACACTCGGAATGAGAGAAGCTGGCTGAATACACTGAATCACAGACACAGACAATCCTGGAGGAGGCACACTAGGAATGAGAGAAGCTGGCTGCATACAGGGAATCACAGACACAGACAATCCTGGAGGAGGCACACTCAGAATGAGAGAATCTGGCTGCATACAGGGAATCACAGACACAGACAATCCTGGAGTAGGCACACTCAGAATGAGAGAAGCTGGCTGCATACAGGGAATGACAGACACAGACAATCCTGGAGTAGGCACACTCAGAATGAGAGAAGCTGGCAGCATACAGGGAAATCACAGACACAGACACTCCTGGAGTAGGCACACTCGGAATGAGAGAAGCTGGCTGAATACAGGGAATCACAGACACAGACAATCTGGAGTAGGCACACTCGGAATGAGAGAAGCTGGCGGCATACAGGGAATCACAGACACAGACAATCCTGGAGTAGGCACACTCGGAATGAGAGAACTGGCTGCATATAGGGAATCAAAGACACATACACTCCTGGAGTAGGCACACTCGGAATGAGAGAAGCTGGCTGAATACACTGAATCACAGACACAGACAATCCTGGAGGAGGCACACTCGGAATGAGAGAAGCTGGCTGCATACAGGGAATCACAGACACAGACAATCCTGGAGGAGGCACACTCAGAATGAGAGAAGCTGGCTGCATGCAGGGATTCACAGACACAGACAATCCTGGAGTAGGCACACTCGGAATGAGAGAAGCTGTCTGCATGCAGGGAATCATAGACACTGACAATCCTGGAGGAGGCACGCTGGGAACGAGACAAGCTGGCTGCATACAGGGAATCACAGACACAGACAATCCTGGAGTAGGCACACTCAGAATGAGAGAAGCTGGCTGCATACAGGGAATGACAGACACAGACAATCCTGGAGGAGGCACGCTGGGAACGAGACAAGCTGGCTGCATACAGGGAATCACAGACACAGACAATCTTGGAGTAGGCACACTCAGAATGAGAGAAGCTGGCTGAATACAGGGAATCACAGACACAGACAATCTGGAGTAGGCACACTCGGAATGAGAGAAGCTGGCGGCATACAGGGAATCACAGACACAGACAATCCTGGAGTAGGCACACTCGGAATGAGAGAACTGGCTGCATACAGGGAATCAAAGACACATACACTCCTGGAGTAGCCACACTCGGAATGAGAGAAGCTGGCTGAATACACTGAATCACAGACATAGACAATCCTGGAGGAGGCACACTCGGAATGAGAGAAGCTGGCTGCATACAGGGAATCACAGACACAGACAATCCTGGAGGAGGCACACTCAGAATGAGAGAAGCTGGCTGCATGCAGGGATTCACAGACACAGACAATCCTGGAGTAGGCACACTCAGAATGAGAGAAGCCGTCTGCATGCAGGGAATCATAGACACTGACAATCCTGGAGTAGGCACGCTCGGAACGAGAGAAGCTGGCTGTATATAGGGAATCACAGACACAGACAATCTAGAGTAGGCACACAGAATGAGAGAAGCTGGCTGCATACAGGGAATCACAGACACAGACAATCCTGGAGTAGGCACACCCAGAATGCGAGAAGCTGGCTGCATACAGGGAAATCACAGACACAGACACTCCTGGAGTAGGCACACTCTGAATGAGAGAAGCTGGCTGCATACAGGGAATCACAGACAATCTTGGAGGAGGCACACTCAGAAAGAGAGAAGCTGGCTGCATACAGGGAATCACAGACACAGACAATCCTGGAGTAGGCACACTCGGAATGGGAGAAGCTGGCTGCGTACAGGGAAGCACAGACACAGACAATACTGAAGGAGGCACACTCGGAATGAGAGAAGCTGGCTGCATACAGGGAATCACAGACACAGACAATCCTGGAGTAGGCACACTTGGAACGAGAGAAGCTGGCTACATACAGGGAATCATAGGCACTGACAATCCTGGAGGAGGAACACTCGGAACGAGGGAAGCTGGCTGCATGCAGGGAATCACAGACACTGACAATCCTGGAGTTGGCACACTCAGAACGAGAGAAACTGGCTGCATACAGGGAATCACAGACACAGAGAATCCTGGAGTAGGCTCACTCGGAACGAAAGAAACTGGCTGCATGCAGGGAATCACAGACACTGACAATCCTAGAGGAGGCACACTCGGAACGAGGAAAGCTGGCTGCATACAGGGAATCACAGACACAGACACTCCTGGAGGAGGCACACTGGGAACGAGACAAGCTGGCTGCATACAGGGAATCACAGACAAAGACAATCTTGGAGTAGGCACACTCAGAATGAGAGAAGCTGGCTGAATACAGGGAATCACAGACACAGACAATCTGGAGTAGACACACTCGGAATGAGAGAGGCTGGCTGCATACAGGGAATCACAGACACAGACACTCCTGGAGTAGGCACACTCGGAATGAGAGAAGCTGGCTGCAAGCAGGGAATCACAGACACAGACAATCCTGGAGTAGGCACACTCGGAATTAGAGAAGCTGGCTGCATACAGGGAATCACAGACACAGACAATCCAGGAGGAGGCACACTCAGAATGAGAGAAGCTGGCTGCATGCAGGGAATCACAGACAATCCTGGAGTAGGCACATTCAGAATGAGAGAAGCTGGCTGCATGCAGGGAATCACAAGCTGGCTGCATGCAGGGAATCACAGACACTGATAATCCTGGAGTGGGCACGCTCGGAACAAGAGAAACTGGCTGCATACAGGGAATCACAGACACAGACAATCTGGAGTAGGCACACAGAATGAGAGAATCTGGCTGCATACAGGGAATCACAGACACAGACAATCCTGGAGTAGGCACACTCAGAATGAGAGAAGCTGGCTGCATACAGGGAATCACAGACACAGACAATCCTGGAGTAGGCACACTCAGAATGAGAGAAGCTGGCAGCATACAGGGAAATCACAGACACAGACACTCCTGGAGTAGGCACACTCGGAATGAGAGAAGCTGGCTGCATACAGGAAATCACAGACACAGACAATCTTGGAGGAGGCACACTCAGAAAGAGAGAAGCTGGCTGCATACAGGGAATCACAGACACAGACAATCCTGGAGTAGGCACACTCGGAATGAGAGAAGCTGGATGCGTACAGGGAAGCACAGACACAGACAATCCTGAAGTAGGCACACTCAGAACGAGAGAAGCTGGCTGCATACAGGGAATCACAGACACAGAGAATCCTGGAGTAGGCTCACTCGGAATGAGAGAAACTGGCTGCATGCAGGGAATCACAGACACTGACAATCCTAGAGGAGGCACACTCGGAACGAGGAAAGCTGGCTGCATACAGGGAATCACAGACACAGACACTCCTGGAGTAGGCACACTCGGAATGAGAAAAGCTGGCTGCATACAGGGAATCACAGACACAGACAATCTTGGAGGAGGCACACTCGGAATGAGAGAAGCTGGCTGCATACTGGGAATCACAGACACAGACAATCCTGGAGGAGGCACACTGGGAACGAGACAAGCTGGCTGCATACAGGGAATCACAGACAAAGACAATCTTGGAGTAGGCACACTCAGAATGAGAGAAGCTGGCTGAATACAGGGAATCACAGACACAGACAATCTGGAGTAGGCACACTCGGAATGAGAGAGGCTGGCTGCATACAGGGAATCACAGACACAGACACTCCTGGAGTAGGCACACTCGGAATGAGAGAAGCTGGCTGCAAGCAGGGAATCACAGACACAGACAATCCTGGAGTAGGCACACTCGGAATTAGAGAAGCTGGCTGCATAAGGGAATCACAGACACAGACAATCCAGGAGGAGGCACACTCAGAATGAGAGAAGCTGGCTGCATGCAGGGAATCACAGACAATCCTGGAGTAGGCACATTCAGAATGAGAGAAGCTGGCTGCATGCAGGGAATCACAAGCTGGCTGCATGCAGGGAATCACAGACACTGACAATCCTGGAGTGGGCACGCTCGGAACAAGAGAAACTGGCTGCATACAGGGAATCACAGACACAGACAATCTGGAGTAGGCACACAGAATGAGAGAATCTGGCTGCATACAGGGAATCACAGACAATCCTGGAGTAGGCACACTCAGAATGAGAGAAGCTGGCTGCATACAGGGAATCACAGACACAGACAATCCTGGAGTAGGCACACTCAGAATGAGAGAAGCTGGCAGCATACAGGGAAATCACAGACACAGACAATCCTGAAGTAGGCACACTCGGAATGAGAGAAGCTGGCTGCGTACTGGGAATCACAGACACAGAAAATCCTGGAGTAGGCACACTTGGAACGAGAGAAGCTGGCTGCATACAGGGAATCACAGGTACTGACAATCCTGGAGGAGGAACACTCAGAATGTGAAAAGCTGGCTGCATGCAGGGAATCACAGACACTGACAATCCTGGAGTAGGCACACTCGGAACGAGAGAAACTGTCTGCATGCAGGGAATCACAGACACTGACAATCCTAGAGGAGGCACACCCGGAACAAGGGAAGCTGGCTGCATACAGGGAATCACAGACACAGACACTCCTGGAGTAGGCACACTCGGAACGAGAGAAGCTGGCTGCATACAGGGAATCACAGACACAGACAATCCTGGAGGAGGCACACTCGGAACGAGAGAAGCTGGCTGCATACAGGGAATCACAGACACTCCTGGAGTAGGCACACTCGGAATGAGAGAAGATGGCTGCATACAGGGAATCACAGACACATACACTCCTGGAGTAGGCACACTCGAAATGAGAGAAGCTGGCTGAATACAGGGAATCACAGACACAGACAATCCTGGAGGAGGCACACTCGGAATGAGAGAAGCTGGCTGCATTCAGGGAATCACAGACACAGACAATCCTGGAAGAGGCACACTGGGAACGAGACAAGCTGGCTGCATGAAGGGAATCACAGACGCAGACAATCCTGTAGATGGCACACTGAGAATGAGAGAAGCTGGCTGCATGCAGGGAATCATAGACACAGACAATCCTGGAGTAGGCACACTCGGAATTGGAGAAGCTGGCTGCATGCAGGGAATCACAGACACTGACAATCCTGGAGTAGGCACACTCTGAACGAGAGAAGCTGGCTGCATGCAGGGAATCACAGACACTGACAATCCTGGAGTAGGCACACTCGGAAAGAGAGAAGCTGGCTGCATACAGGGAATCACAGACACAGACAATCTGGAGTAGGCACACAGAATGAGAGAAGCTGGCTGCATACAGGGAATCACAGACACAGACAATCCTGGAGTAGGCACACTCCGAACGAAAGAAGCTGGCTGCATACAGGGAATCACAGACACAGACAATCTGGAGTAGGCACACAGAATGAGGGAAGCTGGCTGCATACAGGGAATCACAGACACAGACAATCCTGGAGTAGGCACACTCAGAATGAGAGAAGCGGCTGCATACAGGGAATCACAGACACAGACAATCCTGGAGTAGGCACACTCAGAATGAGAGAAGCTGGCTGCATACAGGGAAATCACAGACACAGACACTCCTGGAGTAGGCACACTCGGAATGAGAGAAGCTGGCTGCGCACAGGAAATCACAGACACAGACAATCCTGAAAGAGGCACAATCGGAATGAGAGAAGCTGGCTGCGTACAGGGAACCACAGACACAGACAATCTTGAAGGAGGCACACTCGGAATGAGAGAAGCTGGCTGCGTACAGGGAATCACCGACACAGACAATCCTGGAGGAGGAACACTCAGAATGTGAAAAGCTGGCTGCATGCAGGGAATCACCGACACAGACAATCCTGGAGGAGGAACACTCAGAATGTGAAAAGCTGGCTGCATGCAGGGAATCACAGACACTGACAATCCTGGAGTAGGCACACTCGGAACGAGAGAAGCTGGCTGCATGCAGGGAATCACAGACACTGACAATCCTGGAGGAGGCACACTCGGAACGAGGGAAGCTGTCTGCATACAGGGAATCACAGACACAGACACTCCTGGAGTAAGCACACTTGGAATGAGAGAAGCTGGCTGCATACAGGGAATCACCGATACAGACAATCCTGGAGTAGGCACACTCGGACGAGAGAAGCTGGCTGCATGCAGGGAATCACAGACACTGACAATCCTGGAGTAGGCACAATCGGAACGAGGGAAGCTGGCTGCATGCAGGGAATCACAGACACAGACAATCCTGGAGGAGGAACACTCGGAACGAGGGAATCACAGACACAGACAATCCTGGAGTAGGCACACTCGGAACGAGAGAAGCTGGCTGCATGCAGGGAATCACAGACACTGACAAGCCTGGAGTAGGCACACTCGGAACGAGGGAAGCTGGCTGCATGCAGGGAATCACAGGCACAGACAATCCTGGAGGAGGAACACTTGGAACGAGGGAATCACAGACACAGACAATCCTGGAGTAGGCACACTCGGAAGGAGAAAAGCTGGCTGCATACAGGGTATCACCGAGACAGAGATAATAACAGCACATCAACAGACTGGAAATCACTGGGGGAGACAGTCACACAGGCAATCACAAGGCGGGGGGGCGTTTCACATATTGAATTGTGTTCATTTTATAGCACTTCCAGTATAACTAAGCCTCGAACATGACAGCCCAGGTAATACTACAATTAAGTTAATATTATTAATGGTGCTGATTTTGACCGAAATTGACACAATCCCTCATCTCTGGAAATGACAAATATTTCCAGCAAATGTGTACAGCTCCTGATAATAGGTGCTTTCTGGCGGGAATAGGGGTCGTGCCCTGTTCCCCAAAATTCGGGCACTGAGCTTCAGCCGCGCGCAGCCATTGAGAGCATTCTTGGAATCTGCGTGGGACAAAAGCACCTCGGGGGTCTCTATCGAAAGTTGAACCTGCACAATAAGTAGTCGTATAATGCCGGCACCGCCGCTGCCCCCGTGCATTCAAGCCTTCCTCGCTGGGAGTGATGTCAGAGGTGGGGAGCAAGGCCATCGTCACATTTCGCTCCAGATTAAGATTCTTTGCCCTGGTTCAGGGGGTGGACCCGTTGCTGGGGAGACGTGACTTCACAGTCATCACCCTCAATAAAATGGAGCGCAAGAATGGGTAAATCAGAACAGACCCGTCCTGACAACTCCAGGACAGACACGCGCGGCAACCGAAGACTTCGGAAATCTGAAACATTTGAATTTATAACGAACTGGAAACCACTCCAGCAAAAGATAGACATTATTTTGAACGACAGACAATCCTCCATACTGCTCCCGACGAACGATCGACCCGACTGTGGCCGACGGAAAGTTTGTTCGCATCGGAATCCACCGAAAGCAAGACCGCGCTGTGACCGACAAGAGGAGAGACCCTCGTTTTGGATGCACCCGTGAAAGCACCTTTGAAAGCCATGAAACTGCCTTCGTCCTATCTGGTCCTGCTCTTCCTCGCAGGGGCTGCACTGTGCGCGTTCGCACGCCCACCGCCCCAGATCAAGCACCAGCAGCAGGTGAGTGAGTGCACCTGTGACCAAGTATGATAACGTGAGCATCACACTCGCAGTGATCGTAATACTCGCAATAATAATCATAACAGTAACTGTGAGAAAATCACATTCATTAGAATATTAACAATGGCTTGCCTGTATAGCTCACTGTAACATTCATACAGCGTCGTAGCACTGTAAATAACAGGTGTTTGTAATACCCAACTCAATGATACACATTTTATGGGCCTCACAAAGATGATGTTGAGTGTTATTCAGATCAGTTGCCTGCAGGTTGCACACAGACCTCTCAGGAGGCATGTGCGTAATCTCACTGAGATATCTTTTCAGTTTATAGAGGTGATGCAGCCCTCCCTCTGTGCTGTAATGTAGTAGGGGGGATGCGTCGCCCCTTCTGCTCTATTGCATAGCAAATAGGGAGGAGAAGCAGTTGGGTCCTTGTGTTGTGATATAGCAGAGATGATGCTGTGTTTCTGCGCTGCAGTTTAGCAGAGTTGCTGCTGCCCTGTCTATGTGCTACAACAGAGGAGCAGTGATGCAGTCATGTCTCTGTGCTGCAATACAGGAGAGGTGATGCAGCCCTTTCTCTGTGCTGCAACACAGAAGAGGTGACGCAACTGAGTCTCCCTCCCGCAACACAGGAGAGGTGACGCAGCCCCGTCTCTCTGCTGCAACACAGGAGAGGTGACGCAGCCCCGTCTCTCTGCTGCAACACAGGAGAGGTGACGCAGCCCCGTCTCTCTGCTGCAACACAGGAGAGGTGACGCAGCCCCGTCTATCTGCTGCAACACAGGAGAAGTAATGCAGCCCCATCTCTGTGCTGCAACTCAGTAGAGGTGACGCAGCCCCGTCTCTGTGCTGCAACACAGGAGAGGGGACGCGGCCCTGTCTCTGTGCTGCAACACAGGAGAGGTGATGCACCAGTGCCACTGTGCTGCAACGTAGGAGAGGTGATGAAGCAGTGCCGTTGTGCTGAAACATAGGAGAGGTGATGAAGTAGTGCCGCTGTGCTGCAACTCATGAGAGGTGATGCTGCCCCAGCTCTGTGCTGCAACATAGGAGAGGTGATGCAGCCGCGTCTCTGTGATGTAATAGAGCAGAGTTGATGGAGTCCTGTCCTCGTGTTGCAATATAGTAGACCCGATCTAGTCAGGTTTGTGTTGTGGCATAGCAGAGGTGTTGTAGGAAGACGAGGGGAGTCATACATGCCACTGCTGCTGCAATGCAGCAAATATGATGCTTTTTATGCTAAAACTATGCAGATGTGATACAGCCTGTCTGTGCTGCAGTGTAGCAGAAGGTGATGCAGCCTGTCTGTGCTGCAGCGTAGCAGAAGGTGATGCCGCCTGTCTGTGCTGCAGTGTAGGAGAAGGTGGTGCAGCCTGTCTGTGCTGCAGCGTAGCAGAAGGTGATGCAGCCTGTCTGTGCTGCAGTGTAGGAGAAGGTGATGCCGCCTGTCTGTGCTGCAGTGTAGCAGAAGGTGATGCAGCCTGTCTGTGCTGCAGTGTAGCAGAAGGTGATGCAGCCTGTCTGTGCTGCAGGGTAGCAGAAGGTGATGCCGCATATCTGTGCTGCAGTGTAGCAGAAGGTGATGCCGCATGTCTGTGCTGCAGTGTAGGAGAAGGTGATGCAGCCTGTCTGTGCAGTAGTGTAGCAGAGGTGACACAGCCTGCTTGTGCTGTAGTGTAGCAGATGATGATGCAGCCTGTCTGTGCTGTAGTGTAGGCGAAGGTGATGCAGCCTGTCTGTGCTGCAGTGTAGCAGAAGGTGATGCAGCCTGTCTGTGCAGTAGTGTAGCAAAGGTGACACAGCCTGCTTGTGCTGTAGTGTAGCAGAAGGCAATACAACCTGTCTGTGCTGTAGTGTAGCAGAAGGTGGTGCAGCCTGTCTATGCTGTAGTGTAGCAGAAGGCAATACAACATGTCTGTGCTGTAGTGTAGCAGAAGGTGGTGCAGCCTGTCTGTGCTGTAGAGTAGCAGAAGGTGATGCAACCTGTCTGTGCTGTAGTGTAGCAGAAGGTATGCAGCCTGTCTGTGCAGTAGTGTAGCAGAGGTGACACAGCCTGCTTGTGCTGTAGTGTAGCAAAGGTGACACAGCCTGCTTGTGCTGTAGTGTAGCAGAAGGTGATGCAGCCTGTCTGTGCTGTAGTGTAGCAGAAGGTGGTGCAGCCTGTCTGTGCTGGTGATGCAGCCTGTCTGTGCTGCAGTGTAGCAGAAGGTGATGCCGCCTGTCTGTGCTGCAGTGTAGGAGAAGGTGATGTAGCCTGTCTGTGCTGCAGTGTAGCAGAAGGTGGTGCAGCCTGTCTGTGCTGTAGAGTAGCAGAAGGTGATGCCGCCTGTCTGTGCTGCAGTGTAGCAGAAGGTGATGCCGCCTGTCTGTGCTGCAGTGTAGCAGGGGGGATGCAGCCTGTCTGTGCTGTAGTGTAGCAGGGGTGATGCAGCCTGTCTGTGCTGGTGATGCCGCCTGTCTGTGCTGCAGTGTAGGAGAAGGTGATGCAGCCTGTCTGTGCTGTAGTGTAGCAGGGGGGATGCAGCCTGTCTGTGCTGTAGTGTAGCAGGGGGGATGCAGCCTGTCTGTGCTGTAGTGTAGCAGGGGTGATGCAGCCTGTCTGTGCTGTAGTGTAGCAGGGGGGATGCAGCCTGTCTGTGCTGTAGTGTAGCAGAAGGTGATGCAGCCTGTCTGTGCTGTAGTGTAGCAGGGGTGATGCAGCCTGTCTGTGCTGGTGATGCCGCCTGTCTGTGCTGTAGTGTAGCAGGGGTGATGCAGCCTGTCTGTGCTGGTGATGCCGCCTGTCTGTGCTGCAGTGTAGGAGAAGGTGATGCAGCCTGTCTGTGCTGTAGTGTAGCAGGGTGGATGCAGCCTGTCTGTGCTGTAGTGTAGCAGGGGGGATGCAGCCTGTCTGTGCTGTAGTGTAGCAGGGGTGATGCAGCCTGTCTGTGCTGTAGTGTAGCAGGGGGGATGCAGCCTGTCTGTGCTGTAGTGTAGCAGAAGGTGATGCAGCCTGTCTGTGCTGTAGTGTAGCAGGGGTGATGCAGCCTGTCTGTGCTGGTGATGCCGCCTGTCTGTGCTGTAGTGTAGCAGGGGTGATGCAGCCTGTCTGTGCTGTAGTGTAGCAGAAGGTGATGCCGCCTGTCTGTGCTGTAGTGTAGCAGGGGTGATGCAGCCTGTCTGTGCTGTAGTGTAGCAGGGGTGATGCCGCCTGTCTGTGCTGTAGTGTAGCAGAAGGTGGTGCAGCCTGTCTGTGCTGTAGTGTAGCAGGGGTGGTGCAGCCTGTCTGTGCTGTAGTGTAGCAGAAGGTGGTGCAGCCTGTCTGCGCTGCAGTGTAGCAGAAGGTGGTGCAGCCTGTCTGTGCTGTAGTGTAGCAGGGGGGATGCAGCCTGTCTGTGCTGTAGTGTAGCAGAAGGTGATGCAGCCTGTCTGTGCTGTAGTGTAGCAGGGGTGATGCCGCCTGTCTGTGCTGTAGTGTAGCAGGGGTGATGCAGCCTGTCTGTGCTGTAGTGTAGCAGAAGGTGATGCCGCCTGTCTGTGCTGTAGTGTAGCAGGGGTGATGCAGCCTGTCTGTGCTGTAGTGTAGCAGTGGTGATGCAGCCTGTCTGTGCTGTAGTGTAGCAGAAGGTGGTGCAGCCTGTCTGTGCTGTAGTGTAGCAGGGGTGGTGCGGCCTGTCTGTGCTGTAGTGTAGCAGAAGGTGGTGCAGCCTGTCTGTGCTGTAGTGTAGCAGGGGTGGTGCAGCCTGTCTGTGCTGTAGTGTAGCAGGGGTGATGCAGCCTGTCTGTGCTGCAGTGTAGCAGGGGTGATGCAGCCTGTCTGTGCTGCAGTGTAGCAGGGGTGGTGCAGCCTGTCTGTGCTGTAGTGTAGGAGAAGGTGATGCAGCCCTGGCTCCTTGTTGTAGTGTGTGAGGGGCGACAAGTCTTGTCGCTGTGCTGTCATATATTTTAGAGGCGATGTAGTCGTGTCCCTGTGCTGTACTGTATGGCACAGTTGATGCCCTTGTGTATCTGTGCTGTGATATAGGGACATCGATGTAGTCTTGGCTATAGGCTGCACTATAGAGCTGAGGCAGCTTTGTCTGTTTGCTGGAAGAAGGCGGATGTGATGACGTTATCTCTCTGTGCTGTAATGTAGCAGGGGAGATGCAGCCTGTCTGTGCTGTAGTGTAGCAGGGGTGATGCAGCCTGTCTGTGCTGCAGTGTATCAGGGGTGATGCAGCCTGTCTGTGCTGTAGTGTAGCAGGGGTGATGCAGCCTGTCTGTGCTGTAGTGTAGCAGGGGTGAGGCAGCCTGTCTGTGCTGTAGTGTAGCAGGGGTGATGCAGCCTGTCTGTGCTGTAGTGTAGCAGGGGTGATGCAGCCTGTCTGTGCTGTAGTGTAGCAGGGGTGATGCAGCCTGTCTGTGCTGTAGTGTAGCAGGGGTGATGCAGCCTGTCTGTGCTGTAGTGTAGCAGGGGTGGTGCAGCCTGTCTGTGCTGTAGTGTAGCAGGAGGTGGTGCAGCCTGTCTGTGCTGGTGATGCAGCCTATCTGTGCTGCAGCGTAGCAGAAGGTGATGTAGCCTGTCTGTGCTGTAGTGTAGCAGAAGGCAATACGACCTGTCTGTGCTGTAGTGTAGCAGAAGGTGGTGCAGCCTGTCTGTGCTGGTGATGCAGCCTATCTGTGCTGCAGCGTAGCAGAAGGTGATGTAGCCTGTCTGTGCTGTAGTGTAGCAGAAGGCAATACAACCTGTCTGTGCTGTAGTGTAGCAGAAGGTATGCAGCCTGTCTGTGCAGTAGTGTAGCAGAGGTGACACAGCCTGCTTGTGCTGTAGTGTAGCAGAAGGTGATGCAGCCTGTCTGTGCTGTACTGTATGGCACAGTTAATGCCCTTGTGTCTATGTGCTGTAATATAACATAGACGATGCCGCCCTGTATCTGTGCTGTGATATAGGGACATCGATGTAGCCTTGGCTATATGCTGCACTATAGAGCGGAGGCAGCTTTGTCTGTTTGCTGGAAGAAGGCGGATGTGATGACGTTATCTCTCTGTGCTGTAATATTTACCAGCAGAGGGGATGCAGTCGTGACGATTCTGCAATATACACCAATAGAGGCGATGCAGTTGTTTGTGTCGCTGCGCTGCACAGTGCAGTGGCAGGTGTACTGCAGTCGTCACTGTGCTGCAGTGTACATTGGATGGGGTGATGCAGTCGTGCCTGTTGGCTGACATATAGCAGAGGTGACGCAGCTTTGTCGATCTATCGTAAAATAGCAGAAGTGATCAAGTTGGGTGTCTGTGCTGTAATATTCAGTAGCAGAAGTCATGGGATCGCGACTGTGTGGCCATGTACACAGGGCGGGCTGATGGTGTGGGGGGGGGGGAGGGCAGTGGGGCCCCATTTCAATGTGTTTGGGGGGCCCTTTCCTGCAGCTCGTAAGCCAGTTTGAGGCACCTGTCGAGTGTCTACATTATGCTGGAGAGATAAAGGAATGGAGAGAGGGGTGACAGCTGCAGATTATCACGGGACAGGTGTATTGGCCTCTGCACAGAACAAAGAAAGGCAGCCAGGAGGGAGAAAAAATACTACATTTTCACTCAAAAGCTATTAAACTCACTTTGTCCTCAAGGTGCTAGTGTAGTCAGAGCCGGATGGATGAGGTGATGGAAAAGAGGTGATAAGAGAGCTGCTGCGTACTGCATGCGCGCCAGCATGTGCACCCTACTATGTGTACGCTGCAAAGCACACTTTTTATGTGCTGAATTAAAGATGTTGCTTTGTGATAAGACTGCCAAGATGGCGGCAGCAGCTCACGGCCCCCTGAGGCCCATTTCAATTGAAAAGATTGACAGGCCCTGGTGCAGTCCCTGAATATATACTAGCAGAAGTGATGAAGTCAAATCTCTGTGCTGTAATCTACTGTACAGATGTGATGCAGTTCTGAGTGTGCTGCCATATACCCTAGCAAAGGGCGAGGCAGGTGTGACTGCTGCAATATACAGTAGCAGGGGTGATAACTTGTTACCGTGCTGTAATATACTGTACAGATGTGATGCAGTTCTGAGTGTGCTGCCATATACCCTAGCAAAGGGCGAGGCAGGTGTGAATGCTGCAATATACAGTAGTAGGGGTGATAACATGTCACTGTGCTGTAATATACTATAGATGTGATGCAGTTCTGAGTGTGCTGCAATATACCCTAGCAAAGGGCGAGGCAGGTGTGACTGCTGCAATATACAGTAGCAGGGGTGATAACTTGTCACCGTGCTGTAATATACTATGCAGATGTGATGCAGTTCTGAGTGTGCTGAAATATACCCTAGCAAAGGGCGAGGCAGGTGTGACTGCTGCAATATACAGTAGCAGGGGTGATAACATGTCACTGTGCTGTAATATACTATACAGATGTGATGCAGTTCTGAGTGTGCTGCAATATACCCTAGCAAAGGGCGAGGCAGGTGTGACTGCTGCAATATACAGTAGCAGGGGTGATAACATGTCACTGTGCTGTAATATACTATACAGATGTGATGCAGTTCTGAGTGTGCTGCAATATACCCTAGCAAAGGGCGAGGCAGGTGTGACTGCTGCAATATACAGTAGCAGGGGTGATAACTTGTCACCGTGCTGTAATATACTATACAGATGTGATGCAGTTCTGAGTGTGCTGCAATATACCCTAGCAAAGGGCGAGGCAGGTGTGACTGCTGCAATATACAGTAGCAGGGGTGATAACTTGTTACCGTGCTGTAATATACTGTACAGATGTGATGCAGTTCTGAGTGTGCTGCCATATACCCTGGCAAAGGGCGAGACAGGTGTGACTGCTGCAATATACAGTAGCAGAGGTGATGCAGTTGGGACTGTGCTGCATTATACACTAGCAGAGGTGATGCAGTTGTGACTGTGCTGCATTATACACTAGCAGAGGTGGTGCAGTTGTGACTGCGCTGCATTATACACTAGCAGAGGTGATGCAGTTGTGACTGTGCTGCATTATACACTAGCAGAGGTGATGCAGTTGTGACTGTGCTGCATTATACACTAGCAGAGGTGGTGCAGTTGTGACTGCGCTGCATTATACACTAGCAGAGGTGATGCAGTTGTGACTGCGCTGCATTATACACTAGCAGAGGTGATGCAGTTGTGACTGTGTGCCTCATACACTAGCAGAGGTGATGCAGTTGTGACTGCTCTGCATTATACAGTAGCAGAGGTGATATAGTCATAACTGTGCTGCATTATACACTAGCAGAGGTGGTGCAGTTGTGACTGCGCTGCATTATACACTAGCAGAGGTGATGCAGTTGTGACTGCGCTGCATTATACACTAGCAGAGGTGATGCAGTTGTGACTGTGTGCCTCATACACTAGCAGAGGTGATGCAGTTGTGACTGCTCTGCATTATACAGTAGCAGAGGTGATATAGTCATAACTGTGCTGCATTATACACTAGCAGAGGTGGTGCAGTTGTGACTGCGCTGCATTATACACTAGCAGAGGTGATGCAGTTGTGACTGCGCTGCATTATACACTAGCAGAGGTGATGCAGTTGTGACTGTGTGCCTCATACACTAGCAGAGGTGATGCAGTTGTGACTGCGCTGCATTATACGCTAGCAGAGGTGATGCAGTTGTGACTGCGCTGCATTATACAGTAGCAGAGGTGATGCAGTTGTGACTGCTCTGCATTATACAGTAGCAGAGGTGATATAGTCATAACTGTGCTGCATTATACACTAGCAGAGGTGGTGCAGTTGTGACTGCGCTGCATTATACACTAGCAGAGGTGATGCAGTTGTGACTGCGCTGCATTATACACTAGCAGAGGTGATGCAGTTGTGACTGTGTGCCTCATACACTAGCAGAGGTGATGCAGTTGTGACTGCGCTGCATTATACGCTAGCAGAGGTGATGCAGTTGTGACTGCGCTGCATTATACAGTAGCAGAGGTGATGAAGTTGTGACTGCTCTGCATTATACAGTAGCAGAGGTGATATAGTCATAACTGTGCTGCATTATACACTAGCAGAGGTGGTGCAGTTGTGACTGCGCTGCATTATACACTAGCAGAGGTGATGCAGTTGTGACTGCGCTGCATTATACACTAGCAGAGGTGATGCAGTTGTGACTGTGTGCCTCATACACTAGCAGAGGTGATGCAGTTGTGACTGCGCTGCATTATATGCTAGCAGAGGTGATGCAGTTGTGACTGCGCTGCATTATACAGTAGCAGAGGTGATGCAGTTGTGACTGCTCTGCATTATACAGTAGTAGAGGTGATATAGTCATAACTGTGCTGCATTATACACTAGCAGAGGTGGTGCAGTTGTGACTGCGCTGCATTATACACTAGCAGAGGTGATGCAGTTGTGACTGCGCTGCATTATACACTAGCAGAGGTGATGCAGTTGTGACTGTGTGCCTCATACACTAGCAGAGGTGATGCAGTTGTGACTGCGCTGCATTATACGCTAGCAGAGGTGATGCAGTTGTGACTGCGCTGCATTATACAGTAGCAGAGGTGATGCAGTTGTGACTGCTCTGCATTATACAGTAGCAGAGGTGATGCAGTTGGGACTGCGCTGCATTATACACTAGCAGAGGTGGTGCAGTTGTGACTGCGCTGCATTATACACTAGCAGAGGTGATGCAGTTGGGACTGCGCTGCATTATACACTAGCAGAGGTGGTGCAGTTGTGACTGCGCTGCATTATACACTAGCAGAGGTGATGCAGTTGGGACTGCGCTGCATTATACACTAGCAGAGGTGGTGCAGTTGTGACTGCGCTGCATTATACACTAGCAGAGGTGGTTCAGTTGTGACTGCGCTGCATTATACACTAGCAGAGGTGATGCAGTTGGGACTGCGCTGCATTATACACTAGCAGAGGTGGTGCAGTTGTGACTGCGCTGCATTATACACTAGCAGAGGTGATGCAGTTGGGACTGCGCTGCATTATACACTAGCAGAGGTGGTTCAGTTGTGACTGCGCTGCATTATACACTAGCACAGGTGATGCAGTTGGGACTGCGCTGCATTATACACTAGCAGAGGTGGTGCAGTTGTGACTGCGCTGCATTATACACTAGCAGAGGTGATGCAGTTGGGACTGCGCTGCATTATACACTAGCAGAGGTGGTTCAGTTGTGACTGCGCTGCATTATACACTAGCAGAGGTGATGCAGTTGGGACTGCGCTGCATTATACACTAGCAGAGGTGGTGCAGTTGTGACTGCGCTGCATTATACACTAGCAGAGGTGGTTCAGTTGTGACTGCGCTGCATTATACACTAGCAGAGGTGATGCAGTTGTGACTGCGCTGCATTATACACTAGCAGAGGTGATGCAATTGTGACTGAGTGCCTCATACACTAGCAGAGGTGATGCAGTTGGGACTGTGCTGCATTATACACTAGCAGAGGTGATGCAGTTGTGACTGCGCTGCATTATACACTAGCAGAGGTGATGCAGTTGTGACTGTGTGCCTCATACACTAGCAGAGGTGATGCAGTTGTGACTGCGCTGCATTATACACTAGCAGAGGTGATGCACTTGTGACTGCGCTGCATTATACACTAGCAGAGGTGATGCACTTGTGACTGCGCTGCATTATACACTAGCAGAGGTGATGCAGTTGGGACTGTGCTGCATTATACACTAGCAGAGGTGATGCACTTGTGACTGCGCTGCATTATACACTAGCAGAGGTGATGCAGTTGTGACTGCGCTGCATTATACAATAGCAGAGGTGATGCAGTTGTGACTGTGTGCCTCATACACTAGCAGAGGTGATGCAGTTGTGACTGCGCTGCATTATACACTAGCAGAGGTGATGCAGTTGTGACTGCGCTGCATTATACACTAGCAGAGGTGATGCAGTTGTGACTGCGCTGCATTATACACTAGCAGAGGTGATGCAGTTGTGACTGCGCTGCATTATACACTAGCAGGGGTGATGCAGTTGTGACTGCGCTGCATTATACACTAGCAGAGGTGATGCAGTTGTGACTGCGCTGCATTATACACTAGCAGAGGTGATGCAGTTGTGAGTGCGCTGCATTATACACTAGCAGAGGTGATGCAGTTGTGACTGCGCTGCATTATACACTAGCAGGGGTGATGCAGTTGTGACTGCGCTGCATTATACACTAGCATCACGACTGTGTGCCTCATACACTAGCAGAGGTGATGCAGTTGTGACTGCGCTGCATTATACACTAGCAGAGGTGATGCAGTTGTGACTGCGCTGCATTATACACTAGCAGAGGTGATGCAGTTGTGACTGCGCTGCATTATACACTAGCAGAGGTGATGCAGTTGTGACTGCGCTGCATTATACACTAGCAGAGGTGATGCAGTTGTGACTGCGCTGCATTATACACTAGCAGGGGTGATGCATTTATGACTGTGTGCCTCATACACTAGCAGAGGTGATGCAGTGTGACTGCACTACATTATACACTAGCAGAGGTGATGCAGTTGTGACTGTGCTGCATTATACAGCAGCAGAGGTGATGCAGTTGTGACTGTGCGCCTCATACACTAGCAGAGGTGATGCAGTTGTGACTGCGCTGCATTATACACTAGCAGAGGTGATGCAGTTGTGACTGTGCTGCATTATACAGTAGCAGAGGTGATGCAGTTGTGACTGTGCGCCTCATACACTAGCAGAGGTGATGCAGTTGTGACTGCACTGCATTATACATTAGCAGAGGTGATGCAGTTGTGACTGCGCTACATTATACACTAGCAGAGGTGATGCAGTTGTGACTGTGCTGCATTATACAGCAGCAGAGGTGATGCAGTTGTGACTGTGCGCCTCATACACTAGCAGAGGTGATGCAGTTGTGACTGTACTGCATTATACACTAGCAGAGGTGATGCAGTTGTGACTGTGCTGCATTATACAGTAGCAGAGGTGATGCAGTTGTGACTGTGCACCTCATACACTAGCAGAGGTGATGCAGTGTGACTGCGCTGCATTATACATTAGCAGAGATGATGCAGTTGTGACTGCGCTACATTATACACTAGCAGAGGTGATGCAGTTGTGACTGTGCTGCATTATACAGCAGCAGAGGTGATGCAGTTGTGACTGTGCGCCTCATACACTAGCAGAGGTGATGCAGTTGTGACTGCACTGCATTATACACTAGCAGAGGTGATGCAGTTGTGACTGTGCTGCATTATACAGTAGCAGAGGTGATGCAGTTGTGACTGTGCGCCTCATACACTAGCAGAGGTGATGCAGTTGTGACTGTGTGCCTCATACACTAGCAGAGGTGATGCAGTTGTGACTGCGCTGCATTATACGCTAGCAAAGGTGATGCAGTTGTGACTGTGCTGCATTATACAGTAGCAGAGGTGATGCAGTTGTGACTGTGCGCCTCATACACTAGCAGAGGTGATGCAGTTGTGATTGTGCTGCATTCTACACTAGCAGAGGTGATGCAGTTGTGACTGCACTGCATTATACACTAGCAGAGGTGATGCAGTTGTGACTGTGCTGCATTATACAGCAGCAGAGGTGATGCAGTTGTGACTGTGCGCCTCATACACTAGCAGAGGTGATGCAGTTGTGACTGTGTGCCTCATACACTAGCAGAGGTGATGCAGTTGTGACTGCGCTGCATTATACGCTAGCAAAGGTGATGCAGTTGTGACTGTGCTGCATTATACAGTAGCAGAGGTGATGCAGTTGTGACTGTGCGCCTCATACACTAGCAGAGGTGATGCAGTTGTGATTGTGCTGCATTCTACACTAGCAGAGGTGATGCAGTTGTGACTGCACTGCATTATACACTAGCAGAGGTGATGCAGTTGTGACTGCGCTGCATTATACACTAGCAGAGGTGATGCAGTTGTGACTGCGCTGAATTATACACTAGCAGAGGTGATGCAGTTGTGACTGTGTGCCTCATACACTAGCAGAGGTGATGCAGTTGTGACTGCGCTGCATTATACACTAGCAGAGGTGATGCATTTGTGACTGCGCTGCATTATACACTAGCAGAGGTGATGCAGTTGTGACTGCGCTGCATTATACACTAGCAGAGGTGGTGCAGTTGTGACTGTGCTGCATTATACACTAGCAGAGGTGATGCAGTTGTGACTGCGCTGCATTATACACTAGCAGAGGTGATGCACTAGCAAAGGTGATGGAGTTGTGACTGTGTGCCTCATACACTAGCAGAGGTGATGCAGTTGTGACTGCGCTGCATTATACACTAGCAGAGGTGATGCAGTTGTGACTGCGCTGCATTATACACTAGCAGAGGTGATGCAGTTGTGATTGTGCTGCATTCTACACTAGCAGAGGTGATGCAGTTGTGACTGTGCTGCATTATACACTAGCAGAGGTGATGCAGTTGTGACTGCGCTGCATTATACACTAGCAGAGGTGATGCAGTTGTGACTGTGTGCCTCATACACTAGCAGAGGTGATGCAGTTGTGACTGCGCTGCATTATACACTAGCAGAGGTGATGCAGTTGTGACTGCATTGCATTATACACTAGCAGAGGTGATGCAGTTATGACTGTGTGCCTCATACACTAGCAGAGGTGATGCAGTTGTGACTGCGCTGCATTATACGCTAGCAGAGGTGATGCAGTTGTGACTGCGCTGCATTATACAGTAGCAGAGGTGATGCAGTTGTGACTGCTCTGCATTATACAGTAGCAGAGGTGATGCAGTTGTGACTGCGCTGCATTATACGCTAGCAGAGGTGATGCATTTGTGACTGCGCTGCATTATACACTAGCAGAGGTGATGCAGTTGTGACTGCGCTGCATTATACACTAGCAGAGGAGATGCAGTTGTGACTGCGCTGTGACTGCGCTGCATCATACGCTAGCAGAGGTGATGCAGTTGTAACTGCGCTGCATCATACGCTAGCAGAGGTGATGCAGTTGTGACTGCGCTAGCAGAGGTGATGCAGTTGTGACTGCGCTGCATCATACGCTAGCAGAGGTGATGCAGTTGTGACTGCGCTGCACCATACGCTAACAGAGGTGATGCAGTTGTGACTGCGCTGCATCATACGCTAGCAGAGGTGATGCAGTTGTGACTGCGCTGCATCATACGCTAGCAGAGGTGATGGAGTTGTGACTGCGCTGCATCATACAGTAGCAGAGGTGATGCAGTTGTGACTGCGCTGCACTATACACTAGCAGAGGTGATGCAGTTGGGACTGTGCTGCATTATACACTAGCAGAGGTGATGCACTTGTGACTGCGCTGCATTATACACTAGCAGAGGTGATGCAGTTGTGACTACGCTGCATTATACACTAGCAGAGGTGATGCAGTTGTGACTGTGTGCCTCATACACTAGCAGAGGTGATGCAGTTGTGACTGCGCTGCATTATACACTAGCAGAGGTGATGCAGTTGTGACTGCGCTGCATTATACACTAGCAGAGGTGATGCAGTTGTGACTGTGTGCCTCATACACTAGCAGAGGTGATGCCGTTGTGACTGCGCTGCATTATACACTAGCAGAGGTGATGCAGTTGTGACTGCGCTACATTATACACTAGCAGAGGTGATGCACTAGCAAAGGTGATGGAGTTGTGACTGCGCTGCATTATACGCTAGCAGAGGTGATGCAGTTGTGACTGCGCTACATTATACGCTAGCAGAGGTGATGCAGTTGTGACTGCGCTGCATTATACGCTAGCAGAGGTGATGCAGTTGTGACTGCGCTGCATCATACGCTAGCAGAGGTGATGCAGTTGTGACTGAGTGCCTCATACACTAGCAGAGGTGATGCAGTTGTGACTGCGCTGCATTATACACTAGCAGAGGTGATGCAGTTGTGACTGCGCTGCATTATACACTAGCAGAGGTGATGCAGTTGTGACTGTGTGCCTCATACACTAGCAGAGGTGATGCCGTTGTGACTGCGCTGCATTATACGCTAGCAGAGGTGATGCAGTTGTGACTGCGCTGTGACTGCGCTGCATCATATGCTAGCAGAGGTGATGCAGTTGTGACTGCGCTGCATCATACGCTAGCAGAGGTGATGCAGTTGTGACTGCGCTGCACCATACGCTAACAGAGGTGATGCAGTTGTGACTGCGCTGCATCATACGCTAGCAGAGGTGATGCAGTTGTGACTGCGCTGCATCATACGCTAGCAGAGGTGATGGAGTTGTGACTGCGCTGCATCATACAGTAGCAGAGGTGATGCAGATGTGACTGCGCTGCATCATACGCTAGCAGAGGTGATGCAGTTGTGACTGCGCTGCATCATACGCTAGCAGTATGATGCAGTTGTGACTGCGCTGCATTATACGCTAGCAGAGGTGATGCAGTTGTGACTGCGCTGCATTATACAGTAGCAGAGGTGATGCAGTTGTGACTGCGCTGCATCATACGCTGGCAGAGGTGATGCAGTTGTGACTGCGCTGCATTATACGCTGGCAGAGGTGATGCAGTTGTGACTGCGCTGCATCATAGCAGATGATATTCTCCGGCAGGTTCTCTTTGAATGCATCTAGGTACTTTTTCTTCCAAAGAAGAACTCACTGCCCTGCAATTTGTTCCCACACCCTTGCAGTTACAGGCCCTGATTCATGGAACTATTTGCGTGTAAAACGGGTGTGATGGTTCTGCACTCTCTGCCCACTTAGCTCCTGGACACCGTTCAAGGGTTTTTGTGCTTTATACATGTGTACCTTCTCCCCAATCCCATGCCACCTCAGTTTGCTCTTATGATTGGTCCCAGCATTCTTCCTGGCCCCTCGCATTGCACACAGGACACTGCAACTCGTTCTTCGTGCTTTGTGTTAGTAGCTCAACGCACAACAGCCACCATACAATAAGCAACCTGGGGCAAACGGGTAAGATGTGGTAATGGCACACTCATCAAATTGGTCGATATATCAATACTGATAATTAACTTATTTATCTCTTTTGCTAAATATAATGCGAAGAGTCGGTTCTATGTGATATTTCTGCATTTGTGATATGCACGCATGCTAGGCAGTGTTTAATTGTACTTGTACATGCTGCCTGCCATGCATGCATGGTAGGCAGCATTTAATTGCATGTACAATGGATCCTTATGGAGTTTGCCTGCTTTTTTCTGAAACTGCATTGCGGTGCAAATTCTCGGGCATTTGTAGGGCGGAGACAAAGGGAGGCGGTGGAAACGCAAGTTGCAATCCGGCCCTCAGCTCCACTATACAAGTGAGGAAAATGAGCCCTACCGTAAAGAAAATGCGCAAAAGGCTTACCCAAGACTTTTACACCTCTAGCCGGTCAGATAGAACAGCGAATAGAGCGCTCACTTTGACATCCCTGCAGAGCCTGCATCCAATCCCGGCAGGGCCCAACCCAGCCTTTCATCCATCTGAGATCGATAAATCAGCACCACACACTGTGGGTAATAATAAGCAGCGCTCAGATGCCTTAGGGTTCATAGCGCTATATAAATGCAAATTATTATTATGCTATGACTCATGGAAAGAGCCCCCATTTGTTTTACTGCTCTGCCTAATATATTTATTTAACATTATTAAAGCCCTCACACAGCCCACGGGCATCGAGGCGCTGTTTCAGGAATGTTTTTTATTTTTTTATTAGTGTAATTGTTTTCGTCTTAGTTGCATATTTATAAAGTGCTTAACCACACAGAGGTTTCTAAGCGCAGATCCGGGGTTCGAACTTGTGTTGCTTTGCGTTGTTTTGTTTCCAAGGTGCGTACGTTGCCCCTGAGCTATCCTCCCGGGATTTAGGAACCCAAACTCAGCAAAATCAGCAGCTTGTGAGTGGACAGCAAGTGGTATTTTGAGCAGTAAATGTGGGGTGAATGGTTGTTGGTATCACCGCATGCAGCTATACCGCCTTTCCCAAAGGAGTCCAACGGGACCCCAAAAATGGAGAGTAACGCTGAATCAGGAGGTAATTGGCATTTAGCGGGTGTGGAAATGGTAACAGAGTTTCCTACATTTAATGGAGGTATTTCTGCCAAACTCCTAAAGAGGCCCTGAAGGTGAGCACTGTTGAGAGGAACAAGCCACTTGCCTTAAAGAAAAGCTCCACACGTGCATACAGAAACACAGTCAAGCTCCAACACTTCCTAAAAGTTTCAATTAGAGCTCGAGAACCTGCGGTGCCCTTGTGGAAGTTCTTCCGGTGAGAAGAGAGGACCTTCAAGCGAATCCTCACGTGAACAGACTGCAGGTCATCCTAAGCAAGTGGCGCAATGAGAAGTGCACGAGCTGTGCACCAATAAATGCACCATTTTCTTGTACAGTTTGTCTAGTATAGGTTTTCTCATCTATATCAATATCCCAGAGGTAATCGCGGAGACAGGGAGTCCTTGATATCTCAGGGTCAAAAATGACCTCTAGTGGCAAGGCCTCACAGTGGCTATCATGAACATTTCAGACCACTCTGCCCACAAAGGGACTCTGAAGACACACTCGGTCAACTCTGGTGCGGTCTGTCCCCCAGAGAGTCCTGGGCTCACTCTATTGCTGTGTCTATGCATGCCAAGCGGCCTTCTTCGGGACATCGGCTGTCTACAGGACCTCTCATCATGCAGTGGTAGTTACTGCATAGTGGTCTATACAAGTGATCATGCTTATTCATTCACCCTCTGGCTTGTCCAGGTTACTAGTCCGTCAGACACTATCTGCCCCCGTCAGGAATGCGAGAGCATGACTAGTGGCCCAGTGTCCCATTGCACGTCCCAACTGGAGCATTGCCTCCTTGCAGTGTAGCTGAGACTTTGCTCCTCTTTGCCACTGGAAGTAATGCATGGCACTAGCATTGACTCTCATAGGACATGCGTGACGAGCCTCGGTGCACACCTGCTTTCAGAGTCATGAGTTCTCCAATGCTGGCGAGGAACTTGGCTTTCATGGCTGATGAGAGCCGTTGATGGAGAGATCCACCGCAAGTCACAGGCACGGAAAATACTCATCCTTCTTGGCTTTCATGACTGATGAGAGACCCTGTTGGAGGGATCCACCGCAGGTCACAGGCACGGAAAATACTCATCCTTCTTGGTTTTCATGGCTGATGAGGGCCCCTGATGGAGGGATCCACCGCAGGTCACAGGCACGGAAAATACTCATCCTTCTTGATTTTCATGGCTGATGAGGGCCCCTGATGGAGCGATCCACCGCAGGTCACAGGCACGGAAAATACTCATCCTTCTTTGCTTTCATAGCTGATTAGAACCCCTGATTGAGCGATCCACCGTAGGTCACAGGCATGGAAATTACTCATCCTTCTTGGCTTTCATGGCTGATGAGAACCCCTGATTGAGTGATCCACCAAAGGTTACAGGCACTAAAATTACTCATCCTTCTTGGACCCCTGATAGAGCGATCCACTGCAGGTCGCACACACGGGTAATACTCATCCTTCGGATGTTGATACATTGCGTATCGGTGGGTATTTATTAGTCGTGCCTACTCTGTGTGATGCTTAGGTTCTGTGCTATGTAAAGAAAGATGTTGACTGTGGAGATTTCTAAGGCCAAGGGATAGATTTTTGGTGTTGAGGGAGGATGCTTCAAACGATTGAGTAGGGGTGTCCTCGGTTCATCAGTTACTGTACCGCTAAACATTATGTCAATCCCCCCGCACCCTTCTAGTAGTGTAGCTGTGTGCAGACAGGGGTTCATTGTGGTACATGCATGTGGTGGGCCCAGGGGTAGGTCGTGGTTGCTCTGGTACGTTATAAATTGAGAACTTTTGAGCTTTTAGTATCCTTAATGTCATAACCTTTTGTTTTTTCTTCTAGTTTTGGGTCATTTATGTAGGTGTTCAAACAATAGGCTTTTCAATACTCCAAATTCTCATTTTGTGCATCTCATTTTTGTTAGTCCAGATTTTGGTTGTATTATGTTCTGCCTTGTACACACACATATGTACGCAACATTAATCAGTGTATGTGATTTGCCATGGCAAGCACATGTTTCGCAGAATTGACTGCTTTCTCAAGGAATAAAGTCTTAGCTTCCAGGACCCGAAGATATTGTCTCAATATAGTTTGATGGCCGGCTTGGCGCATTTAGAATGCCCCTCTCGTAAACAGATCTCCATCAGTCTTTCCTAAAATATTCAAAGTGGCCCAAACAAAATATTGTCAATATTGGTGCAGATTGTTCTAAAATGGACAAAGCCCTAGGCTGCCAAAAACTGTTCTTAGTATGGAAGTGTGGTTACCTCCTTACAACTCAGTAGCCACAAACGTGTCTTCCTTGTGTTTCTCGATGTATAGTCCTCAGTGACAGAGGGATCGGGCCAGATGGTACTGTCTACTTAGAAAATAGAGGGACAACTAATTCAAATTTAATATAATAGCGAGCATGTTTCTGCAGTTCATCTGCCTCTTCCTCAGGGTTCAGTCTGTAATACCAGTACTCATAATAATAATAATAATAATAATAATAATAATAATAATAATAATAATAATAATAATAATAATAATTACTATGTACAGTGCACAACACACAATAGTGGCGGTTCCGTTAAACCCATTCCGCAATATTACGAGGTCCCCTCGCGGGACCCGCTCTGGAAGTCTGGTTTTACCAGACGTCCAGAGCGGGTCCCGCGAGGGGACCATGGGGCTAACAACAGGCCGATCGTAATCGGCCCGTTGTTAGCTCCCGCACCCATTCCCATTGAGCTCTCTGGGGGCTCAAATGGGAATGGGGAAGGTCCGGGCCCGGGTTCCCTGAAGGAGGAATTACTGGGCCCTCCAAACTTGGAGTGGCCCGGTAATTCCCCATTCAGGGAACCCAGACCCGATTTTGGAGGCAGCCATGGCGCCAATAGCGCCATGGCTACCTTCAAAGTCGTAATGAGGCCCATTGAACTAAGTCTTGGCACTTAAATAATGGATGTCACTAGATGGTTTATTTGATCAATTTATTTAAAGGCAACATTTGTGATGTCATACCACCTACTCATCTTTGTGAATTCACCCTTATTTTTAATATCCCCTCTACAGACTCTAGCAGACCTTCTCGGCGAGGAGATCACTGCGCTGATTTCGGCAGAGGAGCGGATTGACGCAGCGGCCGATGACGACAGTAGTAGCAGCATCAGTTCGGCCGAGCTGCGGTTTGCTCCCGCCCGACGTCCCCTCCGAGATGCTGAAGACTCCTCCCAGCAGGCCCCAAACCGCGCCTGGCTACGCTTCTTCAGTGACTTCATGAACAACCAGAAGAAGTTTCGAGGCCGGACGAAGAAGACCACGTCTCAAGGCTGCTTCGGCTTCAAGCTGGACCGGATTGGCAGTTTCAGCGGACTGGGGTGCTAGGCTGCCCACTTGTGGACATGGTAAGATCTCATTGTTCCAACCTATTCTTGAAACCTACTAAATTGACTTTCATATTTGAAGATACAGCACTGATGCAAAGTTATCTATTGGATTAAGACACAGATAGTGCCAAAGTAAACAGACTGAGGGGGTAATTACGGGTTTGGCCGTAGCGATAAACCACGAGGTAGATGGAAATACCCCAAGTTTTTGCGCTTTGCCAAATTCAGAGTTTCTGGCTGCTATTGTATTGAGGAAAATTCCTCCACATGAAAGCATTACTGCATGTGATCGTCTCCATGCCATATTACTCGGGCAGTATTACCGTGGGTGGTAATATTGCATGTCCCCAATGGTGACCTGAGTACTCCAAAATGCGTACTAACGGAAGTGTCCACATGTCTCTGAATCATGAGGGCCTTTTGCGTCAACAGGAATTCTGTCTGGTGCTGTTGCCAGCAGCAATATTGCCAAACTCGTAAGGTCCTCCTGAGTGGGCAAAGTGATCCGCGCTCTGAAACTCTTGTGTACAGGCACGATAGAAATAAAATATCAATATCAATACCCAGAGAGTACAGTAGAAGCCTTTAAGTGCTTGAAAGCAGCGGGCACAGATATCTTCGATCCCCCCACACCACCCATGATTTATGAAAGACTTGAACATTCAAATGCTCTTTTTTGTCTCATGGTGGTGGCACTAATGTCACAAATGGCTACTTTTGGTTTCCACCCAACGTGTTGCGTTGCTCACAAGTCCCGCCCTTTCTGAACTTGTCGGGTTCGACCGGTCTCTTTGTACAATCTTTGCCACCGAGTCTCTATTGTATAAGGTGGCTCTCCCTATACTTTATACTATGGGGTTCGTTATCCCACCAAACACCTAAATCCCTCCAATTTGTTGGGGTAGCCAGAATGATATGTTTGAGGATAATGTGAAACGAAGAAGTGATGGCTCGAAGGTTTAGAATTATAGAATTAATCTTAAACTTCTGGCGATAGAATAATGTGAGCACAATGAATTGCTAGGGGTATAGTTTGAAGATTGGTTTGGTTATATATCGAAAAACAGGAAGTACTTTCAGTGTAAAGACGAGCACAGCCCAGAGTTTACAAGGAAGAATGATAACTTAATGAACTATTTCCCCCCGTAAAAAAGAGCTTCTTCTTCCAAAATTGAATTCCTTCCAAAATCTTGACTTGTTTCGTGTTACATCCTGCATCAGAGCCTGACTGATTGGTAATGAGCCGGTTACTCACCAGTAAACTTCATTAATCCCAGTCCTACTCTTCCTCGTCTCGTTGCAACCCACCTCTTCCGCCCTGGTGTGTCGTGGAAAAGGCCATGATGTGCTAGGGGGTATTAAACTGGTACATTATTGTGGGTGGGGGTGTTATACTTTCAGTGGAGAGGGGTGGGGCATGTATGCGATATTGAAAAGCTGGAATGGATCCTGTTTGGGAGGTTGGCACCTGACAAGTAATTACTGGGACGAGGAAGAGGGACGAGGAGTTAATGTAACTCCCCCTGCAATGCCTCCGCAATGCACTGAGAATACAAAAAGCACCCCACTACCGCTCGTGTATCTTGGCTTCAGAATGATTTGGGACTTCAATTTCGTAAGGGTGGTATGACTGCCACCGGCATTGACTACCAAGTATGGCTGGCGGTAAAATATGACTCATTACAGAAGGTAAAAATACCACAAGATGCTCAAATCTGCTATTTCTGGCGGCTTGCTGTGGTAAAATTACTGCAACGCATTACCCCAACAATAATTGTCCTATGGCTGGCAATCCCCCACTACAGAGATAAATCCTACACAGAAATGTAATTGTTATTGGTTATATAACGCGCTTCATACCTAGAGGTATCTAAGCGCGCATCCAGGGGATCGACCCTGTGGTGTTCTGTCTCGTTTAAGGCGAGCGCATTGCCCCTGAGCTATCCTCCCGAAATGGATGAAATGACGACCTAAAAGAGGGTGAGCTCTGGGCTGGGCTTAACAATATTAAAACCTGCACTGCGTGCTGTAGTGCGAGAATGTTTTATGTGTGAAGTTTACACAATCGGGTAATGACAGGAGTGCTTTGCCCTTAAAATTCAGACGTATTATCCATTTATTTTACTGCTGGAGGCATTTACCTTTTAAAATGCGGCTTCTTCTTTCCACTTGAGGTAATTACCGTTGTGATATTTGCCACACATGGGATTGCGCCAATATGAAACGTAGCTGTGAGTCAGACCCTGTGTATCTTGGCAGGTCGGTAATTGTGCTGAAACCCTGAGTAAAAACGTTTTGAAAGGAAGCGATGAGGCAGAAAGGATGCAGGAGACATGGGCAGAAGGCTGTCTTGAGTCTTGCAGAAATGAAGGGAGATGCATGCACAAGGCTGGAGCCTGCAAGAAATGTAGTAAGGATCAAGATCATGTTTTATGGAGAACAACCACCGTAATTCATACTAATAACACATCTATCTATCTATCTATCTATCTATCTATCTATCTATCTATCTATCTATCTATCTATCTATGCTGTTGTATTGCAGCATTAACCATTGAGGTCTCAGGGCCCACACAGGTGGAGAAAGAAACAGACAACAAAGAACATAGAGTATAACAAAGGACAACAAGGATGGTAGGAACAAGACGGACTCTACCAAAATCAGGAGTCATGGGATGTATGAAGCAGACACGATAAGAGTAGTGTCAACTGCAAAAGGGTGAGGAGGCCTTACCCATGGCCTAGATCAAAAAAGAAGGTTTTCAGTTGTTTCTTGAAGACAATTACTGAACTGATATTGGCCAGATGTTTTGGCCTGGAGTTCCACTGGGTGGATGCCCAGGAATTGAAACTGGCTCCTCCAAACCTCTTCAGCGTAAACATAGGTTGGAACAAAGAAATGTTGCGCTGGATCGTAATAAACGACCATCAGGTTTCTTTTTTAACCTGGTCTTGAGGTATGATGGGGCCTTGCCATGCAAGCACTTGTACACGATTGACAGCCCCTTGTGGTGCAGTCTTTGTTGAACGGGCAGCCAATGCAGGCTGCGTCTTGCTTCAGAAACATGCATATTGCGCCCAAGTCCAAGCACAGCTCGCACTGCGCTGTTCTGGATCACCTGCAATGTTCTAATATTTATCTGAGATGTACCAATCAAAAGACTGTTGCAGTAGTCCAGCTTGCAGTTCACAATTGCAGCCGCTATCAATGCAAGATTTTCTCTGGACAGATAAGGACGGATCTGCCATAGAAGTTGGATGTAAAAGTGGCAAGAAGACTTGAGGAAGTTGGTCTGCCGAGTAACAGACAGCTGAGGGTCAAAGTATACCCCAAGAGTTTTTACATTTTTTGATACGTGAATAACGTGATGACCAATCAAAAAGTTCTCGTATTTCACATCCAGTTTCTTTAGCAGCTGCTGAGTGCCCACAATGAGCAACTCAGTTTTAGAGTTATTGAGGGCCAGAGAATTCAGGGCCATCCAGTTCTGAATTTCCCTAAAGATGAGATTAATACACTCAAGATCTTTTTGATATTCGCCTGTAAGTTTGATGACTATCTGTGTGTCGTCGGCATAATTGGCAAAATATATGCCCATGGCCGACAGAAGAACACAGAGAAGACGTGAGTATATGTTAAAGAGAAGGGGCGATAAGCATGACCCCTGTGGGACACCACATAGAAGGATGGAGGCAATGGAGAAGGCATTGTCTTTGGTTACAATGGAGAAGGCATTACATTGGCAATGCCAACAGTTTTGGCTTTTGAGGAGGCCTGGGAAAGGCATTTGCCAGGCACTGCCATAGTGGTAAGGCTGGCCATTAATGGTGCAAGCTGCAAAATGGTGCATGTACCTGGGCATATGATGGCAGTGCTTGGCAAATGCCTCACACCTATACACACGGCAAACCTGTTTGCATTGCCTGTTTGCATTGCCTGTGCTTCTTTGCTTTGTCAATTCCTGTGTAAACAGAACTTCAGTGCAGGGACACACTGCTGAAGGCCCGCTTAGTTTAGACATTTTTGCCACACCAGAAGCGTATTTACAGCTCCAATTAAGCCATTAAGTCTCAGTAGACTGCTTTAAATTAATGATAATGATGTTTTATCTGTATAGCGCCTTAATCCAAAGCGCATAGCGCCTTAATCCAAAGCGCTTTACAGAGCACATACATACAATATCACCCAACCGAAAATGGTGTTCATTTATCGACCTCGGAAGGGTGAAAGGCTGAGTTGGCCTTGCCGGGATTCTAACCTGCGACCTGCAGATCACACTCAGATCACAGCAGCGAGCGCTCAATCCGCTGAGCTATCTTACCGGCATTAACACTAACTTTATTAACACTAAACACTAAAACACTAAAAATAAGGTGTGCTTTGGGTGGGATGAGCAGGAAGTAGATGGGAAATGTCATAGAGACAAGCATGTCCATTGGCTGTCAATGGATTGATAAATAGCCAAATACCCACAATATGTGGGTCCCTCCTTATATACCATCTCGCTCCTACCTGTACTCAACTGCAATATTTTGGCTTACAGGTGTTGCTTTAGCACTACCTAATATCCAAAAGTGAAAAGAAGGCCCTCTCTAGACTACTCTTATGAGCTCAATTTATTTAGCAAAATTCTCAACACTCAGAGCTCTCAAGCTTGCCCTTGCCATGCATGAGGTCACCCAATCCTGTGTTTTCTCTTTAAGTTCTGGGCATGGTAGTTTGTTTTCCCATTTTAATTAGGGAAACTACAAGTCCCAGAATGTACAGAAAAAAAACAGGACTGGATGCCCTTATCATGCATGACAAAGGGAAACTTGAGGGCTCTCCTTTCGTGCAACACTGCCCCTGCTTGGTTCAAAGCAGTGCCAGACAGCTAGGCCCAGCACCTTCAAAACACTGAGAGTACTTTGAAATGACTTGGGTGTAGGATAGGGCGACCAGATTTTTAAATAAAAACCAGCACGCTCCCGACATAGAAGTATAACTACAGTTTCAGCAGACATAAACACAAAAGAAGGACTAGCATAGACATCTGACTCCAATGAAACTGTATTCCTACTTCTATGTGGCTTTTCCTCGCAAAGTATGTGTTTATTAAAAGCTCATTGGAGGCTAGAAGTCATGGAGAAAGGGGAGAGTGTGAAATACTGGGACATCTGGTCCCCCTAATATATGGAAGCACCAGGAGACCGGTAGCAGAGAGTTTCACATGTTCAGAGCTCCCTGTCTCTCGCCAAACACCCCCTGATCTGTGCACCTCAGTAACCTAACCTAACTTTACTTCTTTCTCTTTGTTTCTGTCCTTAGAGCTACCCACCGACGACGCCTTCTGGCCCGAGAAACAGACGGATGGAAGATTTCCATCAAGACCCCACTGACGCTGGCCCCCATGCGGGGCCTAAGAGAATTACATGTTTTGTTTGTTAAATGCAGGTTCATTTGCTTCCGCCGCTTGTCCTGCTCGCCCCGAGACCCCTCATCCTCTCTACTCCACATGACACAAACTGTGAACGTTTTCTCAGTCCATAAAGCATTCTCTGTATTTAATGGCAATGTTTCTTAATTTATATAAATATATATATACATATATAAACGTATATTGCTATATATGAGAAAATAGGCTGTGTCCCAATGGCTATTTATGATGGAGTCTCTGTACAGTTTGATTCTGTTTTATTCTTTTTTTTGTTAAATTCTCCCAGAGACAATGAGCGAAAAAGACCAAATCGTTCTCTCTTTATTAAACAGGAGCAGAGCCAAAGCAGGGTGTGAAATGAAATATGACAATGGCACAGTTATGCTACACCCAGTGGCACAACACAAAATGTGCGGCCCCCTGCGGGTCACGCTGCGGGCCCCCCTCGCCAAGCTCCTCAACAAAGCACAGGGAGCTCTAGACGCTAGCCTGTCTGGAGCAGCATGCGTGCGCAACGTACATGATGATCATGCGGCCGCAGGGGCATGCATGCACTGCCTCAGGTGAAAGATGTGTGTCTTTTAATCAACACTTAAATCTTTCACCTAACGTAGAAACAATCATGAAAAAATCAATTCAGCTAACAGTGCACAGGAACATTGCCCAATGCATTTTCATACCTTTCCACACAATATATGTCTGTATAAAAAACATTTGCACACTCACTGTGCCCATTCATTTGCACCAACCAACATATGTCAATATTCCCATATAAGAACATACTCATCTTTGCTTTGCCTGTAATGCCGGTAATGATGCTATAAGAAAACATGTCAAAACTGGCTCTGCCAAGATATGCTAGTAACCCCACGTAAGAACATACTCCTGTTGGCTTTGCCATTAAAAAAAACCATGCCACTATAAGAAATCATGTCCAAACTGGCTCCCTGTAGGCCAGTCGTGACATGTAAGTACACTTATCATGTCTGCTTTATCATAGATGCTCAGGAAAAAAAGTCAAGCCAGAGTAAACATAATGGCTAGAATGGCTGCACCAAAATGTCAGTCTAGCCAACTAATAACACACATCAAGTTGGCTTTGCCAATAATTTCAGTAAAACATGCCATGTCACTCAAGGAAATGTCACCAATAGTCGAGTGCTCCTGCCCCCTAGCAACTCGCACGCACACAAAATCACATTCATACCCATTCGCCCACTAGACATTCACCCATACACTTTCTCTTACATTCCCTCACACGTGCATACAGAATATTCACACTGAATTCTCCACATTGGTACCCACTCAGAATATTCACACACAATCACATTCATAGCCATTCACCCGCTACTCACTTACCCATACACTTTCTCTTACATTCTCTCACACTGCATTCTTCACACATGCACCCACCCACTGTTTGGATGGGCCTTTAATCACTTTAACCCAAAGCAGGCCCACCACTTAAGAAAGAAATGCATGTTTGTACATAAAGCAAGTTTATTGGTATAATCGGCTGGGAGGGGATCGATGCTTTAATAGAGTCAAAGTAACCTCAGTTTTCCCGAACCACACAAGTTAACACATTATATACATTTTTGGAATAGTTAAAACAAAACATTCCAATATATTTTATTACAATTCACCCCTTACCTGTGATTGGTCAAGACCCCTACAAAAGAAATTCAATCTTTCTCCAATCCCCTTTCTCATTGGTCACATTTATCTTAACTACCATCTTCAGCTCATGTGTACAACACACCCTCATTTAGGATTTGTCCGTGGTAGGGCATGACATCATTGCATAGTTACACATTCACATACAAACATAATTTATTACAAGTCCAAGCTCGTCTGACACCTCCTAACCCCGGACGTAATTGCACATTGTTTACAAGAGTCAAACAATATGAGGAGGGGAAAAATAAACAGTTCCCTTTAAACTGGCGATAACCATCTCACCCACCATGACTTGCTGGCGTCTTCGGAACACTCTCATCCAGATGACTACCAATTCAACATGCATGGCCTCTAGTCAGAGCCTGAGAAAACAATCGAAACCCATGAAGTATCGGCCAACTCTGGCCTCGAGGGTCACTTCAACCCAAGTTTATTACTGGTCAAAAAGCAACTGGCTGGAGCCCCGTGAACAATAAATAACAACCTCCCATGCGCTTAAAAGATTGCATCTTCCTTCTGCGATACTGCCAACTCATATAAACCCTAGGTCACCATGTTGGTTAACCATATGCTTAATGTTTTGGCTAATCAATACCTTTCCTTCAGGCTCCAAACCATGCAAAACCAGTTTTTCCCAGTCACTCAGAATTCACCCCGCAAAACCCTGACTGCAGAGTTTAACCAAGTTATGAAAAGAGCACATTGCAACCATATTTGTAAATTCCCCATATCAGTGTGCATGCATGTTTAAAAACTATTGTGTCCTCTTTACAGTGGTTTCTTCGTTGCCCAGCTTCCACACGTTTCGTGATTTTGAAATGTATCTTGCTGCGTGCATGCACTTCTTAAATGTATCAACTTAAACAAAAAGTAACACTTAAAGTAACACATATCCCATTAAAATTAACTACGCTGGATTCATATAAAATTGCAACATCGTCCCAACTTCGCCGCTCTCCCAGTCACAAATATTGTACGCAAAACATGAAACCTTCTTTCTCATTGGGACCTTTCCTGACAACCTCAACATCCCCCCTTTACTTGATCCCTTAACAAATAAGCTAATTATTCTTTAAAACCATGTTCTTTGGGAAAGACCCTACACTCATCTTTCACATTGGTCCCAATATGGGCATACATCTCCACTGAAAAAAAACAACTCACCCCGCCCCCACACCATTTCTGCAATGTACCTACTGCTCCACATAGTCAGCCCAACTTGGTGGAGGACACAAGACAGCTTCAGTCTGAGTACTGATGTGATATGAAATGGTAGTGGTTCTAGCTATGGACAGGGTCATGGTTATCATGGCAGCTGCTTTCAGTACCAAGGCAGAACAGCATTGTAAGAGCATTTGACAAGAACAAAAGATAATAAGGAAAAAGACAAAAATTGATATTAGGATGTTCACAGCTAGACTCATCCAAGACAGCACCCAAGAAAAAAGAGAGTACAACCAAGGTCCATTTGTGATTCCTACCTCGTTCTACATGACCACCTTAAGTTTCTGCAGAGTGGCAATAGTCTGAGTCAGGGTCCCATCTCTGAATCATTAGGAGACACAAACATGCAGCAAGTGCTCCCTATCTTCTGACAGACCCCTCCCTTCATAGCTGTTAGGAGGTCGAGGATATACCTCTACTCCAAAGCTGTGAGCCTCAGGGCCCGCAGTTCTTCCTTGGTAGCCCTGAAAGCTGATCCAGAAGAATTCATAAATACCAGGAGTTCATGCTGGGTCACCTGGAGCAACTTTGCTTTGGCTGCGGATTGGACATCAAAGGGCAGGGGGGAAGAGAATAATGTTTCTGTATGACTAATCACATGATACTGTTCTGAGATGTCCATCAAACCTTTTGAAGATGCTGTTGAGTCCGTGCAATAGTCCCTCCTTTCCATGATTGGGCAGAGTCATTGGGGTGTCCATGTGTAATGATACAGGGAATGCAAGGTGCACAGGGGACAAAGGGGCATGGATGTGGCTTTGAGCATTGGTCAGGCGAGGATTCAGCGTTCCTCAGGAATAGCAAGGACAGGCACATGTAACATGGTGAAACTGCACACACCACACCAGGCTGGAAGTAACTGTCTGAAAGCATTCGGTCCACAAGTCCAAAAAACATCAAGAAGCACAGTAGTACCTCCAGCCAGGACAGTGATGTGAAGCCTGCAGCTGCAGTTCCCATTTGTGATAACATGCACCGGGCCATCGCACTTAAAATACATAGAAAAATTGGTGTTTGTATCTTAACAGGTGTTTCTTGCTTCTTAAGCCAAGTCAGATATTTTAAATATTTCTGCCACACATTTCTACTTTCTTGGTTTACACGTGCCACCCCTTCTTCTGAAAATCCCTTCATCCCTCCAGCTCTGCATGTCAAGATGCCCAGGTCCAAGGAGCAGGAGCGAAGCAGTACCAACCACCCCCTCAATGGTCTCAGTGTCTGCAAGTCAAGGCTTACACAGACCTCTGTAACCAGAGCGGGGAAGGAGGGTTAGGGTCTCGATGAGTGGATAGGTAGAGGGGTTTTAGGTTAACCGGATTGAGGGGTAGGAAGAGGTTATGGATGGGACTGGGGATTTTAGGATAAACGATGACTGCACACTTTTCTTGAACTGGTTGCTGTAAGTGTTTTTAACACCTTTACATGTAAAGGTGTTCCCTTCACATTGCATTGCCCTTCAACAGATCATGTACATACTCCTCTGAACATGGAGTTAAAACAAACATGGATTGATAAACAAGTTTGAGCCCAGTTACAGCTTCATGAACAAAAGTCTCATGCACTAGCACACTTAGCTTACACTTCTGTCTTTAAGTCCTGTCCTGCAAAGGCTGTCGAGTCCTGTGCCACGTCCTTGCGGTCAGGGGATCAGATGCACACTAAAAGGGAAAACAAAGGACAAGCATTAGCGTGTGCTTATGGTTCTGTCGGTCTCTCACTCTCCCAAACACACTCTACACGCATTCAGCATTCCGTGCATTCAAGGATTTCAGGTTCCTTTTGGGTGCGCTGCCGCACATGGCCTCTCAACCCCCCAAGATCTGTGTTTGCCAATATTCGGTCTTCCTTCAGACCGAGTGCCTTTTGCACTGTAATGCGCTCCCGCCTCGTGCGCCTTTCCGGCTTATGTTCCACGAGATGAAAACACGTGAAAAGATCCACAAACACGTGAAAAGATCCACAAACAATGTCGTCTTTGATCTGCACACATTCACTAAGCAGAATTCTCCCCCGAAGCCCGCCCACTTAGCTTCTATGTGACGGCGCAGAGGCTCTGGAGGGGTTGGGAAATGCCCCCTGCGCTTCCCCCGTAAATCCCAGACACTCCGTGGGCTGAGCGGTACTTATCTCTTTGAAGCGAGGGGCCGGATGGTTCCTCCGGAGGCTCTGGGCCCCTCGTGTGTGAATTCTGGGGAGCTGCTGGGCACACGTCCACTCTCCTCGATGTCTCGAGCACAAGCCCCGTGCCTTGGGGCTTGCGCATGCGCACTCGCGCGCCACACCCAGCGCGGCTTCCCATTGGCTCGCAAGTCCGCAGAGCATGCTGGGAAATGTAGTCCTGGTGTGCCAAATGCTGGGATTTGTAGTTTTGGACTGCAATATGTCTACAGAAAGGGCATAACAGCCTTTTTAAGTACAGTAGCTTTCTGGGTCTAGGTTTCTTCATGGTCCCTGGCCCTACAGCTCCAACAGTACATGGTCTATGGCCAGTCCTGCCCCTGACACTGCAACTCTTCACCCCTTGCTCCCATTGGTTGTTGATGATAATAGCCCCTTTTAAAATCAACTGGACTCTTTGTATACACCGAACATTCTTCTTCTCTTTATGATCTGTAGCCGAACATTCCTCATCAACAGGTAAAATAGATGCTGTGACTGAATGCCTTGGGCCCTGCACAAAGCTAGGTGCACTAGACACAAAGCATCTGCTAACTCTATTTCACCCAGGATAAACATCCTAATGGCACCAGAAGCATGGGGGATGAGAGGGAAGATGTAGAAAAATCCTACAGATCTCTCTCTCCCAACTCTTCTGATATTGCTATACCATACATTATCTGCTGGGAAACCATGTGCATCTATTATAGGGTCTAAATGTACACTGTCCTCACTGTTAGGGAAATCAGCATCAACATTCCTTTGTGACCTCAATAATATGTCATCAAATTCTATGATACTACATAGTTTTATGATCCCTACCGCTCTGGCCAGTGTTAGTGCTTCCATTAGTCTGGATAGTAGTGCAGCTTGAAGGACAGGGGTCCCATCAATTCTCATAAACTCACTTCTCTGCCACCTTGACAAGTCTGCATGCATAGTGGAGGATACATATGCAGATTCCGAATAAATAGTGACCGCCTTCCCCTTACTCATTTCTAGCTCCTCTTTAAATGCCACTAGTTCCTCTGCTTGCGTGGAATAATGCGAAGGCAACAGTTTCTTCTGTGTGACCTGAAAGGCCCCATCCACAAGGCCCGCAACAGCTGCACCTGTATGCCTCTCATCAGTGTCCTGATTGATTGTCAAAGACCCATCAACAAAAAGTACCTTCCTCCAAAGCATCCTCCTTGACACGCGTCCTCTCTTCCTCTTCTCCCTCATATGTTGCACAATTATGGACAATGTGATCTGGTTTCACTGGTTCGGCTACAAATGTTGCAGGATTGAGTGGGGTACATTGCACGGGATGTATAGATGCATTCAATAGAGTAAACTCATACCTGACACACTTTGGGTCATCAAAGTCAACTCAGATTTCTTCAAGATTTCAAAGACCGCATGCCCCATGTACAATGTCACTGGGAAACCCATAGTAATGGTTGAAGATTTTTGAATTGCAAAAGCTGCTGCTTCCATAGTTTGCTCACGAGGGATCTGTCCCTGCATCACTGTGTCTCGGAGTCCACTGTAGTATACTAATGGCTTATGGCCTTGCAATGTTTGCTGGGCCAGGACCGCTGTCATCACCTTCCCGTTCCAGTGAGAAAACAGATAAAATGGTTTCTTGTAGTTCAGGATCGGCAAGACCGGAGCATTGCTGATCGCACTCTTGAGTTCCTGAAAGCAAGTCACCATTTCCACAGACCATTCTATCAGGCCCTTCACCTTCTGTGCTTTCTTAAATCCCTGCAGTAAGCTCTTCATGTAACTAGAGTATTCAAAGATCCAAGATCTACAATAATTACAGAGTACCAAAAACTGCTGCATTTCTCTCACTGTGATCAGTTGAGGTGTATTTTGAAATGCGGTGGCTCTCTCTGGCATTACCTTCCTTTGTGCGGATGATATCACTTGCCCCAAATATACTACCTCTGTGTGGCAGTACTGCAATATTTCCTTGTCCACTTTCTACCCCTTCTCCACAAGCAGGGTGAGGAGCATTATTGAATGTCCTTGACACTGCTCTTCTGAAGTGCTACAGACTTGCACATCATCCATGTACTGGATCACTGTACTGGACACATGTAAATTCCCAAAAACCATTTGAACCACCCTGTTGAAACCACTCGGAGATTCACAGTACCCCATGGGCATCCTTGTGTGCTGGAATCTCTGACCACGATAGGTAAACGCTGTGAGGTACTGAGAATGCAGGGTCTAAGGGGACAGAGAAAAAAGCATTCTTTAAATCAATCAACATAAAGTGGGCCGACACAGTAGGGATATTACAGAGAATGGTAGCAGGATTCAGTGCTACCGGGAATTCCACCTCAACAATATTATTGAGGGGGCACACATTCTGGGCCATCCTCCAACTGGACCCCTTCACCATCTTCACAGGGTAGATGGCCGTGTTTCATAGGGACACAGAAGGTTGTATTAAACCTTGCTTCAACAATGCCATAATGGTCTCATAAATCTCTTTGTCCACTTCACAAAACAGGGGGTACTGCTGAACCCACGGCAATATCGCAGCAGGTTTCACTTTTATCTGCACTGCTCCAACACTCTTTAACAGCCTCACATCAGGAGGATTGCTGGTCCATAAATGGCCATCGGACACGTCCCTTAGCAATATGGTCGGATTGATGCACAAAACTGTGCGCCACTCTCCACCTTCATCATCGGTGTCTGAGAAAACCACCCTGTCTTTCTTGATAACTACTGCTTCTAGGAGAACCGTGACAATGGTGCCTGGTGTTACCTCCTGTGGCACAGCAGACCAAAACAAAAACTCAATCGGTACCTGCCATGTCCGATCTCTGATTCCCGAGACCCAACACAACAAAACGAATACCCCATAAAGAAACAAAGTCGAATGTACATGTATCCCTCTTATTGCGTTGTCACTACAGTATGCATGCAAACACGCTGCTTCTCTTACTGCATACAAACCTGGAGTCGAACATACTATACTTTCCCCCGTGAAAGCAATCGCCATGTGGAGTTGACTAAGGATATCTCTGCCCAAGAGATTCGCTGGGGTATCTGTGTGATACAACAAAGGAGCAGATTCATTTTGTGTACCTACCTTAATACATAGATCTTCAGTAAAATGAACCAACAGGAAAGCCCCCGAGAATCCCTGTGTGTCCATTGTTTTGCCTGACAAGGGGCACTCCCCTTCCTTGATGCAAAATTTTGAAGCCCCTGTGTCGACCAGGAATGAAAAAGTCAATCACCTACCTGCACACCTATCCGGGGTTCCTCTTCCAGTGTAATGAGTGACCGTTCCTTGGGGTAAAGGATTTTTCTCCCATATCTGTACTGGTGAATGTGCTGGCATAGTCAGTTGAATCACAATGGTCTATGCAGCCCCAGTCACTGGGTTCTGTTCAACCCGTGCCTGGTGCGATTGCACAGACCCTGGGGCATATGGCATGGTCAGGGATTGCATCTGCTGAGATTCTACGTTAAAATACTGTGACCTGCTCCGGCAATCCCATGCTACGTATCCCATCATTCCACACAACCAACTTTGACCCTCATAAAACCCTCCACAGTTATTTTACATTGGCCCTTTAAACCGGGCCCCATTCGTCTGAACCCGCCAAATTACCAATTTCCTTGTAAAAATCCTTCCCTACCCCTTTGAAATCCTCTCATTTGCCTTTGACCAGGAGCACACCCGTCCATCCAACCTTGTGCCATACCCATACACTAAATCCCTGTTGTCCTGATTGTCCTTGCTGTCCATCCATGGAGCTGGTAATCACTGCTCCTTCCAAACATATTTTGGCTAGCTTCTTCTGAACAAGCTTGGCATCTGGCCTTTGTGTCTGTTCTATACCCTCCTTTTCCTTCTCTAGACTCCTTTTACAAAAATGCACAATATGTGCCTGAATTTACGGTCAACTCTTGCCCTCCATCCTTACTACTTTATCTAGATCATGCTAGTTTTCTTTTGGAAGTCCCTTCTTTAACATGTGCAAAATAAATGTACTCATTCCTATCCCACGCTGCTAATCATGTTCTGGTCTCTGCCCTCCACATCTCCTGAATTAACTGTGTGCAGCAGGGTCATGATCCAACTTCATTGTTTTCGCTAAAATAGAATTTATGCCATGCGTATCGGGATACATAATCTGCAGGGCCCCTCATACCTCTGCCTGGTAATTATTAATTGCTGCTCCATCATGAGTATTTGTATCCAGCTGAACTCCTGCATACCCGCTAGCCTCAAAAGCTTGTCTGACCAGTCTCCCATTAGAGCCGTGAATAAGCTTTTCATATCCCCTATAACCAACATGACACCGGCAGTATGTTTCTGTAATCATTATTCCACTCTTCATCAAATTATTCTCATCCATGTGGGACCAATGGACATAATACGCCTTCCACTGACCCTCGGGAGCAATGGAAATTGAGTTACACCAGCTTTTACTAGGGCTTCCCCATCTCGCTCCTACTACTTACTACGGCTATGCGAGTACCACGGCATGTCCTAAGACTGCATTGTGTACTCTCTGTGCCTGCTACAGGAGCAGGAGGTGTGGCTGCTAGACCCTGCACTCCCTGCTAAACATCCCACTCCCATTCACCTCAGTCACCTACTCCTGTTATCAGTTCACCTGATACTTCTACAGTCACAGACTACCGTAGGGTGCCTGCTCCTGTTCTCCCTGCTTGAATCCTGTCCCCATAGCAATATTTCCATCCTCCAGGTCCACATTGAACTCTTTGATAACCGATTTATCCAACCCAACAAGAACTTGTCCCTGCTCCACCTTCCTTCCTCTATACCCTTTGCCTGTCTATTCACTTCTTCCCGCTCTTCACTTCTCTGCTGTTGGAACAGCACTACTACTTCTTCTGCTAGCTTCAGCTTCAAATTTGTGCTGCTCCTGGCTCACAGCCTCTCCTATATCCTAGTGGTAAAGGGCATAATCTCCACTTTCTCACTCCTTATCAACCCTTCTCCTACTCTTCTGGCTGCCAGCCTCACTCTCTCTCATTCTCCGCTCTCAGTTCTCAACCTCTCTGCAGCCTTAACCATTGAAGGAGTTATCCTTCCACTTTCCTCAATATCCCATTTTCTAGAAATCATAGCTAATGGAGGCATTGCGTGTGTCTGTCTCGCAACCACTGGAGTGGCCACTGGAGAAAATGGAGGTTTGAACTCAGGGTCTGTATACCCTTCCGCGGGTGATAAAGGATAGCCCCCTTATGCGGGTGGTGCAGAAAGAATTCCTGCACCCTCCTTTTTTGGCTCTCCCTCTGTGAATTTAACATTATGGGGCGTCCCTTCTTTCTCATACATCCTCCATAGCTCTAAGATGTTGAACCGCTTCTCTAACTTTGAACCCTTGTCTCTAGAAACTAAGAAAGTATACAGATTTTCCAATATACCCTTATCATAGGTCCTCTGAATAGAACAAGCAATGAGCATTTTACCCTTAATTTCTCACAGCCTTTCCTGATGGTACTTTAACATCTTCACCTTATAGCCAGGAAGTACCTGACACAGATGATATGATATGATAGGTTACTTATAATGCGCCTAATACCCAGAGGATTCTAAGCGCGGTCCCGGAGATCGAACCTGTGTTGCTCCATGTCATCTTGTTTCGAAGGTGAGCATGTTGCCCCTGAGCCATGATTCAGTGGAGTTCCCATACTCCACCCCAATTGAACTAAAACAATTTCACAAAAAATAACAGTGAAGCCAAACCTGTGGCACAAAATGTCCACCCAATGAAACCCCTTTTTTCCCCTTCCCGGTTTCTCCGTCTTCCCCCACAATCACTCACCTTGTTCGCTTTTACTTCAATCACCTTGTTTAGCTATTTACTTTATTTATACTTCTCACTATTACACAAAAGACAGCAACTTTATCCAAAAAACACACGTCAGCCAATATCTCAGAGATATCTCCTTGACTCGAGCATAGAAGGAACAACATGTTTTCCACTAGAACACCGCTGCTCTCGCTCTCTTCATTACTAGTACGGTATTCTTGACCACAATACCATCTTTTCCCTGACTACAGGAAAATACCCATCAATACTTCGACTAACCAAGAAAATTGAGGAGAGGGCCCGTCACACAGTCAATACAAACTTAAGCGTTCTAAGGGTGTACTTCAGGAAAGTTTCTATGAGTGGACTTACCATAAGATGCCACCTCACCCTTAGGTGAGGGCTCGAGCCAACCAGACAAGCAAACTGAAAGGTATTAGGACAAACTTCACAATGGACGTGCTGGCGAGGATACAACCTCACACCTATATACAAAGGACTTACAACATAAAACAGTTCACTCACTCCTTCAAAGAATTCACCTTTTCAATCCCTGTGACATTGTCTAACTTGACACATGCACTCCGATCCTACCTTTCTCAAACCCCTAAATTAAAGAAACACCCCTCTTTTCCCCCTATTTCTGATCTTGCTTTAACCCCCATAAGTGCATGCCAGGAATCTGAATTGGTGTTCCTTCAATTTTCCTTGCACAGTTACACCATAGTACCACCTGAGGAACAGACAGGCATTTAACCAATATGTGGCTGTAAACATTTCTTTTTTCACTGTGCATGGAAGACTGGTCCCCGCAGAGAAAGGCTGCAGATGAGTTGTGCGGACAGGAAACCCCCAACGTCTCAGAATGCCTCGGGTACCTTTGTGGTCTCCAAATGTGTGGATGGACCTTTAATCACCTTCGCCCGAAGCAGGGCCACCACCTAAGAAACAAGTGCATGTTTGTACTTTTACTGTACAATCAGATGGGAGGGGCTAGATGACTAAATAGAGTCAAACTAACCCGAGTCTCCTCGAAACCACACAAGTAAACACATTATATAAATGTTTGCAACAGTCAAAACACTCTCATATATTTTATTACAATCCACCCCTCACATGTAATTGGTCACAACCTATACAAAAGAAATACGATCTTTCTCCAGAGCCCCATTCTCATTGGTCACATTTATCTTAACTACCATCTTCAGCTAATGTGTGCCACTCACCCTCTTTTAGGATTTGTCTGTGGTAGGTTGTGACACATTCACATAGACAGATAATTTATTACAAGTCACAGATGGCCTGAGACCTCCTAACCCCGGACGTAATTGCACATGGTTTGCGAGTGTACTTCAAACAATATGTGGAGGGGAAGTATAAACAGGTACCCTTTGGAACTGGCGATAACTATCTCACCCACCCGACTTGCAGGCGTCTTCGGAAAACACTCTAATCTAAACGACTACCATTTCAACATGCATGGCCTCTGATCACATCCTGAGAAAACAATCGAAACCCTTGAAGTATCGGTCAACTCTGGCCTCAAGCGTCAATTTGCCCCAAGTTTATTGCTGGTAAAAAAGCAAACAGCCAGATCCCTTGCAACAATATATAACAAGCTCCCATGTGCTTAAAAGATTGCATCTTCCTTCCGCAATACTGGCAAGTAATAATTTATTTATTCATTGTTTGCTTGTTAGGCGCTTATACAATGAGAATAATCCGTTTCAATGCGCCCACAGGAAATACAATTATAAAACAATATTAAGAGCAGAGGAAGAAGAGGGTGAGGAACAAATCTACTATGCCTTGTGAGTATTCAGAACGTGCAAGTGCAGAAAGGAAGAAGGAAGAGGGGGTAAGTGCTGGGGAGTCCGAGCTCAAGGGTGAGACATGGACGAAGTGCTAGGAATAATCGAGTGCTACACGGCCTGGGCTGCGGGAGGTGTAAGTGCGAGTCTCGAAGGAAAAAACCCTGGGCCGCCCTGTTGGCTGACCATCTGCTTAATGTTGCAGCTAATCATTACATTTTCTTCGCCATCCATACCCTACAAAACCAGTTTTTCCAGTCACTGAGAATTAACCTTGCAAAGCCCTGACTGCAGAGTTTAACCAAGTTATGAAAAGAGCACATTGCATATAGATTTGTAAATTCCCCATGCATGTATATCAGTGTGCATGCATGTTTAAAAATGATTCGGTCCTCTTTATAGTGGTTTCTTCATAACAAATCCCGTTCCTCACATGTGCATTATGAAGCTCTTCTTTGGCCAGCTTTCAGGCGTTTCGTGGAACATCATACCCAGATTGTGTTTATATTTAATTGGTGATTTTGACATTTATCTTACTACTCACGTGCAAATCTTGATGTACCAAATTAAACACAAAGTAGGTATGGTAGGTTACTTGCATCTAGGCTTATATTCAAGAAAGTATTCTGAAAAACAGACTTTTTAAGTGAGTTTTTATTAGTTGTAAACAAAATCAAGTTTAAAGATTTAAATAGTGCCAGCATACTCCTGTTGGAGGCGCGCGCAATTGTTTTGCCATTACCCAGGCTTTCTCAGGGCACAAATTACAATTAGGTAAACTGAGTTACAGGTGTGACTAAATGAGTGCAATCCTGCACATAGTTTTCAGACAATACATTGGTCACTCAAAGTGTTTCAAGTGTTACAGTTTTGACTTCACTGAAAGCCTTAGGAAACATACTGTTGTCTCACAATGATAAATTATAAATGGTTCATACACAAAGGATCAATGCATTGTGAGAAACTGATAATAAACATGCTTAGCAGCACTAAAGATTTCACAACTGTAGTCTAATCTTCTTTCTGAAGTCAGATCCTTAGAAAGGTCATTCATTTTGATGCAAAGTAGTGGTAGTTATAAAGTGGGTTCATCAGCTGATAGTAAGGATCTTATTGCCTGTTATTCTTATCACTCAGGTGCTCCCATGTGTTTGTTAGGTGGTCATCTTAAAATTGGTTCCAAGTGTTTCTGTAATAGAATACACATTGAATTAATTTAGTGAATATCAGTCACTGCTAGGTTCTGCCGCCAGCATACCATTGAAGGATTTTTGAATTAAATACCCATGGTAGGTGCACTGGATAGTATTCACTTTTCACAAATCCATAAACACAAAGTAACACTTAAAGTAACAAATATCCAAATATCCCATTATCTATGCTGGATATGTATAAAATTGCAACATCGTCGGTCCCCCAGTCATAATATGACGCGCACAATATGAACCCCTCTTTCTCATTGGGCCCTTTCCTGACCACCCCAACACCACCCATAACATTCACAGGCACATTTGTCTCGGAAGGACAGCTCAGCAGCAACATGCTCGCCTTGGAAGCAAGATGACACAGAGCACCACAGGTTCAATCCCTGCATCCGCGCATAGAAACCTCTGGGTATTACGTGTGTTATAAATAACCTATCATATCATATCATTCATACGTTCACTCACCCATACACCTTTCACATTTACTCACACTGCAGTCTATACACGAACATTCACACACACCCACACCCATAATCACATTCATACCCTTTCACTCACCCATAAAAATTCTCTCACATACACTCATATACTCAAACTGTATTCCACCAGAACATTCACACAATCACATTCATACCCATTCACCCACAAGTCACTCACCCATCCACCTCTCACATTTACTCATATTGCATTCTCCACACAAGCAGCCATCCAGAACATTCACACACATACATAATAACGTTCAGACCCATTCACCCATAAACCACTTACCCACAGTTTCTCTCACATTAACTAACACTTCAATCTGCACATGAACATCCACCCAGAACACACACACACACACCCAGCAGTCACACACTGTCATAAATTGTGCAGGGCATCCAAGTAGGTTTTGGGTGGCTGTGCTGATGTAAGGCAGGAAGCTAAACAAGAATGAAGAATAGGCAAGGTAATTCAGAACGATGGAACAGGAAGAAAGGACGATCTCAATGGTGAACAAAAAGGGATGGGAACCATGCAGTGGATAAACAATGAGGAATCCCACTAGGGGTGTATTCACAGGTTGGACTAGAGACTTCCCACAGATATAAGGGAAGCTCAATGCCTCTGTGTAAGTTACTTTTACAGGCACCACTCCTTGCAAGCCCATGCAAAGGGGAAGCAGGAGTGGCTGCTGTGTCTGGACCCTATTTACACGAGACAAGCCGGTATGCGTCCAGCTGGAGCCTACCGCGGATTCCCTCTGAGGGAACAGAGCGCAACACACTGTTACATTTAATTCATTATATAGACTACAAGTAAAACAAGACAAGGGAAGGGGCAGAGATTGCCTGCTGTGCAACCCAGCAGCCAAACTGTGAACAATGGAATAACAGAAGCACAAGTGAGGACAGGAACAGCAACATAAATAACTAGGGACAACTAGGCAGTCAAGTAAGAAAGGTTTAGAAGGGGGAAATAATCTATTTGCAATAATAGAGGAGACTGGAACTGCAGACTGGTAATCAGGAACTGCAAATCTGGACTGGAATAACCAGGGCAGGTCTGAAGACAGATAACAGGGAAACTGTAGCTCTGAAGTGGGAAAACAAGGGTAGACTAGAAGACAGATTACAAGGAATATGTAGCTCTGAAGTGGGATAACGAGGGCTGGACAGACAACAGATACACAAGGAAACTGTAGCTCTGAAGTGGGATAATGAGGGCTGGACAGAAGACAGATACACAAGGAAACTGTAGCTCTGAAATGGGATAACTAGGGCTGGACAGAAGACAGATAAACAAGGAAACTGTAGCTCTGAAGTGGGATAACAAGGGCAGGACAGAAGACAGATACACATGGAAACCCAGGACTGGAACTTGGAAGCTAAAGCCAGGAAACACAGACTGAAGGAAAGGAAGAAGGAACAGAAGGCAAGGAGACAGATAATAGGAGGTGGAGAGCAAGGGGCTGCAGACAGGGAACAATGACTACAAAAGAGGAGCAGGGTTGCAATGCAGGAAGCTCGGAAAAGCAGGTCAGAAGGCAGAGGAGAGTAGCAGGCTGCAAGGCAGTGAGCCCAGAGGAGCAGGGCAGAAGGCAGAGGAGAGTAGCAGGCTGCAAGGCAGGGAGCCCAGAGGAGCTGGGCAGAAGGAAGAGGAGAGCAGCAGGCTGCAAGACAGGGAGCCCAGAGGAGCTGAGCAGAAGGCAGAGGAGAGCAGCAGGCTGCAAGGCAGGGAGCCCAGAGGAGCTGAGCAGAAGACAGAGGAGAGTGGCAGGGCTGCCAGGCAGGGATCACCGGGCACTGGACTAGGAGCAGGATCTGACAACAACAGGAAACAGCAGAATATCGTGGCTTAAGGCAAAAAGGGCTGGGAGTGAAATCAATACAAGAGACGTGTGCTCCTGCAGGCAGATGTTTAAATACTGTCCTGCCCTGTGCTGAAGCAGGCTAATTAGCAGCACCTGGAGCAGCACACCTGAAGGTAATCTGCCTCCTCCGTCTCTGGTCTTGGGAAGGTGAAAGTAGCACTGATCACTAGGGCTTCTGTGGATTGTGGTTCCAACACTGATGTATAGGAATAACCAGGAAATGAGAACTGCCGCAAAGGTGCATTATGGGAATTGAAGTCCATGGATTCGGAAATACAGATGTCGGAAAGGAAATGTCAAATAATGATTTAGGGGCTTCTTTGAAGATGGTAGAAAACACCCTGTGGGTGTGCTTAAATAGAGATGAGATTTCAACAAATAAAAGGAGTGTACGAGGAGGGTCTATTGATGTCTGTATGTCCCGAAACGAGATGGAGGCGAGTGGGAGTGACAGCGCTATGCCCTCATCAACATCTTCACACCATCCATCTGAGAGATGAAGTCGGTGCATTTGGAAAAGTAAGGAGCCCTCTCGTGCTGATGATCGGGCCCATCTTCAAGAGACTGTTATGGCATTTTCAACAGTGTCTCTAATGCCACTTACCAAGCTGTATGAAGCATTGTGTAACATCTTGCAGGACCAATTAACCATCATTTCAGACATGGCAAGATTGGCGACCCTGAGGAACAAAATGGATTCTCGACTGGATAAGGAGGCTGAAAATTCAGCAAATTGGAAAAACCGCCTATGTGATTTGGCCAGGCGAGAATCGGTGGACAAATCCTTGCTGATGGATGCAATATTGGCGGATTGCAGATGGTTGAGGGCCCACTGTAAACAGCCGAAACCAGTGGAAAGAGTCCAGCCGGATCTGCCAGTAGTAGAAGAGAACAGTTCTGTAAAGGAAGTGATTTTGATCTCACCAGACAAACACCAACATCAGAACCCTGGTAGTGAAGGAAATATTTTCTCAAGGCAGAAGAAGCTCCTAAAAAAACCTCAGAGTGACATTAAGAAAAAGATGGAACAGGTTAAAAAAAAAAATTTGAAAAACATGTCAGGTGCGACGAAGCGGAAGTCAAATGGCACTCGAGCCTTCCTAAGGAACCTGCGCTCTCCCCTTCGAATGGATAATAGACCTTTGCCTAAACGTGCAAGAACGGAATTGAAGTTGCAAATGGTGGAAGAGACCAGTGACACGAGGGCTAGTATGTCATCAGTGAGTCGCGAGGCAATTGTAGAACTAACAGACACTTGCCTAAGTGACTGAATAGAAGAAATTGGAAGAGAGAAGGAGGTTGATAATTGGAAGGAGTTGAGTAGTTCGGATTGGGCCACAATTGAGAGCCAAATGGATATGGCTACTCAATTGTAGAGCCTACCGAAACAAAAACCTAATACTGAACAATTGCCATCTCCACTAAGTGAACCGGTAGTGAAATTCAGGACACCGGAAGAAAAGCGAAGAACATTATAAAAAAGGCTTGATCAAATGTCAGCGTGGCGGCCAGGGGGCAAAGGCCTAAAAAGAAGGAGGAATTTTTTGGCAAAAGACGGAATAAAAGTAAACAGCGAGCAGTAGTGTCTGTAGGCATCTCAGCTAGTCCGAAGATTTATTTGGAACAAATCATTAAGAGCTCAAATTCCATAATTCTAAATAGAAGGAATGTTCTGAGATTGTTTCATTGTCTTATTCCACAAAGACAGATCTCTTCAGCGGACATTAAGTTTGTGGAATTTGTATTGGAGAAGCGGACAGACTGGATCATTTTACATCTTAACTCCCAAACTAAGAAAGAACTTTTGTTTTCACAATCTGAGAAATGTCTTCCATTAGGGTATGATATTGGTGACTACCAGGAGAGAATTAGAGCGAATTGGCAAGAGGCAACTGATTATAAGCCAAAAGCTAAGACAGCTCAAAGTGTTGAAACTCCCAAGAAGGAAGACAAAGCTCAAAGAAAGCCCAAAAATATGAATACGATGCAAGTCATTGTGTTTTCAAAAAAGATCTTATAGCTCTAAAGTTTCCAGTTGACAATTGGAAAAATAAGCAAATCTTAAATGGAGGGGAGTTGGAGGAGGGAAGAAAAGCAGAAAGAGCTTGGACTTGGCTGGCGGGTGCTCTTGGAAACACCGGGCAGGAATAGAATATTAAGTCTGAGGGGCTACAGACTCTAAGAGTTGCCTCATGGAACACAACAGGCTTTAAAACTCTTTTTTATGGAAAATGCCCTACTCTTGGAGCACTTTGATATATTATGTTTTCAAGAAACTTGGTTAAGATCTCTACCACTGTGCGAAGGCTTTACAGAATGTTTTAATCCAGCCCCTCAAGGAATCATGTGGCGTCCCTTGTCAGGCCTTTTAACTCTGGTAAAAATGGTATCTGGTTTGAATATTACTAGATTAGAGTACCCTAGTCCATACGTAAAAACTATGACTCTAACAAGTACATCGAAGAAGCAAGGTGCCACTTATCTCCTAATCAATATCTACTGGAGAGTCAATATGGTCAATGAAAGTAACTTTGTGGAGTCAATTATGGGCATAGTGGAAGGGGTGACGAGGGAATGGGATGGAGCAAGGATTATTATTTGTGGAGATTTAAATATTAAACTCTTAAATAAGTCAGGAGTTCCTCTGCAACAATGTGAATGGGATGAGAGAGCATCTAAGTGGACGATAAGCATGAGAGTGCGAGCTATGTGCATGCTGAATGGGTTAACAGCGGGTGCTATACCTGGTAAATGTAATTGGAGAAGTGGGGCATTTAAATGGTGTATTGATTATTGCTTTGTCTCTGACAATTTAATGCAGAGGGTGAATCAATTTGAGATATTATATCAGATGTCAAGTGATCACAACCTTTTGGCAATTTCAATTTCTTTGTCGAAACCCAGAAAGTGCTCAGAGAAAATGGGGGAGGTATATTTGGAATGGGGTATGAATCGATTAAGATTGAGGCCCAGTGACGTCACACAAATAACGAGTAAGTACAAAACCTTGTCACAAATAGACCTGTGTAGATTGGAATATCTGGGGATTCTGAAGGACTTTGTTCAGAAGGGGTGTAGAAGGGGTAAAGGTGAATGGGTTTGAAAACACATACACAATCAAGAACTGGTGATAGCTAGATGAGAAATGCGAGCCTCTATTAGAAAGATGAAGAGAGAGGGAGGGAAGCTATGGAAGGAAAGAACGAAGAAAGCCAGACAAAAATATCGAAATTGGCTGATTTCCTCCAGAATTGCTAGGGCTCAGATGGATGCAGAGCACATGTTGAAAATTGTATGTGCCAAAAATATGTGCAACCTCTGGCAACTGATAAATAATGGGGGTAACTTCAGGGCGGTTAACTGCCCGGACAGAGAATCAGAAGGTACTGGAGCTTCCGCCACACCGCAGAAGCACTACTCAGTGGCCATCGAATTGCAAAGTACACGACTATCTTGGAATCATGTACTCCCACACTATCCACTCACCTTGATAAACACCCCCAAGTGGTCGAAACATGTGTTGGCACCTTAGTAACATTATAATATTATGCTAAATACAAGTGGTTGTGACCTTTTGTAACCACAACATGACAATCGCAATTTATGTTTTCTGCATTATATGAATTGCCTGTACAGCGCCTACTTCGTAAAAATCCTCAACCCCTCCATAAGTATGGTTGCAGATGAAGACTGGGTTTCACACTATACCACCCTTTTTGCAGATCCAGAATGGGGGTAGAACGAGAGAAGAAGAGCTATAGTCTCGAGTTGGAATTTTGATTTCAATGACGAAGAAGACAGAAGGATGATTGGCAGCCTGGGTTCAGCTCGGGCTGTGGGTCCGGACGGGATATCTAATCAGGAATTTTAAAAAAATGATGAACCATGTGGAAAACTACTGGTTGCTATGTTTACACAGATTATGCAAAACAAGGAGGTGCCGTCCACTTGGAGAGAGGCTAACATCTTTCCTATTGTTAAGAAAGGAAACAGAGCAAAACCCAAGAACTATCTCTCTATTGCGCTCTTAGATTCAGCGTGGAATTTGTTTTGAACTGTGTTATTACGAGATCTAAAGGCATGGGAAACCAGTAGTGGAATTCACGACCCAAGACAAACAGGGTTTATTAAGGGTGTAGGGACCCCTGAATCTTATATTAACATACTGAAAGAGAGGACCTTGGATTCCAAAACCTGTTTGCACAAGGACCTAGAACAGTCAATCGACGGGGTAATCAGATGAAGGCTATGGGCTAAGCAGAGAGGTTGGCATTGCCCCATCAACATTACCGGGGCAATGCAGGCCCTGTACTCCAATACTTCAGTGAGGATAAGACAATCAGAAAAGGGCCATCTGACTAAGAAGATCCTTACCTTTCATGGATTAAAACAGGGTTGTGCATTGGCACCACTGCTATTCTGTCTCTACATTGCTGATTTGGGGTATTCACAGCAAGATGTGGCAGCCTTTCCGCCTAAAATAAATTAGGTTGAAGTACCGTGGATCCTATTTGCGGACGATTTGGTTTTCTTGGACTTGACGGCCATTGGCTTTCAGAGGCGGATTATTTCATTTGAAAACGATCCATCAGAAAATGGCATGAAGATCAATGTGGCGAAGTCCAAGATTTTGACTTTGAGATCGGTCCGCAAAAAAAAAAAGATTGTGATTTCACGTGGCGAGTGTGTGGGAAACATCTCGAGATAGTAGACTCCATGACACAAGGGTTGTAGTAAATCGGAACTTGGATGAGAAAGGGCAGTATGATCATTTAACCACATTAACCAATTAGGGAAGGGCTCTTCACTGTTGATATGGGAGTTTCTCTATGGTACCGATTGTTTCGTTCGATAAACAAAAGGTAGCCCAGATTTTGACATACGAGGCAGAAGCTATTTTACATGTACCGCAGCAAATCTGGGAGAGGTTGGAAGCATATTTTTTGCAGGCGAATTTTAAGGCTGCCAAACGTGCTGCCTATGTGTTCAATTAGACACAAACTTTGATTGCAATCTCTTGAGTCTCTGGTGCTATGGAAGACAGTAGCGCTATATAGAAAATGTATGTAGGAGCCTGCAGTGGTCCCCTTTGCAATATTCGATCGGGACAAATAAATACAGGATTGATATTTAACCCAATGGACGGTGAAGGTGGACATGATTTTGGAAAGCAAGGGGATTGAAAAGAGGGATTTGGAAGTAAATCTGATGATAGTAAAAATGAAAATGCAAACTCTTGATTGGATAACAACTATAGAGAAATGGAACTTAGATAAATTAAGGCAGCCTCTAGATTTAGAGTGAAAAGGACTAAATTGCATACCGGTATATAAACACAATTCCTCTCTCCAGTATATCGAGATCTCCTACTGTTTGAATGTTCTTAGCACAAGAGAAGTACAGTAGGCTAGGAAGTTGCCAGGAGTTAGAGATGCACGTAGAAGATTTTGCACGGAGCAACGAAGTATAGAAACCTTGCTTCATCTGGTAACGGCTTGTAAGTAAAAAGTACATTCCTAGAGGGCCAAAGAAATACCTTAGAGTTTTTAGGCCCCACATAGAACCAGCCTTGTTTGCAATTGCAGTTATGAAGATGGTGGGATTTATATAAAAAAGCTGGGGAAGCAGAGATAGAGGGTATGGACATCTGAATAAATTTCGAATCTACCAGAAGTAGAAACTCCATACACCTTTTTGCGATCCTCCCCCGTATCTCTGCTTCTATCGTCTTCGATGTTGATGTAAATGTATTTTCTTTTTGGTGTTTTTAAGCAACGGGGATGTCGGGCCCGAAGAGGGCCTTTTAATTAAAGTTAAGTACGAAATGAGATTAATGAAATGAGGTGAGTAAGAAGGACGTATGTGCTATATGTTAAAGGTTTAGAATTGTTTGTTTGTTTGTTTTATTATTTATATTGCGCACCAGATCCAAGGGTATTCGGGCGCGAAGGCATAAGAGGGTTGTTAAGCTTAGGTTACAAATGTACAGAGATAGTTACAGCTGTGGTTACAGTGCTGTATAGATGACACAATGACAAGGCCAAGTAGAGGGTGTACAGGGTAAGGCATAGATCTGTGTGACATACATAAATATATTACGAGGCAATTTACAAGTAGGTACAGCTGTGGTTACAGTGCTGTATAGATGTTGCAATAGGCAGGCAGAGAGAGGGAATACAGAGAGTGGTATAGATCTGTAAGACATACATAAATATGGTACGGCCGTGTAGTCTCATATGTACAGTAGGTGTCAGAAGGATAGTTATGGATGGGTCCGAAGGATATTTATGGAGTCTGGTCATATGTCCTGTTCTCTGAGCCAGTGGATCAGGCTAGCTTGGAATTGAAGGTATGGTAGGTCTTCCCTTAGTGCAGGGGGGGAGGGAGTTCCAGTATTGAGCTGCTTTGACAGGGAAGCTGCTCCCACCAGATTTGGTAAGCCTAAATCTTGGTACTAGTAGGAGGTTGGAGATGACCTTTTTTAGTGGGCGAGAGGCTGTTTGTCGGTTGAATCTGTCTGAGAGGTATTGGAGGGCAGTGTGGTTAAAGCACTTGTGAGTCAGGGATGCAGTTTTAAGGAGGATGTTGTCTATAGTGGATAGCCAGTTGACTGATCTCCTAAGGTCAGATATATGGGCCTTTTTGGGGAGATTTAGGGCGAATTTTAGAGATTATATGTTTATTGCTGCCAATATATAGTGCGTTACAGTAATCCAATTTAGATCGAATTAGTGCACGCGCTAGGATGATACAGTTGTTAGGTGAGAGGAAGGGCTTGGCTGCTCTAATTAGCTTACAAGTGTAGGCAGTGGCTGAGGCCAAGGTGTTAACTTTTTTGACAAAGGCGAGCGTAGAATCTAGATGGAAGCCAAGTGTTTTGACTACCTTGGCCACATTAATTGTGTTGTTGTCGATTGCAAATGAAGTGTAGTTGGGGCCTAGTTTTTTTATATTAGATGGTGTACCTAAGATAAGGAGTTCTGTTTTGTCATCGTTCAGGCATAGACCATGCGATGCCATCCATGCCTGGATGATGAGATAAACTCTGTTTACAAAAGCCAAATCCATGTCATAATCTCCCGTCAACGGGGTGAGGATCTGTGTATCATCAGCATAGTTAGTGTAGGTGATACCCAGGCCATCTAGATCATCGAAAAGGGGCTTTGTGAAGATGTTATACAGAGTGGGGGAAACGCAGGAGCCTTGGGGTATGCCGCATGAGATGGGTGTAGGATCCGCTGCTGCCGTGGGCAAGAAGACTTGCATTGTCCTGTTGTCTAGGAATGACTGGATCCATGTGACTGCTTCCTGGGAGAAGCAGGCAGCGGAGACTAGATGGTTACATAGTATTGAGTGGTCTACCAGGTCGAATGCGGCTGATAGGTCAAGGAGTAGTAGAAGTGATGTACTGCCTTTGTCTCTTAGAATATCTATTTGTGCCTTAAGATCTAAGAGAGCAGTCTCAGTGCCGTTTGGGGTCTAAATCCCGACTGGCGAACACCTAGGAGGTGATTTTGTTCCAGGTGGTGCTGAATTTGTAGGTAAGTTACTTTATCCAGAATTTTGAGTAAGAATGGCACTGTAGTTATAGGACGGTAGTTGGTAGAGATGTTAGGGTCAAGAGTTTTTTTTTAAGGAGGGGGAGGACCCAGGAGTGTTTCAAACTGCAGGGTATGGTGCCGAAGTGAATGAGGAGTTTATAAGCTTGGTAATGAATGGGGAGAGGTCACGGGAAGCATCTTTTATAAGTTGGGCTGGGCATGGGTCGCCGTGACAGTTGGACGGTTTGATGGAGAGAATGACTCTCTCCACTTCTTTGGTAGACACTTTGCGAAAGTGAAAGCTGGAGGTTGGTGGAGAGGGAGGGGTGGGGATAGGTTGCAGTGGGGGTGAGAAGTTGATGTCAGTCTTAGTGGTATTCTCAGAGTTGTCTGTCTTGGTGGTGGTAATGGTATCTTTTTTGTTGTTTATTTTCACCTGGAGCATTGCGATCTTATTAGCCAGAGCGTTTTGAATATTCGTGCACCAATTTTTATCCTTCAGACAAGAGTCAGGAACTTGAATGGGAGATTCTACTTCTTTTAGGATGGCGAATAATTCTTTAGTATTGGATTTCGCTTCGGAGATTTGGAAGTTGTAGGAGGTTTGTTTGGCTAGGATAATTTCCTTCTTGTAGAGGGTGGAGAGTTTGGTAAGGTTATTTTTTATTAAGGTCTGATGGGTCTGATCGCCAGATTTTTTCGCTTAGGAGTTTTTCTTGTCTAATGGCTTTTAGGTGGGGCGTGAACCACGAGTTAAGGTGTAGTTGGGGTTTGCTCTTTCTGACCTTCAGAGGTGCAATGGTGTCTAGTGATGCGAGCATCACTTCGTTGTACACTTGTACCATGGTGGCTGGGTCTGTCTGGTCTGGGATAGAATTTGAAGTGGGGAGGATGAGGGGAATGAGATTTTCAGTGGTAATGTTTCTTTTATTTCTGGTAGGAGCTGCGGGAGCAGTCTTACCAATACATATGGGGAGTCTAGCTTCGATGGTCAAGGAGATCAGATAGTGGTCTGACCAAGGCAAAGGCCTTATGGAAGTGATAGATGTATGGCAGTTATGTTCAGCCATCCAGTCTAGGGTCCTTCCTTTAGTGTGCGTAGGTTCTGTGATCTTTTGGGTGAATCCTAGTTCCTCAAGGGAATTGTTAATTAGTGCGGCGTTCAAGTCTAGGGGGTCACTGTGTCCGAGATTAAAGTCTGCTAGTATAATGCATTGTGAGGAGTTTTTTATGTTGTCTGAAAGTAGGTTAGTGAGATCTTCCTCAAATGAACCTAGCGGGCTTGGAGGTCGGTATATTAAATGGATGGTGATAGTTTGATTGTTGGCGATAGTAAGTTTGGCCGTGAGGTATTCGCAGGAGTTGGAAATATGATTGGTGAGGAGTCTTAATGTTAGGCCTCCACCTCTTGATGTGGTACGATCCACTCCTAAGAGGGTATAGTTGTCTGGGGTGGAAAGCATAATTGCTGGGCCAGCTGCAGGGTGAAGCCAAGATTCCGTAATGGCTAGGAGATCAATGTCATTATTTTGGATTAAATCAGAGATCTCTGTGGCGTGGGCTACCAAGGACCTGGCATTTATTAAAGTGCCATTTATTCCCAGTTGGGTGGGTGGATCGGGTAGCGATTGAACTTTCTCTTTGCCGTAAGAGGAGGATATGGTGTTTCTAAGGATTCTACAGGTAAGCTGAAGCGGGTGTTGGTTTTGGCCATTGTTGACCTTGTGGGTATGCAGAGTATTACTTGGGCGGTTAGTGGTAGAGGTATGGGCATTGGTTCGAGGATCATAGATTCTAGGGAGTCTGGCGCGGAGTTTACGGTTTCTTAGTGGGATGCTGCATGGTTCGGTGGCCAATGGGTACTATTGCCAGAGGTAATTGGTACAGTTGCTGAGGCATATTGAGGTCCAATAGGGTAGTCCAATTGAGTATAGTTCTGAGTAGGACCGTGTAGAAAGGAGGCAGATACATAGTGATAGTGATGTCGTATAGAGGGCAGTGGATTGTTGCTGACCAAAATAGGGCATGTCAGTTAAAGCCGAATAAGAGGTGAGCGACAGGTGATCGGGGGGTCGACTAGCAGGCAGAGTGCAAATAGATATGCATACAATGTATCTCTGATGTACTGCTGAGGGGCAGAGTACAGGGTTGTGCTCAGGCAATATAGATGCAATTTCACTGTTCTGACAATAAGTATAGCAAGTTTGTGGTCAGTCTAAATGTGACTGTGCAAATAAAGTTGGAGTCAGCGGGGGTCTCACACAGCCTAAATGCAGTAATACGAATGAGGTTAGAGGTCGAACAGATTTTCAGGCAATCTAAATGCAACTTTAGCAGGTAAGGTTAGAATCAACATATTCGCACATGATGTAAATGCAATATTGCACATGGGGTTCTAGGCTGAGCAAGCAAGTTTTCAGGCAACTTTAGCAAGTAAGGTTAAAATCAGCATATTTACACATAATGTGAATGCAATATTACACATGGGGTTCTAAGCAGAGCAGATTTACAGGCAATCTAAGTGCAACTTTAGCAAGTGAGGTTAAAGTCTGCATATTTACACATAATGTGAATGCCGAATTGCTCGAGAAGTGCCACTATACTTCTGTAGGTCATAGTAGGCTACAGCTGTGCTGCTGTATGCATATAAAAGTGGACTATACAGTGGCAGGTTACTAGAACAGAGCGTAGCACATTACGGTGATTGTATTGGGCGATCGTTCAGACCTGCAGGATAGATTTCCGATGGAAAGGCAGGTAGGTTCGGTTAGATGTGCTGGCAGCGGAGGCCGTGCACGAATGTTATTGTGCCGCGGGCAATGTCGGAACAGTCAGATGAACGGGGATGTCGTTAAGTGATATAGCGCTAATGCATAATGTTAAACAAGGCAGCATCATAGCATTGGAACAGGCATACAGTGTCACAGTAATAATGGACATTAACCCATTACAGATGCAGCGTTAATACGGAGATAGACTGCAAGTGTTACCTTGTGGTGAGGCAATGGATGATGGCCAGGGGGTCTGGCAGACGGCAGTCACGGCACTAAACAGGCAGCAAACAGGTGTTGTCCTTGTTCTGTGGTCCTTGTGGAGGGTTGGCCGGCTTCGCCTGCCGGTGGCCAATGGGTAGTCTTAAAGGCACGGCTGCCAATCAGGGATCAGATGATGTTGTTTTGGCCTAGTTAGGCTCTGGTGGCAGGCCAGAATTTGTGTATTTCTTTACTTTATTTTAAACCAATAAAACATTTTTTATTCACTCACACTGCATTCTCCACAGTAATATATACATGCACCATTCACATGCATGCATGCAAAAAAGAGACTTACACACACATTCACCCACCAGTCACTCACCCATGAATATTCCCATTCACTCACACTGCATTATCCACACTGGCACCCACCCAGAACATACACTCGATCACACACACACACACACACACACACACACACACACACACACACACACACACTCACATTAATCAGTGCTTAAAGTCGGCCGGGGCCTGCTGGGGCCTTGCCCCGGCATTCTCCAAAAAGTGGGACTGAGCCGGGGCCCTGCCGGGGCCCCCGTCCAACCGCAACATTGGCGGAATGCATTATCCCGTCGCGGCCGCGGCCGCAGCCGCGACGGGAGATGTGCCTGCCATGAAGTCAGGCGAGCCGACAGAAGTGGCAGCCAGCCACAGCGACGCTGTGCCTGGCTGCCACTTCTGTCAGTCATAGTAACTGCCTTTGGTGACCCCTCGCGCGATAGATCACCAGAGGCAGTTACTGTCCCTTTGTTTCCCCAGGTCGCCGAGGCGTCTTTAACCCTCGGTGAACCTGGGGATTCCTCGACGTTTATAAAAGATGGCTTTGAGAGTACACATTTCAAGCCATCTTTTATAAAGCTTTGTCGATGGACAATTTTGTCCGTAGTCAAAGCTTTATAAAAGACGGCTTGAATTGTGTACTTTCAATGCCATCTTTTATAAACCCGAAATCTTTTTTAAAAAAAGATGGCCTGAAAACTAGGCAAACCGTAGGGTATGCACACAGATATATATAAATGTTATATATTTGTGTGCGTACCTTACTATGGTGTGTGTACTATGCAAGCCATCTTTTATAAACGTAGATGTTTAGAAAAGATGGCTTGCATAGTGCACACACCATAGTAAGGTACGCACACAAATATATAACATTTATATATATCTGTGTGTATACCCTACGATTTGCGTACTTTTTAGGCCACGCCCCTCCCACAAGCCACGCCCCCAAATGAGGGCCCCCCCTCGATTTCTTAACCCACTTAAAGCCCTGACATTAATTCCTATTCACCCAGCAGTCACTCACCCATGAACCTTCTCTCGCAATCCCTCACACTTCGTTCTTCACAGAAGCACCCCACACACTTTCTACCCATCCATACATACATGCATAGACAATCACAATCACAGCAGACATGCACACACTCACATATAAAAAAAATGATTACAAAAAAGGTTTCTTTACCTGCGCTGCGCAATGAGCCATCTTCTCTCCTGGCCTCTGGGTCCACGCTGCATGCAGACAGGTAACAGGAAGCAGAGTCCCTACTTCCTGTTTCTTGTCTGACGTGTGCAGTGGAGCCGGAGTCGGAGCGCCTTCTTCCTGCCCCGCAAGCTGCAGTTGCCCCGGTCGAACCATCACCCTCACCAAAGTCAGGGCGATAGCTGAAACGGGGACCCTGCTGCACCTGGAGTGGTAAGGCACCCGCACAGCGAGGGCTGCGGGGGGGAGGGCGGGGGGCATTACACCAGTGTCGGCACCACTGAATCCTACCCCGTCTAAACTAAGCCAGAATCACTGCAGTGCTGTGAAAATACTGCATGATGGTGTGCCAGCTTTGGCCTGAGTTACCAGTTCCTAATTCTGGGGACGCAATCCAGACTGTCACACTGGGTGTCTGGATCACCCCGTTTTCAGTTTTGCTTCTCAGGCAGTGCAGTATCACCACTGTGTGAGGCAAACGTGTGCAGGGAGAAGGATGGCATTCCAGAGGCAGAATAAGTCAGGCGGCATCACTTTGGCTCATAGGCGGTGCTTTAGCGCCAACATTAGTTTCGGCCAATAGATTGCACTTTAGCACCACCCATTAGAGAGGCTTCATAGTTTTGGCTCACGGGGGACCAGTATTACCTTTGGCTTCTTGTTCCTGCTATGGCACCAGAGGGAGACAAGGACATTGTTACAGATATATGGGTCGCTGGCATGTAACAGGCAGTGCACACTAAAAGATACCATGCCAGTGAAGCGGGTGACTGTGAGGCGGAGGTGGCTGAGGAACACTCATACATGCTGCACTACTTTTCCGTGGTAGTGCACCCCGGCCATGCCGGCCGCCTCCCTGGGTTCTCTGCATGGCACCTTCCAGGAGGTCTTTGTGGACCAATGTTCCCTTTACCAGACCTAAGGCTGATGGCTTTGCCAGTGCTTGTTTCACCTGCGGATGGGTGCCCTCGTTCAGCACCTATACAATGTCAGCAGGGCATGGACTGTGGGCTCGTTCAGCACCTATACAATGTCAACAGGGCATGGACTGTGGACTCGTTCAGCACCTATACAATGTCAGCAGGGCATGGACTGTGGGCTCGTTCAGCACCTATACAATGTCAGCAGGGCATGGACTGTGGGCTCGTTCAGCACCTATACAATGTCAACAGGGCATGGACTGTGGGCTGTGCAACTGTCTGGCACCTGGATCTTGCATGGGTCTGGTTTTCTGGAGACTAGTAGTCCATGATAATGGCCTTGATAAGGCGTTGCAGAACGGACAGTATTGGGCACATGTATACATTAGAAATAAGCGTTAACACAGACATGGAAACAGACAAGCTGTTATCGGCAGAACATAGACTTACATTATGGAACCTGAATCTCTCCAGATGCTTTGACCTACAACTACCATCATCTCTGGCCAGCCCAGTCAATGGTGAGGGATCATGGAAGTTGTAGGCCAGCATATCTGGATGTCCACAGCTTGTCTAGTTGCTAAGATTACTGCACCCCAATTTGTCAAAGTATCATTGTTACGACGAGAAGATTACACTAGTAGTAATAGCCTGCATGATTACCCTAGCCACACCACACTAAAGTGTTTTTCATTCATGGAAATACATCATGAGTACTTCTTTACATTGTTCCAAGATTGTCTCTGGAGGATAGCTCAGGGACAACGTGCTCTCCTTAGAAGCAAGACGACACGGAGCACCACAGGTTCTATCCCCGGGTCTGCACTTGGAAACTTCTGGGTATTAAGCACGTTATAAATAACCTATCATGTCATTACCATATTGCACCATGTTTCCAATGTCCATGACATTAAACCATCATTTTCAATATCCCAAGCATTAACATGCGAATTATGCACTTTAGTATTACCTTAAGCAGGACTACATTTCCCACAATGCATTCGACCTCCTTTTGTGCAGCTAGTCCCCCTACCCGCCCCTGACTGCATTGCCCAGAATATAGTGTGACTCACCCAGTAGAGATGGATCTGGTACATCTGGTAGTGAGCCAACACACTGCAGCCATTTTGCAGCATTGCTTTAGTGGCATTTTTTGCTGAGGCACCCCCACACCTCTCCAGCCCCTACTAGTCTTAAATATTTTTTTTAATATACATAAAGACTGCCCCCGCCCCCATAAAAATGCCACAAATAAATTAGGCGAAACATTTGTGAATGAAATGCGGGGAAACGACCGCAGTGAGTATGACCGGCACCCTACAGATGTATTCTCGGCAGGGGAGGACTGGTAACATTTGGCCTGGGGGGGCATGTTTACTTTTTTGGCCCATAGTGCACTGGCCCAAGCCCACAGTCCAGAAACCCAAACTTCCAGAACATGTAATCTCAATACAAACCTCTCCGCCTCCCACACATTTACATTAGAAATTATTGATGTTACTTTCTCTTATGCAACATACTTCTCAGTTTGTCTTTTCTTAGGGACTTAATGCCCTGGAAATTCTCCCACTTACCAAACATAGTAACATTATTTCACTAGAATACTATAATTGGTGAAATGGTAAAGCTGGGATTTGAGCCCAGTTTTCAATGTGTTAAAGTTGTGAATTGACAGCCAAATACGTCTATCCCATCCCATCTCATCTTTACTTTTAGAAGAATGTAAAGAGGTGGCAAAACTAGGGAATTCATTGGTAGAGCAGAGCCGATGCTGATTCGGGGGGGGGGAGGAGGATTCTGGGTCTGCTCTCAGAGCCAAGCATGAGCTGGTATGGCAAAATACCCATACCTGGCTCCTGCCTCCCAAGACCACAACACAAAACCCATACTTGCACCCTCCATGCCCACCAGGATTCTCAAACTTAGGTGGCCTCTGTACCTAACACGCTTTTTACTGTTCTGAAATGTGGTAAAATAGGGTTTTTCTCCCCTCGCAGGATTCTCAAACTTAGGTGGCCTCTGTACCTAACATGCTTTTTACTGTTCTGAAATGTGGTAAAATAGGGTTCTTTTCCCCTCGCAGGATTCTCAAACTTAGGTGGGCTCTGTACCTAACACGCTTTTTACTGTTCTGAAATGTGGTAAAATAGGGTTTTTCTCCCCTCACAGGATTCTCAAACTTAGGTGGCCTCTGTACCTAACACGCTTTTTACTGTTCTGAAATGTGGTAAACTTGGGCTTGCCGCTCACTTCCTGCCTGCGTGCTCTCGTATTGTCTGTCTTCCCCCCCACTCCCTCCTACTCCATGGTGCTCTCTATCTCGCCTATCTTCTCTAACTGCTTCTCTATTGACTATCCTGCTCTCCTCACTTAATCTGGTAGGAAAAAGTTTTAAAGGGTCATCCTGGTCTCCAACCCAGGCCTCCCTATCGCTGACACCTACACTAGTGCCTGCTCCAAGGAAACTCTCACTGACATCCTCTTTTTCGTGCCTTCGTCTGACCTATGGACCCTTCATATTGTCTCTGTGCTCTCTCCTTTCTCCTCTTCTCCCATTAATGGCGGCACCCATTGGGATGTCCTCTTGGCCTCCTTCCACTCCTTCCACTCCTCTAAGGCCATCATTAATGTTTACGCTAATGGGACCGTCTTGGTCCAAGGCCCTCAGGCCAACCTTCACCTCTTTGATAGACGCTTCCCACGCCTCATCAACTTCCTTTCCTCTCCTGCTGTCCCTCCTCCTCTGTCCTTGGCTACCTTGCCTCTACCCGCCCTCCCTGCCCCCTCTCGTGCTCCTTCTTCACCTCCCACTTCTGTACCTCTCCCCGGAAGTCCTTCAAGGCTGGCAACCTTCTCCACATTGCCACTCTTAACTCTCGCTCCGCAATCAAGCATTCCTATGATATCTGTCACCTTCTTGAGGAACTGGACCTTGACGTCCTCAGTTTCACTGAGACATGGTTCACGGCCAGCTCTGTCACCAGCTTTGACACACTCCTACCTGACGGTTACAAGATCCTCTCCGTGCCCAGGCCCAACCGTGCAGGGGGGTGTGTGGCCCTTATCTTCCCTGAGTGGATTCCTGCCACTGTCACTCCTACGCAGACCTACTCCTCTTTTGAGTGTCTTGTCTGCCGACTCTCTCTCTCTCCTAGCCATTCCCTTACCGTGGCTACTATCTATCGGCCACCTGGTCAAATCTCCTCCTTCCTCTCTGAGTGGGCTGACCTCTCCTCCTCACTCCTGTCCTCAACCACTCAACTCCTCATTCTTGGTGACTTCAACATCCACTTGGATGCCTCCTGTCCCCCCACGGGACTCTTTCGTGACCTCTGCGACTCTCTCTCACTCTCCATTCTCCCGTCTGGGCCTACCCATTCTGCAGGGCACACTCTTGATGCTCTGATCACTTCTGACCTTCCCCTCTCCGTCCCTCTCTCCACTCCTCTCTCCTGGAGTGATCACTTTCTCCTATCCTCCCACCTCACCCTCCCTACCCCACAGGCAAAGCCACCCTCATCACTGCCACCCACCTTCTCGGTCATCCGACCCATGAAGCGCGTGTCAGTTGAGGCTTTCGCTGACACCTTCTCGCCCCCCCCCCTCCCCCTTCGGCTGACTCCCACCCTGACACAGCCCTCTCCATGCTCCACTCTGCTATATCTGATACTCTTGATATCCTTGCCCCCGTCATGAGAATCCGCCTGAAGCCCAAAGCCATATGTAACTCCTGGTATGACTCGGATCTCGTCACCCTAAAACACAAGTGCAGGGTGGCAGAGAGGAAATGGCGTGCTTCATGTTCTTCCTCTGACAGACTGGCCTGCCGCCTGCTCCAAAGGCAATACCGTCTCTCCGTTCTCACCAAGAAGAGAGCCCTTATCCAAGCCCGCATCTCTGCGGGATCTAACAACTCGGCCGAACTCTTTAAAATCTGCAAGGAGCTTGCCAACCCTGCTGCAGTCTCTACCTCTCCTGTCCCCTCCCAGGCCCTCTGCACTGGCCTCTCACTTCATCTCTAAAACTCAGGACATCCTGTCCTCACTCTCCTCCTATCACCTCCCTCCCTCTCTTCCCGGCTCTTCCTCTTCTGCAGCCACCCCTCCTCCCTCCTTCTCTGCCTTTCCCCTTTTTTTCTGCTGACGAGGTTTCCAGACAAGTCCGATCTATGAAAGTCTTGTCTAAACAGGTTCACCCCTGTTCTTCCAAAACTATCAAGGACCACATTGACTCCCTGGCTCCTGCCCTGGCTGACTTTTGCAACCACTCCTTCGCCTCTGGAGTCTTCCCATCCCCCCTTAAGCACTCCCTTGTGCACCCTCTTCTTAAGAAACCCTCTTCTGACCCCTCCTGCCCGGATAACTATCGCCCAATCTCCATCACTCCCTTCCTGGGCAAGCTCCTGGAGAAACTGGCCATCTCCCAGCTTAACCTCCATGCTGAATCTGTTGGTAGTCTTCATGACCATCAATATGGCTTCAGAGCTGCCAGAAGCACGGAAACTGCTCTCCTGAACATCCGTGAGGACTTGCTCTTGAACCTCGACTCCAACACTCTGTGTGTTCTCATTCTGCTCGATCTCTCTTCTGCCTTTGACACTGTCAACTATGCCATCCTGCTCAACCGTCTCCGTGATAACCTGGGTATCACTGGTCAGGCTCTGGCGTGGCTGACATCTTTCCTCTCCAATCGTCCCTCCCAGGTCCAACTGGGGTCCTTCCTCTCTGACTCTCCAATCTCTCTCCCTGGCTGTTCAACCAGTATCTGGCACTCCTTGCCCACCGCATCGCCGCTCTCTGCCCCAACTTTGAGTGCTATGTGGACGATACCCAGCTCATTTTCAGGCTACCCTCGGCCTCCTCCTCTCCTTCCCTCATCTCTGACTGTCTGTCTGCTATCCAGGAATGGTGTGCCGCCAATGACCTCTGCCTTAATGCCAGTAAGACTAAGATTCTACTCATCGGCACACCCACCCCCTCCTTCCCTGCAGCTCTCTGGCCGGCCTCTCTTGGCCCTCTTCCTGCTCCTACCTGCAAGGCAAAAAACCTCAGGGTCATCTTCGACTCCACACTCTCCTTCTCTCCTCATATATCTGACGTCTCTAAGAAGTCACACTACCAGCACCTCCTCAGAGGTATTCTTCCCTTCCTCTCCTTCCCCCAGAAGCTCACTGTCTCCCGAGCCCTGGTTCTCTCAAAGCTGGACTACTGTAACAGCCTCTATCTTAATCTGCCTGCCTCCACTCTCTGCCCTCTGCAACTCATCCAGAACAGAACTGCGAGACTTGTCCTTCGCCTCAAGCCCAGGGACCGTATCCCTCCAGGACTGAAACCTCTACACTGGCTCCCAGTGGCTGCGAGGATAAAGTTCAAAACCCTCTGCATTGTCCACAAGGCCTTCTGGGGCCTGGGGCCTAAATACCTTCAAATCTCTCTTCCTAAATATCTTCATTCCCGAAGGCCTTCGCTCATCCGTCTCCAACTCCCTCAGGGTCAGCCGCTACTCGAAGCAACGAGCTGGTGGTAGATCTCTCTCCGCGGCAGGGGCCTCTCTCTGGAACAGCCTTCCTGCCTCCCTGAAATTTGAGGAGAACCATCTCCGGTTCCGGAAGCACCTCAAAACCTTCCTCTTTGCTTCTGCTTTCTCTCTCCCTCTCCCCTGTTAATTCTTCACTGAAACTGCACTGAATCTGCAACTGGGCCACTCTCACCGACCTCGGTCCTGGGCCCAGCCACTCTCCACTTGCACTGCCTCCCTGGCAACCCCTGCACTGCGGGACTGTCTCTGTATCCCTACAGCCCTCCCTTCCCAGCACTTGTCTGCACTTACCCTGCACTTGCCACCAGCTGGCCCTTTTCTTGTACTGCACTTCCCCCCTCCCCTTCCCCTTGCACTTCTCCCTTCCCCCTACCCCTGCACTTGCGCGATCTGAATGACACCTGGCCTAGTAGGATCGTTGTCTGTCCTCCCCTTGTTTCCCCCCTCCCTGCCTCGTTGCGCCTTGAAACACTTGTGTATAGGCGTGTTACAAATGCCATATCATATATCATATCATATCATATCACCACAACAAAACATAAGAACGTCACTTGTCATACTGGTTCCTTACCAGCATGCTTAAAATAAATTGTTAACATTATTCATAGAGTAACAACATAGAGTATACATATGAGCGAGGCTTTCTCTACAGGTAGTTAAGGAAAAGAAGGCACAGTGATGAAAAGGGATTTAATCAGGATCACATAATGTTTGAAGTGTGGAAGGTGGGGATTAGAGCCCTGTCTTCCTGGTTGCACAATTTCAGAAAGCAGGGGAGACTTCATCTTCTGGAAAGTTGTTATTCATGGGCTAAACTAGTGTACTGTTCAAAGAATCTAGTTTTTAAAGCACCAATGCGGTAGCCCAATCAGGGACGTCATTTCACCAAAATGCCTGGGGTAGCGGAAGTGACATCACACGACCCGTGACCCCCTGGTGACATCACAGGAAGTGATGTCATTTGATCCCACCCCAAAGTGATATCGCGGGATGCGATGGAATGTGACCTTTCACCTGTTGACAAAACAGGAAGTGCTATCGCATAGCATTGTACACTACATAAAATATGGTTACGATATCACTATAATGTGATGTACATTTCATACAAGAATGGATTGCCATATGTATCATTAAAATCAGTGTGTTTAGGCCCATATTACCAAATTACTGTGAATGCAAGCACCATGACCAAATGATAATGTGTTGTTATATAGCACTTATACTTAAGCGCTTTATATAGAAAGAAATACACCCAATATCACCCAACCTGTGTTGGTACTCATGTATCGACCTCAGAAGGATGAAAGGCTGAGTTGAGGCATTTAAGAACAGACTAAATCAGTGACTCACCCCCTGAAGTGTGCCTGAAATAAACCTTTAATGAGTCTATCAGTTATTGTAAAGAATTCCAGAAATACACATTATTTGGTATTCCTGATCTTTCTTATTTAGGGTCAGTGCTGAAAGTGTTAGACTTGTGTCACTCCCTTTCTTCTTTTTCTTCTTTTTTATAAAGGGGCTTTAACAAGCAAGCCAGCCACTCCAGAAATAAAGAGCCACATGGTGCTGGCCACAGCCCATGAGCTTACATTGCAAAAAAAAAAGTTTTAAAAAAAAAGAACATTCTTTTTTTTTCTAGAGGTCGCAAGGGAGACCACAGAGGTCGCAAGGGAGACCTCAGAGGTCGCAGTTGCGACCTCTGGCGACCCCTAAATGACGTCCCTGAGCCCAATAATCGTCTGTATCCGGAGGCAAATACATTTGAGAAACAGACTACAATTATAATTATCAAGGAAATGTGGAGCCAAGTACCCGCACTCAAAGCTCTGCCCCCATTCGGCCTATATGTTGGGAGCCAGAGTGTGAAACACGTGCAGTGCCAGTGAACTTACCAATACCGCGAAGAATAATGGAAGCAAGGTTCCCATTGAGAAAACCTTATACGCAGACGCGAATATATGATGGTAATTTGAACAAAATCCCAGAAGAAGGACGAAAAGCGAGAAAAGAAGAAGACTGGTCACGTCATACGGAGCAGAGCTGATGCACCCAGAAGAAGCTGACAAGTATAGATATCCTATAGAAACTGAAGATGAAGTATAGAAGATGAGCAACATTTTGGCCTCGAGATGAAGATATGAAGTCATTTAGCAATTGTACAGATGCAGTAATGCAAGCAGTATTGTTGAGGCTGGCTACGTAGTAAATAGGTTGTGGCGATGCACCAATGTATATGTATAGTAATTGAATGGACTATGGATGATTCCACAATGCACTTTAGCAGAGCTTGGACCCAGTGACAGAAATACTTTTTCAGTGTGGCGCAGTTGGAAATTAGCTAATAAACAAAGGTGAAGTCATGAAAGGCTTGGCTGACCCAGCATCAGAAAGCAAAGGCCACTGTGAGCCTGAAGGTTCATGCAGAAGCTACAAAACATGTGAAAAGAAGAAACCCCTGTTTGAAGTGAGGTGCAAGAACATTTAAGACGTCAGAGGGTCTTTGTTTAATAGAGTTTAATACATAAAAAAGCTCTGAAACATGATCTCCAGTCACATGGTCGGATGAAAAGAGATGCTGAAGTTCAGCTGAATCGAAACCATGAGACAAGTGTGCCTATACTCCCTCTTATTCCCAGACACCGAGAACATCCACAAGGCCAATATTCAAAAACGAATTGACTGGCAGACAGCAAGAGTGATGATAGATGGCAGGCTAAATAAGTGGGAAGCTATGGTGAAGACCAGTCTACCAGCACCTGGGTGCCAGCCTGCGTGCTGCTAGCGTGTGTGGAATATTACAGAGGGGTACGAGTGTGCCAGCCATGTAATAGGGAGCCCTATAGTTGTATGATCAATAGGAGGTTGTGTATTTGGTGATGTTCATAGTGACTGCACTCAGGGGGGGCTTAGTTTCCCACTTGATGTTAGAAACCCAATCACTTTCCTGACAATTATGGAACGTATACCTAGATGTTCCCTATAATCCTATCACTTTCCCAAGTAGGTTTTTGTTGTTTGCCTCATAGATTGACGTCTTTGATGACAAGTTTTTACTATATATTCTTTGTTTTTTATAAAACTCGCTGAGTGAGAAGATTGAGCATTCCATTGCTGTTCGTTGTACTTCCTGTTTTAGACAATAGAAAATAAAACAGATTTATTTTGCCAACTTCCTGAGTCGGTTTTATTTTTGATGTTTGAGTATATTCTGCATCACCATCAATCTCAGAGTATTGCTACCTTGTCTTAAAGGGCCTGTTGGGTATATGGGTTCACGTGGTAGCAGAGAGATGATGAGACACATCGACCTAGTAAGCTTTAGAGTCCCGGAATTATCTAATGCCCTCCACCATTTAGGAACATAAAGCTCCCTGAGGATAGCGGTCACTAGGTTAGGTAAAAAACCTTGCAAGTACAGGTGTGATGGGTCCCTCTTTTTCAGGTGAAATCCCCTCCCAATTTCTACAGGAAGCTGAGCGAACTGAAGGTTGAAGCGGCTGGTTGTGGAGGAGACGATTCCGAGGGTCAAGAGCTGAAAACGCGAATGGTGTGTAGATTGAGAGAGATGGCAAACAATGAATAAGCATTGAATGGGGAAAGTGATAACGGGAAAAGAGAAACGGAGGGCTGTTGGGGTAAGATACATTTTTTGGTTTAAGAAGATAAGAGTGTCATAGTTTAAGATAAGACAAAAAGCGTCATAGTTAAGTTGTGGATGAGGAGTGATCTACAAAGATAAGCCCATAATCCTTCGTCAAGGGATGTAAGAAGACGTTGTTTGAAAGTCCAAGTGGACAGAAATAGGATACGAGCAGATCAAGAGTTTCTAAGAAAGACAACTTAAACTCCCCATCAGGAGTCATTTAGGGGCAGAGTAGCCACGAGGAGCGATGACAAGAATTTATGTTAGGGCCAGCCAGTCTGTCTGAGTTTGTCTACTTGTATATTGTATATGTTGTATGTGGCAACAAGATGATGAAATATTGAAGAAAGAGAAGGCATTAGATTGTGGTGAAAAACTGAAATTAGATTATTTATTTATTTAGTTGACTGATGGTGTTTATTGAATAGGTAGATCGAAATAAAATGAAATATAGACGTTTGGAGCTGCGACGAATGGTGCATGCTCATATTGTATTGTCTTTTTTAGAAGCATTTATTTGGGCAAAATAATGGTAAGTATTGACAGTCAAGTGTGACTAGTCATAATGGAGGATATTACTCTACTTACACACTTATGTAGACAGCTGCCGAACCATGCACCCAAGCTCAAGCAGTCTAGTGCAGAATGTGTTAAGGGTACAGCAGATAAGATGTTCATGCCATGGTCACAAAGAGGATCACTTTCCAAATCAGTCTTGCAACACATGACAATATATTTACTCACAGCATATACAGGGAAAAAGAGGTTAACTAGCTTAGAGCTTTGGAAGATGTACCAGAAGGAAAGGGAAGATCCTCCTCCTGATGACTGGATGCTTTACCAGTGTAAAGAGGGGGTGTTGAGCCTTCTGCTCCCCCCACTATGCCTGAAGTAACTGGCGATAGTTCAAAAAAGATGAAGGAGTATATCCATTAATAGATCTTAAAACAGCGACAGGGCGTTGCAATCCGATACATAAGTCGCCTGCGTATGACAGCAACGAGAGTCCATAGAAGACTCCAGAAAGGGATGTAATCTCTAAAGTCAGAAGTGATCAACTAGGTACGTCCTTAGACATAGAAAGAGAAATAAAGAGATGGAAAGGAGAGTAAGATAAAGCTGATGAGGTGGCAATTATACAGAACGAATGGATGGGCGGTTAGATATTGCTCAAACTTGATGGAAAGAGCATTGAGGAAGTGAGGCAAAAGGAAGATCAGAATGAACAGGATAAAAAAGACAAGGAACGAGAGAAACGACTGAAGGAAGATGCGTCTAAAAGGAAGAGAAGACAAAGACGGGAACCGCTGTATCAAGATGAACAGTTGAAAAAACAGGAGAGCGCAGAGGAGCAGAGAAAGCATGATTATAGACAAAGAGCAATCAAAGAACGAGATAGGCTAGTGAAGAGAAGAAGAGAAGAACTGAAAATAACAGATAAAAGAATTCAAAGACAAAGAGATGAAGAAGTGGGTAGGGCAAAAGAAGGAAGAGAGGTAAAAGGACAGGAAAAGGAAAGGGTTAGAGAAAAGGGTTAGAGAAAAAGCTAAAAATCGAAGAGAATTTGACGACGAAATAGAACAAAAGAGAAGACAAAGGGCACGCAACATTGATTGCATGGAGAAAGAGTTCATGTAACCCGATCCATTAGTGGCATGGGAAGATGTAGAAGAGTTCTTCCCAAAGCAAGAACCAATGCCATGACCTTCTAGAATAGACTTAGAAGATAATTTTCGATATAGAAACTATCGGAGACAGAATCGAGAAAGCTATCAGGAGATGAGGACAAAAAAGGAATACAAAAATAAAGGGAAAGACGATCGATTTGAAGGAGCTCAGTCACAAGGCAAAGAAAGAGGTCTGTTTAACCGCGAGCACAGAACCTTGTCTTTGGACAAGTTAACATTAAACAGAGACAAGAAAGATGAGAGCCACACTAGTTGGGGACAAGATATGTCAGACGAAGGCAGAGAAACCTTCCATTGAGAAGAAGGTACTGGTGCATATGGACCTGGGGGTTGTTTCCAGGCAGATAAAGAAGTGAGAGGGTCGAATCTGGACTTCCTAAACCGAGGACGCCTGAGCCCCTGGCACCTAAAGGGCGATCCCATAGTGTGAGGGGGCACTCGCTACCTTATGTAAGCAGATTAAGGTCACTTCCAGGAAGAAGACAGTGTGGAACAATTGTCCTTGCTATGGACAGACAGACGATGGGGGATGAGTGTGATTTTGGGATTTCGCAATTCCCATTGTTAGAAAAAGGAAGAGCCCGACCACAGTATATTGCAAGGCCTCAGATGGATAAAGATAATTTAAGGTATAAACTCCTGAGTCTGACATCGGGTGTGGGAAAATGGATATATGAGTTAGAAAAAATGACAGGAGGGAGGAAACGCGTTACCTATAGGGGACAAATAAGGGTCTTCTAGCAGCTATCCTTGGGGAAAGAGCTGATGACATTTGGTCAAGGGCAGGATACACAGGTGTCACTGCACAGAACACAGCGCATCATGGAGCACTTTTTAATAATTGTAGAGCTGCAGTCTGGAAAGTGTTTAGAGTACAGTATCCTGATAAGTCAGATATGGGAGCTATAATGGCATGCAAAATGCAGGACGGCAAAGATCCGCTTGCGTACATTCAAAATTTCCAAGAACAGCGGTCTTTGTAAACTCGAGAGCCTTGGGAAAAATCTATACCGGTGTTCTATCATATATTATGTCAAGGATTGCCAGAACAAGTACAGAGACAGCACAATAAGCAGGTGAGTATGGAGGCAAAGCCATGGCAAGAAATACAGCTGACCATAGCACACCACTGCCGATTGTTGCAAGAGAAAAATCGGAAGAAAGAGGACACTAGGAAGATTGAGGAAGCTAAACTAGTGCAGAAGAAGTTATCAAAGTATACTATAGAAGGGGCAATGTTAGCCAGTGGAGAAGTGTCAGGAATACAGCAGGCAACAGGTATGCCACAGGTGAATAACCAAAGGCAGTTTGATCAAGGAGGAAGCTAATTTATATCACGAGGCGGGGGAAACGTCTGCAGAAGAGGAGGCTTCCAGAATAACCAAGTGGGGGTTTCAAAATGTACAGAATGATGGTCAAAGCATGCAGGTGTCACTCACCGTAGAGTGAAAGCCTGGGATCGGCGACCACGTCTGTATGGTTCATGATTTTGATTGAAGAGCTCGGGTTGGAGCCTCCACCCGAGCCTGCTGTCTTTGAGGGATTAAGTTCTTTTTAATGATATGACCCTCTACTGGGTAACAGTACAAAGGACCCGATCACTCAAAAGAACAGGGAGAACACACTGCCACGGTACCAGCTGCAAAGAAAGAAGAGATCATGAGCAACTGGTGACAGGTAAGTGGATATAAACTACAGTCTCTCTGGGGTATACCTGATATGCCTTCCCCCTGGTTAGTGACTAGAAACACATAGGCGACTTCCTACCTAAAATACAAAACAGTATTGTAACATTGAATGATAACCCCTGGATGGAATACCCAAAAAAAAGTGTTAGGTCTTACCATTGGATGCACTGGCTAAACTTCAAGGGAGACAACGGTAGGTATAAAATAAAAAAAAGGAATTAGTAGTTAGTAGGGAAACTACTCCCGGGCGGCACGAGGAGCGCTCTAGTTCCGGGTTGGTGCACGTTCAGTGTAGCGTCTCTAGTGCACGTAGTAGCAACAAACAGAATGAATGCCAGTACAAGTTGACAATGAGCAGGTAGGATAGGAAGTTCCAGTTACAGGAAATAAATGAGTCACTATATTAGGTATAAGGAGTATTCACCACCAAGAGGAATCCATTTGGAAAGAACAAAGAACACTCACATTTCCAGAAGGCACTCGGACCTGTAGATGGGTGGCATGCTGTTTGAGATGAGTGAGGTCACAGCATTCACTGAGTAAAGAAAGCAGCAGCTAATAGCCAAAGGTATGATACATGGGCTGGGGTGCCAGGAGCTGAATAGCAGTGGTGCGTGGTCTATAAAATAGCCAAGGTTATGGTACACGAGCCGGGGCGCCAGAATCAGAATCATAGGGTTGTGCAGTCCGTGGGAATAGCCAAGGGTCTGTTACATGAGCTGGGGCGCCAGGAGCAGAATCGTTAGGTTAAGCAGTACGTGGGAAAATGCTAAAGGTCTGGTACACAAGCTGGGGCATCAGAAGCAGAATCGTTATGCAGAGAAGTCCATAGATGAAAAGCAGGAGTCAGACAATAATGAAAGTGACAAAGACGTGACTTCGGGGAGTAACTTCAAATAGAAGTAGCGAGGCGTGTATCACAGCTGCTTATGTAGGTGTAGTGCCACAATCAAGGAAGGCGTCTGGGTGAGAGTGTAGCTCACCTGACACACACATAGAGCAGCTTGGGAAATGTAGTCCAAATACTGGCACCCGCTACCTAACACCGCCGGAGTCTCCATCGGGCCAAAAAGGGTGCAACAAAATGTCACACACCATGAGGAATGACCACAGCTCTGTCCCAGGATGCCAACGAGAGTGCCTGTCCAGGAGCATGGGGGAGCCGAACAGCCGCTTGCGCATAGGGTGAAGTGTGACAGCAGGGAGGGCAGGATAAAAGATTCCCTCCTGTGTGTTGGACATATGGAATAACAGGTCATATTACATGAACATGTGGGAGCCAAGGGTATGTACAAAATGGGCAGTTCTTGAGAGGGGGGACCGCCTATCCACCTACATATAGCTCACAAAGTAGGGACGGGTCTGCCCAAGATTAGACAGTATATCAGACACAAGCACTGCAAACGCAACAGGTTTTGCAGTCGCAGCAAGCATCATTGAATCCACCACAAGGGCAGTCACAGCACTCACCCATGCAGATACAGTAGAATGCAAACACAGGCCAGTTATTGACTCCTAGAGTAGGCGGTGTCACCATAGAGGGTGGGAATCCTCTCACGGGCACGGGGATAAGCATGTACCCACAATAGGACAGCTCACTGGGTGACTTGATGTGTTCAGTACTGTCTGTGATGCCTAATCCTCAAGAGGAACCAAGGGTTGACATTACCATAGGAGGCAAATCCTTTTCTTTTTTGGTGGACACTGGGGCAACTCGCTCATTTATATGAAAGGGAAACATTTTTATGTCGGGAAATGCCATGAATGCCCAAGGATTCTCAGGAGCTACAAGTATAGTTACTTTTACTGAGAAATGGTCAGTCTCTGTAGGAGAATGTGATATGTCTGGCCATTGTTGTATTCACGACAGACACTAGTTAATGTACTGGGCCGAGATTTAATGACGAAGCTAAACATGACGATTTCTTTCACTGATGAAGACATAGTGTGTTCTACACCAGGAATACACTATTTGAATGTAAATGAATTTATTATGGCATTTATAGGGCAAATAGCCATACAAGGGGGCCGTTAGATCCAGATGTTTTTCATTATGGGGTATGCATTTTATTAACATGGCTGCCTGATTTAGTGGGTAAGATTATGAGAATACCTGATGAATTTCTCTTCAGGCCAGAGATTCCTATGGATAAAGAGGACGGACAAGCTTTTCCCTTAGAATTTCAAGCAGCTGTAGTATGAGGAGAATTGGACATTCTCAAAGGAATTGATGAAAATGGCAGATCATGGAGTACAGTGATCGCTACTGGGGAAGGTTATAGATGGACTGACGTCACTGATGAGGACATGTTTAGAGATGACCGATCAGATGATGAGGTAGTTTTTGAGATGAGCATTACATATTGGATAAAGGCAGTGAAACATGAGGTTCCACAGAAAATGATGATAGTGCAGCATCGTCCCACATTCTTTGACGAAGGCATGGCGAAGGTGCCAGTTTCATTGTGGACTACAGGCCCCTATGATGAAGGCATATTAAAGGTGGTTGGAGAAGTTAAGATTAAGTAGAAGCCAGGAGCAATTTTAACTCGAGCAAGAAAATATCCCATGTCTCGAGAGGCAGATGAGGGTATTTTCAAGACGATACCCGCCATGATGGATAAGGGCATTTTAGTGACGTCAGAGTCACCATGCAATACCGCAGTGTATCCAATCAAAAAATCGAAGGGAGGATCATGGCATTTAATTCAGGACATGCACCCGATTAACCAGATAGTAGAAGCCGAGTTTCCCTAGTTCCTAACCCGGCGACGATTTAGCGAAGTATCCCTTCATAAGCACGATATTTCACGGTGATTGACTTGAAAAATGCTTTTTTCTCAATCCCATTGCACAAAGATTCTCAAGATCTGACGTAATTTACCTTTAGGCAGACTGAACTGAAAAGCACAAGGTTACCCCAGGGGTATTGTGAGTCCCCATCGATTTCAATAGAGTCCTGCAAATGGACGTGAGCAATATTGATTTGCCAAGTGTTTTGTTGCAATATGTGGATGATATTTTGGTCTGCAGCACATCAGAAGATGAGTGTAGACGTGACTCACTTCAATTAATGATTATTTTAGCAGAGAAAGGATATAAGTGGATACAGAGAAACTGCAATATTGCCAGATAGACGTGTTATACATAGGGCAGGTAATTTCGCATGAAGGAAAGAAAGTTACACCTGAAAGGGCCGAGGCAATTCTGAAAACTTCAAAACCACACACGATAAAGCAAATGCAACCATTTTTAGAATTATGCAACTATGTCCGAGCGTGGGTATTAGATTATAGTTCATATACAAGACCCTTGTTACAGGCTCTGGAAAAAGCACAGGTGAATCAGGAAAAGATTGTCTGGATTGAGGAAATGGAGTAAGGGTATGACGAGTTAAAAAAGGCAATATGCATAGTTCCAGTTTTGGGAATTCCCAATTATTCTGAGGAATTCTTTTTGTTTTCACCCATGAATGGAACAGTTATGACAGCAGTGCTTACACAGAGAACTACGTTGTAGCACAAGCCTTTAGCATATTACAGTGGGATTTTAGACCCAGTAATGAGGGATCACTTCCCTTGCGAACAGTCATTGGCAGTCACAGTGTTAAAATAATCGGATGCAAGACGGTGAACCCTGCCATGTTTATAGCTGATTCGCTGGCAGAGGATGAGCAAGCTCATGATTGCTCAAATTACGAAGAATTTTATGATGAGATGCCAAAGGTGAAAGAAAATGCTTAAGCAGCTGGAGAGATTCTCTTTATTGATGGATCTTCAAGGATCAATAAAAAATGATGGGCAAAGACATTCAGGGGCCTCTGTGGTAAGGCACAGGGCTAACAGGGAATTTGAAGTAATGTTAAGTGCACAACTCTGTAAAGTAGCGGGCTATACACGATAGGTAAGTTTGAAACTGTCACGATTTTAGAACACGGCACACACCAGCCAGGGACTCCTTCCCCTGACAATGAATGTGGCGCACAAAAAAAGGCTTTTTATCTTTAATAAACCACAGGTTCTTTATTTGAGTAGGCCCCAACCCGTCTCGCACCCACCTTTTACAAACACCCTGTGTCACAATGGACTAGGCACCAGGCCAGTGTGTATCAATAATATATTTATTAATTTATTATTTAATGGAAAAGGAAAGAATATTCAAAATACAATTTTACAATAGCCACCAATGTTGTGGCACACAAATGCAATACTTCCTACAGAACAATAGGTTCAAAATCGTACACAGTTCGGATGGATCTTTAATGATAAAACAGGAAAACAGGTTTTAAAGCAACTGACAGCACTAAGGATAAGCACTCCCCCGCAACACTCACCCCCAAACATCTGCTAACTTAATTCCCTTTGAATGGGAGGCATTGGCAAGTTGTAAGGATAAAGAGAGAAAAATCGAATTTAGAATACAACCCACCACCCCAAGATGGGAAGTCAGAAAAGAAAATAAAAAAATGTTTTTTAGCAAAAGGGCATAATCGGATTTGCTTGTTATTCGCACAGCAACTCACAAGCACGGTGGGACATGTAGAAAGAAATTTCGAGATGCTACGCTTGTGGAGATGGGGAAGCGTAAAGACTACTACTCAGCACACCAGGGCAATGTGAAAACAAGGTAGGAAAATCGATTTTGGGGGAAGAAAGTAAATGCAAAAGAAAAACACACATGGCAAAATAGAAATTCGCTTTACACGGGATTTGTGATCACAGGTAGCTAAGGAAAGGGATGAGCTTTCAAGAATCAGAAATCGGTTTTAAGGACAAGAACAGAGGCAAATAACAGGGCTTCCTGTGGGTGGTCCGGGATTCCACCCCCCTCCAATGTGGTTGTCCAGGTGCTCTCCAGTTTTCTCCGGGAGGGTTATGACAAAGGCCTGGCAGTCTCATGGGGGTGCTGCGCTTTGCTCCTAATGGGCCTCCATTAATGTCCTATTTAGGGTCTCTTTAGGGTCTCTCTGCTTCCCGTCCCTGTACCTATTAGTGCCGACTCCCTTGGGTTCTCCCTCCAGCCTTGTGGTTCCTTCAGGGGCCTCTCTTTGAGCCCCTGTCAGATATTGTTATTAAGCACCTCACTCTGCAAACTGCATTCCTGATGGCTGTCACATCTTCACGTAGGCTGGGTGGGGGGAGCAGCCAGGGCTCTAATGTGTCACTCCCTTTTTGGGGGTGCTGCCAGATTCTGTTGTTCTGCAATACGATCCTAAGTTTTGCCTACGGTTGTGTCTCGGTTTTTCACGTCTCTGGAACTGGTTCTGCCTGCGTTCTTTCGAAATCCGCAGACGCCGAATGAGGTGGCTTGGCATGCAATTGCTGTGGGACGGCTGTTCCGAGATATCTGGCTTGGACTGCCCTGTTCCGGTGGTCTGATAGTCTTTTGGTTACGTTTGGCTCTGCATGTGCAGGCGGGTGGCCTCTCTGTTTTCCATTAGTCATTGAATCTGTACGATTTGTCCATGGCTTACGTGGTGTCCGGTTTGCTGGTGCTTGGCTGCGTTCAAGGGCTGCGCTACCAGGGCTATGGCTGCTTCCTGGGCGGATGCGTAAGGGGTTTACTCTATGGGAGATTTGTAGGGAAGCCACCTGGGAAAATCAGTGCACCTTTGTCAACCGATATCGGTTAAATGTCTCCTGCCCCGGGGTTGGTTTTTTTGGGGTTGGAGTTTTGTCTGTGGAATGTGCATTTGGGGTCATTAGAGTTGTGCTTTGTTTTACTGCACTTCTGTCTCCGTGTCTCATTGAGACCAATCCCCGATGCTGTTTTGGTATACCTCATGAGGTAAGTACTGTGACGAGGAAGAAGGACGTGGAGGTAATCATACTCTGATTACTTACCGGTAATCTTTGTTACTCCTAGTCCTATTCTTCCTCATCACAGTACTGAACGACCCTGTTCTGCATCCCTGCTGGGTGGGTCCCATGCACTGGCTTGGTTATAATGAACGGAAGGTTGTGGGTAAAGAGGAGGAGTTATACAGAAAAGAAGAAATGGAAGAACATCCTGTGTCACAGGCAGAGCCTCATGAAGTAAGTATTGTGATGAGGAAGAGTAGGACTAGGAGTAATGAAGGTTACCGGTATGTAATCAGAGCATGTACAAGCATGCATTATTCCTCAAGCTTAACAACTGCACCCAGTTGATTTCAAAACCGAAAATGCACCCTGTCTCACTCGTTACAAAGCCCCACAGGACTGCATGGCACTGAACACACTCTGCATCAATCAAGGCAGATGTCACACAGGAAGGCATGTCCAAGCATGCATTATTTCTCAACCTTACCAGCTGCACCCAGTGGACTTCATAACACAGAATGCAACCTTTCTCATTCGTTACAAAACCCCACAGGACTGCATGCCCCTAAACACATTCTGCATAAATCAAGGCAGATGTCACACAGGAATGCATGTCCAAGCATGCCTTATTCCTCAACCTTAACAGCTGCAACCAGTGCATTTCACAACCCAGAAGGCACACTGTCTCACTCATTACAAAACCCTTCAGGACTGCATGCCCCATGACACATGCTACATCAATCAATGCAAATGTCACACAGGAATGCATGTCCAAGCATGCCGTATTCCTCAACCTTAACAGATGCACCCAGTGGATTTCATAACCCAAAATGCAACCTGTCTCACTCGTTACAAAGCCCCACAGGACTGCTTGTCACTGAACACACTCTGCATCAATCAAGGCAGATATGACACAGGAATGCATGTTCAAGCATGCATTATTCCTCAACCTTAACAGCTACACCCAGTGGACTTCATAACCCAGAATGCAACCTGTTGTTACACTCACCTGGTTCCCACAGGGGCGTCGATCGGACCCGGACAGCTGCGGTCTCCACCAACGTGATGCGTAGTGCCGAGATGACTGTCTGGACTGGCCCGCCTAATCTCGTCTGCTTGATCCGTAGAAGTATTCTCCTACAATTGGAGAAAGGGATTTAGCCACCCGTGGATTTTAGTGATGGCCCCCTCCCACTGTTCTCGTTCTCCCCACTTGTCACCTCCGATATCCCCTTTTAGTAACCTCACCTTATGTTTTTAAATGATGAGCTCTCCATCCTGCATGGCACGCAGGGGTGCGTAGATACCAGTTACTTCACTGGTTTGAAGGTACTGGAGGAGTTCCGGAGGAATATTGACTCCGGGGTTTATAAAGTTCAAAGAGTTCAATATGTCCGATGTTCACTCTTGTTCCATTCCCTTGTTGAATTGCAGCTGGTTCAAAAGAATGTTGCCTGGAGGCAGCTGATGGAGTTCAGGTAAGAGTCTGTATTACCCAACACTGTCCGGTAAAAGTTGCATGAGTTTAACTTGTTGTTTTCTCTCCCCTTACAGGTGCGGCATATTAAGATGAGGCGTATTAAAGGTTAATGCCTCCGGTGGTAAATCAGGTAAGCCTATGGTGGTAGGAGATTGTATTTGTCGGCTCACATTGTTGTTTCTTTTGTTTTCCCCCAGGTGCTGGAGTTCGACGAAGAAAATGATGAAGGCAGCGCCGAGTCGAAAGATGCTGTGGACTGGTGAGTGCTGGAATAATATCCTTTCCAGGCTCGGAGACGTGCTGGATCCGGAATCAGGTAAGGAGTTAAAATAATGTCTGTGATCTAACCTTTTCTTCCTTTTTCCCCTTTTTCTAGGAGCTCTGGATTCGAGGCGTGCGTGGCAGGAGACTGGATGCTGACTTGCAGGCACGGTGAGCGTTACGCTGCAGGATGCAGAATAACGCGAAGCGTTGTTGCTGGTCGGGCGTGGTTTAAATAGCCTCAAAAGTAGTCCAAGGTAAGAAGTCCCTAGAACCACACCCGAGTAAAAAATAGTTCCTGTAGTAAAATAGTCCCCTCCAGGCTTCACGTTGGCCAGGATTCATTTGCAGCATGGTCTGCCTGAGGTAAGTAATGACTATGAGCCTGGCGCCTTAGGCGCCAGGACTGATTTCTATTATGAGCCTGGCGCCTAAGGCACCAGGACTGAACCCAGATAGCCCCTAGCCGGGGCTGCTGAGGTTTTAATAAATGTCTGGATGCCTGCTTCCGGGGCTGATGGGCTTGGTCCAGATGTTCCAGAAGCATCGAGCTGGGGGTAGATCTCTCTCCGCGGCAGGGGCCTCCCTCTGGAACAGCCTTCCTGCCTCCCTGAAACTTGAGGAGAACCATCTCCGGTTCCGGAAGCACCTCAAAACCTTCCTCTTTGCTTCTGCTTTCTCTCTCCCTCTCCCCTGCTGAACAGCTAATTAATTGTTCACTGAAACTGCACTGATCCTGCAACTGGACCACTCTTAACGGCCTCGGTCCTGGGCCCAGCCACTCTCCACTTGCACTGATGCCCTGGAACCCCTTTGCACTGCGGGACTTTCTCTGTATCCCTACAGCCCCCCCTTCCCCTGCACTTGCTCTGCACTTACCTCGCACTTGCCACCAGCTGGCCCTATTTATTTATTTATTACTTTACGCCACTTACCTTGTACTGCACTTCCCCCCCTCCCCTTCCCCCTGCACTTTTCCCCCTCCCCCACCCCTGCACTCGCGCGATCTGAATGACACCTGGCCTAGTAGGATCGTTGTCTGTCTCCCCTTGTCCCTCCCCTCCCTGCCTCGTCGCGCCTTGAAACACCTGTGTATAGGCGCGTTACAAATACCATATCATATCATATCATATCATATCATATCATATCATATCATGTCCGGGGGTAGGCATCATGACAGCATTCCCCCCCAAGGCCCCTCCTAAGGTTGTTCTTCCCCTGGGCCCTGGTATGTCTGGGAAGTTCCGATGGAATCTCTTTACCAAGCGAGGTGCATGAACGTGGTCACTGGGCTCCCATGACCTTTCTTGTGGTCCGTAACCCTTCCAATCGATTAAATAAAAAAGTTTTGATTTAACCATTTTAGCGTCTAGGATATTTTTTACCTCAAATTCAGGTTCTCCATCTATCAGAATGGGGTCAGGTGGTTTGGTGAATCTTGTTCCGGGTTGAACTGGTTTTAGAAGTGAAACATGAAAGACAGGATGGATCCGCATATTAGAAGGAAATTCTAATTTGACGGCCACTGGTTTGATAATGGCTTTAATGGTGTAAGGTCCCAAATATCTAGGATTAAAAGTTCAAGTTCCTTTTAGAGGTATGTATTTTGTAGCCAGCCAAACTTGATCTCCAATCTGGCATTGGGGAGTTTCACTTCTATGTTGATCAGCATTTTTCTTGTATTTCTCTTTTGTTTGTTTCAAATGTTCAGTTGCCTCCTTAAAGGCTTGTGTAATAGTAGAATGCAGATGGGTCACTGCCGGCATTTCTAAGTGCTGAGGCGAATCGAGTTCTGAGGTTCGAGGATGATGTCCATATATGGTATAAAAGGGGCTTTGTCCGGTTCCTGAATGTACTGAGTTATTGTAAGCGTATTCAGCAATCCATAAAGTATCCTTCCAATTGCTTTCAGTCTGGTGTAGCATGCAACGTAGGTATTGTTCAAGAGTCTGGTTGGTCCTCTCTGTCTGACCATCGGTCTGGGGATGGTGACTGGTAGATAACCTCACGTTGATTTGCGCCAATTGACAACATTTCTTCCAAAATTGCAAAATGAATTGACTAGCTCGGTCAGAGACCAATACAGAAGGAAATCCATGTATTCGAACAATGTTTTCAAGAAATTCCTTGGCCAAAATTAAAGCGGAAGGTAATCCCTTTAAAGGAATAAAGTGGGACATCTTGGACAAAAGATCAACAATAACTAGAATGGTGTTAAAACCATTACACGGAGGTAGATCTGTAATAAAGTCTAAAGACAAAGTGTGCCAGGGTGTGGGTGGAATATCCAAAGGTTGTAAAAGACCGGCTGGTTTTTTCTTCCGACTTTTGTTTTGGGCGCACAAGACAGCACAAATGACTTTACGTCTTTTCGCCAGGTGGGCCACCAGAATTGTCTTTTAATTTTAGCTTCAGTCTTTGCAATACCTGGGTGTCCTTCCATCAGAGCATCATAGTAATTGGAGATGACTAGTTCTTGTAGTTCCTTGTGTGGTAGAAATAGACGTCTTTGATAGTTAGGTAAGTCATTGATGACTGAATAATCTTGGCGCTTTTTCACCCAGTCCTGCAGGGTTGCTGAATCGAAAAAATGTTGGATTTTGAAATGAATATCTTCTAAAGTCTGTAGAGTAGTTATGCCAAGGGTTTTTTGTTCTGGAATTATAGGCACCGGTTCTGGGTTCGAATATGCTTCTCCCATCCCTATTCGGGATAAGGCATCTGCCTTACCATTCTTGCAACCTGGTCGATAAGTGATCACGAAATCGAATTCGGTGAGGAATAATGCCCATCGAAGTTGACGCGATGATTGGGCCTTGGCTGTTCTTAAATACTGCAGGTTCCTGTGATCGGTGATTACAGTAATGGTGTGCCTGCCACCGAGAAGATAATGCCGCCAAGCCTTGAAGGCGGATTTGATGGCTAACAACTCTTTATCGGTAACCTCATAGTTTAACTCGGGGGCCGAGAACTTTCTGGACCAAAATGCTACTGGATGAAGTTGACCGGTTTCAGGATCCTTTTGGGACAGGACAGCTCCCATGGCTAAACCGGATGCATCGGTTTCGACTACGTATGGGAGCTCGGGGCGTGGATGCTTCAAGACAGGTGCCGACGTGAATTTGAATTTCAGCTCTTGGAAGGCCTTTTCAGCCTCTTCGGTCCACAAGAAGCGTTTGTTTTTTCATAAAAGTGCTGTGATGGGGTGTACAACATGTGAGAAGTCAGGAATAAATCTACGGTAGAAATGAGCAAATCCAAGCATGCTTTGTACCCCTTTAACTGAACTGGGTGATGGCCATTTGAGAATTTCATCCACCTTTTGAGAGTCCATTCGGACTCCTTTTGGAGTCAGGATAAATCCAAGGAATTCAACTTTCGTAGCATGAAAAACACATTTTTCCAATTTTGCATATAACTTGTGTTGACGTAATTTCTCGAGGACTGCACGAACGTGCTTGACATGGTCTGATTCTGAGGAGGAGTACACCAGAATATCATCGATGTATACGACAACACAGACGTCAATGAGTTCACGAAGGACATCGTTCATAAAATACTGGAAGGCTGCTGGTGCATTGCACAACCCGAAGGGCGTCACCTGATATTCGAATAATCGATACTTGGTGCGAAAGGCAGTCTTCCATTCGTCGCCTTTCTTTACACGTACCAGATGATATGCCCCTCGGAGATCTAATTTAGTGTAGATGCAAGCGTCCTTTACTTGGTCCAGTAATTCGGGGATCAGAGGCAATGGGTATCGGTTCTTCACCGTGATCTGATTTAATGCGCGGTAGTCTATGCACGTTCTGAGGCCACCTTCCTTTTTAGGCATGAAGAACAAAGCGGAGGATGCAGGGGACTTGGATGGACGAATGAAGCCATTAGCAAGGTATTGGTCCAAGTATTGTCGTAGGTGAAGGTTTTCGGGTTCTGTAAGGGCGTAGATCCTACTACATGGAGGTTGTGCACCGGGTATGAGGTCGATTTGACAATCGTATGATCTGTGAGGTGGTAAGGTGTTTGCCTGTTCTTTTTGGAAAACATCTTGGAATTCTTGATATTCCTGAGGTAACTGCACGACTGGATTAGCGACTGTGGCCAGGCCTTTATTCAAGATTTTTTCCGGGTAACAGGTGTGTGCACAATCCGGGAAGGTTATTCTCTTCTCTCGCCAATCAATACAAGGATTATGTGTTTCCAACCAAGGTATCCCCAGTATTATTTGGAACTGCGGGGCTTTGATTAAATCAAACACAATAGTCTCTCGATGCCCATCCTGACCCAACAGTGTCATCTCTGCGGTGGAATGAGTTACAGGCCCAGAGGCAATTTCAGTTCCATCGACTGTGTTGATGACATCCAAAGTGGTCTTTTTGCAGAGAGGTAGATTCATCCTAGAAGCCAATTCGTGGTCCATATAGTTTCCTACGGCCCCGCTATCAATGTATGCCCTTACTGCGTGCATACGTGATGGCTGCCTTGGATCAATAAGGACCATTGGTATGATTAGGTGTGAGGTCTGAGTATCTTACTTCAAGATCGGCAAACGGACCTCTACGCTTGTCGGGCGTGGTCGTTTCCCGAATCAGGCTCTGTTTGATTTCTATCAGCAACTCCGACTACTTTCTTGGATGGTTTTATAGGGCAATCCCGTAGAAAATGTCCTGAAGCCCCACAGTACAGACACAATTGCATCTGCCATCTCCTTTCTCTCTCCTTTTGAGTTAAGGGTCCCTTAACCCCCCCCAATCTGCATAGGTTCTGATGCATCTGTTCCTTTGAGGGTAACATTGGGTTTAACCAATACCCGATTCTCGAACTTAGCTCGATCAGCCTTTCTATTCTGAAGTCGGTGGTCTAACTGGACCACTAAGTCTATATATTCTGCGCAATCCTGAGGTGGGTTCACAACTTGGGCCAAAACTTCTTTGAGTTCCCCCCCGAAGTCCACGATGAAATAATGTAATTCGTTTTACCTCTGGCCATCCGGTTTCCACCACCAACCTATTGAAGGTTGCAATATAGGTTAGTAGATCCTGGTTACCTTGTCATAAGGATAAAAGTTTGTTATCCAGGGCCTGTCTCTGTGAATGTCTGGCAAATAGTCTTTCTATGCTCAATTGAAAACCCTGAAAATCCCGAAGAAGAGGGTCATCCTGGTTGACTAGTGGAATTGACCAATCCGCTGCGCTGCCACTAAGGTATGATAGTACAAAGGCTACTTTGGCTTGGTCGTTTGGAAAAGCTCCAGGTCTGCATAAAAAGTGCAAGCGGCATTGGTTAATAAACACGGCAAACTTTTTCGGGTCCCCAGCAAAACGTTCGGGTGGAGCTAAAGGAATGCTCCCTGGTAGAACCACTTGCACAGGATTGCTCGATGAAACGGGAGTTGGATTCCGCCCGAGTCCAGGTAGTGGTGTTTGCCCAGCTTGGTTTTTCAGCAATTGTCTAGCAAGATCATCAGTGCGCTCCTTTGACACAATCAGTTCTCTCCTGAGGGCATTAGTTTCTTGGCGAGCGGAGTGCACTTCTGCCCTAAGTTCCCCTAACAATAGGGCTAGTTGGTCGGTTTCTGAGGTTTCCATTACGCCCGGGCGGGGATTTGTAGATAGGCTTCGCGTTCTGTTACGCTGGTTCCCACAGGGGCGTCGATCGGACCCGGACAGCTGCGGTCTCGTCCGACGTGATGCGTAGTGCCGAGATGACTGTCTGGACTGGCCCGCCTAATCTCGTCTGCTTGATCCGTAGAGGTATTCTCCTGCAAGTGGAGAAAGGGATTTAGCCACCAGTGGATTTTAGTGATGGCCCCCTCCCACTGTTCTCGTTCTCCCCACTTGTCACCTCCGATATCCCCTTTTAGTAACCTCACCTTATGTTTTTAAATGATGAGCTCTCCATCCTGCATGGCACGCAGGGGCGCGTAGGTACCAGTTACTTCACTGGTTTGAAGGTACTGAAGGAGTTCCGGAGGAATATTGACTCCGGGGTTTATAAAGTTCAAAGAGTTCAATATGTCCGATGTTCACTCTTGTTCCATTCCCTTGTTGAATTGCAGCTGGTTCAAACGAATGTTGCCTGGAGGCAGCTGATGGCATTCAGGTAAGAGTCTGTATTACCCAACACTGTCCGGTAAAAGTTGCATGAGTTTAACTTGTTGTTTTCTCTCCCTTTATAGGTGCGGCATATTAAGATGAAGCGTATTAAAGGGTAATGCCTCCGGTGGTAAATCAGGTAAGTCTATGGTGGTAGGAGATTGTATTTGTCGGCTCTCTTGGCTCACATTGTTGTTTCTTTTTTTTTCCCCCAGGTGCTGGAGTTCGACGAAGAACATTATGAAGGCAGCGTCGAGTCGAAAGATGCTGTGGACTGGTGAGTATAATGCGGCGCTGCTGCTGGCGATACGACACGTGCTGGAATAATATCCTTTCCAGGCTCGGAGACGTGCTGGATCCAGAATCAGGTAAGGAGTTAAAATAATGTCCGTGATCTAACCTTTTCTTCCTTTTTCCCCTTTTTCTAGGAGCTCTGGATTCGAGGCGGGCGTGGCAGAAGACTGGATGCTGACTTGCAGGCACAGTGAGCGTTATGCTGTAGGATGCAGAATAACGCAAAGCGTGTGTTGCTGGTTGGGTGTGGTTTAAATAGCCTCAAAAGTAGTCCCAGGTAAGAAGTCCCTAGAACCACATCCGAGTAAAAAATAGTCCCTGTAGTAAAATAGTCCCCTCCAGGCTTCACGTTGGCCAGGATTCATTTGCAGCATGGTCTGCCTGAGGTAAGTAATGACTATGAGCCTGGCGCCTATGGCGCCAGGACTGATTTCTATTATGAGCCTGGCGCCTAAGGCGTCAGGACTGAACCCAGATAGCCCCTAGCCGGGGGTGCTGAGGTTTTAATAAATGTCTGGATGCCTGCTTCCAGGGCTGATGGGCTTGGTCCAGATGCCCGGGGGTAGGCATCATGACACCTGTCACACTTGTTACAAAGCCCCACAGGACTGCATGGCACTGAACACACTATGCACGAATCAAGGCAGATGTGACACAGGAGTGCATGTTCAAGCATGCATAATTCCACAACCTTAACAGCTGCACCCAGTGGACTTCATAGCCCAGAATGCACCCTGCTTCACTCGTTGCAAAGCCCCACTGGACTGCATGCCCGTGATCACATTCTGCATCAATCAAGGCAGATGTTACACAGGAATGCATGTCCAAGCATGCCTTATTCCCCAACCTTAACAGCTGCACCCAGTGGATTTCATAACCCAGAATGCAACCTCTCTCACTCGTTACAAAGTCCCCACATGACTGCATGGCACTGAACACACTCTGCATCAATCAAGGCAGATGTCACACAGGAGTGCATGATCAAGCATGCATTATTCCTCAACCTTAACAGCTGTACCCAGTGGACTTCATAACCCAGAATGCAACACGTCTTACTCGTTACAAAGCCCCACAGGACTGCATGCCACTGGACACACTCTGCATCAATCAAGGCAGATGTCACACAGGAGTGCATGTTCAAGCATGCATTATTCCTCAACCTTAACAGATGCGCCCAGTGGACTTCATAACCCAGAATGCAACCTGTCTCGTTACACAACCCCACAGGACTGCATGCCACTGGACACACTCTGCATCAATCAAGGCAGATGTCACACTGGAGTGCATGTTCAAGCATGCATTATTCCTCAACCCTAACGGCTGCACCCAGGGGACTTCATAACCCAGAATGCAACCTGTCTCATTCGGTAGAGACACCCCTTTACATGACTATATATTCCATAATCCAGTCCCCTCACAGTGGGGTATTGTGTACCACCGATGATGGGGTCAGATACAGCCTCAAGCGGTTTACACATCACAATTGCCACTGCAGGACAACATGCTTTTCCTACAATTCACTTTCCACACAGGACACACCAGGGATTGCCATCATTACACAGGTACTCATACCTCATACCAAATGCCAGAATGCATAGATGTTTACTATGTGCAGAAGACCAGCAGCATCACAGCACTACATTTACCAGAATGCACCCTGGCTCACTCTGTTGAAAGCAACGATGGACAAATGCACAGATCCATGAGACCAATACTGACGGGTAGTCCACCCTTAATGTTAAATTATATTCCAAATGCTTCAATTTATTCTTCTATGAATTTATTTTTCAAAATTGTAATGATGGTTGAATTCTTCAAACATATGTTGCATAGTCCCATTTAAGCCATTATACAATGGCGCCACGATGCTTCGTCGAGCAGAAACATCTACATGATGTTTCCAAATGTTATAGAATGCACTCGTGGCCCGATTCTCATCTTGGCACAGTGAGCGTGCTAAATAGCAAAACTCACTGCGCCATTTCTTGATGGCCAGGCACCACTGCTATTCTCATGTGGGCCTGGGCGTCTTCACAGAGCACGACTGTGCTTTTGCTATAATCCGCCTGTTTCTAATGGAAACAGGCGGATTGCAGAATCTCGGCAGCATTTTCTTTAAATAACGAGGGAATCGTTATTTAACGAAAATGCTGCCGAGTGCCCGATTCTCATCTTGGCGCAGTGAGCGTGCTGAATAGCAAACTCACTGCGCCATTTCTTGATGGACAGGCACCACTGCTATTCTCATGTGGGCCTGGGCGTCTTCACAGAGCACGACTGTGCTTTTGCTGTAATCCGCCTGTTTCTAATGGAAACAGGCGGATTGCAGAATCTCTGCAGCATTTTTGTTAAATAACGTTGCATCCTGCAACATTGAAGCTGCTCGCTTTGGTGTAAATGAAAGTGTTCATATACACCCATGAACACTTTCATTTACACCAAAGCGAGCAGCTTCAACGTTGCAGGATGTAACGTTGAAGCTGCTCGCTTTGGTGTAAATGAAATGTTCATATACAACCGTGTGTTGCAGGGTTGCAGCAACGTTAAGGCTGCTTGCTTTGGTGTACATGAAAGTGTCCATATACAACACGGGTGTATATGGACACTTCCATTTACACCAAACAAGGCTTCTTGTAGCACTCCTCCAGTTTAACGGCACCAAAAGGGTACCGTATATGTGCGTTAAACTGCCACAACAATAGGCTTCCAAAGAGCCAGTTTACAAATGTGGCGGTTTCCTACCCATCCTAGCAACCGCCACATGTATTCCGAAAGTGGCGCATTCCTTCCGACTTCGGAAGGAATAGAATAGGTCTTAAGTACCGAAAAGGTAGGTAACCCTTTTAACATCCTTTTCGGTACTTAACACCTTAATGAGAATCGGGCCGCAGGTCTCACATAGTATGGGGACTTCTACAGGACTTCATAAGTAAAAATGCCCTTAATCTCACTCTTTAAATTCCGGCTACTCGTCTATATATCCACCTATGGTATTGCCCTCCAATACCTCACTGAAAGCACCTGACTGTACTCTTCCTCTGAACATCCATGCTCCTCTTTGCTTCACAACCCATCGATCGCCTGACCCCTTGTTGTCACCTTCAGCTTTCGCTCCCTTTCCCTACTCACCCCCCTCTATTGGAACGCACCTTCCGGGCCATCAACACCATTTCTTCAGTGGAACTCTTCAAAACGAAGATGAAATGCCACCTGCTAGCGATGCAAGCAGCTGCTCAACCACCCACACCGTCCTATCCAAACTAAACACCAAACCCACTTTTCCTGTTTACTGCCTTCAGGACTACCCTATGTAATGTTTAATTATGTAAATACTGGCGTACAGCTCTCAATGTAATTCCCGCCTGTCCCTGGTATATGTTCCAACTCTTACCCCTTCACCGCCTGGTACAGGTCACTCAATATGCCAAAGGTATTATATAAAGGAACCCTGCCGTAGGACCGCCTCTGTTCTCTGTTACTGCTCACTGCGTACGTTATTACTGTTTTAAATGACAACCTGCTCTTCAATAAACACAAAAAGAACATGTGAACCACTGCTCATAGAGTCAGCTCTGCAGCCCCATAAAACCGGTCCTCTGGGAGGTGCACTCTGATGTTTGGAGCTGGTAAGTCCAATGGGATATCAGCACTGGGTCCAGGGTGATATAGGGGTCCACTACAACACTATCACAGTGGTCTCTGGCCACGGGGGGGGGGGATCTTGTGTGATGATTGCTAGATGGTGTTAGCTCGTATGGCACACATTTACATTGGGGTCTCGACTGTCCGTACCCTTTTTGAATCCACATTGTTATGTTCTGCATACATCAACTTCGTTACTCACACGCTCATCACTAAACTATCCCATCACACCCACCTGTCTACAACCTTCTATCATTTCTCACCATGAACACACATTTCCACTAAACTATCCCACCACACCCACCTGTCTACAACCTTCTATCATTTCTCACCATGAACACACATTTCAACTGCACATAGCACTCCGCTCCAGTCCACCGATAGTTGCAAGCTAGACATCCATCAGAAAGGCAAATCTTGGTGTGTGTTCTGTTATTGACAGCGTTATCTTGACACCTATGCCTTTTTCCCACTATCCAGGATATTCAAATCTAGGTTTTGTTCTCATTGACCACTGCAGTTGGAAACGTAAGCCTCTCCGAGTATCCGGGGAAATCATAGTCAGGTAATAATAATAATAAAGGTGTGTCTCCCCAACTGCTATACCCCGACTTCAGATCCACTAGCAACTAACCGCTGAATATAATTGATGGTAGGTAGATCTCAATCTCAAACTAAATTGAAGCTCAGGTCAGGCAGTCTCCCCCACCAAACCAAACAACCGCCAAGTGAGTTGCTCTCACTGCCACCCCTACAAACTTGAACTCCTGTCCACTCTGGGTCCACCTTACCCAGAAAAGTGGTATACTAGAACTCTATCTCACAATGTGGGTAACTCCTCTGACAACCCCCAACGAGACAGCCAGACGCCCCAATAACAACCCCAGAATCCTATTCAACCCTGGGACTCCCCTTAGCCCACCCCCATGACAAACTTATCTGTAGGGTAAGGACTTCCAAATCAATCCTTCTGCCGGCAGCCCCCACCCCTATTGGAATTACCACCCCACACATCAAGCCACAAGACCGCCCAGACTACACCATTACACCTATAATCACAATGCAAAGAAGCCAAGAACCACCAAAATCCCAATCCTCCAAGGAGCTGCACATGGGCTTCCGCTCCTGCGACCTAAACTCCAAATTTCAAAACCAACCCACTACTGAGAACCGTAACATGGGACGACACAGGACAGGACGACGCCAAAGAAAAACAAGACCAGGAATAAACCAAAAACACCACACCACGTCTCTCGTCCATTGAACATAACCCTGAAAGCATAAATGCAGAACACACACACACAATCACGGTGGGCAACAGAACAAACGTCATGAGAAGAGAAAAGTCTTGATACCTTACACTGTACCTTACAACTGACAACCTACGAGAAGAAATTAACACTACCAACGTCTCTAGACAAACCAAAAATGGTTTACAGTGTTTATATCGAATTTTATATTTTGAATGCCCATATATCACATTTTTTATATTGAAAACCTTTATAGTGAATACATTTAGGGGTGCATTAAAGGGTGAAATATTTGTTGGAAATGGGCAAGCATTTTTAGGGGTTGGAAACAGGGGTTCGGGATAGGATCCCACCCCAAAAGAAAGTGCATTCACTATAAAAGGCTTCAATATAAAATATTCGAGATATGTGCATTCACTATACAATATTCTGATAGAAAGACATGTAACAACCAAAACCGTGCTGGAACCACACAGAAAAAGAACAGAGAAAGCAAGAAGGAAGAAGAACAAAATCAACACCCTTACTCCACATATCACAAAAAACACATGCATCGAACACAACATGATTTAGAAGAGGAACGCGAAGAAATAAGCAACACAATTATTAATCTAGCAAACCTACTTGACAATGAATCAGACCGCATTGAACAACCATCACATCCTGAGAGCAACATGAAGCAGACCAACTTGACAACCGAGAGACAAAGATAATTTTAAAAACTAAACTGAACAGAATTGAAAGCATCCACTGCAACCTAATCAACACAAGATCGATGTCAAAGCATGCCACAGAGATCTACGACCTACTCTGCGACATCGGTATAAACATCATCTTCGTCACAGAAACATGGTTTGATGATAACTACAAAATCACACTACACAGCTGCCTGCCCGACAACTTCAAGTGTTCTGAAGGATGCGCTGCACTAGTTCTCCTTGATCTCTCAGCAACTTTTGATACCATTAACCACTAAGAAACTGGTTAATGGTGAAACCAACAAGAAAGAAAAGAGAGGAGGAGGACTTGCAAACAAAGAACATCTGAAAATAAAAGCAGAGGAACCACTAAACATCAAAAACTGCAAATTCCTAATCCTCAACTTGATAGTTAACCCCAAAACAAACCTCAAATTCGTTCTGGTTTGCAGACAGACATACGTCAACCCATTCATCGACACCTTCACAGAAGCCATCACCAACCAATCCATCGAACATGAACACCTAATAATCCTCGGGGACTTCAACATCTGGTTTGAAGTAGAAAACGCGAACTCGCAAAAATTGCTAGTTGAGCAACTCAAGACAATGAAACTATACCAATTAGTTAAAGGAGAAACACACATAGCGGAACATACGCTCGATGCCTTGTTCGCCAACAAAACCCTCATCACCACTGAACCACTAATACAGGTACTATAGAGCGACCACCTCATCATCCCATTTGTGATCATGCTACCTACTAAAGCAGCCAACCAACCCAAAACAACGTCCAACTGTTATGAAAACAAACTGGAAGACCATCAACGGTAGCAACCTGATAGAACAACTTGAACTCACAAAACCATCAACCACTAACCTGGATGAAGCTGACCTCGATGGAAAAACAGACCTACTTCATAAATGGATCAGCAAAACAATCGACACCATCTCCCAGGAAAAACCTTTTCAGCCCATCATGAAAGAGAGCAATGGCAACACGGTTTACTCCCCCCCTCAGTGCTATGAAAAATAACAACACGAAGCTGGAACTAAAATGGAGGAAAGAATCCAACCAGGCAAAAAGATCACAACATCAACGACAAATTTGGGAATACAAAAACTAAATTCAAAAGGCCAAAAAGAAATACTACAACAATCGAATCATCAAAGCCAGCAACACCCAAAAAGAACTATTCAGCATAATAAACACAATGAAGAACCCACGTGGTTGCAACAACACTCCGGTTCCCTCACTCAAACTATGCAATGACGTTGCAGACCACATCAAAAATAAAATCAGCGGCCTCCACCGAATCATACAAAGCAGATCAGTCAACCAAAACATTCAACCCACACCCCCAACCGTGGAATGTCAGAAACTCCAAAACTTCCCCCAAATACCAGTAGAGACATTCGTCAAGCTGGTAAGAAATAGCAATAAAGCAGGCTCCCCCATGGACCCCTGCCCTCCAGATATCTACAAGACGATCCTCGCACAGGACACACCTCTGGAATGCTACAGAAAGCTCTTTAACCTAACACTCGCAGCAGGGAAAGTACTGCGATTGTTCCAATCAGTGTACATCAAACCACCCCTCAAGGACACGGCAGGCAACGTGGAAGACCTCACTAACGACAGACCTATCGCAAACATTCCCTACCCAGCCAAACTACTTGAAACCTACGTCTACAGACTAACACAAAAACACATAGAAGAACACCAGCTGCTAGACCAGGCACAAGTCGGCTTTAGGCCTTAAAGGGAGACAGAGACGGCACTCCTTCCAATCTGGGAAAAACAAATGCAGAGTCTGACACAACCTTGGCTTTGATACTGTTGGACCGCTCTGCAGTGTTTGATACCGTTAGCCACGACATCCTCATCAAAAGACTATAAGAAATAATAATCACCGATTTAGCCCTACTCTGTTAAATCATTCCTAAACGATAGAACAGAAACAGTCTGGATTAAGTCTTTTAAATACACTCCAAGGAAAACCGACTGTGGAGTACTACAGGGATCGTTCCTATCCCCACTGCTCTTCAATATGTAACTGACCCCATTAATCAACCTCATAAATGACACAGATTTACATGCTAAAACTACGCAGACACACAAATCATCTACAAAATCGAAGATGCACAAGAACAAAAATCAATGCTGGAAGACTGTCTACAGGAAATGTATGCATGGATGAACACAAACAGCCTCAAACTCAACCCAGAAATAATGGTAATACCCAAAAACCAGGAAAACGTCCACTACATCCCATGGCTCACAGAACTAGGAACATCGCTGACGCCATAGAAGACAGTCAACAACCCTGGAGTCCTAATGGACAGTGAACTATCACTAGAGCCACAAGTAAACACAATAATCAGGAAAGGTTTCTTCCTCCTGCACACACAATAAAATAGGGGGTCATCATTCTCCCACTTGCACCTGGCTGCAAAAACTTTAAACTCCCTCCTGAAAGAAATACGTAATACGAAGGATCACCAAAGTTCAGAAAACTACTTAAAACCTGGCCTTTCACCACAAACTCAGACAGGAACGACTAGGAATGACAAACACGCGCCATGAAACACTTGTGTATAGGAGCGTTATAAATGTCATATCATAATATAAAGACACCACTGGAAACAGAACACACTGCAGCAAGCATACATGGAAGGAAGAAGCCAGAGAGGGACACTGAAAATGACCCACCTGAAACAATAACCCAACTCTAGACATCATCCCAGGAACATGCGCTATAGCTGCAGAGGGAGGAGCATTACCCAATTAACTGGCACCCCTGGAGGCTCTAAAGCACCTTCCTCAGGGCCTGGAGGTCCCAAGCACCAAGGGGGTGGGGCAGACAAGGGTAAACACACCCTTGGCAACCTAAGAGCAAACCCTTCAATCATGCGCATCTCCACCCATGGATGGCGGAGGCCTTCACCACCTCATGACCATAGACCGCTTTACAGCTAGAGAGGAAAGCCACCACCTTGCGCAAAGCCTGGCTAATGAACCGCTACAAACATCCAGCACACAGCACAGTTAGAAGCTGAGCACAGAAGTCCAAACCAACGAGGTAAGAAAAGCCTCACTAACCCAACCCTATTCATTTATTTTGTAGAGGAGGAGCTAAATACCTCTACTGGAAGTTCCACCCTCTGCTACCTATATTTTGGGTACCAGAAGTTGTAACATGCACAACACTAGTAACTGTGACCATTCCGAGGAGAGCCTACGAGACAAGATATCCATTAAGAAAACCCTATCTGATGTATCCCAGGAGAACTGACAAGTCTCCTGGAGGAAGTCCCCAAAGGAATATGAAAAGAAGGGAAATAAGGAGTTGGTGACGTCACAAGAAGTGAGTGTGCGCAATAAGAAGGATGGTCAAGGAAGAAGATGCATACACCTTATAGAATCTGAGGCGAAGTAAAGAATCGAGTGAACTTTCATTTGCGGGTTGAAGATTGCATGATTGAAGATTACTGCAGAAAATACAAGCCATTTTATAACTGTACCGATGCTGTAACGCAAGTAGACTAAGTAATCATAAGGCTGGCTATACGTAGTGAAATAGACTGCAGACAGTGCTGCCACTATATATACATATTCCGGATATTCAATGTCACATTTTTTGTAAGCTCTAATCCATGGAGAAAGAAGGATGGATAACTATGCGTGTGTTGCAGCAGAGAATTAGCTGGAGCTCGAAGCAAGACCAAGAAGGCTGTCTGGCCTGGTGTCAAAGGGTGAAGCAGTCAAAACTGGTTATCAGTCCTTGAAGAAAAGTGAATGTGAGAAGCCGAGGCATCCCTTGTTAAGTTGCAAAGAGAGAACACCATGAGTGCCAAGTTTATTAATTCAAGACAATTAAATGCTATTAAATGGACCAATTCACGGTCTACTGTCCTGTGAGCAAGGATGGAAATAGGAGTTGGGGCACACAGACCAGAACGGCGATAAGAAGTGACCATACTCCCTTTTATTCCCAGGAGCAAGAAGCAAATACAAGGCCGAGTTCAAAGTCAATTTGAATAGCAGACGGCATGAGCAATGAGAGATATGGGGCTAATTGGGTGGGGAGACAGGGTCAAGTCCACCCACTGACACCTGAGGTACCAGCTTATGTGCTGCTAGTGAATCGAATGTTCTACAAGGGTACAAGCATGCCAACCAATTGTAGAAGGCCATATAACGAAGGGCCTTATAGTTTGACAGCCAATGATGTACTGTGTATCTAATAACCGTCGAAGATGACTTGCACTAGGGCGTCGGCATAAGTTGTCCACCTGACTGCAGAGAACCAATCACAATCCTACCCAGTAAAGAAATTATACTTAGATGTTCCCCTTAAGCCAACCACAATCCCACATGGGTTTTTCTTGTTTTTCACGTAGTATGATGTCATGAATGACAATTTTTTGTTATATAAGAATGCTTTTTTATGAAATATGTTGAGCGAGCTGTGCGACGTCTGTTGATGTCCGTTGTAACGCCCTGGTTTAGACAATTGAAAATAAAACAGTGTGTCGGGACATTTTGCCAACTTCCGTGGTGCGTGAGAATTTCACATAACAATGCAGATATGCAAATTAGTCTTGTTCCAACCATCAATGGGAGCAGTCTTCCAACCATCACTTGTTCTCTTGTATAGTTAGAAGCCACAACATGTGTTGTAAGACTAAATTAAAAATAAATGTGTTTCATTGGACGAACAATTGTAAATAGTGTCTTGAGTGCGCAGAATCATGCCTTCATGGGTCTACGTTGCCTTGTTGCTTCTTATGCATTGCCTCTGTCCTCTCTTGTCTGCCTTCTGGTTCTCTTTGCACCGACTCTCGCTGCCTCCATTCTCCCCAGCAGAGCTCGAGAGGAAGGATCAGGGGATCGGGTCTGTGCTTTTCCCAGGGTGGGGGGAGGGGATGGGAGAGGTACTTAAAAAATACAAGCAGGGAATGGTTGGGACCTAGGGTGAAAAAATGAAACAAACGATTTTTTAGGCTGAGCAACCTATTTCTTAGTCGCCCACCAGGGGGCGTTCAATAACAATGTTCTGTTCATTTTTACAGTGTGGATCAGTGTATACAAGGGATCCATTTTTGTCGAACCCTGATTTTGTCGACCTTTAATTGGGTCACATTTGTGTGAGATTGGTGCTGAATTGCCTGCGCTTTTGTGTGTGAAAAATTGTTTTAAAGGTAATTTGTTGAATTTTTTACTTTGTATATTTCTTTTTCTCAGTATTTTAACTGTGTTGCAGATTGTCATTAATTCCCAACTCTGGGTTTCTCGGCTGAGCTAATCCCAAGGGCTATTGGTAGCATAAACGTTTTTTGTTGTGTTTGTTTTTTTAAAGACATATTTATTACCACTCTGTCATGTTATGTTCATTGATATTTATACTGCGCCCATCACCACCGTAAGGGTCTTACGGTGCTTAAAAATTGTCCAAGAAATGGCATATTATGACCCCGCCAGGCTGTCATCAGACCGGTATGACGCTCATTCATCGAAAGTGTTTTATTCCAATCTACGTGCTTACTGTGCAATTAAATTGCCGACTCCCATTATGGCACGGCGATCACACAGATCACTGTGCCCGGCAACCCTCGCAACCGCCTCCCACTACCGACTTACCTTTTCGGCGGCACACCGTCACTTCTAGCTCACTAACGTGGGTCTGAACTGGCGTTGCAGGGTCCTTTCGTCTTTTTTAAAAAACTTTTTTTTAACTTTATTGCCCCCTGCTTCCATTTAGTGGAAACAGGGGACACCCCTGGAATCCCCGGCCCTCACTACACCAACAAAGTGGAGCAGGGGACATCCCCGCAACCCCTGCTCAGATTAGTCAGTGTAGTGGGGGGTCGGCATTTCATTTCCGCTCTGGGCCGCAATTTCGGGGCGACATTTTCATAATATTCCTTTTATTCTATGGGTTTTTGGCCGAATGAATGTGTATGAAAAAACTCATCGAAAAATTTAGGGGGTTGTGGGTAAGGGTATATAAGGGGTGGGGGTATGGGGGATAATAAAAAATGTCGATGTGTTTTTTTCAGGAAAAAAAAATCAGCAAAAAACCCATAAAAAAAAAACTGATGAATGAACATAGACCACATCAGACCAGTGGATGTGAAAACAGAGGGGTTGCAGGCCAGGGAGAGGAGGTGTTGGGAAAGTGGGATTAATCAGTGGGCAGACAATTTAGTAACGGGACAGATAAAAAACTCCCATACAAAAAACGTTTCAAATCACAGTCAACTCACGGTCCTAGGATTCAGAGATCCCAAACACACAGCAGAAACTGTATTGCACAAAAAACATCCAATGCACATACAAGGAATGACATCATGAACATACATTGCAAAGGAGCCCATTGGCCTGATCCTTAAATCAAGGGTTTGCAACCTAAGTCTTTAGATGTTTTGGACTATGGATCCCATGGTGCCTCACCGTTGACTATGCTGGCTAGGGCTGATGGGAGATATAGTCCAAACCACTTGAACATCCAATGGTTAGAGACCCCTGCTTTAAATATATGTTTTAAACCCAAAGGGAAACGAGCAGTCGGTCTGCCCGCATGATTTCTTACTTTGTGCCCCACATCAGAGGTTTTGCAAGAGTTCACCCCTTTTTTTCGCCCATGTCAAATGTTAAGGAAGTGAAACAAACATTTCAGTCACAGGAAACAAAGCATGAAACTTATCTCGCAGTTATAAAAAAAAAAACGTGACTTGCGCTGAATGTAAAGAAATTGGCAGGGACACAAAACCGCAGCGAACAAGAAACAACGGCTTTCGCTTTCTCAAGGATACGAAAAGGGCTGGCGTGTGCTAAAAAGACTTATTCCATACAGAGGGCTCTTGCTTCTAATAATACCTCTCCAGACTTTTCAAAGTCTTAAATGCGATCAAATGTTCCCCGGCCCCCCGTTGTGCTATTATTCCATCTACTGTCTTTAATTTCCAGAAAACCCTTCTTGAAAGTCCAAATGATGCGCTCTGAGCTTTCCAGCTGTGGCCTGGGTTGCTGGCCAGGGGAACGCAGTCACTTGCTGGACTCCCAGGACTACAGAGGCCAGAACTCAGCAAGCTGCAGACTGACGGACTCAGGACTCATTTCTCGGGAGGATACCTCAGGGGCAACGCGCTCACCTTGGAAGCAAGACGACACGAGCAGCACAGGTTCGTTCCCTGTGTGCATGCTTAGAAACCTCTGGTTATTAAGCACGTTATAAATAACCTATCATATCATTTTTCCTGTGCCAAATGTTGTGGCACCCTCCTGATCCCCGTCCCCATAGGATCAAGTTTTGGGTCTACAACCTGTGCTCTCCAGATGTTTTGAAGCAAGACTCCCATTATCCTTCATCATTGACTACACCATCTAGGCCAGATGGGGGTTGTAGTCCAAAGCACCTGGAGAACTAAAGCTTGCACACCTCTGGCCTGTAGTCCAAAGCACCTGGACAGCTAAAGCTTGCAAACCTCTGGCCTGTAGTCCAAAGCACCTGGAGAGCTAAAGATTGGCCACCTCTGGCCTGTAGTCCAAAGCACCTGGAGAGCTAAAGCGTGCAGACTTCTGGCCTGTAGTCCAAAGCACCCTGAGTGCTAAAGCTTGCAGACCTCTGGCCTGTAGTCCAAAGCATCCCGAGAGCTAAAACTTGCAGACCTCTGGCCTGTAGTCCAAAGCACCCGGAGAGCTAAAGATTGCACACCTCTGGCCTGTAGTCCAAAGCACCAAGAAAGCTAAAACTTGCAGACCTCTGTCCTGTAGTCCAAAGCACCAAGAGAACTAAAGCTTGCAGACTTCTGGCTTGTATTCCAAAGCACCCGGAGAGCTAAAGCTTGCAGACCTCTGGCCTGTAGTCCAAAGCACCCAGAGAGCTAAAGCGTGCAGACCTCTGGCCTGTAGTCCAAAGCACCAAGAGAGATAAAGCTTGCAGACCCCTGGCCTGTAGTCCAAAGCACGTGGAGAGCTAAAGATTGCACACCTCTGGCCTGCAGTCCAAAGCACCAAGAGAGCTAAAGCTTGCAGACCTCTGGCCTGTAGTCCAAAGCACCTGGAGAGCTAAAGCTTGCAGACCTCTGGTCTGTAGTCCAAAGCACCTGGAGAGCTAAAGCGGAATGGAGAGCTAAAGCTTGCAGACCTCTGGCCTGTAGTCCAAAGCACCTGGAGAGCTAAAGATTGCACACCTCTGGCATGTAGTCCAAAGCACCAAGAGAGCTAAATCTTGCAGACCTCTGGCCTGTAGTCCAAAGCACCTGGAGAGGTAAAGTTTGCAGACCTCTGGCCTGGGATATTTTATAACAGGCAGTCAAACTCCCGCCTTCTGGAAAAAGAACTTGACATCTCAAAGACTCCACCAACTCCTGCCCAATCTCTCAATTGCCTATTCTGACCATACTTTTGGAAATGTCAGTCAACCGTTAGCTAAAACAAAGAGATGATGGCTGGAAGGTTTAGACTGAATCTTAACCACTGGCATTGCTCGGGGCAACCCTCCAGACCATCGTTCTTCGCCTGCCAAGCCATTACAGAAGGGGAAAGACCATATGCAAATCAGGCTTGGCCCCACCCCAAAAGGGGAAGTCCAGCCCGAACTGCTAGGTCACATCCCTTCTGCACGAGACCACAAGCATCCCCAAACATGTTTCACCCTTGTTGGGGCTTATCAGTGAGGAGTAGCTTGGGTCTCTAAGCCCAGCAGGCACGGGACCCACGTCTGGGCATACCCGCCCCACTCGGGGTGACAAAGCAAAAACAAAGAGGTGATGGCTGGAAGGTTTAGACTGAATCTTAACCACTGGCATTGCTCGGGGCAACCCTCCCGACCATCGTTCTTCGCCTGCCAAGCCATTACAGAAGGGGAAAGACCATATGCAAATCAGGCTTGGCCCCACTCCAAAAGGGGAAGTCCAGCCCGAACTGCTAGGTCACATCCCTTCTGCACGAGACCACAAGCATCCCCAAACATGTTTCACCCTTGTTGGGGCTCATCAGTGAGGAGTAGCTTGGGTCTCTAGGCCCAGCAGGCACGGGACCCACGTCTGGGCATACCCGTCCCACTCGGGGTGACAAAGCAAAAACAAAGAGGTGATGGCTGGAAGGTTTAGTCTGAATCTTAACCACTGGCATTGCTCGGGGCAACCCTCCAGACCATCGTTCTTCGCCTGCCAAGCCATTACAGAAGGGGAAAGACCATATGCAAATCAGGCTTGGCCCCACTCAGTCTAAACCTTCCAGCCATCACCTCTTTGTTTTTGCTTTGTCACCCCGAGTGGGACGGTATGCCCAGACGTGTGTCCCGTGCCTGCTGGGCCTAGAGACCCAAGCTACTCCTCACTGATGAGCCCCAACACGAGTCAACCGTTAGCAACAGGACTTTGTAGAGTCTGATCATGCCCTAGACACTTCCTAGGCCAGCTTTAGGCCTGATATGGAAGCCGAGACAGTGATGTCATAGATGCTGGATGACATCAGAAGGACGGTGGATGACAGTGGCAATGCAGCACTTATATTGCTGGGTCTCTCTGCAGTGTTTGATACCGTTGATCACGCCACCCCCCTGAGCCACCTTCTAAGGCAAGCGATCACCCACTCGGCCCTGGAAGGGATAGGCCCAATCTCACTACAGTCAAGCCATAGCTCTTGGACCTTTTGAATTGAAGGGATTCACTATTGCACGGGTCCGTAACCTCCAGATGGTTTGGACTACCACTCCCATCAGCCCTGGACCGCATAGTCAGTGATGAGGCATCATGGGAGACATAGTTCAAAGCCCCTGGCGAGCTGCAGGCTGCAGACCCGTGCTCATCTGGAGAGCTACACGACGCAGAAGCCTTTCCTACACAATGTGGTGTCCCCCAGAGTTCAGCCGTGTCACCTCTACTATCGAGTACTTAACTACAGCCTTTGCAGCCTCTCTTCCTTCGTTACGGCCTATGCCGATAGCACACAGCTTTTGCTAAGACTTAACAGTAACACCAATCCTGTATCTCTCCTCTTCGCATCATGTATGGCGGACATGGGAAACTCGATGAACGCAAACTGCCTAAGTTTAACGCATCTAAAAGTGAGGTTCTACTCTGTGGCAAGCAAAGGCCAGCATTGACTTCCCCTGGCTATCGGTGCTAGGATTTCCACCCACACCAGACTCACAATGGTCCATAATTTGGGTTTTTACTTTTGAAGACCACTTTTTTATCCCCTCCCCAATCCAGAAAGTCACCCAGACCTGTTTCGCGCAACGCCGCTCTCTATGGGACGTCTCAATTCTTTCCCATTTATCCTCCGAGTTACTGTGGTGAACGCCTACGTTTCGTGGTAGGCTACACTACACCAATTCTGTTTATTTTGGTCTGCCTAGGAACTCTCTCAGGAAACGTCACATGACGCAGAACATGGCGGCGCGTATCTTTCTAGGACTGCCTAGAAGGGACAGAGGTGTCTAGGCCCGGCCCATTGATTGCTGCGTCACAGAGGATTTGGGTTGAGCCCCCGTGGAGGGCCCACAGAGCTCGTAACTGTCCTGGCCCCTGCTTTCTCAGCGACAGATTCAGAGGTCATTTCCCTTCGCGCAATCTCAGATTGCCTCTTCATCATACCACGTTATCTTTACCCTTTCTGGTGGTAGCATCGACTTCCTGCCACACCCTACCCCGAAAAAACGAGAAACAACGAATGGAGAAATTGCCGATTTTATCTGCTCGAAAAAACAATATTACTTTTTTCATTTTTTTTTTAGTAATGCAGGTGTCTACCCCCCCCCCCGACGCCCCTACCTTCACTAACACCCTCACCCCACCGCCACCTATTATTTACTTAAAATATAAACAAATCCTTACAAAATTCGACCAATAAATTCGATCATTTCTCCTTCGTTTTTTTTAATACGTTTTTGTCTATGGGTGCCCCCTACCGCAGAGCACCCATAGCATCCATCATCATACCTTGTTCTGCAGTCGCCTAAAACCCCAACTTTTCCTCTTTCTTCTGCCTATACAATCACATCCCACCAGCAGTGTCCTTACTAGTCAGCCCTTGGTGCCCTTTTCTGGCGCTTTGCTAATACTTGCATCATGTTTATGTTTATTGAATTTATATAGCGCTTTAAGCCAACGCGCTTTACAATATAACAACAGATACAAAGTGAGAGAGCATAGTTACAAACATGAACAGGTCATAAAACAATAAGTAGAACTATTTACAAGGGGGGGATAGGGTAGAGGAGGGGGTAGGTGAAGGAGTGACGGTGTAGGATTTGAGGTAGAGGGGGCGGGGAGGAGGGGACAGGGGACATCATGACATGACATGTGTAAGATGCCTGGTGCGTGCGCAGAGGCGTGGGGCTGAACGCCCCTCCTCCCATAGCACCCCTCTGGACTGAAGGGGTCTCAGTAATCTGCAGGAGGGGAGTTCATGCGTAGAGTGCACTACTGCATTTTGGGACACCCTGTTCTTTGCAGGGTTCGTTCTTGGCACGGAGAAGGAGCCCTTTATCCAACCGTGGTTGTCAGTTGAATTGGTTGATAACAACACCTATTATTACAGTGCTTAGAAGAGGGAAGAATGCGCATAAGTGCTATATAAGCAAGCAATATTATTTAGACAGCGAGAAAGTAGCTGAAATCATAGGCGGCCACTGCTTCCATGATGTCCATTCATGCTCTTCACGGATCTGGCGTGCCAGTGTATGTCCCTGTGCACCGTAGCGATGCTCCTGGGCACTGACAGGGATGGGGTCCAGGCAGTAGGTAGTGAGGTGCTTGCCCCTGGATGGCACACAGATTGCCATCCAGTGGGCTCTTGCCGGGGCCAGGTGGCACCCCTCCGGCTTCATGGCAGCCTTGAAGTCCAGAGCGAATTCATGGGCCTCCATGGCTCTCCAGAGGAAACTTGTTGACCTGCAGTTAGTTGACTTCCGGGTCATTCTGAGGTCTCGGGGGGCCGCGGGGCCAGGCTTATGCCAGAAGCTGTCCCCAGCAAAAGAGCCACTCTCTCTCTCTTTCTCTTGCTCCCTCCTCTCGCTCCGCCTTTGTGGCATGGTAAATACGGCATTACCGCTGTGTAGGTAATCAGGGGTATTGTTTAATTCAGATAGTATTGTCCAATTCCAGGCCTCAAAGGCCTGGATCCTGCCAGGTTTTCAGGATATCCCTCATTAATATTAATGAGGAAAAATGTGCATTCATTTAGAATCATTGTATTCAAATTTATCTCATGAATATTAATGAGCGCTATCCTGAAAACCCAACATGGATCCGGCCCTTGAGGCCTAGAGTTGGACAACCCTAAATTAGAACTGCTGATCCTCTGGAAGGGTGGAAGGGGTGTCCGGGTGGGTGTTCCTGCTTTTTTAGAGGTTTGCGTCCTTTAGGGTAAGTCTTCCGTGATGGAGTGCATATTGCTGTCCTCCTCACAGCCTAGCCCCCATCCAGGCCACACTTATATCTTCTTTGTTGCATGTCTTCTCACTCATGGTATGCTTTGTTGTCATTTTCTGCCATGGCAGTGGTGTAGACAGAATTTCACTGCGGGGCGAGCCTCCACCGCACATGGGCCTAGTATAGGAATACCCTTATAAACGAAGGGAGAAATATATATTTAATATTTGTGTTTATATTGTTCACACTTTTGCGACTAGGTCGAATTTCGAGCTTTTGTCGGCTATCCCCAGCTCATTGTAAATACCACCTCTTACTATTACCCAACGTAGTGCCTCATTAAAGGTAAAACAGGCGCTATTTCGCAAATACGGCCTGTTTCAGTCGCCCCCACATTACAGCCCAGGAGAGTTGATTATGTATGATATGATATTTATAACGCTCCTATACACAAGTGTTTCATGGAACGACGAGGCAGGGGAGAGGAAACAGAGGGAAGACAGAGAAAACAATCCTACTAGGCGAGGTGACATTGGATCGCGCAAGTGCAGGAGAGGGGGAAGGGGAAAGTGCAGGGGGAATGGGGAGGGGCAGTACAGTACATAGGATAATAGTGAAATAAATAAAGACAGTAATAAAAGTGCGGCCAGCTGGTGGCAAGTGCAAGGGTAAGTGCAGATATCAAGTGCCAAGTGCTAGTGTGGGTTGTAGAGATCCAGAAACTGTCCCAAATGCAAGGGTTGCCAGAGGGGCAGTGCAAGTGTGCGACTGGTGGGGGTGGGTGGACCTGGGCCCGAGATCAGAGGGTAGCCAGGTAACCAGTGCAGTTTCAGATTCAGCCATACAGATCTGTCAGCAGTATTCCAAGGGAGTACAGCCAGCTGTAAATACCACCACCGTATTACAATAGGAAAATCCACCTTGAAACTCTGCAAAGTTTTCCCTATGCCCGTAAGGTGGAGGTACATATTTTAAAATGTCCTAAGATGTTTTACAGTGTATTTACCCGTACAGAATGAAAGCTCCATAGCTTCACTTAAATGAAGCGGGAAAACAGGTTTTCAAATGGGGGCATTGTAAGGGAGTGAGAAAGGGGACATCTCACTTTTTTTTCTTGGCCTCAGGGCCACATCCTGCATGTGTGTGTGTGTGTGAGTGTGTATGTGTTTTAAAATGGACTAGTCCATCCAGCTGACTATGGGGCTGGAGGAACTTTTCAAGAAAAAAAGAAGGGAGAACAAAGGGAAAGAACTCCCAGCCCAAGAATGGGCTGGGCAAGAGAGAAAAGAATCCAAAGAGGACTTAAAAATAAAAGACAGTTGGGAAAACGGTGGATCAGAGGTAAAGCAAAGAAAGGGAGAGGAGTAAGAAACAAAGGGGGGTGGAAAGGAAAATAAATCCCTGTGGTCTGCTGCCTCTAGTGGTTCCACATGCTACTTGGCGCTGGCCCACGAGTGCAGGGAGCCCCCTAGAGCATGAACTGTGGGACCGAGCTGCATGCCAAGGGCAGATGCATCGTGTCGGGCAATCCGGGACCAGACAGGATGGCCCAGGAATAACAAAGGGCCTGGGCAGTGTGCGTGGGGCTGCCCAGCCCAAAAGATGGACCACACAGTCCAGGCCACATGGAAGGTGAAGAAAATATGTCCCGGGCTGCCTCGTAGGGCAGCAGGTTGAAGATGAGCCCCGGAGTGCTGCAGCAAGGGCAGTCCAGGTGAAGCTCCAGTGGCCCCGCCCTGCACTCTGTGATGCAGTGCAGATGGGGCGATCCGGCAAGAGCAGAAATCCGTGGGAGCAGCAGTGATGTCCGGGTGGGCCCTCTAGTCTAAAGGACCAACCCTGAAGACTTTACAGGGGTCGTGGCGTTGATAGGCAGACCCGCATGTGGGCGGGGATCAGCTTAAACTCATTGAAACAACACCGGTTATGCAGTGTGTTAGGGCAGCCCCATGTGGTGGACTGGGCAACCCAGAAGTAAGAAGTGGGGTCATGCCCCCATTCAACCACCAGGGGCAGTCATCCAAGGTACTGGAGGACATTTAAGGGGACATGTTATGTAGGTTGGGTGTGATATGTCTATATATAAGGGAGTAGAGGGGAGGTACCCAGGTGTGAGATAGCGGCCATATGTGGCAGCGTGTCGAATGCTGCCTAGGAGAGCATCCTCTTGCTCCATGCGTCAGTGGGTGATACCAGGAATTAGGTAGTGGGTCTGTTGCGTCAGCAATTATATTTTCAGGTGAAGCACCCCTCCCTATCCAGCTGGCTGTAGGGGTGGTACTTCCCATGGGGACAGGCCCCGGTCTTTGGTGAGGGAGTTGGACACCCTTGCCTGTACCAGGGCCGGAAAATAGCGACTACAGCCATATGAGGGTGCTGCCCACAAAATGAAGTTCCCTGGGCCTACAACACTGAGGACTTGGTCTGTACGTGTGGACACCATCTGGAGCACTGTGATTGGCTCACAGAGGGACACGTAACAGTCTGGAGGTTCGTTTTCAATCAAAAAGAGATTCTTGGTTGGCCACATCTGCATTGTCAGAGGACCCTTTGCACCATGGTATGGTCCTGCATAATAAATGAAGCACCATGGAAACTGCCTGCACATGTGGAAGCCGTCTGAAGCTCCGTGACTGGCTGCCACAAGGACACATGACTGTCTGGAGGTTTGTGGTCAATCATTTTATTTCTTGGCCACATCCTGCTTTGCCAGAGGACAATGTGCACCATCTGAGGGTCCTGCCTACAAAACGAAGCTCCCTGTGCCTACAACCCCCAAGGCTTAAATTGTGGAAGCCATCTGTAGCACTGTGATTGGCTCCCAGAGGCACATGTGACAAACTGCCCTCCTATTCAGTCTTCCCTGGGCACCCAGTCGGGCATCTGCAGTCAAGAGACAAAAGCAGCAACAAGTACCTCCCTGTTTGGGCTAAAATCAGCAACGGGTAACTCCCTCTTTGGGACTGTTGAGGCTGGAAAAAAACTAGGGCCAGATCCCTGCTCAAGCCAGGAATTCACCAAGCTCACCCTTTATATAACACCTGCCTCCTTGCGTAGGGATCCTTCTATCCATTGACTAATATCTCACTGCAAGCTTCCACCTCACAGGACCAAGAATCATTTATTTTCTGGGCCTATTATCTGTCTTTTGGGTACCTATGGCCCCATTCTAGCCCAACTCAGAACGTACTCTTGCTTCTTCTCAGCCAACCATCCACCCCTTGCCCTCTCTCTTGGGCTGCACCCTTTCTTCATTGTCTTGGCTTGCCATTTTCTTCCACCCTCCATCATGCATCTTGATTTCGTTCCATTTCTCCTTCTACTCACTCTTCCCTTCCCTTTTCTCATAGCTTTCAGCCTCAACTTGGTGTAACGTTTGCATCACTCCCTGGCCTCCCCATCTTCTTCCTTCCGCCCCTGCACATTTGTAATGTGGGAGGCAACAGGGGGAGGCGGTCCTAAAAAAGATGGTGCCACCAGGGTAAGGGACTCGGGTGACTGGAAACAGTGGATGGTACACTCTGTATTCTCATCCTCTGTTCCAGCCACCTAATTGGCTGAGTACCCTTCCCTGGGTGCGAATACCCTTTCACTTGGCCTCTGTTATGTATAATCATTGCGTAAAAAGTCTTCCTCCATCACTGACCTCTTTGAATCTTATTAATCCAACTTTCTCTTCCTGCAGTTACAGAAACCTGGCTCTCCCCTCATGGCTCTGCTACACTAACAGGTCCTCACACTGAATCTGCAACCTTCTCCCACGCTCGCCGCCCCCGTTGGGAAGAGTAGCAATGTGGGGTTACTCAAGAATATCCTGTAACCCCATTTGACCTCAAATCTTCCCCTTATGAATATGTCAGTGTTGATCTCCTCCCTACTACTCCTGTCACTATTCTGGCACTCCATCGACCCCCCGATCCTCTCAACTCCTTCTTCCCTGACATGACCCATATCCTTGAGTCACTTTCTGTGGACATGCCAATTGTTATACTGGGGGACCTTGACCTCCTCAAGCCTTCTGCAGCCACCTGCCTGCAATTTGACATACTCATATGTAACTACTCCCTCTACTTACTCCACGACCAGCCTACCCACTCTGGTGGCACTCTCTTGACCTTGTCTTTCTCTCTAATTGGCTCTCCGCCTCTGACCTCTCCATTGACCCCTCTTCCTCGGATCACTCCATTATTCAATGTAACATCTCGGTCCCTCCACCTTCTACTCCTCATCTCCCCTTTTCAATGACTAAGAGGAAATTCAGACAGCACTTTCTCCCCCCTTACCTCACTCCCAATCCATCAGCCCTGGATCACCACTCAAATACAGACCATCAAAACAAACATGCACTGTGAGCTATGATGCCGGTTTAAATAATGGACACCTACCCACACAATAATCCCTTGCTGCTCTATCCTCTGCTCAGGATTCTGTCAAATCTTCCTACTTCACAAACGGAATCCCCTCCCTTCGCAATCGCCCCACAAACTTTCATCTGCTGTTCAATCTTTGCTCACACCTCCCAAGCCAATATCCATTACTGCCTCCTTTACTGCTAGTGACTTTTCTCTCTACATTCCCTCTAAAATCTCTGAAATTCATGACACTCTCACAGCCATCCTATCTCTCTCCTTCGCCAAATCTCCTGCTGTCCACCGCCTCTCCCCATACCTCTCCTACACTCGACTACTTCCCCCCTAACCCGACAATTGAATTAGCACCCATTCTTTCAGAGCAAACCCGTTTTATGCTCCTATCAATCCTTTTGCTCCCCAAATGGTCAAACACGTAGTCTCAATCACTTGCCATTATCTCTCTGTGCTCTTTAACATCTATCTCTTTGCTGGACTCTTCCCTGCCTCCTTCAAATCTGCAACTATCTTAACCATATTGAATTGAAGCCATCATGTCTATTGATGTGTTGTAGAAATGCAAAGAGAGGAAGTCACAGAGTGTTTGTGTTGGTGTGGTTAGGGCAGGGGTGCAGGCAGGCTTCCCGAATTCGGAGATGATCTTGTGGAGCTCTTTGCTGCCGCTGCAACAGTTCAGAATTCATTTATTGTAATAAGCCTTTTTGGACTTTTGTGACCTCGATTTGTAATCATGGTGGTGGCGGCCATAAATCTGCAGAGATCGGTTTTAGTTGTTTGCCATTTGTGCTCACGAAAGTTGTTTTGGCTTTTGAAGGTCCTCGGATGTGTCGTGAACCATTTGGGAGACAGCTCTTTGGGAGAAGTTGCGGCGCATGAAGGGGTGAGTGGAAGTAGTGATTCTTTAAGCCAGGAGTCAAAGGATTCGATGGTTAATGGTTTATCTGAGGTCGGCGGTGCTGAGAGAATGTGTAGCAGGGCTTCAGCTAGGTCTGGGAGTACCTTGAATTTGTTCCAGCATTTGTGATCATGTGTGTGGGACGAATGAGCCTTGGGTGGAGGGGGTTGAGGGTGGACAGAGAAAGGGATGGCACAGTGGTCTGTCCAGATGAGCAGTATGGGCCTAGTTACAGAGACGAGGTCATAGGAGCTGAAGATTGCATGAAGGCTGTGACCTCCAGAGTGGGTTCGACCAGTGGTATGACAGGAGAAGGAAGAAGTTGAGTGCCTCTAGACTGTTGAGCAGGGGGTGGGTCATGGGGTTGTTTGGTACATCAACCCAGATATTGAAGTACCCCAGTAGTGTGAGGGTTGGGTGGTTTACCTGAATGGTAGCTAGCGAGTCACAGAGATTGTTGGCGAAATGTCTGTCATATCCGGGGGGTCTGTATATGAGTAGGAAGCTGTGAGAGACTGTTGACAGTAGAAAGAGTTTCACAAGAAGGGATTCACAGTTAGCCTTACATGGCTGGTATTTGGTGCGTGAGATGGAGAAATGAGTTTATAGAGGATCCCTACTCTGCCACCTTTGGAAGTTCTGTTGTGGGAGATAAGCGAGTAGCCTTGGGGGAAAGCCTTATGTGCGACTGGAGCAAAATCATCAGAGAACCAAGTTTCAGTGATGAAAATTAGGTCAGGATTGTCAGAGGATAGGCGGTCCAAGATGCTGTGTCTGTTTCTCGCCACGGAGCGAGCATTGAAAAGGTGCCAGGTGACTTTGTGTGGTGTGGCAGTTTTCCTGACGCTCTTGGCTGGGAGGGCACGGTTGGATTGAGAAGCGGTGGGTAAGGTGTCAGTCATTGCGAGGCAAGTTGTGGGCGAAACAGTCTAAGTGGCTGAGGCTGATCGAGGGGTGGTAGTTGGGGTTTGGGACAGAAGTGCTATTTGAGGGGGGGTGAGTGGGTTAGGTTGATGGGGAGCGGGAAGATTCTGTTGTGCCCGGTAGGCACATATTGGTCAGAATCCATTATATGAAGTATGCACATATTGGTCACATTGCATTATGCCCAGTATGCACAGAGTGGTCAGATTCCATTATATAAAGTATGCACAGAGTTTTCACATTCCATTATATAAAGTATGCACAGAGTTTTCACATTGCATTATGCCCAGTATGCACAGAGTGGTCAGAATCCATTATATGAAGTATGCACATATTGGTCACATTGCATTATGCCCAGTATGCACAGAGTGGTCAGATTCCATTATATAAAGTACGCACAGAGTTTTCACATTCCATTATATAAAGTATGTACAGAGTTTTCACATTGCATTATGCCCAGTATGCACAGAGTGGTCAGAATCCATTATATGAAGTATGCACATATTGGTCACAATGCATTATGCCCAGTATGCACAGAGTGGTCAGATTCCATTATATAAAGTATGCACAGAGTTTTCACATTCCATTATATAAAGTATGTACAGAGTTTTCACATTGCATTATGCCCAGTATGCACAGAGTGGTCAGAATCCATTATATGAAGTATGCACATATTGGTCACATTGCATTATGCCCAGTATGCACAGAGTGGTCGGATTCCATTATATAAAGTATGCACAGAGTTTTCACATTCCATTATGCCCAGTAGGCACATATTGGTCAGATTCCAATATACCATATCAGCACAGATCGGTCCATTATACTCTGTCAGCACAACATTGCCCTAGCCAGAAAGCCCAGCAGTGGTAGTATGCATTAGGCCTATATACCAGCAGTGCTTTAAATGGGCCGGTCCTACCCGGCCCTCAGTACCTGCACTGCTTATTTTTGAGCATTTGAGTACCTGCACTTCTCAACGCCTGAAAGATACTGGTACTCAACTATGTTGCGAGTTGAAAATGAAAGCTTTTCATTTCACTTTATCACAACCTACCCTTTGTTGGGGAAAGCAGTTCCCTCACCCTCCTCCTAGCTCCACCACTCACAGTTCCCATAATGTCTCCTTCAGGGCCCACCCTACAGAACAAAGGGAGAGACAAACATGCAGCTTCCGTGCCCTCAGCACACCGGGCACAGTTTCGCTAAGTGGGCTACACCTGTTACCATTGGTGTCCTTTGATGGAGATTTGGAAAGCCTGGGAAATTACTTTTTTAAGAGGTTTCTTTGTTATTAGCAGAGCCTATTATAATATGTAAATGTTTGTGTAAATGGAGTTGTGATGGAACGTTTTCGACTGAAAACACGCGTACAGTTACCTACCAAATTTCTTATTAGGCAACGAAAGGGAGCAATCAAAAAAGCTCCCTTCTAACGTTTAGTTTAGTTATGAAATCTGCTAGCTTGATATGCCAAAAAGAAAGTCTCATTTAATATAGATATTCAGACTTTCTTAACACAATGCATAGCAAAGAAACTGGAAGTTTGAGTTAAAGGATCTCAGATACACTGCTTTAGCGAAGTGTGTGCTCCTTGGCACATAATTTAATCATACTGGGCATAGCCTGCAAACAATAAGGTGAGCCTTAAAGGGGCCAGGGCCCAAAGTGCTGTGCTGAAAAAGCCTGCGCCGAAAGTGCTGCATCGGAATGCCCAGCATCGTAGCTTGGTCAGTACCTGCACTTTCCCATTTAAAGCACTGTGTACCATGGTATTTATCTCTCATCCTGCACTACCCCGAACATCTGTACCTCTTACTACAAGAAGTGGGCAAGAAAGAGGGGTGGCTAAACACCTGTTTCTACGAGACCGATGCATTAAATGGGGTGGCCTAATGCGTTACGAAACAGTATTTGGAGCAGGGCATAAAAAGTGTTGGCTGCAGCCTTTGAAGCAGCCCAAAAACCTTTCAAAGATTATATGATATGGCATTTATAAAGCGCCTATACACAAGTGTTTCAAAGCGCGAAGAGGCAAGGAAGGAGGAACAGAGGGAAGACGGAAACACCGATATTACTAGACCAGGTGACATTGAGATTGAGCAAGTGCAGGGGAAAGAGGAAGGGGAGAAGTGCGTGGGGAGGTGAGGGCAGCAAAGTACATTGGAACGACAGTAAAAAAAATAGGATAAATAAAAGCAATCAGTAAAAGGTGCGGCCAGCTGGTGGCAAGTGCAAGGGTAAGTGCAGACATCAGGTGTGAAGTGCTGGAAGGGGACTGTAGGGATACAGAAAACAGTCCCCAAGTGATTAAAACGAAGTGACCTAACAATGGGGCGGAAATGCTGTACCTGGAATGAAAGAGCAGTTTGAAAAATCAACTCACATAGAGATATTTAAATATAAAAGTGATATCAAATTAAATCAGGTCAATGTGCGTTCCAATTTCTCTGTTGTGCCGGAATTCAATTATTCGTATGTATTCATTTTATTAAATCATTCTTATGGCAACAATTCAATATATGTTAAAAATGCAAGGCTTGTGTTCTCTGTATTATAATAGTCCTTCCCTTCACTGTTAATGCAATTTGAAATGTCTGTCATTTATGTAATTCTAAGCCATGCACATGGCAAATAAATAAAATTAAAATAAGCAAGGCTGATACTGACATCTACTGGGAAAGAGAAGTATTTTCACTCATCATCGTTTCAGTAACAGCCATACTTTGGCAAATGTGGCTAGTGAAGTCAGTTTATGGAGCCCGACAGAGCTCTGGCTCCAGGGCAATTTTTGGAGACTGCTGGGGCCGAGCCCATGCCAACTTAAAACTCTGTGTGCGACACAGAAAACGTCATTTAACCAGCCACCACTGTGTGGACCCTTTTAAATTGTTCTTTATACAGTTTTCGAGTTCTGATTCAATTGTCATCTTATGCTTGCTGTATGTTACTTGTTCTCATGTAAAGCACTTTGGATTAAAGGGCTATATACATTCAATAAAATACAAATACAACAGAGAGGCAGCAAGCAGCTGTTACCTGCCCAGGTGAGATCCAGTCCACAGATAAGCCTGGACCAGCATAGACACCATCTATCAGTGGCAGCTCCGCCAAGAATCTTGGACGGAAAGTATGTAATGAGCACCCATCCTCATGCCAGCCAGTAGCGGGCAGTGCATAGGGACAAACCCAGGGCTGGACTGACCTATGGGGAACTCTGGAGATTTCCCGCTAGGCCTCTGCACCCTGGGCATCTTTTGTGTGCTATTTTCAAATGTTCTCATTGGAAAAGGGTTGGGCTTGCTGAAAATGTGTAATATGGAGCCACTTTGAAAATTATTTCCAGGGCCTCTTTTGGTTCCCAGTTTACCCCTGCGCCCGCTGTGCCCTCGCTTCAGTTTCCTGGGATGGACGCGATGCAGGGACACCCTGATAGGCTCTGACCACAACCTCCAAGCCAGGATGCTCGGTTGGCATGTGGAAAGAGAGGGAGGGCCGCTGCGACCGCCTGATTAAGGGCTATAGCCATAAACTTCAGCGGGTGCGCGTGCGCTTTTCTCTCTCTCTCTCTCTCTCTCTGTCTCTCTCTCTCTCTTTCTCTCTCTCTTTCTCTTTCTTTCTCTCTCCCTCCCCTCTCTCTAAACCTGTTACATCAAGAATAACATGTTTTGCTTGACGCAGTCCTTAGATTAATTACTTATATTGACCCAAATTTCAAATTGACTGTACATTTTGTTCAAGTTATATAATATTAATGTATGTGATCCCAATGTGTTGTTTAACACCTTGGCCCTCATTACAACCCCGGCGCTAAACCATGGCGCTATTAGCACCATGGTTGGTGCCGGTGTTGTAACAAGTCCGCCATGGTGAAATAGGGAAATACCGCCCCATTCCAAGGTTGGCGGTGCGTTATTTCCCCATTTCACCATGCCCTTCCCCATTCCCATTTTCGCCCCATAGGGCTCAATGGGACTGGGGAAGGCGCTAAGTACGGTACCGCAAATTGCGGTACCGTAATTAGCACCGAGGTCCCTTTGCGGCACCCTAGTCGGGTCCCACAAAGGGACCTCGTAATCAGGCGTTAAGGGTTTAATGGCGACGACACCTTTTACGGCGCCGTTAAACCCTTAACGCCAGTGTCGTAATGACCCCACTTGTCTTTAACAGATATGATATGATGTGGCATTTATAATGCCTGTACACAAGTGTTTCTAGGCACTATGTACTTAGTGCCTAACCTTAAATAAAAAGAAAATTCAAAAACAAGAAAAAAAAGAATAACAGTGAATGCACAAACCACTAAGAAGCCTGTGCAATAAGCAGTAACTATGCAGATGTGCTCCCCACCTGACAGCAATGAGGTTGGAGACCAGAGCTTGCCATCATTGTATTGTACCGTGCAGTGTGCTCAAGGAGTACTTTGAACAGTGCTTGGGTGTGAACCCTCTTGCTCCTCCTCCAGGCTTGAATGGCGGATAGAAGCTAAAGGCAGTATGCAGGGAGATTGTAATGGCAGACACAGCAGCAAAGTGAACATCAAAACAGGCTGGAGACCACTGGAATGTGCAGGGTGTCCATACGCCCACACAGCGAGGTGGTGGGGTGGGTGTGTCTGCTGCTCTCGACCGCAGCCATTTATGGGCTCAGAATTAAAGAGCTTGCCATTGTACTCGGTGAGTGGGGCCGTTTCGGTTAGCATGTTTTACTGAGACTATACAAGGACCCGGGACTCCCACTGGATCTCTCAAGAGAGAGGTGATGTTCCTAGCAGAGCATCAGACCTCTGGAGGAGAACTTGGGTGAGTACTGAATGTGTTAAAAATCACCCAGTGAGAATTGCAAAGGGATTCATTAGTTCCAGATCCAGCCCCCAGCAAATGGAATCCCTCTCCCGGGAGACGCCACATTCCAGAACCTTAGCTGGGGAGTTGGCGCGGGCATTGCCTGGAATCTTTTACATGACAGGCTAAGACACAGTGGCGGGTCTGTGTGTGTGTGTGAGGGAAGTAGGTGTGGGAAGTGTGAGGGATATCACACACTCCCTTTCCTAGGGTGTGGGCCATTCTTTCTGGTGAGTCTTTAGGTAGGTTGTAGTTTCCCCACTACTCTGGAGATATGGAGCTAGGTTTAGAATGGTTTCCCAGGATCAGAGCGGGACTAATCTTTATGACAGTTGAGGTGGGCAATGTGTGCCAAATTCCATATTCTTTGTCAGGGGTGGGGTGGTGATCGAGGTAGGTCATACCATCATGACCCTGAGGGGTATGCTACATCTGGAGAGACCTTTGGGGACTCAAGCAGTACTTTGACACATACAAGTCCCCAACCTGAATTCCATTTGCACCAAATTGGGAACTTCTTAGCGTACACTTGCTCCCCTTTGCGTGGAACCTCAGTTATCCTTTGCCTGCGCTTGCAGGTACAGGGTCCCCTTCCTTGCACAGCCAAAGAGGGCACCTCATATCCTTCTGGGGCCTACCTCTCATAGGTTAGAAGGGGTATCCACCTGTTTTGGGATGCCTACGAACCCTGTAATCCAGGAGAGTGTCCCGCATCCCTTGCATGATGAGGTAATTATTTTTGATGAACAGTTGAATGGTGTCCTTAACAACTCGGGTGAATCATTCCACCAGTCCATTTGCCTGAGGGTGGTATAATGCTGCTGTGCTCAATGCCGCTTTTAGGTAGGAACGCATTCATTCCTTTAGAAACAAGTTGTGTCCCATTATCTGTGACTAGGGTTCAGGGAATGCCCCCGGGCAAACTGACCATCGAGAAACTAAATGGTTTTCTCTTTGGAAACTCCGTAATAAACTCAAACTTCATCTAGTGAGAGTGATAGTCTTCGGGCACAATCCCGAATCTCTTGTCTGGGAGCAGGATGTAGGAAGGTCTTCTAAAATCAAGTGCTTCTTTTTTCCTGGGACTGGCCAAGATTGGCACAGGTGTGGAAGAGGAAGACTGCTTGCAGAGCACGTTATAACTTTGCTGGCGATTTTGCCAATCTCCGATGTAGTGATTGACATTCAAGCAATGCCTGGCCGCAGAGACCTTTTCTCTGGTTCCTGGTATGCTGGATGAACTGCATGCCCATTGTTTAAGATCTTTGGGTCTGTCCTCTCAGGAGCTATGCTTCTTTGCTTAGCTCACCTGCTATATTGGCAAAGGGTTAGACATTCTCCTGTAGCTTTCCTCTGGACTGCCAACCATGCCTGATTCTATCCATGAGAGATCCCAAGAAAGAATCCTCACCTTCGATTTACAGCCATAACCCCTTGGTAATGGCTCACACCACTAAGTTGCAGTCATAGGGCTCTTGGGACTTACATTCGGATTCATAGGAACACAAATTAGAAGAACTGAGGGGTGATCTAGAAAGGTAGTCTTCTAAAACATTGGAGTTCCCCACGTTTTGCTTTATGCTGAGCCGGAATTCAGTGAGGTGGGGTGAAATGTGTGGTGAGGGGAGACTACCGACTGAAAATTCACAGCTACACTCAGTGAACGGTGTAAACTGAACTGAAGCTGCCAACAGCACATCACAGCTCTCCTGCTTTTTTTCCAGCTCAGTCCTACTAGCTTACGCCCTCACACCTTACCCTCTTGCTTTACAGATGGGCCAGAGTGCCAAGGGACCATGCAGGTCGTGATAGCGTGCAGTATAAAAATCTTTTAACATAACATAACACCTTTACATGCATTACATGAGTATAAGGAAGTTGGGTCAAATTTAGGAGAAGACATTCTGGATGCCTTCCATGTACAGCACTATGTCAGTAAACATAGCAATGCAAATCTGCCTACATATGATATATGGTCCCAAGCTATTCTGAGAATTCAAAATAAAGCGGAAAATACGTTTTGCCGCGGTGGAAGGGACTGGGATGTGTGGAGTGTATTACTGAGATGCCACGGTTGAACATGTTTTCTGGTTTCCCGCCTGACCTGTAGGTGGAGACACCGAGCTATTAGTTACAGACTGCTGGTTCATACAGTTGCCTGGGTGATGGGAAAGGTTGGAGTGGATCACATTGCTACGGCCATGCAATGACTCGCCTTTGCTGCTGCAAAGGTCCAGGTCTCCTGGTGTATAGCACAGGTAGCTTAGCACAGGAATGCTCCATTCGGGGTCAGAGGGACCACCTTTTTTTTTACCTGTCGCCATAGCTCCCAAGTTACTCTCGGCCATGGTCCTGCTAAAAGGACAGGGGCTGCTAAGCGGACATGTGGAGTCTGACCTATCAGTGCACGTACCTGTGCAAGGTATGTGAAAGGGGGATCCTAAAATGGCTGATGCCTCCTTCTCCCCAAGCCAAGTGGAGGACCTCAGGTGAAAAGAGACAAAGTTGTACTTTTATGATGGAGAGAGAAAGAAAAAAACATGTTAGGGATGAATCTGCAAATGAACAAAGTCTGGGAGAAGATGCACAAATGAAGAACAGCCCATTCCCCCCATTGAGGGTGCACGCTCAATCCCTAATGTAAGGACTGTCAGTGGGGATTCTCTAATGTTTGCACTGTCAGCATGTATTCCCTAATGTTTGGACTGTCATTATGGATTCCCTTATGTTTGGACTGTCATTGTGGATTCCCTAATGTTAGGTCTGTCGGCGTGGATTCCCTTATTTTAGGACCATCAGTGTGAATTCCCTAATGTTTGGACTGCCAGCATGGATTCCCTAATGTTTGACTGTCAGCGTGGATTACCTAATGTTTGGACTGTCAGCATGTATTCCCTAATGTTTGGACTGTTAGCGTGGCTTCCCTAATGTTTGGACTGTCAGCGTAGATTCCCTAATGTTTGGACTGTCATCATGGATTCCCTAATGTTAGGACTGTCAGCGTGGATTCCCTTATGTTAGGACTTATCAGTGTGGATTTTCTAATGTTTGGACTGTCAGCATAGATTCCCTAATGTTTGGACTGTCATCATGGATTCCCTAATGTTAGGACTGTCAGCGTGGATTCCCTTATGTTATGGCTATCAGTGTAGATTTTCTCATGTTAGGGCTGTCAGCGTAGATTCCTTACTGTTACAATAGTCAGTGTGGATTATTCCATTTAACATTTAAATTGCCGGGCTTATGTTGTGGCGATCCAGTGGATGTAGGTGTACTGATGAAAACGGGTATGCCGCAGGTCACGAGACACAGCTGTCTGAGTCCCTGTGTGGATGCAGTAACAGTCTTCAGATACTAAGCACAATTCCAGCAGCTTCCAGGCAGTCAAAAGCAGCTCTGAGTTCCTGGGAAACAGATACACGGAGAGAACTTCCCACCCCCATTGGATTCCCTCTTTTCCCAACCAGGTATTCTCTGAGTAGTAAATGCAACACCTGATAGCCATTGGACCACCTTACTCCCATCCCTCCCCTTGAGTATTTTCATTTGGCTCGATAGAGCACAAACTATGCTACGAAATAATAGAGTGCTGTGCAATTTATGCGAGGTTAACAGTGTTTGTGTGGAAAGGGTGGTTACAATTTTAGTAGCTTGGCTATCCCATAATACAGGGGGAAGTTAATACCCAAAGCAGTTACCCCTAGGCATTACCTAAAGGGCAGGGTCTTGAGTTCCTCCCTGAACTGCAGGTGCTGCGGAGTGGTCCTGATTGAGACCGAAGGGGGGTCTAGTAGGCGCTACAGTAGAAGGAGAGGCGTCTTTCTTGCATTTTTCTTTCCCACTCAGAGGGCACATCTCCTCCTAAGGGGGAGGTCAGTGGGCGCCAGGCATGCTAATTTGTTAGAGGAAATAGTCCCTCTCCATCCAATCATGTGCGGATCTGTCTTGTCTCAGGCGTGCAGCTAGATACTACAAGATGTCCTCCATCTTTCCTCTGTGATAAGGTCCCTTTGGCCCCTTAGTCTTTTCTATTTACACATCACTTCTTTATCATATTATTTATTCCTTTAATAAGTCATATCATGTATATGCTGATTTCTCTTTCCCTGTGTTTACTGATTCTAAATTCCACTCTTTCTTCTTGTCGTTCCATAGCCCAGAAGTGGATGCGTGCTCATTGCATCTCAATCTCGGGAGGATAGCTCAGGGGCAACGCGCTTGCCTTCGAGGCAAGACGAGGCGGAACAACACAGGTTCGATCTCTGGGTCCCTGCTTAGAAACGTCTGGGTATCAAGCGCGTTAGAAATAACCAATTACAATCCTTCTAAAACGGAAATTCTACACTTCCCTGATATGTGATATGATTGGTTATTTAGGCTCACAGTGACCTCACATAATTGCGACGCCGAAAATGCTGACCACCTTTTTTTTTGTAATGAACCCCCTTTACACCACATAGATATGCACTGGGAGGCCCCCCAATGCTCCCCATACTACTATAATATCCTATACCCCCACAACAGATATGTGGGGTAAAGGGGGCATGTAAAAAAAAAAGTCTGGCATTTCGGCCATCGCAATTATGAGGGTGACATGTTGGGCTATTACTGTTGTATAGCGCGCTTAATACCCAGAGGTTTCTAAGCACAGACCCGGGGATCAAACCTGTGTTGCTCCGTGTCGTCACGTTGCCCCTGAGCTATCCTCCCGAGACTGCTCTTCCCCTTCAGTTTTCTTCCTTCCCTCTCATCTTTCTCTCTCTTCATCTACTTGTCCCTTGTGAAGCACTTGTGAAGCACTAGCACATTCAATGCTTCGCTCTCCTTTTCTTTGCACACCTCTGCTACGGCACTTTTAACGCAACGCTTTCTATGCAACACCTCTAAAATGAGAACATTTCGAACTGTTCACGCCACTAGGCTTCTTATCGCCACCCTTATCTTTTCATGACTTGATTATTGCCCACACACTCTTAGTTGGTCTTCAAGCATATCCTCTCCTGCCTCTTCCTACTGGCTTTAATTCATCCATCTGTCTTTTATTAATTCATCTGTTTATAACATGCTTATTAACGGAGATCAGTCTCTAGGCGTGGGACTAGTCTCTAAGCGTGGGACCGGTCTCTAAGCGTGGGACCGGTCTCTAAGCGTGGGACCAGTCTCTAAGCGTGGGACGAGTCTCTAAGCGTGGGACCAGTCTCTAGGCGTGGGACCAGTCTCAAAGCGTGGGACCAGTCTCTAAGCGTGGGACCGGTCTCTAAGCGTGGGACCGGTCTCTAAGCGTGGGACCAGTCTCTAAGCGTGGGACCAGTCTCTAAGCGTGGGACCGGTCTCTAAGCGTGGGACCGGTCTCTAAGCGTGGGACCAGTCTCTAAGCGTGGGACCAGTCTCTAAGCGTGGGACCAGTCTCTAAGCGTGGGACCGGTCTCTAAGCGTGGGACCAGTCTCTAAGCGTGGGACCAGTCTCTAGGCGTGGGACCAGTCTCAAAGCGTGGGACCAGTCTTTAAGCGTGGGACCGGTCTCTAAGTGTGGGACCAGGATTCAAACCTCTGTTGCTCTGAGTTGTCTTGCTTCCAAAACAAATGCGTTGCCCTTGAGCTATCCTCCAGGCCCACTTTGTGTTGCCTTCACCTAGGTTAATCCTCATCCTCTTCCCTGGCTTCTCTGCGCTGGTTTCCCTTCTATTCTCGTCTTCTCTTCCATTTCCTCTCTACCCTTTATAAATGTATTCATGGTGTGCCCCTCTAATATATTTCATCATATATTTCATCGTTGACTTCTTTCTAGTCTCCGTCACGCTCTCTTCGCTCCACATCTCAACTTCTAATTGCAGTCCGTCGTCCTCCATGTACCCAGTCCCACTTTAGGTCTTTTGTTGTTACCTCCTAAAATCTGTAGCTCTTTCCTTCCGACCAGACCGTGCTTTTTTTCTCATGTACTTAAAGAACAGCTTCTTCCTTCTCCCCCTCTTCTAATTATGTCTGTTTATTTTACATTGCCATTACATGTGATCGTGGACTCATTGTGATTGTGCCATTTTACCCTGTACAGAGACTTTGGTGAAAGCGCTTTATAAATTCAACAAATAAAATGAAATATTGAGCATCTACAGTAAATTTCCTAAAGTGCTTTGCAGAAATTAATGAAAGTGTCAAAATATCCATGAAGAAAATGGAGGAACTGGGCCAACAAGAAGTGGTGGGAGAGGTACGCGGAGTTTGGGGGGGGGGGTGAGTTTTAAGGTGGTGGGACAGGTACGTGGAGTTTAGGGGTGAGTTTTAAGGTGGTGGGACAGGTACGTGGCATTTAGGGGCGAGTTTTAAGGTGGTGGGACAGGTACGTGGCGTTCAGGGGTGAGTATTAAGGATGAGGCAAAAGAACCATAAGATACGGGAGTTGGAGTGAATTCCAGAATCGTGGGGCTAAGAGAGAGACAGATCGAAAGCCTGAGGAAGCACATGGAGAACCAGGAGGCTGACCACAGATTTGTAAAGGACAGTGAGTGCGGGCAGAAACAAACACAGTAACTAGAGAGGGCACATAGGAACGGGCCAGTCCATGCATGCACTGAAACTGACATGCCATGTAATGTTAATATGCTTTCATAGTATGGGAAGTCACCACCAGTGATCGTTGTGAGCGGGAACGGATGGGAACAGCGTTCCACTATTTATTTATTTTTTCTGTTTACCATTCCTCTACTTTTTAAGATGATAGTCCCCATTATATAGAGGATGTGTCCATTCATGTCCCTGTGCAAGTGTAAAGTTGCAATAGGAGCCTTAGTTACTAGTCACTTAGACTATTGCAATGCCCCGGCCGGAGCACGTGTCACATGTTACACCAGGCTCCCGCCTACCCTCTCCCCTCCCGAGACCACAGTTCCACTATTTTTTTCTGTATACTTCTGCCCATGGTCACCACCGCAGTCGTTTCTGAGCACCTAGGCTTATGCGTGGAGTGGGGTTCTGTGCCCCACTAGGGGTATTCAGACCATAGTTTGCTGAAAGAAACTGAGAAATGGATAGAGAAGAGGATGGGAAATCGGGAACAGATGCTAGAAAAACAGAACGGCATGGATGCAGAAGGGGAATAATGTTTTGTGGCAGCAGAGGTGTATTTCAGGTGGGTGGGCCACAGTTGTGCAAAAGGGAGGGGGGATATGTCCTAAAGTATTGTGATAATTGAGCTGTGTTTTCAAGGCAGGTTTGGGTAACTGGCACTCAGTAAACAATAATGTGTTGATGCTTGAACGGCTCAAGAGTTTGATCGGGCAATCCTGTGGTAGGTTGTTGGCTTATTTGCCTGGGCATTTCTATACCTTGTACCCCAGGTCAAACTCCACATTAGCACCCTTGGCGGGTGAGCCAGCCAATCAGGAGGCTAGGAAAGCGGGCTGAATCTCCCGATGTTAGCCCGTGTTCCAAGCCATCCGATGACCGCATCCCCCATCTGCCGTTTTCCCCCCACAATGGACCCCTTCTTATATAATCCCTCCTCCCCACTTGCCTCATTGCGGCGGCAGCTCTTGCTGCCGCTGCTGCTTCCTTCGTCCTCTTTCCTCATGCGTTAGGCTGCCATGGAAAGGGAAGAAACTCTTGAAACGCACCTTGAAACACTTGTGTATAGACGCGTTATGAATGCCATATCATATCATATATCATATCATATGAGGGGCTCCGTACAGCGCCCCACTTCCCTTTCCATGTTGGCCATCTTTGAACAGTCTTTTCGTTCTATGAACGGGACACCCCGAGGCAACCCGTTCAATAATTTAAATGAGCCCTGTCTCAACCCAGGGGATGGGTGCTAATGGTGTTAAGCACCCATACCAAGGGCGGGAACGGGTAGTAACGTCCCGGGTCCCTCGTTAAATAGCTGTGCTTTGCTCAGGCCTTATAACCTGGGCTACCGGGCCGTTACGACCAGTTCCAGCCCTTGGAACGTGCGCTTAACGCCATAATATAAATTCTGTGCCTGCCAAGCCTGAGCCTAGAGTGGTATAGTCAAGATTAGATTGTGTATAACTGTGACTATAGTTGGTAACAGAAGCTAGAGGAATGGAGGGGTCAAGCGGCTACGGTAAAATTGGAAGAGCCTAGCACCTTGGTGTCAAAAGTGCTGTTGTTAAGAGTTTGTTCTATGTCACACTGCACTTTATTTTGGTTCTTAACGAGACAGGCGTGTGGCTTACTTGGGAGCAGGCGATCAGAATATAGCAAATTACAGGCATCCACAGTGAGAAAATCTATCCTGAGCCCTGTGTGCGGACTGTGCGCCTTAGACCATGCGAAAAGCGGATGCGGACGTGGGGCAACCAAGAGAGCAGGCCAGATGTGTGTCCTTCTGCGTGCAGTGGCAGTCTGTAGGGAAGGAAGTGAGCAAAGAGATGGAGGCCATGCAGTGGGTGCTGTCTGACAAAGAGACAAGATGCAGCATCAGAAAGAGGGCACGAGACAGAGGCCAGGCGGGAGCTCACTTGAGAGCTAAGAGCAGTCGCCCATACAAGAAAGGAAACACCATTTAAATGAGGGTTTTAGTGGCAGAGAAACCAAGACAAATGTGCGTTTTGATTAAATCATAAATGATGGTCATTTCATCTTAATAGCTACAATGTCATATCAAACACACAAGGTTATCAGTATGAGTCAGTTTCCTCATGCAGGAAATAGGCCATGATGTGGTCGCTGGTGTGTATGGCGTCATGGGCACACATTTTGTGCATACGGATAACACTTATGACCCGTGTTCTTCCGACAAGCCTTGAAGACCTGGACTTGGCAATGATTCTGACCTTGTGACCTCCTAGCAGCAAGAGGTCGCCTCCTCCACAAATTCCGACCATGTGTGTATAAATCTATGGCGCTGTGGCATGCGGGACTTGTGCTTTAGACATTTAATGCATGGAGTTTGTACTGCAAGGGGACGAGGGAAGCGAATACAGGCTGTTTTTGAAGCGGAAACTCCAGATGCAAAGACTTTATAAAAAAAAATAAAGCCTTGTGGGCGGGAACTGACAGGCATGGACACAGGGCATGCGCATGCGCATGATGTTACATGTCATGCTGTGGGGATGTGCACCCACTCCTTGAACAGCTCACTCTTACCATAGGCTTAGGCTTCCAGGCGCTAAAATGACGGGGGACAGTGCACATGGGGCGAGGACAGCAATGATCCTTCGCGCCTGGTAACACATGTGTACAGGCGCGTTATAAATGACTTATTATATCAGATCATATTTTGAAATATGAAATGTGGTGGGTTTTTAATGTCTTTTGTAGGATAGAGGTATACTCGGTCATACAAAATTGTTACCGGAGAGTGTTCAATGTTTTTGCTGCCACCACAAAGAAGGCTTTGCCTCCCATTGAATACAGGGAATTTCCCCCTAATTCTATGCCTCCGGTAAGGCGGAGAGCACACATGAGCCCTGCCACGTTGATATGTGTGTCCGCTACGACGTTTTTACATCGCCAGTATATTTTTTGATGTGTTTTTTGCTGAAAAGTGTCCAACGGAAATAATCATTGCAAAATAAATATAGGGGGTGGGGGTGGGTAAGGGGATATAAGGGATAGGGGGTGGGGAGTAGGTAAGGGGATATAAGGGATAGGGAGTGCGGAGTAGGTATTCAATAATAGAGGAAGCATTTTTGGGGGGGGAATCCCCCAAATATTAAAACAATTCGATGAGATTTTTGGCTCAAAACATTTTCGGCAAAACCCCATCTAAATAATAACGGGGGATGAAAGAATATAGAACCGTCTGTCCATTTCTGGTTTACTTTGGGTCCGGTGGTCCTTAAACCCCCACTGGTGGTAGTAGAGGATCCCCTCGCCCTCTGCTGACATCACTCTCCAGAGCGTTTAGTCCTTCTCCTGATTGGTTCCTTCCTTGATCTTGATCCCTGTACCACTTCCTCATTTTTCTGAACACCCTAGGTGTTGCCTAAGTATTCCCTAAAGGACAGGGTCTGGAGGTCCTTCCTCGACTGCAAGAGCATTGGGGCTGTCATGTGACCAGGGGTCAAGGCCTCAAATAAAATTGAGGGACTCATTGACATACCAATTGAATGTGGCGTCTGGACTTGAGCCCTGCCTGTGACGGGTATAGTGCTCCTGTTGTCTGGCGGTTGTGGTGCAATTGCCAGTGGTTTAGATTAATTTGAAACCTTCCACCCATCTCTTTTGTGGTCAGTTTGTTTCTCCTTGTGAGAGAGGGTATGCCCAGATGTGGGTCCCTTGCTCGCTGCACCACAGGGAACCAGGCTGCACCTCACTGAGGAGGTCCAACAAGGCTGAAACATGTCTGGAGTTGATTGGTTTTCTGTGCAGAGGGGACCTGGCCTAGCAGTTCGGCTGGGCTGCTACCTTAGGTGGCGGCAGCTGCTGACTGATTTGCACATGGCTGGTCCCCTTTTGCAATGGCGCAGACGGGCTAAAAAACTGTGGTATGGAAGGTTGCCCAGAGCATTTGCCAGTGGTTTAGATTCATTCGAAACCTTCCACCCATCTCTTTTGTGGTCAGTTTGTTTCTCCTTGTGAGAGAGGGTATGCCCAGACGTGGGTCCCTTGCTCGCTGCGCCACAGGGAACCAGGCTGCACCTCACTGAGGAGGTCCAACAAGGCCGAAACATGTCTGGGGTTGCTTGGTTTTCTGTGCAGAGGGGACCTGGCCTAGCAGTTCGGCTGGGATGCTACCTTCCGTGGCGGCAGCTGCTGACTGATTGGCACATGGCTGGTCCCCTTTTGCAATGGCGCAGATGGGCTAAAAAACGGTGGTGTGGAAGATTGCCCAGAGCAATTGCCAGTGGTTTAGATTCATTCGAAACCTTCCACCCATCTCTTTTGTGGTCAGTTTGTTTCTCCTTGTGAGAGAGGGTATGCCCAGATATGGGTCCCTTGCTCGCTGCACCATAGGGAACCAGGATGCACCTCACTGAGGAGGTCCAACAAGGCCAAAACATTTCTGGGGTTGCTTGGTTTTCTGTGCAGAGGGGACCTGGCCTAGCAGTTCGGGCTGGGCTGCTACCTTCGGTGACGGCAGCTGCTGACTGATTTGCACATGGCTGGTCCCCTTTTGCAATGGCGCAGATGGGCTAAAAACGGTGGTGTGGAAGGTTGCCCAGAGCAATTGCCAGTGGTTTAGATTTATTCGAAACCTTCCACCCATCTCTTTTGTGGTCAGTTTGTTTCTCCTTGTGAGAGAGGGTACGCCCAGACGTGGGTCCCTTGCTCGCTGCGCCACAGGGAACCAGGCTGCACCTCACTGAGGAGGTCCAACAAGGCCGAAACATGTCTGGGGTTGCTTGGTTTTCTGTGCAGAGGGGACCTGGTCTAGCAGTTCGGGCTGGGCGGCTACCTTCGGTGGCGGCAGCTGCTGACTGATTTGCACATGGCTGGTCCCCTTTTACAATGGCGCAGACGGGCTAAAAAACGGTGGTGTGGAAGGTTGCCCAGAGCAATTGCCAGTGGTTTAGATTCATTCGAAACCTTCCACCCATCTCTTTTTTGGTCAGTTTGTTTCTCCTTGTGAGAGAGGGTATGCCCAGACGTGGGTCCCTTGCTCGCAGCGCCACAGGGAACCAGGCTGCACCTCACTGAGGAGGTCCAACAAGGCCGAAACATGTCTGGGGTTGCTTGGTTTTCTGTGCAGAAGGGACCTGGCCTAGCAGTTCGGGCGGGGCTGCTACCTTCGGTGGCGGCAGCTGCTGACTGATTTGCACATGGCTGGTCCCCTTTTGCAATGGCGCAGACGGGCTAAAAAACGGTGGTGTGGAAGGTTGCCCAGAGCAATTGCCAGTGGTTTAGATTCTTTCGAAACCTTCCACCCATCTCTTTTGTGGTCAGTTTGTTTCTCCTTGTGAGAGAGGGTATGCCCAGACGTGGGTCCCTTGCTCGCAGCGCCACAGGAAACCAGACTGAACCTCACTGAGGAGGTCCAACAAGGCTGAAACATGTCTGGGGTTGCTTGGTTTTCTGTGCAGAGGGGACCTGGCCTAGCAGTTCGGACTGGGCTGCTACCTTCGGTGGCGGCAGCTGCTGACTGATTTGCACATGGCTGGTCCCCTTTTGCAATGGCGCAGACGGGCTAAAAAACGGTGGTGTGGAAGGTTGCCCAGGGCAATTGCCAGTGATTTAGATTCATTCGAAACCTTCCACCCATCTCTTTTGTGGTCAGTTTGTTTCTCCTTGTGAGAGAGGGTATGCCCAGACGTGGGTCCCTTGCTCGCTGCGCCACAGGGAACCAGGCTGCACCTCACTGAGGAGGTCCAACAAGGCCGAAACATGTCTGGGGTTGCTTGGTTTTCTGTGCAGAGGGGACCTGGCCTAGCAGTTCAGGCTGGGCTGCTACCTTCGGTGGTGGCAGCTGCTGACTGATTTGCACATGGCTGGTCCCCTTTTGCAATGGCGCAGACGGGCTAAAAAACGGTGGTGTGGAAGGTTGCCCAGAGCAATTGCCAGTGGTTTAGATTCATTCGAAACCTTCCACTCATCTTTTTTGTGGTCAGTTTGTTTCTCCTTGTGAGAGAGGGTATGCCCAGACGTGGGTCCCTTGCTCGCTGCGCCACAGGGAACCAGGCTGCACCTCACTGAGGAGGTCCAACAAGGCCGAAACATGTCTGGGGTTGCTTGGTTTTCTGTGCAGAAGGGACCTGGCCTAGCAGTTCGGGCGGGGCTGCTACCTTCGGTGGCGGCAGCTGCTGACTGATTGGCACATGGCTGGTCCCCTTTTGCAATGGCGCAGACGGGCTAAAAAACGGTGGTGTGGAAGGTTGCCCAGAGCAATTGCCAGTGGTTTAGATTCTTTCGAAACCTTCCACCCATCTCTTTTGTGGTCAGTTTGTTTCTCCTTGTGAGAGAGGGTATGCCCAGACGTTGGTCCCTTGCTCGCTGCGCCACAGGGAACCAGACTGAACCTCACTGAGGAGGTCCAACAAGGCTGAAACATGTCTGGGGTTGCTTGGTTTTCTGTGCAGAGGGGACCTGGCCTAGCAGTTCGGACTGGGCTGCTACCTTCGGTGGCGGCAGCTGCTGACTGATTTGCACATGGCTGGTCCCCTTTTGCAATGGCGCAGACGGGCTAAAAACGGTGGTGTGGAAGGTTGCCCAGAGCAATTGCCAGTGGTTTAGATTCATTCGAAACCTTCCACCCATCTCTTTTGTGGTCAGTTTGTTTCTCCTTGTGAGAGAGGGTATGCCCAGACGTGGGTCCCTTACTCGCTGCGCCACAGGGAACCAGGCTGCACCTCACTGAGGAGGTCCAACAAGGCTGAAACATGTCTGTGGTTGCTTGGTTTTCTGTGCAGAGGGGACCTGGCCTAGCAGTTCGGCTGGGCTGCTACCTTCCGTGGCGGCAGCTGCTGACTGATTGGCACATGGCTGGTCCCCTTTTGCAATGGCGCAGATGGGCTAAAAAACGGTGGTGTGGAAGGTTGCCCAGAGCAATTGCCAGTGGTTTAGATTCTTTCGAAACCTTCCACCCATCTCTTTTGTGGCAGTTTGTTTCTCCTTGTGAGAGAGGGTATGCCCAGGCGTGGGTCCCTTGCTCGCTGTGCCACAGGGAACCAGACTGAACCTCACTGAGGAGGTCCAACAAGGCTGAAACATGTCTGTGGTTGCTTGGTTTTCTGTGCAGAGGGGACCTGGCCTAGCAGTTCGGACTGGGCTGCTACCTTCGGTGGCGGCAGCTGCTGACTGATTTGCACATGGCTGGTCCCCTTTTGCAATGGCGCAGACGGGCTAAAAACGGTGGTGTGGAAGGTTGCCCAGAGCAATTGCCAGTGGTTTAGATTCATTCGAAACCTTCCACCCATCTCTTTTGTGGTCAGTTTGTTTCTCCTTGTGAGAGAGGGTATGCCCAGACGTGGGTCCCTTACTCGCTGCGCCACAGGGAACCAGGCTGCACCTCACTGAGGAGGTCCAACAAGGCCGAAACATGTCTGTGGTTGCTTGGTTTTCTTTGCAGAGGGGACCTGGCCTAGCAGTTCGGGCTGGGCTGCTACCTTCGGTGGCGGCGGCTGCTGACTGATTTGCACATGGCTGGTCCCCTTTTGCAATGGCGCAGACGGGCTAAAAAACGGTGGTGTGGAAGGTTGCCCAGAGCAATTGCCAGTGGTTTAGATTCTTTCGAAACCTTCCACCCATCTCTTTTGTGGTCAGTTTGTTTCTCCTTGTGAGAGAGGGTATGCCCAGACGTGGGTCCCTTACTCGCTGCGCCACAGGGAACCAGGCTGCACCTCACTGAGGAGGTCCAACAAGGCCGAAACATGTCTGGGGTTGCTTGGTTTTCTGTGCAGAGGGGACCTGGCCTAGCAGTTCGGACTGGGCTGCTACCTTCGGTGGCGGCAGCTGCTGACTGATTTGCACATGGCTGGTCCCCTTTTGCAATGGCGCAGACGGGCTAAAAACGGTGGTGTGGAAGGTTGCCCAGAGCAATTGCCAGTGGTTTAGATTCATTCGAAACCTTCCACCCATCTCTTTTGTGGTCAGTTTGTTTCTCCTTGTGAGAGAGGGTATGCCCAGACGTGGGTCCCTTACTCGCTGCGCCACAGGGAACCAGGCTGCACCTCACTGAGGAGGTCCAACAAGGCCGAAACATGTCTGTGGTTGCTTGGTTTTCTTTGCAGAGGGGACCTGGCCTAGCAGTTCGGGCTGGGCTGCTACCTTCGGTGGCGGCGGCTGCTGACTGATTTGCACATGGCTGGTCCCCTTTTGCAATGGCGCAGACGGGCTAAAAAACGGTGGTGTGGAAGGTTGCCCAGAGCAATTGCCAGTGGTTTAGATTCTTTCGAAACCTTCCACCCATCTCTTTTGTGGTCAGTTTGTTTCTCCTTGTGAGAGAGGGTATGCCCAGACGTGGGTCCCTTGCTCGCTGCGCCACAGGGAACCAGACTGAACCTCACTGAGGAGGTCCAACAAGGCTGAAACATGTCTGGGGTTGCTTGGTTTTCTGTGCAGAGGGGACCTGGCCTAGCAGTTCGGACTGGGCTGCTACCTTCGGTGGCGGCAGCTGCTGACTGATTTGCACATGGCTGGTCCCCTTTTGCAATGGCGCAGACGGGCTAAAAAACGGTGGTGTGGAAGGTTGCTCAGGGCAATTGCCAGTGATTTAGATTCATTCGAAACCTTCCACCCATTTCTTTTTTGATCAGTTTGTTTCTCCTTGTGAGAGTGGGTATGCCCAGACGTGGTTCGTTTGCTCGCTGCGCCACAGGGAACCAGGCTGCACCTCACTGAGGAGGGCCAACAAGGCCGAAACATGTCTGGGGTTGCTTGGTTTTCTATGCAGAGGGGACCTGGCCTAGCAGTTCGGGCTGGGCTGCTACCTTCGGTGGCGGCAGCTGCTGACTGATTTGCACATGGCTGGTCCCCTTTTGCAATGGCGCAGACGGGCTAAAAACGGTGGTGTGGAAGGTTGCCCAGAGCAATTGCCAGTGGTTTAGATTCATTCGAAACCTTCCACCCATCTCTTTTGTGGTCAGTTTGTTTCTCCTTGTGAGAGAGGGTATGCCCAGACGTGGGTCCCTTACTCGCTGCGCCACAGGGAACCAGGCTGCACCTCACTGAGGAGGTCCAACAAGGCCGAAACATGTCTGGGGTTGCTTGGTTTTCTGTGCAGAGGGGACCTGGCCTAGCAGTTCGGGCTGGGCTGCTACCTTCGGTGGTGGCAGCTGCTGACTGATTTGACCATGGCTGGTCCCCTTTTGCAATGGCGCAGACGGGCTAAAAAATGGTGGTGTGGAAGGTTGCCTAGAGCAATTGCCAGTGGTTTAGATTAATTCGAAACCTTCCACCCATCTCTTTTGTGGTCAGTTTGTTTCTCCTTGTGAGAGAGGGTATTCCCAGACGTGGGTCCCTTGCTCGCTGCGCCACAGGGAACCAGGCTGCACCTCACTGAGGAGGTCCAATAAGGCCGAAACATGTCTGGGGTTGCTTGGTTTTCTGTGCAGAGGGGACCTGGCCTAGCAGTTCGGGCGGGGCTGCTACCTTCGGTGGCGGCAGCTGCTGACTGATTTGCACATGGCTGGTCCCCTTTTGCAATGGCGCAGACGGGCTAAAAAACGGTGGTGTGGAAGGTTGCCCAGAGCAATTGTCACGAAGGCCAAATTCCAAGGCGCAGGAGCGACGCAGTACCAACCACCCCCACTTTGGTCGCGGAGCCCGCAAGTCAGAGCTTACACGGGTTTCCTGGACCAGAGCAGGGAAGGAGGCTTAGGGTCTCGGTGGTTGGATAGGTAGGGGGAAGTTAGGTAAACTGGATTGAGGGTAAGGTAGAGGTTATGGGTAGGGATGGGGAATACTTAGGGTAGACTGATTGCTGCGCACTTTAGTTCAGGTGTCCTCAGCCCTTACTTACTAGTCTTACATAAGCACCAATTTGCACATAAGAACGCCCTTACTACCCTAAGTCAACAGACCAGTACCAAGAATTAGCATGCAAACTTAGCTCTGGTCTTCTGAGTCCTGTCCGTGAAGGGCGGTCGCGTCCTTGAGCACGTCTGAAGTGTTGTCTTCAAGATTCAGGCTAAAAGAAAATGACAAGCATTAAAACGTGCCCTCTGAATTGGTCAGCATTCACCTCATGCGACATCCGCACACACACACACACACACATAAAAGTGCCCCTCTTAAGGCCTAGATTGTTCTATGCAAGATGCTGCACAAGCGGTCTTCCAGCAGACCCCTGCGAATGTGGTTTTTGCCGTAGCAAGTTTTCACGAGCGGTCTTCCTGCAGACCCTCGTGATTGTTCGTATTTCCAAATCGTAGCGAGATTTCTTCGGTACGGTGTTTTCGCCTCGCGGGCCTCCAGTGGGGTCCAGGAGGCGGAAACACCCCAATGACAATGCGCCCCCGTACAGGTTAATATTCCCCAAAGAATGTACGGCCGGCGCGTAGGGCACCAAAGTTATGCCCACTTAGCTTTTTGCATCGGTGCAGGTGCTCTGGATGGGCCTGTGGTCGCCCCCTGCACTTCCCCCTCGATCTCCTTGGGCGCTTAGCATGGAGAGGTACTTATCTCGTGTAGGCGAGGGGTCGGGCTGCTGCTCGGGTGGGGCTGGGCCCCTCGCGTATGATTCTCCTGGAGCTCCGGTCCACACGTCCTCTCGGCATGGAGTCTCAAGCGCAAGCCCCGCGCTTGGGGCTCGGCACATGCGCGATGGGACCGCCGCGCCCTTCCTGGTCCCTGATTGGCCCAAATTGGCCCTTGGCATGCTGGGGATTGTAGTCCTTCGGCGCCGGCTGCTGGGTAATGCAGTCTTTTGCTTCTGTTTCCTGCACATGGGGCAAAGCAGCCTTCTGTATGGTTGCAAGCTTTCCTGAAAAGCTGATTTCTCCACAACAGTACCCACATCAGCGCCCACAACCCTCCTGTGCCCTGCCTGTCCATGATTCTGTCTGCCTGTAGTCCTGACAGCAATTGCCAGTGGTTTAGATTCATTCAAAACCTTCCACCCATCTCTTTTGTGGTCAGTTTGTTTCTCCTTGTGAGAGAGGGTATGCCCAGACGTGGGTCCCTTGCTCGCTGTGCCGCAGGGAACCAGGCTGCACCTCAATGAGGAGGTCGAACAAGGCCGAAACATGTCTGGGGTTGCTTGGTTTTCTGTGCAGAGGGGACCTGGCCTAGCAGTTCGGGCTGGGTTGCTACCTTAGGTGGCGGCAGCTGCTGTCTGATTTGCACATGGCTGGTCCCCTTTTGCAATGGCGCAGACAGGTTAAAAAACGGTGGTGTGGAAGGTGGCCAGAGCAATTGCCAGTGGTTTAGATTCATTCAAAACCTTCCACCCATCTCTTTTGTGGTCAGTTTGTTTCTCCTTGTGAGAGAGGGTATGCCCAGACGTTGGTCCCTTGCTCACAGCGCCACAGGGAACCAGGCTGCACCTCACTGAGGAGGTCCAACAAGGCCGAAACATGTCTGGGGTTGCTTGGTTTTCTGTGCAGAGGGGACGTGGCCTAGCAGTTCGGGCTGGGCTGCTACCTTCGGTGGTGGCAGCTGCTGACTGATTTGCACATGGCTGGTCCCCTTTTGCAATGGCGCAGATGGGCTAAAAAACGGTGTTGTGGAATGTTGCCCAGAGCAATTGCCAGTGGTTTAGATTCATTCGAAACCTTCCACCCATCTCTTTTGTGGTCAGTTTGTTTCTCCTTGTGAGAGAGGGTATGCCCAGGCGTGGGTCCCTTGCTCGCTGCGCCACAGAGAACCAGGCTGCACCTCACTGAGGAGGTCCAACAAGGCTGAAACATGTCTGGGGTTGCTTGGTTTTCTGTGCAGAGGGGACCGGGCCTAGCAGTTCGGGCTGGGCTGCTACCTTCGGTGGTGGCAGCTGCTGACTGATTTGCACATAGCTTGTCCCCTTTTGCAATGGCGCAGACGGGCTAAAAAACGGTGGTGTGGAAGGTTGCCCAGAGCAATTGCCAGTGGTTTAGATTCATTTGAAACCTTCCACCCATCTCTTTTGTGGTCAGTTTGTTTCTCCTTGTGAGAGAGGGTATGCCCAGACGTGGGTCCCTTGCTCGCTGCGCCACAGGGAACCAGGCTGCACCTCACTGAGGAGGTCCAACAAGGCCGAAACATGTCTGGGGTTGCTTGGTTTTCTGTGCAGAGGGGACCTGGCCTAGCAGTTCGGGCGGGGCTGCTACCTTCGGTGGCGGCAGCTGCTGACTGATTTGCACATGGCTGGTCCCCTTTTGCAATGGCACAGATGGGCTAAAAAACAGTGGTGTGGAAGGTTGCCCAGAGCAATTGCCAGTGGTTTCGATTCATTTGAAACCTTCCACCCATCTCTTTTGTGGTCAGTTTGTTTCTCCTTGTGAGAGAGGGTATGCCCAGACGTGGGTCCCTTCCTCGCTGCGCCACAGGGAACCAGGCTGCACCTCACTGAGGAGGTCCAACAAGGCTGAAACATGTCTGGGGTTGCTTGGTTTTCTGTGCAGAGGGGACCGGGCCTAGCAGTTCGGGCTGGGCTGCTACCTTCGGTGGCGGCAGCTGCTGACTGATTTGCACATGGCTGGTCCCCTTTTGCAATGGCGCAGACGGGCTAAAAAACGGTGGTGTGGAAGGTTGCCCAGAGCAATTGCCAGTGGTTTCGACTCATTCGAAACCTTCCACCCATCTCTTTTGTGGTCAGTTTGTTTCTCCTTGTGAGAGAGGGTATGCCCACACGTGGGTCCCTTGCTCGCTGCGTCACAGGGAACCAGGCTGCACCTCACTGAGGAGGTCCAACAAGGCTGAAACATGTCTGGGGTTGCTTGGTTTTCTGTGCAGAGGCGACCTGGCCTAGCAGTTCGGCTGGGCTGCTACCTTCGGTGGCGGCAGCTGCTGACTGATTTGCACATGGCTGGTCCCCTTTTGCAATGGCGCAGACGGGTTAAAAAACAGTGGTGTGGAAGGTTGCCCAGAGCAATTGCCAGTGGTTTAGATTAATTTGAAACCTTCCACCCATCTCTTTTGTGGTCAGTTTGTTTCTCCTTGTGAGAGAGGGTATGCCCAGACGTGGGTCCCTTGCTCGCTGCGCCACAGGGAACCAGGCTGCACCTCACTGAGGAGGTCCAACAAGGCCAAAACATGTCTGGGGTTGCTTGGTTTTCTGTGCAGAGGGGACCTGGCCTAGCAGTTCGGGCTGGGCTGCTACCTTCGGTGGCGGCAGCTGCTGACTGATTTGCACATGGCTGGTCCCCTTTTGCAATGGCGCAGACGGGCTAAAAAACGGTGGTGTGGAAGGTTGCCCAGAGCAATTGCCAGTGATTTAGATTCATTCAAAACCTTCCACCCATCTCTTTTGTGGTCAGTTTGTTTCTCTTTGTGAGAGAGGGTAAGCCCAGACGTGGGTCCCTTGCTCGCTGTGCCACTGCACCTCACTGAGGAGGTCCAACAAGGCCGAAACATGTCTTCGGTTGCTTGGTTTTCTGTGCAGAGGGGACCTGGCCTAGCAGTTCGGGCTGGGCTGCTACCATCGGTGGTGGCAGCTGCTGACTGATTTGCACATGGCTGGTCCCCTTTTGCAATGGTGCAGATGGGCTAAAAAACGGTGGTGTGGAAGGTTGCCCAGAGCAATTGCCAGTGGTTTAGATTCATTCGAAACCTTCCACCCATCTCTTTTGTGGTCAGTTTGTTTCTCCTTGTGAGAGAGGGTATGCCCAGACGTGGGTCCCTTGCTCGCTGTGCCACATGGAACCAGGCTGCACCTCACTGAAGAGGTCCAACAAGGCCGAAACATGTCTGGGGTTGCTTGGTTTTCTGTGCAGAGGGGACCTGGCCTAGCAGTTCGGGCTGGCTGCTACCTTCGGTGGCGGCAGCTGCTGACTGATTTGCACATGGCTGGTCCCCTTTTGCAATGGCGCAGATGGGCTAAAAAACGGTGGTATGGAAGGTTGCCCAGAGCAATTGCCACTGGTTTAGATTCATTCGAAACCTTCCACCCATCTCTTTTGTGGTCAGTTTGTTTCTCCTTGTGAGAGAGGGTATGCCCAGACGTGGGTCCCTTGCTCGCTGCGCCACAGGGAACCAGGCTTCACCTCACTGAGGAGGTCCAACAAGGCCGAAACATGTCTGGGGTTGCTTGGTTTTCTGTGCAGAGGGGACCTGGCCTAGCAGTTCGGGCTGGGCTGCTGCCTTCGGGGGTGGCAGCTGCTGACTGATTTGCACATGGCTGGTCCCCTTTTGCAATGGCGCAGACGGGCTAAAAAAAGGTGGTGTGGAAGGTTGCCCAGAGCAATTGCCAGTGGATTAGATTCATTTGAAACCTTCCACCCATCTCTTTTGTGGTCAGTCTGGCAGTTGTGGTGCATCTGGTTTGCTGTCCAGGGCTCTCTTGGGTCACCTCCTGCTTCATGCAGTGATTGGATGTTGCTGATGAAGCTGTCATGTTTCTGTTATGTTATGTTATGTTAATGACATTTATTGAGCGCACGTTCACCTACGTATCAGGTCGCTATAAGAGAGAGGTAGAGAAGGAGGGATAACAAGGTTTACTGAAATAGGTACGTTTTCAACAGTTTCCTGACAACCAGCTGATTAAAAGACTGTTTCAAGGCCAGGGGGAGATCGTTCCACGGTCGAGGGGCAACGACTGAGAAAGCTCTACCTCCAATGCGGGCACAGCGAAAAGGAGGGACACCAAGAAGAGCAGCAGATACTGAACGTAGCTGTCATTTCGGGATGCAACGTAAGAACTTGGACCGCAGGTATTCGGCCCCCTGGTCATGTAATGCCTGATGGACCAGATAGAGGGATTTAAAGATGATGCGCTGGGATACAGGCAGCCAGTGCCGGGACCGCAACACAGGTGAAATGTGGACCCCATAGGGAGAGCCTGTTGCAACTCTGGCCACCATGATCTGAAGGCGCTTCAGTCTCTGAATCAGCGCTTTAGGCTGAGCCAGATAGAGCGAGTTGCAATAGTCAAGACGACTGAGCACCAAGGCAGCAACCACAGGCGGGCGGAGGTTAACTGGAATGAGAGGAAGCACCTTCCTCAGTATTTTTTAGTTAGAAGTGACCCACCTGGCAGACTGCTGCCACTTGAGCCTTCATGGAAAGAGAGGATGAGATAACTACGCCATGGTTCTTGACCTTGGCAGATGGAACAGGAAGAGGGCCCAGTGATGAAGGTCAAAAGGAAGACACCCAAAGTGAAGGATCGGGGGGGAGAGCCAACCACCAGCACCTCAGTCTTGTCTCCATTCAACTTCAGACAATTGTGGCTCATCCATACTCCCACGGCAGTCAGGCACTGATTCAAGCACGACGACATCTCAGTCTGATCGGGGTCCAACCGCATCAGGATCTGAGTTTTGTCGGCATATGAGTAGCACCTGATGCTGTAGGAGCGGATGAGACACACAAGAGGCCAGATGTAAATATTGAAGAGCATAGGAGACAAGGTGGATGCCTGAGGGACACCACAGGTAAGTCGGAAATTTGCAGAGAGAAAAGGCGAGAGTGAAAGGATCTGGGTTCTATCGGTCAGGAACGAGGTGAACCAGGCAAGAACCTGGCCAGATATTCCCACCTGGGCCAGGCGGGCTAGCAGAATGGGGTGGCTAATCGTATCAAAGGCTGTAGAAAGGTCTAAAAGAATCAAAGCACAAAACCCACCAGTATCAACTAGCCTGGCCATGTCGTCCTGAACCAACATGCTCTCTGTCCCCCAGCCAGGTCTGAAACCCAACTGGGTGGGGTCGAAGAGCCCGGTGGACTCCATAAAAGAAGAAAGGAGAGGAGACACCAGTGATTCCAGAAGTTTCATAAGGAATGGTAAAAGAGGAATAGGATGATAGATGGTAGTAGAGAATCAAGCGCCGGCTTCTTAAGAAGAGGAATCGCCGTTGCCGCCTTAAGCTCAGTAGGGATACAACCCTGCTGACATGACACATTAACTGCCGTCGTAATCGCTGACAGTATCTCAGCAGAAATATCTTTCATCACTGTCAGAGGAATAACATCAGACGGGGCCCTGACTTGATGCGCTGGATGGCAGCAAGCACGCCGGACTCAGAGAAAGCTGGAAAATAGGACCAATCGACCAGAGTTATCGGGCTCATCGGGGCATGAATCAGCACCCCTGAAGGAGGAGTAGACATAGTCAACTTAATGTTGGGTCAAATTGTTTCAATTATTTCTACAAAAAAAGTGCCAAAGAGTCACAAAGCTCCTGTGTAGGACTAACGGAAGGAGTCAGTATAGCAGTAGAGGAAAGAACCCTAACCACAGAAAAGAGCGCTTTCGGACGGCATAATGAAGATTCAATTTTATGGGCATAAAAGTTTTTTTTAGCTAGTATGATCGCGGCTGAATAGTCTGAGTCCCGCCATTCCTGCTTTGTTCGTTGACTCACTCTTTTGCAGGCTGCAGCGTGGGCCGTGTGCTCAGAGTAACTTAACTTGCTGCAGTGCCCCCTGAGGACACACTGCAGCAAATGCGGCTGTTCTGCCTGGAGGCGGAGCTCCCTTTTTGTTTGTCCTGTGAGCAAAAGTGTCACATCTCAACCTCCTGCTGCTACTCCAGAGAGACAAGTAGCCCCTCTCTGCGGCCCAATGGGCGCTGCTTGCCTTCTAAGCACTACCGATCACTGTCTTTCTTAAAGCAGAGCATTTAAAGCAGTTGCGATTTACAATTGATGGCCTATTTAAGAGACCATTGTTTTGGACAGCGCGTTCTTAACGTGGTAAGAAATGTATGGAGACATTTTTTCTTCTGAAAGCACATGTAAAGCACCAGTTAGCTGCCTATAATTGGTGCCCTCCTCCAGGACATGTTCCTTTCTGAGTTTTTAAAATCAGATTGCAGACATAAATCTCTTTTCTGGTGTATATTAAACTCAAATTCACCTTAAACTCCCAAAAGCACAGAATGCTTTAAAAACACCAAATGTCTACAAAATAGGGAATGTAATGTAGTTTTCTTAAACTGAATGGTTTTAAACAGAAATGTTGTTTATCCTACGCCTTTGATCTCCTCTCGTCCCTTTCTGCCCCCATCCTTTTGCAAGTACCATCAGTAAATCTGAGAAAGCTAGAGACCAAATGTTTCCTCTAGACCTGCTCTCACTTGTCAACACTGTGTAGTGAGCTCTTTCAAACATGGGTTCCCAGTAATACAGAAAAGAAACTCTTCATTTATCGCAGCACCCATGACTGGCATCTCATCACCACTATCAACCGACTTAATTACTGCAGCCGCTACGCCCGGGCAAGCCAATGGATTTCAGTGCAAGAAGGCAGAGAGTTCAAAATTCTGCAGCTGCAATGTTATCGTCTGCACCGATACCTTGACCACCAGGGCCCATGTGACTGGTAAAAGCGCCCGGATGCCTCCGGGTTTGTGTGCGCTCTACAAATGTAAAAAGAAAAAAAAATAAATAAAAACTGGCAAACAAGTAAATGGGAATCTATGTTCCCCACATAATGGCCTTCATTGGCTTTATATGGAAGGAAGCGAGGATGAAATTGAAGGTAATCTGTTGTGCACATGCTCTAAGACGAAGAAAAAGAAAAGCCATGGCAACCAAGCTGCTGTCCTTCAATTTCATTGTTCTCCCCAAAAAGCAACCTCTTCTTCAAAGGTGGCAATAGGTCATCACATGCTGGTTCTCTCCTCTGTAATAGAAGGGAGGTAAGTGGGCACCACTTAGGTCCAAAAGTCTTTTTTGTAGTAAGGTGGATATAAAGTTAAAAATATGGTAGTAAATGCTTTAATGGAGCTGGCTGTGACAAGTCTGGAGACACCCGGAATTGAAAGTACGACAACAGCTGAAGACCAAGTATGAATACCAAGTCACACAACCGCTCTCAAAATAGGGGCCCGGATCCGGGCAACCAGTTATAAAGTTCAGCAGAAAGGTTTTATCCAAGTATCACAGATGTGTTTCCAAGTTCAGTGAAATAATAAAATGAAGGTTGTCTGTTGATTTTCAAAAAGTATTTTATCAAAATGATAAAGCTGTCACTAATATTCTCTTAGTGAGGGAGGGAGCATTTGTCGCAACCTATGTACATTTCCGACTAAAGCCAATGCATTTCGGAGTATGTCTCCTTCATCAGGGCCAGTCTTGTGGTTAAACATTGAAAATACAACAGATAAATAATGTACCAATATTACACAAAATGCATAAAGTGAAATGAAAAATAAACATACCGATCAGTGGAAAATCCACAAGTGTTCATAAGGAGAAAAATAAAGCAAAAACAGGAATCAACAATACAATATTAGGAGGACAAATGGTTTTCATTGGGAATCAGAAAAAAGAACTAGTGTTACCTTGGCAGTATTCAATGGGAGCTAACAAACGTTCTAGCTGCCCACAGTAGGGTACAGCGATACGGCATGCAATTAGTAGCCGCAATGTTAACACGCACGTGTTTACGAGTAGAATCTGTTTGAAAGAGATCGAGTGATCAATGTCAGCATATCTGATAAAATCATTGTATGCAACAAAATTATAAAAAAGCGGCAGAACCGCCGCGTACCTAAACGCATCTGAAGCTCAGCAATGCTTCCGCGTGTGGCCGCCGAGCTTGGATTCCACCAAGCAGTGTTTGGGCGGTTGCCTAAGCGACCGCTCGTTTTATAGAGCACGTGACCGCTGAGCGCCATTGAACTGGTTGCCCGGGTCCGGGCCCCTATTTTGAGAGCGGTTGTGTGACTTGGTATTCATACTTGGTCTTCAGCTGTTGTCGTCTCTCCTCTGTAATGTCATGTTCTTCTCAATAAGAACTTATCCCAATGTAGCACAGTTTGGAAGAAAACTCTTTTCTTCTATCCCCTGAATGTCTGCTTGATCTTATACATGGAGATTGGTGTGTAGTAAAGCTTCTACATGATGCCAATTTGCTGTGAGCACTATACAAACGCACTGTTGGGAAAGCCCTAAAAAATCACTTGTCAATTTGCTCTGCATTTAAGGCCAACTGGGCCTCCAAGCTCTTCAGGCCTGTTCAGGGCTTCTGTGTGGAAAACCTTTCTCAAAACAAACTGATTTTAGCTCGAATGTTTGCAGGTGAGCATATCCCCACAAACTCTAGGGCCAGCCCTCTAAAGCTGCACTCCAGTGCAATCATGGGGGGCAATTGGGGTAGAGTGGGCGGAATCGCACGGCGAGACTCAGACTGTAACAATAATGCAGTAGTGCAACACCATTGAGCAGCACTGGCTATAGCCACCCTCCCTCCCCAAAAAATATAGGGCTACGTTGACTCAACCTGGCTGACCCACAGACCCGTGGCAGACAGAACAGGACACAGACATTAAACGGCACCTGGGCTTTGCAGTTAACAAAGGCCCTGCAATTACTAATGAAAATCATTTCAATGTAATTAGCACCTGCATTCATATGCGTACATTTTAAGGCAATTGAAATTGTGATGTGGGGTTATTACTTGCATGTCAGGTTAGGGATTGGCACCAGGTGGGACAGGAGGCAACTCATTCTCACAGAAGTCCTTACGTGTGTGGTTTCAGATGTGAAGAAGAGTTAACTGCTTGTAACATTGAAGCTTCACCAGAATATACATAGACTGTGACAGCACCCCAACTTGCCTCAGCAGATGTTGGGGTGATCATCGGCTCCAACCAACAGTGTAGGCCTGTCTCCCTCCCAGCCCTTCAGGAGAACATTCTGTTGGCAATGTGGGCATCCCAGGTAGGCATTCACACACCAATCCCATAATCCCTGACAGGGCAAAACAGACAAATCCTCAAAAAAAGTATATGCTCCCTCAGAATAATGTTGTGAAGTTTGTTAAAGGGACGTTATGATTAAGGTGCATTAATAAAAACTATGATATTCAGTGTAAAAACTTTGTTAAAAGGATGTTATGGTTACAAGTAAAACCGAAAACCCCTAGAAATTCACCAGTTATGGTAAGCTAAGCAACCATAAGTCACACCCTCACTGTGCACTGCTAAGACTAACACCCTGGACATCGAATATGACATCACAAATGTCATTGATGACATCACTGATGACTTCACAAATTAAACTAATTTTGATGAAAAGTCTCCACAATGGGTTGTGTTTATAATGTTGGTACCACGATATCAGGGGTGATCGGGAGACCTATCATGAACTACTTAATGTATTAAAGAATGTACTCATCTAAACAAAACATTATATTGGAGTGTTGTTAATACAGGAACCTAATCATACATACACTTGGTCAATGGCTGCAGCATGCACCATAGAAGTACAATATGTTTACTCTGGTAATTTTGGATAGTAAAATATTAAATGCTACCTTATCAGAGTAATGTTAAACATATAATTCAGCCAATGAAGTTATTAACACTTATACATACTATAGGTACACATGTTTCCTTAAAGAATCCCTCCCATCAATAGGTTTTACAGTTTGCCACGCAGGATGGCATCATAGATGACGCATATCGAGGTATAAAACCTTTGTATAATTACATCTGGGTGCGAGTGGGTGAATTACTGCTTGTTGTTTGCTTGTTTTTGCTATAATAAAAAGTAGTACCTTTCCATATTCTTTGAGTCTGTCCGGTTATTTGAGTCCGAGACCATTACTGGTAAATCCATCTACCACATGGGACGCTTCAACGTGCTAGAGCACACTATCACGATCTCTGACTCAGTCCATTGGAAGCATTCTCTCGACCCAACTCAAACGTTGATTCAACCTTCTGGAAGCCATTGACTTGCCCATCGCAAACAGACTTGACCCAGACGACTCATTGGGCCTCATTACGAGGTGGGTGGTAAGGGATTACCGGCACAGGTAAGGGCACCGGTGCCGGTAATCCCTCACCGCCCTACTACGAGTTCCCTTTCCGGGTCCTCCCTAAACGCCTGTTTTTTTCAGGCGTTAAGGACGGGACCCGCAAAGGGACTCTGGAGCTAATATGGTACCACAATTTGCGGTACCGTTATTAGCGCCTTCACCATTCCCATTGAGCCCTATAGGGGCTCAAATGGGAATGGGGAAGGGCCCTGATGAATGGGGAATTACCGGTCCCGCCAACCTTGGAATGGACCGGTAATTGCTACAAAACCATTATATTAAAAAAAGACAGTCACAAGATAAGATAAGTGCACCCCCTCCATTCATTTATGAGACAATTCATGCGTGAAGACGCTGACAAACATCCTTTCCAAAAGGATAGCCCTACTCAAAGGGCATGTGTTATAGATAAATCACAGTAAGTATGTTTGAAGATCATTTCTTGCATTTATTGCTCAAAATTCATTATAAAACATCCATTTATAGAAGAACCACACATATTAAAAACCAATTATAAAGATATACATATCACATCTAGAAAAAAACACATATCATATCAAAACCAGTGATCACATTTCACCCATCCTTACTCACATTCACTTTCATCCACCATTCGTACTGAGCAAAAAACCGCAGTTCTAATCACTCTGTTCTAGAAGTAGAACACCCATCTATTAGGGCTCCAATACTGTTGTGTAATTGCAAAAGACCTATTTGACACTGAATTTTTCCTTTTCCCAAAGTTAAACAAGACAAATGTTCAAAAAAGCTTCCTCGTGAACATGTATCAATTGCCTATATATTTTACAGAATCTCAAAGAGGCCCAACTCAGCAAAGTGGGCTCTACGGTGTTGTCGACTTGAGTTTCGGGCACCACAATAGACATATAATATTTCTATCTGGTGCACCTCATCAGGACATATACATTGTTAGATACCAAAAAACCAGTTCATATTAGCGTAGTTCAGTTTGATATGTAACACGTGTCATCTAGGTGTTCAAAACATGACTTCTTTCCATTTTTAAAGAGAATTTCATACTTCTGTAGGTGAAACTGTGTTTCTGTGAAGGCTTCTTTAGCCAAAAAAGAGGGAAAGGCAGAGAGAAACCAAAAAGAGAAAGACATAGACAATAGTTTTAATAAAAATCACTCTCGGCCATATTTCTAAAGTTTTTAACATCTTAACATAGCTACTTATATGCTTAATGTCTCAAACACATTTTACCCCAATTTGTCTAGAGCCATGCTTCTCCATTATTGTGGGCATGGTTGAATCTGGGTGATGATACCCTAATTTGAGCAAGGGAGATTGAATTTTCTCCTTACATTCCTGGAAAGGTGATGTCGCCAACAACTGCGCTGGGTAGCCCCCTCGCCCCCTTGTCAAAGGCAACGTACACAAAATTGAGGAGTTCAAGTTCTCCTAGATAGACTGTAAAACTGTAAAGCCCCTTCCTGTTTCAAGTTCCACTAATCAAAAAAAGAGAGGTCAATGTGAGATCCTAGCACCACGTCTTACCCAAAAAGGGAGAAAGGCTGGCGGGAACCTGAGCACACTCGGGTCCAAGGCGTTCTCAATTGGATGTACTTCATGTGGTGGGTCTGTGTTGGCTGTCAATGCCTGCCGAGACTGCCCTCTGGACAATTTGTTTCCGTCTGTTGATGTCAAAAACAAACGCCATGTTACATTTCCTCTCTGTGTGTCCCTCATGTTCATGTTACCCTATAGTGCTTTCCATTCTCTGTCCCATTGAACATTTTCTGAGTGTGTTGAACATCATTATTTACCTTCTGGCAGTAGCCTGTTCCTTTCAAGTTGATGTTACCCTGCCACAATTGTTAGTTCAACAAGGTTACTGACTCCATAAGGTGTTGATCTCGTTCGCTGTATTCCTCCAAACGGGTCTCACCCTCGCATTTGTGAATCCTTATTGCATGTGTCCCCAGAATTTACTGCAAGTGAAGCCAGAAAAAAGGGAAGAAGGGAAGGGAAGGAAAGGGGAAGGGAGAGCCAGAAAAATAACAAGGGGAGAGAAAGAAAAGAAAAGAGAGGAGGAAAAGGGGGGCACAGGCATTGGTGGTGAGTGGGAGAAAAGGACTTGTCCCCATCCCCCTTCCCATGCTGGCATGCAGATCCAATGGCGACCACTGTGCCCTGCCGGCCGCCGACCTCATCCCGGAGGAGCACCTCCCAGGGGGGCAGCAAACCGATTGCTGCCCTCCGGGGAGCGCCCATCCGGTCTGCGGCCGCGGCACACAGTTGGGAGCAGTGTCTGACATGGCCCCCACCGCCTGGGTACTCCGATTTGTATATTTGTCTGAATGTCTATTAGCCCAACATGGCCTCTTGGTTTGGGTACCGAGTGCCATTACTTTTATCTTACCTCTCAACCGCTGACTCCACCTGCTGGATGAGATCAACCTGACCAATCTCAAAAGTTGACATGATCTGCTGGGAGCTGGGCCTTAAACCATTTTGATGCCAACTTGTCATTGGGAAAGTGTGACTCAACCATCTTGATGCTGGCTCTTGACTGCAGTAAAGCTCCTAGATGCCCGGTTTGAGGCTGTCGATTTCCAAAGACAAGAAACCAAAGGTATTTGAAGAGGCCTCGTCCTCCTCGTTTGTTTTAAACGACCTTAGTGATTATTAAGCCCCCTTTGTCGACCTTTTTCAAGACATCTTCATATCTTTAAAATTCTTCAGTTGAAATCTTTGCCTGAACACCCGTACCAACAAACACAAAGGCCCTTATTACGACCCTGGCGGAAATCGAAAAACGATGGCGGAAATGCAATACCGCCATCGAATAGCGCTCGGTGCGACTACGACCCGTCACCGTAAAGTACGATGCCATTAGCGACACCGTAGTGAACGCCAACGCTAACTGCACCAAGTACGCGTGCGCGCGCCATGCCAAACCGTAATCAGCACCATGGCGCAAGGGTACGCGAATTCCGACCCTAGCGGACATGTACTTAACGCCATCAAGCACGGCGGAAAGTACCATTCCGCCATGGTGAGAAGTACGGCATCGCGAATCAACCGTAAACGGCCCCACTGAGTGCCTGTACACCGCTCCCTGGCCACATAGTACAACTCCCCGTAGGTGCAACGAAGTCACAATGCAACCAGTGAAATGTACAAGTCACCCATGCATGCCAACGAACAAAAGAATCACAAGAGGGGCCAATGGGAGCTGCAGGGCACAGATGGCACGAATACAGAAGCTATACCAATGGACATGACCCCAGTCTCCCACCAAGAAACGCACGCAAACACAGGCACCTGTGACCAGCAATATTCCGATAATCACATCATTCCACCAATCCACCTGGCTGACCGGCATCTGTTACACAAAACCTAATCCCGAGCCCCTGAGCATGACATCATCTAAACAGTCATATTGGCAGCCCTCACCCCTGACCTCACTGGGCTTCGTAGGCAAACGCGCCCAGCACAGTACCACGCAACTATACTCCGAAGCTGGAACCCAATGCAGATCTCCTCACAATACATCGCTCCCCAAATAGGAATATGCCACATCACTTGCAAAGAAGAACGCTACACGGCCCATATCAGAATAGAAATTTAATGCACAACAAATTCACCAAGCCCATACAGCCATTAGGCCATGAACTCCAAAACACATTTCACCATTGTGGGCTGCATCCGCAATAAATGACCAGCTACTTCTTGTGTGACGCCCTGTTCCTTCATGGTACACAGGGGCTACGTTCCGTACGAAAAGGCAACATGGAAGCGCCTAGAACCGCAGGGCCGTCCCAATAGGGAGGCACTAGTCCAGCTGAAAGGCCGAAATGTTGCTCCGAGCCACTAGTACTGCGTAAGGGCATGTGGCCCATTGGCGATCGTCCCATAAGATCGTAATCCTGCTCCACTGATTAACACGAAGCAGCAGGTGTCGGGAGTAAAACCCATCTGCAGGAGTGGCATACAGATGGCAGTGGCAAAAGGGGAGGAGATACCTGTCAACCAAAAGAAAAGAAAAAGAAAAGAATGGCCATCAGAACTACATCCGAACAACTCACCTCAATGATCACACTAAATCCACAGCCATATGCATGCTAGCCCACTCCAAAGGATCATCACCACCCCAAAACCACTTGCGACTCATAACTATCCATATCGAGGTGAAAACACCATCACAAACGAGTGTACCTGTGCATGCGTCTGTGAAAACAGAATCCATCAGATGGGATTGGTAACGTGCATGGACACAAGTGTCTGAAGGCGCGTCGAGACAGGGAGGGCTCAACAAGGCCAGATAGACGATGGTCCCACTATGGCAGCCCTGCATCACATAGCGCAGGGGAGGCGGACAGATTCCAAGAAGCCCTGTACATGGCAAACACCGTATCAAATCATCTGCCCATGCATCCATTCATCATTCCCTCATCCCGTAATGATAACGCCTGTTACCATACTCACATAACATGTGAGAATTCCATTGAGTCTGTGCGTTATGCAGCCTGCAAAATCCACTGTGCCCCAGCCCGTAATTCCAGTGTTGTGAAGTAACATGTATTTGGGAACGTCCGGCCTCATCATCCACTTCGCTATTGCGCATCCCAAACTATTCATATCAATCATTGCATCCTCGCCATGGCCCCTGTCCCAAGGACACTGAACAATAGAACGTTATATTTGCAGTCAGACCTGTGGGCATCTCCTCGCCGCTAGCTGAAGACCGAAAGCGCCGCCCTTCGAATTCCTCATTTGCAACATCACGTCGAAAAGGCATCTGTGGCCGCTTGAAATCACAAATTAATCCATCTAGTGCGGCTGTGTGTGAAAATGGCAACTGCCTTCACTCACAAATGGGAGGCCCCGCCCGTCGGTGAACCTCGGTACAGTGATGCATGAGGGTCCACCGTTACTCGAGTACTATGTTCCACTGACCCTTCACAAGTCTGTTCGCGACTGCAAAGAATGCATGTGAAACAATGGGACCATAGCCGAATGAACATATCAACCAATGTTACACGGCCATCGGGTACTAATACATGATTGCAATAGCAAGATGCCATTCCTCGAATTGCAGCGTTGTGTGCGGGACGTGCTCGCCCAAAGGGGAGAGCAGCTTGCACAGGTGGAATGAATCACCACAGGTGGAGGCCATACAGCCTGAAAACACATAAATTGCACGCCCAGTCTCCTCCCACAACCACTCCGAAATGCTACCGGCAGGACTCGCGATGTTGGCCCTGGGGGACCTGATAGCACTGCAAGTACTCCAACTCCAAGAAGAAGACGAACACCAACTACAACCGGCCGCACGGAGGAGACGCAGGAGGAGGAGGAGGGCAAGGCAGGGCCAGCAAGGGCTGCCAGCACAGCCACTACCACCACGCAGGCAGCCCGCAATCCCACGCCTCCGAGCACATCCGTTCAACCTCACTGATGAGCAGATCCACACCCTCTACCGTTTGGACCGGGACACCATAGCCGCCATTGTGGACATGACACAGGCTGACCTTGTCAGCATGATAGATAGCCCAACCGCCATCCCACCCCTACTGAAGGTGGTGTCTGTACTCCACTTCCTGGCCACAGGCACCTACCAGCACACAGTCGGACAGTTGCATGGCATTTCTCAGCCACTGTTCTCACGGACACTATTGCAAGTGCTCGATGCCCTCCTGCAGCACGCAGACGACTACATCTCTCTACCACGCTCGGAGCAGGAAATTACCAACACAAAAGTGGGATTCCATGCACTTGGCGGCATACCGGGTTGCATTGGTGCCATCGACTGCACCCATGTGGAATTGGTCGTCCCACATGCCATGGAGGCCCAGTACCGCAACCGAAAACAATTTCATTCACTGAATGTACAAATGGTGTGTGACTCCAACAGGATCATTACACATTGTTGTGCCCGATTCCCTGGATCAACCCATAATTCTATGGTCTTGAGGAACTCTACAATACCACGCTACATGGAGTGACACGCAGGGAACAGATCCTGGCTACTCGGTGAGTCTCATTTCATGCATGATGATGTGGGGTATGTGATGCGGCAATGACCTGGCAGGAAGGGGGGGGGGTGCGTACGTAGCAATGGCATTCCACATAATTAGTTTATCGTCCACATACAGGTGATGCCGGATATCCACTGAAGAGATGGCTCCTCACACCAGTCCGGAACCCACGGGACCAGCATGAGGAGGACTACAACCATGCCCACTCACATACCCGTGTAGTCATTGAACAGGCATTCGGCCTACTGAAGACTCGTTTCCGGTGCCTCAGCAGGTCTGGCGGGGCACTCCTGTACCGCCATGAGAAGGTTGCAAAGATGGTGATGGCATGTGTCATGCTCCACAACATGTGCGTACGTAGAAATGTGCCCATGCCCCCTGACGCAGAACTGCAAGCACCTGAAGATGGTCATGATGAGGGTGGGGATGTGGCAGCACCTCAAGGAGTCTGCGAGGCACAGGAGGGCCGTGAAATTCGTCAGCATCTCATAGATGCATGCTTCTAGCACTCACGCCTGGTGGCTGATACATGGACACGGGACTCGTGGCACTGTGTGTGTCTGGTACATGCACAATATGGACTGTACGCCTATGATGGCCTAGTACACAAAGATCATTGTCCACACATCTCATTGTTTGATCGTGCATTGTTTATGGCATATGTGATATCATGTTGAACACCCTATCGACCCGCCACCCAAGTGAGCCCAACACACCCCCTCCACCCTCCTACCTCCCCCCCGAACACCAGTGTCCAAAGATGCTCATTGTCAGTGGGCAGTCGCTATTGCAAGCCCCCTCTGCGGGTATCAGGGGCACCCCTGCCTGTGAAGCGCAGGTTCCTCCCAGATCTACGTTGGGGGCTGCCCTGGACTGAACTTGCAACGGATGATGTCTCTGCCTGCTCACGTCCATGCATGTCCCTAAGGGTTTGTGAGAGCTCAGTGAGCACACGGCGCACTGCGGAAAGTTCGGCACATACGTCTTTGGACGTCGCATGCAGTTCCCCCCTGAGGCTCTCGGTGCTTCTCTCCATTTGGACTCTCAGGCTCTCGGTGCTACTCTCCATTTGGACTCTCAGGCTCTCGGTGCTACTCTCCATTTGGACTCTCAGGCTCTCGGTGCTACTCTCCATTTGTGCCCTAAGTGTCTCAGTTGATGTTTCTATGTCTGCCTTAGTGCCCCCACATCCATCGGCATGGTCCTTGAGGAGCGTGGCCAGTTGCTGCTGTTGCACGATTAACTGGTCGAGGGACTGTTGCCTCTGCTGGGCCATGGCCATTTGCGGTGGTGTCACAGAGGGGCTGTTCGCCTCATGTTGCCCTGCCACAGGGCTTGTGGGGGATGGCCAGTCGTCGTCTTGTGGGTGCCCCTGCGTGGTATCCTCATGGTGTACAGGATGGAACAGACAGGGGGATTGGGACAGGTCATGGATGGATCTGACTTCGACATCCCCGTCTTCTGTGTCGGAGCATGCTGCCATTAATGGGGTGTCACCTATGGTGCTGCTGCCACCAGAGGCAGTACCTTCTGTGGCATCCATTGGGGGGACCTGTGGTGGTGCTGTTGTGGGCATGCTGGCTGCTGGGGTGCCTGTTGATGTTCCCTCCTGTGTGCTGCCACTTGATTTGTGCTGCTGCCGTGTCTTGATGCGTGCAGCTGAGGTGGAGGGTCTTTGGCCGTCGGTCTTGGCCCTCTTTGCAGGTGTGCTGGTAGGGGTGTCCTGGAGCTCGTCGTTTGGATCGGACCCTGTGGTGGAGTAAAGGAGGGCGAGCGTTATTAATGGGTCTGTGGGAATTGGAATGGCAATGTATCACATGCATTGGGGTGGTACCTGAGGGTGATTTGGGTCGGGGCCTTGGAGGTGCTTTCATTTGTGTGTGGAGTGAGGGTGCAGTTGTTTGGCAGCCTGCAGTTAGGGTGTGCCTGCTGCACGTGTAGTGGGTGTTTTTGGGGTTTTACTTATTTATGTATTTATTGTGTGTTTTAAAGTGTGCTATCCGGCCAATGTGTGTGGACGTTCTCCTGGCCATGTGTTGCTGTTGCGCTATGTGGACACATGTGAGTCACATGATTGGACATTGTGGATTTGGCATGGTTTTATTTGGGCCACCTACCTGATTCTCCGGATGTCTGCACTCCTTTCTCCATCCCTCCGACTCCCTCTATGCTCTCCATTCCAATGGTGGAGGCACAGATTTCTTCCCAGGGGGTCAACTTGATGGGTGATTCCGACCCTCCCCCGGTGGCTGTGGCAATGTTGCGGTTGGCAGAAAGTATGCTACGGACGCGTATCCGCAGGTCGTCCCACCGCTTCCTGCATTGCTGTGGGTTGCGGGGTGCGGTCCCCACCGCACTTACCCGCTGTGCCACCAGGGCCCATATGGCCTTCTTGTTCGCAAGTGCCGTCCTGGTCATTTGCGTGGAGAAGACGGCGGCGGCATTCTCCTGGAGGGTCTCTGTGAGTACGGTGAGTTCCTCACGGGAGAAGTGGACCTGCCGCTTGCGGTCGCACGCTTTCTTCGCTACTTTTCCCATTTTTCTTGGTTTCACTAGGGTGGATGACGGGTTGGGATGTGTCTCAGGGTGGTGTTTTTAGTGGTTGTGTGTATTTTGTGGTTTTATAGGTGTACGGGGTGTTGTTTCCCGTTCCGGGCCCATGTTTTTACTTCCGTTTCCGTATATTTACGGTCGCCGTACTTTGCGGTTGGCGCTCACTGCGGTGTCCGCTATGATGGGTGGCGGTATTGCACCTAGGGCGCCGTACGGCGGCGGTGTGGGCCGTTTTGGGGTCATTTCCGCCATCGCGGACTTTGCACTTCCGCCATGGCGTGGTGCTCGTGCCCGATGGGTCGGAATGGGCCGCACTTTGCTCCATCGTGCAATGGCGGAAACGCTATTTACGCTGTGGCGGTCCGGTCAGTCGCTTTCCGCAAGGGTCGTAATGAGGGCCAAAGTCTCCTTTCTCTGTCGTTTCTCTTCCAGGGGTGGGCCAGTAGTGTTTTTATCAATTGTGTGCATTTCTATTACTTCAATTAAAGAGCTTATTTTAATAGAACCTTGGCTGGACATTCTTTTATTTTGGTACCACCTTATTATTGTTATTTCTGTTTCACCTGGGCCAGCTCACACCCCTCCTGAAGAGTATAGCTTGTCCCCGGCCTGAGTTACCAAAGGGGGCATAGGCGGTATGCCTGTCGGGCTGCGCCTCCTTCACCTTTATGATTGGGATCGCTGCTGGTTTAGAAGTAGCGTGCGGCTGAGGAGGCACATTAGCCATTACTCCTCTCCGCACCCCTGCAGAGCAGTAGCTATTTCGTCACACATAGGTCAGACATTTTATTCATTATGGAGACTTGCATCACTGAAGATGGCTCCCCATTGCTCCGAGATATGGAACCACTAGGACTGAAAACATGTCTGGGGCGGAGGTTTGGTGGGGAATTCTTCTCCCAACATGAAGATAAAAGAATGACATGCCCAGCCATCGACAATTGTGAATGTATTGATAATCCCGTGTAAACAGGAGGACCCTGATTACGACTGGTAATCTTCATTACTCCCAGTCCTAGTCACAGACATTATTCTATGGGGTCTCAGCATCTCCGCACAAACACTGACCCAAGCCTTTATATAGCTGCATCCAGGTGCTGGGTGAAGCACTTATCTCCTGCCTCGTTTGGTATGCCTACCGCCATGAAGCAGCTATCATGCAACAACCACACCAGCTGCACACATATCCGGTACGCCCACGCACCATACCACATTCTCTCTCTCTACTGACGTAAACTGCGGTCCTCGAGGGTGTTCATCCTACCAGCGCTTTGAGGGCATACCAATGATACATAAGGTGCTATATAAATACCAAGTAACATAACACATCATAACATAACATAAGAGAGGAACTCACCCAGTCCCCAAGCCTGTATGATAGCAACTCGCTGTGCGCATCAGTCTCTCTTTATAGGGAGCTAGAGAGGGAGGGTTGCAATGACTTCAACGAGGAAGGGCAGGACTAGGAGTAAGGAAGACTAGCATTGCTAATCAGGGCATGACACCCATGTCCCTCTTCCTAGCCTCAGGCATTACTCTACAGGGAACACCCAAGCCTAGGTAGAGGAGCATCATGAAAAGCAGACTGCACTTGTATATATTGCGTAAACCGCCCCTGGTGGATCGCATGCCAATGGAAACCAGTACTCTGCTCCCAAGAGATCCTAGCAAGTCATTCAGACAGTGGGTAACCCATGTATGCAGAGCTTCCCAAATGGTGGCTTGGCAAAGTTCTAGGCAAGAAAACCCTTCCAACTCTGCCAAATGAAAGTTCATGGAACTGATAGAACTCCCCGGAACTGAGGCTGAAGGGGGACCCCTGCGTCAGCATAGGAAATAGCAATGGTGCTTCTGGCCCACTTAGTAAGGGAGGGAGATTTAGTCTTTTTGGCTTGACTTGATACCACAAAGGTAATGAACAAGTTTCCAAATGTGTGCAGACCCTCTGTTTGCTGGAGCTTTGGCAGGTCTGCCCTCTATGATATGCTATGATATGATATGATCGTTTATTTATATAGGGCCTATACACAATAGGTTTCAAAGAGCTTCAAGGCAAGGGAGGGAACAAGGTAAAATACAATGACATTCTTACAGGCCATGAACAGTAAGGATGTAAAATTAAGTATCGTACTCGGCCTGATGACATTTCCGATAAGGAAGGGAGGGGAGAGTGTGAAGGAAATGTAAACAGACAGGCGACTACCATACTAGGCCTGACGACATTTCTGGTAGAGCTGGAGAAAAACAAAAGGTGAGGGAGAAGGGTGCAGAAAGTGAGGGGAGGAACAAGACAAGCGACTATCGTACTAGGCCTCATGACATTTCAGTTAGTGCTGGAGGGGGGGGAACAAGTAAGGGGAGGAGAGAGATGAGGTTACTATCATACTAGGTCCAGGGACAATTCCGAGAGAGTAAGTGCATAGAAGAAAGCAAGGGGAGGAGGGAAGGAGATAGGAATAGGGAGAAACAAGAGGAGGAGAGAACAGAGAGTAAGCAGTCAAAAACAGTGGAGAAGCAAGAGAGGAGAGCAAATACAATTGCAGGAGCATGTAGTAACACATAATGTTGCAAGCCATAGATCCAGGAGGCAGATCCGCCATTCCTGCACATTCCCCTGATAGTGGGGGGGGGCAATAGGAAGGGGGAATCACTTCCTCAAAATGATGGAAGAAGAAGACTTTGCTCTTAATACATGATTCGGGCCTAATGAGTAATGCCTCTGGTTTGATGAAAAGAATGGGCACTCTACAGAGAAGGGCCCCTATTTCCGTATGCAGAGGGCTGAAGTGATCGCCACCTAAAAGAGAGTTTTAAAGGGAATATACTTCAGCTCAACAGATTTCATGGGATCAAACAAAATGACTGCGGGTCCCCAAGTACCAGGTAGAGATCTCTTAGCGGAAGAGGGTACCTTTAGGTTTGCCTGGAGTGTTTAAAACAAAGTAGTCTTGTAACCAGCTCTGAAGTATCCACCACCCTGCCCCATGGGTCTCTGAAAGCTCAGACAGAGGCCCAGTGGCTCCCCAATGTGGATACAGAGTCGCGTAGGTTGAAACCATTTGTTAAGAACTGGAGGATCTGGGGTGAGGAATTCCAAGGGTTTGACGGATTCGTAAATGGCCAATGCCAAAAATGCCTTCCATGTTTGAGTGCAAGCCTGTAGGGTCAATAGGTGTTTATAACTTAGAATGTAGACAGAATTCTCTGCTGATATTCCCTTATTCTGGATTTCTATGCACTCAATGTCCATGCCTCCAACTGCAGTGGCATCTGCCTGCTCCATGCTGAGTCCCTGTGGGTCCTTGCTGTGTAGACGAGTATACAGCGGATACTCTGGTTCCACAGCCAGCTCCACAGCAGAGCAATTCAGACTCTTCTCCTCCAATGAGACGTAACTATCATGACAGGATTATGCCCTTCCCTCACCCATGCCAGAATCTCGAGTTTCAGGAGGAAGAGGGGGAAAGCGATGAAGGACTGCGAGCCCATCACACACAAGGCCCCTCCCCCAGGTTACTCCCTAATCATGCACAACAGATCCAGCAGAGCTAGGGGGATAGCCATCCTCCACAAACAACACCTCACAGTCTTACACTCTGAGAAACAACCCTGTAACATTAACTGCGAATCACTACTAGTGAAATTCAAACTCACTCCCTCCATCGCCCACAGCTTCCTACTCATTTACAGACCGCCAGACTACAAGAGAATCTTCACAGACTCTCTTAGCGGCTCCCTATCAGCCATCTTGATTTTCAACCACTCCCTCACCATGCTAGGGGATTTCAACATCTGGTATGATGTCCCTTATAACCCTATGACCCGTCCACTCATTGACGTGGAAGCCCTAAACATGACGCAACTGACATCCAACCCCACTCACATAGCAGGACACACCCTTGATGCTTTATTCAGCTCTAACCAACTTGATCTCCACTCTGTTCCCCCTTTCGCTAGATTGGACTGACCTCTCAACCATCTTCTTCTCTCTCACAAACGCCACCTCTTTCCTCACCAGTCTCACAGGCCCTATCACTTCCTCGCTACCTTTTTGGAATAAAGTCATATTAAACTCCGACATGGCTTACTCCCTTCTATCCTCCCCCACAAACCTCACTCTCCACGAGGACCACCCTCGATCAAACATTTTGACCAATGGCTCGCTTGTGCCCTCATCCCTCTGATCCTGACAGAATCTGCTTCTTGTGGACTAGGCCCTACTCCTAAGTGGTTTGCTCCCTCCCTTAAATCTCTCAAAACCATCAAGTACAGCCTGGAGCGCACATGGTGGGCCGCCCAATGCCCCAGAACAGTGCAATCTATGCCAGACAGATCAGGGCCTAGAGAACAGAAATTGGGAAAGTCAAAAGATGCTTCTATGAAAAACAAATAGCCAACTCCCGTAACCCTAGCAGGGTACTCTACATGATCATTGCAGAATTCAAGACTCAAATCTGCTCTTCCTCCCTGCCCCCCACTCCCACGCACTCTGCGATGCCCTGTTGGACCACTTTTACAACATCGCCATCGAAAGACGCCATACCATCAGCACCAAATTAGCAGCAATCGTGAACCCCTAGTCTGCCCCATCTCCTGACTCTTCCCCATCTCAACCCGCACCCCCCTCCTCTTTCCATCTCTGCCATTTCCCATCCAGAATTCCTGAAACTACTATCCAGTAGCTGCCCTGCTGGATTCCCTGGAGACCCCTGCCTCCCTCTCTCCTAAAGAATATTCTATCCTCAACCTGTGCAGGCAGCGTCGCTGGATCGATAATTAACCATTCTCTGACAGCAGGTTTCAAAACCTCTGATGGTAAGCTCTTACATAAAAGCCGTCCCTTGAACCCCTCCTTCCATCCAATTACTGCCCAATCTCAGACAATCTCGCTGCCTCTTCACAGAATCCAATTGCCTACTCGATCCTGCCCAGTCCAGATTTAGACCCTTCCGAGGAACGGCAGACTCTGAAGGTTGTGCTGCACTCATCCTCCTCGAACTTTTGGCTGCCTTTCACACTGTCAACCACTCCATCCTCAGAGACTGACTTTACTCGCTAGACATCAGGGACTCCGCCCTGAGATGAATCTCATCCTTCCTCGCCAGCCGCTCACAAATCACGCTCCTTCCACCCTTCTCGTCTGTCTCCAAAGGGGTCCTACAGGAGGCCTCCCTGTCACCTCTCCTCTTCAACCTTTACCTAAGCTCCCTTCCTGTACTCATCCGCTCCTACGACCTAACCTGCTACAACCTATCCTTGGCCTCAAGCCCAGGGACCACATCTCTCAGCCCTAACCTCTCTCCACTGGCTCCCAGTTGCTGCTAGCATCAATTCCAAGATCCACTACATCACCCACAAGGCTTTCTGAGTCCTGGGACCCCAAAACATCCAACTTTCTCTCCTTTTCTCCTCCTCCTTCACTCTTTCCCTGCCCTGCTAACACCTTATTTCTGCCTCAGTGACTGGCTGTCTGGCTCCCTCTGCGTAGTACAGGGCTCCAGTCCACCCACCTCTTCCCTGCACTTATCATGTGTACCGGTACCTCTGCATTCCCTGGCCCTTTCCCTCTGTCCTCCCCTTAGTATCTCGCCTCTTCTCCACTTTCCCTTCCCACATTAGCACTTCGCTTTTTGCGCAGTCCAGCACTTCCCCACCCCCTTCTCCCTTGCACTTCTTGTTCTGAACTTGCATGATCCGAATGTCACAAGGCCTAGTATCTTTCTCTCTTGCCCCCCCGCCCCCCCTTTTTGTCTTGTGGCTCCTTGAAACACCATTTGTTGTATAGGTGCCTTACAAATAACCAATAAAATAAACTATGCCAGTGACACTCAGATCATTTTCAAGATTCCCAAAACCCCGGCCTCCTCCCATCCTGGCCGTGTCTCCTTCCTCTCAGGAAATGACTGCTGGATGACGTCTAACCACCTCCTCCTTAATCCTGGTAAAACCAAAATCCTGATCTGTGGCAAAAATACACTCATCCCTCCACCAACCCCCTGCCCCCCCTCCCTAGGACCCACATGTGTAGCATCAAGCTCAGTAAAAGACCTGGGGTGCACCTTGGACTCAGATCTAACACTCTCTTACCACATCAACGCAGTTTCCACATCATGCCATTTTCCCCTCTGCATTCTCTGGCAAATCTTCCCTTATATCTCCTAACCTCACAGAGGGCCTCATTACGAGTCTGGTGGGAACCCTGCCAGTGCTACCGGCGGGCTTGCCGCCAGACTTGTAAACATTTGCCAGCACATGACTTCCCGGTGCCACCGGGAGATTACAAGTCCGGCGGCCTGGGAAATGAGGCGCCAGTAAAATGTAAGTCCCCATTCCCAAAGGACTCTATGGGAGTGGGCACTCGGAAGCGCCGGCACTGTGGGGGTGCCGGGCGCAGTGGCGTGTGCCTGTAATCCCAGCTCTAGCACGGGGAGGCTGCGACTGGTTCGTGGCTGGGTTACTAGTGGCATCGGTTGTAATGACTATACTAGGCAGTTTGGTGGGCACGGCAATATCCACAGCCAATGCCGTGTCTGTGGGTACCTTAAGTGCTAAGGCACAAGAGTTAACTGCAACAGACGTTAGATGGAATCAGAGGTGGACAGAAAGAAGCAATTCGTTATGTGAATGAAACCATTTTGGTCCTCAATCAGCAAGCAAAAATTGTGGAGTATAGTTTCATTAGCTCACCAACTGCGAAATCCGAATCGAAACCGTCGACACGAGCTGTTGGAACCCATAGACTGGAACCGTCTCAAGTGCTGACTCAATCAACAAAAACCCCTATCTTGAAGCCGACTCCTTGACAATTCACTACTCGCCACCGGCTGGACCGCAGTAAAGCACCCAGAAGCGCGTTCGATGCTGTGGAGGACTAAAGAGAAAGAGATAACGGTATTTCAAGAGGCCGTGCCCCCAAGGTCCACTTTAAAGCACCATAGAGACTTTTAAGCCCACTTCTTGCCTTTAAAGGCACATTCTTGAACACATACATTGTTGCTGAAATCTTGTTTACCGCCTATTAACCCAGAGTGCCTTCTCTTATCAAAAGTTAGCATCCTCTCTGTGTTTCTGTCACAGGGGTGTGTGTTTAGTGGTTTTATTGAGCTGATTGCCTTGATTATCCTCACTGAAGTCCTTATGTTTTCGGAACCTTGATTGGATAATTCTTTTGTTTTGATACCCCAGGGCTATTGCTGTTTGTGTTGCCAGAGTACTAGCTCACAGCCCTTTCTCAAGCTATCGTCTCCTCTGCTGGTTTAGGAGTAGTGTGGTGCTGAGCAGGGACACTACTCATCCCTGTACTCCTGCAGGGCAGTAGTCTCTATCACGCCACTCCCCTCCCCCTCTCTTTCAGATCCGCCAGATAGCCTGGAGAACATGCAAATGGCAGTGGAGTGTGTTATGAATCCCAGTAACAGAACAACACTGTGCACAGTTCATCAAACCTTACAGGACAGAGGGATACATTATTAGGTAATACGCCCCAATGCTTTCATCCTTTTCATGCAATACGCTTGGCAAACACTGACCACCTAATCCTGACTAAATTACAAAAAGGTTAGCTCAGGGGGTCTCATTTCTGCATTCCAGACAGCAAGGCCTAACATTCCAACCAAATAGAGATACATATTCAAAAAAATCAATTTCGTACAAAATAAAGAGGCATCCTGGATTACTGTTCGTTTGTGAAAACGTTAAAGACATCCCTGTTTACTAAATATGGGACAGTAGGAAGATAAAGAAATACAAAGCTTTTTTATCTAGTCTCAACCTATTGTGATTGTATGGAGATTTTAAAGCGCCATGAGGCCCTTATAGTGGTGAAGGTGTGTTTAATAAATGCGCTAAATAGAACGTAACCGTTACTTATCGGTGAAGGAAGACTTTTCAGATGGGTCCGGGGGAGGGGGTCTCCTATGGACTGCAGTTGCCCTCCACTGGCCAGCCTGAGACAGATCTCTTGCTTCCAGAGGGTTACCGTACCGATATGGAACAGTATGTCAGATCCAGGCCTCATTACATGTCTGGTGGTATCCCATCGGTAAAGCTGGTGGGATACCACCAGATGGTAATACTGTTACCGCCACTTGGTGAGCCGGAGCGGTAAAAAACCCTGCGAAAAAACATCCCGCGATGAAATGACAGGGAACCGCCGGAATTACCAGCTGATTACAGTGGCACCAAGTGCTGCAACTCCAATGCGTGAAATGCCGGTATTACCGACACGGGTAATACCGGCAGAGGCGTTGCTAGGGGGGAGGGGACCAAGGAGGCTATTACCCTGGGTCTTTGGGTTGTAGCCCCGGATAGAAGCTCAGGACCTACGACTAAAGTACCGACAGTAGCATAGCCCCTTTACCAGGTCTAGCAACACCCCTGAATACCGGTGCAGGTAATACTGACATTCTTTGGCGGTGGGGTGCCGCAATTCCTAGCAGCTCGGAGCTCCAGGTAAATCTGGCCACCCCATCACCAAATTTGGAGTGTGCGGTAACTTGCTGGTGTGCAATAATACTGTCATGGTTGTAAAGAGCGCACTAGCAGAGATGTGCTTGTATTGGGTGCAGTATTAAAATTGGCCAATGGGAGGCGATGTTTAACCATAATTGCGGAGTACAGGATAAATCTAGACATCTGTGAAATGGATTCCCTTTAAGCGCCCTGGCTGGGATTCTGACTCATGCTGTTACTCTACCACTCACATACTCTCGCTCTCTCTCACACACACCTACCTTCTCCCTTCAGAGCCCCCTTAGATGCATGTATGATATCACCTGTGCAACGAACATGTCCCGGGATCCTTTAAAGTGATATATGATTATTGCAGCCCAAACCAACACCTCCCACAAATTCACGGTTATGGTTCCTAAAGCAGCCATAACCCAGCCATCCTTAAACAACCATAACTGGCTACCACTATTCACTGCTCATTAAGTCTTTTTTATTCTATTACGTGCCATGAAAAACGGTGTCTTTAAAACAACCTTTACAGTATAATTCTTTAATTTTGCTGTTTTATATAGCACCAGAGTGCAGCAGGGCTACTTCAATGTGCTTACAGAAAAACAGAGGCAAAGAAAAATGCCTCAACAGGTTATAGACATAAATGATCACACATGCATGGTCATGGGTGCCAACTTTTGATTTTCACTACAGGGGCAGAAATTCCCAGACTGAGCAAAGGGAGGGAGCCGTACCCATCCCCAGGTCGAAACAGCCCATATTACATCTCACTTTGCAGCAAGAATTGGAAAAAAGCCATAGGATTTACAGGCAGGTCAAAATATATAACATTTCTGCAACAGTCACCTAACCTGCTGAGCTGTCTTTCCCCAGCATTCTGCTTTTGGATCTCCACCTTCCCCATATTTCTTTTGCGCCTGCAAAAATGCTTTGGTCTGCCCACTCCTCTACTTCCCCTTGCAACCTAGCAATTAAGGCCCAGGTGTTCCATTGATGAGATGGCCTTCCCACTTTGAAGTGAGCAGCACTTGCTAAATGTGCAATATACACGTTAACACTTCACTGAGCCTCACCCCAGTAGGAGAGGAGCCTCTAGCCCAGTCGCTGCAAGCGATGTCTATATCCCTAGTTAATGTTTTTACCTCCCCAGCTGATCCTCTAACCTATTGTTGAGGACTCTGGTCCTCTGCTCTCTTAATGTTAATAATGATAACGATTTATTATTTATATAGCGCCTTAAGCCAAAGTGCTTTACAGAGAACATATTTACATACATTTATCATCCCAACCGAACTAGGTACTCATTTATCGACCAGAGAAGGATGAAAGGCGGAGTTGGCCTTGGCGGGATTGGAACCTGTGACCTTCAGATCAAACATAGATCTCAGCAGCGTGCGCTCAACCTGCTTAGCTATCTTACCGGCATGTTAAATCGTTTTGTAAGCATTTCCTTGCCAAAAATGCATCGTTTTTCATTTCATTAAAAGTGCGTGGAACCCAATCCTTTTTTTTATCGTTTTTTGTTGCACTTATGCAAATACATGTTATGTGATTGTTATGTTATTGTGCATTTGCATAGCGCCTTATTATGATCTCAAAGCACTGTGGGTTGAACGCCCTCGGGGACCATAGTCCAGGTTAGTGGAGAGGAGTAGGGTAATAGACAGAGCATGGGTGCACTCCGTATGTGAGCAGTGAGTGTGGTGTACGTTGTGTGCTGCTGCATTCTAACGCTAGACATGGTGCAGTGGTTGTGTAAATCAGTAGATAGTGTGCAGTAAAGTTGAAGACCTTGGAATCTGCATTCTGGCGGTAGTGGAGCTTGTGTATGAGATTATGTGTGCAGCTAGGCCGATTTGTTCTTGGGGTATAAATGCGTTCTAAAGACTGGTAAGATGATTGTGGAGGTGTATAAGTCTTTGTGCAGCTCAGCCGAATTGACCGAGCGGTATAGCTGCATTCTGTTGTTTGTTGATGCAGAGGAGAGAGTGAGCATATTGGTGTGTGTGAGTGGTTGTGTGGATTGCAAGGAGACCCTTGTTTCTGATGACTGTCCAGTGGCTGCTGTGGTGATAGTGTTTATTTGATAGGTTCGAAGCATTCGTTCTCTAATAGACATTCTCAGTCTAGTGTGGGGTTTGTTCTGATTAATAGGCTTGAGCGTGCCTTTCCCTGCTTAGCAGTCTCATCAGTGATGAGTTGCCTGGTTCTTAAGCTTTGCTGGGCTAAGTGATTGCAGGTCTATGGTTGTCCCTGTGCCTCGTTGAATCTGCAATTGTTTATTCAATGACATTTTCTCATTCGGCAATTAGATCTCGTTCTGTTCCATCGGGCTTACGAGTACCTTTTAGATTTGATGACTGGTGCTCAGTGAACCTGAAGGTCCAGCAGCATCAGCGACTATGGTCATCCCTGTGTCTTGTTGAGTCTACCATTGGTTATTGGACGACACCTTCTCAGTGTGCAGTTGGTATTACCTAAATTGATTGCACAAATTTGAACGAATGGTAGATTTGACCGAATTCGGTCATTATCATTAGTTAGAATGTGTGCGTTCAATTTGAATCCGAAAATACTGAACATGAAGAGCAGGGGAGTCCCCCGCTCCCCATGTTCGGTATCTTCGGCCTTAGAGTTCGCAGGGTTGACCCCTGCTTCCTCAACATTGGAAGCAGAGAACACAAAAGAAAAGAACTAAAAAAATAAAAGGGGACCATGCAGCGTTGGATCCGACCCGCGTTAGAGGGACGGAACTGATGCCGCATGGTCAGTAGATACAGTGGACGGAGAAAAGGTAAGTTGGGGGCTATGAGGGGATGTATTGGGGGATGGAACTGATGCTGCAGTGTCAGTAGATGCAGTGGACGGAGAAAAGGTAAGAGGGGAGCTATGAGAGGATGTATTGGGGGATGGGGGGAAATAGATATGGTGAGTTTGGCCATGGTAAAATTGTATTCGCAGTGAAATTTACTACGGTCAGTTCCACCGCGAACAATTCTGCCACGGTCAAACAACCCAGATCCGGGCAGTTACTGCCATTTCTGTTCTTATTGGGCTTACGAGTACATACTAGCTATGAATAAAGTCTGTCCATTCTAGAAATGGTATGTAAGAGCTAGTGGGCCCATTTTATTTTTCAGGGTCCCGGGGAATTGTTTAGAGCAAGCGGTTGGGTATTCCCGTCTGAGTTCAGGGTTTGAATTGTGGAATTATACTGCATAGAATCCCTCGCGAGAGTGTGCTCTAGAGCTCATCTGATAGGAGAACCTAATGCATAGCCCCAAGGGACAAGAGAGCAAGCCCAGTTATAACTTCAGTGCATAGTTGGTACTGCACCCCAGGTAAAGGAGTTCAGGGCATCACATCCCAGGCAGATCAGGGTAGGACATCGCTTGATCAGGGGCTGCATTGCATACCCGCTGGAAGACAAGAACAGGCCCAATCGCATTGTTTCAACATAAGTGCTATTAGGCCCTGGGTTTGTTGTGCTGCACATTAATTCCCAGATAGGTGAGCGTGACTAGATAGACATTTCCTGGATTGATGGCGTAGTGCATACTTGGAGGGAGGTAATGATCAAGCTCATTCATGATGTAAGAACATACGTCCTATCAGGGCTCGGGTTTAGAGTCTTGGGTATTAATTTCCAGATAGATAAAGAAACAGCTTGTGGTCTGAGAACGTAGAGTATGCCAGGTGGAAGAAAGTGAGCTGGTCTCATCATAGCGTAAGTGCACAGCTGCTACTAAGTCAGGGTTTAGAGTCTTGGGCTTTAAGTTTGTTGGGTGGTCTGGGGTGGCACAGTCAGCTTATTAGTGTATGGGAGCAACTAGGCTTTCATTGCTGAGCCTGCAGGAGGCCAGCAGTTAACTAGTGTTGAAAGTGATTGATCACAAGGGCCGGCTTCTGTGTCCCGGCTGTTCTTACCACCCTGTTTTGCTGAGGTTTCAAGCCATTTCTGGCCATTGGTGTTATGTCGGGTGGCCCAGAAAGGTCCCTTAACATAAATCTTTGGGAACGAGCCAGGTTTTGAGTGCTTTCCAGAAAGCCATGTAGTCTTGGCTGTGTCGAATGTGGGGAGGCAGTGAGTTCCACAGTGTTGGTGCCAAGGTTGAGTAGGCAGACCCTCCAATTCTGGCTAAATAGAAGGTGGGAATCACTAGGAGGAGACTCACACTGGGTTGGGTGGCAAGGTATAATGTTTTCTTGTAGGTATTTGGGACCGGCTTTGTGCACAGCTCGGTGAGTAATACACAGGATTTTGAAGGTGGCCCTTGGTCCAATTGGGAGCCAGTGTAGGGTACGGAGAGCAGGTGAGATGTGATCCAGTCCTCCCAGTGCAAGAAGCAGTTTGTTTAACTGCTAGGCCGGTGCACCCAGGTAGAGGGTCTGGACTTGACAATGGACATAATAGCAGCCAGTCCTTTTGGGTAGGTGAGGTAAAGGAAGAAATGCTTCACAAGTCTAAGGTAGAAGTGGCAGGATTTGGATACATTATGGTTGTGGCGATACAGAGTAAGGTCAGAGTCCAATGTGCAGCCAAGGTATTTGACGGTGGTGGAGGTAGTGGGGCAGTGCCTAGTGAGGACGGCCATGGAGATGGTTGCAGGAATAGGACTGTATTTCCGCACACCATGAGCCCAGTTTTTCTTGGATTCAGAAGGAGATGGTGACCTGTCATCCAGAGGTCAATGTCTGTGACACATGCTGCTAGGTCGGGGAGAGGATAGGAGGTTGATTTGGGAATCCTCAGAATGATTTGTGTGTCGATTTGTGTGTCGTTGGTGTAGTTATAGGAGATGAAGCTGTGGGAGCGGATGAGCCGTGTTCGAGGACTCCTGTGTAGGTTGAAGGGAAGGGGTGAGAGGCAGGCACCTTGGGGTATTCTAGTGCTCACTGGGTGTTCGGTAGAGAGCAAAGGTTGGAGAAGGGTGATTCGGTGTCTGTTAGTGAGGCATGAGGTGATCCGGCTAAGTGCAGAATCTCTAATTCCTAGTGCAGTCTGTTAAGGAGGATCGTGTGGTTTACGGTGTCAAACGTTGCTGAGCAGTCAAGAAGAACAAGTGCTGCACATCCTTCAGAGGCTGCAGAGATTTTGAGGTCATCACAGATAGAGATCAGTATGCTTTCTGTTCCGTGGCACTGGCAAAAGCCTGATTGCACGAGGTCAAGGAGGTTGCTGGGTTCCATGAGTTGAGCTGCGAGTACGCAGTGTGGTCGATGACCTTTGCCAGGAATCGGGTGTTGGAGGTGGGCCTGTAGTTGATTGGTTGGAGATGGTCGAGGGATGCTTTCTTAAGAAGGGGTTTGACATTCACGATTTTGTAGGGTTCTGGGATATTGCTGGAGGTGAGGGAGTCATTAAGTATGGACCTCGTCAGTTCTCCTGCACAGGAGGAGGTGAAGATTTCTTTGAGGGGAGAGAAGCGGTACAGGTTGTCAAGGGAGGAGCCGCAGAGTCGGCTGTCAGATAGTTTGGTGAACTCTTTGCTGAAGGGGGTGAGTGGAAGTAGTGAGTTATTTATCCAGGTGTCAAAGAGCATGATGTGTTCGAGTCTATCTGTGGCCGGCAGTGAAGGGAGGATGCTTAGCAAGGCTTCAGCGAGGCCAGGTACCTTGACCTTGTTTCTGCATTTGAACTGAGATGGAGGCATAGAGGAGATAGAGGAGGCCTTGGGAGTCGGGCGGTGTGTGGATAGAGAAAGGTATGGCTGAGTGGTCTGTCCAGATTAGAGATTTAGGGGTGGATGCTGAAATGATGTCAGAGGAGCTGAAAATAGCATTGTAGCTGTGGCCTGCAGTGTCGATGGGTCCTGTGATATGCTGGGTAAGGTTTAGTGCCTCTAGACTGTTGACCAGTGGTTGAGACATGGGGTTGTTGGGCTCGTTCATGTTTGGCTGAGAGGTGTTCTACACGCAGCCGCACGCCTCACCAAGAGTCTACGCAGATGCGACCACATCACCCCGGCCCTCATCGACTTTCACTGGCTCCCTCTGCATGCACAAATCACCTTCAAATCTTGCTGCATCATCCATAAGGTAATCACCCTCAAGTCATCCTGCTAACTTGCAGAGAAACTCTGCATATCCGGCAGACAGTGCACCATCAGAAGCCAGGACACGTGCAGACTTGAAATCCATTGCTGTAAACAGTAAAGGACCAGCAAACAAGCCTTCTCTGCCTACACCCCAAGACTATGGAACCTCCTCCCCGTCCTCATCAGACTCGCACCTACGTTCCTATAATTCGGAAAAGAACTCAAGACCCACCTCTTCAAGGACTCTTTCCTCCTCAACACCTAGGCCATCACGTCGCCCCTCGCATCGCCTGACTCGCTAGACGCTTCCCGCCCCTCTCCTCCATGCCTTCCGAGGTAGCTGTACCCCTCCTCTGTCCACCTCTGTATCCTACCCACTGCTGTATATCTGTTCTGTTGTTACCACTGAAAAGCGCTCTGTTATGTATCTGTAATGTTGTATACCTCTACAAAGCGCTCTGTTGCTTCTCAAAGCTAGGTCTGCCCTGAATAAATACCAGAATAATAATAATAATAATAATAATAATGCTAAACCAGATATTAAAATCCCCCAGTAAGGTGAGTCGCATTGGCTGTTGGTGAAATGTCTCGCATGTGCGGGTGGCTTGCAGACGAGTAAGCAGCTATGCGAGGGATTAGGCAGCTGAGAGAGTTGCACTAGGAGGGATTCACAGTTAGCTGTGCAGGGCTGTGTTTTGGGAGGGTGATGGAGGTGTGTGGTTTGTGGAGGATGGCTACTGTGCCTCCTCTAGAGGGTCTGTTGTGGGTGATGAGCGAGTAGTCGGGTGGGACTGCTTCGTGTGTGATTGGTTTCAAATCATCTGTGAACCATGTTTCAGTGATGAAAATGAGATCTGGATTGTGAGAGGTTAGGTGGTCATAGATGCTGTGTATGCATTTGGCCATGGAGCGGGCATTGAAGAGGAAGCGGGTGACTTAATGGGATGTGGCAGTGTCTGGAGCTGGGAGGAAGTGGTTGGTCAGGGTGGCCAGTGGGAAGGAGTTGGTCACTGGGAAGGATGATACGATTGGTTGGACTGGGTCGGTGGTAGGTGTGACTGGCGGGATTGCATTGACCGGGTTGAGGGATTCTGTAGGTGTCAGTGGAGAGTGAGTGAGGAAGATAGGATGTGGGAAGAGAGAGTGGGGGGTAGCGGGCCCTCGTGAGAGGAAAGGTGTGGGATGAGAAGTTTGTGGTGGGTGATTGGGACTGGAGCGAAAGGTGGCAGGGACTCAGTGCTGTTTGGCCTTGGTCTCCTGGGGGGCAGGTGAGGAGGGTGATTAGAGATGGATGGGGGAAAGGTCTTGTTCAAAGACAGAAGAGGGAGACAAGGGTTGCACAGAGGTCCTAATAGATGTGCTAGGAAAGGTGAGGAAGGGAAGGTTGAGCCATGCAGGGCTGACAAGGCATGAAGAGAAGAGGGCGAGGTATGGTCTCTGACTACGGGTTTAGTGTGTCTGGGTGCTAGAGGTGTGTGGAAGAGTCTGGGGGGTCTGAGGGTAAAGTGGTCGTAGCAATGATTCTGGAGCGGATAAGACATGCCACACTGAGTGAGGGGGAAGGGTGGCTGGGGTGGTCTGCTGTTGGTGGTCAGGGAAATGGGGAGGTTGAGTGAGAGGGTCATGTTTGTAGGGGGCATTGATGAGACAGGTGAGGTGGATGTTAGGCCGGTCATGCTGATTTGGACAGGGGCGGGGAGCGATGTGAGAGGGTGTTGGCTGTCACAGCATCATCAAGGTTTCTTGGAGGTGGTGTAGGGGATGGAGTGGGATGGGTCGGGAATGCATGTGGGTGTGAGGCCAGGCTGTGGAGGAGGAGAGTGTGGGCTTTTGAGCTGGGTGGAGCTCCTCTTGTATCAGTATTTGACGAAGTGTGGTGAGCGGAGGTCCTGGGGCTCTGGCTGTGGAAGAGAGGGATGGGAGCGGGGGACTGAGGAGGAGGAGAGTTCTTGAAAATTGGTGCAAGGATTGTGGTGGGGGCAGGTAGGTCATGTTTTTGGGGATGCCAGAGTGCTCCTCTGGTCTGAGAGTAATATGCTGCATGGTGAGTGGTAGTGGGTGGATATGCAAGTGGATCGTCCAGCTGGGAGTATGTGGAAGGGAGGTGGTGAGGTTGTGGGTGGAGATAGATGGGAACGGGACAGGTTAAGGAGGTTCTGGGTGCGCCAGAGAGCTCCTTTGGTCTTGGAGTTGGAAGTGTGAAGATGTGGGTCTTCCAGATGGGTGGACAGAAAAGAGGGATTGGGAAGAGGTAGTTGAGTGAGGGGACACGATGGGGTGGTTCTTGGTGCACCAGAGAGCTCCTCCGGTCTGACAGTTGAATGGTGTGCGGTGTGTGGTGAGAGGGGACGGCGTGAGGACAGTCTGAGTGGAAGGGTTGGAGGTAAAAAGGTTTTGCAGTGTGTATTGAAGATTTCTGAATAAGGGTGCAAGGGTAAAGGTGGCAGAGCGGAAGGGGTGCCTCCCAACGCAACTCCAACAACCTGCTATTCTACTGTGACACCGCTTTTCATTTTCTCTTCGTGATTCTTTGGCTTAATTATTTCATGATACCACTGTCCAGTTTCTGTACTGTGGCGGCTCCGCCTGCATTCTACTCAATACTTGTTGCTAGCCTATACAATGACTTGATCTATCTTGCGTTTCAGCGTATGCATATTTATTATACTTCTGATTTCGATTTCTGCAGCACTTTTTACTGTGTAATGTTCTTCTTTTACACGTTTAAGGTTAACTTGATTCTTTACCCCGTCATATCTCCGCTAGGATTCATACATTGGGCCTCATTATGAGTATCGAGGTTGCCATGGTGCTATTAGCGCCATGGCTACACCAATACCGCATACCAGGTCCGGGTTACCTGAATGGGGACTTACCGGGTCATTCCAACCTTGGAGGACCCGGTATTTCCCCATTCAGGGAACCCGTCCCCATTCCCATTCGAGCCCCCGTAGGGTTCAATGGGAATAGGGAGGGAGGTAACAACGGGCCCGTTAATAGCTCCCTGGTCCTTTAGCGGCTCCTGTTAAGGGACCTTGTAATGAGGTGGTAAGGGGTTAACGGCACCGGCATCCTTACCGGCGCCGTTAACCCCTTACTGCCGACCTCGTAATGAGGCACATTGTCTTCATTCAGTATTTCAGGACTTTGTGCATACTTTCTTATGACGTCATCAGTCCATTTTCTTACCTCTTTATCATATTCCTTCAGGAATCTTCTCCTGCAGGCTGTCATCAACTCAAGGGTACATTCGATATGGTCATCTTAATGGATACCCCCTTCCAAATACTCGCTGCAGTATTGGTACAATATCTGGTGGTAGACAGAGCAGGGTCTCATGTCTCCAATACAGGGTAGGTAGGGGGCGTAGCATCTCCTGCGGATGTGGAGGTCTGCTCCACTAGAAAAGTATTGAGTGAAAAGTGAAGAAAAGTGATCTTTTTAAATCTGCCAAGTACAGGCTTTTGGCATGGAGACCGCCTAAGGGATATGCCCCCTTACAACAGGTGGACACATTGGCAGTGATGATTGTAGCTGCCTTCTTTACCTTCTGCTATCTCTACCTCATTATCTTCAAGGCACTACGAGAAGTGATTCTATATAAAGCACCTCAGCAAACATACACTAATATGATGCCCATACCTGTGTTGGATAAGGCAACAACACAATCCCTCTCTGGTGCTACTAAACAGATTAAAAGATCCACACATAGGAACCCACAATAGGTAAGGCTGCACATAATTTGCAATTTGGGGAGGATCAGGTGCCGTGGGAGTTTGTGCAAGAGTAGAAGTGGGTAATGCTCAGACTGCCCAGCGCGTGAACACAAATAGTAGGGAGTTCATAACTACATGTTTTCATGTGCTCCCTAAATACATAATTACTCAGTGAGCTCATGATTTTCATAAGCATAGGACCCTGGATTGGGTGATTGAACAGACTACCAGGATCTATGAGGTCCAAAAGCCCTCTGAGAGTACAAACACCCCCAAAACCGCCAGACCATCTAACACCCCTGCTGCTGTGAAGATGGTAGAGGTAAAAACTATCCCTCCATTGGATCTGTAGATGGGGGGGGGCTAAAAGTAACCCTCCTGCCAACAAGCAAAATGGAAGGCAGAAGGGACCCCCCCATTCCAGCCCAATCTAATGGTTAGACAGGCAGGTTCCTAGAACAATGATCCCTCTGACCCTGTCACCTATATAAGCCCTAGGTACAAGGGTACCAAGCCAATCCTGGGGAATGTATACACTCTCCCGGCTCAACAGGGGAGGGGGGGACCAATGAGGTGAGTACTGCCCCAGAAAACATCCCACCAAACTTCCCTCAGGAGAGAAGTATCACTCCACCTCCCAATCTGAACTTTTTCCACAGATATCCCTGAACCAAAACTTCTAAAATAATCCCCCACTCTCTCCCTGGTTCCGGGACTATAGATCCCTGAATCTGGGAGACAGGAGATTCAGGATGGAGAATTATGGGGGAAATTTCCAGTACCTGAGATGCTACGGAAGAAGGGACAGTTACCCTTTTCAGAAAGCAGCAGTGGTATGACTCGAGACCACCCAGAAAAGGTCTTGCAGCTGGAGCGACAGGTCCAGCAATTGACCAACAACCTGGGGCACATGCTGAGGGCTCAGTCCAACTCTCAACCTAAGCCTGCTTCCCGTATTGCGCAAAACCCAGGGCTGATGCCCCGGGGGACGGGGAATGATGGGAGGAAATGTGCGACAAGCCATAGGTTTCTGAGGAGGGTGATCGGAGGAGGGGAGATTCCAAGCCCGAGAGGAAGCTTCCTTTCTCACCCAGACAGATCCCCTAGAAACCCCTCAGCCTGAAAGTGACTGTTCTACCCCCAATATGTTAGAACCCAAAGAGCAAAGGGTAAGTAGGAGAGGCTAAAGAAGAACCCACTTTGTGGAATAGCTCAAGATTATCCCCTTTGGGAGAGAAGAGTCGCTGGAGGACTCAGGTAAGGAAACCTTCTCTTTCAGGAACGGGTGTGGGGGGATTCCTCCAAAAGATAAATGGGTCTCACAAGAGCCTGAGTGGGATGGTGTATATATGGAGATCGTCCCAGAACAAGAAACTATCCAACCCCAAATATTTTAGCCACACAAGGCAGAAACAGAGGTGTCCTGCCCCCAGGAAAAGGGGGACAGCAAAGAATCGGAGGAGAAAGAGGATTTCACGAATACGCCCATGTTGGTTGTTAAAACATTCTTTACAGATTCCTGATCTCTGCCACAGAAAATCGCACAAGATCACACAGTGATCTGATGCCCGCGGGCTACCGGCATGATACAAGCATACAAACATAAACATAAACAGTGTTGGAGTTCAATTTTAAGAAAATGACTTCCATGCAGGCAAATAACTAATTCTTTCTTGGCACCCTGGAGGAGAAAGAAGTCAGATGTTATGCACCAGTAAGTGTGCAGGGTCAGTGTGAATTATTAGCTCTGCTGTATACGGGATCACAAGCCACCCTCCTGTCCAAAAAGGCCTTTGACCAACTCAATTCAAGACGGGGAGGAGGGCCACCAAATTCCCCTCACACCAATTCCCAGACAACTCCAGAATTACGACGGGAATGACATTTCCTGCGAAGGGACTGCAGTTCTGGAAATAAAAATTGGGTGAAATCGACTGAAACATCTGGTGATAGTCGTGACTCCAGAGGGCACCCCTTGTTTACTGGGGAATGGTCTCCCAATGAGGTTATCACCTCTGATCGACTGTGTAAACAAGGTCCTCTAGACCCATACTAAACAACCTATGAAATAGAAAATTACCAATTATGTAAGCATGAATGGTACCTGTCATTGAATTGACCAACGTTCTGAAAATGTAAAGTTTCATTTCAAGAATAACCAAGTCCCAGATATCACAGTCATCTCTGTAGGAGAACAAACTGGTGATGGAAACCCTTCTCCATTCTTGAAAATCAACCTTTCTCCCAGTTTAAGTGGCAATTCACACGGGAAGGGAGCAATCTAAAATGTTACACCAGTCCAAAATCAGAAGAAACCTTGAGTTCTGTGAAACCAGACAAGGAAGAGTCCACTCAAAGTCTGACAGAGATTCAGAAAAAGGGCAAAAAGTTTTTTTTCCCCATTTAGTTTAATGAGGGGGAGGACCTGGCACTCACCAGAGTATGCCTGAATAATGGAAGAAGTTTCATCAGCGAGGAATTATTCATGAAACTCCCAGAATACCAGACCATTCTCACATTTAAATTGATGGACAAATAGGAAGTAGGTTTAGAAACAGCAAATTCCAAGCATCTCCTGCCTAGCAGGCGTATGATAACAATTTTCATTGGCGACATAAGCATAGAACATAATTGCTGGGTCCTGAGAGATTTCCTTACCATACCACCTTTTATTTAGGCATTGACATTCTCAATCGATTCACAATCAATTTGGGCCTAATTAATAAAAAAGCCTGTCACGCATGTGGGGTATCCCCATGGGCTTTGACAACACTAAAAAGACATTTTAGTCAGCTCAATTGCAGTCATATGCCGTTGAAGTTTAAGTGAGAGAAGAGGTTACCATCCCAGGACAGGAGCGGCAATTCACTGTTCCCCTCAAAATTAAACAAGGACAGAACCTCAAACATCAGGACACCTATATAAATTTAAATTCCCACCTCCAACGACAAGGTGTGTATTTAAATCTGACACCTCTAGTAGATCTAGAACACAACACAATTTGAATATTGGTGTAGAAAAGCGACCCTCAGAGTATCACTTTGCGCGCAGACACCATTATTGGAATGGCAGTTGATGCCCAACATTATTGTATTGATTTAGGTAATGAAGTCATGGGACCAATCCCAAACAACTGTTTTGACATCAGCTATGGTATTCCTCCAGAAAAGATTTGACTAGGCATGGAGGAATTTCATGGTGTACTCTTCCTGCCCCTATGAGGTGGGAGAAGTGAACTGTGACATCATGGGGGGGGTAGTATTCAGAGTCAAGGACCACCACCTCGAATCCCTGGAACCTATTGTCCAGTTCAACACCATCAAAAGAGAGCTCTCCACCCAAATGGAGGATACCGCAGAAATTGCTGAGCTCAAGGTCTTTCCAGGTTCCAAGCAGATGGTCGAGGAAAGGATCAATCTTGCTGATGCCTGTGAGACCGAGGAGCAAAGACAAAAGCTGAAACAGGTCTTCCTGAAATTCCAAGATATCTTTTCAGTGTACTCATACAGCTGTGGGTGCACATCCAGTCCTTCAACCACCATACCCACGGTCCCCGAGATGGCTCCAGTTGTCAAACTATATTCGCATAGATCTGTCTGATTATGAACATTGGCCTAGGCGCATTCGCATTTGTACTGAAAACCATGCTTAAACAGACCTGAATAGAGTTGACTTTGCCGCCATTTTAGAACCATCCGCCATTTTGATTCTAACTCCTGCTTTCTGTCCTAAAATGTTAAACTGTGTTTTTGGCTGCAGCAGAGAAAAATGAACTTTGAACTATGTCAACATTGAGGCTGCTGAGAGCAGAATGTTTGTCTTGTGCTAAGAAACCTTGGAGCCAAATTGAACCTCAATTCAAGTGTTGTCTGCACCAGTAGCTTCATTCTTATACAAACACTGGAACTGAATGTTATACCACCAAAACTATTTGCCTTTGACGAAACCCATTGAATTTGTTTCTTGAAACTGGACTTACTTTAAGCTGGAGAGCCAACATGACCAGACAGAACAAAGTTGTAACCATTGTATTTTGTAGACTGGAAAACATTTGAAGTATTTAAAAACAATATTGTTGTATTTGTCATGTGAACTGGGCATTGTAAGACATTAACTTGGAGAAGGGCTGGATGATGTGGCCGGGCCTGTGTATAAATAATGCATACTTCGTGATGTCTGGCACTCTCTTCCCTCACAGTGTCTGCTGGTACACACTGCCAGGCGCTTCAGAGCCAGATAGCAATCTGTACTTTGATTCAAAAGTATACTTATAACTCTGAACTTGTGACTGGCGTATTTCATTTTGGTGGTACTAAGCCTCGATATTTCCTTTGGTCTTTCAGATGGCGCCCGAATAAGGACCCTCAAGAATGATGTCACCTCGCTGAACAAGGAGACGCGGGTATCGGACCGTGATCGGAGAGTGAAGGGGGCCCTTGTATGAGACGCGACATCTCGACAGTACTGCACAATCCGATCGCTGGACGGTGAGTAAGCGGTTTGAGAGGACATCTTGACGAGGGTCCCCATATAGAGGCGGGCTCGTTGCCGAAATTGCCAACCACGACGATCCTTTGTTATCTGATCGGATCTCCATTGTTTTGAAATCAGGTGAGTCGTGCCCCGATTCCTAAGAATAATGCAATTTAACAAGGGGGGTCCTGGGAGTCCCTCTACCAGACATTAGTCCTGGTTACGAGAGACTTACCCAGAGTCTTTAGCTCACTATCTTTCACAGAGAAGAAATATCCCAAACATATCAGTCTTTGTCCTGCCCTGGGGCAGTCCAGCACCGAAATGCTAGGCAATTCTCCTCTGAACAAGAGTACCAACAGCATCCCCAGACACGTGTTTCGGTCTGGTTGGACCTCATCAGTAGGGAGGAGCTGTGCCTCTCTAAGAATAGTGAGCAAGGGGTCCACTTCTGGATTCCCCTAGTAATTTAGGGTGAGACCTAAAGTTACTTATATATGCAAATTAACAAGGGGGGTCCTGGGAGTCCCTCTGCCAGACATTAGTCCTGGTTACGAGAGACTTACCCAGAGTCTTTAGCTCACTATCGTTCACAGAGTAGAAATATCCCAAACATATCAGTCTTTGTCCTGCCCTGGGGCAGTCCAGCACCAAAATGCTAGGCAATTCTCCTCTGAACAAGAGTTTAGTTTAGTTTAGTTTAGTTTGTTTATTTATAAAGCGCATCCGAACCCTCAGGTAACTGGGCGCATAATCATGTGTACAGCAGGGTTACATATCGTTGCACGAACATCATATTACAACAGACAGAGCATACATTAGTCCAAGCTCTGAGTGCTTACATACAAGAGTAGAATATACCAAGAAAAGAAAAGTATGTACAGAGAATATGGAATGAGGAATAAAAGTTACAGTGGCTAATGCGGACCGGGTTACAGGTTGGTCCTGACTATGCTGTAGGTAGAGTAACCATTACTACAGGTGGAGAGCGGCGGCTAGCAGGTCATGACGGTGAGAATTTGGGTGTTTAGGCTAGTAGCCATGATTTTACCATGGCTCTGAATGGCTAGAATGCGGCTTCCGATCTAATTGTAGTGGGGAGGGTGTTCCAACATTGTGCTGCGAGCACTGGAAAACTGGAGCCCTCTGCTGTTTTTAGGTTATAATTCGGGATCTTTAGTTGGTGTAGGTAAGGTGTTCTGGTGGGTCTAATGGGGCAGTGTCTAGAAAATTTGTCAGAAAGGTACCGTGGGGCAGTGTGTGATAGGCACTTGTGGGTGATGACCAGTGTTCTTAGCTTAATTCTGTCACGGATCGAGAGCCAGTGGACTTCTTTTCTAGCCGTAGATATGTGCGCCTTGCGCGGGAGGTTGAGGGCACATTTTAGTGCATTATTTTGCAGGATCTGGAGTCTATTCAAGTTTTTAGTGGTAGTGCCTAAGTAGAGTGTGTTGCAGTAGTCTAATTTAGACAATAACAGCGCTCTAGATAGGGTGAGACAGCTAGAGGTGGAGAGAAAAGGCCTGCAGGCATTGATCCATTTATTGGTGTATGAGGTAGCTGCGATGGTAGAGTTTGTTTGTTTCTTTAGTGATGGGGTAGAATCGAGGTATACACCTAGTGTTTTAACCTCTTTGGAGACTTTTATGATGTTGCCATCAATAGTAAAGGAATGGTACCTTTGGTCCAGTTTGTTGAGGCGCGCCTGGGAGACTACGATAAGCAATTCAGTCTTATCGTCGTTAAGGCAAAGACTGTGTGTGGCCATCCAGGCTTGGATTTCTAAGTAGATATCGTTAAGCTTTGCAACATCTTCCTCATAGCTACCAGTGAGCGTGATGAGGACATGGGTGTCGTCAGCATAATTAGTGTAGCTGACACCCAGATCGTCAAGACGGTCAAATAGGAGCTTCGTGAAGATGTTGTAAAGTGTGGGAGAAATGCAGGAGCCTTGTGGCACTCCACATGTGATTGGGATAGGGTCCGCAGCCGCAGTGGGGGTGAAGACTCTAGTCGTCCTGTCAGACAGAAATGACTGGATCCACTTAGTGGCATTCTGGGAGAATGCAGCAGCTGAGGAGAGGTGTTGAGTGAGGATCTGGTGGTCAACCAGATCAAAGGCAGCAGAGAGATCCAGCAAGAGCAAAATGGCCAGTTTGCCCTTGTCTTTGGCGTCATCCATTTGGATTTTTAGATCCAAGAGGGCAGTTTCAGTCCCGTGCCTTGGTCTGAAGCTGGATTGTCGCAGGCCTAGGAGGCTGTTATCTTCCAAATGTTGTTGTATTTGGAGATAGGCTACCCTGTCCAAGATTTTGAGAAGAAATGGGACTGTGGTGTTGGGCCTGTAATTTGTGGGAATGTTGGGATCTAGGTTAGGTTTTTTGAGCAGGGGTAGGACCCACGCTTCTTTAAGGTTGTTGGGGACCACTGAGTTTTTGAAGGAGGAGTTGATCAGAGAGGTGATGAGGGGCTAACTCATTAGCACCATCTTTGATGACGGATGCTGGGCAAATGTCACTTTTGCAGTTGGATGGTTTGAGGCTGGCGATTATCTTGATTACTTCCTCTTCTGTGACTGGTGAGAAGTGGAAAGATGGGCAGATAGGGGTAGTGTGGTTAATTTTGCTGCTGGGGTTCTGTTTAGAGGCAAGGCTAGCTTTTTTTGCTTCTATCTTAGTTTGTAGGAGGGCAATTTTGTTAGCAAGGGCGAGCTGAATATTGTTGCACCAGGCCTTGTCTTTGATGCAGTCCTCTGTAGGGGGCAGTGGTGATTCAAGTTCTCTTAGTATAGAGAAAAGTTCTTTGCTGCCAGATTTGGCATTTTGTATTCTCAAATTTTAAGTCTCTTTCTTAGCATTTAAGATGGCGGATTTGTAGGTGGAGGGAGCTGAAGCGAATTTGTCTTTAGTGGAGAGAGAAGGGGCTTTTCTCCAGCTAGTTTCTGCAGTTCTTTTAATATTGCGGAGAGCTTTTAATTCTGCTGAGAACCATTTGTTGGAATGGGCAATAGGTTTGGCTTTTCGTTGTTTGAGAGGAGCTATTTGGTTAAGGGCTAGTTCTAAAGTCTTGTTATATAGATCTACTATGGCTGCTGGGTTGTTTTTTTGCGTGGGTAGATTAGCTTTACTGATAGGCGCGAGAAGAGGTTTGAGGTTCTCTATAGTGATGTTGCGGTTTTTTCTGGAGATTATTTGAGGTAACTTTGTGAGTTGTGTGATAGATGGTAGGGATCTGGGTAAGGAGAAGGTAATGAGATGATGGTCAGTCCAAGCACAGGGTGTGATGTCAGTCAGTGAAAGGTGGCAATTAGCATCTGCAAGCCAATCCAAGGATCTTCCTTTTGTGTGTGTAGGTTGGTTAATGTGTTGGGTGAAGCCTAGATGAGTAATCGTGTCGTTTAGGGAAGTGGCTTGGTTGTCATTAGGGTCGTTGAGTCCCAGGTTGAAATCTCCCAGAATGATAATTTGGGATTTCGGTTTCAAATTGGTAGTGAGTAGGAGAGAGATATCCTCTTCAAAGGTAGAGGGGGGTCATGGGGGTCTGTATATAATATGGAGCAAGATGGTTTGTGTGTCAGATAATGGGAGTTTGACAGATAGTAGTTCGGCAGAAGGTAGGGTTGTGCTGGTTACTTCTCTGATGTTAAGGGTGGATTTTGCAATAATTGCTATTCCTCCGCCTATTCCACTTTTCCTATCAGCTCGGATGATGTTGTAGTTGTCTGGAGTGGCTAGCGCTATTGTGGGACCGGCTGCTGGGTGGAGCCATGTCTCTGTTATGGTGATAAAGTCTAGGTGGTTAGTGGAGATAATGTCGGCGACATCAGTCGCGTGGGCAACCAATGAGCGAGCGTTGATGAGGGCTCCTTTGATAGGAGTCTGTGGAGGGTTAGTTTTCATGTGTGGTGGCGAGTGCGGTATAGTAGGGTTGTAACTGGGTGGGAGTTCAGAAAGTGAGGTAGGCTGCTTGGGGTTCGTAGTCTGATTGGTGAGCATTCTAGTGAATTTTGTGACAAGATTCGTACGATAGCTGAGTCTATCATTTCTAGTTATGGTCAGTGGGGCTGTGTTCAGGCATGTGGTAGAGGCAACAAGGCGAGAACCTAGTCTTTTGTTTCTTAAGGGGTGTGGGACAGGGTATGCATGGTGAAGGTGGGCGGGTGAATCTGTTTATCCTTTCTATTGGAGATAGTAGGTCTGGGTAAAGTGGTGTGGTTGTGTGGGCGTGGAGCAACAGGAGGAGGGTAGCCATGGTTAGAGTGGCGCCTCTAAATGTGGCCATTGTAGGTGGCTTGGCTCTGATGGTGGGGGCAGTGAAATTCATAGGTTTTTAGCAAGAGTGCAGTAGTGACTACAGGTAAGGCACAACACAGGTCAATGAGGTCTATTAGCGACCATAGGGCACAACACAGATCAAATGAGGTCTATTAGCGACCATAGGGCACAACACAGGTCAAATGAGGTCTATTAGCGACCTTAGGGCACAACACAGGTCAATGAGGTCTCTTAGCGACCATAGGGCACAGCACAGATCAAATGAGGTCTATTAGCGACCATAGGGCACAACACAGGTCAAATGAGGTCTAATAGCGACCTTAGGGCACAACACAGATCAAATGAGGTCTATTAACGACCATAGGGCACAACACAGATCAAATGAGGTCTATTAGCGACCTTAGGGCACAACACAGGTCAATGAGGTCTCTTAGCGACCATAGGGCACAGCACAGATCAAATGAGGTCTATTAGCAACCATAGGGCACAACACAGGTCAAATGAGGTCTAATAGCGACCTTAGGGCACAACACCAATCAAATGCAGCACATGATGCAGTGTGGCAGCATCTAGGTCCAGAGTAGTGCATCGTGCGTTAGGTAACGCCTAGGATTGGGTGACAGTTTACTCACATGGCCGACTGGATATACAGGTGCATGGTTGTGATGGATCTTCGATGGCGCCTCATCGGTAAATGCAGGATTTAACGGATGCCCTGGGCAGTTATATGGTTGTGGACAGAATGTTCAGATGGTGTTCAAGAAGGATCTGGTGAGGGGCAGCGTCTCGGCCCAGGCTCAGAATGCTCAGAACAGGCGCAGGAACAGGCCTTTGTGTGGCCTTCGTGTGCGCCGCCGTCGGATCCGCCTGCCGGCGGGAAATTGGATTCAAATGCGAGGCTCAGCCTCGTTTTCACGCCGCGAAGGGCCCGGCATGCGGGGGTCAGGCAGGGCGATGAGACAAGGTCAGGCAGGCCTTGTAATGTGCCTCGGATGATGCCGCACAGCTAACAGCTGTAATCCTGGCTTCTGTGATGGGGAAGGGGCTCCTGCCCTCTTCCCTTGGCGAGGGGAGTACCAACAGCATCCCCAGACAAGTGCTTCTGTCTGGTTGGACTTCATCAGTAGGGAGGAGATGTGCCTTTCTAAGAATAGTGAGCAAGGGGCCACATCTGGATTCCCCTAGTGACTTAGGGTGAGACCCAAAGTTACTTAAATATGCAAATTAACAAGGGGGTCCTGGGAGTCCCTCTGCCATATATTAGTCCTGGTTACAAGAGACTTACCCAGAGGCTTTAGCTCACTATTGTTTACAGAGAAGAAATATCCCAAACATATCTGTCTTTGTCCTGCCCTGGGGCAGTCCAGCACAGAAATTCTAGGCAATTCTCCTCTGAACAAGAGTACCAACAGCATTCCCAGACACGTGTTTCAGTCTGGTTGGACCTCATCAGCAGGGAGGAGTTGTGCCTCTCTAAGAATAGTGAGCAAGGGGTCCACGTCTGGATTCCCCTAGTAACTTAGGGTGAGACCCAACGTTACTTAAATATGCAAATTAACAAGGAGGGTCCTGGGAGTCCCTCTGCCAGACATTAGTCCTGGTTACGAGAGACTTCCCAGAGTCTTTAGCTCACTATCTTTCACAGAGAAGAAATATCCCAAACATATCAGTCTTTGTCCTGCCCTGGGGCTGTCCAGCACCAAAATGCTAGGCAATTCTCCTCTGAACAACAATAACAACAGCATCCCCAGACACGTTCTTCGGTCTGGTTGAACCTCATCAGTAGGGAGGAGTTGTGCCTCTCTAAGAATAGTGAGCAAGGGGTCCACGTCTGGATTCCCCTAGTAACTTAGAGTGAGACCCAAAGTTACTTAAATATGCAAATTAACAAGGGAGGTCCTGGGAGTACCTCTGCCAGACATTAGTCCTGGTTACGGAGATGTACCCAGAGTCTTGCTCACTATCTTTGCTCACCTTCAACTGAAATCTTATATTGCAGAATACGCTGTAATTTAACACCTGGTTTCAATACAATTTTAACTGGTTCAATTTGTAAAATGCCAACGTCATTGTCATTAACTGCTCATAGAACAGTAAATGACAGCAATTGACCTAAGTGATCCACCTTTAAAGAATCCACAAGGGGAGTTGTTTTGCGATGGCTCCTGCTTCAAACTTCTGGATGGTACATCCACTGCTGCTTACGCAATCACTACATTAAGCACTATAGTGGAGATCAAATGAATTCCGCAGAATTCTGCGCAGGCGGCATATATTATTGCATTGATTAGAGCTTGTGAACTTTCTTAAGGGCTTAGTGTGAACATATACACGGACAGCCAGTATGCCTTCGGGGTAGTTCACAACTTTGGTCGACTATGGGTTGAGAGAGGTTTCTTGACCTCCCATGGAACTAAGATACAGCATGGCACTCTAATAGTTCGGCTACTTCCAGCACTTGCCCTCCCCACACAGTTAGCAATAATGAAGTGTGCAGCACATCAGAAAGTAACGGACAATGTGGGAAAAGAAAACACTTTTTCTGACAGAATAGCCAAACAGACTGCAACAGATTTGCATTCCAAAATGTATGTGTTTGAACCAACAAAAGGGGTCACTAACACTTGTGTGATAGATGAAGGCGTTGGTTGCATAAAAGAAATTCAGGCTGACGCCACTCCAGATGAAATTAAACAGTGGGCTGAAGGTCCAGCAAGTTTAGATGATGAGGGTTGTTGGGCAGATAATGAAAAACAAAAATGGATGCTACCCTATGCATATGTTACCACTATGGTGACAATGGATCATGGTCCAACACACATATGTGCCAAAAAGATTTGCAAATTGTTAGATCCTGTATGGTATAATACCAATATTCAGAAAACTGCTGAGCGTCTTGTTCAAAGTTGCATGGTATGCTTACAGCATAATATTGGCAAAGGTACATTGACAGCAAAGGCAAGTTTTCGTCCCCCCTCCATGCTGTTTGAGGTCATACATTTTGATTTTATCAAAATGGAGCATTGTGAAAATTATAAATATGTTTTGGTAGTCATCTGCACTTTTAGTAAATGGGTTGAAGCTTTTCCTCTAAGAGATGCCACAGCAATGTCAACGGCAAAAAGTCATGCTTAAGGAATATTTTCCTAGGTTTGGCTTGCCGAGAGTCATATGGTCTGATAATGGTCCACATTTTATCGCTGCTGTCATCCTGCAAATATGCGTGGGATTACAGATCGATAAACGGTTCCATTCGGCCAGGCATGCTCAGAGTACCAGACTTGTAGAACGCCATAACGGCATATTGAAAAACAAGATTGCGAAGGTTTGCGCTCATAGCAACTTGAAATGACCTGACACCTTAACAATAGCCTTATTATCAATGTGGACGACTGCACAATCAAAGACAGGGCTCTCTCCTTATGAAATTGTCATGGGGAGACCAGCCTATATATGGAAGATGCCAAAACCCAAGTTATTGAAGTATGTTGAGCATGTACTTCTTTCTGAATACTGTGACCAGTTAACTCAAAACTTGTATTTGATTCATCAACAGGTGCGAGAGGCCCTCCCAGTAAAGTAGGAGGGTCTAGGTCAGAGGTGCACAACTGATTTTGACAGAGGGCCGAAAGTACCTTACATGATGGCTATAGTGGGCCAAAAAGTAAATGTGAGCGGGGCGGTAGGCGCAGCAGGCGTGGTGTGGCGGGAGGCTTTTTCAACCCCCAATTTTTATTAAACACATGGTAAAAGAATACGTTTTTGAGGTGTAACGATTTTTATTTGTATTTCGAACTTACATTTTGTACTACACATTTTCCATTGTTATCATTTATTTCTATTTAGCTATTGCATATTGTCTGTTTAATTAAATTATATATATTTTAGTGACCCTTGATTGGACATTTCGTTATTTTGGTCTGCTATACTTTGCTGTTTGGGATGCCCAAGAGGAGTATGGCCTTTGTTGAGTCAGGTTTCCACAAAAAGTGTGCCTGTTTTAGCTTTATTATTGGGTTCACTCTTGGAGTGCGACACTATGCCCCATGGCCCCCACGCCCCAACCAAACACTATGCCCCATTGCCCCCACCCCTCAACCAAACACTATGCACCATGGCCCATTACACCCACCCCCCAACAAAACACTATGCCCATGGCGCCCACCCCTTAAACACTATGCCCCATGGTGCCCACCCCTCAACCAAACATTATGCACCATGGCGTCCTCCTCTCAACCAAACACTATGCCCCATGGCCCCCACCCCTCAACCAAACACTATGCCCCAAGGCCCCCACCCCTCAACCAAATACTATGCCTCATGGCGCACACCCTCAACCAAACACTATGCCCCATGGCGCACACCCCTCAACCAAACACTATGCCTCATGGCTCCCACCCCTCAACCAAACCCAATGCCCCATGGCCCCCAACCCCCAAACAAACACTATGACCCATAGCCCCCACTCCTCAACCAAACACGATGCCCATTGGCGCCCACCCCTCAACCAAACACTATGTCCCATGATCCCCACCCCAACCAAACGCTATGCCCCATGGCACCCACCCCACAACCAAACAATATGCCCCATGTCCCACACCCCCAACCAAACACTATGCCCCATGGCGCACACCCCTCAACCAAACACTATGCCTCATGGCTCCCACCCCTCAACCAACCAATATGCCCCATGGCTCCCACCCCTTAACCAAACCCTATGCCCCATGGCCCCCAACCCCCAACCAAACACTATGACCCATGGTCCCCACCCCTCAACCAAACACTATGCCCATTGGCGCCCACCCCTCAACTAAACACTATGCCCCATGGCCCCCACTCCCCAACCAAACAGTATGCCCCATGGCACCAACCCCTCATACAAACACTATGCCCCATGGTGCCCACCCCCAGCCAAACACTATGCCCCCTGGCTCCCACCCCCAGCAAAACACTATGCCCCATGGCTCCCACCCCTCAACCAAACACTATGCCCCATGACACCCACCCCTCATGCAAACACTATGCCCCAAGACACCCACCCCTCATGCAAACACTATGCCCCAAGACACCCACCCCTCATGCAAACACTATGCCCCAAGACACCCACCCCTCAAGCAAACACTATGCCCCAAGGCCCCCACCCCTCAACAAAACACCATGGCCCCCACCCCCAACCAAACACTATGCCCCATGCCACCAAGCATGCACCATGCATACATATTCATACAGACCCGAACTCCCACCCCCCAACTCAGCACTCAAACTCACAAACATACACCAATACACTATGCACCCATACAGACCCGAACCCTCACCCCCCAACTCAGCATACAAACTCACAAGCATACACCATGCACCCATACAGACCCGAACCCCCCACCCCCAACTCAGCACACAAACTCACAAGCATACACCATGCACCCATACAGACCCGAACCCCCCACCCCCAACTCAACACACAAACTCACAAGCATACACCATGCACCCATAAGGACCCGAACCCCTCACCCCCAACTCAGTCACAAACTCTCAAGCATACACCATGCTCCCATACAGACCCCCACCCCAACTCACCATACAAACTCACAAGCATACAGCATGCATGCATACAGACCTGAACCCCCCATGCCCCCAACTCTCCAAACAAACTCACAAGCATGCACCCATACAGACCCGGACCCCCCACCCCCGCATCTCAACATACACTGAACGTGCACACAACAACAACAAACATTCAGGCAGACCCGAACCTCCCCATCCCCCGCAGCATCTTAGCACACACTGCACTTGCACACAAACATATTCAGGCAGACCTGACACACACCCCCCCTCCGCATCTCAACACACACTGCACTTGCACATAAACACATTCAGGCAGACCTGAGACACACCCCCCCCTCCGCATCTCAACACACACTGCACTTGCACACAAAAACAAACATTCAGGCAGACCCCACACACACCCCACCCCTGCATCTCAACACACACTGCACTTGCACACAAGCACATTCAGGCAGTCCTGAGACACACACCCCCTCTGCATCTCAACACACACTGCACTTGCACACAAACACATTTGCGCAGACCCGAGACACATCCCACACCCGCATCTCAACACACGCTGCACTTGCACACAAAAACAAACATTCAGGCAGACCCGACACACACCCCACCCCTGCATCTCAACACACACTGCACTTGCACACAAACACATTCAGGCAGACCCGACACACACTCCACCCCCGGATCTCAACACACACTGCACTTGCACACAAACACATTCTGGCAGATCTCAGAATCTACACTGTCGGACGAAGATATCACCGACCCCCGTGACACTGGCTGGCATCCCAGCTGTTTACACCTGCACTAAAGTGTGGCCACTAAGAGGTGTTGAAAACAGATTTTCCCCAGACTTGGAGTCTCTGAAAGTTCTTTTCTGTGTAGAGCAGATGGCTCTAGTCAGTGCATGACTGGAAAGTGGGGAGGAGGATCTCTGTGTTACCAAGGCCTCCCACGTCAAACAACAGAGACTAATTAAAAGAAAAACTCTGGTCACAGGCTGGACCAGATAGGCAAATGGCACTGGAGACAATAGGATCCAATGCGTATAACCTAAAAAATGTCTATTAATTCAAAAGGACTATCATTTAGGCATTTTTCACAGCAACCATAAGTCGTACTTGCTTGATAGATGTGTCAATGTTTAGGTAAGTTCCAGGCGATTCTGTTGAAATACAATTCATCCACCTGCAACTTAGGGAATTGTAATGGCAAGCTAAAAGGTGTTCCTGGCTTCTATAAACATGTCCTGGATTTAAGAGTTGGTGAACTGATGGAGGGTAAAATTAAGCATGCGGTGAATAAATTGAATATTCCTAATGATTATGCTTTTTTACAAAACAGAAGAAAATTGCCAAATGGCCGTGCAACATGGTGCAGACCCAGACATTTTATTAAATTCCCCATAATTATCTGAAGTGGTTTATATATATATTATGGCAGTTACTAGTAAATCACAATGTTTTTGACACATAACTAGATATTTGCAAACATTTGACATGAAAACGAAAGGGGTTTGCTAATAGGAATTGACATATCTCTGCTTCAGACTCCTAAACCAATCGATAGAGCGAGGCTAGACTTGGGGGTAGAGAGAAGGGTAACCGGCCAATCGTTGTTGTGAGAACTCTTGCAAGGAACTGCCCAATGTTGTAAACTTGATGGTGTCATCACTGGTATATAACGTGTATTTACTATGGGGAAAGAGCAGAGCTGATACAATTACCATCAAGAGAGCTGCTAAAACATATCATCTGTTTGCCACAGAGAAACACCAAAAGGAGATTTGGCTCAGATTGCATCTGGGTGCAGCTGTATTTTGTTGGGAAGGCCTAAAAGCCGACTGGGTCCTATGATGGAGAGCTGGGGACCGTCCTTAACAGTGGAATGACCAGACCTCTGCCCTGTCCTTCCAGAGGGTTCTGACATGCAGCTGGCTTTCTGCAACTTTAAACAGAGGTTTTCAATGTAAGTAGAATAAAACCCTTTGTAACCACAAGGTGGGGAATGTTGCTGGCCTTAAACCCTTTCCCTTTATAGTGGGTGGGGGTTGAGGGGGAGAAAAACTGTGTAAAACCTTGGCCTATGTAACTAAAAATATACTAATGTAATTAATTCCCCTTGGCCGAACACCACATGGTGATTTTTGTTAAAATTCAAAAGAACAAAGCTGATAACCATTGTGTGCGGAAAACTATAGACTGTAATATAATTGGGTAATCCTATTTTGTCTGTTAACCCCAACTTTTTTTTAGGAAGAGTGGTGTCTTTTTCCCAAAACTAAAAAAATACCTAAACTGCCAGCTTCCCCAACACATGCCTTTAAGTGGAGGGGCTCTGAAATCCACAATTTCTCAAATCATCCCAATTTCTGCTGTCCAGCTTCCTAAACAACAGCCTTTAATTGAAGGGTGGTCTGAAATCCCAAATTATGAAATCATCCCAATTTTTCTGTCTGACTTCACCAACACAGACCAAAGTAGGAGGGGTCTGAAACCCCCACTGCTAAATATATTTCCTGTGCACATGCCTGGTTCTTGACTCATTGGTAGCTCAGAGGGAGGGATGCAAGGGTTATGATATGCATCAGAAACAGGGCTGAATAAAGGACTGACAGTAAACTGTTTATTGTGTGTCACTTAGTCTGGGGAGGGAAGGAACACCCTGTGCTGAGAGTGGCCTCTCAATAAACCGTTACAAAAGGAGACTATAAACCAGGAAATAAGATATGAACGTCCAGAAGCACCCGAAGCAGGGGTTAGATTCAAAGAGAATAAAATACTGCAGTGCAATGATAACAATGGGAAAGAAATACCTGGATATTGGGAGTGAGTACACCTGCAAATAAAAGAAACACGCCTCTCACCTGAGGGGTGGACCTAAGGGCTAGTTCTATGCAAAGGATTGGCACTATTGGAACAATGGGAAGAGGCGGTGGTAAAGGCAAATATGGTGTGCACTCACTGTCCATTGGCCAAACATTACAAAATTATTCACATGGGTTGATGACGAGGGGGTCCGGTGCAAATTTTGCCATTAAGGATGTAAACAAGTTTTTGACATTCAAGGAATGTATTAAGGCGTCAATATTGGGTATGTGGATCCAAAGCATACATGGAACTACCCCCAAATTGGTGAGGGCAGTGCTCCCTAGTGCTAATGAACGTGCCAGCTCTGGTAGTGCCTCAAAGCAATATATGGATTACAAACTTTCCCAGAATGGATGCACACTTGAGGATGAATAGATCCCTTATCCTTGAAAATGAAAAACAAGAGAGCTATTCCTCAGCAATATCAACAGAGGCATTTGGTGATATACCAGATGAGCACAAGTTGTTTAGCAAGACAGACATGTTTTTCTCTGCTAATTTTCCTCCTGGAACACAAGCTGCTGCAAATGCAAAGTGGCTGCAAATCACAAGGTGTGAATTGCTGCAGCCAATTAACACTACAGTGAAAGGCTTTAATGTCATCAGGGAATAGTTAAGGGCCATAAGATTGATGACCCTTCAGAACAGGTATGTCCTTGACCTAATAACATGGACGGTGGGGTAGGCATAAAAAATCTGCGTGTCTTGCTGCATGTACACACCTGCTAATGATGAGGAGAATGGGATGCTTACAGAGACAATAACGTTACTAACCGATTTGCACGCAAAAATGATAGAAGTGGAAGACATTTTGAATGATGATCGGCTCTCATACTTGCTCTCCTGTGTCCCCTCCTGGACAGAAAATGTATTCAAAATACTGCTAGCACTACTGGTACTGATACTAGTAGGTTTCGGCATCTTGAGAAAAGCAATAAGCCAATGCAAGAAGACCACGAAAAAGGTGATAGGGATGAAGATAGTGATAAACATGGATACTACGATACACTAATGCATACAAACCGAAGAACTACCTCATTTGGACTATTGTCTCTCCAGGATCCAAATGCTGTTACCCTGTGACTATGTGGGATGATGGGTATTCTGCAAACCTGATGGGGAGAGCTTCTATGTGACCTGGAGCATAGACAAACCCATAAAGCATTCTTTGGACTAGAGGGGGGTGATGAAGATATGGACACCCAAGACATCTTATCAAGGAGAGGATTCTACAAGCAAAGTGGTTGATGAGTCAACCAGAGGGGGGAATGTAGAGAAACAGATGAATGCATCATCCATGGCATTGGCCCCTCCCTTGCTTCTAAAAATGAAAGAAGCGTATCAGCCTTGAAAACTGCCCCCTCCACCACCATACTGCAGACACAAAAGTTGTAATTCACTAAGACAACCCTATTTGTCTTATCTTGGAATGATCAAAGAAAAGATGAGCCTACAAGATCTGACTTACCTGAACATGCTATAGCTAAAGAATAACGAAAGCATATGACGTTGTCCCACTTCTGACACACGTAGATGCACGGCACAAAAAGCAGATATACATTCATCATGAAGTTACACAGACATTAGGTCAACCTGCATTTATACTGGAAGAACATATATTGCTCTCAATAGACACTAGAAAACACACACTCAAATATATCTGCTGTAACACAAGATGCATACGAACAAACATAATGCTTGCTTAATGCAGAAACACCACAGTGAAAAGCAAACATTTTGGATAAGATGGACGGTGCTGCCATGCTCAAATGAATGGGAGAGCTTGAAAGAGCATTGAAGTGGCAGGAAAAACAAACTCGATGAATTAGCTAAAAGCAGAGAGATGAACAAGTTGGACAGTAGCTGCACAGCTTGCCAAGGTTATTATATAAAAGGGAGGTTTGGACTGGCACTGAGGAGCGCATGAGATAAAAAGTTCCCAAGAGTTAGACATATTTTTGATTAAATAAAGAAACAGACAGCCTTCAACGACCAGATGCTGAGTAATTAAGACTAAAACCGAGAGAGAAATAGCTCAAATACGTTTTTATCGTACAGAGAAGGCAACGTCACCCAAAGTAAAATACGTTAAAATCTTGGAGTATAATCATTAAAAATGTGGTCTCCTCACAGTTGACTTAGAGTTGGAGGACAAAGGCTATTAATTAGCTCCAGACATAGAGAAACCAAGACCTTAACTCCCTCCAAATTATCAGAATAAAAGATAAAATTTAGAACCCAGTTTAAAGCAGAAGCCCTGTCTTGTGGTCTAGAAAATCAGAGATGATGGGTTATAACTGGGAAAGGCGGCAACTGGATGTCGATCCCCCTGCCATACAATGTTGCTCATGTGCTGAGAACCAGCCAAGGAATCAAGGTTGGCGAAGCCAATGCCAAGCAATCATTGCTCTCAAATGATGGATCACAACTGTTGCATTAACCAATCAAGTCATGTAGAGATGACATATATTCACCATTATCAATATAGAGGTGGTCCCAGGTGGAGCCATCGGATAGAGTAAAACCAATCAGAATGTTGACTCCCATAGACCATATACTTATATAGTACCACTAACCCAATCACACTTTCCTGTAGCCTTTTCTAACCCAGATAACGCTGTGACGTCAGAAGTGACGCATTATTGCCGCTAAAGCAGTGTTTTGCATTATGAAATTAGAGAGGTTTGAGACTTGTGCACTTACTGCCGTTTGTGTTTTACATTTGTTCAATAAAGCGGGCCTTTTTCATTTACTCTGACTCTTCCATTTATGGGCCTGGTATTTCCCAGTCTACCTGGTCTGTGCAGGGCTGGGGTTTTCTGCCCCTCCTTTACAGTAGGAGGAAGCAACAGGGGGACCGAAGGAGGCATGACCCTCCACTGGGCTCAACCAAAGAGAAATCAGAAAAGAGATACTATACGAGAATGCGATGGGGGTCCAAAGGGACAGGGATGACTCATCTCTTGTCTCCCTGAGGAGAAACCAAGAAAGAGAGATTAGTGGAGAGTGTGACCAGGGACCAAAGGGGCAGGGATGAGCCACCTCTTGCCTCCCTGAGGAGAAACCAGTAAAGAGAGACTAGAGGAGAATGCAACGCGAGACCAAAGGGAAACGGATGACCCATCACTTGTCTCCCTGAGGAGAAACCAAGAGAAACTACAGAAAACTGTGACTGGAGACTAAAGGAGCAGGGATGACCCACCTCTTGTCTCCCTGAGGAGAACCCAGCAAAGAGAGACCATAGGAGAATGCAGCGGGAGACCAAAGTGGAAGGGGTGACCCACCTCTTGGTCCCTGAGGAGAAACCAGCAAAGAGAGACCATAGGAGAATGCAGCGGGAGACCAAAGGGGAAGGGGTGACCCACCTCTTGGCTCCCTGAGAAGAAACCAGCAAAGAGACAATAGGAGAATGCAGCGGGAGACCAAAGGGGCAGGGGTGACCCACCTCTTGGCTCCCTGAGGAGAAACCAGCAAAGAGAGACCATAGGAGAATGTAGCGGGAGACCAAAGGGGCAGGGGTGACCCACCTCTTGGCTCCCTGAGGAGAAACCAGCAAAGAGAGACCAGAGGAGAATGCAGCGGGAGACCAAAGGGGAAGGGGTGGCCCACCTCTTGGCTCCCTGAGGAGAAACCAGCAAATAAAGACCAGAGGAGAATGCAGAGGGAGACCAAAGGGGAAGGGGTGGCCCACCTCTTGGCTCCCTGAGGAGAAACCAGCAAAGAGAGACAATAGGAGAATGCAGCGGGAGATCAAAGGGGAAGGGGTGGCCCACCTCTTGGCTCCCTGAGGAGAAACCAGCAAAGAGAGACCAGAGGAGAATGCAGCGGGAGAACAAAGGGGAAGGGGGAAGGGGTGACCCACCTCTTGGCTCCCTGAGGAGAAACCAGCAAAGGGAGACCATAGGAGAATGCAGCGGGAGACCAAAGGGGGAGGGGTGACCCACCTCTTGGCTCCCTGAGGAGAAACCCGCAAAGAGAGACCATAGGAGAATGCAGCTGGAGACCAAAGGGGAAGGGGTGACCCACCACTTGGCTTTCTGAGGAGAAACCAGCAAAGAGAGACCATAGGAGAATGCAGCGGGAGACCCAGGGGAAGGGGTGACTCACCTCTTGGCTTCCTGAGGAGAAACCAGCAAAGAGAGACCATAGGAGAATGCAGCGGGAGACCCAAGGGGAAGGGGTGACCCACCTCTTGGCTCCCTGAGGAGAAACCAGCAAAGAGAGACCAGAGGAGAATGCAGCGGGAGACCCAAGGGGAAGGGGTGACCCACCTCTTGGCTCCCTGAGGAGAAACCAGCAAATAGAGACCAGAGGAGAATGCAGCGGGAGACCAAAGGGGAAGGGGTGACCCACCTCTTGGCTCCCTGAGGAGAAACCAGCAAATAGAGACCAGAGGAGAATGCAGCGGGAGACCAAAGGGGAAGGGGTGACCCACCTCTTGGCTCCCTGAGGAGAAACCAGCAAATAGAGACCAGAGGAGAATGCAGCGGGAGACCAAAGGGGAAGGGGTGACCCACCTCTTGGCTCCCTGAGGAGAAACCAGCAAATAGAGACCAGAGGAGAATGCAGCGGGAGAACCAAGGGGAAGGGGTGGCCCACCTCTTGGCTCCCTGAGGACAAACCAGCAAATAGAGACAAGAGGAGAATGCAGCGGGAGACCAAAGGGGAAGGGGTGACCCACCTCTTGGCTCCCTGAGGAGAAACCAGCAAATAGAGACAAGAGGAGAATGCAGCGGGAGACCAAAGGGGAAGGGGTGACCCACCTCTTGGCTCCCTGAGGAGAAACCAGCAAATAGAGACCAGAGGAGAATGCAGCGGGAGAACCAAGGGGAAGGGGTGACCCACCTCTTGGCTCCCTGAGGAGAAACCAGCAAATAGAGACCAGAGGAGAATGCAGCGGGAGACCAAAGGGGAAGGGGTGACCCACCTCTTGGCTCCCTGAGGAGAAACCAGCAAATAGAGACCAGAGGAGAATGCAGCGGGAGACCAAAGGGGAAGGTGTGACCCACCTCTTGGCTCCCTGAGGAGAAACCAGCAAATAGAGACCAGAGGAGAATGCAGCGGGAGACCAAAGGGGAAGGGGTGACCCACCTTTGGCTCCCTGAGGAGAAACCAGCAAAGAGAGACCATAGGAGAATGCAGCGGGAGACCCAGGGGAAGGGGTGACTCACCTCTTGGCTTCCTGAGGAGAAACCAGCAAAGAGAGACCATAGGAGAATGCAGCGGGAGACCCAAGGGGAAGGGGTGACCCACCTCTTGGCTCCCTGAGGAGAAACCAGCAAAGAGAGACCAGAGGAGAATGCAGCGGGAGACCCAAGGGGAAGGGGTGACCCACCTCTTGGCTCCCTGAGGAGAAACCAGCAAATAGAGACCAGAGGAGAATGCAGCGGGAGACCAAAGGGGAAGGGGTGACCCACCTCTTGGCTCCCTGAGGAGAAACCAGCAAATAGAGACCAGAGGAGAATGCAGCGGGAGACCCAAGGGGAAGGGGTGACCCACCTCTTGGCTCCCTGAGGAGAAACCAGCAAATAGAGACCAGAGGAGAATGCAGCGGGAGACCAAAGGGGAAGGGGTGACCCACCTCTTGGCTCCCTGAGGAGAAACCAGCAAATAGAGACCAGAGGAGAATGCAGCGGGAGAACCAAGGGGAAGGGGTGGCCCACCTCTTGGCTCCCTGAGGACAAACCAGCAAATAGAGACAAGAGGAGAATGCAGCGGGAGACCAAAGGGGAAGGGGTGACCCACCTCTTGGCTCCCTGAGGAGAAACCAGCAAATAGAGACAAGAGGAGAATGCAGCGGGAGACCAAAGGGGAAGGGGTGACCCACCTCTTGGCTCCCTGAGGAGAAACCAGCAAATAGAGACCAGAGGAGAATGCAGCGGGAGAACCAAGGGGAAGGGGTGACCCACCTCTTGGCTCCCTGAGGAGAAACCAGCAAATAGAGACCAGAGGAGAATGCAGCGGGAGACCAAAGGGGAAGGGGTGACCCACCTCTTGGCTCCCTGAGGAGAAACCAGCAAATAGAGACCAGAGGAGAATGCAGCGGGAGACCAAAGGGGAAGGTGTGACCCACCTCTTGGCTCCCTGAGGAGAAACCAGCAAATAGAGACCAGAGGAGAATGCAGCGGGAGACCAAAGGGGAAGGGGTGACCCACCTTTGGCTCCCTGAGGAGAAACCAGCAAAGAGAGACCATAGGAGAATGCAGCGGGAGACCAAAGGGGAAGGGGTGACCCACCTCTTGGCTCCCTGAGGAGAAACCAGCAAAGAGAGACCATAGGAGAATGCAGCGGGAGACCAAAGGGGAAGGGGTGACCCACATCTTGGCTCCCTGAGGAGAAACCAGCAAAGAGAGACCATAGGAGAATGCAGCGGGAGACCAAAGGGGCAGTGGTGACCCACCTCTTGGCTCCCTGAGGAGAAACCAGCAAAGAGAGACCATAGGAGAATGCAGCGGGAGACCAAAGGGGCAGGGGTGACCCACCTCTTGGCTCCCTGAGCAGAAACCAGCAAATCGAGACCAGAGGAGAATGCAGCTGGAGACCAAAGGGGCAGGGGTGACCCACCTCTTGGCTCCCTGACGAGAAACCCGCAAAGAGAGACCAGAGGAGAATGCAGCGGAAGACCAAAGGGGCAGGGGGGACCCACCTCTTGGCTCCCTGAGGAGAAACCAGTAAATAGGAACTAGATGAGAATGCAACACGAGACCAAAGGGGTGACCCATCGCTTGAATCCCAAGGGTAATTATATTAAGCTGAAGACAACTAGAATTCTTTTTCTTGTCTTTGTCTTTTAAACATGAAATAACAATATTAAGTGACTTTATCTTATCTGAATGAGATTGGAAACTGTTACTGGGGAATGTTGAAAGCAGGTGCTATTTCAAATACCTCCTGTTTTTACCGTCAGCCCGATCATGGCTGCCTGGGGTGTTTACCTCATGCGGTATTCCTGGAATGCTGCCTTCAGTAAACACCTTGGAAACGATTACAAGGTGTAACATTTCCTCCTGAGGCATAGATGTTCTACACACTTGGGCCCCTCGCTCTCATCTTTCCAGCGTGGCATGTGAGAGAGCTTTTCTTCTGCTCCCCTCATGCAGCGACTGCGTCGGGACTTTTCAGTCTTTTCATTTTAAAGGGGCCCTTGAGCCTCAGGGGAGTCCCCAGCAACTGTCCCTATGTTGCCAGTCAGTAGTCTTATAACACGACAATATATTCCTTTATGTGCACTTTGCAGCGCTCACCTTGCAAGCTGTGTTTGTTGGAGACCCTGCGGCTGTCACCTCTCTTGGAGAATTCCAAAGTGTTATCATCTCATTGCCTTTTAACACTGGTTCCTGTGCATCCGCCACTTGCTGAAAACCATTCTTTTTTTAGTTTTCAGTGGGCATTTAGTGTTTCAGCTCCATGCTGGCTGCCTAGTGATAATCAGGGGCCATTAACCCCTGGCTGTATTTCTTTGTCTCTCTTATAATGTATGCACCCCATGTGTGCCTCAGAGTGATTTACGGAGCCCCCAGTCGTCATGTTAAAATGCCCCCCACCCTCCACACATATTCAGACGGGCCTGCCTTATACAACAAAATGATGAAGAGGTCCCATAAGGGAGGCATAGTGTGGGCACCTCTGCTGCTCTCATTCTCTCCCACTCCATGAATAATGCGCAGAAGGGTCAGGAATGAACCTTTGCGCACTTTTCATCAAGGGACAGGAGCAGTGTTGTGGTCATCCGGCAGGCGCCCCTGGGCGCTATCTCTGCTAGCGCAGTGCAGTCCCACTAGGTGTGGGGGTGGGGGCCTGCCATGGACATCCGGCAGGGCCCCGGGTGCCAGGGCCTCTGGCACCCTGGCGTGGGGTCACAGCCTGCCAGGCCTCTGACCGAGGGGACCTCGGCTGCCATCCTGGCATGCGGGTCCCTCAGTGTCTGGGCGTGCAGGCCTGCGCCTCCACGTGTAGGCCTGGGGCCTACATTGATAATGAGACACGGACTCAGTCGTTCCTCTTTGGGAGTCTGCAGCCGCTCTGTCTCACGTGCCTGCAGGAGCTCCTTTTATTGACTTGGGCCATGACACAGTCATGGCCCCTCTTAAAGGGGCAACACACGTGGGAGGAACACATCCCCTTAAAGGGGCAATGCACATTGGGAGGGTCACCCGTAACACTCCTCCTTTTTCATAACAAACAAACAAACGTGGCTGAACATACTTGCGTCCCAGTGGTTACAGAGCGACAAACTACTTTCTTGCTTCAGACCCTGCTGAAACAACCACATGCTAAACTATGACACGGACACATGCATAAATGACTCAAGATGATAACAAAACATCACACCAACACTTCTAAACCTCATCCGTGGGGAAACAGTTGCGGGGTGAGCTGCCGGTTGAATGTAGGCATTTCCCCACAGTTTACAAACCCTTTATTAACCTGGGGTTAGAACTTGCAATCCTTAACAAAACACCATACTCTGCGGCTGGCGCTATGTACGCCTTGTATATGCGGGGCCACCGCTTCACCTTAAGGCTCACTACGGAGACCACTCTAAGCATGTTAGTAAAATACAGATCCACAGCGGCAATGCACCAGATTACAGAGTCCTCTTTACGCAATCGTAGGACCGCAGGATATCATCTCGCCTACTCCTGGCATCAGCTCAGGATTCACTTCCCGGGTCCAGGTCCAGTGACAGTACAGTCCATGGCCGGCAAAGCCGCACCTGGGGGTGCCAGGGGCCACATCGGCCTCGTTCCCTGATGTTCACCGGCAAAGCAGCACCTGGGGGTACCAGGGGCCACATCGGCCTCGTTCCCTGATGTTCACCGGCCGATCAGCGGGACACCGGTCACCAGTCATTGCGCTTCTCCTCGGGCTGTTGGCGGGGCACGGTGCTGTTGACCGGGCACTGGGTGATCGGTCATCACCTGCCCCCTCTCCGGCGATGTTCCCTGGTCCGAAGTGTCTCCTTCCACCAGGACCGCACACGGGCGCACAAACCCCCATGCTGAGCAGCGACACACTTCTATCCTGATGTACTGACCCCTAGGGTTGGGGTCCAGGGCTTTCTGGTTTGCTGGTAAGTCACACGGACCTTCGATGTCGTAGCATGCAGGGTGTCCTTGGCGACCCGCTGTCTGAGCCCACCAGTCTGGCAGGCAGGGTGGCTCTTGTTCCGCTGGCACTGTGCCGGGAGATGACCATCTCACTGTGGGTCGACCTCCCCTTGTCCTTGTTGCCACCGTGCCCCTTCCTTGTCTGGCTGGCATCGCTGCGGGATTTCGCGCCACCGGTCACCCAGTGCCCCTTCCCCGGAGTTGGGGCCCCCATCTGTTGTCAAGCCCTGTCGCACCCAGAATACTGGACGTCCCGGTACTCACAACTGTGACCCGTGAGTGGCGTGAGGGTGACAAATCCCACATAGGTCATGGTGAGACCATGGCTGGCGCTGGGTCAATGCCGGCCCTCAATGGTACAGGGCAGTCATTGGTGCACAGTCCTTGTGTGGCCCTGGGTGATGCTTGCAGGCCGGCAGGGCCACCAGCTCCTTGCTCCTCCGATGGTCCAGTAGGGGATCTTGGTGGGAGGGTGTCGAGGCCGTCTGCAGGGCCGGCAAGACGTCTTCGTTGTCAGGGTGATCTATCTTTCTCTGGCCTTGTCACTTCAGTGTCCAGAGTGCTGGGCGTCAGATGCTGAAGTGTCCTGGCTTGGAGTTCTGAGGAGTGTCGATCAGCAAATTGCCACCGTTTGTGCGCCGAGGCCATTTATTCTTCAGGCAGTATGGCGCACCCATGGCCATGGGACACCCGTGACAGTTTAATGTCGACAGCGGGGTTCTGTGAGTGGGGTCGGCAGGCACCCGAGTCTTACTCGGTTCCCGGGGCAGGCGTCTGCGTTTTTGATGCATTCAGATTATCCATGCACTGCCACATGACCGCCATCGCTTCCCTTCTTGTTTTCTTGCTGGCACTGTGCATGGAGGTGACCACCGGTGCAGAGAGGTGATCACCGGTGTAGTGCACAGCCCTTCACAGCATTACTTATGTTCTCAGAGTTCCATTAGGTACCTTTGCGTTTAACTTTGAAGCATCTCACCGCCACTGGGGGCCCAGAATCAATATTGGGGCTGCATATGCTGAGTGGTTGGAGCACGTTACCTGCCCTCAATCATTACCAACGAGGCCTGGGATCGCTGGAGGGCCCTCACTTCACGGCCCGCCTGTTCCAATGGCAGGCGTAGCAGTCGTCACCATTGGCGCCCCAGGATCACACTGGGGGCGCCGGCATCCATCGTGCCCACAAGTGTGGGCCTCTATTTTCCTGCTCTAGACCGGAGCCTGTCTCCCTCATCCCGCCCAGCAGTCCGGGACCTCCCGCAGTCGCTTTCTGTTTCTTCATGGGGCGGAGGAGGCGGGGCAATCACGGCCTCCCTTTTCGCAGCAGATGCTACTCATGATCTTCTTCGCTGGGGGGCGGGGCACGCCCAGCCTCCCCTTTGTCGGCATGGGGAACGCCACCGGGGCACAATGAGGGCTCCGGGCAGCATAACTTTGCTGCAGAAGCACCCCCCACCTCCTTACCAGCAGTTGGCCCCAGATCACGATATGGGAGGGGCAGCAGTCCATCCCTCTGCTCCGGTGGAGGTGCCGGGGCAGCTGGTGCTCACCCGAGGCGTAGTCTGGGTGTTTTCGTTTTTTTTTTTTCCTTTTTTTTTCCAATTATTTATTTTTTTTTTTTTGGCGGCGTGTGCCACGTTACGCCGATTGCCTCCACAGCACGGAGGAGCATGCTGGGGCAGGGCGTGTCCCCCCCCTCCACACGGCGAGTCCACCACCTCCATCTTCCTGTTCGCCGTGGCCGACGGGCCGGCCTCCTCCCTGCACGCAGCGGGTGCTGCGGGGAACCGCTCTTGGATCCCCACACACACACAGCGGGTGTCATGGGCACAGGCCACGCTGCGGATCTTCACCCTGGCCGCGCGAACACCCTCTTTTATGAGGACCACGGCCAGGAGAACGGGACCGCCATCAGGGCGCTGGGATGGCCCACCCCTCTCTACCCCACGGGACCAGGGCAGACAAAGGGCCTCGGTTTGCGGCGGATGCCGCAGGGGAGCGGAGCGTCACTCTCCCTTCTTCACGGCGTTGGCCGCTCACCTCTGCAGCAGGGGAACGGAGCTTCACTCTCCCCTCTGGTGTCGGGAGATGCTGCACTAGTGGGGTGGGCCGATGAGGGCCGCAGGGGAGACAAACATCCCGGCCGCACGAGCACCCCCTCTCAGAGGGCCGCGGCCGGGGATAATCCAGGGCGGGGCTCTCACTTCTTCTCTCCTCTCCCCGCAGGGCCAGGGGAGCGTACCGCTCTCCGCGGCGGATGTCATTGGGGGGAGGGGCCTCACCCTCTCCCCGCAGGAACCTTCTTTTCTTCGCGGCAGCCGCCGCTTTCGTTCTTCTCTTCGCGGCCGCCGCCACTTTCGTTCTTCTCTTTGCGGCGGAACGCCGCGGGGTGTGTGTCCCACCGCAGGGCAGCCCGGGCCTACATCGCCCAGGCTGTGGCGGTGAGGCGCAGGCCACGCTGGACCCGCGGTGGGGTCGGACGCTCCTCTTACCCCCTCCACCACTTACTGGCAGCAGGGGGGCCACGCGGACTCGTGGTCCTCGTCGCCATTGTTGGGGGTCGCCTGCCATGGTCATCCGGCAGGCGCCCCTGGGCGCTATCTCTGCTAGCGCAGTGCAGTCCCACTAGGTGTGGGGGTGGGGGCCTGCCATGGACATCCGGCAGGGCCCCGGGTGCCAGGGCCTCTGGCACCCTGGCGTGGGGTCACAGCCTGCCAGGCCTCTGACCGAGGGGACCTCGGCTGCCATCCTGGCATGCGGGTCCCTCAGTGTCTGGGCGTGCAGGCCTGCGCCTCCACGTGTAGGCCTGGGGCCTACATTGATAATGAGACACGGACTCAGTCGTTCCTCTTTGGGAGTCTGCAGCCGCTCTGTCTCACGTGCCTGCAGGAGCTCCTTTTATTGACTTGGGCCATGACACAGTCATGGCCCCTCTTAAAGGGGCAACACACGTGGGAGGAACACATCCCCTAAAAGGGGCAATGCACATTGGGAGGGTCACCCGTAACAAGCAGTGTGACCCACTGCCGCCCCGCGCGCTTTCCATCCCCTGAACAGAGAAACACGGCATGGGGCATTCGCCGACCTACCCGCGGAAAACTCTGAATTCCAACAGACAACACGGAATGCTGCTTGCCATAACGAGGATTACAGCACTCTGGCGGAGAATAGCGCCAAGTGCGGATCAAGGCTTCCTTGGCGCCTCGGGTCCTTTAAGATGGCTGCCTCGCTGCCTCTTTGCAGGCAGCAGAGAGGGTGCGCCTGCACTCTCGCACTTCACTTTCCCCTATTGTCCACGGCAGATTACAGAGATCAGAGTCTGGTGACACCTGTCAAACACATGCCCTCCTCCGCCTCTTTGCCCTCCTGGCCTCGGCGTCTCCCGCGTATAGGATGTGTCCCTCCACCTTTACGACGGACATCCCACCCCACTGATAACCTCTGCTGGCCGGGGGGCAGACGGGGAGACGAGCGAGGGGCTTAGGGCGGGCTTTCAGGGGCCGGGATTAGGAACCTTTTACCGCCCGAGGATGCCATTAGCAGGAGGGCTGGGACTGGAAGGTGGGGAGGAGGGGGGGCACCTGTGGTTGCACGTGCAGCCTTAAGCGGCATGCAGCACTGCTCCAAGATGGAGGAAGACATGACACGTCTAGCTAGTACTCTACCATGGTACTATACTGAGCGGGGCCAGGCCTGTCAGCCAGTGTGCCGGCACATGTCTGACTGTGCCAGGGTGCAGGGCAGGCCTCTCCAGCCAGTGGTTAATGGCATGGATGACTGTGCCAGGGTGGAGGGTGAGCCTCTCCAGCCGGTGCACCAGCGCAGGAGGTTAATGGCATGGATGACTGTGCCAGGGTGCAGGGCAGGCCTCTCCAGCCAGTGCACCAGCGCAGGAGGTTAATGGCATGGATGACTGTGCCAGGGTGTAGGGCAGGCCTCTCCAGCCAGTGGTTAATGGCATGGATGACTGTGCCAGGATGCAGGGCAGGCCTCTCCAGCCGGTGCACCAGCGCAGGAGGTTAATGGCATGGATGACTGTGCCAGGGTGCAGGGCAGGCCTCTCCAGCCAGTGCACCAGCGCAGGAGGTTAATGGCATGGATGACTGTGCCAGGGTGTAGGGCAGGCCTCTCCAGCCAGTGGTTAATGGCATGGATGACTGTGCCAGGGTGGAGGGTGAGCCTCTCCAGCCGGTGCACCAGCGCAGGAGGTTAATGGAATGGATGACTGTGCCAGGGTGCAGGGCAGGCCTCTCCAGCCGGTGCACCAGCGCAAGAGGTTAATGGAATGGATGACTGTGCCAGGGTGCAGGGCAGGCTTCTCCAGCCCGTGCACCAGCGCAGGAGGTTAATGGAATGGATGACTGTGCCAGGGTGCAGGGCAGGCCTCTCCAGCCAGTGCACCAGCGCAGGAGGTTAATGGCATGGATGACTGTGCCAGGGTGCAGGGAAGGCCTCTCCAGCCAGTGGTTAATGGCATGGATGACTGTGCCAGGGTGGAGGGTGAGCCTCTCCAGCCAGTGGTTAATGGCATGTAGGACTGTGCCAGGGTGGAGGGTGAGCCAGCGCAGGAGGTTAATGGCATGGATGACTGTGCCAGGGTGCAGGGCAGGCCTCTCCAGCCAGTGCACCAGCGCAGGAGGTTAATGGCATGGATGACTGTGCCAGGGTGCAGGGCAGGCCTCTCCAGCCAGTGCACCAGCGCAGGAGGTTAATGGCATGGATGACTGTGCCAGGGTGTAGGGCAGGCCTCTCCAGCCAGTGGTTAATGGCATGGATGACTGTGCCAGGGTGGAGGGTGAGCCTCTCCAGCCAGTGCACCAGCGTAGGAGGTTAATGGCATGGATGAGTGTGCCAGGGTGCAGGGCAGGCCTCTCCAGCCAGTGCCCCAGCGCAGGAGGTTAATGGCATGGATGACTGTGCCAGGGTGCAGGGTAGGCCTCTCCAGCCGGTGCACCAGTGCAGGAGGTTAATGGCATGGATGACTGTGCCAGGGTGCAGGGCAGGCCACTCCAGCCAGTGGTTAATGGCATGGATGACTGTGCCAGGGTGGAGGGCAGGCCTCTCCTGCCAGTGCACCAGCGCAGGAGGTTAATGGCATGGATGACTGTGCCAGGGTGGAGGGCAGGCCACTCCGGCCAGTGGTTAGTGGCATGGATGACTGTGCCAGGGTGCAGGGCAGGCCTCTCCAGCCAGTGCACCAGCGCAGGAGGTTAATGGCATGGATGACTGTGCCAGGGTGCAGGGCAGGCCTCTCCAGCCAGTGCACCAGCGCAGGAGGTTAATGGCATGGATGACTGTGCCAGGGTGTAGGGCAGGCCTCTCCAGCCAGTGGTTAATGGCATGTAGGACTGTGCCAGGGTGGAGGGTCGGCCTGTTTATCCAGTGCACCAGCGCAGGAGGTTAATGGCATGGATGACCGTTCCAGGGTGGAGGGTGAGCCTCTCCAGCCAGTGCACCAGTGCGGGAGGTTAATGGCATGGATGACTGTGCCAGGGTGCAGGGCAGGCCTCTCCAGCCAGTGGTTAATGGCATGGATGACTGTGCCAGGGTGGAGGGTGAGCCTCTCCAGCCAGTGCACCAGCGCAGGAGGTTAATGGCATGGATGATTGTTCCAGGGTGGAGGGTAAGCCTCTCCAGCCAGTGCACCAGTGCGGGAGGTTAATGGCATGGATGACTGTGCCAGGGTGCAGGGCAGGCCTCTCCAGCCAGTGCACCAGTGCAGGAGGTTAATGGCATGGATGACTGTGCCAGGGTGCAGGGCAGGCCTCTCCAGCCAGTGCTTAATGGCATGGATGACTGTGCCAGGGTGGAGGGTGAGCCTCTCCAGCCGGTGCACCAGCACAGGAGGTTAATGGCATGGATGACCGGGCCAGGGTGCAGGGCAGGCCTCTCCAGCCAGTGGTTAATGGCATGGATGACTGTGCCAGGGTGCAGGGCAGGCCTCTCCAGCCAGTGCACCAGCGCAGGAGGTTAATGGCATGGATGAATGTGCCAAGGTGTAGGGCAGGCCTCTCCAGCCAGTGCACCAGCGCAGGAGGTTAATGGCATGGATGACTGTGCCAGGGTGCAGGGCAGGCCTCTCCAGCCAGTGCACCAGCGCAGGAGGTTAATGGTATGGATGACTGTGCCAGGGTGTAGGGCAGGCCTCTCCAGCCAGTGGTTAATGGCATGGATGACTGTGCCAGGGTGCAGGGCAGGCCTCCCCAGCCAGTGCACCAGCGCAGGAGGTTAATGGCATGGATGAGTGTGCCAGGGTGCAGGGCAGGCCTCTCCAGCCAGTGCCCCAGCGCAGGAGGTTAATGGCATGGATGACTGTGCCAGGGTGCAGGGTAGGCCTCTCCAGCCGGTGCACCAGTGCAGGAGGTTAATGGCATGGATGACTGTGCCAGGGTGCAGGGCAGGCCACTCCAGCCAGTGGTTAATGGCATGGATGACTGTGCCAGGGTGGAGGGCAGGCCACTCCGGCCAGTGGTTAGTGGCATGGATGACTGTGCCAGGGTGCAGGGCAGGCCTTTCCAGCCAGTGCACCAGCGCAGGAGGTTAATGGCATGGATGACTGTGCCAGGGTGCAGGGCAGGCCTCTCCAGCCAGTGCACCAGCGCAGGAGGTTAATGGCATGGATGACTGTGCCAGGGTGTAGGGAAGGCCTCTCCAGCCAGTGGTTAATGGCATGTAGGACTGTGCCAGGGTGGAGGGTCGGCCTGTTTATCCAGTGCACCAGCGCAGGAGGTTAATGGCATGGATGACTGTTCCAGGGTGGAGGGTGAGCCTCTCCAGCCAGTGCACCAGTGCGGGAGGTTAATGGCATGGATGACTGTGCCAGGGTGCAGGGCAGGCCTCTCCAGCCAGTGGTTAATGGCATGGATGACTGTGCCAGGGTGGAGGGTGAGCCTCTCCAGCCAGTGCACCAGCGCAGGAGGTTAATGGCATGGATGATTGTTCCAGGGTGGAGGGTAAGCCTCTCCAGCCAGTGCACCAGTGCGGGAGGTTAATGGCATGGATGACTGTGCCAGGGTGCAGGGCAGGCCTCTCCAGCCAGTGCACCAGTGCAGGAGGTTAATGGCATGGATGACTGTGCCAGGGTGCAGGGCAGGCCTCTCCAGCCAGTGCTTAATGGCATGGATGACTGTGCCAGGGTGGAGGGTGAGCCTCTCCAGCCGGTGCACCAGCACAGGAGGTTAATGGCATGGATGACCGGGCCAGGGTGCAGGGCAGGCCTCTCCAGCCAGTGGGTAATGGCATGGATGACTGTGCCAGGGTGCAGGGCAGGCCTCTCCAGCCAGTGCACCAGCGCAGGAGGTTAATGGCATGGATGAATGTGCCAAGGTGTAGGGCAGGCCTCTCCAGCCAGTGCACCAGCGCAGGAGGTTAATGGCATGGATGACTGTGCCAGGGTGGAGGGCAGGCCTCTCCAGCCAGTGCACCAGCGCAGGAGGTTAATGGCATGGATGACTGTGCCAGGGTGCAGGGCAGGCCTCTCCAGCCAGTGGTTAATGGCATGGATGACTGTGCCAGGGTGGAGGGTGAGCTGCTCCAGCCGGTGCACCAGCACAGGAGGTTAATGGCATGGATGACCGGGCCAGGGTGCAGGGCAGGCCTCTCCAGCCAGTGGTTAATGGCATGGATGACTGTGCCAGGGTGGAGGGTGAGCCTCTCCAGCCAGTGCACCAGCGCAGGAGGTTAATGGCATGGATGAGTGTGCCAGGGTGCAGGGCAGGCCTCTCCAGCCAGTGCACCAGCGCAGGAGGTTAATGTCATGGATGACTGTGCCAGGGTGCAGGGCAGGCCTCTCCAGCCAGTGCACCAGCGCAGGAGGTTAATGGCATGGATGACTGTGCCAGGGTGTAGGGCAGGCCTCTCCAGCCAGTGGTTAATGGCATGGATGACTGTGCCAGGGTGGAGGGCAGGCCTCTCCAGCCAGTGGTTAATGGCATGTAGGACTGTGCCAGGGTGGAGGGTGAGCCTCTCCAGCCAGTGCACCAGCGCAGGAGGTTAATGGCATGGATGACCGGGCCAAGGTGCAGGGCAGGCCTCTCCAGCCAGTGGTTAATGGCATGGATGACTGTGCCAGGGTGCAGGGCAGGCCTCTCCAGCCAGTGCACCAGCGCAGGAAGTTAATGGCATGGATGTCTGTGCCAAGGTGTAGGGCAGGCCTCTCCAGCCAGTGGTTAATGGCATGGATGACTGTGCCAGGGTGGAGGGTGAGCCTCTCCAGCCGGTGCACCAGCGCAGGAGGTTAATGGCATGGATGACTGTGCCAGGGTGCAGGGCAGGCCTCTCCAGCCAGTGCACCAGCGCAGGAGGTTAATGGCATGGATGAGTGTGCCAGGGTGTAGGGCAGGCCTCTCCAGCTGGTGCACCAGTGCAGGAGGTCAATGGCATGGATGACGGGGCCAGGGTGGAGAGTCGGCCTCTCCAGCCAGTGCATCAGCGCAGGAACTGAATGGCACTCAGGGCTGTACCCGACGGAAGTGCATGACTGTCCAGGCACTATACCAGCGTATGCCGACAGTGGCACTCAGGACAGGGCCAGGAGGGAAGGAATGGCTATCCAGTCATTCTAGCCATACCTCTCACCTCACCAGCGTTTGGCGTTGGCCATCCACCATTGACTCCGTTCAGCTCCATGGTAGCCCCCGCCCCTTCATAGGCGTCAACCCGCTCTCATTGCAAAATGCTATAACTTCTGACTCCACCAGCTTTGCAGCTTTCCCCCTGCTGAGGGGTATGCTAGCAAAGTCATGTGGAGGGCACAGCGTGATGTCATACAAGTTTAGCAACTGTAAAAGCGTTCTCTGTCAAAGGCGCTCTGGGGTGCCAGGCCTGTCCTTCCACAAGACATCCACAGCACTCAGGGCTGTACCAGAACAGACCGAATTCGGTTCGAGCCCATAAGGCAGACTACAGGCAACAGCATTAATGCTTAATCATGATAAGCCGACTAGATAGCTCAGTGAGTTAAGCAATTGCCTCAGACATCCGTATTCAGCCATAAGCACACAGCCCTGAATCTTGGCAGTGCCAATTTCGCTCTTCACCTTTCCATTCTTGGTCGGTTAAGTACCTTTAAATTGTGAAATAGTAATACACGTCATGAGATTACTTAGAAGCAGGAGAAATCCAGTGTGATGCTTTATATATGAAAGAAGCCTGGGCCCATGATTGATGGGGAGGTTTCGCATGTTGGCGCGGGTTTCTGGATTTTGGAGCGGCTCTCTTTGTGGTAGCTTTTGGCACTTTGTTGGCAGACGCATTTATCAGTAGCCGGTGGTAGGCCTGTGTAGTTGTCTACTTGACTTTTCTAGCCTCCTGATTGGCCCCTGCAGGGTTGGGCGTGGTCGACGTCAACTTGGCGCCTTATTCTATATTCTCTGTGCCGGTGGCAGAGCTGGTGCCCGCAAATAGAATTTTAACTGACCAATGAAGGCAGCACCTTCCTAATTGCTCAAGCGACTGAGAATTCGCCCTTTCTTTGCACCGGAACGCAAAGTGTCGCGGGAGGATAGCTCAGGGGCAACGTGCTCACCCTGGAAGCAAGACGACCCGGCGCAACACAGGTTCGATCACTGGGTCCGCGCTTAGAAAAGTCTGGGTATAAAGCGCGTTATAAATAATCTATCAAATCAAATCAATCAAATCAAAGTGGTCCGGAGCAGATTTGACTAATAACAAACTGAGAGAAAAAGTAACACAAAAGAGCAGCTCTGCTAGGATTAGGCCTTGTTATGTTATGTTAACAGTGTTTCTAAAGTGCGACTTTCACCAAATAGGGCTTCATGGTGCTAATGAGGTAGAAACTGTAAAGGGAGCGAGAGAAGGGACAGCGAGTAAAAGCTCAAGCTGTGAACAGAAAAGTCTTCAGGGCACGTCAGAAGGACAGATGTCAGTAATCTCAGGAAGGCACAGAAGGGTGGAGTTCCGCAGCTGTACCGCAGCCACAGAGAGGGAACGACCTCCCACACGAGAATGTTTGACACAGGGAACGAGAATCTGCAAGGCAGTGGAGGATCGCAGCAGGGTACGGGGGAACGTACTGGCGAAACTTAACTTGCCGGTATTCGGGCCCCGTTTTGTAGAAGGCCCGATGGATGATGCAGAGAGCCTTAAACTTGATCCGTTCAGCCATCGGCAAAGAGTGCAGAATGAGGGATACAGAAGATTAACGAGCAGCACCAGTGGCCAGGGCGAAGAAGAGGGGGGAGATAAGGTAGAACTTTGCGGAGGACGCATAGTTTGTAGTGAACGGACTGGCATACTGCACTAACCTGGGCCTGCATGGACAACGAGGCAGAAAGCTTCACACACAAGATTTTTAACCACTAACCACTAGAGAGGGTGGATGTAGGGGAGCCAAGTTTGACAGACCAGAAGAATGAGGAGCACCCGATGACTCAGGGACAGAGCCAACGCTAAGAACCTCAATTTTCTCACCATTAAAGCCAATGTTTGCCCATCCAAAGATGGACAGCATGCAAACGGGTGCGACAGCACTCAGCAGTGTCAGGAAGAGAAAGGTCAAGTTGAACCAAGATCTGAGTGTCATCCGCATATGGGAAACACCGAAACCCGACGGAGTGAATCAGTTTAACAAGAGGCTGAATATAGAGATTAAAGAGAAGAGGGGAAAGGGCAGAGCCTTGGGGAACACCACAAGTAAGGGACGTAAGTGATGTGATAAAAGGAGAAAGAGAAAGAGGCTGAGAGTGGTCAGAAAGAAATGACCCAAACCAGTCAAGGACCGGGCCAGAGACTCCTGCTAAAGACAGCCTCTCCAGGAGGATGCTATGATCCACGGTGTTGAATGCGGATGGAACGGTCCAGCAGGATCAGTGCTCCAATACCGCCCTGATCCATAATCTGGGCCAAATCATCAACTGCAGACACCAGGACTGATTCAGTCCGAAAACAGCACTGCAAAGGGCCAAGAAAACCAGAAACGTCCAGAAAAGCACCTAAAAGAAGAGTACTAGATCTTCCAGAAGTTTCATAGGAAAAGAAAGTAGAGAAATTGCACGAAAGTTAGAAGAAATAGAAGGATCCAAAGTAGGCGTTTTAACAAGAAGGATAACCAAAACCTGTTTAAGTATAGCAGGAACGTGAGGATTAGAAAAAGACAGATTAACAGCCATGGTGACTAGAGTTGCGATAGCAGGGAGGATGGTTTTAAGAATGCTGATTATAATAGGGTCTTCAAGGGAGGCTGATTTAATGTTAAGAGTGGCTCGAAAATCAGAGTCCAGAAAAACCGGGAATGGGAGCAGGCATGGAGAGACTGCCTAGGAACAATAGCATCACCCGGGAGAACCCACGAAGCCAACTGGCTGGCGATCTTCTGCCTAATAATAGCAATTTTATCATCAAAGAATGTGGAAAGAGAGCCACAGAGTCTTTGTGAAGAGATAAACTGATTAATGGATGGGAGGGACGTAAGAGATTAAACCAGTTTGCGTGAAATAACTGCAGCATCCCCACGTGAGCCAACATAGGAACATTTAGCGTGTGCAATATGGCATGTTGATGGAAAGCTGTAGCTTTACGTAGAGCCAGGCGTGCTATGGGGGCAGTACGATATGCGTCATTTCCGCTCTGCTTGCCTCCAGTCCAGGTGAAGACTACCAAGATCGCCCATAAACCAAGCTTCAGAGGACCGACCACAAGGTCTGGATGGGTTAAGGGGTGCCAAATGATAAGCAGTGGCCAGCATTGCTAAAGAAAGAGCCAGGAAATCGCAGGGGGCGTCTACAGGAATTGAGCCGGTAATGCCAGAGGAGATAGCAGTATTTCCAATATTGTGCCAGCACCGTGAGGGCGGGGTCAGGGAGGGGTGAGAACCAGGTAGGTGGGAGACACATGGACCGAGAAGGGAATTACCACATGGTGTACCAAATAAAAGGGAAGGAAGGGGAAAAGTGTGACCAAAGGAGTTGAGGCAAATATAAGATCAAGGGTATTGCCCAAGACAAGAGCGGGATCCACCATTAACTGGGACAAACCAAAGTCAGCGAAAGCAGAGATAAGACGGTCCGCCTGCACATCATTTGGATTATTGGGGCAGAAGTTAAAGTCCCCAAGAACTATCAAAGTCCATATTGAAGTCTTAAACCTGCCACCACCTCAGACAATGCTGGATCGAAGTCAGGCGGCCAATAAACTAGGAGAACATGGTGAAGGAAGGAGAGATCGGAACGGGGAGCAGGAAGACTCCATGTTGACTGTAGGCCTGAGAGGCACAACAGAGCAAATAAAAATGGGGCAATATAACAGGGCAACCCCCCCACCCGACCAAGGGGGTAGCCTATCCAATCTAAGTATGCCGGCAGGGCATGGACTAAGAGCGGATCGGATGAGTGTTTCAGTGACAAATGCCAAGTCCATGGCATGATCCAAAAGAAGGACATGACAATCAGTGGCGTGAGGTACTAATGAATGGGCATTAAGCAATAGGCATGTCACCTGACATTGTGGGCGAGAGGCAGAGGACACGTGAACATCCGAGGGTGACAGCCAGCCAGGGGAACCACCGTGCCAGCAGGGGCTGCACAGACCAGCTTGTTGCGTGTATAGAAGGTCACGGTATTGCCATTGGGAGTCACCCAGAGCCCGTCTGAGGCGTGGATGAGTGCAGGTGGGACAGACTTTGGCCGGTCTTTGGCTGGAATGAGGCGCTTCTGCTGCGTCCATCCGCTACACCTCCAAAATATAGGCGAGGTAGTATTGCACATCTAATTGGCAGGAGCCAATCAGCATGTAAGGCCCATGGGCAGCGAAGACAGACTTGGTGAGTGCATGGATGTCAGAAATTAAAAGACAGACTTTTCATTGGGAGCGGGCCCAATGATTGCCAGGAGACCAGGCATCCTTGCGCTGCAAGCAGCGTTAATACAAGGAACGACAAAATAAAATGACGCTGATAGGAGGGACGGTGCAAATAAAACATGATAATGGTGCACCCAGACACACGCCAGCGACCCGGGTAGAAACCAGAGACAAGAAAAGGAAATAAATAAAATGAGCAGGTTAAAATTAAGGAGCCATTGAGCCAGGTAGGTGCGCTACCAGTATAATTCGAAAACTGGAAAACAGGTTTGCAAAATATACCTCCCGGGCTCACCATTGGCTCCTAGGGGATAGCAATGAACATTAAACTCGTTGGCCTGGTCCACAAGACCACAAGGCTCACTGCTGGTCAGAACTCCTCCCCCACTCCAGCACACACCTGTGTTTACTGTGCTCCAGAAACACCTTAAATGTGATCTTAAGATCCGCGATGGCTAACAAATTCACAACGGGCAAATGCAGACAGTTTCTGCCTCGGGGGCAAACGTGTCCAAGGGAAAGAGCAACTCCCAGACTTGCAAACAGAAACCCCCCTTGGAAAGGCATGTGAGGAGCTCAAAATATTCTACTTTTGCCACGCGCTGCTGTAGCCACATATCTCACCTCATTGGCTTAATCCGCTCCTCAGGGTAAAAACTGTAAATGCACAATCCTATTGCCTTGTTTGAGACCTGCCCTCTACACTCTGGAGTGGCTTATTGGTGGCCAACAAATTATTGAAATATATCATTATTGGCTAGTCTGGGGGTAAAGTGCTGATCCCTGAGGGACACCACATTTCATTCGGCTTGGATGGTGCAGCATGGCTGCCTGTTTTTGTCAGGAGGCAATCTTGGTGCAAGACTGCTGCAACGATTCAGACTGGCAGTTCCAGATTCCTGCTAGCGACTGCTGTCTATCAAGAGGGATTGTGGGGTCTAGTGCGTCAAACTCAGCTGACAGGTCGGTTAGTAGCAGTAGGCTGAATTCTTTGTCTAGTATTTTTGTATGTCTTTTACACCTGCAGCCAGTATGGAGTCCTGCAGAATGAGAAGGGAACCCAGATTCTTGAGGATAAAGGATGTTTAACTTGTTTGGGAATCAGAGGTGTCGCTAGGGGCGCGGGGGGATCTCGGGAGTTATAGCCCCGGGGCTTTTGGTTGTAGCCCCGGAGAGAAGCTCAGAGGTTTCAACCAAAAGGCTAGAGTCCGACAGACCCGACATCAGCCTAGCCCCGGATCTTTTCCAGACCTAGCAACACCCGTGCCGGAAATGCGGACGTTCATACGTACGAGAGTCGCCATTTTGAAGGTGAGGCACAGCTACCAAGTGAAATTGACTGGACTATGTACCACATTGAAAACACTACTGTGTACATCTTCCTGGATGCAAATCCATGCCTTCCAGGGGTACTCACAGAGCAGGAAATGCTGTGAAGCTCATGCCCACCAAGCAGGAAATCTGGGTGGCCATGCTCATCAGCCTGGAAGGTGCTGCCCTCCCCATGCCAGCTTCCAGTGAGAGAAGAAGCTGGGTGCTTGATGGCAATGCAGGCAATCTTGGGTTGGCCTGAAATTCTGCAAATAATAGCAATGCCTGGCATATGAGCTGAGTACCAGAGCAAATCACTGTAGCACCTGAGGATGCTGATGAGGAAAGCAGCCACATGGTGGATGCCTACCAAATGCCTATACCAGACCCAAACCTATTGGCTTAGTCATTGCCTATCATTTATGTCTTGAAGGTTCTCCAGAGGTTGGCTGCTAATTTAAAGTGGGCACGATTATTGAATTCTAGGTGTCTCTCTCTCTCTCACACACACACACAGAGGCTTAGAATAAAGAACGAGAAATCCCCCACAGTAAAATAGTTCACTTAAAATGAAGAAAGCAACTTCTGCGGGGGTGAGTAGTGGCTTAACCGCCTACTACACCCCATACTAAGCCTAAACCAGCAAGTGACCCCAATCATAACGTTGAAACAGTCTCTCTCTCTCTCACACACACACACACACAGAGGCTTAGAATAAAGAACGAGAAACCCCCCACAGTAAAATAGTTCACTTAAAATGAAGAAAGCAACTTCTGCGGGGGTGAGTAGTGGCTTAACCGCCTACTACACCCCATACTAACCCTAAACCAGCAAGTGACCCCAATCATAACGTTGAAACAGGCTCTGCAGCAAAGTACACCTCCTCTGCCTTAGGTGGTGCTGCAGGCAGGCTTTATCTTGGGGGGGGGGGGCTGTAATTGTAATGGGTTATCTATAACGCGCTTAACACCCTGAGGTTTCTAAGCGCGGACCCGGGGATTGAACCTGTGTTAGTTTGCACCATTAGGTGGTGATTTTGCACCACCTATAATCCGAAACTATTGCATTAGAGTACAGATAGGGACACATGGTATATGGGGAAGCACACAAAGTTTGGAGGTGTTGTTTGGTTATTTGCCCACCCAGTGGCAGTCTATGGCCATGCTAACCCCTACAAGCTTTTCCCAGTTCCTGCCCCTCGCTGCCCAAAACACTTCCTCATGGAAACTCTTTGAAATCCCGTTAATAAAGCGTTACCACCAAACTTTGCACTCAAAGTGCCCAAGAGTGTTTTCTCAAAGCGGTCTTCTGGGAGTTCATTACTTACTTAAAGCTGTAAACGTGCTAGTGGTGTAATAAAAATGTCTTAACCAGGTCTGCCTTCGTCCACTCGATTTATAAGCACTCTGTCTGTCCTTCACTGAAGTACTGCTAAAAGCAAGCATTGGTAAAGCCAACATTTTTGGCTCGAGTATAGCTATTAGGCATTTGTCAGGCACTGCTATTAGGTGCCCATGTACTTGCACCATTTTGCATTTGCCCCCATCAATAGCCAGTAAATACCACTACTGCAGTGCCTGGCAAGTTTTCCATACCTATACAAAAGCCCAAGCTGTTTACATTGCCAATGCTTGTCCTTAAATGTGAAAGCCGTAGTTTAAACCAGGGATGGAAATGGTTGTGCAGTGTGGTTCAAGCAGCGACAGCACATGACACAAAGAAGCTTGGGACTGGGAGGCAATGTCCAGGTCAGTGTAGCTCGTAAAAGCATAGATGTGGAAATCACGGCCCACAGCTGCTCCGTGACTTCTGGGTTGCTTGGAGATCCAATCCAGGGTTTCTAGTATCAAGTTGAGTCCTTCTGTTCTGCACTCCCAATCCAGGGAGCTTAGCTGTCACCCACAGTTGTTCCTTCCGCTCCAGTGACCACAAGTCTAGTTGTAATGTAATGTAATGTAATGTAATGTGTTTTTCTATAGCGCCGGTAGCCCGCAGGCATCAGGGCACGTTTACAGAGACAAACATAGACTATCTGAAAGGCTCCCTAGGCTGTTAAAGTCGCTGTGCTGTGACGGTGAAAGGTTTACTTAAAAAGGTGGGTTTTCAGGAGTTTACGAAATTGTGCGTGATTCTCCTGTGTTCTCAGTTTCAGAGGCATGGAATTCCATAGCTGAGCTGCCTGCACTACAAATGACCTGCCCATGGCTAATTTCGATTTGTGTTTTTGTATTACCAGAAGGTTTTTTTCCTCTGAGCGCCGTAGTCTCTTGTATGGATAACTAAGTTCTTTTTTAGGTAGGCGGATGCGTTTCCAAAAATACATTTATGCACTAGGGTGAGGGATTTAAACTTGATCCTTTCTTCAACTCCAAGCCAGTGGAGTGATTTCCTGGCCTTATTAACATGGTCTCTTCTGGAGAGATGTTTGATTAGTCTTACGGCGTCATTTTGAATGACTTGACATATTTGCAAGTCTTTAGCACGGGCACCTATTAGAAGGGCGTTACCGTAATCCAACCTTGATAACACAACTGCCCTGGCTATTGTAGCCATGTTGTATTCGCTCAAATAGGGTCTAATGGCCCCCATGAGTCTCAGATAGTAGGCTGTATTTTTTCGCAGGAAGTTGGTCTGGGCCTCTGAGTTGACCGATGAATTCATCATTAAACCCAACGTCTTGACCTTGTCTGATACTATTATGTTGGACTCCTTGATCTGGAAGGATTTATACTCCTCTCCCAGTTTATCTAGTAATCGTCTGGATCCAAACAGCGTAAGTTCCGTTTTGGAATTGTTTAGGCACATCCAATCGGATTGCATCCTCTCATTAATTTGACTATATATTTCATTGATCTTAGCGCTGTCTGCCCTATGTGAATCTTCTAACTCTATTATCAGCTGCGTGTCATCTGCGTAGTTGGTAAACACAACTCCGGATTCCGTTAGAATATCGTACTGAGCACGCATGTACAAGTTAAAGAGCATGGGTGATAGACTGGCGCCCTGTGGCACACCAAAGAGTATTAGACTGGGGTCTGAGAAGTTGTCACCCCAGTGGACTCTTGCACTACGATTTGTGAGGAAGAATACCAGCCACTTTAATGCCATGTCAGAACAACCTACGGTATCTCGCAATGCTTTAGCCAACAGGTCATGGTTGACCAGGTCGAATGCCGCACTGAGGTCTAACAACATCAATATCCCAAGTTTACCTTTGTCCATGAGATTTAACATGTGGTTTTGCAGGACCAACATGGCCGTTTCTGTGCGGTGCGCCGCTCTGAAACCGGACTGTTGGTGGTGTAGAGGCTCATGGGTCTCTACATGTAGCTGCAACTGCTGGGTGGCGATTTTGTCTAATATTTTAAGTATAAAGTTGGTGTTGGTGATCGGCCGAAGGTTACCCGATCTAATCCTACTTTCTTCACTAGGGGTGTGATAGTGACCCTCTTAATTTCCTCCGGAACGCTACCCTCTGTAAATGATGCATTAATAATTCTTAACAAAATGGGAGCAAATTGCTCTTTATTTTGAAGAATTATGTTAGGTGATAGAGCATTTTCCGCGCACAACGTAGGCTTCATGTGTCCCAGCACCTCTAAAAGCTCTGCTTCATTATGGGAGCAAATGTGAAGGACTCCTGGCACGGATTATTATTGGTCTCCTTGAGGTTGATGTCCAGTTTAAGTTTATTGTTAGCATTAATGATATTTTGCCTAGCTTTTGTAATTTTGGCCAGAAAAGCCTTTTGAACCCTGTCACAATCTTCTTTCGAAGGCTGTAAGGGCAGAGTAAGAATTTGCGGCTTCTCTACGCTCTTTAATATTTCAAATAGTTTGCTGGTCTTGTTTTCTGCTAGTTCTATTTCCGCGTTAAAATAAATAGCCTTTGCTTGTTTTATTGTATCTTTATACTTCTTGTTTACTGTTTTCCATCTCTCCTTGTTTTCAATGGTTTTGTCTGTGTGCCACTTCCTTTCAAGTGTTCTTTTTACGATTTTAATGGTATCTATATCCGGATTGTACCATTTCTTGTGGTTGCTAATCTTCCTAGCTAATTTGGTTTTGAGTGACGCTATTTTGTCTACCAACTCTTGTAAGTGTGTATTATATTTCATGAGCAGAACCTCACAGCTATCATGCTCCTGGAAGGAAGCAATTATTCTTTCTAAGCAGGGCTGAATAAGGTCTGGAGGCAATTTTTTAAAATTTCTGCTTGTGACCTTGATGTGGGGGCTGTGTATAATCTGGGGTGCTTGGAGTTCAATGTTCAATGTTACTAAATGATGATCGCTCCAAATACATGGCTCTGTCTTACAATGTTGGCATTTTAGGTTATTAGCTATGACCCAGTCAAGTTGATTCCCTTGGGGTGTGGTAGGCACCTCGTTCACAACCTTGAAATCGAGGTTTTTTAGATCTTTCTCCAGGGATATGGTTTCCTTGTCCCTTTTATTCCCTCGCCAATAGTTGACGTTGCCTACTACCAACGTTGATACATTAGTGGATTTCCGGTTAGCTAATTGCGAACATAGTTCATTAGAGAAATCTGTACTAATTGACGGGGGTCTATATACCACTATTAAATTGAGACAGGGAATCGGGATGTTAAGCCCCGGTCCAGCGCCAGGCACACCCACTGTTCTGCAGAGAAGGAGCCACGTGCTCCCCCACCTCAAGCATTTCGCCCATATTGCCTATAAATTAGGAATCAGAGTGTGAAACACGTGCAGTACCAGTGAAATACCCAACCCAAGGAGAATCCTGGAAGCAAGGTTCCCATTAATGAAGCCATACCTGCATACGAGACAGTGGGCCTCATTCCGAGTAGGGCGCAAAGGGATACCAGGCACAGTTAAGGACATCGGTGCTGGTAATCCCTTTGTGCCCTACTATGAGGTCCCTTAGCGGGTGCCGCAAAGGAACCAGGGAGCAAATAACGGTACCGCAAATTGCGGTATCGTTATTGGCTCCCTCTCCATTCCCATTGAGCACTATGGGGGCTGAAATGTGAATGGGGATTGCCTTTTTCAATGGGGATTTACCGGTACCGCAAAGGTCGGACTACACCGATAAGTACCCATTGAACCAGGTCGGAGTCGGTACCGGTATTGGAGGCAGTCATGGTGCGAATAGCACCATGGCTGCCTCCAATCTCGGAATGAGGCCCGGTATGATGTCCATTTGAAGGAAATTCCAGAAGAAGCATGAAAAAGGAGCAAACGAGCAGAATGGTGATGTCACACGAAGTAATACTGACGCACCGAGAAGAGATGCAGAGACAAGAGAATGTCGATATTCTATAAGGCATCAAGAAAGTATTAAAGATAAGACACATCTCGGGCTCGTGATGAAGAAACGTATGCCATGAAACAATGAAGATATCAAGTTATTATGCATGTGTACAGGTGCAATGAAACGCAAGCAGACAAAGTATTCTTAAGGCCACATGCACCAATGTATACATATATAGGTGCAAGTAAAGAATGGATGATTCCACTACGTCCTATAGCAGAGCTGGACCAGAGAAGGAAGGCCTTTTCCAGTGTGTCACAGTTGTAAAAACTATTGAATTACAGAAGTAAATCTCAAAGGCGAGGCTGGATCAGCCCCAAGAAGCAAGATCTTATCAGACTGGGATGAGCAGACATTAGTTACAATCGTGTGAAAGAATGAAACACCTGTTGAGAAGGCATGGACGAAAACAAGGAAGAGGATTATTAAATAATAGTATTTAAAATGCACCAGAGCTCAAATGTGTGGTCTTCAGTCACGTGGATGGATGGACATGGACAAACATGACGAACCACCCCTACGCAGAGAGGCAGAGCGGGTCTCCACTCCCCTGAATTCTCCAGAGCAAATATCATTTCCAAGGCCAAGTGCAATGGCTTGATTGACAGCAGACCACTGAGGTGATGATAGATGATATGCTAATTGGTGGGAAGCTGTGGTTATGACCAGCTCACCAGCACCTGGAAGTCCAGCCCACGTGCTGCTAACGTGGGTGGAAAGGTACTGAGGGGTGTAAGAGTGCCAACCAGTTATAGGGGGCCACGTAATTAAGAGCCCTATAGTTTTATAACCAATGGGACGTTGTGTATTTAGTGACGTTCATAGTGATTTGTTTAAAGGGTGGGCTTAGTAGTCCCACCTGATGTTGAAGAACCTATCACTTTTTAGACTAGTATGGAACGTATACTCAGATGTTCTTAAGCCTATCACATTTGCCACTAGGTTTTTGTAGTTTGCCACATAGGATGAGGTTAGTAAATACGTAGGTTAACGTCATCAATGACGGGTTTTTGTTATATAAAGAATGTTTTTTATGAAATGCATTGAGAGACCATGCTATGAGACGTTGGTTGATGTCCTTTGTACTCCCTGTTTTAGATCATTGATATTAAAACAGTCAACTTTGCCAAGTTCCTGAGTTGTTTTGATTATTGATGTTTCAGTATCTTCTGCATCCCCATTTATCTCAAAGTATTGTTACCTCGCCCTAAAGGGCTGGGTCGACTGTCCCGGTTTAGTTCCATGGGCATAGTTAGGGGTCGGAGCTCTCGGTCTTGTGTGCCTTCTCCTTTCAGAGGCAGAGGACTTTGGGATGGACTGAACACCCAACTCAGGTCCAAAGATGTGTCCTTCCCTCGATCGTTCAAAGTTGAATCAAGTAATGAGAGGGGTCCCTTTCATTTTAAAGGCAGATTGCCTCAGGGGATTGTTCCAAAGCAAGCCAAGCCTGCTGTAAGGGGTCCAATCCATGTTGTTGTAACAAGTGCGCTTTTCCATGTGACATCCCACCCAGAGAATCTTTCACTGCAGGAAAGGGTGGGGGCAGGTAAAAAGAAGATACCCCTGACAGACTGGGATCCTACTGCAGGCCTACCTTCCGTCTCTTGCTACTCTAACTCTGCTTACTTCTCATACTTACTGACCTCAAAGTGACTCCAGTGATCAGCAGCCTGAGGGTGGTTCTGTTATGTCAGTGCTGCCAATGAAGCACCTTTCCCAGGAGACCTCCAAAGGGAAGTGTATATGCCCTCAGGGGAAGGTGTTACCCTTCCCACTGGAGAATCATAGGGGCATCATCCTAGCTCGTGTTCCTTATAACAAATGTGGAAACAGTCAGTCCAGACACCAATATACACCAGTCCAGTCATAGCTGGCCCTACTCACAGGGCCGACGCTTGTGTGATTTCAGATTTCTGTGGCTTTATAATAGTGTGTTCTTAGAAGTCACCATGCCACAACCATGCATGGCTTATATTTAAGGATATAAAGGTGTACACACCACCAGACTGACTAAGGCATAAGATTATTATAATTTAGATCAGAACAGCAGAAGATTAAACAATCTGCCTCTGCCTGTAGGGGCTTTGTGTCACAGCAGCTGTCATGGAAGCACTTGAAACCTTTCCACCCACTCTGTGCCACCAGAGAGCTGGTGCTATAGGTGGCAGGAGACTAGTTACAGCAAAGGCAGATATGTACTATTCTTTTGGCATGAGTGAAAGGCAGTTGACTAGTTATAGCAAAGGCACTTTACCTTTAACATGAGTGAAATGGGGTTCTAATTAGCAGGCTTCCCTTTCAAACAGAGAGTTGCCTGCATCGTTTTATTTCATACAAATCAAAAAAGATCGGGCTATCCTGACCTTGCAGATGGAAATCCATCAAGCGTAGATATTTAAAACATTACTTAAGCAATATGAAAGTATATAATGGGCAAAAAGCCTCATGGTCCAATGAAGCAATCTCAGTTTTCGGGTGACATTAAAATACCACTCACCTGCGGTTTCTTAAAAACTCGCCAGAAGGCCTTTAACAGTATTAATAGGACAGTAGTTTCTATGAATGATTGGGGATATTTTTTGCTGACCTCCCCTTTTGCAAAAAAAAAGTCAATGATTTCCCCCTTCTGTTGCCGCAAAATTCGGGGTTTCGAGTTGCTGCACACTCTCCCTTAACTATCTCTACTCTCCGCCCCATACATACCTTAACCCAGTTTGCCACCTGAATTTTTCGGCAAAATAATTGGGGGGGGGGGAATCGGTAAAAGTGCATTCTGCGAAAGTGTGGGTCTGCCAAAGTGGGCTAGACCGAACAAATAGCACTGGCAGATTCTGCTAGTTGTAAAGGTGTGATGTGCCGCTGTGGCCACTAGATGTCTCACTCCCACCACAAAAATTCACCATATGCTGCCAAGCGAGCGTTTTTTTTTTCTGAAGTCTGAACACTCTAGCAAACAGAGCAAACCTTGGCTCAACATGCAGCATCGCCAACCTGTAGGGCAGGCGCCAAGGGGCAACAGGTGGGTCAACAGGGGCGTCCTAGTGCTAATTTTAGCGAGAGGCTCCTGCCCCTCTTAGGTCAGGAGGGAGGAGGACGCAACGTCTGATTTAAGTGTAGGCTGCTGGAGTCGAGCACCTGTAACAGTTATCCTGGTAGCCTGCAATAACTCATCCCCCTGTCACTGTAGGTTTTGATACAGGTCTGCTATCGCCACATCTGCATCAGAAAGATTAAACCCCACGAAGCCTTAGCGTGGGCACTCAGCGCCTTGCCTTCCCCCCCCCTTTATCCGTCCTTTCTTACCCCCCCCCCCTCTATTCCTAATCAGTCATACCATGCAAGCAGTAGAAAATTGACACGACACCAGTTTGTGTGGAAAGTTAACATGCCTCAGCAGCTTTATTTGCATAAAGTCTTGGAGTTATCTTACAGGCAATCCGTAATTCACCGTCACCGATACACTATTTCGAGTGCGGCTACCTAGGGCTTCCCCCTCCCCCTCCCCCCCCCTGATCGTCCTCGTCCGGTGGACGCCTCGGATCGAGCCCGGCCCTGACTATCCACCTCTCTCTACCCCGGCCGTTGTTTGCAGTGAATTTTTTGGTGTGCCCACCATTTCCCCCCGTGCCCATGTCTAGGTCTTGTTGCGGGTGCCCGACCCCCCGCACACTTGCCCCGTTTCCTGCTCGGGCTCTAGCTAAAACCGGCAGCCACGCGGTGCCTCGCTAACATCAGGTTCCTATACCGGCACCGTACTAGTGCCCCTACAATTTCCTATACCGGCACCATACTAGTGCCCTTACAATTTCCTATACCGGCACCACCACAAGTGCCCTTACATTTTTCTATACCGGCACCACCACAAGTGCCCTTACAATTTATGTACGTATCCGTATTTGGGCCGGCACCGCCCTCCGATGCCGGCCCCCACTTTCTGCCTGCCTAGTTGGCCGTCGCTTGCGACGTCCATCTAACCTTTTCTTGCCAAACTCTGCTCAGCCCCCCCTACGCCTTCGCGTTGTTCCGGTTATTGGCATCCTAGTCTTACCCCCGTTATGCCAAAACCCCCCCCCCCCAGGTCTCCCTGCTGTGTCCCCGAGCCCCCCAGAAACATCGCAATTCCCTCTCACTCAAGGGGCCCCCCCCTCCAACTGCAGCCTTAGCAGGTGTCCTCCCCCCCTTGGCTGGTGTCATATCTCTTCCAGATTCCCTGTCCCTCGTACTGTCTTCCTTTCCCAACTGTCTCCCCCATTCCCCCGGTCCCCTATGCTGCGCCCCCCCAGGCCCCCTCTTTCCTGTCCTTGCTGGCCCTCCTTGTCCGGACTCCCCCCGCCCCCGATGCTCCTACCTTTCTTCCTCCCTCCTCGAGCTCCTCCCTCTTGCCCCTCCCCCTCCGTGACGACTTACCCCTGCTGTAAATTTTTGTCCCGGTAGCATACCCCCCCGTATTCTCCTCTTGTTCCCCTCCAACCAGCTTCACTTGCTGCCCTCTTTTTAGTTTGTTGTTCGTTCCCTCCCCCCCCCCCGCAATTTGGGTCTTGGAATTGCCTCCCAAGTCCCCTACATCCCTCCCCTTTTTTCCCAGGGCCTCCCCCAAGCCTATTGCTCTTGGGGCGCCGTGCATCTAAACTCTTGGCTGCTCGTTCCCCTGTGGGTCTGCTAGCAGTGCTTTGTAAAGGGATTGCAATGTAACTCCGCTGGGCGACCTGTAAAACAAAATTGAAAAATTATTCACATACTTTTTTGTCGGGAGGGTGGGTGGGAAAAAAGAACGCAGCTCCGGCAAGACGGGAAACCGAGGGAGGATGTGTGAATGCTCACACCAGCACGGGCTTTTATGCCCGGCTTCTCCCCGGTTTCCCGCCCTGCCCCGAAGCTTTCGCGCCCTGCCAGGGGGGGGCGGGCCCCTTTCCGTCATCATCCGCCCCCCCGGCGCATTTCCCTTACGTGTGTGGGGGGAGGGGAAGGGCGGCCTGTACCGCCCCCACTAAGGGGCGGCGCTCGCCATGCCTGCTTCGCCGGCGCGTTCGCCCGCCGTAGCGTGGGCACTCAGCGCCTTGCCTTCCCCCCCCCTTTATCCGTCCTTTCTTACCCCCCCCCCCTCTATTCCTAATCAGTCATACCATGCAAGCAGTAGAAAATTGACACGACACCAGTTTGTGTGGAAAGTTAACATGCCTCAGCAGCTTTATTTGCATAAAGTCTTGGAGTTATCTTACAGGCAATCCGTAATTCACCGTCACCGATACACTATTTCGAGTGCGGCTACCTAGGGCTTCCCCCTCCCCCTCCCCCCCCCTGATCGTCCTCGTCCGGTGGACGCCTCGGATCGAGCCCGGCCCTGACTATCCACCTCTCTCTACCCCGGCCGTTGTTTGCAGTGAATTTTTTGGTGTGCCCACCATTTCCCCCCGTGCCCATGTCTAGGTCTTGTTGCGGGTGCCCGACCCCCCGCACACTTGCCCCGTTTCCTGCTCGGGCTCTAGCTAAAACCGGCAGCCACGCGGTGCCTCGCTAACATCAGGTTCCTATACCGGCACCGTACTAGTGCCCTTACAATTTCCTATACCGGCACCATACTAGTGCCCTTACAATTTCCTATACCGGCACCACCACAAGTGCCCTTACATTTTTCTATACCGGCACCACCACAAGTGCCCTTACAATTTATGTACGTATCCGTATTTGGGCCGGCACCGCCCTCCGATGCCGGCCCCCACTTTCTGCCTGCCTAGTTGGCCGTCGCTTGCGACGTCCATCTAACCTTTTCTTGCCAAACTCTGCTCAGCCCCCCCTACGCCTTCGCGTTGTTCCGGTTATTGGCATCCTAGTCTTACCCCCGTTATGCCAAAACCCCCCCCCCCAGGTCTCCCTGCTGTGTCCCCGAGCCCCCCAGAAACATCGCAATTCCCTCTCACTCAAGGGGCCCCCCCCTCCAACTGCAGCCTTAGCAGGTGTCCTCCCCCCCTTGGCTGGTGTCATATCTCTTCCAGATTCCCTGTCCCTCGTACTGTCTTCCTTTCCCAACTGTCTCCCCCATTCCCCCGGTCCCCTATGCTGCGCCCCCCCAGGCCCCCTCTTTCCTGTCCTTGCTGGCCCTCCTTGTCCGGACTCCCCCCGCCCCCGATGCTCCTACCTTTCTTCCTCCCTCCTCGAGCTCCTCCCTCTTGCCCCTCCCCCTCCGTGACGACTTACCCCTGCTGTAAATTTTTGTCCCGGTAGCATACCCCCCCGTATTCTCCTCTTGTTCCCCTCCAACCAGCTTCACTTGCTGCCCTCTTTTTAGTTTGTTGTTCGTTCCCTCCCCCCCCCCCGCAATTTGGGTCTTGGAATTGCCTCCCAAGTCCCCTACATCCCTCCCCTTTTTTCCCAGGGCCTCCCCCAAGCCTATTGCTCTTGGGGCGCCGTGCATCTAAACTCTTGGCTGCTCGTTCCCCTGTGGGTCTGCTAGCAGTGCTTTGTTTCAGGGATTGGCCTGTGATTCCTCCAAGACTCTCTGCTGGCTGCCGGCACACCCAGCTTGCTATTTAGGGAGGAAGGAATAGATTTCGCCGTCACGTTTTACTTAGTTAATATGCATTGCAAGCAATGTTTTTCCATGTCTTCACTTTATGCTCAGCAGATGGTCGCCGCGCCACACAACAGCTGATTACAACAGCTGATTATTTGTTTTTGGCATTAGAGCAGCCTCCAGTGGCTCAAGTGGTAAGTGCTTGGTCTTGGAGCGCCGAGGACCCCAGTTCCAATCCCCCGTCTGCTATCTCCGGGGGACTTTTTTTTTTTTTTTTTATATAATTATTCCTCGTGGCCGTTGGTAACACGTAGTCCTGAACGGCGCATTTGGCTTCTGCACGGGGGGGTATTCTCAGCTGACCACCCTCCTTTACTCCCCTCGCACATTGATACGCCCCCCCCATCCCTGTTGCATGGCACCCCTCTAGTATCCCGTCATGTTTCGTTTTAGTAACCTCGTGGCCGGTGTTGGCGTATTTGAGGGCTGTGTGGCGAGTGGGAGCAATTGAGTCATTGGTTGTTCTGAGCGGTTGGGGGGCTGTTTTAGAATGGACCATTCTATGTGGAAGGGGGTGTGTTACCAGCTGGGCCTGGCGGAGACTCTGCAGCCTCCTGGGAGGCAGAGGGGCTGCCGGGGGTTGTAGTCTTGAAAGGCGAACTCTGGGAATTGTAGGTCCGTCTTCACCACGCGTTCGACGGGAGGGGACAGGTACTGTGTGAACCCACCCCTCTCGTCCCCACCTCTATCTAGGACCCCATGCAGAGTGAGAAGTGCGCCGAATTACCTGCCTCGAGCATCGATGAGGCCATGGCGCTCCCTGACGCACAGAAAGCCTTCGCGATGGCCCCAATGTAAACAGACAAGCCGTACAACGGGCTTAAAACAAAACATTACTTTGTGGCACCCGAGGCACAGTGGCCATCATATAAACCAAAAATTTCGGCGCGCCATACGAAAAGGCGCATGCCCACGAGACTCCGCACCTTGCAATCGAACCCCGGTCTCCCGCATTACCAGTCCAAGCCCTTAACGCTTGCGCCACTGGCGGCTGCGCTAAACAAACGTAAAATTCACTCTAAATAAAGCAGCTTTCGTTAAAGCTGCTTTATTTAGTTTTTCCATGCTGTAAACATATCACGCCATAACAATGCCGTCGTGGTAACAGCCCATTTCTTGAACAAACGAGGCACGGGGCCCTGATCGTCACAGCGGGCCCCATTTAAAACGAAAAACACACCATCGCTTTTAAAATTGCTTCGTCGACACCCGAGGCACGGCGGCCCCGGTACCAGTTAACCACAAAGTCAGGGTGCCCAACGTGAACCCACGAACCCCCCGCCCACCCAAGCCAGCCAAGCCAGCCAAGCCAGCAGATTTGCTGCCCGCGCCACCGCGATCGGTACCGCCGCACTCGGCGGCCCCAAAGGACACAAGTAACACGGCAGACAGCCCCAGTTCTGCTCCTCCCCACCACACAATCCACAAGGTGGTCGGGAGCAGAAGATTCGGCACTTGTTGTAGTGCAGGCTGCTTCCACTGCACAACCCCTTTTTGAAGCCTGCATACAGCCACTGCTGATGCTGACGTACAATTAAAAGAAAAGGAGATTGATCCCGTAAAATATTGTATTCCTCGGGTCCGCTCCAGCTGGCGCGGCGGCCAGCGAGCAGACCCTTCTCCCTTCCCCCCCCATACTTACCAAATCCACCGTCTTATAATCCTCCCTGGGCGGGATTCGGACGGTGCCCTCGCTCACTACCCAACAGTACCTGCGCACTAGCGTCGAGGCCACCGCACAATCCCCACCCGAACTTCTGCGTTATGAGGGCCTGCGCCACACCACCCCGAGAACTCTTTCCCCCCACTATCGCCCCCCATGAACCCGTCCACACGAGACCCGCACAACCGGCCCGACGTTCGAGCGCTTACCTGCAATCCACCATGTGGCGACAAACGATCTCCGGGCAGCAACTTTCGCCAGCGACTCCCGAACTCCTCACTCTTCCACTGGAACCGCGAACTCCTCGCTCCTCCACCCGAACCGCGGGAAACCCAGACGCCAAACAGCCGCTCGAACACAGAGAATAGAGCGAGCTAAAGAGGAACGCAGCTCCGGCAAGACGGCCTGAAAGATCCAGTTGACACCACTTCCCTACCAGCAGTCCTAACAATGTCTATATATGCCCGCAATTTATGAACATATGCCCCAAGACGTATGGACCCACTTCCCTCCTAGCAGTCCTATACATGTCTTCACCTATCCACGTGTGCCCATGCTAAGGCGAGGCGTTGGGCACAAGTCAATTTAACCAACACAATCCATAGTCTGGCCGCCCACTTCCAGGCAGGAATTGGCCCCAATCGAGGACGCATCTGTGTATTTGCGAACATCAAGCCCCAGCGCCTTTCCGGGTGAATTCAACGCACAAACCAAAGTTGCGGGATACTCTGCACCGAAGAACTTCAAATCTCCCTAATGGTGTGCCCCCTTGCAAACTGGGGACTCCTTCCTAACCCATGTTGAGGATGGATACCCTCAGTGACTAGCCCCAACCTAAAACCCAGCGGAATACCACCAACGCCAACTTGAACCCGCTCTCTCACTGCCCTCCCTTCAAAAACTTGTACTAACCCACCACTGCCCCCCCCCACACAATTTTTTTTTTTTTTTTTTTTTTTTTTTTTTTTTCCCACTCGTTGACCCTCTTCCTTGCAATCCCCCCTCCTTCCCCCGCCGCCCTTCCTGCGCACGCTGCCGCTGGGCCTGGGCTCCACAAGGCACCCACCCCTCCCAGGGAGGCCCGCGAAAAACCCACGACATGCACAACAGCACAATGCAGAGCGTCGACCCTCGCCACCACAATGGCTCTCCCCCCCCCGACAAGGCCGTGTCCGAGCGCGAGGGAGAAGTCCCCGCGGGCCCAGAGGTTAAGATTCAGTCTAAACCTTCCAGCCATCACCTTTGTTTTTGCTTCTAAACCCAGTTTCACTGGAAATTGGGCCTTCCGTCATAATAAACCAAAATGGCTGCGTAATTGATTGGAATAATGGCTTAAACAAAATTTTCTTCTGCAGAAGTAGGTGCTTTTCTAATCTCATAGGAATGAGTAGCGCCAACATCTTTAGACTCTTAATTTTTTGTGAAGATAGAGTGCTAATTAAACAGAAGAAATAATTAAAATGCAATGACTAGCTAACCAAGCCGACAATGACCAGATACTTGCATGGGGAATCAATAGCGTGATGTGGTAGCACTATTTAATAACAAGGAGTCTGGTTCCCCACGTGACTTCTCATTTAATGAAATCCATAACGCACAGGAATGCTGTCATCGTTTCAGGAGGGTACGATACGGTACGGTACATAAGGTACATACGAATCAGACCGGGGCAACCCAAACCGCGCACACCCCCAAGCGCCGACATCGCCAAAACAACCTCTCCACCCTCCGAACCACCGCGCGCCACCCCCGCGAGGCACACGGAGGACGGCGGCCCCAGGGCCACCCAAACACATCCCGCGGCAGCCACCCCCAAACACACTGCATCCCGCTCGCTGCCAGAAACACGGACCAAGGCAGAGACCGTGAAAAAACACTGAGAAGGCGGCTTAAACATTGTCATTCCGACATGCATGCACCACCTGCTATAGTCCCAAAGCACCTGCAGATGCCCTCTGAAGAGGGGGAAACCAAGAGCCCACGGCGTCCGCAAAAAACCCCCGCCACCGCGCCGTTCTTATTTCGTTGGTTGAGTGCAAGAGCGCACCCGCGCCACTACTGCCCGTGTCCCACGTGCCCCCTCACCCCTACCCCAGCTGCCGCTCGCGTCCGGTACATGACGGACGAGAACGCGAACCGCCCCGCCGAGCCCCGAAAATCCTCACATAGAACAGGCACCCGAAACGCAACATGGGCCACGGTCAACCGTCCCCGTTCAGCGCCACACCCTGTATTTGCCCGCGCCACACTCCCCCTCACCGAGGTTGGCCCCCCCTCACAACCAACAGCACACACACAGCACCATCTGCATTATCCCCCCCGCACCTCCGTCCCCGACTGTTTCCCCTTTATTAAAAACATCTCTACAAATTTTCAAAACCAATGCCATTCATATATGTACCAACGCTGCTGACACGATGTTAAAATGAAATCCGTTCTAATCTTAACGGGGAGAGGAGAACACAGGCAAGGATACAGATAGACAGTTGGAATCGTGCTGGCTGGTAACATATCTGCCCGAAACGCAACATGGCCCCCGGTCAACCGTCCCCGTTCAGCGCCACCCTGTATTTGCCAGCGCCACGCTCCCCCTCACCGTGGTTGGCCCCCCCTCACAACCAACAGCACACACACGCACACAGCACCATCTGCATTATCCCCCCGCACCTCCGTCCCCGACTGTTCCCCCTTTATTAAAACATCTCTGCAAATTTTCCAAACGAATGCCATTAAGCCTTGCGACATCATAATTCGTTCAGCTTTAGAACAGTTAACAACGGAACGCACGTTGAGATATATCCGATTGCCTAACTCGGGGAACTGCCTGCGCATTACACCGGTGTATCTTTCTGGGCCATGGTACCCTGCCCATCTGTTTGCAAAGCTACATTTATAACTAACCAGCCCCTTTAGATTATTCTCTATATAGAAAGCATAAGCTCGGTAATCAGCGTTCCCAAGACGATTGTGGCCTAAAGTCGCGTGCGTGATTAACAAAGCCCCCCTCCCTCTACCGACGGAACGCTTAAACCACTTTACTTAATGCGAATCCCCCAAGAACATAAATGAAACGTATCTAAAAGGGGCGACCAGCAAAGCGCCGTGCCTCCCCTACGTACCTTCAAATTGTCCCGGCTGGAACCGAAACCTGCTGCGGCAGCACCTCCCGAACGATCCCGACATCTCGAACCCTGGCCCGGACCACGCCTGAAAAACGACCGCGATGCCGACGGAGCCCGAGGATGCAAGAGGGTTTCTCCACGTGATGCAGGATGCCACCCCAAGCCACGATCCGACGATGCAGGAACTGGAGAATTCAAAAAAAAGAACGCAGCTCCGGCAAGACGGGAAACCGAGGGAGGATGTGTGAATGCTCACACCAGCACGGGCTTTTATGCCCGGCTTCTCCCCGGTTTCCCGCCCTGCCCCGAAGCTTTCGCGCCCTGCCAGGGGGGGGCGGGCCCCTTTCCGTCATCATCCGCCCCCCCGGCGCATTTCCCTTACGTGTGTGGGGGGAGGGGAAGGGCGGCCTGTACCGCCCCCACTAAGGGGCGGCGCTCGCCATGCCTGCTTCGCCGGCGCGTTCGCCCGCCGGTCTGCTTGATTCAATAGTTACATACAGTCAAGCAAAAAAGCCTACATCAAAATGATTAGCTGTTAAAAACTGTTCCATTTTCATGATGGCGGCTTGTTTATCAACTGCCCATTGAGTCTCATTGTACAAAATAGCAAGTTGTATGCCTGTGTCAGAGATAACTTAAAACAGCGGCCCTCTCACAGGCTCCCGTGGCGTCTGTCTTTACATCTATAAAATAACAGAAACGTTCTCATGTTGTGCTTTGTCAGGCGTAAGCTGTTCAGTCAATTAAAGCTTTTAAGCTCATGACAATGTGCATTCTGGTACTTGTAGTTCTACAATGACCACACAGGAGGTGACAGTAAAATGACTTTTAACATAAAGGGAAACTAAAGCTACAAATACATTGCAGGAGTTTAAAGGCAGGAAGTGCAGTTAATCACTTGTGCTGTTGTCATGTTTTTTTTAAGTGTAGGGGATCAAGAAGTGAGGTTGTGTGACAAAAGTGGGAGGTAGTGATAACCTGTAAAAATCAGCATTTCCTTCCTAGAAGTTACTCTCCAATCAGATTACTAGTGAGTGGCATGCACCAGCGTCAAACCAGTGAAGGTATCCCAAAGGGCCAGGTGCACCCCCATTTATTAAAAGCAGGTGGCATTGCCTTTCTGTGACATCATATCCAATGACATCACTTCTTGTGCTGTTGGGCATTCTGTATGCTAATTAGCCCTCCATCCCACTATTTTGTTTAGGCCTTCTGTTATGTTATTTGGAATTTATATAGCGCTCTATATATCATTGGTATGACCTCAAAGTGCTGGTAGCTTGAACGCCTTTGGGGACCGTAGTCCAAGTCAGTTGAGAGAATAAGGTGTCTTAGGGTGCTTGGGTGCGCCAGTTATGTGTGCAGCTGGTGTAATTGGCTGTGTGTTATTGATATCAGTTGAATGTGTGTAGTCTGGCGGGTGGACATCAAGACTGGGCTCTGGCTGCGTTAGGCCTGTGTAGGACGCTTATGTGTGCAACTAGGCTGGTTTGTCATGGGATGGAGCTGCGTTTTATTAGGATGATGAGGTGTTTATGGGGTAGTGTTCGTATGTGAGCAGCTAGGCCCGAAATTGATTGAGTGGTATAGCTGTACTCTAATGAGTGACAGTGTCGAGTAGAAAGTATGCATAGTGATATGGGGGTGAGAGTTTAGGTTGACTTCTGATCTAAAACATAGGCAAGTAACTTACAGAACTATCTCAGGCGACCCTTTCTAGTTGTGGCGCGAGTGAGAGCCATTCTAATTGAGTAGCGCATGCAAGTGAGTTTCACTCTCAGGTTGGAGTCATGTGGGTTGATGTGAGCCAGAATTCACAGTTCTATCTAAATGTGGGAAAGGCTAACATTTACAATCTTGTCTTGGTGTCATGCAGGTAACTATGCACAGAACTGCCTAAGTGTGGCAGTGGCTAGTGCACATAATTATATCTGATTGTGACGTTGGCTGACAGTCATAGTTCTTATTAGAAGCGGTGCAAGCTAGCATTTACAATCTGGTCTTGGTGTCATGCAGGTAACTATGCACAGAACTGTCTAAGTGTGGCAGTGGCTAGTGCACATATCTGATTGTGACGTTGGCTGACGGTCATAGTTCTTATTAGAAGCGGTGCAAGCTAGCATTTACAATCTTGTCTTGGTGTCATGCAGGTAACTATGCACAGAACTGTCTAAGTGTGGCAGTGGCTAGTGCACATAATTATATCTAATTGTGACGTTGGCTGACGGTCATAGTTCTTATTAGAAGCGGTGCAAGCTAGCATTTACAATCTGGTCTGGAGGAACCATTCTAACTAAATGTGGCCATTGGTATCATTCACAATTCTGTCTAGATGCGACACAGGCTAATGATCACAATTCCATCTTAAACGTGGTACTTGCTAGCATTCCTAATTCTAAGTGTGCCATTTGCTATCATTCACAAAGCTGTCTAGAGCCAACAAACACAAACAGGTCCAAAGGTAGTTCAACCCGTTACCCCGTTGGTTTGTGTACACCATTTATTGAAGACGTCACAGTAGACCGCTCCATCAACTTCCACAATGCACAGGTGCCCTGCAGGCAATGCCACAGGCCCACAAAGCAAACTTACCTGCCCACCAGCAAAGATAGGCTGGTGGGCAGGTAAAGTGGCACAGCGAGTAGAGCGCTCACTTTGACATCCATGCAGAGCATGCTGATGCAGGTTCGAATCCTGGCAGGGCCAAACTCAGCCTTTCATCCTTCCGAGGTCGATAAATGAGCACCACACACCGTGGGTAATAATAAGCAGCGCTCAGATGCCTGAGGGTTCGTAGCGCTATATAAATGCAAAGTTATTATTATTATTATTATAACAGGAGCGCTGGATGGCTTGGGTCGGTATGGAATGGTGACACCTCTATTGCTGGGAATGGTGTTTATCTAGACTTCATTGGGAGATTTAAAAGTGTTCGCATGCTCCGAGAACCTGTTCACTTTTTTCCTTCCTTAACCTTTCCCTTTTTGCCAACCTCAGAATTTTACAAAAGTGATAAATAAATGCCATTACTGTCCTAGTTCGGGAAGTCACCCCAGGGTGTAGGAAGTGTGTAGGAAGCATCTCTAAAGAGCATCTACTACTTGCTTTGCCTGGATTCTGAGAAAGTATTTTGAAGTGTATTTTTATTGTTGCACATTGTGCACTAGAAACCCATTTTATTTCATTAAAGTCCGGTGGAACACTTTAACAGAAATATTGACTAATTGCCGACATAAATCTTACAGCCGATGGCATTGGGGAAGCGGTTCCATTTTGAAATGCTGAGGAAAAAAAACACGGACCTAAAACACCGATTTTTTTTGGGGCCGAATTTCGAAATTGTTTTCTTGTTTTTATTCACTTTTTTATTGATTTTTAACATGGGGGAGACCCCCACCCCCTCAACATCCACCCCTGACATTTTAAATACCTTAACTCCACCCCCACATAATTATTGTTTAAAAAAAGGGGCACACACAAAATTAGACCAAAACATTCTTCGTCGTCGTTGTTGTTTTTGTATTCGTTGAAAGTAGACAGGTCCATTATGTGCCGTTAAAATCTTTGAAAGCTGAAATCTGATTCGGCCTGAGCTTAAGCTTTCGAGCGAGGAGAATCTGAGAAACTAATAAGGAGGTTTACTTTGTCTCAAATCATCTGCACTTTACAATTAGTGCTGCACTGAGTGAAGCAAACATGTACCTGCTCCCTAGGGCACGTGTTTTTGAAGATGGCAAGGAACTTCCGGATTGCCTTTCTGGGCTCAGCTGTCACAGTGCATTTCCTGTGAGTGTTCCTCCCATTAGGTACGTTTGGAAGACTTAAAGCGCTTTCTAGACAGACCCAACATAAAACTGGAGGGACATTACAAGGCACACTTTGCAAATATGTGTTGTCCTGGTATTGACGGTAGGAATTCCAGAGGAAGACGGGGTGTAAAGGAAGAGAATGGGGAGGATTTTACAGTTTCGGGGATTCTAAGATAAGAGACACAGGTGCCCACATGGGTGATGACAGCACAGCCTGTGTCAACACCAGCCAGACCACCTTATCTGCGGCAGCAAGTACGTCAGGCGATTGGAGTACAGGATTTACAGATATCCCTTCCAGGGAAGGCGGATCAAATCCCTCCCCAAACACTCCATTCCTGATCCCAAATGTACCCGACAAACATTCGTCAACAAAAACACATCCTTCGCAATGAAAACACGAGCGGAGATCCGCTCAGTTTGTCAGCTAGGCCTGAAACCCGAACTTCAACAAACAATATGGCGGCCGCCAGCAAAAGGAGGGAGGGAGGTCATGACACCTCCTGCCTGCCTGTCCGTCAACGGGGTCCTGGGGTCAGGTGGGGGCCTGGCTAGTGCCCCAAAGCCCGGAAACCCCCCAAACGTAGACAAGTCGAGATCTCCAGGGCAGGGTTAATGTAACGGGCAGGACACAGAGACACTGAAGGCAGAAGGGGGCCACCAAGCACCTTGTTCGCCATTAAGGAGAAGGCGCAACACGTTTACCTCTTCCTTCTCCAACTGTGGCCTTTCTCCCCGCCAGTCCTCAGAATGCTTTTCAAATGATTAAAATATTAGCAATGCTTTTAAATTAGCAAATGAAACTTGTTTTAAACTTCAAGTGTACTTTCAACTTAACATTCAAAACGTTTTAACCGGTCCAGCCTTTCTTTGTATGACTGACTGCCATTTACAAAGCTTAACTTTCTAAAAGTGGTCCGTTTTTTATTAGAAAACCACTTGTTGATATTATTAAATGACATTTAGAAAAAATCCACAATTTTTTAGGATTCTTAAATAATTTTTTTTGCTAAAAAAAAACATGTATTAAAGTCCTTTCTTATCTTTACGGCTTTGAAATAACAATGTCAATTTCTAGGTTACCCAGACAATAATGTGTGGGCCAACATAAAACACTCGTTTTTGGAGGTGTAACAGAATTTTTTAGGCCAATCCCTTTTCAGCTACATTCAGGGTGAATTTAGATAATTTTTTATTGATGTCTTTTTTTAGGGCCCTCATACCGCCATGAGACCCCGTCAGTGCACTAGAGTCACGTATTCAGGAACTCTCGTTGTGAGTCGTAGCCTTACCTACACCAGTGCAGCTTCAGAGCTTTGCAGAATTTTAGCCGACCAGGCTCGCGGGGAGGATGAATTTTTGGGGGTGGGGTGTCCCAAAGCGAGGAGCCTTGGGAACGCGGCTTTTCCGCCACCAAAACGCTTGCGTCTGGGCGGGCCGATGGCCATCCAGTTTCGGGAGCTAAACCTGAGGCGTCTGGTTGGCTGGGAGAGGTAGTCCTTTGGTGAGGTGCCTGGGTGATAGGATACGTTATTTATAACGTGCTTAATACCCAGAGGTTTCAAAGCGTGGACCCGGGGCTACCATTGGCACATCTGCCCTTCTTATGAGTGCCCTGAAACAGTGTCAACAGAATGCAGTGGGCTATGTTATTACTTTATGTTAGATTATGAAGTGCTTATACTGTAACCATCACCACCATAGAGGCCTCACACTGCTGAGGCTTGTCCAAAATGAAGTACATTGTCCCCCTGGTCTGGGTGAAGCCAGATCCTATAGTGCAGGAGGAGAAGAGGTCAGGGGAGATGGAAATTCCTACACAGATACGTAGAAGTTGGGGGTCACATTGGGCATGAGTTGTGCTGTGGGCAGGGAGGTAATGACATCTTTCGCCCCTACGTTAAATGTACAATGCCATCAAAATAACAAAAATGAAAAAAACAATGCATGGTGTTCCAATATGTCATCCCTCAAGAGTTTTCTTTATCAATTGCTCCATGTGACAAACTATAAAAAACAGGATCTGTGTGATTTTACCGCGGGTAAATAACCCACGACGGGACTAACCGCATGGGAAATGTACGCAATACAAAAAGTTTGTACATTTCCCATGTGGTCATCGATATTAAAACAACTCCAAATACATACAAACACATGCCCGCACCCACAACACACCCCCACCATCAACAAAACCCAACACACCCCCACCCCCCTACTTACCTTTCATTCCGACGCACTGTGTCCCTGCAGCGCCTGTTCCCTTTCACATCCGTGATCGTGAACCGGTGCCGCAGGGTCCTTTTTTTTTTTTCAGGCAGCTGCAGGGTGTAGCCCTGTGTAGTTTAGTGAGCAGGTAGTTGCGGGGGACACACTGTCATGATGCCCGCTCCCGGGGAGCCGGTTCAAGCCCTGCGTCCCCGAAAGCGGACATCCAGTCCCCAAGGAAGGACCCAGCAACCCCATATAGGGGCCCTTTGGACAGTGTCCTGGCGCCTATGGCGCCAGGCTCATAAAAGACATCAGTCCTGGCGCCATAGGCGCCAGGCTCATTATGGGAGTGCTTGGGTGCACTTACCTGATGCAGACCATGCTGCAGGATCCCGGCCTCCTTGAGGCCTGAAAGGAACTACTTTACCTGTGGGACTAATTTACCATCCGGGCGTGGTCAGGTAAGGATACATACCTGATTGGAGGAAGGATACATACCTGGAACTTCTTCCAAGGCTATTTAAACCCCACCCGAACAGCCACACGTGCTTCGCGTTGTTCTGCATCTAGCAGCTGGACGCTCACCGTGTCTGCTCCTGCATCCTGACTTCTGCCACGCCTGCCAGCATCCTGGATCACCTGCAAAGGAAGAGAAGAAGAGAACAGAAGAAGGAAAAGTCCTTACCTGCTAAATCCGCATCCCGGAGACATCTCGCCGACAATCCTGAAAAGGAAGACTTTTATTTAAAAGCTCATAGCGTCGATCTCTGCAGCGCCGCATTCCACTCACCTTTACAGGGCGCCTCCATGTTCAGCAGCGATCATCCGGATTCGCAGTCACGCCCCAGCGCCTAGGGAGAAAAAGACCAGAACAAAAGGTGAGAGAGAGAAGGGAATAAGGAAAGCTAAATCTCCATGTTAAGACTTACCTGTTGATTCATTCCCTCTTCATTTCGGGTCTGCGCCGCATCCTGGCATTTCCGGACCCCGGCCCCTAAGGGGAAAAAGAGACATCAGCGTTAATGAGCGAATGAAAAGACATTACCAAAAAACACTCATTAAAGACTTACCTGATTTCTACAAGGATTTCACCTCTCATCTCGGGTCGGTGCCTGTTCCCCGGCATTCGGTACCCCGGCCCCTATGGGGAAAAAGACACTAGCATTTGTATATTAATGCATGGACACAAGGGGAACCTCTTATCAAAAAAACTTACCTGGAAGCCAAGCAAGTTTGGTTCTCACCAATCCGAAAATCCAGTGAAGTAACTGGATACCAACGCGCCCCTGCATCAGAAGCAGGATGGAGAGCTCGTCCTTCCAGACCCTAAGGTGAGACGCTACGAGGAATCACAGAAGGGTTTCGAGGAGGGTGAGAGGGGAAAGTGGGAGACCGATTGCATTACCCCGCAGACAGTTAATCCCCTATTTTCGCCTACAGAAGGATACTTCTGCGAGCCAGACAAGCCAGATTTGGGGGGCCCGGTCCAGTCCGTCTTCCGAACCCTGCGCATCACCTTAGAAGAGGTCACAGCAGCGCGAACCAGGCCAGCGCCTCTGTGGGAGTCAGGTGAGCGTTACAGAACGCGAAGCCTTCCTACAAATTTCCACCCAGGCGCTATGGAAAGTTCTGAGACCGATCAGTTGGCCCTATTACGGGCCGAAGTACATGCCGCTCATCAAGAGACTAATGCCCTCAGGAGGGAATTAATAATATCAAAGGAAAGAACTGATGACCTGGCCAGACAGCTTTTGCAAGGTCAAGCTGGGCAAACTCCTCTACCCGGTTCCGGAGGGAACCCCGCTCGGAAAAGTCAAGTGGATTTTGCCAGCGCCATTCTGAAAACCAGTGAAGTAACTGGACAAACACGCGCCCCCGCACCAGAAGCAGGATGGAGAGTTCATCCTTTCAAACCATAAGGTGAGCTTCAACCGGGGATTTTCGGAGGAAGTTAGAGAAGAACGAAGGGGGTAAGGGGGAGAAAGCACACTATTCTGCAGATTGTTAATCCCCTTTCTCATCTGCAGAAGGATATTCCTACGGGCCAGACAAGCAAGATTTGAGGGTCCTGTTCAGTCGGTGCTCCGAGTTCTGCGCATCACGCTCGAAGAGGCCACAGCAACCCACACTAGACCAGTGCCTCCGTGGGAGTCAGGTGAGCGTTACAGAACGCGAAGCCTTCCTCCAAATTCCCACCCAGACGCTATGGAAACTTCTGAGACTGATCAGTTGGCCCAACTACTGGGGGAATTACGGGCCGAAGTACACGCCACTCGTCAAGAGACTAATGCTCTCAGGAGGGAAGTGATTGTATCAAAGGAAAGAACTGATGACCTGGCTAGACAGTTTTTGCAAGGTCAAGCTGGACACACTCCTCTACCCGGTTCCGGGGGGAACCCCGCTCCTTTGGTTCCCAGTAACCCTGTGCAGATTAATCTACCTGGAAACATGCCGCTGGCTCCACCCGAACGCTTTGCTGGGGACCCCAAACGATTCGCCGTATTCATGAATCAGTGTCGTTTGCACTTCCTATGCAGACCTGGGGCCTTCCCTAATGATCAGACCAAGGTAGCCTTTCTATTGTCATATCTCAGCGGCTGCGCTGCCGATTGGTCAGTTCCTCTGGTTACTCAAGATGACCCGATTCTCTGTGATTTTCAAAGGTTTCAAGCAAGCATGGAAAGGTTATTTGCTCGACACTCTCAGGGGCAGGCTCTGGATGACAAACTTCTATCCCTGCGACAGGGCAATCAGGACCTCCTGTCCTATATTGCAACCTTTAATAGACTAATTGTGGAAACGGGATGGCCAGAGGATAAAAGAGTCACGTTGTTTTATCGAGGCCTGTCTTGATATGGGCAAAATCTTCCTCGGGGCCAGCCCTTTGAGAGCAAAAATACCCAATTCAGCCCAAAATACAGGTTCTATTGTGCTGAGCAGTGATCTCATGCTAGTGACAAATGACACCCTCAAAGTTTTAGCATATTTATTCTAAGCAGTGAATTTCATATACATTTGGGATTCAAGTTAAAGAATATTACAAAGCATAAAACTTAGAGCAATGCAAAATATAGTGAAACATGGAACTTAGATAAACATAGAGAAACATAGAGAAATATAGAGAAACATAGAGAAACACAGTCTTACGTCCCTTTAATCAGCACTGGGAGACCTTGGCTTTTCATAAGCTAGCTGTAAAAACAAGCCCCGCTCAGAAAAACAATGCTGGAGGACACCGTCAGAGCCAATTCCGGGCACTTGACCGTGCATGAATCAAGTCCACAGGACGATCTCCCACCGAGTCATGTGTGCATGGATATTTTATAATCTCGTGCTGTCAGTCACCATGACGCACAGTTCCAGAACTTTCCCTGTGCAACTGGCTCATGGAAAAAACCCAACTCTCTCTGAGAGGCTCCCTGCTCGCTCCTACCCCTCCCTGGTTCCCATCTGCGAAGGCTGAGGAATGTCTTATCAGTACCTTCCCAGAGAAAAGGAAGATTAGCTTGGAGCCAGGGCTACCGTTAGTGAGGCTGAATATTCTAAGGGAAGCAGGGATGTATTAACCCCATCTGCAAGCTCTAAAAGGCATGCACTCATAGCTTAGTGTTTATAGCGCTTAAGACTGGCTATCTAAGCGCTATATAGGTGCCATGATGTTCCAAACACTCCAAAAATACCTATTAGCTACAGAGCTAGGGGCCCTCTCCCTGCCTGTCTATCAACAATGCATAATGTGACCTATTTCATACTAGGCCTGCATATTCCTTGTAGCTCACTACTGCATAATGGAAGTGCTACAACAGACTACTGTCAGCATTTTTAGCACATACTTTGAATACACTATTGGCTTTCAGCGGCTAATGCTGTCATCTAAAGCCCTGATTGGCAAGGTTGCAATTTCGTGTATCACTACAAGGCCTAAGCGGAGAACTTAAAGATGTCTTGGCCCAAGTTGTAAATCCACCCCAAGAATGCACAGAGTATATAAACTTAGTGGTCCAATTGGATCACAGACTTCAAAACAGTAAAGCAGATCGGTCCAGGTTTGAGACCCGGGTGTTGGTCAAGACCCATGCTAATCACAAGGGAGTTGATGTCTCTGAGCCTATGCAAATTGTAGGTGTTAAAGGACCCTTAACTCAAAAGGAACGTGAAAGGAGGCAGCAGTTAAAATTATGTCTTTATTGTGGGAATTTTGGACACTTTCTACGAGATTGCCCAGCAGAACCGCCCCGAAAGGCGGTAGGAGCCGCTGATAAAAACCATGAAGACTCTGTTTCGGGAAACGACTCCGCCCGACAAGTGTAGGGGTCCGCTTGCCGAGCTTGAAAACTAACTCTCAGACCTTGCATTTCATTGTGCCAATGGTTCTCGTAGATCCAGAACAGCCTAAGCGGTTGCATGCAATAAAGGCATACATCGATAGTGGGGCTATTGGAAACTATGTGGATCGTGAATTGGTCTCTAGGATTAACCTCCCTCTCCGTCCTAAAACCAGCAAAGATGTCATCACCACAGTCGATGGAACTGAAATTGCCTCTGGACCGGTAACACATTCCACTACTGAGGTGACTCTTATTGGTCCCGACGGCCATCGGGAGGGTGTTGTGTTTGATGTAATCAAGGCTCCACAGTTTCAGGTTATTCTTGGAATCCCTTGGTTAGAGACACATAATCCTCGAATTGATTGGCGAGCTAAGAGAATAACCTTCCCTGATTGTACACAAACCTGCTACCCAGAAAACCTGAAGAATAATCTAGCATCTGTAACCTCTGCCTCCATGCAACTACCTCCGGAATACCAAGACTTTTAGGACGTCTTCCAAAAGGAACAGGCCAACACGTTACCTCCTCACAGATCGTACGATTGCCAAATCGATCTGGTGCCCGGTGCACAACCCCCTTGTAGCAGGATTTATGCCCTTACCGAACCTGAGAACCTGCATTTGAGACAATATTTGGATCAATACCTAGCTAATGGTTTTATTCGCCCGTCAAAGTCCCCGGCATCCTCGGCTTTGTTCTTCGTGCCCAAAAAAGAAGGAGACCTTAGAACTTGTATCGATTACCGCGCATTGAACCAGATAACGGTTAAAAACCGTTATCCTCTGCCTCTGATCCCTGAACTCCTTGACCAGGTGAAGGACGCTTGCATATACACCAAGTTAGATCTCCGGGGGGCTTATCATCTGGTACGAGTTAAAGAAGGCGACAAATGGAAAACTGCCTTCCGTACTAAATACGGATTATTCGAGTACCAGGCGATGCCTTTCGGATTGTGTAACGCGCCGGCTGGCTTCCAATACTTCATGAATGATGTCCTTCGGGAACTCATCGATGTTTGTGTTGTCGTATATATCGATGACATTCTGGTGTACTCCTCTTCGGAATCTGATCACAGAAAACACGTCAGGGAAGTACTTGAAAAACTGCGCCAACACAAACTATTTGCTAAATTGGAGAAATGTGTTTTCCATACCACAGAAGTCGAGTTTCTAGGTTTCATCCTGACACCCAAAGGAGTCCGAATTGACTCAAGAAAAGTGGATGCCATCCTCAAATGGCCATCACCTAGCTCTGTAAAAGGGGTTCAAAGCATGCTCGGCTTTGCCAATTTCTATCGCAGGTTTATCCCGGAATTTTCACGCGTGGTACAACCCATTACTGCACTCTTGAGGAAAAATAAACGTTTTGAATGGTCTGAAGAAGCCGAGCAGGCCTTTCAGGATTTAAAAGCTAAGTTTACCTCCACACCTATATTGAAAGACCCGCGTCCAGATCTCCCTTATGTCGTCGAGACTGACGCATCCAGCCTAGCCATGGGAGCTGTCCTGTCCCAAAGAGATCCCGAAACCAACCAACTGCATCCCGTAGCATTTTGGTCCAGAAAATTCTCGGCACCCGAGGTTAATTATGCAATCACGGACAAAGAACTGATAGCCATTAAGTCCACTTTTAAAGCCTGGCAGCATTATCTGCTTGGCGCTCGACATACCATCACAGTGATCACTGATCACCGGAATTTACAGTATTTAAAAACCGCCAAGGCTCAGTCATCACGGCAGCTCCGATGGGCTTTGTTTTTCGCTGAATTTGATTTCGTGATTACCTATCGACCTGGCTGCAAGAATGGCAAAGCAGACGCCTTATCCCGAATTGGAATGGGAGAATCTGATACAAACTCAGAACCAGTACCAATAATTCCCGAACAGAGGATTCTAGGCATGACTTCGTTACAGACGCTTGAAGACATTCAAGCCAGAGTGAAACAACTCCTGGACCCTACAACCTTACAGGATTGGATACAAAAGGGATCAGACTTTACCATAGATACCTTATTTCCAAGGACGCTTATTCCTGCCACATAAGGAATTACACGAACTAGTTATTTCCGGTTATCATGATACATTAATAGAGGGACACCCCGGTATTGCCAAGACAGAGGAAAAGGTGAAATGACAATTTTGGTGGCCCTCTTGGCGAAAAGATGTTAAATGTTTTGTGATGTCCTGTGGTGTTTGCGCCCAAAATAAAAGTCAAAAGAAAAGTCCAGCCGGTCTCCTTCAACCACTAGACAAACCGCCAGAACCCTGGCACACCCCATCAATGGATTTTATTACGGACCTGCCTCCTTGTTCGGGGTACAATACTATTCTGGTAATTGTGGATTTGTTTTCCAAAATGGCCCACTTTATTCCTTTGAAAGGTTTACCTTCAGCTTCTGTCCTAGCCAAAGAATTCCTCGAAAATATTGTTCGGCTACATGGATTCCCATCTATACTAATCTCTGACCGGGGAAGCCAATTCATTTCCCACTTCTGGCGCAAATGTTGTCAAATGGCGCAGATCGACGTAAGATTATCGACCAGTCACCACCCTCAGACCGATGGTCAGACCGAGAGGACAAATCAGACCCTTGAGCAGTACTTAAGGTGTATGTTACAGCAATCTGAAAACAACTGGAAAGACATTCTTTGGATAGCCGAATACGCATATAATAATTCGGTACACTCTGGAACTGGCCACAGTCCTTTTTATACTTTGTTTGGGCATCACCCTCGAACCTCAAACCTTGACTCACCTCAGAACCTCGGAATGCCTGCAGTAGAACATCTGCATTCTACAATTACCCAAGCCTTCAAAGAGGCAACTACGCATTTACAACAAGCCAAGAGAAAATACAAGGAGAATGCTGATCTACATCGGAGTGAAGCACCTCTGTATCAGATTGGGGATCAAGTGTGGTTAGCTACCAGACATTTACCACTCAAAGGGCCTCGAACTTTTAACCCAAAATATCTGGGACCTTATTCTATTACGGCAATAATTAACCCAGTGCCTGTTAAACTTGATTTACCAGCTAGTATGCAAAATCACCCTGTTTTTCATGTGTCACTTCTGAAACCAGTGGTACCCGGAACCCGACTACTCAAACCTCCAGAACCTATTCTAATAGATGGGGAGCCCGAATTCGAAGTGAAGAACATTTTAGACTCAAAAATGTTTAGGTCAAAACTGTTCTACCTAATTGATTGGAAGGGGTACGGACCTCAGGAGAGGTCGTGGGAACCCAGCGACCATGTGCATGCACCTCGATTAGTCAGGAAATTCCACCGACTCTTCCCAGACAAACCAAAACCCCCGGAGGGAACAACCTTGGGAGGGGCCTTGGGGGGGGAGTGCTGTCATGATGCCCGCTCCCGGGGAGCCGGTTCAAGACCTGCGTCCCCGAAAGCGGACATCCAGTCCCCAAGGAAGGACCCAGCAACCCCATGTAGGGGCCCTTTGGACAGTGTCCTGGCGCCTATGGCGCCAGGCTCATAAAAGACATCAGTCCTGGCGCCATAGGCGCCAGGCTCATTATGGGAGTGCTTGGGTGCACTTACCTGATGCAGACCATGCTGCAGGATCCCGGCCTCCTTGAGGCCTGAAAGGAACTACTTTACCTGTGGGACTAATTTACCATCCGGGCGTGGTCGGGGAAGGATACATACCTGATTGGAGGAAGGATACATACCTGGAACTTCTTCCAAGGCTATTTAAACCCCACCCGAACAGCCACACGTGCTTCGCGTTGTTCTGCATCTAGCAGCTGGACGCTCACCGTGTCTGCTCCTGCATCCTGACTTCTGCCACGCCTGCCAGCATCCTGGATCACCTGCAAAGGAAGAGAAGAAGAGAACAGAAGAAGGAAAAGTCCTTACCTGCTAAATCCGCATCCCGGAGACATCTCGCCGACAATCCTGAAAAGGAAGACTTTTATTTAAAAGCTTATCGCGTTGATCGCTGCAGCGCTGCATTCCACTCACCTTTACAGGGCGCCTCCATGTTCAGCAGCGATCATCCGGATTCGCAGTCACGCCCAGCGCCTAGGGAGAAAAAGATCAGAACAAAAGGTGAGAGAGAGAAGGGGATAAGGAAAGCTAAATCTCCATGTTAAGACTTACCTGTTGATTCATTCCCTCTTCATTTCGGGTCAGCGCCGCATCCTGGCATTTCCGGACCCCGGCCCCTATGGGGAAAAAGACACTAGCATTAGTACATTAATGCATGGACACAAGGGGAACCTCTTATCAAAAAAACTTACCTGGAAGCCAAGCAAGTTTGGTTCTCACCAATCCGAAAATCCAGTGAAGTAACTGGATACCAACGCGCTCCTGCATCAGAAGCAGGATGGAGAGCTCGTCCTTCCAGACCCTAAGGTGAGACGCTACGAGGAATCACAGAAGGGTTTCGAGGAGGGTGAGAGGGGAAAGTGGGAGGCCAATTGCATTACCCCGCAGACAGTTAATCCCCTATTTTCGCCTACAGAAGGATACTTCTGCGAGCCAGACAAGCCAGATTTGAGGGGCCCGGTCCAGTCCGTCTTCATAACCCTGCGCATCACCTTAGAAGAGGTCACAGCAGCGCGAACCAGGCCAGCGCCTCCGTGGGAGTCAGGTGAGCGTTACACACACCTGCAGCTCCCAGCCTTTTTTTCTTTTTTCGGTTGCATGAGCTGCGGGGTTAGCCCCGCAACCCCCGCTCACTATAATCTATACTGTATACTATAGTGAGCGGGGTGTTGCGGGGGACACCCCCGGAACCCCATGCAGCCTTTTTTTGTATTTATTTTTTCCGACCTCACCGAAAGACCTAAACACTTACCACAAAAATGTAAAACTTTTGGAAGTTTGAACTTTTCCTGGTGTGTGTTTTAGGTCTTTTGGTGAGGTTGGTAATTTTGGCCTATTCCAAAAAACATGCTTGACTTAAGCGAAGCATTTATGGGTCATTCTGTAGACTGAGAACTGACCAACATCTATTTTGACTGGATGAACGCACTCAATGCATTTATTAAAAAAATACTAAAATGACACATGGGATACATTACCCCCTATCATATGATAGAAAGTTACCTTAAGTCGTGGAAGAGTTCTGTGACCAAACAGAGAAGAGATACCAAAGACTGAATACCAAATAGAAGGCCACTAAATTCCAAGGTTGCTTTAAGTCCTGTTTAGGTATTAGATGGAGGATAGCTCTGGGGCAACGCGCTAGCCTTGGAAGCCAGATGATGTGGAGCCACACTGGTTCGATCCTCGGGTCTGCGCTTAGAAACCTCTGGGTGTAACCAATCACAATTACAAAGAGGGTGTATTGTCTTCCATATAATACATTACCACACAGTCATTCCATGTAATACTTGCTCCTTTGCTTCCCCTATTGCAAGAGATCTTCCAGTTGTTGACACATATAATCTATCCGGAAACTGTTTGGATGAAAATAAACATACTAATATGCAGCCTGCAACGTACTGCAAGCAGTTTAATACATATGGGATAATGTGCAGTAAGGGGTATCTTATTCCTTATAATACATTGTGACCTCATCAGACCCTTCTTCACCTGATCTCTTGCTCACTCTTATTCCAAATATCTGCCCTTTGTTGCAACATGGAATAAATGTTGACTCTATTTGGTTGGAGAAGAACACACTCATACACCGTTCATAAAGTGTTGCAAACAAACTAAGCAATTTATAAATATGAATATTTAACCTGCATTTTGCTTTAAAATTAGTGGCAACACGGATGGAGATACACACTCTTCTGTGCCAAATGCCAGCATTGCACTAAATAAAGCTACTACCACAAATGTCTTCCTTTTTATCCAATAAAGACTGCAACTTGTCAGAGAGAAGAAGTTCAAAAGAAAGGAATGGAAAAAGCCAGCCATTACTTTCCTATAGAATGCTGATGAGATGAGGAGACACTGTGAATGGTTCTATGTCATATTTCTGCATTTTGAAGGCTCCACACAAAAGAGAGCTTTTTTTGTAATATGATTTTTTGCCTTCAAATGTGTAAATATCGCATACTGGGGGGTCTTATCACCCCCACCAATCGCCCAGGAAGCCAATCACCAGCCCCCCCATGCTTTCCTGCACTGGTGGGATTGTCGTCTGCCTTCCCTGCCCAAAGCATTTTTACTCGCATTACCTCCCCCACCACATACTCACACAGACCTTGGGTGGGGAACGGTAGCCAATCATGAAACTCAGAAAGCATCCTTGGTATAAGCCAACGCTCGGAGCTCCCTACGGCCCCATGCCACTCGCCCTGGACCACCCTTGCACCTCCCCTAACTCCCCATACAGCCTTTACCACATGCGGGTGCTAAAGGCTAAGGCACAATTTAAAGGAAATAAAAAACATACCTTTCTTCAGTCCTGCAAGGCCACGACTGGTACGGGCGTCTTCTTCCAGAGTTGATAACATCATCATAAGCAGGAAAGAATAAAGATAAGTCTTCCCTTTTTTATTTTTCCCTAGCCATTAGCACACACATGCAGTTACTTGCGGGTGCTAACACAACCCTCTGTGGCGTGCTGCTACCGGCAGGGCTGGCCTGATGCCTCGGGTTATATGGCCTCAGTCGAACATCATACAAATGCAATGAATGAACACATCTATACAATCCCCTAGTTTGATGTGTCATGAGAGGCACACTAGGACCCTGAAGCAAAGAGTCCTTCCCATCCGCTAACCTGGACACCACTTTTGTATTTTTTTATTGAGAGGCAAACCTCAACACAGAGAGTTCCTTCCCTCACCAAGTTAAGTCTCACACAATAAACAGTTAATGTCAGTTCTTTTATTCAGCCCTATTTCAGCCTCATATCATACCCGTCGGATCCCTCTCCCTGAGCTACCAGTGAACCAAGAACCAGGCTGGTGTACAGGAAATATATTTGTATTTATTTGAATTATAGGTAATAGAAATCACACTGTTGTTTCTATAGGTAACAGGAAACACACTCCACCTTCGTTGTGGCTCACAATTAACTTGTTGTTGCACAAATAAATCACACCAATGGGTTTGGAAAGCACAAATTATTAAACTCTTCTTTCTACAGAGTTCACTTCAAGAAATAATCAGCGTAGGCAATTATTATTTCACCCACACATTTGCTTTAAAATAAGCATAGGGTGGTTTAGCAGTTTGTTTTTCAACCCCCCCCCCACTTTGGTCTGTGTTGGAAAGTTGGACAGAAACATTTGAATGTTTTAGGAATATTGGATTTCAGATCCCTCCCCCTTCAGCTTAAAGGCCTGTTTTGGGGAAGTTGGACGCATAGGATTACCCAATTAAATTATAGTCTATAGTTTTCAGTGCACGCTGGGAATTAGCTTTGTTAATTTAGAATTTTAGCAAAAATTACATTTATATTTTTAGTTAAATAGGCTAAGGATTTACACAGTTGTGCCCTCCGCCCACTATAAAGGGAATGGATTTAAGGCAAGCAGACTCCCCGACCCTTTGGCTTCAAATGGCGCAATTCTACTTACATTTAAAACCTCTGTTTAAAGTGCAGGAATGACAACTGCATTTCAGGACCCTCTTTGAGGGCAGGGCAGGGATGCTGGTCACTCCACCTGAAGGTTGGTCCCCAGCTGTTCACCATAGGACCCAGTCACCTTTTAGGCCATCCCAGCAATAGACCAATGAACCCAGATGCAATTTCAGCCAAAACTCCTTTGGGTGTTTTCTTGCAGCTGTCAGATGATACATTTCAGCAGCTCTGTCCATACCTCATAGTGCATTTATTATATAACAGTGATGACACCATCAAGTTTACAACATTGGGCAGTTCACTGCATGAGTTCTTGCAATGAGGATTGGCCAGTTACCCTTCTCTCTCCTCCCAAAACCAGCCTCTCTCTTTGGATTGGTTTAGGAGTCGGGAACAGACATATGGCAACTTCATTTGAAATCCCCTTTTGTTCTCATTTGAAATTCTGGCAAAAATATTTATGTGTCAAAAATGATTTATTTACTAATAACTGCCATAATTTATGTACCTTCTGCTTCAGCTAAACATGGATAATTTAATAAAACAACAGCCAGGTCTGCACTATGTTGCACGGCCGTTTGGCAATTTTCCACGCTTTACACAAAGCGCATTACAATTATGCACATTCCAATACCGCCGCACGTTACTAGTTTTACCCTCCACCAGTTTGCCACATCTTACATTCAGGACATTTTCAGATGAGCCAGAAACCCATTTTAGCTGGTCATTACAATTCCCTAAGTCGCAGGTGGATGATTTTATTTCAACAAAATGGCCTGGAAATTATCTAAAAAATGACTCAATTAATGCAGTACAACTTGTGGTTTTGGGGGAAAGGCCTAAGTTATAATCGTCCTTTTAAACTAATTGTAAATCTTTATGTTCAGCAAATGGAGCTCTGCTTCTTTCATGCCATTTGTCTCTCTCAGCCAGCCTGTGACCATTGTTTTTTATTAGTCTCTTTGTTGTCTGAAGTTGGTTGTTGCAGATCATTAATGGGGGTTAATTTGCTACGCAGAGATCTCCCTCTGCAGATTATGAGCTAGGCCAGCCCTGCGATGTCACAAAGCCTGTCCTCTTATCTGAAGGGGACCATCATTCCGATCTGAAAGGCTTCTATTTCTTGTATTTCTTTGAAAGTTGCTGCTTCCCTTGATTGTAGCCCCTGATTTTGCTCCCCCCCACTACATTCCGGTCATGCACCAGCCAGGGCCAATTGTCCTGGCCAGAGCCCAGCCTTTCAACATCTTTCAGGCAGGGCACATTTTATTGCATTTGTAAACAGTCAGAATGCACAAACAAGGCTGACAGTGAGTGTGGGACGCCACTTGTGAATCTTTCCCATTGTCCTTGACTGAAATGAACTCATATACTGCATTCTCTAACATCAGCCTTTTATCCTTTGACGCATGGCGTTTTTTATTGATCAGAGTTCACTTTGCTTTTGCACTGAAAGTGTAGGGCTGTTTCTTTCAGTCATTAACAAAATACACTTTTAATTAATTTGTGTTCATTTTTCTGCTGAAAAGTGGGCCTGAATTGCCACAGTGCACCCCCTTTTGATGGGTGACAGTTTCAGTGAAACATTGCTGCATTTATTTCTCAGCCAGAAACGTTATTTGCTTTTGCAATGTGCACTTGGATTACATTTTAGTTATGGACTTCCCTTGCAGAAAGACACCCACATAGTCTGCCTAAATAGGCCACATTTTACAGTGTGTAGGTTTCTGAATTTTGCTCGGTCAGTTTCCCAGTAGGCCATTCAGTACCATTGTTTGGGGTCTTTGATTACACCCCACACTCCCTGTTGTCAGGAGAGGGCAGGAAGTGGCATCACACAACCAAATGGTTATGACATCAGAACTGTCTGCTTACATTACATCACCAATGTTGGGGTGGTCTGGAAGGGTACTCATGATTACGAAGGATTTATGTTGCACGCACCATATTGATGACTGGCGAGGTTGCAATTTTATATACATCGAGTGTAGATAATTATGGATGGAACATGTTAGAAATTGATAGATATTAGCTTGCATGTATGAAAGATAAAATGTTGAACCCACCAAATGTAAAAACATACATGCACAATAATACAAATACATGGGGAATTCACAAATCTCACAAATGAATCAAAAACATGTTAGTTGAGGCTATTTTGAAAAATGCACTTTTGATTTTTAAACTAACTTTGGCAGGTTTTCAGAAGGCAGAGGGCATGTGAACTAACTTCATAACCTTCGCGTTTAGCAGCTGCACAAGGAATTTTAGGTAGCAGGGACATTCTGGTTTTCCGGGTCTGGGGATTGATGAAGAAAGAATGAGTCATCTAGTAAAAGGTCAGTTTGCAAACAGGACAAAGGTTTATGATTTAACAGTTCCGCAAGGGAACAGATGTAATCTCGCTCATTGCATTGAAGTCACATTGAGGGGGTTGACCATTGGCTTACGCTGGCAATAAAGATGGGGACAGAGGCCAGGGTGTCCAGTGGTTAATTGTTTTTACAGGTTGAAACTAATGATGGCTGTATGCAATGGAGTAGTAGTCGCATAAATTAGTATATCTTAAGAGGAGTCTGGAATCTGGGGCAGATGAGATCGCAATCAGTAGTTCAAAGAAAAACCTGTTTACTCAGGCCTTCCTTGCATTGCTAAAATATTTTAGTAGACCATGTGAAAACACATTTAAGGTTAAAGTCCCTAAGCCAGTTTCACTCAGTAAGGAATTATGTTATATGTGAATGTTTCATTGTATGTTGATGTCACGACCTACCACGGACCAATCCCAAGAAAAGGTGGACTTCGAACATGAGCTGAAGATGGTCATAAAGATTGTCAGTGACCAAGGAAAAAGAATGAATTTGTAGAAGATGGAACTCTTTTGTAAATGTTTTGACCTATCATGATTGGGGGGTGGGTTGTAATAAAATATTTGGGAGTGTTTAACTGTTGCTAAAATGTATTAAAAAAGCTCTTTGATCACTCTAGTTATGTGAGGCCCTTACTGCAGGTACTAAAGGAAGCACAGAAGGTGAAAGGTTTGATAGAGTGGTCTGAGGAAATGGGGACTTGTTTTCAGGAACTCAAGGCTGCGATCAGCAATCCTCCGGACTTGGCAACCCCAAATTACAAGAAGCCATTCTTTCTGTTTTTCCATTCATATGGGCAGGTGATGACAGCGGCCCTGACACAATAAACATCGGTAGGCCACAAACCTTTAGCGTATTAAAGCTGACTCCTAGACCCAGTGATGCAGGGACAATTCCCTTGTGAACAAGCTCTAGCGGCAGCGCTTTTGCGATTCAAACGTCTTCGACCTTTACTATGGGTTGCCCAGTGACATTGTACGTGGAGCATGCCGTCTTCAGGATTCTAGATAAGTCTAATTCCACGTTAATGACTGCAAGAGCATCAGGGTATGAGGTCTTTATTATCAAATGCATCAGTTCAACCTGTGTCACCTAGTAAATCCTGCAACATTTGTAGCCGAGCCAGTGCAGCCTGAGGATATTGTTCACGAGTGTGCCACATACGAGGGAGAAGAGGAAGAGGGATTGAATGTGAAAGGGGATGCCCTGGAGGGAGGTAAGTGATTCTATTTGATTGGTCTTTGATCATCAACCAGGAGATGGGGGAGAGGCATACGGGTGCAGCTGTCGTGGGTCTTGTGAGTTCCGGGTCAGAATGAAGAGACGGTTGACTTCTCATTACTCTGCACAAGTGGCAGAACTAGTGGCACTTATAGAGGCACTAGAAATGAGTAAGGGGAAGGCAGTCACTGTTTATTCTGACTCCATATACATCACCTCCAGTGTTTATTTTGGGTTATCAAGCTGGCAGAGAAGAGGGTTTGGGAGGACTGACGGATCCCCTGTCCAGCATGCTGCACTGCTATCCTGCTAATTGAAGCATTAAACCTGCCAGCAGAGATAGGTTGAGTAAAGTGTGCTGCCTATACTAAGCGCACTAATTCCATAGCTCCCAGAAATGATGCTGCAGACAAGACGGTGAAGGAAGCAGCATATTTTCGTTTCACAGATTCCCAAAAAATGGAAACTGTGTCCCAACAGGTACAGTTACCAACCCTGTAGACCAGTGTTCCGGTGCTCCAGATAACAGAAATGCAAGGAAAAGCCCCTAGCGGAGAACAGAAGCTTTAGAAAAAGAGAGGATGTGTTCTCTCACCCACAGATTTGCTTTGGACAGAGGAGGTGATGGGAAAGGAAGTAATGCCTCTTGAGCTGCTTCTTTTGGTTCTAGAGCAGCTACATTACCCATTGCGTACTTCTCAACAGCAAATCACAACTGAGCTCAAGGAGGACTGGTTTATCCCAACCTTACAAGAATTGGTAGATGATTCATACAGAATAGTGTAGTGTGCAATCCCAGAAATATCATGAGGTTGGTGAGGGGGTTCTTGCCCAGGTCCTCTGGTCCATTCAAGGAGCTCACAAAACACAGAAGTACACTTGCACACCAGTATTCAAATAGTAATTCTATGAAAAATAGATAATCTAATTCATGGGGTGCATTTAGCAGGATTCAAGGTGCAGGGGAGAAGGACTCAGCCTTGGTATCTAAGCCGGAATACAATAGAGAACAAAAAGAAATCCAAATTATGGAAAACTGCGTCCCTTGCACACTTTCTAGACGGCATAAAGCCTAAATGAGTTAAACAAAATTTTGATATAAACTTAATATCTCTTATGATTCAAAATTAAGATTGACAGTAATTCATAAAGAAATTCAATAGATCATTTTCTTTTAGAAAATAAAATGGTCTTCTCCTTTTTATTGTTTTTTTCTGTTGGCCCAACGCGTTTCGAGATTCATATTCTCTTCATCAGGGGCTTAGATTTCAACATAAATGTCACAAGCATCTATAAAGAACATATACAGAAAGCAAATTAATCAAGTGTCATACTAATTTCAAAAGAATATTGTGTAACATATTTTTTATCCAAATAAGGTTTTTTTTTTAAAAACACAAATACATTTTAAGCAATGGCTTTTTTCAGAAACACTAGTCTGAGATAGACAACATGTCCCTACTGTCCTTGGACTCCTGATGTTACTTAGATGTGAGTAATCTTAAAATCAGACACTTAACAGCATCAAAAATAGTTTTTTATAATCTCAGTCTAGGCTGGGTTTTGTTGACAAAATGGCGGTTTGGACTCTGTATAGACAGCAACACTTAACTCTAATTAAATGTGGTGTATAACAACTTCCTGACCATAAGCTATTATGGGTATATATTGTGTGAAGTTGCCTAACTAAAAGATTTATGGAAATGAAATCAAGGAAACATTCACCCTTCTTCTAAGGGTCTGAAGAAGAAGCTTTGTTACAGGCGGGGGAATAGAGTTCCCAAGTTGTTTCACTTAAGAAGTGACATCTTTACCATCATGTTGGCATATGATAAGCTGACTCCTATCTCCTAGGGGAGGATGTATATATTAGAAGCAGAGAAAAAGGTTTTGAAAATAGGCATGGAGAGGTAGCCCATGCTTAAACTTACCTATTTGGAGGTTCGGGTTAGATCAGTAGTGGAGATCTACCGCAAATCTGTTTATATATGGAAATGGGGTCGCGTGACGTCACTCGCACATGCGCGAACAGCGCTAATGTCAACGATGTCACTCGTGCATGCGCGAGCGGCGCCACGATTAAGATAAGTAATGTAAATGTAGAGGAATAGGATTTGAAATCTCCCAAGTGAAAAAATACTCAAGAGGATGTCATAATATCTGGAGAAATGAAGTTGACATGTACAAAAGCTAATACCCGCGCTTACATGGGTGACGTACATACTAATGATGTCATTTGTGTGCGTCCGAATTTATGAGTGGTGAATTTATGTGATGAGCTGGTTTAGAATGTGCTCTCTTGTATAACAAGAGTAGGGGGATGGGTGGCAAGTGAAAGACAAGGTACTCAGGAGATGGACCTGGGTGTAATAAAGATATGTAGCATGTTGTCTCTTAAGATATAAAGACTACAGTTTACGCTCAAAGGCGAAAATAATTGTACAAAACGAAAAACACTGTTTTAGTATGGAAAGAGATAGGTCGCCTGCCAGTCGAGAAGAGGCTAGTATAGTCTAACTAGACTTGGTGAAAGTCTGGAGGTCTTTGTAATTGTCTAGGTTGACTTCTAATAGTAGAAGTTAATACAGAGCATAGGTGTTGCTATGTAAGTTAGAGTCATGGAATATAGACCACATTTTCGTAACATAGTAAGGTAGTCAAATTCAGTAATCGTCTGACCCAAAACAGATGGGTGTACAATCTTGTATAGATTTCAATAAGTGTATCAAACAACCATAATGGGGTTTAATTTACACAAATTACAACTTTTTCATTTGAATCATAAGAAGAAAAGAACAGGGGTTAAAAATGCCACTTGAGTATCCTCCTAAAGTGTAAAGCTACAAGAATGGTCCTAGGTAATATTCTTCATTTAGACCCAGAGGGGTCATTGCATCCAGTTTGTTTATCCAAAACAGTTCCCTTTGTGCTAGCAGTTTGGGTAAGTTACCTCCCCGGCTGAATGGGACTTCCAGTATTGCTAATCTCATTTGAGAAACATTATGTCTCATATCTCGAAAAGTGTCTGAAGACTGGTGAATTAGTGTTTTTTGTCCTGACACATGATTTCGGAAGATTTTTGTTTTGAGATTTGTGCCAGGGTATTCCACGGTGACATCAAGGAAGTTTACCGAAGGTTTGCCAATTTCTATCGTGAACCCAATTCTTGGGTTACAGGTGTTCAGGTAGTGTTCAGGTAGTTCCAAAATTCCAAGAGTTCTGTCTCTGCGCCTTTCCAAATACCAACTTGATGTCGCAGTGGAATACCCTGGCACAAATCTCAAAACAAAAATCTTCCGAAAACCCACGGATGTCAATAGCTGCCTACATCATGCGAGTCATCACCCGAAACACTTGAAAGACAATCTACCCTACAGCCAGCTCTTACGGGTTAAAACGATAACCTCAGAGACCAATACATTACAGGATGAATATGACACCATGAGAAAAAGATTTCTAGATAGAGGATTTCCTCCAGAAACGATCAACAAAGCTATCACTCGGACTGAAGCTCAGGACAGAAATACTCTCCTACAAGGACATCGGAAGACTGAAGATAGAAATCTAATACACACACTCAAATATTCAAGCCAGAATTTCCAAATAAAAAGAATCATCCACAAAAATTGGGAATTAATCAAATCTGATGACACTCTATCACATCTATTTCCAGATCCACCAATGATGGCTTATAAAGGTGGAAAAAATTTCAGAGACCAACTAATAAGAGCTTAAAGAATGAAACCAACATCGTGAAGGACACTAAGCAAACCTAAGGCTGCCATCTTTGCCTGTTTACACTATCAACACTGTAACAATCTGATTAAAGGCGACCATATTCACCATCCACAAACAGGCAAACAGATTTTTCTAAAGACCTTTGCAACATGTGATATGAAAAATGATATCTATGCGATACGTTGCCCCTGCGGTAAATATTATGTTGGAAAGACAAACAAAAGGACAAAGATAGATGGACGGAACACAAATCATGGATCAGGACAAAAAACACTAATTCACCAGTCTTCAGACACTTTCGAGATATGAGACATAATGTTTCCCAAATGCGATTAGCAATACTGGAAGTCATACGCCCATTCAGCCGGGGAGGTAACTTACCCAAAGTGTTAGCACAAAGGGAACTGTTTTGGATAAACAAACTGGATGCAATGACCCCTCTGGGTCTAAATGAAGAATATTACCTGGGACCATTCTTGTAGCTAGACACTTTAGGAGGATGCTCAAGTGCCATTTTTAACCCCTGTTCTTTTCTTCTTATGAGTCAAATGAAAAAGTTGTAATTTGTGTAAATTAAACCCCATTATGGTTGTTTGATACACTTATTGAAATCTATACAAGATTGTACACCCATCTGTTTTGGGTCAGACGATTACTGAATTTGACTACCTTACTATGTTTCGAAAATGTGGTCTATATTCCATGACTCTAACTTACACAGCAACACCTATGCTCTGTATTAATTTCTACTATTAGAAGTCAACCTAGACAATTACAAAGACCTCCAGACTTTCACCAAGTCTAGTTAGACTATAGTAGCCTCTTCTCGACTGGCAGGCGACCTATCTCTTTCCGTACTAAAACAGTGTTTTTCGTTTTGTACAATTATTCTCGCCTTTGAGCATGAACTGGAGTCTTTATATCTTAAGAGACAACATGCTACATATCTTTATTACACCCAAGTCCATCTCCTGAGTACTTTGTCTTTCGCTTGCCATCCATCCCCCTACTCTTGTTGTACAAGAGAGCACATTCTAAACCAGCTCATCACATAAATTCACCACTCATAAATTCGGACGCGCACAAATGACGTCATTAGTATGTACGTCACCCATGTATGCGCGGGTATTAGCTTTTGTTCATGTCAACTTAATTTCTCCAGAGATTATGACATCCTCTTGAGTATTTTTTCACTTGGGAGATTTCAAAACCTATTCCTCTACATTTACATTACTTACTTTTATCGTGGTGCTGTTCGCGCGTCCACGAGTGACGTCATTGACATTGGCGCCGCTCGCGCGTGCGCGAGTGACATCACGCGACTCCATTTCCATATATAAACAGATTCGCGATAGATGCAGTCGGAAAGCTGCGCTTCCTGACCGCATCTCCGCTACTGATCTAACCCGAACCTCCAAATAGGTAAGTTTAAGCATGGGCTACCTCTCCATGACCATTTTCAAAACCTTTTTCTCTTCTTCTTTTATATACATCCTCCCCTAGGAGATAGGAGTCAGCTTATCATATGCCAACATGATGGTAAAGATGTCACTCCTTAAGTGAAACAACTTGGGAACTCTATCCCCCCGCCTGTAACAAAGCTTCTTCTTCAGACCCTTAGAAGAAGGATGAATGTTTCCTTGATTTCTCTTCCATAAATCTTTTAGTTAGGCAACTTCACACAATATATACCCATAATAGCTTATGGTCAGGAAGTTGTTATTGACCACATCTAATTAGAGTTAAGTGTTGCTGTCTATGCAGAGTCCAAAACCACCATTTTGTCAACAAAACCCAGCCTAGACTGAGATTATAAAAATCTCTTTTTTGATGCTGTTAAGTGTCTGATTTTAAGATTACTCACATCTAAGTAACATCAGGAGTCCAAGGACAGTAGGGACATGTTGTCTATCTCAGATTAGTCTTTCTGAAAAAAGCCATTGCTTAAAATGTATTTGTGCTTTTTAAAAAAAAAACTTTATTTGGATAAAAAATATGTTACAAAAAATATTCTTTTGAAATTAGTATGACACGTGATTAATTTGCTTTCTGTATATGTTCTTTATAGATGCTTGTGAAATTTATGTTGAAATCTAAGCCCCTGATGAAGAGAATATGAATCTCGAAATGCGTTGAGCCAACAGAAAAAAACAATAAAAAGGAGAAGACCATTTTATTCTCTAAAAGAATATGATCTATTCAATTTCTTTATGAATTACTGTCAATCTAAATTTTGAATCATAAGAGATATTATGTTTATATCAAAATTTTGTTTAACTCATTTAGGCTTTATGCCGTCTATAAAGTGTGCAGGGGACATAGTTTTCCATAATTTGGATTTCTTTTTGTTCTCCATTCAAGGAGCTCCACATCAATTTTATGGACATGATAATGAGGTGCAGTATCTTTAGATATATAATTTGTTGTTGCTTGTCCATTCTCCCAGTGTCTTGAGGTTGGTCCCTGCATACATCCTGATGCTAAATCGGCAGTGAGATTTCTGGTGAGAGAGGTATTTCCAAGATGGGGAATTTGCAAGGTCCTAAAATCAGACGACGGAACCCAATTCTTTAATGCTTTGTTCTCATAAATCACTTCTTTGCTAGGAAATGAGGATAGCACAGGGGCAACGCGCTGGCCTTGGAAGCAAGAACATGCAGAGCAACAGAGGTTCGAACCCTGGATCCGTGCTTAGAAACTGAGCTCAGGTATGGTATTAGGCGCATTATACAAAATGATTTTAAAAAAAAGAATAAAGCATAGGTTGTGCTCGGTCTACCACCCACAGGCCAATGGAATTGTGGAGATGCTCAATGGGATGATTAAGGCCCAATTAGCTAAAATATTTGCAGAGTTCTACAAATCATGATGTATGTGCCTCCCACTAGCACTGTTTTATTTATCCATTCACCCAGGGAGGGACCACAACTTGAGCCCTCCCAAAATCAATTGTGACTGGGCGTAGGCTACATATACATTAGATGCACACAAGACTACAGCAGTCCTAGGAGAGGAGTTTAGGAATACATTAGGGCGTTAATGAAAAGGTGCTAAGATTATATCTTCACAGGTTGTCTTCTCACCATCAGACAACAGGAGAAATCAGCACGACTACCGACAATCAACACAAGACACAGCTTCTCCCTGTAGACCGCATCTATATCCACTCCTTTGTGCATTGTAGGAACGAGCAGTGTTTCCATGTGCTGCATAGAGTAATCTGTGCAACACTGACTACCGTGAAGGTGAGGGGTAACAAGAGTTGGATCCACCTGAGTGAAACTCAAAGGGATTCCAGCAGCCCGCCACAGGCACAGGAGCAGGCATAGAAGTTAAGTATGCCTTAATGATTCCCAGCTCATTTTGGGACAAAAGGGTGTGTGAATAGAGATCTGGAATTTAAATAATTTTTGTATATGAAAAGGAATGTCTAAGATTTTAAATTGTGCAAAAATGAATGTTGTTGTGGTTTTCTTGGATCCTTGGGTCATCATGTTTGAAGATGACAACTAGTATAAAAAGGAGACATTTCAAATTGTATAGTTTTATGAAGTCTGAGGAGAAAATGTTAATAGTGAAAAGAAATGTTGATAATAATCTTTTTGATGATGATGAGGAATTACATCCTACAATGAATGCACATGGTTTTGCAGTGGATAACATATGGTATAGCTACATGAGGAAGGTGGGATAAGAGATCCGTAGGATATTGCTACATCTGCTCTCTCATCCCCCATGGCTTTCCTAGGGTGTTTGTTCAGAGTAAGGTAGAAGTAGTAGATGAACTATGCCTAGTGCACTTTGCCCTGTGTAGAGTTAGACGGCAGTTTGAGGGGATGTCAGATACGGCATCAATTATACCAAATGAAAATGATTGTTCAGTTGCTGAGCATCCAAAACATAAAAATATTAGGTCTTCAAAGAGCCTAATTGACCTTAGAAGGAGCTATTATTTCTAAAAATCGATAGGAGCAAGGGGTAAAGAGTTGCAGAGTTGGAGAAATTAGGGGATTCTCACAAGAAGGGGTGGCACAAATAAATCAGGAGTGTGGGACAGTATGGAGAAATCATTTGTAGTATCTAATGTGGCTCAAAGAGCCATAAAAACCTGTTAAGATACGGACACTCACCCAGTTTTCTCTGTGTTTTAAGGGTGACGGCAAGGTGCCTGTTGGCACAAATGGGAACTGCAGCTGCAGGCTTCACATTGCAGACCTGGCTGGAGGTATGGCTGCTCTTCTAGACAACTTTTGGACCTGTGGACAGAATGTAAACAGGCAGTTGCCCTCAGCCTGGCGAGGAGCATGCAGTTTCTCTATCCTTTATGTGCATGTCCTCGCCATCCCTGAAAAGCACCTGATTTTGGCCAGTCCAATGCTCAAAGTTACATTTGTGCCCCCTTTGTGCCCTGTGCCCCTTGCGTCCCTTTCCCCACCTTATATGGACAAATCAAAGAATGTGTTTGATGGTGGAAATCACAAACAATTACAACGCAGGAGAAGATCAAACTACCTTTCAGCAGCATCATCACAGGCATTAGCTGACATTCCTGATTGATATCAGCTGTTTAGCCACACCAAGACTTTATTTGCCTCCCTCCTGGCACCTGGTGCCCAAGCAGCAGCCAATGACAAATGGCTCCAGGTGACCAGGTATGAACTGCTACTCTTCGTGAACGCTTCCGGAACGCTTCCGAGTTCACGTTTAGTGCCATTAAGGAAGAGTTGTGGGCACTAAGGCTCATGACTTTGCAAAACCAGTATATACTCGGCCTCCTGACAACAATGGAGGAGGGGGAGTATGCCAGCAAATTGGGAGTTCCTGCTGCACATTTGTGTCTCTGAATGATACAGAAAACAATGCGCTCACCAGAACTGTTGCTGCCTTGCATGAACTGAAAGTGATCATGGAGACTGAGGCTGGGGGTCACCAACAATTCATGGATTGATTCCTTATTCATGTGGGTACCTTCTTTATTGAGCCTTGCTGTAAAGATCCTGGTACCTATTTTTGTCTTGTTTATCATTCTTTTTTGGTCCTGCCAGATGCGTTTACGGTGTTGTCCTGCCCAAGTACCAACAGTTGCTGCCATGATGACTGTAACCCTGTCCAAGGTTAGGGTCACCACCACTTCATCCCATACTGGTACTCAAACTAAAGGTGTCTTGTGTCCTCCACCAAATTGGCATGCTTGTGTGGAGCAGAGGGTTGATTGTGGAAATGGTGGGGGGACGAGTTGGGTTTGTTCGTGGGAGGAGTATGCCCATGTTGAGACAGGGGTGAAAGATGATGGAAGGGTTGTTCCCCAAGAAGATGATTATGAGTTGTTAGTTAAAGTTTTAGTGTTTGGGGGGTGGATTGTAATAAAATATCTGGCAGTGTTTAACTGTTGCCAAAAATGTATAAATATGTATCTATTGATGTAGTTCGTTGAGACTTGAGTTGGTTTGGATTCACAGGACTATCCAACTGCTCTCTGGACTTTTGTATAGTAAACCTTGCTTTAAGTATAAAAGGTGCACTCGTTCCGCAGGTGGTAGATCCCTGTTTGGGCCGTTGTAATTAGGGGTCTGCCCCTACACCAATCACAATCGCCCAACATATCATCATTTTTAATCCTCTGGTTGTGATGTGAGAGCTAGAAGAATATTATGTAATGGCTTGGCTGTGATGTAAATGAATAGGAATACTGCAGTCCTCTCGGTGTGCTGTGAGAAATATACAAATATGATGTAATGGCTTGGTTGTGATGTAAATGAATGGGAAACTTCAGTCCACTGGTTGTGATGGGAGAACTAGAAGAATATGAGGGAATGGCTTGGCAACGATGTAAATGAATGGGAATACTGCAGTCCTCTGGCTGTGCTGTGAGAACTATATGAATATGATGTAATGGCTTGGCTGTGATGTACATGCATGGGCATACTGCAGTCCTCTGGGTGGGCTGTGAGAACTATAAGAACATGATGTAATGGCCTGGCTATGATATAACTGAATGGGAATACTACAGTCCCCTGGGTGTGATGGGAGAACTAGAAGAATATGAGGGAATGGCTTAGCAACAATGTAAATGAATGGGAATACTGCAGTCCTCTGGCTGTGCTGTAAGAACTATATGAATATAATGTAATGGCTTGGCTGTGATGTACATGAATGGGAATACTTCAGCCTACTGGTAGTGATGGGAGGACTGGAAGAATATGATGCATTCCTCTGGTTCTGCTATCAACACCTATAGGAAGAAGGTGAGATCTGGCCAGATTCAGCCGCCCAAAAACCCTGCTCTGTGCTGGGGAGAAGAAAAGATTTTTTTTAAAAAAAAGGTCTGTAACTTTCTCTGGTGACCCCATGCAAGCGGTCACAAGAGGAAGTTACATTCCTCAGCCACGACCTGGGTTTATTTATTTATGCAATGTTTGTCGGATACATGGATCCGGGTTATTTATCTATTTATGCAATGTTTGTCGGATACATGGATCCGGATTATTTATTTATTTATACAATGTTTGTCAGATACATGGATCCTGATTATTTATTTATTTATGCAATGTTTGTTGGATACTTGTATCAAACAAACATTGCATAAATAAATAAATATACAGGTATCCGACAAACCTTGCATGAATGAATAAATAAATACCCCCATTAGCATTGACACTATCCCACACGATGCAGCCACCCGACTGCTTCTAGAGGGGAGCTGCAGGAGCTGTTCCAGGTGGGTTTCAAGTCAAAGAAAATGCTGCTTGTGGCGAACAGAAATCACCCTGTTTGAATAGTACCCAAGGGGAATAAAATGGATTGCAAATTGTGCATTTTAAAGAATATTTACTCAGAAACACTGGTCAAAACTAGTATCCGCATTGTGAAGTAACTCCTCACCAGTGCCATGGAAGTGGTTTAAAGTGGAATTGATATATAGTTTGGGAAAAGAAGCAGCATGAAAGAAATTGCGCCGTTTAAAACTATTATTTTGGACATTTCCTTTAATCGGAGGTCAACTGCCACGTCCGCCTTCCCTACACCCCACTTCCTCGGGCACGCCCACCCCCAAACTCCGCCCCCACCCCGGCCCTTGTGGGATCCCCCGCCAATTTTTTCCATTTGCACCCCTGATTGTACCGATGGGGTTTCTATTGCTAGTGGTGGTACAGAGATGTGGGGGCTCATGCCATTAGGCATGTGGCAGGGTAGGGGTATAGGGAGGTATAAGGAGAGAGAGGGAGTTTCATTATAACAGTCTAGCGCCTCCTCCTGACATAACCTTAGCTTTGTGGCACTGTTAATATCATTCATCAGTAGTATTAACAGACACAGTAGCGCTGCAGGATGAAAGGCGGAGTCTGCCCTGTAGGGATTCTAACCTGGGTCCTGGAGGATGCACATAGCGCTTGAAGAAAAAAGAAGGCAAAGGAAGGGGAACGGGGGGGGGGGCGCTAAAAATAGAAGGAAACAAGTGGAAGAGAAAAAGAAGGGCATGACAAGCGAGTACAAGGCAAGAGGAGAATGAATAAAACGAAGATATAAAAATGGGGGGAAGAAATGAGCACCAAAAGGAAAATATAACATTGGATAAAAAGAATTAGAGAGAGGGAAAGGAAAGACTAAAGACAAGGGTGTGCGTGTCTTAAAGGCTCTGTGTGCAACCTGCGTATCACGCATTATATTTCAGAAGGGGTAGGCTCTGGATTTCATCCTCTGGAATTCGATGAAAGGAGTACCGCTGCGTTCGGCAATAGCAATATCCCCCTTTGCAGCATTTCGGGACTTGATCAGTTTCTCAGCTCTGGAAGCTTCCATTTCATGTGAACGCCGAAGGTGAGCCGCGGAGGATACTGGCGGCGGAGACAGCTGAAAGAAAGGCACAGGGAGGGAGAGAGGGAGGGAGGGAAATGGGGTGGGGGAGAGGTGAGAGGGTCGTGGGAGAGCAGGAAGGTTTGATCTCGCCCTCCCATTGTCCCCTGATTACTGGACACGCAGTAGCGCTGATCCCATGTTCCGCCTGTGCCGGATTCCCGGGTACCTCCTCTCTCTGCACACACCTGTTGGTGAAAGTGGGCGCTGAGGCGGCAGTAATGCCCCGCTGATCCCCTTTGCGCCGGGCATTAACTGGAGGCAGTGAGCTGTGAGGGGCCTGCCCTGCCCTCCCCCAGAGCATCCCCCACAATTACCAGCCATTACTGATCAGATAAAACACCACCCCCTGTGCCCCCTCACCTCTAACCAACCCCTAGGACGATTAGTGTGGCAAATACGACTCTAAACGGGAGGCACCTGCAGCGTTTAATAGGCCCAGCCTCCCCCTCGCCCCCGCCCACTGGCCACCCTTTCACCTTCAGGAACACACTTAACGAGGGCGGCGGCCTCCCCGCGGGGGTTCCGTCAGACGTCACTCTCTGATTCAGCGCGCGCTCGCATCTGCCCTCTGCCTGGGTACCCCATGCCTCGCGCCAGTACTCCAGCAGTCCAGATGATGCCTGCACGGTGGCCAACAGAGCTCTGCCAGGGCACACCATGGACCCACACACAACTCTGCCAGTGCACACAGCAGCCCCTGCAAGGCCCACACCGGTCTCTTCTATGCCTGCACAGATATGCACACACAGCTCTGCCAGTGCGCCTCAAGCCAGTCTCGTCTGTGCCTGCACAGATATACCCACACAGCTCTGCCAGTGCGCCTCATGCCAGTCTCTTCTATGCCTGCACAGATATGCCCTCAAAGCTCTGCCAGTGCGCCTCATGCTAGACTCTTCTATGCCTGCACAGATATGCCCTCACAGCTCTGCCAGTGCGCCTCATGCCAGTCTCTTCTATGCCTGCACAGATATGCCCTCACAGCTCTGCCAGTGCGCCTCAAGCCAGTCTCGTCTGTGCCTGCACAGATATGCCCACACAGCTCTGCCAGTGCGCCTCATGCCAGTCTCTTCTATGCCTGCACAGATATGCCCTCAAAGCTCTGCCAGTGCGCCTCATGCTAGTCTCTTCTGTGCCTGCACAGATATGCCCTCACAGCTCTGCCAGTGCGCCTCATGCCAGTCTCTTCTGTGCCTGCACAGATATGCCCTCACAGCTCTGCCAGTGCACCTCAAGCCAGTCTCGTCTGTGCCCGCACAGATATGCCGACACAGCTCTGCCAGTGCGCCTCATGCCAATCTCTTCTATGCCTGCACAGATATGCCCTCACAGCTCTGCCAGTGCGGCTCATGCCAGTCTCTTCTATGCCTGCAGAGATATGCCCTCACAGCTCTGCCAGTGCGCCTCATGTCAGTCTCTTCTGTGCCTGCACAGATATGCCCTCACAGCTCTGCCTCATGCCAGTCTCTTCTGTGCCTGCACAGATATGCCCTCACAGCGCTGCCAGTGCGCCTCATGCCAATCTCTTCTATGCCTGCACCGATATGCCCTCACAGCTCTGCCAGTGTGCCTCATGCCAGTCTCTTCTATGCCTGCACAGATATGCCCTCACAGCTCTGCCAGTGCACCTCAAGCCAGTCTCGTCTGTGCCTGCACAGATATGCCGACACAGCTCTGCCAGTGCGCCTCATGCCAGTCTCTTCTATGCCTGCACAGATATGCCCTCACAGCTCTGCCAGTGCGGCTCATGCCAGTCTCTTCTATGCCTGCAGAGATATGCCCTCACAGCTCTGCCAGTGCGCCTCATGTCAGTCTCTTCTGTGCCTGCACAGATATGCCCTCACAGCTCTGCCTCATGCCACTCTCTTCTGTGCCTGCACAGATATGCCCTCATAGCTCTGCCAGTGCGCCTCAAGCCAGTCTCGTCTGTGCCTGCACAGAAATGCCCACACAGCTCTGCCAGTGCGCCTCATGCCAGTCTCTTCTATGCCTGCACAGATATTGTCAGAGATGCTCAGGTCCTAGGCGCAGGAGCGACGCAGTACCAACCACCCCCTCAATGGTTTCAGTGCCTGCAAGACAGAGCTTAACACAGGCCTCCTCAACCAGAGCGGGGAAGGAGGGTTAGGGTCTCGATGGTTGGATAGGTAAAGGGATTTTAGGATTACCGGATTGAGGGTTGGGAAGAAGTTATGGATAGGACTGGGGATTTTAGGGTAAACGATGCCTGCACACTTTCCTCAAACTGGCTGATGGAGCTGCCGTAACACCTCTACATGTAAAGGTGCTGCCACCCTCACCAGACCCCTTGAACCAACCTGAAGGTGCTCTTTCGAGGCGTATAACAACATACCAAGGTAGCAACAAACAATTGTTGACATTAGCCCATTACAGTTTCATGAACACAGTCTCATGTACGAGCACACTTAGCTTTGCTTTAGTCCTTAACGTCCAGTCCTGCAAGACTGTCAAGTCCTGTGCCACGTCCTTGCAGTCCAAGATTCAGGTTTGCATCGGGTTCAGACTAAAAGAAAACAAAAGACAAGCATTAGCGTTTGTCAAACGTTCTGCTGATCTCACACTTTCATGCAAACTCTCTCAACACGCGTTTGGTTTTTGGAATAACCAATCCAGGAACTTTCGGGTGCGCTGCCGCACGTGGCTTAGACCGAGTGTCAGAACGCGGTCTTTCCTCAGACCGGGTCCCCCAAGCTAGTGCTTCAATCTCATGCGCCCTTCCGGCGCTTTTCCCAAGAGATAAATGCACTCGAAACCATGCACATTAACAAACACGACTTTCCCGTGAATCCGCCCACTTAGCTTTTGCGTGATCCGCAGGGGCTCTGGAAGGGGTCGGGATATGCCCCCTGCGCTTCCCCTAGGATCCCTGACTCTCCCTGGGGTGAGCGGCACTTATCTTGTGTGTGCGAGGGGCCGGATCGTGGTTCCTGTGGCTCTTGGCCCCTCGCGTATGGATTCCGGGGAGCTGCTGGGCTCACGTCCTCTCTCCTCGGCGTCTCGAGCACAAGCCCCGTGCCTCGGGGCTTGCGCATGCGCATTCGTCGCGTGCCACACCCAGCGCGGCTTCCCATTGGCTCGCGGGCCCGCGAAGCCTGCTGGGAATTGTAGTTCCGGCGGGCAGAACGCTGGATCTGTCTGCAGAAAGGGCACAACAGCCCTTTAAAGTACGGAAACCCTTTGGATCCGGGTTTCTTCATGGTCCCAGGCCCCACAGTCCCAACAGTACTGGGCCCAAGGCCAGTCTTACCCCTGACAGCACTCCCCCTCCCACGGAAGGCAGGTCCCCCAGGTTTTTCAGGGCAGTTTTTGTGAAAAGTGCGCAGCAATCGTGGGGCATGTACATGGTGTGAGGGTTCCCAGGAGCGGTCTTCTGGCCCGTACCCAACCCAGTCGACTAAATAATAGACTTGGCCATTCCTTTTTTTAGAGTTCAGAATTGCTCGGACTTCATATTCCGGCTCCCCCTGTACAAGTACCGGGGGAGCTTTTTGAGTGCGTATCCCAGGCGGGGCTGGTTTCAACAGTGACGTATGGAAAGTCGGATGGATTTTCATCTGAGAGGGCAGGGCCAGTCGTACCGCTACTGGGTTGATCACTTTCTCAATGCTAAATGGGCGTAGATAGCGAGGTTGTAACTTTTTTGGTCCCTCTAATCGTAAGTTACGAGTGGACAACCATACCAAATCGTTTTTATGATATACAGGGCTAGCACGTCGATGTTTATCGGCATAAGTTTTGTACACTTTTTTGGCTTTTATGAGATTATCCTGCACCTCCTTCCAAACCTGCTCTATTCCGATCCGTTGTCCTGCTATCGTAGGCAGTGCCGTTTCTGCTGTTGGGACGGATGAAGGTAAAATCCGTGGATGTCTTCCATACAAGCAGAAGAACGGGGATCGTTTTGTGGAAGAATGAACAGCATTATTATATGCCATTTCTGCTAGCCAAGTATGTTGAACCCATGTTGTCTCCCGTCCTGCGGCTAAGCAACGCAGGAACTGCTCAAGCCCCTGGTTCACACGTTCGGTTTGGCCGTCCGTCTCGGGATTATATCCCGAGGATAACCGGATTTCCATACCAATGATGTTACAAAATTCGCGCCAGAACCTGGAGGTGAACTGTGGACCCCTATCTGTGATTATACGGCATGGAAGGCCATGAAGCCGAACCACGTTTTGCAGGAATAGTTCGGCGATTTCTTTAGCTGTTGGAACCCCTTTGCAGGGGATAAAATGAGCCATTTTAGAAAAGGCATCCACTACCACCAGTATGGAGGTAAAGCCCTGTACTTGTGGAAATTCAACTATTAGATCCATGGTAACTGTATGCCAAGGAGTAGTTGGTGTTGGCAGGGGACGTAGGAGGCCTGCTGGTTTCTGGTGATCGGCTTTGTTCCGAGCACATATTGCACACTGTCGTACGTATTGCTGGACATCAAGCCGCCACTTTGGCCACCAAAAATGTCTCCTCACTAATTCTAAAGTCTTTGCCTTACCGGGATGACCCGCTAGGGAGGAATCGTGGCACCATGACATCGCCTGTTTTTGTAGCTGGGGTGTAGGCAAGTACAATGATTGCCCATGATATGGGAGTCCATCCAAAATGGTGTGCTGAGGGTCCTGCTTGCACCATTGGTGGAGATCATGCACGGAAAGTTCCTTTTGGATGCTCTCAAAGATGTTGGTAGCTAAACCCAGTATTTGCACGGGAGGGACTATTGGCTGAGACACGATTTTTACTTCCTCAGAGACCTTATCTGGATAGCGGGACAAAACGTCAGCTTTACGATTGTTCGTTCCAGGTCTGTATGTGATTATAAAATCAAATTCTGCGAAATACTGGGCCCAACGCAATTGACGTGGACTCAAGGTCTTGGCAGTCCTAATAAACTGAAGATTGCGATGGTCGGTAATAACCGTCACTGTGTGACGTGCCCCCATCAAGTAGTGCCGCCATTCGCCAAAGGCTGCCTTTATGGCCAATAGTTCCCTGTCTGCAATGATGTAGTTGACTTCTGCTGGGAGCAGCTTTCTTGAATAATAGGCTACTGGGTGTAAGAGCCCCGTCTGAGGATCACGTTGGGACAGAACAGCTCCCAGCGCATGGCTGGAAGCGTCCGTTTCCACCACAAATGGCTGGGACAAGTCCGGATGTTTCAATACCGGTGCATCGGTAAAGGCCTTCTTGAGCCGTTGAAATCCCTGCTCAGCCAAGGCGTCCCAAATAAACGGGCAGCCCTTGCGAAGAAGTCTCGTGATAGGAGTAACCAGCTCAGAGAAATTCTGGACGAACCGTCGGTAGAAGTTTGCAAATCCTAAAAAGGATTGTATGTCTTTGACATTGGCTGGCGGGGGCCAATCCAGAATGGCCTTCACCTTTTTTGCATCCATTTGTACGCCTGTCGGAGTAAGGTAGTACCCCAAGAATTCCACGGTAGTACGGTGGAACTCACATTTCTCGAGTTTGGCATATAAATGGTTTTCCCTTAACTTTTGTAAAACAGCGCGTACATGCTGAACGTGATCTTCTAGGCTATGGGAATAAATGAGGATGTCATCGATGTACACGACGGCACATACGTCCAAATATTCCCGAAGAACCTCATCTAGGAAATGCTGGAAGGCAGCAGGTGCGTTACAGAGACCAAATGGCATAACCTGATATTCGTACAATCCAAATTTTGTTCGGAAGGCGGTTTTCCACTCGTCACCTTCGCGCACCCGCACAAGATGGTAAGCCCCACGAAGATCCAGCTTAGTATAGATAACCGCATCCCTAACCTGATCTAGAAGGACGGGGATGAGCGGAAGCGGGTAACGGTTTTTGATGGTTATCCGATTCACCCCGCGGTAATCTATGCAAGTCCTGAGTTCTCCGGACTTCTTCGGTACGAAGAACAAGGGAGAAGACACTGGGGAATTAGAGTGTCTAATAAAGCCATTTTGCAAGTTGGCTGTAATATACTCCTGAAGGTGTTTGTTTTCAGCCTCGGTCAAGGCGTATATGCGGCTGCACGGTAACGTTGCCCCTGGCTCTAAATCGATCCGGCAATCGAATGGCCGATGTGGGGGCAGAGTTTCAGCGGCTTTCTTATTGAAGACGTCTACAAAGTCCGAATACTCTGTGGGTAGTTCTTCTAAGCGCGCTTCGGGTTGAACATCGGTAATGCCTGCGAGTTGACAGGCCGCAGCCACCGGCTGTTTACAATGCTCCCGACAATAAGGAGAGCTAAACTTTATCAAACCGGAGGTCCAACAAACCAGAGGATCATGTTTTCTCAACCAAGGTAACCCTAAGATAAGGCCGAACTGCGGGGCAGCAATTAAGTCGAAGGTAATGTATTCCCAATGCCCAATACCACAATTCAGGGTCACTAAACGAGTGTTTTGTGTGATGGGTCCCGAGCATAGAGGTGTACCATCTACCGCGCGTACGGGCTCAGGTCTTGCCTTTTGCTGGATAGGGATACCCAACCTGGCCGCAAACTGGATATCTATAAAATTACCCGTTGCCCCCGAGTCAATCAACATGGTGACCTCTTTTGACATACCTCGAAAACCAAGACACCCCCTTACCGAAATGTGTGGGGCAAAATTGGGACTACCTTCTATCGGGGCCCTGCAATCAATCAGGCTCGACCGGGTGACCCCCACTACCGACGAGCCGAGGCGTTTCCCTGAGTCTTGGGCTTTGTGGGGCATTCACGAACAAAGTGTCCGGACTTCCCACAGTACATGCATACACCATCCTTTCTCCTTCGTTCTTTCTCTTCCTTTGATAGGGGACCACGAACCGACCCAATTTGCATCGGCTCGTCTCCATCGGACTTGTCCATTGACCCTCGTGCCCCTTTAAATTGGTCAAACCGCGCTGCTGGACGTGACTCTCCTTTCCTCCTATCCCCCCGTCGCTCCGCTTGACGATGATCCAATCGCATAGCCAGATCAATCATATCCGAGCATTCTCGGGGTTGGGGGTCAACTTGGGCAATAAGATCCTTCAAATCATCCCTCAATCCCTGATAAAATAGGGACATGCATTTTTCGCGTGGCCATTCGGCTTCGGCTACCAACCGATTGAACTGAGTGACATATGTCACTAGTTCCTTATTTCCCTGCCTCAATGTCAGCAATTCCCGATCCTTACACAGGGTAGCAGCCCTGCGATTAAATATTTTCTCAAATTCACTGAGAAACTCGTCCCAATCATAAAGGATAGTATTGTCTTTTTGGACTAAGGGATTTGCCCATGCTGCTGCATCTCCTGTGAGATAGGAGATAACGAAAGCAGTCCTAGACTGATTGGATCGGAACGCTGCCGATTTCGTAAGGAAATGGAGGCGGCATTGCGTAATAAAGGTAGAGAATTTCTGCGGGTCTCCTGCATAACGCTCGGGTGGAGCCAGAGGAATCGGGGGCTCTGGGGTGACTTGCACCTGTACTGGTGCGTGACCCGGCAATGGTGCTGTTTGCGCGGCCAGACTTCGTACCTGCGCTGACAATGTGGCATAGTCCTGTCTGGACGCCGCTAGTTCGCTTTGCAGGTCCTGCAAAACCTTGGCGATCTCTTCCATAACGATGATGGGGGTTGGCTACACCACTCAGGCGCCTGAATATACGTGGGCTTGTGCTTCTGTCAGAGATGCTCAGGTCCTAGGCGCAGGAGCGACGCAGTACCAACCACCCCCTCAATGGTTTCAGTGCCTGCAAGACAGAGCTTAACACAGGCCTCCTCAACCAGAGCGGGGAAGGAGGGTTAGGGTCTCGATGGTTGGATAGGTAAAGGGATTTTAGGATTACCGGATTGAGGGTTGGGAAGAAGTTATGGATAGGACTGGGGATTTTAGGGTAAACGATGCCTGCACACTTTCCTCAAACTGGCTGATGGAGCTGCCGTAACACCTCTACATGTAAAGGTGCTGCCACCCTCACCAGACCCCTTGAACCAACCTGAAGGTGCTCTTTCGAGGCTTATAACAACATACCAAGGTAGCAACAAACAATTGTTGACATTAGCCCATTACAGTTTCATGAACACAGTCTCATGTACGAGCACACTTAGCTTTGCTTTAGTCCTTAACGTCCAGTCCTGCAAGACTGTCAAGTCCTGTGCCACGTCCTTGCAGTCCAAGATTCAGGTTTGCATCGGGTTCAGACTAAAAGAAAACAAAAGACAAGCATTAGCGTTTGTCAAACGTTCTGCTGATCTCACACTTTCATGCAAACTCTCTCAACACGCGTTTGGTTTTTGGAATAACCAATCCAGGAACTTTCGGGTGCGCTGCCGCACGTGGCTTATCTTTTGCCCAAAAACACGGTCTTCCCTCAGACCGAGTGTCAGAACGCGGTCTTTCCTCAGACCGGGTCCCCCAAGCTAGTGCTTCAATCTCATGCGCCCTTCCGGCGCTTTTCCCAAGAGATAAATGCACTCGAAACCATGCACATTAACAAACACGACTTTCCCGTGAATCCGCCCACTTAGCTTTTGCGTGATCCGCAGGGGCTCTGGAAGGGGTCGGGATATGCCCCCTGAGCTTCCCCTAGGATCCCTGACTCTCCCTGGGGTGAGCGGCACTTATCTTGTGTGTGCGAGGGGCCGGATCGTGGTTCCTGTGGCTCTTGGCCCCTCGCGTATGGATTCCGGGGAGCTGCTGGGCTCACGTCCTCTCTCCTCGGCGTCTCGAGCACAAGCCCCGTGCCTCGGGGCTTGCGCATGCGCATTCGTCGCGTGCCACACCCAGCGCGGCTTCCCATTGGCTCGCGGGCCCGCGAAGCCTGCTGGGAATTGTAGTTCCGGCGGGCAGAACGCTGGATCTGTCTGCAGAAAGGGCACAACAGCCCTTTAAAGTACGGAAACCCTTTGGATCCGGGTTTCTTCATGGTCCCAGGCACCACAGTCCCAACAGTACTGGGCCCAAGGCCAGTCTTACCCCTGACAGATATGCCCTCAAAGCTCTGCCAGTGCGCCTCATGCCAGTCTCTTCTATGCCTGCACAGATATGCCCTCACAGCTCTGCCAGTGCGCCTCATGCCAGTCTCTTCTATGCCTGCACAGATATGCCCTCACAGCTCTGCCAGTGCACCTCAAGCCAGTCTCGTCTGTGCCCGCACAGATATGCCGACACAGCTCTGCCAGTGCGCCTCATGCCAATCTCTTCTATGCCTGCACAGATATGCCCTCACAGCTCTGCCAGTGCGGCTCATGCCAGTCTCTTCTATGCCTGCAGAGATATGCCCTCACAGCTCTGCCAGTGCGCCTCATGCCAGTCTCTTCTATGCCTGCACAGATATGCCCTCACAGCTCTTCCTCATGCCAGTCTCTTCTGTGCCTGCACAGATATGCCCTCACAGCTCTGCCAGTGCGCCTCAAGCCAGTCTCGTCTGTGCCTGCACAGATATGCCCTCACAGCGCTGCCAGTGCGCCTCATGCCAATCTCTTCTATGCCTGCACCGATATGCCCTCACAGCTCTGCCAGTGCGCCTCATGCCAGTCTCTTCTATGCCTGCACAGATATGCCCTCACAGCTCTGCCAGTGTGCCTCATGCCAGTCTCTTCTATGCCTGCACAGATATGCCCTCACAGCTCTGCCAGTGCACCTCAAGCCAGTCTCTTCTATGCCTGCACAGATATGCATACACAGCTCTGCCAGTGCACCTCAAGCTAGTCTCTTCTACGCCTGTACTGGAGCCTACGCAGAGCTCTACCAATTCGCCCCATTCCTGTCTTGCAGAAACTTCTGTTATGGCTGATTTGGACCCCCACACAGCTCTCTGCCAGTGAGTGTACCACCAGCCTGCCCTGCTGCAGCTTCTGCAATACATGTTCTGGGACTTACACACAGCACTGCTTCTGAACCCCACTGCCTACCTACTCCAGTCTCTGAAAAGCCTGCATTTAGACACCTGCACAACTCATGCAGCCCCTGCTATGCAAGCCCCCTTAACACAGCCCTGTCTGAGGACCCCAGTCCCTGGAATGACTGTGCTGTGTCCACATTCAGCTCTGCCAATGCGCCCCATGTCCTTCAACAGCATCTGTGATACCTGCACTCAGGCCCACAGGCAGCTCTGTCAGTACACCGGCAGCAGCTGCCCGCAATGCGTGTACTAGCACTCACATACAGCTCTGCCAATTGTGGGGTACAATATAGCCCCTGAATGCCAGAAATGAAGAGGTCAGAGTGATTTGAAGGAAACTGGCTAAGGTGGAGTTCCATTTAAGTTTAAAGTCAGCACAGACGTAGTGATCTCAGACATGAGGCCTATTGAACTAAAGACAGGCCTAAATCTCAAATGAAGGAGACACATGCTGGGAAGTACAAAAGTGTGAAGATATGCGCAGTGTATTTCAGCAAGGAAAAGAAAGACATGTGGCAGAACATGCTGTTTTACTAAATCCATGGAAAGCTACACTTTTTACTTAGCGACAGATAGCAGTGTGTACATTATCTTCAATGTAATACCAGATTGTGATCCAGAAATCTCAAGTGAAACCAAGCTTATTGCAAATTATAAGAGATAAAATAACTTCCCTTTTCCACATCTCCATGACAGTATGCAAAGAGAAGTGCCCACTTGGTTTCAAGGTGAACATGGTTTTGTCACATAACTGCTCTATGTATGGACAATTTAGAAGTGATACTCAAGTCTTTTGCAACTGTCATCATTACACATGGATATAAGGCCCGGATGCCTTATAAAATGCTTCATGAAAAATGCATTGTGTGTGAGTTTAAAAGCCATTTCTTGCAAAATTGTACATGCAGCTGGGCATTTATACTGCAATGACACTTTAACCTCAACAAACCTTCCTCTGCTTGTCCCGAGAGGGAGGTCTGGTTATCAAAAATCAATCCGGTCCATTGCTTGAAAACACAAAGAAATACACTGCTATTGATGGAAACCTTATCCTTGGCATCAAGCCCAGGGTCCGCATCTCTCAGGTGCTGAAATCCCTCCACTGGCTCCCAGTGGCGGCAAGAATCAAGTTCAGGAGCCTCTGCATTGTCCACAAGGCCTTCTGGGGCTTGGGACCCACCTGTCTTCACTGATGTCTTCCTAAATACTGTCCCTCCCGAGCCCTCCGCTCATCTACCTCCAACCTTCTGCGAGCGAGCCGGTTATCCGAGCAGAGATTTGGAGGGAGATCCTTATCCTCTGCAGGGGCCTCCCTCTGGAATAGCCGCCCTCCGTCTTGAGCCTGATCTCCTTAAGCTCCAGAAACTCCTTAAGACATTCCTCTTCTCCTCTTCCTTCTCCCTCCCTCTACCATGCTAACCTTTCTCTCCACTCTATCCCTCTCTCCATCCTTTTCTACACAGCATGCCAACTGGCTGCAGGGAGCAACCCAGAGTCTCATAGGTTCCTGGCACCCTTGCCAGTCCTCCATCACATGCCTCAAGGCCTGCACTTGCCTCATTGCTACTGCACTCGGTCAAGTACCCATTGAGAATAGCATCTCTCAGCACTTACCCAGTTTCTGACCAACTGGGTGCATCTGAATTCCCCCCCACACTTGTCCTCCTCCCCCCTACCCTCTCCTGTACTGTCTGTGGACTTGCACATTCTGAACATACCATCCCTCGAAGATTTTCTATCATTTCCTCCGTGTCTCACCTCCTGCATGGTAGCGCCTCTATGCTCTTGGAAAACCAGCAGAATCGCTGTCAGACCTATTTGTCGCTATCTACACTATTATTTGGATTTATGCACAAACTCCGCCTGGGCCGACTGGTTATCGTTCAGAAACTCAAGGGCTCTGAACAACTGTTGTTTTTCGCCCTGTTCTCTGCCACCTTGAGTGCCTTGGAATACTTGCCTTGTGTGTAAGTGTTATACAAATAAACATTACCATACCATACCAACCGCAGTGGAAATAGATAAAGCACTGCCTGTTTTTTCTGCAGAAGTGATGTTGAGGTCAACACTCCCATAAAATGTGCATTAAAGCTATAGCCAGGACCACTAGGAGGCCAAGAAGGTATAGCTAAGATACACATGAGCCAGCATCTGGCTGGTCACATGTTTAAGGGTAAATGAAACTTAGAAAGACAAAACTGGGGGCTAGAGTGAGCGAGGCATGTGAGGCTGGGGTGTGATTAATAGAAAAATGCAATTTATTCCATAACAGGGCAGCATGTATGCCACAGTGCTCATTCCAGACTTCTATTAAAGGTGACAGTAATCCCCTTCGAACCATGCCAAAACAATTTTTGTGTGATAAAAATAACAGAAGTTGTTATTGATTTGGGCTTGCCATGATTCTGAGGGATTTGAAAGTTGGTGTGAGGGTGAAGGACAAAATAAACATGGGAACTATGAAGCCTCATTTTTTTCACTGATGCAGCTCCTGAATAAATTAAGAAAAAACGTATTTCTGCGCAGGAAGGGTGTGCCGACTTCAGATTAGCATCATCTGATTTGCCTTAAAATATAGTTCTGAAATATATTCATACATGTAAAGTTTTGAAAAATTAGGGTACTTGCCATGTTGATAGATTTTCAGAGTTTAAACATGCCCAACCCACATGTCAGTTTGGGATGACAAAGCTTTCTCCTCCCCCAGTTTTCCTTACTCACACCCCTCAACTCCTTGTCCTATTAGCACACAGGTGGGAGGGGGGTGGAGAAAACCAACCGATCCCTTCGGCAGGAATCATGACAAGTTTGTGATGTTATTTGCCCTATAAGTAGACCAGTTTGCATCGGAACTGGGCTTTTTCACTTATTCCGGTAGGTAACCTGCTGCTGAACTCTTGCAAGAAACACCCAAGCAGAGAGGCCCCAAATCTTGCATTGGAGACAGGGACCAGGAGACATAGAAGCTGACTGGAACCCCTTAGAGGAGCCAGAGGGGATTATCCTTGACTGACACCCTTGCTGTCCCAGAGGTGCTTTGCTGTTCCCTGATGCCCATTACAAAACCTCTCCTGTAAGTAAAACTATCCCAAAGCCATAGACTTTGTAGGCCCTGCAGTCTAAAGTATTGTTTTAGTTATTTCCCCCCAGCAAAACACCCTGTCTGTCCGTGTAGATCCTTAGCATATTTATTTCAAGTAAATCAATGAATTCCCCTATAGAAACCACGGGATGAATTTTGTTAGTATTCGAAACTAACAAGCTCCTCCCAGTGTGTTTCGAGCCGGTATAGCCATAAAGATTTGATTGTCTATTTGTAAGAAAACCCCTGACCTCGGTACCTGAATCCAAAAGATGTAATCCCCAAAACTCTGTTTTCAAGTGAGTGGGCAGGGTGCAAAACGAAATTCCCCACTGACTCTCTGCATTGTAGATCAGAAGTGTGAAGCCTTGTATTTCCTTTGCATGTGCGGTGGGAAAAACAAAATTGTCCCCTTGTTCCCATTGTGCTCTGACCCACACCACCTAGCCCTGCCTGTTCTTTTTGGTGTGGCCAAACACACTTTGCCATTGTTTTTCTTTCCCTCATATTGCCTCTGTGGCAATAAGTGCAACACGATTTTTCCCCTTGAATCTCTGTTCCAAAGAGTGCATTTTTCTATCAGAACCCAAAACGATGTTCCCATTGTGTTCCCACTCTCTGCCACTTGCCTTCATTTCAGAGGGGTCACGTTTAATGGATGTTTGGAGGGTAGGGGTTGCTGGGAGAAAAAGTATTATAACCAAATCAGCAATCGCTCTGTGCCTTGAATTGTTCTTTTCTGTATTGGGGGAGTAATTAGAAAAGAAAGCTGCAGGAAATTGTGACGGCATATCTTAATATTATCTCTGTGTTGGTGCCATCACGGAAGTCATTTTTGTTCTTGTGTTGCCCCAGCATTGGTGGCTGATATTAGTCTGTCAAATTTGATTTAAATAAATGATTAATTCTATATTCTTACTACACATCGGCCTGGTTCCTAGTCCATTGTGGCACCGGGTATTTGTCGAGATTGGGTGCGAGACGGGTTGGAGGCCTTACCAAACGGAAACCTTAACAAAATAATAGTGCTTTATTGTGCGCAGCCTTGATTGGGGGGAAAGGAACTCCCTGAGTTGAGTGTGACCGCGTAATAAACCGCGAGCCTGTGCTGGTACATCTGCGTATACTAAGACTCACAGGTAGCTCTGCCAGTGCACCCGAAGCCTTGTTGCAGCCTTTGCTATCCATGTACTAAAACTCACAAAACTCTGCTAGTGTACCTGAAGTTTGCTCTCTTGCAGTCTCTGGCATGCATGTGTTAGGCCTCACACACAGCTCTGCCCAGGGCTTTAAGTGGGCTTGGGTTAGCTGGGGCCGAGCCCCGGCAGGCTCAGAAATAAGGTTCTGAGTGGGGCCCTGTCAGGGCTCACTAATGTCCCCTGGCAGTCCTGGCCGCTAGGGGACAAGGATTATTTTCTGAAGCCTGTAGCTCTCTCACTTGTGCAGAGCTTCAGGCTTTAGAAAATAATGTATTTTCTCCATAATGGTGGCACCGGCACCATCACTTTAATCAAGAGATACCTGTGGGCCGGTACCACCATTATAGAAGAAAAGGTGAAGTTGCTGGAAGCAGAGGAATTTATTTTCTAAAGCCTAAAGCTCCCGCTCATTCGCCAGGGATCCCTTTATCTAAGAGATACAGTGATCGCTGCATCTCTTAGCTAAAGGTATGTCTTGGAAGGGGCATCACCACCATCAAGGCTCAAAACGTGTGGCTCTGTCCCCCGCCAGGCATCCCTTTATGTAATAAATGCAGAGACCAGCACCCACTCCCCCAGTTTGGGTGGGCGGAGAGTGTGCTGTTATCCACAAAGGGCTGCCTTGCATGGGTGCCTGTAGCCCATTAAGCTGGGTTCATGAAGGGGGTGTCACCTAATGAGCTGGCAGGCGACCCCCCCCACACCGTTAGGCCACGCCCCGTTGATGAAGCCCGGCTCATTTGCCAGTACCATTGCCTCTGCCAGTGTACCTTAAGCCCTGCTTCAGCCCCTGTAATGCCTGCACCCGGACCCACCAACCGTTCTGCCAGTGCACCTCGGAGCTGCCCTGCTGCAGCTTCAGACCAACACATCCCTCCCTGAGCACCCCAAGCTCTGCTGTTATCCATGTAATGCCCGCACCGTGTCCCACACTCAGCTCTGCCAGTGGAACTCCTACCAGCACTGCAGCAGGCTCCCCAATGCTGGCACCTTGCCACCCGCAAAGCGTTGGCAGCGCATCTCAGGGCCTACAGCGGCCGATGCAATCCCTGCACCGAGGCTCACGCATGTTTTCCAGTGCATCTCAAACATGCCCTGCTGCAGCCCCTCCAATGGATTCCATGTGTTAATATCCCGGCAAAAATATTGCCATGGAAAAATATCGCCATATTTTGCGGCGATATTAAGGCATGGAACCTACGGGGGGCAACCTCACAACCCCCATATTATTTTTAAAGGAGCGGGGGACACCCCTGCAACCCCTGCTCCCAAAAACGCCAAGAATTATCCCCCCCCAAAAATATCGCCTATGGCCGTTCCATACGGCGATATTTTGGGTGGGGATAATATGTAGTGATACCCTCCAATACATGTATAGGATCAGACAGCTTTGCGCGTGCACCCCGACAATGTAGCAGCCTGTAGTCTGCTTGCACTTCAGTTGGGGCTATATTTGTTGGTCCTGCTGCAGCCCCTACTGCGCATATTGCAGGACTCACAGAGCTCCTCAAGGTTACGCTGCCTCTGCTTTGCTGTCCTCGGACTCACTCGCAACTCTGTCTGTGCACCCCAAGCCTGCCCGGGTGCAGCTACTGTTCTGCATGTACAGAGACTCGCCCATAACTCGGCGAGTGCACCCCAAGCTTTGAAGAAGCTTCTGTAGTGCCCGCATTCAGGCCCATGCAAGGCTTTGACAGTGCCGCTAATCCCCGCCCTGTAGCAGCCCCTGTTCACGCTCACACATTTCCACTGCACCCCGAGTCTGCCCTGCTCTCGTATAAGCTATGAGCGTACTAGAAAGGACACAGCGCATGTACTAGAACTCGCATAGTTCTGCCAGAACTCGCACAGCTCTGCCAGTGCACCACAAACCTGCTGTGCTGCCGCTTCAGCTACACATGTAGGACTCACACAGCTCTGCCGGGGCACCTCAGGCCTGCTGTGCTGCCGCTCCAGCTATGCATGTACTAGGACTCACACTGCTCTGCCAGTGCACCACACACCTGCTGTGCTGCCGGTTCAGCTATGCATGTACTAGAACTCGTACAGTTCTGCCAGAACTCGCACAGCTCTGCCAGTGCACCACACACACCTGCTGTGCTGCCGCTTCAGCTATGCATGTACTAAGACTCACACAGCTCTGCCAGTGCACCAAACAGACCTGCTGTGCTGCCCCTTCAGCTATGCATGTACTAGGACTCACACAGCTCTGCCAGTGCAGCACACACCTGCTGTGCTGTCGCTTCAACTACGCACCCTCTAGGACTCACACAGCTCTGCCGGGGCACCTCAAGCCTGCTGTGCTGCTGCTTCAGCTATGCATGTACTAGAACTCGCACAGTTCTGCCAGAACTCGCACAGCTCTGCCAGTGCACCACACAAACCTGCTGTGCTGCCGCTTCAGCTATGCATGTACTAGGACTCACAGAGCTCTGCCAGTGCACCACACACCTGCTATGCTGCCGCTTCAGCTACGCATGCACTAGGACTCACACAGCTCTGCCGGGGCACCTCAAGCCTGCTGTGCTGCCGCTTCAGCTATGCATGTACTAGGACTCAAACAGTTCTGCCAGTGCACCTAACACACCTGCTGTGCTGCCGCTTCAGCTATGCATGTACTAGGACTCACACAGCTCTGCCAGTGCACCACACACACCTGCTGTGCTGCCGCTTCAGCTATGCATGTACTAGGATCACACAGCTCTGTCGTGGCACCTCAAGCCTGCTGTGTTGTCGCTTCAGCTATGCATGTACTAGGACTCGCACAGCTCTGCCAGTGCACCACACAAACCTGCTGTGCTGCCGCTTCAGCTATGCATGTACTAGGACTCACAGAGCTCTGCCAGTGCACCACACACCTGCTGTGCTGCCGCTTCAGCTACGCATGCACTAGGACTCACACAGCTCTGCCGGGGCACCTAACACACCTGCTGTGCTGCCGCTTCAGCTATGCATGTACTAGGACTCACACAGCTCTGCCAGTGCACCACACACACCTGCTGCGCTGCCGCTTCAGCTATGCATGTACTAGGACTCACACAGCTCTGTCGTGGCACCTCAAGCCTGCTGTGTTGTCGCTTCAGCTATGCATGTACTAGGACTCACACAGCTCTGCCAGTGCACCACACACACCTGCTGTGCTGCCGCTTCAGCTATGCATGTACTAGGACTCACACAGCTCTGCCAGTGCACCACACACACCTGCTGTGCTGCCGCTTCAGCTATGCATGTACTAGGACTCACACAGCTCTGCCGGGGCACCTCAAGCCTGCTGTGCTGCCGCTACAGCTATGCATGTACTAGGACTCACACAGCTCTGCCAGTGCACCACACACCTGCTGTGCTGCCGCTTCAGCTATGCATGTACTAGGACTCACACAGCTCTGCCAGTGCACCACACACACCTGCTGTGCTGCCGCTTCAGCTATGCATGTACTAGGACTCACACAGCTCTGCCAGTGCACCACACACACCTGCTGTGCTGCCGCTTCAGCTATGCATGTACTAGGACTCACACAGCTCTGCCGGGGCACCTCAAGCCTGCTGTGCTGCCGCTACAGCTATGCATGTACTAGGACTCACACATCTCTGCCAGTGCACCACACACCTGCTGTGCAGCCGCTTCAGCTATGCATGTACTAGGACTCACACAGCTCTGCCAGTGCACCACACACACCTGCTGTGCTGCCGCTTCAGCTATGCATGTACTAGGACTCACACAGCTCTGCCAGTGCACCACACACACCTGCTGTGCTGCCGCTTCAGCTATGCATGTACTAGGACTCACAGCTCTGCCAGTGCACCACACACGCCTGCTGTGCTGCCGTTTCAGCTATGCATGTACTAGGACTCACACAGCTCTGGCAGTGCACCACACACACCTGCTGTGCTGCCGCTTCAGCTATGCATGTACTAGGACTCACACAGCTCTGCCAGTGCACCACACACACCTGCTGTGCTGCCGCTTCAGCTATGCATGTACTAGGACTCACACAGCTCTGCCGGGGCACCTCAAGCCTGCTGTGCTGCCGCTACAGCTATGCATGTACTAGGACTCACACAGCTCTGCCAGTGCACCACACACCTGCTGTGCTGCCGCTTCAGCTATGCATGTACTAGGACTCACACAGCTCTGCCAGTGCACCACACACACCTGCTGTGCTGCCGCTTCAGCTATGCATGTACTAGGACTCACACAGCTCTGCCAGTGCACCACACACACCTGCTGTGCTGCCGCTTCAGCTATGCATGTACTAGGACTCACACAGCTCTGCCGGGGCACCTCAAGCCTGCTGTGCTGCCGCTACAGCTATGCATGTACTAGGACTCACACATCTCTGCCAGTGCACCACACACCTGCTGTGCTGCCGCTTCAGCTATGCATGTACTAGGACTCACACAGCTCTGCCAGTGCACCACACACACCTGCTGTGCTGCCGCTTCAGCTATGCATGTACTAGGACTCACACAGCTCTGCCAGTGCACCACACACACCTGCTGTGCTGCCGCTTCAGCTGTGCATGTACTAGGACTCACACAGCTCTGCCAGTGCACCACACACGCCTGCTGTGCTGCCGTTTCAGCTATGCATGTACTAGGACTCACACAGCTCTGGCAGTGCACCTCAAGCCTGCCTTGCTGCAGACTTAGCTATGCATGCACTAACAATCACACAACTCTGCCAGTGTACCCCAAGCTTTTTCCTGCAGCTGCCTGTGCTATGCATGTTCTAGGAATCACATAGCTCTGCCAGTGCACCTCAAGCCTGACTTACTGCTGTCTTAGCAATCACACAACTCTGCCAGTGTGCCCCAAGCTTGCTCCTGCAGCTGCCTGTGCTATGCATGTTCTAGGACTCACATAGCCCTGCCAGGGCACCTCAAGCCTGCTTTGGTGCACCCTTAGCTATGCATGCGCGGGCAATCACAGAACTCTGCCAGTGTACCCAAAGCTTGCTCCCGCAGCTGCCTCCGCTATGCATGTACTAGGACTCACATAGCTCTGGCAGTGCACCTCAAGTATGCCTTACCGCTGTCTTAGCAATCACACAACTCTGCTAGTGTGCCCCAAACGTGCTCCTTCAGCTGCCTGTGCCAGGCATGTACTAGGACTCACACAGCTCTGACAGTGCACCTCAATCCTGCCTTGCTGCAGCCTTAGCTATGCATGCAATGGACCTCAAGCCTGCCTTACCACTGTTTTAGCAATCCCACAAATCTGTCAGTGTGCCCCAAACTTGCTCCGGCAGCAGCCTATGCTATGAATGTACTAGGACTTACATAGCTCTGCCAGTGCACCTCAAGCCTGCCTTACCGCTGTCTTAGCAATCACACAACTCTGCCAGTGTACCCCACGCTTGCTCCTGAAGCTGCCTGTGCTATGCATGTACAAGGACTCACACAGCTCTGCCAGTGCACTTCAAGCCTGCCTTGCTGCAGCCTTAGCTATGCATGTACTAGGACTCACACAGCTCTGACAGTGCACCTCAATCCTGCCTTGCTGCAGCCTTAGCTATGCATGCAATGGACCTCAAGCCTGCCTTACCGCTTTCTTAGCAATCACTCAACTCTGCCAGTGTTCCCAAACTTGCTCCCGCAGCTGCCTGTGCTATGTATGTACAAGGACTCACATAGCTCTGCCAGTGCACCTCGAGTCTGCCTTACCGCTGTTTTAGCAATCACACAACTCTGCCAGTGTAACCCAAGCTTGCTCCTGAAGCTGCCTGTGCTATGCATGTACAAGGACTCACACAGCTAAGCCAGTGCACCTCAAGCCTGCCTTGCCGCTGTCTTAGCAATCACACAACTCTGGCAGTGTACCCCAAGCTTGCTCCTGAAGCTGCCTGTGCTATGCATGTACAAGGACTCACACAGATAAGCCAGTGCACCTCAAGCCTGCCTTGCCGCTGTCTTAGCAATCACACAACTCTGCCAGTGGACCCCAAGCTTGCTCCTGAAGCTGCCTGTGCTATGCATGTACTAGGACGCACACAGCTCTGCCAGTACACTTCAAGCCTGCCTTACCGCTGTTTTAGCAATCACACAGCTCTGCCAGTGCACCTCAAGCCTGCCTTACCGCTGTTTTAGCAATCACACAACTCTGCCAGTGTGCTCCAAACTTGCACCCGCAGCTGCCTGTGCTGTGCGTGCACTTGGCCCATGCACAGCCCTGCCGGTGCAGCTCATGCATGTCCTGTTCCAGCCCCTGGTCTGCATGCACTAGGACTCCACCAGCTGCCCACGAGTCTGTAATATTAACAGCACACAGCGCAGCCGGTGCAGCTTTAAATGATCTTTAAATGACATCATCTACATTATAAACGGTTCAAAGATGGGTCGCCAATTAGTTGAAGGAACCGTTCAAGCCTTCCTCATCATTCAATTATGAATGGATTCATGAGGAAGGCCTTAAGCAACCTGTAGAAACACGGAATGAGGGAGGATTTAAAGGCCATTAATGTATTAATTCATGAATGCATTCAGTTTCTATACTGTGCCAGTTCACCCCATAGTTATTGTGTCCCCGGCACAGCATTGCAGGGCTTTAGGGCCCGATTCATGGAATTCTTTGCACGGTTCATAGTGACTTTGCACTGCTGAAAAATGACTTTACACTGCCGACACAAACCCTGATTCATGGCACTGTGCCAAGTGTAATTTTGCAGTGCAAAGTAAGTGCAAAGTCAGTATATAGTCATTTTTGCAGTACAAAATGACTTTGCACGAGCTTTGCACTACAGAAATACACTTTGCACAGTCCCATGAATCAGGGTTTGTGTCGACAGTGTAAAGTCACTTTTCAGCAGTGAAAGGTCAATTTGAACCGTGCAGAAAAATTCCATGAATCGGGTCCTTAGTCTGCTGGACGGAGGTGACCTGGAAGAAATGTGATATAAGAAGAAAGTGAAGATAGGTCTGAAAGAAGCGTGATAGCAAAAAACAGAACAAGAAGGGCAACGTAGGGTGAATGAGGCTGCCCTTGACGCCCCCGGCTCAATGGGCTGCCGGCAGCCCTTTGTAGAAATCATCACTCTCTCCCACCTCAGGGACAAGGTGCTGATCTCTGCATCTATTACATAAAAGGATGCCTGACGGGAGACAGCGTCACATGTTTTCAGCCTTAACGGTGGTGCTATCCCTCGCCAGGCGGAGAGGCAGCAGCACCATTAAGCCTGAAAGGGTGAGCTGTTACAAGCCTAGGTCTTTTTCCCTATGCAGACCCTATTGCTGGCTGTGGGCAAAACCTCACAAAACCTCACAAGGACATCTCCCACTTCCAGCCTGGATGTCACATCTCCCATATAATGACCAACCGCAATAAAAGGTTCTGCTAAAGGTGTCAAAATTCAGAGTTCTCGAGACCTGCTGGCTCTGAAAGCATTGACTCAGTGAAAACAAATGGACGGAAGGCTGGAGTCAGGGCCTTTTGTCCCACGTGAAGATTCACAATTAATTTAAAAGTACTATTATAATTTATTCTTTTTTTGCTCAGTAATCATAAGGTGGATGGATTTCATCTATGTACCATTTTCTATCTAATTTCAGACGATTTTGGAGATATAAATCCATCTACCTGTGACTCTGAGAACTGTTAGGGCCAGTTAAACTAGGTTTCTGGCTGATTTGAACAAGCTCCAAATGTGAAAGTTGGTGAGTGGGTGGAAAATGAAATTAGGGATATGCTTAATAACTTACATATTCATAACTGTTGTGCATTTTGTCGAAATGGTAGAAAGCCATATAGCCATGCTATATGGTACTGCATTGGTGGTCGTCTTATCTAATTCTCCATGATTAGCTGAATTGGAAAATATGTTTAGTATGACAGTTGCTAGTAAAATTATGAAGTTGTGATACATAACTAGTTTTTGCTAAAAAGTTGAAAGGAGAACAGAGGGCGATTACAAATGGGAATTGCCATATGTTGCTCCAGATCCCTGAACCAATCCTGACTTGGAGGCTTGGTTTGGGAGGAGAGAAAGGAGTAACTGTCCAATCCTAGTGGCAGGGATTATTGCAGGGTATTTCCCGAAGAATGTAAAATTGGTGGTGTCATTGCTGCTTTATAAGGTGGACTGCACTAGGACAGAGAGAGAGAGAGACAGACAGAAAAAGGAGACATACAGGGACAGACAGAAAGAAAGACAGACAGAAAAAGGAGACACACAGGGACAGACAGAGGAAGAGACAGAACATCAGAAAGGCTGATGAAATGTACTATATGATAGCTGTAAGGAGACACCATAGGAGATTGGTGAGAGTGCATCTGGGTGGGGCTATCTGTTTCTAGGAAGGCATCAAAGCTGTCTGAGTCTTTTGGTGGAGTACGAGAGACCATCTTTGAGAGTGGAGTGACCAGACCCATGGAGTCCAGAGTGGAGTGACCAGAGTGTCCTGAGTGGCAGCTGGCTTTCCTGAACATTAAACATAGGCTTGCTATGTAAATAGAACTGAGCCCTGGGAAACCAAAAGGTGGGGGAGTCTGCTTGCCTTGAATCCTTTCCCTTTATAGTTGGTGGTGGAGGGGGCGGGGGGCAAAACCGTGTAGATCTTTAGCCTGTTTAACCAAAAATATTAATTTAATTATTTCCCCATTTGGCAGAAATGTATAGGGTGAATTTTGTTAAAATTTGAAATTAACAAAGCTCACTTCCCAGTGTGTGCTGAAAACTATAGCCTATAAATGAATCAGGGAATCCCTGTTGTCCAGCTGACCCTGACTTCTTTAAGGTAGAGGGGTGTCTGTAAATCAGAACAACCTTTTTATCCAACTTTCGCAACACAGGCCTTTCAATAAGGGGAAATCCAAAATTCCCCAAAGCATTCCAATTTTTCTGTCTGACTTCCCAACATAGACCAGAGCAAGGGAGGGTCTCAAAAACAAACCGATAAATCACCCTGTGTTTATTTTAAACCAAAAGTGTGGGTGAAATCGTAATAACCAATCTTAAAATCCTACTGCTAGCTTTTCAAGCCTGCAAGAAAATCAATACCACACAACTTCACATGATAACTGCCTCCGTTATTGATCCGTGTGATTTATTTGTGAAGTGAAATTGCAGAAAATGAAGAATTGTGATTGTGTTCTTCTTAACTCACTTTTGTGATTTGTTTTTGCTGAGAGAAGTTGATTGTGTTGTGCCATGGATAAAGTAGTGTTTGAAATGTTTGTTCTAATTTCTATTACTTTTAATTTAAATAAATACCAAAATATTGCCCGTACACGAGCCTAGATCTTGGCTCATTGTTAGCTCAGAGGAGAGGGATCCAAGGGGCATGATATGTGTCTGAGATAGGGCTAAAGAAAAGAATCTGTTAAACAGTTTGTTGCGTAACCACTTGTGTGGGGAGGGAAGGGACTCCCTGTGTTGAGGGTGGCTTCTAAATCAACCATTACAACCTGTAAGAGCTGCACAAGGAAGAGGACATAAGACAGACTAGCAATTGTACCTGTAAGAGATGCACAATGAAAGGGACCGAAGCAAGACTAGCAATTAGGTCTGTAAGAGATGCACAAGGAAAACGATAGAAGACAGACTAGCAAGTGGGCCTGGGAGAGCTGCACAAGGAAAAGGACAGAAGACAGGCTGCCAATTATGCATGTAGGAGCTGTCGCACAAGGAAATGGATAGAAGTCAGACTAGCAAGTGGGCCTGTAATAGCTGCACATAGAAAAGGACAGAAGACAGACTACTAATTAGGCCTGTAAGAGCTGCACAATGAAAAGGACAGATTAACAACTAGGCCTGTGAGAGATGCACAAGGAAAATGACAAAAGACAGACAAGCAATGGGGTCTGCAAGAGATCCACAAGGAAAAGGACAGAAAACGGAATAGCAATTGGCATAGAACATTCAACAATTTCCAAAGCTCATGGAGAACAAAGATCCAATCTCGACTACTATAGAGCCCCATATAATGGCAGACAAGAACGGAAAGAACATGCGGAATGGTAGAAAACGTTGAATCCCATAATACCAAAAAAGGGTAGCAGAGTTTTCAGGGGTGTCTCCCTCTCCTCTAGTGTGGTATTATAGGTTCAGCAGTTGCATGGGGTGTCCCCCCTTACATGAAAAAAGTGGTGGACAATTGGAAAATAAACACTTTCAAAATGTTTGTAAAGCGAAGTTTTTATCTTTGCAGTATTCCAGAGTATTCCGCAGTGTTCCGCCACATAGCTTTCAGCAGCGTGATTTTCACGTAGATCCGTTCATAATGTTTCCTTTGTATCGTTTATGAAATATTTTGACTTATGATTATCCAGGCTGTGGGCTAGTGCCATCGGTAGTGTGCTCCCCTCAAATGCACGGGGTCTGTTGCTTAATTCATGCTTTGATCCCGTAGTAATCCTTGGAGCACACTACTGATGACACTAGCCAACAGCCTGGATAATCATGAGTCAACATATGGTATTAATGATGCAAAGGATGCACTATGGTCTGGGGTTCTATAGGAGTTGAGCTTGGAACTTTGCTCTCCATGAACTTTGGAAATTGTTGAATGTTCTATGTCAACTAGGGCCGAGGACGGATAGCTCAGGGGCAACGTGTTTGTTTTGGAAGCAAGACAACATGGTGCAAGTAACACAGGTTAATAGGCGCGTTATAAATGAACAATAAAATAAAAATAATACTTGTTACTCGTGTCGGCTAGGATAGGCCTACTATAATATGCGACATTCTGGATCAACTATGCTATGTTTTATGTACTCATTTTATGTTATTGTTGATTTCATTTCACAACCCCGCACCCTCCAACTAATTAGTAAATTATATCGTTGAGTCTAAGAGCACAGAAATCCAGATCTGCCCATATATTGTACCTCTAGATTAGCAATTGGCTCTATCATATATGCACAAAGAAAATGGAAGAAAAGAGACCAGCAAGTGGGCCTGTAAACGCTGCACTAGGGAAAGGACAGAAGGGAGACCAGCAAGTTGGCCTGTAAGAGCTGCACAGGGGACAGGACAGATGAGAGACTAGCAAGTTGCCTGTAAGAGCTGCACAAGAGAAAGTGTGGGCCTGTAAGAGCTGCACAAGGGAAAGGACAAAAGTGAGACCAGCAAGTGGGCCTGTAAGAGCTGCACAAGGGAAAGGCCAGAAGAGAGACCAGCAAGTGGGCCTGTAAGAGCTGCGCAGGGGACAGGACAGAAGAGAGAGACCAGCAAGTGGGCCTGTAAACGCTGCACAAGGGTAAGGACAGAAGGGAGACCAGCAAGTGGGCCTATAAGAGCTGCACACGGGAAAGGACAGAAGGGAGACCAGCAAGTGGGCCTGTAAACGTTGCAAAAGGGACAGGACAGAAGGGAGACCAGCAAGTGGGCCTGTAAGAGCTGCACAATGGAAAGGACAGAAGGGAGACCAGCAAGTGGGCCAGTAAGAGCTGCACAAGGGAAAGGACAGAAGAGAGACCAGCAAGTGGGCCTGTAGGAGTTGCACAAGGGGAAGGACAGAAGAGAGATCAGCAAGTGGGCCTGTAAGAGCTGCACAAGGGAAAGGACAGAAGGGAGACCAGCAAATGGGCCTATAAGATAAGATCTGCACAGGGGACAGGACAGAAGAGAGACCAGCAAGTGGCCTGTAAGAGCTGCACAAGGGGAAGGACAGAAGAGAGATCAGCAAGTGGGCCTGTAAGAGCTGCACAAGGGAAAGGACAGAAGGGAGACCAGCAAGTGGGCCTGTAAACGTTGCAAAAGGGACAGGACAGAAGTAAGACCAGCAAGTGGGCCGGTAAGAGATGCACAAGGGAAAGGACAGAAGAGAGACCAGCAAGTGCGCCTGTAGGAGTTGCACAGGGGAGAGGACAGAAGAGAGACCAGCAAGTGGCCTGTAAGAGCTGCACAAGGGAAAGGTCAGAAGAGAGACCAGCAAGTGGGCCTGTAGTAGTTGCACAGGGGAGAGGACAGAAGAGAGACCAGCAAGTGGCCTGTAAGAGCTGCACAAGGGAAAGGCCAGAAGAGAGACCCGCAAATGGGCCTATAAGAGCTGCACAGGGGACAGGACAGAAGAGAGACCAGCAAGTGGGCCTGTACGAGTGGCACATGGGAAAGGCAAACACTAGCGTCAGGTTAAAGATCACTTCAAAGGCTCCAATATTGGAAGTCACATTTTAAACACACTGCAGTCTATGGAAGTCTTTGAATACCTGGCTTCTATTTTTGCATTTTTGTTGCTCTTTTCTACACTAACACATGACAAAACCCTCAACTGGGTGCCCCGGGAGTGACAAGAATATGAGAAGGGGCAGGGAGCAGAAAAGGAGGGGCCATGTGTGCACAGGACGCGGAGTGGACGAGAAGGAAACATGGACGGCGGTGGGCAGCAGGAAGCGTGGGATGTCGCGTACATGAGACGCAGAAGAGAGAGGCATTGTGAGAAGAGGAAATGGAAGCTGCCCCCCTTGCCCTGCCGTGTCAGCAAACCCCCAGGTCTACGCCTTGTCAGCGGAGTACACGCGGGCGGGGGTGTAAGCTGGCACAAGTAGGCGTGAGGCCTGTGGGCAACAGTGAAAGGACAGGAAAACCTCAGCCGCGGGGCGGGAGCCAGGCCCCCAGTGAAATAAAACAACAGCAAATAACGCCCCAGTAACGCGGGCCTTTAAATTCAGGGGCGCCCAGGGGGTGTTTGCTTTCCCCATGCCATCCTTTTGTCCCCTCTGCCTACCCGGTAGAGCTGACAGATGGCTCCCGGGGAGCGATGCAGGCCCGGCTGACAGGGTGGAAGATGGATGGGGGCACGGGGAGAAAGGAGAAGTTGGCCCCCGGTGGGAGTTAGGCCTGGCACGGGGGCGTAAGGGGGTGGGAGAGGGCCCATTACTGTACCAGTCAACAACTCACGCAGACAGAGCAACAAAAGCGTCCTTCCATAAACTCCACGGGCTCCCTATGCGCTGGGGTCTGTAATCCCGAAGTCCTACCTCAGCTCTCCAGGAATGACCAGGGCTCTGGAAACCCAGGCATTCCTATGCTCTCCTATGAAACACATCACAAGGCCTAGCCAAGGGCCTACCTCAGCTCTCCAGGCATGAGCTGGGCCCCGTAAACCCAGGCCCCTACTCTCCTAGCAAACACAGTGCAGGGCCTAATTCCCCGGCCTAGCCAAGGGCCTGCCTCAGCTCTCCAGGCATGAGCTGGGCCCCAGGAAACAAAGGCCTCTGCTCTCCTATGAAGCACATCACAGGCAGGGCGTAGCCAAAGGCCTGCCTCAGCTCTCCAGGCATGAGCTGGGCCACAGGAAACCCAGGCCCCTACTCTCCTAGCAAACACAGTGCAGGGCCTGATTCTCCGGCCTAGCCAAGGGCCTTCCTCAGCTCTCCAGGAATGACCAGGGCTCTGGAAACCCAGGCATTCCTATGCTCTCCTATGAAACACATCGCAGGGCCTAGCCAAGGGCCTACCTCAGCTCTCCAGGCATGAGCTGGGCCCCGTAAACCCAGGCCCCTACTCTCCTAGCAAACACAGTGCATGGCCTAATTCCCAGGCCTTGCCAAGGGCCTGCCTCAGCTCTCCAGGCATGAGCAGGGCCCCAGGAAACCCAGGTCTCTGCTCTCCTAGCAAACACAGTGCAGGGCCTAATTCCCCGGCATAGCCAAGGGCCTGCCTCAGCTCTCCAGGCATGAGCAGGGCCCCAGAAACCCAGGCCTCTGCTCTCCTAGCAAACACAGTGCAGGGCCTAATTCCCAGGCCTTGCCAAGGGCCTGCCTCAGCTCTCCAGGCATGAGCTGGGCCCCAGGAAACACAGGCCTCTGCTCTCCTATGAAGCACATCACAGGCAGGGCGTAGCCAAAGGCCTGCCTCAGCTCTCCAGGCATGAGCTGGGCCACAGGAAACCCAGGCCCCTACTCTCCTAGCAAACACAGTGCAGGGCCTGATTCTCCGTCCTAGCCAAGGGCCTACCTCAGCTCTCCAGGAATGACCAGGGCTCTGGAAACCCAGGCATTCCTATGCTCTCCTATGAAACACATCGCAGGGCCTAGCCAAGGGCCTAGCTCAGCTCTCCAGGCATGAGCTGGGCCCCGTAAACCCAGGCCCCTACTCTCCTAGCAAACACAGTGCATGGCCTAATTCCCAGGCCTTGCCAAGGGCCTGCCTCAGCTCTCCAGGCATGAGCAGGGCCCCAGGAAACCCAGGTCTCTGCTCTCCTAGCAAACACAGTGCAGGGCCTAATTCCCCGGCATAGCCAAGGGCCTGCCTCAGTTCTCCAGGCATGAGCAGGGCCCCAGAAACCCAGGCCTCTGCTCACCTAGCAAACACAGTGCAGGGCCTAATTCCCAGGCCTTGCCAAGGGCCTGCCTCAGCTCTCCAGGCATGAGCAGGGCCCCAGGAAACCCAGGCCTCTGCTCTCCTATGAAGCACATCGCAGGCAGGGCGTGGCCACAGGCCTGCCTCAGCTCTCCAGGCATGAGCTGGGCCACAGGAAACCCAGGCCCCTACTCTCCTAGCAAACACAGTGCAGGGCCTGATTCCCCGGCCTAGCCAAGGGCCTACCTCAGCTCTCCTGGCATGAGCTGGGCCCCAGGAAACACAGGCCTCTGCTCTCATAGGAAACACAGTGCAGGGCCTAATTCCCAGGGCTAGCCAAGGGCCTACCTCAGCTCTCCAGGCATGAGCTGGGCCCTAGGAAACCAAGGCCTCTGCTCTCCTAGCAAACACAGTGCAGGGCCTAATTTCCCGACCTAGCCAAGGGCCTACCTCAGCTTTCCAGGCATGAGCTGGGCCCCAGAAACCCAGGCCTTTGTTCTCCTAGGAAACAGTGCAGGGCCTAATTTCCCGGACCTAGTCAAGGGCCTACCTCAGCTCTCCACGCATGAGCTGGGCCCCAGGAAACCCAGTCCTATGCTCTCATATGAAGCACATCACAAGGCCTAGCCAAAGGCCTACCTCAGCTCTCCAGGTATGAGCTGGGCCCTAGGAAACCAAGGCCTCTGCTCTCCTAGGAAACACAGTGCAGGGCCTAATTCCCCGGCATAGCCAAGGCCCTACCTCAGCTCTCCAGGCATGAGCAGGGCCCCAGGAAACACAGGCCTCTACTCTCCTAGCAAACACAGCGCAGAGCCTAATTTCCAGGCCTAGCCAAGGGCCTACCTCAGCTCTCTAGGCATGAGCTGGGCCCCAGGAAACCCAGTCCTATGCTCTCCTATGAAGCACATCACAAGGCCTAGCCAAAGGCCTACCTCAGCTCTCCAGGCATGAGCTGGGCCCTAGGAAACCAAGGCCTCTGCTCTCCTAGGAAACACAGTGCAGGGCCTAATTCCCCAGCATAGCCAAGGCCCTACCTCAGCTCTCCAGGCATGAGCAGGGCCCCAGGAAACACAGGCCTCTACTCTCCTAGCAAACACAGCGCAGAGCCTAATTTCCAGGCCTAGACAAGGGCCTACCTCGGCTCTCTAGGAATGAGCAGGGCCCGAGGCCTCTGCTCTCCTGTGAAACACAGCGCAGGGCCTAATTCCCAGGCCTTGTCAAGGGCCTACCTCAGCTTTCCAGGCATGAGCTGGGCCCCGGAAACCCAGGCCTCTGCTCTCCTTTGAAACATAGTGCAGGGCCTAATTCCCAGGCCTAGCCAAGGGCCTACCTCAGTTCTCCAGGCATGAGCTGGGCCCCGGAAACCCAAGCACTGTGCAGGGTCGTAGTCCCCCTAGCCCCACCTAACTTCTGAAGGCATAAGCTTGCCCTGGAAGCCCAGGCCTCTGTGCTTTCCTATGAAGCACAGCGCTAGGGTCCGTAATCCACCCCAGGCCTTACTCAGCTCTCTAGGCATGACTAGGGCTCTGGATGCCCAGGCATTCCTCTACTCTCTAAACACTGCACATGGCCTAATACCAAAGCCTAGCCAAGGGCCTACCTCATCTCTCCAGGCATGAGGTAGGCCCTGGAAACCCAGGCCTCTGCCCTCCTATGAAGTACTGCGCAGGGCCTGTAGCCCCCCAGGCCTACCTCAGCTGTTCAGACATGCCTGGACCCTGGACACCCAGGCCTCTGTTCTCCCTTGAAGCACTGTGCAGGGCCTGTAGCCCCCAGTCCTACCTCAGCCCTCCAGGCAAGCCTGGACCCTGGAAATCCAGGCCTCTGTTCTCCTATCAAGCAATGCAAAGGGCCTGTAATCCCCCCAGGGCTACCTGAGCTCTTTAGACATATTCAGGGCCCTGGAAGTCCAGGCATTCTGCTGCTCTCGTATGAAACACCACACAGGGCCTAATTCCCAGGCCTAGCCAAGGGCCTACCTCAGCTCCCCAGCAATAATCTTGGTCTTGGAAAACTCAGGCCTCTGCACTCCTACGCAGCACTGTGCGGGGCCTGTAATCTACCCAGGCCTACCTCAGCTCTCCAGGCATACCTAGGCCCTGGAAACCCAGGCCTTTGCGCTCCTATGAAGCACTGTGCGGGGCCTGTAATCTACCCAGGCATACCTCAGCTCTCCAGGCATACCTGGGCCCTGGAAACCAAGGCCGCTGCACTCCTATGAAGTGCTGTGTAGGGCCTGTAGTCCACCCAGCCCTACCTCAGCTCTCCAGGCATACCTAGGCCCTGGAAACCAAGGCCACTGCACTTTTATGAAGCACTGTGCAGGACCTGTAATCCACCCAGGCCTACCTTAGCTCTCCAGGCATACCTGGGCCACGGAAACCCGGGCAGCTGCGCTCCTATGAAGTACTGTGCAGGGCCTGTAATCCACCCAGGCCTACCTCAGCTCTCCAGGCATACCTGGGCCTTGGAAACCCAGGCCTTTGCGCTCCTATGAAGCACTGTGCAGGGCCTGTAATGCACCGAGGCATACCTCAGCTCTCTAGGCATGACCAAAGCCCGGGAAAACCCAGGCATTCCTATGCTATCCTAGGAAGCACCACACAGGGCTTAATTCCCACAAAAGGCCTTACCTCAGCTCTTAAGGCAGTACCTGAGCCTTGGAAAACGCAGGCTGCTGCTCGCCTATGTGCAGGAACTGCTTCCACAGGCCTACCACCACTCTCAAAGCAAGATATGGGATTTGAAACAACCCAGACATGTTTTGCTCTACTATGCAACACTGAGGAATACCTTGTTTCCTAAGTGTACTTAAGCTCTCAAGACAGGACCCCAGCCTTGGAAAAACCCAACAACTTGTGTTTGATCCGCTTCAGCATGAATGAGATGACCCTTGCCAGCTTCCTCACTGACTACAGACTTGGTTACCACAAATATATGCCGATAGATAATACCTGGATCCACTGGATCGTGAACTGTCTCAAGCCCAAACTGGATGCAATCAATATGACTCTTCCTCAGCATATCTATAATGGGGGATACACAAGTGCAACCATGGGATTCCACCGCAAAACCACCTACGCGCATCCACCCTGTCACATTGCGAAAGGCCTGCAACATGGCACCCGTAGAAAACCCCAAAAAACGAAGAAGAAATCACTGAAACCTTTTGGACAATTTATTTTTGAAACTTTGGGAAATTTTTATTAAAATAAAGGTGTGGGGTGAGGTAAGAGTATTACAGTATTAGTTAAGGTAGGGAGTGACACTGAGGTTGTGGGGGGTCTCCCCCTGCACTACTAAAAAAAAGAGAAAGTGCAAAAAGCAAGATGGAAGTTTAGGTTTATCGACCAAAATGTATTTGGTAATTTCTCAATTTCTTTATTTTTTTAATTCATGGACAACACTGCAACTTGGACCTCCATTGCGGCACAGACATGTCATTCTAATATGGTCATAACAATCAAAGCCCGCCCAACTGTGGTCTCTTCAAAGCTTGCCTTAAACTTCACTTACTTGCTAAAGAAGGAGCTCCCCTCACCCTCATCCTCCCTGTCTCGCCCCACCACTGCCTTCAGTGACAATAATGTAATTTTGTATATTTAAATAATGCTCAGAGAAACGTACCCCCTTTGGTTATTACCCTTTCAAGTCAACTGTTTTCTTAAATAAATATATATCTATTTCTTTCTTCTACTTTGTTCCTAGTATATTTTCCACTTGTTTGCACCCTCATAAACTGCCTCACCACTTGTTCTCATCTTTGTGTTATAGTACAGTCAACATTTGTGGGAATGCTCACCCCACCTGTGAATGTGGTATTGCAAGTCATTTCTGATCGAATTGACATCCCTGTTCTTCAAATAAATGCATATAAATACAGACAAATATCATGTTAATCTTGTAGTGCGTCTCTGTACAGAGTTCAGACATGAAATTGATTTGGAAAAGTTACAGCCAACCTACTGCTCTAAAGTTACAGATTCAACCCTGCCAAGGGGGGCACAAATACCAGTTGCGTAAGTAACTTAGTGACGTCATGAGTGACGTGGTGAGTGATATCGGGGGTGACAACGTCATTGAACATGGCTTGCTTGCATAAAGTGACACGAAAGCAGGCACATGCGCGAAGTCCCATGACGGAACTCAATGAGCGGTGGGTGCTTTGGGCATAGCATGAGGTAGTTGTATAGAGCGGGCACCCTGTGGGGTTGCAAGATGTCGTAGATGGAGGTATATGGTAGAGGGGCTTTTGAGCAATGTGTGAACAGTAGAGAAGCCATTTTGTTTGTATGCCCATGTTAAGGAAGCATTTCTCGCAGACAGCTCGTAATAACAGAGCTGCTGGCCGTGTGTGACAAGAAGAATGTATTTCTTGAGCATTCAGCAGAACCAGTATGCTGAAATGTAGCATGGCTAAAGTTTCCCAGGAGAGCGCAGCTCCAGCGATGTCACTCTAAAAGATACTTTTTAGGTCAATGAGCTAGGCACCTGGGTGCACAAGGAAAATTGGCAAATAGAAAGTAAATATGTTTAATTAAACTCCAGCCACAGTGTTGTATAGTTGTTCAGGCTACACTTGACGGCAAGGCAAGAGAAGGGAGCTTGGGGGCCAGAGTTTTGGGGTAGGGGCTATGTGGCATGGGACGAGGAGCCAATCAGCTGGGAGAGGTTTCTGTGTCCCTAGGGTGCAACATTGTACAGTGTCCTCGCTGATGTCTGCAGGGCACCCCATAGGTCTTGCTCAGTGTGAATGTCTCGCCCCTTGCCACCTGAAGCCATTTTGTACATTGGACATTGCCAACCAATGGCAAACAATTGCTATTGACTGATCAGCACAATCACCAAATTAAGGGGCAATGTTGGAAGGTTTGTGACATCTTGAGGGTTGTTAAAGGAAGTGTGGCAAAAAAGTGCATTATCCAATTAGGATATTTGGATATAGGGGACTGACGTAGTCCCACAAATCAGCTCCTGTCACCTGCCTTAAAAATGTAACTAAAATGTTGTTAGGAACTTTGGCAAATGATGTATAAAATGATTAGCCGCAATAGGCAGCGTTGACAGCCCATTTAATTCAGTTCTGTTTCACTGGAATGTCTGTACTGTGCTTCCCAGCTGTTTGGATCCCATGAATTTGCATTACTTCTGGCTTGGTGTATGCTCCTTTTTTAAATTGTTTTTTTGTTCCTGCGATTACTTTTACCAGAGGACTCCTGGTACATTTTGGAGGTCCCAGCGAGATCCTCAGTTACCTCGGTGAGCTGAGGGTATTCTTGCCGCACTCCTGAGAGTGCGGGGTAAGAGGGCTGAGACCTCTTCGAAAAGGCACTAACGAGGAGTTCCAGCAGGTCTGCCTGTCCCAAGCACCGCCTGTGCACAAAGGGAGGTGCAGGCAATGGGGGAAGACTCAGCGTCGTGAGGACTCAAGGATCTCTAAGAGCATGTGAGTGTACACTTCCATGAACGCGCAGCGCCGTGCATGTGCGCACGCAGCTTTCTTTTAATGGTGTATAGAAGGGGTGCTACAGGGGGCGAACGATTGGCCATAGTAGTCGTACATATTAGTTCCACCCCTCCGATAGGGAGAGGGTGTGTGGCAGGCACATCTTTACTAGAACAGAGGAGTGTGTAGACGCTGGCAGACTTCCATTAGATAGGAATAGTGTGTAGTGCAGGCGTTTGTATGGTTGCATCATTCTTTATGGGGATTGAGAGAAGGTAAGCACTGATTTATTGGTGTGAAGCACGTGCAGTAGATTAGAAATATTGTGGTATATTGTGTTGGCCTAAGTGGATGGGCTGGCGCAAGAGTGTTGCTGTAAATAGTATTGCTTAGTGGATTGTTGGAGTAGCTTAGTGGCCAGAGGAGGAGGAGGAGGGGCCAGGTAATTGTATATGTGTTACGCTCACCTGGCTTCCGCGGAGGCATTGTGGCTCCTCAAAATCACCTTCCCCTTCTGAGAATGGTTGGACCTGCGGCTCTGGAGCTGGGTGTTGCCCCTGCGTGAAGAGGAGAGGCAATGAGTATGGAGTAGGGGTATTGTGACTTCCCCCAGCCCTTTCGTGCCAGAATACGGTGGGCAAGCACTTTCCGATAGACGCTCACCTGTAATTTGGTGATGAACAGCTATCTGTCCTGCTTTCCTTCGCAGGGGCGCGTAGAATGGACCAAGTTACTTCACTGGTCCGTGTGGGTGTTGATCCAGACCAGCTGCAACCAATCCACGTATAAGGTAAGTCTTTGGTATGATTATAGATTGTTTGATTTAAGTGTTTGTTTTCTGTTCTAAAAGTAATTCTTGCAGTGTCTCATTCCATTTCCATAGGTGCGGGAAGAGAATCTGGATTGAAGAGAATCCGGAGACCTTAGAGGCTTATGGAGTTCCAACAGTGACAGGTAAGATGGTCTTTATAAGGGAGCTTTAGTCTCTTGTATTATGCGGCCATGCAAATGCATATGAGTCTTAACCTGTTTGTTCTTGTTTCCTCATAGATGTTGACCACCGACGAAGAATGGTGTCCAGTTCCTCGATGAAGATTGCAGGAGGGAGTCTCTGACTCTGATTGTGATGGAATGGAGGCAAGAAGAAGAGTCCGGCACAGGCCGCAATGAGTTGCAGGTGAGAGGCGCGCTCCGCGTTGTTATGACTGGAGCACTCAGCGGTGTAGCGGCTGGCAACAGGTAAGATGTGTGCTCTCAGCGACATAGCGGTTGACAACAGGTAAGAAGTGTGCTGCGCTCAGCGATGTTGAGGCTGGTAAAGGCAGGATGCGCGTCCGGAGATGGAGCGGCTGTCAGCAGGTAAGAGGTGTCTGCAGCGATGGAGTAGCTGGAGTGAAGACGCTCGCAGAGATGGGCGGAAGACTGCAGGTAAGAAGCGTTCTCGGGAAGAATCTTCAGTCTGTCTGAGACCACAGTCAAGGTAAGCCCACCATTTTATCGACAAAAGGCTAGCATGAGATGTGGACATCACAAATCCAGTCATGGGTGGTTGGCTCTTCTAGGTGCCGTGAGCTACAAACACAGGGATGAGTGCGTAGAAGGGATGAGTGCGTAGAAGGGATGAGTGCATATATGGCGGATGAGTGGATAGAGCGGATGATTGTATCAGACCTGATGACTGTATAGGGCGGATGAATTGATTGAGTGGATAGAGTTGATGATCAAATAAGGGTACACTGAGGATGAGTGCACATAACAGATGAAGGCATAGAACAGGTGAGTATAGAGATGAATATATGTGCTTAAAGCGGATGAGTGTGGGGAGCAGATGAGTGCGTAGAGGGGATTAGTGCGTAGAGGGGATGAGTGCCTAGAGGGGATGAGTGCCTTTTGGGGATGAGTGCCTAGAGGGGATGAGTGCATAAAACAGGTGAATGTATAGTACATGTGGAGGGCAGACAAGAGTACCAGCGTGGGGCCGACTGAAGCGTGCAGAGCGCGAGGGACGAGCCGGAATGCCTGAGTGCATGGAACAGACCACAGTGTATCGAGCAGACTGGGATGCATGAGTGGATAGGAGTGCATGGGACGGACTGGAGCGCATAGAACTGCGTGATGTATATAGTATGATTGAATACAGAGAACGCTTGAAAGACCATGCAACACACCATATCACATCACTACGCTTACTCTCTCCTTTACATGACCACTCAACTAGAACACAGAGATACTATGACACCATTCGGTATAACTGTTCTCATACCAACATCCGCCGCTCACTCCACATCATTCTAAGTAAACACTGCTGGTTACTCACCCCCCCAGCCAGGCGTTCTCCTCAGGCCTAACGCAGCCACCTCCGCTCTGAATAAATCCTGCCAGAACGAACACATACTCCTGATCTCTCAACCACCACATCTACCGCTAGGAAGCAGCACACATACCCGGTGCCCACACGCACCTTTTTGACTCTCCCTTCTCTCTCTACTGATCTGAACTTTGGTTCCCAAGGGCGTTCAACCTACCAGCACCTTCAGACCATACCAATGGTATATAAGGCGCTATATAAATGCAAAATAACAATAACAATAACAATGAGGCTGAGAACATCCAGAGAGGCACCGGTGAGTACAGCGGAGAGCGTTACGCTGCTTGGAAGCAGAATAACACGAAGCGAAGTGTAGTGGGTGGGCTGGCCTTATATAGGCTGGTGTTATTACTTGATGGTCGTGAAGATTATGGGGCCTCTGTCCACAAGTTCCACTCAGAAAGATACAAATAACTTCCTGAGCAATCCTTGAGGCCACATGTTGTTTGAGTGCCGAAGAACGCCAGGAACCAGGAACACCGGTGTCCCCTCGACCGCTGTAAAGCAAGCAATGGGTCAGTACAATGGCAGACAATACACTGAATAGCGAGGTAACACATATCAAGGGGCTTACCAAGGGTCTGGGGACAGGAAGGACCAAGATGAGAATGGAGGTGTTCCGTGTGGCTGCAGAGTGTAACAAGCGGCAGCGTTTAGGCGTAGATTGTTGTAGAAAAAGGCACTGCAAGACCTGAATGGAAAGGGTACTCCAAAAGGTAACAGAAGAGGAAATCCGAAAACAGTCCGTTAAGAGTTCCAAGGTCAAAAGCCAGCCAAGTTCGTCATAACCAGGGGGTAATCCAAAGGAATCCAAAAATACAGTTCAAAGGTCCTGAAACAGCAGAGCAAAACAGTATCCAAGGGCTTGACAGAGGAATCCAAGAAGAACAGTCCGCAGTCCAGGTTCAAGATGTGGAGACAGGAAGACGCCGAACAGTGCCTGATTGGGTCAGCTGTGAAGCACTGAATGAGCGTTCCCTCTCCGGTTTTAAAGGGGCCTAGGAGTGTCACAAGACCCATCACGTGACCGATGATGTAGCATGTTTCCTTGTCAAATGACCCAAGTTTTCAAAACGCTGCCGGGTCTACCTGAGAGCGTGACGAAGCAAAGGAAAAAGCCGGCGTCTCCGTCGACTGTCTCCAAGACGCCAGGGCAGCTGCCAACGGTGCCCTCGTGTGCGCTGCTGCCGTGCTGCTTGAGGGAGTGAGGACATGAGGTCAGAAGGGGAAGGCAGAACAGGACCTGAGATGGAGGGCTTAGTGACTGCATGGGAATTCGTGTGTGTAAGGTGACCAGTGGATGGTGTAACAGAGCCCCCCCTAAAGGCCCACAACCTCTTGGGCTAGCAGGGAAATCCTGATGAAACTGGGCCACCAAACGAGGGGCATGCACATCCCGGGCAGGAACCCAAGAGCGCTCCTCAGGACCGTACCCTAACCAATCCACGAGATACTGGAGCTGCCCCCTGAAGAGACAACAGCCCAGAATACCCCCAACCTCATAAACATCAGGGTCACCCAGTGACACTGGGGAAGGGCGAGAGACCAGGCGCGTAAGACCAGGGCATGGTTTCAGGTGGGAAGTATGAAAAACTGGATGGACCTTCCAGGCCAAAGGAAGGGATAGACAATAAGCCACAGGACTCAGCACACCAGACACCCGAAAAGGACCAACAAACTTGGGAAGCAATTTGCAACAGCCAGGCAAATGTAGATAACGGGACGACAGCCAAACTCGGTCCACCACACGGTAAACAGGCGCAGCAACCCGCTTCTTATCGGCTGAAGTTGTCATGGCCAACTGAGCTTCCTGTAGATGGGCAAGAGTCTGGGCATGAACCATGGCCAAATCGCGAACACAAGATGAGGCAGCAGAAGCACAAGAGGATGCATAATCGGGAATGGGCAATGTACGGGGGTGTTGGCCATAAAGGGAGTAGAACGGAGAAAAGCCAGTAGAAGAGTGCAAGGAGTTGTTATGGGCAAATTCAGCGAGATGTAGCAGGTGTACCCATGATTTCTGATGTTGTAGTGAATGACAGCGTAAATATTGTTCCATGCCCTGATTTACCCTTTCTGTCTGGCTGTCGGTTTCCGGATGGTAAGCAGAGGAAAATCGTGCATCAATACCCAATAATTTAGTGAGCGCACGCCATAAACGGGACGTGAATTGTGAACCTCTGTCAGAAACCAAGACTGTAGGGAGCCCAAACAAACAAAAAATGGATTCGAATAACAGTTTTGCCAATGTAGGTGCAGAGGGTATACCAGAACAAGGAATAAAGCCAGCCATCTTTGTGTAGGCGTCCACTACAACCCATACTGTATCATAACCCTGTGAACGAGGGAGATCAGTCACAAAATCCATTGTAAGGGTATGCATGGGTCTGGGGGGAATCGGCAAGGGCTGTAAAAGACCCAAAGGGCGGCCTCTACCGGACTTACACTGGGCACACACTGAGCAGATGTTGACATAATTCTCAACGGCACGCCGCATCGAAGGCCACCAGCGTTTAAGTAGATCCAGAGTACGCTGTTGTCCTGGGTGGCCATGGATGGCGGCATCATGAGACCATTCCATAGCTAGGTTTCGAGTGTCACTAGAGGGTAGGAACAGCCTGTTGTGAACAAAAGGTAGACCATCGTGATAAACGGGATCCCATTCTGCTAACTGTTGTGGATGTTGGGAAACCCATGTGCGTATGGCTGACAACAGAGGAGGTGAAGGAGTGCATAAGCATACTACATGCCCGTGGTCAAGCACCGTTTCTGGGAAGACCGGAAGTGACAACCCTCCAGGAGAGCGGGATATAGCATCTGCTTTACCATGAGACAGACCAGGACGGTGTTTCACAACAAAGTCATAGGCTGCGAAGAATAAGTGCCAACGCACCTGACGACTGTTGATGCACTTGAGGGATGCGAGATCCTGCAAATTCCTATGATCAGTGTAAACTGTGACTTGGTGTTTGGCCCCCATCAAATGGTGTCTCCATACCTGAAATGCATCTTTAATCACCAGGAGTTTCTTTTCGGTAACTGTATAATGGGACTCAGTAGATGTAAACTTGCGTGAATGATACGCTACAGGGTGTAAATGACCAGAGGTTGGGCAAGGTTGTGACAATACCGCTCCCAAAGCAAAGGATGATGCGTCTGCCTCGATAATGAATGGCAACTCCGGATCCGGGTGTTGTAGGACCGGAGCTGAGGAAAACGCAGATTTCAAGGACTCGAAAGCGGATTGATGTTCAGGGTCCAGAAAAATGGGGCACGTGGACTGGTCAATTTAGTTAATGGTGCCACTATAGTAGAAAAACCAGGGATGAACCGCATATAAAAACTGGCAAAGCCCAGGAAAGACTGTAAAGACTTCAAGTTTACCGGGACCGACCATTCCAAAATGGCTCGTACTTTAGACTGATTCATAGTCAACCCACCTGGTGAAATGTGGAAACCCAGAAATTCTATTTCTTTGGTATGAAACTGGCACTTCTCAGGCTTGGCAAATAGCGCATTCAAGCACAAACGGGATAGGACTTCTTGGACGTGAAGGATGTGTTTGTCTAAAGAGGAGGAAAAGATCAGAATGTCATCCAAATAGACCACTACATAATTGTCCAGAATGTCCCCAAAGACCTCATTCATAAACCGCTGGAAGGTGGCAGGGGTGTTGCACAAACCGAAGGGCATTACTAGGTATTCAAATAAACCCTGTCGGGTGCAAAACGCTGTCTTCCACTCATCCCCTTTGCGGACATGTATCAAATTGTATGCTCCCCAAAGATCTAATTTGGTGTAGATGGAGGCGTGTGTATGTCTATCCAAGAGTGGAGAGATGAGAGGTATGGGGTATCTATCTTTGATAGTGATGGCGTTCAAACGTCTGTAGTCTACACAGGGGTGAAGATCCCCCTCTTTCTTTGGAACAAAGAAAATAGGGCATGCAGCAGGTGAGGAGGAGGGCCGAATGTGGCCTAAACGTAATGCCTCATGCAAGTATTCTTTCAAGGCTTTATTCTCTACTGGTGATAAAGAATAGATTTGGCCCTTGGGGATCTGAGCGTCAGAGACCAGATCTATGGGGCAATCATAGGGTCTGTGTGGAGGTAAACTCTCTGCGGTGCCCTTGTCGAAGACTGACAAAAACCTGTGATAAACTGGAGGTATGTTGGAAAAAACAGCACCAACCATATGTGAAGTGGAAGAGTGATGTTCCTCAGTCTCGGATAGGGTCAGAGGTGCTACTGCACCCAACGCTGCAGCAGGTGTATCGATTACCTCCTCTCTCTCGATAAGACAAAAATGTTGACAGACTTTGGATTCAAAACAGACCTGGCCAGTACCCCAATTGATTAGCGGATTATGTCTTTTGAACCAAGGGATGCCGAGAATGATTCCAAACTGAGGGCTGGTTATGAGGTCAAAGGCAAGTGTTTCCCTATGTGTTTCCTGGATGACTACTTCCATGGGAGCAGTCTGTTGTCGAATAGGCTCAGAAGCAAGGGAAGTCCCGTCCACATCCTGTACAGGCTCAGGAAATTCCTTGGTAACTAGTGGAAGGTTCAAGGCATAAGCCATGTGTATGTCGATAAAGCAGCCAGTGGCCCCGGTATCAATGATAATCTGAACGGGGTGCATTGTGTCAGGAGTAGGCTTTAATAAGGCGTGGACTGTGACTGTTCTAATAGGCCCAAATGCCGGAGGAGATGAAGAGGGGGACTGTGGAGAACTCGTCCTGGCCCCCATATTCAGGAACGAGCAGTTGGAAAACCCAGATTCTTTTGCTTTGGGCGGCGTGGACAAGTCTTGACGTAATGCCTATTAAGTCCACAATAAAAGCAAGCGTTGTCAGTTCTCCGCCTTTCTCATTCCGTCATAGTTATAGGGCTACGTATTCCACCTACTTGCATGGGTTCACTGGCTACATCAGGAGAGACCGACAACTGTGTACCTGAGAATCTGACTTCTGCTTTGCGCTCGGTGCGTCGAGCGTCTAACTGGAGTGTTAGATCAACCAGATCAGAGTACTGAGTCGGAAGCGATGGCACCACTGCCAAAGCGTCCTTAATGGAGCCTTTTAGACCTCTGTAAAACACTACAGCCTTCTTGTTTTTGGGCCAAGATGTTTCTGCCGCTAACTGATGGAATCCTGTTATGTATTCTATAAGGGTGCTTTTCCCCTGAGTGAGATCTAGTAATTCCAAATCTCTGATTTGAGCTTTGTGTCTAGTGTCAAAAACCTTAGAAATTTCAGCCACTAGTAGGTCAAAGTCATAAAGGGCTGGATGATTGTTTTCACGTAATGGGTTGGCCCATGTGGCGGCGACGCCAGACAAATAGGAAAGCAAAAACGCAGCCTTGGCAGGTGCATCAGGGAACGCTAAAGGTCTACAAAGGAAATGTAGTTTACATTGATTCAAAAATGTATGGAATTTCCTGGGGTCTCCCTGGAATCTCTCAGGGGGTGCTAAAGGAAAAGGAGTTGGAGCAATTACTGGTGTGATGATGGAAGGGGTGGAAGAGGTGGCAGAAGGACCAGGAGTTGGAGGTGTAGGGTCCCCAAATTCGGAATCAGAAGGTAAGGGATGACGAGCACTCTGAAAGGAGTCAAGGCGGTGGTGTAACGCTGTGGTGCCACGACCATATCGGCCCTCAAGGTAGTAACTGCTTGCAGTAGAGCGGCCACGGGGTCCCCAGCCGACGCCTCCATAATCTGAACGACCTGTCGGCTTCACAGTCTGTTATGACTTGATGGTCGTGAAGATTATGGGGCCACTGTCCACAAGTTCCACTCAGAAAGATACAAATAAATTCCTGAGCAATCCTTGAGGCCACAGGTTGTTTGGGTGCCGAAGAACGCCAGGAACCAGGAACACCGGTGACCCCTCAACCGCTGTAAAGCAAGCAATGGGTCAGTACAATGGCAGACAATACACTGAATAGCGAGGTAACAAATATCAAGGGGCTTACCAAGGGTATGGGGACAGGAAGGACAAAGATGAGAATGGAGGTGTTCCGTGTGGCTGCAGAGTGTAGCAAGCGGCAGAGGTTAGGCGTAGATTGTTGTAGAAAAAGGCACTGCAAGACCTGAATGGAAAGGGCACTCCAAAAGGTAATAGAAGTGGAAATCCGAAAACAGTCCGTTAAGAGTTCCAAGGCCAAAAGCCAGCCAAGTTCGTCGTAACCAGGGGGTAATCCAAAGGAATCCAAAAATACAGTTCAAAGGTCCTGAAACAGCAGAGCAAAACAGTATCCAACGGCTTGACAGAGGAATCCAAGAAGAACAGTCCATAGTCCAGGTTCAAGATGGGGAGACAGGAAGACGCCGAACAGTGCCTGATTGGGTCAGCTGTGAAGCACTGAATGAGCGTTCCCTCTCCGGTTTTAAAGGGGCCTAGGAGTGTCACAAGACCCATCACGTGACCGATGATGTAGCACATTTCCTTGTCACATGACCCAAGTTTTCAAAATGCTGCCGGGTCTTCCTGAGGGCGTGACGACGCAAAGGAAAAAGCCGGCGTCTCCGTCAACTGTCTCCAAGACGCCAGGGCGCTGCCAACGTTGCAATGGGTGAATATGACCATAGCGCGTTAGATGGCCTTGTCTGCGCCACTTTGCGCTGCTTGAGGGAGTGAGGACATGAGGTTAGAAGGGGAAAGAAGAACAGGTCCTGAGATGGAGGGCTTAGTGACTGTACGAGAATTCGTGTGCGTAAGGTGACCAGTGGATGGTGTAACAGCTGGTCTAACTGCACGGTTAGGTAAATATAGTCTGCACAGCATTTGGGTGGGTTAACAACTTGAGCTAGTACATCCTTTAACTCACCACGAAGCCCCCGATAAAACAGTGTGGTCCTTTTCTCCATTGGCCAGTTGGTCTGCGCTACAAGGTGCTTGAAGGTGGCAATATAAGTCAATAAGTCATGGTTTCCTTGTCTCATCGACAGTAGTTCGTTATCCAATGCTTGCCCTTGAGTGTGTCTGGCAAACAGTTTTTCCAATTCCGTTGGAATTCTGCAAAGTTCCGAAGTATTGGATCATCCTGGGCCACTAATGGTATGGACCAATCAGCTGCGCAGCCTCCCAAATAAGAAAGCACAAAGTCCACCCTAGCACTGTCATTAGTGAAGGCACCAGGTCGACACAAAAAGTGGAGGCGGCCACCAGGTCGACACAAAAAGTGGAGGCGGCACTGGTTCATATTTGTTTGGGTCGCCCAAAAAGCGTTCAGGTGGGGCAAGTAGAACTGCCCCTGTGAGTACCACCTGTACTGGAGGTGAGGGTTGAGGTGCCGGTGTTGGTGTAATTCCAGGTAACGGGACTTGTCCTGCGTGTGCCTGAAGCATTTGTCTTGCCAGGTCATCTGTTCCTTCTCGGGCTATAACAATGTCTCTCCTCATGGAATTTGTCTCTTGTCTGGAGGCATGCACCTCGTCCTGCAGCTCTCCCAATAGCTGGGCTAACTGGTTGGTTTCGGAGGTTTCCTTAACGCCCAGGCGGAGGTTTGGATTAGCTTTGCATTCTGTTACGCTCACCTGGCTTCCACTGGAGCGTTGGGGCGTGGTTGGAGCCCTCCCTCGAACTGGCTCCTCGAAATCACCTTCCCCTTCTGAGAATGGTTGGACCTGCGGCTCTGGTGCTGGGTGTTGACCCTTTGTGAAGAGGAGAGGCAATGAGTATGGAGTGGGGGTTTTCGTGACTTCCCCCAGCCCTTTCGTGCCAGAATACGGTGGGCAAGCACTTTCCCATAGACGCTCACCTGTTATTTGGTGATGAACAGCTATCTGTCCTGCTTTCCTTCACAGGGGCGCTTAGAATGGACCAAGTTACTTCACTGGTCCGTGGGGGTGATGATCCAGAACAGCTGCGACCATAAGGTAAGTCTTTGGTATGATTATAGTTTGTTCGATTAAAGTGTATGTATTCCGTTTTAAAAGTAATTCTTGCAATGTCTCATTCCATTTCCATAGGTGCGGGAAGAGAATCTGCATCAAAGAGAATCCGAAGACCTTAGAGGCTGATGGAGTTCCAACAGTGACAGGTAAGAGGGTCTTTATAAGGGAGCTTTAGGCTCTTGTATTATGCGGCCATTCGAATGCATATGAGTCCTAACCTGTTTGTTCTTGTTTCCTCATAGATGTCGGCCACCGACGAACAAGGGAGTCCGTTTCCTCGATGAAGATTGCAGGAGGGAGTTTCCGACTCCGATCGTGATGGAATGGAGGCAAGAAGAAGAGTCCGGCACAGGCCGTGACCAGTTGCAGGTGAGAGGCGCGCTCCGCGGTGTAGTGACTGGAGCGCTCAGCATTGTAGCATCTGGCAAAAGGTAAGATGTGCGCTCTCAGCGATGTAGCGGTTGACAACAGGTAAGAAGTGTGCTGCGCTCAGCAATGTTGAGGTTGGTAAAGGCAGGATGCGCGTCCAGAGATGGAGCGGCTGTCAGCAGGTAAGACACATCTGCAGCAATTGAGTAGCTGGAGTGAAGACGCTCGCAGAGATGGGCGGAAGACTGCAGGTAAGAAGCGTTCCGTAGCGATGGAGTAGCTGGAGTGAAGACGCTCGCAGAGATGGGGGGAAGACTGCAGGTAAGAAGTGTTCTCAGAAGAATCTTCAGGATGAGACTGAGAACATCCAGAGAGGCACCGGTGAGTACAGTGGAGAGCGTTACGCTGCTTGGAAGCAGAATAACGTGAAGCGAAGGGCACGTGGATGGGCTGGCCTTATATAGGCTGGTTCAGGCCCCTCCCATTAGCTCCACCTACCAACCCCACCTTGCCCTTCTTTGGGCCTGTAGCACGTGCCTTCCAGTTCTGATCCATGGCCACGCCCGGCCCAGCTGCACACGCCCTGGGCCTAGAGTGTGCAGAGCACACTTTAAGATGAGCCTGGCGCCAGAGGCGCATGGACTGGGTCCAATGGGACCCCGGGGATGAGGAAGGACTGGCCCCATGACTGGTGGCCATGACAATATGAACAATAAAGGAACGGGTAGTAAGAATTGTATGGGCCTGTGGAGAGGCCCATTAAGTTTCATAAGAATAATTGGACGAGCCTGTGGAGAGGGCCAGTGAGTTTGATAAGAATAATATGGCAGGCTTGTGGAGAAGACCATTGAGCGTGGTTTGGTGTGATTGATGTGGGAGGAAGGTGTGAACGTGTGAGGGGAGGGGAGTGTTGAGTGGGGATAAAGGGGTGTGTGTATTGGGCATGATTTGTTAAATTTGGGAATTTGGTGTAACAATTTGTGATTGGGTTTGTATGTATATAGTGAAGAATCAACTTCCGGGGCACCAGTGGTCCAGGGATGAATATCGGTTTCTAAACCATCAATCAGCCCCACACCTCCAGTACACCAGAAGGGATGCAAACAGATTGGAAACACAAGCAAATTATAAACCTCCTTGTCCATTTTTAGTAATGTGGACGGAACAGCAGGCTTATCTCGGCAAGGTTGTGGATCACTGGTAAGTTGCAACACAGCGAAAATAAAAGGGACTGTCCAGTCAAGGTTGTATACAAATATCTACTATTATCCCAAAAAACAGTCATAGCACACTACAAAATGCAACCCACCCTGTAAAGGAATGCAGAGGACAGACAGTTTCAAAGAAGCAAATGGGATGCACTCTGAATACTGACAGGAGGGCAGTCGGTAAAGAGATTAATCGCAATAGTTCAAGGAAACTTGGCTTCACCACAAAGGGAGCAATGGGTCGTAAAATGTCACTAGGGCCGTCGAGGAATGACAAGTGGGACAGAACCACAATGTACCTTGTGTTTGTAGAAGTTCTTAGTGCTCGACAGCATCAAGCAATCTTCAGGGTGCTTTGCAGCTTCTGTGACAGGGTTCAAGAGGGGAGACAGCTGTGGGTATCAGACAGCAGGCAGTTCAGCGAGCGAGGCTGTACAGACAGCTGCAGGCTATCCTTCATGGAGGCTCAGGATCAGGAATTGTTGTCTCAGGGCTGGTTGGTGGGTCTGAAGCACTGTTTGAGGCATCTCAGATGGCGTGAGCGACTCCGGTGTAACAACGGTCAGTGGTGCAGTCGGTTGTAGCTCGAGAGGCTCATATGGTTTGAAAATGTCCTTTAAGACGGACGGCGGTTGATGCTTGTCGATGCACTCCTAACTTCTTCACCGGGCTTGTGTCGTCATTTAAGGCGGACGGCCCAAAGCTGAGGAGAGTGTTGCAGGCAGCTGCCTTGTCCTTGGTTTGGTTCAGAGACTCTCTGACACTTCCCACCTAGGAAGCTTGCTTGCAGAGCCTAGCATGGCATGCTCTGTGCTGGCTGGGTACAGGATCTGGAGCTGCTGGATGGGTCCTCTGGATTCAGTATCTCCCTCTGTTCCCTGGGAGATGTTTAGGGGAGGGATCTTGCTTCTCTCTTTGGAAATCCTGACCTTCCTTCACTGGTGGAAGATGTAAGGCAGACTGTATGTTCAGACAGGGTCCAAATGAGTTCTTCTTGCTACTCCTTGCAAAGTCTTCAGAGGATCTCCCCAAAAGAGGGGCTCAGTCCTCTTGTAAAGCAAAATGGGCCACAATGATTGGTGTAGGCTACGCCTACCTCAACCAACCAATCCTGGGTCCACACCAACAATCTCCTGTATGCATGAGGTCATAACCAGAGTGCTTTGCAACAGAAAAGGTTACATGGTGAAAACATGTAATACTAAGTCCCACCCATCCTCCTGTCTGTTTTCTGGTGCTGTTGTTTCTTTCTTCCTTATTTTAGTTTCCCTATATGTGCCTCTAATTTGTATGCATTGTCCGTTTGTATGTGTATGTTTTCTACTAACACAATTGTTTGGTAAGTTTTCAATTGTTTCCTATTTATTCCATTTTTAACATTGCTCAAAACTCTCAAAAGGTAGCATTTATTATTTTACTATCGGAAATAACCAGATAAAAAATATTTTACTATTTCATGTTTGGTCTCCCAATCATCCCTAACATCTTGTTTCCAACATTATAAACTCAACCCCTTGTAGGGACTGTTTATTAAAATTAATGTAATATGTAATATGTGATGTCGTCAGTGAGTCAACAATGACATTTGTAATGTCATCTTTCATGTCCTAGCAGTGCACGGTGGGGGCGAGAATGATGGTTGCTTTGCTTACAATAACTTGTGAATTCCTTTCGGTTACTCCTTGTAATCATAACGTCCCTTTAACAATAGGTGTCATTCCAGCTATCTACTATAAGACCCACTCCAATGGCTCAGCCATTAGCGCCACCATGCTCAACTAGAAGCAAAAAAAGTATCCCTGTAGAGAAAGTTATCCCTGCCATCTTGCCCACCCTTAATGCACTGCCAGAAAATCTTGATCCACGTATCCTAGTTCAGGAATTTAACAATATTATGCTCACCACACTGGACAAAATAGCTCCTGTCAAACTCAGACCTAGTAAACCATTAGCCAACTTAAACAAATGGTTTACACCTCAACTCAAAAACCTCTGCATCTTAAAGAATAAAAGTGAAACTAATGGGAGACTATGCCCCTCTAGTGAAAACAAAGCTAAATTAACCTCATTTTCGTCACTTTATTAGAAGGAAATTTGCCAGGAAAAACGTAATTCCTATGATGAGCGTATTGCCAACTCCTATTCTAGCATGAAAGAACTCTTTTCCATACTCAAGGAACTAGAGTCCCCAATTGCTGTACCTGATGTCTGCACCAAGGACAAATCCTGGTGTACAGACATCCAACATGCACTAGCCAATACAATTAACACACTCCAAAATAAAATTAAACAAAAAAAGAAGTACTGAATTTTACAGCACTCACCTAATAACCTGCTGCCTAATGTTTCACCACCGGCGCACAATACTACCTTCCATTTTTTTTAAATGTCCACCTTGGAGGTAGAACAAATCATCCTGTCATTGAAGCCTTCAAACTGCAAAGGTGATATCTGCCCAGCTCAATTAATAAAAGATGCTGCCGGAGAACTATCCCCATTCATTACTAAACTGATAAATGCCTCATTTGCCACAGGTACCATCCCTGCGAACATCAAACAATCATGGGTGCTCCCCCTCCTTAAGAAACAGTCATTAGATCCTCTTATTCCTACTAATTACCGGCCCATTACCACCCATTTCTACTCAAAATATTGGATAAAGCTGCTTATATCCAAATTCAAAAACACCTTGAACTGCATAAACTCCTAGGTAACAGACAATCTGGTTTCCGGCCATTACATGGAACAGAAACAGCCTTAATCGACCTAAAGTCCTATAGACTCCAATAGACGAGCAAAGGGACAAAGGGAGGACAGTACTCTTGCTCGTACTTGATCTCTCTGCCGTATTTGATCTGGTCAATCACAAGGTCCTATGTCGACACCTTGACTCTGCGGCCCACTTCTCCACTGGAGCCATCAAATGGATTCAGTATTTTCCTGAGTGAGAGAACTATGAGAGTCTTCTCCCCGCCGCAAGCCGCTGACCCAACACCCATCCTATGCGGTGTTCCTCAAGGTTCCTGCGTCTCGCCAACCCTTTACAATATCTTCACTAAGCCACTGTTTGACGATCTGGACCACCTGGGTATCATCTATACTACTTACGCAGATGATACTCAGATTCTCCTCCCGCTTTCTGGGGATTACATTACAGACACGGGATTAGTGAACAAAGTTTACCTTATCATCCAAGCTACTCATGGCCTGTGCTTGAATGATGATAAGACTGAGCTAACAATTCTGGGCTCACAGGCCAATATCAAAAAACTAGGCCAAGAATGTTCCTCTTTTAATATTGACGGCAACACTATTAAAGTCTTTAAGGATGTAAAAACCCTTGGATTCTACTTGGAATCCACATTGTCCTTTGATAAACAGATTAAATCTCTTACCTCCTCTACAGCTTACACTTGCAAGCTACTCAGAGCTGGTAAGCCTTTCCTCTCCGACAACAGTTGTTTGATCCTGGCCAGAGCCCTAATACTCTCCAGAATTGACTACTGTAATGCCCTATACAGTGGTGCTAATACATCTACCATCCAAAAGCTCCAAACACTACAGAACAATGCCCTAAGAGCAGCCCTAGGCATGAATAAAAAAAAACACATCTCCTCTGTGAGACACCAGCATAAATGGTTATCTACATCCAATAAAATACAACTAAAAACCCTCTCCTTGACCTACAAAGCCCTCAATAACGCAGCCCCCAGCTACCTTACAGATAAACTCCAGAGAAGAACTTCTCTCAGACCTACCAGAACTGGGAATGCTAATTGTCCGACCATACCTAAATACAAGCTCACTACTATTGGTAGCAACAGCTTTACTGTAAAGGCCGCTAAATACTGGAACTCACTGCCTCAAGATCTGAGAGCTGACCAACCTTACCGACATTTCAGAAACAATGTAATAAAATACATCATCGCCACTGACCCCTAGTTCCCCTGTACCTGTTGTGAACCTGCCCATCTCTGAAGAGACCTTACCTTGCATTAATAGTGTATTACGGCGCCACATTCAAAGACCATGTGCAATCTAGTCTTCCTGTGCGCGATCCAATCTACTTGTGAACCTATTGATACACGAAGGGCCCTACCTTTTGTAATATATATTTTTGTATAGTGATTATTGTTTTCCCTGTAATTATATAGGCCTTTTTTATTCTTTGCCATTATTTTTGTACATTGTGTATATCTTGTAAGCGTGTAAATATTGTATCTTGTGCTCACGTCGCAACCTTGTAAGCTTTGCATTTCCATACTACTGCGCCCTTTTACTTACTAGTCTGGTGTGCATAACAAATGAATAAACAAACAAACAAACAAAGTTTTTTCATTGAATTTCATAGGTTTGCATTAGTTCAACTTAACCATAACGTCCCTTTAACAATGTTTATTCAGTGAATTACATAGGTTTTAATTAGTGCTACTTAACCATAACGTCCCTTTAACAAAGGTTTTTCAGTGAATGTTATGGGTTTTTACCAGTGCACACTAATTTCCTACGACTAACTAATATCATACATACCCCAATATAGCAACATTTTTGTCAAATTTACAAAGTTTAACTTTAAAACTCTGACATTTCCCAGCTTCAAGCTAAATTTTCAACACTTCTATACACTTTTGGGCAACTTTTCCACTGTTTTTGTGTTCGCAGACATCTGCGAACGTCCAACGTCATCACAGACTTTACAGACAGTGTCATAAAACCACGTGCGTGCACGCGACATGATGACGTGTCCATGAACACATCCGCACATCGGGAACGGGTCTGGCTTCGCAGTCAGTTCGGAACTGCATTTTCTGTTGATCGAGGAACTTTCAAGCTCAAGATGTCCCTTGCACAGCTCCTACACCTACACTCATTATCCATTAACAATCTAGCACAGAACACACACTTGGAAGAATATTAACAAAACTGCTATTTATCTTAAAAATGGCATCAGCTATTGCCATTCCTCCTCCCCAAGAGCCACCACCACCAGCTGGAGGACCTACACAACAGAAAAAGTGCAGTTCTTCCAAAGAGAACCTACATTATGACACTTTTAAAAAAATAAAACACTGACACATTTGCAAAACCATGCTTTCAGGTCCTTGCCAATGCTCCTTGCACAATTTTGTTGCAAATCCGCCCATCTATTATTTTTTGAAAAGTGCCAACATGTACGTGCATAGAATAGTCATATAACCTAGCCCCCACTTGACGAAATCCATTCAGACTTTGCACAAACATTCAAGGCTGGGTATATAATCTTTCTGAAACCCTTTCTGCAAATTCCTCAAAGTTATAAGCCATGTAAAAATGTTTAGACCCCCCTCTAGTTTTGCTTCCTCTTGACAACATCCCACCAAACTTTGCAAAACCATTTATATCTAGATCTAAAATCTATTTGCAAACTTTTGTCCAGATTCCTCAAATCGTACCACATGTATAAGCCTTTAAAATATTTTGGGATCCCCCTTCTAATTTTGTTTCCTCTTCGCAAAACAGCAGCACACTTTACAGAACCATTCAGAGACAGGTCTAGAATGAAATTCTAGAAGTTCATGCAGTTTCATTGTGTGGCGCCATGGTTATAAGCCATCCAAAAACTGCTTTTCACCAACCCTGCAATGCAGGAATAGGCGTAGATGCCCCTGAACATCCCATTGTTCGCGAACATCAAAGAACTGCACAGACATCAGGACTGTTTGTGGATGTCAGAGTTAAGAGAACACCATTTTTTTGGGCTTTTTAAGGCCTTTTCCCATCCCATCCTCATCACCCCTCACCTCCCAAGAGATTCATTAGTTTGGCAAGTGCAATGTTGTGTTTTTTAATGTTTTTACCATGCTGACTGCTGACACCGGTCACTATCTGCAAATCCAACATGGCAGGTGTTTCCAAAAATCTGATGCACCTCACGTTTTTTTTTATTGACCAATCTGCGGACATCATGTCGCCTTCTAGACCAATCAGATGCATGTCTGCGGACCGAACAGGGAAACAGGGAAATGAGTCTGCGGACCAAACCCAGATATCACTGATTTGTTCCTACTTTTTGACCTTTTAAAAAAAAACTACTAGACGGATTTACACCAAATTTACAAAAGCATGCTTTTGGGACCAAGCTGCTGCACATGCCTCATATCTGGGGAAAATCCGTCCAGTGGTTTGGTCTGTAGGCGTGAGCAAAAATCTTTTTCTGTTGCATCTATGGGAAAAACCACACATTGTGGGGCACTCCATAACTTCCCCCTGCACGGAGCCTCACCAAACTTCACAGGATCAATCTGACGGGGCCCTATACCTTTTTTGTAAGGTTTCAGGAGGATTTGTCCAGGGTGGGGAGGCAAAGTTATAAGCCACCCTAAAAGTGCTCTTCCTATTGGTTGAGTAACTTAACCATAACTACAGTGCTGCTACCGCAGGCGCTGTAATATATATACATACATTACACAGCCATGGCAGTGACTGTGTAGTTATGGTTAAGTTGCTGTTTCCATAGGAAGAGCACTTTTTGGGCAGCCTATAAGTACGCTCCCCCTGGACGAATCCTCACCAAAAGAAGTATATGGGGCACTCTGAATTGTTTTGCAAAGTTTGGTGATGTTTGGTGCAGGGGCGCAAAGGTTATGGGGAGGTCCCAAAACGTCTTTTTTTCCCATAGCCCGAATGGGGGGAAATCTTTGCGCACGCCTACAGGTCAAACCGTTGGACAGATTTTCCCCAAATTTGCGGCAGGGGCTTGGTCCCGAAAGCGTACTTTTGTAAATTTGGTGACAATCCATCCAGTAGTTTCCTTTCGAACAACCAAAAAATATGTCTAAAAAAATTAGTGATATTTATGTCCGCTCTGCGGTCACACTTCCCTGTTCGCTCCGCGGACAATATGCCGATTGGCCAGGGGGTGGCGTCATGACCGTGGACACGCGACATGTTCGCCGATTGGCTGCAGCGAGCCGTGATGTGCGTCAGAATGTGTGGATGCGCCCAACATCTTGGATCTGAAGACAGCGCGGTCGCAACCAAAGGTGAAATGCTGTTTTGGAAACTATTTTTCTCTCCTACAGTGCGTGGGGAGGTTCACAGAGTAAGAGATGGGTTAAATAATGTATTTGTTTGGCCGGCAGCTGTTAATAATGTATTCTCTATGCCCACCTTGTTCGGGATGTTTGTAGGTGCAGAAAATGAGGGGTCTAATAAGGGTAGTGTTTCAGTCCGTGCTGTGTCCAGGCACCTTGAAACTGTTGTAAGGATACGCGTGGTGTTAGCGACCATTAAAATTGAGTACATGTCGTTATTACATTATTTTCTCCTATGGGTGTGCTATTGATTAGTACGCTGCCATGGGTGTGACATGCTGCGGTGGTTGTGGCCAGGGCCTAGAGTCTTGGATGCATGGCCGTAGGCTGTAGGACGAAGGCCATACTTCCAAGACTGTAGGTCCTGGCCACAACCACTGCAGCATTTCACAGTAATGGATACACCCGTAGTATTGATTATCGATTAGATGGTTGTGGGGAGTGTGTACATTCTTGGGAGCATGGCCAGAGGCCATGCACCCAAGAACAAAGTTATAAGTATTGGAACATCATATTGCAGCAATGCATACAGCCGTACTATAGCTTAGCAGTCAGATGGGTTTGGGGAGCGTGTACAGTCTTGGGTGCATAGCCAGAGGCCATGCACCCAAGAACAAAGTTATAAGTACTGGAACATCGTATTGTAGCAATGCATACAGCCGTACTGTAGCTTAGCAGTCAGATGGTTCTGCGGAGGGTATACAGTCTTGGGTGCATGGCGGAAGGCCATGCACCCAGAAACAACCTTATAAGCAGTGGAGTTATAAGCCAATGTACACCCATAGATTCAAATATTTATGGACATATATCCAAATCTCTAGGTCCTGCCCACAACCACTGCAGCATATTTGACAGACACGTTAGTGGCTGTGTTGTTATGGTGAAGTTGCTGTTTGCATAGCAAGAGCACTTTTTGGGTGCCTTATTACTGTGCTCCCCTTGGACGATTGTTCACCAAAGTTTGCAAAAAAAATATATCATACACTCTGAATTTCTTTGGAAAGTTTGTTGATGTTTAGTGCAGGGGGTGAAAGTTATAACGGGGGGAGTTTCTCAAAACATCTCTTTTCCCCTTAGACTGCATGGGGGAAAAGGTTTGTGCCCGCGAACATGTGGCACTTTCCCTGATTGGTTGTGGAACAGCGTAAAGTATGTTAGCTTTCTTCGGTGCCCCCGCTATCTTTTATTCATGTTTTGGTGTACGCCGACATCGCCAGAAACACATACAAAACAAGACAGCATTGCACGTGTCACACTTATGTAATAATATTTCAGAAGGTGACCTTTGAGGGGGTAGGATGGGATATGGGAGCACAAACTGAAAAAGTTAAGTTTTCTTGTCACCAAAGTCATACGTTTACATGGAAGTTCGTCCTCACTGTACCACTACCAATTAGTGCATGTGGCTTAAAATGTTTTTGGAATAATATTGCCGTCAGACTGGCGTCCTAAGTTTTGAAAACTAAGGCCACCATCTGCACTCTTTGCTGGAAACAGCGATTCTGGAGGTGTATGGGAGTAGCGGTTCTCATAATTGGATTTCAATATGTTGATGCAACGTAAGAATGTATTTGGCTTCTGAGTGAAGGTCACATGAGTTGCTTTTTTGCTTGGACGCTCAATATGCCCGCGCATTCGAGTGAATGTATAAGGGGCAATTGTTTTTTGACCTTGAGCGAAAGGGAAACCTTTGAAGAAATTCCCGGAAAGAAAGGGTTGCAAAAAAATAGCAATTGATAAGGTTATGTTTTTAAAAGTTTGTAAAGGACATGCAATATCAGTCCACAAAGATTCTTTGCTGCAAACACATTGGTGTCTGACTTGCAGAAAAAGAATGGAGGCAGTAAATATTATGTAAGTTTACTTTTGCCCACTCTACAGCGAACCACCCTTTATTTTTACATTACCGAAAATCTAATTGTGCCAATATAACTGACGTATTATCTTTCAGCGCTGTTACATTTTTCCTGTAACATTGCAGAGTGCACAGGTTCCACATTTGTAGAGTATGACTACCCTCATCCTTTTTTAGCATTAATACTTTTTTTTTGCAACATTATGTTTGCCCACATTGCTTTGTGTATCAGTTTGCACGTTATTTATGTTTTCTTTGAAATCATGAGACGTAATATGTTTTTAATTGTCCATTCATTTTGCTTTCATAACTGCATTATCGTCTTCCTGTGTAGTTGGCATTTTTTTTTCTCTTACGGTGCATGCAGAATCTCGGCGTTTGTAGCCTGTTACTACAGTTACACATGGTCATTAGTAACATTTCAGTAAAATGTCATGTTAGACCAGTTACATTTGTGTGTTACTTTGCACATTTTTTGTGTCTTTTTTTAAATTTTTTGGTAGAGGTTGGTTATTGACACGTATTTTATGTTACGTTTCCCGCCCAGGTACATCTTGCCGTACTGTCCGTGCCATGGTTTCCAGTTGCCGAGTGAGGCCTTTTTCGGCCGGCAAATACAACTGCTCGTGAGCCGTTGCCTGTCCATAACAATTATGTGGGATGACAACCTAAGCCCGCTTTGTCCGTACGCTGAACTCGCTATTCGGAGCAACATCACATCATTTATAGTGCTGTAGGCTCAAGATCATGGCACCGTCTTGAAAATCACTGTGTAAACAAAGCGGCTGCTTTAACCAACAAACCAACATTTTTGTATGGGAAACAACCAACGTGTTACTCTTCTTTAACATTTGTAATGTCGCCCTTAGAACCATTGTTATCATTGCATTGAAAATGGGATTACTCCGATGGTCTCTGACAGATTATTGTTAAATAAACCTACTTTACTAACTCTAAAATGTTCACATTTTCTTTTACAGTCCAGTCTATTATTACGAAATATAAGTTATTAGGCTGTAAGTCGCTGTATGTTTATTTACAGGTCCTGCGTCACGTCACATACTTGTGCTTTTTGCAGCCTGCCATGGAAACGGAAGAGGGACTATGTATAAAATAACCACCTTCAATTTCTATGGTGGCCATCTTGAAAAAGGATTTTCTTTTGTAATCAGACCCGCTAAAGCTGGGCCGGATTATAACAAGTAATCCTCCTTTTTAATAGCACACCTTACTGCTTTGCAAATTTAGACTATTACTGGCAAAGATTATTACGTCTATGTTTTTTACTGAGAAATATGCAGTAGTTGGAGTGTATGCAATTTTTTAAAAATGTTTTTAACACTGTGAAAGGTTGTTATTAACGCATTATTAACTTTGTTAACGGGTGGCTTTATTTTTTGGTACAGCAGGTAATAAGGCAATTTGCAAACAGCAATGAGCAAAGAGGCAGCAAACGGTAATATGGGTCGGTAGATGTACGGCGACAAATTTTGTGCGTTTGTTATTTGCAAGGTAGCGGGACTGTTGCTCATGCTTCTTCATCACAGCAATGCTGCTGTTTCTTAGGCAGGAAGGATACCTTTAGCTGATGTCATTTTCAGATAAGTACAACTTTTGCTAAAGATATATAATGTGTAGTGCATTGGTAATCGCTGCATACCAATACGTGTTGGCATTGTGTAAGGGAAATGTTAAAGGTGGACGTTCCTACATCAATATAAAATCTATTTCCATACTGTCCACGAGGCATAGATCTTACTGTTAAGTGTGTATGATTCTGGAATATCGCTGCATACCAATACGTGTTGCCGTTGTGTAAGGGAAATGTTGAAGGTGGACGTTCCTACATCAATACCAAATCTATTTCCACACTGTCCACGAGGCATAGATCTTACTGTTAAGTGTGTACTGATTCTGGGACATGTCACCGTGCTGTATGCCCGCATATTGTCCTGTGGCATTCTTCGCAAGGTGTATACTGTTTAGCTAGAGACCGTTGCGAAAGGGATGTTATGGTTACGTTGTGCTACTGAAAATCTGTGACATTGAGCATTTTTTTATTAACAAGACGTTATACTTAAATTGACCTACCAAAAACCCGTACAAATCACTACAAAAAAAAACGTTGTTAAGGGGACGTTATGGTTAAGTTGCCCTAGCAAAAACCTGTGCACTAAAAAAACTTTTGAAATGCGCCATTATGGTTCAAAGTAGAACCGAAAACCCCCTGAAATTCGCCAGATATGGTAGGCTAAGCAACCATACCTGCCATCTCCACTGTGCACTGCTAACACTACCACCCAGGACATGAAAGATGGCATCACAAATGTCATTGATGACATCACTGACGACATCACATGTTTAGCCCCTTTGTTTTAGTTCACTGCCATATATATACATATATGTATATTCAGTAAAAAAACTTTGTTAAAGGGACGTTACACTTCACAGTAAAACCGAAAAACTCTTGACATTCCCTAATTATGGTAAACTAAGCAACCATAACTCGCGCCACCTACGTGCATTGCTAAAACTAACACCCAGGACATCAAAGATGACATCACAAATGTCATTGATGACATGATGACATCACATGTCTAGGTCCCTCTTTTTTTGTTCACAGACATATCTAAGCCAGGTGCCTTTCTTCACTGTCAATCTGGAATTAAAAAAGTAAAAAGTGCTATATTTGTAGTCCTAAACCTTCTCATATGTTCTTACAATACTTTCCTTAGGGTACATTTACATCATATCATACATATAGATAAGAGAAGAAGGAATCCTGAAATACAGGTGGGAGAGGAACTGAAACACTCAATCAGTCCAATTAAGTAGGAGAAGAACCTGCCCCCCCCCACTGTGAGGCGCTCATCAGCGGTGATTCTAGGTCTGGAAAAGAACTGGGGCTACGCTAATGTCGGGGCTGTTGGGATTCTTGGCTAGCTAGCCTTTTGGTTATAGCCCCTAAACTTCTTTCCAGGGTGACTAGCATAAGACCCAGGGCTATAGCCCCCCCAGGATCGCCCCTAGCAATGCCTCTGGTGCTCAATAATGATAATGTTGAAAGCCAACAATAAACCACTGGCGCACGTGCATATTGTTTCGCCAAAGCCGTAGGCTTCCTCTAGGCACTACATAGTGATCTAAACTATACAGTTTGTTACATCGCTCAAATGAAAATACAAGTACATTGGTAACATTAGTCACTCCTAACTTAATGTACACCTTTAAAGAACTTCCATCCATGGAACTTCATTAATATTGAGAAGGCCTCTTATGCTGTACTGGTATCCTAAACAGAATCTCAACTTGAAATATTCATCATAAAACTAATTGATGTTTTGCATGCAATGTGCTTGTCCTGGAAGCAAGGCCGAACAGCGCATCACAGCTTTGAATCCTGGTCCAGCACTTAGAGACTGCTCTTCGGTAACAAGTGCGTTATAAAAGATTAATTAATTAATTAGAGAGGGTTACAGGGATGGGGAACCAGGAGCTTGAAGGAAGAGAATCAGGAGGCAGAAACAGGATTGCTCGCCCCTGGCGTAGGGGGGTGAGTAAGAGGGTCATGGGGGGCTCGTCTATTTTATTTATTTATTAAGCGCTCACACAGCCCGCAGGCATCGAGGCGCTGTTACAGGAATTGTTTTTTTTTTCTTAGTTGCGTAATTGTGTTTTTGTCTTAGTTACGTATTTATAACGCGCTTAAACACCCAGAGGTTTAAGCGCGGACCCGGGGATCGAACCTGTTGTTGCTTCGTGATGGCTTGCTTCCAAGACGCGCACGCTGCCGCTGAGCTATCCTCCCGGGATACGTTTCAATACAAGAAGAAAGAATTTGATTGTGGACTGATTTGGCATCTTCCCACGTGAAGCTCAGATTTGGTCAAGTGGTGCAGAGAGGTAGGCAAAATGCATTGGAGGTTGAATGGTCTCGGGTGGATAGCTCAGGGGCAATGTGCTCGCCTTGGAAGCAAGATCACACGGAGCAACACGGGTTAGATCCCGAGGTCCGCGCTTAGAAAATCTGAGTATGAAGTGCGTTATAAATAACCTAGTATATCATATCATAGGCGGCAAAGTTGGAGAAAGGAGGGGAGAGTTTGATGGAGTGGCTGGAGCAGTAACCCCTCAGGGTCAGGGTAATGATGGGTGCTTCAGATAAAGGTGAGCGGGGGAAGGGTTTTCCCGATGTTACTTGAAAATGGCAGATGTAGCGGTGGAATGGATGAACTCGTGAAGGTACGACGTTGTCACATCGCCAGGCTTTTTTTTGCAGAAAATCTTCGGCTGAAAAACCTCATCGAAAATATGGGGTTGGGAGTGGGTAAGGGGATAAAAGGGGCAGGGTTTGGGGAATAGGGACTAGATCATAGGAAAGAGAGGCTTGGGTGGAACTTCCCCAAATAAACTAAAAACATTTTGATTGTTTTTTTTCAGCCGAAAATGTTCGGCAAAGAACTCCGCTGATCTAACAACATACAACCCTGGTGAAGATTCGGCCAATGTAACAAATTGGTGGGATTGGGTACGGAGTTCAAGATACAGGCAAGGTGAGGGGAGTGCGACATTGGAGGCCCAGAGAAACACCACTTTGATTTTAGAGGAGGTGAAGTCAGGGTTGGGCAGGACAGCTCATGGCCATCTAGCGTCAGGTAGCAGAGCTCTGCTGTAAAGGCAGAAACGAGAAGACTAAAGTATCATCAGCAAAGAAGTGATAAGAGAAATCAAAGGAGAAGATGAGATTGCCAAGAGAGGGGGGTCCAGAGTTTAAATGGGGGACCCTTGCGGAACCGCTACCATATGTAATTGTAATTGGTTATTGATAACACTCTTAATACCCAGAGGTTTCTAAGCGCGGACCTGGGGATCGAACCTGTGTTGCTTTGCCATCGTCTTGTTTCCAAGGCAAGTGCGTTGCCCCTGAGCTATCCTCCCGATATGGAGTAGCATAAGAGGTCTCGGTGTTCTAGGAGGTTCAAAATGAGGGGTGAGTCAAAAAGCATGTCACGAAAGTGGGGGGAGGAGGCTAGAAATCCAAGGAATGAGGGATTCTGAATGAAGGAGTGATGATCAAAGGCAGCAGCGAGATCAAACAGCATGCGAATAAATGACAGGTGGCAGTGGGGAGTGGTAGTGAGGGAGTTAGGAACAAGGGAACGTGCTGTGTATGTGGAGTGCCTGCTGCACAGCCTAGACTAGAGGAGGCTGTTGAGTTTGTCGGCCTCCCAGAAGTTAGTCATGCAGTTGAAGATTACATGCTCGAGAACTTTGGAATAGTGAAGAAGAAGGAAGACGGTTAATTGTTGCCTAGTTGCTTGAGTGAGAGCAGTGGGAAAGATACGAAGATGCCAGAGAAAAGTAAAAGGTTGAAGAGAGGCGTAAGATAGGAGAAAACGAGGGATTCCAGTACGCTGACTGCTTATAGTGCTTTTGGGCACAAGTTAATGTTAATGTTAAAGCTATTTGTACCGCACACCGTCACCAATGGAATTGGTCCCCAGGCGCTCAGGCGGATCTGCAAACAAGAAGGTGGGGGTGGTTAGTCGGGTGGAGAGGGAGTAGAAAAGTGAGAGGGTTATGTCCTTGTGATGCTGGAAATGCATCAGAGGGACATGGCCTCTGTATCCTTGTCCTTTACTGCCTTTTTATTGTGTGTTCTGTCGTGTTTTCCACGCAGAAGTTCATGTGGGACTCCTGGCAGTGCAGCTCTCTCTCTTTTGGTTTGGTGAACAGACCCATGGGATACCCTTACGGCACCCATGGGTGGGGGTACAACCCTGTGTCCCTATTGTATGTTTTTGGGCACCTGTGGGTGGCCCGCAGAGCAGGGTATGGGCTGGTGGCAGCTCCATGCTGAATTTGACAGGTGCGCTGAGTATCCTCCATTTTGGGATACCTAGGCCCTGCCATTGAAATCAGTTTATTCCTGATGGAAAACAAGATGGCCCCTGTGGCCTCTTGCTTTCTATTGCCTATTACCTTGTTTTCCCAAAGTCCTGGGAAGCCCTGATTCTGTCCCTTCCCCCTGACTGGCTGTTGGGTAAAAGTCCCATATATGGTGTTGTTGTGAAGTCCAGTCCAGACTGACTGGAGCCTTCCCAGTGACTGTATGTTGTGGGTACGCCCTGTGGGTGGGACCTGGATGAATGGAGTGTGTGACCAATATGCACTTCTTATTGTGGCTGTCTGGTTTCTGGTATGAGAGACAAAGACTGAGACAGCCCTGCCTGAAACTGGCCTGAATGCAGTGTGTAGTGTTGAATGGCTGGGTACTTGTCCCAATCCACATGCCTTGTTGTGAGTGTCTGAGAGGGAGAAGGATGGCCTGAATGCACTGTGTGCCTGATTGGCTGACTGACTGCATGAATGCCCTTCTGTATGATTAGCTGCTGAGAGTGACCCAGCAATGTGGACGAGAGACAAGATAGTACATCTAGGGACCTCTCACCACTGGAAATTGTTCAGATGCTGTGTCTACACTTGAAGAGTAACTGGAACTGCTGATCCTCGAGGCCCAGCTGGAAGAAGAAGACTTGCTGTTGCATTTGCTTCGACCTGATCTGAAAGCTGCTGAATTCGTCGAAGACTGATCCGAGAGAGGACCTGGTAAGGCGCCCTCTTCCCGTGCTCCGAGGGACCATCGACCACCGCAAACCTTTGCCGAAGCTCCCTGGAAGTCAGACCCTCGAAAGGCTGCCGACCCGAGACCGCTGAGGAGAACGAAGCAAAGCACCCGGACTTCGCCGCTGTCGAAGTCTATTGCCGTCGACCAGGGTTCGCAGGTTTGTGTAACCGCTGGAGGCCCGTCGAAGTTGTGTTGCCCAGCTGTGGGGACCACTTGACGCAGTGCCGCCGACGACTGGAGCCGCCCGCTCCTTTGCCTAAGAACATTTAATCCAAGGACACCCTTGTCCGCAACGTCGAACACTTTGTCCCGCCGGAAAAAGTCGAGGACGACCAATGCGCCAAGGAGAATCCACCGGTGGGTTTTCCACCCCCTGAAGGCCACAAAGACTTTGATGACTCAACGCCCTTGTTGGGCCACAGTTCTTCGGAAACTTTTTGCGGTCCGTAACAATCCATCGCCGAGGTGCCCCGCACACCTCATCCTCGCAGGACATCGCTGACGAGCACCGCCTTGATCGACGTTGTGGTCTCGGCACCCTTGAACTTCTCATTGCCGCCGTCAATGACAAGTTCACCATCTCCGATGCCTCTCGAAGGTCCGTGGGTCCTGCTTTGAAGGGAGTCACTCAAGAAGGATCCTTCGACGTATTTTCAAAGAACTCTACTCCACCAGGTACATTGGGGGGTACAACCTTAATAGGAGGAAATAAGACTATTGAACAATATATGGACTGGGCTTGTGCTATATATCTTTATTTTAGAGGTTGCCCAGGTGGGGGGATCTCCACACAGAACTGTGCTTAAGGGTAGAGGCCAGTATTCTGCCTACTGTTTCAACCATCTTGCGTTCCTTCCTATCTCTATTGCTGGTCTCCTCGTTATTGATCTGTGTGATATGTTAACCGTACAGTTGATGCACTTTAATGAGATTTGATAACATTGGTGGTACCACTTTAGAATTGTATATATTTATCATTGTTGATTTCCGAGTACAAAGTGCGTTATTGTGATCGTGTGCATACCTTTGAATATTAATCATATAAAGACTGTGTTTTCAGTAATACAGTGTGTGGATATTCCTTTGTGGGGGTTCGGGGACTACAATGTACTTAAGAACCAGCCTGCATCACCTCCTGAGAAGCTAGGCCTTGATTGCCCGTCCATTGCTACCGCTTGAGAATCTTGGCTGGAGTCCTCTGTGCCTCTCCTCGACCATATAGTGAGCGGAGGTACAGCCACCCCCTCCAGTCTTTACAATGGTGGCAGTGGTGGGACGCTTATGGCTTTAAGAATCAGTGTATAATCGTACCACTTACAAAATATCTGCACTTTATTAAATTAAGGTTTGGTTATGTACAAAATAACTGCATTACAAGCAATGGAGTCTATCACAAATGGTAAATTGACTAGGATGAGCTTAGAGGCTCTCCAGAGTGCTTGTAAAGCCAGGGAGTTAGACATTGTGGATACATCTAGGGCTGAGCTGATAGCTGCCCTGGTGGACTACCAGACTGATGGTGAAACTCTTGATGAGGGGGGGGAATGCAACCAATGAGGACTCTGCCCCTGGGGGTTCTACTGAATCTGTTTCTGGGATTGCCACCATTCCTGCTGCCTCTGCTCCGAACCCCAGCAATTCCTTGGAGCTTGAGTTATTAAGGATGAAATTGGCCTTTGAATATCGCAAGTTGGAAATAGATGCTGAGCTTAAGAAGGAGGAGTTGGCTCAACAAGTGGAGCTCAAGAATAGGGATCTTGAACTAAAAAATAAGGACCTTGAACTCAAGAACCAGGATACTGAATGTCAGAGAATCCAGCTAGAGAAAGCTAGAGTGGAGACTTCAGCGAAACCCAGTGAGACTTTCAGGTACCCCGCAACAGAATTTATGAAAGATTTGGTTGGTGTGTTTGTGGAGGGTTCTGATATCCTCCAATGTATTGAAGCGTTTGAAATGGCTTGTGCAATTCATGATGTTGACAAAAGAGATTGGGCTAAGTGTTTGTTAAGCAGAGTGCCTCAGACTGGGTATGACTGTATTCTGAAGCTGAGTGTGGAAGAAAGGGGTCAGTATGAGTGTATGAAGTCTGCTTTGATTGCCAAGTTTGGCAAGACACCTACCCAATACCTTAGAAGGTTCAGGGATTTTAAGAAAAGAGAGAGGTTGACTGGGTGAGTGCTGCGCACATGAACATGATGGGGTGGATTGATGGTTACAAGGTGAAAACTTTTGTTGAATTGTCCCACCTGTTGTTTTCTGAGCATTTTTCTGAAGCCTGTTCACCAGAGCTGCGTCAGTATGTTGCTGACCAGAACATTTTAGATCCCTTTAAGCTGGCAAGGCTGGCTGACAAGTGGGTCTCCCACCGGGTGTCCCCTAAGGACTCCAGTGGGAAGGACAAGGACAAAGAAAAGGGGGCCTCTCAGAAAGCTCAGGAGTCCCAAACGCAGTCACAGTCGGGTAAACCTAAACCCTCCTCTCCTAAGACCCAAAAATCTAGTGGGGATAAGTCATCTGTGGGTGGGAATAAGAGTAGTGGTCCACCTGCTGCAAAGCAGGCTCCCAGTGGTTCCAGTACCGTACCCCGCACTCCCGGCACCTGTTGGGATTGTGGGGCTCTGGATCACAAGAGGGGTGACTCCAAGTGTAAAGGTAAGGCACTTGGAGTACAGGTTGTCAACCTGACCTACCCTTACCCCATGTCTGAGGTGGAGGCCACTGTCCTCCCCTCCTCTACAGGGATCACATTTGGTGCTCCTGTAGAGATTTCCTTAGTGTCCCTTGGGGCCTGGGACCAGTAAGTGGAAGTACTGGCGACTATCCCACAGAACAACCGTAGATTTTTGAGAAGTGTCCTCCTGAATGGCCAGCCTTCTACTGGTTTGAGAGACACTGGGGCAAGCATGACAGTGGTGGACAGGACCCTGCTCAAGCCAGAGGACTATGTAGGTGCTCCTCTGAGAACCACCAGGTTAGCTGGTGGTCCTCCCAAATTATCGCCTGTAGCCTGAGTCACACTCGTAATTGGAGACAAGACGGCAAAGCTTCCGGTCCTGGTTCAGGACAATGCCCCTGCTAGCATTCTGTTAGGTAATGATCTAGTAGAGTTGGGATTGATCTCGGATGGTCTTCCCATGACTGCTTCTGCGGTCACTAGGTAACAGGTGACCCCGGGTCTGACTGTGAGTAAGGTACACGAGCCAAAAGTGCGGCCTGAGGCAAGACGAAGGAAGAACAAGAAGGCCACCTCTGTGGAGGGAGCTCCTTCTCTTCCTGCTGTTCCCACAGCACCCATTGGGATCCATGCTCTGGATGGGCTGGGTCCAGTGGTAAACCCCGTCTCAACTCCTGTGGGAGAAGAGCCAGAAGACTCTCCTGTGGGAGAGGTTCTCAACCCGGAGGACCACCCTGACCTTCAATGCTTGTTAGCTGAAGGGGGACCCTCGCGGGCAGACTTCTGTAAAGGACAGAGAGAGTGCCACGCTCTCGAGGGTCTGAGGAAACAGGCCCTGTCCCAGGCACAAGGAGAAGTGCCTAGGACATTCTGGATTTATTGGGAGGGTGAGCTCCTTGTTAGTGAGCCCACTAAGTCTGAACCTGGTGCCCTCAAGAGGTTGGTGGTACCCCAGGTTTACAGGCACTTCCTACTGCAGTTGGCGCATGAGGTGCCCTTGGCTGGTCCTCTTGGTACCAAGAAGACTAAGCAGAGGCTCTCTGCCCATTTCTACTGGCCCCGGATGGGAGTAGAAGTGGAGTCGCACTGCAGGACCTGCCCAACTTGTCACTTGTCTGTCAAGACTGGAGGCAGTGTCATTGCCCCACTGCAGCCATTGCCAGTGGTTGGCAAACCATTTGAGAGGGTGGCCATCGACATTGTCGGTCCCTGGACCCTCTCACTTCAGGTGGACATCGCTTCATCCTGGTTTTGGTAGATCATGCCACCAGGTACCCTGAGGCTATACCCCTTCGGACTGTAACTGCCAAGGTGGTTGCCAGGGCTCTCCTGGGCATTTTCACCCGTGTTGGGTTCCCCAAGGAGGTTGTCTCTGACAGAGGATCCAACTTCATGTCTAGTTACATGAAGACCATGTGGATAGAGTGCGGAGTAACCTATAGGTTCTCCACCTCTTACCATCCCCAGACCAATGGTCTGGTTGAGAGATTTAATAAATCTCTCAAGGGTATGATAGGTGCTTTGGAAGAGCTCCTAAGGACGAAATGGGATCTCCTTCTGCCATGCCTTCTGTTTGCTTACAGAGTGGTACCTCAAGAGGGTGTTGGTTTCAGCCCCTTTGAGTTACTCTTTGGACATCCCGTGAGGGGGCCCCTTGCCTTGATCAGAGAAGGTTTGGAAGCCACCCCTCCAGGTCCCGCCAAGCAAGTGGGGGACTACGTGTTAGGCCTCAGACGGAGGATGACACAGATGATGGGTCAGGCAACAGCGAATCTCAAGGCCAGCCAGGAATTGAACAAATACTGGCATGACCTTAAAGCATCGTAAGTGGATTTGACTCCAGGACAGGAGGTCCTCGTGATGGAGCCTACCAAGCCTCGGGCATTGGCAGATAAATGGACTGGACCCTTCAGGATAATCTCCAAGATGGGCGAGGTCAATTATCTGGTTGGCATGGGAATCCCAGGGGTAGCCCCTCAGGTATTCCATGTTAATCGGCTCAAGCCTTTCCACAGGCGAGCAGAAGTCTCATGTCTCTTGCTAGCTTCAGAGCAAGAAGAGGATGAGAGTGAGCCCCTTCCTGATTTGCTGTATAGCAACCCTCAGGATGGCTCAGTGGAGGGAGTGCATCTCTCTCCAGATTTGACAACAGAGCAGCAGAGGGCCTGCAGGACTTTGCTCCAGCAGTATGCCTCTCTGTTTTCACTGACGCCAGGCCTTACACCGTGGTGTACGCACGGGATTGACACTGGTGACAGCGTGCCTGTCAAAAGCAGGAGCTACCGTATGTCAGACACTGTTAAGAACCACATCAAGGCTGAGGTCACCAAGATGTTGGATCTGGGTGTTATTGAACCCTCAACCAGTCCATGGTCCAATCCCGTGGTCCTTGTCCCCAGGGCAAGTTCCCAGGCAGGTACCAAGGATTGGAGGTTCCGTGTGGACTACCGAGTCAATGCCGTCACCAAAACTGACGCGCTACCATTTCCCTGGGCTGATGAGCTCGTGGACACCATAGGTGCTGCCAAATTTGTGAGCACCTTTGACCTCACCTCAGGCTATTGGCAAATAGCTCTGATGGGCCATGCCAAGGAAAAGATGGTGTTCTCAACACCAGAGGGACTCTACCAGTTCAGGGTCATGCCTTTTGGGTTGAAGAATGCCCCTGCCACCTTCCAGAGATTGGTCAACCATGCGCTCAGTGGCCTGGAAGCCTTTTGTGTGGCTTACTTAGATGACATTGCCATCTACAGTTCCACTTGGGAAGAGCATTTGACACATCTGGGTAAGGTGTTGCAGGCCTTGAAAAGGGCTAACCTCACTATCAAGGCCACCAAGTGCCAGATAGCTCAGGGGAAAGTCACACATCTTGGTCATGAGGTAGGAGGGGGTCAAATCCAACCTCTCCCCAGTAAGGTACAGGATGTACAGGTTTGGGAGACTCCCACTACTCAAACCCAGGTGAGAGCCTTTTTGGGCCTCACTGGGTATTATCACAATTTCATGGCGGACTATGGAACCATAGCTGCACCACTGACAGCTCTGACTTCCCCCAAACAACCTAGGAAGGTTAATTGGACGGAAGACTGTCAGAGAGCCTATGATGGCTTGAAAGAAAGTCTGTGTAGGGCACCTGTGTTGTGTGCACCTGACTACAGCCGACCCTTTATCGTTCAGACGGATGCCTGCGACAGCGGCATTGGAGCTGTCTTGTCCCAGTTAGATGACAAAGGGAGGGAACATCCTATCATCTTCATCAGTAGACAACTCAATGGTAGAGAACTTAGGTGGGCTACTGTTGAGAAGGAATGTTTCAGTATAGTTTGGAGCCTTAGACATTTTAGGCCCTACCTTACGGGGTCTACCTTAAAGGTCCAAACAGATCATAAGCCCCTTAAGTGGCTTATGCAGATGAAGGGTGAAAACCCGAAACTGCTCAGGTGGTCCATTAGCCTGCAAGGGCTAGACTTCACCCATAGAGCACAGAGCAGGGAAGAGTCACGATAATGCAGATGGCCTTTCCAGTAGGTATGTTGACCGTCTGGATGAGGGTGTCTATCCCGTGGGAGATTAGGCACCCTCCACCTCAGTCTGGGGGGGCGACTGTGATGCTGGAAATGCATCGGAGGGACAGGGCCTCTGTATCCTTGTTGTTGACTGCCTTTTTATTGTGTGTTCTGTCGTGTTTTCCACGCAGGAGTTCATGTGGGACTCCTGGCGGTGCTGCTCTCTCTCTTTTGGTTTGGTGAACAGACCCATGGGATACCCTTACGGCACCCATGGGTGGGGGTACAACCCTGTGCCCCTAGTGTATGTTTTTGGGCACCTGTGGGTGCCCCGCAGAGCAGGGCATGGGCTGGTGGCAGCTCCATCCTGAATTTGACAGGTGCGTTGAGTATCCTCCATTTTGGGATACCCAGGCACTGCCAATGGAATCAGTTGATTCCTGATGGAAAACAAGATGGCCCCTGTGGCCTCTTGCCTTGTTTTCCCAAAGTCCTGGGAAGCCCTGACTCTGTCCCTTTCCCCTGACTGGCTGTTGGGTGGAAGTCCCATATATGGTGTTGTTGTGAAGTCCATTCCAGACTGACTGGAGCCTTCCCAGTGACTGTATGTTGTGGGCACGCCCTGTGGGTGGGACCTGGGTGAATGGAGTATGTGACCAATATGAACTTCTTGTTGTGGCTGTCTGGTTTCTGGTATGAGAGACAATGACTGAGACAGCCCTGCCCGAAACTGGCCTGAATGCAGTGTGTAGTGTTGAATGGCTGGGTACTTGTCCCAATCCACATTCCTTGTTGTGAGTGTCTGAGAGGGAGAAGGATGGCCTTAATGCACTGTGTGCCTGATTTGCTGACTGACTGCATGAATGCCCGTCTGTATGATTGGCTGCTGAGAGTGACCCAGCAGTGTGGATGAGAGACAAGATAGTATATCTGGGGGCCTCTCACCACTGGAAATTGTTCAGAAGCTGTGTATACACTTGAAGAGTAACTGGAACTGCTGATCCTCGATGCCCAGCTGGAAGAAGAAGACTTGCTGTTGCATTTGCTTCAACCTGATCTGAAAGCTGCTGAATTCGTCGAAGAGAGATCCGAGAGAGGACCTGGTAAGGCGCCCTCTTCCCGTGCTCCGAGGGACCATCGAGCACTGCTAACCTTTGCCAAAGCTCCCTGGAAGTCAGACCCTCGAAAGGCTGCCGACCCGAGACGGGACCGCTGAGGAGAACGAAGCAAAGCACCCGGACATCGCCGATGTCGAAGTCTATTGCAGTCGACCAGTGTTCGCAGGTTTGTTTAACTGCTGGAGGCCCGTCGAAATTGTGTTGCCCAGCCGTGGGGACCACTTGACGCCTTGCCGCCGACGACCGGAGCCGCCGATGACCGGAGCCGCCCGCTCCTTTGCCTGAGAACATTTGAATCCAAGGACTCGCTTGTCCGCAACGTCAACTGCTTTGTCCCGCCGGAGAAAGTCGAGGATGACCAACGCGCCGAGGAGAATCCGCCGGTGGGTTTCCCGCCACCTGAAGGCCACAAAGACTTCGACGACTCAATGCCCTTGTTGGGCCACAGTTCTTCGGAAACTCTTTGCGGTCCTGAACAATCCATCGATGAGGTGCCCCGCACACCTCAGCCTCGCAGGACGTCGCTGACGAGCACCGCCTGGATCGATGTCGTGATCTCTGCACCCTTGAACTTCTCATTGCCGCCGTCGACGACAAGTTCCCCATCTCCGACGTCTCTCGACGATCCATGGCTCCTGCTTTAAAGGGAGTCACTCAAGAAGGATCCTTCGACGCGTCTTTAAAGAACTCTACTCCACCAGGTTCATTGGGGGGGTAAAACCTTAATAGAAGGAAATAAGGCTATTGAACAATATATGGACTGGGCGTGTCCTATATATCATTATTTTACAGGTTGCCCAGGTGGGGGGATCTCCACACAGAACTGTGCTTAAGGGTAAAGGCCAGTACTCTGCCTATTGTTTCAACCATCTTGCGTTCCTTCCTATGTCTATTGCTGGTTTCCTCGTTATTGATCTGTGTGACATTTTAACCATACAGTTGATGCACTTGAATGAGATTTGATAACATTGGTGGTACCACTTTAGAATTGTCAACATTGTTGATTTCCGAGTACAAAGTGCGTTATTGTGATCCTGTACATACCTTTGAATATTAATTATATAAAGACTGTGTTTTCAGTAATACAGTGTGTGGACATTCCTTTGTGGGGGTTCGGGGACTACACTGTACTTAATAACCAGCCAGCATCACCTCCTGAGAAGCTAGGCCTTGATTGCTCGTTCATTGCTACCGCTTGAGAATCTTGGCTGGGGTCCTCTGTGCCTCTCCTCTACCATATAGAGAGCGGAAGTACAGACACCCCCTCCAGTCTTTACAGTCCTGTTGGCAGCTTCAGTTCGGTTTTCACAGCTTGGGTGTGAACATCGGATTGATGTGAGTCCTCGTGTGCTGTTGGTGCGACTTATGTGTTGTTTGTTTGTTGTTTTGGTATGGTCAGATGCATGCGGTTTGCTGTGCGAGAAGGTGTGTGGAATTTTTGCGTGAGTTATATATGCAGTGAGCATTTGGATAATGTGGAGAGGGTGGGGGGTGGAGAGAAGACAGGAGGAGAGTGAGCGAGAGAAGGGCAGACAGGGTGCACCGTATCATAGCTATTTTGGAGGGGAAGTAGCCATCAAAGGTGTTTGCCGAGATTGAGGAAGAAAGAGAACGTTTTGAGGGGATTTGCACATACGGGAAAGTTTGAAAGGAGGAGAGTACGCCACGAGATGAAGTTAGTGTATTGGACTTTGCTGAGTTCAGAGCAACAGTGAATGCGAAGAGTGATTGCCTGTAGGGTGAAAGAACAGGGGGAATGTGGGTTTTATGCCAGTGGCACAGGTTGTGGTGCCTGGGCCCTTGGATATTGGATACCTTGGGAAATCAAAGGGTGCTGGTGTGAGCGCCAGGGAGTGATGGCGCGAGCATGGCAATGACACCGAAATAGGGGTGCCAGTGCCAAATTGAACTCCAGAAATTCCATTTCAACTGTGTCAGCAAGATGTCAAGAGACAGCTTAAGAGTTCCACATTTTTAAAACCGCAGAATAACTTTGATACCTATTAAAAATTAAAATAACAATTCTTACTGTTTTCAAACATATAAATAACCTTTAAAACTTTTTTTTTTAAAAGGTCTTATGCTTATTTTCCAAAATAACTGTGATAAATGTTTTGCAAAATTGGGTGTGGTTGTTAAACATCCCTTGCATTAATTTAAACTTTCTCATTTTGCAGCACGAAATGCTGATAATTCTATGTTTCCAGGGACTTTTCCAAAAAAGGTATTAAACATAAAAAAAACTGTTGTGTCTGATTTTAGACATTTTGTAAGCGCACCTACCACCATTCTGATTGTCTTGCAGCCCTGGTGTCTCCCTCCTTCTTGGCTGTATTCTGGCCCCAAATATGAGAAAAACAATTGTTTTAACATGTTATGAATTGTATTGCATTGTACTTGTCATTTGTACAGCGCCAATGTTACCAGTATTACAGTCTCAATGCGCTGTTAGTGGGAATGCCCTCGGAGGACTGAAGTCCAGAGTGTTGGAGGTCCTGGGACACGATTATGATGCGTGTTTGCATTTTGCCGTAAAACGCTTAGCAGGGCTGGCCAGGCTCTAGTATAGAAGCAATCCATGTAGTCAGGCAAGTGGATGGGTGCTGAGAAGAGTGGGGTGGTGTCAGTGCTAGAGACCCCCTCTGTGTTCAGCGTGCCTGAATGTATGGTACGACTAGGCCGTATTCTGAAGTCAGAGGTGTCGAGGCGTAGTCAGGTGTAAGTAGGCGGAGAATTTATGTGATCAGCAAAACCACATTTTTGGCATCATCCTTGCTGTTGTCAGGTAAATCGACTTCGATCTCTGAATAATTTGTCTCACTCTCTTCCTCACCTGAAGAGGGTGTGGGGGAAGCTTCCTTCTTCTTCCTTTCTCTCACTGTTGATTTCTTTTTATGTAGGTATGGCGGACCGCGGAACAACGCCAGAATGGTTACCAGAAGCATATCCGGAAACCAGAGGCCCCGGATCTGCAGCCGCCAGAAGGGGAAAAAGCCGTGAAGGCAAAAAACCCCGAAGAGCTCTGGTATGTCAATGACGTTCTTCCGGACACCCAGGTAAGCAATAAATCCACGATCAAAACTGCCCCACTCCGTAAAGGTGAAAAGAAACGTGAGAGAGGAGGAAAGAGCGGGAATTCAGGTAAGTAAGTAAGTAAGGGCAGGGCAAGAGCCAGCCAGAGAGCGAGAGCACTGCAAAGAGAAGCCAAGGGATAATGAAAAGTCCCCGTAACACAGGATTAGGGACGGGAGGCAAGAAAAGGGGGAAAAGGTGAGAATGCCAGAAGGAGGGCTAATAAGCCAAGAGGAAAACTCACGGAAGAACTGGCAACAAAGGAGAAAAGCAACAGTTGCAACGCGACCGCCGCCGGAAGAGAACTGCTGAAAAGCCGGCGGCGGCGGCCACGACAGAAGGAAAGACTAGACCGCTGAACACACTGCGGCAGAACGTGGTGGAGCAATTTTATGGCGGCTGCGTCACCATCGGTCCCAGACCCTCACATAGAAGAGGCGCATGACAGTATGCCCCCCCCAGTGTGGGCGAACCCCGGTTTACCCGGATGGGCTCGGTAGAACCTCCGCAGCAAACGTGGAGCTCGGACATGTGAACTGGGTTCCCAAGAGTCTTCAGAAGAGGGATAGCCTTTCCAGGAAATAAAAAATTCCAATCTCCCTCTGTGGTAACGTGAATCTTTGATCTCTTCCACTTCATACTCTTCTTCGGTTATGGTGTCATCTCCTTTGTGCCGGGGTACTGGAACAGTGGGGATGTCTTCAGAGGCTGGACACAATAAGGAGGAGTGAAAAACAGGATGTATCTTACTCATGTGCTTGGGTAGGCGTAGGCGAAAGGCTACCTGATTAATGCGAGATTCCACAGTGAAAGGACCTATAAACCTAGGAGATAACTTGGAATGATATACCCATCTAGGTAGGAATTTGGTGGATAACCAAACTCTGGAGCCAGGTCCAAAGGATCGAACCTCCGTTCTTTTCTGATCTGACAACTTCTTGTAGCTTGAACAAGCTTCGACCAATGCTCTTTCAGCGATCTTGTGAGCCTCCTGGATTTGCGATAGACGAGCCTCAATGGAAGGGCACACAGAATTGGAGGATAATACTGGAAGTATGCTCTTGGGGTGTTGCTCATATGTGCAAAAGAAAGGACTGAGACCAAGAGTCGAGTGTTTAGAATTGTTATAGGAAAATTCGGCAGTTGGCAGTAAATCATACCAGTCATCCTGGGCATTGTTGACGTAACATCTTAAATATTGGTCTAGAGTGCCATTAAGTCTCTCGGTCTGTCCATTCGTTTGTGGGTGGAAGCCTGATAAGAGAGCCCGTGCTATCCCTAACCAATGACATAAGGCTCTCCAGAATTTAGAGGTGAATTGACTCCCCCTATCCGAAATGATTTTAGTAGGTAGACCAAGTAGGCGAAAAACATCTCGGATAAATACTTCTGCCATTTCTGATGCGGAAGGTAGACCCAGAAGAGGGGAGAAGTGTGCTAGCTTAGTGAGGGAATCCACAGTAACCATTATGCAGGTGTGTCCTCGAGATGCTGGCAGTTCTACAATGAAATCCGTGGATATCTGCTCCCAGGGTCTTGAAGGTAACGGAATCTGCTCAAGAAGACCTATGGGTTTCTGGTATCGTTGTTTACTGCGAGCGCATGAGACACAGGACTGTACATGTCTTCTGACATCGGCAGAGATTTCAGGCCAAAAGAATGATCTTCTGACTAGATCTTCAGAGTTTTTCATGCCTCAGATCCGCAGCCGCCAGAAGGGGAAAAAGCTGTGAAGGCCAAAAACCCAGAAGAGCTCCGGTATGTCGATGAAGTTCTTCCGGACACCCAGGTAAGCAATAAATCCACAAACAAAACTGCTCCACTCCGTAAAGGTGAAAAGGAACGTGAGAGAGGAGGAAAGAGCGGGAATCCAGGTAAGTAAGTAAGGGCAGGGGAAGAGCCAGCCTGAGAGCGAGAGCACTGCAAAGAGAAGCCAAGGGATAATGAAAAGTCCCCGTAACACGGGATTAGGGACGGGAGGCAAGAAAAGGGGGAAAAGGCGAGAATGCCAGAAGAAGGGCTAATAAGCCAAGAGGAAAACTCACGGGAGCGCTGGCAACGAAGGAAAAAAGCAACAGTTGCAACGCGACCGCCGCTGGAAGAGAACTGCTGAAAAGCCGCCGGCGGCGGCCATGACAGAAAGTAAGACTAGACCGCTGAACACACTGCGGCAGAACTTGGTGGAGCAATTCTATGGCGGCTGCGTCGCCATCGGTCCCATACCCTCACATAGAAGGGGCGCATGACAGCTGTATACTGATGTATGTGGTTAGCCATGCCTGCGGCCAGTGGAGTGGTGTATTATACGTACCATGCCGTTATTGGAGGCACTTTGATGTCAGGGCACCTGTACAGGTATTTGGCTTCTTCTGTTGGTTCTTGCGGCTGTGATAAAAATGGTTAGCAGTAAAAACAGTCTATGCTCCAACTAATCACCACGAGAGGCGCACGGGTTGTGCTTCCAGATTCTTCTAAGTGGGCTAGGTGTATGATTGCAGTGGTTCTTTAACACCATTGTGCTTCTACTGCTATTGTTGTGATGGGTTGGTTTTCTGTCTGTGCTCTCCGCCGCTGTGTAGAGCAATTAGGAGTGTGTTCCACAAAGATGAAAATACACAGAGTAACAGTGGTCGCCACACCGCACCCCCTGGAAGTGTGGGATTGAATGTGCATGGACCTAGCTCGGCTCAAATATCTGGGTAGACCCCAGGGGCTCCATTTGTGGTGGAGATAGATGGGTGGGTCCAGTAAAAGGCTTTGTGTGCTGTGCCAGGTGCCTTAATTGTAATCCCTTTGTGGGGCGGCAGCCAATGTAGACAGGACCGGTGTCATGTGATCATGGAAAGCAGATTTTAAGAACTCCAGCCATTGGGTCATTTTGCCTCCAGTTATTTTGGGAGGCAAAAATGAAACAGCTGATGCATACATTGATTAATTGGACCGTAGGCAGTAACACCAGGCAGTGGCAGGCCCTCGTAAGTGAGTCAGCTTCACCACAATGCCATCAGTGGGACTAAGGAGGGTGTAGAGTCACCTCATGCTCCCAAATTCCTGCTTGTGACGGCATCAGTGATCGAAGAGTACGAAAAGAAGTATTGGAACTATGTTCCCTGCTGGCCTGCACCCTCTCCCCACAAACCCCATCATCATGTCCCCTCCCACGCACAATACACACCACCTAACACTTGCACCTGCTGTTTAAGGGAACGTCCAGTGCAGTGCACTGAAAGGGCAAGTTTCAACTTCTTCCTACACTTTTATTTTAAAACGAAACCATTCCGGAACGGTTTCTTTTTAAAATAAAAGTATAGGAGCTGTAAAAGGTAATTAAAACAAGTAGAGGAGCACCGCTCCCGACCGTTCCCGCTCACTTCGACCACTGGACGGCATAGGACAGTGACTAGCAGGGTAAAACCAGACCTGCAGCAGGATTAGTCAACAGATAATCCAGCTCCATGGGGCTTCATTTCAAGATGTCGGAACACATGCAGAACTGGCTGTGAAGCCTGCTTTCTGCGTTCTGTTATGGGTCCTGTGCAGAGGCGAGATTTTGCACCAACATTCCATCCGTGCATAGAAGATCAGGCCAGAATACTAAGTAGGGTCAGCCAGAGGGGGGACATACACGTTACCAAGGAGTGGGCCACAGGGCTGAACCCTGAGACTTCACCCCCTCATGAAGGGGGGATCCAGAGCCAACTTTGTCAACACCCACCATTTTCCTTATGGTGTGCCAGGCCACCACCGGCATCGACTCACAGGCGCGCCTGCTCCAAACTCTCCCTGGCCAGGGGGATATGGAGGGAAGCAATAGTAATGGAGACCAGCAGGGCCGGAAGTCTGTTTCCTAAGTAGAGGGGAAGCTAAAGCGTTCTTCCAATTGGTGGGCACTTTTCCTGTTCCTTAGCTTTTTTGGTAAGGACTGCCAAGCAAGCTGTGAGCTAACAAGGACGCTCACCTCCTAAGCAATTTAGCACGGCTGTCCTCGCTCAGCACTATCTCTGTACACGAAAAAAAACACAAATCTGTTTTTTTTAAACGCAAAAAACAGCAATTCAAAAGCGTGCAGTGCCCCCTATGTCGCCGCTTGCTTAGTTATCTGTTAGTGAAGCCCAAACCCGGTGTTCTTGTTACTATCCACATGAGTGGTACTCATTTCAGTAACTTCAGCGCCACGATGCCCCCGGGCTGATGTGTGCTTTAAAAATATAAATAAATAAATAAACTTTGGACTAACGAGCGTCTAAACCGTCCTTGTTCGTTCGCAGTTCAGAGAACCAGGCACATTAACTAGCTGAGCTACCGTGCACAACTTTAGCATAACACGCACAGCGCCCACCTCACTGTGCTGTTCTTGTCTTTCTAGGTGGGGCAGTGCTTCTGGGACTCTAATTATATATTTGTCTTTTCAGACCGCACCGCAAGGCATCACGGGAGCCACTTGAAAAGGTAGAGAGTTGGACAAATGTGGGGAAACGGAATTCTTGTGTTCGCTGGAATGAACTCTTACATTTGGCGGTCTGTGGGTTTCACTCCACCGCCGCCATTGTGGCGATGTGTGGGTGGTCTCTCCGCCCTGCCCGGGCATGGTCAGCATATCTGCTGCACCGCAAGCCTACAGAGGGGGCAGTGGGGAGAGTAGGGTGCGGTCTAATGATAAAAGCAGGTTTAAGGAGCCCTGACAGAACCGGGTTGCTTCATGCCAGAATTGAGGTGCATTGAAAGAGCTGGGTGCAGTGCCCATTATCCATTGGGCCAAGAAGGCACCGGCCTATGGGCCCCACTCCTTTCAGGGGCCCAGCGACAACGGATCAAAATAAAGCAGTGCAGAAAATTAAAAACATATTGGGAGATAATTTGCGAGGAAGGTAGGGTGACATTTTGACTGTTTATGGGCCCACACAGGGTTTAATCCGGCCCTGGTTGAGTGTGGAACCCACTAAGATAGCACCTCGAGTCATAGGTGAGCTACAGTGGCAGAGCTGCATGTGGGTTCTGGTGCTGAAACAGCTTCATGCAGAATTGAGGTACACTGGAAGAGCTGAGTGTGGAACACAATAAGATAGCGCCTCGAGTCATAGGTGAGCTACAGTGGTAGAGCTGCATGTGGGTTCCGGTGCTGGAACAGCTTCATGCAGAATTGAGGTGCATTGGAAGAGCTGAGTTTGGAACCCAATAAGATAGCGCCTCGAGTCATAGGTGAGCTACAGTGGCAGAGCTGCATGTGGGCTCCGGTGCTGGAACAGCCTCATGCAGAATTGAGGTACACTGGAAGAGCTGAGTGTGGAACCCAATAAGATAGCGCCTCGAGTCATAGGTGAGCAACAGTGGCAGAGCTGAAGTGGGTTCCGGTGCTGGAACAGCTTCATGCAGAATTGAGGTGCATTGGAAGAGCTGATTGTGGAACCCAATAAGATAGCGCCTCGAGTCATAGGTGAGCTACAGTGGCAGAGCTGCATGTGGGTTCCGGTGCTGGAACAGCTTCATGCAGAATTGAGGTGCATTGGAAGAGCTGAGTGTGGAACCCAATAAGATAGCGCCTCGAGTCATAGGTGAGCTACAGTGGCAGCGTTGCATGTGGGCTCCGGTGCTGGAACAGCTTCCTGAAGAATAGAGGTGAATTGGAAGAGCTGAGTGTGGAACCCGATAAGATAGCGCCTCAAGTCATAGGTGAGCTACAGTGGCAAAGGTGCACGTGGGATCCAGTGCTGTAATGATATAATATGTCATTTATAACACACCTGTGCAAAAGTGTTCCTAGGCGAGACAAGACAAGGGTGGGGAGACAAAGGGAGGACAAAAGAAGGATCTTTTGTCATTGTGTCATTCAGATTGTGCACGGGGGAAGAGAGAGGCGACTTGCCAGGAGGAGGGTGGGGGGAAAGTGCAATAGGGCAAAACTCTAAGTAAGCGCAGCTAGGGTGGCCGGCTCAGGGTAAATTCAAGGAGGCGGGGACTGTAGGGATGAAGATACAGTCCCTAAGTGCACGATAGGCCTGGGGGCAGTGCAGGGGCAACTGATCATGTAGGAGCCTGGTGCCCATTAAGTTTCAGAAGGTGCCAGGCAATCAGTTAGCTCAGCAGACAGGTACATCAGCAGGGGAGATGGAGAGAGAAAGCAGAAGCGAAAAGGAGGGTCTTGAGTTGCTACCAGAACTTAAGGTGGTCCTGATCAAGTTTGAGAGAGGCAGGGAGGCTGTTCCAGAGGGAGGCCTCAGCCGAGGAGAGAGATCTACCCCACCCCACTCTCTGCCTGGTAAAGCGTCTGACCCTCAGAGAGTTGGAGGTGAAGGAACGTAGGGCTCAAAAAGACAGAGAGTTGGATGTAGTTTGGTCTCCGACCCCAGAAAGCCTTATGGACAATGCAGATGGTCTTGAACTTGATCCTTACAGCCACCGGGAGCCAGTAGAGAGATTTCAGGGCTGCAGAGACATGATATCTGGGTTTGAGGCCAAGGACAAGTCTTGCACTCTTCTTCTGGATTAGTTGCAGAGGGCGAAGAGTGGTGGCAGTCAGATTTAGAAAGAGGCTGTAGCAGTAGTCCAGCCTAGAGAGAACCAGGGCTCTGGGGAAGGTGAGCGTCTAGGGGAAAGCAAGAAAAGGAAGAATAACTCTTAGGAGGTGCAACTGGTAGTAGGGCTTCTTAGAGATGTCCATGATGTGAGGAGAGAAGGAGAGGGTGGAGTCAAAGATGACACCAAGGTTTTTTGTCTCGCAGGAAGGAGCAGGGAGAGTGCCCAAAGAGGGCAGCCAGAGTGAAAGAGGGAGCAGGCATTCAATTGAGAAGGATCTGAGTCTTACTGGTATTAAGGCAGAGATAGTTGGAGGCGCACCATTCCTGAATCGCGGATAGACAGTCAGGAATGAGCTGGAGAGTAGCAGAGGCTGAGAGGAGCCTGAAGGAGAGCTGAGTGTCATCTACATAACACTGAAAGTTAGGAGAGAAGGTATAGATGAGGTGGGCCAAAGGGGACAAATAGACATTGAAAGGCCAGGATGAACTGCTAGAGCCCAGAGGAACACCACAAGTGGAGAGAGAGTGGTGGAGAGAAAGTACCCAAGTTGGAACCTGGGAATGTCAGTCCAGGATGAAGGTCAGCCAGGTCAAGGTCTGATTTTTGATGCCCAGGCTGTCACAGAGACGATTGATCAGGATGGTGTGGTTGACCGTGCCGAAAAGCAGAAGAAAGATCGAGGAGGATGAGGACAGAAGGAAGGCTAGAGTCGAGATTAGTGAGCAGGTCTTCATGGGAGTTCAGGAGAGCAGTTTCCGTGCTACTGGCTGCTCTGAAGCCAGACTGATGGCCATGGAGACACCCAACCGATTCAGTATGGAGAGTAAGCTAGGAGATGGCCAGGTTCTCCAGGGGCTTGCCCAGGAAAGGAGTGATAGAGATAGGGCAGTAGTTTATGGGACAGGATGGATCAGCAGAAGGCTTCTTAAGGAAGGGGTGAACAAGGGAGTGCTGGAGGGTGAGAGGAAACTTCCAGTGGCAAAAGAGTGATTGCAGAAATTGGCCAAGGCTGGAGCGAGGGTGTCAATGTGGTCCTTGAAGGTTCTGGACGAGAAGTGCAGCACTTGCTTGGATGACTCTTTCATAGATCGGACTTGCCTAGAAACATCATCAGGACTGTAGACAGGGAAAGAGGAGAAAGGAGGAGAGGGAGATGCGGCCGGGGAAGGGCCGAGAGAGGTAGAGCGGGTGGAAGAGTAGAGAGAGGACAGGATGTCTTGAGTTTTAAGAAGTGGAGTGGACACTAATAGCAAGTTTGAGTGTAATCGGTCAGTTCTGAGGGGCACTGGCAGAACTTGGCATTGCTATCGATATTTGAATATCTGGGGTGTCTTATGCCAGAGCTGAGGTGCATCGGAACATATGCATGTGAGTCCCGGGGCTGAAATTGCATATTGAGGGCCACAGGCCGAGGGTCAGTAACATAGACAAAGCTATGTTTGGTAATTACGAGGTGTGAAGGGTGGGGCCTGGGGTGCTTTGACAGAGCTGTGTATTGCGCAAGTCTTGGAATTTCAGGGGAGAGGATGCCACGTATAAGGATTGAAGTGCAGTGGAGACACCATTTTATAATGATTTGTGTCCACTCTTCTTACCTGACAGTAAACACAGGTCTACATTGTACCACTCCACTACACAATATGTCATGTCATATTGAGACCACTCTTAACACGGGGAGTTCCTTCCCACCCCCAATCCAGCAGAACCTTCAATACTCAATTATGTTTTTTTACCACTGGCATTACTGAAGACTCATATAGAGTCACACAAATCTCCCACTCTGTACCCACAACGAGACAAGAACCAGACTGGGGAATAGGAAATATATTTGTATTTATTTGGAATATAGGTAACAGAGATTACACTAAAACGCCACACGCCAGCTTCTTTGTGGCTCACAATTAAACTTCTTTTCTTTTAAATAACCATTTATTTGTTGTCATTTTCAAGTTGATGCAATCCACAGCAATGTAAGAACAAGCAAGTAAAGAAACGTATACCAATTACAAAACAGTGTAACAAAAATAAACATTATCTAAAAGCAAAGAAGGAAAGTGAGGGAGGAAAGAAAGGGAAAAGGAATGAAAACCAGAACGAGAGAAGAAGAAAAAGAAGGGGGGTATACCTGAAGCATAAAATTCATTGAAAATATCACAAATGTCAGAGTATATATCTTCTTTTTTCTTGACCTGGCAAGTCACTCTTTCTCTACATGACATAATTGATAAGTCATGTAGCCAGTCTTCTACAGAGGGCCTAAGGTCGCTCTTCCAGCACTTTAAGATCTGCTTTTTGGCCACAATTAGAGGTCTGTAGGCCCACAAGCGAAGGCCAACAAATAAATGAAGCCTGATCGGAAACAACCCCAACACACACAGTAATGGATCACAGGGAAGCACAAGACCCAGAATGAGGTCCACACGCTGGAGGACATCTTCCCAAATGGATTTGATATTAGAACACAAACAAAACATATGTGGGAAGGTCCCCACATCAGATTTACAATTCCAGCAAGTGGCGTTCTCAGCCAGTTTACACTTTTTCACTATCCAAGGGGACGAATAAATACAGTGCAAAATCCATTGCTGAGAATATCTCAGATCCAGATCTAATTTAAACCGGTACGGACTAGAACAAATATGTTTCCATTCAGCATCTGAGATCTCGTACCCCAATTCAAAGCACCAAACAGCCCTTCCATGATCTGAAGCGTTATTTACTTCTGTAGGAGTAAGACGTTTGTACAGGAACGACGCAGAAAGAGGAGTTATCCTAGCCAAATGTAAAACAGGAGGGATATCACATAGAGAGTCATTCAGCGGTGAAAACAAAGTTTCAAAAACTATACATAGTTTGCGATAACGACAAACTTCTGACCTATTCAATTTATATTTAAATCTTAGAAATTCAAAGGCAAGCATAGAACCAACATTATGAACTTGCCCCATTCTCTAAATACCAGTAGCTTGCCAAGAGGACCAAGAAAGGGTATGATTGTCAAGGCGTATTAGTGCGTTTCTTCAGAGAGAGGACTCCAGATTTAGAAGATACTTTATTCAAAAGTCTTGCAACTCTTCCTCCAGTCCTTCAGAACATGTCTAACAAAAGGGGGTGTTTGATCAACAACCAGCCTCTTACCCATACCAAGCAGACAGTCCAAAGGAACGGGGTGAACAGAATTGTTCTCTATAGCAACCCAGTGAGGACAGTTAACCCCCTCACGTTTTAGCTAAAAATGTAAAGTACGAAACGTGAACACTCTGTGATAAACGTGAAGGCTCTGTGATACAATGTGACATCCGAGAATCCTAAACCGCCCTGGCTCGCTAGCCGCATGAGAAGATCTTTAGGGATCCTTGATCTCCCACCATCTCCCCAAAGGAAATTATGGAAAACGTTTATCAATTTCCCCAAGTATGTCTCTTGAGAGAGGAAGAGGGACCATACTAAATATATATAATAATTTAGGGAGTAAGACCATTTTATTTACCTTAACCTTTCCCCATAATGTTAAATTTAACCTCCCACATTTTAGAGATAATATGTTAATCACAGCAAGTGTGGATTGGACGTTAGACACAAACGAGATATTAACTTGTCTGGTAATATCTATACCCAAGTATTTGAAACCACCCTCCACTCACATTACTCGCCCTGCACCTAAACCCTCTATAACATGCAGTCGAGATTGCAAAGACCAGCAATTTCGAGAAATTTACTTTACATCCAGAAACTTGGCCAAATGATTGCAGAGCCAACAATTCTCCATAGGAAGGACTGGGATAAGAGAGTAAAACCAAAAACCGTCAGTATATACGAGTAATTTAGATACTAGGCCTCCCATTGAAATACCTTTTATAGCTGCATTTTCTCAGATCGCAATTGTCAAGAGCTTAATGAATAGATCAAAGAGTAGAGGTGATAGAGAACATCCCTGTTGTGTGCCTTTAGAAATAGAAAAGCTAGTCGAAACGCAACCATTAACCGTGACCATAGCCTCGGGATCCTTATACAAAGCATTGAAGGCAAGAACCGTGGTCCAAAGTTCACCCTGACCAGGACTCGTTGGAAGAACATCCAGTTAACCCTGTCAAATGCCTTTTCTGCGTCTATACTAACTGCATCAAAGTCTTCTGGAGAGCTACCCCTAAGGTCTATCACATCCAGAAGGTCTCTATTCCTGCCAGACAAAACCTGTCTGATTCGGGTGGACCAGCTTAGGCAATAAGGGATTCATTCTTTCGGCATAGATCTTTGCTAGGAGTTTAATATCGGCATACAATAGGCAAATGGGTCTATAGTTTCTAGAAATGGAGTGGTCTCTCCCTGGCTGGGGAATCACAGTGATTACAGCGGTCCTCATGGAATTAGCCATTTCTTCATTGGCAATAATCTCCTTAAATGATTCCACCATGAACGGAGCAGGCGAAGAACTAAAAGCCATTTAAAACTCAATGGGAAACCCATCTGGACCAGGACACTTACCAGTACCAGGGGACATCAATGCCATAGAAACTATGATCTCCAGAGTCGTAATATCCCTTATCATAGCTGTCCAATTTTGGGATATTAATTTGGTCTAAGAAAGAAGTCACCCTTTCATCCTCAATGAGCTCACCATTACAGTACAGTGACTCATAAAATCTACGGAAAGCATTGCAAATGTCTTCATTTCCCCTGATCAGAGGCCCAACAGCATCTGCAATGAATTAAACTTGCTTCCCCTTCCCTCTCCCTTTCAGCCTGCTAGACAATAATGCACCAGACTTTTCCCCAGGTTCCCAGAATGCATGCCTGGTATAAAATAAATCTTTCTCTGCTTTCTTGATAAATACATTGTATAATACACATTTGGCCGTCAGCATTGAGGACATTGAAGAAGCAGAGGGCAGTATAACTTTCACAGATTATTTGTAACTGGACTCTATGTGTACAGTCTCTGTCTCAGCTTTTTTCTTTTTATAAGAGGCAAACCTGACTATCTTTCCATGCAGAAAGGCTTTCGGAACATCCCAGATGGTGCAGAGCCTATCAACAGATTTTGTATTCTCATTAAGAAATATTAAAATCTCAGCATCAATGTGTTTCAAGAAGAGCTGGTCCAACAACAGATTAGTATTGAACGTCCACCGCCTGCAGTTCCTCTCTCCTCCCACTGATCTATCTATTGCCAGGTGCTCACAAGCATGTTCAGAGATCAGGACATCGCTAATTTCTGCTACACTCACATTTCCGCAGAGGTTGCTACTTATTAAGAAATAATCAATATGGGATGAGGTTCCGTGAGGGACCGAGTGAAAGCTATAATGCTGTTTATGTGGGTTAAGTTCATGCGAAACATCACACAAATCCCATGCCTGCATTTGCCGTAGGAGCCCCTTCCTGGCTCTGGCCTCAGCATTAGAATGGGAGATTTCTGACTTACCTAGTGAGTGTATCATTCACCGTAGCATTGAAATCACCCCATATTATTATACATACTGTGGGGTGAAATATACCCTCTGAATGCCAGAAATGAAGAGGCCAGATTGAATTGGGAAGTCCCATTGAAGTATAAGAATGGTGATGTCAGACATGAGGTCTATTGAACCAAAAACAGGCCTAAAACTCAAAGGAAAGAAAGTTAGCATGAATCTCAAAAGTGTGAAGATATGCGCGATGTATTTCAGCAAGGAAATGAAAGACATGGGGCTGACAATGCTGTTTTACTGAATCCATGGAGAGCTGCACTTGTACCTAAAGAGAGAGATAGCAGTGTGTCCCTTAACTTTGATGTAATACCAGATTGTGCTCCAGTCATCTCCAGTGAAACCAAGCTTATTGCAATTATAAGAAATAAATTAACTTTGCTTTTCCCTCATCCAAATGACAGTATACAGAGAGACATGCCTACTGGACTTTCAGAGTTTAACCATGGTTTTCTCCTGTAACTGCCCTATAAATATGGACAATCCAGAAGTGATACTCATGTCTTTTGCAACTATGATATTAAAGAAGTACATTACACATGGATATAAAGGGCCAGGTGCCTTATAAAATGTCATATAAAATGCATTGTGAATGAGTTTAAAAGCCATTGCCTGCAGAATTTTACACGCAATCAGTAATTTCTCATAAAGATGATAAATTACCCTCCAAGACCTTTCCTCTGCTGGTCTTGGAGAGGGAGGTCTGGTTGTCAACCAACAATCAGGGCCTTTGCTTAAAAATATTGAAAGAAATCCACTGCCTAGATTTAAACCATGGTGGAAACAGATGAGGCCATGCCTGTTCATTCAGCAGAAGTGACCTCAGAGTCACAATTCCCATAAAATGTAGATTAGAGTTGCTGCCAGTACCATTACAGGCCATAAAGGGAGAGGCAAAGATTAACATGTGTCAGCCTCTGGCTGAGCCCATGCTCAAGGGAAAAGGAAACTGAAAGTGAATAAAGAAAACAAGAGTTTAGTTAATAGAAAAATACATATTATTGCATAAAAGGAGCAGCATATATGCCACAATGGTCATTCCAGACTTCTATTTTTGTGCGATAAACATAGCTAAAGTTATTAATGAAAATTTGATTTGGGCCTTTCCTTTATCCCGAGATATTTGAAAGTTGATGTGAGGGTGAAGGATAAAAATAACATGGGAACTATGAAGTGGCATATTTTTCACTGATACGGCTCCTGAATAAATGAAGAAAACCCGTATCTCTGCATAGGAAGGGTGTGTCGACTTCAGATTAGCATAAACTGATTTGCCTTAAAAGGCTTTAAAATGTAGTTCTTAAAATATATTCATACATGTAAAGATTTGAAAAATTAGGGTATTTGCCATGTTGGTAGATTTTCAGAGTCTAAACAGGCCGAGCCCAGATGTCAGTTTGGGATGACAAATCTTTGTTCTCCCACAGCTTTCCTAACGCACACCCCTCATCTTCTCGTCCTATTAGTACATAGGTGGGAGGTGGGTAGAAAAAACCAACAAATCCCTTTCGCAGGAATCATGACAATTTTGCGATGTCATTTGCCCTTTAGGTAAACCAGTGTGCATTAGAACTGGGCTTTTTCCACCTATTCCGGGAGGTAACCTGCTGCTGAACCCTTGCGAGAAACATCCCAAGCATAGAGGTCCCACATTTTGGATTGGAGACAGGGATCAGGAGATGTAAGAGCTGACTGGGACCCCTTGGAGGAGCCAGAGGGGACTATCCTGGACTGACGCCCTTGCTGTCCCAGGGGTGACCTGCTGTTCCCTGATGTCCATTGCAAGTCCTCTCCTGTAAGTACAAATATCCTCGAAAGCCATAGATTGTGTAGGCCCTGTATTTTTCAAGTATTGTTCTAGTTTTTTTCCCCCTAGCAAAATATCCTGTTTGTCTTGTTTGTCTGTGTAGATCCTCAGCATATTTAATTAAAGAATCAATTAATTCCCCTATAGAAAGCACAGGATGTGTTTTGTTGGCATTCGAAACTAACACGCTCTGCCTATTGTGTTTTGAGCCGGTATAGACAAGGTTTTGCCAAAAGGAGGAATCGCAAAACCCTATTTCCAAGTGAGGGTGCAGGGTGCAAAATGAAATTTCCTATTGGTCCCCTTCATTTTAAATCAGAAGTGTGAGCCCTTTCATTTCCTTTGCATGTGTAGTGAGAAACAACGTTGCCCCTTGGTTCCCAGTGTGCTCTGACCCAAACAACAAAGCCCTGCCTGTTCTTTTTTGGTGGGGCAAATGAATTTTCCCATTGCTTTTCTTTCCATCATATTGCATCTGAGGTAATCAGTAGAAAGACGATTTTTCCCCCTGAATCCCCTTTTCCAAAGAGTGCATTTTATCAGAATCCCAAAACAATTATTTTACCATTGTGTTTCCCACTCTCTGCCACTGGCCTGCAATTCAAAGGGGCCAAGTCTAATTGATGTTTGGGGTGTGGGGGTTGCTGGGAGAAAAAGTATTATAACAAAATCAGCAATCGTTGTGTGTCTTCAATTGTATTTTGACTGTATTGGTGAGTGATTCGAAAAGAAAGCTGCAGAAAATTCTGACACTATTTCAGTATTATCTCTGTGTTGGTGCCATTACGGAAGTCATTTTTGTTCTTGTGTTGCCTCAGCATTGGTGGCTGATGTTAGTCTGTTTGTAAAATGTGGCTTAAATAAATTAATAAATCTATATTCTTACTACACCCGGGCCTGGTCCCTAGTCCGTCGTGGAACCGGGTATATGTTGGGTTGGGTGCGAGACGGGTTGGTGACCTTACCAAACCAAACGGAACCTTAACAAAACTAATAGTGCTTTATTGTGCGCGACATTCATTGGGGGGAAAAGGAACTCCCTGAGTTGAGTTTGACCACGTAATAAACTGTGACAAAACTTGCTAGCACACCCTCTAATTTCCTGAAAATAACAGCCTGCTCTACATTAGGGGCATAGACATTGAGGAGTATCAAGCATCTGTTCTCCACCAGCAATTTAACTGCTGCATACCTGTCCTCAGAATCTAGGTCCACTCGGTCGACAGTAAATCTTAAAACTTTTTTAAACAAGATAGCCACTCCTCTGGAATTGCTAGCAAATGGGCTTGAAAACTCCTTTATATATGTATTATTCAAAATATAATCCAATCTACCATGCTGCAGATGAGTCTCTTGAAGTAAGACAGTATCTGGTTTCTTTTTGCCTAGGAAGTTAAGTATTTTATCGCCTCTTTATTGGACTATTCACCCTTTTCCCATTCCAGTTTATAAAACGTAGACAATCATACATATCTCATTAGAATGTGATTGAAAGTGAAGGTACTCTCCTGTATAATTTCCTGTACAATTCTTCGCTGGTGAAGTTCCTTCAATTATGCAGGCATACTCTGGTGAGCACTGGCTCACCCCCCTCCAACTAAACTTCTGATTACGCAAATAGCTGGTTGGGAAAAACACAAATCACAATACTTTACTTCATACAGATTTCACTTCAAGAAATTATCAAACCGGTCAGTGAAGAAAAGCAATGTACATATGTAATGCTGTGCAATTTCGATTTCCATGTAAACTTAAAAGGCTAGCAGTTTGGTTTATAGAATGGTACAAATGCATATGGTACTTATTCCACCCACACTTTTGGCTTAAAATAAACACAGCGTGATTTATCGGACCACCCTCATTAAAAGGTCTCTGTTGGGGAAGTTGAACAGTAGAAAATCGGGACGATTTCAGAATTTTGCATTTCAGACCCCCTTCCACTTAAAAGCCGGTGTTTGGGAAGCTGGACAGGTACAATTGGGATGATTTGAGCATTTAGGATATCAGATCCCACCTCACTTCAAGGCCTGTGTTGGGGAAGCTGGACAGAAAAGAATTTGGATGATTTAAGAACTTTGGAAGCTGGACTAATAGATGACCCAATTAAATTACAGTCTATAGTTTTCAGCGCAGACTAAGAATGAGCTTTGTTAATTTCGAATTTGAACAAAAATCATCCTGTGGTGTTCTGCCAATGGGAATTAATTAAATTAATATTTTTTTTAAATAGGCTAAGGATCTACACACATCTACCCCTGCCCACTAATAAGGGAAAGGATTTAAGGCAAGCAGATTGCCCCACCTTTGGTTTTAATTGGCTCAATTCGATTTACATTGAAAGCCTCTGTTTAAAGTTCAGGAAAGTCAGATACATTTCAGGACGCTCTTGGAGGACAGGGCAGGGGTTTGGTCACACCACTCTGATGGATGGTCCCCAGCTCTTCGCCATAGGGCCCAGTCAGCTTTTTTAGCCCCCTCCCCCAGCAATAGACTGCTTCACCCACAGGCAATCTCAGCAATCTCCTCTGGTGTTTCCTTGCAGCTGTCAGATGATAAGTCTCAGCAGCTCTCCCCGATGGTAATTTTAGCAGCTCTCCCCCTTCTCCTATTGTGCATCCACTTTATATAGCAGTGATGACACCATGAAGATTTCAATACTGAGCGATGCCCTGCAAGAATTCTCACAACCAGGATTGTACAGTTACCCTTCTTTCTTTCTACCCACAAATCCAGCCTCTCTCCAAGGATTGGTTTGGGAGTCTGAAGCAGACATGTGAAAATGTCCATTTGCAATCCCTTTTTGTTTTCATGTCAACTTTTGGTAAACATCTAGTTGTATGTCAAAACTTGGTTATTTACTTGTAACTGACATAATACATGTATATTTATATATTTGGTTTATAGTGATATCGAAAAAATAATGCAGGAAAACAAAAATGTCAAAAAAATAATGTCGAATGTAAATATGTCGACATTACATACATACAATAGAAAAAGTCACTTATTTGAAAAACATTTTTTGAAAAGAAATCGAAAACGCAATGCTGAAATATCAATGTAAAATGTCAGAAACAGTAACATTGTTATGGGAGGGTGTTCCACCTCCATCCTCCCCAAACTCCCCCACGGAACCGTCTCACCATCCATCAAAAAAGGGGTAGATATGACACATTATGAATGATGAAAAACACACAAAAGGACGATTAGTATGGGTTGAACGAATAAATGAAACCAAAGAGTAAAGAACCTTACATGAACGCTGAGGAACAGATGACGGTTGTGACAAACCGTCATTACCTGACAAAACCTGAGGTCAGAGCAAACTAAAGGACATACACTGCAACTACTTCACAGAAATACAGGTCATATTAGCATACTAAATATAAAACTATATAGGCAATTAGAAAAGTAAACAATACGTAATGTATGACAGAAATAGTAAAACTTGTTTTCGTTATTTTAGATTTAAAATGACAGAGAACGTGGATTATGTAACTTCACAGAAGGGAGGACAACAGCTAATTCACGATGGATACGTGTATAATCAAGAATCCAAAACAAATGAAAGAACATATTTGAAGTGCACGGAATATGCGAAAACAAAATGTACAGGAAGAGTAATAACAGAAACTTCCATTGTAAAATTAAAAGGGGAACACAACCATCTTCCTGACAGAACCAGTATAATAACCTGTAACAAAATTCTGTTGCACGTCTCGGCACAAATGCCTGCAGAAAAACACATGCAACGTACAATAAACAGGACAAAACAACAGAAAGAAAATCTTCCGCCAGCACCAAGAAATTACAACGATATAAGCATCCCTGATATATTTAAAATAACAGAAAAAGGTGAACATTTTCATCACGCAACATTAGAAATAAAGGATGAAAAAATTATAATATTTTCAACTTGGTGAGTGTGATATGTGGCAAAGTGACGCGACTTTCAAAACATGCCCCAACCTTTCCAACAGTTTTGTACTATACATGGATCAATAAATAGCCATCTAATACCCCTAATATACGTCTTGATGCCCAAAAAAACAGAAGAAATCTACAAAATAGTATTTCAGAAAATTAAAGACGCCATACAAGACACAAAACCTGCTAATATCATAATTGACTTTGAAATGGCTCAAATTAAAGCATTCTCATCAGTATATAAAGAGACAAATATACAGGGATGTTTTTTCCATTTCACACAGGCCATTTGTAGGAAACTACAGAAACTAGGACTCCACACGAAATACATCGGGGACAGTACATATGAACATAATGTAAAAAAAACTATTTGCATTAGCCTTTGTAAAGGAAGAAAGCGTTATAACATTTTACGAACATTTAATTGACAGTGAATATTTCAAAAATAATGAAGAACAGAATTCAGACTTAATGGACTATATGGAAAGCACTTGGTTGGGACAGTTGACACGAAATGGCACAAGACGAAGGCCTAAATATAATATAGCATGGTGGAATTGCTACAATGCCGTAATGGAAGGTAGGCTAAAAACAAACAATATTTTGGAAGGGTGGCACAACAGGATTTACAAGAACTTTAACACTAAAAACCCAACTTTGTGGCACTTTTTAAAGGACTTAATATCTGAACAATCACATCAAGAATTTAGACTATCGCAGAGCATTTCACTTGCAAACACCCATTTGAAAAGAAGGAAATACCGAGACTATGAAAAAAAAATTGAACAAATAGTGAAACAGTTTCACCAAGAAGAAAAACACAACTACTTAGACTCAATTGCATATAATTTAAAATGTTAGAAAACTCACGGTTTGAAGAGGTCACGATCCGGCATTGCGAATCCAAAGTAACCAATGACGAAATCCATATCCCAATCCAAAGAAGAAAAGTGAAATCCACCAAAAAAAAAGTCAGAATCCATAGTCAAAGTAAAAACCAGCCAAGGAAAAAAACAAAAAAATCATATCCCAATCCACAGTCAAAAAGCCAGTACCAACATAAAAAAGTGTCAAAATCTATCCTTGTATGTAGAATTATTTCGAAAAAATGTGATTTATTGTTTTTTCGACATTAATAATGGCGAAATAATATTTTCGACATTTTGACTTTCAAAATTATTACATTCGAAAATATAACTGCATGTTGTATGTCAACACTTGGTTATTTACTTGTAACTGACATAATATATGTATATTTATATATTCCACTTCATCTTATCATGGAGAATTTAATAAAACAACAGCCAGGTCAGCACCATGTTGCACAGCCATTTGGCAATTTTCTGCCATTTTCACAAAATGCAAAATAGTTAGGAACATGTAATTTACTCCCCACGTTCATAATTTGACCCTCCACCAGCACACCAATTCTCAAATTTGGGTTTATTCAGCGCACCCAGGAACATCTTTTAGCTGGCCATTACAATTCCTTAAGTCGCAGGTGGATGAATTTTATTTTAACAAACTCACCTAGGAATTATCTAAAGAATTACATGAAAATGAAGGCAGTAAGACTTATGGTTGGTGAGACAAATGCCTAAATTATAATAGTCCTTTTAAATAATAGTAAATCTTCATGTTGTACAAATTGTAGCTCTCTGGTCTGCAGGCCATTTGTCGCTATGGGCCAACCTGTGAACAGAGTTTTTTTTTTTTCATTAGTCGCATTGTTTTTTAAATTCAGAGTTCAGCCTTGATTGCAGCCCCTGGATTCACACGTCCCCACTACATTCCGGTCATGCACCAGCTAGAATATTTGGCATGCACAGAACTGCCTTCAGAAACAGCAGATCCAGGGAAACTTGGTTTTCAACACCCTTTAGGAAAGCCACATCTTATTGCAGTTATATATAGTGGGGATGAACACACCAGGCTTCCAGTTGAGAAAAGCCTCTGCGAATTCAGCCCAGAAACCCACCATTTTTCGTTGGCTGAAAAGAACTCACATATTGCATCTTCTAACATCAGCCTTGATTATTTGACATACAATGGCCCTCACTACAACTCTTAATTAATAAGGGCACGGCTACCGCCGCAGCTGCACATTTTCCAGCACCCGCGAATGGACAATTACCGGGTCATGCCAAGATTGGCGGACCCGGTAATTGGCCATTCGCGGGTGCTGTTATGGCCGGACTCCCGATCACCATTCTGCCCCATAGGCATGTAATTGTAGACTGGTAATGCACACCTTCATTATTACAGTGCTACACTTAGACATAGATTTATCATGAGGCAATGTTTCCTTAGTACTACCAAGCTGCTACAAATGGAGTCCATTTCTATGGCCCATCACTAGAGTGCGTGTAGCTAGGGAGCTAGATTCATTAATTGCAGGAGCTTTATATGCTTGTGACATAGAAACTGTGCACTATAAGCTAGCCATACACCTACAAAGCCCTCAACTACTTAGCCCCGCCATATTTAACGAATAAATTCACCTAAGACAGAATACTAGAACCACCAGATCCTCCAATACATTACAATTGACGGTGCCCAAATACTCCCTTAAAAGAGCCGGTGGATCCAGCTTCCCAGTTCTAGCCTCACAACTGTGGAATACTATTCCACTAGATATCAAATCCACCCCCACCTTCCCACCTTTCAGAACTAAGGTCATCACCTGGGTACTCAATAAATAACCAACTATGGATATATGCTTAATGTATGAACGTATCCTTTACTATGTCTGCTCGTTACTATCTATGCACTAACTGCTGTATTGTAACCATACAAATTTTCCTCACTATTGCTTGTAACCTGATGTTTAAGCGCCCATATACCCCTGGGTCAGGAGCGCTATACAAAATAAATAAACAAACAAACAATATCACCCATCCTGTGTTGGTACTCATTTATCAACCTCAGCAGGATGAAAGGCTGAGTTGGACCTTGCAGGGAGTGAAACCTGCAACCTACAGATCACACACACGTTGCAGCAGCGTGCGCTTAACCCACTGAGCTATCATAATGGCTATAGCTATCAGAAAACCAGCCACTCCAGAAAAAAAGTCATCTGCTGCTGGCACAAGAGGTAGCAAGGGAGACCACAGGGATAGCAAGGGAGACCTCAGGGGTCTCAGATACGACCCCTGCTGACCCCTAAATGACGTCCATGTAAGGGCTTCATTACAGGTTTGCGGTTATTCCGTGGGTCATCCGCCAGAATACTGCCAAGCCGATTTACCGTTATCGCCACTTGGTCTGGCAGAATTATCACTGTATCACAAGTGGTGGTATTGCAGATTTAGACCCCATTTATGTGGGGATTTTGGTGTAATTACCACCGGCGGTAATGTTTCTGGTGGTAATTCTACTGATTTTGCTGATTTCTGGCAGTAAGGAGGTGGAATTGCCTCCAGCATTTTGTTGGAGGTTTGTTTCTCCATCTCACCCCCAAAACATTAGTACGGCTGTGCGATAATGCGGTGGTAAAGGAGTTCCCCGTTTTACCACAATGTTTTACCGCACCACCGTACTTGCGATGAGGCCCTAAGTCTTGTGCAGCAAAGCCTACATGGCCGAGGTTCTTACCATGCACCAATCACAGTCAATTATATTCAAGAGCTTCAGAGAGCACATTCCACAACACGTGCACGGTTCAACCCTGTGCATTGCCTCACCAATCTACCTGAGGCTTGACAGTGACTTCCTGAAACTCCTCCGACCCTTCAACTTACCTCTTCCACATGGAACCTTCCTAACTGGAATACAAACCGGTTCCATGTCTTCCGTACGCTGTGTCCATCCGGCCTCTCTTCCAAGCCGGCTCCCAAATGCTGGACCTGCTGTTCAAAGCGGGCATTCCTCCTGAATTCCAAGCTTCTTTCTAAATGCTAATTTTTGGGGGTACCGCCCGCAACACCCGAGCAGGCAAGCCTCTTTCTCTCCCACCTGCAAGTCCATTCCCTCGCTCCTCACACCTGTAGACTGTCCACTTTCTGCTTCCTCTGCCTGCTCCAATCCCCATGCCCTATAGCACCTGGCCCACACCACCCAAGACTGCACCCCCACACCAGGGGCAGACTGGGAGGCCACCAGCTGCCCGGGCAGTGGGGGACTTCAGTCTGTTTGAAAAATCTTCAACTGATCCTCGCCACACAGAACATGGCGCTGCCACAAAATCCTTTGCTAGCCCGGCGGTGTCGGCAGTACGTGCATTGATGAACGTGCTGCACTTCTCTTAATATCAGCTATTTTAATGGGACATCTTTTTTTTGACAACAGAAAAAAAATATTTGACGCTGCCTGGACTCGAACACCTTCTCTGCAGAGTAAGGATAGAGCTGAACAACATGCACCTGAGGAAGAGCTCTCTCGGTCCTGCATGGAAACATGGACCATGTGATGCAGATGTGTAGTGTATCTGCCGAGGACGGAGGGAGGTGCTCTATAGAGTCTAACAAACCCTTTAGTTATGCTAACATGAGCTTTTTAAATGCCTCATCAGTGTTGATGCGGCCCATGGCTCGAGAGGAAAGGGGCGAAGGCAGGGTGCTCTGAAACAACGCCGGAGCAGCCCCAGCACATTTGATGGGGCCGGCCCAGCGGGCGAATGCCCAAACGGAGCAATGCTCAATCCACCCCTTCCCCAAACTCCCCCTTACCAGTTACCCACCCTACACCAAACCCAATGACTGCGTTCGAGCACGGCCTGCCACCGGCTGTACCGCCACTGCATGCTCAAATAGTGCTGTAGTGTCTCTTGCCAGCAGAGTTGCTCATGAGGTCTCTGCTGTGGGTTGCCCATGGAAGGCCGGATTATGACCTGAAATTAAACATATTAAATAGCTTATAATTGACCCTTTTGCTGGGTCAGAAAACTTAAGGGCAACTACTGGCCAATCAGCGTTATGATATGATATGTTATTTATAACGTACTTAATACCCAGAGGTTTCTAAGCGTGGACCTCTGTGTCGTCTTGCTTCCAAGGCGAGCACGTTGCCCCTGAGCTATCCTCCCGAGCGTTTAACTCAGGGGCCCTCCATCTGCATAAGGGTTGTTTATCAGGTCCTTTCTACCTTTTTTAAATATTCCTTTCTGCACCCTAGGAGGGGTCTATAGAATAGTGACTACTTTCTTCAACCTATACAATTCATTGCATTGTCTCTATGCAAACTACCACAATATGGCATGTTCATTTCGTGTTATGCACTTTTCGCCCTTCCTTATAGCTCTTGGCAGGAGTCTGCAGCAGTATGCCCTATGGAAGCTGGCTCTCAATGTCCACTAGAGCTGGGGTGCAGTCAGCCAGACGTCAGAGGCTGGGGCGCACCCTCATACATTGGACGGCGGCATTGCAGTCTCCTGCACTGAATGGGGTGGCTTGGAGCAGGATAGCGGTAAGCAGTAGAGTAGTCAAGTGGCGGCGCACCCCTGAAATCAGAAGGGTTGGCAAAGACCTACACAGCACTACTAAACACATCATCTCCGAGCACTCAAAGAGAAGATGTCGTAAAGACGCAATCCAGTGGTCCTCAATTCATCCACTGTGGAAGGTTGACAGGGCTGTGCTTGTCTCGCGGACGTGGAGTAACTGCACTGGTGTATTAAGTGACTGGGCGGGTCTGTGCTGTTTTCCCCCTCGACCCCCCCCCAAAAAAAACCAGATTCCCCTCCCATCCAAATATTTATAAAAGTATCGCCCCACAAGAAAAGCCACCTCCTCAAGACCTGTCCATCTACCGACCCCTCTGATTGGAACACTGTCAAGGGCCCTGGCCCAGTTGGTCCCACAGAGACCCTAGTAAAGTGCCAAGCAGGAGCAAGCGTGACAATCGCCGGGAATCATACAGAGGACGCGGGTCTGGGGGTCCAACATGCAGCGATGTCCCGGACCGTTTGGGAGATTCTTATCCAGTCCAGGTTTTTTCTTTGCATAATGCAGCCAGTGGCGGGAGAGCAGTGCCCGAACTGAACTTCTATGCCCGTTGGAATTAACTCTTGATGCAGTCTCTGGAAATGGACCGGGCCTGGACTAATGTGCTCCTGGAATGGATTCTGAATGCAGTTCAAAGAGGAGGAGAATAACATGAACTGTGCTTCTTGGAATGGTCTCCGACTGTTTTCCTGCAATGGGCTCTGGGCGGAGCCATAAAGTGGAGAATAACATGAAATGGATTTCTGTGCAGCTTGGAATGGATTCAGTTCCTCTCCCTCCGAGAACTCGGACTGGATGCTATTTCCTATGGATTGGACTCTGGGTGCTGACCCCTAGATATAGCTAGTGGGTCGCGCCCAGACAAGTGGGTCACCTCCAGCCAAGCTTGGATTTGGAGTGCGCATGCCAAGACTTCCTGCTGGTTCCCATGTCCCATTAAAAGCAGGAACCTCCAAGTCCAAGGACGCAAAGTCCAAAACCGGGACTGGCTGGAGGTGTGGCACATGGCATGGGGCCACTTGGCAGCTATGAACATGAACTATATTTCAGCTCATCCTGGAATGGAACTTGGGGCGCAGCCCGCTAATCTGATGGACGATCCCGCAGATAGGTTCCCACGGCCCCGCTGACATCACTCCCTCAATTCCGGTAAATACAAGTGAAACACAGGCCAGCTTTGTGTTCTTAGCTCCACATTCCTCTCTTGAACAAGTTCGATGCACAGCAAGCAGCAAGCGGTTGCAATCAAATTTCTGGCCTCACGCGACCGGCTGGGCCGCTATGATCACGTAAACAGTCCATGAGGGCTGTAAACAAGCCCACACCAGCGCGCCTATGATCTATACTCTGGATCCCTGGAGAAGGAGGCCAAACTCACTCCCTGGGGAGGAGGGCGTAGGATGGGACACTGCTGCTCTCGATCGCACCGGTCGGCCACATTCCCTCAATCGTATTCGAAGGGATCCCGCTCTCATCCACGTCCTTAAACAGGGATGATATTCCTTGCTCCATTCTCAATTCTCAAGGTGAGATCTCTTATCTAATCCCTGGATTGATAGCATTTACACAATCCCTGTGGCGGGATCCTTTGCCTAAATCCCATGGTGAGATCTCTGGATTAGGAACATTTACTCAGTCATTGAGGTTGGATCCCTAGCTCCATTCCAAGATCTAACCTGGCAAAGGATCAAAGGATCTCACCCCATGGACTGAGTAAGTGTTCCCAACCCAGGGGTCAGAAATGGGATCTCACGCTGGGAATGTAGAAATGGATCCCACCCCAGGTACCAGTAAGTGCTCTCGATCCAGGTTTCGGATTAGGAACACTCAGTCATTGGGATTAGATCCCTTGCTCCATTAATGAGTTCATCTTTTGTAACGTGCTAATTACCGGAGACCAGTTTCTAAGCGCGGGACGGCATTGTCTTGCTTCCGAGACCACCGTGTTGCTCCTGAGCTGTCGTCCGAGCCAGGGTCTGATATCTTGGGTTGGAGAGAAGTTATTAATTGAGGTGGGATCCCTTTCTCTCTTCCCAGGGTGAGGTATTTTACATGATCCCTGATTTGGCAACACGTAGTCGCGGTGTGAGGTGCCTTACTCCATTCAGAGGGTGAATGCCCTCATTTAGTCACAGGGTTGAGAACACGTCATCAATCTTTGTGGCGAGATACCTCGCTCCGTTCCTAGGGTGCAATCCTGTATCTGATCCCTGGTTTGGGAACAATCACTCCGTCTCTGGGGTGGGGACCCTTGTTCCATTGCGAGTGTCCGATTCCTCATCTGAGCCTGAGCTCACTGGAGGTGGGTCTGCCTCACCAACGACCTGGAAGGAATCTACATTGAACTCTCTTCAGAGTGGATAGCAATGCTTCATTGGATATCCATCCACATTTGGGGGTCCTCATAGTGGCCTTAGTGCCTCATCAACCCCCCGCACACTCAGCCTCAAGGCCGACCTTACCCTCCTTCTGCCCTGGACACCATGTACCCCTCAGGCGTCATTTTATGTTTCGTCGCGTTGCTCTCTATCGTTAGAGGACCGACTCATGTACACATGCCCCCTGGGACTGGTTTTAGGGGTAACAGTGACGAGTTCCGCTGCACACCGCCCTGGTGGACAGAGAAATAGGACATAGATGGAAGTGACCCACAGGAATATAAGTTAGTGGGTTTATGTCATTGCATCGAATTCCTTGCATCTAATGCCTTTTTTTTCTTTTTTGGGGGGGGGGCACCACCCCCAAACACCCGTTTTTTACCCTTTAAAATCCTCCTGAACAAAAATTAACCCTTTACCCCAAAAATATACATTTGGTGCACATTTTTTAGATGGAAAAAATTCGATGGAATGGCATTACATGCAAAGGCCAGATGCCAGGTTAGAGGTGCGGGGATAGAAAAAGCCCCCTGACTCAGTCATGGAGGAGTTGTCGCTAGACCACACAACAGAGGACTCTGCTTTATCTAGGTAGATGACCAAAGATAGTAAGACAGCTCAGTAGGTTGAGCACCCATTACCGATATATGCAGGACACTGGCTCAGTTCCCAGAAGGACAAACGCCAATAAGTGATGGATGGAAGTGTCCATATTACCCGGTCTGTGTCATTAAAGAAGGGGAACCGTAATTTCCAAATCAGCCATCCAACCTGGAGTAGTGGGTGGGGTACTCCTGGGCATGGTTCCCGAGCTCAATGCGTCTGAGGTCCCAAGCAACACCACAATAAATATGCCCAAGCAGGCGCTCAATGCTTGTGTTTCTGTGCAAAAGCGATGGGAGCCGTGACTTCCGGCTGGACTGTGCCACTTCCTTGGGGTGGGACTTAGCTTGATTGGCATAGGACTGAATCTTTCCTAGAATGGCACAGACAGGGAAATAAAATGAACCAATGGAAGGAACCCCAGTGTTCAAAGCGTTCCATCCATTACTGCATGGCTGTTTCTGATCCCAGCCTAGGAGAGGTCTGCAAAGCCAGGCCATTGAGGTGGGTGGCAATTGTGTCTACAGTGTAAGCACAAAGAGATCTGTTTATTCGTGCCCTGGCACCCACACTCTTTGATATCTTTACCATAATGGAGACATCTGGGAGGGGACTGCCTTCTGGGCCCCCTCCTGCCACAGGGAAGAAGAGATTAACTAATAAATGCGCTTAGAATCGGAAATCTCATGAGAAGCCTGGCCGATGTCTGCCAGCCATTAACTAGTTAATAAGGCCGGAGGTGGGCTTACGTGGGACAGCGCTGCACATAAAACACATGTGGTGTAAACAGCACATAAGACCGCAGGCAGCTGTCACCGTCCCAGAGCTGGTGAGGGCCTCCCTTACCCACCCGCAATCTGGTCTCCCCAAAACGGTCCTACCAAGCGGGCCTCATGCCCACTCATTTCAACTGTCACCAGGGACCAATGCTTTGCCCTTGCTGACAGTAAAAAACCATCGGGTCCGACCCCACGTAGCCCACAGACCCGGATTCTCTTTCATCCCCGGTAGTTGCTGGTAGGTGAGTGCCATTAGAGTGTTGTGTACATGTACTCCCTAAGGTTACACCTACAATGTCTAAAAATGGAGCGTGACGTCAGGGGCTCGGAGCCTCGAGGGCAGAGAATGTGAGCTGGTCCATTTAAAGTCTGTGGGGATGGTCATTTGTTAGTTCAACATTATGGGGCATATTTAGTGTGGAAGGCGATCCCCCAAAGATATGGACATGGTGAGCCTGGTTTTGCCCCTGCCCAATGCACCCTTTTGTCAGATAAAGACAACTGTTGGTATCTTGGTCGCTACGTATGCACTAAGGGCAGACGTCCGCATGGGTGTAATTTTAGGGAGGACAAGGGTGTTTGTCCCCACCCAACTTTCGTGGCCCACCATTTTGTCCCACTCATTTGTCCGGGGCCCTTTCGTTAGATATCAGGCCCCCTGCATCCCCAACATTTTTAGAAAAGCTACTCCACTGGACGTCTGCCATTACCCGTAATTGGCACAACTTTGCCAGGATGATCAAAGCAGGCCTAAACGCAATTCTGCATATAGCTGTGCCCGCTGAGTGCCAGCTTGCTTAGCATCCTTAAAAGTCTCTACAAAAGCGAATGGAAGTCAAGAACATCAATTCAGTTTACAAGAGGGAGCAACAGAGCAGCGTGGGACGGTACAATTGCTCCGTGGCAATGCCTGCGTCTTGGAAACACAACCACGCTAGTAAATAGGTTCGAAGCCCGGACCCGCATTTGAAGGGGAAAAAAACAAAAAAAAAGAGCGTCATAATTAACCTGCAAAGAAAATAGCGCCTAGATACCTACGAGTTATGTGCGCTATAAATAAATCATAAACATAAAAAAAAATATGTTTGAGAGGGATTTGGGGAAGTCCCAATTCTCCCTCGCCAAACCGTTCCACCCTTGATATAGTATTTTGGGAATATTATTTTACAAATGGCTCCGCCATGTCAAAACTAAATAGAAAAAATAGTGTGGGTTTGCCAAAAAAAAAATAGAAGAAAAACGGCTCATTCTACACACAAAGTTGCTTTGTGCGCTTTATGGGCCCTGGCAAATGAGGGGTTAAAGGTAGCCATTTATTGTATTCGTTTTCCATCCCCTTGCCTTTGAAAGCAATTAGTTCCTAGTCAGCTTTAGTCTGAGGGAATCGCGGCTTTCCAAGTCCTTAAGGGCTTTTCCCGCTTTTCACGCCACAGCGGGCCCCGCTGGCCCCCTAAATCCCACCAGTCATGTGTAACTAAGGCGACGGCAGTAACGAGTCTCCGTGCCTCCCACGCACCAGGTGTGAAGTTCAAGGCCCTGCCGCTGATCCCCGAACCGCTGGCCGTGGTCACGCGGAAAGGTGCCCCCCACCCCCCTCCACAAGGCGCCTGGCGTGGACTCGACGCCGCTATCCCCCGGCCCAGATGCAGCCCTCGACACCCCCCGCGGCGCGGAGAAGGGGGCTGCCAGGCAAAACTTGGCCGTCACCGACCATCAGGGGAAATTAACACCCAGCGCAAAGAGTGAAAGCACTAGGGGGAAACAGCAGATGGCACCGTGCCCGCATGCCCAGCCGCCCGTGGCCTAATCCAGGCTTTGGCACAACTTCGTGCTCCGGTTCCCCTTTTTAAAGCAGACCAGAGACGTCCAAATACAAGAAATTAAAATACCTTGACACAGGGATTATTGGCCCGAGATCCAGCCGCTTTTGAAATCTTTTGCCCTCCCTCCCGGGTTTTAGATGAAATCTCGCCCCATGCTGCCGAGATTATCATTCCTTCCCCATGGACAGGAAGTGACATCAAATGTTGATTCTGGCCTGACACATCCTCGCCACCTGCAAACCCACGGCCTGAGGGCGAGCTCGGCCTAAACTCTTTTCTTCAGCAGCTTTGGGCATCCCATCCTCTGATATGATTGTACACGTGGGTGGGGGGAAGGAGTACAGTTCACAGGTTCCTCCTTCAGGCGGCAGTGCAAGCAAAATGGCGCCCGCAAAGTAAAAGCCACTTCAAATCGCTTCTGCAGTCTGTTAGATTCCTCCGGCCAGTGCTGCCGGCGGAGGGAGAAAGCAATGGGGGGCCGCATCGCAGGCCCAACTGGTGCGCAGCGCGGGAGCTACAAGGACACGTCGCACCAGTATTCCCTCGTGCCCCGAACTGCCTGCCTTCCGGCAGGGCGGGCCCTTTATTTACATTACGCCACACCAGAGGCGTTGCTAGGGGGGAGGCTAAGGGGGCTATAGCCCTGTATCTTTTGGTTGTAGCCCCGGATAGAATCTCAGGAGCTACAACCAAAAGGCTAGCTAGCCCCCAGACCCGACAGTTCCGACATTAGCGTAGCCCTCGGTCTTCAGACCTAGCAATACCCCTGCGCCTCACGTCACCGTGCATACTGGGCGTGAGGTGGATATATCATTCCTCCTTTTTTCCAACAAACACAAATGAACACAACTCTGTAACAATATCAAACAACATCACTAACTCGCCTGTGCAAATCTAGTCCAGGACAGGTACACGCTCTCTGCTTTTCCTTTCACCATTCATAGTCCCTTAGTCTCTCTGAGGCCTTCGGTGCTGCCCTTAGGTTATACCTGCTGGGCCTTTTTCCGGGATGCTGTCTCTGGGCTATTTCCCCCTCTGGCTCACCTCCATCTAATGGCTACGCCACCTGAGATCCTTCTTGCTGCTCCCCTGGCTCTCCACTCTGTGTCGCTTCTCCGTCGCATCAGTGACTAGAGGCGTGCAGTAACTGCTCTTCGTCAACCTGCGACTGTCTGTCTTCGTCTGTCCAGATCTGCTGGGGCACCCTCTTGAACCAAGGTGCAGTCCTGCCAATTGTCTACTGTCCTTGTGCCGCTGTCACCATCATTCCTCCCATTCTGATCACTGTCCACGGTGCGTAGACATAGCATGTTTTCAGCTTGGACTTTGTGGGGGTTCGCAGCACCAGTACTTGATTGCCGACTTTGAGTCTCTATCTACTTGCGTGTTTCCTGTCGCTCATGTGGTCGTTTGATGGGACTCTCTTTCATTGGATGGGGTCGCTGTCAAGAGGATAGACTCCCCTGCTTGGGTGGTGTGGTTGAGTTCACCATGGTCCCTTACATGAGGTCTGCCAGGGGTTTGTTGGTGGAGTAGGAATCTGTACAGATCCACTTTCCAGGGGCTTTTTGAGACCTGGATATGCGCAACACTTTGTTGATTGTTCGCATGAACCTTTCCACATCCCCATTTGCCTGTGGCCACCTGGGCATGATGTGGTGATGTTTGATGTGTAGATCGCCCAGGTATTTCCTGAGCTCTGTCTCCCGGAATAGCGGTCCATTGTCGCCCCTGATTTGTCTTGGCAGTCCATGTGTTGCGAACATCTTCTCAAGTGCAGGTATCATGGTCTCTGCCGCTGTTGAGGATATGATCTCCAATTCCGGGTATTGTGAGTGGTCATCAATAGCCACAAGCAGATATGTCCCTTCTTGAACCTTGAACAAGTCGATGCTGATGGCGTCCCACCTTGATAACCGGCCCTCTGCCGACTGTGTTGGCTCAGGGTTTGGAGGTGCTTCTGTGATTTGGCAGGGGTGGCAGGATGTGATGACCTGCTCCACCTTGGTGTCAATGTGAGGGAACCACACATAGTGTTGTGTTATGGCCTTTATCCTGGCCCTTCCCTGGTGGCCTTTGTGTGCCAGCACCACGATTCTGTCCTGATGGCTGCTGGAGATTACTATGCGGGTTCTTCTGAGGATCAGCCCTTTGCTGGTGAGGGACAGTTCCTGTCGTACTGGGAACATGCTGGTGAGGAACTCTCTGTCCGCTGGCATGCTGTTTAGTACGTGACAGAGGAGTGATTTCCAATCACTGGATATTATTGTGTTCTTCACTATGTCGCAGCAAGGGTCGTTGTGCATGGCCTCCACAATGTCTTCGATGCCGGCCGCCTTGGGTTTCATGGTATGTTTGATTTGACAAACGTGCTCCTCTGTCACCTCTTCCTCGCTCACTTGCCCCAGGGTCTTAGACCTCAGGTGCCTGGACAGGAAGTCAGACAGATTGTCCATGCCCGCCTGGTAGGCCAGTTCGAACTCGTACTGCTGAAGGTGGAGCAGCCACTTCCCAATTCTAGCCGGAGGGTGTGCTGATGACCCTGTGAAGATCGGGATGAGTGGCTTGTGGTCTGTGTATGCTATGATCTTCCGTCCATAGATATAGATCTAGAAGTATCGACAGCCCAGAGCACCGCTTTAGCCTCCTTTTCGATGTACGAATACTGCTGTTCTGTGGGCGTGCGGGCTCGGGAGGCATATGCGCTGGTCTTGGTTTCCCCTCCATGATTGTTGGACCAGGATGACCCCAAGGCCAACGGGGCTCGCATCGACATACAGTTCTGCCGTCAAGGTTGGTTCGTAATAGGCCATTGTTGTTTCAAACACCTCCTGGCATTCAGAGCTCTAGTTCCATTTGACGTTTGTCCTGGTGAGCTCCCTGAGCGGCTCAGACATGGTTGCCAGGTTGTGAATGAACCTGCTGCAATATGTTGCCATCCCCAGAAAACTGTGTACTTCCCTGGGTGTTGTCGGGGAGGCCTCCTTTAGGTCTGCCACCTTTTGTCGTTCGGCAGATATCCCCTCGCTGTTAAAGACATACCCAAAGAATGTTATCTCTTCTTTCAGGAAGTCGCATTTGTCCCGGTGGATAGTTAGGCCTGCAGTCTCCAGCCTGCTAATCACCATTTGAAGGCGATGCATTTGCTCCTGCCTGTCGCTGCCGTGAATGAGGATGTCGTCACGGACATTCAGCACTCCTAGGATCGCTTGGATCACCTCCTGGATGGCTTGCTGGAACACCTCTGCCGCTGAAGAGATGCCGAAGCTTAGTCTCTGGTACCGCTGTAGACCCAGGTGGGTGGAGAAGTTTGTAATGTACCCTGAGTCTTGGTGTAGTTTCAACTGGTGGTAGCCAGCATTGAGGTCAATTTTTGAAAAGATGTTCGACCCTGTGAGGTCCGTGATTATTTCATCTAACTTTCAGTGCATCTTTCTGTGCATTTATTTATCCATTTGGAGCGCCGGCTCCGTGGAGTACAACTACCTTACTGCGCCTCTCACCTTGCCTAAGATGGCTGCTGTTGCTGGAGTGCCCTACTCCTTGCGTCACGTTGTTTTGTCTGCTAGCTAAGCTACCAGGTGTGACGCCGTGAACCCTAAACCTATTGCCGCCCACCAGCGGGCGGAAGCCGGCACCACGTAGAAGGCCCACAGTGAAAGGCCTGTCACAAGCCTGTCAGAGCCGTGAGGACCAAGGACCACACCGAAAACATTTGAAAGCAAGTCTGTACCGAAACCTGGGTAAGCGCCTGCCCACAATGACTATATCCTCCTATCTTGTCCAAATATATAATTTATTATTGTCCTCCACGTTATACATGCCTCCTACGCACTAGTGCCAGCCGTCGCGCGTAATTTTACTGCTACACCCCATACTACCTAGTGCACCTCACTAACTTTGTGTCCTTCCTGCCCATGCCTATTTCACTGTATGACCGACGCCAGTCCCTCACCACCTCGCCTCATCATCGAGGTGCCCTGAATATTGTCTGCAAAAACTCCAATCCACCCGATTGAAACTAATCGCCTCCAGCTGCTAACAACGCCCTTATTGGTATGCCACTTATCCACAATACTTGAACCCCATCTAGCCTTGGAGCTCCCGTAGCCACCACCTGCTGTGCTGGTTAGGCCTGTTGCCCGATCTGCTTGCGTCATCGTATCAACTCATTATCCACCATAAGCACTGATTTTGTTTGCAAATGCTACTTATTGTGAATGTAATGCATTCTCAATCACATGTATGTATAAAGTAAATTTCATAATATGCTAATCATTGCATAATCATATATTTTTTTATTTTTTTTATTTTATTGTAACAATTAGTTGTTTACACAAATTTAATTACAAAAATACAGCATTGTCAAAATACTCTCCATCTTCTTTAGAGGTGATCTTAATTAATGTCTGTTCAGTTTCTCTGATTCTTTACAAAAAAAAGGCTGTCTCATAGGGATGGGTCCACTTGAAGAATATTTTCCAAAAAGTCCACCAAGGCACATGTCAGTCTGACATTGTTTCCAGCTATAGATGTGTTCCGCCAGTCTTCAGTATTTTGATGTATTGATGTAAGATGCCGAAGAAAAAATGAAGGCTGGATACACACATGACTGCATGCAGTGATTAAATGGTTTAAGGATTCTGGTTCAGTCTTGGAGAACCTGCATTTGTTATCTGATACTTCTTTGAAATGTCTCTGCCACATCATCGCCTTTGTTTTATAAATGTTCAGCGGCAATTTCAGAAATTTATTGTGATGGGGCCTAGATGGAAATCTTTCTAGATACTTAGGTAGTTGATCTAGTTTGTTACATGTTAGGCCCAGATTAAGTGCAGAAGGCATAGAGTCACGTGTTTTAGTGTTTTTTATCCAGTGCTATCGTCTGAGCTTTTTTTTAGCAATTTGCGGCATGTCTCTTACAGTTTCCCAGGAAATGTCAGTGGTTAATAAGATCTAACATATTTTCATGGGCCAGATGCCTAGAACTCTGGTGTATGGCTTTTTAGCCGACTCTTTTAGTATTTCATAGGCAGGTGCAACAATACTGAGGTTCATTTTACGTAGTAAGGCAATTGATCTCCATTGAATTAAGCCATTTAGAGGGTCTAGACCCAATTCATTTTGTATTACTACAATGGAAACATAAGATGGTAATCCCAACACTCCCTTCCAGAACTGACCTTCTAGAATTGGCCAGATCCGATTATCGATGTTTAATCCAGCTCCTGCCCCATATGTTACCGCCGGGACGACTTTCTGCCGATAAAATGTCATTATTGGAATGAAGGTGAATTTAGCATATTCATTATGTAAACGTTTACCCTGCAGTGTAAACGCTGCCATACGATATTTAAAATCAACTATCCAGTCTTGTTCTCTTATGGATTTATTGATTTGGATCCCAAGATAGCGCATCGAGACGGAGTCAATTTTTTCACCATTAGCTGACCAACCAAATCTTTTCAAGGCTCTTTTTTGTGTTGTGCCAAAAGCCACGATCTTTGATTTTGCAGCATTGATTTCAAGGTCGTTTGCTTGCAGGTAGACGACCAATGCAGTCAGGAGACGTTGAAGACCAATCTCAGTTTGGTCGAATAGCACAAAATCATCGGCATATAAAGCCCAACTTATCGTTTGGTGGTTCAATTTTGTCTCTGGATTCACACACGTCCCAGGGCTCAGCGGACTGGGTGGACTTTATGATGTCATGTGTTGATGTACCAGCAAAGACTTTCCTGAAATGGTCTTCCCATGTTACCATGGAAATGCCATTGGCCAAACTTGACTCTTGGGAGTTATTCATATTTAAAATTTTCCAGATGTCTCTAGATTTACGTTGGATTATCACTCAAAGCATTAATTCCGCACGTTCTTGATCTCTAAGTATTTTGAACGATTTTAGCCAGTTTCGATATTTCATTTTACAACTTCTGATAGCTTTTTCTGTTTCAGGCATAATGCTAATCATATATTTAACCCATACGCTTAAATGCTAACTTGCATAGATATTATGTCAACTTGCATTGACAGTACCTTTGCTTGCCGTTTAAAGGTTGCACCCTTAAGTGCCTTAACGCTCTGTTAGAAGTCGAGACCATTAACCGAATTGTCGGACTCCACTTGCTATCTGCCTTCCTAGCCTGCCCCCCTGCCAACAGACTAACCCGACTGTATGTCACTTACCCGCTAGAATTGGACAATCTATGATCTCTAACTGCCGACTGCATAACCAGTCTATATGCCTCAAACGCTGAACGCAAAGCTAATCCTAAAGCTGATAGTGGCCTAAACACCTACTAGTAGCAGTGTATTATTACCAGACCGATGGGCGCTACCATACTTGGCATTCCTCATTGACCATAGACTCTTGACGCATCATATACGTGATCATATAGTGAGCATCTTAATCATCCTCACAAAGAACCAGAATTCACCTACCTCAACACTCTAATTAAAATCCTGCTGCACAGTTCTAAACTAGCTTAGCCTGCTAGTCATGCCTATAAACAACCTCAGACGTACACACCTCTAGCTTGCATCCAGGACTGCCGCACTGAGCATAATGATCCTCCTTGCCTCAGCCACCAATGGCAGTAATGAGAAGCATGATACCTGGCATCCTACCTATGCCCACGCCACTATACCAAGTAAGCGCAGTATCTGCCTCACTATGTCCACTTCTCTTCCTCACTATGAGACCATAACACCTACAAAATTCTTGCCATCATGGCTATAGCAACCAACCAAACATGACTCTACTGCCACGACAACTGCAAATAATACCAACTCCCTCACGCCCATCCAATGGATCCAGAGGTACGCCTCCTAACCTATTCCCAACCAACCTTGTGCCACGAAAATCCGCAGCCGAAGACCAGGTTCTAGACTCAGACAGCCCTACCTACTATCATCCAACCGCAAAGGTATAACCAATACTAAATCCACGCCCATCAGGATAAATACCCCAAAACCTTACAACAACACTGCCAAAAATGACCCTATCCTTTTAGGCAATACCATAACGCCACTAAGCAGCCCTAGCAACATCGATACACCCATCAAGGGAGCTCTTATTAATGCAAGGTCTTTGACAGCACATGCCCTAGACATTGTTGACCTTATTACCTCTAATGAGCTAGAATTCCTGGCTATAACGGAGACATGGCTACATGCTGCTGCAGGCCCTACATTCTCGCTAGCCGTTCCTGATAATGACACTATCACAGACTAGACAGAGAACCCTAATGAGGCGGCGGAGGCGCCGCTATTGGCAAAACCCTCCTCAGCCTAAGACCTCCACCTAATCACCCCTTCCCATCAGCTGAACTCCTATCTATGAAGCTCCCGCTCTCAGCTTCACGTACACACTCGTGTTCAGAGCCCCAGGCCCATTATCTACATTCGAGGAAGAAATCTCGCATCTCCTCTCTGACAATACCAAACCAGGTTCACAAATCTTGCTGCTTGGAGACTTTAATTTAGGCTTCCAAAACACAAATGATGACAGTGCAACCACAGTAGCCAACTCGATCACAGAACTAGGTTCTCACACCGCATTACCAAACCTACGCACTTCAAAGAGAGAACTCTAGATTGGATCGCAGACCTCAATTGCGAGACCAAAATACTTTCTAATGTACCATGCGCATGGACGGACCACCACATTGTTTCTTTTAACTTACAGTCCAGCACTCAACTTAACCATCCCAATGCCCTGGCACCACCGGCCCTCACAAGAAATAACAGGATATCACAGTAGAGAACTTACTGCCTCTACTACAACCTATCCTTAATCATTCACCCACTAATACTGACCCCTCAACAATAGTAGAACTACACAACCTAACACTACGCTAATCCATTGATAGGATAGTGCCACTGAAATTGCGCAAAGCCAAGCCTTGCGCGCATCTAAACTCTTCGTTCACCCCCAGCCTCAAAACCCTACGCAACAATAAAAGAAGAGCTGAAACCTCATGGAAAAACCACCCCTCAGCTCTAAACAAAGATATATTCTTAAATGACTCTAGCTGCTATAAATCGGCCATCCTGCAAACAAAAAGAGACACATACAACAACAGAATCATCAATGCTAAATCAGGCACTAGAGAACTCTTTACTATCCTCAGAGAGCTTGAGTCACCCATACCCCCTACTGAAACGTGTACCAAAGATAGGACTTGGCGCACGAAGATACAAGAAGCTCTGCTCAACAAAATATCGCTGCTCCAAACTAAAATTGAAAATAAAAAGCTCAGCATCTCCACTGAATCACTTATACACATGTCCCAGCCTTCAACTGCAAAACCTTATAGCCTATTTAAATTCACCCCGCTATCCATTAATGAAGCAGAAAATATAATATCCAGCCTCAAACCATCAAAATGTCAGGGTGACATACGCCCGGTAAACATTATCAAAGAGGCAGCGAGAGAGCTCGCACCTTTCATCACAACCTTTCTAAATACATAATTTGAAACCAGCGTGTCCCCAACTAGTCTGAAGGATGCCTAGGTCCTCCCACTATTCAAAAAAACCCTAACCTTGATCCGGACATTCCCACGAATTACAGACCCATTACAACAGTACCATTCCTGCTGAAAATCCTTGACAGGGCCGCCTATTTACAGACACAGGCACACCTAGAAACCAAAAATCTCGTAGGCCTGTGACAATCTGGGTTCAGACCTAGAAATGGCACCGAAACTGCCTCACTGGACTTGAAAACACAAATGGATGACCAAAAATACTATGGAAACGAAGCCCTCCTTCTACTGTTAGATTTATCAGCCGCCTTCGACCTTGTCAATCATGAAGTCCTGTGTAATCACCTAACTTCATCGGCTCATTTCTCAGAAAAAGCAACGGCCTGGATACAACCCTTCCTTGACAATAGAACGATGAGGGTTTTTGCACCAACTGCATCGGCTGATCCGGCTCCGGTAACTTGCGTGGTACCACAGCGTTCCTGCGTCTCACTGACATTGTACAATATTTTTACAAAGCCCGTTTGACGACCTTGACCAGTTGGGTGTCACCTACACTAACTATGCAGATGACACCCAAATCCTCATCCCAATCACTGGGGACTACGACCTTGATACAAAACTATTGAATAAAATCTACCTCATCATCCAGGCATGGATGGCCACACACGGCCTGTACCTTAATGACGATAAGACCTACCTATTTCTCATAGGCTCCCAATCCAGGCTAAATAAACTAAACAACAAGTTTAAATCCTTTAACATAGATGGCATCAACATACTGGTATCCAAGGAAGTCAAAACACTTGGCTTCTACCTCGACTTATCCCTGACCATGACCAGACAAGTGAACGCGACAACCTCTGCCACAGCTTACACCTACAAATTAATAAACACCTGCAGACCTTTCTTGTCGACAGCAAGCTGCTCTATGCTAGCCAGAGCACTCATTTTATCCAAATTGGATTACTGCAACATATTATACCTAGGAACTAACAAGCGAAACCTAAAAAAACTACAAATTCTCCAAATTAATGCGCTCAAATCTACCCTCCACATACCGAGATCCCAACACATATCAGTTGCTAGACGAAACAGCCAATGGTTATCAATCAAATATGCAATCGCGTTCAAAACTAGCTCTCGCGCATAAATGCCTGTCGAACTCAGCACCTAAATACCTGACTTGTAAATTCACTAGAGGCCAACCTTCCAGCCATCACCTCTTTGTTTTTGCTTTGTCACCCCGAGTGGGACGGGTATGGCCAGAAGTGGGTCCTATGCATGCTGGCCTAGACACCCAAGCTACTCCTCACTGATGAGGCTCAACAAGGCCGAAACATGTTTGGGGATGCTTGTGGTCTCGTGCAGAAGGGATGTGACCGAGCAGTTCGGGGTGGACTTCCCCTTTTTGGGGTGGCGCCAAGTCTGATTTGCACATGGTCTTTCTCCTTCTGCAATGGCTTGGCAGGCGAAGAACGGTGGTCTGGGGGGGATGCCAGAGCAATGCTAGTGGTTAGGATTCATTCTAAACCTTCCAGCCATCATCTCTTTGTTTTTGCTTTGCCACCCGAGTGGGACGGGTATGCCCAGACGTGGATCCTGTGCCTGCTGGGCCTAGAGACCCAAGCTACTCCTCACTGATGAGGCCCAACAAGGCTGAAACATGTTTGTGGATGCACGTGGTCTCGTGCAGAAAGGGATGTGACTGAGCAATTCGTACTGGACTGCCCCTTTTTTGGGTGGGACCATGCCTGATTTGCATATAGTCTTTCCCCTTCTGTAATGGCTTGGCAGGTGAAGAACGATGGTCTGGAGGATTGCCCACAGCAATGCCAGTGGTTAATATTCATTCTAAACCTTCCTGTCATCACCTCTTTGTTTTTGCTTAATCAGACCGACCCACCAGATCTTCACAACTACACTGTCTCAGAGTCCCTAGATTTAACCTACAGAAATTGGGGGACATTAACTTCCCTGTTTTAGCATCAAAACTGTGGAACTTCCTTCCCGCGGCTTTAAGAGCAGAACCCTCATTCTCCCGCTTCAGGAAAAATGCTAAAAAATGGCTCTTCATCCAGTAGACCCCATAAATGTCAGGTGCTTCTGTATGCTAATCTGTAATCAACTGTCAATTCCTACCTGATGAACCTACACACACGATGTAACATTTATATGACTACCTGTATATATGCTGTATTTAATTTTACATAGCTCCATGTTTGTACATAACCTATGCATGCTCATCATTGTATTCGTATACACATTGGCCTGTGCCTGAACGATGATCAAACAGAGCTTATCATCCTGGGCACTGCAACTCGCATGGCAAAACCTAACCCTACCTACTCGGCATTCATCATTGATGGGAACACCATTAAGGTAGCCAGAGAAGTAAAAACTCTAGGTTTCTACCTGGACTCAACCCTATCTCTCACTAAACAGGTAAACTCGCTGGCCTCTACAACAGCCTATCTCTCACTAAACAGGTAAACTCGCTGGCCTCTACAACGGCCTATCTCTCACTAAACAGGTAAACTCGCTGGCCTCTACAACGGCCTATCCCTCACTAAACAGGTAAACTCGCTGGCCTCTACAACGGCCTATCTCTCACTAAACAGGTAAACTCGCTGGCCTCTACAACGGCCTATCTCTCACTAAACAGGTAAACTCGCTGGCCTCTACAACGGCCTACACATGTAAATTAATTGGAGCAGGAAAACAATTCCTATCAGCGGACAGCTGCTTAATCCTCTCATCTTGTCAAAACTCGATTACTGTAACGCTCTCTATATAGGAGCTAACAAACAAACTATTAATAGAATGCAAGTGCTACAAAATAATGCACTCGGGGCTGCCCTTAGTATCCCCAGAAGAGCACACATCTCTGAAATAAGAAGGAAACATAAATAGCTCTCCAACCAAGCAACCAAGAAAAAATCAACCTCAAATCAGCCTCCCTCATCCACAAAGGCCTCAATAACAAAGCCCCTCGGTACCTAGCAGAACGATTAATCAGAAAAAACGCTACCGGACCGCCTAGAATAGCCAACCCCAACTGTCTTCAAGTGCCAAGATTCAAACTGTCCACCATTGGAGGATCTAGCTTCCCCGTCAGAGCAGCCCAATTGTGGAACTCCCTGCCACACACACTCAGATCCGACCAAACATTTACCGAATTCAGAAAGAACACTATCAAATGGCTCATAGAGAAAGAGTTGTAACCTATTTTCCATCGTACGAACTTAACTATAACCATATGCATTGTATTTCTATCGCACTGTTAAAGATGTATCCAGGTATATGCCTGCACCGTCGTCGATGACTAGCGAGTTGAAGATGCGCAGGACGTCATCACCTACGTTGAGCAAGATGTGTGATCTCATTGGTGTTGTTATATCCTTGCAGTCCATCGCCATTTCGAACCTTTGAATCCACAACATCCAGCAACCGTGCCCCAACGCCTCCGCAGAGTCCAGGTGAGCGTAACAGTTCTGGCTGTTCATGCTTTGCGTGAGGGCGTGTCGGGGGCGTTCCTGACACGACTTGTGAATACGGTTACTTTGAATATACGGGGTGTGCAGTGTCGTTCTCGGCACGCAGCAATTGCATCGGGGAATGCACACTTTTCCATGAATCGGGCTCGTAGTCTCTAAATTCCAACCAAAGGACAAGGGTTCTGCTGGCTTTCCCCGTGTATATTTTTCTTCAATTTCTGGAAGCATAGTAATAATAATAATGATGAATGTGATGAAGTACCCCCTACCATACGTCATAAGGATATTGAAATCGTGAAATCGCCAGGGCGTTCTGTGAACAAATAGAGCAATGATTCTGAAAGTCGAGGAGCTCCGAGGTGGCTTGCGATATCATTTTTACATAGGGAAGGGAATCTTTTATTACTTTCAATACATGGCCACACACTGCCATCCCCTTTACTACCTGGCCTCTTGCTTAATCTAATGCAAGAGATCTTCCATTTGCTGGTCCATATAATAAACGTGGAATATGGATTCAAAAAATCTAATATGCAACTTTCAACGGGTGCAGAAAAACTGTTTAAACATTGACAGTAAAATACATTGAAAAACGTTTTCATTTTGTACTTTAAGATAAGTAATACCATGCAGCTTCTCGCATGTGTTCAACTTCAGCAGTGCACGCATTACACATTCTACCATGAACAGATCCTGGGCAATTAGTCATGTTAAAGTGACACAGAAAACTATTTAACAAGCAGGGAATTTGGAAAGCTTATCACGGCTTTAATTAAGTGCTGTAGGGTCGGCAGGAATTCTCTCGGCTGAATCAAGGAGCGGGCATTGTGACGTCACAACCGCAGCATAATAACTGATTACAGAGCGGTTGTGATGTTATTCTCTTATTACGGGCCAGTTGTGACGTCACGACTAGCCTGTAATAAGAACATAATTTCCAGGGTTTTATACAGATATTGCAGCCTGCCATGTATAATAATAATAATAATAGTTTAATATAGTGTTTATCGCTGGATGCCTTCTGCTTCTAAGTGCTGTAATAATTGGTACTATTATTACCCAGTTTAATTTTCGGGTGCTTTGGAGCGGAGAAGATCACAGCCATATCTTTGGTTTTGGAAACAATGTTTAAAAAACATAGGTAGGTGTATAAAAACAGGGGTGGGCTGGGAAGCAAAAGAGGCCCTGGAAATAATGTTCAAAGTGGGGCCATATTATATACTTTCAGCAAGCCCAACGTCTTTCCTATGGGAACATTTGGAAATAGCACACAAAAGAAATCAGGGTGCAGAGGCCTAGCGGGAAATCTCCAGAGTTCCCTGTAGGCCAGTCCACCCATGAGGGAGCACCTCTACTGAGAATAAAAGCAGGCAAATGATCTGTGGCCTGAAATGGTTCCCACTCAGGAAGGTCCTACCAGAGGAGAAATACCCCTTTGCATATCAGCCTTGTCCCACCAATGCAGATAGGGTTCTATGTCAGACTCCTGCTGGGTGAAGGCCGCCTCCACAAAGGCTGCATTTAGAGGCCACATTTGGATCTGCCTACAGCCGGTGGGAAATGCCCATTTTGTTTTTTGTATACCCCTCAGCCCCCCTTGGAGCACCCTCCTACCACTACCCCGCCCCTCCACCTTCTCCGGCACTGGTGGGATTCTGTTTTTATCAGACGGGTTACATTGCCCGAACCCCCATTTCACCTACGCAGCGCATTGCGCTCTTGCCCTCCACACACACACACACACACACATTTACATACACACATACATATAAATACATTCACACATACATACATGCTTGCCCGCTCTCTGCGCCTGCAACTTCCCTCTTCTGGACCCCTCAAGAATCGTATAATGGTCTCAATGTTTGTTGAATTCTATATGTGTAATAACTATGTGTTTTGAATAGATTGGCTACGAAAGTTAGAGGTATTGTGCAGCATTAGTTCCACACCTGCACACCTTCCACAGTAGGGTGACGGGTCTGCACAGTAGAGGGAGGGGTAGCCTAACACTTGCTTGTTGTTTCCCACTCAGGAAGGGCTGCTCAGCCCCTGTGTGGACTAGTGTGCAGCGTGGGGTGGAGTGCTGCTTCTACGTTCCTCGCGCTTCAATATACGGTCTTCTGTGACCGCGATCAATAGATTCCGTGCAACAGACTGTTTTCATAGGAAGGTGTAGAGTACCGATTAGGAGTAAAATGGGCGCAGACACCGGTAGACCTTTTGAACAATACAGTGCTCCTTGAAGTCGAATTGTGTTGGGTGCAGGCAAAAGGCTATCTGAGATGGTCCCACATGCCCCCATAATTAGATTAACTATTAAATATGTTTTGCAGGAATAGATATTTGTACCTTAAAACTGCCTTACAGCTTTTCAATCCGCCATTTTGTTTTTTGTTCCAGTTAAAGGTCTGGGCTAGCGTATCACCTACATAATGCACAGTTACTGAACAGCAAAACATAATGAAAGAACATACTGATCCTCAAGTCAAGCTTTCCTCCATGGCGCAGCAACCAATCAGCCTTCAATGACGGGTCCCTGCGTAGGTGGTTGGGTGCACAGAAGAGATGTGTCATGAGGGACACCCTATTTCACCTCAAGCAACAACTCATATGAGAAATGTTCACCCCTGTAAGGGCCGGTATGCCCCAGAACAGCCAACCGCCCACCTTCAGGGCATTCTTTCAGGTCAGTGACCAGGACCCCACAAAGGTGTGATAAGGTAAGTGGTCAGAGAGAATGGTCAGTGGGCAGGACAGTTACCTACCCTCCATCAGTCTTGAATGGCTATGCCTGGCCATGAAGTCTCCTCTCAGATTGGACTAGTATTCCGAAAGGCCAAGCAGGACAAGAGTCCTTAACTATGCCTCTTCCATTAATGTTTGCAAGCGGCGTGTGTGGTGGTTCCCACAGCTATGATGATGACCATTGCCAAAGACAGAGGAGCCGATCAGAAGCTCATGAGTTTGGAGGCAGTAACACTTATGCGAGGACACCCGATCTGGCGGGCGCGAGGTCCTTACCAATGGGCCCTGGTGTCGTTACCACCCGATCTGGTGGCCTGGATCGGGTGCTATTGCTATTAGCACCCCAGGTTTTAAATCCAGAAACCTGTGATGCTAAGAGCATTTTATTTTGTTTCAATGAACAGGATTTAAAATACATACTTAAGATGGCCGCCATGGATCTGGAAGGTCAGCTCCATATGGAGCCTCCCTTCTATGTCCATGGCGACCCAGGAGGCTGGAGTGCCGCCGAAAGAAATCAGGTAAATGAGGGCGGGAGGGGGCCGAAGACCCAAGGGGAAGTGTGGGGCGGGAAGGGTGTGGAAAATGGCGGTGCAGGGGAAGCACCCATCAGGCTGCTTGGAACACAGGCTTGGATTGTGGGATTCAGTCCACGATCTGAGCAACCTGAATGGTTGGCTTCCCCGCCCTGTGTGCTAAAAGACAGAAATATGCTTGCTTCTCCAATAAGCTCACACAGCCAGACATCCACAGAAAAGGTTCAAGGAGAGTGAATGATCAATGGGATGTGGTGGCACAGAAAAAGATGCAAAAATACCTCATCGCAGGTCTTCAATGTCAACTGCAATATGGGGTATGCCAGATAAAATACTGTTTCATATACCACTGAGAAGGACAGAGGAAGGTATCCCCAGTATGGGGAAAGACTTTGGTAAACACTTCAAGTTTATGTCATGATAAGGGAGAGAGTCCAACACCCCTTTTGGAAAGCAGAACCAATCTACAATGAGCAGAACTTCGGACCATGGACAGGGCCATGGACCATGAAACGATCCTCCAACCAACTGTTGAAGAACCTCCTGTTGCAAGCCAAACTTTCCACAACAAGCTGAGCCCCCAACCACAACGAGACCCTATAATGAGTGGGTTAGCCTTAGATCCCAGCAGAAACTTCAACCACAAGAAAAACCTCTAACAGCAAGCCTTACCGCCAACCGCAAAGAGACAGCAAGACCTTGGACCGAGCTGGTTGCCAACCAAAAGCTGAACCTAGATTGTGCTATCAGACTATAAGGAGGGCCTTCAACCAGTAGAAGAACTTCTAACCAGGGCAAGAGGCTATACCAAGAGTCAAACCTCAATCCAGAGGCAGAACCTCCAACCATGAGCAGAACCTTCAACCAAGTAGGGGCTGGCTCTGATCAAACCATCTGACCTAGAGCAGAACCTGGACCGATCAGCAGCACCTCTGAATACAAGCAGCAGCTTTGGCCCCAGGCAGGTCCTGCTGGAGCTGGACCTCTGAATAGAAACAGAACCTCAGAGTATGAGCAAAACATTCAGAACTTCCTTCCTCTTCCCAAATGACAGACAATGAGCAGGATCCATGCATTGAAGGGGTTAAGGTTCATGAACCCCGGGCTGGTTCAAGTTTGTGCCCTGACATCGGGTGTCATCAGCATGCTGCACAAATAGCGTGTCCGAGCTGGCAATAGACCGCTAAAAGCGCACTATTACGTGTTCGCGGGCACGAGCTTTGCGCCATGCCGGTAATGAACGTAGTGGCATGACGCAAAAACGGCCGAAAAACCCCCTACCGGCATGAACTGCACCGTAGCAAACACTACCGCCTTAGAGTAACGCGGCATTAGCGGTGACTGTAAATAGCTGTCACCATTATTTACGGTCACCCTTGAAATGCGGAACCGGAAACAGCGTCATCGCTGGAAGGAGACGGTGGCTATCTCCCTGGCACACTTTCAACATACTGGAAAGATACCATCATCAACGAGGAATGCCCAAAGCGCCAAAAAAGGGAGCTGCCCGCCTCCGAAAGGAGCGGTTCAGCCCTGACAAACTCCAAATGCTGGTGGATACCCTCCATGAGCATGCTGACACTGTTTTCAGCAATGACATGCAGAGGGTGCTCTTGATTAAAAAAAAAGCCATCTGGGCTCTAGTGGCGCAGAAGGTGAGCGCCGTGGCCAACACCGCCCGCACCACAAAGGATTGCAGAAAAAGGTGGGACGACCTGCGGCTGAGGGTGCGGAGCATCCTCTCTGCTAATAGAAGCCAGGCCTTGGAGCAAGGATTAGGCCCAGGTTAGCCCATGAAACTAATGCCGTGGGAGGAGACATGTGCGGCCATGATAGGCCCCGAAGCCATTGAAGGGGTTGGAGAAACGGAGTGCGGGGCAACGTCATCCGCTGATGGAGGTGAGTGTCCAAAGTCAATACTGCCAACGCCAATGGTATTAAAGTCACTGCTATGGTCTGCCCAAGGACTCACAGCATGGTCGGCCACACCCCCCAGCCCCTTTTAAATCATGCCGAAGCAAGTGAGGCCCAGGCTAGTGCCAGGTGCAAGGCCGTAACCTATATGACACATACCACACGAAGTGGCCCATTCCATGAGGCACACAGGGCAGTTGATGTAAACAGTGTGCATGTGAGCCAGCACAGTACCCGGCCAACATGAGTGACACAGACGTATGCATGCATTTACCACCCAATTATTGAATAATGTGCCGTTCCCCACCCAAATGCCGATAAACCACAAATATCTGAATGTGCTATTGTAGCCATGTCCAAATGCTGGCTCTCAAATCATCACTCATGCCGTCCCTCTCTTCCACCCCCACAGGCAGTGAGCATGACAGCGAGGAGCAGGAGAGCAACCGGCCCAGCACCTCCAGGGGCCAAGGCGGGGCCGCCGTCTCCCTGCAAGGAAGAGAACACCTGGAGGCACACCACTGGCTCCAGCAAGGCCCGTAGAGGGTTCACCACCACCACCCCCACCCCCACCCCACTCTGCATTGGCGGCAGACACATTGTGGAATCAGAAAAATACAATATTAAGGCTTTTACACCATGCAAAAGGAAAATACACCGACACAGGCTTGTAAAGATTCCCAGAATCTTTATTACAAAACTGAACAGTTACAAAACAAAGTACACAAATAGCTATTTGGCCGTCAATACATCACAGAGACCACCAGCAAGGTTCAATGTGAGCAGTGACCAGGATTTGCTAGCTGGACATCGGCGTATTTATACATTTTTGTTATAACAATGTCCAGCCTCTTTCAAGTTAATCATGTACTGGGCTAGGGTCACGCCAGGTTCATTCCTAATTTACATGTCTCGTGCATGCGGTTTACTTTTTAATACATTTACTAACAAACATCATTATTCTGTAAATTTAACGTTACACTCTTTACACATTGCTTTAATACAGATCAAACAAATGTTTCGCCTGTCGTATTTGGATAGCGTTATTGTTCTTGTATACTTGTAGGTTAACCTCACTAATTCAAGTAATCCCCTGATCCCGAGGTCAACAAAGGACAAGGTCTACATGACCCTAACATGTAACCTGAAGGCAGGTTGGACATTAACTCTCCTCCAGAGGTTGAAGAGGTTAAAGCAAGAACAAGAGAACACGAGACGGCCATTTTAGGCCACAAGGTGACTTTGTAAAATAAACTAAAATGGTGCTCTAACCTAAAATGGAGGCTTGATTCACTTAAGGTCACGACCTTGTAATACGGATTTCCTCGCAAAGCGACTGGGCATAGGCCAACATATACAATCAGGACGAAACAATATTATATCAGTTCTAACAAACCCTCCTTTTGGCCTATGCCAAGCGCTAAACTACCTTCAATCATTTTGCGATTAACTCCACATTTCAATGTCTATACACTCCGAATCATTGTCAGACATATCTATTGCCATTAGATCAGACACTAGAGTTTCTTTCAACACATACTTTTTGGAAACCTTATCTGGGGCATATATTTTATGCCCTAATACACTTGTTGTTTGCACGCAACACCCACCTAATACTGAGCATATACCAGGGAGACACTGTATACAACAACAAAGGAATAGAAAACTTCCCAAGATAATCAGCAGGGCCGAAAACAACTTCCATCCCCACGACCTTAGGAGGTCCCAAAACCATGCACTAAGTTCCCAGTTTCCCTCAGGAACATGCACTTCTGAACTAAGAACATGTAGATTTTGGATAGCCCTAAAGATCGTTGGAGAGACCCCACTAATTTACATACTCCTCCACGCTCGGCCAGAATGACATCTAATGCCATCCGGTTCTGAAGAGCCACTAATCTTATCGCTTTCTGTTCTAACGTCATATTATAGAGTATGTCAGTGGTCCGGTTGATGGTTCTCTCCAATACTCTCGCTAGTCCCCTGATATCTTCTGAATTCGTAATTTGCCCAAAAAATGGCACAAAGGATTTCATGATGTCCCCTAGAGTTTGCGCTGCAGTATCCCCTTTCACACCTCGTCGTGGAGGAGTTTTCGAAATTTCTGCAGTACTGGCGATAAATACCCCAGGTAATAGAATCCCTAAATAAAAGGTTCCTTGCCAATCCCTGGGCAATCATGGAAATGCCACATTACGGCAAACAAAATAGACAGGTTCACCTACGTACAGAGGTCTGTTCTCACTAGTCAAATTCGCAACGTTGGCGCATTTCCTAAAATCACCCATTGACCGTGTTCCCTTCCTCTGTATGCAGAAGGATACTGAATCGGGGCTATGATTAACAGAATAAGATGGATGCGTGGCATCCTTATTGCCTATCGGAGCCATTTTGAAAGAGATTAAAGACTGAAAAGGATGAGACAATCTATCAGAGGGCCTAACAGAAGCAACGTTTGGTTTACTCCTATTTGCAAAAAGCGAGCATCCCAGGGGCATCAAAACACATTTTTCAAAACTATTCAAATTTGTACCATCAAAGTTCCCTGAGATGCTGTCATTCCATGGGCCAAAAAATAGTGCTCTAAGAGAAGCATAACAAGCAGTTGTCAAAGGTAGGGGATGAATATACCAACCTAGCACCTTATCCCCATGTGGCGGTAGATGTGAACAGATCCAGCAATTGGTTCTATTTAAAATTGAATGAGTGGCATTCATGATTAACAAAAGGGTATTATTCTGATAGTTCCGTCTATGCGAAGAATCTCTAGGCGATAAAGTATGCAATTGCACGGAAGGAGAGGGGATAACAGATACATTTTCAATAGGTAAAAAGTCCTCTAGCGGATATGCTTCCTCCAGATACCATAACCCAAAACCAACAGTTACTAAAAATCCAGTTATTATTACAAAAAGGCAATAATACACTTTGGGGGTCCCATTGCATGCTTGATCGTTGTCTGCTAGTCACATATGTATCTAAAAGTTCGGTACGAGCGGTAGCGGGTGCAGGCATTGTAGTCTTCAATCGAAAAAACACCAATTGTTCGTTTGCTGGCGACTCCAGTCGCGCGTCTTCTTAATGTCTTTCCCACAACCCTTAGCCAACAGAATCCTTCCGTACAATCGGGCAAAAAGGCAAGCCCTCAAATGATTTCCTCATTTGCACAGTCAAACCGTGCTGTACGTCTATTTCCTTGGACGTAAATTATATTTCACAATTTCTGGTGCTGAAGTATCAGAAAACAAAGTGTCGTCACTTCCTACTGGAGGTGGCCAGTGAGTGGAAATGGGATCAGAAAAGGATTGATCTGGAAGTTCCACTGTTGGAGAGTGCGGAGACAAGATGGCTGTTTTGTCTGGCCTTGCAAATTCTGGAACGGTCTCTGACACTCTCTTGTCGGTTGTTGCTGTTTCAGGCACGTTAGGTACAGCAGTGGGAAGGGATTCTTTGTCTTCTGTATCATATGGCACGGGCTGTGGGATCCGTTTGGTGTGCGTCCCATGGATCCAGTTCTTATGACCTGCTACCCTCACAGCAGTCTGGGTGACTAGCAGGACTTGGTAGGGACCCCTCCACCGAGGTGCAAGGCAAGACGACCTCTCAAAAACTTTTGTGAGGATCCAGTCCCCCGGTCGTAGACTGTGACCAGGACCCTCGTAACGTACAGGTAATGCCTCTCGCACCTGGTGATAAATTGAAAACAGATTTTTAGTCAACTGGTTACAGTAATCTGAAAAAAGCACATTCTCTATATCCCGCAACTAACTACTTTTTGGCAAACCCCAAATATTAGCAGGTCTCCCCATTACTACCTCAAAGCGAGAGAGCCCAGTGTTAGTTTGAGGGCTTGTTCTCATCGACAGCAACACGATCGGTAAGGCGCCCGGCCATTTTAACTTGGTGCCAGCACACATTTTAGCAACCTTGTTCTTTATAATGCCGTTAGGCCTTTCCACTAATCCGGCACTTTGGGCATGTCTGGCCGAATGGAACCGTTTATCAATCTGTAATCCTTTGTATATTTGTAGGATTACAGCAGCGATAAAGTGTGGCCCATTATCCGACCAGATGACTCTCGGCAGCCCGAACCTAGGAAAAAACTCTTTCAACAGAGTTTTTGCCGTGGTTATGGCCATTGCATCTCTAACCGGGAAGGCCTCAACCCACTTACTAAAGGCACAAATGACAACCAACACATATTTAAGATTGTTGCAACGTTCCATTTCAATAAAATCAAAGTGAATAACCTCAAACGGAACAGAAGGTGGAGCGAAACTTCCTCTAGGAGTCGAGGTACCTTTTCCTACATTATGCTGCAAGCAGACCATGCACCCTTGGAGAAAGCGCTCCGCAGTTTTGAAAATCTTATCATTGGCCCATACACTGTGTAGCATTTTAGTCAATTTATGCGCACAGACATGTGTCGGACCATGAGCCATAATAACCATCATTGTAATGTAGGCGTCAGGGAGTAACCATTTTCCTTCAACATTGTCCACCCAACCCCCATCATCATCCAACTTTCCTGCACCCTCAACCCATCTCTTAGTTTCCTCTATAGTAGCATCGGCTTGAATGTCTTTTACGGAATCGATACTTTCACCCAAAGTGCAAATATTTACAGTTTCTCTTACAGCATACATTTCTGAACTAAAATCAGTGGCAGTTTGTTTAGCTATCTGATCAGCGAAAGCATACCCTTTTCCTACATCATCTGTAACTTTTTGATGTGCTGCACATTTTATCATAGCTAGCTGAACAGGGAGTGCCAGTGCTGAAAGTAATCGTGCTATTAAAGTGCCATGCTGAATTTTCGTGCCATGCGAGGTCAAGAAACCTCGTTCTTTCCAAAGTCTATCGAAGTTGTGAACCACCCCAAAAGCATACTGACTATCGGTATATATATTTACTGTAAGTCCTTCAGAAAGTTCACAAGCTCGAGTTAACGCTATAATTTCTGCGGCCTGCACGGAATTATGCATAATTCTTTTGGTTTCCACAATCGTGCTTAAAGTAGTAACGGCATAAGCAGCCGTGGATGTACCATTCGGAAGTTTAAAACAAGAGCCATCACAAAATAGCTCTCCTTGTGGGCTATTCAAAGGCGTGTCTTTCAGATCGATTCTACCTTTAGTCTCTTATTCTGTCGCATAAAGGCAATCGTGTGACGTTTCGTCACCATCAACAGTATCTTGCGGGACAGGTAAAAGTTCAGCCGGATTTAATACACAACACCTCTGAATTTGAGGGGCAAACAAGATCAGTTCATATCTTGTCAATCGTGTGGAAGTGAGGTGTTGCGTTTGAGTTCTATTCAATAAAATATCTACAGAGTGAGGTACCATTAGGGTTAACACATGACCCAGGACCATTCCCTCACTCTGTTTTACAGACGCAGCAGCAGCAGCAACAGCTCTCAAACATCTCGGCAAAGCGCATGCAACAGGATCAAGGGCGGATGAGAAATAGCCGCATGGCCTATTCTTCCCTCCATGTTCCTGCGTTAACACAGCCAAAGGACATCCATCACATTCATGAACATACAACACAAAGGCCTTGTCATAATTCGGAGTTCCTAAAACCGGCGCTGAACAAAGCGCGGATTTGAGCAAATCAAATGCTGTCTGGTGTTCCAAAGTCCATGGCAATGGCAAAGAAATGCCCTTCTTTGTCAAAGCCAGCATTGGTTTAATCGTTAACGAAAAGTTAGGGAAAAGTAAGAAGCCATACCTATCAGGGCTCTAACTTCCTTCTGCGTATTTGGGACAGATATGCCAGAAATAGTCTTTATTCGTTCAGGTGTCAACCGTCTTCCCTCCTTTGACAGGAGATAGCCTAAATAGGCGACCTCCTGACAACAATATTGGAATTTTTTGAGTGAAGCTTTGTGGCCATGTTTCGCTAGATGACAAAGCAACAACACGGTGCCTTCTTTACAGGCACTCTCAGAATCAGCAGCCAAGAGGAGATCATCTACATACTGTAGTAACGTGCAAGTAGTAGGCAAATCGAGAGTATCGAGCTGCTCTTTTAATGCCCTACTATAAATACTTGGACTCTCAGTGTACCCTTGTGGGGCACGAGTGAATGTGAACGAGAGTCCACCTAGGGTAAACGCAAACAAATACCTGCTATCCTTGTGTATGGGAATACTGAAAAACGCGTTTTTATGATCAACGACGCTAAAATGAGTGGCAGAAGCCGGAATCATGGTTAGTATCGTTGTAACATCAGATACAATAGGAAATTGAGGAGCCACAATTTTGTTAATAGCGCGTAAATCAATTATAAACCGAAAGGGAATCACATTATCACATTTTTTGTATACTGGCAAAATGGGGCTGTTACATAGGCTACCCGTAATTTCCTCAATTACTCCACGATGTACAAAATCAGAAACTATACATTTCAAAGCCTGCTCGCCTTCAACTGAGATCTTAAATTGCGGGATGCGAGGCAATTTTACTCCATTGAAGAATGCCCACATCATTATCATCAATTGCTCATAAGCATTCCGGAACATTACTGAATTCTGGCGGCAAAAGTCAAGCCAAAAACTGAGAGGCGAGTGATTGCTGAGGTGAAATTGTTAACCGAACTCCGTCCAGAGAACAATGTATTACTGCATGCAATTCCTTCAACAAATTTAACCCCAGCAAGTTCTCCCCACAGTTTGTGGTAAGTAGAACTGGACACTGTTCCGTGAAGGGACCCAGTGTTATCGGTACCGGCAAAGAGACCGGACAAACTACAGGTGTGCCTGAAAACCCTACGGTAACGTTTGACTGCCCTGAGAGGAGAAAATTTGGAACCCGTGAATGGTCAATGGAACATTTCTGTGCTCCCGTATCTACTAAAAATAGATGCTTCCTATTTCCCACCGCAATCTCAACGTAGGGGCCTTTCTGATGAACGGGAATAGGCGTCGGTTGCAAATCCTGCTTGGGGCAATCCTAGCGGAACAGAATATTGTCAAAAGGAAGCTCTTCAGAGAGGTATGCGGCAGAAGGGTGATCAAAAATGTTTGTATTATCCACATTTGAAGCGTGCTTATCTTGTGAAGGAGGTTGCTGTGATTCTGGTGCAAACTGACCTATGCAATGGCCCCCTGCACCTGGGAGACCTCTGGATCGTCTACCCATGTTCCCAAATGACTTTTGCTGCAAGGGCGGACATTGTGCATGCCAGTGGCCTTCCTGTCGACAATAGGCACACTGGTTAACAGTTACCGGAGCCAGGGGCGTACTTTCCTGTGGAAAGTACTGACCTCTAAATTGATTACCCCCTCTAGGGTTTCTAACAATCTGTTGTAATAGGACTTTTGTTTTCAGGTCACTCTTTTTTTTCTCAAGTTTTTCCTTTTCATTATTCACATGATTTTCATAGTACTGAGCCATGTGCAGTACTTCTGATTGAGACTTCGCCTGCCAAGCGCTTTCGGAAGACATAATCTGTAACTGGATGTCGGGCAATCCACGTGCAAATTTGTCGACAAACAGCCTTTTCCCTGACTCTGTGCCTACGCCTTGTCCACTGAAATATGAAGGTACCTGCTCCAACCGATTGAAGAAATCAGTAGCACCCTCAGACTTTCCTTGGACACAGGCCGTAAGCTTGTCCCAAATTATTCTTTTTTCAGAAACTATAGTTTACAATTTTACAATAATCCTATCAGGCAAGGTTAATATCACTTGAGGAGGTCGCTCGCCAGCTGGTCTTTCTCTATCTAGCCTAACCATGTTATCCCATGTATCTCCTAACCCAGGTACATCATCTACAGTCCAAATCTGTTTCCACAAATCAACTGGCAGGAGTACGGGAAATAATAAATCAATATCACTTAAGGTGAATACCGATGACTGTAAAACCGACTCTATTTCTTTATACAACCCGGTCGGATTCTGTCTTACATTGGGAATAGATTGCTTTATGGAGTTTACTTCTGTATTGAAAACGGGACGTGAACAAACTGTGATACGTAATGTGCAGGAATTTCCCCAGCGAGTATACCTCGTGCGGCATCGGCCGCAATCTCAACTTTTGGGACAAATGTCAGAGGGACCTCTCTCATAGGCAACTGAGAAGTAGGCAGCTCCGAACGCTTACTAAGCAACAGAGCCAAATCAAGCACTAAGGCAGTCGAAGAAGTATCAATCGAAAAGGCACTCTTATAAACACTCAACAATTCTGCGGGACAACAAATCTTTCTTTTTACACACTCATTCTGTAGGTATTCCACCATAACCTGTATCACTTTCTTTTTCATTTCTAATGTATACTGACTATATGTGTCATATTCTTCATCTGGAGTTATCGATATTTCCAAAATCCATCTTATCGCATCCTTTGTACAAATTTGTGCTTCCTCACCTTTTAATTCACGGCGAGGAGAAAACCGTTGCTGTAAGTACATAGAACCTAAACTATCACCATCCACTTCCTCATTCTGTAACCCTTCCAACTCCTTCCTATACTCAAAAATCTTCTCGACATGCTCATATACCTTCTCCGCAGTATCTCTGGACAATGCTAAGGCATTCAAATCCCGTAACCCTTGTGGGAAATCTACATCATTTAATCTATTCCACATTATACTCAAATGAGTCCCTAATCCTTCAATAAAACATTTTTCTCAGGAATACCTTTTATATTTTCGAGTGTGGAAAAAACATCAGCTTGTTCACCCTTCTCCAAGCAATGTTTAGCCCAAGCGATCAATTCATTCTTTTTTTCTGGGGACACAGTATTATGAGTCACAACCCTTGGTTTCGCTGCCTGGTCTACTACAAGCGATGCAGAATCACTTGGAAGAGGAAGAGTAGGCACATTCTGAATATCAACAGGTGGAGGCAAGGGGGCAGGCAAAGGAGCAACGGCTGGAAGAACAACTGGAAGAACAGCAGGGAGGACCGGAGGAAATATAGGAGAGGGAATAACAACGGGAAGGGGCAAAGCACCAGGAGGAGGGACGTACGGAGGTGGCGCGGAGGCACCGGGCCTTCGTTCATGCAAAAGTTTATTAATCAATTCATCTGACGTATGAAAATCTTTTGAAGGGTACATTTTCTGAATGCCTAATTGAAACCCCCTGTCCGTATTCCTAACTGACTCCAATAGTTTATTTTGATCATATAACTGTGCCTTTTCGACACTTGTAATATGTCTACGCATATGTTTCTCTCTACTCTTTTGTTGCTGCAAAGCTTCTGTTTTCCAACTATGCAATGTGTCAAATGCTGCAGGTCTAGCTTTTTTCTTTACTAATACAGACTTTAGATATTCTATAGGAGGGATTTCAAAGCTACCATTGGTTGGCCACCAAAGATTAGAATTATGTCTGCTTTGTCTGTGCCAAATGTCAGTAAATGCTATACTACCAAAGCCTTTCTTACAGTACATAGTACATGCCGGCGACCCCTCCTGTGGTGCGGGACGGCTATCTTCCAAAGATTGTCTGTCGCTGTGGAATAATGCCCTAAAGCAGGCAGACAATTTCCCAGGCATATCAAAGTTCTGGTGTTACCTGGTCAAGTAATTGTGCTCGCGAGTACAATGCGCTGAATTCAAATTGTCAGGGTTAAATTAAGAATTGGGTCATGATTCACCTGACCAAAGGACTGGGAGGCCCGATCGGGTTACTAAGGACAATGCCAAGGACCCACGTGTCTGGTGATTTTCGGCAAATTTACCCACCTCGATATATGGACCCTCGTCAAGACGTCGTCTCGGGCTACAGCTCACCGTTCAGGGATCGATCGTGCAGTTTTTGTCGAGGAATTCACTTCTCGTCCAGAGTGGCCGTTTCTGTTGGCACCGTCCGATCCCGGTCCGTTATAACGATGTCTAGCCTCTTTCAAGTTAATCATGTACTGGGCAAGGGTCAGACCAGGTTCGTTCCTAATTTACATATCTCGTGCATGCAGTTTACTTTTTAATACATTTACTAACAAACATCATTATTCTCTATATTTAACGTTACACTCTTTACACATTGCTTTAATACAGATCAAACAAATGTTTTGCATGTCGTATTTGGATAGCGTTATTGTTCTTGTATACTTGTAGGTTAACATCGCTAATTCAAGTAATCAGCTGATCTCGAGGTCAACAAAGGACAAGGTCTACATGACCCTAACATGTAGCCTGAAGGCAGGTTGGACATTAACTCTCCTCCAGAGGTTGAAGAGGTTAATGCAAGAACAAGAGAACACGAGATGGCCATTTTAGGCCACAGGGTGACTTTGTACAATAAACTAAAATGGCGGCTCTGACCTAAAATGGAGGCTTGATTCACTTAAAGTCACAACCTTGTAATACGGATTTCCTCGCAAAGCGACTGGGCGTAGGTCAACATATACAATGAGGATGAAACAATATTATATCAGTTCTAACAACATGCCCTACGCCGCGGTGGGATGAGTCGAGTGGGGCTGGGAGGTGGAAGCCACGGCCCCCCTCGATGTTGCCGACAGCCCCTTTCCATTTGTGGAGCGACTGAGGACGACACATATGAAGTCGTCCACACCCCTGATGCCCAAACCAACCCCCAGGTCTCCTATAGTGACTCGGGTGAGACTAATACACCTGAGCTATCCGGGCAAGGAGCAACACAGGGACATGCCAGTCCTGTGGCCAGTTCCCTTGCGGAAGCGCCCGAAACACATGTGAGCCCGATCCCCAGCAGGGCGACCACATCAGCCATTGATGCACAGCAGGCTGAGCAGCTCACAGGCCTGATCACTGACTTCATGCAGGACAATCGGCAGGCCAGGGAGGAGTGGCGGGATGAACTGAGGGCACTGGGCCAGGTCATTACGGACAGCACCAACCGGCTCTGTGAGGTCCTTACCCGGATAGCAGATGCTCTGGAGGCTGCACATCCTGCACAACAGCCCCAGCATGAGGACACCCCCTCAACTAGCAACTCAACCCAGACAAGCCCGCTCCGTCGGTCCCTCCGTACGATGCGCCGCCAGGACAGGCCTCCCCCTGGCTCTGGGAGCGCACAGTGACAATACTGCCATCTAAATGTGGGCTATGTGGACCCTATGGGACTAGTGTGGGGTTGTTGTGGTGGGAGGGGGGTGAGGGGGTGTTTGGGAGTTTTGGTGGGAGGGGGAGGGGGGTGAGGGTGTGTTTGGGAGTTTTGGTGGGAGGGGGGTGAGGTTGTGGTTGGGAGTTTTGGTGGGGGGGAGGGTGGTGGAGGGTTTGTTTTTCACGTTTAAATGTTCACTTTGAATACACCGGTTGTTCATCTAAAAAAAAACAAGTGGACATTCATCATTGCGCATGTGTCATATAATATTGCACAGTGCATAGTGTACATGTATCCCCACACCCAGTGCCCGATGTCCTGACATCATCACAAACTCTGCTGACTTATGTGTCAGAAATATTGTCCAATCAATGATTGCTGCACGGCACGTCCCTCCTGTGCATCGACATCGTGATGCTGCCCTGCCATTTCTTCCTCCTCCTCCCCTTCATCATCATCAGGTGGTAGCAGTTCCATGTCAGGGGGCAGGGTCACATTCTGGCGGATGCACATATTGTGCAGCATCTTCAACAGGCCCAAAGTCTGCTCAATCACCACACGTGTACGGGTATGGGAATGATTGTAGTCCTCCTCGTGCCTGTTCTGTGGGTTTCGGACAGGGGTCATGAGCCATGGCTTCAAAGGATAGCCACCATCACCTGCATGAGAGGGGAATGAAGGTAAGTGTTCATACATTCATGGTGGACAACTGTACTAGTCTTACATGGCAGCAGGTGATTTGTGCCCATACACACATGTCCGTGGATGCATCAACCCCATTTCTGGCCCCGCTATGTGTCTAGTGCAATGGAATGATGGAGGGGTTAGCATCTTCAAGATGAGTTATGGTGTGCACTCACATCTTGTTGAACTAAAATCATTGATGTGTTGTGTTCTGTGAGATTTGGTAGCAGGGAGTGTTGGCTGTAGTCAGTAGCATATTCGTCATTCTGCACTGATCAGTGCCATGGTGACTTGCAGCACTCCTAAGGGTGTGCAGAACCAGTGACACGCTGTGGTATCCCTGTTCGGCTCACTTCAATGCACTCCCAGGGATGACTGTCCTGTGTGGTGATATGCTGGAGGCAGCGACATAATGCATATGCAGTGCATAGTGCAGGATGCCCTTACGGTGTCTGAGGGCTGCCGATGAGTCGTGCATGTGTTGTGGGATGTGGTCTGGTTACCTGTTACTCATGTAGTGTTAGGTGTCAGCCTTATTTCATCACTGTGTGATTTGGTAATCATGTGCCGTATCACTTGCTTTGGGGCACAGTGTTCGGTGAGATGCACATCGTGCACTGGCGTCAACATTTCCACCCAGGTCGAGTATGCATCCCCCCCTCCCACCCAGGTGGAGTATGCAGCCACCCACCTCACAACCCCGATGCACTGCCATGGCCCAGTCAGGCAACTCACCAAGCAGCCAGGCACGTCGTCCAGCATGTCGCTCCATATAGCGTGTTAGCGTGGAGTTCCGCAGGACCAAGGAGTCATGAGTTGATCCTGGATATCGGGCACAGCAATGTGTGATGATCTTGCTGGCATTACATACCATCTGCACGTTGATGGAGTGGTATTGCTTGCGGTTGCGATACGCCACCTCCATGGCATGCGGGACCACCAACTCCACGTGGGTGCAGTCGAGGGCACCTATACAATTTGGCATGCCTGCCAGTGCATGGAAGGCAACTTTTGTATCGAATGTCTCCTGGGGAGTCCGTGGTAGGGATATGTAGTCCCTTGTGTGCTTGAGGAGGGCATCCAGCACTTGGGTCAGTATCTGGGAAAATACCCCACTGTGTGCTGGTAGGTGCCTGCGGCAAGGAAGTGGAGCACAGACACTACCTTCAGTAGAGGGGGGATGGCGGTGCATATTTCTATGAGGCTCACTATGTCGTCATGTATCAGGTCCACTATGGTGGTGATGGTGTCACGGTCAAGCTGGTACAGGGTGTGGATCTGCTCTGGTGTTAGGTTGAAGGGGGAGGCTCTGATGCGAGGGATTGGGGGCTGCCGGTGTGGTAACGGTGGCTGCACTGGTGGGGCATGCTGGGCCTTTCTCACCCTCCTTCTCCTCCTGTGTATCCTCTGTGGTGGGGGCTGTGGTTGTTGTTGTTGCTGTTGTTGTTGTTGCTGCCTTGCAAGCAGGGCCTCCAGCTCCAGTAATGCTACTACTATTGGTATCATCTTGGTGTGGGAGGGGGTGTGGTGTGTGGGTGTGCTCTTTTTGTGCTGTGCCAGACTTCATTGCCTCCATCTTTGCTGATTGTGTGCACCTGTGGCTCTTGGAATCACTGCTCAGGGTTCTTAACACCATCTCAGAGATGCCGGTAAGGTACTTTTCGGCCTTCAGTAGGCCGTTATTTGCATGTCTGCATGGCTTACGGCATCCCAGTAATGCCGGCATGTGGTGTAGCGCGCGCGTGCCAAAAAACACTATTTACGGCATCGTAAAGTACGATGCCGTAAATAGTGGTCTGATTGGTCAGAATAGCCCATAGCGATAAGCGATGCCAGTAATCCTTTACCGGCATCGTTTTTACCTTACCTCCAACCTCGGAATGACCCCCAGAGTATGCTGTGGCATGTTTAGTGCACCTGTGTGCAAGCTATTTCGTGTGTCCAAGTTAACATCACCATTATTACGACTTTAGCTGCAAGTGAGAAAACAGGCTGTAATAGAATTACAGCCTGTGTTTAAAGTCTGTCAAATCATGAGTTTGGTTCCCAAATGGTGGCAATTGCTCCAGCACTTACACTGAGGTATTTGCGCTTGAGAAATGGAATACTTGTCAACAGCGAAATTACCATAAGCGGTCATTTCTTCAATTCCCTATCCCCAATGATGTCCTTTGGGACTTGAAAATGGGGAGTAAGCAAAAGACACAATATGCCGGATTTTACCACTGTTACCTACGGTGGTAATGGTTGGGATTAAATTGTCTTCATTTTAATTACGCGTGGGGGCATGTGCATACATTTCCTGGCCTTTTAGGAAATGCATATTAAGTAATTGTTTGTTCCTTGTTTTCTGTATTTCATAGCTTTACTTTTACTATTTTAGAACCAGGAATATTAGCTAGGATGACCAGACGTCCCAGTTTTGTTGGGACTGTCCCATCCCAAGAGTTTTTTTTAAATTTAGAAACCACATCCTGGTTTTTAGGTAAAGGGAAAGACAATCTGTTAAACAACTCTTACAAATAAATAACACAACATTTACAAACCAAATAGACCTATTCTGTGGTTCACTACTATCTTATAGCGTGCTTGAACACCCAACTTTTGTGTTGACAACCACGTGCAGTCACAGATTGTGCCACAGCTTCTGATTGGGAAATGTTGACATAAAAAGGTCTGTCATTGCAAACAGAGCAAACACTATTATCTTTAATGTTGCATGTCACCCCTTCTGGGGGACATGGTACCTCCCAGGAGTGTGTCATGGGGCAACCATGTGACCAAGGAAATAAAGAGGACGAGCTGGTTCCGGCTCATCAGTCAATCCAGAACTGACTCTGGTGTCGTTTCCTTTCCGCACCATGCTGGTGCCACACTGCTTGTTGGAGGCCCAAGGACGGAGCCCAGCACGAGGACGGTGCCCCTGCTGGGCAACTCCGTCCTCTGTGAGTGGAGGGGCCATGAGAACATGGCTGAATGGGCAACCCTAGTCTGGGTGCCCCCAGAGCCGGGCTGCGGTGAGCTGGCTGCCCCCAGCCCCTGTGTGGAACGCCGGTGACCCGGAGCATGCAGTGTGATCCATGCTTCATGTTGGCTGCGTGAACGCGGCCCTGATGTCCCTGTCGGTTGATTCCGGCAATTGTGTGGCCCGATCCGGTGACCGCGGAGTGGGCCCCCAAAAAATGGCGACGAAGGGTCTGGGCCCTGCGAGCTGGTGTTGGCGGGCTGCGGCGAGCCCGTGTGGATCAACGCAGCGTCGGCCGCTGATGAGGAGGAGGTGGCTCTGCGGGTGGACCAGGGCCCCGTGCTGCTCTTGGGCATGGGCCGCCTGGTGCCCGTAGGATTGCACGTGGCGTTGGCCGCTGAGGAGGAAGAGTTCTGCGGGTGGTCCAGAGCCCCATGTTTGCGGACACGGGACGCCTGGTGCTCGCATGAGGGACGCAGCGTCGGCCGCTGATGGAGAGGCGGCGGTGGGGGAGCCGCGCAGTAGAGGTTCGGAAGCGACCTCGGCCACGCTGGTCAGAAGGCGTGGCTGCAGTGCTGTGTGCCGGCACCATGGAGGAAGGATCTCGCTCTGAGGAGCAGGCAGCGAAGAAAAGGTGCCAAGGGGGCCGCCAAACAGCTGAGGTGGCCCGATGACCAGCGGTGTCGGCCGTGGCACTGAAGAAGTGCAGGGGCCACCAAACAACTGAGGTGGCCCCCAAGGGAGGCAAGCCCAACACCGCCTGCGTCCACGACATACTTAGGAACTGTAACAGGAAGCCTGCGCGGCCTCAGATGAACAAAAGGGGTGGGTGTGGCCTAAGTAATCCGGGCCCGCAGCGGTGAGAAAAAAAAACAAATTGGATCCCGACTATCTCTACACCACAGGCTGCCTGGTGCCTGGGGAGAGGGGTATCCAACGGCCTGAACAACGTTGTGGGCAGCAGCAAGTATGCGCACCGAATTGGTAGCAGGAAAGGGTACTAGTTCATTGACGGGGGAACGGCCGAACATCGTGGGCAGAGCCTGGTGGCCTGACCCATGTCGGCCGCGTGGTGAAGAGTCGCGGCTGACAGACAAAGGAGTGGGCGGGCCGGGTTGGCCTCAGCCTGCAGTGGGCGGGTGGTACTTCCATAAAGCCACCGGGCCGCGGCGGTGACACGGTCAAGCATCTGCCTGTCATGATCTCTGCTTCCAAAGGGTCAGGACTTACCCAACTCCCTTGGAAGCAGACCCATAACCCCGGTTCCGGGAGCCAGCCAGTCCCAATTGGGACCTTTTGGATCCTGTCCTGGCGCAAGTGGCACCAGGCTCATAAATATGCCCAGTCCCAGCGCTGGAAGCGCCGGGCTCATAATGCTTGGGTGGACTTACAGGCACCAGACCATGCTGCTTACTTACCTGCCAGTTGAGCCCCTGATCCTCTTCTGTTTGGGACTACTTTTCCTGTTGGGTGGGACAGGAGCCACTCCCTAGGTTCAGAACACTGAAACTTTTCTGGAAAGCAGGAACTCTTTTCTTACCTAGGCGAGGCCGTGGAAGGAGACACCTAAGCACTACAGGAGGCTATTTAAACCACACCCGATGGATGAATCTTGCTTTGCGTTATTCTGCATTCTCTGCAGCAGAACGCTCACCGTGTCTTCTGATCCTGTGCCTAAGGGAACAAAGGCTTACCATCCTGGAATCCAGTCTTCAGCAGAACCTATAAAGACAAAGAAAGAACAGGTTAGCACTACGGTCTTCAGTGGCAGCGCATCTCTTACCTGGTCCAGCGGCTGTCACCAACGCCTCGCGCTGCATTCCGGCATCTGAAAGACAAAGGCTTACCGACTCTTCGCACGCTCCGGAGGTCTTCGCGCTGCATTCCGGCATCTGAAAGACAAAAGCTTACCGGCTCTTCGCACTCTCCGGAGGCCTTCAACACTGCATCCCGCATCTGAAAGACAAAAGAAGGTGCGTTTAGAGACATTGGGCAACGTTACTACGCACGTGCCATCACTCCTTCCCACGCCGAAATGAGCGGGTATCCCAGCACCCTTCAGCTTCTCTAAAGCTCCGAACTTGTACCTGCAAGGTAAAAGAGACAGTTAGTGCGCATCGAGAAGCAAGCAACAAGCGCTCACTTACGTGCTTCCAAGCGCTTCTATTCCTCACGCGGGTTCGATCCTCAACTCTCTTCAGCCCGCCATCCGCCATCGCCGGAACCCTGCAAAACAAGAGGTATCATTACAAAAGAACTTCGTCACCGCTCCACAGCAGCCACGCCTTACGCACTTAAAGACTTTTAAGACATTTGAAGTGCCCAGAACTTACCGTTCGTGCAGTAAACGACGGACAGCAGCCTTTGAGGTCAAGAGGCCTGCACCCTTATCCAGTGAAGAAACTGGTTACGGCACCCTGCCCCCGAGGCAGATGGAGAGCTCGGCGTTCACCTACCTAAGGTGAGATAGTTAACCTTTGGGGTCCTACAGGAGAAGAGAAAGGGAAGAGGAGAGAGGCACCCAATAACCCCAGTTCATTAATCCCATATTTTCTATCTGCAGACATCTTACTCTCCGAGTCAGACACACAGTGCACAGAGGTCCAGCCCGAGGAACCAACCGTGTGTTACACATCACCTTTGAAGACACGGCATTCACCCAGTCAAGACCGGCGTCTCTGCGGGAATCAGGTGAGCGTTACAGAACGCAAAGCCCACCGCAAAACTCCCACCCAGGCGCTATGGAAACCTCGGACGCCGACCAGCTAGCCCAGTTACTTGGGGAACTAAGAGCAGAAGTGCATGCAGCCCGCCAGGAAACGAATGCTCTAAGAAGGGAACTGATTATTTCCAAGGAGCGAACAGATGATCTCGCTAGACAATTGCTACAGTCACAAGCCGGACAAACTCAGTTGCCCGTATCAGGGGCAAATCATCCTTCAACATCCTCTACGAACCCAGTGCAGATCAACCTACCCGGGAATGTGCCTCTGGCTCCGCCCGAACGATTTTCTGGTGACCCAAAGAGGTTTGCAGTATTCATTAATCAGTGCTGCTTGCACTTCTTATGCCGGCCAGCAGCCTTCCCAACAGATCAAGCTAAGGTAGCTTTCGTGCTTTCGTACCTCAGTGGCAGTGCGGCAGATTGGTCGATCCCTCTAGTTAATCAGGATGATCCGGTTCTCCATGATTTTCAAGCTTTTCAGCTCAGCATGGAAAAACTGTTCGCAAGACATTCACTGGGGCAGGCCTTGGACAATGAGCTCCTTTCATTACGACAGGGTAATCAAGACCTTTTGGCTTATATTGCGTCTTTCAACAGACTGATAGTGGAAACCCAATGGCCTGAGGACAAAAGGATTACGCTGTTTTATAGAGGTCTACGTGGAGAGCTCAAAGATGTGTTAGCCCAAGTAGTGAATCCCCCGCAAGCCTGCTCGGACTATATTGACTTAGTCGTTCAAATAGACCACAGACTACAGAACAGGAAGGCCGATCGTTCCAAGTTTGATGCTCGAGTGTTTTCCAAACCACCAACTCCTACCAAAGGAGCAGACTCCGGGGAACCCATGCAAATAGGGGGCCTGAAAGGACCACTAACCCAAAAGGAGCGGGAAAGGAGAAAACAGCTGCAATTATGCCTCTATTGCGGAAACTCGGGGCACTTTCTTCGAGACTGTCAGGTGAAACCAGCCAAGAAGGCAGTAGGAGCTGCAGTTACCAGGGTCACAAACTCTGAGCAGGGAAACAACCTCGCCCGACAAGAATAGAGGTCTTCTTGCCGAGCGTTAAAACCAGTTCCGTGACCTCGCATTTCGTGATACCTATGGTCCTCATTAGCCCTGAACGTCCGGATCGATTACATGCGATTGAAGCTTACGTCGACAGCGGTGCCATCGGCAATTATGTGGATCATGAAATGGTATTGAGGATGAATCTGACTCTTTGTCCAAAGCCTGTAAAGGACGTCATTACTACGGTGGATGGTACGGAGATAGCTTCCGGACCAGTAACGCATACCACCCAAGAAGTGACGTTAGTAAGTCAAGATGGACACTATGAGAAGATTGTGTTCGATGTGATCAAGGCCCCTCAGTTCCAGATTATTCTAGGAATTCCTTGGTTAGAGAAGCACAATCCTCAGATCGATTGGCGAGCAAGAACGGTTCAGTTTCCAGAATGTGTCTCCATTTGTTACCCTCGACCTGATGTTGCACTGGCAGCACTTTCGTCGGAGGTTCCCCAGTTACCTCCCGAATACCTAGAATTCCAAGATGTCTTCTGGAAGGATCAAGCTAACTCTCTACCTCCTCATAGGTCTTATGACTGTCAGATAGACCTGATACCTGGATCTACCCCTCCTTGTAGTAGAATTTATGCCCTCACCGAGCCTGAAAATCTTCACCTCCGACAATACCTGGATCAATACCTAGCGAATGGGTTTATCCGTCCTTCCAGTTACACTGCTTCCTCAGCTTTGTTCTTCGTTCCAAAAAAAGAAGGGGACCTTAGAACTTGTATAGATTATCGCGCCCTGAACCAGATCACCGTTAAGAATAGATATCCGTTACCTTTGATCCCTGAACTCCTGGACCAAGTCAGAAAAGCATGCATATATACGAAGCTGGATCTTAGAGGAGCCTACCACTTGGTACGAGTAAAAGAGGGCGATGAATGGAAGATGGCCTTCCGCACCAAGTATGGGCTATTTGAATATCAGGTCATGCCCTTCGGACTTTGCAATGCCCCGGCCGCCTTTCAATATTTTATGAACGACGTCCTCAGAGAGCTCATAGATGTGTGTGTCGTTATCTATATTGACGACATCCTCGTTTATTCTTCATCGGAAACTGAACATCGGAAACACGTGAAAATGGTCCTCGAGAGGTTGCGTCAACACAAACTTTTCGCTAAGTTGGAAAAATGTGTTTTCAACGTGACTGAAGTTGAATTCTTGGGATTCATATTATCACCTAGCGGAGTGCGTATGGATTCAAAGAAGGTCGATGCAATTCTCAAGTGGCCTTTGCCATCCTCCGTAAAAGGTGTTCAAAGCATGTTAGGCTTCGCTAACTTTTACCGCAGGTTTATCCCCGAATTCTCTCGAATAGTCCAGCCCATCACCGCCCTGTTAAAGAAAAACAAACGTTTTGAATGGTCTACCGAGGCGGAACAAGCTTTCCAGAATTTGAAGACTAAATTTATCTCTGCACCGATCTTAAAACATCCTCGCCCAGAACTCCCCTACATTGTTGAAACTGATTCTTCGAGTCTTGCCATGGGAGCAGTTTTATCACAAAAGGACCCAGTAACCAATCAGTTGCATCCCGTGGCATTTTGGTCCCGCAAATTCTCGCCTCCTGAAATCAATTACACTATTACTGATAAGGAACTTCTGGCTATCAAGTCCGCCTTTAAGGCTTGGCGGCATTATCTTCTGGGGGCCCGACACACCGTTACTGTGATCACAGATCACCGTAACCTGCAATATTTGAAAACCGCGAAAGCTCAATCCTCTAGGCAACTCCGTAGGGCACTATTCTTTGCCGAGTTTGACTTCATAATTACCTACCAACCTGGTACGAAAAACGGTAAAGCTGACGCCCTTTCTCGGATGGGAGTGGAAGAACACTTGATCAATCCTAAACCTGTACCTATCATTCCCGAACAAAGAATTCTGGGTGTAATCTCCACACAATCCATTAAAGAAGTTAAGGATAAAGCCAGGCAACTGGTAACTCCAGCAGACATACAGAATTGGCATCTGCAGGGAAAGGACTTTACGGTGAAGGACAATCTATTGTATTTCCAAGGACGATTATACCTGCCCAGCACAGATTTACAGAAAAAGGTAATCTCCTGTTATCACGATTCCGTAATGGAAGGACATCCCGGTATGGCCAAAACCTCGGAAAAGATCAAGAGCTACTTCTGGTGGCCGTCTTGGAAAAAAGATATCAGAGACTTTATAATGTCCTGTGGAGTATGCGCCCAAAACAAGAGTCAAAAGGAAAAACCAGCCGGCCTCTTACGCCCTATTGACATCCCACCTCGCCCTTGGCATACGCTTTCTATGGACTTCATCACCGATCTACCTCCATGCTCCGGATACAATACGATCTTAGTAATCGTGGACCTATTCTCCAAGATGGCGCACTTCATTCCACTCAAAGGCTTACCATCAGCAGCAACTCTGGCCCGAGAATTTCTCGAAAACATCGTCCGACTGCACGGTTTTCCTTCGGTTCTGATTTCGGATCGAGGAAGTCAATTTATTTCTCATTTTTGGCGAAGTTACTGTCGGTCGGCTCAAATTGATGTGAGACTTTCGACCAGCCACCACCCCCAAACCGACGGACAAACGCAGAGGACCAATCAAACTCTGAAACAGTATTTACGCTGCATGCTGCAACAAACTGAAAAAACTTGGAAAGATATCCTTTGGATAGCCGAATATGCCTACAATAACTCTGTCCACTCTGGAACCGGGAAGACCCTGTTCTTTCTTTTATACGGTAGTCACCCTCGAACCTCGGATTTGAATCCACTCCAAGATCTTGGAACACCAGCAGTAGACCACCTGCATTCTACAATCACCCAAGCCTTTAAGGAAGCCGTTTCTCACCTTCAAAGGGCTAAAGAACAATACAAGAAAGGAGCAGACCAACATCGGAAGGAAGCCCCCCAATATCAAGTAGGAGATCAAGTCTGGTTATCCACCAAATATCTACCTCTAAAAGGACCACGCACATTCAACCCAAGATACCTTGGTCCCTATTCAATCACTACCATAGTAAATCCGGTAGCGGTCAAGTTGGACTTGCCCCCTCACATGAAGATACACCCGGTCTTCCACGTCTCTCTACTAAAACCCGTGCAACCTAAAACCTGACTAACTAAATCTCCAAAACCTATCCTAGTTGATGGAGAACTCGAGTTTGAAGTCAAAAGTATCCTGGATTCTAAGATCTCCAAATCTAAACTATTTTACCTGATTGACTGGAAAGGTTACGGCCCCCAAGAAAGGTCCTGGGAACCTGCAGAATATGTCCACGTGCCTCGTCTAATCAAAAGATTTCATCGAACATTTCCTAACAAGCCCAAACCCCCGGAGAAGCCCGGCTTGGGAGGGGCCTTGAGGGGGGGTGCTGTCATGATCTCTGCTTCCAAAGGGTCAGGACTTACCCAACTCCCTTGGAAGCAGACCCATAACCCCGGTTCCGGGTGCCAGCCAGTCCCAATTGGGACCTTTTGGACCCTGTCCTGGCGCCAGTGGCACCAGGCTCATAAATATGCCCAGTCCCAGCGCTGGAAGCGCCGAGCTCATAATGCTTGGGTGGACTTACCTGCAGCAGACCATGCTGCTTACTTACCTGCCAGTTGAGCCCCTGATCCTCTTCTGTTTGGGACTACTTTTCCTGTTGGGTGGGGCAGGAGCCACTCCCTAGGTTCAGAACACTGAAACTCTTCTGGAAAGCAGGAACTCTTTTCTTACCTAGGCGAGGCCGTGGAAGGAGACACCTAAGCACTACAGGAGGCTATTGAAACCACACCCGATGGATGAATCTTGCTTTGCGTTATTCTGCATTCTCTGCAGCAGAACGCTCACCGTGTCTTCTGATCCTGTGCCTAAGGGAACAAAGGCTTACCATCCTGGAATCCAGTCTTCAGCAGCACCTATAAAGACAAAGAAAGAACAGGTTAGCACTATGGTCTTCAGTGGCAGCGCATCTCTTACCTGGTCCAGCGGCTGTCACCAACGCCTCGCGCTGCATTCCGGCATCTGAAAGACAAAGGCTTACCGACTGTTCGCATGCTCCGGAGGTCTTCGCGCTGCATTCCGGCATCTGAAAGACAAAAGCTTACCGGCTCTTCGCACTCTCCGGAGGCCTTCAACGCTGCATCCCGCATCTGAAAGACAAAAGAAGGTGCGTTTAGAGACATTGGGCAACTTTACTATTCACGTGCCATCACTCCTTCCCACGCCGAAATCAGCGGGTATCCCAGCACCCTTCAGCTTCTCTAAAGCTCCGAACTTGTACCTGCAAGGTAAAAGAGACAGTTAGTGCGCATCGAGAAGCAGGCAACAAGCGCTCACTTACGTGCTTCCAAGCGCTTCTATTCCTCACGCGGGTTCGATCCTCAACTCTCTTCAGCCCGCCATCCGCCATTGCCGGAACCCTGCAAAACAAGAGGTATCATTACAAAAGAACTTCGTCACCGCTCCACAGCAGCCACGCCTTACGCACTTAAAGACTTTTAAGACATTTGAAGTGCCCAGAACTTACCGTTCGTGCAGTAAACGACGGACAGCAGTCCTCTGAGGTCAAGAGGCCTGCACCCTTATCCAGTGAAGAAACTGGTTACGGCACCCTGCCCCCGAGGCAGATGGAGAGCTCGGCGTTCACCTACCTAAGGTGAGATAGTTAACCTTTGGGGTCCTACAGGAGAAGAGAAAGGGAAGAGGAGAGAGGCACCCAATAACCCCAGTTCATTAATCCCATATTTTCTATCTGCAGACATCTTACTCTCCGAGTCAGACACACAGTGCACAGAGGTCCAGCCCGAGGAACCAACCGTGTGTTACACATCACCTTTGAAGACACGGCATTCACCCAGTCAAGACCGGCGCCTCTGCGGGAATCAGGTGAGTGTTACACTGCCTGAAGCGGTGCAGGGGTGTGTGTGTCCCAACGAGCCTGTGTTCTTCAATCGGACCACCTCCATCGGACCACCTCCATCGGCCCACGGCAGGCGAGGCCTCAAAAGGGCAAGTGGCCCATCAACACCGGAGCAGCGGGAAGAACAAAAGGGACAAGAACTGTTGTGAGAGGTTGCATTAAAGACCGCAGATGCCACTCGATATGCCACAGTTGTAAGGGCCCGCATACCTGGCACAGTGGGTACCACATATGCCATTTGGCACTTCCTGGCATCTCCACCAGCGTCAGTGTCCCCGAAGAGATGGCAGCTCATCAACAAGTCACTGTGCGCCCTCTAGTCTTAACCATCATCGAGGCCACAGAGGGTATCAGTGTCTCCCAGCCAGCAAGCTGCTCATGGGCCGTTCATTATTCTGCCTCCAGGACCCTACAACAGTGAGCCTACCCAATCCATGAACGTGGCCAGTGTGGCCCCTGGTATTTCCAGAGGCGTGGGTGCCCACCCCAACTGTGTGTTAACCCGTCATCTGACTCTCACTAACCAAGGTACCCCTAGGTGCGGCTTTACCGGCCCGTGAACTCTCGTGGTGCACATGCAGAGGCTGGGAGTCTGTAGACCGAAATTGGACCAGCCCAAGTATTGAGTGTAACTGTTTTAATTTGTTTGTGGTTTGTTGTATTGAGGGGTGCCCAGAGGTGAATCGTAGTGATGCGTCAGTGTGGTAAGGCCCACTCACCCAGGTGAATAAAGGGTGTGCCTAAGGGGGAGATTTCGAACGTGCCTCCAGTAACTCACTAACACAGACCATCGCCCGTGGACAACCTGGGCCCCCCCCTTTAAGGGTGTAGAAAGTAGTAGGACTTAGAGTATTAGCCTCACTGTGTGCAGTGTGCTGTGATTATGGATTTTGTTTTGTTGTTATGAAAAAGGATGAGTGTTGCATGTCACCCCTTCTAGGGGACATGGTACCTCCCACAAGTGTGTCATGGTGGCATGGGGGGAACAATGTGACCAAGGAAATAAAGAGGACGAGCCGCTTCCGGCTCGTCAGTCGATCCAGAACTGACTCTGGTGTTGTTTCTTTTCCGCACCATGCTGGTGCCGCACCGAGTGCTGGAGGCCAAAGGACGGGGCTCAGCACGAGGACGGTGCCTCTGCAGGTCAACTCCATCCTCTGTGAGTGGAGGGGCCATTTGAACATGGTTGGATATGCAACCCCGGCCAGAGAGCCCCCAGAGCCGGGGCTGCAGTGAGCTGGGTGCCCCGTACCCCTGTGTGGAACTCCAGTGACCCGGAGCGTTCAGGGTGATCCCTGCTTCATGTTGGGTGATCCCGACATCTGTGTGGCCCGCTCCGGTGACGCAGGAGTGGGCCCCTCGAAAATTTAACAGGCTTACAGTCAGACACACCCACATGGTTTATAACCAGGGGAGTGCTTCGGCCCATCATCCCTTTTTCCCCACTACTGAACAGTAGTCCTGGTATCCACTGTCATATTGTAGTCCTACCTTCATGTCAGTGACGTCTCACGTTTGTTTTATTTTGAAAATCTGGCCCAGTACAAGCCCCAGAACGCAAACATAACAAGCGGGGCTGGATGTGCTTCTTCAGATTGACCTGAGGCACGACATGTATGTATGTACTGGGGGCAGACATCCTTGATCCTAGGAACAGCGCCGGCAGATCATTTTGAATTGGTGCTCTATTCACCTTCAGCCACCCTGGTGGGCTTTCCGGTGTACAAACAATTGCAGTTGTGGCGAAATAAGGGCCCCAGATCGTCATGAGATCACCTGGGCGTATAGAGAGCTCCTTGCACTGCGATTGGATACCCCAGAGTGGGGTGCACATTATCATTGGAGAATCCCACCCACGTGATTTCCCACAGTACCGGATATGCCTGTTTCTAATTGCTGCTCTTACTAATGCTGAGGAGTGGGCTTCATTCCAACTTCTAGTCTTGACTAAATTAACCAAATAACTTTCCCCTACAATAGCGTTATTATCCACACCAAGGGAGGCGGGTGGGCCTTGTGAAGAGGAAAGCTCGCGCTCTCCACCTCTCCCCCCCAGACTTTTTGTGATTCCCTGACATGATGTATGGGAGTCACTGCTGTAATCCAGTATTTTATGGTTTCCTCTGGAACATTCTGTCTCTTCTTTTAGAAGCCGAAACACGAGATGCTCGGTCCGTCCTGGAAGAGTGCTAGCGGGTCACAGATACAAAATGCTGGGAAAAGGCACGAGTGCTCCAGCGACTTTTTGATACAGAGTTAAACAGGGTGACTTCAAAGCTGGCTGATCTAGTTCTGGAGGCGCTGTCTGACCCAGGTATAGAGGCGTTGCCTGACCCATGTATGGAGTAGCTGCCTGACCTAGGTATGGAGGAGCTGTTTACAATAGGAGGGAATGTGGAAGATAGAGGAGACAACGGGTCACCCGGCTAAGCTGATATTGCTATTGACTGGCTGTGGGAGAGCCAGAGGCGCCCATGGGTGGCTACCTATTGCCCTTTCCACTGCCCCTGCACAGCACAATTTGGATATTGTGGCCTCTCTCAGCGTTGTCTTTAGCAAAAGCCACTGGTGACCCTAAACAGGGAATGCCCATAGGTGACACATAAGAGTGCAAAGCTTTGCTCTGTGTTTTCCCAGTTGCCTAGACTTCTGGGGGGTCCACTGAATACAAGTGGCACCCACTCAGATTGGTCATTTTGAACTTTAAATCATGCCCCCAACTTCAGATCCCCCCCTAACGTGACTATTCTAGATGGAGGTGAGCGTCCTTCTTACCAGGCTGTGTGAGCAGCTGCAGCCTCTTTTGGGAACTCAGACATAACAGACAAGGCTATTTTGTACCCGCCAATATCTGTTTTCCTATTTCAAACACATTTTTTTATAAAGCACCTATTACCGTACCTGAGTTTGGTTTCTAAGCGCGGATCTGGGATTAGCCGGGTCTTGCTTCCAAGACCAGCGCGTTGCCCCTGTGCTATCCTCCATTCACAATAGTGATAGTTCTGTATTGATATAAATCTGGGTTGGACAATCATACATGATTTAAAATCTTGCTAGTTAAGAGTCAAATTACATTATACTGTCAAACTCAGATACCTTTATGCAGTAATTACAGGGTTCAGGAAAGGTACGCATGATCCCAAGTCATGTGGACCTTTCGGTATTCCCCTTTTAAGGCTGCCATAGGCCTCATGGGAACCGGTAACTACTGCAGGTGGTAATTACCACATGCCGCACTGCTTATGTGTGGCAGTAATAACCTCAGCAGAATGACAGGCCGTAATAAGAGTTTTGGAAATTAAACATGGAGTTTGGCGGAGTGGTAAATTGCCTGCTAGTGACCATTATCTTGTTTTATCTATGACAAACTCAAAATCAGGCCCTTAGCCTTTGGCTGCTTCTTATCCCAGCCTACCATTCCTTGCCAAGCCCCCCTTCTGGCTGTAGTACTCTGCTTAGGGTAATTCAAGACAGTTTAAGAGGACTCGTTGGCTTAATGTTGGGGGGGGGCAGACATGGATAATCGGGTAGGGAGGAAGTTTGGGTGGTCTCTGGAAGGACTTATCTCCCTCCACATTCCAACAGAAACCCAGAGGCTTCTGACAGGAGTGGCTTAGGAAAGAGAAGCGGACGGAGTCGGAAAGGTGGAAGTGAGCTGTTCCCAGTGGAGCTGGCCCACTAGCTTTAGGTGTAGCCCGGAAGTGCTGAGATGACCGCTCGGAGACCTGGTCATTGGAGAGTGGTTCTCGCTTACAGCACGGAGCATCTCCTTTGCTTCACAAGTACCATCCCCACATCTGAGAGCTTTTAATAATGTCCAGCAGCTTCTTTTATATCCAGTCTGGTTTGGAGAATGCGTGTGTCCTTCTTAGGGTCTTATTAAAACTTTGATGTTATTGTACCGCCAAACTCTCTCACTGTTACCGCATGCGGTAAGCACGCAGTAACCGGAAAGGTCTGCATTTTTCCTTCACCTATTCCCCATTTTGGCGTTTCATATGACTCCATGTGGTAATCCCATGTTACCGCATGTCGTTCTATTGTATCCAGTAATGCTTCTGCATAGAGGAAATTTCCGCCACACAAAAGAAAGTGGTCTCAAGGAGTATTAGGGGTGAAACGCTGAATTTGGCAGTACTCTAGAAGTGGTGGTCTTTCCGTTACTGCGATTTTTGTTAAATCTCAATGAGGCCCTTAGGCGCTATGTGGATATCAGCAGCTTCCTTAACTTGACCTCTCTTATTTGGGCTTGGGTGAGAAGGGCGCATCCTTGCACCAAGTGGTCTGGTACACGGTTGTCCACAGATTAGAGGTCCAAGCATGGAATTATGCTTGACAGGAGGTCATCAGAGTGACTTCAAGGCGGTGGTGATGTGTCCGGTCCATGTCAGACCAAGGATGAGCCTAGTTGGTGCACGCTAGCGCTTCCCTAAGGTTTTCGACTTCAAGGACCAGGGTGATCCGATTTGGCCACAGCAATAGAATCAGGACCCGACGGAGAAGGGCGGAAAACACGGTTAGTCGCAAAGTTCCCCTGGCAGATGATGTGATGCTCCTAAAGTAATCCATACGTTGTAGATTTGCCGAGAGGGCCGTGGTGGGATGCCATGTCGGGAGGCAAATCAGAAGGGAGTGAGGTAGGATTTGCTATTTGAAGAAGTAAGACTTCTGTTTTAGTAGAGCTGAAGCACCGCCAGTTTTCTTGCATCCAACTTGTTTAATGATTGAGGCAGCTTTCGAACCGGAAGCGATTTCCAGGTTCGTTGGAAATACAGAAGATCAATCGGGGTGTTCTCCGCATACCGATAATTGTCAATGTTAGTATCTAGGACCTGCACTAGAGGAAACGTGAAGGCATTAAAGAGGATCGGGACATATCAGAACCTGAGGAAAGAGGGTATATGATCGTTAAACTCTCAATGCGGCTTGACTAAAATTTAAGACCTTGGTAGCCGCTGGACCCGTAATGAATTACTGGCGCCTGACTTCCCGGTGCCACCACGCTATTCCAAGTCCAGTGGCCAGGAAGTCAGGTGCTGGTCATTTTGTTAGTCCCCATTTTGAGTCCAGGACTCAATGGGAAATGGGAGCACTGACACAGTTAACAATGGTGCCATAGCTGCCGTGAGAACTCTGCGAGCAGGTGCCATCCCACCCGGCAAGGCTGAACCTGACGGGTGGGACAGCACCCGCCAGCACAGATATAATGAGGCCCTTTGTGTCTTGTTCACCCGGCCTATTATGGCTTTGGTGCATAGTACCTACATGAGAAACTCATTAATGATGTGTTATTTATATAGAGCCTTAATCCAAAGTGCATTACAGAGCACATACAATATTACCGAACCGAAATTGGTACCCATTTATCCACCTCGGAAGGATGAAAGGCTGAGTTGGCCATGCTGGGATTCGAACCTGCGACCTGCAGATCATGCTCAGATGGCAGCAGCGAACGCTCAACCCGCTGAGGTATCTTACTGGCATCTTAAGCATTCCCCCTGAGGAACCTTTGCTCTGCTAATACTCTACTTCTAGGGGTTCCCCACTTTTCGACAGCTTCCATCAGGGGGTGTGCTTTTTCGGTCTCAGCTCAGCTTTTGTGGAACCCTCTTTCCCTGGCTTTACGTGCCACTGTCGATCACCTGGCCTTTTGGAAAGCACTAAAAACATTTCTTTTTGGCTCAGTCTTTCCTTTGCTTCCTCTTTCTGGTAATTATTTCCCTGCCGGCTTTGGAATCTATAGCGCCAAGATACCCTTGGCGCTATAGATATCAAAGCCGGCAGGGAAATTGGCCCAAACAAATTTGGCGATCATAACATAGGAACAGGAAGAATACAAATATTGTTGATTTTGTCCAAACATTTGACGATAAAATATAGTGCATATTGTGTTTAACAGCCGTACTATGGTGTATCGGAGAGGAAGTGATATTTACAAATTATTGGATCGTAAAATGGAATCTAACGCTAATTATTGTGCATCTTATATCCAAAAGAATGCACAAGGATAGAATGAATGCTGTTGGCACATGTGTACGGCTTAGCTGCAGCGGAGGAGTGCTTTGCTCCTTTTGGGCTAGCGGTGATGAAGGCAGTAGCTCTTTCAAGATTCTAAGTCTTCGTCAAAAAAAGCCTGAGGGTCGCAGCAGGAAGCGTCTGGGAGTTGGAATCCCCAGCTGACTGCATCCGGGGTCAGAGCAGAGAGTCGTATCCGTGATGTCAGATATATTGACTGACACAGCCCATCTGCTTCTGCGGCTAGGAGCAGATGTGGGGTCGATACCAGAATCCTTTAGTTACCGGGTCCTCTCTCAAGGAGGAGAATTTGGACCCGGATCCTACCAATAAGGCCCTGATCACTGAGCGCGGGTTTCAAACAGGGGACAATACTAACTGCAGCCCCTGGTTTTCTGGCCCTTGCCGGGGTGTGCACCCTATTCCACTTACCCCGGTCCAGCATTGGTCCACACTGGAGCCACCCCACCCTCCCAGAGCCGCTGGTGATGTGAAGCACTGAGCAACCTGCAATTTGAAGATGATAATACAGGAGATGGGCCACAAACCGGAGTGCCTGATGTAAAATACGGCAAGGTACCCCTGAGGGGAGTTTTTAACCCTTGTGGGCGGTTACATTATAAAACATGCTCAGGCATTCTTAATCCACTCCTTCTACCCCTTTCAGTTTCTCCAACTACCGCTTGTTATTTCATTCATAACAGTAAAAGACACTCATCTAAACACTCTGCTTTATATGAGCTTCAAACAAATTCCTATTCACTTTCCCCTGGGCTTCCCTCCTTTCTAATTCTTTCCCTTTGTTCTTTTCCTTTTAAAATAACATTGGCATTTGTGTGCCCTTACTAGTGCAAGTCACCAATTATTTTATTTTCTATTTTTAAATTTTATTGAGCATTTGTAAGACACATAATTGTGTTTCAAAGCGCCACGAGGCAAAATGGGAAGGAAACCGTGGAAAAAATAGAAATGGCAAAAACAGTGACATACAGTCGTGGTCCAATTAGGCCTTGTGGCGTTCGGCCGTGCAAATGCAGTGAGTAGAAGGGCAGGAGGTGGGAAGGGAAGAGTGGGGTGCAGAGGAGTGGGCAGGTGCTGGAGGAGGGCCCGGGAGCGGTGTGCTAAGGGGAGTCAAGGAGGAGAACCTCAGGATAAGTGCCAGTACAGGCGGCTCTCAAGGGTGGGAAGTGGAGCCACCGAGCAGGTGCTTGCAGGGCTGTGCGGGGGGGGGGCAGGGGTGCTGGTGTTGACTGGGACGAAGAACCTGTGATCCTGTGAGATTCGTGAGGATCAGGCCACCGGTCCCAGTGGCAGTGGGGTGATCGGCAGGGAAGGGAAAGAGGGAACACGGTAGTGAAGAGCATCGTTTTGAGCAGTTTCTGGAACTTAAGGATGTCCGGCTTTTGTCTGAGAGAGGCAGGGAGGCTGTTCCAAAGGGATGCACCAGCCGAGGAGAGAGACCTGCTCCTCTGCTTGGGGAAGCATTTGATAGTCAGAGAGTTGGAATTAGAGGAGCGTAGGGCTCTAGCAAGGGAGTATTTAAAAGGGAAAGTTGGAGATAGCATGGTTCCATGCCCCAGAAGACCTTGTGGATGATGCAGATGGTCTTGAATTTGAACCTTGCAGCCACTGGGAGCTATTGGAGAGATTTTAGGGCTGGAGAGATATGGTATCTGGGCTTTAGGCCAAGCATAAGTCTTGCAGCCCTCTTCTTGATTAGCTGGGCGGGGTGAAGGGAGGAAAGAAGGAGATTGAGAAAGAGGCTGTTGCAGTAGTCCAGCCTAGAGAGGACCAGAGCTCTGGAGACATCAAGCTTCTGGGGGAAGGTGAGAAAAGGAAGAATACCTCCCAGGAGGTGGAGCTGCAAGTGGGACTTTTTTTTAAGGTCCATTTTGGGAGGGGTAAAGGAGAGAGCGGAGTCGAAGATGACCCCAAGGTTTTTGGCCTCACAAGATGGTGGGGCAAGGGGGCTCATAGATGTGGCCAGAGGGTAGGAGGAAAAGGGGGCACAGATGTCCCGATGAGGAGGATCTCCATCTTACTGGCATTGAGACAGAGCTCATTCGCTGCACATCCTGCTTGAATTGCGCGCACATGGCAAGTACAGGAAAAGTACGCTGTTAGCTGCTGGAAAAGACTTTCCTGGTCTCGCTTGCTGACACGGACTGCCAACCTTCAGCCTGCAAGGACTTCTTCTGCCGCTCAGTGAGTTCACAACAGAGTGGACGTCCTTTGCGGGCACACAGAAGTTGCCTGACCCAAATCAGTGACGTTTCAATTGATTGGGCCAGTGCTCCAAATCCCACATCTGACCCCGCCCCCTCTAATTTAAAAAACAGCGTGTGCAGCGCACCCGCGCGTGTTCACGGCAAGTACAGGACAAGTACGCTGTTAGCTGCTGGAAAAGACTTTCCTGGTCTCGCTTGCTGACACGGACTGCCAGCCTTCAGCCTTCAGCCTGCAAGGACTTCTTCTGCCGCTCAGCGAGTTCACAACAGAGCAGACGTCCTTTGTGGGCACACGGAA